>NC_090932.1:1594475014-1596975014 GCF_040938575.1 Ambystoma mexicanum | reverse complement strand
AGATGTAGAAAGCGCTCATGGTCGCGGAGGTCGAACGCTGCCGACAAGTCTAATAGGACTAATTGTTCAGTCTTCCCTTTATCCATAGTCTCCAGCATATGTGTCTGGAGGTCAATGTGAGCCATTTCCGTACTGTGAGATGTCCTAAAGCCGGACTGCCTATGATGTAAGATACTGGTAGCTTCCACAAAAGCTTAAAGCTGTGACGTTGCCACTTTATCTAGGATTTTCAAAAGGAAGTTACAGTTGGTAATAGGTTTTAGATTAATTGTATAATTTGGGAATACTTCTTTGTTATCCAGGATCATTTTAGGTGGCATTGTGTTTTCAGGGCAGGATGAAGGGCGCATTGTAGCTAGAGTGCTATCCATATCCGAGATAGTAATGGGCATGAATTTGAATGTCAGCTGGTCTTTAATTACTGGTGGATAAAACCCTGGGAGTTTATTAAGTATGGCATCAGCCCGACCCTTTTTGATCTTGTGCCGAGCCTTGGATACCTTTGCTTCGAAAGCCAGCTGTGCTTTTGTACTACCCTGAGCGGTTGGTACGAATGATACTGATTGGGCTTTGGGTTTTTGTGAGAACTTTAGAATCTCAAACAATTTATTTGAGTTATTACTAGCCTCATTGGTCTACTTATTATAGAAGTAGTTTTTGGTTTCCATAATGGCAGAGGTACGATTTTTCCAGTTTTTCCCAAGAGGTTTTATTGGTGTCAGTAGGGCTTTTAGCCACCAGATTTCCACTTTTCTTTTGTCTTTTTTCTGAAGACTAAGCTCTTGGGTAAACCACGTTTGATGTCAGATTTTATCCTAAACTGATTTGTTTTTTAAGCGGACACTGGCAGCAAAACTGAGACAGGGGAGGAACAGGACAGGCCTGAACGGCTGCTAGAGGATCACGACACAACGAGCAAGAAGTGATGAGGCCAAGCACAAGCACCCAGGCGAAGCTCCCTTTGAAGTTGATGTATGGCGCTGGACTTCCTATGGGCCTGAAACTCTGGGGCAGTGATGGAAAGGCGAATTGAACGACCCCTAGAAACAAGCTGATGGCGCACGGATAATTGTACGCAGAGAATAAACGTGGGAGGGTACAATCCACTTGAAACGCAATTTTACGCGCCATAGCACAACGCGACTTGCAGATGTAGAAACCCCAACGCCTGAAGGACCTGGGAGTGTCACCACAACACTGCATAGTTGGAACCAGACACGCAGGAAGGATAGCGCGATGTCAGTGAAAGGACTGAGAACTAAGACTAAACAACCTACAATGGAGGTCTTTGCAAAAGCGCAGAGGACCCCTACAACAGCAGCACAAAGCATGGTAGCAACCCCCGCAGAAGGAGCCTCAGAAGGTGACAAGCATTAGATCCTGGCGGCCATAATGGAATTGAGCACCAAATGGGGCTCAGCAATGGCGGACCTGCGGACAGCCCTAGAGAACAAAATTGATGCGGTGGGAACTGAAGTCACTCTGCTACGACAAGATGTTAGGGCGCTGGCAGAGAGAACGAGTGGTCTGGAAAGCACAGTGAAGATCAACACAGATGTCAGCGCAAATCATGCAAAAGAGGTCCACATGTTAAAACAGCAGGTCGCCAACCTCGAGAATCGAGTAGAAGAAGCGGAAGGAAGGGCGAGAAGAAATGACATACGTGTGGTCGGCCTGCCGGAGGGAGAAGAGGGCCAAGACGCCACAGACTATGTGGAGAACATGATCCTCCAGGAGATAGGAGCAGACAAGCTCTCACAAGGGTTCACTGTTCAGCAAGCGCATCGTGCCCTGATGAGGAAACCACGACCTGGGGCCCCGCCGAGACCGATAATTGCGAGGAGCTTGAACTATAAATACAGGGAGAAGATCCTGAAATATTTTCGTAAGGGCGGAACAATAGAGAGAGCATCCACCAACATCACGGCATACCCAGATTACACGATGCTGATGCAGAGGCAGAGGTGTGGCTGCCAAAAGGAGGCTGCCATTAAGTATATGCTTCTGTACCCGGCAAAACTAAAGGTGCTGCACAAGAGCAGAGCGCTTTTCTTTGACACCCCAGAGGAGGCAGTGTTGTGGATGGACCTGCAGGGCTGCCCGGAACAAGAGGCGGACCGAGATCGTCAGGAGCATGACAAGTGAGGAGCCTGTGTCATGGACATTGAGGGGATAAGTGGGAGGGTGGCCCTGTCATGGTGAAAAAGGGAGATTTGATGGACATTATGTAGCCTTTGGATCTTATGCCCCGGCTGGACTGGAATATAGTGAATAAAATGCATGTAGGAGCTGCATAGCACTAACATGAAGCACAATAAAATGGGAAATACGAGCAAAGGGATGGAAGCAACCTACCCCTGAGAATTAGTAGTTAAGTGACCACTAGGGCGACTTCACCCTACTGAGCCCTGAGCATAGGCTTGTACTGGAAAGGGCTAAATGTGGGGGGGCCTCAGATCCAGGGATGGAGCTGGGCAACAGTTGGGGAGGGTGTTGTTGGATAAGGGCTGGGAGGAGGGAGTGGGGAGAGTTTGTTGTGTATATAGTTTTGGGGAGTTTAAGTTTGAATATGAGCCTACATAGAAGAGTTGGATGGTTGAAACTGAACTGCACGGGTGAAAGGGATCTGTTTGGAGAAGGCAAGGGGAACTCCAACGGGCCATGGGGGATCTGAAAATAATCACATGGAATGTCAGGGGATTTAACAGTTATCTAAAAAGGAATAAGGTCATGTTGTACCTGCGAAGGCAAAAGATAGACATTGCACTGCTGCAGGAGACATATTTGACACAGGAAAAGATGGAGAAGGTTGTGAAGAAATAGAAAGGGGTTGTGCTGGGCTCGACATACTCTGCTTATGCTAGAGGAGTACTCATCTGGGTGGCGCCGTATGTCCCGTTTCAACTATTACAGGAAGGGGCGGAAAGAGATGGGAGGATGGTCATATTGAGGGGATTGGTGGAGAATAAGGAGATGAGTATTGTAAATACATATGCCCCTACCCAGAACACGGCAGCTTATTTCAGAACTCTGTGCACCAACCTTAGTATGTGTATGGGTAGTGCGGTGATATGGGGTGGGGATTTTAACTGTGTATTAAACCCCAAGGTAGATAGATCAGATGGCAAGATTGATAGACCTGCCTCAGCGGCTAAAGCACTGCAGACACTGCTAGATGACTTGTCTGGCAGATGTGTGGAGAACGAAATACCCCCAAGAAAGGCAATATTCGCACTACTCTGCCCCGCAGCAGCTACATACAAGGCTGGACTATGTCTTTGCCACGTCGGATGTAATAACAGAGATTACTCAGGCAGAATATAAAGCGAGGGTCCTCTCGGACAACTCGCCCCTGGTTCTCGGGTGGCAATACTGCCCCCCGAGAGCATGGATTCCGACATGGCGCCTCCGAGCAGAGGCACTTAAGGACCCCGTTTTTAGAGAGCACATAAGGGAGGAGATTACAAACTACTTCTGAGACGAATACGGGTAGCGTTGATTCAGCAAGTAAAATATGGGAAGCCTTCAAGGTAGTGATGCGAGGGGTAGCCATAGCAAAATCAAAAGGCCTGCAAGGTGGGGTTTTGGCTGACCTACAAGGAACAGAAAGGGAACTAGAAAAGGCATTAAAGGGAGGAAGTGAAGACATGGAGCTGGTACTTTAGCCACAGCAGAAATGTGCGGAACATTGGGAAAGACTGTGCAACCTCAACTACAAAGAATATATAGAGAGACAGCATGCGGGAGGGGATAAAACAGGATGACTTTTGGCATGGTTATACAAGAGCAAAACTCCCAGACCTCCGATCAGAACGATAATGAGAGAAGATGGTAGTGTAGTGGACACCCAAGAGGGAGTTAACAAGGAGTTTGCGGATTATTATAAATTGCTATATGGGGGTGAGGAGGGAAGTAGCCACAGGGAGATAACGGAAACGTTGGAAGACATAGGACTGCCTATGATAACTGTTGAGGAAAGAGAGGAGCTGGATGCACCAATCACTCTAAAGGAGTTAGAAGAAGTGGTGAGGCAGCTGCCTACTAGTAAGACCCTGGGGGCGGACGGGTTCACAAGTGAATTTTATAAAGTATATACGGTGGAAGTGCTCCCCCCAATGTTAGAAATGTTAAATGAAGCGTTCGAGGTGGGACAGTTGCCAGAGTCACTTAGAGAAGCTTTCATAATACCGCTTCCCAAACCCAACAAGCCTGGGCATAGCTGTGGCTCTTACAGACCTTTATCGATGTTGAACCAAGACAGCAAGATATTGACGGCTGTCTTGGCAAACCGATTGCAAAGAGTTATTAGCAAACCTATACACCCCGACCAGACGGGCTATGTCCCGAATAGAAATATAACTCATAATCATAGACGACTCCAACGGGTTGTTGAATGGGGAAGTAAGAATGAAGGCGAAATGGCGATTGTGTCCTTGGACGCGGTAAAGGCTTTCGATTCGGTCAAGTAGCCGTGGCTGCTGGCAGCCCTGGCGGGGTACGGAATGGGGCCTGGATATATAAGGTGGGCGAAGATGCTATATAGCGAGCCGCTGGCCAGAGTTAGAACAGGATCAGTGATATCAGAGAGATGGCAACTCAGTAGAGGCACCAGACAGGGGTGCCCGTGGTCCCCAATGCTTTATACACTAGCCCTGGAGCCCCTAGCAATATACCTTAGACAACAATACGATACTATAGGTATCGAGGTGGGAGAGGAGCGACACTTGATCTCCTTATATGCGGATGATTTGTTGTTGTACTTGAGGCACCCGAAGGAAAATTTCCAGTACATCCTGGAGGTGATTTAGAGATATGCGGGGCTGTCTGGGATAGCGGTGAATCCTCAAAAATCTAGTATTTTTCCGTTAGCCAGTTATAAGGGAACCCAGGTGAGAGGGTTACCGGTGTTACAAATACCATGGGCGGTTAGTACTTTCCGGTACCTTGGGATAGACGTGTACCACACGGCTGAAGAGGAACATAGGCACAACACTGAGGAAGCTATTGCGAAAATCGAGAAGTATGAAATTCTGGGTGAAGTTGCTCCGAGCAATGATGGGACGAGGTGCATGCTGAAGAAGGTGGTCCTACCTAGGCTCCTGCATTATTTGGGGAATATTCCATACATGATACCCAAGACGTATTTTGCTAAACTGAACAGCATGTGTAGGGATTTCCTGTGGCATGGTACCCGGAATAGAGTGGCACTATGGAAGCTGCAGAACTTTTTTGAAAAAGGGGGGATAAAACTGCCCAATTATGAGGTTTATTATGTAGCGAGCCAGCTGCAATATGTTGCCAAATGGCTCTCAGATGAAGCAACCCCCGAATTTAGGTTGTTTGGACATGATTGCGCCCCATTTTATTTAAGGGAGATGATCTAGCTGCCCAAGACAGAAATGAGAGAGCGCCCTAGGATGATGATGCTTGGGTGGAAGATGCGGCGCCGGGCATGCCGGATGATGGAGAACCCATTCCCATGCTCCCCGCAGGTACCACTAGTTGCATTGGCAGGGGGAGATAAGCAGCTGAGGATGATAATCAGGAACCACTGGGAATCGGTGGGGCTGGTAACGTTAGGAGATATCTGGCGAGAGGGGACTATTATAGATTTTGAAGTGCTGGGGGAGGAAATGGGGTTACACACGGGCCAGTATATCACATATCACAGAATGGTGCATTGAATCAGGAAAACATGGCCCGAAACAGTATTGGAAGAAGAACCAGATGCTATCATAGAGGCAATATATGATATATCGGAGGGGGGGCATGAGATTTCTAGACTGTACGAGATGGTGACGTCTAAGGTCGGGAAGGATTTAACACAATTGAGACTTATACTAGGAAGCGGAAGTAGGAGCCCCGATAGAGGATGAAATGTGGGAACGTGCACTGGGGTACCACAAGAAGGTGTCAAGGAATACGAGACTAAAACATATACAACTGTATATTACGCACAGAGCATATATGACACCTCAGAGGATATCCAGGTTTGAAAATGCTGGACGACAAGCATGTCCAAAATGTGACGAAGAAAAGGCTGACATGTTACACATGTTTTGGTCATGCCCAGTAATTGAGCGTTTCTGGGGTGAAGTGGCACAGAAACTAGCGGAAAAGGGGGCCACGATCATCATAGATACAGCCTGGGCCTGCTTGCTGGGGGATTCCCCAGATCACAGAAACTTAAGCATGTTGGTAACCTGAAAGATCTAGCATATGTGCTTGCAAAAAGAAGGATTGCCATAGGATGGAAGACATGTCACAGGCCACGGGTGGAGGTGTGGTGGCAGGAGTTGCAGAAATGGGCGGAGGCAGAAACGATGGTATGGCAAGAGGCAAGCAATGTAGGGGGAGAGGAGGATCTGGGAACCCTGATGGCATGGAAATCATTAATAGCGGAATTGTTTGGAACAATACAAGATCTGACAGAATCCACGGAAAGTGAGACCCCGCCACGTGCGGCAGATAGAGTGTGTGGAATAAATAGGCTCATAAAGGGGGGTGTGATGGGGGGAGCAGTGACCGAAATTAAGTAATGAACAATTGAACTGTTGATATATGCACTGCATGTTTGGTTTGTATTGTTGTTTGGTTTGAATAAAATCAATAAAAAAAAGTTAACAAAAAAAATAAATATTTGTTTTTTAAGCGGGGCCAGTCTGTCCAACATGCATTCAAACGCAACGGAGGTGACCTGCTAGGAGCAGAGACGAACATAGACGAAGTACAGTGAAGATGCCGTGATGAGCATAGAGAATCTGAACAGGGTACAAGAGAACTCTGTCCAATATGGATCTGTATGCAGCTGAACAGAACTGTGGTTGTCTGTTTGACGTTCTAAATTTGGCAAAATACTGAGCCAGTCGACAGCGTCTTGAGAAAGTCAATATTGATCTGACCCTAATTTGAAGGATACAGAAGGTTCGAAGACCACAATGGGGTCCGAGAGAACTTGAGGGATTGTTTTCCCAATACATTTCCTCCATGAGAAAAATTGGAGGCGATTGAGAACTGTAGAACTGGTGAAGACACCTACCACCTTATATTTTGGCATAAGCAGATATTGAACTGCTTTTTTGTTTGTATAGTTTGTCCTGCAGAAGGTCCTAAGAATTATGGGCAAGATTGGTACCTATTAGGGAACGAAACATATGTAGACATAAGGCACAAATAAATCTGAGTGGTCCAGGAAAAAGGCATACTGCAAAAGAGAATGTGGGGCCAAAGTTACTATTGTAAATAGGTGAAGAGGAAAATGAACTACAGTGTATATTGTATTGTTTATATATGCTAGAATATGTGGTAAATATTTGAGTGTGTGAAGGCATGAATGCATATGCAAGGTGGTAGTGAGAGATGTGGTCAACAGTATCTATATTTTAATGACATTTGTACACATTTTGTTGTGAAAAAGAATAAAAAATATTTTTTTCTATATCTGATGATATGAAGAATTAATGTTAGTAGAATTAATCCAAACTCGCTGCCCCTGATCCATGTTTTTGATTATGTCCAACATGCAGGTCATGGTGGAATTGTAAGAGGTAACAAGGAGTTCTGTTGAGTTAAGTCCGGATGTGATAGACATAAAAAAAAAAAAAAAAAAAGATAGACATAATCTCATCCAAACATTTCTGAAGGTCAGAGGTCTGGTGCTTTTTAAAATTACGACTGACAACTTTTTTCTAAGGCGTTATTCACTTTTGTGGGGGGAAATCTTGGAATTGTATGTGAAAGACTATGACATAATGGTCCGACCATATACATGGTGTAATGCTGTTGATATCCACAGCTAAGTTTCTTGCAGCAACCCAGCCCAACACGTTACCCTTTGCTGTGGTAGGATCACTACTGAAAACATGGTAATCAATATTGCTGAGAGCCAGTTCTAGTGCAATGGCCTCCTTATCAGTAATATTACTGTGCCATCGGTTTAAATCACCTAAAAATAGGGTGGCACAGTTAGGTCCATATAATCACCTACCAGATTGATAATTTCCTCGGTGAAACTAGGCATCTCAGTGGGAGGGTCAATATATCAATATAAAATTGACACAACCAGTGTCATTTTCAGGTGCAATGTCTACTGCCATGGTGATGGCGTGGTCCGAGGCCACTTCCCCTTCATGGAACAGTGTCAACCCAGAGCTATCTGCTTATAGTCCAGAATAGGGCCCAGTTTATACCTTAATTCGGTATCAGGTAATAATATCCCTATATATATGGTTGTGTATATAATGTCGCTGCAAAACGTTTGTGGCGTCATTACATAGGAGGGGACAGAGGGAGTGGGGGCTGCGGGGGTGTCCCCCGCTACCCTTGAAAAAAGAAAAAAGTGTTTGGAGGTTGCAGGGGTGTCCCCCGCATGTTCCATGTAATAATGTCCCCACAAAAACTGCATTTTTTCGTTGATTCTTTTGCGGGGACATTATTACATGGAACCCATAATTCATGTCATACAGGGACAAATTGGCCTGGGTGTTAGCGGCTTTAATAGTGTAGGCAGCAGTGTAGATCCTTTTTCCACATTGTGTCCAGTTTCTTCCCCTCCTCGTCCAGGGGGGGCCATGGATGAAGACAAAATCAATTGGGCAGGTCATTCCACCTCACCCAAACCTGTAGATTGCGGCGTCCCCCAGGGAGCCAGTTTCTCACCCTTGCTCTTCAACTTATATATCCGCTGCCTTTGTACTCTTTTATCTCAGCTCGGAATTTTTTTCACCAACTTCGCTGACGATACACAGCTCATTCTAGAGCTGAGCGGAGACCATCACGCAGATAACGAGAAGCTATCGGCTATTTACGACATCATCGAAAACTGGATGATTGCACACTGGATGTGTCTTAATAGCTCCAAAACGGAACTCATGACCTTCGGAAGCGCTAAAGCCTTAAACAATCTTGGTTCGGATTACTCCACATTCACCATAAAAGATTCTACCATTAAGGTATCTAATAAGGTTAAAACACTAGGTATTTACTTACAATCCTCCTTAGGTGCAGAAGCCCAAACCGCTTATTTAAAGCGAAACTGTCAATACTACCAAAGGCTTCTATGTCAGATAAGACTTTTTCTTAATACCAAGAACAGCACCACGATAGGGAGAGCCACCATACTATCCCGCTTAGATTATGGGAACGCGTTAATGCTCGGCGCCAGCAACAACTGCCTGAAACAATGTCAGATTATCCAGAATAATGCTGTTAGGTCCATCACTAATAAATCCAAACGTGAACACATCACCAAGGACAGAAAAGATCTTCATTGGTTGGCTGTAAAGGAACGGATCAAGTTTAAATCACTGATCCTAACCCACCGATGCCTATATGGCACGGCACCTGCATACCTTAAGAATAAATTCAGCTGGTATGAGCCGAGCCGTAGCTTGAGATCTGCAAAACAAGGATTGATCAATCCCAGCCCTCCAGGTAAAGCCACTGGTCTCGGCCGAGCTTTTCCGAACCTGGCGACTTTCCACTGGAACAAACTGCCTTGCAGCCTCAGATTGGAAAACAACCTCCAACGCTTTAGGAAACAATTGAAGACCTTTCTCTTCATATAATTAGACAACCTCCACACCGCTTCTAGTTGCCATCGTTCTGCTTCCTCCCTCTCTATGCTCTCTATGTGTTGTCCCGTTCTTCTTCGTCCTTGTGTCCTTGTCGCGCCCTGATGCTTGCGAGCTTCGGCGCGTTACAAATAAATAAATAAATAAATAAATAAATACTGTGGGTTTGCTGCCCGCGGCTGAGACCACAGAGTTGAGTGAAGGATGGGATCTCAGGCACTTAGGGGCCGAGTACGGGACTCTGTATTTCTTCTTGATTCTATACCGCTTGGGTGGTGTGGTTCTCAGAGTCTTCATTAGGGCAAAGCCCTCTTCCCAGCTATCGTTCAACAAGGGGACAAAAATGCTGGTCTTCCGTCTGGACTCACGTCACTGGTAAAGGAATCCTTCCTTTTTAGTCTTCTCCGGCACCAGATGAAAAAGCTCTGAGGCACTGGACATCAAAATCTTGGGGTCATCTTCGACTCCACACTCTCCTTCTCGCCTCACATCTCTGACATTTCTAAGAAGTCACACTACCAGATGCACCTCCTCAGAGGTATTGTTCCTTTCCTCTCCTTCCCCCAGAAGCTGACTGTCTCCAGAGCTAGAGAGAACAGCCTCTTTCTAAATCTGCCTGCTTCTACTTTCCGCCCTCTGCAACGCATCCAGAACAGGACTGCAAGACTTGTCCTTGGCCTCAAGCCCAGTGATCGTATCTCTCCAGGACTGAAATCTCTGCACTGGCTCCCAGCGGCTGTGAGGATTTAAATAAAAACCCTCTGCATTGTCTACAAGGCCTTCTGGGGCCTAGGGCCTGTATGGGAGGAGTGGTCCAGGAGACCCCCCCCTCCCATACCTTTTCTCCCCCGGTGAGGTTCATGGCTCATCAATTGTCCTTCCTGCCACCAGGGCCCAGGTGGTGGGTGGGGCACTGGCTGAAGACATTGACCAAACCTGCTCAATTTAGCTAGGCCCTGGGAGCCATTTTGTCTAATAAAAATGGCTTGAGCCCTGTGCACCGCAGCGCGGCCCCCACCCTTGGAGAGTGTCACTTATCCCTGTGGCCACAGCTCCCTGGCAGATCTGCTAAGAGCCCGTTCCCACGAACAGACGGACATGAGCTAGTGTTAGATACCAACACTGTAACATTTCACCTTCCGCAGTGTATCACTGTTTCCAGCATGACCCGGAGGTGGAGCAGGGCCTGAGTGGAAAAGAACTGTGCAATGGTCCCCTGACAAAAGCAAAGTCCCCAAATACTAATGAGCAAACCACCTGTGATGAAAGCGTTCTCTCCACAACCTCTCTGACTAAAATACCTGTAAAATATATGAAAAAATGCAGAATGGGTGCTCATATGACATTAGGGATGAAGCACCCACATCCCTGTCGCTATGCGCAAATGGTAAACGCGTCCCAGTGGTTTTTCATGTTATGTGTGTTATCAAGAAGACTGCACCCAACGGTCCCGCGCCAAAACTGAACTAATGCTGCTAGAGTGCAAAGGAAAACAAATGTAACCATATTGAGGGCTCATGTAAGGGGTGCCGGAAAATGCACCACATGTGTGTGTCCAAGCCCTCTATGTGCCACTGCCGCCAGTCTCAGTGGCGGGTTGTTCCTGCATGCTCCACCAATACTACTATCAGTACTACTACCTCACTTACCGCGCATGTATAAGCATATAACAAAATGTTGTAGTTGCTAAAAACGTAGTATAAAAGTAATGTGCTCAAATTGGCCATACGGATGGCACTAGCAATGTCAAAAACGTGAGCTTTGAAAAGACTCAATGAGTATTGTATATTATATGAATGTTTATGTCTCTCCCACTTAAAGTCTGCAACCCACGAGGAAAATACCTTTGTGAGCACACGCAAGGCCATTCCCCCTTCCTCCCAGTGAAGCCGGCCAGACGAAAAAGCAGAGTCCTGCGCTGCCCTGCTCCACCTCCCCCAACTCGGCTGGAGCCGCTTCAAGCATTCACATTCCCCCGCAGCACCCAAGGCCACGGCCTGCCACCTGAATTATTTACAACCCAGCAGTAAAACCCGGCCTTAAAACACAGATCCAAAGGTGCCCTTTCTTAGGCTCCACAACCCACCGGCTCACCTTAGGTTAATGGCCCCAGTAAAATTAGGACACCCAATATTATGGCAACAGTACAGGAACACATCCATAATGACTTCTAACAAGACATGATAACACGGACCGCCTGTCTCATGCCCCGAGACCCAACCCCACGACCTCTGATGCTCGGTCAACAGGACGATGGTAACCATGTATTGATGAATCGCCAACAGACCCCACTCTAGGTGCATTCCTCCTGTGTTGCATTAACCTGTAGAATAACCTATTAGAAGATTTACCAGGGAAGATAATATTGCATGGTTGAATGACTGCGGTGCGTGGCCCTAGGGCAAAAAAGTCAGGAAAGACATTCATCTCTAACACTAGTCACAGTTGGCACAACAACACCGTCCGGAAAAGCCCAGCTGACCTACCAGGCCCAGCCCAACCCACGAGGGTAACCAGTGACGTCCTCCAGCCGCGGCAAACCACATCGCAGCAGCACCTATAGCTAGTCATCGCCACCCAATCCCCACGAACTTGTGCCCCCTATAGTATGTAGGTTCTTATGACGTTTTTTGTAAATATATACGCCTGTCTTTGCTATTGTCAGACGAGCGCTCTCAGAGTTTGCAGAGTTCTTTGCATGCCCTATTTTGATTGATAAACTCCCATTTAAGCTCACCCGCACTTTGTCCTGGCCTTATTCCCATCCTGGGAGAGTACATTATTGTCTCTGATTGCGGGGAGGATCGTGCTATCTGGGGACGCTTGCCTTCAGGCCTCAATACCTTTAACTCCCTCTTCCTAAATATCTTCCTTCTCGAGCTCTTCGCTCATCTGCCTCCAACTCCCTCAGGGCCAGTCGCTTCTCTAAGCAACGAGTTGGTGGTAGATCTCTTTCTTCGGCTGGGGCCGCTCTCTGGAACAGCTTCCCTGAAACTTGAGGAGAATCATCAGTTCCGGAAGCACCTCAAAACCTTTCTCTTTGCTTCTGCTTTCTCTCCTCCTCTTCCCTGCTGAATTTCCTGGATGAAACTGAAACGGCACTGGTTACTTGGCCACCCTCTGATCTCGGGCCCAGGTCCCCTCCCCCGCCAGTCGCGCACCTGCATTGCCTTCCTATCAACCCCCGCACTTGGGGACTGTTTTATGTATCCCTACAGTCCCATTACCAGCACTTGACACCTGATGTCTGCACATACCCTTGCCACCAGCTGGCCGTACTTTTACTTATTGTTATTTATTCTATTTATCTCATGTAACGCACTGTCCGCTCCCCCATCGCTACTGCACTTTCCCCCTTCCCATGCATTTGCGCAATCTGAATGAAGGGGGAAGTATCTAAATGACAAATAGTGCCATTCTGCGGTTTGACTTCTTAGCAATTCATTCATCTAGCAAACATTCTACCATTGTCTGAGCGTCTATCGTCCTGTCCAATAGTTACTATTGTCTCATCTCTCTGTCTCATCTGCTTGCGCCCCTCCCCGTGTCCTTCCCTAGTGTTCTCCCTGCCCACACCCCCCCTTCACCCACTTCCTCTTCTCTCCTCTCTCCTCTCTCTACCTACTCTATGGTGCTCTCTGTCTTTCTTATCTTTTCCAACTGCTTCTGTATCGACTATCCTGCTTTCCTCACTAAAACTGGTAGGAAGAAGTTTAAAATGGACATCCTGGTCTCCCACCGAGGCCTCCCTATCGCTGAGACCTATACCAGTGCCTCCTCTAGGCAAAACCTCACCGACATACTCTTTGTCGTTCCCTTGCAAGACCTAAGGACTCTTTATATGGTCTTTGTGCTTTCTCCTCTCTTCTTCTCCCATTAATGGTGGCACCCAATTTGTGGCCCTCTTGGCCTACCTCGACTCCTCGAAGGTCATCATTAATGCTTACCTGATGGGTATAATCTTGGTCCAAGGCCCTCAGGCCAATCTTCTCCTCTTTGATAGGCGCTTCCCACGCCTCATCAACTTCCTTCTCCTGCTGTCCCCTCTATCCCTCCACGGCTTCCTTGCCTCCCCCTGCTGTCTCCACCTTGGCTACCTTGCCCTCTCCCCACTTCCTCTTCTGGCCCCTCTTATGGCCCCCCTTAGACTTCTTCTACATCTCTGCAGGGCTTACCTCTGATTTATACCCATCCCCGGCAGTCTTTCAAGGATGGCAACCTCCTCTATATTGCCACTCTCAACTCTCGCTCAGCTGTCAAACACTCCTCTGACATCTGCCGCCTTCTGAAAGAACTTGAACTTTATGTCCTTGGTCTCACCTAGGCTTGCTTCACGGCCAGCTCTGTCACAAGCTTTGACACTCTCCTCCTGGATCTGGAGGGGGTGTAGCCCTGATCTTCCCCAAGTGGATTCCTTCCTCTGTCATTCCTACACAGGCTTACTCCACTTTCGAATACCTCGTCTGCAGGCTCTCTCTCTCCTAGCCATTCCCTTACTGTGGCTACCATTTATCGGCCACCTGGTCAGATCTCCTCCTTCCTCTGTGAGTGGGCAGACCTCTCCTCTTTCCTCCTGGTCTTGACCGCTCAACTCCTCCTTCTTGGAGACTTTAACATTCACCTGGATGCTTCCTGTCCTTCCTCTGGACTCTTTCGCGACCTCTGCGACTCTCACTCTCTATTCTCCCTTCTGGCCCGACTCACTCTGCAGGGCACACTCTGGATGTTCTGATCTCTTCAGACCTTCCCCTCTCTATCCTCATCAACACTCCTCTCTCCTGGAGTGATCACTTTCTCCTTTCCTCCCTGCTCACTCTCTCCACCTCTCAGGCCAAGTCAACTCCAGCACTGCCACCTAACTCATTGGCTGTCCGACCCACGAAGCGTGTGTCAGTTGAAGCTTTCACTGCCACTTTCTCCCTCCCGGCCCTTTGGCGGACTCACACCCTGACACAGCCCTCTCCATTCTACTATATCCGCCACCATCAATGTTCTTGCCCCTGTCATGAGGATCTGCTTGAAGCCCAAAGCTAAGTGCAACTCCTGGTACGACTCAGACCTCGCCACCCTTAAATGCAAGTGCAGGGTGGCTGAGAGGAAATTGTGTGCTGCCGGTACATCTTCTGACAAACTGGCCTGCCGCCTGCTCCAAAGGCAATACCGGCTCTCTGTCCACACCAAGACGAGAGCCCACATCCAAGTCTGCATCTCTGCGGCTCCTAACAACTCGGCCGAACTCTTTCAAATCTGCTGCAGTTTCTACCTCTCCTGTCCCCTCACAGGCCCTCTGCACAGCCCTGGCTTCTTATTTCATCTTTAAAACTTAGGACAACCTGTCCTCTCTCTTCCTCTCCCCCTCCTCCCTCTACTCCCTGCTTGTCCTCTGGCCCCTCTTCGGCCACCTCTCCTCCCACCTTCTCTGCCTTTCCCCTGTTCTACCCAAACAAGTTTTCTAGACAAGTCTGATCTATGAAAGTCTCGTCAAAACAGGTTCCCCCCCCTGTTCCTCCAAAACCATCAAGGACCACATTAGCACCCTGTCCCCTGCTCTGGTGGGCTTCTGCAACCACTCTTTCACCACAAGAGTCTTTCCTCCCCCCCCCCGAAGCTCTCCCTTCTGCACCCCCTTCTAAAGAAACCCTCGGCCGACCTGTCCTGCCTGCCCAACTATCACCCAATCTCCATCCCTCCTTTCCTGAACAAACTCCTGGAAAAGCTGGCCATCTCCCAGCTAAATCTTCACACCAAATCTGTTGGTTGTCTCCAGGACCATCAGTTGGGCTTCAGAGATGCCAGAAGCATGGGAACTGGTCTCCTGAACATCCTTGAAGACCTTCTCTCCAACCTAGATTACAATACTTCCTGTGTCCTCATCTTACTTGATCTCTCTTTTGCCTTTGACACCGTCAACCATGCCATCCTGCTCAACCGTCTCCGTGATAACCTGGGTATCACTGATTAGGCCCTGGCTTGGCTGACCTCTTTCCTCTCTGATCGACCCTTCCAGGTCCAACTTGGGTCCTTCCTCTCCTCTATCTCTACCTGTGGTGTTCTGCAGGGGTCTAACCTCTCCCCCTGGCTGTGCAACCAAAACCTGGCACCCACCGCATTGCCGCTCTCTGCCCCAAATTTCAGTGCTATACGGATGACACTCAACTCATTTTCAGGCTCCCTTCCGCCACTTCTTCTCCTGCTCTCATCTCTGACTGTCTGCCTGCTATCCAGGAGTGGTGTGCCGCGAATGATCTCTGCCTCAATGCCAGTAAGACCGAGATTCTCCTCATTGGCACAACCATTCCCTCCTTTCCTGTCGCTCTCTGGCCAGCCTCTCTAGGCCCTCTTCCTGCTCCCACCTGTGAGGCTAAAAACCTTGGGGTCATCTTCGACTCCACAGTCTACTTCTCTCCTCACATCTCTGATCTCTCTAAGAAGTCACACTACCAGCTGCACCTCCTCAGAGGTATTCTTCCTTTCCTCTCCTTCCCCCAGAAGCTCAATGTCTCCAGAGCTCTGGTTCTTTCTAGGCTGGACTACTGCAACAGCCTCTTTCTAAATCTGCCTGCTTCTACTCTCTGCCCTCTGCAACTCATGCAGAACAGTACTTCGAGAATTGTCCTTCGCCTCAAGCCCAGGGATCGTATCACTTCAGGACTGAAATCTATATACTGGCTCTCAGTGGCTGCGGGGATTAAGTTAAAAACCCTCTGCATTGTCCACAAGGCTTTCTGGAGACTGCAGCCTCAATACCTTCAACCCACTCTTCCTAAATATCTTTCTTCTTGAGCTCTTCGCTCATTCATCTCCAACTCCCTCAGGGTTAGTCGCTTCTCCAAGCAACAAGTTGGTGGTCGAGCTCTTTCTTCGGTTGGGGCCACCCTCTGGAATAGCCTCCCTGAAACTTGACGAGAACCATCTCAAGTTCCGTAAGCACTTAAAAACCTTCCTCTTTGCTTCTGCTTTCTCTCCTCCTCTACCCTGCTGAACTCATGTTTTTACAATTTGTGTTATTTCTAGTGAGCACATTCGCATTACCCACATATGGCTAAAAACGTGGCTAGTGGCCTAAAACAGCCACTCCACGAGATGTTGGCTTGTTGGTTGGCCATATTGTTGTTTGGCCTTCTTCCTGCCTTTCCAGGTCAGGAAATCCAATATACGCTCATGCACTTGCCGGGAAACCAGGCAGCTTTTGACAGGCTTGTGCTACCTTTGTGTGTGTGTGTGGCCCAAGTAGGTGGCACTGTCTGGACCCGCTCCACATCTTTGGTGCCCGAAAATATGGGTGTGGGCCATGAGTGAAACCAATAGTGGGTCCCTGACTGTTTGAATGGCACAGATTCTTACCATTGGTGGGCTTGGACTTGCTTCCAAGCTGGGTTTTGCATAAGAAGTGGACTCATGCAGCCATTTCTTCTGATCAGCATAGAAGCCAAGAATCCCTCATAGAACAACAGCTGACTGAAGATCCGAATACAACTCCTGAAGAGGCCCGGCCTCCCTCTTCCTGTGTCTGACCATCTCAAGGCCTTTTAGGGCTACCTGATCTGTAAATGCCATGTGCCTTACCTTAACCCCTGGACTGGTGGGACCAGTTTCAACAGATCCAGCTGTTCTGAGCCTTCGGAAGTGTCCCTGGACCACCCAGTGAACTGTCCAGCTCTACAGTGGGCTACTTCACTAGAATTGCCGCCATTCCGTGTTTACACCTGGAATGTTGGTGGTCGCCATCTCGTAGGATAAGTTGCCTCCCTGCCAAATTTCAGCCTCCTAACCTCGAGGGACCCGGCTCTGTAAGGACAACCAGGACTGGATGGACATCAACCGTCATCTGTGTGCAGTAGCCTTCGCCGGCCTGCTATGTTTTCTGAAGAGGGTGTGACTGGTGAATCTGACATTTTCTCCATCGCTAAGTGTTGCACTCTGCTTCTGGACCCGACCATAAGAATTCTTGCACCTGCAGCTCCTGGGCACCTCTCACCAGAACCAACGGTGGGAAGCCCAACCTCCAGTGAATCCTCTTCCACCCAACCCCAATCGACCAATCCAGTCATCTGGGAAAATCGGAATCAGTGGGTTAGGTAAACGCAAAGCATTTGTCCCTCCTTGTCCTCCATAGGATAACATTGAGAAAAAGTCTCTTTGTATCCTTTCATTCCACTGCCTTTTGGTCGCCGAACCTGGGTAGTACCATCTGAAAGATAAGAAGGGGAAATTCCTTTACGGTAATGTTATTTCTATGGATTCATCTCCCACAGATTCCACATCTTGCTAGAGAACTAGCCAGCGCCAGCTGCTCTGACTTTTTTTCAACAAGGGGAGTTAGTGCTGCACAACATTGCCGCCGTCGTCAACGACTCCCTTGAATACGGTGCTCGATCAGACGTGAGGTCAGGCATTGCATAAAAGGTTGTACTACGCCCCATAACTAAGTTCCCCACCTTTCTGCCCCCCCGAACCCTTCGGGGCTCATCCTGCGAGAGGAAATCTACAGAAAGGGGAAAGGCGTTGAAATAATATTAGCCAACCACAATTTTTTGCTTACCTCATTCATCAATATCTTGACCTTGGAGATGAAACAAGAAGAGAAGGAAGCATTGTTGTCAACCACTGCCTCTGACCGAATGTCGCACTCTGATCTTCCGGTCATCGCACAAGAAACGCAACAGCAGAATTCAACCAGACTATGGTCTTTAGACTTCCGATCGGGGTAGGCTTGAAGGGCGATGAGGAATCTGTGGGGAAAATAGCCATAGAAAGAACATTACCGCTAAGTAATTTCTCCTTCAATGGATTGCATTCTTCCACAGATTCATCATCTTGATAGACTCCCAAAGCAGTAGCCATGCTGGAGGAGGGTTGGAAGTTAAACCAAACAGCTCTGGAGGACCTCTCTACTAAAACAAAACCTAGTGGACAGTCTGCTTGCAGCCAACAGCACCTCCAGTACCTCTTCCTCGAGGACCCAGTCATCGTAGCACAGCCTCTCAATAGCCACGCATGCAGGTTGAGAATGTCCGGGTGAAGCACATTGTCTCCCGACTGTGACAAGAGGTCTGGTCTCCAAGGAAGCCAGAGAAGTGGACATACGGCCAATTCCAGGAGATCCTGGTACCACATCCTCCTCGCCCAGTCCAGGGCGATCAGGATTAGCTGAGCCCTGAATCTCTGCAACCTCTTGAGAACCCAAGGGATGACCGGTTTCGGAAGAATGCGTAGTGGAGGTCAAAGACCCACTGCACTAAAAATGCATCCCCCAAAGAAATTCCCTTGAACTGAACTGTTTGCATTTTGTTTTGTTCACTGTCGCAAACAGATCTACTGTCGGAGTACTCCACTGGGTGAAGAACTTCGTAATGATCTATGGACATAGCTTCCGCTCGTGGGAAACTGAGCTCTTCCTGCTCAGAGATTCTGCAACCCATTCACCACCTCTGGTGGATGAGCCACAGAGGCTGAGATATTGTTCTCCAGCATCCAGGACCACCAAAGCTGCATGGCCTGCCAGAACAGGGGTAGTAACCACACGCCTCCCTGCTTGATGAGGTAGTGGATGTTCACTATGTTGTCCATTAACACCAGGACATGCTTACCCTATAGCAGAGGCGTAAAAGCATTCAGTGCCAGTCTGACTGCCAGCATGCCAAAAAAAGATTGATGTGGCAACGTTTGTCTTCCTGAGACCAATGACTGCTGATGTGGAGTGTGCCACAATGGGCTCCCCAGCTTTGCAGCGAGGCGTCTGTGACCACCTGCTCTTCCGGCCATGGCACCTAGAAGGGTTCTCCCACCAACATGTCTATTCTGTTGCTCCACCAGAGCAGGTCCTTTGCCACTGACTCAGACACCTGGAGCACATCCAACATCTGGTCATAGCACTGTGAACACCATCTCCTGAGAAGCCACTCAAGGGATCTCATGCAGTGTCTTGCCTGTGTCACCAGACAAATGCAGGATGCCATGACGCCCAGTAGGTGCAAGAACACCAATGCCGGTTAATTGCTGGAAGTCTGGAAAAGATTAACCATCTGTGCCACATTGGTGACTCTCTCCTCAAGAGGAAAGGCCTTCCCTTCCCGGGTGTCCAAGACGGTGTGCAGTCATAATGTCGACTGCAGAAAAGTCGAAAAGAAAAATGTCGAAAAAAGAAAATGTCGAGAAAAAAATAGAATGTGTTTTTTTTTTATTTGTATATTTTTTGGGTTTGGGTAGTAAAAATAAACAGGGGGCTAAGGGGGGCACCCCCCCATTAAAAAATTTTTTAAAAAAACACATTCGAAATTTATTTTCTTGTTGAATTCAAAAAAGTCGAATACAAACATGTCAAAATTATCACTATGAACCGTCCTAGACTGCTCCGATGAACTGGAGCTTCTGTGCTGGTTAGATCTGGGATTTCTTTAAGTTCAGGGCGAAATCCAAATCATGCAGCAGCAAACAGTATTAACTGAAAATGCCTTTCCAAAGCAAAGTGATATTTTCGTTTTTGCGAGCTGTCGAAAATCGTCCCGAAAACCGTCTTTTTCGTGGGCGACCAACAAAAAGCAAAAATATCACATAGAACCACAGTGAACAGGTATCCAGAAGATGACCTGAAACTTGTTCCGGCGCCCATTCTCGGATAAGCCAGTTGACTAAGTAAGGGAATACAAAGACGTCTGCTCTCCTGAGGTGGGCCACTACTACTGCCATCAACTTGGTAAAGACCCTGGTGCAGATGTCAAGCCAAATGGGAGCACCTTGAATTGATAATGTGCGTGACCAATGACAAACCTGAGGAATCGCCTCTGCTTCCAATGGATTGGCATGTGAAAAACGGTGTCCTAAAGGTCTGGTGACACCAACCAGTCTTGCAGCTGTAGAGCCTGGAGAATTTGCATCAACGTTACCATTTGTTTATGTCTCTGACGTCCAGCATGGGACAGCGGCCACACCACTTCTTGGGAACCAGGAAGTACTGAGAGTACGAGCCCAAACCTACCTCCACTGCAGCTCTTCCTGTAGCTCCTGCTCTGGTTGAAGGGAGCAGGTAGGTCTGTCTGGAGGTCTTCTCACAAACGGGAGACAGTAGCCCCACTCAACCAGTTGGAGGACCCAGGCGTCTCCAAGTCACTCCCTGCCATTTGTCCAAGAATCTGGAGATCCTCCCTCCAACTTGTGATATATGACTTGCGCCGGACGTTTCGGGTGCAGTTGGAGCTGGATCGGCCAGCACCGTCAAGCTGGAAGCCGCACCAACCGAGACCTACTCAAATACCTTATGCATTTCCATTTTAAAATCCTCACACTGCTTCCTAGATGCACCCTTCACAGGCTATGACTTACCCTTATCGTCCGAGTCACAATCGCGTCTGCACTTTTTCTTGTGTGACGGCAACGACAAAGAGTGGTGCGACCCGCTCTGACAGTGGGAGCGTTTCTTTGACTTATGACATCGACCCTCACCTTGTTTTTTCCAGGCATTGGATCCTCGGTATCATGCTCGATGAGTGCGGGAGCAACTTTGCCAGGGATTTAGCCGACGGTCTCTGACTCAGACAACACACAAACAGTCTGTTGGTCCTTGAGGGACATTTTGGAGTTGCAGTCCTCGCAACATTTGAACCCGGACGGTTTAGGCACTGACATACTAATGCAGTAATTCAATCGAAAACACGCGTGTTACGAATAGTGTGCAGAGCATGCGCAAAAAAGAACTGAGGTACAGGGGCATAGTGTGCACAACGTCTCGTCCGATTGAGAAATGGCACGGCCGTACGGGGGAACGTCATCGACAATGGAGAAGTCAAGCGGCACTACGCACCCCTGTCTTTGGAGGGAAAGGTGTAAAACAAGAAAATCTTTCCTTACAGTGGGGAATATCCTTGTGGCTACAAAAGCTGCCCAAAGTCAGTCAGTGCTCGGGAAGATATTTCAGAAGCGTACGAAGGTGTATGGGAGATAAGGTATGCCTTAAAAGTGAGGAATTACAAAAGTGATGGGGCTATGCCAGGTAAGTTTGGTATTGCAGCACTTCATCAGAAGAGGACTACTCAAGCCCAGATCAGGCACTGCAGTAATTGGTTAGGCATTCAAGTAGAGGAGGAGTATTGAAACGGAGTTGGCCACTTCAGCAGAGGAGTGAAAATACAGCAGAGGCTATTGAAGCATTGGTCATGCATTGCGTCAAAGGTGATAGAGCTGCAGCAGATGGGCACCTAAGTAGAGGCAACGATTTGCAGTAGACCTGCAATCCCAGTTGCCCTTCTTCACCCACCATGATTGTTTCAATGATCTTCAGTTCTATCTGCTCTTACTATCACATTCACTTGCGGCTGTTAGCTCAATAAGACTACATTGTCTCACCTTTTTTTTCATAAATTCTCCAAAGCACATTGATAAAATAATACTATCCACTACCCAAGCGTACTTGTGCTACCATGATGCCAAGAGGCGGGAAGGATTAGTCTGTAGGCCCTTGTCTACAGTCCATTTAAATTGTTCTCTAGCAAGTGCATAAGCATGTGTGGAGCATAATCACACATCAATCAATGAACAGACTGACAGGACCATGACCAAATAAAAAACAATGCAGTTCCTTGTGTTCAATTACTGTGTGTGTAGTGTGTGCTGAATTATTGAAAACAGCTCAAAGTTGCTTCTTACTGGAGGAAAGGAGCGCAGCACTTTGACTCCATACTGTGCGGTGAGAGGATGAGGTGGGTACATGCTTGAGAAGTAGGACAGGCCGGTGGGAGGATCTGTTGGGGCCCAGCACAGGATGTGACTGAGCTCAGGAGCATCTGCATCGATGGTGTGAAACGTGACCAGATACTGTCAAAAGAAAAGGAGGACAAGAAAGTACATGTAATGCAGCCAACAAGAATACATCTCTCAGATAAAATGGTTCACAAACACCAGGAAGGGTGAGGAAGCATGCAGAAAACAAATGGGCATAGTGCCAAGCTTTTTCTACACATGAACTACTTAACATTGAATGCTACGTCATTTACATAGGATATGAGGAATGTTGGATACATTCCGAAAGTGGATAATATGACATTAAATGAAATGCAGCTTGAACATTCCAAATCTTAATTATCACCTGACCATTCACAATTATGATTCACATATTGAAACCTTGAAAAACCAGCTAGTTTTCCAATCAGTCAGTGTTCCAAATGACCAACCTTCGTTCCAAACATCAGTCTGCTTTCCAGATAAACGCCCAGTGTTCCAGATAATAATCATCCACAGCATTCCAGATAATAATCATTCAGCATTCCATATAATCATCCAGCAATCCAGATAATCATCCAACATTCCAGATAATCAGCCAGCATTTTGAATGAATAGAGCTCCAATGGACAACCACAGATCTGAATGACCAAAAAAGGAGCTCCAACAGAGCATCAGCTAAAGGACGACCACACTGCTTAATGACCATTCGGCGCTCTTAATGACCAATCAAACCAATGAATAGCAAATCCATGCTCTCAATTCAGATTCCTCAATTGGAACTATGAGTAAACTATCAGAATAGTGAATGGAGAAATGATTTGAATTGCACTATTCTCCCATAATGCCCATCAAGGGGAGTTGGAAATTTAGACTGACTACAACACATTTCTGCATTTCAAGGTATAAACATCATCTTCTCAGGACTGTATACACTGAAGCATACTAATATGTTCCCCCAACTACACATGATCCATAGCATGCTGCCAAAAGAACTGAAGCATGACTTTTGTAGAAAAGTGCCATCACCAAAATGCGAACCATGGCCGACCCCAAATCTGTTGCCACAGCTCTGTGGATCAAAGTAAAGAAGGCAGGAAAGTAGCAAAAAAAGATGATGCTGTGGTGGGGCGAGCAGAAAGCAACGTGGTACACAGAGGGAGGAGAAGGGTGAAGGGGAGAGTGAGAGGGGGTGAGAGCCAGACGGAGACCATGCCGAAAGAGTAAATGCATGACTAAGGGAAGTGTATACTTGGAGTTGTAGTTATTAAAGGGTGAGCACCATGACTTTGGCAAGAGAGTGTGGGAATCCCTTGCAACCTGGGGGGTGGTGGGGAGGGTGTCCAGTCATAATATCGAAAACAAAATTTCGAATGTCAAAAAAAGTCGAATCAAAAATGTCGAAAAAAAAAAATGTCGAATTATTTTTTTTTTTCGATTTTTTTTTTTGGGCTCTAGTTTATATAAAAAAAATAGGTAAAAACAAAAAAAAAAAAGAAAAAACGGGGGTTGGGGGGAACCCCCCCATTTCGAAAAAAAAACGTCATAAAAAATAAATTCGACATTATTTTTTTCGACATTTCTTTTTCGCCTTTTTGACTTTCGAAATTTTTGATTTCGAAATTATGTCTATAAACCGGTGGGGAGGCCTACCAGGAAGTTATCCAGTGCCAGTCCTATCCTAGAGCGGGACAGTGGGACAGTGCGAGTTGAGAGGGCACTATGTCCTGTTCTCTCCCCCAAATGCATAGCTTATATCTGGCCAGTACTCAGTTGAATCTCATCGTACCTCTTAAGAAAAATGCTCCTTTTTGTTTCCAGATCTAACATGCAAGACCCGATTGATAGGAGAAGGTGGCAGCGGGAGAATGACCATGCAGTCTTAGATGCTACCCATAACTGAGTGCTAAAAACCTGGAACTGGCAGCGAGAGAAGAGTCCTCCAATGTCCCCCATTATTCGCATCCATACACCGGAAACCGGGAACTAGTGAAAGGAGCGAGAGGTAGCGAGAAGCCTTTGGGCCCTGCATAGCTGAGGAGAAATTACTTACCAGTAATTTTCTTTCTATGTATTCTTCTCCCACAGATTCTTCATCTTGAGATATCACACCCTCAGTGTCAGCTGCTTGAATTAATTCGACATGGGGAGAAGTGCGGCTCAACATAACTCCTAGACTTGAGACATGACGTTGGCAATCACATATAGCGACGATTCACAAGTTTTCATCACTTCTTCCCAAGGGCGAGCCCTTACCTGTGAGGCTAGGGAGGTGAGGCCACTACCCAATAGTCCCCCTAAGGGGGAGAGGGTGGAAAGCGGGACCTCATAGGGAGAGACTGCCCTCCTGGGGATAAGGACTTTCATTCCGTGAAGGAACTCTCTAACCGTCTTGCCCTTGCATCTTTAAAAACCATAAAGTCTGCAGAGAATGCCACTGAAAGAACTATTGGGTACTATTGTGTATTACTGAAACACTCCTTCCCTTCATTCCCTGGCACCACTGAGACGAAGAAGAATAAGAGTAATGACATACCTTTTTCTAAACATTCCGAGAAGAGAGGCCACGAGGAGGCATGAAGCAACTGCGCTGTGGTGGGCCCAGATAGGAACAAAGGATGGATTGAAAGAAGAGTGAAGCCCGGGAAGTTCGAACCTGGGAACCTGTCAACTGTACAGAGAAGCTGGTCCTTGGAATAGACAATGGTGGAGAGTGGAAGTCCCAGAAGAATCCTGCAAACCGGCAGAGAGCTGACTCACTCCAGTCCTTGACGAGTGTGCCAGCCCTCGAAGGGGCATGCCTCATGGCCGAGCCACATCTTATCTGAGGTTGCAAGACACTGAGGGAGGCCCTGGTGCGCAGTGCTTGTGGGCTGTTTGGTGCAAATAGCCTGACATTACTGGTATGTTGGGTTCAATCTTTACATTGGGAAATTTGGGAATGGTACGCGACTCCATGAGTGAGTCATCCTGATACTGCGAGGTCCCCACACACCACAGACGCATATTAGGGGCTGCCCGATTAACACCGGTCAGGCTCTGATCACCCCCTGGAGTACTGCCTTTACCTCCTTATGTGACTGGGCACAGTGGCATGGATCATAACTGGCAGATCTGGTGGCAATTAACTGGTGACATCCGTTTCTGATGACAAGCTGAGACTGTATTACATACTTGGCTATACTAAATACCTTGTGGTCTGCAGAAGGCACTGTTCAGACGTGGGCTCCTCTCACTAATAATTGGACTTTTTTTATACTACAAAAGGTGTCTATTGTAAGGAAGAAATGGTATCAAAGTAAGACAGACACAAGTGACCACAGTCCAAGGGTCTTTATTAAACTGTAAAAATGGGTGAGATAGAAGCCAAATCTACATGTAAAATGGGAGCAAGCTACGACCATCAAATAATAATACAATCCTAATGGAGTCTAGTCAAATAAACAGGGCCTATACAAAAAAAACGATTGCCAAGAAAAGAAAGACGTGTTCACAAAATGATAAATCAGGATGTTATGGCTGGGGTCACCCTCCCGCACGTTTTTAGCACGGGGAAAAGGCGGGACACAGCACACTCCTGGGCTTTTCCAGCACAAGCTTACAGTTGCTTTTCTCTTTATCAGGGCCGTCTGTGCCCAAGTCTCTTCTCATGCAAAGTCTCTTGCTTCGGATGGCCTGATATGCCAAAATCAAGACAACAAAACAGTTCCTTCTGATAACCTTCATGTACGGTGATTACTCTTCACCCTAGGATCCCTCTCAGCCGTGCTCCGAACCTTCTTTCAGCGTTAGCCTCTCAAAGCACTTGCCAATTTAAACAGAGGCTTCCGAAGGGCGATCACGTCTCGCTGGGTCACTCTGCTATTCTATGGCAAGTGCGTGCTTCACAATAATATCACACAGTTCGCACAGCGTTCCCCCTCAGCCGGTGGTAAATGCCAGTTTCACAATTCCCTCAGTCGGGTTCACACTTTCCACAGTTCACAATTTCAAATCATCAGAAAGCAGGGGGGGTTCCCGTCCCCTAGCTTTCTCTTGGCATCCCTCCGTCAGGTTCACATTTGCCACAGTTCACATTTCATCAAAAAGTCATTCTAGACCCCTTAGGTTCTTCCCTTTACCCAAGTCCGGGTCTCAGCCCCCAGTCAGGCTTGCACAGTTCACTCATCACAATGTTCTAGGGTGTTTTAGGGTTCACCCCAATTCACAGGCATCCATCAGTTGGGTTCACGTTTGCCTCCACAAAGTGTCAAGACTGTACAAGGGGATTGGTTTGACCCTCGTATGACCACCTTGACACCTCACGCCGGCCTTGCCTAAGGCCTCTTGGTGCTTGTTTCTCCTGGTTCGGGAAAGGGGCTCCAACCAGACACCTTCAAATGAGCGCCCACGTGGTGCCGGCCCACTCTATCTCTGGTGCCAGTTTCTCTCACAATGGTTCACAAGGATCTCCCTCTGCTGGGCTCAGACCCCTCTCACAAAACAAAGTTCACAACCCTCAAAAGTATGTTTTTGGACTCCCAATCCCAGAATGCAGTTGTGATAATTTTGCTCCCACTTCACTGCTCCCCAAAACAGCATTCCATGTTTTGGGAGCTGTAAGAGCCACAAGGGGGATGTTTCAAAGAAGTCAGGGTCTTACCTCTTGCCCCTCATGTACCTGGGTTCACCTGTCTGGCCCCAGAGGAGATGTTCTGCTGTAGGTACCACCTGGCAACCCGCAGCTGTCCCTGATCTTGCCTTCTGGAAGTACAGCTCCCTCCTGCACACTGCAGTCTCCTCCCAAATAGCAGGGCCAGTGTTTGGGCTGTTTTCTCCTCCTCCAGGTCTTGCAGGGCTTCGGCAGCCCACTAGTGCTTTCTCCTTCGCTCTGGCACCTTCCATAATCCCTGACTGCCTCAAAGTGTGCTTTCCTGCTCCGCCTTTTATGCTGCCTGGGAGAGACAAGTAGAGTCAGGTGTGAGTAATTAAAGAGGGAGGCCCGACTTAGCGTGGCCTTATTAATGGGACAGTCTGCTGTAGAAAGGGGAGAGTCTGTTTTATGTGTCTGTGGTTCCCTGTTGGTAATCTTCATCCCCCCAATCTCTCTCCTCCTCCTCCTCCTCCTCCTCGTCTCAGCGACTTTAGAAAAGTACAGAGGGGAGGAATAATGGGGATTGTAGTTTTCACTAGTAAGTTTAGGAAAATCTGGAAAAATACTGTTGAGAAAGGGTGGGTAGTCTTGTTGTCGCTCACGGTGAGTTGTCTGTGAGAAAGTGTCAGTGTCGGGAAGTGGGTGCGGGAGGATGCGGGGGGCGGGTTGAGTTCCTAAATATCCTACCTGGTAGGATGGGAAAAAGGTGTCATAAGGAAGGGTGTACCGCGTCTCGCCATTGGGTGCCCCTATCCTACTCCCCGAGGACTACTTACTCAGGTAATCCTTCCGCACTAGTCCACCCCCAGGGTCTGGATCCAAAGGCGATGGCCGTGCCCTGGACACCTGAGAAAGGGATTCCCAGGGTTTAGACAGTGAAACACCCTCAGGTTTCTCACACTATAAGCACACATACCCCCCCCCCGTTCCTTATACTTGCTGTCAACATTGCTGCATCGCGGCCCTGCCTGGAGGGGAAGATTGAGGAAGTGAAAGTGGATGTAAAGCTACTGGAGCAAGATGTGCGGTCACTGGCAGAAAGGGTCACAGCCACAGAGAGACTGCTGCAGGAAACCGCTATGACTAAAATGGGAGTCTATGCGAGTGTGGACACGGAAGCTCCGGTACTGTTGGTAACGGTGCCGGTGCTTCCATGACTGTTCTGCTTAACGTGGCCGCTGTGCCCAGCAGGGTCAGACCGGTCGGGCACAGCGGCTCTGGCAGGCATACCTGTAATATGCCGGTCCGGAAACAACAGTGCCGGTGAGCTTACCGACACCCTTGCTTCCGGACTGGCAGGGTCATAATGAGGCGCAATATGTGTATGGGGTGGGACATGCAATATCGCTGGAACCCAGCGGAATGTTTGCTGGGAACATACCCAAGACCCGAGAAATATAGGCACGCGTTCAAACTGATGGACCTGGCATGTATATTAGCCAAACAATGCATTGCAATGGCCTGGAAGACAAGAGGGGGGCTGCAATATTTTCTCTGGTACAAAGATCTGGAAAGATGGAGTGTTGTGGAGATAACCAGAAGGTACAGGACTTTGAAAGCTGGAAGGTGAAAGACCACGGACAATGTAGAGGCATGGAATGCCCACCTCCTGGTGTTGTTCCACCCATCTGATGACAAGCCCCTGTGAATTCTGGAATTTGCTGTTAACTTTTATTGACTATGTATTCAAATGGACCAGAGTCATTATGTGATGCACTTGCTGATACTCTCCCCTCTACTCACCTACTAGAATTTGCCCTTCTGGGCAGATTGCCCTTAGGCTATGGACGCGTCAAGGGTATGACAGTTCTTCCATGACCTCTAGCCCAAGAATCTAGGATGCCTGGTTTTTCTTCTTTCTTTTGGTTTGTTTGATTATCTTTCGTTAGTCACTGTAATTACCAAGAGACAAGAAAGCCTCTGCAGTAATTGCCCTTGTCACAGTAGGGATAACCAGAGTACCAAAGCCAAGAAAGCCTCAGGAGTAATCTCCCTCGTCACAGTAGTGACATCCAGATAATCCAGAATCACAAAAGCCTCAGGAGTAATCTCCACAGTTACAGTAGTGATACTACGGGAACCAAGAAAGCCTCGGGAGTCATCTCCTTCATCACAGTAGTGATATTCAGAGAACTAAGCCAAGAAAGTCTCTGGAGTAATCTCCCTCGTCACAATAGTGATGCTTAAAGAATCAAGAGAGGGTGGATCGCCATTGTCACTGTAGTGATACCCAAAGGTCTGGAAACCAAGAGTGCATCAGGAGGAATCTCCCTCAGCATAGTGTTAATCCAACTAAGACTAAAGAAGATTCTAGACAACAAGAGCTACCTGAAGATTATCGTCATAATGTCCTACGACAGGAAGGAATTGCTAGAACTGTAAAACAAGCTTTCACAAGTCTTGGGAAGAAGTGAAGAGACTTTTGAGGACGATTCTCAAAGAATATCCCAAGGCAGCCCTCAAGACTGTGAGGGGTGGGTCAGGAGAAGAGGGTTATTCGGACTATGCCTTCTTGGTTGAATCGAAACTAGAGAAAATGATTGATAAAGAGATAAAGATTGACACAGTTTACCAGGAGAAGGGAGCCATTCTCATGGTATTATTTTGTTCATTTGGATGCAGAGCCCTTTTGTAGACTGGTGGTAGAGTATGTTTTGGACAGCACACAGACATTTTCATTTGGACACACATCCTGACGATGAGCACCCAAGTTGATAGTTGTTAGGTAGAGATAACCCTTTAGAGATAGCTAGAGGTAGGACCTTTATTCCTTAAATCTATATTTATAATAGTGAAAATGTGTGGGTGGCTGGGTTTGTGGCAAAGCTTTGTTCCTTATACACTTCCACACCGTTTCACAATTCTGCCCCAAATTTTGCATAGTTACCTTTTAGGACCCTCTGCACATGACTGGCTACATAACAGTTCGACACCTCACCCCTTTCCCCCGGATTTTCAGCACCTTCACACCGAAGATAGTTGCCTGAAATCAGCGAAACATCAATGTGGTCGTAGAAGGACCCCTCCAGACACAAGGAAGAAAACGCAAGGTCCCTATGGGACCTCGAAAACCACATTTCACGGGCCAAGGATGCACGGTTTCCAAGATATTTGCGCTGCAATGAACTGCATCACGCCAGGGTGAGGCGATAGGTGGGGAGAGAGCACAGAAGGTCCCAGTATGCAGCAGCATACCACCCCACATGCCCTCACCCCCCCCACAACGTCAACTCCGGGGTATGCCAGCCAGCCACACGCACCCATTCTCAGTGCAGTTTACTTCAGGGTGCAAAGCACATCAAGAGATAAGCGAATCGGAACAGCGACCTACAGGATCACTGCTTTTCAACAATTGAGGAGAGTGTTATGTTTGCCTACAGAACCCTTGTCGGCATTAAAGCGTAAACTCTTTCCTCATCACTCGCTCACAAAAAGAGAATGACAGATCAGTAAAAAATTGCGAATGATAAATGATGAATGGTTACATAGAGGGACAGGTAGGGAGGGCGATGAAGAACCTGTGGGAGAAGAATTCATAGAAAGGACATTACCCCCAAGAAATTTCTCCTTTAATGGATTGCATTCTCCTGCAGATTTCTCATCAGACGGTGGGATGGAAGCTTACACCAAGAAACTCTGCAACAACCGCCCTGCCACCGCAAGCATCTCTGCCCCGGGTCAGGTCTAGACTGTAGTGCTTGGAAAAGGTGTGAAGCGAGGCCCAGGTTGCGGCTGACAAATTCCCCTGACACGCCCTTGTGTATGGGCAAATGATTCCGCTACACCCCTGGGGGAGTGAGCCCTTAGGCCCTGCAGCACTTCTTTCCCTGCTTTTTCGTAGCATTCTGAAATGCAGAGAATGATCCAGTGGAAGATTGTTTCTTTTGTCACTGCCTTCCCCAATCTGGACTGGGAGAAAGCAATGAACAGCTGGTCAGAGAAGCAGCTGTCAGCACCTGATAAAAAGGTAATGCCCTCTTGGGGTCCAGCCTGTGGAGCCTCTCATCCTCCTTGAATGAGTGGCTTGGTGGCAAGAACACTGGTAACTCCACACTCAAAGATATCAAATTCTGTCAACACTTTTGGTAGGAACTTGGGCCAGACCTTCAAAGAAACATTCTCCTTGAAGAATTTAAGGGGCAATATCTTCCATGTAAGTGCTTGTAGTTCACAGGCACGTCTCAAGACGTGAAGGCCACCAAAAAAGCGGTCTTTAATGTGAGTAAACAAATAGGTTGTGAATGTAACGGCTCAAAGGGAGCCACCATCAAAGGAACTAAATTCAGATCCCAAACTTGGACAACAAATGAGGTGGGAGGGAATTTAGTTAGAGGGCCTTTCAAAAACTGAGCCACAATAGGGATGGAGAAAAAGGAGCCTTGCTCCGGTGATCTCTTGAACAGAGAAAAGGCAGCCAAATAGCCCTTAACCATGCCCATTTGCAACCCAAATCTAGCAATGGATAACGGAAATTCCATAACTGTGGAAGTAGGACATGACACCGGGTCTTTCCCCCGTCCTTACACAATGCCTCGCCTTTCTCCATCTGCATGCATAAATAGAACTGGAACAAGGCCTGCATGCAGCCAGAAGCCCCTCTAAAACCTCATCATTCAGGCTCCAATCTTTATACCTCAACCTTTCACGAGCCACGCATGCACTGAGAGAGATGCTGGTGAAGCAGCCGACCCTTCAATTGTGATCAGAGGAAGCAGGCGTGGTGGGTAAACTGATACCACATCCTCTTCGCCCAGTCTAGGGCGATTAAGATCAGGCAGGCCCAGAACCTCCTAAACCGTCTAAGAATGCACAGGATGACTGGAATCAGTGGAAATGTATGGTGGAGGTTAGAAGATCCACTCCATCAAGAATATGTCTTCCCAATGCCCCCAATCGGGGTGGGGGAGTGGGGGCAAATTCCCCTGGGCAGAACTGCCAGCACTTCAAGTTGTCTTTCATCGCAACCAGGTCCACTGACTGGGTTCACCCAAGGGAGAAGATCTCTGCAAGAACATTTGGGCAGAGATCCCTTTCATGAGAGCCATAGGATGCCTGCTCAGAGCGCCCACAAACCATTCTCTGTCCCTGACAGATGGGCTGCAGAGATTGAGATCTTGTTCTCCAGTAGCCAGACCAAAGCTACATTGCTTCCTTACATAGGAGCAAAGACTGCACACTCCCCTGTTTGCTGAGGTATGTTCACAGTGTTGTCCGTTAGGATCAGGAAATGTTTCCACCTAAGGGAAGGCGCAAAAGCTGTCAGGGCTAGGCACCGATTGCACCTCCAGCAAGTTGATGTGCCTGGGAACAAAAACTGCTCACCTCCAGGTCCGTGCAGTGAGCACCCCAGCGTTCCATGGAATTAACCGTTGTTTGCCACCACCCTCGATATCAGGACGGTGTCTGTCATTTCGTCTGAATATTGCGACCACTGGTTCCTGAAAAGCCACTGAAGGGAGCACATCTTAAGCCAGGCCTCTGGCACCAAGAAAATGCAGGAAGCCATGAGGCGGGGGAAGGCTGATGCTGGAAGACTCTGGGACTTCTGGAATAGTGTGGCCATCTGTCTGATGCTGGTGACTCTCTCACCAAGTCCTTCCCGGACCAAGTGTCCAGTATTTCTCTGATAAACTGCAGCCTCTGCATTGGCGTAATGTGGGATATCTGTACGTTCTGGGAGAAGTCCAGGCTGTGCAGCAGTAAGCAAGGATCCCTGAGTTGCTCAGAAACCAGCTCCGGGGCCACCTTTGGATCAGCTAGTACATGGATCTCCCGAGGAGTGCCGCCACCACTGCCATTAGCTTGGTAAATACCCTGAGAGTAGAGGTCATGCCAAAAGCAAGCACTTTGAACTGACAAAGAGTTTCCACAATGGCAAACCTTAGGAACCACCTGTACTTCCGATGGATGGGCATGTGAAAGTAGGTGTACTGAAGGTCCAGTGACACCGACCAGTCCCGCGACTGCGGAGCCTGGAGAATCTCTCTCAGCGTCACCATCATGCACTAGTCCTTCCACAGGAACTTGATCAAGGCCCTCAGGTCCAGGATGGGACGAAGTCCTCCACCTTTCTTGGGTACCAGGAAGTAGAAGCATTACCAGCACGTAAATCTCTATGGCTGGTAATTTCTCCACTGCTCCCTTTATGCGTATAGGCTTTCTGTTTTTCCTGGAGCTCGGGTTTCTGGCTGCTGAGGAAGAGCTGGTGTATGTCTGGGGACATTTTGCGACAAGGCAGACAGTATCCCAGTTTCACCAACTGGAAGGCCAAGGCATCAGAGGTAACCTCCTTCCACCTGGCCCAGTGCCCAGAGACTAATCCTTCAACCAGAGTAGCATTTGTGGAGAACTCAAAAGAGCTTCAAAGATGCAGGCGCAGGCGACATTGAGACAGCAGAAGATTGGCCTTTCAATGCTCTACTCTGTCCTTGTTTGGCTTGGGGCTACTGTGCCCTTCTCACGATGGGGATATAATGCCTATAGCCCCTGTCCCTGAAGCTAAATGAGAAGGACTGCTTGGAGGGTCGCTGGACCGCCAGCCCAAGCTGCTTTGGTGGAAGCTTGAGTCGATGAATCTTTCCAGGAACTCGTCAGCCTTTAGGCTGAAGAGGTGTTCACTATCGAAGGCTATATTGTAGAGTTTAGCCTATACATTGGGCAATAAGCCTGAACTTCGATGGTATGAGGCTCTCCAAAGCACCATCGACGTCTCCATTGACATCCTGATGCAATCCACTGCATTGATGCCCACCTGAAGCGCTTGGAATGCCACCTCCTTACCGTTGTTAACGATGTCCAGGAAGCCATCTCTTAATTCCCCTTCAGGGAGATGATCGACTGCCTCTGAAATTGTTTTCCTGAGTATAGGAAAGTATAATAGGGTTACTCACCATAGTGACCACCATACTCCGAGTCCATAGACCCCTTTCCTCCATACTTATGGGACATTCTTCCGTCCTCTGGGCACGGGACCGGAGCACTTTGTAAAAAGCATCACATTTTTCAAAAATGTGTCCTTCTCTTTTTATGCGGGGTACCGCACGCAGCCGTAACCCTGCACTCCTTAGCTCTGACCAGTGCATCGCCCATCAGTCCTTTTCTATCACCAGGTCAGAGACCTTTAAGCAATAACAGAGGAACCTTATTAGAGGGGACGGCGGGCGGGCGTATGGAGGAAAGGGGACTATGGACTAGTAGTAAGGTGGTCACTACGGTGAGTAACCTTATTATACTCCTACGTCCCGTCCCTTTTCCTCCATACTTATGGGAGATTCCCAAGCACTCCTTACAGGAATTACGGGTGGATGGAAACTCCTTACTGGAAAAGGTTTTTAAGCCAGCCTGGCCAAACTGAGCATCAGACCTGGAGCTCAGATCCAAACAGTAGTGTTTACAAAAAGCCGATGGGGAGGCCCAGGTAGCCGATTTCGCGGTGATCTCCCAGGGGACATACTTTTGAAATGCAACAGCAGCTGCCTTGCCCCATACCAGGTGTGCGTAAACCCCCTTTAAAGGTTGAAGACCTTGAACAGCGAAAGACTCCATAATACAGGCAGCGATCCATCTGGAGATAGTCGCTTTAGAGGCCGGTTTACCCTGCGTATTACCGAAGGTCACCAGGAGAATTCTCTTATAAGGCTAATTTCCCAAACCTTGTGAGTCCCCAAGCAGCTTTGCTGGATTTCTGGGGTTTGTTTTCTTCTCCTGCTAAGAGTGAGACTCTTTTCCTCCCACTCTTAGGCATGATTTGAGGTATGTCTTTGACTCTTTGTGTGCTTTTGGGCTATGTGGTCTTTTACTCCATAGGGTATCATCTGTTTTTGTGTATGTGTTACACAGCACCCTCAGTGCAGTAACACAGGGGTGTCATAGTGACCATTGACTTTACTAGTCCAAATTTGTGAACAGAACCAGTACAAACCATCATATTGTGGAAGTACTGGAAGGGGTTAATTCGATTGCCCCTGGGTCTGTTTTCAAGGGGGCACTGTCCAGCCCCCCCTTGTCGAGTTTCTGGCTGGTGGCAGTGGTTACCACGCAAAATATTCCACCAGAATATTTCCTATGGGATGTTCCCATTGATTTTAATCGCACCACTTTTTGGTGCAATGTTAAAGATACCGCTGGTTTATTTATTTAATATTAAATCAACGGTTGGGTCTTTTTGCCAGAACTCTTTTCTAAAATGGCGTTCGTGTCCGTCTCTGTAACTCTAACCAAGGTCGAGTCCTTTGTTCCACTTTTTGGCGGGCTCCTCCACAGAAGCCATCCAAATGGTGCCACTCTGTCTGGGTTCCACAGGATGTGTGGGGAGGGGAATTGGCACCCTGGACTGCGTTGCCCTAGCAACCCAAGTCGCACTCTATTCTGATTGGCCCAGCTAGGCTGTTGAATGGGGGTTTTTCTGCATAAAAGCACTGCCTTTGGGACTGGAACTTCAGAAGTCGCCACAGGACCTAAGAATCTGAAGAGGGAAGAAGTTGAGCCATCTGCAACGACGACACCACCGGTGGAGCCCTGCTGCAACAAACTCACCACTTTCCCAACAACAAGAGAAGATCTTCTGCTGGACGAGTCTTCTTCCTTTGAGCTGGTGGGATCAACCAGTTCGCCCCTTTCGCCTTCCAAAGACGTCTCTTGGTCGAATCGCCGTGCCAAGCAAACCAGCGGCAGGATAGCCAAGCTTCAGCACTTTGACCGCGAATAACAGGAACGCACCTTTCAACCGACGAACTCCGCGGCTGGTTTCACCCTGTGCAGTACATCGACTCCAAGTTTCCTCCTCAACGAGATCCTCTCTTCCCCTGGTCGAAACCACGAACTGCAACCACTGCCAGGAACAACTGACACCGCTGGAGCTTCCTCTCTCTTTAAGGTACTGTGTTCTGCCTGGCCTCCCTTTCCACGGATTGCTAAAGGTGACCCTTAAATCATTGGCTTTCCAACTGGATTGGCCCCAGACCTTCTAAATTTACTTCTTGAATCACCCCAACCTCTTTTGAACATTCTGCAAAGACTTTTAGTGCATTTTAAACTGTGATCTTGGGCACATTTCGCTTTGCTCCATTTAAAGTGGGCCTGGCCTATGAACTTTGTCTCTACAGTGTATACTGCCTTTAATCCCTTGCTTTGAACTTCTAAAAGTGTTGGGAACTGTTTTATTTTTATGCCCTGCCTTTTTCTATCCCTTTAACTTAACTATTGGAGTGCCATGTAGGTTACGCGCTCCAATCTATTTTAACAAATAGTGGTGTTTTAACTCTGACTTGTCTAATAGTTATCAAGGGAGGTTTTTATACTTTACCTGACACTGTTTTAACTTGCTTTTGATTTAGAGTGCTAGTGTATTGCCTAAAGTGTGTTTTAAATAAATAATTATATATATTTTTTATTTATTATTGATATCGTTGAAATAAATCAACTTTTCAATACAAAACATTACATACAATTACTCTTAAAACGTACATAAGAAATTTAAGAAGAAATTCATTATGATTGATTGAAAGCATTGAAGTTAATACATAAACATATTGTACAATTCTCATTAACAATGACAAAGAGAAAAAAGTTATTCAGTTCACATAAAACACGTCCGACCAAGAAACAGTGAGAACGAGGAAATTCAACATGCTATTCCTGGATAAATGGCAGAGAAATCAAGTAAACAACAACAATTGTTTAGCAGATTAAGTTCACTTCATAAAGAAAGTTGACAATTGCAATTTGGAGGGAGACGTTGGTCGTCAGCAGTAATGTGGACCATCTTTCTACTGATTCTAAGTTCCCCAAGTAGCTACAATGCCATGATAATTATATACTTTTGAGACAAAACTCTGGTCAGTGTTTGGTTGCTCTACTGTGTTTTTAGCCCTAGTGTGTATACTCTATATACTGCCCTACTCTTCTTGAGGGAGGTCTGACTGCTCAGCCACAGCTACCAGGTAAATCTGGGTGGTGCAGACTGCTACCAATTGGGTTTACTCCTAAATTTAGATGTTCTGTCCAGATAATACTTAAGAGCTCTTCTAACGCCCAGGCAATGCAAAACCCTCTCAGCCTCTGAGGCTGGATCTGGAAAAAGGACAGGCAAAGAGATTGACTGATTCAGATGAAAATCAGAGACCACTTTGGGAAGGAAAGAAGGATTCGTCCTCAGGACAACCTTATCCTTATGAAAAACCAGGAAGGGATGCTCCACAGACAAGGCCTGGAGCTCACTCACACGTCTTGCCGAAGTCACAGCGACCAAGAACCACACTTTCCATGAAAGGTGCTTAAGGTCTACAGTAGCCATTGGCTCAAAGGGCTTATGGCACAAGGCCGTAAGGACTACGTTCAGATCCCACGTCGGATGTGGTTTGCAAACAGGAGGGTAACTTTGCATGAGACGTGCAAAGTGCCTTTTAACCACTGGATTTGACAGCATAAAAGAGCACTGGTCCGTGGATAGGTATGCGGCAACCGCCGAAAGATAAGTCCTGCATGACAAGACATGAATGCCCGATTCTGCTAGATGAGAGACGAAGGACAGCATTGCGTCGATCGTAGCCCCCCTGGGGTCCAGCTGTCTGGCTAAGCACCAGTGGCAGAACCAAAGACATTTGCTCCTGTATTGAGATCTCATTGAGGGCTTCCTGGCCGCCTAAATAATGCGCATGTTATCAGCGGACAAGTTGAGGTGTTCTAACGATCTGAACTCAGGCACCATGCCGCCAAGCTGAACAATTGTGGGGAGGGGTACTACAGCTGCCAATCTCTCTGCTGAAGCAGGTCGGAAACCAACGGAAGGCTGATCGGTGCACACACCGACAGATGCTGAAGCTCTGAAAACCAAAACCTGGCCGGCCACCACAGTGCTATGAGCAGAAGAGAACAGCTCACCGTGCCCCTCAACTTGCAAAGTATCCGATGAATCAGAGGAAGAGGCGGGAAAGCATGGGCCCTCATGTTGTGCCAGGGAAATTCGAGGGCATCCCCCAGAGAGGAAACTCCCAGCCCGTTCCTGGAGGCATACAGGGGAAGTTTCCTGTTTGACGCCGTCGTGAAGAGGTCCACTTCTGGAGTGCCCCAACACTGGAAGATTTTGCAAGAGGAACTCAGTTCAGCTCCCACTCGTAGCTGACCATTGTTCGCCGGCTGAGGGCATCCGCAGTAACATTCAGCTGACCGGGGATGTGCACTGCCACCAGCCAGATGCCATGCTGAACCGCCCATTCCTACATCTGAATGGCGAGATCTACAAGAGGGGACTTGGTACCCCCTTGCTTATTGATATAAAACATGGACACACTTTGTCCGTGCGGATCCGGACTACTTTGTTGACAATGACAAACTGGAACGCTTTGAGCGCCAGGAAGATCGCCAGGAGCTCCAGGTGATTTATATGAAGGAGTTTGTCCTGCGGTGACCAGAGATCGGAAACCTGAAGAAGGTCCAACGTCGCACCCCCCCCAGAAGGGAAGAGTCCGTTGTGATTGTCACTAGCGGGCCGGGGTCATGAAAGGTCGCCCACACCGACAGATTGCTGAGATACGACCACCACACAAGGTCCACTCTCATGAAAGATGGAACAGGAATCATTTTGGAGTCTTGGTCCAGTGCTTTGCGCCCAGAACTACGAAGAGCCATCTGTGTTAACCTCATCTTGAGACGAGCAAGAGCCAACACAAATGAGGCCATGAGGCCCAGAAGCCTCTGGAACCACCAGGCCGACATGCTCTCTGACTGTGCCACGTGGCCAACAGATCCACCATTCTGTCCCAGTCAGATATACTCTGCAGTCGATCGTGTTCCAACAAAAACCCAGGAAAATCAGACTGTCATGGAGGATTTCCGCCAGTTCACCGACAGCCCAAGATGGAACAGGAGCTGGAAGAGAGACTGAAGGTTGCTCAAGGCTGATTGAGGACAAGGACTGTGCAGCAGCCAATCGTCCAAATACGGATATACATGGATACCCTGAAGCCAAAGATAATCTGCGATAACCAACTTCATCTTTGTAAAGACACGCAGTGCAGAGCTGAGGCCAAACGAGAGCACTGGAAACTGGAAATGCTCCTTCCCCACGGACAAACGTAGGTATTTACGATGCAGACTCCAAATCAGAATGTGCATATAAGCATCCTGAAGGTCCACCACTCTGAGACAATCGCCCTTCTGTAAAGAGGACTTTATCTGACAGAGCGTGTTCATCTTGAATTTCTCTTGGAGTAGAGAGAGATTGAACTGGGAAAAGTCTAGGATGGTGCGCAGGCCAGCCTGGTTGGGTTTGGGCACCGTAAACAGCCAGGAGTAGAAGCCCTCCCCTCGCTCCCCTAGGGGAACGGGTTCCACCGCTCTGAGATCCAGCAACTTCTGAATCTCGGCTCTGAGGGAGGGCAACCCCGACTGCTGGAAGGGAGGATTGAAGGGTGGGGTAGAGGGAAGGGGCAAGCGGAAGCCCTCCGGAGCGACTGACGAGACCCATCGGTCCTCAGTGATGGCCCGCCACACCGCCCAGTGAGACGCAATACGCCCTCCCACCGGGATCTCGTGCGAGCACAGTGAAACTTCATTTAGTTGGTTTATCGGTGGCGGAGCAACCTGAACCTGAAGAGCAGGCCAAGGAACGGGAGAAAAACCGGCCCGGTGCTGCCGTCGGCGGGAATTTCCTGATGGAGTATCGACCCTACGGGACTTTCGATCCAGAAATTCCCTAAAACCAGAGGAAGGCCAAGGCTGCGAAGACGTTCTCTGTGCCCTGAAAGGCGGTTTTCAGTAGGACTGACAAGGACTTGGCGGTCTGGGTGCTGTCATTAAAATTAGTCAGTTCAACATCTGTCGTTGAATGAAAAAGCTCCTTGCCATCAAAAGGCAGGTCCAGAACTTTATCCTGCACCTCTTTAGAGAACTTGGTAGCGTGCAGCCAAGCCTCTAGTTTATTAGCAGGTATGAATTCCTCAAACTCTGACAGACCTTTCCACATTTTCAAATTTGTCCCCGCTAATACCAGTTCCGCATTCGCTTGACGTAACTGCAGGGCTGAATTAGCGAAAATCTTCCTCCCCAAAGCGTCAAGAAGCTTGTCCTCTTTGGCCAGAACCTGTGTTGCCGCTGTAGAATACGATGGAGCAGGTCTGGATTGTACTGTAGCAGCAGCCACCACTTTGAAGGAAGGGGGCGGACACGACGCTAAGGCCACTTCTTCCGAAGAATGGAGCCTCTAACGAGCATCAATCTTTTTGTTAACAAACAGTCCAGAGTATGGTTTCTCCCACACTTTACAGACCTCGGCTAAAACGTCCTTCTGCAAGAAAAAGCCGGTGCACTCCAAAGGAGACAAGGTGAACGCCCCCGAAAGCACCCCTTCCTGTACAGCGGGTGCCTCGGGTACTGGAACATCCAAAAGACACATGTCCAGCACCCAGTTGTGAAAGGCTCAGACCGAGCGGGGCTGGTCCTCGCTGTCCTGATCCCCCCCCTGTCTGTCGTTCGACACCTCTGGATCAATCGGAGTTGCATCTGGCCCTGTTGAAGATTTGTACACTGGAGACAGTGGAGGCAAGGGAGGGAGAGCCGGTGGAGGCCCGGCCGGCAAAGGAGGCGCTGGCAAAATCACTGGTGCATCAAATGGGGCCGACGGTGCAGGAGGGCATATCTCCCTAAACAAACCTTCAAAATACTCCTTCATGGGGTCGGAGTGCATTTACTGAAAAAAGCGTCCTCCGCCGACGTTTTAGGCGCGACTGGAGGAGGCCTCTCATGAGCAGAGTAATTCCAGGGACATAAGGGAGAGAGTTGCCAAGAGGGTCCTTCTCCACTGGTGTCAACATAGATCAAGGGTGCAGATGCTGCAGGAAGCGGGACGTTGTGTGGTAGTGGCATCCGAGCGTTCCAGTCATATACTGGACGAAAAGGATGCGCACCAGGAAAACGATGTTCACCTGAAAAGCCGCTCCCCCACCCAGCACCGATGGCGTAGTTGTAAGGGAGGTATCCAAAATAGCCACCGTAGTCTTGGCAGGAGCAGCCGCCATTTTGTCAACACCTGAGGAGAACTGCGACACGTGTGGGAGTGAGATAGGGGTCTCCACAGATGGGTCAGGGGTCTTCATTTTAGCCTTGACACAAGGAACCTTGGCCGAGCCGGTATTGCGTGGCCTAGACTGTTTGAGACATGCTATCAGCCAGAATAGCCTTCAATGGAAGGACCTTGACAACGCCGGTAACAGAGTAATTCCGGTCAGAGACGTCACTCCGTGCCCCATCAACAGAACTGGCGTACCCGCTTGAGCGGGTGCGATGAGGAGTATACCTCACCAACAAGACCTTAACCGGTCTCTCAGAACTATCGGTCACCTTAGCCTCCAAACGAGGGACCTCGGACTAGATCCCAGTAAAAGACCCTTCATGAAGGGCCTCGAACTTTAGTTCGGTACAGCAAACCTCAAGGGAGGCCACAGAGCATACCCCAGTGTCTTTACAGGAAGCTCCAGAAAAGAAGACCTCGAAGCAAGCTTCGGTACCCGCCGCCTTAGTAGAGCTGGGCCCACAAACAGCCCCCCACAGGAGGGGCCTCGGATTGTAATCCGGTGTCAATAGGCCCCTTACAGAGGCACTCGGAAAAAACTATGGTACAGTTTTTAGGCCTAAAAGGCACCTCAGGGCAAGCCCCTGAACCAGAGTACCAGAGCTTTTGACGCTCCTCCCGGACCGGGAAGACCCCGGGAAGGAGTCCCCCGGCCGGGGTGCTCTAATAAGTTAAGAACTCACTGTGCGTTTCTTATCTTCGATGAAAGCTTGAAAGTGTGTATGGGGAGTGCACTGAAACACCTCTTCCCACCGCTCTAAACAACGTTGAAGCGCCCGGACCGAAAGGGAATCGCAGTAAAAGCACAAGTCCCACCGGTGGTCCGGACCCAAACACTCTAAACAAAGAGGATGGGGATCCGCCATAGCGAAGCATCGGTCACAAGATGAACAATTAGGAAAATCTAACTGAAACGGCATAGACGGACCACCACACAACTGCTAAACCGGAGCAGAAGAGGACACTAGAAGGAAAAATCTTCCAAAGATGCAAGTGCGTCCAGTCCCGATCGAGCGGAGAAAAGGACTGCTGGGCGATGCGCTGGGCGGAGCTAAGGAGGGCGGAGGTACAGCCGCGTGCCGTACCCCGCGTAAAAAGAGGACACATTTTTGAAAAATGTGATGCTTTTTACAAAGTGCTCCGGTCCCGTCCCACAGGACGGATGAATGTCCCATAAGTATTGAGGAAAGGGGCGGGACGTAGGAGTATTTGGCAAAAGCGCAAAAGGCACGAATAGCCTTTAGGGCCATGCAACCCAAAGTAAAACCTATTGCAAGGGAGTCCGTTTTGTTCGACTCTCTGTAAGGAGGATCTATGTCAATGTTGACAGCCTTGAAGGCACAGTCACAGCACGGACCACCAGCCTTCAGGGAACAGGAGCGCCGTAAAAAAAGGAAGGTCGCCTCACGCAGGTTTATATCTTTCTGTAAGATCGCTGATGACTGCCAGTGTAGAGCATGGACATTGCCTCAAATTTTTATTTGGGTCCGCTATTGACATATTGAAAGCCAGGGCTCTCCCCGACTGCGGTATATAGTTTAAAAATGTCCGTCAGATCATGTGGTAGCAGCCTAGCAACGTTGCCGAAGCCAAGCACAACAACCACTTTTTCGACCACATGGTGGTACTGGGCATTTGGGTGCGCGTACGGAGATGCCCACTGCATTTTGACCTCACGCCTTGTCTAGCCACTGGCGTTCTGCAACCCCTGCTGCCAGCTAGAGAAGCTCAGAGTGGTTGGTCAGAAAGTCTGGTACCTTATCCAGCCCTATGCCTGGCATGGGCTTCTTTCCAAAAGGGATCACTTTCAAATATGGTTCTCGTGGGCCCAGAGAAATCCGCTCTGGACTCCGGCACATAGTCTCAGTTCGGAGTCGAAACCGACGTTGACAGGGGCAATTCGGCCAGGGTGATCAACGCTTCTGGTGCAGACGGCATTGGAAGTGTCTTCGACATGGTCGAGGTCAGGCTCGAGGGCATATGACATTAGACACCTTTGCACGGTCGTGTTGGTGCCAGCATCGGCGTCTAAGCTGCTCCAGCCATGGTCTTCTCAAAAAGCTGCAGCCTTTGCGGAGTGAACTCCTCCCATTCCTCCCTAGGTGCCCCTTGGATGCGTAAGACGTATCTCTCTCTTCCAAAGAGTCAGAGACGTGCTTGTGCTGCTGCTTCTTTTGGTGGGAGGATGAGGATGAAGAGTGATGAGACGCACAGAGCGAATGTGATCTCTTCTTCTCTTCCTTAGGTCGCCTGTCTTTTCTCGGGAGTGGGTCCCTTTGTATCGGCACCAAAGCAGAGATGTATTCACAATAAGCCCGACTAGGTACTGCTCTGGGGCCACAGCTTGTCACAGGTGCGTCATTTTACACAAGTTTATTGATTCATGTATTTTTGTGCTCCACTTTATTTTGCATGACAAAAGCAAAAGTAGAAATGCATTAAGAATCAAAAACATCAGCACAGGCATGATCTCAATGAGATCAAAAAAACTATGTAGGGGGCACAAAATGTTTGTTCTGGCAGGTTTGCCACCAGGGATGTTTTCTGTAGGTGGTGGGGACCGATTGCTTGCGCTGCTCCACTTCACTCCCCCTCCACCCTCTCAACTCTGCTAAAGTAGATTTGGGGGGGGTGTCTGTCGATTGGTAGTGTATATGTTAGAATGATGTTAGGTGACGCAAAGGTTGTTTGTTTGGGGCAAATATCCAGTGTATTGTTGCAGTCACTTGCCAACAATAACCATAGTCTTGAGAATTTATGTAAGGGGTTAGACAAGATTGCTGTGATTTTCTTGGCTACGGATATTTCCCATACCTTTGCACACCATAGATTAAGGAAAGCCCTTCAGGGATTTGCATGACTGCACCAGTGTTAGACAAGCCGCATTGAGCAGTTGCGTTATTGGGGATGAGACTTTCCCACTCAGGCTGTACTGCCCCTCCTAGCCTATGTCCCCTAGGATGATGAGTGGATCCATGTGGACCTCTACACCTGTGAGTCCCTTAATTCTGGACAGTATACCTTTCAAATAGTATTGCGAGTGGGGGCAGGACCACCATGTGTCAAGTGTACCCATGGCTGCGCAACATCTCCAACAGGAGGGCAAGTATCTTGGGGCGAGTTTATGGACACGTTGGGGGGAGTAATACAAATGCATCATCTCTTTGTAAGAATTCTCTTTAATGAGAGTGCATTAGTAACTCTTTTGCCCCCTAGCCCATATGCACGACGAATGTGAGGGTATATCTTGCTGGAGGTCCCGTTCACATGCCAACATGTATGGAAGTTTATCAACTGGGTGAGATCTGTCGAGAGTCCTGTAAATTCCTGAGATTCTTCACTTTCCTTTGAGGTCTGGGGCCTACAATTCCAGGGATGTGGGTCCCCTTGTACCACGTCCCGGGTACTGGGTTGTGAAGCTGAATACCTTATCTGGCAGTAGCGTAATCTTTCCGTTTCAGGGAGGGAAAGTTTGACCTTGAATTCTTCAAACTTGCATGGTTGCCCTTTTGTGTAACAATCCCGAAGGAGGCCCGCACTTCCTCCGAACCACCGATGTAAGGCCCCCCGGTTCCAGTCCAGGTGCAAAGGAGGGATTCCCAAGTACGGGTGAGAGAGGACCTAGGCCTGGCTTGATACCCCAAAGTTTGTGCCTCGCATCCCAACAGGATGGTGTCGCCAATGTGGATTGTAGTGGGCGCCAACCTAGCTGCCTGTTCTGCTTGCCCATGGTGGGAGTGTGCGCAAGGGGAAGCTCATGACTGTCTGTTCCAATTGTGGCCATCCCCATTGAGTGAAATCTGTTGCCCATTTGTGAATTTGAGCTAGTTGGGCGGCCAGGAGGTATCTCTGCACATTTGGAACCCCCAGTCCGCCGACTCCTGCTGAGCGATATAGAACCTTCTGAAAAATGTGGTGGTGTTCCTTCCCCTCACCCCCCCCAAATAAAGTGGAAGATTTGTCTTTGGATGTTCACCAGGGAAGATTTAGGAACATGAATCTGGAGGCTGATGAATATGTATATAAGGCTGGGGAGAATGTTCATTTTGACGGAGGTGATCCTACCCAACCCAGACATTTCTAAGGGAAGCCTTTTAATGAGGTCCGCAGAGAAGAGATTTCAGCGGGGTAGGGGATATTGTGCTTAAAAAGGCCTTTATGTTGTGGTGTTAATGAGACTCATAGGTATACTATTTATGTGTCCGACCATCTGAAGGGGAATTATTCATCCAGCCTGCGATTTGTGGGTGTTGGCTCTCATATGTTGAGGTCATATGACTGCGTAATTGACCGTGTATCCGGCCACCTTATTAAATGTCTCAAGTGCCTGGAGTGCAGGTGGTAGGGATCTCTTAGTGTCTCTTAGGAAGAAAACAGCAGTTTATTTTAAGTGTTTTTGTTTTTTTAAATATAAAGTTAGCTTTGTTTCGCTTTAGTCCCCAAGCACCCACAAAGGAATGTCCGCACACTGTATTAGTTAAAACACAGTCTTTATGTAATTAATGTTCAAGGTTATGTACAATATCACGATAACTCACTTTGTACTCGGTTATCTACAATGGCAAATCTATACAGTTCTACGTGGTACCACAATCACTATTCAATCTCTTAAAAGTGCAAATCAGTTCATAAAGGAAACTACAATAGATATAAGAGGAAAGCAGTTGGTTAGAACAATTGGCAGAATACTAGCCCCGTTATCTAGACACAGTTCTGTGTGGAGATCCCCCTCCACCTGGGCAACCTGTAGCATAAAGATAAATTACAAGCCCAGACCATATATTGTTCACAAGAGTCTTTCCAACAGTTCAGTAACCCCAAAGTACCTGGTGTTGTAGTGTTTGTCGTCGGGAAATCGACGGCCCTTCTTAAGTGCACTCCCTTCAAGGCAGGAGCCACGGGTCGTCGACGTCCGGTGATGAACAGGGTAAACTACGGCGGGGAAGTAGTAGCTTCGTTCCTAGTGGTGCTCGTCTACAATAGAGCGCAGACGTCCTACAAGGAAGAGGCGTGCGGGGCACCTCAGTGATGACAGTTCAGGACCGCAAAGAGTTTGAAGAACTACGGCCCAGTAAGGGTGTCGAGTTGTCGGCGTCTCTGTGGTCTTTAGGTGGCGGTGGATTCTCCTCGGCGGCCTCGAATTTCTGCGGCAGAACAAAGTAGTCGATGGTGCAGATGAGAGTCCTTGGATCAAATGTTCTTAGGCAACAGGAGCACTGCGGCACCGGTCAGCGACGTCGGTGGACAACAGTACGGGCACTTCTCCTTGGGATTCCGCGGCAGTCCCCGTCTCCGGTCGGCAGCCTTTCGTAGGTCTGTCTACCAGGGAGATCTGTAAGCAGTTGTGTCTCCAAGAACTGATCCAAGATAGGACCTGGACTCTTTTTATGGAGGCTTCTTAAATGCTCTTCCATAGTTTCTAGGCGTTGTTGAATGGGAAAAAGCATGTCTGTTACTGCTTTTCTAATACTGGTCTCCACAGAGGATCCCAGTACCTTTTGTAAGCTGTTAGCCATCGCCACCTCATCTATATAGCAGTGATCTTCCTCAGTCTCAGACCAGGCCTGATCTGATTGAGGTGAGTACTGCGCTGCCATAATAAAGTTTAAAGCACCTTACTCACTTTTTTTTTTTTGTCTTCTGGGTTTTTGAACGCCTTCTCTCAGTGCCCAGTAAAATCAGTTCAGCTTAGTTATAGTCTTTAGAGATTTTCTCTCCTCTTTTTTTTTTTTTTTTTTAATTTATGTAGATTATGTATTCAAATATATATTCAAGCACTCGCGTGCGAATTCTTGTTGATCCGCGATGAAATAAAGTGTGTATTTGCTGTCGCCTGAGGAGAGATTCCGGCGCTCGAGTTCGCAAAGACCGTTATAACTTAAAGGTCATGCGCACTCGAGCGCCGGAATACAGAGGAAAGGACCAGGAAGAGCAGGAGCTCCCCTGGTGGTTAGTGGGCGGTGTTGCGGGCTGTAGTAATGCCGCGCCGGCCTCCCCGTGCCCGAGGAGAGTACCGAAGGGTCGGGGGAGCCGACGCGGGCCCGCCGAGAGGTCCGCTTGTGAAGCGGAAGAAACAGTTGATAAATTGTATTAGTGCGAAGCGAAGCTTCGAATTACGCAGTCTCCGACGCCAGCAGAAGGCAGCTGGCGTCGGAGTTAATAACGAAGGTAATGATTAAAAGGAAATCAATTCAATTTGAGGCAGAGTGCACTCTTAATAACAATTAAACATATATATGTCAATTATTATGAAAATGAAATAACGTGTCATAAACAGTGGTAAACATGAAGGTACTTATCTCTTGCTGTGAGCAGCAAAGAAAGAGAAGTCACATCATGTTTAGGACTGTTTATGAAGGGATCAGGACACCCATTGGAGGACTAAGTCACATGTTGATGTTTCTTTGGTGACACTAGGGAACTCTGGGAAATGGAGTTTGTTTCATTCAGAACTCTGGAAATACTACTGTTATATTATGTTTTCTTGTTATATTGTATATTTAGTGCACCCCCTTTTCTATGTTTACTCATACGACACTTGGTGCACAAAAATACCTTGCTGCTGAGCCTTTCTTTAAATATGTAAATAAAGAAAGAGAAGCATAATGGGAGCCTCCGGTCTTGACATAGAATCCTTGGTGCTTGCCTGGGAACTTGCCTTGGGGACAAGGACCATGGGACTGGACCAGGGACTGGTTGAGGGTTCAAGAACACCCAGATCCAACATCTTGGCAACCTCAGCCTGGATGTAGTTCTTAACTGTATCTGACATACGGTAGCATCTGCTTTTGACAGGCACACTGTCACCAGTGTCAATTTCGTGCCTACACCACAGTGTAAGGCCTGGTGTCAGTGAAAACAGAGAGGCATACTGCCGGAGCAAAGCCCTGCAGGCCTTCTGCTGCTCTGTCGTCAGATCTGGAGAGAGATGTACTCCCTCCACTGAGCAGCAAATGAGATTCGCTGTCGCCTGACCCATCATCTGTGTCATCCTCCGTCTGAGGCCTAACACATAGTCGTCCACTTGCTTGGCGGGACCTGGAGGGGTAGCTTCCAAACCTTCTCTGATCAAGGCAAGGGGCCCCCTCATGGGATGTCCAAAGAGTAAGTCAAAGGGGCTGAAACCAACACCCTCTTGAGGTACCTCTCTGTAAGCGAACAACAGGCATGGCAGGAGGAGATCCCATTTCCTCCTTAGGGGCTCTTCCAAAGCGCCCAGCATGCCCTTAAGAGTTTTATTAGATTTCTCAACCAGACCATTGGTTTCCACATGGTTCTCATGTAACTAGACATGAAGTTGGATCCTCTGTCAGAGACAACCTCCTTAGGGAATCCAACATGGGTGAAAATGCCCAGGAGAGCCCTGGCAACCACCTTGGCAGTAACAGTCCGAAGGTGTATAGCCTCAGGGTACCTGGTGGCATGATCAACCAAGACCAGGATGAACCGATGTCCACCTAAAGTGGGAGGGTCAAGGGGACCGCCAATGTCGATGCCCACCCTCTCAAATGGTGTGCCAACCACTGGCAACGGCTGCAGTGGGGCAATGACACTGCCTCCAGTCTTGCCTAATAACTGACAAGTTGGGCAGGCCCTGCAGTGGAACTCCACTTCTACTCCCATCCGAGGCCAGTAGAAATGGGCAGAGAGCCTCTGTTTAGTGTTCTTGGTACCAAGATGACCAGCTAAGGGCACCTCATGCGCCAACTGCAGCAGGAAGGGCCTGTAAACCTGGGGTACCACCAACCTCTTGAGGGCACTATGTTCAGGCTTAGTGGGCTCCCTAACAGGGAGCTCACCCTCCCAATAGATCTGGAATGTCCTAGGCACTTCTCCTTGTGCCTGGGACAGGGCCTGTTTCCTCAGACCGTCGAGAGAGTGGCACTCTCTCTGCCCCTTACAGAGGTCCGCCCGGGAGAGTCCCCCTTCAGCCAACAGGCATTGAAGGTTGGGGTGTTCCTCCGGGTTGAGAACCTCTCCCGCAGGAGGGTCTTCTGCCTCTTCTCCCTCAGGAGTGGAATTTGGGTTTTCCATTAGACCCAGCCCGTCCGGATCCTATGGGTGCTGTAGGAGCAGCAGGAAGATAAGGTGTCCCCTCCACAGAGGTGGCCTTTTTATCCTTCCGTTTCCTTCACGCCTTGGGTTTTCCCATCGGCGAGGGGATCGGGCTCGCAGCCGTACCCTGTGTGAACTGCGATCAGGTGACCGCCATAGCAGCCATGGATAGACCATCCGTGATCATCCACAACACAACCAAATCGTTGCCTAACAAAATGTTCGTAGGCACGTTGTCCTGAACTAGAGCCGGAAGCTTCGCTGTCTTGTCTCCAATCACGAGTGTGACTAAGGCTACAGGCGATAATTTGGGAGGCCCACCAGCTAACCTGGTAGTTCTCAGAGGAGCACCTACATAGTCCTCTGGCTTGAGCTGGGTCCTGTCCACCACTGTCATGCTTGCCCCAGTGTCTCTCAAACCAGTAGAAGGCTGGCCATTCAAGAGGACACTTGTTCTGTGGGATAGTTGTCAGTACTTCTGCGTACTGGTCCCAGGCCCCAAGTGACACTAGGGAAATCTCTATGGGGCATCGAATGTGATCCCGGTAGAGGAGGGGAGGACAGTGGCCTCCACCTCAGGTACGAAGTAGAGGTAGGTCAGGCTGACAGCCTGGACTCAAGTGCCTTACCCTTACACTTGGGGTCACCCCTTCTGTGATCCAGCACCCCACAATCCCAACAAATGCTGGGAGTGCGGGGTACGGTACTGGAACCACTGGGACCCTGCTTTGCAGCAGGCAGACCGCTACTCTTACTCACAGACTTATCCCCACTAGGTTTTTGGGTTTTAGGAGAGGAAGGTGTTGTTTACTCGACTGTGACTGCTTTTGGGACTCCTCAGATTTCTGAGAGGCCCCCTTTTCTTTGTCCTTCCTACTGGAGTCCTTAGGGAACACCCCGTGGGAGTCCCACTTGTCAGCCAACCAACCAAGGGATCCAAAATGTTCTGGTCAGCCACATACTGATGCAGCTCTGGTGAACAGGCTTTAGACGAATGCTCAAAAAACAAAAAAGGTGGGACAATTCAACAAACGTTTTCACCTTGTATCCATCAATCCACCCCATCATGTTCATGTGCGCAGCACTCACCCAGTAAAACCAAGACACATTCTCTCTTTTCTTAAAATCCCTGAACCTTTTAAGGTATTGGGTAGGTGTCTTGCCAAACTTGGTAATCAAAGCAGACTTCATGCACTCATACTGACGCCTTTCTTGCACACTCAGTTTCAGAATGTAGTCCTATCCAGTCTGAGGCACTCTGCTTAACACTTCGCCTAATCTCTCTTATCTACATCATGAATTGCACAAGCCATTTCAAATGCTTCAATCCATTGGAGGATATCGGAACCCTGCGCATACACACCCACCAAATCTTTCATAAACTTGGTGGCTGGGGACCTGACACACTCAACTGGTTTCGCTGAAGTCTCCACCCGAGCTTTCTCTAACTGGATTTGCTGACATTCAGTGTCCCGGTTCTTGAGTTCAAGGTCCTTGTCTTTGAGTTCAAGATCCGTTACGCTCACCTGGTCTCTGCGGGGATGTTGGGGCACGGTTTCAGCCCTCCCTGGAAGTGGATTCCCTTCGTCAGGCTTCTTCCCCTGCACATATGCTGTGGGCTGCGCTGATTGTTGACACTGCTCCTGCGTGGATATGAGAGATTGTGAGAATGCGGCTATATGACTGCTGTCTCTCTCGAACCCTTCTTCCCAGAATGTGGTGAGCATGCGCCGACCCCTGTTGACTGATGATGACGAACAGTCTCACCTGTTGACTGATGATGACAAACTCTCTGTCCTGCTTCTCAATGCAGGGGCGCTTTTGATGGACTGAGTCCCTTCACTGGCCCAAGTGCGTGGCAGCCCAGACCAGCTGTGGCTGAACCGCTCCTGAAGGTAAGTGTCTTATGGCTTTTAAAATATTGTGATGTTGATTCTTGATTATAGTCTGTATCTTTTAATAATGTCTTTCCTTCGCTTTCTCCCAACAGATGGAATGCGGCCGAGCAGTAGTTGCGTTGCATGAAGCGAGGCCAAATGGGAAGAAAATGGAGTCCACGATGCTCTGTCAGAAGGTGGGTGTTGGTTTAAGGTTAAGAGCAAGGATTTGTCAAAGCGCAACCTTAAACGTAATTTCTTAGCAAATTCTAACCTTGTCTTCCTCTTTTTCTCTTGCAGGCGCTGTTTTCAGATGGATTGCTCTTGGTGTCACGACGTCGGGCTGGAGCGCTGCTTTCTGGAGGTCCGGAGATGGATGATGAATGCCAGAGTCAACGATGATGCGTACAGAAGAAAGCAGATTCCAAGGTAAGTACAGCGGCTGGTAGCTGGAAACAAGGTAAGATGCGCTCAGGCTGGTAGCAAGGTAAGATGCGCTCAGGCTATAGCTGGTAATAAGGTAAGATGCGCTCAGGCGGCAGTGAGCATTACGCTGCAATAGCAGAATAACGCGAATCAGGCTTATATAGCCTAGCTCTGGACATGCCCATTAGCCTTGACTCACCGGCTCCACCCTGCCACTCCTAAGGGATGCTTACACGTGCAGTCTGACTATCCCCAGCAGCCACGCCCGACCGAATGCACGTGGAGCCTCTGCAGGGAAAACAAAGTAATTGCACCAAATAAAGATGTGCTAGTGCACATTTAATCATGAGCCTGGTGCCAAAGGCTGGGCCCTCCATGCTGTATTGTCCCCAAGGGACAATAAAAGGTAGTGTTACTCCATGCTCTCGTTCCCTGATAGTGCTGGACCTGGGGTTCCGGGCCAATGGCCATGACAAGATATCTATTCTTGCGCTCCGCTTGTTGGGCCAACTCCTCTTTCTTAAGCTCAGCATCTATTTCTAACTTGCGGTATTCAAAGGCCAATGTCATCCTTAACTCAAGTTCCACTGAATTGCTGGAGGTCGGAACAGAGGCAGCAGGAATGGTGGCATTCCCAGAAACAGAGCCAACAACCACCCCAGGGGCAGAGCCCTCATTGGTTGTATCCCCCCTTCAAGAGTTTCACCATCAGTCTGGTGGTCCACCAGGGCAGCCCTAAACATATCCACAAAGTGTAACTCCCTGGCTTCATAAGCACTCAGGAGAGCCTCTAAGCTCATCCAAGTCCATTTACCATTTGCAATAGATTCCATTGCTTGTAATGCAGTTATTTTGTACACAATTAAACCTCAATTTAACAAAGTGCAGATATTTTGTAAGTGGCATGGTTATACACTGATTCTTAAAACCATAAGCATCCGACCGCTGCCACCAGTGTAAAGACTGGAGGGGGGTTCTGTAAACCTGCTCTCTATAGGGTAGAGGAGAGGCACAGAGGACCCCAGCCAAGATTCTCCATTGTTGGTAGTAATGGACGAGCAATCAAGGCCTAGCTTCTCAGGAGGTGATGCAGGCTGGTTCTTAAGTACAGTGTAGTCTCCAAGCACCCACAAAGGAATGTCTGCACACTATATTAGTTAAAACGCTGTTAGGCAGATTCCTGTGCAGTTCCCTTGGGGAACACTGCAAGAAGATTAAGACTACAGGAATAAGCAGTAAACCCAATTGGTAGCAGTCTGCACCACCCAGATTGACCTGGTAGCTGTGGCTGAGCAGTCAGACTTCTCTCAAGAAGAGTAGGGCAGTATACAGAGGATACACAATAGGGCTAAAAACACAGTACAGCAAGCAAACACTGACCAGAGCTTGGTATCAAAAGTATATAATTATTTAACACACACTTAAGGAAATACACTAGCACTATAAATCAAAGCAAGTTCAAATACAATCAGAAAAGTATACACACCTCCCTTAAGAAATATTAGACAAGTCTAAGTCAAAACACTACTATTTGTAAAAACAGATGCGAGCGCCTAACTTAGATGGCACTCCAATAATTAAGTTAAGGGGAGAGAAAAAGGCAGGTCATGAAAATAAAACAGTTCCCAACACTTTTCTAAGACCAAAACAAGTTAGTGAAGGCAGAGTCTACTGTAGTGCCAAAGTTCATAGGCCAGGCCCACTTTAAATGGAGCAAGGTGAAATGTGCCCAAGATCACACAGTTTAGAAATGCATTCAAGTCTATGTAGAAATGTTCAAAAGAGGTTGGGTTGATTCAGAAGGTAAAGTTAGAAGGTCTGGGGCCAACTCAGTTGCAAAGCCAAGGATTTAAGGGTCACCTTTAGTAAACCGTAGAAAGGGAGGCCAGGTGGAACACAGTACCTTTAAAGTTGAGGAAGCTCCAGCGGTGGTAGTTGTTCCTGGCAGCGGGTGCAGTTCGTGGTTTCGACCAGGGGAAGAGACGATCTCGTCGAGGAGGAAACTTGGAGTCGTTGCACTGCCCAGGGAAGAAACCAGCCGCGGAGTTCGTCGGTTAAAAGGTGCGTTCCTTTTATTTGCGGTCACAGTGGTGAAGCTTGGCTATCCGGCCGCCGGGGTGCTTGGCACGGGCGATTCAACCAACAGACGTCCTGGAAGGCGAAATGGCGAACTGGTTGATCCCACCAGCTCAGAGGAAGAAGACTCTTTCAGCAGAAGATCTTCTCTTGTCGCCGGGAAAGTGGTGAGGTTGTTGCAGCAGGGCTCCACCGGTTGTGTCGTCGTTGCAGGTGGCTCAGCTTCTCCCCTCTTCGGATTTCTTAGGTCCTATGGCGACTTCTCAAGTTCCAGTCCCAAAAGCCCTGCTTTTATGCAGAAAAACCCCCATTCAACAGGCTAGCTGTTACTCATCCATGCTAAGTGGTGAGCTGGGCGGATCACTACCGGGCCAATCAGAACAGAGTGTGACTTGAGTTGCTAAGGCAACGCAGTCCAGGGTGCCCATTCCCCCACCCACACATCCTGTGGAACCCAGACAGAGTGGCACCAGTTGGAGGGCTTCTGTGGAGAAGCCTGCCAAAAAGTGGAACAAAGGGCCCGACCTTGGTTAGAGTTACAGAGACGGACACAAACGCCATTTTAGAAAAGAGTTCTGGCGAAAAGACCCAACCGGTGATTTTATATTAAATAAATAAACCGGCGGTATCTTTAACATTGCACCAAAAGTGGTGCGTTTAAAATCATACCTCAAATCATGCCTAAAAGTGGGAGGAAAATAGTCTCACTCTTAGCAGGAGAAAAAAACAAAAAACAAAAATCCAGCAAAGCTGCTGGGGGACTCACTAGGTTTGGGAAGAGAATTCTCCCTAACAAACACAGTCTTTATATAATTAATGTTCAATGTTATGTACAATATCACGATAACTCACTTTGTACTCGGTTATTAATAATGGCAAATCTATACAGTTCTACGTGGTACCACAATCACTATTCAATCTCTTTAAAATGCATCAACTGTGCGGTTAAATGTCACACAAATCAGTTCGTAAAGGAAACCATTGCTTTAGTCCCCAAGCACCCACAAAGGAATGTCAGCACGCTGTATTAGTTAAAACACAGTCTTTATATAATTAATGTTCAAGGTTATGTACAATATCATGATAACTCACTTTGTACTCGGTTATCTACAATGGCAAATCTATACAGTTCTACGTGGTACCACAATCACTATTTAATCTCTTAAAAGTGCAAATCAGTTCATAAAGGAAACTACAATAGATATAAGAGGAAAGCAGTTGGTTAGAACAATTGGCAGAATACTGGCCCCGTTATCTAGACACAGTTCTGTGTGGAGATCCCCCCCCCCCCAACCTGGGCAACCTGTAGATTAAAGATATATCACAAGCCCAGTCCATATATTGTTCACAAGAGTCTTTCCAATAGTTCAGCAACCCCAAAGTACCTGGTATTGTAGAGTTCCTCGTCAGGAAATCGACGGCACTTCTTGAGTGCACTCCCTTTAAGTGTTAAGAGCGATATCACGGGAGTGCTGCGTACCTGTTTGTCTTGCAGAAGATCTTGGATTGGAAGCCAGACTGTCTGTATTTCACCGAGGTAAGTGTGACGCGAGAAATCAGCCCAAACCTCAACCCAAGATTTAAACAGGGCGGAGGGTGAACCGACTCCCAACGTCACGGTGAGCTCACCCCTGATTTTCGTGACGTCAGGACAGTGCAAGCACTGGCAGGGGGAGCGTGAAGATGTTAGTCCTTCAGTAGCTGTAGTAGTTCCGAGGCAAATCCGACTGAGAAGGGAAGCTGAAGAGTCTTGTCCACGGTGGGAAGCAAATCCGGCAGACTTGGTAGCTGAAGGGAAGGTGCCACAAGGAAATCCAGCAGGCTGGAGAGGAGAGGGAGGCAGGACCCAGAAGGCAGGCAGGAGAAGTGGAACACGAACAGAGGGCAGGGAGGAACCAGAGAAGGCAGGGAAGAGGCAACCAAGGGCAGGCAGGACTGAAGACCACCCCGGGAACAGGACAGGAACCAGACTGGGAACCAAGGGGAAACAAGGAACCAAGGGGCCCAGAGAGGGACCAAGAGCAGGGAAGGCAACGGGCAGAAAACAGGAAGCAATAACGGAGCGGGAACACGATCAGAAACTAACTGCGTTGAGACGCAATCAGTTGCTGCTCATCGCTCCTCTTATAGCGCCGCCAGCACCAGAGTGTCCTGGAACGCAAGCCGCCTCGTTCCCAAGCGCTGGCGGGCCCAAAACGAGGCCTGAGAAGCAAGCTTTCGTAACTCTGAGTGCCCAATCCAACGCGCATGCGCGGAAGCGTGGACACGGTAGCCAGCGCATGCGCAGAGGGGCCTGATTCCGAACAGTGGAACCCCAAGCGCGGAAGCGCGAGTAGACCCGCCAAGATGGTGTTGGTCGAAAGGAAGTGGAAAACCCTGGTCTCCGTGCAAGTGGCGTGACATTAAGGCAGAAGCTGCAGGTCGTCGAACGTCCAGCGGTGAACAGGGTGCACTACAGCGGGGGAAGTGGCAGCTTTGTTCCTAGCAGTGCTAGTCGACGACGGAGCGTAGACGTCCTGCAAAGAAGAGGCGTGCAGGGCACCTCAGTGACTATAGTTCAGGACCACAAAGAGTTTGAAGAACTGCGGTCCAGCAAGGGCGCCGAGTTGTCGGCATCTCTGTGGTCTTTAGGATGCTCCTCGGCGCGTCAGCAGCCTCAACTTTCTCCGGCGGGACAAAGTGCTCGACGGTGCAGACAAGAGCGTCCATGGATCAAATGTTCTTAGGCAACGGGAGCACTGCGGCTCTGGTCGGCGACATCGGTCATCGACTGTGAAAGACAACAGTCCGGGCGCTTCTCCTTGGGATTCTGCGGCAGTCCCCGTCCCCAGTCAGCAGCCTTTCGTAGGTCTGTCTACCACAGAGCTTTGGCAAAGATCAGCTGGTGCACGATGGTTCCTCGTCGCTCAGAGAGAGTTCTACTTACCAGGTCCTATCTTGGATCAGTTCTTGGAGACACAACTGCTTTCAGATCTTTGAAGTAGAGCAACAGCAATTCTTCTCTCCCAGCAGAGCTTCAGTTTCAACTCCAGTTTCTCTTCAGCTCCTGAACGATTTCTAGCAGTGAGAGCCCCCAGATATACTAGTTGATCTCCCATTCATTCTGCTGGGTCACACTCAGGCAATCAATCACTCAGAAGGGCATTCAGCAGTCAGCCAATCGGGCGCACAGTGCATTCTTCTCCATCCAGACACTCACAACAAAGAATGTGGATTCGGACAAGTACCACGCCATTCAACACTACCCACTACATTCATACCAGTTTTGGGCAGAGCTGTGTCAAACACCAGATACCAGACATCCACAACAAGAAGTGTATATTCGTCACACATTCCATTCACCCAGGTCCGACCCAAAGGTGTACCCACAACATACAGTTGTTGGGAAGGCTCCAGCCAGTCTAGCCAGTTACAACAAACCAAAAGAGAGCTGCACCGCCAGCAGTCCCACATGAACTCCTGCACGGAAAAAGCAGTAAAGGACAAGGATGTGGATGCCCTGTCCCTCCGATGCATTTCCAGCATCACACCTATCTTGTATATATGTATGGTATTCACAAATGAATTGTTGTTAGGATGCGGACCAAACCCAGCATGCATTAGGTAGTTAGTGATTCAGTCATACAACTCTCACAAACATATATGACAGATATAAAGCACTTTTTTCATTCTTATGTTCCTAAAATTCTCTTTAGTATTCAAAACAACCAAAACCTCATTGGGATTATTAGTTCAACTCCCCATTATCATTGGAGTTGTTTCTAATTAACACACACAAACACTGTGTTAAGCAATCACTTTATGTTCAAATAAACATGACCTGCATTTTAAACCATTGCAAAAAATAGGGTTTTCCCTAATGAAGGTTTTCCCTCTAAAATAGTAAAGGTTAAAAATGATGCATCATTTTACAATATTAAACGCATGCCTATGCTTAAGTCAAGCACAGAGTTCCCACAGGTGGGCATTGATGGTCAGAAGCACGCACTACTCTACCTCCCGGCCCACCACACTTTCCCGAGTTCTTTAGCCACCCAAAAGGTCCAAGCATAAAGCGATTGTACAGAAGTTAAAAAGGCGAAGAGTAAATCTAAATGCATAAGCGCATCAAGAAACCTGTGAAAAGATACCCAAAGCCATAGAAGGGTGTGAGAGAACAAAAACTGTGTGCCAAAGGTACAAATTGTTTCAAGAAAGGTCTGTGGTGTCCATCCGTTCAGCCTTGTTCACAGAGGCTGCCCAGTGCTAAGCAGGCAAATGGCATCCTTGCTCGGATTATCATGTGTCTTTGATGACCTTCAGCTGTGCGCTTTGCACTACCAGATGAACCAACTGCAAATTATGCCAAACAATGCAAAACAGATATGTTTATAAGTAACCTTTATATGAATTCGATTTTAAATACAAGGTTGGACATTTACTTTTAAACAGTACCTCAAACAACAGCAAGACATCTATATCTAAAACCCATACATCTGAAAACATTCCTATGTATTGTACAGTCCAACCAACTCTAAGGAGTCACCAAACATTTCATATAACCATAAAATGCAAGCTGGCAAGACCCATAGCCTATACCACACGTGCAACAGTAATGTGTTGGAGCGCCAGACCCATTACTCAGTTTTAATCTTTGAGTGTTGGGTATTTCGAACAATGGCACCAACAACAATGATGTAAATATTATGTAACACTTAATTTATTATAAAAGCTGCCTGCACTGCAGAGCTACCAGGAATGCTGTTGCTTCCCACCTATGAATGTTCAGGGGTGCCCTTATCCATTACTCTACTATGAGAATGCGCTAAAGGTTCCAAGAACCTTCTCCAACTGTCTTTAATCTGCTGAGGTGTTTATGCCCGGGTGGAGTTTAAAAATGTCACTTTAAATAGAGATTGAAGGTACATGGGCCGCAGCAGATGGTAACTTGCCTTATTTCCATGTGTTCCTTGCTAACACATGAGCGGTAACCTGGAGCTCTTTTTATTCAGCCTTTTCATAAGATGCACCTGTACTACTTGCATATATTTCATGTGTAAAATGTAACATTTGAGAAGACTGCATGCAGCAATGCACTTATGTTGTCTGAAACATTCATGTTACAGAGAAGTCTAGGTGCTTCGCGTATGGTGACAGCAGGTAACTTGTGAGAAACCAGATATTCGCACTGAAATCAAAATGACACTTTCCAACCTTCCCTCACTTGTGTCCAGCTGGCAAACGCAGCTTATGTTCTGATCGCTTCCTCTAAAAGATTATTTTTTGACCTAACGAAAGTAGACAATTGCCATAACAAGTACTTCCAGTGCACTCAACTGTAGAGCAGACTGCCTTCTCTAAATCTTGAGCAGCAGAGATCTGACATAACAGAAGATAGCACGATTAATAGAGTGGAAGCAATACCTTTCTAATCCTGCAGCCTTAAAAACCTCCCTATGTTGTTATGGAGACAAAATGGGAGTAAAGGGGTGTAGTTTGGACAAGGAGGACAGAGTCTGTTGAAGGCGGAATCTGACATAGGTGCAGAGTCAGGCGGGGGTGGAGTAAAGTTGGAGAGGGTGGCGGGCACATGCAATGCGTTGGGCCTAGAGCAGCAGAAAGCCTAAACACGCCACTGCACCTGGCCGGCGTCTTCGAGGGGGCATCCATAGAACCAGTTTGTCCAAATGTTCCCTCAGGGCATTTGGGTACAGTGACTGACAGGAACCCCATTGGACGTACCATGTTCCACCTCTAGACAGCACACACAGATGGTGTGCAAGTATGTGATGGACATCTTAGAGCTGAAGTCATGGCAGCATTCGAACCCTGAAAACTTGAACCCTGACAAACTGGCCGAAATTATATCTGAACATTTCAAGACATTTTTTCCGAAAACAGAGTGATGAGTGTGTGGAAAAAGAACGGAGGCATGGGAGGGTAGTGCTCGCTGTATATGTGATCGCCAACGGCACATCTGAACACTAGGAGTGGCGTGGTCGATATATCCAGTGGTCCAAGCGACAATATTGAGCCGCACAATGCCCCTTATTGAATTTTTCGGAGCAGCTGACAAGATGAGGATTTGTGGGAAAATGCAATTCAATGAAACACACCATTAACCACTCCCCAGCATCAGCAGCAGCGACCACAGGTCTGTGGCTAATTCCCTATACAACCAGGGTTGCCTACCCACACCCAGATTGTACTCTCCTTGAGTGATCCAGGACCAAAGCCCTCTAACACAAACTTAGACTACACACCCCGTTCTGTGCGCAGCAAAAGGATGGGGTTGAGCCCAGTATATAAAAAGGAGAAATTACTTACCAGTAATGTTCTTTCAATGGATTCTTCTTTCACAAATTTCTCATATGATAGATGTCCCTTCCAGCGTCAGCGACTCTGAAATCTTTAGACAGGGGGTGTAGTACGGCTTAACATCAATCCATATTGACTCAGTCGTGCCACTCCTCAACTCTGGGCATGATATAGGCAGTATATGTAGCACGCCACTATGCACTCGTACCTCAGCTCCCCACCTTCCTCCCCCCGTCCCCAAGCTCAGCAGCCGCAGAGGTAGACTCCAAAGGATTCGGCTTAAGCAAATCCTCACAAGATTTTATTTTTGTGAGGAACAGACACTGTACTGTGAGCAAAAGCCTGACAGTACACAATCAGCAGAGCACCAAAACACTGGTACACCCTTTTGCAGTGCTGGGGAAGTAGCCGCACCCCTAGTGGCGTGCACCCTAATACCAGCAGGCAACTCTTTACCTGCTTTCTGGTAACATTCTGCGATACAGAGAATTATCCAACGTGAAATTGTCCGTTTAGACACTGCCAGACATTTCCTGGATTGCGAGAAGGCAATGAAAAGTTGGTTGTCATGTCTAAATCCTGCCGTCGTGGCCACATAGTAGCTGAGCACCCTTTCGGGTATAGCTGATGCAAACATTCCTCATTTTTATAAGGGTGAGGAGGAGGGTAAACATTGGTCATTCAATGCTCTGCGAGACGTGAAACTCTGACACCACCTTAGGGAGGAATTCGGGTTGGACTTTAAGCAATGCCTTCTCTTTCAAGAAATGCAGAAATTGAGCTTTACAAGAGAACCTGGAGCTCGCTTACACACCTAGCTGATTTGAGTGCCACCAGAAAAGCTGTCTTAAGGGTAATCAATCTAACTGAAGAAGAATGCATGGGCTCGAACAGAGGCACCATCAAAAAAGTCTGCACCAAACTGAGATCCCAATCCGGAACCACAAATGGCGTAGGGGGAAACCTATTTACAAAGCCTTTCAGAAATTGGGTCAATACTGAGACGGTAAAAAAGCAACCATGATCTGGCAACCTCTAGCAAATTGACAAGGCCACCAAGTAACCAAGCACCATACTTATCTGAAGGCCGATGAGGCCAGGGATAGAATAAATTCCAACACAAAGGTGGTGGGGCATGCGATGGGTTCTGCCTCGCACTGTCTACACTGTGTTTCAAGCCTTCTCCACCTGCACGCATACAACGATCTAGTGATGGTCTGTGTGCAGCCAGCAACACCTCAAGTACTTCTTCTGAGTGATCCCAGTCATCATACCTCAAGAGGCACGCATGTAGGTTGAGGGACTGCGGTTTCGGGTGAAACACCTGCTCTTCCGAATGAGATAGAAGGTATGGCCTCCAAGGAAGCTGGCCAGGTGGGAAGATGCTAATTTCCAGTAGTTCCAAGTACCAAATTCTCCTCACCCCGTCTGGGGCGATCAAGCTCACGGTGGCCTGGGACTTCCTCATCCTCCTGAGAACCCACGAGATGACGGTGTCAGCGGAAAGGCATAGTGAAGGTCAAAGACCCACTCCACCAGCAACATATCCCCTAGTGCACCCCTCATAGGGAATTCGTTCAAGCAGAACGTCATGTACTTCTAGTGGCAAACGGATCAACTGCCGGGGTACCCCACAAAGCAAAGATCGGCCTGCTCAGAGCATCTGTCGGCCCGTTCTCTGCTCCTGCTAGATGGGTTGCAGAAGCAGGGATTCAGTTCTCCAGCAACCAGAACCACAGTTGCAATGCCTCTGTGCAAAGGTGCAGGGACAACAAACAACCTTGCTTGTAAAGGTAATGCATAGCCACTGTGTTGCCAGTCAGAATCAGGACATGTTTCCACCTGAGGGCTGGTGCAAGAGCCATTAGGTACAGCCTGATTGCTCGCAACTTCAGCCTGTTAATGTGCCACCAGCGTTCCACTGGGACCAAAGGCCGTTCACCTGCAGATCCCCACAGTGAACACCGCAGCCCTTAAGGGACGCATCCATGACCACCTGGGCCTGGGGACACGGTGGCCTAAAGGATTCCCCTGAACAACCTGCTCTCCCTGCTGGCCCACCATGAGAGGGTGTTTGCCATTGACTTTGTCACCCTAGGAATAGCCTTCATGTTGCCGAAGTACTGGGACCACTGTTCCCTCAAAAGCCACAGGAGGGATCGCACGCATCCGTAGCCTGGCTTCTGCCACCAGAAAGATGCAGAAGGCTGTGAGGCCTAAGAGGCGGAGGAAGAAGTCACTGGTAGGCTGTCGTGGTTCTGGAAAAGATCGACCATCTGTCTGACACTGGCAACTCTCTCCTCAGGAGGGAAAGCCTTCCCTGCCCTGGTGTCCAGGAATGCCCCAATGAACTGGAGCCTTTGCGTTGGTGTAACATGGGACTTCTGGAAATTCAGGGAGAAGACCAAACTGTGAAGAGGTGAACAGGTTTCCTCGAGCTGCGTCAATAACGGCTCTGGAGACCTTCCTCGGATCAGCCAGTCGACCAGGTAAGGGAATATGTGGACGCTGGATCGCCTGAGGTGAGCCGCCACTATTGCCAACAGCTTGGTGGAAAGCCTGGCAGCGGAAGTAAAGCCAAAAGGAAGCACTTTGAATTGAAAGAGAGCATTCCTGATGATAAATCTCAGGAATCACCTGTGCTTCTGATGGATCGGCACGCAGAAATACGCGTCCTGAAGGTCCAGTGACACCAACCAGTCCTGGAGCTAAAGAGCCCAGAACATTTCTTCTAACGCCACCATCCTGAACTTGTCCTTCCTCGCAAACTTGTTCAAAGCCCTGAAGTCCAGGTGCTCATCGTCAAAGGCTATGTCCAGGAGCTTGGCTTGGACGTTAGATGAGAACCTTGAACTTTGAGTTAAGGAGACCTCCACAGTACTGTGGACATCCCCATGGCATGCCCTATGAAATCGGCAATATCCAGGCCCTCCAGCAACCCTTGACACACCAACTCCTTGTCATCATCAATCAAATTAAAAAAAATCATACCTCACCACACCAGCCGGGCGGTGAATCACAGCTCCGTTATAATGCTACATAGCCCGTGGGAGTATTAAGCGAAGGCATAGGAGGCATTAACTGCCTTCAGGGCGAAGCTCCCTGATGCAAACATTTTCTTGGATAGGGCATCCGTTTTCTTGGACCCCCTGTGCGTGGGTACGTTGGAGGTGGTTGTGGCCGGTCTAGAGCTCACTGTGGCGGTTTTAAACACCAGACCTTCTCGTGTAGGGTGAGACGACAGGAAGGTTAAGTCTCCCATAGCCGGTTTGTACTTCTTAGTAAGTTCGGCATCCACAAATGGTGTGGAACATGGTCTCTGCCACAGTATACTAATGGGGTCTGATATGGCCGCATTAAAGGGTAATATGGCCCCTTAACCAGAATGTCTGAATTCAAAGGCCAGAAGGGGCTTGGCCAGGGGTGCCCAGAACTAAGGTTACAACCACCCTTTCTACAGTTTCACTGTAGGGCATTACGGTGACCATAGGATGATACCTGTTGCAAATCGAGGTCAGGAGAAGTGTCAAGCCCACTTGCTTCATGCAGATATTCAGCCAGAGTAAGAAAATCTGCTTGGTCAATGAAAAATAAAATCAGCTCCTCCAACTACTCATGCTCATTGGCTCCAAGCAAGAAGGGACCCGATTCCCTTGTCATCGTAAATCGTCCCCATGGAGTCAGAGAACGCTCAAACACCGACATTGATAGTATCATTTCAGCAAGGCCTCTCAGCGGCGGTGCCTCATGGTCCACTGGTGCCTCAAGGACTACCGGTGTCGGTATAAGCTTTGCAGTCATCGAGGTCAAGTGCGTAAGACCTGACGTAGTCACATTGGCATTGGAACCTCTGGGCACAACTGGTGCCTCACTCGCCTGCGGCATCATGCAGGAGCCGCCACAGCCTTCTGGAAGAGTTGGAGCATTTGCTCTTTAAATACCTCCCACTCTTCCCTCTACGCACCCATAGCTGCACAGAACTTACCCCGTTCCTCTGACAAGTCGGAGTCAGGTCTACGCCTATGGCGTCTTTTTCTTATGGGAGGACGAGGAGGACGTATGCTGCAACCTGCTTCGAGACTGCAAGCGCTTCTTCGCTTTCTTGTGATGTCTGTCCTCCTTCTCCGGGCATGAGGCCTTCTCTGTTGGCACTCGACGACCAACCCACAGTGACGTGTTATATGTACGGCAGCGTCACGTCCAGAGTTAACGAGTGGCGCGGCAGAGTCAAGATAGATCGACGGTCGACATCGAGTCATACTACGCACCTTGTCTAAAAGCTTCAGAGCAGATTACCCTGGAAGGGATATCTATCAGATAGGAATCTGTGGGGGGGGAATACAATTATTGAAATGTTCTGTATGGAACACCTCACAGATAGCGGGCTAGGGTCAGACTGCACAGGGCCAGACAACCAACTAGAGCATAAGGAGCGGGCTAAAAGAAACCCCAGGAAGAAGGAAGTTGTGGGTTTTTCAGGCATGGTTGGAGGAAGTAGCAGACAAAGAGACCAGCAGGATTAAATAAGTAGAGGAGTGTGGGGGAAATGTTTGGAGCAGGGCAGGTATTGGCTATTGAGTGGATGTGGTACTGCGTTGTGAAAAGGTAACGAGTGTGGTTAGAGTAGTGTACGGAGTGGATGTGAAATGTTTGTGTAAGTCAAAGTAGGGTATTAGAGTAGTGTTATGGTGGAGGTAGTGGTAGCATGGAAGAGGTAGTAGCATGGAGTAAAGGAATGTTAACATGGAGGAGGGATTGGTAGGATAGAGGAGGGAGTCGCAGCATTGTGGAGAAGGTAGTAACATCAAATGGTGGCAACGAGGCTTAAAAGGAGTGAGAGACAGACGGGCAGAAGAGAAAGATGCAGGGAGCAGCAAGAGTGAGCAGAGGGTGGAGTTGAAAGGAGTAGAGTAGTGAGGTGAACATCAAGTTAAAAAAAGAGAGAGGAATAGTTAGGCGTGGTGGAAAGGAGACAGTCAGCTAGAGTCAGACAGCCAGGCACAATCCAATTCCCCTTTAGATCAGTTACTTCTGGATAGTGAAGGTACAGTCTAGGGAGTCCTTGTGGGAGTTGAGATAGAACATGCATCTGCCTTTAGGTCTTCACTTTCAGCATAAGGTAGAGCGTTTACAGTAGGTGTCAATCTAAGCGTTTTGGCTTAAAGTGCCATATAAATTCAATAAACATAACAAACATAATATCTATTAACCTTGGATTAAGAATGCCTGGATTGGGGAGGAGGTGCTTTTCTAGATATGAGAGAGAGGGATCCATTGAAATTGTAATAAAAATCCTTAAACCATCTGTGAGACTTGGAATGTTTCTTGAGCCATCCATGATATAGTCCACGTAATGCACAGCACTGCAAAAGTGGTGCTGAGGGAGAACAGCACAGACAGTGCTGAGAGAATGAAAGCAAGAAAAAGTGAACAAGTAAGCTAGGAGCTGTTGTCCCGACAATTTCTTCAGTTTTGCTTAAGTCACCCAGAATTGGATGGATAGGCATTGATGCAAGGCCATAGCCTGCTATTCCTAGAGATTCAAGCTACACTTCACGGAATGACACCCATGACATCCCATGAGGCCGAAGCAGAAGTCGGCAGAAGTTTGATTTACATATATTCTTCCCACTTCTGTATTGAAATGGCAGGCTGAAAATCGATCCTTTGGAGTCGGTGTCGGCAACCTTTGGCTCTTCAGATGTTTTGTTCTACATCCCCCCATCAGCCCTGCCCGCACAGACAAAGATGAGGGAACGTGGGAGTTGAATCCAAAACATCTGGAGACTCACAGGTTGCAGACCCTTGCTTTAGGTGGTTGCCGAAAGCAACTTATTTTTTTTTTATTAATAGATAACCTTTCAGTCATTACCCTTCAGGTATGCTGAATATTCCCACACACTGTGCCACAGTCGCTGATAGAAAAGTACAGGTAGCGCTGAGAGAGGCAGAAGCAAGAGAAAGTGAAATGTGCGCTGCAATCCAGAGGGTCCACAACAAGGTGTAAGACAGCACTGAGACCAAGAGATGCACAGGCAGCGCTAAGAGACTGAAATAAATTGAAAAAGGACAATCTTCTGGGAGTTGGAGTCCTGTTTATCCCAACTGTGGTGCAATAGCCCATGAAAGGGAGAGAGCAAGAAAGAGCAAGCAAGGGGCGAGAGAGAGAAAATAAGTTACAAGTGTAGGATGGAAGTTGATTTCCTAACACTTCCCAAGGCAAAAGGAACTGTTTCCTGGATGATGGAGTACTACACTCCCCAAGGCGATCCAAGAGCCAGGAAATGAGACAAAAATTAACCAATGAGAAGATTTCATTCGTGTAGCTCCCCTCCTACTTCAATGGAACCCGTAGAATATCTGCTGGCTCTTGAGACCATGACCTGAATTTTGGGAGTAAGGTATTTTTGAAACCTCACTCCTTGGCTTACCAAGCCTCACTGCTATTACTGGTCAGTCCATAAAGCTACCAGAACAGGGGGACTATTCCGAGTCTAATGTGGCCCAACGTCCTTGCTTAAGGAGAATAGAGCAGGGAAATCTAGTTTTCCCATTCTTTTTGGACTCTAGGTATATTTTCCCATAATGCCGAACATCAGACAGGCCGTTGGAAGAGATACCTTTATTTTTAACCGTTCAGATTCATACTAGATGTTATGTGTGGTCTGTAACTGAAGAGTATACAGTATATGCCCTGTTTGCACCACTGGCTGATGTGCATTTAGCAAGAAGCGGTCAGTATTGCAAATCCAGCCATTCCCCTCCCCTCTTCCCCAAGAGAAAGACATTGTTTATTACCTTAAAACTGACATTCAATCAGCTTTTTCACCCAACAAAGTAACAGCTCCACATGTTTACATCACTAAACAATTAATAACTGTCATAATTCAAGCTGGAAGACAGAGCCCGTATCAGGTGATCTTTTTGAATAAATATGAGGGAAACTCCTGGCTAATCAGGACTTAGGTGAAGCAGGAGAATAACAAGAGTTAGATTGCTGAAATGAAGGCACATGTCATCTGGAGCGTGAGGAGTTGGACGCTATGGGCAGATGTACTGAGAAAGGAGACTGAAACCCCAAGACAGATACTGTGCATCTACCAGTTAGAGAATGAGACGTACATGTAAACATAAATTTAAGAATTTTAAGGAAGGCATTGCAACGCATTCCTCAGCTTTGAATCCTTTGCAACCATTCTGCCACATAAGCCTCTGCCACGACCAGGCAGTAAGTAGTTGAGCAGGAAGTTCCTGTACTGAAGCAAGGACCTCCATGTGCAGCTATATTATTGCTCACAAGCGTGGACGATTGAACATGGTCCTGCACCACAGGCAACAATCCCATCTTAAGTGTCTGCAGAAAGCCAGGAAGCCGAGGAGAAAATCCATCTGAGAAACATGATCATCCACTCTGAGATGGTGCTTAGCATAGTGGAAGTGTGCAACATCAAGAACTACAACCAGGTGTTACGGAAGCCTGAGATTATCAGATGTTATCGTGGTGAGATTCCCCTGCTTTGTGGAGAGTGTGTGTGTGTATAATTAACTGAAGTGGTTACAACCTGCAGGAACCAAACTTTTTTTTTTAATGTGTTTATTGGTGAAATAAAAACCTTTTACACAAACAGCGCACAAAAGGAAAGAAATTGCAATTCTCATATAATAATACAAATTCAGATTTTAATACAGGTTACAATAAAAGATTAAAAAGAAGACACTTAAAAGGGCAAAATCCATAACTAATTCATACTCTCAATTTCTTGCAAATCTCTTTCCATAGATAAAACAGATTAAAATGCATCACCAGATGGGGGTGGCGCTGTGGAGCAGCCCAAGATGGCTGCCTAACCTTTCAGCTCCGTGCGGCCTCGGCATTCATCTGCTCCCATCTGCGGTTCGAGATATTGTGAAGGACTATCGGCTGGCCGAGTTGTTTCTGCCACTGCACTGGACATTTTGTGCGATTTTGGTCTCGATCAGCCCACCTGGGACCTGGCTGGTGGCCCTGTCGGATTTGGGCCTAGCACTCCACCCGGCCCCGGCGGTTATCTAACATCCGGCCCTCCCGCCTGGCCTGCCCGATTCCCGCGTCCCCTCCCCGCTCTGTGAAATCGTGGCGGGTGCCTGGGGGTCCTGCTGCGGACGCCGCCACACTGCAGATGCCACCTGCTGCGTCGGTGATCATCGCGACCTCCCCGGCACCGACGACACGGAGGATCCTATCTCCCGGCTGCCGCGGCAGACCAGGTGAGCGGGGGCTGGAGCGGTGGGCGTCGAGACCTCTGCCTGCTGTCTGCGACATTACGGGCCTGTACTGTCATAAGGAAGCGGCCCTCACCATACTGTCTGCCCACTTTCCCGCTGACAGTGTCGCCGCCTCTGCCCACGCCCTCCTAAGAAAGATCCCGCTGGCACCCCCACGCAACCTGTACACATAAGGAGGCCGCGATCGCTCGCCATCACAGCCTTGCCGCTCCACTGCTGACTCTCTGCTATCCACGGCGGTCCAACACCCGCCTCTAACTGCCTACCGCCACCGAAGGACACTGCGTTTGAGCCTGCCGGCCCCGGCCCATCTCAGCTCTCCATCCTACCCATAAGTGGGCCCTCACTGCAACCGAGCCCACCACAACGATAATACCTAGCAGAAATAAGGCAGGGGCCCAAGGAGGCACAATGGACAAGTACACTAAAGCGGTCCCTCGAGATGAGCCAGCCAGCACATCATCGCCACAGGACGAGCCAGACGTAACCCTGCACCGTGCGGTCAAGGCCCCTGACCTCACCCTACTAATGGAATCCATGGCTAAAAACTTTGCCTCCTTCCATGAAAAATTAGACGACATCAATGCTAATGTCACCTCGCTTAAGGCTCGAGTGGACCAGGCAGGATCGAGGATCACCGAGGCGGAAAATAGGATCTCGGTGAACGAAGATGGCATCACCACACTCCAGGACACTGTGGCCTCCCTAACGCGTGACATGAAAGGTGTTAAGGCGAAGTGTGACGATCTGGAGTTGCGCTCCCGTAGGAACAACTTGCGCATCATCGGAGTCCCTGAAAATGCCCTCAAGGGGCGGATGGAGGACACAGTGAAAAAACTCCTCAAGGACCTACTGGACGACCCTGCCCTCTCTCCGTATTTCACGGTCGAGCGGGCTCATCGGGCCCTGGCTCCACGCCCCAGACCCGGCGACATCCCCAGACCCATTATCGCCAAGATTCTCAACTACCGCCTCATCCTCCGCCTGTCGCAGGAAAAGGGAGACCTGCGATTTGAAGCCCATACGGTCAGAATTTTCCCGCACTTCTCGCTGGCAGTGCAGCAGGAAAGGCTCCAGTTCCTAGGCGTCAAAAAGCTGCTCAGGGAGAGCAACGTCCATCCTGTTCCCGGCACGACTTAAGATTACCCATGATGGTAAGATCTTCTTCTTCACTGTCCCTGACGAAGCGGTGAAGTTCATTGAATTACATATATCTCTCCCCGGGCCGTGAGCCGACACACGCCATAGACTACACAGCCTACGATGTTATAAAAATGTCCATGGATCCATGACTTTTGATGTGTTGATGGCAACCCCACTGTGTCCACTCAATAACTGCGGCCTCTTGCCATGTGTATGCGGGCCACAGGCTAGCTCCTACACTGCTTCTTTGCCTTCTCCCTCACCTGGCCCCTGGAGCTATCCCTGTGCCCAGCTCTCTCTTGTGATGTCATCTTGTCAGAGCGTCTTCTCTGGTCTCGGAGGCTGTCTACGATACCTGTTTTACTGCAACAACACACTCGGGACAGCATCTGCTGCCCCACATCAAGCCACAAATGCCGGCCGCATGGCACCAGCGCCCCCCGTTGCAGTTGCAATGTTTGCTTTCACTTTTATTTTGTTCTTTCTATTGACTGGCCCCTGTTGGGCTAGGATGTGGCGCTATCCACGTTGGATCTGGTCCTCCGACCTTTGGTTTCCGGTCGGAGCAGGCCCAAGGGGCTTCAGGTGTGTTTTGGGGTGGGGGATCTGCACTGCATGTTGGGTTTGGGCAGTGAGGGTGGCGTAATTGGGGTTGTGTTAACAGTTAAAAACATGGCTAAGAGACGCATGACCTTAACTCAACACTACTGTGCACATGGCAAGTGCATAAGGAAAAATCCTTACGAATACTACTACTGGGATGTTCCATAATATATTGCTATGGCTCTGAACATTGTCACATGGAATGTTCGTGGCCTAAGCAATTTCACTAAGGCCCGTAGGATAACTGCCTATGCCCAGCGACATGGCGCCAAAATCCTCTTTCTCCAAGAAACCCACGCTCTCGGGCGCCTAGCAGCATGTCTCGCCCCCACGTGGGCCAACAACAGATTCTATACGAAGTACTCCACCCAATCCAGGGGGGTCCTAACTCTAATCCATAAGTCAGTCCAGTTTTCCCTGCGCTCCAGCCTTATTGACCACTGAGGGTAGATACATGATCCTCCATTGCTCACCATTGCTCACTCGCTAATATGGAATGCCTCCTAGTGAACACATATGCCCCGAACTTGGATGCCCCTGAGTTCTTTGATGCCATCACCGCCACACTTCTGAAATATATTGGGATACCCATCATTTGGGGCAGGGACATGAATTTGATCCTAGACAAAGACCTGGTAGGTCCGGGACGGCCCGCAGAGCCCCATCACGCTCAGCCCACAGGTTACACACCCATATTGACACACTGGATCTCAGAGATGCATGGAGAGCTCTCAACCCACAAGTTAGAGGGTACACTTTTTACTCATCGGTACACAACAGCCTCTCCAGGATCAACCTGTTCCTCATATCGAGCTGCATGATGGGCAGGGTCATGGAGACCAAGATAATACCGCACACACTACCGGACCATTCACCAGTAACACTCCAGATAACACGGACACGACCAGCGCCCCCTCTCCTCTTGGAGATTTAAGTCGGAGGCCCTGCTGGACATAGTCTTTAAAGCCGATATCTTAGCTGACATCAACACCTTCTTCGAGTGCAACAACAGGCATGACACCTCCGATGGAGTGCGCTGGGAGGCATTCAAGGTCTTCATCAGAGGGATGTGCATATCTAGAGAGGCTGGGGTCCTCAAGGCCATAAAAAATAGCTTGCAACAGTCGGAAGCGAAATTAAAAGAGCTTGAGAGGGCATATGCCACCTCCCCTTCCCCGACTGCACTGGCACAGATCAGAGCGGATTTAGAAACGTTTGAGTCTCACGCCCTAAGAGAGTTCGGTACTTCGCCCGCCCTGTGGCGGCCAGGAAGTATGGTGAGGGGGATAGGCCGGGTAGAACACTGTCCAGACTGGTCCGAACTGAGGGGGGCAGGAACCGCATTGATTGCGTCAAGGACACACGAGGCACCATGTGCTGGTCCGACCAGGATATCCTCGGGACATTCACCACATTCTATACGACCCTGTATGGCCCCCAGCAAGAACACAGCCTGCAAGACACCGACGCCCTGTTAGATGAGATCCCCATGACCCTCCTCTCCCGCGCGACCTCCTTGAGGCCCCTATCACCCTCGATGAAATAACCATGGTCATCTCGAACTGCCCGAGGGGCAAAGCGGCAGGCCCCGACGTCCGCACCTCGGAGTTCTATCGGGAGCATGTAGCCATTCTGGCACCCAGACTCCTGGAGGTGTGGAACGAATCCCTAGAGTCAAACATCCTACCCAAATCCATGCGTGAGGCGTTTATAACTGTATTACCCAAGCCAGCGAAACCGTTGGACGAATGTGGGTCTTATAGGCCTCTTTCTCTGCTCAACACTGACACAAAAATATTTGCCAAGATCATTGCCAATAGGTTTCTCCCCATTATGCCCCACTTAGTCCACCCCGACCAGACTGGCTTCGTGCCCGGCAGATCCACCACCCTAAATATCCACCGCCAGTTCAATGTTCTGGCTAGAATTGACCCCAAAGCACAGGCCATGGCGGTCACCCTCGATGCCCAGAAGGCATTTGATATGATGTCCTGGCAATACATGTGGGCGGTTCTCCACAAAATGGGAATTGGCCCACGCATGAGGTCGTACATCAAACTCCTCTACACAAGCCCCGCAGCCAGAGTCCTGGTCAACTCCAGGGCCTCGGGCCCCTTTGCTCTCCACAGAGGTACCCGCCAGGGCTGCCCGTTTTCTCTGATACTCTTTGCGCTCGCCATAGAGCCCACGGCTGATAACGTAAAGGACAAACATACGCGTAAAGGTATACGTCTCCGCGATACTCCCGAGATCATTTCTCTATATGCCGACGACGTTCTCCTATATATTAGAGACCCGGCTGCCCACCTAGATCCGATATTGAGAGACATAACCAAAATTGGCACTTTCTCGGGCTTCACCATAAATTATTCCAAATCTGAAATCTTCCCGCTCACCCCGTCCACTACACAACCGTCCTGCAAATTCCCCCTCCGATGGTCACCGAGAGGCATCAGGTACCTTGGAGTGCAGGTGTCCCTCACTAAAGATTCACTGTTGGCTGACAACTATGCGGCTGTGGTGCAGCTTGCTGAGGCTCAAATGTTGAAATGGTGCAGTCTCCCAGTCTCTTTGTCGGGTAGACTATCTCTAATCAAAATGATTATGGTCCCTAAATTCCTCTATGTCTTCACAAATGTGCCGATCTGGCCCGGAAAGCGATATTTCAGGAACTTACACGCTGCATGTGCCCAATTTCTGTGGCATTCGGGCGCGGTTCATAAGAAATGGCAACACATGACTCTTCCCTATGGTAACAGGGGGTTCACCGCCCCCGATTTTTCCAAATATTGGACAGCTGCGCAGGCCCAACACGCCACATACTGGTACACGTTCTCCGACACCCCCCGCATGTGAAGCTCGGGACACTAGTGAGCGAGTGTGTTAACACCCTCTCCCTCATCCTCCATCACACATACCACGCCGACGCCCCGGCAGACCCTGTAGCGGCCACTGTTAGGGCCTGGAAATATATCTTGCAGATACAACCTGACCACCACCCGTACTCCAAATGGGTGCCCATCTGGCAGTTCCCGGGCCTCAGCCCTACACATGATAAGCTTTTAATAAAACACTGGCATGATCTAGGCTATCGAGCCCTGACCGACTTTTACCCTGACCGGAAGTTTATCACTCCGCAGACGTGGTGCCCCGGACACCTAGGTACTGCATTGGAACTGCTACAATACTACAGGCTGAGGGCGGCTATACGCGCCTGGTGGCCCTTATACCCAGATGAGCCTCCAGGCTCACCTGAGGTCCAGTATATATCCAACTCGGCTGGTGCTAGGGGGATAGTGTCCGCGCTGTACAAACTGTTGATGGCCGAACCCACAGACGTGCCAATTAAGGCGCGAGATACGTGGCGTGAGAAGCTGGGCCTCCCCATCACGGACGGAATGTGGGGGAAAATGTGCACACACACTCGGACCGCCTCTCTGAATGCCAGGCATAGGTGCATGCAATACAAGCTCCTTAACAGACTATATTACACACCTCAAAGACTGGACAGGTTTGCACACACCCAGGCCCGCACCTGCCCTAAGTGCGGTTCTCCTGCTGCAGATCATACTCATATGTTCTGGTCCTGTGACGCACTGGGCCCTTACTGGAAGGCCATAATTGAAGCTCTCTCAGACATCACAGCGTCCTGTATCCCTGCAGAACCCCTAGCTGTACTGTTCGTCCTGTGGGAGTTGAGGAAAACGTCTAGGTTTCTCAAAGTTGCCACCATAATAGCCAAAAAATGCATATTACAATGTTGGCAGCGCCGAGCCCCCCCCTCATTTGAGATGTGGATGAGGGCCTTCATCTGGACTCAAACGTGCGAGGAGGACTACATCAATACCCTCCCGCTGGCCTCCCGCCCCAGGAATGTGTGGACGGAATTTTGTACATATTTAAATAACAAAGACGACCTAGAACTATTGTCCTCCCCCCCTCCTGGTGATGTAATCTAATCCACTGCTGTGCCACTTGGAGCTGGGCAATGGCCCCACCGGTACCTACCTAACATTCCAATGTATTGCACTACTATGTATATATCTGTCACTCTTGCTATGCTGTACAATGTGTTGATTGTCTGTCCTCTCACCATGCCAATAAAGAAAAGTTTAAAAAAAAAATAATTCATCACCGGATTCTCTGCCATAAAAACATAAGACCAGAATACATCAGAATGACACAATCTAACAAGTGTCCCAGATCAACATGGGCTCTTTCATATAGTACATTTAGTTTTTCACAGTTAGTCAACATCAACAGATGTATGTCTGGCAGTTTCGACTTCTCTTTTGCATAACCTGCACTGCCGCCCCTCACAAGGTAAATTATTCCAAGAACCTAAATTCATGAATGTCGGAGGTTCATTGTACTGTAAGAGCATTAAAAAACATCTGACCTCTACATTTTTCACATATTTAATAAAAATACAAGGGATGTTCACAGGGAAGGATTGTCTGGACTATTCAACATATCTGATCTTCTTTGATAAATAGACGCACCTTTCATTTTGGTCCCTGATTGCTGCTTTGTTTTTTATTTCTTTAGATTTACTGGCCAGATTATCAGTAGGATCACATGTACATCCTATGTTTTTCCCAAAAATATCAATGTCATTTCTCTCAAAGCTGTCAAATGAGCCTTCTTTAGTCAAGAAACGAGCATGTAGAGTTTTAGTTTTATCCTGATTCATTAGCATTTTGCTATATAGATTACATGATGGAATCTTTTTCCTCGTGGCTAGAGAAATTATACCTAAATCACAGCAGATTGCTTCCACGGGACACACTGAGATAGTCCTAGCGTAGTTCTCCAGATCTTTCCCTCTAAGGTGCTTAACCCGGTTGTTTCTTTCGAGGAATAAACCTCTAGACAGTATAAAATGGCTGGTATCACGCATATATTATATAGGTGTATCAACCCTTCAGTCGAGTATCCTCCCCATTTATCAATAAAAGATTGTATTGCCTTAAACTTCGTTGAAACTAGTCTATAAGAGATTTGGAGAAAATCTCTGTATTCATGTTATTGGTGATAAATGATGCAGGGTAAAATATAGGTGGAGACTTCCTCAATTTTTTCCCCTTGAATGGACCAGTTAAATCTTTTTTATAGTTCCTCTATTAACTTTAATAGTCATAATCTTGGTTTTAGCTAAATGTATGATCAATCCATTCTCTGATGCAAACCTTTCTAGCAGCTTTAGGTTATTTTGTAAACCCAAGGCTGTTTGATCAAATTAAAAAATATCGTCTGCATGCGAGAGCCAAGCTACTGGCATTGAGCAATGCGCGGTGGGTTCTTTTTACATTCTGCAGAACTAACCCTGATTGATGGACGCTAAACATCTTCATCTTCTCAATCCATATATTTACATACTGTAAAAGTAATTTGTAAAATCTTTGCACTAGAGTCTATTATAGCTAGGATTCTATAGTTCTCAGGAGACTCCCTTGGTCCTTTCTTATAAATTGGGATCACCTCAGACTGTTTCCAGGAGGTAGGTATCCGGCCAGTGGACAAAATATTCTTAAAGAGTAAAACACAGGATTTGAGCCCAGAAATTAGAGTGAACCTTAAATAAAGCATTTGGGAGGCCACCTGGCCACGGCGCGCTGGATGGTTTTAAATCTTTAATAATTCTTTCACTATCATCCAGAGAACACTTAAAGAACCCTCTATCTTTCACGTTGGCATAGCTATCATTTCCTTCCAAGACCTACTCTCTAAACTAAAGTTTCAGAATATAATTTTCCCATACCTTACTCGAGATGGGGTTAATTTGTTTCCCTGTCGATTGATTCATGTTATGCTTATGATAAATGTGCCAGAATTTTCTAGAATCCTTACCTTTTAAGGTAGAGAACATGACTTTTCACTGGGTGGATGCCATAGAACCTTTATGCATCTTGTACCAATTTTTAAAATAAAGTCTCAGTTTCCTAATCTCACAATATTGCTCAGTTCCCAACTTTCAAATTTTTTCGCACCCAACGGATATCCTTAGATAATTGTTTTTTCTTCGATGCTTCCTTGGGATCATATACTTTTTGGTGTATTACATTTGAGTGAAACTTTTTCCTCTGAGCAGTTGCGAGGTGGGAAATGAAGGAATGAGTAACCTGATAAACTGATTAATTGTTTTCAAAATTCATAGCGCTACCATTCATGAGCAAAGACAACAAACAAAACTATTCTTGGTAGATTACCTTCTGTCCATCTAATTCTATTTCCCCTGTTACAGATAGAGAATGTTCACGCTAGTTATGTAGACGGAGACAATGAGTCAAGGTCAAGAGTGTCCTCCATTACCACATGATCACTCAAGACATTCGGGATATGTGTAAAAGTGTGCACAATCCTAAAACCCTCATGCATAGTTAATATAAAATCAATCCATGAATACTGCAGTCCATTAGACCAGGTATAATATAAATAATCCACCGCCACATTCACCAATTGCAAGAGTTGGTACGCTTGAAAGAATAATAACCAACTGCTAGTGTTATTTCTTATTCAGAAGATCCTAAACCCCCAATTCAAATTGGTTTATAACATAAAAATATTCTTGGGATATGGTGACATTTTTTTCTTTGTATTGCGGTCGATGGAAGTTAAGATCTCCTATTATATAATATAATACACATGGATATGCAGCCTTCCAGTGAATAATCAAACTTACTAGCTGCTCAATTATCCGTGATAGTTTAACATTACCCAAGGGGTTATACACATTTATAAACAAAATAGGAACATTTCCACCAGACCCTGCACATTGCACCGTTATAGGTACAACCTGATCTATTTGCTGTACAGGATAACTTTCTGTAGTCTTTAAATGATTTGCAAATCCTGTAATCAGCCCCCAAAGGGTCTATCCTTCTCAAATCGACAATCCTTCCTTTGAAATATAGCGAAACCACCCAGAAAAGGATCCTGCATTAACCATGAATACTGGAGGAGGAAAACATCAGTCATAAAATAATAAGAACCTTCAGGGTTCTACATCCTCAATTTCATCATAGGAGCAACCTTCAACAAGATGATTTAAACGCTCTTCCTTTTTCTTTTGGAATGAGGAACATATTTTTTCCACACTGTCCCTTATACCATGCTCCGGAACATATATGCCCAAAATAGGAATTTCTGGTAAAACATCCTGTCTTTGCTTCGCCTTCATCTCTTTTATAAATTCATATCCCATCTGCAAGGAACCATTAGCTTGTGTCATTAACTCTGTTAAAATGGGGATACAAGATGGAGCGCCACCCAATTAGGCACCCATATTAGATGTGGTAGTTCAACTAATTTAATATCCTGGCTGGTGATCATTTTTAACAGAGAGATTTGATGAAGTAGTTCCAGCACATTCGAGCGATTCAAGAATGGGCTAGCTGAGGTGGCATATAGGTCAATGATGTTTGTCCGATTTGAGGATACTTTCAAAGTTTGGGATGAAAGAAGATCAAGAATGTTGCAGTTCTTCGCCTCTATAGACTTTGAAAAATCAAGGAAGTCAAAAACCTCCTCCTCCAAGCCCCTAAGTTTTCCAGGGATGTGTCCCAGCTGACGATGACAATTCCTTATGAACTTTTTCTGTATTGGACACAGATGAGAAACATTTTATCTTTAATTGACTTCAGGACCGCCCCTCTCTGTATTGTCGGGCTATTTAGATTTTTTATCCCAAAACCAGGAATATACCCAGACTTGGGTGGTTTTCTAGCACCCTGAGCCTTCTTAGATACAACAAAGCCCTTGGATTTCTCCTGACACACCAAATTACTAGGGAATGCTGCGGCCAAGCCTTGCTTAGCCACCCCTTTTTCTACCCAAATGTGTTCCTTTTGCAGCGGCACAATGTTTAGTTTTAGACAAGCAGTTTTTTTAGGTCTAGGATGTATAAGATACAGCTCTAACTCAGGTACTTCTAGGGGGGGTTGACCGGTATTAATACCGACCCAGCCCACAGGGTCATTCCTGGGTTCATTTGTACACGTGGATTGAATAATAACTGATGGTAAGTTAGCTGCATTGACCTCATTTATAGATCTCTCATTTGTTAGAGCTACAGTTGAAATTTGCAATGGGAGCAGCAACTAAGTAATCTCGTTTAGGTCCTGTGTTATTATCTGTTGGTCTTTATACATGTTATTACAAAATGCAAACAAGGCTTCAAGTAGGATCGTGAACTCTGGCTCAATGCAAGGGTCCTCCAAAGAAGAGGAATCACTAGCGGAGAAGCTTGAGGGTAGTTTTGGTGAAGAGGCATACGCATTCATAGCGATTACAGTTAGATTAGGTGACTTTGTCAGGTCCGTGGATGGAATAGGGCAGGGATCCATGCTGCCATTGGTCTGTTCCACCATGATGGGCGTTTGATTCTGTAAGTTAGATCCCACCTGTAGATTTAAGCACAATGGTAATAATGAATTTTCAATTGGATTTATCACTGATAAGTTGTGATAGTTCGAGGTGGAACTAATTAACTCTTTTGAAGGGATTCACCGGGGTAGGATCACTATTCTGTAAAAGAAAATTAAGTTTGAGGAAGGCTGTAATTTTACTACGTTCTGAGTTTTCAGTCTCGTTGTTAGGAAGAATTCTCTGTTTAGGCTGAATTTCCTAACCTAGTGAGTCCCCCAGCAGCTTTGCTGGATTTTGTGGGGTTTATTTTTTTCTCCTGCCAAGAGTGAGACTCTTTTACCCTCACTCTTGGACATGACTTGAGAGTGTTCTCTGTGACTTACTATGTGCTTATGGGCTAGGGGGTAATTTTCCCCATAGGCCATCATTGGGTTTTGAATGTGTGTTACACAGCACCCTCACAGGGTTGCCTTAGAGACCCCCAATCATAGACTCCACACCCTGGGACTGACTACTGTCTCCCTGGGTCTGTAAAGTTGCCATTGACTTTACTAGTCTTAACTTAGGAACTTAACCAGTACAAACCATCTTACTGTGGAAGTACTGGTAGGGGCAATTAGATTGCCCCTGGGTATGTTGTTGAGGGGGTACTGTCCCGTCCCCCCTCGCCGAGTTCTGGCTGGTGGCAGTGGATACCACGGAAATATTCCACCGGAATATTTCCCAATGGGATTTCCCATTGTTTTTGATGCACCACTTTTTGGTGCAATGTTAAAGATACCGCCGGTTTATTTAATTAATATAAATTCACCGGTTGGGACCTTTTGCCGGAACTCGCCGCCAAAATGGCGTCTAGGTTCACTTCAGTAACCCTGAACCCGAGTCGAGCCTTTGTTCCACTTCTGCACAGAAGCCCTCCAAAGTGGTGCCATTCTGTCTGGGTACCACATGGGGTGTGGGAGGGGGTTTAGGCACCCTGGACCGAGTTGCCTTGCCAACTCAGGTCGCACTCTAGTGTGATTGGCCCAAGTGGTGAGCCACCCCGCTCACCACTTAGCATGTTTGAGTGACAGCTAGGCTGTATGAATGGGGGTTTGCTGCATAAAAGCAGGGTTTTTGGGACTGGTTCTTCAGAAGTCGCCACAGGACCTAAGAAGCCGAAGAGGGAGAAGCCGAGCCGACCTGCCAAGACGACACCACCGGTGAAGCCCTGCATAATCGTCTCACCACTTTTCCCGACGACAGAGATCTCCCGCCGGAGAATCTTCTTCCCTTAACTGGTGGGGACAACCAGTTGCTGCCTACTTTTCGCCGTCCCGAAGCATCTCGTGGCCGCCTTGCCTGTGCCAAGCACCCCGGCAACCGGGATACCACTTTTTACCTCAACCGCGAAAGAGGGGTAAAAATCCTTTGTGACCGGAGAACTCCACGGCTGGCCTCATCCCTGGTAGTGCAACGACCTGCAGCCTTCCTCCCCGTCGAGATCACCTCTTCCTCGGGACGACGCCGCGACTTGCACCCACTACCAGGAACGACTACCACCACTGGAGGAATCTTTCCACTTTTAAAGGTACTGTGTTCCACCCGGCCTCCCTTGCCACCGATTGTATGGGGTAGATTTAGCCCTCGGCTCTCGAACCTGGGTAGGTCTGGGACACCCTAACTAAACTTTTCAGAACCGTATTAAAACCGTTTTCTACTCACCTGCAAAGACTTGTGACATTGTGTGATCTTGGGCACATTTTCGCCTGGCTCCCTCCAACGCGGGCCCCGAACTAAGTCCCCTTGTTCCACCATTGACTGTCTTTGCTAACCTTATGTGAAAAGTGTTTTACCTTACAGCTCTCTTTATTTCTGCCTTTTCCCTCCCTTTTGGTAATACTTGTTGGAGTACCATCGAACGTTAAGCGCTCACCTCTGGTTGGAAATTAGTGGTGTTAACTTAGAATTGTCCAACAAACGATTAGGGATGTACATATGAGTAATGGTAACTGTGTTTGACTTTCTTACCTTTTCTAATGTGCTAGTGTAATTTTTGAGTGTACCTTTAATAAATAAGTTTATACTTTTACACCTAGCTCTGGTCAGTGTTTGCTTGTGCTATTGTACCTCTGTACCTATTATGTATCCTCTGTATACTGCCTAACTCTTCTTGAGGGAAGTCTGACTGCTCAGCCACAGCTACCACAGTGAATCTGTGCGGTGCAGACTGCTACCAAGTGGGTTTACTGCCAACACCTGTAGTCTTAAATCTTTTGCAGTGGTCCCAGAGGGAACTGCACAGGTTTCTGCCTAACACTGGTGGCAGCGGTGGGATCTGTATTGAGTATACACTTTAGAGTACTTTTGAGATACCTTAGTGCAACTAACCACAAAGCTTAAGCACAAGAAAGAAAAAGTCATTTTTAACCTGTCTACTATGGAAAGTTATAGTCAAGAGTCCCTTGCTACAAAAACTGCTGATTGTCTAAGACTTCTCTGTAAGCATAAGAATCTCATGACTAAAGGAAAGAAAATAGAGCTAATAGAAAGGTTGTTAGAAAACCAAAGTCTGGAGGATGGTCCAGAGGAACCTATCACTCCAGCAAATGTAGAAAGCAGCAATGATCTTGATATGGAACAAAGTATTGATGATCTTGGGTCAGAACCAGAAGAGGAGAATGAAACTGTTGTAGATAGTCCCTCTAGGCCTCTGTCTGCTCTACCAGCTGTACCTACTGGACCTTTGCCAGGTCCCACATTTAGTCCTCAATACTTTGAACTAGAGAAAATGAAACTTGAATTAGAGTACAAGGAACTTAATGCTCAAACTGACAAAGAACTAAGGCTAAGGGAAATGGAGCTCAAGTATGAGCTAGAAATGAAGAAATTGTCTGTTGAGAATGCTGCTCTCTCTGGCTCCTCTAGAAGTTCCAGTCCTAAAAGACCCCGGATGCCTAAGGAATTGATTGGTATGTATGAGCCTAAGTTGGATGTGTTGGATTGGTTGTCTATGTTTGAGTATAATCATGGGCTCCAGAACATCACAGGTAATGAGTTACTCACCTGGTTGTTCTCTAGGCTTCCCCCTGTTGCAACTGATGTGGTAATGGAGTTGGGGGGAGGAGGATAGGAAAGAGTATGAATGTGTGAAACTAGCTTTGATAGCTAGGTTTGGGAAGACCCCTTCCCAGTATCTTAAGAGGTTTAGGAGCCTCAAAAAGCATGATGGTACCCCTTGGGCTAACTGGGTGTGTGAAGGGTTGAAAAACTTAGAGGGATGGATTAAGGGTTACAAGGTGAACACTTATGAAGGAATGAGAAATCTTGTAATGATGGAGTCAATGTATGATGCCTGCTCTCCTGAGCTCAGACAGCACTTGGCTGATTCACAGGAATTAGATCCTAGGAAACTAGCTAGGGCTGCTGACTTGTGGGTTGCCAACAGGGCTACTCACAAGGATTCTGGGGTAACTCAGAAGAAGGATGAGGGAAGACAGCCTAAGAAAGACTCCAAAGAGAATTCTAATAATCCTAATTCCAAAGAGGGCCCCAAACAAAACCATAAGGGTAAGCCACCTGGGAAACCACAGCAGAGTAGTATACCTTCTGGTGCTAAACCGGAAGGAGGTCAGAACAAGCCTCCATTCCAAAGGACCTTTGGGGCCTGTTATGTTTGTAAGGCTACTGACCATGTGAAAGGAGATCCCAGATGTAAGGGTAAACCTTCAGGGGTCCAACTTGTCTCCTTAGCCTTCGCTCCAGAGGAGGAAGTCACTATGGCAAGTGGAAACTTTCTACTACTGGCTGATGAACCCACTGGAGTCTCAGCCAGTGTTTCTTTAGTCTCTCTGGGGTTGTGGGAACAGCAGAATTTAGATGTATATAATTCTATCCCAGATAATACTAAAGAGTATTATAAAGACAGTGTCCACGTAAATGGTCAGGAGACTCCTGCCATCAGGGACACTGGGGCCAGCATAACTGTGGTGGATGAATCATTTTTCAAGGCAGAGGATGTTGCTAAGGCACCCAAATGCCTCACCAAGTTAGCTGGAGGGCCTGTGCAGATGTGTCCCCAGTTACCAGTTCTCATCCAGTGTAATGATATGGCTGTGAAGATACCTGTCAGTATACAATGTGAAGTGCCAGGAAAAGTTCTGCTGGGAAATGACCTAACAGCTCTTGGAGTTGTGTCACATACCCCCAGACCTCCTAGTAAAAGGTTACGGGAGCTCACCAAGTCTGCAAGAGAGAAAACCCTGCGAGGTTTATCTCAGGAGATGATGACAGAAATCACTCCTCTCCCACTGGAGCAACTTACTGCAGTAACTACCAGATCAGGAGCAAAGGGGCAACCCAAGACTCCTAGAAAAAAACCTACAGCAAGCACTCCAGTGCTTCCAACAAGGACTTCCCTGAGGTTGTCCAAAGTTACACCTGTAACTCCACCTCCAGCTGAGGCTGAGAGGGAGGTGCAACCCTGTTTGGCTGAACTAGACTCTGAAGAAGAGCTAGAAGGAGGTCCAGAACTTATTGGAGACCTGGACCCGGCTGACCATCCTGAGCTGCAGTCTTTACTGGCAGAAGGTGGACCCAGCAGGACAGCTTTCCGTAAGGGACAAAGAGAATGTCCAACTCTGGAGGGTCTCCACCAGCAGGCAGCTTCTCAGGCTGATGGGCAAGAGCCTGGGAAGTATAGGTTACACTGGGAAGATGGCCTCTTCTAAAGTGAACCAACCGAATCTGAACCTGGAGCATACCAACGCCTGGTAGTGCCCCAAGAGAACAGTTCTTGCAACTAGCCCACGAGATTCCTTTGGCTGGTCACTTGAGTTTCAAGAAGACCAAGGAAAGGCTCTCTCTCTACTTCTATTGGCCAAAAATGGGGGCTGAAGTAGATAGGTATTGCAGGAGCTGCCATACCTGCCAGACTTCTGGTAAGGTTGGTTCCAAGAATGTGGCACCTTTAGTGCCTCTCCCAGTTGTGGGAGTCCCATTTGAGAGGGTAGGGATTGACATTGTTGGTCCCCTTGATCCTCCAACCTCCTCAGGCAACAGGTATATCCTTGTTGTAGTAGACCATGCTACTAGGTACCCTGAGGCAATTCCTATGAGGACTGTTACAGCTCAGGCTGTGGCTAAGGCCCTCCTTGGTATCTTTACCAGGGTTGGGTTTCCTAAGGAGGTGATCTCTGACAGGGGGACAAATTTTATGTCCAACTACATGAAAGCCATGTGGAAAACCTGCGGACGGAGTTACCTACAAGTTCTCAACCGCCTACCACCCTCAGACAAACGGGTTGGTAGAAAGATTTAACAGAACCATGAAGAGCATGATAGGTGCCTTAGAAGAACCCCTTAAGAAGAAGTGGGACCTTCTACTGCCATGCCTTCTATTTGCTTATAGGGAAGTCCCTCAGGAGGGAGTAGGTCATTCTCCCTTTGAACTTCTCTATGGCCATCCCGTCAGAGGTCCCTTGGCCCTGATTAAGGAGGGGTTGGAGAGTGCTCCTTCCCCCAAGCCAGTCAGAGTGACTGACTATGTGATACGTCTCCGAAGGAGAATGTCACACATGATGGCAGAAGCAAGTGATAACTTGAAAGCTGGCCAAGCTCTGATCAAACATTGGCATGATCAGAAGGCTAACATGGTTGAGTTTACTCAAGACCAGCTAGTTCTAGTTATACTCCCAACAAGGCAGAGGGCATTGCAAGACAAATGGATGGGACCCTTCAAGGTTGTGGGAAAACTTGGAGAGGTCAACTATCTGGTGGATCTGGGCAAACCCAGGGAAGCTCCCAGAGTCTTCCACACCAACCGCCTCAAAGCCTATGTCTCTAGACCAGAAGTAGGAGCATTGCTTCTAGCTTCCTCGGAAGAGGAGGAGGAGAGTGACGCTCTACCTGACCTCCTGGGAGGCTTACCTTTGGACGAAAAGGTTGAAGGAGTTAATCTCTCTTCAGATCTGACCCCTGAGCAACAGGAGGAGTGCAAAGCTATGTTAAATCAGTTTGCCCCCCTGTTCTCACTTTCACCAGGCTTGACCCCTTTGGGACAGCATGAGATACTCACTGGTGACTGTCTGCCAGTCAAAAGCAGAGGATATAGAATGTCAGAACATGTCAGAACCCACATCAAAGGTGAGGTCAAGAAGATGCTTGATCTCGGGGTAATAGAGCCCTCTACTAGTCCATGGTCTAGCCCAGTGGTGTTAGTACCAAAGGCAGGATCCCAAGAGTTGAGATTCTGTGTGGACTATTGTGGACTATAGAGCTCTTAATGCAGTCACCAAGACTGATGCCCACCCTTTGCCAAGGACAGATGAGTTGGTGGATAAACTTGGTGCAGCCAAGTACCTCAGCACACTGGACCTTACGTCAGGCTATTGGCAAATAGCCCTGACAGACCATGCCAAGGAGAAAACTGCATTTTCTACCCCAGTTGGCCTACACCAATTCAAGGTTATGCCTTTTGGACTGAAAAATGCACCTGCAACATTCCAAAGGATGGTGAACCAAGTTCTAGCTGGGATGGAGGACTTCTGCATGGCATACTTGGATGACATTGCAGTCTTCAGCCACTCCTGGGAAGAACATGTAACCCACTTAGGACATGTTTTGCAGGCTCTTGAGCAGGCCAATCTGACCATAAAGGCAAGCAAGTGCCAAATTGGTCAGAGTAAAGTGGTCTACCTTGGACATGAGGTAGGAGGTGGAGAAATAAGGCCTTTGCTCAGCAAGATTGAAGCTGTGCAAAATTGGACAACAGCTACTACTCAGACCCAGGTGAGAGCCTTCTTAGGCCTCACTGGGTACTACAGCAATTTCATTGAGAACTATGGGACCATAGCTTCTCCTCTGAATGTGATCTCCTCTCCAAAATTCCCTAAGAAGGTCAAATGGACTGAGGAATGCAATCAGGCCTTTGAAAACCTGAAGAAAGCTCTCTGCCAAGCTCCAGTACTCAGAGCTCCTGACTACCACCAAACTTTCATTGTACAAACTGATGCTTCCAATGTAGGTATAGGTGCAGTTCTTAGCCAACTGGATGAGAAGGGTAGGGAACACCCCATTTGCTTCATCAGTAGAAAACTGAAGGATCCTGAAACAAGGTGGGCAACAATCGAAAGAGAATGCTTTGCTATTGTGTGGGCACTGAAAAAGTTTAGGCCATACTTGTATGGTTCTACTTTTGTTATTCAGACTGACCAACAACCCTTGAGATGGTTAATGCAAATGAAAGGGGAAAATCCAAAACTATTGAGATGGTCAATCTGCCTCCAAGGGTTTGATTTCACCATTGAGCACAGGTCAGGGTGTCACCATCAAAATGCTGATGGACTCTCTAGGATGTATGTCATCGACTAGAGGTATGAGGTTCATCCAGGAGTGGATTAAATCCTCCTGTCCCTTGGTCTGGGGGGGGGCGAGTGTTAGGAAGAATTCTGTTTAGGCTGAATTTCCTAACCTAGTGAGTCCCCCAGCAGCTTTGCTGGATTTTGTGGGGTTTATTTTTTTCTCCTGCCAAGAGTGAGACTCTTTTACCCTCACTCTTGGACATGACTTGAGAGCGTTCTCTGTGACTTGCTATGTGCTTATGGGCTAGGGGGTAATTTTCCCCATAGGCCATCATTGGTTTTTGAATGTGTGTTACACAGCACCCTCAGTGCAGTAGCACAGGGGTGTCTTAGAGACCCCCAATCATAGACTCCACACCCTGGGACTGACTACTGTCTCCCTGGGTCTGTAAAGTTGCCATTGACTTTGCTAGTCTTAACTTAGGAACTTAACCAGTACAAACCATCTTACTGTGGAAGTACTGGTAGGGGCAATTAGATTGCCCCTGGGTATGTTGTCGAGGGGGTACTGTCCCGTCCCCCCTCGCCGAGTTCTGGCTGGTGGCAGTGGATACCACGGAATATTCCACCGGAATATTTCCCAATGGGATTTCCCATTGTTTTTGATGCACCACTTTTTGGTGCAATGTTAAAGATACCGCCGGTTTATTTAATTAATATAAATTCACCGGTTGGGATCTTTTGCCGGAACTCGCTGCCAAAATGGCGTCTAGGTTCACTTCAGTAACCCTGAACCCGAGTCGAGCCTTTGTTCCACTTTGGGCGGGCTTCTGCACAGAAGCCCTCCAAAGTGGTGCCATTCTGTCTGGGTACCACAGGGGGTGTGGAAGGGGGTTTAGGCACCCTGGACCGAGTTGCCTTGCCAACTCAGGTCGCACTCTAGTGTGATTGGCCCAAGTGGTGAGCCACCCCGCTCACTACTTAGCATGTTTGAGTGACAGCTAGGCTGTATGAATGGGGGTTTGCTGATTAAAACAGGGTTTTTGGGACTGGTTCTTCAGAAGTCGCCACAGGACCTAAGAAGCCGAAGAGGGAGAAGCCGAGCCGACCTGCCAAGACGACACCACCGGTGAAGCCCTGCAGAATCGTCTCACCACTTTTCCCGACGACAGAGGAGATCTCCCGCCGGAGAGTCTTCTTCCCTTAACTGGTGGGGACAACCAGTTGCTGCCTTCTTTTCGCCGTCCCGAAGCATCTCGTGGCCGCCTTGCCTGTGCCAAGCACCCCGGCAACCGGGATACCACTTTTTACCTCAACCGCGAAAGAGGGGTAAAAATCCTTTGTGACCGGAGAACTCCACGGCTGGCCTCATCCCTGGTAGTGCAACGACCTGCAGCCTTCCTCCCCGTCGAGATCACCTCTTCCTCGGGACGACGCCGCGACTTGCACCCACTACCAGGAACGACTACCACCGCTGGAGGAATCTTTCCACTTTTAAAGGTACTGTGTTCCGCCCGGCCTCCCTTGCCACCGATTGTACGGGGTAGATTTAGCCCTCGGCTCTCGAACCTGGGTAGGTCTGGGACACCCTAACTAAACCTTTCAGAACCGTAGTAAAACCATTTTCTACTCACCTGCAAAGACTTGTGACATTGTGTTATCTTGGGAACATTTTCGCCTGGCTCCCTCCAACGCGGGCCCCGAACTAAGTCCCCTTGTTCCACCATTGACTGTCTTTGCTAACCTTATGTGAAAAGTGTTTTACCTTACAGCTCTCTTTATTTCTGCCTTTTCCCTCCCTTTTGGTAATACTTGTTGGAGTACCATCGAACGTTAAGCGCTCACCTCTGGTTGGAAATAAGTGGTGTTAACTTAGAATTGTCCAACAAACGATTAGGGAAGTACATATGAGTAATAGTAACTGTGTTTGACTTTCTTACCTTTTCTAATGTGCTAGTGTAATTTTTGAGTGTACCTTTAATAAATAAGTTTATACTTTTACACCTAGCTCTGGTCAGTGTTTGCTTGTGCTATTGTACCTCTGTACCTATTATGTATCCTCTGTATAATGCCTAACTCTTCTTGAGGGAAGTCTGACTGCTCAGCCACAGCTACCACAGTGAATCTGTGCGGTGCAGACTGCTACCAAGTGGGTTTACTGCCAACACCTGTAGTCTTAAATCTTTTGCAGTGGTCCCAGAGGGAACTGCACAGGTTTCTGCCTAACACTCGTTTATGTCCAAAATAGAGTAAGCAACTCCCACTAACAGGGATTTTGATTGGGTATTAAACTTCTTTATATTATTGTTCCTCTTTTTCAATGTGCGCCTGGCAGCCAGTACACAAGAACATATAGCTCGATCTTTTGAGCGAACCGCGTAGCTACGGCTGGTGGCTGGCATCCTGGGACAATCAGCACCAGGCCATGGGTGCTTAGGCATTTGTTAGAATCAGAGAAAAGGGATTTAAAAACATGACTTTGCACATAAACACTGTCTGTGCCAATTTACCATCCTTACATGAACTGTCCTCTGGGGATGGCTGAAATAAAAGTATGGGGCAACGAATTTCAGAGGTTCAAAGGCTGCAAGCCCACAAACACCTCCAAACAGAGGCACCACAACTTGTTCAGCTCCCACTGAACAATCCTTTCCTTCGCTCTCAGATATTCCTCGCCTTCTGAGGTGTCAGTGTAGGGCATACGGTAGGCGGGGTGAGCAGAACGTGTTAGCAGCTAGCTGATGCTAGAGATGCGCAATAATCCTGTGTGAAGGGGCAGGGGGGATACGAATCTCCCACGCTGCAGGTCCCAGAAGGCTGACTCCACAGCGATGGAAACTCCTGTTCAACCCCACCTAGCACTTTGTCCACTTTGCAGGGCTGGGTTTCCTCGACCCTCACCGTCACACCAGAAGCAGAAGCACCCAAACACCAAAACACTCCTGCAACACTCTGCGTTCGCTCCGCAAGAGTGAGGGGGTTTAAAAGCAGGTTCCTCCCAGGAAACACAGCCACAGAAGAAAGACTGTTTCACAGTGCCAATGTATCCAGAGTTTGTACAGCACCAAAACACTCCTACAACACTAGCAAACATAACAAATTAACAGAAGATGATGCATGGAGCATCATTGTGAAGAGGGCAGTCTGTACCTCCGCTCTCTATATGGTAGAGGGGAGACACAGACACCCCTGCCAAGATTCTCTAGTACTGGTAGACGTAGTCTAGCAATCAAGGCCTAGCTTTTCAAGAGGTGATGCGAGCTGGTTCTTGAGTACAGTGTAGTCCCCAAGCACCCACGAAGGAATGTCCACACACTGTATCGGTTAAAACAGTCTTTATATAATCAATATTTAGGATGGTGTACACGATCACGATAACTCACTTTGTACGCAGAAATTAACAATGGCAAATATATATACAATTCTACAGTGGTACCACTAACGTTATTAGATCTTATTATAGTGCATACGGTCAGAATGACACACAGATCAAAATAAAGATGAAACCAGCAGTAGAGAGAGGAAGGAAAGCAAGATGGTTGAGAATAGGCAGAATACTGGTAACCACCGTTAAACACAGCTCTGTGTGGAGACCCCCCCCCATCTGGGCAACCTGTAGAAGAAAGATACAAGCCCAGTCCATATATTGTTGCACTAGACTTTCCAATAGTTCTGCAACCCCAAAGTATCTGGCGTTGTAGCGTTCCACGTTGGGGAAATCGACAACCCTTCTTGAGTGCCCTCCCTTTAAGGCAGGAGTCACGGGTCGTAGAACGTCCGACTGAGAACAGGTCGAGCTACGACGGTGAAGTGGCCGCGTCGTTCCTAGCGGTGCTCGTTGACGGGGAAGCGTAAACATCCTGCAAGGAAGAGGCGTGCTGGGCACCTCGGTGTCAATAGTTCTGGACTACAAAGAATTGAAGAACTGTGGCCCAGCAAGGGTGACGAGTCGTCGGCGTCACTGTGGTCTTTGGGTGGCGGGAAACCCACCGGTGGATACTCCTCGAAGCATCGACAGTCAGGCCTTCTCCGGCAGGATACAGCAGCGACGATGCGGACGAGAGCGTCCTTGGGTCAATGAAGTTCTTAGGCAACGGGAGCACGGCAGCTCCAGTCGGCGACATTGGTGGACAACACTCCGGGCGCTTCGCCTTGGAGTTCCGCAGCAATCCCCTTATCGGGTCGGCAGCCTGTCGAAGGTCTGTCTATCAGGGAGCCTAGACAAAGATCAGCTGTGCACGATGGTCCCTCGTAGCTCGGGAAGAGGGTGCCTTACCAGGTCCTCTCTGGGTCAGTTCTTGAAGCACAACAGCTTTTAGGTTACGAAGGAGAGCAACAGCAATTCTTCTCGTCCAGCAGGGCTCAACGTTACTCGTCGTAGTGGACTTCAGCTTCCGAACACGATTCCTAGCAGTGAGAGGTCCCCAGATATACTGTTGATCTCCCATTCATTCCGCTGGGTCATACTCCAGCATCCAATCACAACTACGGGCATTCATGCAGGCAGGCAGCCATTCAAGCACACAAGGTATTCAGGCCATTCACTTCTCTCCAGACACTCACAACAAGTTATGTGTATTGGGACAAGTACTGAGCCATTCAACACTCCAAGCTGCATTCATACCGGTTTTGGGCAGGGCTGTCTCAACCATTGTATCAACCACCAGATACTAGACAGCCACAACATAGAATGTATATTCGTCACACACTCCATTCACCCTGGTCCCACCAACAGGCGTACCCACAACATATGGTCGTTGAGAAGGCTCCAGCCAGTCTGGTCGGCACTTCCCCACACTAGCATATACGGAACTTCCACCCAACAGCCAGTCAGGGGGAAGGGACAGAGGCAGTGCTTCCCGGGACTTCGGGAAGATCAGATCAAGGTAACAGGTGATGGAAAGCAAGAGGCCATTGGGGCAATTTTGTCTCCATCAGGAATCTACCGATTCCAATGACAGGGACTGGGCATCCCAAAATGGAGGGCGCTCAGGGCACCAGTCATTTCAGCACAGAGCTGCCACCAGCTCGTACCCTGCTCTGTGGGTCACACACAGGTGCCCACAAACATACACTAGGGCACAGGGTTGTACCCTTATCCATGGGTGCCATTAGGGTATCCCACGGGTCTGTTCACCAAACCAAAAGAGAGGGAGCTGCACCACCAGGAGTCCCACATGAACTCCTGCGTGGAAAACACGACAGAACACACGATACAAAGCAGTAAAGGACAAGGATACAGAGGCCCTGTCCCTCCGATGCATTTCCAGCATCACAGTCATACAAGGGAGAAGAACAAGTTACTTTCTTACCTGGTAACGTTCTTTCGATGGGATGGTCCGACGAAGTATTCCATATCTATGACATGTAATCACCACAGCTGTGCTGCTTCGGAAACTTTTTCGGCGTCTGCGTCCTGCGTCGATGACGTCGATGCGCCGTCGTCGAGGACCTCCTCCGACGTCCGACGTCATCCGATGTGATAAGTAGGACGCACGACGCCCATAGCCTCAGTTGTAGTTTTTTCCCCCAGAACGTGTGACATAAGTCAACTGCCAGTCAGACACAAAGCCTTGCGGAACGTAAGCTGCAATCGCAAAAGAAATTCTGCAGCGGGGAAGGCAGGGCGGGAGCGATATGGAATACGTCGTCGGACCATCCCATCGAAAGAACGTTACCAGGTAAGAAAGTAACTTGTTCTTCGAGGGGATTGGGTCCTCCGACGTATTCCATATCTATGACAGACTCCCAAAGCAGTACCAAAGCAAGGAGGAGGGAAAGAATTTAGAATCAAAATTTAGAATAGCCAATCAAATAGCAGAGCAAAGGACCGCCTTGCCAAAGGCCAGATCCTGTGCTCGGATGGAATCGAGGGAATAGTGACGTACAAATGTATGTACTGAAGCCCAGGTGGCTGCATCACAGATGTTGCGAATAGGAACACCCCTCTGCAGGGCAGTAGACGCAGCCATACCCCTGGTAGAATGGGCCCGCAAGCCAGCCGGTGGGTCCTTACCCGCCAAGCGGTAGCACTCTGAGATGGCCAAAATAATCTAGCGAGACAAAGTCTGTTTCGTCACAGCTTGCCCCAAACGCTTTCCAGCGTAACCAATAAAGAGTTGATCATCCACTCTGACCCGGGACATGCGTGAAACATAAAAGCTTAAAGCTCTCCTAGGATCAAGCCTATGGAGCCTCTCCTCATCCTTACCAGGATGCGGAGGAGGATAGAATGCCGGAAGAACAACCTTCTGGGCCAAATGAAATTCCGTCACTACCTTCGGAAGAAAAGAAGGATGAACTCTAAGGACAACCCTGTCCTTGTGAAATACAGTGAAGAGAGGCTTAACTGAAAGTGCCTGTAACTCACTCACTCTGCGAGCGGAAGTAACCGCAACTAAAAACACAGTTTTCAGAGTTAACAGCCTCAAAGGGCAAGAATGTAAAGCCTCAAACGGAGCACCCATAAGAAACTTAAGAACAAGGTTTAAATCCCAACCCGGCTCCAGGAAAGGTGACGGAGGGAACACATTAGTGAGCCCTTTCAGGAACTGTGAAATCAAAGGGATTTTAAAGTAAGAACACTCTTCAGACGAGCGCTTAAAGATGGACAGCGCCGGCAGCTAACCCTTAACGGTACCCACTTGCAAGCCCCTGTGGGCCAAAGAAAGTAAAAAGGACAGAACCATGGGGATGTCACATGCAAAAGGATCCACATTCTGAACTCTGCACCAGTCGCAGAACTTACGCCAAAGGCAACGGTACAGAGACTTTGTTGCTGGCCTTCGGGCCGAAAGCAACACCTCCATCACGTCCTCAGGGAGGTCCCAATCCTTATACCTCAACCTTTCAGAAGCCAAGCGTGAAGGTTGAGGGATCTGACCTCTGGATGGAGAACCTGACCCCCCTCCCGTGAGAGCAGATCGTCTCGGTAGGGAAGACGACGTGGAGGGCAGATGGATAAGTCGAGAAGGTCCGGGTACCATGTCCTCCGAGCCCACGCCGGGGCAATGAGGATCATCCGGGAACCGAACTTCCGTAACCTCCGCAGCACTTGCGGGATGACGGGGACTGGAGGAAACGCGTACAGCAATGGGAATGACCACGAACGCGTCTCCTAAGGCTCCTTTTGGAGGAAATTCCCGCGAGCAAAACCTTTCGCACTTCCGGTTGACACTGGAGGCGAAGAGATCCACTTGAGGGGTCCCCCAAAGGGCGAAGATCTCCAGGAGAATCTCCTGAGCCAACTCCCACTCGTGAGAGATCGCGCTCTGCCTGCTCAGAGCGTCCGCCGTCAGGTTTTCGGCTCCGGCCAGATGAACTGCCGAGATCGAAACTTCCTGCTGGATGGCCCAGAACTCGAGCTGCATCACCTCCCTGCACAGAGGAAGTGACCCTTCCCCCCCCCCTTTTTGTTGAGGTAGTGCATGGCCACTGTGTTGTCCGTCAGGATCAGGACATTCTTCCCTCGCACAGACGGCAGAAAAGCCTTCAGGGCTAGCCTGACGGCCCTCAGCTCCAACAGATTGATATGGAGTCTGGACTCCGACGGAGACCAACGACCGCTGACTGTCAACCCGTTGGCATGAGCTCCCCATCCCGTGAGGGATGCATCCGTCACGATCGTCACCTCCGGCCAGGGAAGCCAAAATGGAGCCCCCTTCATCAAGTTGCCTTCGACGGCCCACCACAGAAGGACCCGGGCGACCGAGGACGGCACCTGAATCGAGTCCGACATCCTGCCGGAGGACTGCGACCATTGCGTCTTGAGTGCCCACTGCAAAGATCTCATCCGCAGGCGAGCCTCTGGCACCAGAAGAATGCAGGATGCCATGAGGCCGAGCAACCTCAAGAACTCGAACGCTGGGAGCGTCTGGGCATGCTGAAACTTGTGCACCATCTGCTGAATGTGAAGAGCCCTCACCTGGGGAGGAAAACACTGCCCCAGGGAAGTGTCGAGCACTGCTCCGATGTACTGGAGCCGCTGTGTTGGCGTCAAATGGGACTTCTTTAAATTGAGGGAGAAGCCCAGCCTGTGAAGGGAGCGACAAGTGACCGATAGATGATCCAGGACTTGCTCGGGAGAGCTCCCCCTGATCAACCAATCGTCCAGGTAGGGGTAGACGTGAATCCCCCCCTTGCCTGAGATGCGCTGCCACCACCACCATGAGCTTGGTGAAAACCCTTGGGGCGGAGGTCAATCCGAACGGCAGGACCCGAAACTGAAAGTGCGAGTCGCCAACCGCGAACCTCAGGTACTTCTTGTGCTTGGGATGGATCGGCACATGGAAGTGAGCATCCTTGAGGTCGAGTGACACCAACCAGTCCTGAAGCTGAAGGGCCTGGAGGACTTGAGAGAGAGTAACCATCTTGAACTTGTCCTTCCTGAGGAGTTTGTTCAAACCGCGCAAGTCCATGATGGGTCTCAATCCCCCGTCTTTCTTCGAAATCAAAAAATAAGGGGAATACCATCCCTTGTTCCTCTCCGCTACAGGCACCAGTTCTATGGCGCCTTTCTCCAGCAGGGCTTGAATTTCCTGCGCAAGGAGCGGATCCGGACTCTGCAAAGAGAGGTTCCCCGGTGGATTGTCGCGAGGCCTGTGCCGAAAGGGAAGACAGTAGCCGTGGGTTATGATCTCCAGAACCCACACATCTGAAGTAATGGCTTGCCACTCTACAAGATGCTGCGCCAGCCTTCCCCCAACCGGCGAACCATGGGACATGGCCTCACGACTGAGTGGGAGCGGCTGCGGCGTTACCTGAAGGCAAAGAGGCAACTGCCCGAGCGGCCTTGGCACCACGGGTACCATGTCGTCCACCTCTGGTACCCCTGCGTTGGCCTCTTTGACTGCCAGCTCCTCTCACTTTACTGAAGGATGAGTAATAGCGAAAGGAACCACCCCTCCACTGCTGTCCCCTAGGACGAAAAGGCAGAGGTTGGCGAACTACAGCGCCCAACGACTTCGCTGCAGCTTTTGAGGTCTGCAACCTCTCAATGCTCTCGTCAGCCTTGCTGCCAAAAAGGTGTTCACCGCCAAAGGGCATGTTGAGGAGCCGGGACTGCACATCAGGAGCAAACCCCGACTTCCGCAACCACGCAAACCTGCGTATCACGGTGCTCGCCGCCATGGACCTACTGACGCATTCAGCTAAGTCCAAACCCGACTGAACGGACTCACACATGGCATCCTTACCATCCTGGACCATAGCAAGGAAACCATCCCGTTCGTCCCCTTCGGGAATATGTTCAGCCGCTAACGCAACACAGTTCCACAAAGTGTGCGTGAAACGCGACAAGGCACAAATGGAGTTGGCCGCCTGAAGCGCCATACCACCAGAAGAAAACACTTTCTTCGCCCAGCCATCAAAACGTTTGTCGTCCCTATCAGGATGGATGGTAGGGTACGACGCCTGCTTCGCCGGGGCCGTGGCCGCCTGCACCACCAAACTCTCCGGAGTGGGGTGCCTGGTCAAGTAGCAGGGGTCGCCACTGGCTGGACGGTATTTTCGCGACAAGGATCTGCCCACCGCCGGGAGACTCTCCGGAGCAGTCCAAGCCGCCGCCACCCTTCTCTGTAAAGCCATATGGAACGGCAGAACCGGGTCAGTTGGGGGACCAACATCAAGGATGTCTGTCAGATCATCCTGCACAAACTCCCCTGGGGGAGCAGACCATCCCAAGTACTCAGAAACCCTAGCCATAAGGCGCCGGTACGAGGAATCAGCATGAGAGCCAGGCTCAGGCCTACAAAACTCCACCTCCGGAGAGGTGTCCAGTCCACTGGCATCATGCAGTGACTGTCTCAACTCGTCAAACTGACTATGGCCCGAGACAATTTCATCCGGAACCTGACTAGGAACCAGGCCATCAGAATCCTCATCCGCCTCTGAAATATAGTCCAGGTGGCGAAAAGAAGGCACTCGAGAGTGCTTGCTCTTAACCAGAGCCTTCCTAGGGGGTCCACCCGTGCCCTGGGGTACCTCCGACACGAAAGGCGTCGATGGCGTCGAGCGAATCGGCGCCAGCGTCGAGAGAACCGGTATCGGCGCCGAGAGGATCGGCGACGACGTCAGATGCAGCGCCTCCAGAATCGGCGGCGTCGACACAGCCCTCGAGGCCGGAGCCCCGAGCGTGTCCCTCGATGACCTGAGCGTCGACGGCATCGACGACTTCCTCGGAGCCAGAGCCTCGAGAAAGCCTGTCGACGCCCTCGACGCCACAGACGTCGATGCCTTCTTCGAAGACCTCACAGGTGCACACGGTCTCGAACGCGTCGAGGACCGGGACCTGGAACGGGTACGTCGAGAACGAGTCCCCTTGTACGAACGGGACCTCTCCCGTGACTCGTGCCGACCACTCTTGCGAGCGGTGTCTCTCGACCTCACACGACCGACCCCACTCGGGGGCGCGGACGGCTGAGTACCCTGCGACTCAAGAATCGCCAGCATCTTCTTCCCGAAGGAAGCCCATTCCTCCGGCGTCGCACGGCTGGAGGGGTAAGCGACGTGCCGGGCAGAGCCCTCCGAAGAGGACCTGGAAGACGACCGGTGTCGGCGCTTCCGAGAATGCCTCGAAGAGGCTGAGGAGTGGCGAGACCGACTCCTAGAAGGAGACCCACGAGACTTCCGACGATGACACGGAGAGTCACCCCTCGAATCATCCGTCGAAAGCCCAGCAGACTTCGACTTCCGGGGCTTGGACACCCGACCTACCGACAACTTCTTCTTACGTTTGTGTAAGGCTTTGGACGTGAGCGACTGGCAGTCGATACAGTCATCCGTGTCGTGGGCCTCCCCGAGGCACCAGAGGCAGGCGTCGTGCGAGTCCGTCACCGACATCTTGGACCCACAATCCCCGCACTTCTTGAAACCCGGACGCGGGGTCGAAGACGATGTAGACATCTTCAGAAGGATTTTCACAAACGAACAGGTTCGAAGAACCGAGAAGAACAGAACTCCAAGAGTCGAGGCGTTTAAACCGAGAAACACGAAGCAACACGTTCGCGGAAAAAACGGAACTGAGGCTATGGGCGTCGTGCGTCCTACTTATCACATCGGATGACGTCGGACGTCGGAGGAGGTCCTCGACGACGGCGCATCGACCTCATCGACGCAGGACGCAGACGCCGAAAAAGTTTCCGAAGCAGCACAGCTGTGGTGATTACATGTCATAGATATGGAATACGTCGGAGGACCCAATCCCCTCGAAATGTAATTATGGCAAGCCACGCAGTCTGTTGAAGACATAAAACAAAGTCAAATCACTGCCAGAAATCCAATTTCTATTAAAATATTGAGGGTAAAAAATAAAATAAAAATTCTTATCCACTGCAGTTGCACAAAACGTCTGAAAAGTCACCAGGAACTCACTTCCATTTCCCAAAGGTGTATCACATGTGGTGAATCTTAAGGTGTCGCCCCTTTTGTTGGGACAACAAGCACTATTCCCGTACTTAAATTAAGACGTGGCACAAAGTCTTTGTTTTTCTTGGGCATTCAAATGCCACACCAGTGGGCAATTGCAAAAACAGTAACTACAACTACATGTGTCCTGAGTACTGCAACGAGGAGGCCATGGATGGAGGCCCAGAACTGTAAACGGGTTAGTCTTCCTTCTCTGCTCGTTAGCAGGTCTTGCGATAAACGAGAGAAGGACAAAACACAAGTGGTTGTCGAAGTAGATGGTGTGGTAGTAGTAGAGGTAGAAGCAGTGGTCGTTGAGACAGAAGAATTAGAAGTGGTTGGGGGAATGACAGGAAGTAATGGAAGCCGGCAGCAGAAAGGCAGTCGGAAGCAAGAATGTAATGAACGCTACAACTGCTTTCAGGCCGGGAAAGCATTTATAGAGACTGCCGTAAGCAGATAAAAATAAGGTGGAGAGTGTTGAGCACGTTAGCCGACTAAACAAAGACTGGGTTTGCCTACACGCCGTCAAAGCCCAGAGGGAGCCGGTAATCAGCAGTGCATGGCAGAGTCAGAAGAGACACAGACCGCAGGAGAGCTTCGACAACTGGTGTGTTCACTGAGTCAGAGAATCGGGACGTGGAAACTTGTGGGGCGCTCCAGAGGTCGGCTTCGCCGAGTCGCGTGGCTTTCATCATACAGAGCTGCTGAAGCCCGTGATCACTAGTGTGGCGGGGCACCACTTCACATGGAGTGAATCTGAGTCGACGCATGAAAGGCAAGATGCCACGGAGCTGGCGAACAGCTAATTCGGTTTGCAGTGGGTGGACCGGGGCAAGTGAGTAGTGAGAGCACCCAGCAAAGTACTTAGCGCCGACACCCTCAGAGGGGGCACGGTGGCCGCCCATGCTGCTCCCACTAACCCCCCCTGCCCCCCAGCTCTAATTCCACATTCCGACTCTCACTCGTTCCCAACTACCCTCCTCCCAAAGTAACCCAACCCCCATCCACCCAAAGGATAGGCAGAGACCAGTAGGATGAGTGGGAGAAAAAATGCCACAGCAAACTTTATTACACATAAAGTCAGGAGTTAGCTTACAGGTGTTCCGTTCACGCTCAGGATTTTCTACTCTGAGAGCAAGCAACTTTCCCCCCCCGCCCCCTCGGTCCTTGGGGGACCCGACGCGGGCACCCAGTCCCTTCTTCAGCAGTCCCTCTCTACCCTTTGGCCATTTTTTTTTTTCCATTTTATTTCCCCAACGCTATTTAAGTGCAATTTTATTCCGCGCTTTACCTTCTTTCCATTCTTCATTTCCGCTTAGGCTCCTTCTAAAGGATGCGTTCCGGTCTCCTTTTCCCCTTCTTGCTCCCTTTTCCCTGGATTCCCTCTTCCCATTTCCCCGGGTTGGCTTATTAATCATAGTTCTTTCTCTCCCCAAACAGGTCTTCCTCCAGCCCATCCTGCCAGGGAGCCCCTCTCCCCCTTTCAGCCAAGACCCCGATCAGCCCTGTCTCTCCCTGCCGCCTTCGTTGTCCCATCCCCTCCGGCCCCCATTGCGCCCTCCTGATCTAGAGAGCCCCCTCCATCCAGCGCCTACCTATCCCCCAGAGCCCCAACGTCCTTCTTATCCCCTTCCTCTTCCCCTGCCTTTCGCAAAAGGGGGGGGTCCACCCCAACTAACCCCCCTGCTCCTCCATGCCCCTAGCCCCCGCACTCCAAGGCCCCCCCCCTGGTTTCTTTTTGATCTCCTTAAGCTGCCAATCCCAAAGGGCCCCCTTCTCTTGAGCCCCACCTATCATCTCCCAGGGGCCCCCCTTCCCCTCAGTTCCCAACGTACTTGCCGGAGCCCCGTTTACAGTGCAAACTTTCAATTCACCCCCCCTTGCTGACTTCATTGTTACTTTCCAATTTTCAGTTTCCAACGATGCACTTCCCATTTCCCCCACCCACTTTTGGAGTTGGAAAGGTCTTCCAAGCCCCCTAACCCTCCCCATTAACGTGGGCCTCCCCTGAGTCTAATACTCCGGGGCGCCGTTCTTAATAAGCTGATGGCTGTGCAGTTCCCCTTGTGGTATCCGCCAGTACTTTCTAATGGGAACACCAGGTAACATCCGCTGGGCTTGTCTGCAAGAGAAAACATCACACATCAGTACAACATTGTAAAGAGGGAGGGCAACGTAGGAGGGAAGCCGGCAGAGAGAGACCCTGCGTCTTCCGACCGGGTGTATTTAAGCCCAAAATGGGCGCGCGGGTGATGACGTCACCCACCCCTCCACTCCCTCGCCCGGGTGGAGTGATGCCTGGCGCACACCCCCCCCCTCGCACCCACCCCCCGACCCCTCGCGCCACCGTGCCTTGTGAGGCAGTCGTCACTAAGGGGGGGCCCCCGCCGAGGGGCCCTCCTTCGTAGGGCGCGGGAGCCCGTCGTTCTCTGATGCGGAGCACAGCTAGAGGACACTAAGGTGAGCCGCCAAGCACAACTCTAATTGTAAAACAAAAGATATTATTTCTAAAGACAGGCACGAAATCACTTCGCCAGCCTGCGGATATTTAACAAAAGGGTGTCGCTCCCGTGTTCCTGAGAGGCGGCAAGCACCCCTTGATTGTACAGGAATAGGAGTTAAACAGAAAAACTCCCACTCCCACGTCCCATACCTCTTAAAAGTGGGAAGAAATAAACCAAAAGCCACTCGACATAAACCGTTTATGTATAACAAAGCTGTGAGGGCCGTTACACACATTGGATGCCAGCACCTGTGACAAGCTCAGAAAGGGCTGCAGATAGCAACTAGGACAAAGATTGCTTAGGGCCCAAAGAGACGTAAGCTACGGAAGTAAAGACCAGGGAATGCATTCTTCCCCTGGCATTCCCAGACCAGGGAATGGTTTTCTCCCCTAGCACTTTCTGGATAAAGAACACACAGGGATCACTAGGCCAAATAGGCACGCCCAAGGCCCATCCATCCCACCCCCCTCTATCAAAGGCGAGTCGCACCCGGGGATGAGCGCTGGCATGGGGGGCTGTGACAGGCGCAAACGGCCAAGGTGCCTGTTAGGCAGAAACCTGTGCAGTTCCCTTAGGGATCACTGCAAAAGATTTAAGACTACAGGTGTTGGCAGTAAACCGACTTGGTAGCAGTCTGTACCACCCAGATTTACCTGGTAGCTGTGGCTGAGCAGTCAGACTTCCCTCAAGAAGAATCAGGCAGTATGCAAAGTATACACAATAGGCACTCAGATACAACAATACAAGCAAACACTGACCAGAGCTTTGGTATCAAAGTATATAATTATTTATTTAAAAACACACTGTTGAAAACACTCCAGCACTCTTATTGTAAAATATTCTAAACACAGTTACTGTTATAATATATACACCCCTTTTTCCTTATCAGATAAGTCACTGTAAAACACCACTTATTTTCATACAGAGGTGAGCGCTTAACTAGATGGCACTCCAATAAGTTTGTGAGAAAGGGAGGAAAAAGACAGAATATGGAAAGGTACACCACTCTAAGATTCAGGAACACTGTTAGCAAGGCAGAAGAGAAAATGTCACTGGTGAGCCAGTCCAAAGTCCAAAGGCTGGGCCCACTCTTAGAGAGAGCAGAGCACAAATGCGCCCAAGATCACACAGTTACACTAGGCTTAGAAAGTATTGCAGAGGGTTCAAAAGGAGTTTAGAGAGGCTTAGGAAAGTTTAGCCAGGGTGTCCCAGGCTAACCCAGGTTCGAAAGCCGGGGGCTAAATCTACCCCGTGCAGTCGGTAGCAAGGGAAGCCAACGGTAGCATCCTCCAGCGGTGGCAGTTGTTCCTGGTAGAGGGTGCAAGTTGCGTCGTCGTCCAGGGGAAGAGAAGATCCCGACTTGGAGGAAAGATGAAGGTCGTTGCACTACCAGGGCAGAAACCAGCCGCGGAGTTGGTACCTTTGTTTCGCGGTCGTGGTAAAACGTGGTATCCCGGTTGCCGGGGTGCTTGGCACAGGCAAGGCGGCCACGAGGTACGTCGGGAAGGCGAAAAGACGGTGAAACTGGTTATCCCCACCAGTCAAAGGAAGAAGACTCTCCGGCGGGAGATCTCCTCTGTCGTTGGGAAAAGTGGTGAGACGGTTCAGCAGGGCTCCACCGGTGGTGGTGTCGTGGCAGGTTGGCTCAGCTTCTCCCTCGTCGGATTCTTAGGTCCTGTGGCGACTTCTGAAGTTCCAGTCCCCAAAGCCCTGCTTTTATGCAGCAAACCCCCATTCACTCTGCCTAGCTGTCACTCAAACATGCTAAGTCGTGAGCCGGCCGGCCAATCAGGATGGAGTGCGACTTGAGTTGCCTAGGCAACTCAGTCCAGATGTACCTTAATTCCCCTCCACCCCTCCTAAGTACCCCAGACAGAGTGGGACCACTTTGGAGGGCTTCTGTGGAGAAGCCCGCCAAAAAGTGGAACAAAGGGCTCGACTTGGGTTGGAGTAAGAGAAGAGAACACAAACGCCATTTTAGAATCAAGTTTTGGCAAAAAAAACCAACCGGAGAATTAATATTAATTAAATAAACCGGCGGTATGTTCGAGGCTACCGTAAATAATTAAATAAAGATAGTAGCCTAAAACAATGGCAAATCCCATAGGAAAATATTCGCGGTTGAATATAAAAAGTAGTATCCACTGCCACCAGCCAAAACTCGATCAGGGGGGACCTAGATGTGCCCCCTCGACTAACAGACCCTAGGGCAATCGAATTGCCCCAGCCAGTACGTCCACAATATGATGGTTTGTACTGGTTCTGTTCAGAATTTAAGACTAGTAAAGTCAATGGTGACTTTACATGCCCTGGGAGACAGCAGTCAGTCCCAGGGTATGGAGTCTATAGTGGGGGGTCACTATGACACCCCTGTGTCACTGCACTGAGGGTGCTGTGTAACACACATCACAAAAACACATGAAGCCCTATGGAGTAAAAGACCCCATAGCCCATTAAACACTTCTAGATTCAAAGAAACACACTCAAATCATGTCCAAGAGTGAGGGTAAAAGAGTCTCACTCTTGGCAGGAGAAAAAAATAAACCCCAAAAATCCAGCAAAGTTGCTGGGGGACTCACTAGGTTAGGAAATTCAGCCTAAACAGAGAATTCTCCCTAACAGTGCCAAACAGCATGTACACTTCAAAAGGTATCCCACGCCCAGGGGCCATCGCTCACATGGCCTCCTCAGACCCTGTGTCTCCAGGCAGGCCTCCCCTGAGGCAGGCCGCCACCCTGCAATCCACATAAGTGTGCCTCCATTCAGCAGTCTTCCTGTGCCTTATCTGCACGCCCCAGACCCATCCATCCCCACCCCCCTCTATCAAAGGTGGTTCGCACCCGGGGATGAACGCTGGCATGGGGGGCTGTGACAGGCGCAAACGGCCAAGGTGCCAAACAGCATGTACACTTCAAAAGGTATCCCACGCCCAGGGGCCATCGCTCACATGGCCTCCTCAGACCCTGTGTCTCCAGGCAGGCCTCCCCTGAGGCAGGCCGCCACCCTGCAATACCACGACATACACACGTCATTCATTCACAAACACACTCCTGTGTCTAATACTTTATAAACCACTTGATATGTCTCATGAGAACATCTTTGTGCTTTGCAAGTCAACTCCTGAACCTTCTACCTGAGAAGCACTGAGATCTATGCTAATCTGCTCGTCGCCGTGCTATCTGTGACCGCTTCGAGCAAACTCGTCAGTGTGCTAACTGTGGCCATCTATCTGTTCTCCTGCAACATACTGCTCGGCCTGCTGAATCCAACTGTTTGTTGGTCAAGGTAAGGCCATGTATCCTAGGCATATTTCTGTCATTTTTACATTTCAATCTATTTGCTATTACAGTACCCAATAGAGCTATGGTCATTGGTCTCATTGCTATTGACTTGAGTTTCAATTGCTATGCTATCAATACATCTATTTATTTTCATGTGTGTCAATTGTCATCGAATTGCATCCTTCGGGGGTCCAGTCTATAATGTAAGCATGGTTCCTTTTCGTGCAAGACAAAACTGAAATTTCTGTAATTTATGCAAATACTAAGCCGCACATGATGAACTGGTATAGTTCCGGCGACCAAAACAAACCTTGCATTGAGCATGGTATGGTTCATTTACTTTTTAATGACATTTTTATTCATCAAGGTTTTATAATAATCTTGATATTTACTTTTCAGAATTTTCAACAATGCCTGCCTGTTCGATTAGCGGTTGCCCTTCGAAGACCCATGCTAAATCTGAAGGCACTACAATGCATGTATTCCCGAAAACTGTTGATCGAATAAGAGAATGGGTCAGACATTGCGGATATCCACTGGATGAGCTGGAAAGTAGAATCCAACAAGAATTTGAGGACAAGAGGGGTGATCGATACCGCATCTGCAGCCGGCACTTTCCCTCGAACATGCATACCACATCTTGGGTAACAAAGAAGAACAAATGGCGATCGACACGAAAATTGCTTGCAAACGCTATTCCCACTCTATTCATCCACAATCCGCCACTGGTGAATCAAGTGTCCATTTTTAGCTTTAGGCCTTGCAGTAGTGTGTAGGTAGCCGAATGGATTCATCGATATTTTAGGTGTTGTTTCCAATTTGTAATACTTTCGACATTGATATGAGTGTATAGCTTTTTGAATAATGACATTTATCCATATATATTATTTTTAGATTTCATAACCCACAAACGAAATATGTATATGGGCACAGGGAACTGTACTATATTGCGCATTACTCAAGTATTCTGTCTCCTTACATGTGTCATGATCTCTGCTTCCAAAAGATCAGGACTTGCCCGACTCCCTTGGAAGCAGACCCATAACCCCGGTTCCGAATGCCAGCCAGTCCCAATTGGGACCTTTTGGACCCTGTCCTGGCGCCAGTGGCACCAGGCTCATAAAGATGCCCAGTCCCAGCGCTGGAAGCGCCGGGCTCATAATGCTTGGGTGGACTTACCTGCAGCAGACCATGCTGCTTACTTACCTGCCAGTTGAACCCCTGATCCTCTTCTGTTTGGGACTACTTTTCCTGTTGGGTGGGGCAGGAGCCACTCCCTAGGTTCAGAACACTGGAACTCTTCTGGAAAGCAGGAACTCTTTTCTTACCTAGGCGTGGCTGTGGAAGGAGACACCTAAGCACTACAGGAGGCTATTTAAACCACACCCGATGGATGAATCTTGCTTTGTGTTATTCTGCATTCTCTGCAGCAGAACGCTCATCGTGTCTTCTGCTTCTGATCCTGGGCCTAAGGGAACAAAGGCTTACCATCCTGGAATCCAGTCTTCAGCAGCACCTGTAAAGACAAAGAAAGAACAGGTTAGCACTACGGTCTTCAGTGGCAGCGCATCTCTTACCTGGTCCATCGGCTGTCACCAACGCCTTGCGCTGCATTCCGGCATCTGAAAGACAAAGGCTTACCTACTCTTCGCATGCTCCGGAGGTCTTCGCACTGCATTCCGGCATCTGAAAGACAAAAGCTTACCAGCTCTTCGCACGCTCCGGAGGCCTTCGGCGCTGCATCCCGCATCTGAAAGACAAAAGAAGGTGCGTTTAAAGACATTGGGCAACTTTATTACTCACGTGCCATTACTTCTTCCCACGCCGAATCCAGTGGGTATTCCAGCACCCTTCAGCTTCTCTAAAGCTCCGAACTTGTACCTGCAAGATAAAAGGGACAGTTTGTGCACCTCGTGAAGCAGGCTACAAGCGCTTTCTTACGTGCTTCCAGGCGCTTCTATTCCTCACGCGGGTTCGATCCTCAACTCTCATCAGCCCGCCATCGCCGGAACCCTGCAAAACAAGAGATATCATTACAAAAGACTTTTAAGACATTTGAAGTGCCCAGAACTTACAATTCGTGCAGTTAACGACGGACAGCAGACCTCTGAGGTCAAGAGGCCTGCACCCTTATCCAGTGAAGAAACTGGTTACGGCACCCTGCCCCGAGGCAGATGGAGAGCTCGGCGTTCACTTACCTAAGACATCTTACTCTTCGAGTCAGACATACAGTGCACAGAGGTCCAGCCCAAAGAGCCAACCGTGTGTTACACATCACCTTTTAAGATACGGCATTCACCCAGTCAAGACCGGCGCCTCTGCGGGAATCAGGTGAGCGTTACAACATGGCAATTTTAAATATTGGCATTTCATTATCAAACAATAATTTACCTTTACAACTTCTTGACTATCCCTTGAATCTGAAGCAAGAACATTCTACTTCCGTCACGAGCTCGCAGTTATCAACCACTTCTAGCGCGTATCAGGTAATCATACTTGGCTATTCCGCTACAGACTTGTTTTATGCATGTTAAGTAATAGTTTGTATGTATCGTGTGATTATTTTACCAATTATTTGGTTAGTGCTTTCCAATTGATATACACCTTAGTTGTCGTCCCCTGTTGTTTGTTTTCAGTTATAATTAGTGTTATCCATACTAATGCAAGTACTGTCTTTCAGGGAGATGCTGAAGCGTCCACCACATTGACAACAGCCCTAGATGTTCTTTAGCAGCCCGAGGTATGGATACTGACAGCTCAACTGACCGTGATCATCAGGACTGGAACACTTGTCGTTTGATTGTTCTACACCATGTTTCATTTGTGGTTAGCCGTTGATATGTACCTGTGCGGTCAACCCCAAGCGTGTGTTGTGTTTTCAATATTGTAATCCTTACTAATGCAAATACTATGTTTCAGGCTGTTGTTGAATCGTCAACCCACGCACTTGATGCAGAGCCTGACATTCAAGTAATTCCGGTGGAAGCGGGACCATGCGGATACGAATCGGTGCAACAGCTTTCGGAAGTGCGCACCACATTGACAACAGCCCTAGATATTCTTCAGCAGCATGAGGTATGGATACTGACAGCTCCATCGAGCGTGATCATATAACGTGATTCTATTTGCTATACTTTCTTCCCTATTAACGCAAGTAATGTGTTTAAGGGAGATGATGGAGCTTCCACTACAATCACAAGATCACATTTAGATGATTCAGATGTAAAGAAATCTGAGAAATAAGTAGATTAAATCTGATCATGTTTAAATATTCCTTGATTCTTTTAGATAATGCAACATTTGTGGTTATCTCTTTATATGTACCTGTGCCGTCGACCCCAAGTGTGTGTTATGTTTATGATATTGAAAACCATACTAACGCAAGTACTGTGTTTCAGGGAGTTGCTGATGCCTCCTCTTCAATACAATCATTCGTAGCAGTCCATGTAGAGCCCGAGGTATGTATACTGACATCTCCATCGAACTAGATCATCAGAGCTCGAATACTTGTCATTTGATTGTTCCACACAATGTTTAAATCATGTTTGGCTATTGAGATGTACATGTGTGTTCGTCCGCACGTGCGTTTTACGCTAACAATATTTTGATACACAGTAATGGAAATACTATGTTTCAGGAAGTCAATGGAGCTTCATTCCGTGCTGTCTATGCGGATACAGAAAATATAGTCGTTGCAGCGCAGGAGGAAGGGGAGACATGCGGATACGTATCAGAGCAACAGCATGCAGATGTTGAAGGTCGAGTCAAAAAAGTTGTAAAGAAAAGAAACCAAAATAAGGTTAGTTACAAATCGTTCATAACTTTACAAATGTTTTTGTGCTGGGGACTATTTTATGTTTTTTTCCAGTAAATTGTACTATACTTTATCTTGTGTTTAAACTGAACATCCCTTTTCCAATCTGTCCTCTAGTTACCCGTGGGCCTACGAACTATACATACACAGACAGTGAAGCGAATGAGAGATGTTGCTTGCCAGACCATTTACACTATGGAGGCTATGGAGGAACTATTAATTCAGACGCGGCGTGTTGAGACTCGGGATGCTCATGTCCAATGGCCAGAACATGAAATTAATGTTTCCGGAGAATCCAGCAAAGTTTTATTGGACCATTGCTACAGTACGACCGCACCGCAGCAACAACATGATACTGGAAGTATTGAAGATAGCTCTGAACTAGTTGCAGATCAATTCACACAATCATTGATAAATTCAGGGTTGTTTCCTGTCCCATAGGAAGGCCAGGAGTGAACTTTTAACTGTCGCTAGGAAAGAGTCAGGAAGCAAAACAGGGAGCGACTGAAATAAAAACAGGAGGCGCGGAAGCACATTTATTTTTATGGAGGTGAACCTACCAGCCCACAACAGGTTTAGTTACCCCACCGCCCTGTGTCTGCCTGTATGGCCGCCCAGAGTATGGTATAATTAGCACCATACAGGTCGTCCAGCCGCTTGGTAATCATGACCCCCCAAGTAGCGGATACTACTCTGAGCAGTTTTGAGGCCCCACTGCGCCGGGTCTCCATCCGAACCGCGAGAGATCTCACCCAGGGGGAGGGCAACAGTTTTATCTCGGTTAATACGGAAACCGGAACGGGCACCATATAACTCAGTTCGTTCTAGCAGAGCAGGAACAGACTCCTCAGGGTGTGCGACATACACCAAGATGTCTTCTGCAAATAGCGCCAACTTGTATTCTTTTGAGCCCCAAATGAGCCCTTTTATTCTGCAGTCATTCCTGATGCTTTGGGCCAAAGGTTCCATCTTTAAAATAAACACCAGGGGCGAAAGGGGGTAAACCCTGCCGGGTGCCACACGTCAGAACAAATTGGGACGACGCCACCCCGTTAACTACACCCCTGGCACGGGTTTCCCTATAAAGGGCTAGTGCACCCCTAACCCAATCCGCGCCCAGGCCAGCCTGTTGCAACACCCGCTCCAAGTACCGCCATTCAACACGGTTGAATGTCTTTTTGGCATCGACCGAAATCAATATGGGGTTGACGTCCGAAGGGCCAGAGAATGCCAACAAGTCCAGTGTCTTCCAAATGTTGTCCGCCTCCAGTCTCTCCCTGACATACCCCACCTGGTCGCTATGAATGAGCGGAGGGAGAAACAGATTAAGCCTGCTTGCTAGAATGCTTGCATAAACCTTAACGTCCACGTTGAGCAAGGAGATTGGCCTATACGACTCACAGAGCCGCTTGTCCCTGCCCTCTTTATGGATCACAAATATTCTGGCTTCCATAAAGGAGGCCGGGGCCACCCCAGTGGCCATGATGCTACTATATAAACGGGCGAAAAATGGGGAAAGCGCACCCTTCATTCTCTTGAAATACCCTGGGGTGAACCCGTCTGCCCTCGGTGCTGAACCCGCCCTCAGATGCGAGATAGCCCAATCCACCTCCTCCATTGTGATAGGAGCATTCAGCCTTTCCCGGTCTGCATCCGGGATCTGGGGAAACTGAGCGCTGAGCGGGGATCGAGGGGACGGGGGAGGCACCATGCACCGTCAGACTGGGGCGCAGTCTCTGAAGTGTATAGCCGGTGATAATGTTCTGCAAAGCAGGTGGTAATGGCCGGGGAGTCTATCACCATGGTTCTAGATGGGAAAATCAACTTGGGGACCACTATCTGCTCTCTGCTTGCGGAGTCTACCCGCCAAAAGTGTATGGGCTTTATCTCCCTTTTCGAAATATCTTTGCTATATATTTACGTATCGTAAATGGGTGAGTGCTTTCTCCTGCCACACGGACAATAGTTCCTGCCTGATAGCTTCCCTGAGCTCTGGTGGGTCATTCCCTGGCCTCTTTGCTACCGACTCCTTGGTCTGATTTGAGATTCTCTAAGCAATTTCTCCTGCTTCACCGCCACCCCCCTTGGTCATGAGCAAACCCCTCATTGTTGCCTTAGCTGCCACCTAAATGGTGTTCAAGGACATCCCCTCCATTCAATTTCTCTCAAAAAAGTCCCTTACTTACTTATCCAGGGTGTCTTTAAAGGGACCATCCTTGAGTAGCGCGTCATTGCACGTCCACCTCTTTTCTTGCTGCCGCCCTGGGCCCAGGTCCAAGGCTACCGTGACCATATCATAGTCAGACCAGCCAATAACCTCTATTGCGGAGTCTCTAAGAAGATATTCAAGGTTTCCCTCTAAGAAGACATAGTCAATACGGGAATAAGTTTGGTGGGGAGGGGAGTAAAACGTGAAGGAGTTGTCGTTGGGGTGCAGAGTGCGCCAAGCGTCTACCAAGCCAAACCTGGCAATAAGGTCGCGAAATCATCCCCTGATCGCGGGTTAATGAGCCCCCAACTCTATCCGACTTCCAGGCAAGCTCTGGATTAACACCAAAGTTAAAATCACCCCCACAAATCAGGGACCCTGTTCTCTCTCTGTCCAGGTGCCAAAGAGGTCACTGCGATACGAAATTTATAGCGAATTGGGAGCATATGATGTACATAAAGTGACCGCCTTTGACCTGAGGGAGCCCTGAACCAGCAAAAACCTACCACCTGGATCCCTATATGTGTGCATTATCTCTAGCTCCAAGGAGGTGCGATACAACATGCTCACCCACCGTTTTTGTCTTGACCTGAAGCCCACAAGGGCTTACTCTTCACGGCAAATTCCGCAGAATGTTTGAACTTTGTCTCCTGAACAAAGAGAACATCGAGCATAGCTAACTGAAACGTTCTGGCCAGCATTGCCCTTTTCTGGGGAGAATTGAGCCCCTTAACATTAAGAGTACCTATACGTATAATGTCATCCCCCATAAAGCCTCGGAAAGGCGCACTATGTGAGGGGCTGAGCCCACTCTAACTCAGTGGTACATGACAGCTGCAGCGATGTGAGCACACTGCACCACCCCTCGCCCCCCCCCGGAAGGCTGGCCAGGTATTCCCATACATCAGCGCTCCTATGTCGCACCTGTGGCAATCAAAATGATGCAGACCCCCAGCGAAATAACTTCGAGATCGACTACGACCCCTTGCTGACCCATCCAGACCCCCATCACTCCCCCAAAACAACTCAAGGATAGCAAGACAGTAAGAAAAGAAGACAGGCAGACAAGAAAAAAAAAGGAGAAGGATGGACTTCTCTCGACTGAAGAGACGCCCTAAGGATAAACATAGGGCCACTCAACAGGAAAGCCCCCAGAAACTTTTCTCAACATAAAAACACCACTATACATGATCGGTATATTAGCGTGATCATGGTGATTAATCATGCCCAGCCCAGCACGTTAGCCCAACCCCCGCCGGGGCCAGCAAATCCGAAGGAGCCAGGCCACAAGAGTCTCAAACTGGACAGAGAGCTTGATCACCCCTGCTGGTGCAGCCCCCCACCGCCATGGCTCCACTCAATCCTCCATGACAGCTTCCTCCATCGTAAGATGCCGTCCCAGCCAGACATCTAAAGACTACCTATTCAGGGTGTCTTCAGTTTTGCATACTTCCTTCTGTTCTTTCCGCGACCCCTCACCGCCTGTTGGCCCACTGGTCGCTTGCTGGGCTCTGATGAGGAAGGCGTGTCATCCCTTCCCTCCATCGCCACTCCGCCAGACTGCAAGCCGCACAACACATTTGCAGCCTCCTCTATCGAGACCGCTCGATATTCAATGTCACCGTAGGTGAAAGTAAGTGGGAAACGGTGACGCCACTATAGCGAGTACCATGCTCTCTCAGTGTCATGCGATGGAGTATTGGTAGCTTGACTAGTACCCACCTTGGTTCCCTCCTCCTCACCTGTGCTGAGTGCTTCTGAGGAACCGTCTGTGTCAATGGCTCTTCTTTCCCTCCAGAGGTCTCGTCCTTTCCTGTTGAGAGTGGGACGAGCTCCACCGGAAGCCACCCTGCCTACTGGTAGACAGCAAGGCAGAAGGGGCCCTCCGGGAGTCCGCCCCCAAAACCAGGGAAAAGCGTGGCTGAAAAACCCTGGTGTGCTTGGATGTATAGCACTACTGATGTCGAGGCTGAAGGCGTTCCGTTGGAGTTGATACGAGGACTACAGTTCCCAGAAGACACTGCAGGAATCGGGGTAGTGTGCGTATCCTGAGCGCTGTTGGAATGATTCCGTATCCGAGGAAGTGAGGAAGAGGTCTGCAGGAGACAACGGAGGGAATGGAGCATACAAATGAAAAGGTAAGCCCCACCGGGAAGGGAAATTCAACGGAGCGGGAGAAACAGAGGAGAGGAGGTAGCACTCAGAGGGATAGCGGGATGAGAGTAGAGAGGGATATCACTGAGGGCTGACAAGAGGAAGCAAGCAGGAATACACTGTGCGGGGGGGGTGTCTGAGAGGAGACCAAGCGTACGAACCAGGCCGGAAAAGCAAGGTTGCAACGCAATGAGTACCGCGTGAGACGCCCATTTATGTGCATCATGACGGCACAGCAGTGCGTGGGAGACTAGACCGCTGGTGGAGGTACGGAATCAGCCCTTCCACCGGCTCCATAGCTTCCATGGAGCGCGCGTCATGACACTCAGCCAGGATGTCAGCGGCCTACACATCCTTTTTTTGCCAACGTTTCAGTGGAGGGATCCTGGTATATGCGCACCCTTGAGTCCTCAAAGTCAATGATTTCACGTTCTCGAGCAATCCGGACTATCTCTGCTTTGTGCTTAAAGTGATGACACTTTGCCAGAACCAAACGAGAACCGCTCGGGGGCCCCCCAGCCCTGTGAACTCGCTCGAATTGTAGCTCTGGAATGATTGGGGCAGGCAACAGACTGGTTATTAAGGTCATCACTCTTCGTTCCAGAGAGGTGGGGTACTCATTGGGTGTTTCCTTTAGGCCCTGGATCCTGATATTGGCTCTCCTCTCCCTGTTCTCCAAGTCACCCATCTTCGCTTCTAGATCCCGATTCCTCTGCTCCAGATCCTGCAACCTGCCTTCAGTTCTCATTGCCATCAGGTGCACAGATTGTTGGTTGTTCTCAAGAGCTTCAACCATATCCTCAATTCTGTTAACCTTTTCCTGCAGGGCTGACAGTGGTTGTCATACTTGTCCTGAACGCTCGTATCTTCTCAAGGAGTAGGCGTATTCGGCCTTGGTCGAGGTTTCCTGGTCTTCTCCGGGAACCAGGGTAACGTCCAGGGACTGGCACGCCTGCATGTTTGTCGGTGACCTCCGGAATTCCTGCAGCCGTCAAATTGCTGTGGTGAGGGTCTCTTTCTACATGGAGCGAAAACAATTGCAGGGAGAACGACTCTTGCCAGTCCACCTCACAGACAGCGCGTTGCAGCACAATCAGCAAGCTCGTTACGTCCCGCAGTGAATGGGTGGGGCTGCAATGGTCAAGCCTATTTCAGTTCCATCAAAGGCATACAGGTGGAGAGCAGAGAAAGCGGGAATGCCTTCAAAAGCCAACCCAGCCACACCCAGAGCACTACACTCTAGGTATCACCAGGCACAGCTGCACACACCAGGGGGGGGGGCCCGTGCAGAAATATTCTGTCACACTGGGCCGTCCTCAGCGCGAGAGGGCAGCTACACCGCTCGCACCAGATGCCCCTCTAAGTGTAGGCAAGGAGCCCTTGGTCCAGGCTGCTCTGGGAAAGCTGAAAATGAGGCGGGAAAAGTCCTGCAGTCTCCTCTCGCACCCCGAGTGCCCGGACCTCCAAGAGGCTCCAGCAGCCCGCTGCACATCACTTAGCTGCAGGAGCCCTACGTCTGCTCCCCTCTGCAGGCCGCCTCTCGCCGCAAGCCTGACTCTGCTTCACCTCCCAGGGGGCCCGACAGCAGCGCCCCCTCTGCTCAGCCCAGCCCAGCAGGCACACCTTAGTCCGCTCCACGAGAGCGCCCCTGGCTCTGGGCCGCCCCCGGTCGCCTCCTCTTAGCCTTGCCTCACTCCCCGGGACCACCTCACCGCCCGGCTCTCATTGGAAGGCAGGGGAGGACTCCTCCAAAGGAATGGCAGCCCATGTCCGCAGCCTCGGCCGATGCTTCCCTGACTCAGTTTCCTCGCTTTTCAACTTCGGAACGGCAAACCACGCCATCCAGGGCGGGATGTTAGCCGAGGGGCACAGGCGAATGCAACTTCAGGACTCCCGCCTCCACACTCTGCACGGGCGCGCGCTTGCTGAAATCAGGAAGGCCTCCAGCCCAGCTCCGTGCAGCCGGTGCAGAGTGAGCGGGGGTGAAGGGCCCTCTTCTCGCCAGCCAAAAAGAGCCTCCAGACCCCAGCCAAATCCTCCCAGGGCCACTTCAGTTGAGCCCTGATCACTTGTACGACAATACCATGAGGATGAAAAAGCTTGCGGGTTGGGTAACACTATCGATCCACGCCGATCTTCTAAGGTTCCTGCGGAGCACAGTGCTCAGGCGGCCATTTCACCTGCACCCCCTTGGTGGTCTCCCACCAATGCTTGTTTTTAACAGGACTTCCGTGAAGAACACACGTGGTGCTTATAAATGGAGTGGCTGAAAGTACACCTGGTTAAGAAATTTGTATTACACCACTAGTAGGTTTGCAGCACCAATTAAGTTATTCACTCTCAGAAGACTGCTTTGAAAACATTCTGGCAGGCACTTCGAGTGCAAAGTTTGATGCGAAGGCTTGATTAAAGCAAGCGCAAAGAGTTCTCATGAGGAGGTTTTTGGTCGGGGAGGGGCATGAACTGGGTGGGAATGGACAAAGGGTTTAGCATGGGCATGGGCATGGGCAGTCCTTAGGTGGGCAAATAACCAAACAACATATTTGACCCCATCCCAAATGACCCTCCAGGGCAGCCAACAGTAATGCCCAGGAACCTCTACTAGGGTTAACAATTCAGAGGTCTCTCAGTGGCCTTCTAGCTGCTGTCACAGACACGAGAGGCAAGAAAACATCACTAATACCAACAGCTGTGGCTATGTTCCCCTGCCAACTGCAGGGCACACCCCGCACAGAGGAAATGTAAAGGTTAAAGCTAGGCTGTTCAGATCTCAGATCTGATCCTTATACACCAGTCTCGTACATAAGTATTCACTGAGGGCTCACAGATGGTTAACACCAACAATCATCAGCAAACAATGCACCAGAGCACCCGGATCGCGTTGCAGTTCCCCTGCCACACACCAACTGTCAAGAGTTAAAAGAGATGTGAGCTAATTGCCCAGAAAATTTGTTCCTTTGCCTGTGAGGGGGACTCTGCACCTCCCCAGGGGGAGAAAAAACAAATGAGCAAGAAAAAGCTAAACTAATTATGCACTGAACCTTCTAAAAGTGCTCTAATGCAACCACTGGAGCTTTAACCTTGCTGCACAGGTACATCAACAGAGCAAGCTTAAAGCAGAAGTGCTTAGCATTTTTAAAACCTTCATAATCAAGACATTTAACAAGCATTCAAAAATCACAAAACAAAGCAGGTTGCAGGGCAGTCACTGATCAAGCAGCACACAGGCAGTACCCAAGGTTTTCATTTTGTTTTTTGTTTAATGTTTAATTTTTTTTTTACCTTTTAACATTATAAAACAACGCATTATGTTGTTTATTAAAATTCTAATTAATACAATCGTATAAATAACAATCCTACAAAATAAAACAAAAGGAGGCAGAGTAAACAAAAAACAATAAGTACAAAATTAAATTCCAAGATAAAACTAAAACTGGCTTCCCTTAGAACTCATAAAAGACGGTTCTTCCAGTTTAGACAAAAAAATATATTTAAAAAAAACAAAAAGCCTTTAAAAAAGTGCGACAGGCAAACAACAGAACTGTTCCCCCTCCCGCCCCATGGCTGCATCATCACGAAGGTGACCTAGAACAAGGTTTGTTTAGAGATAAAGATATAAAATCACCTTTATTGCCTCAGGTACGTCACTCACAGCTCCAGGATCGAGGCGCACCAAACGAGTCACTTCAGCCGCTATTGCTTCGGTGTTCTTAAACCTGAGAACAAGCGGAGATCATTCTATGACATGACTCGGTCATTTGAGAGACATGCATCTGGGATACAGGTGCACTGCAGTGGCTAGGTCTGAATCCCAGCTGATCTACATAAAGGCAGATTACAGTTGAGTTGTGCCTGAGTCTCTATTACAGCATGGTTGTGTGAGATGCATGTGCTGGCGGAGGACTAGTTCTCGGCATAAGGAATGGTGGTGCAGCGGTGGTGACACTAATGATGACGTTAGGGCTGGACATTGGAGTGGCACAACTCTCCCATTTTCTAGACCACAAAAACACCACATTAATGACATCTGATTACCAACAATAAGAGTAAGAGTTCTTACTCATCATGTTCAAGTGAGTGCCACACCCCTAGGCTATACAGCATTGAAAAGACTCCGTGTTTCGCACTTCTATCATGCATGGCCTTGGGTTCAAGGACAGGACAACATTCCTAAAAGTCTTACCTAGCTGGCAGCTGCACAGCCAAGTGTGGGGAGATACTCCAGGACAGATTCACGTTGTCCTTCCACTGCTTCTCATTTAAGCTCATGTACTTTGATCTCCAGTTAGCCACACTGTTCTCCCCGGTCTGATCCAACTCCAACTCGGGTGTGGATAGCGGATTGTACCAAGTAGTCAGTCGTTCGATCTCTGTGGCCTAAAATTGAAGATAACAAAGAAGATCAAAAATACATTTGAGTTCAAGTAAAAAGAGGACCAAACAAGCCCAGTGACTGCATTGCTGTGACAAGGACGCAAGCTTAGGTATCCTAATTATTGAGAGCTAGGTGCTGAATATCAGTCAAGGGATGGTGAGCCAGATCTATGGTACCTTGCTATGAAATATTTCCTTTGTGATCGCTTACATGGGTGTCCCAGCAAATCTACAGATGGTTTCTGTGATCCAAGGTTGGTTGTGGCCTGCACACCAGTTTCTGTCTTCTGTTTAAAAGTGAAAATGAAAGTAAATTACAAGAGTTGAATTGTTGTGTGGGTGTGTGGGAGAAATCTATGGCTCTGGCACTAGAAGCTGTACAAATGAATAGTGTCCTAAAGTGATGGACACTCCCGTCCCCTGCACACCTTCTTTAATGGAATCCGTCAACTAGTAAATATAGTAATGCTTAATGCACAATATGTCATTTATATTTGTTCTTCAATGGGTACTTATCATTGACATTCAATCATAAAGAATACTCTTCCTTCAGTGTTAAAGACATTATTTAATCAACACAAGAGAGAATAAATAATATTATGAGCTCAATGCGTTTTTGGGCAAGGCCCTTCCTCAGGAGCAACTTCCTCTTGCAAACTATATTTCTTCACTAAATATACGGTATCTAAAGAATACGTGTAAAATGAAAAATGTGTCAATGTTTTTTATATCTTCCACATTTAATATATTCACATATTTCCTGAGGCACATACTCTTGTTCGGGGATTACAACTCCAGTCACATGATTGACATCAAGGTAACAATGAATTGGGGACAGAGCATGGTCCAAGTGTGCGTTCTTGTCCATACATTTCATGAGACTCAATCACAAGGGTCCAATATATACCTGTCACAAATATTAAAAGCATCACTATAGGGTAACTCAAGGTACAATCCAATCATTTACTTAATTCTCCATGAAGGGAATTTGAAGTACCTTATAGAGCAGGTCTGTGTATCATCTGGTTCTCAAAAAGGATATGTCTCTGGTTCCAGTGATAGAACTGTAAAAGAGGGGACAGAAGAGAGGTATATTGGACCCTTGTGATTTGAGTCCCGTGAGATCAACAAACCAGAACACACACTTGGACCATGCTCCGTCCCCAATTCATTATGACCTTGATGTCAATCAGGTGACTAGATCTGTGTTCGAGGATTACGAGTATGTGCCTCAGGAAATATGTAAATATGTACATATAAGAAATGTGGAAGATATTACAAATATTGACAAATGTTTCATTTTACACTTCTTTAGATACCGTATATTTAGTGAAGAAATATAATTTGCAATAGGAGGTTGCTCCTGAGGAAGGGCCTGGCCCGAAACGTGTCGAGCTCATAACTATATTTGTATCAGCATCACCTATTGAGGTGATTACTTCATCGGTTGTCCATGAACTTCTCCAGGGACTCATCGGCCTTCGGGCCAAACAAATGCTCGCCCTCAAAGGAAATGTCTAGCAACTTGGCTTGAACATTGGGGTAAAACCCAGAATTGTTCAGGTAAGCCTGTCTGAGAACGATTGTAGACAACTTCCCAGATAATCTGCAGTGTCCAGGCCCGAATGCAGGCTTTCACAGGCTAACCCCCTTGCCGCCCTCCACTAAGCGTAGAAACCCTTCCTGCATTTCTCATTCCGGGATGTGTTCTGACGCTTCTTTAATCAACCCCCAAAGGCTGTGTATGTACTTGGCAAAGGCGCATGAAGCATTAACTGCCTTAAGAGCACGCTACTAGAAGAAAATACTTTTAAAACTTCGACTCTTTATCGGTGGGTAAATTGGAGGTTGATGTGGGCGGTCTAGTGTTCACTGTGGCTGCCTGAACAACTAAACCCTCAGGTGTAGCATGAGTAGACAAATATGCAGGGTCACTCCTTGCAGGTTTATACTTTTTGCCGCTGATTGCAGCTTCAACGAAATGGGCGACGGTTGGTGTTGGGCCAGAAGGCGCCAAACTCAACCTCATTGGTGCTGGTAGCACCAGGCGCAACTGAGATATCCTTGGCTTTCTGCTTCAAGGGTTTCCCCGTACCCACAGTAGCCTGTTTCATCATTTGGAACATTTGCTAACTAAACTCTTCCCATTTGGCCCTGAATGTCCCAGAGCTAGATTGGGACCTTCCTCGCTCCTCAAATGTGTCCAAGTCATGCCTGCGTCGATGACAACCCTTCTTCTTGTGAGAAGAGGATGACAAATGGCTCCTGGGGTGCAACCTCTTTTTAGCCTTCTTGAGGCGCCTGTCCTCTTTCTCCGGCATGGGGCCCCCTGTCTCCTGTCCACAGACTGAGTAGTCGATCGAACTGGAGACTAGGATGGGGGGTGCCCGAACTTCAGTTTTGCCGCCGGTTCCTGTAACGATTTCGGGTTCATCTGCTGACACGACCTGCAGTCTTTGGTGATGTGATCTATGCCGAGGCACCAAACGCAGACACCATGCGGGTCGGTAATAGGTATTTTAGAGTTGCAGTCAGTGCACCCCTCAAAGCCTGCTTGGGAGTGGACATTTTTGAATTGTCGAATCAACAAATTGAGAAAACAACGCAGTGAGAAGTCTCTCAAAAGAGTCACTCCTCAAGCAGCATAAGCGCGTGTGTCACAACTTAGCGGGCGGGATAAACACTCTTGAGGCTGTTTGGTTAATTCAACAGATTTCTTTTATTCAGTCAACTTTCAACATGAAGGGCAATAAAGAAAGGGGGAAAAAAAGAAGTCTCTTCAGAGTAATGACTCTGCGTAGAATTTCGTGGTCGGTGGCGAGTTTTCCTAGTGAAGGGTTTTCTTAGCTCTACTTATCTCTACGATCCCCACAGTCTCGGCCCTCATATGGGTTCTTTGTTCGTTCCCCAGTATTTTCTCTGTGAGGGTTTTTTCCTTACAGGATTTCAGGGAATGCCCAATTCCCCAGTTGTTCCCCAGTTTATACGTTGGGTCACTGTGTTCGTACCCCGATAGCCTCAGGAATTTCTAATAGGGTCTCTCCCCATACGCTGAATGGCTCACCGTCATTCCACTGCACTTTTGTTCGTACCAGTTCTTCGGCCACTCGGGTAACTCTCTTTCGGATTACACTTCTCCCCTCGATCAGCTGCTGCAACAACGCCGTGGGCTGCCTCTCCGGCTCCTCGGTCTGGCACTCCCTGGATCAGCTGCGCATCAGCTGTTGGCTTATGCGTAGCGTTGCACCTTCTCGGGGACTCCCCGGCCAGCCGCTCGTCATCTGGATTTCTTCCCCAAACTCCTCCCACACAACTGAGGGGGCCGCGGCGAGCTGCCCTCTCGCTCCCTCTCTTTACAACAGGACACGACCCGTCTTCTCAATTTGTGGATTTCGGCTAACGGGCCTCCTCCTCATCGAAATGGGCACAACAGGTGCCGGATCAACTCTTTTTAACAGGATTTACTTATGGCTCTTAGTACGCCCATTCATAAGACGGTTCCTCTTCCTCTCCATTCGGTCCCTGTTCAAAAACAAACCACACAACGCCAGAATTAGAGAAAAGACCCTTATTTCTTTTCCCCTCCACCGATTGGTTCCGAATCACCGTCAATCAACTCACTCCCTCCCTGGTGACATCACCCTATTGTCCTCTGCTTGCTGTGATGCCGGGCTACTCCAGAGTTCCCAATGGTCAAATCCTTCACTTCATTACAGCGTGGAAGAAAGGAACTGAGGTATGGGTGCTTAGTGACGTAGTATATACATATGGCGGCCGACGTCATGTCCGGAGTAGACTACCGCTGCAGTTAAGATGGATCAACGGCCTAATCGAGGTACACTACGCCCCGGGTCAAAAAGCTTTACGAGCAGCTGATGCAGGAAGGGATTATCTATCTGATAAGGAATCTGCGGGAGAATCCAATCCAACTCTGGGCAAAGCTTTGCTTTCAAAGACAAAGCAGTGCTGTGTGTTGTTGGTGGGATTTGAGGGCTGGGACTGTCTGGTCCAAGTCCACATCTTGGACAAAGTATGTCTCTGTTGCTGGGCAGTTTGAATGGTGCAGACCCTTAATATTACAAGCTCATAGGCGACCCCAGCTCAAAATGTTGGATAAAAGGAGGATTCCTGCAGATCATCATTGGATCCAAGACCCTTTGAAGGTGTGCAGCTCTCTGAAGACCAAAGGATGACTGTTTCAGCCAAAAAGCATTGCCTCTAGCAAGGTACCGGCAAAGCCCTGCTCCTCTATGTGGTCCTCAAAAAGACCTTTGTCAGTGGTTTAACCTCTAGACTAGTAGGACCAGCTAGTACACGCCCCTGCTTGAGTTGCCTGTTCTTGGAAGTGCACCAGTACTTGGGATTCTGCTGATCCTCAACTCAACCCCATCTCATTTAGTAGGGAAGGACTTTTGAAGTATAAGGCCTTATTTTCATAAGGCAGTGCATTGTGTTCTTCTACTCTTTGAATTACTTACTCTAACTGGTTTTATTACTTACATTGTTTTTATTCACATGCTTTACTATGTTTACAGTGTACTATATCTGACCTAACTGTGTAAAGTGTTGGTGGATGTGCATATGTTAATAGTGAATGTTTGGTAGTTTTGCGTAACCGTGATTTTAATAGATAAGACCTTGTTCGAGGCCTCTTACATATTATTGAATTTTTGTACATTCTGCCTAACTTGAATTCATAAGAGCGCTCTGTGTGTGCTTAGCTGAAACCCTTCACCACCCTGCACTCTACAAAGTCTAAGCCTTACTGCTCAGTCACCCTACTATGATAGAGTTTGGCAAGACATTTGTGTCTTTTCTTGTTCACCAGAATAGGGTGGCCTGTCATAACCTGTCCACAGTCATGATTCTAAAAATCGATCTTAACAACTGTTGGTGCACAAGGCTACAAGGCTCAAGAGTGTTCTGTAACTCTGCAACATGTGCTTGGGTGAGCAGCATTATTGATACCCGAGGCACCACCAGATCTTTGAGTGTCGCATGGAACTAACCAGCCGTCTTACAATCATGATTTAAATGTTTTTGGTTTTGCAACCTTGGTGGCTGGATATTTAAACAAAGAAAGGACAGAAGAGAGGAGAGGCAAACTGAGGAAATAGAAGATGAGGGGGAACAAGGTAGAGGAAAGGGGCTTGGGGAAGGGGAGAGGAGGGAGGGAAGGAAGGAAGGGGAGAAGAAGAGGAGAAGAGAGACTCTGTCTCTCTATGGTCCTTTATGAGGAGTATGATGTCCCTATTAAAATCATTGTTCTGTGAATTTTGGGTTTTACAATACATTATAATGTTGTATAAGCAGTGTCCCAGCACTCTCATTTCACAGTTTAGCCCATATTTCTTTAGCAGAAACATTCCTGCTAGGTTTCACCTCACAATCTGTCATGAATCAGTCTATTTTTGAAGTTAAAATAAGTCTTGAAACCAGAATTTGACCAGCAAGAGGTATACAGAATATCTTGATGGTTAGAATTAAAAAAAGCAACAGCGAGTCACTTCATATGCATTTTACATTAATGGATTTCCTTGGCCCATTTCGAACAATAGGGTTAATATACTTAGAACTAGAATGCTTAGATGCAGATTCATAGAGCTTTATGCATTCACTGAAAACAAGTAGAACTTCACTATAGGGCTTTGAAGCAAATCCATGGGGCTTTATGCATTCATTGCAAGCACCTATAGCTTCATTATATCCCTTTGAAGCATGAAACTTTATGAATGCATAAAGCATGGAGCTTTAGGCATTCAATATAAACATGAATAACTTCGAAGCAGATTGCATACTGAATATATATATATATATATATAGTATAATTTGGCCATGATCATTGTATATTGAAACGCCTATGGTCGTTTTACATTAGATGTATAATTGAATTTAGGAAAATCCCTTCCAGAATATTGCCTTCGCTAAGTTCAGAAGCGATTAGAACAAGGTCGGAAATAGCAAACATTTTTCAGGAAGTTTGACAGGAAGATAGGTCCACTTAGATACAGGGAAATTGATCATTGCGTAAGACAAATTAGGATGAGTTCATTAACACAAGTTGTGAGAGAAATCAAAGGCCTGGACCACACACTAGAATAACGTGATGTCTTTTGATAAAAACACTGCAACCTGTTAATTAGATCAGATGAAGTCCCATTTGAAATGTATATAAAATTGCCTTTAACTCTGGTTGAGGGAGGCTCAGAAAAGGCACACAATCCAGTGGCATTTTAGCAGACAAGTCATGCAGATAGTAGAAGCAGAGAGCTGAATCTCAGTCAGCCAACAATGAGAGGCAGGTGCTGAATACCATTCAGCCAGATGATGGAATGGTGGCCACAATGAAATGAATATCAAAGTCTTTATTTAGAGCACCCATGTGGTAACAATGTTTTCTTTATTTTTCAAAAAGACAAAGAACCATTTGGCAATGGTATTTGCTTATCCTGTACATTGACTGAATTAGTGCATGGAATTAAGCTGAGGAGTTTTTTTGAAGCATGAATTTAGGTTTTAACCTTTCAGTTGACTTATTTCTGAAAACTATGTTAGGAACTCATATTTTGAAGCAGTGATTAGTTTATGCCACCGGTCTGTGGAATTACAAACATTTACAATAACAGCACAGACTGTTCTGCATCCTAAATGAAAGTTATGTACAACAGGCAGAAATGTTTAAAATTAATTGACGTAAATAGCAGTACAATTGCAAATGGTTATTTCAAATTTCTGAAAGCTAATGCACGATGAATGTTTAGTGAAGAGTGTTTTTTTATAAAGGTTGGGACCTTTGCTGAAGCCACATTCTGGATGCATTGTTTTATTGTGATGTGATGGTTGAAGAACACATGCAAAACTGTTTTTAATAAATACTTAAAAAATATAAACCAACTTGATATCCTTATAATTATTCAGAAAAGGCCAGTGTCTGAATATTCTCTATGATTCAATAAATGTGCATATTAAAAGATATTCATGAACAAAGTGTTTTAAAAACCCACTCACAAAAGAAGGTAGTGCCTAGGAGCATTGCATAAGAGAAAGGAAGTATAACATCACAATTAAATTACTGACTCTCAAATGTTTCTAATTTTCTTTACAGGCAAATTAGCACAATGTTGCATTCAATACTTTATGGACCTTTCTCTGAGCTAAGCTCTCAGATGAGCCATATAGGAGGAATGATGGAATAGAGAAATCCCCCTGGTAAACAAGAAATTCTGTAATCTTTGCTCCAAGAAAAGCTGCTTTCCTTGGTGCAAGTTAAGAAAGCAACAGAGTAAAAACACATGTCAGATCTCTACTGTCTGCTGGCACTGTCCACCTGAGTGCCCTGGAAATGACAAGCACATAGTCTGGATGTCGCTATCTGTCCCCCCTAGTCCAAGAAGCAGTAGATGAACTGCTCTGCGTATTGCATGACTTATTAGTACAAGTGGCAGAAGAGAATGTAAATGTTGAGTTTATTCTACAGTAGACATTCAACAGACTTCCTAAATTCAACAGATAATGTCTGCATGTATAAGGGTACGGGCGTAGAAACCTAGGAACCACCCGATTTCCTGCACACTTCACCATACAGATGTGGAAATTCTGGGATGAACTCTGCATAATTGTCAAATAAGGAAGATGGTAGCGCCTCAGAATCACATGATCACCCATGCTTGAATTGGTGAAGATGTGTCTTTCCCAAAACAAAGTCTGCAAATAGACATTGAAAGGCCTGCAAGCATGTGGCATGCTTGCTAGTATGTGGAATGTATTCGCTTGTGCAGACTTACAAAACCAGTCAAACCAATGAGGATGTCTGCACTGGTGGCACATTCCCCTTGTTGGCTGGAATGCCCATTTCATTCAAGACAGCATTGACCCATTTCACAGGTTGGGCTAAGATATTCTATATCTGCAGAGACCAGACATAAACAATGGAAATCTGTGAGTTAGAATATCCCTGCGTGTAGTGCTGTACACAGAAATCCATGCAGATCCTGGGTTAACGTGTTGATCAGTCTTCAACGTTTGCATATGGATCACATTCATCTGTAAAAGTATGACCACGCTTCAGTCACTAGAGCAACATCCTGTAGACCAAGTAGAGGGTGAGTCTACTGTTTAGGAGAATGGCAGAAAATTACCCCCCCAGACATACTTGGGCAGAACAAAAAGCATCTTACCAACAAGGAGAGCAGCAGCGTCCTCCGCTTCATGTAGTACTTGTGTAGCTGGGTACCTCGATTGGTCTTCTTAGACATACCTAGAAGCACACAGGCAAAAGAAGATCTTCAAATGAAATGGCTCTCCAAATAACCTGAAGTTACTTTGATAGCGATAAAGAGAAATTACTAATCCGTAATGTTCTTTCTATGGATTCTTCTCCCACAGATTCCTTATTTGATAGATAGTCCCTCCAGCTCCGCTGCTTCGGGAATTTTTCGACAGGGGGCATAGTGGACCTCGACCAGGCCGTCGATCATTCTTGCTCGCTGTCTGGTAGTCTGCTCCAGACGTGACGTCAGGCATCGTATAAATACCACGCCACTACACCCCAACCTCAGTTCCCCCTTTTGCCACCCCCCGAGCACCACACACTGCAAACAAATGCGCTATTGAGCCCTTAAAAAAAGAAGTGACTATTGACCTCCGAAGGAGGAGCAATTGAACAAACACTACAAGTAGCATTGGAAAAAGGGAGGGCGTGGCTAGGCAGCCATGGAATAGGCTGCTTTTCCTGAAAGCTCTGTGATCCGACCAACGATCCAAGAAAGCGCATGCTGCCTGACTGCACAGTTCAGTCCCAAAAGAACATCAAAGGTGCATGAATGTGACTAAGAAGTGCGAACCAGCTGGAAAATCGAAACAGTGTAGCAGGAGATATGCTACTTTGTAGCTCGGGTCGCGAGCCGTGAAGCCGACAACAAGATGGTGGCGACCCGACACAAAGGATCGCTATAAGGTGACAAGAGAAGCGAAGAAGCGTGCCGCCGAGAGAAAACAAGCGGACACGTCGCTGCGGGGAGTTTGTCTGCTGAGGCAGCATTATAACACTGGCTCATGAGCAGACGGAGACGCAGAGCGCACAGACTCGCTGCGTGAAGCTGGCAGCCTCGGCTGCATGTAACTGCCTGGGTAGCATCTAGAAGCTCTCTGCCATGTGCGTTTCGTGTACTCGCTGCGGTCAGAGGACAGCCCGGTGAGCGAATCTGCGGGCCCGGCCCTGAGGTCCGGGTGAAACAGCTGCGGTTGGAAAGGCCATCCCCCCCAATGGCACCAACGCATACAAGCGCGTGAGCACATTAACGCAGGCGGAAGGCAGTGACACCTGGGGAGACCCCAGCGGAATCAGGGCCTGCAGCCCTGCAACAGTGAGTGCAACGCCACGGAGGTGTAGTCGGTGCTGGGGGCCCCACTGCACAATACACCTGGCAGAACAAAAGCAGCCCTAACGGGACAATGTACACACAGCCTGGGATGGTCACTTCAACTGGAAGCTGCAGGGGCAGCGCAACACAATGAGGGTGAAGGTATAAATACTCCCTGCAGCCCACACATAAGGGACCGCAGGGACAACAGGGCAAACGCCATAAAAAACAAGCCACAGCATAGTCGATAGGCCCTGCAGCGCTGTGACCACCACAGAGGAGTACGAGGGCCACACCCCAAGTGACTCATGGAGACCCCAGGAGGCGAAGGCAACACAGCACACGCCATGTGAAGGTGATACTACTGGCAGGGTGAAGAAGAAACAGAGAAACCCTTAGCAAGCAGCAAGACTGCAATCTAAGGGCAGGCCCACATATAGCCACGAGACACCAGGCCTGAGACTGGCCTGCCCCCAAACAAGGATAGACAGGTGGTGGGACCGCATGCAGCAAACAGCCATACACTAAGGACTGGCAGACACTGCATTCTATGTAGACCCGCACATTGCTGGTGAAACGGATCCTGGGTAAAGACAGGGAGGAACAATGTCTGCATAGGGGTTCAAAACCAAGGGCTAGCAGCCCACGATGGACAGCTTTGCTAAATCGCAGAAATCCCCCACCACAAAGTATGGCTGCTGCATCTGCAGGCGCGGCTTCACCGAGAGAGGACCAATTGATCCTAACAGCCATTGCGGAATTGAAAACCTTGTGGGGAATAGCGATGGAAGACCTGAGAGCCGCACTGGAAACCAAAACAGATGCAGTGGGGATGGAGGTCAATTTGCTGAGACAGGATGTGAGAACGCTTGCGGAAAGAATGAGTGGCCTGGAAAGCGCAGTGAAAACTAACATGGACAGCAGCACAAACAATGCCAAGGAGGTCCACATTCTGAATCAACAGGTGGCCAACCTGGAGAACCGAGCGGAGGCGGCCGAGGGACGAGTGAGCCGCAATAACATACGTGTGGTCAGCCTGCCGGAGGGGGAGGAAGGCCAAGACCCTAGGACTATGTGGAAAACATGATTATACAGGAAATAGGAGCTAGCAAGTTCTCCCAAGGGTTCACAATAGAACACGCGCACAGGGCCCTGATGAGGAAGCCGATACCCGGAGCCACCCCCTTGAGCAATTATAGCGAAGATCCTGAACTACAGGGACAGAGAGAAGATTTTGGAATTCTTTCGGAAAGGAGGAACGATAACAAGGGCGTCTGCAACCATCACCGCATACCCTAATTACACCATTCTGGTATAGAGACAGCGCAATAACTATGTGGCGATCAAGAGGAGACTGCGGCACAGCTGGATTCAAATACATGCTCTTTTTTTCCCATAAAGCTCAAAATTTTGCACAAAGGCAAAGCACACTTTGACACCCCGGAGGACGTGGCGATATGGTTGGACGCACATGGCTGTCCGGAACGAGATGAGGAGCAAGGCCGAGAGGAACACGATAAGTGATTAAAAAGCCATGCATGATAAAAAGGTAGCAGGGGGTCCGGGGGCAGAGACTGTAGAACAGATAACAATGGCACGGCTAGAAAAGATAGTAATGGGAAACTGTAACATGTGAGACTTGAACACGTTTTACTGGAATATAAATAGTAAAAAGCAAAATGAGCAGCGTTAAGCTCGCTTAGCTTGATGAGCAAAATAGGAGTCACAAGATGGAGACAACCCGAGTAGTAGGACCGCCACTAGGGCGATATCTCCTTGCTGAGCTGTGAGTATGGCAATTGCTGGAAAAGGGCTAGATGCGTGGGTGCCTGAGATCCAGGGATGGAGCTGGGCAACAGTTGGGGAGGGGTAGAGAGAAGAGGGGCTGAAGGGTTGTTAGGCAGAAACCTGTGAGGTTCCCTTAGGGAACACTGCAAAAGATTTAGGACTACAGGTGTTAGCAGTAAACCCACTTGGTAGCAGTCTGTACCACCCAGATTTACCTGGTAGCTGTGGCTGAGCAGTCAGACTTCCCTCGAGAAGAATTAGGCAGTATGCAAAGTATACACAATAGGCACTCAGACACACCAATACAAGCAAACACTGACCAGAGCTTTGGTATCAAAGTATATAATCATTTATTTAAAAACACACAGTTTGAAACACTCCAGCACTCTTATTGTAAAATATTCTAAACACAGTTACTATTGTAATATATACACCCCTTTTTCCTTATCAGATAAGTCACGGTAAAACGCCACTTATTTTCATACAGAGGTGAGCGCTTAACTAGATGGCACTCCAATAAGTTTGTGAGAAAGGGAGGGAAAAAGACAGAATATGGAAAAGGTACACCACTCTAAGGTTCAGGAACACTGTTAGCAAGGCAGAAGAGCAAAAGTCACTGGTGAGCCAAAGTCCAAAGGCTGGGCCCACTCTTAAGAGAGAGCAGAGCACAAATGCGCCCAAGATCACACAGTTACACTTGGCTTAGAAAGTCTTGCAGAGGGTTCAAAAAGAGTTTAGAGAGGCTTTAGGAAAGTTTAGCCAGGGTGTCCCAGGCTAACCCAGGTTTGAAAGCCGGGGGCTAAATCTACCCCGTACAGTCGGTAGCAACGGAAGCCAGGCGGGACACGGTACCTTAAGTGGGAAGGATCCTCCAGCGGTGGCAGTTGTTCCTGGCAGTGGGTGCAAGTCACGTCGTCGTCCAGGGGAAGAGACGATCTCGACTTGGAGGAAAGTTGAAGGTAATTGCACTACCAGGGAAGAAACCAGCCGCAGAGTTTTCCGGTTAAAGGTGGTACCTTTGTTCGCGGTCGTGGTAAAACGTGGTAGCCCGGTTGCTGGGGTGCTTGGCACAGGCAAGACGGCCACGAGGTACGTCGGGAAGGTGAAAAGACGGTTAACCTGGTTATCCCCACCAGTCAAAGGAAGAAGACTCTCCGGCGGGAGATCTCCTCTGTCGTTGGGAAAAGTGGTGAGACGGTCCAGCAGGGCTCCACCGGTGGTGGCGTCGTGGCAGGTCGGCTCAGCTTCTCCCTCGTCGGATTCTTAGGTCCTGTGGCGACTTCTGAAGTTCCAGTCCCCAAAGCCATGCTTTTATGCAGAAAACCCACATTCACTCAGCCTAGCTGTCACTCAAACATGCTAAGTGGTGAGCCGGCCGGCTCACCCCTTGGGCCAATCAGGACGGAGTGCGACTTGAGTTGCCTAGGGAACTCAGTCCAGGGTGCCTAAATCCCCCTCCACCCCTCCTAAGTACCCCAGACAGAGTGGCACCACTTTGGAGGGCTTCTGTGGAGAAGCCCGCCAAAAAGTGGAACAAAGGGCTCGACTTGGGTTGGAGTCACAGAAGAGAACACAAACGCCATTTTTGAATCAAGTTTTGGCAAAAATACCAACCAGAGAATTAATATTAATTAAATAAACCGGCGGTATGTTCGAGGCTACCGTAAATAATTAAATAAAGATAGTAGCATAAAACAATGGGAAATCCCATATGAAAATATTCGCGGTTGAATATAAAAAGTAGTATCCACTGCCACCAGCCAAAACTCGATCAGGGGGGACGGAGACGTGCCCCCTCGACTAACAGACCCCAGGGCAATTGAATTGGCCCAGGCAGTACGTCCACAATATGATGGTTTGTACTGGTTCTGTTCAGAATTTAAGACTAGTAAAGTCAATGGTGACTTTACATGCCCTGGGAGACAGTAGTCAGTCCCAGGGTATGGAGTCTATACTGGGGGGTCACTATGACACCCCTGTCTCACTGCACTGAGGGTGCTGTGTAACACACATCACAAAAACACATGAAGCCCTATGGAGTAAAAGACCCCATTGCCCATTAAACACATCTAGATTCAAAGAAACACACTCAAATCATGCCCAAGAGTGAGGGTAAAAGAGCCTCACTCTTGGCAGGAGAAAAAAATAAACCCCAAAAATCCAGCAAAGCTGCTGGGGGACTCACTAGGTTAGGAAATTCAGCCTACACAGAGAATTCTCCCTAACAAGGGTGACTTGGGGCGGGTGGGAAATGGGGAGGGGGGTTTCGGGAAGAGGAGTGGGCAGAGAAGAGGGAATGTTGGGAGTTGGGAAGTGTGTTGGGGTTGGGAAGGGGGAGGGAGGGCGGCTGGGGAAGTTGAAGTGTTTATAGTTAGGGGGAGTTTATGCTGGAGAACGAGCCTACACGTAATGGGGAGGAAAAACTTAGATATGAACTGTACTTGCGGAGGAAGGAGCGGGAACTTAATACATCATGGGGGACCTTAAAGTAATTACTTGGAATGTTAGAGGGCTCAATAGTTATTTAAAGAGGAATAAGGTTATGATGTATCTGCGTAGACAGACAATAGACATAGCCCTGATACAGGGGACTCACCTTACACAAGAAAAGTTGGAGGTCATCCGGAAGAAGTGTAGGGGGACCGTTGTAGGCTCAACACATTCGGCCTATGCTAGAGAGGTGATCACCTGGTTAGCATCGCATGTCCCATTCCAGCTACTACAATCTACAGTTGAAGCATACAGGAGGATTGATATTGGTATTTTATTTCTATTGCGCTCATACAAAAGTGTTTCAGAGCATGACAAGGGAAGGGGAGCAGGAGAGAACAAAAACAACAATCTTACTAGGCCCAGTGACATTGAGAACGTGCAAGTGCAGGTTAAAGGGGGAAGGGGGAAAAGTGCATGGAAGGGGGAACGAAAGGAGAGTGCGGAGCGAGAAGGAAAAAAAAACAAATACTAAATAAAAAGGCAACAAACAATGGGAGTGCAGCCAGCAAGTGGCAAGTGCTGGGTTTATGGCAGCAGGCCATGTAGGTCTGAAAGTGCAGGAAGAAAAGGGGAGGGCTGTATGGGTACAGATACAGACCCCAGTGCAGGGGGTGGCCCAGAGGCAGTGCGTGAGGGTGGCAAGATGAGCAGGTACCTGGGCCCGGAGGACAGAGGGTGGCCAGGTGCATGGTGCCGAGGGAAAGTAGAATCAACAGGGGAGAGGAGTAAGCAGAAGCAAAGAGGAAGGTTTTGAGGTGCTTCAGGAACCGGAGATGGTTCTCTTCAAGTTTTAGAGTGGCAGTGAGGCTGTTCCAGAGAGAGGCCCCAGCCGAAGACAGAAATCTACCCCCAGTTTGTTTCTTTGAGAAACGACTGACCCTTAGGGAGTTAGAGGTAGAGGAGCAAAGTGCTTGAGATGGGAGGTATTTGCAGAGGGATAGCTGAAGGTATGTTGGGCCCAGGCCCCAGAAAGCCTTGTGGACAATGCAGAGGTTTTGAATTTAATCCTTGCATCCACTGGGAGCCAATGGAGAGATTTCAGAGCTGGAGAGATACGATCCCAGGGCTTGAGAACAAGGACAAGTCTCGCAGTCCTGTTCTGAATAAGTTGTAAAGGGTGGAGAGTAGAGGCAGGTTGATTAAGAAAGAGGCTGTTGCAATAGTCCAATTTAGAGAGAAGCAGAGCTTGGGAGACAGTGAGCTTCTGGGGGAATGAGAGAAAGGAAGAACACCTCTGAGGAGGTGCAGTAGGATGTTTGACTTTTTTGATCCATCAGCGATGTGGGCAGAGAAGGAGAATTCAGAATCAAAGGTGACACCAAAGTTCTTGGCCTCGCAGGTGGGGATAGGAGGAGAGCCAAGGAAGGCCGGCCAGAGAGTGAGGGGAAAGGAAGGTGATGGTGTGCCAATGAGGAGGATCTCTGTCTTGCTGGCATTAAGACAAAGATCGTTGGTGGCACACCAATCTTGAATGGCAGTTAGGCAATCAGTGATGAGAGAGCTGGAGGAGGTGGCCGAGGGCAGCCTGAAAACGAGTGGAGTGTCGTCTGCGTAGCACTGGAAGTTTGAGCAGAAAATGGCAATACAGCGGGCAAGAGTTGCCAGGTATTGGTTGAAAAGCCGGGGCGAGAGGTTAGACCCCTGGGGAACACCACAGGTGGAGAGGAAGATAGATGTTAGGAAGGACCCAAGTTGGACCTGGGAAGGTCGATCAGAGAGGAAAGAGGTCAGCCAGGCCAGAGCCTGATCGGTGATGCCCAAGTTATCCCGGAGACGGTTGAGCAGGACGGTATGGTTGACCGTGTCAAAGGCAGAGGAGACATCAAGTAGGATGAGAACAGAGGGAATGCTAGAGTCAAGGTTGGAAAGCAGATCTTTACAGATGTTCAGGAGAGCAGTTTCCGTGCTTCTGCCAGACCTGAAGCCAGACTGATGGTCATGGAGACAGCCAACAGAATCAGAATGAAGGTTTAGCTGAGAGATGGCCAGCTTTTCAAGGAGTTTGCCTAAGAAGGGGGTAATGGAAATTGGGCGAGAGTTGGCCGGACAAGAGGGATCCGCTGTGGGTTTCTTGAGGAGAGGATGCACAAGGGAGTGCTTAAGAGGGGAGGGGAAGGATCCCGAGGCAAAGGAGTGGTTGCAGAAGTCGGCAAGGGCCGGAGCAAGGGTATCAAATGTGGTCCTTGTGAGTTTTAGAGGAACAGGGATGAACCGGTTTTGATGAGGCTTTCATAGATCGGACCGAGCTGTTAGATACCGCAGCGACACAGGCTTGAATGTGGACTCTCTTCTTGGTACGGACAGAGAGACGGTATTGCCTTTGGAGTAGGCGACAGGCCAGTTTGTCAGAGGATGAGCAGGAATCCCTCCATTTTCTCTCAGTCGCCCTACACCTATGTTTAAGAGTAGCTAGGTCAGAGTCATACCAGGAATTGCTCTTGGCTTTGGACTTCAGGCGGATCCTCATGACAGGGGCAAGAACAGCAAGAGTTTCAGAAATAGAAGAAGAGAGAAGACAGGGCTGTGTCAGGGTGTGAGTCAGCCAGTGGAAGAGGGGGTGGGGAGAAGGTGGAAGCAAAAGCCTCGACTGACACACGCTTCATGGGCTGGATGTCCAGGAAAGTATGTGGCAGTGTTGGGGTAGGTTTGGCTTGGGGTGAAAAGAGAGAGCGATGAGAAGGAGGAGGTAGTGGTGACTCCAGGAGAGGGGAGAGGAGAGAGGTATAGATAGGGGGAGGCTAGAGGAGATCAAGACATCAAGTGTGTGCTCTGCTGAGTGCGTTGGGCCAACGGGGAGGATAGAGAGGGAGAGGGAATCGCAGAAGTCGCGAAAGAGCAAAGTTGAGGAACAGGGAGAATCAAGGTGAATGTTGAGGTCACCAAGGAGGAGGAGTTGAGTGGTTGAGGCCAGGAGAGAGGAGGAGAGGTCAGCCCACTCAGAGAGAAAAGAGGTGATTTGACCAGGATGGTTATAATAAGAGGGCTGGTGGAAAACAAGGAAATAAGCATTATAAAAACATATGCCCCGAACCAGTACACGGCGGCATACTTTAGGACCTTATATAATAAACTCAGCATGTGCTTAGAGGGGGCGGTGATTTGGGGAGGAGACTTTAACTGCGCACTAAATCCGAAAATAGACAGATCAGATGGCTAAATAGATAGACCCACCCCAGCCGCCAGGGTGTTGCAGTCACTGTTAACGGATTTCGGGTTTGAGGATGCATGGAGGGTGCACCATAGGCAGGACAGACAATATTCACATTATTCGGCCCCAAAAAATGTACACACCAGGCTGGATTACATGTTTACCACACATGAGCTAATGGCAGAAATAGCGCAGACAGAATATAAAGCGAGGGTCCTATCAGACCACTCACCTATGGTACTGGCAATACCGAACCCAGAGAGCTCGGATACCAACCTGGCGCCTCAGAGCAGAGGCGTTAAAGGACACAATTTTCAGGGCGGACTTGAGGGAGGAAATAATAAGCTATTTTGAGATCAACACTGACAGTGATGAGACAGTGGGTATGTTCTGGGAAGCCTTTAAAGTGGTAGTGAGGGGGATAGCCATAGCTAAGTCCAAAGGCCTACAAGGAGGGATATTAGCCGAACTGCAAGACGCAGAAAAATAATTAGAAACAGCGTTAAGAAGGGGAGGCAATACCAAGGAAGATAATGAAGAAATAGTCAGGCTGAAACAGAAATGGGCTGGGTATTGGGATGGATTGTGTAACCTCAACTACAAAAAGTACATAGAGAGGCAGCATGCAGGGGGGATAAACCCGGCAGGGCCCTGGCATGGTTATATAAAAGCGAAACCCAGAGACCTACAATCAGAACAATAACGAAAGAAGATGGGTGCATAGTGGACACCCAAGAAGGCGTTAATCAGGAATTTGTAGACTATTACCGACTCCTGTACGGAGACGAAAAGGGAAGCAATTGCCGGAAAATAAGTGAAGCAATGGAGGACATAGGGTTGCCGCAAATTAGCGCAGAGGAGCGAGAGGAGCTGGACATCGCAATTACTCTAGAAGAATTAGAGGAGAAGTGGTGCAACTACCCACCAGCAAGACTCCAGGGGCCGATGGACTCCCTAGTGAATTTTATAAAATGTATAGAAATGAGGTGCTCCCCCCACTTTTAGCGATGCTAAATGAGGCATACGAAGTGGGAAGGCTACCAGAATCCCTTAGAGAGGCGATCATCATACCGCTCCCTAAACCCAATAAACTTGTTAGTGTATTCGGCTCATATAGACTGCTGTCAATGCTGAATCAGGATAGCAAAATCCTAACAATGATTCTGGCAAACAGAATGAAGAGGATTATTAATAAATTAATACCCCCCGACCAGACCGGTTATGTCCCTAATAGGAATATATCCACAACCTCAGACGACTCCACCGAGTCATTGAACACGCAAAATGGGGTTGCGGGCGAAATGGCAATTGTATCGCTGAATGCAATAAAGGCCTTTGACTCCGTCAAATGGCCCTGGTTGATTGCGTCCCTAACCAATTATGGAATAGGACCTGGGTATCTCAAATGGTTCAAACTATTATATAGTGCGCCGCTAGCCAGGGTTAAAACGGGAGCAGTAATATCAGAGAGGTGGCAACTAAGTAGAGGTACTAGACAGTGGTGCCCGTGGTCCCCTGTGCTGTGCATATTGGCCCTAGAACCCCTGGCGATATACCTGAGGCAGCAGTATGACATGATAGGCATTACCATAAAAAGGAGAACCGCACTTAGTCTCCTTGTATGCAGACAATATGCTGTTGTATCTGCGCTACCCTGAAGAAAACCTCCAATATGTCTTGGAAGTGATGGAGCGATTTACAGGGCTGTCTGGCATAGCAGTGCATCCGAAGAAATCTTGTATATTTCCTCTGGACATATACAAAGGGATCTCGTTAGATCAATTACCTGTTTTACAGATACCATGGGAGGTCAACACGTTTCGATATCTTGGGATAGACATCTATCATACGGTGGAGGCAGAGCACCAACATAACACTGAGAAAGCGATCAAGAGTATAGAAAATAGTATGAATTTCTGGGTAAAGCTCCCCTTGGCGATGATGGAACGGGGGGCAATGCTGAAAATGGTGGTTCTTCCAAGACTGCTGCATTATTTTGGGATCACATACCTGATACCAAGGCGATTCTTTGCTAGGATACATGGCATATGCAGGGAATTCCTTTGGCAGGGGACCAGGAACAGAGTTGCCCTTTGGAAGCTACAAAACTCACATGAGAGAGGGGACATAAAATTGCCGAACTATGAAATCTACTACATAGCAAGCCAGCTGCAATATGTAGCAAAATGGCTCTCGGGAGAGCCAACCTCAGAATCCAGGCTGTTTCGACTGGACTGCGCCCCATTTTTCTTGAAAGAAATGATGTGACTGTCCAGATTGGATATGGAAGGGTGGGAAATATGCCATAGGGCTGGCCAGGTAATGGAGAACCCATCCCTGTGTTCCCCGCAAGTGCCACTAGTCGCACTGGCGGGAAACGAAAAGCAACTAAGGGTGATGATCAGGAAGCACTGGGAATCTGTGGGGATAGCAACAATGGGAGACATATGGCAGGAGGGGCGGATAAAAGACTTTGAGATGTTGAAAGAGGAAATGGGGTTACATACGGGACAATATATGACATATCATAGGGTGATGCAGCGAATCAAAGAGACATGGTGAGAAGTAGTACTAGATGATCAACCGGACGCCACCATTGATACGATATATGACATAGCAGAAGGTGGACACGAGATATCCAGGATATATGAGTTGATGATGACCACAGTGGGGAAGGAAGTGGTACAACTGAGACAGGACTGGAAGGAGGAAGTGGGTGCCCCAATAAGTGATGGGATCTGGGAGCGAGCACAAGGGTACCATAAGAAAGTGTCAAGGAATGCAAGGCTACAACAGATACAATTATATATAACCTACAGGGCTTATATGACACCCCAAAGGATAGCCAAATTTAAAAATATAGGATGACAATCATGCCCCAAATGTGACAAAGAAAACGCTGGAATGGTGCACTTGTTCTGGACATGTCCAGTAATTGAGAGATTCTGGGGAGAAGTAGCACATAGGCTGGAAGAAAAGGGGATTAGGTTAGTGGTGGAAACAGCGTGGGCATGCCCGATAGGAGGGTTTCCGAGATCAAGTAAACTCAAGCATGTAAGCAAACTAAAAGACCTGGCATACATACTTAAAAAGCGTAGAGTCGCTATGGGATGGAAGGCATGCCATAGACCAAGAACAGACGTATGGTGGAAAGACCTTCAGAAATGGCCAGAAGCTGAAACCGCAGTATGGCAGGAAAGTAGTAAATCTGAAACCCTGACGGCCTGGAAACATCTAATAGCCACGTTATTTGGCCCACGCAAGGCAGGTCTAGTGATCAGGACCCAGCAGAGATCACAGGAGAGGAATCCCTACTGCAAGACGAAGAAATAGAATATGAAAGAGACTAGGCTCGAACGATGGGGAGGGAACGGGAGAAACAGTGGACATGGATGGAGTGATGTAAATACAAAATGTTATTATATGCACTGCAAGTTTGGTTTGTGTTTGTTGAAATAAAATTAATACATTTTTTTTAAAAAAAGTAGCGTTGGAAAAATCTTTGTTTTAAAATCTGTAGCAGGAAGTCAGAAAATGGACACAGAGGACCATCACCAAGTCAACCTGAAAGAGACGATGCATGCCAACCACCGACTTTCTGAGCAAGTATGGATATGGAGGGGTGATGAGGAATCTGCGGGAGAAGAATCCATAGAAAGAACATTACGGTAAGTGATTTCTCCTTCAATGGATTGCCTTTCTCCCACAGATTCTGCATCTGACAGACTCCCAAAGCATTAAATGAAGGAGGCGGGCTGAAAGTTATACCAAGATATTTTGCAGCACTGCCCTGCCAAAATGCGCATCAGATGTACGAGCAACATCCAGACTGTAGTGCTTTGCAAAGGTATGAAGGGATAACCTTGTCACAGCGCGACAAATGTGCCGGACAGGGACTTCCCTCTGCAATGCTGTGGATGCGGAGACTCCCCTCGTCGAATGGGCCTGGATGCCTGCTGATAATTCTTTCCTAGCGGACTGGTAGCATTCATCCATGCAGAAAACTATCAATCGGGATAAAGTCTGACTGGGATAAGGAAAAAGCTACGAAGAGCTGGTCAGCGCTCGTGAAATCAGCTGTCCTGGCGAAATAATAACTCATCGCCCTCTTCAGGTCTAGGCGATGTAACAGTTCCTCCTGCTTGGAATGGTGCAAAGGATAGAAGACCGGAAGATCGATGGACTGAGACAGGTGAAATTCTGATACAGCCTTGGGGAAGAAGCCGGGCCTTACCCTGAGTGAAACATTCTCCTGGAAAAAAACGCAGGAAGGGAGGCTTACAGCATAAGGTCTGAAGTTCGCTCACCCGAGTAGGCTGTAATAGCCACAAGAAGGCTGTTTTCAAAGAGAGAAGGCGTAAGGGACAAGAGTGTATAGGCTCCAAGGGAGTCTCCATCAGAAACATAAGAACCAGATGAAGGTCCCAATCCAGGACAACAAAGGGAGTTGGCGGAAACTTATTTACAAGAGCTTTCATTAATTGTGCCATTACAGGGATTGTAAAAAACTAACCTTGATCCGGGGATCTATTAAACACAGAAAAGGCCGGTGGGGCGAGGGGGTTGGCTGTTGCGGATGCAAGTGATGGCTGCCTAGATGTAGAGCTCAGTCCGGAAAATTTCCTTAAATCAAGATAATCCATCTCTGGAGCCACCCAGCCAGGAGATTTTAAGCATTAAATATGCACAATATTCTGTATAACACCCGGTGTGAAGGCAGACCCCTTCTGATAACAACCGGCTGTGTAATCTGACATTGAAAAGCGGTGCGGTAGTGCTGATGTGCGGAGGCTGGACGCGAAAAATGCCTGATAATCACTCCACACCGCAGGAGGGGCCAAGCGACAAGGCCACGCAAGAGGAGGAGCCAGAACTTGCTACCGTTTATCAGCCACGCACAATGCAGGAGTCCGTCCCGCATGAAATGGCCTAAAGGATTGATAGTGTGGGTTACACATTCGGTGCAGGGACCAACTCAACTTCACCCGAGGCACCTTGTGAGGGTGGGTGCCGGAACTGGTTGCTGTGTGTGCAGGCTACAACAGAACCCGTCCTACGGTGCGCGCCAGTGTGGGACGGCCAGTGGGGCACAGGAGACGATGCAGATACTACCCCCTTGTCCGAGTCGGAAAACAAGGTGAATCTTGACCGTATAATCAGTGGGAAGGCGTTAGGCAGAATCCTGTGCAGTTCCCTTAGGGAGCACTACAGAAGATTAAGTCTACAGGTATGAACAATAAATCCCCCTTTGGTATCAGTCTGTACCACAAAGATTTAGTTGGTAGCTGTGGCTAAGCAGTCAGACTTATCTCAAGAGGGAGATGAGCAGTATTCAGGGTTTACACAATAGGGCTGCAGCACTTATGGCACAAGAAAACACTGACCAAAGCTTTGTATAAAAAATTATATATATATATATATATATATATATATATATATATATATATTTATTTTACACACTTCTAGTTCAACACATTGATCACAGTTAATAAAGCAGTTAATAAAGCAAGTTAAAATCAGTCAAGAAAAGAATACACAACTGCCTAGTTAAATTGTAGACAAGTTTGAGCAAGAGTGAAAACTGAGCAAAACTGCACAGTGGAAATCAAACACAAATGGCACTCTAGCAATTTCTCACAAGGGAGGGAAAGCACAAGTTATACAGAATATCTTATTACACACCCTAGCAACACTTCCCATAAGTTTGTGAACAAGTTTAGGCAAGGCAGTACACTTTAGTATAGAGAATACTTAAATGAAAACCGAGCACTTCACAAGTTTAAAAAGTGGGAAGGAAAAGGTGGTTATAAGAAGTAGGTGCACCAACACAATCTAGAGAAAGCAGTTCTAACACATTTAGCCAGAGTCAATAGGCCTGTGCCAGAGTCAGTGGTACAGGGCAAGGGCCCAGGAGCAAAATGTTCTTGTAGCTGCAGTCAAGTCTTTGGTTAACGATTCGAAAGGTGGATGCAGAAGGTGAAAGACAATGTTTAGGAGATAGGGGCGGCCAACCCAACAGGTAGGTAAAGGATTTAAAACACCTTTAGCACTACCACGCGAAAAGGGTGGCCTGGCTGAACAATGTACCTTAATATGAAGAAGTGGCTCCTGCGGTGGCGTTTGTTCCTGGTAGTTCTTGCAGTTCGGGAGATCCGGAAGAGAAGCTCTCGTCATGGAGGAAGGTTCGAGTTACTGCACTACACAGGGATGAAACGAGCCGCGGTGCTGCCCGACAAATAAAAGGTACGCTCCTTTAAATCGCGGTCCAGGTGGACTTGTGCCTGGCTATCCTGCCTCCGAGTACAGTGTACTGGCGATTCGACCAAGGCAGGTCCGGGAAGGCGATTGGCAAACTGGTTGGCCCCACCAGCTCAAGGGAAGAAGGCTCTTGCAGATGAAGATCTTCTCTCGTCGTGTGGAGAAAAGTGGTGAGACGCTGCAGCAGGGCTTCACCGGTGGTTCAGTCGTTGCAGGTGTCTTTGGCTTCTCTCCTCTTCGGCTTCTTAGTTCCAATGGCGACGTCTTGCTCTTCCAGTCCTCAGGACCCTGCTTTTATGCAAAATGATCCCCATTCATACAGCCTAGCTGTCACTCACACATTGGAGTGGTCACCTTGGAAGGAGACCTTCTCGCCTATCAAGATAGAGTGCGACATGGGTTGCCGAGGCAACCCTGTCCAGGGGTCCGACTCCCCCCTCCCACACAATGGACCCACCCCAGACTCAGTGGCGCTGAAAGGAGTGCTTCTTGGCAGAAGCCCACCAAAAGGACGAATAAAGGATCCCCGACCTGGGTTAGGAGTTTAGAGAAAAACACGAGAAAGAAGTTATATTAAAGTTCTGGCAAATAAAACCTACAGGAGTAAAGTTAATATTAAAATACACCGGCGGTATGTCAGAGGCTGTCAGAAAATGTGGTAGCCTCGAACAATGGGAAAATCCCATAGGAAAATATTTGCGGTCGAATATTTACGGTAGTAACAACTGCCACCAGCCAGAAACTTTTGAGAGAGGGACTGTACGGTACCCTCTCGAAAATGAACATAAGGGAAAAACTATTAACCCTTACCAGTACCTCCATAGTAAGATGGGTTGTACTGGTTTAGTTCATAAACATTGACTAGTAAAGTCAATGGGGAATTTACATGCCCTGGGAGACAGCAGTCAGTCCCAGGGTATGGAGTCTATGTTGGGGGGCTCGCTATGACACCCCTGTGTCACTGCACAGAGGGTGCTGTGTAACACATGTGAATAAAGATGGTCCCTATCGGGGTGAGAAAATCCCCATAGACATACAAACACAGCCTAGAATACACATAGCAAAAATGCCTAAGAGTGGGAAAAAGAGTCTCACTCTTAGCAGGAGAAAAAAAAAACTTCAAATCCAGCAAAGCTGCTGGGGGACTCTATAGGTAAGGGAAATTATCCATAGAATGAGAATTTTCCCTAACAGAAGCGGCTGGAGAAAGCAAGTGCCGGAAGACCATGAATATGCCCGGCAGCTTTGCTGAGCAGCGAAGGCTGCTCACCGGATCCCGCATAATCAGACCACGGTGGTACAACAAATAATGGTGCGTTGCGCTCCTCTCAGCCCGTACTTATACCTGAAGGTGCGGACCGGTGCGCGGTAACAGCGTAGCTCTGAGCCAGCTATATAGCAGCAGGGGCCCCACTCGCTTCATGTGCCCCCCATGCTGCGCACACAGCAGAGGCTTGTGCACTATATCAGAGCCGACCCCGCGATTCATAAGAACTGTGCAGACTATTGAAAACTGCAGAGAAGTCTACCGGAGTGGGATCACAGGGGAGACCCAATGGCACAACTATTGATACAATATGCATACACTATAACGGAACACCTGACACAAAAATCATAACATCTACAAACGTGGGAGAACACAGTCCATTCTGTACCCTACGTTGGAAACATCACGGAACACTCCATGGTAGTATAGTGAGGACACCAGTAATATATTCGATGCACTAGAGCTTCAAAACAGAATCCTTCAGGTGGCGAGTTCAAAAGACTGGCTTGAAATACAACAGAGGCCCGGGGCTGGGTCTGAGGCAGGTACAGCGAAGCAAGGCAAACCATCTGCGATACCCTTCCACGTGGCCCTAGTGCTGTGAATTTACAGTGATACCAGTCCTGCTGAGTATACTGGAGTCCCACAGCTGGGTCCCGGCCATATCACCTGCCACACAGCCAAACAACAAAAAAGACCCGATACACTGTACACGCGGCAAACACTAACCACTTAGATTAGGTTGCTTAACCCGCAAGGGATGCTGCTGCCTAAGGGGCGAGCAGTCTGCTGCATGGTGAGTACCCCACGTGCTGAGACACTAATGAACTTTGCAGTGAATAAATGATACAGGGTCATTGCTGAGTACCACTTGTACGGCGCAGTGAACAACACAACCAAGAACTTTGCAGTGAATAAATGATACAGGGTCATTGCTGAGTAGCACTTGTACGGCGCAGTGAACAACACAACCAAGAAGTGGAAGAACGCTACCCATCCGGCTAACAGGACAATACACTGAAAACATCCTTGTGTACTGGAGCTCACTGATACCCGGACATACCACTTCAAGCTTCGACAAGGCATTGGTGGTATACTTGACCTAGCCTGCACTATATGAAAGACATTAAAGTACTCTCCCCAAGGCAACCTTTATAGGTCTCTTTGTCCTGACATAACGGTTCTGCAGGACCTCGAGGCAATTGTCAACTTGTTATATATTAAGACATAGTGCCAGCCGGATACCACCACATCAGTGGCTACAATCCACAATCACTGGCTGGAAGTCAGAATCTGGGACATGCAGAGGTACGAAACCATGTGCGATATAACGCCTGTGGCTGACTGATGCTTGGAAATGCAGCCTTTGACAACGTAAAATATCCTGAACAAGCTGAAGCCATCCAAGAAATTGCGAGAGTCCAGGCTGTATAATTCAGCAAAGGCAACCCTCATGATACAAAGCAACCAACTGTATAGCTGAGTTCCATAAGCAATACATGTTACTGTATCCTTGCAACAGGCCTATAGGGTGCTCTCCACATAACCAACTATTGAGAATGACAAAAGAAGCTGGGTCAAAAAAGAAGGGCCCAATGGACTCATTTACGAACACCCAGCCCCTAGTGGCAGTGGCACCAACACTTGCGACTGGGGAGACCCCGTCAACTTCCGTAACCAACTCTAGAGACAACTATCTTCTCACTACCATGCAAAATGGATTCATATCCATGAATGTAAAGCTCGATAATATTGTTTCCACAATAGGGTCGCTCAAACCCTGGGACAATGGAAGTGCTTGAGTAACGGAAACAGAGGCTAGAATAAGCATTAATGAGGACACAATTGTGCAACATCGCCGAGATATTGTACAACTCAAGTGGGAAGTAGCCAAGATGCGTAGCAAATGCGAGGACCTGGACTCTAGGTGCAGGGGGAACAACATATGCATAGTTGGTGTCGTAGAATCCTTTGGCAAAGGGCCCATGGAAGCGAATGGTGACGCTAACCTGAAAACCCTATTCAGAGCAACGGCGTTCTGAGACCATTTTCTAGTTGAAAGAGCCCACTGCACTCTTGCACCGGCACTTAAACCCGGGGCTCCACCCTGCACCATAATCGCTAAACTGATTAACTATAGGAGACAGAGACTTGATCCTTCGGGTGACCCGGGAATTGGGATCACTACAATACGAAGGCAACAACATACATATTCATCCTGACTTTGTGGCAGAAGTGCAGGCCCAGAGAAGGTCCTACGAACAAGTCAAAAAATAACTTCGACTTCATCATGTCCAGTACACATGTATCTTCCCGGCCAAGATGCGCATACAACATGGAGGCAGATTGCACTTTTTTTGACAACCCGGTGGCAGCAATGGACTATACCGAAGCCTCTATCCACTGCCGCCGCGAGATTGTGGGGCGGATCAGAATAGAAGCCCCCAACCTGAAGATGAGAGGAGGAATCCGGCAGACTGACGGTTGCAAAGCTTAATCTAATGAATCCTTTAATATTAGGGTGCAACAAGTTAATGGATGGCACCAAATTATTTAGAGAATTTTGAACTGGGCCGGAAGCGTCCAGCTGTGGCAGTCACGAAGCTGCAGCATACGCACCTCCGCAAGGTTCCACAAGTTCAGGGGGAGGCAGCATCATGTTGTTGGGGTTGATGGTGCGGGTGGAGGGGGGAGGGGGGTTGTTGCCATATTTGCTTCTTGATACACCAGATAGGAGGGAGGTTTGGGTAAGGGAAGCAGACAGAGTTGGGGTGGTTAAAAGTTTTAAAAATGACGGTCATGTTGGTGTAGACAGTACAAAAACCGGAAACTCGATACAAGATAAAAGGACAAGGTTAGATACAAATGGCACGTAATGTAATAGGAGTAAACGGATTGAGGGTTAAGTTGCTAACTTAGAATGTGAGGGGCCTCAATCTAGGCAAGGCCAGGAAAGTGGGCCCATACGTGGCGAGGCACAACCCGCAGATATTAATGCTCCAAGAAACCCATGCAATGAAAAAAGTAAACTCAGAGTTTAACACTAGTTGGGGCCCACTCCGCTACTAAACGGAATACTCCACACAGGCCAGGGGGGTCTTGACCCTCATCCACCAATCGTTAGGCTTTCAATATATGAACAGTAAGATAGACCCCCTGGGACGCTATGTGCTGGTGTGGGAGGTATTGGCAGGATGATCAGTGGTGTTGGTAAATATATATGGGCCTAATGCGGATGACCCGGAAGTTTTACCAAGATGCATTGCATATGCTTACCCCACTGGACGAAACCTGGGTACTCTAGGGAGGGAATTTCAATAAGATCCTGGACAATACACTCGAAAGATCATCGAATACTTCCCATGTACTCTCAAGAGCAGCCACCACTCTTCACCAGACAATGGCACAGACACTTCTCAGACGCCTGGAGAACACTACACCCACTAGATAAACAATATACATATTATTCTTCGGTGCATGACTCCAAGTCCTGCATCGACTACTGGCTCCTAACTGCAGCGCTATCAAAAGCAGTGACTAGCTGTGATATCCACTCACGCACACTGTCGGACCATTCCCCGCTTTCCCTATGCCTTAAGCTACGAAATGCACCCCCGCACGCACAGCGATGGAGGATCCCAGCTGCGATCCTTAAAGATCCCAATATCTCAGAATCCCTACATATTGAGATTGAGGAATTCCTTAATAGTAACAAAGGCTCTGTTGACAGTCCAGCCATTCTTTGGGAAACATTCAAGGTATGTATACACGGTATCATGACGCTAAGACCACTGGTATGCTTAAATCGGTTATGATGGAACTGAATTTGGTAGAGTCCAGCCTGCGGGAACACGAGAAAAGCTACAGTACGACACATAACAAGAACACCCTGGCAGATATAAAAAAATTGCTAAGTGAATTCCACAAATTAGCCAATAGAGAGGTACAATAAATGGCCGCCCCCTTGAGGGAACGTAGATATGGAGAGGGCGACAAAGCAGGGAAATCATTGGCGAATATGCTGAAAGCGGAAAACTACAGCACCCCCATTGCCAGGATACAAGCGACAAATGGGGAGGTGATGACCCAAGGGGAGGAGATAAATAATGCATTGTCACGATTCTACACAGAACTGTACTCAAACCGGGATGTTACAACAGCTTGCTAGACATACCAATCACTTAAGAAGAAATAGTTAACTCCATTAAGGCTCTGACTTTGGGGAAAGCCCTGGGTTCAGATGACTTGGGGATTCAGCTATACAAAGAATACCATGATAAGCTAGCCCCCATTTTGTTGGAGGTGTGGGAAGAAGCAATGAATAAAGGTACACTTCCCGACACTATGCGTGAAGCCATACTTGCGGTTTTACCGAAACCCTGACGCCCTGCTCATGATATGTCCTTGTACAGACCACTCTCCCTGATTAATGTGGAAGCGAAAATATTTGCTAGAATTCTTGCATCCAGGCTTCTTCCCCACATGCCCACATTAGTACATCCAGATCAATCTGGATTCATACCAAAGCGGTCCACTGCCCTTAATCTTTGGAGGATGTTTGGGGTAATGGCACAAATAAACCCAAAGGCAAAAGCAGCGGTAGCAGCACTGGATGCCAAAAAGGCATTTGACTCAGTCTCCTGGGTTTATCTATTCTTGGTGCTTGAATGCTTTGGGATGGGTATGTACTTTATACAGTGCGTTAGACTCCTCTACTCCAACCCTCGGGCAAAGGTCCTTTACGAACCACACTCAGTCTGTATTGTTTCCGCTGGGCAGGGGCACTAGACAAGGATGCCCCTTCTCGCCTAGGTTGTTTGCCCTGACATATGAACCAATGGCGGCATTTGTTCGGAAAAATCATAGACATAGTGGCATCAGAATAACTGGCCCTCCTCAAATAATGTCACTCTATGCAGATGATACTCTCCTATATGTTTGGGACCCTGAGGTAAACCTTGTACCTATTATGAAAGATATACATGAGTTTGCACAGTACTCTAGGCATAAGATTAATGACTCAAAGTCTGAGCTCTTTCCCCTAACACCAGCTACCGAATGCCCATCAAATGCCAGTGGTTTCAAATGGGCATCTATTCAGGTCTTATTTGGGCATAATTGTGCCCAAGGACAAACTCTATACGCCGATAATCACGAAGCGTACTTATAGCTATTAGCAGTGAAACTTCAGTCTTGGACTAAACTTCCTATTTCCTTATATGGCCGGATATCACTTCTGAAAATGATAGCACTCCCCAAGCTATTATATTATTTTGGTTATATTCCTCTATGGACCGGTAAATGTTTCTTCAATAAACTGCAATCGCTGGCAACGACATTCATATGGGGCAGGCGAGCCGCGAGGATCAAGTGGGACAAACTGACTGACCCATACTTCAAAGGTGGTATCCCGAACTTCGAGCTCTATTATTTGACGGCACAAGCCCAATTCGCCGAACACTGGCATGACCCGGAAGACACCGCCACACCAATTCCTATAAAAAGATATGCAGCATCCCCCACTGATCTCAGATCGGTAATACAGAGTACCCGCCATAAGGATTCCTGTAGGTATGAACCAGTAAGCATCACAGTCCATGCATGGTCCATGATATACAGGAGACTAAATGTAGAGATACAGTATGACCCTAAGGCCCCACTCTGGCACTTTCCTGGAATCTCCCTCACATTCGATGATGCTTTACAGAAAACATGGGATCCAGATAGAATACTGAAGATGAGGGGACAAGTTCCTGGAGGGCAAATATGTGAGTCTGGATACGTTTGTGGATACAATTGGGTGGGGATGGGGGGCGACAGCTAAAGTTGCGCCAATATCACTGCATGAGGGCAGCTTTCAATGCTAGATGGCGGACATTTCCAGAAGAACCTACCTCACATGAATGTACACGGGCTATGTCGGCTGGAGGTGGGGTAAAGGTGAAGATCTCCAGCTTATATGCATTGATACAGACACATTCCAAATCCCTAAACAATATTAAAATAACTTGGGAATCAGACCTGGGTACGATATCGAGCGAAGAACAATGGCGTAAATGCTGCCAGCTAACTAAAGCTGTCTAGCTAAATGCGGGGCTACGCCCGATCCAATTCAAAATATTAAACTAACTCCACTATACCCCAGGTCAAAACGGCCAAATTCACATAGCACTGTTCGGGAGAATGCTTGAAATGTGGACACCTGCAAGCAAACGTGCATCACATGTATTGGGGGTGTCCACAAATTGCTGTGTTTTGGAAATATGTTGCGGAGATCCTTGAGCAGATAACTCACATTTTGGCTTCTCTTACCCCCCCTAAGATACTTGTTTGCAGATATTGGCAAAGTAGCCAAAACCACCAGAAGGCTGTTTAACGTATCATGTGTTGTAGCGAAATGTTGCATACTGAAGTGCTGGAAGGCCACTTGTGACCCCCAGACTAAAGACTTCCTCAGTGAATTCAATATGTGTTAACAATGCCAGTAATAAACTGGCCAAAGGATTTATGGGCTCCATTCAGAGGGCATTTATGTGAAATGATGTCAGATAATGATTCCTCCCATGCATCTACACCTTGATCCTGTACTTGTTGTATAAATATGTACCATCACAACTGTATTGTAACACAAAGTATTGCTGTTCTGCATAAGCACGGACATGACGGTTAATTACTAAAAGTTTTTTTTTAAAACACTGACAAGGCTGCCAAATTTCCTTTGACTGTGGTGACCTGAAGGCCTCCAGAGGCCATTGACAGAAGGAACTCCATCACTTTATAGGTGGGGCAAGAGATTGGGTCAATCTTGCGTTCCCTGCACCACGCCTCACATCATCTCCATCTGCACGCATACAAAGACCTTGTAGATGGTCTGCATTCAGCCAGCAACACCTCAAGTACTTCACCTGAGAGGTCCCAGTCCTCATACCCCATCCTTTCAAGAGACACGCATGTAGGTTGAGGGATTCCGGGCTCGGATGTAGTATCCGACCTTCCAACTAGGTTCGGAGATCCAAAACGCCAACTGGTGAGGTGAACAGATCCAAGAGGTCAGAATACCATCATGGTCGCGCAAAACTTCTTCAACCCATGGAATGACAGGAATTGGAGGGAACGCGTAAAGGAGAGGGAAGGTCCAATCCACCAGAAACTCATCCCCCAGTGCACTCTTCACTGGGAATTCCCTCAAGCAAAACTGTTGGCATTTCCAGTTGGACTCTGTTGCAAACAGATCCACTACTGAGGTATCCCAGAGAGCGAAGACCTCCTCTAGGACTTCCTAGCACACTTCCCATTAATGCGAGACCGTACTTTGCCTGCTCAGAGCATCCGCGAAGTTGTTCTCAGTGAGATGAACTTCAGAGACCGAGATCCTGTTCTCCAGCAATCAGAACCAAAGCATCATCGCCTCCATTCAGAAGGGGCGGGAGTTCACATCACCTTGCTTGTTGAGATACTGCATTGCCACTGTGTTGTCCGTCAGAACAAGGACATGTTTCCCCTGCAGAGACGGGGTGAATGCTTTCAGGGCTTACCCGATAGCTCGGAACTTCAGCCGTTTGATGTGCCACCTGGTTTCCGTCTCTGACCAGAGGCCGCTCACTGCAAATCCTCGCATTGAGCGCCTCAACCCTTCAGAGACGCATCCGTGACCACTCGGGTCTGAGGCCAAGGAGGCCAGAAGGGTTCCCCCGCCACAAAACTGTTGCGGTCCGCCCACCAGGACAGGTCATAGACCACTGATACAGACACCCTGAGGAGATCCGAGAGAGAGCCGATGTATTGAGACTACTGATCCCTCAGTAGCCATTGCAGGGATCTCATACGCAACCTGGCCTCTGGCACTAGAAAAATGCAGGGGTCCATGGAGGCCTAGTAGGCGGAGGAAGGAAGACGCTGGTAGAGTGGCATGGTTCTGAAACAAGTCGACCATTCGTGTCAAGCAGACTACACTCTCCTCAGGAGGGAAGGTCTTCCCCACCCGGGTGTCTGGGAATGCTCCAATGAACTGGAGCCGTTGGACTGGTGTCATGTGGGACATATTTAAATTTAGGGAGAAGCCCAGCTTGTGCAGAAGCAAGCAAGTGTCCTCTAAATGAGACAAAACCTGCATTGCAGACTATCCTTGGATCAGCTAGTCGTGCAGATATGGAAATACGTGGACCCCCGGATCTCCGGAGGTGAGCCTCAACTACCACCAGGAGCTTGGTGAAGACCCTTGGGGTGGAGGTTAGACAATAGGGGAGCACCTTGAACTGATAGTGCATATCTCCTATAGTGAACATTAGGAACTTCCTGTGCTTTCGATGGATTGGACCATGAAATAAGCACCCTCTAGGTCTATCGACACCAGTCAGTCCTGTAGTTAGAGATCGTGGAGAATCACTCTCAACGTCACCATCCGGAATTTGTCTTTCCTCAAGAACTTGTTAAAAGCCCTGAGATCCAGAATTGGACGGAGACCTTCACCCTTCTTGGGTACCAGGAGATACCGGGAATACCAACCCAATCCTCTCTGCTCGGGAGGTACCTCTTCCACTGCACCCTTCAACAACAGGGCTCTCTGTTCTTCCTGGAGCTCCTGTCCAGGTTGAATTGGAGGTGGGGGCTGTCTGTCCAGTGGCTTTCTTACAAATGGCAGACAACCGCCCCACTAAATAAGCTGTAGAGACCAGCCATCATGAGTAATTCCCTGCCATTGGAGCGAATGCTCCATCAACCGTCCTCCAACCAGTCCGCTGTGAGAGGGGGAAATCAAATCGGCTTGGGAGGCTGGGTCGCCCCCGTCGCTGACGCTGCTTGTTGACCTCTAGAAGTCCTTCTCTCCCTTCCGGAGTGCGAGAAACGCTTCTGTCATTGCCTGGCCAGTGGGAGCTGTGCTCTCCTGACATAAGGAGCATATCTCCTGTAGCCCTGTGCCCTAGAGGTGAAGCTAAATGCAGGTTTGGCCAGCTGCGCAGCAAGGCCTAAGGACTTAGGAGCGATTTTTGATTCCTTAAATTTTTCTAAGGAATCGTTGGCTATCTGGCCGCACGGATCGCCCTCGAAGGGCATGTCCAGAAGCTTGACTTGGACATTAGGCGAGAAACTAGAGGTTTTTAAATAGGCCTGCCTTCTTAGTGTTATGGCTGGCACCATCGATCGGCCCACATAGTCAGCGATGTCCAGGCCCGTTCGCAGCAACTGTCTAGCCACCTCTTTCCCATCCACCACTAGCTGTAGGAAGCCTTTGCACATTTCTCCTCTGGGACATAAAGAGCAGCATTTTCAACTGCTGTCCATAAACCGAAGGAGTACTTGGCAAAACTGTTTGCCACATTTCTAGCTTTTAGGGCCATGCTACCTGAAGTGAAGGCATCTACTATTTTCACTTCCCTGTCGGGAGGCAGAGTAGACATAGAAAATGCAGGTCTAGAACAGACCGTAGCAGCCTGCATAACAAGCCCCTCAGGAGAAGGGTGAGAGGAGAGGTATGAAGGGTCTCCTCTAGCTGGCCTGTATTTTCCAGAAATGGTGGCGCTGACGCAAGGAATGGAACAAGGGTTTTGCCACATAATTGCCAGAGGATCAGCAATGGCAGGGTTTAAAGGCATATTACGTTCTGTGGTGAGGGCTTAATCTAAAATGTCAGTAAGGTCATAACCTTGTACAGGGCCTTGTACAGGGGCCACTGAAGAATGCAATCTCAGGGTGTCAATAACCCTTTCTACCAAAGCTCCGAATTTAGAAGTATTATGAAGATAGGGCTGGGCAGGGGAGTTGCTAGGTCTGGAAAAGACCCAGGGCTACGTTGATGACGGAACTGTTGGGACTGGGGGCTAGCTAGTCTTTTGGCTGTAGCTCCTGAGATTCTTTCCGGGGCTACAACCAAAAGATCAGGGGCTATAGCCCCCTTGCCCCCCCCCCCTCCCTAGCAACACCCCTGGGGCTGGGATTGCTGAAATTGGAGGTCTGGAGAGGTGTCAAGACAGCTGGCATCCTGGCGGCCTTCAGCCAGTTGCGAAAGCTGATTCTGGTCATCAAAATCATCAACCCCTCCTGAACCAAAGTAAATTGGGTCAACAGCCCCTGGGTCATCGGCATCATGACCGAAGAGACCTGCCATAGTATTCCGAAATTTGGACTGGGATTGTGGGGTGAATGTTTTCTCGACAACCGTCGACATCGACGGTTTGTCTCTCGATGCCGATATGGTAGATGTCGGTGTAGATCGGGATCGAGACACTGTAGCATCCACATCCTTGGATGCACAGGGTGGATCCGGCTTCCAGTGGATCTCTTTCGGTGTCGCAAGATTTATTGGCAGCAACATTGTCGGTAGTGGGGCACTAGAGGGGTTGGGTATACTGAGCGCAGCTCTTTATTCCGAAGCCTGTTGCGTGGGGGGGGGTTAGCTGTGCAGACTGCAGCATGCTTTTTGAACTTGTCAAGCTTCGAGGATTTGAAATTCTGCCACTCTTGGTGGGTGGTAAGCCCAGCTGACTGCTTACCTTTATCCGTCAACGACATGGAGTCCTGACGGTGGCAGTGAAGCCTTTTCTTCTTTCAGGACGAGGAAGAGTGCCTCCTCGAGTGGGACCCTTTCTTCTTCTGCCAATGTTCTTTCTTGGGGGTGTGACCGTGCCAGTGATTTTCAAGGCGGTCGACCCAGAGCGAGTTTTGCAGCACAATCGCGTAGGGATTTGGGTTGCATTTTGGTGCACGACAGACACCGTCAGTTCTGTGATGCGTGCCGAGGCACCAAAGGCACAACTCGTGTGGGTCAGTGATGGACATCTGGGGCGCCACAATCGGAACACCATTTGAAACTGGATACCCGAGTGACCGACATCTCGCGTCAAGGAATTTTGTAAAAAAAGGTACAATGTTTGAGAGAGCCAAAGCTCTGCATTCCCAAGCAGCGCGTTAGCATGCATAAAAAAGGAAGAGAGGTTGGTGCATAGTGACGTGGTATTTAAGACAACGACCAGACACCGAGCAGGATGGATCAACGGTTGACATCTGGGTCAAGGTCCACTATGCCCCCTATTGAAAATGTTCTGAAGCAGCAGTGCTGGAGGGCATATCTATCAGATGAGGAATCTGCGGGAGAAAGGCAATACATTGAAGTGCTTTACTGACCTGTGACACCCCCACTCCCAGAACCAATTACAAAATAATCTTTAGGGGCTCTTCAGACATAAAATGTCAAACTATTTCAGCAAGTGGTGCAATGTTCCCTAGAGCCTATAGTATGCATGTAATCTTACAATTCAAAGCACAGATAGGTCTAAGACACCATGCTCATCATCAAAATCCAAAAGTTGGTGCTGCATTTTATTTTTTTAATTTATAATAGTATTATATAGTAGACAAAGTCGACTTTTGAAATACTTTCTTACAATTTAAACAAACATTTGAAAATCCCATACAACTTCATTACTGTATTAAAATTCCACTGCTTTCAACTCGGGAGTCGAGAAAAAAATGTCATGTAACAAACCATTCGATACAATCATAGATCGCAAGATCTGTTTCCCGTTTTATTATTTGCATTGTACACCATCATTGTTACACCTACAGTACTGCAAAGCTAAAATCCTAAAAGTAATACCCAAAGTTACTTTAAACTTGCCTGTATGATAACAATTATTCTCCAAAATGTAGTTAAATACAAACTACAAGCGTCATGGTTGCCAACCAAGAAGATATTCTAAAGTATATCAGAGGGAATGTCAACCTCCGTACCAGCAAATCTTAGTGCCTGGAGTCGTAAATTAAATAGTGAGGGACAAGCAGTCACTATATACTGAACAAACTCTATGAAGTCCTTCCCCCACACAGACGACAAAGTCTGCCTTCTCTCGGGATGTTGCCCCATGAGCCAGTAATATGGCGTGTCTTCGGACAATTTATTTTAAATTTCAAATACTCCCAACTGAATGTGTAGCCCAAAATAGTACTAATATAACTTAGGGTACCCTCTCGTTCAGTTATATATTCGAAAACCTGGCAGCATTAGATTTGGAAGCTAAATTTACTAACACTTGTTCCTTACTCTGCAAATTCAAGGTGGTCTACTTAATTAATTTAAAAGAAGTAGCAAAAGAAGTTGTTGTTAACATAGCTGTATTCGTTATTAAACCATAAAAGCAATTAAGTATCACATTCATAACATTATACTTATCATTTCACATTAACAATATATGATAACATTTGAAAATAAAAAGGGCTTATCCGGCACACATAGGGTTTACACATACAAAGATTTGATTTAAATAAATTGATCCAGGGCATGGATATTGGAAGCACATATAGCCCTGTATAGCCAGGTTCTGTGGACACATTTTGCAAAGAAATAGACTATATTCCCTTCATATGTTTGTTTGTTTATTTATTATTTGTAATGCGCCGGAATACCCTACGGTAACAGGGCGCAGCAGATCCAGGAATTTGCGAAGCTTAGTTGCAGACAATAAAATATATACATGGCATATACACAGTAATAATGGAAGAAAGCAGGGAATATATACATATATACAGTTAACAATTGTGTGTCTGTATGTCCAAGTGACAAGAGGAAGAAGCAGATCCTGGCATTGTATTCTTAGAGAGATTCACAGCCAGGTCTGTTGTTCTAATAGCTTTCAATCGAAATCCTGGCAATAGATAGCACTTTCTCAGTCTTGAATAGCCTGGGCAAAACAATAAAAAGTGTTTAATTGACTCCTCAGGGTTGCCACAAACTTTAAAGCTCATCTCCCATGGGACTGACCACCTTGCCGTGTACTTAGCCACTTTAAGAGTATTAGTGTGGAGTTGTATGCATAAACGTTTGGCATAAACAGGGACTACATAATCTAAATACGATTAGAATCCCTCAACCCGTTTCAGCATTATATAGGGGCACCTGTCTTCAATACAACGCATGCACTTTTCAACTGGCTTATTATAGCTTCATGAACTTAGTTTTTAACCGGGTCTTTGAGCTCAAAGTTAGATGCTCTGGTTAATCCCAGAGAGTCCCCAGGTCTAGCTTCTCAAAGCCCCTACGTACAAATCGATGCCATCACAGAGAGCTAGATCCCGATGTGTTTATCAAACCAATCACCGATTCTCTATATTTGGTTAGTTCAGGGGAACTCCAGAGCCTAGACCAATACAGCAATGGTTTGGTAGCAATACCTTTGTGTATTGGATTTAAACAGCATTCCCAGCATAAATTTGCCATTGGGCCTCCCTTGGGTTGCATTAGTAAGCTCAGCAAAAAAACATCTGCCATACTTAACTCAGGGGAGGGGCAATGTCCCCACAATTCTGCACCATACAAAGCCGCAGCCCTACCCCTGTTCTTGGTACAGTTTAATGACTAAGGAAATTGCACCCCTTCCAAGATTATTATAGAGGCAACGAATTCCACCACTGAATTTTTCCAGGGTCGCTGTTGTCAGTCTAGAAATACAGATACCTCTACTTTGAGACCGCAAACGTATTTTGGTGGCCGTGGGCCAACCGTCTCATGCACGATATGACAGAATATAGGTTTTAGAGTTTGCCGATGAACGGCCATTTTGATGTAACAAGAATCGCCATTTTGTTTTCTAACCATTGCTCATTGCTTTTCTGTTCCTATTGCTTCGCAGTATATTTTCCGCTTACACTACTTGACTGTGAAACATTGTTGTCTGTATGTGAAAAGGACAAGGCCGCAGGGCCGTGAGGATAACAAGGGTTTGCTGAAACACAAACGTAGGCAGCGCCAGGAAGAATGCTCGGCTCCCTCCCGAATGTAGCCTTGAAGCAGAGCTGCAGGGCATTTAATCATTTCACAGCTGCCAGCCGGTCTCGTTATATGGTAGAATATGTTAGAATAATACCGCTAAAGGCTTGAATTATGCTTTTATTACGGCCCCCCTTTTGCTGAGCCCGCTAGAGCATGTCGGCTCCCAGGACGCGAATAGCATCTGATAGATAGCAAGGTCCGGAATGCAACTCCCCCCCTGTATGTAGTTCGCTTTCAAGAACAGAAGCGCTGTGTTCTATTCAATAACTGAAAGATGCCTTCGCACTCACAAATTGCAAATTGTTACTAGAATAGATGTTTGAAGGTGTCATAGTGGTCGGAGATGTCCATCTTCACACCAGGTTCAAAGAAACCCAATAAAGGGGGGTGTTAAACATGTCATAGCTGATTGTTTGATATGCATTTTGTAAATATGTAACTGATGTACGTAATTCACTCTCTTGTGTCCCTCGAGGTCTAGAGATACACGTCACGGGGCGTGAGACCGAGTTGGCCAACTGAGACTTTTGCTTTGCAATAAAACCCTATCTTTGGGAATACAACCTTGTGTCTGGCATCTCTATCGTGTGTGGTGACTCGCCTTGTTTCCATAGACGTCAGGGTCCCCTAGGGGCCCCTTTCAAGATGGCGCCCGAATAGGGACCCTCCCCAACTTGTTCCATCGCGTAACGTTGTAATTGAGAAAGGCAGAGAACGGCGAGGACGGGACGATCGAGCCGGGATCAAGAGGTGTTCGGGGCGCCCTGTAAAAGTGATGAGACTCCTTTGCAGATCTGCACACATCTGATCCCTTATCTACGTGCCTGGCTAGAGAACAAGGAGGCGAGGGTCCCAAAACGAGGCGGAAGCCAAGAAACACAGACACGACGTCCTTTGGTGCGTCAGTATACAGACGACTTGATTTATAAGGTGAGTCATTCCCCGATTCAAAGCATCCTGATATTGGTTGAGAGTTGACTTTGCAAAATCAAACGCCCTAGGTAAGGTTGATTAACCAGGGGGAAGGTTGAAACATGCCTGGGGTATTGTCCACCCTGCTGGGTTTTTCCACTGTGGTAGACAATCTTTGGAAGATGGCCAAATTGTACCACCTGAGGGAACGCCGCCATATGAGATGTATGTGAAGTATGGAGTGGGCGCAATAATATTCTGTGAGACTTGGAATAGGCAAACCAGAAAGCAACAAGACCATCATAGATGGTGATATAGACCTAATATTCCCGGTGATCCTGCCAGCAGACATATGGAAACAAATAAGGAAGGTAGATGACACAACGGCCTTCGGCGCCACATGGGCGGCCTTGATAATAGAAGATAGAAATAAAGCGGTTGGAGGGACACCAGGAGCGAAGATGACGGCGTTACCAGCACGTATAGTACAGAATTTAAAAACAATTGTCCCAGAGAAAAGAATCCAATGGGACAAATTGACTGCATGTGTACAAGGCAAAGATGAGTTGGCTACAGATTATTTTAATAGATTTCAGGAAGTATTCACAGACTTCAGGGGGCAGGATGTGGGTTCAGAAGCAGGAAAGAGGTTATTTGTTGACAAATATGTGAGGGGGTTAAACCTTCTGATTCAGGATCTAATAATCACATCAGAGAGTGCATGGCAAGCAAAAACGTTGGGCAAAGTACTGCATATGGCCCAATATTATGAGCGCAGAGTGACTGCAGGAAAAGAAAAAGAAGAGAGGGATAGGGTAAATCTAAAGACACGAGTATTAATGTAGCAAGTAGTAGGACATAATAGAGGGCGAGGGAACGCACAAGGAAGGAGTAATTCGAATATGCATGGGGGAACAGTGGGATCGAATCAGTGTGCATATTGTAAAGAGGAAGGACATTGGCGAGCGCAATGCCCGCATCTACAGAATAGAAATGGGTCTGGAGACAGCATAGAGGACACCCAGGAGCGAATGGACCAAATAGGAATAGTATGCAGCAGTATCATAATAACAGAGGTAATCAAAACCAAGGCCAACACCAGAATGCCCCAAACCAGAGTCAGGGACAGCAAAACCAACAATATGCAAATCAGAGTGGGGGAAATAGAGGGAAGAGTGGAAATGTTTTCGATACACAGTCAAACACGTATTACAGTAATAGTAATGATTACACATCGGACGATGTGTTATTTCCCCAATAGGGCAGCACAGGACAGGGGTCGGAACCAGTGTCTATTCCCGTGAATCAGAGAGGACCCTATGTAGAAATGAGAGTCGGGAATGAGGAGCACCACTTTCTTGTAGATACAGGAGCACAAAAGTGTTCAATAGACCATCACTTGGTTCCAGAAATACCACTGTCAAGGCAAAAGAATATTTCCGTAGGGTTCGCAAGTACACCAGTCATAAACCCAGTGTCCAAACCAGTCCCAGTTACTATAGGACTATTTACTGAACATTGTCCCTTTCCTTCTAACAGAAAATTGTGGAGAAAATTTGTTGGGATTAAATTTATTGAAAAAACTAGGTTCTGTTATACATTGCACGGCAGACGGAGTGTTTCTAACGATATGGCCACACGATGCCCCTGTGTCAGAATTCATGTCTGAAGCGTTACCAGGGGAGCTAAGTAAAGTACCAACCTGTATATGGGCAATGCATGACAACGATGTGGGATGTTTAAAGATAGAGCCAGGAAAGATTATTTTGAAAGAAGTTGTTACCCTACCGCGAATACCCCAATACAAAATTTCGGTTGAAGGTGAGAAAGGATTGAAGAGTATTGTTACTGATTTGGTGAAATTAGGGGTAATCGAGGAAATCACAGGCAGTACATGCAACAGCCAGATTCTTCCGGTTTATAAAAAAGGAGGTAATGAGGTACCATACCGTTTCATAATTGATCTACGCGCATTGAATAAGGTAGTAGATCTGCAATTTCCTCTAGTGCCAGACGTCACTACAATATTGACAATGATACCTGTTTCAGCAGAATATTTTAGTGTAATAGATTTGAAAAACGCATTCTTTAGTATTCCAGTGGACAAGGACAGTAGATATTTGTTCGCGTTCACATTAGGAGGACGATCATTTACATTTACGCGGATTCCGCAAGGTTACACGGAAAGTCCAAGTATTTACAGTAGAGCATTAAAAGAACAGCTAGACATGCTGGAATTACCCATTGGTTGTGTACATTTGCAATACATAGACGATCTATTGCAAGCTGCAGACACAGAGGAGATTTGTAAAGAAAGCACTGTATTACTACTGTCACACCTAGCGGCACATGGCCATAAAGCTAGTTTGAAGAAATGTCAGTATAATCGAAAGGAGGTGGCTTATTTGGGCTACCTACTTTCAAAAGGAGGGAGAAGACTAACGCCAGAACGCATAGAAAGTATTTCTTGTATGCCTATTCCACAGACACAAAAAGGAGTCAGAGCCATAATAAGCATGGCTTCGTATTGCCGACAATGGATTGGTAATTTTGCGTTAATTGTGAAACCATTAGTGAATTTAACTAGAAAGGATGTGGTTATGCCTTTGAAGTGGGATAAGGAATGTCAGAAAGCATTTGATGGATTGAAAACTGCATTTTGCTTGGCTCCAGTTTTGGGTACGACGAACTATGAGAACATTTTTAGACTATTTGTGTGTGAAAGTGAAGGATGTGCATTGGTGGTTTTGACACAGGAACAAGGTGGAAGAAATAGGCCGTGCGGCTATTTTTATTCTGCGCTGGACCCTATAGCGCACACACTACCACAATGTTTGCGATCTGTCGCGGCGGCTGCTGCGTCAGTGAAACAAACGGAAGGGATGGTATTGGGGCACACTTTAATTCTGATGGTGACACATCCCATAGACGTTCTATTAAATAGGACACAGACGCAACACCTCACCTCTGCTAGATTGAAAAGATATGAGATTATCTTGTTTGCGCTACATATCCAAATTATGAGGTGTAGCGCTTTGAATCCTGCAGAATTAATGCCACTGACCTTAAAAGAAATTGGGAAGAATGAATCACCTCCCCAGAATTGCTTAATGGTCACTGAGGAAGAAACTAAGGGAAGAGTTGATTTAAGTGATATTCCACGGAAAGAGCCGGATGAACAAGTTACTTTCTTACCTGGTGACGTTCTTTCGATGGGATGGTCCGACAACGTATTCCATATCTATGACATGTAATCACCACAGCTGTGCTGCTTCAGAAACTTTTTTCGGCGTCTGCGTCCTGCATCGATGACGTCGATGCGCTGTCGTCGAGGACCTCCTCAGACGTCCGACGTCATCCGATGTGATTAGTAGGACGCACGACGCCCGTAGCCTCAGTTGTAGTTTTTTCCCCCAGAACGTGTGACATTAGTCAACCTCCAGTCAGACACAAAGCCTTGCGGAACGTAAGCTGCAATGGCAAAAGAAATTCTGCAGCGGGGAAGGCAGGGCGGGAGCGATATGGAATACGTCGTCGGACCATCCCATCGAAAGAACGTTACCAGGTGAGAAAGTAACTTGTTCTTCGAGGGGATTGGGTCCTCCGACGTATTCCATATCTATGACAGACTCCCAAAGCAGTACCAGAGCAAGGAGGAGGGAAAGAATTTAGAATCAAAATTTAGAATAGCCAATCAAATAGCAGAGCAAAGGACCGCCTTGCCAAATGCCAGATCCTGTCCTCGGATAGAATCGAGGGAATAGTGACGTACAAATGTATGTACTGAAGCCCAGGTGGCTGCATCACAGATGTTGCGAATAGGAACACCCCTCTGCAGGGCAGTAGATGCAGCCATACCCCTGGTAGAATGGGCACGCAAGCCAGCCGGTGGGTCCTTACCGGCCAAGCGGTAACACTCCGAGATGGCCAAAATAATCCGGCGAGACAAAGTCTGTTTCGCCACAGCTTTCCCCAAACGCTTTCCAGCGTAACCAATAAAGAGTTGATCGTCCACTCTGACCCGGGACATGCGTGAAACATAAAAGCTTAAAACTCTCCTAGGATCAAGCCTATGGAGCCTCTCCTCTTCCTTACCAGGATGCGGAGGAGGATAGAACGCCGGAAGAACAACCTTCTGGGCCAGATGAAATTCCGTCACTGCCTTCCGAAGAAAAGAAGGACGAACTCTAAGGAAAACCCTGTCCTTGTGAAATACAGTGAAGGGTGGCTTAACTGAAAGTGCCTGTAACTCACTTGCGAGCGGAAGTAACCTCAACTAAAAACACAGTTTTCAGAGTTAACAGCCTCAAAGGGCAAGAATGCAAAGGCTCAAACGGAGCACCCATAAGAAACTTAAGAACAAGGTTTAAATCCCAACCGGGCACCAGGAAAGGTGACGGAGGGAACACATTAGTGAGCCCTTTCAGAAACTGTGAAATTAAAGGGATTTTAAAGTAAGAACCCTCTTCAGACGAGCGCTTAAAGATGGACAGCACCGCCAGGTAACCTTTAATGATACCCACTTGCAAGCCCCTGTGGGCCAAAGAAAGTAAAAAAGGACAGAACCATGGGGATGTCACATGCAAAAGGATCCACATTCTGAACTCTGCACCAGTCGCAGAACTTACGCCAACGGCAACGATACAGAGACTTTGTTGCTGGCCTTCGGGCTGAAAGCAACACCTCCATCACGTCTTCAGGGAGGTCCCAATCCTTATACCTCAACCTTTCAGAAGCCAAGCGTGAAGGTTGAGGGATCTGACCTCTGGATGGAGAACCTGACCCCCCTCCCGTGAGAGCAGATCGTCTCGGTAGGGAAGACGACGTGGAGGGCAGATGGACAAGTCGAGAAGGTCCGGGTACCACGTCCTCCGAGCCCACGCCAGGGCAATGAGGATCATCCGGGAACCGAACTTCCGTAACCTCCGCAGCACTTGCGGGATGACGGGGACTGGAGGAAACGCATACAGCAGCGGGAATGACCACTCCACCACAAACGCGTCTCCTAAGGCTCCTTTTGGAGGAAATTCCCGCGAGCAAAACCTTTCGCACTTCCCACACATCTGAAGTAATGGCCTGAAGTTGAAGGGCCTGGAGGACTTGAGAAAGAGTCACCATCTTGAACTTGTCCTTCCTGAGGAGTTTGCTCAAACCGCGCAAGTCCATGATGGGTCTCAATCCCCAGTCTTTCTTCGAAATCAAAAAATAGGGGGAATACCATCCCTTGTTCCTCTCCGCTACAGGCACCAGTTCTATGGCGTCTTTCTCCAGCAGGGCTTGAATTTCCAGCGCAAGGAGCGGATCCGGACTCTTCAAAGAGAGGTTCCCTGGTGGATTGTCGTGAGGCCTCTGCCGAAAAGGAAGAAAGTAGCCGCGGGTTACGATCTCCAGAACCCACACATCCAAAGTAATGGCTTGCCACTCTACAAGATGCTGCGCCAGCCTTCCCCCAACCGGCGAACCATGGGACATGACTGAGTGGGAGCGGCTGCGGCGTTACCTGAGGGCAAAGAGGCAACTGCCCGAGTGGCCTTGGCACCACAGGTACCCTGTCGTCCACCTCTGGTACCCCTGCGTTGGCCTCCGACTACCAGCTCCTCTCGCTTTACTGAAGGACGAGTAATAGCGAAAGGAACCACCCCTCCACTGCTGTCCCCTAGGACGAAAAGGCGGAGGTTGGCGAACTGCAGCGCCCAACCACTTCGCTGCAGCTTTTGAGGTCTGCAACCTCTCAAGGCTCTCGTCAGCCTTGCTGCCAAAAAGGTGTTCACCGTCAAAGGGCATGTTGAGGAGCCGGGACTGCACATCAGGAGCAAACCCTGACTTCCGCAACCACGCAAACCTGCGTATCACGGTGCTCGCCGCTATGGACCTACTGACGCATTCAGCTAAGTCCAAACCCGACTGAACAGACTCACACATGGCATCCTTACCATCCTGGACCATAGCAAGGAAACCATCCCGTTTGTCCCCTTCGGGAATATGTTCAGCCGCTAACGCTACACAGTTCCACAGAGTGTGTGTGAAACGAGACAAGGCACAAATGGAGTTGGCCGTCTGAAGCGCCATACCGCCAGAAGACGACACTTTCTTCGCCCAGCCATCAAAACGTTTGTCGTCCCTATCAGGAGGGATGGTAGGGTACGACGCCTGCTTTGCCGCAGCCGTGGCCGACTGCACCACCAAACTCTCCGGAGTGGGGTGCCTGGTCAAGTAGCAGGGGTCGCTACTAGCTGGACGGTATTTTCACGACAAGGATCTGCCCACCGCCGGGAGACTCTCCGGAGCAGTCCAAGCCGCCGCCACTGTTAGGCAGAAACCTGTGCAGTTCCCTTGGGGAACACTGCAAAAGATTTAAGACTACAGGTAGAGCAGTAAACCCCTTTGGTAGCAGTCTGTACCACCCAGATTTACCTGGTAGCTGTGGCTGAGCAGTCAGACTTCTCTCAAGAAGAGTTAGGCAGTATGCAAAGTATACACAATATGTACCAAAACACAATAGCACAAGCAAACACTGACCAGAGCTTGGTTTCAAAAGAATATTGTTATTTATTTAAAAACACACATAAGTAAAAACACTCTAGCAACGAATATGGTAAAAACACTTCAACACAGTTATAATGAAAGTAAATTCAATCCTTTCTCCTATCTAGACAACTCTAGGTTAACACCACTTAATTAAAACAGAGGTGAGTGCTTAACGTTAGATGACACTCTAGTAGTTTCCAAGAAAGGGAGAGAAAAAGCAGAAATAGGTTAAACACACCACTCTAAGGTCCAGAACACTTGCAATAGGCTTAAAGAAGCACAAAGTCACAGGTGAGCAAAAGTCACTAGGCAGGGCCCACTCTTAGAGTAGCCGGAGCGAAAAGGTGCCCAAGATCACACTGTTAGTTAGAGATTCAAGTCTTGCAAAGAGTCACAAAGAGTTTTAGAGTGGCTCAGAAAGTTTAGCCAAAGTGTCCCAGGCACTCCCAGGTTCGAAAGCCGGGGACTAAATCTACCCCGTACAGTCGGTGGCAAGGGAAGCCAGGCGGAACACAGTACCTTAAGCGGAAAGGATCCTCCAGCGGTGGCAGTTGTTCCAGGCAGTGGCAGCAGGGCTCGACGTCGGTCAGGGGAGAAGAAGTTCTCGCTGAAGAGCAGAAGAGGAGGGTCGTTGCACTGCCCGGGAAGAAACCAGCCGCGGAGTCCTCCGGTTAAAAGGGTTGGTACCGACTTTCGCGGTAGGGGGGTAAAGTGTGGTATTCCGGTTGCCGGGGTGCTTGGCACAGGCAAGGCGGCCACGAGATACCTCAAAGAACGGAAAGAAGGCGAAAACTGGTTGTCCCCACCAGTTAAGGGAAGGAGCCACTCCGTTAAGAGTTCTCCTCGGTCGTCGGGAAAAAGTGGTGAGACGGTTCAGCAGGGCTCCACCGGGTGGTGTCGTCGAAGCAGGTCGGCTCAGCTCTTCCCTCGTCGGATTCTTGGTCCTGTGGCGACTTCTGAAGTCCCAGTCCCCAAAGCCCTGCTTTTATGCAGCAAGCCCCCATTCACCCAGCCTAGCTGTCACTCAAACATGCTAAGTGGTGAGCCGGGCGGCTCACCACTTGGGCCAATCAGGACGGAGTGCGACTTGAGTTACCAAGGTAACTCAGTCCAGGGTGCCTAAATCCCCCTCCACCCCTCCTAAGTACCCCAGACAGAGTGGCACCACTTTGGAGGGCTTCTGTGGAGAAGCCCGCCAAAAGTGGAACAAAGGGCTCCACTTTGGGTCAGAGTTACAGAGGCGAACACCAACGCCATTTTAGAATCAAGTTTTGGCAAAAAGTCCCAACCGGAGTTATAAAAAGAAATATATAAACCGGCGGGATGTTTAAGGCTACCGTAAATAAATAATTAAATGTGTTAGCCTAAAACAATGGGAAATCCCATAGGGAAATATTCGCGGTCGAATATAAAAAGTAGTTTCCACTGCCACCAGCCAAAACTCGATCAGGGGGGACGGAGACGTGCCCCCTCGACTAACAGACCCTGGGGCAATCGAATTGCCCCAGCCAGTACGTCCACAATATGATGGTTTGTACTGGTTCTGTTCAGGATTCAAGACTAGCAAAGTCTTTGGTGACTTTACATGCCCTGGGAGACAGTAGTCAGTCCCAGGGTATGGAGTCTATGTTGGGGAGTCCCTAGGACACTCCTGGGTCACGGCACAGAGGGTGCTGTGTAACCCACATCACAAAAATACATGAGGCCCTATGGAGTAAAAGACCCCATAGCCCATTCAACACAAGGTTTAACCAAGATAACACAGTTCAACATGTCCAAGAGTGAGGGTAAAAGAGTCTCACTCTTGGCAGGAGAAAAAAATAAACTCCAGAAATCCAGCAAAGCTGCTGGGGGACTCACTAGGGAGGGAAATTCAGCCTAAACAGAGAATTCTCCCTAACACTCGCCCCCCCCAGACTAAGGGACAGGAGGATTTAATCCACTCCTGGATGAACCTCATACTTCTAGTCGATGATATACATCCTAGAGAGTCCATCAGCATTTTGATGGTGACACCTTGACCTATGCTTAAGGGAGAACTCAAAGGTTTTCTTTTGCAAGCTAAAGGACCTACAAACCCTTTGAGGAACATCAGTCTTTTTGTTATAGGGGATCTGGTTGACCAGTCCCTCAGAAGTTGGGACAACTTCTGAACCTATGTTAGGCTTTTTGAAGGGGTCCTTATAAAGGATTCCCTTAGATCTAGAGGGGCCTCCAAGGTTCCTCACCACCTCTCTTGTGGGAGCAGGTTGGGTCTTAGGCCTCTTGGTTGGAGGGGTTGGGGTTAGGCAATGTACCTGCTTCCCCTTCCTCTTAGATCTACCCTTACCTATTTTAGGAGTTTCCCCCCTAATTTTAGGATTTGAGTTGGGTTCTTCAGTAGAAGGTCCAACAGTCTGAAGGTTTTTGGCCTTAGACTTTTCTTTTCTGGTTTTCCACCAGCACTGAGAATTACCAGTTCTCTCAGGTTCAGATAGGGGCCTAGTTGGTCTATCCACCTCTTCCTCAGAAGCAGGGGGGGTCAGAGACTCGGAAACTAGGGGAACAAGGGTGGAGCTTGGTTGGGGCTCCCATGTTCCTAGCATACTATCCTGAAATGTGCCTGGGTTAGAGGTCAACTTATTAACACCAGGGCTTGTAGTGGGGTTCTCAGTAGAGGGTCCCACAGGCTTAGAAGGGTCCTTCAAGGTAGCCTTTCTAGCCAATTTGGTTAAGTTCTGCTTCTCCATACTGGGAGGCCTGGGGGTATGTGACACTACTCCTAGAGTTCTTAGGTCATTCCCCAACAGGACCTTCCCAGGTACCTCAGTCTGTACACTGACAGGGATCCTCACTGTCATGTTGTTACACTGAATGAGGGCTGGTAGAATAGGAACCATTTGGACAGGGCCTCCAGACATCTTAGTGGGACCTTTGGGTGCTTTGGCCACATCCTCAGGTTGAAAGAAGCTTTCATCCACTACTGTTCTGCTGGCCCCAGTGTCTCTCCTGGCAGGAGTATCCTGGCCATTGACAAGAACACTGTCCACATAATACACCTTAGAGTTAACAGGTAGGGAGTTATACACAACCCTATTCTGGGGACTAACCAGATCCATAGACTCTAAGTTGACAGTTGCTTGAAGTCCCAAGGGATCTTCAGCAAAGAGTTCAAAGTGAGCACTAGCCATCTGTACTTCATCCTCAGGAGTGAAGGCTAAGGAGACTGTGCTGATCCCTGCAGGTTTACCCTTGCACTTGGGATCTCCTTTGATATGGTCAGTACCCTGACAGACATAGCATTGTCCAAATGCTCTCTGGAAGGGTGGCTTGTTCTGACCTCCTTCTGGCTTGTGGCCAGAAGGTACAGTAGCCTGACTAGGTTTCCCATGTGGCTTACCCTGGTTATTTTGTGGTTTGGGGCCCTCTTTGGGATAGGAATTATTAGAATTCTCTTTGGAGTCCTTTTTAGACTGTTTCTCCCCATCCTTCTTCTGAGTTACCCCAGAATCCTTGTGAGTGGCCCTGTTGGCAACCCACAAGTCAGCAGCCTTAGCTAGCTTCCGGGAATCTAATTCCTTGGAATCAGCCAAGTGTTGTCTGAGCTCAGGAGAGCAGGCATCATAAATAGTCTCCAACATAAACAAATTCTTCATACCTTCATAAGTGTTCACCTTGTAACCCTTAATCCATCCCTCTAAGTTTTTCAAACATTCACTCACCCAGGTAGCCCAAGGGGTACCATCATGCTTTTTGAGGCTCCTAAACCTCTTAAGATACTGGGAAGGGGTCTTCCCAAACCTAGCTATCAAAGCTAGTTTCACACATTCATAGTCCTTCCTATCCTCCTCCCCCATCTCCATTACCACATCAGTTGCAACAGGGGGAAGCCTAGAGAACAACCAGGTGAGTAAGTCATTTCCTGTGATGTTCTGGAGCCCATGATTATATTCAAACAGAGACAACCAATCCAACACATCCAACTTAGGCTCATACATACCAACCAATTCTTTAGGCATCCGGGGTCTTTTAGGACTGGAACTTCTAGAGGAGCCAGATAGAGAAACATTCTCAACAGATAATTTCTTCATTTCTAAGTCATACTTGAGCTCCATTTCCCTTAGCCTTAGTTCTTTGTCAGTTTGAGCATTAAGTTTCTTATACTCCAATTCTAGCTTCATTTTCTCCAGTTCAAAGTACTGAGGACTAAATGTGGGACCTGGTAAAGGTCCAGTAGGCACAGCAGGTAGAGCAGGCAGAGGCCTAGGGGGGACAGTTACAACAGCCTCACCCTCCTCTTCTGACTCTTCCTCAGAATCATCAACATTTTGCTCCATGTTAACTTCAACACTGTCATCTACAGTTGCTGGAGTGGTAGGTTCCTCTGAACCATCACCCAGACTTTGGTTAGCTAACAATCTTTCAATCAGCTCCATTTTCTTGCCCTTAGTCAGGAGATCCTTATGTTTACAGAGCACTCTTAAACAATCAGCAGTTTTGGCTGCAAGGGACTCTTGACTATAGCTTTCTATAACTGACATGTTAGAGGTTTTACTTTTTCAGTGCTAAGCTTTGTGGTTAGTTGCACTAAGGTATCTAAAGCACAATAAAGTGTATACTCAATACAAATCCCACCGCTGTACACCAGTGTTAGGCAGAAACCTGTGCAGTTCCCTTGGGGAACACTGCAAAAGATTTAAGACTACAGGTAGAGCAGTAAACCCCTTTGGTAGCAGTCTGTACCACCCAGATTTACCTGGTAGCTGTGGCTGAGCAGTCAGACTTCTCTCAAGAAGAGTTAGGCAGTATGCAAAGTATACACAATATGTACCAAAACACAATAGCACAAGCAAACACTGACCAGAGCTTGGTTTCAAAAGAATATTGTTATTTATTTAAAAACACACATAAGTAAAAACACTCTAGCAACGAATATGGTAAAAACACTTCAACACAGTTATAATGAAAGTAAATTCAATCCTTTCTCCTATCTAGACAACTCTAGGTTAACACCACTTAATTAAAACAGAGGTGAGTGCTTAACGTTAGATGACACTCTAGTAGTTTCCAAGAAAGGGAGAGAAAAAGCAGAAATAGGTTAAACACACCACTCTAAGGTCCAGAACACTTGCAATAGGCTTAAAGAAGCACAAAGTCACAGGTGAGCAAAAGTCACTAGGCAGGGCCCACTCTTAGAGTAGCCGGAGCGAAAAGGTGCCCAAGATCACACTGTTAGTTAGAGATTCAAGTCTTGCAAAGAGTCACAAAGAGTTTTAGAGTGGCTCAGAAAGTTTAGCCAAAGTGTCCCAGGCACTCCCAGGTTCGAAAGCCGGGGACTAAATCTACCCCGTACAGTCGGTGGCAAGGGAAGCCAGGCGGAACACAGTACCTTAAGCGGAAAGGATCCTCCAGCGGTGGCAGTTGTTCCAGGCAGTGGCAGCAGGGCTCGACGTCGGTCAGGGGAGAAGAAGTTCTCGCTGAAGAGCAGAAGAGGAGGGTCGTTGCACTGCCCGGGAAGAAACCAGCCGCGGAGTCCTCCGGTTAAAAGGGTTGGTACCGACTTTCGCGGTAGGGGGGTAAAGTGTGGTATTCCGGTTGCCGGGGTGCTTGGCACAGGCAAGGCGGCCACGAGATACCTCAAAGAACGGAAAGAAGGCGAAAACTGGTTGTCCCCACCAGTTAAGGGAAGGAGCCACTCCGTTAAGAGTTCTCCTCGGTCGTCGGGAAAAAGTGGTGAGACGGTTCAGCAGGGCTCCACCGGGTGGTGTCGTCGAAGCAGGTCGGCTCAGCTCTTCCCTCGTCGGATTCTTGGTCCTGTGGCGACTTCTGAAGTCCCAGTCCCCAAAGCCCTGCTTTTATGCAGCAAGCCCCCATTCACCCAGCCTAGCTGTCACTCAAACATGCTAAGTGGTGAGCCGGGCGGCTCACCACTTGGGCCAATCAGGACGGAGTGCGACTTGAGTTACCAAGGTAACTCAGTCCAGGGTGCCTAAATCCCCCTCCACCCCTCCTAAGTACCCCAGACAGAGTGGCACCACTTTGGAGGGCTTCTGTGGAGAAGCCCGCCAAAAGTGGAACAAAGGGCTCCACTTTGGGTCAGAGTTACAGAGGCGAACACCAACGCCATTTTAGAATCAAGTTTTGGCAAAAAGTCCCAACCGGAGTTATAAAAAGAAATATATAAACCGGCGGGATGTTTAAGGCTACCGTAAATAAATAATTAAATGTGTTAGCCTAAAACAATGGGAAATCCCATAGGGAAATATTCGCGGTCGAATATAAAAAGTAGTTTCCACTGCCACCAGCCAAAACTCGATCAGGGGGGACGGAGACGTGCCCCCTCGACTAACAGACCCTGGGGCAATCGAATTGCCCCAGCCAGTACGTCCACAATATGATGGTTTGTACTGGTTCTGTTCAGGATTCAAGACTAGCAAAGTCTTTGGTGACTTTACATGCCCTGGGAGACAGTAGTCAGTCCCAGGGTATGGAGTCTATGTTGGGGAGTCCCTAGGACACTCCTGGGTCACGGCACAGAGGGTGCTGTGTAACCCACATCACAAAAATACATGAGGCCCTATGGAGTAAAAGACCCCATAGCCCATTCAACACAAGGTTTAACCAAGATAACACAGTTCAACATGTCCAAGAGTGAGGGTAAAAGAGTCTCACTCTTGGCAGGAGAAAAAAATAAACTCCAGAAATCCAGCAAAGCTGCTGGGGGACTCACTAGGGAGGGAAATTCAGCCTAAACAGAGAATTCTCCCTAACAGCCACCCTTCTCTGCAAAGCCATATGGAACGGCAGTACCGGGTCAGTTGGGGGACCAACATCAAGGATGTCCGTTAGATCATCCTGCACAAACTCCCCTGGGGGAGCAGACCATCCCAAGTACTCAGAAACCCTAGCCATAAGGCGCCGGTACGAGGAATCGGCATGAGAGCCAGGCTCAGGCCTACAAAACTCCACCTTTGGAGAGGTTTCCAGTCCACTGGCATCATGCAGTGACTGCCTCAAATCGTCAAACTGACTATGGCCCGAGACAATTTCATCTAGAACCTGACTAGGAACCAGGCCATCAGAATCCTCATCCGCCTCTGAAATATATTCCAGGTGGCGAAAAGAAGGCACCCGAGAGTGCTTGCTCTTAACCAGAGCCTTCCTAGGGGGTTCCCTCGTGCCACGTGGTACCTCCGACCCGAAAGGCGTCGAAGGCGTCGAGCGAATCGGCGCCGAGAGAACAGGCATCGGCGGCGAGAGGATCGGCGTCGAGGAAATCGGCGTCGACGTCAGATGCAGCGCCGCCAGCATCGGCGGTGTCGACACAGCCCTCGAAGCCGGAGCCCCGAGCGTGTCCTTCGACGACCTGAGCATGCACGGCTTCGACGACTTCCTCGGAGCCGGAGCCTCGAGAAAGCCTGTCGACGCCCTCGACGCCTCAGACGTCAATGTCTTCCTGGAAGACCTCACAGGTGCACACGGTCTCGAACGCGTCGAGGACCGGGACCTGGAACGGGTACGTCGAGAACGAGTCTCCTTGTCCGAACGGGACCTCTCCCGTGACTCATGCCGACCACTCTTGCGAGCAGTGTCTCTCGACCTCTCACGACCGACCCCACTCGGGGGCGCGTATGGCTTAGTACCCTGCGACTCAAGAATCGCCAGCATTTTCTTCTCAAAGGAAGCCCATTCCTCTGGCGTCGCACGGCTGGTGGGGTAAGCGACGTGCCGGGCAGAGTCCTCCGAAGAGGACCTGGAAGACGACAGGTGTCAGCGCTTCCGAGAATGCCTCGAAGAGGCTGAGGAGTGGCGAGACCGACTCCTAGAAGGAGACCCACGAGACTTCCGACGATGACGCGGAGAGTCACCCCTCGAATCATCCGTCGAAAGCCCCGCAGATCTCGACTTCCGGGGCTTGGACACCCGACCTACCGACAACTTCTTACGTTCGCGTAAGGCTTTGGACGTGAGCGACTGGCAGTCGATACAGTCATCCGTGTCGTGGGCCTCCCCGAGGCACCAGAGGCAGGCGTCGTGCGAGTCCGTCACCGACATCTTGGACCCACACTCCCCGCACTTCTTGAAGCCCGGACGCGGGGTCGAAGACGAAGTAGAAGACATCTTCACACGAAGGATTTTCACAAAAACGAACAGGTTCGAAGAACTGAGAAGAACAGAACTCCAAAGAGTCGAGGCATTAACCGAGATTCACGAAGCAACACGTTCACGGAAAAAACGGAACTGAGGCTACGGGCGTTGTGCGTACTACTTATCACATCAGATGACGTCGGAGGAGGTCCTCGACGACGGCGCATCGACAGCATCAACGCAGGCGCCGAAAAAAGTTTCCGAAGCAGCACAGCTGTGGTGATTACATGTCATAGATATGGAAAACGTCGGAGGACCCAATCCCCTTGAAGGAGAGTTATTTTGTGAAGGTTCATGTTTTTTAAATTACCAAATGGCACGACAACTGCGGCATAGGCTATCACTACCTTAGAGAGTGTTGTAGAAAGTAAAAGAATCCCCTATAATTCAGCACAAGCCGCAGAAATAATAGCATTGACCAGAGCCTGCGAGATTTCTGAAAATTTGAATGTGAATATATATACTGATAGTCAGTATGCCTTTGGAGTGGTTCATAATTTTGGTCGACTCTGGGCTGAGAGAGGGTTTCTGACATCACATGGTGACAGAATTCAACATGGCCCTTTGATTGTATGATTGCTGTCTGCACTCACGTTTCCAAAGCGCCTAGCAATAGTGAAATGCGAGGCACATAAAAAAGTAACATGCAAAATAGGAGAGGGAAACGCGTTTGCAGAAAGAATTGCGAAACAAACTGCTACTGATTTGAATACCAAGATGATGGCGGTTCAGACAGAGGAAGTACCCTGTATGATAGAAGATGGAGTTGCGACTGTCAAAGAAATGCAGGCCGAGGCTACGGCCGATGAAATACAGGGATGGGCAGAGGGATCTGCTGAATTGGGTCTGGAGGGTTGTTGGGTGGACAAGGGAACTAGAAATTGGATGTTGCCAAATTCGTATGTGACTGCAAAGGTCACAATGGCCCACAGCCCTACGCACATCTGTGCCACGAAAATGATACAGCACCTTTCTACAGTATGGCAGAATGTAAACCTAAAAAGAATGCAGAGAGGTTGGTGCAGAACTGTATCACGTGTTTACAACACAATGTAGGAAAGGGAACAGTGACTCCAACAGGCAGTTTTGGCCCGCCCTCCATGCCGTTTGAGGTAGTTCATTTTGATTTCATAGAGATGGAGAGGTGCCAAAACTTAAAATACGTCTTGGTGGTGATCTGTGCATTCAGTAAGTGGGTGGAGGCATATTCTTTGAAAGATTGCACAGCAATGAGTACGGCAAAAGTAATGTTGAAGGAGTACTTTTCCAGATTTGGCTTGCCCCGGGTCTTATGGTCTGATAATGGACCGCATTTTGTGGGTGCAGTGGTATTACAGATATGTGCTGGTCTCCAGATTGATAAGAGATTCCCATAGTTCAAGGCATCCGAGTTCTGCCGGTCTTGTGGAGAGACACAACGGGATTCTTAAATCAAAGATTAGAAAGATTTGTGCGGGAAGCAAGTTGAGTTGGGTGGATGCATTACCAATAGCACTATTATGTATGCGTACGTCTGTACAGGCTAAAACTGGGCTCTCCCCGTACGAAATCGTAATGGGGAGGCCGGCAAATGTTTGGTGCGCACCTCAGCCAAAACGACTTAGTGAAATAGAAAATCCTGTACTTAGTACTTATTGTGGCCTTTTAATGCAGAAATTGCGTTTGATTCATCAGCAGGTGCAGGAGGCATTACCAGTGAGATACACCGGTCCGGGGCACGCGCTGGAGCCAGGAGACTGGGTGCTGCTAAACAAACTTTGAAAGGAAGTCATCATTAGCACCCAAGTGGCGCGGGCCCCATCAAGTACTTCTGGCGACGCAGACGGCAATACAGGTGGATGGATGCCACCCATGCCAAGAAGATTCCAACTGCATTGAAAAGACTTGCCTGACACTGATGACCGGAAAGAGGCAGCAGTCCCAGAAACGAAAGAAACTGTTGCCAGTAAGCAGCCACCTAATCTGCCAAAACGAGAAGTGAAACTCGAAACAAAGCCTGAGATGATTGCCAAAGAGTGGGAAGGGCAAAGAGTGCCCCAACGTTGCCCAGCAGAATCGACATCACTGCTGATCGACGCGAAATCTGCCTTACAGATACCAGCAAAACCAAATCGTGTACCCCTTTGGCGCCCACAAGCACTTGCCAGCACGCCAAAAAACGGATCTGCATCATTGGCGCGGCGCACACCAGCACCTGTAGTAGCGCCACAGGCTGACTTCGAGCCTGAATCTGGAAGTGCACCGGCACTGTTCACGGATCATACGATACCAGGAGCAAGGCGATACAAGCTGCGGCCTCGGAAGACAAAGTGATCCGCAGTTTTTTTTGGTGTTTATGTCAACCTCTGGTTCAGCTCATGGACGGAGAAAGAACCAGAGGTGTAGAGGAGAGAAGCGTGAGAATTGTGCAAATCGGACAATTCAAGACTCGCGGCTCCTCGGTGCGATCATAAAAAGTACATGTGTCCGGAACCAGAGCAGACAAGCTGGGCGCACATGGTACTATGGCAAGTGAGATAACTGATTAACAGTACATGTGTCCGGAACCAGAATGGACAAGCTGGGCGCACATGATACTGAGGCGATAAGATAACCGATCAAAGGTCCTCTGAGCAGTATAAGAAGTGATCTCGCCTAAAAACAAATAATCGAATCCAGGCTAAAAAGGGCATGCAGAACTGAACTGTGACAAAGAATTCCATTGAACTTATAAACATCAGAGCAAGCGCGACGAAGAGAGATATCCACAACGAACTGTGATAAGGAAGAAGAAGGACGACGAGAAACATGCCGGGACCGGTTTCAGCCTCCTCCTGCACCACCACCGCTGAGAATGAGTCAGTTATAAAGACTATGGGGGTCATTACGACCCTGGCGTTAAGGGTTTAACAGCGCCGTAAAAGGTGTCGGCGCCGTTAAACCCTTAACGCCTGATTACGAGGTCCCTTTGCGGGACCCAACCTTAACGGCTGGTTTTACCAGCCGTTAAAGTAGGGTGCCGCAAAGGGACCTTGGTGCTAAGTACGGTGCCGCAATTTGCGGCACCGTACTTAGCGCCGTCTCCATTCCCATTGAGCCCTATGGGCCAAAAATGGGAATGGGGAAGGGGCCATGGTGAATGGGGAATGGGGAATTACCGCCCCGCCAACCTTGGAATGGGGCGGTCATTCCGCCATTCACCATGGCGGACCCCGGCATGGACCATGGTGCTAATAGCACCATGGTTTAACGCCGGGGTCTTAATGAGGACCTATAAGTTTAAGAAAAACGCATGGTAAAAAAAATTGTATGCTGGTACTAACAATAATAATGTGCTTTATGAGCACGGTAGCACCAATATCGAGAGCCCTAATATTATGGTGTGTAGAAACAATACACCCACTAGAAATGTTTTTACCAATAATTAATATATCCACTACTGAAAGCCCAGTTCAGGTGATCACTTATACCCTACCCCCAATGGAAGAAAAACACAGGGAAGGTTTTGGAAATAACACCTTACTGCTGATAATGAACATGACACATGCAATTCTGAAGAAAACAAACTGCTAGGTATGTGCCCATTTACCACAGCATGCCGGAAAAGGAATAGGGTGGTATGTGCAGCCATTACCATTAAGTTCTGCATGTAGTGCATCTTTAGGTGCAATGTTCTATGGGAAATGGAATGAGAGTAATACGGGTCAATTAGACAGAACCAACATGAATGAGTTTGAGGAGATAATAATGAAGCCTGTGGGTTGTTCCATTTTCCATAAAGCACAAGTAATAGCCCCAGAGCCCACGAGGAAAAGTACACGGAAGATAACACGACAAAATAGACGAGATAGATTGTCCCCGCCAGAAAAACATCTGTAATGACGTTTCGTGTAAGAACAGAAGGGGACAAAGATGCAATTCTCCCATCTTACATGGTGAATTATAGCCCAAGAACTGTCACTTTTTGTCTAAAAAAGAAAGGCTCTTTTTCAGTCGGAACATATACTGGTTGTATGAATACAGTGGTACTAAAATGGGAAATAGAACCAGTATACGTAGGTGATCCAGTTTACTTTATATGTGGAGAGAAAGCATACCCTTGGTTGCCCAGAAACTGGGGAGGTACATGTTACCTAGGGCTACTGTTCCCAGGAGTATTTCTCTTAGAAACAGCAGCCATGGCCAGATTATCCAAAACTAGAGTCAAAAGGACTGACGAAGGTGTTTTAATAGCAACTGATGTAGCGAAAATATTCATTCCATTCTTAGGACAGATAGTGAACTCCTATAATATAAGGCAACTGTCCAGAATCCTAAAGAATACAATAAACACAACAACAGATACATTATTTAACATGACGTTGGAAGAAGGAGGAATCAGGTTAATGACGCTGCAAAATAGAATGGCTCTCAATGTGATCCTGGTTGATCGTGGGGGAATTTGCAAAATAGTGGGATCAGCATATTGCGTTTATGCCGATGACTATTCCTCCACGATCTTTGAAGCAATAAAGAAAATGCACGTTCTAAGTTCTGAACTCCCCACTGGAGAATGGAGCTGGGGAATAAGATCACGTTTTTGGGGAATGTTACGATCTTGCAGATGGAAATTGATCTCAATATTAGTAGTGGTGTTCGAAATATTCCTAACGTGTTGTTGTTATATACATTGTTTACCCATAGTTTGCGCAGAGGTAACTGAGGGATGTACGGAAGGATGCATGCATATGATGACAAAGAAAAAACAATCTCATGATCGTACTAGCCCAGACCCGAATGAAATGAGAGCAGTAAAAGAGTTGATGGTAATAGATATTGATGAAGACAATGATGTCCACAATAGCATACAAGACTCAGACATAAGTACTTCAGATTCATCATCACTAGAGAAGGTTTCAATAAATAGATGAGACGTTTGGCATACGGCCAAAGGAGGGTTTGTCAGTCTAGAAATATGGATACCTCTACTTTGAGACCGCAAACGCATTTTGGTGGCCGTGGGCCAACCGTCTCATGCACAATACGACAGAATATAGGTTTTCGAGTTTGCCAATGAACGGCCATTTTAATGTAACAAGAATCGCCATTTTGTTTTCTAAGCATTGCTCATTGCTTTTCTGTTCCTATTGCTTCGCAGTATATTTTCCGCTTACACTGCTCGACTGTGAAACATTGTTTTCTGTATGTGAAAAGGACAAGGCCGCAGGGCCATGAGGATAACAAGAGTTTGCTGAAACACAAACGTAGGCAGCGCCAGGAAAAATGCCCGGATCCCTCCCGAATGTAGCCTTGAAGCAGAGCTGCAGGGCATTTAATCATTTCACAGCTGCCAGCCGGTCTCGTTATATGGTAGAATATGTTAGAATAATACCGCTAAAGGCTTGAATTATGCTTTTCTTACGCCCCCCTCCTTTTGCTGAGCCCGCTAGAGCATGTCGGCTCCCAGGACGCGAAAAGTACCTGATAGATAGCAAGGTCCAGAATGCAACTCTCCCCCCGTATGTAGTTCGCTTCCAAGAACAGAAGCGCTGTGTTCTATTCAATAACCAAAAGATGCCTTCGCACTCACAAATTGCAAATTGTTACTAGAATAGATGTTTGAAGGTGTCATAGTGGTCGGAAATGTCCATCATCACACCAAGTTCAAAGAAACCCAATAAAGGGGGGTGTTAAACATGTCATAGCTGATTGTTTGATATGCATTTTGTATATATGTAACTGATGTATGTAATTCGCTCTCTTGCGTCCCTCGAGGTCTAGAGATACACGTCGCGGGGAATGAGGCCGAGTTAGCCAACTGAGACTTTTGCTTTGCAATAAAACCCTAGCTTTGGGAATACAACCTCGTGTCTGGCGTCTCTATCGTGTGTGGTGGCGCGCCTTGTTTCCATAGACGTCAGGGTCCCCTAGGGGCCCCTTTCACTGTGGCTTTGACGAGGTGCGCTGACCATGTTAAATCTTCTGAGAATCTAATCCCCAAATAGTTGCAGTGATGCACCTGTTCTAACACATTCACCTACCGAAATATTCAGATTGATATTCTTCTGGTATTTTCTGTTAAAAAACAAACACCTTTCTTTTCTCTAGGTTCAAAGCCATGGAGAGTTCTTGGCATTTCTCCATAAAAACTCTCAGATTGTGTTTGAACCCCATCGGTGAAGTGGATAGTAGTACTGCATCGTCAGCAAAGAAGAGTGCTGGGAATCTATCCCGGCGAAGACTATGTGGATCGAGGTGGCCACCAGCAGTTCCTCTATGATGACCTTCATGTATGACGTGTATGTATAGACAAAATAAGAGGGGGGCCAACACACCCCTGGTGGAACCCTCCTCAACACTGCAAAGTAATCAGTAAACTTCCTATCCAGCGCCCCCTCACAGCTGTCCTATTATTAAAATATAGGGATTGAATGTTTGGCAAAAGATCCTCTGGGATTGCCTTTTCTCTTAGTACAGACCATAGTTTGTTCTGGGATACTCAATCAATTGGTGTGCGGAGGTCCACGAAAACAGCATAAACCCTAGTATGCTGAACTAACATATTTAAACAGAATAACGTTCAGCCGGAGACAGTGATCCAAAGTTTATTCCTTGGAACTATATTAAGCCCTCTATCAGCCATAAATTTAATCTGTACAAGGGAGCTGCCATCTCGGCCTAGTACATCAACCAGTTCAGTGAGTTGGCCGGGGCATTAACCAACTTCCAATAAAAGATCAAACAGATCAATTTCACCAGAATCGGCTGAACGTTGAATTCTTGGTAGAGTGTCTCCATGGTAGTGTAAGGCGGCAATCTCAGCAGGCTCTTTAAGGTAGCATGTTACCATTTTACAACTTCCAAAAAACGTCCTCAGAGTCCTTACTTCTGCTCCATATGACATGATAGGTAATATTTTTACTTGAAACAGCTTTATCACTAACCCTACCAAATGACCCTTTCCCTTGTGAGCAAAGGAGCGGAGGACATGCACTACCTGTAATGTCTTTATATTTATTTGCTCCAGATGAAGTGTCCCCTGAAGTTTTGTATTAAGAGTGATCCCCAAATATTTATATTCGAGACTACCTCAATATCCGCTGCCTTCAATGTCCATTTTAATCTCTTCCCTTTAATATGGTGTGGGCTAAAAATAATTATTTTGGTTTTTGAGGTGTTAACTTTTAGGGAGTTGAGGTTACAGTAAGAAGTCAGAAGACTCAAAGCCACCTGTAGGCCCTTTGGCGTGAGATCTAACAAGGCCAGGTCATCTGCATAGGCCAATAACTGCAAGGGGATTGCACCCAATTTTAGAGGCATGATGTTAGAGCACCTCCCAGATCTGAAACACTGGTTAAACAATGTGGGCTTTAAGATGCATCCTTGCTTAAGCCCTTTTTTAGTGGTGAACTAACTCGACATTGCTCCATGTTGGTCCAAATGGACCCTACATCTAGTCCGGTCATGTAAAAGAATGACAATTTTTAATAAGCTCAAAGGAATGTCCCAACTGCGCAGCTTCATCCACATTCTTCCCCTCTCAACTGTGTCGAACCCTGCGCTAAGGTCGATAAAGGCCACATGCACTGGGATTTGTTTTGAATCAACTACGACTGTAACTAATCCAAGCCCGCTAATGGTAGTGTTATGGCCCTTCCAAAATCCTATTTATTTGAGTGGAATCACATCATTGGCCTCCGTCCTACTGGCGAAACCTATACCCGGGGCATCCAACATCGCCAGTTAGTTGTAGTTTAGTTGATCGGAGCGTTTTAACCAGGTTACTCACCGTAGTGACCACCTTACTCCTAAGTCCATAGCCCCCTTTCCTCCATACTTATGGGACATCTCTCCGTCCTGTGGGACGGGACCGGAGGGACATCTCTCCATCCTGTGGGACGGGACCGGAGCACTTTGTAAAAGCATCAAAAAATGTCAAACACATTTTTTAGTCCTTCCTCTCTTTCTATGCAGGGCCCGGCACGTGGCCGTAACCCCGCCCATCTCGGCTCCGCCCCGCGAATCGCCCATCAGTCCTTTTCTATCGCCAGGTCAGAGACCTTTTAGCAATAACAGAGGAACCTTATTAGAGGGGACGGCGGGCGGGCATATGGAGGAAAGGAGACTATGGACTAGGAGTAAGGTGGTCACTACAGTGAGTAACCTGGTTATACTCCTACGTCCCGTCCCCTTTCCTCTATACTTATGGGAGATTCCCGAGCACTCCTCACAGGAACTATGGGTGGATGGAAAAAAGCCCTTACTTAAACAGGTTCCTCAGTACAGCCTGACCAAACTGGGCATCAGCTCTTGAACTCCGGTCTAGACAAGGTTTACAAAAAGCCGATGGGGAGGCCCAAGTAATGCCTTTGCGATGGTCTCCCAGGGGACATATTTCTGAAAGGCAACTGCGGCTGCCTTGCCCCGCGCCAGGTGTGCATGAATACCTTTAGGAGGCTTTAGCCCTTGAACGGCGTAAGACTCCGTAATGCAGGCCGCGATCCATCGGGAGATGGTCGCCTTAGAGGCCTGCTTACCTTGTGGATTACCAAAGGTGACGAACAGTTGAGAAGAGCTCCGAAGTTCGGAGGTTCTGTCAAGATAGAACTTAAGAGCCCTTCTAACATCCAGACAGTGTAGAACCCTTTCCGCCTCTGAAGAGGGGTTCGGGAAAAAGACTGGCAAGGAAATAGACTGGTTTAGATAGAACTCAGAAACCACCTTTGGCAAGAAAGCGGGATTTGTCCGTAGGACCACCTTATCCTTGTGAAAAGCCAAGAAGGGATGTTCCACCGAGAAAGCTTGGAGTTCACTCACGCACCTTGCCGAAGTGACGACCACCAAAATGGACACCTTCCATGAGAGGTGCTTGAGGTCCACCGTGGCCATTGGTTCGAAGGGCTTAGGGCACAACGCCGTCAGGACCACATTTAGATCCCACGCCGGGTGCGGACTGCGAATTGGAGGATAAAGGCGCGTCAAGCCTGCAAAATGTCTCAACCACTGGATTAGACAGAGAGTAAGAACATTGGTCCGTAGATAGGTAGGCGGAAACCGCCGAAAAATAAGTTCTAAATGACAGACCGTGAACTCCCGACTCTGCTAGGTGGGATACAAAGGACAGTACCGTGTCAATTGTAGCCCGCCTTGGGTCCGTCTGCTTGTCTAAACACCAATGACAGAACCTAAGCCATTTGCTTTTGTACTGGGACCTAGTTGAAGGTTTTCTGGCTGCCTGGATAATACACATGTTATCCGCGGACAGGCCAAGATGTTCTAAAGACCTGAACTCGGGCACCACACCGACAAGCTGAGTGATTGAGGGGAGGGGTGCCACAGTTGTTGTTCCCCCTGGTGAAGAATATCGGGGGTCAACGGTAACCGGATCGGCGGATACACTGACAGGTGTTGAAGTTCTGAGAACCAATGGGAATAAGCAGAAGAGAACAGTTCACTGAGTTCTTCAATTTGCAAATCGTCCGATGAACTAGATGCAGAGGCAGGAAGGCATAAACCCTCATGTTGTGCCATGGAATTTCGAGTGCATCCCTCAAAAGGAGGTTCCCAGCCCGTTTCTGGAGGTATACAGAGGAAGCTTCTGGTTTGCCGCCGTAGCGAAGAGGTCCACTTCCAGAGTGCCCCAGCGCAGGAAAATCCCTTAGAGGACCTCCGCCTTCAGTTCCCACTCGTAGCGGACTATCTTTCGCCGACTGAGGGCATCTGCCGTGACATTCAGCTGGCCCGGAATGTGTACTGCAAGTAGCCAAACACCATGCTGTACCGCCCACTCCCAAATCTGGATGGACAGTTCCACGAGCGGGGGAGACTTGGTGCCCACTTGCTTGTTGATGTGAAACATCGACACCACATTGTCCGTGTGAATCCGGACCACCTTGTTGGCTATGATCGGTCTGAACGCCTTGAGCGCTAGGAAGATTGCCAGGAGCTCCACATTTATGTGGAGGAGCTTGTCCTGAGGCAACCAAAAATCCGAGACCTGAAGAAGATCCAACGTCGCACCCCACCTCAGAAGGGAGGAGTCTGTCATGACCGTTACCGTTGGAGCTGTGTCCTGAAACCCCGCCCCCCACCGACAGGCTGCTGAGACACGACCACCAGTCCAGGTCCATTCTCATGGAAGCTGGAATCGTTATCAACTTGGAGTCCGGATCCACAGCCTGAAGCCAAAAACTTTGAAGAGCCATCTGAGTCTGCCTCATCTTGAGGCGAGCAAGAGGAAGCGCCAAAACGCACGAGGCTATGAGGCCCAGAAGCCTCTGGAACCACCAGGCCGACATGCTCTCCGACTGCGCAAACATCCGACACGTGGCCAACAGATCCGCCATTCTGTCCCCGGTCAGGTACACTCTGCAGTCGATCATGTTCCAGCGAAAACCCAGGAAGATCAAGTCCTGAGAGACCGTCATGGAAGATTTCTACCAGTTCACCGACAGCCCGAAGTGGAACAGGAGCTGAAGATTGCAGGCAGCTTTCAGCGGACAAGGGCTGCGCAAGAGCCTGTCGTCCAAATACAGATATACATGGATACCCTGCAGACGAAGATAGGCCGCGATCACCGACATCATCTTCGTAAAGACACGCGTTGCCGAACTTAGGCCAAAAGGAAGCACTCGAAACTTGAAATGCTCCTCTCCCACAGAGAAACAGAGATATCTCCTGTGTGGACCCCAGATCAGGATATGCATGTAGGCATCCTGAAGATCCACCACGCTGAGCCAATCGCCCATCAGCAGGGCCGACCGTATCTGGCCGGGTCTGATCATCTTGAATTTCTCTTGGGGTAGGAAAAGATTTAACTGGGAAAGGTCTAGGATGGTGCGCAGGCCAGCCTGGTTGGGTTTGGGCACCGTAAATAGCCGGGAGTAGAAGCCCTCCCCTCGCTCCCAAAGAGGAACAGGTTCCACAGCTCTGAGGTCCTGCAGTTTCTGCACCTCGGCTCTTAGGGACGGCGATCTCGACTGCTGGAAAGGAGGGTTGAAGGGTGGGGTAGGAGGTAGGGGTAAGCGGAAGCCCGCCCTAGCGACTGACAAGACCCACCTGTCCTCGGTGATGGTCTGCTACGCCTCCCAATGAGACACAACACGTCCTCCCACCGGGGTCTCGTGCGAGCGAGGAAAACCCTCATTTGGCAGGCTTTTCAGTGGTGTTACCACCTGAACCTGAGGAGGAGGCTGAGGAGAGGGAGAAAAACCGAGTCAGTTGCTGCCTCCAGCGGTTATTGCCCAAAGGAGTATCCACTATGCAGGATTTCCAGTTTAGGAAGCCCCTGAAACCAGAGGAGGGCCGGCTCTGAGACAGCGGTCTCTGAGTCCTTAAAGGGGTTTTAACCAGGCCTGAGAAGGACTTAGCTGTCTGGGTGCTGTCCTTTGTTTTGGTGAGCTCCACATCCGTTGTGGAATGAAAAAGCTCCATACCGTCAAACGGCAGGTCCAACACCTTGTCCTGTACCTCCTTCGAGAACTTGGTGGCATGCAACCATGCCTGTCGAGAGGTGTCAACACCCAGCATAAGGCCCTGTGTCGACGTGATGAGCCGCGGCCTCCAGCAGATCCTGGGCCAAGACTCTGGCATCAGATAAACCTGCCTTACAGTCTTCCAACTTCTCTACAGGAATGAACTCCTCGAACTCTGACAGACATTTCCATATCTTCATGTTCGCCCCCGCTAACACCAGTTCCGTGTTGGCCTGCCGGAGCTGTGTGGCCGAATTAGCGAAAATCTTACTCCCAAGGGAGTCCAGGAGTTTGTCCTCTTTCCCCAGAACCCGAGTCGCCGTCGTAAAAGAGGACGCTGCAGGCCTGGACTGCAAAGTGGCCGCAGCCACCACTGTTGAGGAGGGGGGTGGACAAGATGACAGGGCCACATCTTCCGAAGAATGCAGCCTGTAACGCGCGTCAATTTTCTCATTGACTAACAGTCCAGAGTGTGGCTTTTCCCAGACCCTGCGGACCTCGGCCAAAACGTCCTTCTGTAAGAACAGGCCAGTACGCTCCGAAGGAGACAAGGTGAACGCCCCCGAAAGCACCCCCTCCTGCGGAGCGGGTGCCTCGGGCACTGGAACAACCAACAGGCACATGTCCAGTACCCAGTCGTGAAAAGCTCTAATCTAATCGCCCTGCACATCATCCGAAAGGTCAGGATCCTGCTGAACAGTGTCAGGCACTGTCTTGTCCACGGGGGACAACGGGGGCAAGGGCGGAAGAGTCGGTGGAGGCACCGTAGGCAAGGGCGGCTCCAGTGGAACCACTGGTGGAATGGGTGGAGCGAGAGGCGCAGGTGGGCATATCTCCCTAAAAAGACCCTTGAAATACTCTCTCATGGGGTCGGCACGCATGAGCGTCTGAAATTTGCTGAAAAAAGCATCCTCCGGAGATGGTTTCGGAACCGCCGGAAAAGGCCTCTCATGAGGAGGATAATTCCAGGGACGCAGAGGGGAGGGTTGCCACACAGGCCCAACCCCCGAAGTGTCCACAAAAATCAAAGGTGCCGAACCCACAGGCAATGAGACATTGTGCGGAAGGGGTATCCGAGCGTTCCAATTGTAAACTGGACGAAACGGATGCGCACAAGGAATTTTATGTTCACCCGCGGAACCAACTCCTACACCTGAGGCCGATGGCGTAGTTGCAGGGTGAGCGCCCAAAATGGCCGCCCCGGCAACAGTGGTGAGGAACAACTTTCACCGATAAGGCCTGGGCAGGCCTCTCAGAAATGTTGGTCGCTTTAGCCTCTGAACGAGGGACCTCAGACCCAGGCCCGGTAACAGCCTTACTAGCGCGGGCCTCGAACATCTGTTCGGTAACACCAAGCCCAGCCGAGGCCTCGGGGCGCACTCCGGTACTTTTGAGGGAAGCCGATAACAAGGCCTCAGAGCGAGCTCTGGTACCCCACGACTCAGTAGAACAGGGTGTACAGGCAGGCCCCACAGGAGGGGCCTCGGAGCGTGCTCCGGTATCCACAGGCCCCTTAAGGAGACCCTCAGAGAAAACTCTGGTACAATTATTAGGCCCTCAAGGCACCTCGGGGCAATCCCCGGTGACAGAGCGAACAACGCTCCTCCCGGCGCGGGAAGAGCCCGGAACGGTATCTCCCGGTCGGGGTGCTCTGAAAAGTAAAGAACTTACCAGGCGTGTCTTCTTTTCGTCGATAAACGCCTGAAAATGCGAAGGAGGAGTATGTCAAAACACCTCCTCCCACCGCTCCAACCGACCATGAAGTGCCCGGACCGAAAATGATTCACAATAAAAACAGGAGTCCCAACGGTGATCCGGACCCAAACACTCTAAACAAAGAGGATGGGGGTCCGCCATCGCGAAGCGTGGGTGACACGATGAACAATAAACGATCGCTAGCGAGAGCCAGAGAGGAAGAAAAGGGAAGAAGATCTTCCGAGGATGCAAGCGCGTCCAGTCCAGATCGAGCAGAGAAAAGGACTTATGGGCAATGCGCGATGATCTCATATCTTAGAAAATATCCTTCAGGTACATGTATGTCTTAGGAATTTTCAGCCACCAGGGGGCAGGTCAGCTCAGCTTGGCACTGCTGGGGCCCATGACCATGGGTACAATAAAAGGAGCTTTTCCCATACAGATGTTACCACCCATGAGTAGGTTGTGATGGCGAAGAGAAATCTGTGGGAGGAAGAACAGATCCATCAAAAAGAACATTACCAACGGTATGTAATTTGTTCTTCTAATGGATTTACTCCTACCAAAGATTGCTCATCGTAGAAAGATCCCAAAATGGTATAGAACCTGGGGGAGTGAGAAGAGCAAGGAACCATCACCTCCCCCGGGAAACTCCAGAGGACCGCAAGAGCAAAGCGGGTGTCATGACTAGATAAGCAATCTTGGCAATAGTACTGGCGAACTTGTTCAGAGATGCTCACATAGTTGCATGACAGATGACCACAACAGTGAGACCACTTTGTATAGCAGAGGTAGCTGCCAGGCCTCCGGTCAAATGAGCCCTAAAATACATATGCATTTCCTTGTTGGCCAGATAGTAAGTCACAAATGCAGAAAACTGGGGTCTTGGCTGGTGTTTTCAAACTCCTGTGGAGAGAGGTGAATACCTTGGTGATTCAGTCTCTAATGGCTGTATGGTGTACAGACTGGCAGGACCATCAATCTTTCTGATCTTGATCCAGTCCCAAGAACGAGAGACAGCCTTTGTGCAGGTCTGACCCTGGCATAGGCTTCCACTTCAGTAGCCCCCTTCTTTGTGTGTGTCACAACGCACCTTCAGTGCCGTGGCAGAGGGTTGTCTTTGAGACTTCCCTCGACTCCATTTCTGAGGCGATTACTGTCTCCCAGAAAGGGTAAAGTTACCATTAACTTTACTTAGTCAATCTACCACAGAACCAGTACACCCCATCTTCCATGGAGTACTGGAAAGGGTTAACTCGTATCCTTTTTATCTGTACCTCCTAGAGCATTTTATCGCTCTTTTAACATTTAGACTTGGCTGGTGGCAGTGGTATCTAGCCTAACTTTTCTACCGCAATTATATTAGATAAACGTGGTACTGTTCTTGGCTATTATATTAGCCTCGAACATAAACCCGCTTGACCAAATCGTCTTTCTTTTGGCTCCGTTTGGGTTTATTCGCCATTTCTTTTTGTTAAAGTCCTTCTTGTGTTTTACTTTGCGCAGCAAACTAGGATCGCCTTCTTTGTTCACTGTCTTTTGGCGGGCTTCTGCCCAGAAGCCCTCCTCAAGGCGCCTGGGTGTCTAGGTGGGCTGAATGTGAGGGAGGGGTGTAATCACCCCCTGCACAGGGTATCCTAGGAAACCCAAGTCGCACTTTGTCATGATTGGCCAGGGTAGTTGTCCGGGCTGGACAACCCCCCTGCTGGGTGATTGACAGCCAGGCTGCGTGAATGGGGTTTTTTCGCATAAAAGGCAGGTCTCTTGGGCTAGAAGTCAGAGAGTTGCCACTGGAACTACAAGGAACCGAAGAGTAGCGGAGAGAACGACGGCTGCTGCAACTACCCCGTCCCGGTGAAGCCCTGCTGCAGTCCTGAGCTATCTGCCCTTCAACGACTCAGAGAAGATCCAGTCCAGAGTCTTCTTCCCTTGAGCTTGGTGGGGATAACCAGCTCATCTTCTACAGCCAGAGGATCCTCTTCCGTGGTCAAAATCGCTGCACACTGCTGTAGTGGTCCGGATAGCCACCTGAAGAGCCTCTCCCGTTTTTAAGGAGCGCACCTTTTATTCCGTGTCGCTGCTGCCGGCCTCATCCCTGTGTGGTGCAGACCCCCTTCAGACGTCGTCCTTCTCGACGAAGCTCCAGGAATCGTGGGTCTGCGGGAAACCAACAATTAGAGGCAACTGGGTGAAACCCTTTTCTTCATTTCCAAGGCTTGCCCTTGGCTTCCCTCTTTCTTATAACTTTTGATTCTGAACATTGACAATATCAAAGTACTTTTGGCTCCGTTGAATCGTGAACTGTTAGAACGTGTGATCTTCGGCAAATGGCCCCGGTTTCTTTCGACCCTGGCTCCGGCCCTTTGACTTTTCAACTCCTGTCTCCGAGTGTTTCTTGATTCTGCCTGCCTAGCCAAAATATTGCCTGCGATTTTTGCCTCCAACTCCCTCTGGGTAGCTCAGGTGCTAAGTGTGTTTTTGCCCCGGTAGCATTTCATGTCACAGATATGCGTTTGTTTAGTAGAACGAACTGTCAAAAGGTGATTGCAATCGTATCCGCGGTAACGTGTTTTTTTGTGCCTAACAGCGGTTCATTCCACCACAGGGTACTTACCTTGAGACTTACTGTACAAAGCGAATTGGTTAGTTGTAGTATATTTAATGTGTGATTTTTATTGAAGTTTAATAGAAGTGTTGTGTTTATAACGAATGGTTTAAAAATAAATGTACTTATATTTTTCTAAACGAATGTTTATAACGAATGGTTTAAAAATAAATGTACTTATATTTTTCTAAAAACCCTCCAGACCAATACCATCCGAGTAGGATCCCTCAGAAGAAGGATTCCCTGGCACAGCATTGACAAAGGAGTGGTGGCACACGCCTACCCCAGGAACTCTGGGGTCATGTCTAGGGCCAAAAGGAAAAGCAACGCTGCCCAGCATACCCCACAGACACTAAAGCAAGATGCAAACATCCTACAGATGTGGTCAACAGATCCCAGTTCGCAAGCAAAAGGGAAACCCCAAGAGGACCAGCAGGGGGAGGGAATGGCATCGACTCACTTGCAGCAAGCACCCACTAGAGAGGATATGCATGCGTGGTTCCTGGATTTGCAGGAGAAATGTATGCCAACAGTACAGGAGCAGTTTACGACTATGAAAAATGACATGAAACAGGTGGTGCAAGATCTTAGAACCAATGTGGCAAAAATAGAGGAGAGAACAGATGTTTTGGAGAGAGCGGTACAGGGTATCTAAGAGGAAACGCAGCAGGTCAGTGAAACGCAGGAACGCTTGGTGAGACTCACCCATAATCTGGAAATACAATGTGAAGATCTGGAGAACCGCTCCAGACAGTCTAATATACGCATAAAAAACATGGCAGAGACAGTCATGGACAAAGACCTTAAGACCACAAGACCACAAGACCACAGTGAAAGAAGTGCTCAGGGACATTTTAGAAGCATCAGAGACTGACATGATCGGGGTGAACCGGGTCCACAGGGTAGGTCCGAAAAGATCAGGAGCACCGGTGGAAAGACCACGGGACGTTCTGGTGGCCCTCTCCTCGTATCCACAAAAAGAGCAGATCCTGAGAAGAGCCAGAGAAATGGAACACAGAACGAACGGACAAGAAATACAGCTATATCAAGATCTGTCCCTGGTGACTTTGCAAAAAAGAAGAGCGATGGCCCCACTAGTCAAGGCTCTGGTGCGAAACAAATTTGATACAAATGGACCTTCCCATTTGGGCTGACCTTCACGTGGGAGGGGAAACAGAGAAGAGCGACCACATGGGAGGAAGGCCTCAATATTTTGGGAATCCAGGAGGACGAAGAGGAAATACACCGAACAAACTTTAGAGGAGAACAGTCGAGGAGACCAAGGGGCTGGGAAACGATGAAGGGGGAAAAAAAGGCCAACCACATGAATGGCAGACCACAGGAAGCAGCCTTGACACTTAAAGAGAAGAGGATGGCCGTACACAATGGAAAGCGAAGCTGATGAGGCCCCCCTGGGGGTAGGTGGAGGAGAATAAATTGCTACTAAAACGGCAGATCAGGCGGCCCGGGCGAGCTAAGCGGCGTGGATTCCGGTAAGATCGGACGGTAATGTGGGGGTTTAGGATCCCCTACGACGATATTCCCGGAGAACAAGGAGGGCAGGGAGCTGTGAGCGCAACGCTCTAGCATCAGTAGGAACCCTCGCCCTACTCGGGGGCAAGTTGTCTGGTTCATAGTTGTTGGTTGGGGGGGTGGAGTTCAGGGGGAGGGGACAGGGGGAAGGGGGCAGGCAATTCTCGGCAGCGGCAAAAAGAGGGGAATCAAGGTACTATACCATGCTATGCACAGGATGGGGAAAATATGCATCGTAACCTTTAACATCAGGGGTATGAATCACCCCACAAAGAGGATAAAATTGGAGAAATTTCTCAAAAGGGAAAGAGCGGATCTCCTTCTACTTCAGGAAACCCATATCAGATTAAGGGACAGACATAAAACACGCATAATGGGATACAAAATTTGGGCACAAGCAAACGCTACGGAAAAAAGAGCGGGGGTACTGATAGCGATAAGAGAAGGATGGGACGCCAACCTGGAGGAAGTAATCACAGATAAGGAAGGAAGGTTTGCGTTTGCAAATTTGGTGATAGAAGGCCAGAGTAGAACACTGGCGACAGTATATGCGCCGAATATGGGTCAAGATGGCTTCCTCGGAGATGCCCTGGAAAAACTGGAAGCCTTTGCAAAGGGGGAGGTGCTCCTGGGGGGAGATCTTAATATGGCATGGAATCCCCAATTGGATAGAAGCACAGGGAGTATACATGGGCAAGGGGCTCCCTTCTAAATGTCTAAAACAGATGGACCAACTGGCCCTGAATGATGTATGGAGGGAACGGAAGGGGGAACAGAGAGGGTACATGTATTTCTCACACGTCCACAATTCCTTGTCAAGGATAGACTACTTCTGGGCATCGGTGGCCCTACTGGGCAGGATACAAGGGCTGGAACTGGGAGCTATTGCCTTGTCCGACCACGCACCCTTGTGGCTCGAGCTGAATCTGCCGGGGGGAAAGAAGGGGCTCTGGAGGTGGAGCTTACCAGGGGACAGAATACAGGACCCGGTCATGGGGGAATCCATAAGGGAAATGATTATCGAATATTTCACACAAAATGATACAGGGGAAGTCTCTATGAACACAGTTTGGGAGGCGTTTAAGACCGTAATCCGGGGGAAGATGATAGCGCTGAAGATCACTGTTAGGCAGAAACCTGTGCAGTTCCCTCTAGGACCACTGCAAAAGATTTAAGACTACAGGTGTTGGCAGTAAACCCACTTGGTAGCAGTCTGCACCGCACAGATTCACTGTGGTAGCTGTGGCTGAGCAGTCAGACTTCCCTCAAGAAGAGTTAGGCAGTATACAGAGGATACATAATAGGTACAGAGGTACAATAGCACAAGCAAACACTGACCAGAGCTAGGTGTAAAAGTATAAACTTATTTATTAAAGGTACACTCATAAATTACACTAGCACATTAGAAAAGATAAGAAAGTCACACGCAGTTACTATTACTCATATGTACATCCCTAATCGTTTGTTGGACAATTCTAAGTTAACACCACTTATTTCCAACCAGAGGTGAGTGCTTAACGTTAGATGCTACTCCAACAAGTATTACCAAAAGGGAGGGAAAAGGCAGAAATAAAGAGAGCAGTTAGGTAAAACACTTTTCACATAAGGTTAGCAAAGACAGTAAATGGTGGAACAAGGGGAATTAGTTCGGGGCCCGCGTTAGAGGGAGCCAGGCGAAAATGTGCCCAAGATCACACAATGTCACAAGTCTTTGCAGGTGAGTAGAAAAACGGTTTTACTATGGTTCTGAAAAGTTTAGTTAGGGTGTCCCAGACCTACCCAGGTTTGAGAGCCGAGGGCTAAATCTACCCCGTACAATCGGTGGCAAGGGAGGCCGGGCGGAACACAGTACCTTTAAAAGTGGAAAGATTCCTCCAGCGGTGGTAGTCTTTCCTGGTAGTGGGTGCAAGTCGCGGCGTCGTCCCGAGGAAGAGGTGATCTCGACGGGGAGGAAGGCTGCAGGTCGTTGCACTACCAGAGATGAGGCCAGCCGTGGAGTTCTCCGGTCACAAAGGATTTTTACCCCTCTTTCGCGGTTGAGGTAAAAAGTGGTATCCCGGTTGCCGGGGTGCTTGGCACAGGCAAGGCGGCCACGAGATGCTTCGGGACGGCGAAAAGAAGGCAGCAACTGGTTGTCCCCACCAGTTAAGGGAAGAAGACTCTCCGGCGGGAGATCTCCTCTGTCGTCGGGAAAAGTGGTGAGACGATTCTGCAGGGCTTCACCGGTGGTGTTGTCTTGGTAGGTCGGCTCGGGTTCTCCCTCTTCGGCTTCTTAGGTCCTGTGGCGACTTCTGAAGAACCAGTCCCAAAAACCCTGCTTTTATGCAGCAAACCCCCATTCATACAGCCTAGCTGTCACTCAAACATGCTAAGTGGTGAGCGGGGTGGCTCACCACTTGGGGCCAATCACACTAGAATGCGACCTGAGTTGGCAAGGCAACTCGGTCCAGGGTGCCTAAACCCCCTCCCACACCCCCTGTGGTACCCAGATAGAATGGCACCACTTTGGAGGGCTTCTGTGCAGAAGCCCGCCAAAAGTGGAACAAAGGCTCGACTCGGGTTCAGGGTTACTGAAGTGAACCTAGACGCCATTTTGGCGGCGAGTTCCGGCAAAAAATCCCAACCGGTGAATTTATATTAAATAAATAAACCGGCGGTATCTTTAACATTGCACCAAAAAGTGGTGCATCAAAAACCAATGGGAAATCCCATTGGGAAATATTCCGGTGGAATATTTCCGTGGTATCCACTGCCACCAGCCAGAACTCGGCGAGGGGGGACGGGACAGTACCCCCTCGACAACAGACCCAGGGGCAATCTAATTGCCCCTACCAGTACTTCCACAGTAAGATGGTTTGTACTGGTTACGTTCCTAAGTTAAGATTAGTAAAGTCAATGGTAACTTTACAGACCCAGGGAGACAGTAGTCAGTCCCAGGGTGTGGAGTCTATGTTTGGGGGTCTCTAAGACACCCCTGTGCTACTGCACTGAGGATGCTGTGTAACACACATTCAAAAACTAACGATGGCCTATGGGGAAAATTACCCCCTAGCCCATAAGCACATAGCAAGTCACAGAGAACACTCTCAAGTCATGTCCAAGAGTGAGGACAAAAGAGTCTCACTCTTGGCAGGAGAAAAAAATAAACCCCGCAAAATCCAGCAAAGCTGCTGGGGGACTCACTAGGTTAGGAAATTCAGCCTAAACAGAGAATTCTTCCTAACAATCACCAAAGATAAGCAGAGGTGTATGTGGGAAAAAGAACTGGAAAAGGCAATAACAGACCTACAAGGGAAAACAGCGGCCCACCCCACTAGAGCACTAAAGAAACAGCTAAAACACACACAGGGCCAACTAGAGATGCTTCGCACAAAAGGAGCAGAAAGAAATTTACTATATCTAAGACAAAGATACTACCTAAAAGCAAATAAAGCCGACGGGCTACTGCCAAGGCAACTCTGTGCGAAACAGAAGGAAACAACAATTAAAAACATCAGAGGTACGACAGGGGTGCAGCTGACTAACACACGGGATATAGGGGAGGAATTTAGGAAATATTACCAGAAATTGTACTCCACAGACCACCCAGACGAAGAGGCACAGGACAGATACCTTAGAACCCTCCACTTCACACAAATTTCAGAAGAAGACAGACAGGCCCTGGAAGACCCGATAAGAGAAGAGGAAGTTAGAAAGGCAATAAAAGATCTCCCAACAAATAAAGCTCCAAGCCCCGATGGCTTTACAGCCCCTTTCTATAAAAAATATGGGGACATATTATTCCCGGCTCCGACAAAGCTTCTAAACTCATTTAAAGATGGCGGCAATGTCACACGCACAATGAATGAAGAGAAGGTCTTAGTTTTTCACAAACCAGGGAGGGACCCGGCTTTCCCCGCATCATATAGACCAATCTCTCCCTAATAAATATAGACGCCAACATTTATACCAAGATCCTGGCAGCAAGACTTTCCCCACTACTCCCAAAATTGATAAACTTAGATCAATCAGGCAAAAACCCATGACAACATTAGAAGGATCATCCACCTAGAGGAGGAAATAGGCATAACGGCGATCCTGCTTGCGGTAGATGCTGAGAAAGCTTTCGACCGGGTAGAAAGGTCCATGCTCTTTAGAACCTTGGAATATATGGGGTTTAGGGAAAAATTTATTGCAAGAATTAAAGCGAACTATAATTCCCCATTAACGGGGAAGTAACAGATAAGGTACTAATCACGAGAGGAACAAAACAAGGCTGCCCGCTTTCCCCACTTCTGTAAGCAATCTTTTTAGAATCCCTACTAATGAAGATTAGAGAATCCACGCACATTAAAGGGATAGACATGGCAGGGTCGCAACATAAGGCAATTGCATACGCAGATGATATGTTAATTGCTTTAGAAGACCCGGAGAGAACCCTGGCGGCGGTGGTGGGAGCGCTGGAGGATTTCGGGGCCATCTCTGGCCTAAAAATTAACAGGAACAAATCAGAAATCTTAATACTGGTGGGGGACCGGGACAAAATAGAGAGGGAAGCTAACACGTTGGACATTAAAATTGCAAAGGAAGGCATCAAATACCTGGGAATTACTCTAACTAGTAAGGTGGAGCAGCTTTATGGGGGGGAACTATCCGCACATGCTCGCAAGCATTCGTAGGGATCTGGAAAGATGGAATCCGTTGATGATTTCTTGGTGGGGCAGAATTCAATCGGTTAAGATGACCATCCTCCCAAAGCTTCTTTACTACTTCCAGGCCATTCCGGTGGGGGTCCCCGAAACCTTTTTCAAGTCATTAGCGAAAGTGGTTTTTTCCTACGTATGGAAAGGGAGAACCCCGAGATTAGCCAGAGCGATTTTAACCGCACCAACCAAGGAGGGTGGTCTTGCGCTGCCCCACTTCCAGAGATACTTCCAGGCAGCGCAGCTAAAAGTACTCCGGGAATGGCTGGGTGATAATCCGCAACCGATATGGGTAAAGCAAGAAAGGGTGGTAGCTAGAACCCCGCTGGTGGAGCTACTCTGGAGGCAGAAGCAGTACAGGCACCCCAACATGGGGATTAGCGAAATACTGAGAACAACGATGGAAGCGTGGGACAGTCAAACACGTAGAGGTATAATGACCACCACGCTTGGCCCATTCACCCCCTTATGGCGGAACCCGCAGTTCCCACCGGGTATGGAGCAGGGGGCATATGAAAGGTGGGAGGAGGCTGGAATAACAAAAATTGGAGAAATGTTCGTTGATAATGAAATTAATGAGATAATGAAATTAAACCTCTCGAGCTGTGTTACCCTCGCGCAGCACTCTCCAAATGGGATAAATACAGATATGAGCAACTTAAAAATTGGCTAAAGACCCCCCCGAGATAACAAAGGCAGCAACGAGGGCCCTTACTCTGTTTGAGAAATACGTCATAACCAACTCAGGTGCAAAGAGATGGGTGTCAACTTTATACTCCTTCATAAACACACAGGAGGAGGAGGTCAAATGGGCATACATGATTAAATGTAGTAGAACATTGGGGGAGGAACAAACAAGAGAACAATGGGTGGACTTATGGACACTGATTCCCAAGTTGACTAGATCAGCACAGAATAGAGAAATGTGGATCAAAATTGTCACACAATGGCACTACACCCCTGAGAGACTGCATTTAATGTTCCCCAAAACATCAAACAGATGCTGGAGGGACTGCGGAGAGGTGGGAAAGTGGAAGCACATTTGGTGGAGCTGTAAAGAGATTGTGCCCTTCTGGGAGGAAGTGAAGGGAGAGATGGGGAAAATGTTCAGAGATGTGGGACAACTGTGAGAGGGGGTATGGATCTGTGGTATAAGGGACGAAAGGGCAAGGAAGTACAAAAAAGACCAATGGAGAAGCTTCATGGGACTGCTCATTGCGGCATGGTCTACAATAGCCCAAAAATGGAAAAAGAAAGACACCCCTCGGACATATTCGTGGCTAGAAAAAGTATGGGCATATTTGGCAATGGAAAAAGTTACCCACACAATCCAGGGAACGAGTGACAGGTTTGCAGAAGAGTGGGGTGATGTGTTAGAGTATCTCCAATCAGACTTTATGAAACAATGGTGCCCACACAACATTAAAGTGACGGACATCTTTAATGCATAATTTAACCCCGAAAGAAGATCATGCTAGCCCTAAGGGGAGGGTGGGGGGTGTTGGGAGGGAGGGTGTTAGTTGTTTGTTATGAGTTGATACGTGAAAATCAATAAAAACAAAGACTACAGGTGGTGATACAAGTTTTACCTTTGGTACAAGCCTGTACTACTATATCATAGTGGTAGCAGTGGCAGAGCAGCCAGGCTTATCTCAAGAGTATATGCGCAGTAGCAGAGATTACACAAAGGGACCACAATTACTGTGACTCAAGCAAACACGGACTCAAGGTTTCAGGTAGAAAAATATAAGTACATTTATTTTTAAACCATTCGTTATAAACACAACACTTCTATTAAACTTCAATAAAAACCACACGTTAAATATACTACAACTAACCAATTCACTTTGTACAGTAAATCTCAAGGTATGTACCTTGTGTTGGAATGAACCGGTGTTAGGCACAAAAACACGTTAGCCCGGATACGATTGCGATCACTTTTTGACAGTTCGGTCTACTAAACAAACGCGTATCCGTGACATGAAATGCTACCGGGGCAAAAACACACTTAGCACCTGAGATACCCAGAGGGAGTTGGAGGCAAAAATCACAGGCAATATTTTGGTTAGGCAGGCAGAATCAAGAAACACTCAGAGACAGGAGTTCAAAAGTCAAAGGGCCGGAGCCAGGGTAGAAAGACACCGGGGCCAGTTGCCGAAGATCACACAGTCAGACAGTTCACGATTCAACAGAGCCAAAAGTACTTCGATATTGTCAATGTTCGGAAGCAAAAGTTATAAGAAAGAGGGAAGACAAGGTCAAGCCTTGGAAATGAAGAAAAAGGGATTCACCCAGTTTCCTCAACAGAACACAGTACCTTGTTCCAATGGTGCAGCTGGTGCCCTGGCAGTTGTTCCTGTTGGTTTCCCGCAGACCCACAATTCCTGGGATCTTCGTCGAGAAGGAGGATTTCTGAAGGGGGTCTGCACCACACACGGATGAGGCCGGCAGCAGCGACACGGAATAAAAGGTGCGCTCCTTAAAAACAGGAGAGGCTCTTCAGGTGGCTATCCGGACCACTACAGCAGTGTGCAGCAATTTCAACCACGGAAGAGGATCCTCTGGCTGTAGAAGATGAGCTGGTTATCCCCACCAAGCTCAAGGGAAGAAGACTCCAGACTGGATCTTCTGTGAGTCGTTGAAGGGCAGATAGCTCAGGACTTCAGCAGGGCTTCACCGGACCCGGGTAGTTGCAGCAGCCGCCGTTCTCTCCGCTTCTCTTCGGTTCCTTGTAAGTTCCAGTGGCGACTCTCTGACTTCTAGCCCAAGAGACCTGCCTTTTATGCGAAAAAACCCCATTCACGCAGCCTGGCTGTCAATCACCCAGCAAGGGGGGTTGTGCAGCCCGGACAACTACCTTGGCCAATCATGACAAAGTGCGACTTGGGTTTCCTAGGATACCCTGCGCAGGGGGTGACTACACCCCTCCCTCACATTCAGCCCACCTAGACACCCAGGCGCCTTGAGGAGGGCTTCTGAGCAGAAGCCCGCCAAAAGACAGTGAACAAAGAAGGCGAGCCTAGTTTGCTGCGCAAAGTAAAACACAAGAAGGACTTTAACAAAAAGAAATGGCGAATAAACCCAACCAGAGCCAAAAGAAAGACAATTTGGTCAAGCGGGTTTATGTTCGAGGCTAATATAATAGCCAAGAACAGTACCACGTTTATCTAATATAATCGCGGTAGAAAAGTTAGGGTAGACACCACTGCCACCAGCCAAGTCTAAATGTTAAAAGAGCGAAACAATGCTCTAGGAGGTAAAGATAAAAAGGGATACGAGTTAACCCTTTCCAGTACTCCATGGAAGATGGGGTGTACTGGATCTGTGGTAGATTGACTAAGTGAAGTTAATGGTAACTTTACCCTTTTCACGGTGACAGTAGTCGCCTCAGAAATGGAGTCGAGGGAAGCCTCAAAGACAACCCTGTGCCACGGCACTGAAGGTGCTGTGTGACACACAAAGAAGGGGGCTACTGGAGTGGTGTACTTCAGAGTCCACAATCACAAAAACAGATGGAAACACATAGCAAAACACAGGTAAGAGTGGGGGAAAAGCTCTCACTCTTACCAAGTGGAAAAAAAATAAACTCCAGAAGTCCAGCAAAGCTGCTGGGGGACTCACTAGGTGAGGGAAATTAGCCATAAATGAGAATTCTCCCTAACATGATCCAAAAGCGATGGCCCGCCCCTGTCCATTTGCATAAGAGGTCCCTGGGGAGTAGGTTGGGAAAGACCCTTAGTTTTTCCAGATGTCTGTGATTTTAACTAATTTATTTCACCTAAAGGTGAAATCTTCGGGGGAAAAAATCTTCACATTTCTTTTTATTATGCGGGGAGACCCCCAATATCTCTCCCCACTTCCCTCTACCTTATCCTATCCCCTTACCCACGCCCATCTATGTTTTAAAGTGTACCCACTTACCAAACCAAATTCGAATACTTTTTTTTCAAAGATTTCACATTAGGTGAAAATGGATTCAGTGAATGGATTTCAGATCTGCCAGAGATTATCACCACCCCTTTTATGGGTGAGGCAAGTGGACTGGGCTGTTATGGCCATTGCCCAGTGGGAGCACCAGTGTGCAGAAAAAGTGCGACTCCCCATACTCATAATTCTACCTGAGCCGCAGTCTAGTCGCAACCCATAGGGTGAGAACTTGGCTAGAGACATCTAGGGACATCCCCCAGCATCCTGCAGTAGAAACAACATAAACCATAATTCTGCAAACAACTCAAATAATTAAAAAGGGAAACCAAGTGCCTGATTTTACAATTATCCAATCCAGGTCTACATTTAATAATCAACACATGGACGGAATTGCTGGTCGCCAATGCATGTGCCATCAAAACAGGGAAGCCAAGTACAACCAGAAACAGCCAATCAGGAGGCAGTAACAAGTTACTTACCTGTAACCCCTGTTCTACAGCATGATCTGTCATGAATTCACATGCTCATGAAGATTACCCGTCATCAGGCTGGGAATCCTCTGTAAAAAGAAAAGCAGTTTCACTTCAGCCTGAAAAGGAGAAATTACTTACTCTAATGTTCTTTCTATGGATTCTTCTCCCGCAGATTCCTCATCTGATAGATATCCCATCCAGCTATGCTGCTTCAGAAGGTTTTTGACAGGGGGCGTAGTGGACCTCGACCCGCCGTCAACCGCTAATCCGTGTTGCTCAGCATCTGGTCGTCAGCTCCGGACGGGACGTCAGGCGTCGTATAAATACCACATCACTAATCACCACACCTCAGTTTCCCCCTTTTTTCCCCTGAGCACATCATGCTGCATAGGGAAATAGACAGAACAATGGGATAATGAGCCCTTAAAAATGAATAACCATAAACCTCTAGATGAGGAACAATTTGCAACCGACACTAACAAGTAGCATCAGAAAAAAACTTTTTAAAAATGTATTTGAAGAAAAAAAAACATGTGGCAGGGAGGCCAGACAAAGCACACTGAAGACAATTACCAAGTCAATGTGAAAGAGAAGGTGAGCACCAACCACCGACTTTCTGAGCGGGGATGGACAGGAGGGGAGATAAGGAATCTGCAGGAGAAGAATCCATAGAAAGAACATTACGGTAAGCAATTTCTCCTTCAATGGATTGTTATTCTCCTGCAAATTCCTCATCTGATAGACTCCCAAAGCAGTAGATGAAGGAGGCGGACAGAAAGTTAAACTAAGACATTTTGCAGCACTGCCCTGCCAAAATGTGCATCAGCTGTACGAGCCACATCTAGACTATAGTGTTTAACGAAGGTATGAAGGGATGACCATGTAGCAGCGAGACAAATATCCCGAACAGGGAATCCCCTTTGTAATGCTGTTGAAGCTGAAACTCCCCTGTGCGAGTGGGCCCCGATTCCTGCCGGTAATTCCTTTCCGGCGGACTGGTAGCATTCCGCTATAGATAAAATGATCGAGCGGGATAATGTTTGCTTAGTTATAGGCAGGCCCTTATGGGCTAAGGAAAAAGCCACGAAGAGCTAGTCAGCTCTTCTGAATTCAGCCGTTCATCGCAATATAATAACTTAACACCGTTTTGGGTTCCAGGTGATGTAATGGCTCCTCCTGTATAGAAGAGTGCAAAGGAGGATAGAAGACCGGAAGGTTGATGGATTGTGATAGGTGGAACTCAGACAACTTTGGAGAGGAAGCCAGGCCTTACCCTGAGCAAGACTTTCTCCCAGAAAAAACAGGAAGGGTGGCTTACAGAGTAAGGCCTGCAGCTCATTCACCCGCCTTGCGGGTGTAACAGCCACCAAAAAGGCTGTTTTCAAACAAAGCAGTCTTAAGGGACAAGTATGCATATGTTCAAAAGGAGCTGCCATCAAAAATGTTAGTATCAGATTAAGGTCCCAATCCAGAGCTGGAGGAAAGTTATACAAGGCCTTTCAGGAATTGTGCTAGTACCGGGATTGTAAAAAATGAGTCTTGATCCGGGAATCTCTTAAACACAGACAAGGCTGACAAAATATCCTTTGACTGTGGTGACCAGAAGGCTTGCTGAGGCCAGTGACAGAAGGAACTCCATCACTGTAGTGGTGGAGCAAGAGATGGGGTAAATCACGCACTCCCTGCACCACGCCTCAAATCTTCTCCACCTGCATGCGTACAAATATCTTGTTGGATGTCTGCGTGCAGCCAGTAACACCTCAAGCACTTCCTCAGAGAGGTCCCAGTCATCATACTTCATCCTCTCAAGAGCCACGCATGTAGGTTGAAGGATCCTGGGGTTGGGTGGAGTATCCAACCTTCTGACTGGGTTTGGAGATCTGGCCGCCGAGGTGACCGGTGAGGTGGACAGATGGACAGACCCAAGAGGTCTGAGTACCATGTTCTCCTTGCCCGGGCCGGGGCAATCATGGTCGCTCAAAACCTCTTCAACCTCTGTAGAACCCATGGAATGACGGGAATTGGAGGGAAAGCGCAATGGCGAGGAAAGCGCCGATCCACCAGAGAAGTCCCACAGTGCACCATTAGCTGGGACTTCCCTCGAGCAAAACTGTCTGCACTTCCTGTTGGATTTTGTTGCAAACAGAACCACTGTTGGGGTACCCCAGAGAGAAGACCTCCTCTAGGACTTCCTGGCACACTTCCCACTCGTGTGAGACTGTGCTCTGCCTGCTCAGAGCATCCGCTTAGCTGTTCTCTGTGCCCACCGAGATTCTGTTCTCCAGTAACCAGAACCAAAGCATCATCGCTTCCATGCAGAAGGGTCGGGAGTGCACACCACCTTGTTTGTTGGGATAGTGCATCTCCACTATGTTGTCTGTCAGAATGAGGACATGCTTCCCCCTGCAGAGATGGGCGAATGTTGATGTGTCACCTGGCTTCCGTTGCTAACCAAAGACCGCTCACCTGCAAATCCTTGCAGTGGGTGCCCCAACCCTTCCCATATGCATCTGTGACCACTCGGGACTAAGGCCAAGGAGGCCAGAAGGGTTCCCTTGCCGGGAGACTGTTGCGGTCAGTCAAACAGGACAGGTTGATGACCACTGATGAAGATACGCTGAGGAGATCTGAGAGAGTACCGAGGTACTGTGACCACTGACACCTCAGGAGCCACTACAGGGATATCATGTGCAACTTGGCCTCTGCAACTAGAAAAATGCAGGAGGCCATGAGACCTACGAGGCGGAGGAAGGAAGCCGCTGGAAGAATGGCATGGTACTGAAACAAGTCGATGATTTATGTCAAGCTGACTACTCTCTCTTCGGGAGGGAAGGATTTCCCAACCAGGGTGTCTAGGACTACTCTGATGAACTGTAGCCTCTGGACTGGCGTCATTTGGGACTTCTTTAAATTCAGGGAGCAGCCCAGCCAGTGTAGCAGCAGGAAGATGTTCTCTAAAAGGGACAAAACCTGCACCGCAGACTTCCCTCGGATCAGCCAGTCGTCCAGATATGAAAATACGTGGACCCCAGATCTCCTGAGGTGAGCGGCAACTACCGCCATAAGCTTGTTGAAGACCCTTGGGGTGAAGGATGGACCAAAGGGGAGCACCTTGAACTGATAGTGCATATCCCCTATGGTGAATCTTTGTGCTTTCGATGGATCAGCACATGGAAATAAACGTCCTAGACCTCTATTGACAGCAGCCAGTCCTGTAGTTCGAGAGCGTGGAGAATCTCTCTCAACGTCATCATCCTGAATTTGTCTTTCCTCAGGAACTTGTTCAAAGCCCAGAGGTCCAGAATGGGATGGAGACCGCTTCCCTTCTTGGGTACCAGGAAATACCGGGAATACCAACCCGATCCTCTCTGCTCGGGCAGTACCTCTTCCATGGCACCCTTCTACAACAGGGATATCAGTTCTTCCTGGAGCTCTTGTCCCAGGTGGATTGTGAGTGGCGGGGGTCTGTCCGTGGGTTTTCTTAAAGATGGTAGACAATAACTCCACTGAATGAGCTTAAGAGCCCAGGCATCGGAAGAAATTCCCTGCCACTGGAGCAAATACTCCGTCAACCGTCCACCAACCGGTGCGTTGTGAGAGAGGAAATCAAAGCGGCTTTGGAGGCTGCGTCGCACCCGCCGCTGACGCTGCTTGTTGGCCTTTAGAAGTCCCTCTGCCCCTTCCAGAGCGCGAGAATCACTTCTGCCCTTACCTGGCCTGTGAGAGCTGCATTCTCCTGCAATATTTATTTATTTATTACATTTGCTACTCACCCAGACCCGAGGGTATCACGGCGAAAATACAGGTGAGTTGTCACATTTTTATACAGTGTTACAGTTAGTCATATAAAACGTTTTTATACTAAGTTACAAAAAGTCATGTAGTCAAACTACTTATAATAAATTACACTTGGTCAGGTAGCCACTCGCGATTTGTTTCAGCACTAGTTGCAGTTCTGAAGGTGACCCCTGGATGAACATGTTGGCCATGGGAGATACATATAGTGTCGGAAGAAGGGAGGTCAGCCAAGAGCCTTCTGGTACTGAGGTGGAGTAGGACTCGAAGCGGTTAATATTTGTTGAATAACCAAGTTTTCAGTGCTTTTTTGAATTTTAGTAGTGTCTCCTCGTTTTTGATGCTAATGGGTAATGTGTTCCAGTGCGATGGCGCTAGGACATTGAAGCTACTTCCTCCTGCTCTACTGTATTTGTATTGAGGACAGGTTTATTGGATCTCAGTGTCCTACAGGAGCTGTTTTACTTAATGGAGTTGTTGAGGTAGCTAGTTGCTTTGTTGGTGATACATTTATAGACGATACTGAGGGTTTTGAAGATGATTCTTGCTTCAACTGGCAGCCAATGATTTTCTCTTCTAATGCTGGATATGTGTTCAGATTTCTTTATACCTTGTGCCGCTCTAAGGGCTTTGTTCTGTAATAATTGGATTTTGTTTAAGTTGGTTTTAGAGGTTCCTAGAAAGAGGATGTTGCAATAATCCAGTTTTGTCAAAATCAGAGCTCTGGCCAAGGTGATGCAATTTGAGGGGGTAAGAAATTGGCGGCTGAGTGCAATAAGTTTTGCTGTATAGGCTGTGGACGAGGAGAGGGCTGCTATTTGTTTGTGCATATAATAAGGAGCATAACGCTTGTAGTTCCATAACCTAGAGGCAAATGCAGGTTTGGCCGGCTACGCGACTAGGCCCAAAGATTCCAAGCCTGTTTCCAGCGACTGCTTGGCCACCTCCTTCCCATCCTCCACCAGCTGTAGGAAGCCCTCGCGTATCTCTCCTTCAGGGACGTACTGTGCAGCGTTTTCAACTGCTGTTCAGAGACCAAAAGAGTACTTGGCAAAACTGCTTGCCACATTTGTAGCCTTAAGAGCCATACTACCTGAAGTTAATGTTTTTTGGTTAAGGCCTCAACTTTCTTCGCTTCCCTGTCGGGAGACAGAGTGGAAGTTAAAGAAGATGGTCTAGATGAGACTGTGGCAGCCTGCGTAACAAGCCCCTACGGGGAAGAATAAGAGGGAATGAAGGGTCTCCTCTATCCAGCGTATATTTCCCAGAAACGGTGGAGCTGACCGCGGTAATAGTACATGGGTACTGCCACAAAGCAGGGTTTAAAGCCATATTGCGTTCAGTAGTGGGACCTACAGCCAAGATATCGGTGAGGTCTTAACCTTGTATTGGCACCACTGAGGATTGCAACCCTAGGGTATCAATGACCCTTTCTACTAAAGACCTGAATTTTGACAAATTATGAATTAGGGCTGGGAATGTTGGAATTCCAGGTCTGGAGAGGTGTCCAGATCGATGGTGTCATGGAGGCCTTGAGCTAGCTGTAAAAGCAGACTGTGGTCTTCAAAATAATCAACAACTCCTGTACCCAAGTAAATGGTATCAACATCCCCCTGGTTATAAGCGCCATGGTGTCGAAAAATTCGGACCAGGGTTGCACTGTAAAGGTTTTCTCGACACCCGAAGGTTTGTTTTTTGGCATAGATATGGTGGATGTCGAGACGCTGTAGCGTCAACATCCTTTGATGCAGATGGTTGATCCGGCTTCCATTCGACCTCTTTCGGTGTCGAAAGGTTTATCAGTGCTGATGTCGGTACTGGGGAACGAGAGGGTTCGAAAATGTAGAGCGCCTGCTCCTGGCACAAAAGCCTGCTGCGTGGGGGTTTAACCACGCCGACTGGAGCATGCTTCTCGAACATGTCAAGCATCGAGGACTTAAAATCCTCCCTCTCTTGGCGGGTGGTAGGCCCCCCGAGAGTTTACCTTTTTCCGTCGACGAATCAGAATACCAACTGTGGCAGTTACGCCTTTTCTTCTTTCGGGACGAGTACGAGGAAGAATGGCTTCTTGAGTGGGACTGTTTCTTCTGCAGCCTATGTTCTTTTTCAGGGGGTATGCCCTTTGTTTTAGCCTCAGGAGACCAGACCATCGACCGCACCGGTGACTCAGAGGGCCGGCGACCAAGAGCGCGTTTAGCTATTTGATCGCAAAGGGGTTTGGGCTGCATTTTGGCGCACAAAAGGCACCCATGTTACCCGTGCCGAGGCACCGGGGACACAACTTGTGTGGGTCAGTGAAGGACATCTTTTTACCACAATCGGAACACCGCTTGAAGTCCGATACCCAAGTGACCGACATCTCGTGTCGAGTAATTAACAAAAGGTTTTCTGACGAAAACGTTGAAAGAGTCGAAGATTCGCCTGTGTTCCCAAGCAGCGTGTTAGTGTGCAGAAAAAAAGGAACTGGGGTATGGGGCTTAGTAACTTGGTATTTATATGACGCCTGACGTCACGTCCGGAGCCGACGACCAGATGCTGAACAAGATGGATCGACGGTCGGGCTCAACTACGCCCCTTGTTGAATATTTTTCAAACCAGCAGAGCTGGATGGGATATCTATCAGATGAGGAATCTGCGGGAGAATAGTAATCCATTGAACTGTATTTCTCCTCTATAACCAATCACTGTCCTTTGGGTCATACTGCCCCAATCCAATGACAGTTGTCTCCCGAAGCTCCACACCCGGTGGACATATTCATATTTGGTAGATGACATAAAGAGGGAGTATGGACCAAGAAGAGCTATAGAGGGGAAGGAGCAAGGGTTCACATGTAAATGTATGCCAGTCCCATGCTGGGGAACAGGAGTTAAAGGTAATTAACATGTTCCTTCTCCAGCAGAGGGTCTGGCATGGATTTACATGCTCATGAATCCGATTACAGGTGGCAAGGCTCAAAAGAAGCAATACACTTACCCCTGAAACAGACACATCTCAAGCAAACAGGATGTGTAGCACTCCATGGAATCCCTGTCGACAGAATAGAACCTTTGAAGGTGTGGGTGAACATCCATGTAGCAGCCCTGCAGATGTTGAGCAGGGGAACACCAGAGAGAAACGCTGTTGTTGCTGTGATGGCTCTGGTGGAATGGGCTCTCAGCCGGCCTATAAGACGTTGGTTAGCCAGACGAAGGCAATTCATGATGCAGCTGGAGAGCCACACTGGATATGGAAGCCTTAGACAAGGCCTTCTGGTGATTCACAGGTCCAAAATTAACAATGTTGGGACCTCTTCCGAAAGTCCTTCGTGCAGGCCACATAAAAGCTCAACGCACGAGCAACGTCCAGCAAATGCAACGTCCTTTCCCACTGGCGTGGAAGGATTCGTGAAGAAGGATGGCAGGACCAAAGGGTTGTTGCGATGGAATTCTGAAGGAATCTTCGGCATAAATGTTGGGTGAGTCTGCAACACCACCCTTGTAGCATGGAAAGACAATTATGGCTACTTGCAAGAGAGTGCCTGGATCTCCCTGACCCATCTGGCCGAGGTGATGGCAACTAATAAAGCCATCTTCCACGAGAGAAACATCAAAGGGGCTTGATGCATAGGCCCAAAAGGGGCCCCGGTGAGCTTAGACAAAATTAAGTTGCATTCCCAAGCTGAAGCAGGAGCCGTCACTGGTGGAAAAGTCCTGAAGAGGCCTTTGAGGAACTCTTGTCAACCCTCAGGGATGGCCTACCCGGCATTCTGGTGTAACAAGATATGGCAGTCCGATGCACCTTGAACGAGGCGTGCGCCAGGCCAGACCTGCCCAGGGAAAGCCGATAAGGAAGGAGCTGTGACACGCAGCAGCATAACCTGCACCACACTGAGAAACGTTCCCACTTGTGGTTGTAGCACAACGTAGAAGAGGCCCTGGCTTTGGCCAGGATCTTCTTGCATTCCAACGGCAGGGAATAATGCCCAAACTCTAGGGCTGCAGGTGCCAGTCAGTGACCTGACCCCACATGCGAAGGGAAGGTATACTTGATCCTGACGAAGCTCCCGCTCGTGATAGGACCGCACCTATCTTCTGAGCGAGTCTGCAATGATGTTCTTGATGCCTGCCAGGTAAAATGGGATAAGAAACATGTCCTGAAGGAAGGCCCAGTGCCACAGGGTCTGTGCTTACAGGGAGAGCGCTGGGGAGCACGTTCCGCCCTGCTCCTGGATGTAGAACATGGTGGTGGTGCTGTCCATGATGGTCCTCACTACCTTCCCCCGCAGTTGAGGCAGGAATGACTTGAGGATCCAGAAGACTGCCTAGAACTCCAGGACGTTGATGTGAAGTTCTTTTTCCTCCAGGAGCCAGAGGCCTCTGGTGTGCGATTGCCTGGACTGGGCTCCCTACACTTCCAGGGAGGCATCTGTGGTGACCATGGCCTGGTACGGGGTGGAGGGACTTGAAAGGGAGCTCCCTGCCTCAGATGCGGGCGCACTCCCCACCATCACAGGGCTTGATGGAACTTCTAGGGTGAGGGTGATCGTGACCGAGCATCCAGGAACTCCTGATGAGGTCTCACCTGAAGCCTGCAAAACGGGACGAAGTGGATGCAGGAGGACATCATGCCCAACATAGACTTGATGGCTGGCAGTGTTGTGGATTGCGACGACAGTCGCTGCACCTAACCCAGGATGGCCAACACCCTCTCCTTCGAGGGGATAGCCAAGCATGCAACCGTGTTGAGATGGGAGCCCAAGAACAGAGCATTGTGTGATGGCTTCACGCAGGACTTTGGGTAGGACTTTGGATAGTGAGAGCAATAAATCCCCTTTGGTATCAGTCTGTATCACAAAGATTTAGTTGGTAGCTGTGGCTGAGCAGTCAGACTTATCTCAAGAGGGAGATGAGCAGTATTCAGGGTTTACACAATAGGCCCACTGTACTGTGGCACAAGGAAACACTGACCAAAGCTTTGTAGTTCAAAAGTAGATATATTTATTTTATACACTTCTAAGCAAACACATGTATCACAAGTATCAAGCAAGTTAAATTAAGTCAGTAGAAAAATATACACCCTCCCTATATAAATTGTAGACCAAGTGAACCAGAGTGAAAACTGAGCAAAACGGCACAGTAACAACTACACACAAGGGATCTTCTAGCAATTTCTCTCAAGGGAGGGAAAACACAAGTTATCTAGAAATAGGTTCTTATACGGTTCTTATACCCCGTAGCAACACTTCCCATCAGTTGTGAACCAGTTCAGCCAGACAGTACATCAGTATAGGCAATACTTCAAATGAAAACTGAGCAAAATAGCATTTCAAGATGATTATTCAGTGGGAAGGAAAGGGTAGTTATAAGAAAGGGTTGCACCGCACAGTTCGAATGGAGAATCAATCTCGAGAAAGCAGGTCTACCTAATGTGACCAGAGTCAGTATGCCAGTGCCAGAGTTAATGGTACAGGGCAAGGGCACAGGAGCAAAATGTTCTTGTAGCTGCAGTCAAGTCTTTGGTTAACGATGTTGAAAAGGTGGATGCAGAAAGTGAAAGACAATGTTAAGAGAGAGGGGCGGCCAACCCAACAGGTAGGAAAAGGATTTAAAACACCTTTAGCACTACCGCGAAGAAAAGGCAGGCTGGTGGAACAATGTACCTTAAAAGTGAAGAAGTGGCTCCTGTGGTGGTGGTTGTTCCTGGTAGTTCCTGCAGTTCGGGTGATCCAGCAGAGGAAGAGAGGATCTCGTCGTGGAGAAAGGTTCAAGGTACTGCACTACCCAGGGATGAAACCAGCTGCGATGCTGCCAAACGAAGTTTAAAAGGTATGCTCCTTTTAATCGCGGTCCAGGTCGATAGCTGCTTGGCTATCCGGTCTCCAAGTGCATGGCACTGGCGATTCGACCACAGCAGGTTCGGGAAGGCGACTGGCAAACTGGTTGGCCCCATCAGCTCAGGGGAGGAAGGCTCTTTCAGAGGAAGATCTCGTCGTTTGGAGAAAAGTGGTGAGAAGCTGCAGCAGGGCTTCACCGATGGTGGTAGTCGTTGCAGGTGTCTTTGGCTTCTCTCCTCTTCGGTTCCGTAGTTCCAGTGGCGAAGTCTTGCTCTTCCAGTCCTCAGGACCCTGCTTTTATGCAGAAAGAGACCCATTCATACAGCCTAGCTGTCACTCACACAGTGGAGTGGTCTTCTTGGCGGGAGACCCTCCAGCCTATCAGGATAGAGTGTGACCTGAGTTGCTGCGGTAACTCTGTCCAGGGGTCCTACTCCCCCTCCCACACAATGGACCCACCCCAGACTCAGTGGCACCAGAAGGAGGGCTTCTGTGCAAAAGCCCGCCAAACGGACGAACAAAGGATCCCCGACGTGGGTTAGGATCGTAGAGAAAAACATGAGAAAGAAGTTATATTAAAGTTCTGGCAAATAAAACCTACCGGAGCAAAGTTAAGTGGAAAATGTACCAGCGGTATGTTAGAGGCTGTCAGAAAAAGTGGTAGCCTCGAACAATGGGAAAATCCCATAGGGATATATTTGCGGTCGAATATTTATGGTAGTAACCACTGCCACCAGCCAGAAACTTTAGAGAGAGGGACTTTAAGGTACCCCCTCAAAAATGAACATAGGGGAAAAACTATTAACCCCTTCCAGTACTTCCATAGTAAGATGGGCTGTACTGGTTAAGCTCATAAAAATCGACTAGTAAAGTCAATGGGGACTTTACATGCCTGGGGGACAGTAGTCGGTCCCAGGGTATGGAGTCTATGTTTTGGGGTCGCTATGACACCCCTGTGTCACTGCACTGAGGGCGCTGTGTAACACATGTGAATAAAGAGGGTTCCTATGGGGGAGAGAAAATCCCATAGGCATTAAACACAAAAATAGCCTAGAACACACATAGCAGAAATCCCTAAGAGTGGGAAAAGGAGTCTCACTCTTAGCAGGTAAAAAGAAACAAACCCTTCAAATCCAGCAAAGCTGCTGGGGGACTCTATAGGTAAGGGAAATTAGCCATAGTACGAGAATTCTCCCTAACACAGATTGTCTCCATTGAAGGGCATGTCCACTACCTTAGACTGGACATCCGCCCTTAAGTTAATGGCCTTCAGCCAGCCCAGGCGATGGAGGGACACCACATTGGGCATCTGGCAGATAACCCAGAATCTGCAATGTCCAACGCCACTGTGTTGTTGTGGTCTGAGGCCACCTCCCCTTCCTGGAACAGGGCCAGGGCCACTATGTTCCTGTACTCCAGAAGGAAGTCCAAAATGGGTCCAAGCTTATACCAGAGCTCCCCGTCGTAGCAGGACAGGATGGCATAGGAATTGGCACCCTTGATGGTGGAGGCTGCGGAGTAAATGATGCGCTTTCCCTCGGCATCAGGCTTCTTCCTCTCCTGATCCAGAGGCAGCATGAACGAGAAGAACAAGTTACTTCTTACCTTGTAACGTTCTTTCGACGGGATGTTCCTCCGACGTATTCCTCATCTTAGATATCTAATTCCAGCTCTGCTGGCCTCGGAAAATTTTTTCTCTAGAGGGCGCTGCGAGTCGATGTCCCTCGACAGCCGCCGTATCGACGTCGACGTCATCCTGCCTATAAAGGCCGCGCGCAGCGTCCGTTGCTCAGTTCCGTTTTGTAGCCCACAATAATACTTTCTGGACTAGACTAATCACCCTGAAGGAGCGTAAGCTGCAACAACACGGGAAGTAGAACTGCGGGGATGGATGGGAGGGCCAATGAGGAATACGTCGGAGGAACATCCCGTCGAAAGAACGTTACAAGGTAAGAAGTAACTTGTTCTTCGAAGGGATTGTGTCCTCCGACGTATTCCTCATCTTAGATAGGCTTCCATAGCAGTGTTCTATTATTGGAGGAGGGAGTACTGACTTCACGCTGTCTTCTATTGATGAATAGAATGCAGTACAGCCCTTCCAAACCTAGTCTCTTGACTGGAGGAGGAATCCAAATTGTAAAAACGTGTAAAGGTATGGACAGACGACCATGTAGCGGCCGCACAGATGTCTTTAACCGGCACGCCTCTTTTGAGGGCCGATGAAGCTGCAATACCTCTGGTCGAATGAGCCCTAAGGTTTTGAGGGGGCTCTTTCCCTGCCAGTTTATAACATTCCAGAATGGCTAGAATGATCCATCTGGAAATGGTCTGCTTAGTTATTGGTAACCCCAGCTTGTGACCTGTGTAACCTACAAACAGCTGGTCTGCCTGTCTTATCCTGGCTAGTCTACTGATGTAAAAACTTAAAGCCCTTCTAGGGTCTAGCCTGTGTAACCTCTCTTCCTCTTTCCCCGGGTGAGGAGGAGGATAGAAAGATGGCAGGGTAATCTTCTGAGTGATATGGAATTCAGAAACCACCTTTGGGAGGAAATTAGGCTTCACTTGCAGGACAACTTTGTCTTGGTGAAATATTGTGTGAGGGGGTTTACAAGAAAGAGCTTGTAATTCGCTCACCCTTCTAGCAGATTTAAGTGCTATTAATAAAACAGTTTTAAGGGTAAGGAATCTTAACGAACAAGAATGGAGTGGTTCGAAAGGTGTGCCCATCAGGAAAGTTAGTACTAAGTTTAAATCCCATAGGGGAACTTGGAATGGTCCTGGGGGATAAACATTGGTTAACCCCTTTAGAAACTGTTTTTCCAAGGGTAATTTGAAATAGGATGGTTCTTCCGCAGTGCGCTTAAAGATGGATAGCGCTGCGATATAGCCCTTAATGGTGCCAACTTGAAGGCCTGAATTCGCCAAATATAGAAGGAAGGACAAAACCATTGGTGTACCACATGAAAAAGGGATGATATTCTGCTCTCTACACCAGCTCCAAAATCTGTTCCAACGGCAGCGGTATAAAGACTTTGTTGCTGGCCTCCTTGCCGAAAGCAACACCTCCATAACATCATCGGGGAGGTCCCAATCCTTGTACCTCAACCTTTCAGAAGCCAAGCGTGAAGGTTGAGGGTTTTGATGTCTGGATGGAGAACCTGACCTCCCTTCTGTGAGAGTAGGTTCTCTCTGAGTGGAAGTCGAATTGGAGGACAGATGGACAAGTCTAGAAGGTCCGGGTACCACGTTCTCCTGGCCCAATCCGGGGCAATTAGGATCATGGTTCTCCGGAATCTTCTCAACCTCCTGATCATTTGAGGAATGACAGGGACCGGTGGGAACGCGTACAGAAGCGGAAACTCCCAGTCCACTATGAACGCGTCTCCCAGAGCTCCTCTCGGGGGAAATTCCCTTGAGCAGAACAGATCGCATTTCCTGTTGACGCTGGTGGCGAACAGATCCACCTGAGGGGTTCCCCAAAGGGCGAAGATCTCTTGAAGGACTTCCTGAGCTAGTTCCCACTCGTGGGAGACTGTGCTCTGCCTGCTCAGAGCGTCCGCTGTCAAGTTCTTCTCTCCGGCTAGGTGAACTGCCGATAGAGAGATTCCTTCTTGGATTGCCCAAAACCAGAGCTGCATCGCCTCTCTGCACAGGGGTAGTGATCCTACGCCTCCTCTTTTGTTGAGGTAATGCATGGCCACTGTGTTGTCCGTCATTATCAGGACGTTTTTCCCTTGTACAGCTGGCAGGAACGCCTTCAGCGCAAGTCTGATGGCTCTCAGCTCTAACAGGTTGATATGTAGTCTGGACTCCGATGGAGACCAACGACTGCTTATGGTCAAGTCGTTGGCGTGGGCTCCCCACCCCGTGAGTGAGGCATCCGTGACTACTGTTATCTCCGGCCAGGGTTGCCAAAAATGTTCTCCTTTCAGAATGTTCTCCTGACAGGCCCACCACTGAAGGTCTCGAGCCACCCTGTCGGGAACCTGAAGAAGATCTGTCATTCTCCCTGAGAATTGTGACCACTGAGTCCTCAGTGCCCACTGGAGGGATCTCATTCTCAGGCGAGCCTCTGGCACTAGGAAAATGCAGGATGCCATGAGGCCTAGCAACCTCAAAAAGTCGAAGGCTGGGAGACGTTGGGCATTTTGAAACTTGGTAACCATCTGTAGAATATCTTGAGCCCTCACCTCTGGTGGCGAGGCTTTTCCCAGGGAAGTGTCCAGGATCGCTCCTATGAACTGGAGTCTCTGCAATGGTATCATTTGTGACTTCTTTAAATTGAGGGAGAAGCCCAGTCTGTGAAGGGAGTGGCACACGTGATTTAGTTGGATCTGAGCTTGTTCCGAAGAGACAGCCCTGATCAACCAATCGTCCAGGTAGGGGTAGACATGAATCCCTTCCCTCCTTAGACTTGCCGCCACTACCGACATTAACTTGGTGAAGACCCTCGGGGCGGAGGTCAGCCCAAATGGCAGCACTCGAAATTGATAGTGAGAGTTGCCAATTGCGAACCTCAGGTATTTCCTGTGTTTGAGATGGATAGGCACATGGAAATAAGCGTCCTGAAGGTCCAGAGATACCAACCAGTCCTGGAACTGAAGGGCCTGGAGGATCTGAGAAAGAGTGACCATCTTGAATTTGTCTTTTCTGAAGAATTTGTTCAATTCTCGCAAGTCCAAGATGGGTCTCAGTCCTCCCTCTTTCTTTGGAATGAGAAAGTAAGGGGAGTACCAGCCCTTGTTCCTCTCCGCTACAGGTACCGGTTCTATGGCACCTTTCTCTAGCAGGTCCAAAATTTCCTGCAAGAGGAGCGGATCTGGAGCTTTCTGAGAGCTGATCCCCAGTGGATGACTCTGAGGTATGCGTAGGAGAGGCAGGCAGTAACCTTGGGCAACTGTTTCCAATGCCCAAGCATCTGACGTGATAGCCTGCCATTCCGCCAGATGTTGAGTCAACCTGCCTCCTACAGGTGTCCTGTGAGGGAAGTCCTCAGAGTGGTTTTGGGGCGGCTGATGTAGATGCCGATGGTAAAGAGGCACCTGCTGTTGCTGCGGCCTTTGAATATCTACCCCGTCCACCTCGGGTAGTTCTTCTTTGTCCCCTTTGAGCCGGTCGTCCTCTACCTCTTCCGAATGCGGAGTAGAAGCAAAAGGACTTGCCTCTCGCAGAGGTTCCTGTGGGACGAAAAGGTGTCTGACGGATTGCAGCGCCTAGGGATTTTGCTGCTGCTTTTGAAGTTTGCAGTTTTTCTAAACTGTCATCCGCCTTTTTCCCAAACAAAGAAGAGCCATCGAATGGCATGTTCAAGAGCCTGGCTTGCACATCTGGGGCAAAACCAGACTTTCTCAACCAAGCAAATCTCCTGGTTGTTGTACTTGCCGCCATTGCTCTGCTGACACTGTCAGCCGAATCAATGCCCGTCTGGAGGGATTCGCACATAGCGTCTTTACCGTCCTGTATGATATTCAGGAACGCCTCCCTTTCTTCTCCCTCTGGGATGCAGTCAGCCGCTGTAGAAGCACACTCCCAAAGTGTATGGCTGAATCTAGCAAGGGTGCAAGTAGCATTCACAGATTTTAACACCATGCTACATGCCGAAAAAACTTTCTATGCCATAGCATCATATTTTTTATCGTCCCTGTCCTGTGGGACGGTAGGATAAGCCGTCTTGACATCGGTAGAAGATGCTGCCTGTACCACCAGACTTTCTGGGGATGGGTGTTTTGACAAAAACTCTGGGTCTGTAGAGGATACCCTGTATTTTGTAGACAGTTTTTTATTTACTGCCGGGACGACATCTGGGGTTTCCCAGTTCGTCATAATCTTCCTCTGAAGAGCTTTATGGAAAGGCACCACAGGATCCTCTTGTGGGCCTTTATCAAGAATATCCGGGAGGTCATCTTGTTGGAAAGATTGTGAAGGTGCAGACCACCCCATAAACTCTGTGATCCTGGCCATTAAGGCTCTATAGGGGTTTCAGCATGCTCCCCCGGGTCTGGCCTAGCAAACTCCACCTCAGGGGAAGTGTCTAACCCACTTGCCTCATGTAAGGAATCATGAAGATCCTTTAACCTGCGTTCTTCAGAGGGAAATTCCTCTCTAATTGGGGTTACAGGTCCCTGCAACTCAAATGTGTCTTCCTGTTCAGACAATTCACCCTCTTCCAAAATTGAGGACATAGTTCTCAATTGTTCTGAACTCATAAAGGGTGTAAATCCCATTTCCAAGGCAGAGGGTGCCGAACTTGTCATTATCAGCCTCGAAAACGTCGATGTCGTCGACGCCGACGCCGAAGGCTTCGAGCGTGGCGTCGAAAACAAAGGTGGAGGCCTCGATGACCTCGACAGAATTGGGATTCTACTCGACAATCTCGAAGCCATCGTCATCGAGGACCTGGGGATAGTCACTGGGTGTGTCGTGACCGTGACTTTTCTTGGCGTCGACGCTGGTGTCTAAGCTGGCGTTGAGTCGACAGACCCGTGTGTCGAAGGTCCCTTCAACAACGGCGTCGAAGACACCGACCTCGGCGTCGACGGAACCCTCGTCGACGGCGTCGACGGAACCTTCAAGGAAGGTTTGGAGGTCATAGTCCTACTCGAGGGTTCGAGACGCGCTCGAGAGGTTTCCTTCGCCGGGTACTGCGACTCGCGGCGTTTTTGACCTTCGGGTCTTTCGACCAGAGCATCGCTCTCGGCAGTCTTCGAGGGGGTCGAGGCCGCTTTCTCGAAGACGCTCATCATATTTTTGCGGAATTCCTCCCATTCAGCCCGGGAACTATGTTTCGTGGGGCAAGGGATTCTTTTTGGCGAAACAGAGGAAGAGGAAGACGGAGAAGCGGATCTTCGACGTCTCCTCTTCGAGTGCTTCGATCTCGAGGAGTGAAGGGACCCACTCCGAGACCTGGAGCGCGAATGGTGACGAGGAGACGAATGTCTCGACTTCGTCGACGAAGAAGAAGCTTTAAAAGTCTTACCTTTCTCCAGCTTCCCCCTACGCTCCTTCAGGGCCTTAGCTGTCATGGATATACAGTCCTCGCACTCCGAACAATGGTGTTCAGCTCCCAACCACCACAGACAAACTCTGTGAGGGTCAGTCAGCGACATCTTATTTCCACAATCTCAGCATTTTTTGAAGCCGGATCGAGGAGTTGTCGGTTCCGACGAGGAAGCCATCGAGTACGGATCGAATAACTCGAGGTAAATAGGTTTAATCTGACAAGAACTGAGCAACGGTATTCCGAGGCACTGAGTAAGCGCGGAAAAACGGAACTGAGCAACGGACGCTGCGCGCGGCCTTTATAGGCAGGATGACGTCGACGTCGATACGGCGGCTGTCGAGGGACATTGACTCGGAGGACGTCGACGCGCAGCGCCCTCTAGAGAAAAAAATTTCCGAGGCCAGCAGAGCTGGAAGGAGATATCTAAGATGAGGAATACGTCGGAGGACACAATCCCTTCGAAAGATGGGTTCGACAATCGCTTCCTGGATGCGGTGGACACCACAGAGTCTAGAGAAAATTGCAATCCCAAGCATATAGGGGCCGAGTGTAGGACCCTGTACATTTTCTCCAGCCTGTCCCTCTTGGGGGGAGCGCTACTACTCCGGGCCAAACCTTCCTATAAGACATCATACAGTAGAGGGATTGACATGACTGTCTTCCATGAAGACTCCTGGCGGTGGAAGATAAATACCTCCTTCCTCTTCCGTTCAGGCACCAAATTGAATAGAGTGAACGCCCTCAAAAGTATGGCATGAGAAGAGCCGACCTCATCCGGTGGCGAGGCCCTGGCAGGCTCGTCGGTACCCAGCAGCTCACCGTCTGCCGGGATATAGTTGTCATACTCGTTGGTATGAGTTGCAGAAGGAGAAATTACGTTACCGTAATGTTCTTTCTAAGGATTCTTCTCCCGCAGATTCCTCATCATGATAGATGTTCATCTCCAGCTTTGCTGCTCGTAAAACATTTAGCCAGGCGGGCGTAGTGGCCCTTGACTCTCGGCCGCCGATCCTCAAACCATCTGGTCTGGCTCTTGATCGTTGGCTCCAGACGTGACGTTCAGCGTCGTATAAATAGCACATCACTATATCCCACATCTCAGTTCCTGTAATCTCAGTTCCTGTAACTTTTCCCCATGTGATTGAACGCTGCAGAAGAAAAAACACAGGAGAAGGCTAGCTGCCATTAGAACATTAACAAGGGTACACCCCAACAGGGTGACCCAACAACAATGTTTGAATAAATAGTTTTTACAGAAAACTGTCATCACAGAGCCATACCAGATGCCTTCTCGTTTGGACAGAAGCGACCACCCACCGAACTTTCGGAGCAGGGATGGATGGAAGGGGTCGATGAGAAATCTGCAGGAGAAGAATCCATAGAAAGAACATTAAGGTAAGGTAATTTCTCCTTAAATGGATTGCTTTTCCCCTGCAGATTCCTCATCATGATAGACTACCCAAGAAGCTAACGTGACAGAGGAGGGCAGAAAGATTTAAACCAGCAGATTAAGCAGAACCGCCCTACCAAACCTAGAATCAGCTCTCCGTGCAACGTCCAAGGCATAGTGCTTGGTAAAGTTATGTAAAGATGACCAAGTGGTCACCCGGCAAATATCCCTAACTGGGTACCCCCTATGGAGGGCCGTGGAGGCTGAGATCCCTCTGGTCAAGTGGGCCCTGATACCTGCTGGAAGCTCCTTGTCTGTCGATTGGTAACACCCGGCTATGCACAGGATAATCCACCGAGACCAAGGCCTTTTCTAGACAAGGAATGGGCCACAAACAACTTGTCTGACTTCCTAAACTCAGCCTTAAAAGCGACATAGAAACCTAACGCCCTCTTGGGATCAAGGCGATGGAAATGCTCCTCCTCCTTCGAGGGATCCGGAGGAGGGTAAAACACAGGTAAATCAATGGATTGGGACAGATAAAATTCTGAAACTACCGTACAAAGAAATCCTGGTCTAACTTTAAGAGACTTTCTCTCGAAAGAACTTCAGGAATCTAGGTTTGCAGAACAAAGCTTGCAGTTCGCTAACCCTCCGGGCTGATATGTTTGTGACCAAAAGTGCCGTTTTAAGGGACAGCCATCGCAAAGAACATGAATGCATAGGCTCAAAGGGAGAGGCCATCAAAAAGGTCAAAACCAGATTAAGATCCCGATCTGGGACAATAAAGGGGGTTGGCAGAAACCTGTTGAGAAGGCCCTTCGGAACTGAGCCATGACCTGGAATGGAGAAAAATAAACCTTGGTCTCGGGATCTCTTAAACACAGACCGGGCCGCCAAGTACCCTTTCACTGTGGCAACCTGAAGGCCTGAAGAGGCCTGTGACAGAAGGAACTCCATCACTATGGTGGTGAGGCAAGCGATAGGGTCAGTCCTTTGTTCCCTGCACCGTGCCTCAAATCTTTTCCACCTGCACGCATACAGAGTTCTAGTAGATGGTCTGTGTGCAGCCAGCATTACCTCAAGCACCTCCTCTGAGAGGTCCCAGTCATCATACCTCATCCTCTCAAGAGCCACACATGTAGATTGAGGGACTTCGGAGTCGGGTGTAGTACTCGGCCTTCTGAGTGGGTGAGGAGATCCGGATGCTGAGGCAACAGGTGAGGCAGACAGATAGACAGACAGACAGATGCAGGAGATCAAAGTACCATGTTCTCCTTGCCAATCCGGGGCAATCAGGATCATGGATGCTCAAATTCTCTTCAACCTCCTGAGAACCCAATGAATGATGGGAATTTGAGGGAAGGCGTAGTGTAGAGGGAGTGTCCAATCCACCGGAAACGTGTCCCCAGTGCACCGTTCACTGGGAATTCCCTGGAGCAAAACTGTTCGCACTTGCTGTTGGACTACGAGGAAAACAGATCCACTGCAGGGGTACCCCAGAGCGACGACCTCCTCTAGGATTTCCTGGCACACTTCCCACTCATGTGAGACCGTGCTCTGCCTGCTCAGAGCATCCGCCAAGATGTTGTCTGTCCCCGCCAGATGAACTGCCGAGATCTGGTTCGCTCTCAACCAGAACCACAGCTGAATCGCCTCCGTGCAAAGTGGGTGAGCATGCACGCCACCCTGCTTGTTGAGGTAGTGCAGGGCCACTGTGTTGTCGGTTAGGCCGAGGACATGCTTACCTCTGAGAGATGGTGCAAAGGCCCTCAGCGCTAGCCTATTGGCCCGCAACTCCAGCCTGTTGATATGCCACTTGGCTTCTGAAGGAGACCAAAAGCCACTCACCTGCAATAACTGGCAGTGGACAGCCAACCCTTCAGAGACGCATTCGTGACCAGTCGGGCCTGGGGCCAAGGTGGCCAGAAGGGTTCCCCCACCAACAGATTGCTGCGCATGCTCCACCAGCCGAGTCCGCTGACTACCTGGCTGGACACCGAAAGGAGATCGTGAGTGCTCCCAGGTACTGAGACCACTGGTCCCTCAGGAGCCATTGGAGGGATCACATACACAGACTGGCCTCTGGCAGTAGAAAAATACAGGAGGCCATGAGACCCAATAGGCAGAGGAAGGAAGCCGCTGGAAGAGTGGCGTGGTTCTGAAACAACTGTACCATCTGGCTGATGTTGCTGACTCTCTCCTTGAGGAGGAAACGCCTTTCCTACCCGGGTGTCTAGGACAGCTCCAATGAACTGGAGCCACTGGACTGGCGTCAGATGGGACTTCAAGTTGAGGGAGTAGCCCAGTCTCTGCAGTAGTAGGCAAGTGTCTTCAAGATGCGACAAAACCTGCCCCGCCGACTTCCCTCAGATCAGGTATGGCAATACATGGACCTCAGATCTCCTGAGGTGCGCTGCGACCACTGCCATGAGCTTGGTGAAGACCCTCGGTGCGGAGGTCAACCCAAAAGGAAGCACTTTGAACTGATGGTGCTTGTCACCAATGAGGAACCGTAGGAAGTTCCTATGCTTTTGGTGTATCAGCACATGGAAATAAGCGTCCTGTAGGTCTATGGACACCAGCCAGTCCTTGAGTTTGAGAGCGTGGAGAATCTCTTTCAACGGCACAATCCGGAATTTGTTCTTTCTCAGGAACTTATCAAGGCCTTGAGGTCCAGGATGGGATGGAGACCCCCTCCCTCCTTGGGCACCAGGAAGTAACGGGAATACCAACCCGACCTGCTCTGATCGGAAGGCACCTCTTCCACTGCACCCTTCGACAACAGGGCTCTCAGTTCTTCCAGGAGCTCCTGTCCCAGTTGGATTGGGGGGGTGGAGAGGAGGGGGGGGGGTGTGGAGGTCTGATCGGAGGCCGCTTTAGGGAAGGCAGACAATAACCCCACTGAATCAACAGCAGGGCCCAGGCGTCAAAAGTTATTTCCTGCCACTGGGGCCAATGCCCTGCCAACCATCCACCGACCGGTGCATCGTGAGAGGGGAAAATCAAAGCGGCTTAGAGGGCGCAAGAGATTTCGTGTCGAGGTTTTTAAAAAAAAACATACGAAAGTACAATAAGAACATTGAGTAACTCGAGTCGTGTTCCCTATGCAGCGTGAAAGCGCATGGAAAAAAGGAAGTGGGGCGTAGTGGCGTGCTATTTATATGACGCCTGATGTCAGGTCGGAAGCCCTCGATCGAGGGCCAGACAAGACGGATCGACGGCCGAGAGTCGAGGTCCATTACGCCCTCTGGCAAAAAAAAAGTTTTCCAAGCAGCAAAGCTAGAGTTTAACATCCATCATGAAGAATCTGTGGGAGAAAAAGCAATCCATTCATGTGTCCTTATCAGTAGCGGTGTCTGCGTGTAGATTCCTTCTTCAGTGGGGTCAAAGTGAAAGGCCGGATGTGGCATTGGCTTAAGCTTCAGCCTCCGAGGACTTCTGGTCAGCGGTCTAGAAGAACTCCGGACCGAGCCAGCGAAAGGAGTAGCAGGCAGCCTTTGCTGTATCTCCGACACCAAAGTATGAAGGGTCGTAAGGATGTCCAAAGACATATCCCTGGGAGCAGGCTGAGGCGTGAGAGGAGCAGCTGGCAACGGCTCCGGGCTGAAGTGCCTCAATGGACTAGACAGCGGATCAGACTCTCTCTGCGATGATCCATCCCTGGACATGTCCCCACGGTCCTCTTCATGGTCCAAGTAGTAATCCTCAGGCAAATGGTCATCAGAGCTTGTGTAGATGTGCGCAGATCCCTTTGGAGAATCCCCTGACATCGACGGGGACATCGTTACCTGCCTGGGGAGGAATTCCATAGGCATCAGCAGCTCCTTGGTCTTAACCGATTCCTTCATGAATGAAGCGACAATGGGCACCTTAACAGGCACGTCAGCTTCGGTAGTTGTAAGGCCCCCTTTTGACGACATGATGGTCGTCAACAGTCGTCGATGGGATCGTCGACGAAGGGGATCCCGGTGATGTCATCGACAGGGCTGTCGCCGAAGCCATGGCAGTCGACTGAGCGTATGCTATGTAAGACAAAGCAGTCGTTGACGGAGCCATGGTCTTGGACGATGAAGGTGTCATCGACAGAGGACGAGGGGAGCCACCTGAATACTTCTCCTTCTCCGCCTTGTCTGTGATTGATGATTTATGCTTCAAAGGAGTTAAGGACTTCCTCCCAGATGGTATACCACCAACCGGCTGGCTCACCCTGGGCAGAGACTGGGAACGTGTCCTTACCGAACTAGACCCCAAAGCGGCGGCAACCCTAGCGGGATCTGTAGCGTGGTGCTTAGCATTCTTTTGGACACCCAAAAGACTGCAACCTCTTCTCAGAGGAAGTACACTTGTGGGACCGACCGGTCCCGGGCGAGACATGACTGTGCCCGGAAGTCAAGTCAGAGGCCTTCCCCCAAACTTGACCCACGCTGCTAACTTGTGGTAACGGTCCTTCTTCGTCTTCTTCAGAAAAATACAACAAATCTTGCATCCTTCCTCAGCATGGTCTGGATGCAGGAAATATAGGCAATTGAGGTGCCAATCCTCAATGTAGACATTTCATAGTCCACATTTCATGCATATCTTGAAGAGACTCCTCTTCTCATCAGACATTGTTGAACACGCAAAGTAGACCTAAGCGTGGGCCTCTAAAACTAGAAGAAAACAACTGCTGATGAAGCAGATCTTAGCTGACAACAGATCCTCACTGGCGGTAGCCAAGCAACGATCGACAGTGGAACAAATCAGAGAAAAAAAAACAATTTATCAGAAAATACCTTGAAAGTAGCAAAAAAGTCAAAGAGCAAGATGAGAGGACTCCCAACACTGACACATGGTAAAAAAATGAAGATGGGCACCAGGGGTGGAGCTTCGGCAGACGACTGTCATTCGATGGTTGCAGTATGACCCCCAAAGGACAGTATTTGGTTATAGAGGAGAAATGCAGTTTTCAGGCTAAAGCTAAACTGCTTTTCTTTTTACTGAGGATTCCCAGCCTGACGAAAGAGAATATTCATGAGCATGTGAATTCATGTCAGACCCCATGCTGTAGAAGCTTTCTTACACGAAAACCCACAGCCTCATGGGTATAAAAGAGGCTGCAGGCAGTATGAGGTTGGCATCATGCAAGAAGAGACAGACAACAGATTAAATGTACAACAAAAGGTTTTTATTCAAGAAAACGTCAGGATGGTGTAAGGCCTAACTTGCCCCATGCTAAGGTGGGATTTCACTACCTAAAGAAACAAAGGATAGTCTGTGTCAATAGGTTCCACTGAAAGGTCTGTCTGTGTCCATAACCTATACTTTCCCTCACAACTAAGACAAAACAATGTGTAGGGATGTTAACCATAAACTAAACAGAGTTCCAAAAGTAAAGTTCTGAGATATTTCCAGCTCAGGCTTATACTTGAGCTTCTTTTCCCCAAATGTCACCAAGTTCCTGTGGAACTGCCTGTCAGTGCTGTTTGTGCTGTCCCCCTGAATCTATGTTGCCGGCGTGCCTCCCTGAAGTCCTGCGCTCTGTGATACTAACATTGGGACCTTTGCAGCAAATTGCAGCTCCGCCCACTTATTAACACCGGCACTACTTAACCAGACTTGCGTGCGCACCTGCACGCGCGTATTGTGGAAGTGCCTTGAAGTGCTGTTTGTGCTGTCCCCCTGCATCTCTGTTGCCGTTGTGCCTCCTCGAAGTCCAGCGCTCCGTGATACTAACATTGGGACCTTTGAAAGAACTTTAATGTGGACATTAATGGAGTGATATATAAATAGGTATATCTCATTTAGAAAGCTAAATATCCATCTAAATATCCATTTCTCCACTTACTCTAGGCAGCAAATTGTGGCTCCTCCCAATCGTTAACACATGCACTACTTAATCAGGTGTGCGCGCACCTGCACATGCACACTGTGGAAGTGCCTGGAGTGCGCGAGTGTGAGAGTGTGTAACCTTTGTATTATTTGTGCTCTTGAAGTCTCCATATGTGCATGCTGTGAGTGCCGTGAATGTAATAGCATGTAATAGTGTGTTGCATCGTATGAGCTACCAATTTGTATTTGTATTTAATCTGTTACAGATCATTCGTGAGTGTTTATTTATTCCATTTGGTTTGCAGGTGGACTGTTTCTCATAAATTCATAGACTTGTTCCCTCGACTCGCTGAGTCGTAGAGTTGCTGACTCCGCCCATGACCCCCTTTCAACCATCCAGCCAGCTTGTCTGCCAGCTCGTCTGTTAAAGCTGGATAGTAAATAGTAGACAATATGGCGCTTACACTACGTACCAGACTGTCCTATCAGTAACAGCTGCAGTCAGGTCCCTAGCCAAGTTTGAGTGGCCTTTTTAGTTTGAGTTGTTTATATTTTGTTGAAATCTCCTACTGTAGCAGCAAGTCCCCTTCTCCTTCTGTATGCAGGCTTACTGACATGAAACTTGAACATGAGCGATCTTCCGATTGAAGTAAGCCTGCATAAACTCCTGCGGAGAGGTCGTGTCTACCTAAAATAATTTCTAAACCGCCACCTAATATAACATGTAAATACCTGACTGAGCACTTCCCCAAAGTAATACCTTTGGTGAAAATAGATGAGGAAATAGCTGCAAAAGAAATTGAGACTGACCTTGAGAGGGTCTTGGGCTGCGTTGGTTCAAAATTAATTGAAGATGTAATGTTAGATGCTACTGAAATGCTGATGGTCATGCATAAGTGATGCCCTAAAGGCAGTGATGTAAGGAGTCACATTTGTGAACCTCCTAATTTGAAAATCCCTTCGACCAGCTAGAGCCTGTTCTTCATATTAATGAGGTGGTGGCAGGGTCGACCCTGGGTAATGCATTGGGAGTGAAAGCATGTGTAATTGCAATTGTCCATAACTGTGCAGTGACCAGTGATACACCCTTGACTAATCTAGACCTAGCATGTGAGGATATGGATGAATTAGAAGTTGAATATCTGGGTAACCTCATGGAGGTGTCCTCCACTCCAAAATATATGGAAGAATTGACCGAGGAGAATCAAGATGGGCACTCTGATAGAAAAATGCCCACTATAATGGCAGATCTAGAACAACCTAGTGTACATCAACAGTGTGTGAACTCCAGTACCAAGGGTGCGAATAATGATGTGATATTAATGTGAATCATACAGCCAACAGGTTTAAGGCTGTTAATGATCTGAGTGTGTGTGTGAATATGAGCATGAATTATGTCAGTACAGCTAGTATGTCTTCCAGTGACATGTTTAATGCCTTTGAGAATCTTTTGCCCACCTTAGTAGCAAAGTGCGAATGGCTCTAAAATAAATTGGGACATCCAATCCATATTTTTACACAAGAGTATCAGCCATGGCCGTAAGGTGGCCCGGGACCAAAGCACTAGTATGGCACCCATAGAGTTAGTGGCACTAAAACCAGTACCTAAGATACCCACACCTGTGAAAGCTAACCCTTGTCAAGACGGAGGGAATCCTACAGGAAAAGGCAAGAGAGTTAACACCGTGAAACGTAAGGCCAACCCTATTCACCACACGTTCATGTATAACAATCGGCTGGTATACAACCAGAGGAGGGTACCCCAGAGTAGCGACCACTTCCCCCTATTCTTCTCAATTTGTGTGAAGTCTCCAGTGTACTGAATGTCGATGATCATAATGTTCAAATATATGTCAATGAAGGACACAATCGGATACACTGGCATAGAAAGAAACTTGATGTAGCAAATTGTGCTGTCATTAAGATCGTTCCTGAATTTATAGCGCAATGTACAAATAATAATAATAAAGATGGGATAATTCTTCGCTTTGTTAACATGATGGCAGCCATCGCCAAACACGTGTGTGCCACTTGCTTGCATAAATCAGTCCACGAAAGAACTAATAAAGTTGTGTTGAACAGGCAGGCTAAGGAAAAAACTATTGCTGCAGCTAAAAAGGATCTGCGCAAAGAAATAGCCACTGCAATATCTCCAATACTCGGTAGTAGTGACCCGAGTTTGACTATTGTCCATTTCAAATCCATCAAGAATAAGTATCGCAGATGTCTGCGACATCATAAAATGTGTTGTGAAGTAGTAAGATGTCAACAGATAGCAAATCTTGCATCTTCAAAAAATAATACTGCGATCTGTGTAGTAATCCGAGGAACCAAAAAAAGGGATTTGACCATCACTGCATATCTGAAGAACAATGGTCAAACCATATCGAGTGTACGTTGGATTCCAAAGATGATAATGATGTGGCAGTAGTTACTCCAACCGATACTTGGGTATGTAAAGCCTCTGTGCTCAATATCATTCTGGTCATTGAGCACCTTAATATCTCTCGTGCTGCTGGTCCCGACGGCGTTTGTAACAACGTGCTTAAATTGTCACCTGATATTTGGGCTTATGACCTCCACATGTTATTTGATGAAATTGGAAGTACAGGGGAAATGCCAGAAACATGGCATATGAGTCATCTATTGACAGACCATGAAAAGGGAGCATGGGATAATCCCGCAAACTATTGGATGCTAGCTATGCTGGACATACCGTCAAAAATTCTTTTAAGGGTATTGCTAGCAGAGCTTAATGAATGGATTGTAACTAATAATATCTTGCCACCCAACGAGACTGGCTTTAGGGCAAAATCGAACACGACCCATAATTTGTTGATCTTAACATCAGCCATAGAATATGCTTGGTATAAGAGAGAGTCAAATGTTTACTGTTCATTTATTGACTTCTCCGCAGCCTTTGATTCTGTTCTTAAGAATAAGCTGTGGAGTAAATTACGCACATGGAATATACCTCTGGGCCTCTTAAAAATGCTTATGGTCCTACATACAGATACAGCGGTCCGTATTCGGTTGGATGCACAAAGGAAATTGTCTGCACCGATTCCCACTTGACGTGGAGTCAAACAGGATCATTGTTACCGCGACCCTGTTCAATTTATATTTAGCCGACATGAAACTACATTTTGTGAATTTAGCAAAATGCCCAGTGAAAGTTGGTTCTTCATCTGTTGGGTGGTTAGCATATGTAGATCTGTTGTTAATGGACAACACTCCTATGGGCCTACAGAACATGCTAAATGCATTAGCTGATTATTCAAATAAAAATGGGCTGCAAGTTAATATTGATAAAAGTAAGATATGGTCTTTTCAATTTATGTGGATATTTCATAAGATTAGGCTTGAGGCGCGTCCATGAATATAAATATTTGGGCGTGCTGGTAGATGATAAACTCAAATGGGACAAGCACTGGATATCAACTAAAGGAAAGTGCATGAAATCTGCAAACACAGTCAGTGTGTTCATAAGTAAAAATGTTGGCTTCTTGGCTTATGCTATATTGTGGTATACACTGCAAACATTCTCCCTGTACTATACTATATGGCATAGAGATATGGGGCCATAAATACCATGTTGAATTGAAGAGGTCTGAAGCCTTGTTACTCCGTAAATTTTTAGGGCTGCCTCGCAATATCACAGCGGAGTATTTGTACCTAGAATTTGACTTGAAATGCATTGTTTCTGAATGTATTTGTAGAACTGTAATGTGTACTGAAAACTTAAAGGTAATTGATAATAATACCATTATTGTATCATATGTTCAGGCATACAAAGGGATTGACCATTGCCTTACAATGGGTATTTTTGGCATTCTCATGTCACAATATAATAAGTGGTCTGTAGGGTTTGTGCATGACCATGGACGCAGTTTACATGTTCAGTTGAAAGGCTGGTTGAAAAGGAAACCGGCTATGTACAGCTATGAGAGTCATCTTGTTGAGCTTGCCACGAAAAACCACAGTGGTCCATTTTGCCAATATAGGATTTCACGTTTATCCATGCCTTTGTACATCATGGCATACCCTAGCCCTCAGACCTTTAGAAATTACCTTATGTTGAAATTCAATCATTGTGTAGCCATCGAGATAAAAGGAGCAAGAATGGGAATAAGTCGACAGGACAGATTGTGTCGCCTATGTGGTTGTCAGGACAGGGAATCTTTAAAGCACCTTCTTGTAAACTGTGAGAGTCTCACCATGATACAAATTATTTTTTTAAAATCTTTTAATAATTTGTGTGCTCCTCGTAATGTCTCTTGTATTTGGAGTGACTTTATGCAAGGTGATGACATCAATTCTATCTTTTTTATGGTAAAACTTTATTTGAAATTTTAAATTGTTTAGTTTAACTTTTAGCCTAACATGTCCTACTTATTGTATATTAAGAGGGTAATTGTGAAACATGTATTTGAGTGCTTTTTTAAGTTTTTGGATGTATGTATTGTGTGTGTTTGTAATTTGTGTTGTATATACAAAGCCGACCGGCTAAAAATATATTAATCAATAAATAAGTCAGTCAACAAGTTCATTACAATGCTCAATTTACCTTCTTTTAGACTTGAAGTAACAAAGTTCCACACCTTTGTGAATGTCAGGATGCCCTTTCCCAAGTTCAATATAATTCCAGGACAGCACATCTCAGGGTCCCCTTGACCAAGTTCAATATCAAAAAATGTACCTGAAAAGTATGCTTTACAACTCAGGGTTCCCATCCCCATATTTGGTATGCACCAATGGCAGTTTTCCTTTTGCCACAACAGCGAACTTCTTTGTTGTCATATAGGGGTTCTCTGGTCTTGGCGCAGTTGTTATACCACACAGTCCATCCATTACAAGTCACGCACCCAGGAACCTTGCATTCACTTTCAGCAGTTCATTATTCAACGGGTAGTAGTTCTCTGGTTTCGGTGCAGCTGTTGGATCGCACGACCCACTACAGGTCACGCAACCTGGTGCTTCCAATTCTCCTTGAGTAGTTCAACATTCAGCCAAACAGGTGGTTTCTCAAATGTAGCTCCATAACTTTAATATACAAGTGGTTTCTCAACATTGATTCCAACTCTGCACTCATTGTCCTTCATTCAACTTAGTGTCGTATTTGCTTTCAGTTCAATGTTCAATATTCAGCACGAATATTCAAAACAAATATTCTGCGTTTCAGTATTCAATAAATGCATCCTTGCTTGTTTCATTAATTCGGTATTCAATAAATGTAGCTTTGCTTATTTCATTCAATTCGGTATTCAACAAGGGCATCTTTGCTTTGCTTTGCTTTCATGGACAGCTACTATGTTCACGATCCCTTGGAGTGCCTGGGTGGTTCCAGTGTCCCCGACACTTACCAGGGCCCGGCAGATCCTCTTGACGGCTTCTTCCAAATCGGGAAAGCCTGTTCGTCGGGTGCTTCGTTCAGCACACTCCGGCTCCCGTGCGCAGCTCTGCCTCAGCTCCTCAGCATTGCCTGCTGCCCACCTTCCCTTCCGAGGGTTCTCTGTCCTGCATCGTCCCACCAGCGGGACACCTGGGAGCTTCGTCGGCGTCACGGCTTTTTGCACTCCCACACGGCTCCTTCTGCTGTGACTTCCTCTTCCCTTGCTGCTCTTATGTGCTTCTGCTTTCCACCTCTTATACACCAGTGGTCCTTTAATAGGCTGCAAGTGTATTCCATTAATTAAGGCTGCATGGCTCTGATTACAAGGACATGCCTGACCTTCATGCATCTACTTCGGCCCAGTATCAAAGTGGTGAGAACAAGTGGTGTCTATTACTCTCAGTTAATTCTTTCTCGTCACAGTACTAGAGTGGGGAAAGGGTGTAATGTTCATAACTCTCAGTTGTTTCTTCCTCGGCTCAGTAATGTTTGGTACCCCAAGAGAGGAATAAAGGAGATTTGCCTTATTATGAACCATAAAGTTCGGGAGAGGGTTTGGTAGGTTGTCACTAGAATAAAGGGGATACTGTGTTTTGTCCCAAGGTACCTCATCTCCAATCCTTCTCCTCTTTCTAACACGTCTGAGGTGATGATATCTCCTGTCCTTCTTAGAGACAAGGGAACATGGTGAACAATATACCATAACCACTTGTGGGATAGGGGGTTCCCTCCTGAAAGGGCAATATAGAATACAGTGTCTTACCTAAGGACATCCCACTCCCAATCCCCAAGGACCCTCCAACCAGGTGGTCCTCTCTCGTTTGGCGACCCCCAGGGGCAGGATCCAAAAGCAATGGCCTTTCCCTGGCCACCTGCAAAGAGGATGCAAGAAGAGTAGATGTGAGAACACCCTCAGGTTTCTCAAAGCAGTCATTTCTGGTCTTGGACCCAGAGGAAGTGGAGAGGTCTACTGCTGCTCCCTGCCTGAAGGAAGACTACTGGCCACCTGAGGGCTGGGAATGAAAGCTCTAAGAGAGGTGATTTCTGGAACTTTGAGTCTAGTGTGAATCCGCTGAAAAGAAGTGAAAGAACCTTGTTAAAAGGATGCCAGGAGAGTCCCAGGATTTGTAAAAGTGACACCTAAAGAAAATGGGCCTGGGGAATCCAGAGACACCAAACAATTCGTACGACTTGTGATTTATGATGCCTAAAGAAAAAACATGAGGAGAATCCAAAGACTTGCAAATGAAGAAACCTGGCGAAAATGACGGCAGAAAATGTCCTGACTAGGATGTTCTCGCCCTCCCTCCCCAATCTCCTCACCTGATGACAGGTTATCCAAATCTTCTGGGTTGAAGTTCCTTCGATGAAGGTAATCCTTTTCCTTTTTATGTGGAGGGGGCCTGCCGCGAGAGGAAGCCACAGGGACCGCTAGCTATAACAGCAGTCCCGTGGCCTCGTTCCCGCGAGCAGCCAGGAAGTAAAGGGAAAAAGCCGAACGGCAGAAAAAACCCTTTTTGTCCGTAGAGAAGTTCCGCTCGAAGTTGATCCGAAATGGAAAGCGGTCCGGAGATGGTAGTAGTAACAGGTAGGTTAAAGATGGTGGAGAGGCTGGCAATCCTTAAGGAAGATGTAGGTTAACCACAAAGAAAGAGTGGGAGCGCCAGCCAAGTGGAAATCGATGTTAAAGTTAGAAGGCAGCGAGGCAGAGAGAATAGAGGAGGAAAGGACACCAGAAGGCGTACGAAAGGAGTCGGCTAAAGAAAAAGCCGAAAGAGGAAAACAGCGTCTGACCCAAAGGAGAGCAAAGCGCTACTCTAAGGGGGTTGCAACGCAACCGTAACCCAGAAGTAGACAGAATATATACCTCCGGGCGGCCGTCAGGTCGCAACAACTAGACCTGCACAGAGAGGAAACTAACCCCGCACTCTACCGTGACGGAGCCGCCAACGCGGAAGTAAACCCCATCCGGCACGGCGGATGACAGAAAACCCCTGAGAGTTGAGGTAGTAAAAGGCTGGTTGAGAGACACCAGAGAAATCTTGACAGCAGAGAAGTAGAGTCCTACTGAGAAAGGCGCGAAGGCTGATGGTGGCAAAATCCCTTGGTCCTGCAAGTACTCTTGAAGAGAGAACAAGGGAACACAGATATGTAGACTGTTTCTCTAGATTAGGGCTGGACGTTATAATAATAGATTGTGGCTCTTTCTGATGGGCGGAACCTTGAACTGTGTGTTTCTTAAACTAGAGTTAGCCTTGGGGCTAAGTGGGCTACTTAAGGTTAAGTTTTGGAAAATTTTGGTTGGTCATCTCGCTGGAACATTTATTTGGCTAGCATAGGATGTCCTTTGAGGGATGAGGAATAATGAATAATAGGTGTAGATCAGCGATCTTCAAACGGAGGGGCTGGCTCCGCTAGGGGGCCAGAAGGATGTCCAGGGGGGGGGGGCAGACTCTTTCAAAAGGGATTAAGATGACTACAATATAAAAAATGATTAGGGTGACTGATTTTAATAGAAAAATTGAGCAGTAGAAAATCTTCTATTTTAAAGAGCCTGGTGCCTCCCGCTGGTCCTCATTTGCACCCCCTAGGGGTGCCAAGCCCTACGTGGGGAACCTAGAAGCAATATTATTACTTAAAGGTGGGCTCGGTATGAAAAGTTTTGAATACCAATGGTTTAGATTGATCTTTTAGTTAAACAGCAGTTTTGACATTGTAAACACCTCAACCCCCTCATTTTGTGTTGGCCCATCACTGACATGTTTTCCATAATTGTTCCTTTTTGGTTTTTAGTTATTCGCCATAGGCCCCATCTGCATTATACCAACCCCTTCCTCAGCAGTTTAAAGGAAGGCTTGGTTGTACCATATGGAGCGGTGTGAGGTGTATCATTAACTTGAGGTTGCCACAGAATTGAGGTCATGGGATGCAGCCAGCTCTATATATACCATCCATAACGTCAAATCAAGAGTCATGGATCTCAACGCTGACAAAGAGCTGCTGTGCGCACCATGGTGGCTGATACTTTTTTATGCTAGACCTGCGCCCGCAGGATTATTTTCTGAAGATTTGGTTAACTGCGCAGACATTGTAAATGACAACAGAAAATAAAGCATTTATTTTCAATTTTCAGTGTTTGGAGTTGAACGAAAGTCTCTTTTGATGTTCACAGGATTTTTATTAAGCTATTTAATTGTATTTATTTATTTAGCATACATTTATTCAGGTAAAATGACTTTGTATACACAACAACATAAGTCCACCAACTCCACATCGCATAAAATAATAATTAGTAAATATAGAATTCATCTAAAATCAATCAAATTTGATCACAAACCTTCACCATATAAAACAATAAATTAACATCACAAACTTCCATAAAACGCTCCCACAAATCATTGAGCTGATATCAATTGCAGGACTGTAAGATCTAAAATATTTATGATGTAGCCACGTTAAACTATCACACTGGGTCAACAAGCTACCCAAGTAATTCAAAACCTGTGCTAGTTAATTTATAAGGCAACAGATTCTCACTATACAATGTAATTGATCTAAGCATTTTGTACAGATGTACATGTACATGTACAGCTCTACATTCTGGAACCCCTTTGATAAAATATCTTCACCCGGAACCGGACTTCAAGATGTTCAGACGACCGTTGAAAAACAATCTATCCTGCTCTGCTCATGGACACAACAAAGACATTACTTACCAGTTATGTTGTTTCTATGGATTGGAGAAAAGGAGACAAAGGCTATTTAGCCGTCGGTTGGGCCACACACCATGATGCCCAGAAAGGGTTAATCTATGTCTAAATAATGTATATATATATATAGATATCTTTCTTGTTTATGGTACTCCAATAAAAAAAGTTGAAGAAAAATACTCAAATTCATTTGTAACAGGTAAATGATTTTTAATCCAATAGAAAGTACCAAAACATGGTACACATCTCATAGCAACGGGCAGGGATAGGCCTATGCATTTCAGACTAACTGGCCTCATGCCTATGCTTTTAAACAAAATAATCCTTGTGATGTATAAAACTATGGATTCCTCATTTTGACAGACTCCCAAAGCAGTCGCCATGCTGGAGGAAGGTTGAAGGTTATAGCAAAAATCTCTGGAGCACCGCCCTACCAAAGTACGTCCACGCCCCCATGAGCCAAGTTCAAGCTGTAATGCCTGGCAAACATGTGAAGGGAAGACAACATTGCTGCGCAAGTGTGTCTAATTGGCAACCAAGAAGGCCGCAACAGCTCTGGTAGGGTGGGCGCGAAGTGCTGCTGTAACATCCTTACTATCCCCTGAGAGAAAGTTTGTTTGGTAACTGCTTGCCCCAACCTGGATTGTGAAAAAACAACAATTGGTCGTCTTTCCTGAAAGGGCCTATTCTCGCCAGGTAAAAACTCAGTGCCTTTTTGGGATCCAAACTGTGCAGCCTCTCCTCGTCCTTGGAAGGAATGGGCGGAGGGTAAAACGCTGGCAGATCGATGCTCTGCCTCAGGTGAAATTCTTATACCACCTTTGACAAAAACGTAGGACGCACTTTCAGGGAGACTTTTTCTTAAAACATGTTTAGGAAAGGGGCATTTAAAAGAGGGTGCCTGCAACTCACTGACCCTTCTTGTGTTCATGATTGCCACCAAAAAAGCAGTCTTCAATTTGATGAGTCTGATGGGAGGTGAATACAAAGGCTCATACGGAGGCGCCATCAGGAAGGTGAGAACCAAATTTAGATACCAACACAAGAGTTATGGATCTCAACACTGACAAAGAGCTGCTGTGCGCCCCATGGTGGCCACAAGAGTTAACCAGGATCTTCAAAAGCTGTGCCACCACTGGAATGGTAAAGAAGGAACCTTGTTCTGGCATCCTTTTCTAACAAGTTACCAGATACCCCTTCACCGTGCCCACTTTCAGGCATAGGCTAGGGCCAACAAAACCTCAATCACTGAGGAGGTGGGACACGACATGGGGTCCACCCCTTTCGCCAAGTCACAAACTTTCTCTATCTGCACGCGTAACGAGACCTGGTGGACTGTCTACGTGCAGCTAACAGTACCTCTTCATCGAAGCCCCAGTCTCCGCAACTCAGCCTCTCAAGTTCCAAGCCTACAGCTTGAGAGGATTCGAGTTCGGGTGAAGCACATTTCCCCACCACTGTGACAAGAGGTCTGACCTCCTAGGAAGCCAGAGAGGTGGGCAAACAACTAGTTCCAGGCAGTGTAGTGTGGAAGTGTAGGAAAATAAGTAGTGGAACTATTTTCCCTACTGGCCTGCAACGCTCCCTACAGACACCATCGCCGCGCCCCCTCCCATGCACAATAAACCCCCAAAACACATGTGCCTGCTCTTTAAGGAAACGTCCTGTGCAGTGCAACTTCTTCCTAGACTTTTATTTTAAAACGAAACCGTTCCGCGGTTTCTTTTTAAAATAAAAGTATAGGAACGGTAAACGCAATTAAAAGAAGTAGAGGAGCACCGCTCCCGACCACTCCCACCCATTTCGACCACTGGTTCTAGGAGATGCAGGTACCCCGTCGTCCTCGCACAGTCCGAGACCATTAGGATCAGGTGAGCCCTGAACATCTGCAACAGCCTGAAAACCCAAGGGATGCAAGTTATTGGTGGGAACGCATAATGGAGGTCGAAGACCCACTCCACCACAAACGCGTTCACCAATGCACCCCTGGGGAGAAATTCCCTCAAGCAGAACTACTTGCACTTCGTGTTGTCCACTGTTGCAAAAAGATCCACTATTGGGGTGCTCCACTGGGCGAAGTTCATTGCAGCGACCATGGGGCATAGCTCCCACTCGTGGAGATTGAGCTCCAACCACAGCTGCATGGCCTCCCTGCTTGTAGAGGTAGTGCATGATCACTGTACTTTCCGTCAAAACCAGGACATGCTTCCCCTGCAGGGTGGGCACAAAAGCCGTTGGCACCAGTCTGATTGCCTGCAGCTCCGCCAGATGGAAGTGGCAACTTGTCTCCTTCTGGGACCAATGAATGCTGATCTGGCGAGAGCCGCAATGAGCTCACCAGCAAGGTGTCTATGAGCACCTGCACCTGCGGCTATGGCACCCAGAAAACATGTTTGTCCTGTCGCTGTTCAAGCCAGGTCGTTCGCCACAGACCTCGGCACCTGGAGCACATACATCATCTCGCTGAATTACTGCGACTGCTGGCTCCTGAGAAGCTAATGAAGGGATCTCATCCGGAGTCTTGCCTGCGGCAGCAAGAAAATACAGAATGCCATGAGGCTAAGCAAGTGCAGGAAAGCCAATGCCGGGAGACTGTTGGCAGTCTGGTAAAAAGACAAACTGTGGGAGGAAAGGTTTTTCATTTCCCGGGTGTCCAAGATGCACCAAGGAATTGGAGCTTTTGCACTGGTGAAGTTAGTGATTTCTTCAAGTTCTGGAAGAAGCCCAAGTAGTGCACAGGTGTCCTCGAGATGCCTTGAAACCTGTTCCGGTGACCATGCCCGGATCAGCCCGTCGTCCAAGTATGGAAACACAAAGACGTCCGCTCTCCTGTGGTGGGCTGCCACTACTTCCATTAGCTTAGTAAAAACCCTGGCGGCAGAGGTTAAGCCAAATGGGGGGACTTTTAATTGGTAGTGCGTGTTTCCGATGACGAACCTTCGAATTACCTGCGCTTCCTGTGAATGGGCACATAAAAATAGGCATCCTGAAGGTCCAAGGACACCAGCCAGAACTACAGAGCCCGGAGAATTTCCCTCAACGTCAACATCCTAAATATGTCCTTCTACGGGAATTTTTTCAAATCCCTGAGGTCCGGGATGGGAGGGAGGCCAACGCCATTCTTAGGAACCAGAAATTATCTAGAGTACCAGCCCGAGCCTACTTCCTCTGAAATGCCTCTACTGCTCCCTTCAAAAGAAGGGCTTGCAGCTCTTCCAGCAGATCCTGTTTCCACTGCTGGGGAAGAAGGGGAGATTTATCCAATGGTCTCCTCAAAAACTATAAACGGTAGCCCCACTCGACCAGCTGAAGGACGCACGAGTCACAGGTAATTTCCTTCGCTTTGCCCAAGAATCCGATGACTCTCCCTCCAATGGGTGAAATATGATGATACCCCTCAGAGGTTTCTTCGAATTACCTGCGCTTCCTGTGAATGGAAGTGCTAGTGCAAAGGTCGACTGTCTCGAGCCTCTTCTAGCTCTACCAGACTGTGAGTACCTTCCTTGGCCCTGCGAGGTCTAGGGCACTTGCACCATTCTGGGGAAGACGGCAAACCTCCTGTAACCTGTCCTCTAGACCCAAAGGCAAGAGTCTGGTGCGGGGGCTGCTGCTGCACCGCTAGTCAGAGTCCTTAAACTTTTCTAAGGACTCCCTGGCTTTGGGGCCAATAAGATGTTTACCATTGCAGGCTAGGTTGAGCAGTTTCATTTAGGAAAGCCCTGAGCACCTCAAAGAGGGAGACCTGTGCATGACTGTTGAAGTGCCCATAGCACAACCTATACAGTCAGCAGCATCAAACCCTGCTCCGAGTGCCTGACAGGACATTTCCTTGCCATCAGCCACTATATCTAGGAAACCAGCCTTTTGCTCTGGGAAAGCCTCTTGCTCTGGGAGGTGAGCAGCTGCCTCCCAAATTGTGCTCCACAGGATGTTGGAAAACTTTGAGAAGGAACAAGAGGCATTTGTAGCCTTAAGGGCCATGCTCCCCGAGGCAAAGATCTTTTTCGCTAAAGCGTCAGCCTTTTTTGACTCTGTTGGTGGGGAAGTTAGACGTCGAGGGTTTAGATGTCACCGTTGCAGCCTGCACAACTAATCCCTCCAGTTTCGGGTGGGATGCCAAAAATAGGAGGTCGCCTCTTGCCGGCTTATACATTTTTTTAAGCTCCATGCCGACTGCCGTTTTTGAGCACGGCGCTGCCACAAGGCGAGGACCGGGACTGCTATAACTGTATTGAATGGCAAAGCACGTTCCGTTTGCGGCCCAGAGTAGATTATGCGAGTCAGGTCATACTGTGACACTAGCTTCAACGGAGCGCCGAGCACCAATGCCACAACAACCTTCTCAACCGCCTTGTGGTTGCTAGGCAGAATCCTAGGGACCACTGCACAGAGTTAAGACTACAAGTGGTAATACAAATTCTCCTTTGGTACAAGCCTGTACTACACAGAAAGAGTGGTAGCAGTGACTGAGCAGCCAGACTTATCTCAAGAGCAAATGAGCAGTAGTAGAAATTACACAAAGGACTACAATTACTGTGACTCAAGCAAACACTGACTCAAGGTTTCTGGTTAAAAAAATATAAGTACATTTATTTTTAAACCAGCTGTTCACAAAACACTTCACTTCTAGTAAAATAAAACCACACTTCAAATACACTACACACAACCAATTCCTCTTGTGCAGAACGATTCAAGATAAGTACCTTAGGATTTGACAGACCGGTGTTATGAAACAAAGACGTTACCGGGAGTACATATGCGAAAACTTTTTAAAAGTAATGACAGTTGGATCTTACTAAAGATAAGCGTACCCGCGGGAAGAAATGTGACCGTAGTCAAACACACTTAGCACCTGAATTAACATAAGAGAGTTGGGGATAAAAATCATAGGCAATACTTTTGTCAAGGAAGAGAGAATCAGATGACACTTTCTAACAAGAAGATAAAAGTCAATAGGCATGCGCCAGTGTCAAGTGGAACAGGGTTCCTGTTGCAGAGGATCACGCGGTTAGAACAGTCCACGATTCAAGAGTGCCAGGAGTACTTGGATGTTGTCAGAAGAGAAGGCAAAAGTTATAAGAGGGAAGGAAGAAAAGGACAAGCCTTTGGTGAGGAAGAAGGGTTCACCACAATTCCTCTAAGTCGGACACAGTACCTTATTCGTTGAAGAACGCTGGTGCCACGGCAGTTGTTCCTGGTAGTTTCCTGCAGACTCACGGTTCCTGGAGCTTCAGTCGTAGACACAAGAAGGACGACGTCTGGAGTGATCTGCACTACCCACGGATGAGGCCAGCAGCAGAAACGGTGAAAAAAAAAGGTGCGCTACTTTAAAACAGGAGAGGCTCTTCAGATGGCTATCCGGACCACTACAGCAGTGTGCAGCGATTTTGACCACGAAGAGGATCCTCTAGCTGTGGAAGATGAGCTGGTTGACCCCACCAAGCTCAAGGGAAGAAGACTCCAGACTGGATCTTCTCTGGTCGTTGAAGGGTAGATAGCTCAGGACTGCAGCAGGGCTTCACCGGGACAAGGGGGTGCAACAGCTGTCTTCTTCTCCACTTCTCTTTGGTTCCCTGTAGTTTCAGTGGTGACTGACTTCCAGCCCAAGAGTCCTGCCTTTTATGTGAAAATCCCCCATTCACACAGCCTGGCTGTCAATAACTCAGCAAGGGAGTTGTCCGGCCCAGACAACCACCTCAGCCAATCAATACAAAGTGTGACTTGGGTCTCCAAGGAGACCTTGTGCAAGGGGTCACTACACCCCTCCCTCACATTCAGCCCACCTAGACACCCAGGTGCCAAAAGACGGTGAACAAAGAAGGCAAACCTGGTTTGCCGCGCAAAGTAAAACACAAGAAGGTCTTTAACAAAAAGAAATGGCGACTAAACCCGACCGGAGCCAAAATAAAAAGTATTTGGGCATGCGGGTTTATGTTCGAGGCTAATACAATAGCCCAGAACAGTACCACGTTTATACAGTATAATCGGTGTAGAAAGAAAAGTTAGGGTAGATACCACTGCCACCATCCAAGTCTAAATGTTAAAAGAGCAAAACAAAGCTCTGAGAGGCACAGACAAAAAGGGGTAGGAATTAACCCTTTCCAATACTCCATGAAAGATGGGGTGTACTGGGTCTGCAGTTTAAAGTGACTATATAAAGTTAATGGCAACTTTACCTGTTTCTGGGGACAGTAGTCAGCCCCAGAAAAATGGAGTCAGTCTCAAAGACGACCCTGTGTCACTGCACTGAAGGTGCTGTGTAGCACACAAAAACTGGGGCTCATGGAGTGGTGTGGCTCCAGAGCCCGAGATCACTCAAAAAGTACAAATACACAAGGCAAAACTCTTACAAGAGTGCGAAAAAAGGCTCACACCCTTACCAGGTGGAAAAAATAAACCCCAGAAATCCAACAAAGCTGCTGAGGGACTCACTAGGTGAGGGAAATTAGCCATAAATGTGAATTCTCCCTAACAGTGGTATTGCACCTACAGGTTAAATTGTTGGAATCGCACTTCCCGGGCTGTGTCCAGACAACTGGCATCATTGAGGCCCTCCGCCAGATGACGCTACGCAGCTTGGTCTGCCATTAAACCAGGCAATGGATCCAAGGCAGCACCTCCCATCTGCTTGTACTCAAACGGTTTCGGGTTGCCCTCCTCATCAAAAATCGATTGCAGTGAATCCAAGTACATGAACCAAGTGTCCGGCACAAACCTTTATTCTTGCAGGGCCTGTCGAAGGGCTTCTTGGCCTGAGGGATCAGTTGACAGTCTCGGCGCAGGAGGAGGTTTCGAATTAGGGTCTTGCTTGAGGGCGTTCGACCCACCTTGGCGTCCTTCATGCCCAAAGAACTGGGCGCGGTTGGAGCTGTATCAACCAGCAGCGTCAAGGCGGATGCCATACCAGCCGAGGCCTTCTCAAAGACATTTGAAAAAAATCATCCCAGTCCTTCGAGGACGCACCTATCGTAGGGTACAACTTGCCGCTTTTGTTCAACAAGTCGGACTTGCGTCTGTCTTTCTTTGTGCAACGACGACGATGAGTGGTGAGATTGCTATGGGAGAGCAAACATTTTATCTGTTTCTTATGACAACTCCCCTCTCGATGTTTCTCCGAAGTCGGCCCCTCAGTATTGTGCTTCAATGATCTTGGAAGAGATTTTCGCCAGGGACTTTGAAGGCGGTTTGCCGACTGCCAGTTTATGCTCTGGTAAACTAGCGCTTGGCAAACCCAGATGGTTTACCCTTTACCGCTTTCGGGTTAATCGCCAAGCAAGAATCACATTGCTACGTGTCATGCCCAATACCAAGACACCGCCCATTTATATTGTGTGGGTCAGTGAGGGACATTTTAGAGTTGTAGTTTTGCAGCGTTTAAACTGAGAAGGTTTAGGCCCCGCCATACTGAATCAAACATGTTCCAAATAGCGTACTGAGCAAGCAGGAAAAGAGGAACGGAGGCATTGTGGTGTAGTACATTCTTTTATACGACGCATGATGCCACATCCAATCGAGGAATGGTGTTGCCGTATAAGAGGAAGTCGTTGACATCAAGTGGTTCTACGCCCCTGTCAAAAATGATTCAGAGTAGCTAACGTTGGATAGCTATCTATCAAGATGAGGAATCTGTGGGGGAATGCAATCCACTGAATGACGATCTATGCTTTCAGTTCAAGAGTTTCACATCCGCCCTTCTCAGAGGATTTTCACATCCCCCTTTCTCAGACATCGCCCAGGGGAACACCAGCACTTTGAAGTGGCAAATGGGTGGAGCGAGTGCTATCGGAAAACACTGAAAATATCTTTTGAATTAAACCAAAAACAAGAAAAGTTGATTCAGAAAGACGGCACAGTCTTTCTAAAATCATACTGTCACTGTCATGTGTGGGAGCGTGGGCTGACTGGTGCGGCCGGTGTGGAAGACAAACATTGCGGGTGTATCAGTTAAGTATGTGTGCAAGTCTGTATGTAGGTTGAGAGGGAATGTTTGTAGCGTGGAAGGGAGGAGTAGGGTAGGGGGAGAAGGTAAGGAACAAGTTACTTACCTGCAACTCCTGTTCTCCAGCATGGGTCTGTGTTAGGCAGAATTATCTGCAGTACACTTTGGGAACACTACACACAATTAAGACTACAAGTGACAGTACAATTTCACCTTTGGTACAAGCTTGTACTACACAGTTATAGTGGTAGCAGTAGCAGAGCAGCCAGACTTATCTCAAGAGTAAGTGAGCAGTACAAATAGTTACACAAAGGACAGCAATTACTATGATTCAGGCAAACACTGACTCAAGGTTTCTAAGTAAAAGAATATATATTTATTTACTTCTCAGTTGTATAACAGTTCACCTTTCTAATCAAGTCAAAAATCACAATCATAAATACACCACACCAGTTAAGCTCACAAATGAAGTGAGAGCAAAATGGCACTCCAGCAATTTAAAAGGGAGGGAAAGACAAAGTTATTAAAAATTAGGCAAAACCAACAGGTAAGTAATCAGGGCAATGGAACAAGAGAGACTACACTGAGGAGATCAGATATAAAAGGCTTAGGGCCAAAGTCAATAGGACAAAAGTCTTTTGCTCAAGATCACTCAGTTCAGGGTAGTTCACGGTAAAGTTCGTGGCACAGATTCCGGACAAGGTTGGTTGGTAGAAAAGTTAGTTCAAAGAAGAGAAGGACAAGCCCTCAGGTTGGAGAAAGATTTCAAACACTTTCACCGTGGCTGACCAAAACGGACAACCGGATCTGCACAGTACCTTAAAACGGAGAGGGAGGTGTGGCTGAGGCGGACGTTCCTGGTAGTTTCTGCAGGCTCACGGTTCCTGAAGCGACTGTCGAACTGACACGAAGTAGGAAGACTGGAGGGTCCTGTGCCACCCAGGGAAGAAACTAGCAGCAGAGCAAAACAACAAATAAAAGGTGCACTCCTTAAAACCCAAGCAGGGTCCTACCTTCCTGGCTATCCGGCCCACTGTAGCTCTGGCTTGCAGTTTGGGCAAACTGGTTGGTCCCACCAGCTCAAGGGAAGAAGTTTCCTGGAGGATCTTCTCTGTCGTCAGATTTGGAGATTCGGACCTGCAGCGGGGCTTCACCGGGCAGTTTAGTCGTGGTAGGGGTCCCCTTCTCCTAGTTCCTCGTTGGTTCTTTTGTTCCAGTGGCGACTCTGCTCTTCCGCTCCCAGAGACCTGCTTTTTATAGAGTTTTCCCCCATTCATACAGCCTGGCTGTCAATCACACAGCAGGGTGGCTGGCCTGGCAAGGCCAGTCCCCTGAGCCAATCAGGCAAGCGTGCGACTTGGGTTGCTAAGGCAACCCATGGCAGCGGTCCGAAGATCCCTCCCTCACATCCTGCCCCTCTAGAATATCAGGCGCCTTAAGGAGGGCTTGTGTGCAGAAACCCGCGAAAAGACAGCGAACAAAGGAATCATCCCCGGTTTGGTGCGCAGAGTAAAACACGAGAAAGACTTTAACAAACAGGAATGGCGAAAAAACCCAGCCGGAGCCAAAATAAAATGTATTTGGTCAAGCATGTTTATGTTCGAGGCTACTATAATAGCCTAAAACAATACCACGTTTATATAATATAATCGCGGTAGGAAAGTTAGGGTAGTTACCACTGCCACCAGCCAAGTCTTAACGTTAAGGGAGCGAAACAAGGCTCCAAGAGGCACAGACAAAAGGGGATAAGAGTTAACCCTTTCCAATACTCCATATAAGATGGGGTGTACTGGGTCTGTGGTTTAAAAGTGACTATTTAAAGTTAATGCCAACTTTACATGTTTCTGGAGGACAGGTGTCAGCCTCAGAAAAATGGAGTCAGTGGGAAGTCTCAAAGACAACCATGTGTCACTGCACTGAAGGTGCTGTATAACACAAAAAGTGGTGCACATGGAGTAGGTGAGGCTCCAGTGCCCAAGATCACACAAACAGTAAAAAATACACACAGCAAAACATATGTAAGAGTGGGAAAAAGGCTCACACTCTAACCAGGTGAAAAAAAGAGATCCTAGAAATCCAGCAAAGCTACTGGGGGGACTCTTTAGGTAAGGGAAATTAGCCATTTATGAGAATTCTCCCTAACAGTCTGGCATGGATTCACATGCTCATGAATATTCCCTGTTAGCCTGGGAATCACCAGTAAAAGACAAAACAGTTTTTGCTTTAGTCTGAAAACTGTATTTTGTCCTCTAAACCAATCACTGTAACGTGGGTCATACAGTCCGCATCAAATGACAGTCATCTCCCTAAGCGCCTCCCCTGGTGGCCATCTTCAGATTTGGTAGAGCATGTAAAGTGGCAGTATGAACCAAGAGGAGCCACAGAGGGGAAGGAAGGAGGCAGGGTTTGCATGTGAATCCATGCCAGACCCATGCGGGAACAGGAGTTACAGGTAAGTAACTCCTGTTCTCCAGCTCCAGCATGGGTCTGGCATGGATTCACATGCTCATGAATATGATTACACAGCAGTACATAAACACAACCACAGGAGGTGGCAAGGCTCAACAGAAGCAATACACTTACTCCTGGAACAGACTCACCTCACACAAATACATTGCGCATCCCAACCCGGGACTCCTCCCTGGAATCCCTGTCGGCGCAGTTGAATCTCGTGAAGGTGTGGGTGGACATCCACGAAGCAGCACTGCCAGATGCCGATCGGTGAACACCTCGATGCTGCAATGGCTCTGGTGGAATGGGCTCTCGGACAGCCTGGAAGAGGTCTGTTGGTCAGACAAGGACAGTGCATGATGCCGCCGAAGAGCCACCTGGAAACAAAAGCCTTAGACAGGGCCTTCCCGTGATTCACAGGTCCAAAGTTCACAAAGAGTTCAGATTTTTTCTGAAAATCCTTAGTGCACACCACATAAAACTTTAAGGAATGAGCAACTTCCAGTAAATGCAGCGCCTTTCAGCAGGCAAAGAAGGGTTCCGAAAGAACACTGGCAGAACCAAAGGCTCATTGAGATGGATCTATGAGGGGATTTTTGGCATAGATGTGGGGTGGATTCATAGCACCACCTTCTTAGAATGGAATGACAAAAAAAGCTGCTTGCAGGCGAGTGCCTGCATCTCCCCGACCCACCAAGGTGATGGCCACTAGAAAAGCAGTCTTCCACGAGAGGAACTTCAGAGGCGCCTGTTGCAATAGTTCGAATGGAGGCCCCATGAGCTTAGACAAAACGATGGTGAGCTCCCAAGCTGGCGCCAGAGCGGTCAATGGTGGAAATATCCTGAAGAAAATCTTGAGGAACTCCTTGAGCAGCCTATGAGACCACAGGGAGGGCTTGCCCTGGGTGCAGTTGTTCCTGGATATGGCTGCCAGATGCACCTTGATAGAACATTAGCCAGCCAGCCTGGGCCAGCAAAAGCAGGTACGGAAGGGGTTGCAGAGCTGGGACACAGAGGTGTATTGTTCTGTGACCTGCACCACACTGTGAAGCGTTTCCATTTGTGGGCGTAGCATGACAACGTACAGGATACCCTGGCCAAGATCTTCTTGCACTCCAGCGGCAGGGGTTAATGGCCACAATGTAGTGCTACAGGAGCCAGGCCGTGAGGTTCATAGACGCTGGGTTGTGGTGTAGTATAGTTTTGGCCATCATCGCGAAGGGGTTGATCTCGGTTTGACCCCACTTGCTGAAGAGAAAGGATACCTGCTCCTATTGAAGCTCCCATTCGTGGCAGGAGCTCCCTGCTGAGGGAGTCTGCAATGGTGTTCTTGATGCCTGACAGGTGAAAGGGAATGAGGATCATGTCCTGACGAATAACCCAGGGCCACAGGGTCTGGGCCTCCAGGAACAGTGCCGAGGAGCACAGCCCACCCTGCTTCCGGATATCGGTCATGGTGTGGTGTTGTCCGTAAGGATCCACACCACCTTCCCCCGCAGTTGAGGCTGGAATGACTTGAGAGCCTGGAAGACTGCCCGCAGCTCCAGGACGTTGATGTGGAGGACGTTTCCCACTGGAAGCCAGAGGCCCCTGGCATGTGACTGTCCGGTGTGGGTTCCCAACCCTTCCAGGAAAGCGTCTGTGGTGACCATGGCCTGGTAAGGTGGGGGTCTGAAAAGGATCTCCTTGCATGAGATGTAGGACGTAGAGCACGTAGGAACTCCTGGCTGAGGGCAACCTTGTCCGTCCAAGAGCCCCTGTCCTACAGCCACAGAGCATACAGGGACTCCTGAAGAGGTCTCATCTGTAGCCTGCAAAAGGGAACGAGGTTGATGAATTATGACATCATGCCCAACAGCGTACTTGACAGCTCGTACTGTTGCAGATTGTGCCGAGGACAGTTGCTGCTCCTTCCCCAGGATTGCTGTAGCCCTCTCCTCCGAAGGGATAGCCCGGCATGTGAGCGTGTTGAGATGGACGCCTAGGAACAGTGTGCTGTGTTGGGTCCATGCGGGATTTGTGATAATTGATGGAGAATCCGAGCTGCGTCAGAAGGCGAATGGTGTCTGCAGTGTGCTGGATTGCCAGTGTGTGAGAGCGGACGAGCCAATCATCCACATAAGGGTAGTCGTGGATGCCCCTGAGGCGTATTTGCGCAGCCACCGGAGCCAAGCACTTTGTGAACAACCTCAGTGCCAACTTCAGGTCATAAGGTAGGGCCTTCAACTGATAGTGCCGTCCCTGGACCACAAACCGCAGGAACCTTTGATTTTTTGGGTAAATGGGGACATGAAAGTAGGCATCCTCCAGGTACAAGGCTGCCAGGAAATCCCCTTCCTACAGCTGGCCGAGTACATGCTGCAACGTGACCATCTTGAACTTCTGGGATTTCAAGTACTTGTTGAGGCACCTTAAGTATAGGATTGGCTGCCACCCTCCTGACTTCTTCCACACCAGAAAGTATCTGGAGAACACTCCGGAGCCCCAAAGGTGCTGGGGGATGGGTTCTATCGCCTCCTTACTTAACATAGCTTGAACTTCCTGCAGCAGTTGGGCCATGTGTAGTTCTTGACATGCTACAGGAGGAATGCAAGGGCAACTGTGTTGGAAATCCAGGGTGTGCCCTTGATGAAGGACGTCCAGCACTCATCTGTCCCTGGTGATGGTCTTCCACTTGTCAACTAAGTTTGCTAGCCGGCCACCCACTGGGGTGCGAAAGTGGGGGCCTCGGCCCACGGCCGCTTCAGGCCTGCTTGGGGGTCTGTGTCCTGGTATGTGGGCGATGGCAATGTCGAGCACTGACAAAGGCTTGGCAGAGCCCCCCTTAGAACTCCTGGGTGGTTGATCGGGAGGGCTGGCGATAGGGTGCAGAGTATCCTTTAGAGGACCTGCTCGACTGCCCTCTCGAGGAACAAAAGGACCTGCTCGACTTCCCTCTCAAGGAACGAACAGACAAAGATCTTCTCTCTCTCAGTGTCCCAAGAGAACGTGCTGTCTCTGTGTCGGTCTTAATCAAATGTCCCCCTCGAAAGGCATGTCCACTACTTTGGACTGCACGTCCACCCTGAAGTCCATAGCCTTCAGTCAAACTTGCCATCTAAGGGCCATCCCATTGCCCATCTGGCGGAAGCCAGAGTCCGCAATATCCAAAGGCACCATGATGGCATGGTCCGAGGCTACCTCACCCTCCTGGAACAAGGCCAAGGCATCAGCCTTCTTATCACCCGGCAAGAAGTTCAAGATTGGGCCCAGCTTATACCAGAGCTCTCGGTCATACCGGGACACAATGGCAAGGGTGTTGGCGGCTTCGACGATGGAAGTCGCAGTGTAAATGATGTGCTTCCCCATTGCATCAAGCTTCTTCCCTTCCTGGTCAGAAGGCACCATGGACAAGGATAAAGGATTTGCCGAGTGCTTCCTGGCAGCGGCAGACACCACAGTCTCTGGAGAAGGCTGTTATTTGAAGCACCTGGGCGCTGAGTCCGGGACCCTGTACTGCCTGTCTCTCTTGGGGGGTGTAGTTTTTGGCATCTTCATCGGGCCAGATCTTCTGCCCAAACATCGTCCAACAGAGGGATGGACACGACAGTCTTCCGTGAAGACTCCCGGTGTTGAAAAAGGAACCCCTCCTTCTTCTTCTCCGGGATAAGATTGAAGAGAGCAGAGGCCTTCGGAATCATGCCATGAAAGGAGCCCACCTCGTCCGGAGGTGATGCCCAGGCGGGCTCTTCCACACCTAGCGGTTCCCCATTCGCTGAGACATAGTCGTCATACTCGTCGGTATGAGCTGCAGTAGTGTCTGAATCTGTACCAGTGTTGGTGCGTGGCTGCTCCTCCACCACTGAGGCTAAGGGACAGTGAGGCATCGGCCGACGTCTAGGCCTTGAAGGGTCAGTCGGCCCAGCCGGGCTCAGTTTACGACTTGGCCTGGTGGGGCTTCTGGACGGAGGCCTGGAGGACTATGGACCATGCCAGGCACCAGGGCAGCAGGCAGTCTTTGTTGTATCGGTGACACCAAAGAGTGAAGGGTCGTAAGGATGTCCAAAGACATATCCCTGGGCACTGGTGGAGGCCTGGAAGGAGCAGCTGGCAACAGCTCCGGGTTGAAGCGTCTCAATGGGGCAGATGGCGGACCAGGCTCTCTCTCCTCAGTGATCAATCTCTGGAATTGCCCACAATGCTCCCTTTGAGGTCGGAGTTGTAGTCTTCGGGCAAATGGTCATTGTTGGAGATTGTGTAGATGTGTGCAGACCCCTTTGGAGAATCTCTTGGCATCGTCTGGGACAACCTCACCTGCCTGGGGAGGAACTCCATAGGCGGTGGCCGCTCCCTGTCCTACCTGACTCCTTCAGAAATGGCACGGCCATGGACACCTGAACAGGCGTGTTCACTGTGGTCGTCGGCGTAGCAGAAGCCGCAGGCCATGGAGGCAAAGACACTCATGTGGTTGCTGCCGTCTTGATTGCGGAGACCACCTTAGTTGTCAGGCCCCTTTCGATGAAGTAGTGATGGTCGTCGACAGTCACTGGCAGGATGGCGGACGGAGTGAATGCCAGTGGTCTGGCTGATGGGATTGTGGTTGACGAGTTGAGCGTCCAGAAAGACGGAGCAGTCGTCGACGAAGTTATGGTCATGGGGGGGGGAGGGCAGAGACTCAAGGACTTCTCGTTAGTTGCCTTGTCCGAGGACGATAATCAAAGATTCTAAGGGGTCAAGGGCTTCCTCTAGGAAGGAGCACCGCTAAATGGCAGGTTTGTCGTGGACGTAGACGGTGAACATGTCCTTCATGAACTGGGACCCGCAGCCATGCCAAACACAGCGGGATCCGTAGCATTGTGCTTAGCCTTTTTTTGGACTCCAGGGAAGGGGCGTCCTCAAAGGTCCTCTACCTCTTCTCAGAGGGAGCTCGCTCATGGGACCGGCCGGTCCTGGATGCGGCATGACCTCACCCAGAGATGCACTAGAGGCCTTACCCAACTTGAGCCACGCCGCTAACTTGCTGCAACAGTCCTTTTTCATCTTCTTCGAAAAAACCTCTGCAAATCTCACATCCCTCCTCATTGTGGTCCGGATACAGGCCATACAAGGACTTGTGGTGGTGATCCTCGACAGACATTTTGTCATACACATTTTGTGCATATCTTGAACAGACCCCTCTTCTCTTCAGACATTGCAGGAGGTGCCAAGTAACCCCAAGCCTCGGCCTCTGAAGAAAGAACTGGCGAAGTAGATCTTCACCGACAATCGATCCCCGTTGCCGGTAATCGATCAACAGGGGAACAGTCAGAGAAACAAATCCACATTTAATCGGAAAAACTAAAAAAAAAGAAGAAAAAAAAAGAAAAAATCCAAATAAATACAAAATCAGAGCAAGCTGAGAGAACTCCCAATACTGAAACGCGCAGTAAAAATCTGAAGATCGCCACCAGGAGTGGAGTTTAGGGAGATTACTGTCATTGGATTGGGGCAATATGACCTAAAGGACAGTGATTGGTTTAGAGGAGAAATACAATTTTCAGGCGAAAGCAAAACTGATTTTTCGTTTACTAAGGATTCCCAGCCTGACGACAGGGTATATGAGCATGTGAATCCATACCAGACACAATGCTGGGGAAGTGCAAGTGTGTTTGTGAAGTGGTCGAGCAGAGTGTTTGTTAGGTGGAAGGGAGTGGATGGATGCGTGTGCGTTTGTGTGTCTGGACGTGGAGGGGGTTTGAGTAGGTGATGTATTTGTCGGGAAGGATCGGGGGCAATGTGGGTTTCGAGGGCGAGTACCTATGATTAAAAGGGTGAGGGCGGGGGATCGGTTGTCAGGAGGCTCTGGGGAGTTCTGAAACTCCCTGAAATAGTGATCTTTCCGAATATTGAAAGGCACACCAAATCAGCTGAAAAAATAAATTAAAAAACTGCCTTTTTTCATGTGGCCTTCAATATTCAGAAATTTCACATAGAACCGTTATATATGAGCAAATTCAAATAAGTAAAGTATTTCAGTTTGATGGAAAGAATATTTAAGATGGCGACCAAGTTTACTCAATGTTATCAAAATGCAAGTCTATTTCATTCTATGGTCAGTTTGTACTCCACTAGGATTTCAGGGCTGGGAGAATAGCTCAGGGGCAACGCATTTGCCTTGGGAACAAGTCAATGCAGAGCAACCCAAGTTAGTATTCCGGTCTCACACTTAGAGACCGGTCTCTGCTATTACGTGTGTGTAAAAAAAAGAATAATTAATTAGGTGAATTTGGATGCTCTGGGTCGCCTTTTCATGTACATTTCTGATTTGCCAGGAAGCCATCTCTGGTCTTCATAGCTTGGTGCAGCATTGCACCTCAATCAGATGGGGTCATGTGGAACAGATTAGGTACACCTTTCAGTTGCTACTGCTAAAGCCACACAACACTCTGAATGTGATCACAACAAGAATCTATAACAGCTGTTCACTTTTCCCCAGACATCACTGCAGATTAAACATACTCTCAACCCCTCCAACCCACAGCATTATGTTGCCTTATGCCAAGTCTAGAACCCTTCACAGCTAGAACGATCTGTATTCCTTGAGTCACACAATGTACCATCACCTGTACAGACCTGATTTCTTTGACATGGTGGACATGCCACTGGATAGTGGGTAGGTGTTGATCCAGCCCTGTGCAGTCTGCTGTCGAGCGCCAACCGTCACATCCAATGTACTTCGGGCGACGTCTGACATCACGGAAAGGCTGTTCATGGAGGGTTCCTGATTGTCTACCACAAGAGCAAAGCAGGAGATAAAATTGTGTAAAACAAATTTGCTGGACACAAAGTGAGAAAACAAAGGATGGGGAAAGGGGCTCAGGCCATGTTTAATTATTTAATGATGCATTAACCATTCACATCAACAAAATAAACATGACTGGGTGTTCTATTGTGGAAAGCCTGTTTGTTGCTGTGTAAAATAGTGGTTGGGGAAAGGAATTGTGAACGTGCTTTGAGAGTGGCATTGGTTTGATGAAGGGAGGGATAGTTATTTTACGTTACATGATATTTGCACAGTGCCCACTACCATTGTAATGGCTTAAAAACGCTGAACGTTGAATGGTCCTTCAGACTATGTTCTGCGGAAAAGACAAGAGAAGCGGCATGCAAATAGTAGATATAATGTAAGCAACTGACCAACTAATAGCAGAGATGACTAACGTAGCAACATTATAGAAGCCATAGTGTGAAGAGTGCTTAGGCCTGGTGTGGATTGCTATGCCAGAGACTATGTGACAGCTGGACCAATTGTTTTGTGGGACTCAGCCGTATTTTATGGGGTGCATCGCTGAAGGCGGAAAGGGAGCTAGTAAAAATCAGTACATCAATCCCAAGGGCAACTGTTTACAATTGAGGGCTCTGCTATATTTCACATGCAGAAAGAAAGATTTGTCATCAAATGAAGATTACCATGCATAATTTGGCAGATATGTAAAAGATGAAGGAGAGGCAGTTTCAAATACCAGGTCATATAAGTAAATCAAGGACAAATAACTGGTGCCACCTATGCGTGCATATGGGATACATTACTCATCGTAATCGTATTTCTGATGCTTGTATCTGCTTAGATTCACATGCTGTGCATAGCCGGACATCTAGTGGAAGCGGCAGAGTATTACAGTTTGTTTTTCGAAACTCGAAAATGGGCGTCGACACAGGGCGTGCCAGTAATACTATCCCTAGTGTGACGTCTACTGTACCCATGATCCCTCACGCGTCTAGGAGCCTCATATTGTATTTACTCTGACATGAGATAGCATGAGGAGTAGCGTGAGTACAGATAATTCAAGCAGATAGATAGAAAGATAAGACTACAAGCATCCATGCGCCTTTTCACAGAGGGGAGGAAGGGTGGGTCGCATGTGAATCTAAGCAGATACAAGCATCAGAAATACGATTACAGTGAGTAATGTATCCCTTCTGAGGCTTGTGGAATCTGCTTAGATCACATGCTGTACATAGATTAGCAAGCAGTGTTAGAAAAAGGAGGTGGGATGTGAGAAGGGTCATGAGCAAATAAATGTCTTAGAACCGCTTGTCCCACTTGATTATCTGTCTTGGAATGGGTGTCAATGCAGTAATGCTGAGTAAAAGTGTGAATAGAGCTCCAAGTAGCTGCTTTTCAAATGGTGTCAAGGAGTACATTTGCAATGAAAGCCAGAGTGGCCCCAATGCCTCTTGTAGAGTGGGCTCTTCGCGTGAAAAGCAGAGTTTTTTCAGAAAGGGAGTAACACAGCTGGATACAGTTAACAATCCACTTAGAGATGGCACCTTTAGAGACGCGATCTGCCTCTCTGCCTGTAGCTACGGAGACAAACAGTTGGTCTGTTTTCCTTAGCAGTCTGGTTTTGTTTACATAGTATAGGACCAGCCTACGCACATCTAGTGTATGTAGTTTCACCTCAGCCAAGCTTTGTGGGTCTTGGAAGAAAGCCAGAAGCACGATGGACTGGTTCACATGGAATTTAGAAATAAACTTAGGTGAGAACCTAGGGTGTGTACGTAAAACCAGTTTATCTTTATGAACTGTAAAGAAAGGATCCTGCACTGACAGAGCCTGAATTTCACTGACCCTTCTTATAGATGTAATAGCTACTAAGAAGGCCGTTTTATAAGTCAGGTGTTTGAGACTGCTTTTATGCATGGGCTTGAAAGGGGGCCCCATGAGTTTAGATAGCACTACGTTAAGGTCCCATCCTGGTGGTAGGTTAGAAATTGGAGGGTGAAGTCTCTTTACTGCTTCCATGAAGGCTTTAACCACTGGTACTTTCCACCATGACACCTTGCTATGGGAGGTGGTGTATGCTGACAGAGCTGCCAGGCGTACCTTCAGCAAGTTAAAAACCAACCCTGCGTCTAGCAGGTGGAGCATGTATGTGACAATTGTGGAGGAGTGCAATCAACCGGGTTGATTTGCTTATTCTGGCACCAGATAACAAATCTTTTCCATTTGTCAAAGTAGCAGTGCCTCGTGTTTGGCTTCCTAGATTCTTTTAGGATGTCCATACATCTCTGTGGTAAATTGAGATATCCAAACTCTATGACCTCAGGAGCCATGCTGCCAGGTTCATTGAGTTGGGTTGAGGATGCACTTTGTGACCCTGGTACTGGGACAGTAGTTTGTAGCAGCCCGGGAGTTTGATGGGTTTGCACACCGCTGGTCTGCTTAAGTGTGGTAACCACGGTTGTCTCGCCCACATGGGAGCAACTGGGACGAGCGTCATCGATTCTCTGTTCATCTTGTTGACCACCTTCCTGATGAGAGGATTTGGTGGAAAAGCGTACGCAAACATCCCTGACCAGTTCATCCACAGGGCATTCTCCTGGGAGCCTGGTTGGGGGAACCTGGATGCGAATCCTGGGTACTGTCTGTTTTCGCTTGTGGCGAATAGGTCTATAGTTGTAACTTCAACCTCTGTGAATTACTAAACCAACCCAACTTGCAGAAAGCCTGAAAAGGTCTTTCTTAATAATCAACAACAAACAAATGAGGCAGTCTGGGAATAGTTCCTACCTTGTCTTAATGAAGACAGGTGCACAATGGGTATGCACTGATCCTGATGAAATAAAGGATCCTCCTGGAACCCCCTACGTGGTCAGCACTACAAAGCCTACCCCCCAAAGGGAATTCCGGGGAAACCCTCGAGGGGGAAAAAACCCTGTGCTGAGCTGCTGGGGAGCGTGGATGAACCTTCTCCTTCCCTCCGGAATGTTGGGAATAATTCCTGCTTTCCGGTTACCAATGTTGAAAGCTTGCTCTAATTAGCCCAGCAAAGTGCTAAAACCGAATGGTAATTCAATGATGAAGGCAGAGCAAAGAGTCTGTGTTCCTGGAGCCTTCAAATACTATGAGGAAATGAAAGAAGAAGCGTAGATAGTAACAGGGTTTGCCCCAGGAAATATCAGATAGAAATAAGTAAGGGAAGAAAGGGTTCCTCCACCTGCAAGGGATGAAGGCTGCGCAACCTCGTCCGTAGAACAGGGAGTTAGCGCAAGATGACAAAAAGTATTCTGGGAGTCGTAGTTCTCGGGGAAAAAGAGTGGCTCTCAAAACAAATGCAGCTTCCTAAATGAAAATGAACCAACAACATAAACCTATCAAACTCTCCGCCAACTGTCAAAACAAGAATAAACTACTAATGTCAAGTTATGCCTACCCGAACACTGTGTAACTGGGATTATGAAGGAAGGCAATGAGTTTAAACAGAAGGAGGATCGAAAGAGGTTCCAAAGCTGAGTTCCTAGCAAAATACGGGAGGAAAGGTAAAGAGTGCTGCAAGTTTGCAAGGATCCAAAGGGAAAATAGAAGCACAAAGAAAGATACAAAAAGATCCTGTAGCGTACTCACAGAGTGTCTGCCAACCTCTAATCGAGTAGTGACGCAACGTGAAATCCGCTCTCCATTCTTTTAATGGATCTTCTTCAGTGGGCGTGGCTACATCCCCCTGACGTCCTACTGCTTCCTGTGGTAACGTTGTGACCGTAATCACAACTAGACCGTCAACACTTCTTGCAGCTGATGCCGTCTCAGAAAAGCTAAAGCCACGATCATCACACACATATCGGAATTAAATGGAAGAAACCATTACAATAGTGGGGAAACCCCACAGAGAAGATATCTTCTATGACGTCTCTGTGTAGACACCATTCGTGTTCCTCTGGGAGGGGATCTCTGCTCAAAGCATCCGCGACAGAATTGAGATCCCCTGGAACATATTGAGATGACATTAAGATGTTCCGTCTGAGTGCCCATATCCAAATTTTCTGGACAAGCTTGGACAGATTTGGCGAACGTGTCCTTCCTTGTTTGTTCAGGTAAAACATGGCTGTAGTGCTGTCCATCAGGATCTGCACTGACAGGTTCAACAGGTAGGGCTCGAATGCTTGAAGCGCTCTGAATACTGCCAGAAGCTCTAGCAGGTTGATATGATTCTTGGCCCCTGAGTGAGACCAGAGACCCTGAGCTGTATGGTGGAGATGGTGTGCTCCCCACCCTGTCAGGCATGCCTCTGTTGTGACTACCGCCTGTATCGTGGGATCGTAAAAGGGTTTCCCGTTGGACAGATTCTCTCTTTTCCACCAGTTTCCTAAAACCACTGTTTCGCCAACCATTCTTGCATGGGACACATGCGCAGGCGCACCCCAACCAGGTAAATACATGACGCCATCATGCCCAGCAAGCGTATGGCTTTGCGTACCGTTATCTGGCGACCGGCCTGATATTGCGGAATTTGCAGCAGTATATTCCAAATTCTTTCCTTTGATGGAAAGGCCAACCCCTCTTGAGTGTTTAGGACAGCTCCTAGAACTGTTTGGAGGTGCTTGGCACCAGATTTGACTTTTTCTTGTTTATGGAGAAACCTAATTCGAAGAGGAGGTTGATCGTTCTTTGAATGTTTGTTCTGCAAATTACTGGGGTCACCCCCGTGATGAGCCAGTCGTCCAGGTAAGGGTACACTGAGATTGCCTCCCTGCTTAGGTGTGGCGCCGCATCCGCCAGTACCTTGGTGAATACCCTTGGAGCCGAGGCTATCCCGAAGGGCAGTACCTTCAACTGGTAGTGCTGACTGTCCACCTTGAAGCGCAAGTACTTTCTGTGCGCTGGGAACATGGAAATATGAAAATAGGCATCTTTCATGTCCTATGTTGCCATGTAATCCCCCTTTTTTAGGAGGGGGATTACCTCTTGGAGAGTAGTCATGAGAAATTTTTGGGGCTTGACATACTTGTTTGCAGGCCGTAAGTCCAATACTGGGCGCATTGTCAAATCTTTTTTGGCACAAGGAAGTAAGTTGAATAAATACCCTTGTTTACCTGGTGTCCCGGGATGAGTTCTATCGCGTCCTTTGCTAGAAGACTGAAGATCTCTTCGAGGAGGATCTTCTGGTGGTCCAATGAGTGTATTTTTTGTCGTGGAGGGTGGTTTTGGGGACGCTCTAACAATTCTATGCAGTATCCTGCGGACACTGTGGACAGCACCCATCTGTCTGATGTGATCCCTTCCCAAGCTTGGGTGAAGTTGGAAATGCGTCCCGCTACTGGGGATGCGTGAGAAGGGAGCCTGAACGGAACGTCACTGTTTTGGTGAAAGCGTGCCGCCACCTCTACTGGGGCTGCCTCTACCTTTACCACGTCCTCTCTTATTACCCCTGCCATAACCCTGGGTAGACTGCTGGTGGTTGTTGTTCCATGGTGTACCCTGCCCCTGGGAATAGTTAGATCCTCTCTTGGAGTTTTGTCTGCGTGGGCGACGAAAATTGCCATTCCCTCTTTGATTCGGGGGTTTGTTGGTTAATTGGCCCAGGGATTTGAGAGTCTCGTACTCATCCTTGGCATTTTTCAGCGCGTCCTCTACCGCCTTTCCAAACAACCGGTTTATCTATTAACGATGCTTGGGTCTTGGGTTTGAACCAAGATTGTCGTAACCAAGCATGTCTTTTGATAACAGTGCTGTCTGCTATCAATCAGCCAGCGTTATCCGTGGCATCAAAGGTTGCTTTTAAGAAGCAACCAGACACAGCTCTTCCTTACGATGCAACTCTTGCCAATTGGCTCTTTAAGGGTTCTGGGGCGGAGTTTATGAGTGCCGCGACTTCTTCCCACTGGTGGCAGTTGTAACTCGTCAGTAGGGTGGTGGAGTTGGCAATCCTTGCCTGGTAGGCGGAAGTGGAGGCTACCTTCCTACCCAAGCCATAAATCTTCTTGCTCTCCTTGTCGGAGGAGCTTCGGACGATGACAGAGGTGTTCCCGCCCTCTTTCAGGTGTTCGTAACTACCAGGGAGTCCGGTTTCAGATGCCCCCTTATGTACAGCGGGTCTGATTGGGCTGCCCTGAAAAGCTTTTCGATCCTGGGGTTTACTGCCCTGGTGAGGTAGGGATTTACAAGTGAAGTGTCTATCCTCCTTTGTATCGATTTAAGGACAGGGATGGCCTGGGTAACAGGTCTCCTTTCTCCAACTAACTCTTCGGCAAAGTCCCTCTCTTCTTGTGCTCCATGGGTGTCAATGTGGAAGTGGTCTGCCGCTCTGGACAAAACTTCATTCAAGAGAGGTTGGTTGTCGACAGGGGAGTCGGTAACAGGGGGATCTTTGTCTACTGGGGAATCTACCCTGTAGGTTCCTGGGTCATCCTCTTCCTCCTCTTGGTCCTCGTCTTCCCCATAGTAGCCAGTCCCAGTTTGGTCTTCCAACATGCCCATATCAGGATCCTCACTAAAAGGTGGATCTTCATGATATTGAGTGTAGGGCTGTATACAGAAAGGGTCCGAAGACCTTGTTGGTGCTTCAACCCGGGACTTCTTACTTGGAGGTATTGGGTCCCTAGAGCCTGAGGGTGATTCCCCGTCGGGGGTATATGAGAGGAAGAAGAGATAACTCTGTCTATGTCATCACTAGACCATTCTCTTGAGCTGGGAATGACTCTCTCCTGCGAGAGTTTCCCTGTTTTATCCTGACTGGACCTATTGGTTTGTGCAGGGGTCTTTATGATGACAGAAGACTGAAACTTGTCTGTTTGTCTTTGTGGAGTAGTAGACTGTGACCGGTCTGTCTGCTTCCGAGGTGTGGAAGAAGGCAGAGACTGCTGCTTTTTTCCACCCTCCCGTGGGTGGAAGAGTGTTTTCCCTTTTTTTGGCCCCTTCGGAGCTTTTCGACATCTGGCGTCGAGGTTCGGGGGTAGTGTCCCTATCTCTCGCGTGTGGAGGTTGCGACTCGGGAATAGCCGTTATGCGGTCTGCTGATGCCGACTCCTGGAGTGCGGCCTGGGGATAGAAGTCAGCTTCGTCTTACGACGATCGAACCTCTGTTACCTTAGGGAGCGAGGCACTTTTGGCAACAGTGGATGGCTGCCTGGAGTCCTGTGGCGATCTAGTTCGAGAACACCCAGAGGACACCGATTCGGTGGACTGTTCTCTGTGTGCCTCTTTCCGAGAACTCGACGTGTGCGTCGAGTCTCGGTGGGACTTCGCGTGTTTGGTGGAAGTGCTGAGTATAGCGCTTGTGTCGCCGGGGGTTTTCCCCATAGCTGCCCTGCTGGACGACTTTCCAAGGTCGGGGACTTGAGCTTGGCTGTCTCTCGACGCCACATTGACCTTGCCGTCCAAAAGCACGGCGTCGCTGCCATCGCTGAAGGCGCCCTCTGCTGCCATGGCCTCCTGACGCCTGGCGTGGTGGGCCCAACGCTTGATCGAACGGTCCTTTAGTGTTTTCGGTTTAAACCTACTACATGCTCTGCAGTTTTCCTCGGGGTGGTCCCTCGGCAATCAGAGGTTGCACGTGGCGTGTCTGTCAACCCAAGGGTACTTGCGGTTGCACTTGGGGCAAAATTGGAAAGGGGTACTCTCCATACGCACCCTGTGGCAGCGGACTAATGAGTGTAGGAATATATAAGAATGTACCTATATATTTAAGAGTGTAGATTATGTACCACCCCCCACTCTCCCTACTTGCAGGGCCGAGGCCAGAGGCCCTCCAAGGCCCGGGCCGAGGCCAGAGGCCTTCCGAGGCCCAAGTCAGTCATGCAGCGCTCGACGGTCGATTGGTTCTGCGGGGCGGCGTCTAGTGTGGAAGTTCGGTGACTCGACGTTGGGGTGGAGAAAAAGGGAAATAACAATATTTTTGCAAAATTATGGCTAAGGCCAGGGAACTCCGCGGGGATGCTTCTGACCAGTATGGCGGAAAAAAACAATCTGAGGGTCCTAGACGCGTGAGGGATCATGGGTACAGTGGACGTCACACTAGGGATAGTATTACTGGCATGCCCTGTGTCAACGCCCATTTTCGAGTTTCGAAAAACAAACTGTAATACTCTGCAGCTTCCACTAGATGTCGGCCTATGCACAGCATGTGATCTAAGCAGATTCCACAAGCCTCAGAAAGAATGCTATATGTTATTTGAAACATGTATAGGGCCTTGCCATCCTTGCCACTATGTCCATGGTAAAAAGATGCCCTTGGCTTGTATCAGTTTAGTTGCATGCTTTGCATAAACCACCATCTAGTGGTTGGTCCAGAGCAGTAGAAATTGTTTACTTTTAAAAAAAAAAAAAAGGCATCAACATGGGCATTCCTGGCACAATACCCCATCCCCACATGTACTCATCATCCGCCATGTGTCCTCAACAGGAGTGTGCTTGTGGTTTCAGCTCCCATTTGGGAAGGAAGGGTGCAGTGACTAACCAGATACAAGCCACAGAAAGCCTATTACTGAATAAGTGATGACTACTTTGAAACGTGTGAATCTTTTTGGACTTGATGCTTTGCATTGACTAGCAAGCAGTCCCAGAAGGTGGTGGGTGAGCTGAAGGAACTGTTGAAAGTGAATGCTTAAGGACAACCTGTACCACCTGTGAGTCTGGTCTTGCTTGTGTCTACATAACAGTGTTGTGTGAACCTGAATACTACTATTCAAGTGGGTGCTTTGCAATTTACATTTAATGAGGCGTTTGCAATGAAATCTAAAAAGGCCACTGTAATTTTTGAGTGAACTTTAAGAATAAAAACAAGTGGGTTGTCTGGTTATGTGTAGTAGAGTTAGCCAAACCATATGATCCATTTTGCAAAACTAGATTTACTGACTGGTCATCCCTCTCTTCCTGTTGCAAAACAAACAAAACGGACTGGTTTTAAACAGTCATTTTGATTTGTCTAAATAGAACAGGACTCCTCTGTATATATCAAGCAGGTGAAGTGCTCGTCCCCTTCTTGTTTTGGGGCTACACTGTGTTAGGAGGGTTTTTCAAAGTTATTACCTGGAGCAGGACTTGGAAAAGTCAACCTAGGGTTTGCAAAGTTATTCACAACCCCACTTCAGCTAAGTCACTCTCATTGAGCGCAGTCCAAACAACAAGGGTGGAAGGGTCCCTGTTGTGTAGTACAGTTAATACTAAGCAGAAATACTGTGTGAAAACCCACACAGGTAAGTACAAAAAAATATGATTTATTACAACACTACAATTTCGCACACTTTAAATATTCAAAGTTAACAAAAAGTAAATGGGCACATATAAACAACTCACAGTTGCGTAACCCACTATGGTTCACACTATTTTAGAATCACAAGCAGTTATTCAGACAATAACCCCAGGCACCAACGTAAGGAGAAAAGAGGTTATACAGACAAACAACCAAAAATAGGGCTAATATTTATAAAGTAACTCAGCACCATATAGAGGACAAACTTGAAATTCATGGACCAGCACCTGGCAGCAGCTCCAGGGATGCCAGGACTTTCCCCTAACCAGGGGTTTCTCATTGTTACCCAAAAGCTATTAAAGTGAAATCTCACAAATTAGTCTTAGGATGGTGTACGCTTAATGAATGGCTTAAAATAAACAAGTAGATGAAGATTAAACAAGTTGCACAAGAAAAAATTCAGAGACTGAAAAATTATATTTTTGGATAACAAATGCAAAAAACTCTTGTCTCTTTAGAAAGCCTTTGGTATCTGACACTACCTACATTTCTGTAATGCCACATTGGTTGCTCTGTCTCCCTCCTGCTGCAGCAGAATGAGGAGTTAAAACATAGCATGCCACAAATCTAGCTTCCATGTGAGATGGAAACTGTAATTTGTAGTTTATTATTTTGATTAAATGTCTTCTAGGCCCGTCCTAAAGTTCAGTAATGCACATTGTTAACACACACATTTAATGTTATGTACCTCCGGTTTCATGTCGTTTTACCGACAGGAATTCCTTCAAAGTAATTTACTCCCTTTTTCCCCTATACTAGTCCCCCTACCCCAACCCCCTGACCCCCTTTAAATCCTTAACCCCACCCCTCTATATAATTCGGTTAGTTTTTCGGTGGAATTCCTTCTAAGTAAATTACTTCGAAGGAATTCATGTTGGGAAAAAGACAGAATACAATACCTCCTGTAGTTGTTGGTGTTAAGCTTACCAGGCTCTTCTAGCCTATTCCCAGGAGCTAAATGGCTCCCAGCTCCTGGTTATTTCAAACCCTGTCGTATACTGCATCTTCAGAAGTGCACTGGTTATGACTGAGATATTTGCAAAAAGGCCTGTATAGTGATATGGGCTGATTGCACTATTATTTTGAGGACCTGTATTGTTCAGTGCTATTTATTGAACTTTCTATTATATAGTTGATCAGTAAATATTGCTCACTGTGTTTCCCGCATGTTCCTGGCACAGAATTGTCAATGGATATGCTTTTCAATGGTCTGTCCAATGTAGTATCATTCCATGCAGTTTTATTAAAATACAACTGTGCAGTGAAGTGTCGTTAAGAGAGTTTATTAAAGTTCTCTTTAAAAGATTGATCCAATGCAGTGTTGTACATATTACTTTTCTTCCATCAGAGTTACGTTGCATTATAATGCAAGCTGGACAGACTCTTTACTGCTCCCCGTTTCTCACACTCTCTCATTTCCTATCCGTTGTATGTTCTTTCTGTGCCTCTGATGGCTCATAGGGCCACTTCAGCTTCTTTGTATCTCATCTGACTATATATGCTCATTAAGTCTCGTACCATGCGTTTCTCTGTAGTCTTTCTGCTTACATTGCCAATAGTTTCTCTATCTTCTCCCTCTATGTCCCCCTTCTGTTGCTCTATGCCCCCATGTCTCTCGCTGTCCCAGTCACTTGCGGTATCTTTTTCCCGTTCTTTCTGGCCCATGTATGCCTTCCGAATTCTGTGGTCATTCTGTTGCACTAGACATCTGCTATCTCTAGCTTCCCTTCTGTCTGTGCTCATTTCGTCTTGAACTCCATCTTCTAATTCTAGCTTGAAATTCCCCATCTGTGTCTCTGTAACATTTCTGTGCTCATTTGGTCTCTGCCCATTGTCTGCATCTCTGCCGCGTTGGTCCTACTCTTCTCATGCTGTCAATCTCCATCTGATGCTTCTGGGCGTATGCAACCCTTCTGTGGTCATTTGGTCTCTGCCCCTTGATCTGTGTGTTCTTTCTGTTGTTATTCTATGCTCGTTCTGTCTAAGCTCCTAAGGACTGCTTCCCCATCTGCTCCTTTGACTTCTCTGTGCTCCTCCTGTGTTGGTGCCCTTCCTCTCTCCATAAACCCAGACTATCTCTTTCCATTTCCGAACTTGTGTGCCCCTTCTCTCTTTCTTGACCCATGCATGGAAACTAACCAACTCCATGCTTAAACTTCACCTGGCCAAATCTGTCTTTCTCTCTGCATTTCCCCACATAGGGTAGGCAGGCTTAGGACAGAGCGGAGCACCTGCCATGTATCCCCACAGGATTACTCACAAGCAGACACTCTACTTCTCCCCATACAGCAGTATTCAAAGTGGACTGGTGGGTAAGCTGCTACTACACTCTGGCCACCAAATATTTGCATAAAAAGGAGTAGGGTAGTAGCAAATGAATGGGAGAAGGAGCAGGGTGATGAGAGGAGAAGGAAGTGGGTGAGATCGGCATAGGAATATGCAGATGGAACAGGTGGAGGCGAAAAACATGAAGACATAGAAAGGGGATTCGAGAATTTGAATGGGGAAATAAGAAAACAGACAAGAGGAGGACAGAGGATTAGAAAAGGACTGCAGATTCTGCAGATTAGAGAGTGGGCTGATTTGCGCACCCACTTTGAAGTGTGTGCAGCAATGACCTCATCCTTCTTGCGTAATACAAAAGCAGTCAATCAGAGAAGACAAAATGATTTATCAAACTCTGAATGAAAAGCTGTGCACCAGCTACTGGGCCAAAGCCAGTGACATGATTGAAGATATTTAGCAACTTTCAAAGCCTTTGCACACACCTACCCTAATGCATTATCTTCATCTCAGACAGCTATGGTTCTCTCTTACCAGACGAAATAAGAATCCTAACACTGAAAGCAAATGGCAAGACTGCCGTAGGGTTTGGAAAACACATTTTAGGAAATGTAATAGCTCTACATTGACAGCTATGCTCAGTATGGCTCTATATCAAAACCACATGACCTATGATCAAAGAGTACAGGGCCAATCCTGTGGAATACAACCAACCTACCAAGAGAATCCGAACCAACAAACTCACCTTCAGAAAGATGCTGAATATTGAACTTTTCAAAGAGGCGTGTGGATGATTGAGGACTATAAGCGCTGGTGAATGAGTACATCTGATCAAGCTATACAGACCATAGACAAAATAAAGCTATCATTTGGAATCCCTTTCCTACCAGCTTTCACTGTATTTCATAGCCTCCCCTTTATTATTATTCCACAATTACTAACCCATCTCTGCACACTATTTCTATATATAACAGATGTTACTTATCCAGCAAAGTGTATTTGTGGCTTGTATCACATGCTTTGTATATTTTGTCATCTAATGGTTGGTTTGGAGTATTACACTTATTTTACATATAAAGTAAAATGACTTGGACCGGGCGTTCCTGTCAAAATATCTGTATAGTGCATGTGCCATACGCAAGATGTTCCAGGCATCAACATCATCAGATTGTTTATTTTTGTAATGTGACATGAATGGGACCATGAACTAAGTGTTGGGATAAACGTTAAATCTATTTTACACCTGCAAACCTCCCTTGTGGGTAGAATAGGTGACCTTATTGAACTCTAAAAAGATTATAAGCCACCGAAGGAGTGAGCTCCCAACCCCCTCCCGAGCTCAGCTGCTGCCATGGAGGAAGGATCGAAAGATTCAGCTGAAATCAGCCATAACGCACATTAAGAATTTGTAGAGGATTACACATGAAATACATAGGAGCCCCTCGATAGAGGCAGCTCGACAACTCCTCTCACACGTCCATCCACTCCCACCCGAAACCAACCAACTTTTCTGCTTGCCCGCTCTTCTCATCGACCATCAACGACCCCACCCCTCTCGCTCTCCAGTTTCCACCCTCCATATTTGCAGCTCCAACATCAACCTCATCTACCAAAGTGAATTGCATCTTATTTAATGCCCGATCCGTAGCAAAAAACAGACACAGCATCTTTGACCTCCTCGCCTCGGACAAACCAGACCTGGTCTTCATCACCAAAACCTGGTTCTCTTACGACTTCACCCCTATCGCCAATGGAGCTCCCCACCCCCCCCCCCCCAAACTACTCCCTCATCCCACTGAACCGTCCCGCTAGAGGAGGAGGAATAGCATTCGCCTTCAAGTCTCATTTCCACGCCTCAATCATCGACAACCAACCGTCCATTCCTGCCTGCAAATCACTCCTTGTTAAACTATCCCTTCCCCCTTCGTTCTCCCACAGCTTCCTAATAATCTACAGACCCCCTGGCTACGATAGACAATTCTCAAACAACCTCTGCGACTCTATTGCCACCCTCCAACTAAACCATCCCAACTTCACCCCCTTCTAGGAGATTTCAACATATGGCTCGACATTCCCACCAATCCTTTGACACACTCGCTGGTTGACAGCCTAGACGCGATTAACCTCCAACCCCACATAAACGGCCTGACTCACTATAAAGGACACACTCTTGATGGCATCTTCAGCTCCCACAACCGGATACATCTAAATCCCCCATCCCTATCATCTGGTCCGATCACTTCATTGTTTCTTTCGACATTCGTTCACCCAACCCGCTTCCCATACCCAAACCTGAACCTCCGAATTTACGCAAATGCTGGAAGAAACTAATAATCCTTCCTGACCTAGCTGACACACTCCTCCAGTCTCCTCCGCCTACCTGCCTACTCAATCAACTAACCCCCAACGCCTTTGACTCATGGCTCAACACCTCACTAATGTGGCTCACACCCTCTTGCAAACCATCAGCCCGCTGTGGCCTTTTCCCTAGATGGTTCAAACCTGAATTGAAGACCAGTAAACAACTTTATAAATACCTAGAACGCAAATGGTGGAAAGACAAAACTTCCCTGAGCAGATCCACCTTGGCCCGGCACCTTCATCAGTACAAGGCAGAAATACGGAAAGCAAGAAAAGCCCATTACAACTCCCAAATCCTAAACTGTAAAAACCCCACCAAAGAACTTCACAAAATCATCACCGAATTCACCAAACCATCATGCACCACCACCGTCCCGACCCCCTCACAATCGCTGTGCGACTCACTCTCTCTCCACTTTTACACCACAGCTCTCGAAAGAACAAATGCTCTAACCAACAAACTAGCTCTCTTACACCCACCAGGCAACCCACCCCCATACCGGCCAACCCACCGCATGCGGTACCCAACCAACGTTCGACTCTTTTAGTCCAATATCAGCTGACCAATTTCTCCAACTTCTCTCTGCCCGCAAACCATCCGGCTCTCCGCTGGACCCTTGCCCGGCCACAAACCTCAAAGAAATTTTCACATCTACCTGAGCAGGAGAACACGCAAGAACCATCATAAATGACTCCCTTTCCTCTGGAATTTTATCCGACGCATTCAAAACGGTGCATGTCAAACCTCTAATAAAAAAAATTTTGCTCGATCCTCTCGAGCCAAAAAACTACCGCCCCATCTGAAACACCAGGTTCCTTGCCAAACTCATCGACCGAAACGCCTACTCCCAACTAAATGCCTTTTTCGAAGCCAACAATCTCCTAGACCCCGTTCAATCAGGTTTCAGAGCCCGACACGGAACCAAAACCACCCTAACCTCAATCTGGGATGACCTTAAAAACACGGCAGACTCTGCGGGATGCACCGCATTAATTCTTCTTGACCTATCCGCTGCCTTCGACACAATCAACCACTCAATCCTCCTTTACCGCCTCCACTCCCTAGGAATTCGTAAAACAGCTCTCAAATGGATAGCATCCTTACTCAAAAATAGGAACCAAATAACCATACTCTCCACCTATTCCTCCCAAGCCGACCAGTCAACACGGGAGTTCCACAAGGAGCATGCCAATCAGCCCTCCTGTTCAATCTCTACATGGCCACCCTCCCACGAATAATTCGCTCACACAACATCCTGTGCTACAACTACGCTGATGACACTCAACTAATTCTAAAACTCTTCAACTCAAAACCCAACTGCCGACCTGACCTCACTTCCTGCCTCCTCGACATAGAGCTCTGGATGAGCACAAACCACCTCTTGCTAAACCCCTCCAAAAACGAAATCATGGTATGTGGCAACACCGAACTTCTTCCACACCCACTACCTGGCCATCTGCCATGGGCAACTCTCCGACTCCCTCCAATTCAGTAAAAAACCTTGGATGCACCCTAGACTCTGACCCAACACTCTTGTGCCAAGTCAACAACATCTCAAAGTCCTGCCACTACCACCTTAAAACTCTTAGGCAAATTTTTCCATACCTCTCCTTTCCCAACAGACTCTCTGTGGTCAAATCAATTGTTATATCAAGACTGGACTACACTAACCCCCTCTACCTCGGAGTCCACGCATACCAACTGACTAAACTACAAAGAGCACAAAACGCCTCAGCCAAACTGCTACTAGCGCTTGGCCCGAGAGACCACATCTCCCCAGCCCTCAAAACTCTGCACTGGCATCTGGTTGCCCGAAGGGTGACCTTCAAAACCTTATGCATTTCTCACTGAGCACTGCATAAAACCGGACCTCAATATCTTCAAGACAAACTAAAACCCTATCACCCTGCATGTACTCCAAGATCTAGCTCAGCCGGCCTCCTAGTCATACCAAAAACAAACTCAGTCAGGTTAGGCGGATCATCATTCTCAGCCTTGGCCCCCACGCTGTGGAAAGCACTCCCACCCCACATCCGACTTACTGAAGACCTCATGTCTTTGCACAAATTACTGAAAACTTGGCTCTTCCCCTAAAACCGACCCAAACTCTAACTCAAACTCGATAATAGCATCTCAATGACTTCGCTAAATGCTAGTTCGTAAATAGCAATGCAGCATCATGATCCGAGCAAGAAATTGAAAACTAATAACCTCTATTGGTTAGCTAAAAAGGACAAAGAAAAAAAAAAGGATCAAACCTGCGGAGTAGATAAAAAGAATAAGTTGTACGAGAGCAGTAAAAGTGGCTGAAATTAATCAAATGGACGAAATAAATGTAATGGACAAGAGGATCAATGTGGACGTGAGGAATAAGGCAGATAACAATTCAACTAACCCAAACTACTAGATCTTAAATAACAATAAAACAAATAATACAACATCAAGATCCAAGCGAGAAATCTCTAATAACCTCTAATGTAAAATTAAAAGGGCAAACAGAATAGAATGAGTAATGTAGATCAAAGCAGTGAAGCTGATAAAAAGAATAAATTGTACGAAAGCAGTAAAGCCGTTGAAATTAATGAAATGGATGTAATGATTGCAATAGACAAAAGGAACAAAATGGACGAAAGGAATAAAGTGAAGGGGATGGAAAGATGAATACAGGAGACAGATGAGCGCACAGACAGATGGCATGGAATGTATGAATGCATGGTATAAATGGAAAGTACAGAATAGACGATTCGAGTACATGAGACGGGTGTAGTGCATGGGACAGATGGAGAGCACGGAACGGATCGAGTGCGTGCAACAAGTGACATGGGCTGAACCGATAATGCAAGATGAATGAACGAAGTGAGTAGAGCGGATGAAGTCGGTGGAGCGGATGAATCGCGTAGAGCGGATGAATCGCGTAGAGCGGATGAATCGCGTAGAGCGGATGAATCGCGTAGAGCGGATGAGAGCGCAGAATGAGGGTATGGAGCGGATGAGAACGTGGAGCAGATAAGAATGTGGTGCGGATGTAGGGTGTGTGTGAATAATAGAGTGGAGCGGATGTAGGGTGTTGAGCAGATTTAGGGTGTTGAGCGGATGTAGGGTGTGATGGTGTAAAGCAGATGGAGGGTGTTGAGTAGATTTAGGGTGTTGAGCAGATGTAGGGTGCGGTGGTGTTGAGCCGATGTAGGGTGTTCAGCGTATGTAGGGTATGGTGCGAGTGCGGAGCGGGTGTAGAGTACGGAGCGGGTGTAGAGTGCGGAGCAAGTGTGATGTATGAGGATGGATTGTGTGATGTGGTTGGAAGGAACGGGTGATGTGGGTAGAAGGAACAGGGAACAGGTGTAGTAAGGGGAAGAAACGGGTGAAGTGGGTGGTAGGAACGAAGGATGGATCTGGAAGAACGGGTGATGTATATGGATGAGATGGGTAAAGTATGAGGAAGGAACGGGTGAAGTATGTGGACAAAATGGGTCAAATATATTGAATAGAACAAATGAAGTATGTGGAAGGAACGGGAGAAATATGTGAAAGAATGGGTGAAATATGTGGATGTAACGGATGAAGTATGTAGATGGAACGGGTGAAGTCTGTGGGTGGAACTGATGAACTGTTGTAGAATAGGTGAAGTAGGTGGAACGGGTGAAATGGTAGAACGGATGAAGTAGGTGGATGTTAGGGAGAATTCTCATTTTATGGCTAATTTCCCTTACCTATAGAATCCCTCAGCAGCTTTGCTGGATTTGAAGGGTTTGTTTTTTTTTACCTGCTAAGAGTGAGACTCTTTTTCCCACTCTTAAGCATTTTTGCTATGTGTGTTCTAGGCTATTTTTGTGTTTAATGCCTATGGGATCTTTCTCACCCCCATAGGAACCATTGTTATTCACATGCGTTACACAGCAACCTCCGTGCAGTGACATAGGGGTGTCGTAGCGACCCCCAAACATAGACTCCATACCCTGCGACTGACTACCGTCTCCCAGGGCATGTGAAGTCCCCATTGACTTTTCTAGTCAAAACCTATGAACTAAACCAGTACAACCAATCTCACTATGGAGGTACTGGAAGGGGTTAATAGTTTTTCCCCTATGTTCATTTTTGAGAGTGTACCCTACAGTACCTCTCAAAAGTTTCTGGCTGGTGGCAGTGGTTACTACCATAAATATTCGCCCCCGGATATTTCCCTATGGGATTTTCCCATTGATCGAAGCTACCATACTTTCTAACAGCCTCTAACATACCACCAGTGCATTTTAATATTAACTTTGCTCCGATGGGTTTTATTTACTAGAACTTTAATATAACTTCTTTCTCGTGTCTTTCTCTACAATCCTAACCCAGGTCGGGGATCCTTTGTTCGTCCATTTGGCGGGCTTCTACCGAGAAGCCCTCCTTTCGGCGCAACTGAGTCTGGGGTGGGACCATTGTGTGGGAGGGGGAGTAGGACCCCTGGATAGGGTTGCCTCAGCAACCCATGTCGCACTCTATCCTGATGGGCTGGAGGGTCTCCCGCCAAGATGACCACTCCACTGTGTGAGTGACAGCTAGGCTGTATGAATGGGGATCTTTTTGCATAAAAGCAGGGTCCTGAGGAATGGAAGAGCAAGACGTCACCACTGGAACTAAGAAGCCGAAGAGGAGAGAAGCCAAAGACATCTGCAACGACTGAACCACTAGTGAAGCCCTGCTGCAGCGTCTCACCACTATTCTCCACACGACGAGAGAAGATCTTCACCTGCAAGAGCCTTCTTTCCTTGAGCTGGTGGGGCCAACCAGTTTGCCAATCGCCTTCCCGGACCTGCCTTGGTCGAATCTCCCGTCCCCTTTACTCAGAGGCCAGATAGCCAGGCACGAGTCCAGGCACCAGTCCATCCGGACCGCAATTTAAAGGAGCGCACCTTTTATTCATCAGGCAGCACCGCGGCTGGTTTCATCCCTGGGTAGTGCAGTAACTCGAACCTTCCTCCACGACGAGAACACCTCTTCCTCTGCTGGATCACCCGAACTGCAGGAACTACCAGGAACTACCGCCACCGTAGGAGCCACTTCTTCATTTAAAGGTACATTGTTCCGGCAGGCCGCCCTTTCTTCGCGGTAGTGCTAAAGGTGTATTAAATCCTTTACCTACCTGTTGGGTTGGCCTTCCCTCTCTCTGTAACGCTCACCTGGTATCCACGGGGATGTCACTCAGCCTGTTCTGACCTCATACAACCTCAAACCCTTCCCTGGTGTCTATGCGACTGGAGACTGGGCCTGAAACACAGGATTGGTAGAGTTTAGTTCCCTATTGTCTCTGTGTGCTTGAACCCCTTCTTCCCCGGGGTCCAACCCTTCCCTTTGATCCACAGCTCACCTTGTTTTCTTGGAAAGTGTGCTCTCCGTCCTGCTATCAGCGCAGGGGCGCGTTGATTGATGCAGGCTTGTTGCTGCCTGGTTACTTCACTGGCAAGAGTCCGACAGGTAAGTATAATGAGTCTTTTAAACAGTTCTCTAACTTTGTTCCTTTCCTTCCTTAGATGATGGCCGGCGTCCGAGGATGGCGACGTGCTGCTGAGAAGAGTAGCACTGAAGGTGAGTGAGAGCGCGATGCGCAATGCGACCCTTTCGTATTTGTATTGAACTGAGTTCTTTTTCGGTGTCTTTTAGGTGCCGCAACGTTTTCAGCGTGGATGCCGGTTATGAAGAAGAAATACGGTGAGTAAGCGTGGTATGCGGCACCTCTAGATGTTTCCAGGCTAACCTGGAGTGTCTTTTCCCTCTTGCAGATGGATGAGAAGTTCCGGAGACAGAGTTCCCTCAGAGCAGCTGAGATTCAGGTAAGCGTTTGAAGCTTGTACAGTCTTTAAAAATAAGCGAAGATTTGCTGAATGCTTACTAATGCCTTTTTTCTGTTCTTTTCCCTTTTCCTTAGAAAGCGGCGTGCCGGGATGGGAATGACACCGCCGAAGATGCCTGCAGAACAGAAGGAGCGATGAATGATGGGCAGAAGCGCCGCAACGTAAGGCTGTTCGTAACAGTGTTCTTGTTCTTGCAGGAGCTGAGCGCAGAAGAAAGATGCAGGCCTACTGGAGACCGATCCGAACACGGTGAGTGTCACACTGCAGGTGCAGAAAACACAAAGCATGTTTCTCAGCTTGGACGTGGCTTAAATAGTCTCTGGGTATCCCAGGTGTCTCTGGGCTGAACCACACCCAAAAGACTAGACCGCACATGCAGTTCTGGGAACCAAAATATGCGGGGGCATTCATCTTGTCCCCATCAATGCACTACAAGTCCAATCCCCAATGTTATCCTATGGGAGTGAGTGAGTCTGGTGCCACAAGCGCCAAGTCTGACTCCAAGTGGGTCTTTGGAGGGAGGAAGAGGCCCTTGAGGGCCATGTAGGTGATCGTGGCCTGGCTCCAGCCTGACATCTTGGAGGGCTGGGGACATGAGGGGCAGGAATCATGACGCTCTCTTAACATTGTCTGTTCAAACCTTTGCAACCACCTCTTCAACTATCATTAACCAAAGACTTGACTGCAGCTACAAAAACATTTTGCTCCTGGGCCCTTGCCCTGTACCACCAACTCTGGCACAGGCCTATTGACTCTGGTCACTTTGTTAGACCTGCCTTCTTGAGATTGGTTCTCCATTCGAACAGTGTGGTACACCCCTTTCTTATAACTACTCTTTCTTCCATCTGCATAATCATTGTGAAATGCCATTTTGCTCAGTTTTCATTTTAAGTATTGCTTACACTGATGCACTGTTTTGCTGAACTGGTTCACAATTGATGGGAAGTGTTGCTAGGGTGTATAAGAATCTATTTCTGAATAACTTGTGCTTTCCCTCCCTTGTGAGGAATTTTTAGAGAATCCCTTGTGTGTAGTTTTAACTGTGCCGTTTTGCTCAGTTTTCACTCTGGTTCACTTGGTTTACAATTCATATAGGGAGTGTGTATATTTTTCCTTGACTTAATTTAACTTGCTTGATACTTGTGATACATGTGTTTTATTAGAAGTGTATAAAATAAATATATATCTACTTTTTAACTACAAAGCTTTGGTCAGTGTTTCCTTGTTCCATAGTCCAGTGGGCCTAATGTGTAAGCCTTGAATACTGCTCATCTCCCTCTTGAGATGAGTCTGACTGCTCAGCCACAGCTACCAACTAAATCTTTGCAGTACAGACTGATACCAAAGGGGATTTATTGCTTTCACCTGTAGTCCGAATCTGGTGTAGTGCTCCCGAAGGGAACTGCAGTGGATTCTGCCTAACAGTGGATGAACGGGTGATGTTTTCAGAACCGGTGAAGTGGATCGAACATGTGAAGATGACGTATGTGGATGGAGAAAGGATAACGTGGGTAGATCGAATGAAAGGAGCAGGGCATAAAATGGTTGGAGTGCATAAAATGGTTGGAGTGCTTAAAAGTGGCTTGGAGTACATGGAACGGATTGGAATGCATAGAATGGTGTGACTTACATAGAATGGTTTGGAGTGCATGGAACGTTTGAAAGAGCATTGAAAGGAACGGTTTGAGTGCTTGAAACGGTCGTATGCATGGAACAATCGGAGTACATGGAACGGATGCAGTACATGGAACTATTGGAGTGGGCTCGATCTCAAGAACCTAAGGTAAACCACCAGATCACATCTCCAAGCTTACTCTCTTCTGTACACCACCACTCAACTAGAAGACAGCGATACTCTGACACCATTCGATATAGCTGTTCTCATACCATCATTTGCTTCTCACTCTCCATCACCCTAACTAAACACTGCTGGTTACACACCCTACAGCCTTGGCGTTCTCCTCAGGCCTAACGCAGCCAGAATCGGTCTGGATAACAACCTGCCAGAATGAACACATACTCTTGAATTCTCAACCACCACAACTACCACTAAAAAGCAGCTATCACACGAATCATCAGCTGCACACATATCCATTGCTCACACGCACCTTTGACTCTCTGTATTCTCTCTACTGACTTGAACTTCGGTTCCCGAGGGCGTTCAACCTAACAGCGTCTTGAGACCATACCAATGGTACATAAGGTGCTATATAAATGCAAAGTAACATAACATAACAACAAAGAAATAAGTTTCAGGACTGCCAACCCTTTCATAGCGGGTTTGCATAGGAGGGCCATGATGAATCTGCTGGAGAAGAATCCATAGAAAGAGCATTACCAGTAAGTAATTTCTCCTTCAATGGATTGCTTTTCTCGTGCAGATTGATCATCAAATAGACTCCCCAAGCAGTTTGCATCGTGGAGGCGGGATGAAAGTCCCTATACCAGGAAACTTTGTAAAACGGCCCCCCCAAACTCGAGCGTCAGATCCACGGGCCACATCCAGGCAATAGTGTTTGGTAAAAGTATGCAGTGAGGTTCATGTCGGTGCTCGGCAGATGTCCTAACTGGCACACCTCCCTGCAGTGTCGAAGAAGCAGCCACACCCCTAGAGTAGTGGACCCTGATGCCCGGAGGTAGTTCTTTCCCTGCCTTGTGGTAACTGTAAGGAAGGCATGGTATCCAACAGTAAAGACAAACACAAGTGATCACAGTTCAACGGGTGTTTATTGAATTTTTAAAAAAAGGGTTGGCAAAACGCTTGTCTAATACTAAATCTAAATATGGGAGCAAGCTTCACCATCAAATAATAATAATGCACTCCTAGTAGAATCTGTCAAAATAAAAAGGGCCTATACTAATAAACCTATTGACAATCCTTACTTCTAAATACAAATGGTGTGGGAAGAACAATTTACTTATCTTACCTGGTAACGTTCTTTCGATGGGATGTTCCTCCAACATATTCCACATCTTTGACAGTAATTACCACAGCTGTGCTGTTTCGGAAAACTTTTTCGGCATAGGCGTTCTGCATCAATGACGTCGATACGCTGTCCCTCGAGGGCCTCCGTCGTTGGTCGACATCACCGGATGTTATATCTAGGACGCACGACGCTCGTAGCATCAGTTGTAGTTTTTCCCCCCAGAACGTGTGGCACCAATCTCCTGCAAGCATGACTACAGAAAGCCTTGCGGAAACGTAAGGTGCAATCGCATAAGAAATTCTGTAGCGGGGCAGGTAGGGAGGGTACGATTTGGAATACGTCTGAGGGACATCCCATCGAAAGAACGTTACCAGGTAAGTTAAGTAACTTGTTCTTTGAAGGGATTGTGTCCTCCGACGTATTCCACATCTTTGACAGACTCCCAAAGCAGTACGAACGTATGGAGGTGGGAAAAGAATTTACAAATGCATCAATTTAGAATGCCCAATCAAATTGCAGAATAGAAGACTGCCTTACCAAAGGCCAAATCCTGCCAATGGATAGAGTCCAAGGAATAATGTTTCACAAAAGTATGGACAGAGGCCCATGTGGCTGCTTCGCAAATATTGCGAATCGAAACACCCCTCTGTAGTGCAGTGGAGGCAGCCATACCCCTAGTAGAATGAACCCGTAAGCCTACAGGAGGGTCCTTTCCGCCAAACAGTAATACTCAGAGATCATTAAAATGATCCATCTAGATAAGGTCTGCTTGGAAACAGCCTGACCTAACCGCCTTCCAGCATAACCAACAGAGCTGATCGTCCACTCTGACCCGGGACATCCGTGAGAGATAGAAACTCAAAGCCCTCCTAGGGTCCAACCTATGGAGCCTCTCCTCTTCCTTACCAGGATGTGGAGGAGGATAGAATGCTGGCAGAATTACCTTCTGGCTCAGATGGAATTCCGACACAACCTTCGGAAGAAAGGAAGGCCGCACCCTAAGGACAACCCTGTCCTTATGGAACACAGTGAAGGGTGGTTTGGCGGAAAGTGCCTGCAACTCACTCACTTTGCGTGCGGAAGTAACCGCAACTAAAAATACAGTTTTAAAGGACAATAGTCGCAATGGACAAGAATGTAAGGGCTCAAACGGAGCTCCCATTAGGAACTTTAAAACCAAATTCAAATCCCATCCCGGCACCTGGAAAGGCAACGGTGGAAGCACATTAGTTAGCCCTTTTAGAAACTGAAATATCAAAGGGATTTTAAAATAAGAACATTCCTCAGACGAGCGCTTAAATATGGACAGCGCCAACAGGTAACCCTTAATGGTACCCACTTGCAGGCCCTTGTGGGCTAAAGAAAGCAAAAAAGACAAAACCAAAGAAATGGAACATTGGAAAGGATCCACATTCTGTACTCTGCACCAGAACTTTCTCCAACGGCAACGGTACAGAGTTTTCGTTGCGGGCCTCCTGGCTGAAAGCAACACCTCCATCACATCCTCGGGGAGGTCCCAATCCTTGTACCTCAATCTTTCAGATACCAAGCGTGAAGGCTGAGGGACTTGACCTCTGGATGGAGAACCCGACCCCCATTCCGTGAGAGCAGATCGTCTCGGTAGGGAAGACGACATGGAGGGCAGATGGACATGTCGAGAGGGTCCGGGTGCCATGCTCTCCTGGCCCATGCCGGAGCAATGAGTATCATCCGGGAACCGAGCCTCCGTAACACCTGCGGAATGACGGAGACTGGAGGAAACGCGTACAGCAGTGGGAAGGACCACTCCACTACGAACGCGTCCCTAAAGACTCCTCTTGGAGGAAATTCCTGCGAGCAGTATCTTTTGCACTACCGGTTGACACTGGTGGCGAAGAGATCCACTTGCGGGGTTCTCCCAAGGGCGAAGATCTCCAACAGAACTTCCTGAGCCAGGTCCCACTCGTGAGAGACCGTGCTCTGCCTGCTCAGAGCGTCCGCCGCCGCGTTTTCATCTCCGGCCAGATGAACTGCCGAGATCGAAATGTTCTGCTCAATGGCCCAGAACCAGAGCTGCATCGCCTCCCTGCACAGCGGTAGTGACCCTGCCCCCCCTTTTTGTTGAGGAAGTGCATGGACACTGTATTGTCCGTCATAATCAGGACATTCTTTCCCCGCACAGACAGCAGAAAAGCCTTCAGGGCCAGCCTGACAGCCCGGAGCTCTAACAGATTGATGTGGAGACATAGACCAACGGCCGCTGGCTGTCAACTCGTTGACATGAGCTCCCCAACCCGTGAGGGATGTGTCTGTCAAAATCGTCATCTGCGGCCACGGCTGCCAACAGGGAGCACCCTTCATCAGATTGCCTTCGACGACCCACCACAGAAGATCCTTTGAGACCGAGGGCAGAATCTGAACGGGATCCGACATCCTGCCGGAGAACTGCGGCCACTGCAGAGATCTAACCCACAGCCTGGCCTCTGGCACCAGGAAAATGTAGGAGGCCATGAGGCCGAGCAACCTCAAGAACTCGAACGCCGGGAGACTCTGAGCACGTTGAAATTTTTCCACCAGCTGCAGAATATGATGAGCCCACACCCGGGGAGGCAAACACAACCCCATGGATGTGTCGAGCACTGCTCCTGTCAGTCTAGAAAAATTGATACCTCTCATATGTGACCGCAAACGTATTTTGATGGCCGTGGGCCAACCGTCTCATGCACGATATGACAGAATATAGGTTTCCGAGTTTGCCAATGAACGGCCATTTTGATGTAACAAGAATCGCCATTTTGTTTTCTATCCATTGCTCATTGCTTTCTGTTCTTATTGCGTCGCAGTACATTTTCTTCTTACACTGCTCGACTGAAAAAACATTGTTGTCTGCACGTAAAAGGACAAGGTCGCAGGACCGCAAGGATAACAAGAGTTCGTTGAAACACAACGTAGGCAACACCAGGAAGAATGCCCGGCTCCCTCCCGAATGTAGTCTTGAAGCAGAGCTGCAGGGCATTTGATCATTTCGCAGAAGCAAGCCAGTCTCGTTATATGGTAGAATATGTTAGAATAAAGCAGCAAAAGGCTTGAATTATGCTCTTCTTACGGCCCCCCTTTGCTGAACCCCGTTAGAGCGTGTCGGCTCCCAGGACACGAATAGCACCTCATAGATAGCAAGGTCTGGAATGCAACTCTCCCCCCGTATGTTGCTCGCTTCCAGGAACAGAAGCGCTGTGTTCTGTTCAACAACTGAAAGATGCCTCCACACTCACAAATTGCAAATTGTTACTAGAATAGATATTTGAAGGTGTCATAGTTGTCGAAAGTGTCCATCATCACACCAAGTTCAAAGAAACCCAATAAAGGGGGTGTTAAACATGTCATAGCTGATTGTTTGATATGCATTTTGTATATATGTAACTGACGTATGTAATTCACTCTCTTGCGTCCCTCGAGGTCTAGAGAAACACGTCGCGGGGCGTGAGACCGAGTTGGCCAACTGAGACTTTTGCTTTGCAATAAACCCTAGCTTTGGGAATACAACCTCGTGTCTGGCGTATCTATCGTGTGTGGTGACTCGCCTTGTTTCCATAGACGTAAGGGACCCCTAGGTGCCCCTTTCACTCCGATGTACTGGAGCCGCTGGATAGGTGTCACATGGGACTTCTTTAAATTGAGGGAGAAGCCGAGTTTGTGAAGGGAGTGGCAGGTGACAGACAGATGATCCAGGGCTTGCACTGGAGAACACGCCCTGATCAACCTATCGTCCAGGTAGTGGTGGACGTGAATCCCCCATTTCCTGAGATACGCTGCCACCACCACCATCAGCTTGGTAAAGACCATCGGGCGGAGGTCAATCCGAACGGCAGGACCCGAAAATGAAAATGCAAGTCGTCAACCGCGAACCTCAGGTACTTCATGTGCTTTGGATGAATCGGCACATGAAAGTAAGTATCGTTGAGGTCTAGAGACACCAACCAATCTTTTAGTTGAAGGGCCTGGAGGACTTGAGAAAGAGTTACCATCTTCAACTTTTCCTTCCTGAGGAGCTTGTTCAGCCCACGCAAGTCCATGATGGGTCTCAATCGCTCATCTTTTTTCAGGATCAAAAAATAAGGGGAATACCATCCCTTGATCCTCTCCGCTACAGGCACCAGTTCTATGGTGCCTTTCCCCAGCAGTAATAGGATTTCCTGCGCAAGGAGCGGATCCGGATGCTTCAAAGAGAGCTTCCCCGGTAGATTGTCTTGAGGCCTCTACCGAAAGAGGAGACAGTAGCCGTGGGTTATGATCTCCAGAACCCACACATCTGAAGTAATGGCACGCCATTCTCCAAGATGCTGCGCCAGTCTGCCCTCAACTGGCGAACCATGGGACATGGACTCATGACTGAGCGGACGTGGCTGCGGAAGTGTATGATGGCAAAGAGGCAACTGCCCGAGCGGCCTTGGAACCTCGAGTACCTTGCTTTCCACCTCTGGTACTCCTATGGTGGCCCCTTTGACTGGCAGCTCCTCTCGATCTACCAAAGGAAGTGTGGTACCGAAAGGAACCTCCCCTCCATTGCTGTCCCCTAGGATGAAAAGGCAGAGGTTGATGTACTGCAGCGCTTAAAGACTTTGCTGCAGCTTTGGAGGTCTGCAACGTCTCAAGGCTCTCGTCAGCCTTGCTGCCAAAAAGATGGACACCATCAAAGGGCATGTTGAGAAGCCAGGATTGCACATCCGGAGAAAACCTCGACTTCCACAACCACACAAACCTGCGTATCACGGTGCTTGCAGCCATGGACCGGCTGACACAGTCTGCCATGTCCAGACCTGACTGAACGGATTCACACATGGCATCCTTGCCGTCCTGCACGAGGGCTAGAAAGCCATCCCGTTCCTCCCCTTCGGGAATATGCTCAGCCGCCAACGATACACATTTCCACAGAGTGTGAGTGAATCTTGCCAGGACAAAAACGGAGTTAGCTGCCTTTAAAGCCATACCCCAAGAAGAAAATACCTTCTTCGCCCAACCATCAAAGCGCTTGTTGTCCCTATCCGGAGGGATAGTAGGGTACGCAGCCTGCTTTGCTGGGGACGTAGCCGCCTGCACCACCAAACTCTCCAGAGTAGGGTGCGTTGACAAGTAGCAGGGGTCACCACTGGCTGGGCGGTATTTTTTCGGAAGCCACTTATTCACTGCCGGGAAACTCTCCGGAGCAGTCCAAGCCGCTGCCACCCTTCTTTGCAAAGCCATATGAAATGGCAACACCGGGTCAGTGGGTGGCCCTTGATCCAGGATGTCTGTCAGATCATCCTGAAGAAAATCAGCAGATGGAGCAGACCACCCCAAATACTTGGTCACCCTCGACATGAGGCGCCTATACGAGGAGTCAGCATGTGTACCAGGCTCAGGCCTGCCAAACTCAACCTCCGGAGAGGTATCAAGACCACTGGCGTCATGTAAGGATTGACGAAGTTCTTCCAGTTGGCTATGACCAGACAACAGGTCATCAGGAACCTCAGGAGGCTCCTTATCAGACCCTTCCTTCACCTCTGAAATATTCTCCAAGGATTGGAATAAATCCACCCTTGGAGGAGGAACAGAGTAGGGCTCAAACACAGGCCTCACAGACATGCTGAGAGCCTTTCTCGGAGCTTCCACAGCCCTCCCGGGCACCTCCGGTAAATTCTCCACAAAAGGCATCGAGGGCGCCGATGGAATCGGTGTCGACGACTTCGACAACAGCTTTGAGGCCAGAGCCCCGAGCATGTCCTTTGACGGCCACGGTGCCGATGGCGTCGACAACTTCTTCGAAGCCGGAGCCTCGAGAGAGTCCCTCGACAGACATGGCGTCGATGCCTTCTTAGAAGGCCTCACAGGCTAGAAATGGTCTCGACAGCGTCGAGGACCGGGACCTGCACCAGGCACGGCTATGGCGATCACCCTTGTCCGATCGGGACCTCGACGGCTCCCAATGATCGCGCCGACCGTCCGAGCCCGAAGGCGTGTGAGTGGTGGCTCTAGCTCGTTCCTTACCGGCTTCTCTCGAAGGCGCGGAAGGAACGGTGCCTTGCGATTTGAAAATCACCATCATCTGCTGGCGGAATGCATCCCATTCGGCCGGCGACAAATGTTTCGTGGTGTTAGGCAGAATCCTGTGCAGTTCCCTTGGGGAACACTGCAAAAAGATTAAGACTACAGGAGTAAGCAGTAAACCCAATTGCTAGCAGTCTGCACCACCCAGATTTACATGGTAGCTGTAGCTGAGCAGTCAGACTTCTCTCAAGAAGAGTAGGGCAGTACGCAGAGTATACACAATAGGGCCAAAACACCGTAGAGCAAACAAACACTGACCAGAGCTGTGTATAAAAAGTATATAATTATTTATTTAAAACACACTTTATGGCATATACTAGCACTCTCAATCAAAAGCAAATTAAAACAGAGTCGGGTAAAGTATACACACCTCCCTAATAGTTATCAGACAAGTCAGGGTTAAAACACTACTATTTGTTAGAACAGATGTGAGCGCTTAACCAAGGTGGCACTCTGATAATGCAGTTAAAGGAAGAGAAAAAGACAGAGCATAGAAATAAAAAAGTTCCTAACACTTTTAAGAGTTCAGAGCAAGGGGAGAAAGGCAGGTTATACTGTAGAGCCAAAGTTCATAGGCCAGGCCCACTTTAAATGGAGCAAAGCGAAATGTGCCCAGGATCACACGATTTAAAGTGCACTGAAAGTCTTTGCAGAGTGTTCAAAAGAGGTTGGGGTGATTCAAAAGATATAGTTAGAAGGCCTGGAGCCAACCCAGTTTAGAAGCCAAGGATTTAAGGGTCACCTTTAGCAATCTGTAGAAAGGGAGGCCAGGCAGGACATAGTACCTTAAAGAGAAAGGAAGCTCCAGCGGGGGCAGTTGCTCCTGCAGTGGTTGAAGTTTGTGGTTCCGACCAGGGGAAGAGAAGATCTCGTCGAGGAAGAAACGTGGAGTCGTTGCACTGCACAGGGATGAAACCAGGGATGAAACCAGCCGCGGAATTCCTGATTAAAAGGTGCAGTCCTTTTATTCACGGTCAAAAGTGGTGAGCTTGGCTATCGGGCCGCCGAGGTGCTTGCCACGAGCGATTCGACCAAGAGACATCGTTGGAAGGCGAAAGGGGCGAACTGGTTGATCCCACCAGCTCAGGGGAAGAAGACTCGTCCAGCAGAAGATCTCTTGTCATTGGGAAAGTGGTGAGGTGGCTGCAGCAGGTCTTCACCGGTGGTGTCATTGTTGCAGATGGCTCAGCGGCTTCCCTCTTCGGATTCTTAGGTCCTGTGGCGACTTCTGAAGTTCCAGTCCCAAAGGCCCTGCTTTTATGCAGAAAAACCCCCATTCTTCAGCCTAGCTGTCAATCACACATGCTAAGCGGTGAGCCGGGCGGCTCACCACTAGGCCAATCAGAGTAGAGTGCGACTTGGGTTGCTAAGGCAACGCAGTCCAGGGTGCCAATTCCCCCCCTTCACCCTTCCTGTGGAACCCAGACAGAGTGGCACTATTTGGAGGGCTTCTGTGGAGAAGCCCGCCAAAATAGTGGAACAAAGGGCTCTACCTTGGTCAGAGTTACAGAGACGGACACAAACGCCATTTTTGAATCGAGTTCTGGCAAAAAGACCCAACCGGTGATTTAATATTAAATAAATAAACCTGCGGTATCTTTAACATTGCACCAAAAAGTGGTGCGTTTAAAATCAATGGGAAAATCCCATAGAGAATATTCCGGTGGAATATTTCGCGTGGTAACCACTGCCACCAGCCAGAAACTCGATGAGGGAGGACGGGACAGTGCCCCCTCGAAAACAGACCCAGGGGCAATCGAATTACCCCTTACCAGTACTTCCACAATATGATGGTTTGTACTGGTTCTGTCACAATTTTGGACTATTAAAGCCAATGGTGACTTTACATGCCCTGGGAGACAGTAGTCAGTCCCAGGGTATGGAGTCTATGTTTGGGGGTCACTGTGACACCCCTGTGGTACTGAACTGAGGGTGCTGTGTACCACACATACAGAAAAACAGATGATACCCTATGGAGTAAAAAGAAACCCCATAGCCCATAAGCACATAAGTCAAAGACATACCTCAAATCATGTCTAAGAGTGGGAGAAAAAGAGTCTCACTCTTAGTAGGAGAAAAAAACAAACCCCAAAAATCCAGCAAAGCTGCTGGGGGACTCACTAGGTTTGGGAAATCAGCCTTATAAGAGACTTCTCCCTAACACGTGGGACAAGTTACCCGCCGTCTGACGGAGTCCTCCGACGAGGACGGGGAAGGCGACCGGTGACCGCGCTTCCGTGAATGCCTCGAAGAGGCAGAGGAATGGCGGGACCCACTCCGAGAACGAGACCCCCTGGACTTACGCCGATGCGGAGAGTGGCCCTGCGAAAGACCAGTAGATTTCAACTTACAGGTTTTAGAAACCCTACCTACCGACAACAACTTCTTCTGCTCCCGCAAGGGCTTCGAAGTTAGGGACTGGCAGTAATCGCAATCATCGGTGGAGTGGCTTTCACCGAGGCACCAGAGAAACATTGTACAGGGTCCGTAATGGACGTTTTTGGATCCGTAGTCCCAACACTTTTTGAAGCCAGACTTCGTGGTAGAAGAAGAAGACATCATGAATTTTCAAGTCAGAAGAACCGAGGCGCGCCGTGATTCCGAGGCAAATAAGTTTGCGGAAAAAACGGAACTGAGGCTACGGGCGTTGTGCGTCCTATATAGAACATCAGGATACGTCGACCATCGACGTCATCGATGCAGGACGCCTACGCTGAAAAAGTTTTCTGAAGCAGCAGAGCTGTGGTAATTACTGTCAAAGATGTGGAATAAGAGGACACAATCCCTTCGAAACAATGTTATACAAAATAAAAGTGTTCAAGAAATAATATGTCAGGATAGTTGAGCCGTTAGCCTCCCTTCCTGACGTTTTCAGCACAGGAGAAGGCGGAACACTTGATCTTAACACACACGTTGGCTTTCTCTAGCACGAGGATGCAGTTCAAAACATCAGTATCAGGACCTTCTGTGCCAAAGTCTCTTTGCCATTCAAAGTCTCTTATTACTGAGGGCGTGATGCGACAAACAAACATTAACGTTACTTTCTTCTCAGGATTTCTTGAGTGATTCACTGTTCACCCCGGTCTCCCTCTTTCGGGCTCAGACCCACTTTAACACAATGTTCTCAATTGGCTTCCCTCAATCGGGCTCAGACCACTTTATCTAATTTTCCAATTTTTCCTTTCTGTATCAAAAATCAAAGTCTTACGACTGTGCGCGTGGTTTTGCTTGACCTGTCGCAGGACCCCTTCAATTCACAAACTTTCTCCTTACAAATCTTTAACTTTCACTTCTGCCAATTCTCGGCTGGATACCTTACAGAGACCTTTGATCTAGCCCACACTCTGTGCTGGCATTCATCAGCAGTTTAACTTTACTTGCGTCTTTAATCACACATGTCTGAACAATGTTCATTCCAGCGCTCGTTATACAAGTTTGCGGCTTGCAACCTTGGCTTCAACACAGACCGGTCTAGTATGGGTCTCTCCAACTCACTGGCTGTGTTGATTTTTGTCGCTACTTTCTTCTTGGAGCCAACAACGGTACAACGGCGGCTGCTGGTTCTCCCCGACTCGATTAGTATTGTAGGAGGAGCGTGGGTTCCTCTGAAACACAATGCAGGATTATTCGGACTGGTATAGTTGCCTTAAAGTGTCCAATCTCGAGGTCTCAAGAAAGTAATTGTTTCTTGCCGGAAAGGTCAAGGGAATTTCCCTCCTTGCAAACGCCCCGTAGTTCACTGTCTTTCGTCCCGCGTTCAGCTGCCGTCTCGAAACTGCTGTTTCCCCAAGTGTGTTTTGCCTCGCTTAGAGTCTGTTTTCGTGCTCCGCCTTTTGTCCGTGTGGGGAAGTTTACCTGAAGTCAGGTGTGTGTGATGGTCAGTTACTGCTTTATGTGAGAAACCTGAGGGTATTCTCCCAAGTAGGCCTGGGGAATCCCTTATTCAGGTGGCCAGGAGGAGGGCTGGCGCTCTCATATACTAACTCTGGGGGTGGATGAGCGAGGGAGGATCACCTGGATAGGGAACCCAGAGGTTATGCTCAGGAAAAAGTCCCAGGTGAGACGCAGTATTATGCCGAGGAATAAGGAGAGTAGAACGAGATCCTTGAAACCTTTGTAGGTTGTACCAGAGCTATCTCCCTTCCACCCAATGACGTTCCCCTATTAGAGTCCCACCACTCATAAACCTCTGGTAAACCAATTAAAAGCCCAAACTCTGTCACAGTAGAAAACAACCTGTGTCAGAACCCTTGTTTTCATGTTGCCCACCAGAATACTCCTGGTCAATCTTCTCCATGTCCCTCTGATAATTAATTCCCGAACACCCAATATATTTTGACAAAACCCTACCAACCCTGTCCCTTCGAATGATCATTTTCCGAATTCCCAGTGGAATCTGACCAACAACTACAGTTCCCATAAAACCTCTTACTCATTTCACAAACCCTACAAAAACCATCCTTCCGAGTTAACCAACCAACCCCAGTCTTATAATACATTTTTCCCATCTTACCAGGTAGGATACTCAGATACTCTAAAAAAAAAAAAGGTGGGTAACGTGCGCACTCCAATTCCTGGCCAATATACTACCTGAAGAAAGAAAAAATATATAACTGGGTTAAATCCCAAAAGTGTCCAATTCACTGGGTTAGATCCCGATTGCTGCCAATATATTCACAGGGTTGGATCCCTTCTGCTGCATTTCTGCTGCTTTTCTCCTCCTCCTAGCGCTTTCGTGTCCCAACACACTTCAGGGAGGCTGAGTTGCCTTGCTTTTCAGGTGACTCCAATTAAATTGCTAATGCAGTCTCTAAGGATTATGGGAGCTGTAGTGAAAAATGTTTTGTTCAGTTCAGGTGACCAAGGAAAGACTCCCCTCCAGATACTCTAACCCTGCCCCCTTTTCCGACACAATAACCTTTACACACCACGACAGACAACGGACTAAGTCCAAAGCTGTTTACCTGACATGTCTCAACCCAAGGGCCAGGCACAGTCAGGCAATTGACCAGAATTACACACACCTGACAGCCATTTCCTTTCCCCACCTGGATAAAAGGTGGAGCACAAGACGAGCAAGGGAGACCGTATGACGTGAGAGCTAACTCAGCACGGCAGTTCAAGAGGGGGAGAAAGACGGCGCATACCCAGGGGATAACAAGGAGAGAAGCGACCTTTGCCTTTATGATCATGGCAAGTGAAGCCTCCACCGAAGGAATAATAAGACTGCATACAATAGCCAGCCTGTGTTGCAGCAGATATCTACAGTACACAATACCCTCCTTCGCTGGTAACCAAGCCAGGGAGAGGCACTGGTCTCTATGGTACCAACCTTGACTCGAAGAAGGACACCAAGCCAAGCGGTTCATCACAGCCGGTGAGTCGAGGGGAGAGTCTATAAGAAACCAAACTGTGTTGAACGAAAAGTAGCAAGCGGCTGATTTGAACTTTAAAAGGTTTAAAGGAAGTATTGAGAAAAGAGGGGGATAACCAGCAACAGAAGAGTCCGGCACCACGTGGGTGCTCAAGGTGGAAACTCTGGGTGATTACCCAATGGTAGAGACTACCATAACCAGAAGGCCTTGGGAAAAGGCGAGAAGAGATCAAAGTGGTCATAGAGGGGTCTTGTAAAATCCTCTGTACCGTTGAAAGTCTTTGACCGACAGATGATTGTGAAATAAAAGGGAAATGAATCCTGCAAGGTGAAATAAGCGCTTGAACAGTGTATTGCAAAAGTTGGCAAGAGTGAACGCGGTAGAGGGAAGCAGACACAAAAGGGGCAGAGCCTGAAGGACTGTTTAAAAAGACATTAAGACTCATGAAAGTAAGAAGTATTGGAAGACCAGGGGAAGTGAATTGTCCCCCTTGTCAAGTGGGACCGATCCCGGTCGAGGGAGCTCCAGGGATGAAAAGTCCTCACCCAAAGTCCATTTGGGAAGGAACTCTTCGTTTGTTTGTTTGATGTTGAATACACCAGGCCGTCAAAAGGCCAGAGATTTTTTTACTGAAAAGCAACTTAACCATCAAAGAACCTGATAGCTGGAACGGACCTGTCGGCTCGTGCTGGGAAAGCTTGATCGTGAGCTGTGCTCCAAGGTCCCACCTTGTCCTGTGCTGAAAACGTGGGGAAGGGAGACCCCTGGCAATCATATCCTGACTTATTATTTGTGAGCACTTCTTTCTTTATTGAAAACCCTATCCCAAACTCTTTCTGTAATTAGTTATAAGGATTTGGCAATAGTTCTTTTAATTAATATAGGCCTTTTTACTTTGACAAGATGCCACAAGGACTGCCTTATTTTTCATTTGTTGGTCAAAGCTTGCTCCCATCTTAGATTTAGGTAAGGTGTTTTTTGACCCTGCATTTACAGTTTTATAAACACCCTTGAACTGTGATCACTTGTGTCTGTCTTTACTGTTGCCATCATGAGCTCCTTACGCTTACCTCGCCCGACCATTGTATTTGGACATGTCATGTATACTGCTCAGGTGTTAGTCTGTTTTCTCCTAGAGTGGGCTGTCCGTGTGAAAGTGTTTGTGTAGGAAAAGGGGGGATAGAATCCCTACATAAACTAACTGGTAGGATGGGGTAAAGGTGTAACAGGGAAGGGGATACCGCATCTCACCATCAGGTGTCCCACTCCCACTTTCCAAAGACCCCTCAACCAGGTGATCCTCCTCGCACTGGTCCACCACCAGGAACTGGATCCAAAAGCGATGGACGTGTCCTGGCCACCTACATGACAGATCCCTAGGGATTAGTGGGTGAGACGCTTTCTGGTTTCTTACATAAGATTCCGAAATGCAGAGGGTTATCCATCTCAATATGGTTAGTTTAGACACAGGCATGTGTTTTCTGGACATTGAGAAGGCCACGAATAGCTGGTCCGCCTTTCTGAAGTCTGATATTCTCATAACATAAAAGCTAAGGGCCCTCTTAGGATCCAACCTTTGGAACGGCTATTCCTCCTTGGAGGGGTGAGGAGGCAGGTAGAATACAGGCAGGCCTTTGCTCTGACATAAATGAAACTCAGACGACCTTAGGCAAAAACCTCGGTCGTACCCTAAGGGATACTTGAGACCTGAAAAATCGAAGGAATGGGGGTTTGCATGATAGGGGATGTAACTCACTAACCCGTGTAGCTGATGTTATCGCCACCAAAAAGGCAGTCTTCAACATCAGCAAACGGTGTAGCATGAATGCAACGGCTCATACTGAGCCGCCGTAAGAAAAGTTGGACCAAATTATGGTCCCAGTCAGGGACAAAGGAGACAGGCGGAAACTTATTCACAAGGCCCTTAAGGAATTGGGCCATAACGGGCCTGTGAAGAAAGACCCTTAATCCGGAGACCTTTTGAACACAAAGCGACCAAGTATCCTTTGACATTAGTGACCTGAAGGCCTGAAGAGGCTAGTGACAGAAGGAACTCCATCACTATAGTGGTGAGGCAAGAGATCGGGTAAATCTTGCGTTCCCTGCAGCACGCCTCAAATCTTGTCCACCTGCACGCATACAGCAATCTTGTAGACTGTCTGCGTCCAGCTGGTAGTAGCTCAAGTACCTCCTCCAGTAGTCCCAGTCGTCATACCTCATCCTCTCAAGAGCCACGCATGTAGGTTGAGGGATTCTGGGTTTGGGTGGAGCACCCCACCTTCTGACTGAGATAGGAGATCCGGTTGACAAGGCAGTCTGAGAGGTTGGCAGATGGCCAAATCAGAAGCACTGAGTATCATGTCTTCCTCGCCCAATCCGGGGCGATCAAGAACAGGGTTGCTCGAAACCTCCTCAACCCCCTGAGAACCAATGGACTTTAGGGAATCAGAGGGAAGGCATGGTGGAGATGGAAGATCCACTCCACTAGGTACACACCACCCAGTGCGCCATTCGCTAGGAAATCCCTCAAACAAAAGTCTCTGCACATCCTGTTGGACTCTGTCTATAGGACTTCCTGGCACACTTTCCATTCGTGTGATACCATACTTTGCCTGCTCAAAGCATCCGCCAATCCGTTCTCCGTCCCTGTCAGATGTATTGCTGAGACAGAAATCTGATTCTCCAAAAGCCAGAACCACAGCTGCATCGCCTCTCTGGAAAGAGCAAGGAAGCGCATGCCCCCCTGCTTGTTCAGATAATGGATGGCCATCTATTGTGCATCCTAAACAGGACATACTTCCCCTTCAGAGAGGTTGCAAATGCCTTCAGAACCAACCTGATGTTTCACAGCTCCAGCCTGCTGATGTGCCATTGGACCGCCATCACTGACCAAAGGCCGCTCACCTGCAAATCCTCACAGTAAGCACCCCAACAGTTCAAGGACACATCCGTAACCACCTTGGTCTGGGGCCACGGATGCCAGAAAGGCTCAACTGCAAACATGTTGATGGGACAGCAGCGACAAGAGAGATTGTTGGCCACCGACTTGGACACTTTGATGACGTCTTTTAAAGTGCCAAAATACTGGGACCACTGACCCGCAGGAGCATTTGCAGAGACCGCATCCGCAGTCTGGCCTCTAGTACCAGAAAAATACAGGCGGCCATGAGACCTAAGAGATGGAGGAATGAAGCCGCTGGTAAGGTGTTTTGGCACTGCAACAGTTGCACCATCTGCATGATGCTAGCGACACTCTCTTCAGGGGGAAAAGCCTTCACCACATAGTATCCAATACTTCTCTGACGTACTGGAGTCTTTATACTGGTGTCCTGTAGGACTTTTGCAAGTTCAGGGAGAAGCTCAGCCTGTGGAGTAGTGAACAGGTGTCCTTGAGTTGGGACAAAACTTGCTCTGTCGATTCCCCTCGGATCAGCCAGTCGTCCAGGTATGAACACATTGATGCTGGATCTCCTGAGGTGATATGCGACTACCGCCATGAGCTTAGTGAAGAGCCTCGGCGGAGTTCAACTCAAAGGGGAGCACCTTGAAATGGTAGTGCTTGTCCCCTATGAGGAATCTTAGTAATTTGTTGTGCTTTTGGTGAATCGGCACATGGAAATATGCGTCTTGGAAATCTATTGACACCAGCCAGTCCTGAAACCCGAGAGCGTGGAGAATTTCTCTCAACGGCACAATCTTGAACTTGTACTTTCTCAGGAAGTTGTTCAAGGCCCCGAGGTCCAAGATGGGATTGAGTCCTCCCCATTTCTTGGGTACCAGGAAATACCAGGAATACCAGTCCGATCCTCTCTGCTTGAGAGGTATATCTTCCACGGCACCCTTCAGAAGCAGGTCTTGCAGTTCTTTCTGGAGCTCCTGTTCCAGTTGTTGAGGAGGAGGTGGCGGCCTGTCCCGTGGCCTTTATAAGAAAGGCTGACAGTAACCGTTCTGAACGAGCTGAAGAGCCCAGGTGTCGGGGGTAATCTCCTGCCATTGGGGCCCCATGCTCACTATCCGTCTTCCAACCGGGGAATCGTGGGGGAAGAAATCAAAGCGGCTTTGAGGGCAGAGCCGCTGCTGCCGTCGCTTGCCCCTGGAGGCTCTCAGGCCTGTTCTGGAGCATGGATTACGCCTCTGCCCCTGCGTGGGTTGCGGGAGCGGAGCCTCCCTGCCAAAAAGTATAGAACACTGGTAGCCTCTAACCCTGGAGGCGAACTTAAAGACAGTTTTGGCTTTGACTCTTTGAATTACACCAAGGAGTCATCGACCTTGGGGCCGAAGAGGCTCTCGCCGTCAAGGGCGATGTCCAGGAGCTTGCTCTGAATATTTGTTGAGAACCCAGTTCTATGCAGGTAAGCCTGCCTCCTTAAAACTGTTGACAACCCCATGGATCTACCGACGCCGTCCGCAACATCCAGGCAAGTCTGCAATGACTGCCAGGCCACCCCCTTGCCATCATCTACCAGTCTCTGAAAACCCTCTTGCATCTCCCCTTAGGAAATATACTGGGCAGCTTCACCAATAGCAGCTAAATTAGTACTTGGCAAATCCACAAGAGGCGTTAACCGCTTTCAAGGCCATGCTGCTGGATGAAAAGATCTTCTTGGCTAAAGCGTCAACTTTTTTCCACTCCCTGCACCACTAACCCCTCCGGTGTCGGATGGGTGCAGAGATAAGGTGGGTGTCCTCTTGCCGGCCTGTACTTATTGATAAAGTCAGAGTTAACCGGGGGGGTGGTGCATGGTCGCTGCCACAAGGTTGTAATGAGGGCCCACAATAGCTGCATTACAGGGCATGATGCTCTCATTAGAAGGCCCGTTGTACAGGATATTTGTAAGGTCATAGCCTGACAAAGGCTTGGCTGGAGCAGTCCAGCCAAGGGCATCTACCACCCTCTCCACCAGAGCTCAATATTTAGCATCAACATGGCCATAAGGGTGGGCCTGCTGTGTCTCCACGTCCAAATATGCGTCGGGTCCACGGACGTCATGAAGGCCCTCAGCCAGGGTGACCAAATCTGCCTGGTCGGATAGAATCTGCCCCTCCAGAACTGCCATAAGCAGGGTGGAAGCCACTCAACATTTAGTCGTCGTCATCACCGAAAATATCGGCCATGGTGCCTGTAAGAACATGGTGGACAGCAGGGTGCTTTAACCAAAATTAGTCTTTTATTGACTAAAAAAAAAAACAGGATCTGGATCTTCCTTTCTCAGTTGTTACAGTCCAGTTTTTAGCAGTCTAGGGCAGCTTGGTCATGCAGCCCTTCAGAGAGTAGGGATGCACTCTGAACCTAGTCCTCGTAGGTCCAGCGGTGATCAGCAGCTCTCTCCTCGCCTTCCAGCCGGTTCTGAAACAATCCGAAGAAAATTCTGTCAGCCCTCTCTCCATGTTTGCCTTATTAAGGGGCTGCTGTGTGAATGTCCAATCACAAGCTTTCATGCTTGGAAGTTGTGATAAGCTCCCCTCAAGCCCCGCTCCCTTCTTTCCGACATTAAGATATCCAAAATGTCCTCCCGATATGCGGCCGCCCGTACTGGAGACTTGGACATACTGGCCGTCTAATTGGGGGCAAGCCTGTACAATATTTACTGTTACTCAAATGGGCAATCAATCCATCACCTAACATATATTCTTCCTTCCGTGAACCGATTGGATACTGGGCATCGGTCACGCTACTTTCCGCGTCGTCCTCCTCCCCTGTGTTGTGGCTTCCCGCGTTCGGAAGAGAAGCCGCTGGGCTTTTTGAAGCAGCACTGCTGTTTTCTAATTTGAAAAGCCTTTTGATATGCGAGTTGCTTGAGTCTGTGGTTTCGGGCAGGAACGTATCTTCCAGACATGTGTTGATTGGGTTGGCGTTCCCTCTTTTGCCGTTGCCACTCACAGAATCACTGTAGCCCCACCATTCACCCACGTTATCCCCCTCATAAGTTTTATGTGTTTCTTTAACAGGGGTCGAGTAAGAATTGCAGCCCCACCATTCGTTCGGTCTTGTGATCAGCGCCGAAAGGTGCTTCGATGCGCACGGCGCACTGGTTGATATCAGTGCACTAGCGAGTATCAGTGCCGAAGGCAGCTCAACGTTACTTTGGGTTAATTTTTCTACAAGAACCACAGCCCTTTGTGTCTTGACTGGCACTGAAGCACCACACCCAAACGTTGTGCAGCGTTTGAACCTGGATACCTTGGGAGCGACCATGATTTGAACTCGCATTGAAAAAAAGAGATGAGCGTGTGGAAAAAAGGAACTGAGGTACAGGGGTGTAGTGATGCAGTATATGTACAACAACCGACGTGACGTCTGGACCCGACGATCGAGGCAAGATGGATCGACGGGCGAGTCGAGATACACTATGCCCCCTGAAGAAAAGTTTTCTGAGCAGCTGACGCTGGAATGGATTTCTATCTGTGAGGAATCTCTGGGAAAGAGGCAAACCACTGAAACAGAAATTGGGGCGAGGTAACCCTTCACAGTGCTAATCTGCAGGCCGGCTTGGGCCAAGGAAAGCAGGAAATCCAATGCAGGGGACAGAGGGCAGCATAAAGGATCAAGGTCCCTCTCCTTGCACCCGATTGAAAATGTATGCCACCTGCAGACATAAATGGATTTTGTAGTGAGCCTCCAAGCTGAAAAGGACGTTGTCCGACAAGTCCTACTACAATTATCTCAGCCTCTCAGTAGCCAAGCTTGAAAAATCAGGCTGCTGAGGTCCGGATGGAGGACCTGCCCCTCAGATTGGGAGACCAAGTCCACCCTCCTTGGAAGGAACCAGGAAGGACAGTTGGACATGTCCAGCAACTCCGGATACCACGTTCTCCGGGCCCAGTCTGGGGCGATCAGGATCATCATGCACCCAAACATACTTAAACTCTTGAGAACCAGTGGAATGACCGGGATCAGTGGGAATGCATAAAGGTCATCGAAAGTTCACTCGACTGTCAGTGCATCCCCCAAAGCTCTCAGACGATGAAATTCCTGGATCAGAACAACTTGCTCTTCCTGTTGGCACTGGAAGCAATGAGGTCCACCTAAGGAGTACCCCAAAAAAGAGAAGATCTCCTCCAGAACTTCCTGGCAGAGCTCCCACTCATGGGAGGCTGAAGTCTGCCTACTCAAGGCATCCGCTATGACATTCTCCCATCTGACCATATGAGCTGCCATCAGGGAGACACTGTTCCCCAGAGCCCAGAACCACACACACATTGCTTCTCTGCACAGAGAACGACCCCATGCTACCTTGTTTGTTGAGGTAGTGCATGGCCACTGTGTTGTCCATCTGGAACAGTACAGTCTTACGTTTCACAGGGGAAGGATAGCAACCCTCAAGACCACATTCCACTCATCGTCATACCCGACAGGTGACCGGTCCAGCCAGTCAGATGCATCCGTGACCAGAGTCACCCGGGGCCAAGCCTGACGAAGGAGAAATTACTCACCGTAAGGATCTTTCTATGGAGTCTTCTCCCGCAGATTCTTCATCATGATAGATATCCATCATCCAGCTCTGCTGTTCAGAATCTTTTCGAAAGGGAGCGTTAGTGGACCTCAACTTGGTCATCGATAGTCGATCCGTCTTGTCCGGCTCTCGATTGTTGGCTCCGGAAGTGACCTCAGGCTTTGTGTATATATAGCATGTCACTATGCCCCATGCGTCAGTTCCTCCACCCCCCTGCGTCGGAATGCTGCAGAAGGAAAAAGCACAGGAGAAGGCTAAACAGTTGTTAAAACAATAAGAAGGATACAGCCCAACAGGGTGATTGATATATATATATATGACAAGACCGCTGGGAAGACCAATTGTGGCATCAATAGATTCCCTATTAGAAAATACCTCGAAATTTGTTGACAATTTCCTGTTCCCTTTTGTGGAAACTCTACCTTCCTATACAAAAGATACAACAGCATTTTTTAATCAAATAGTACATATTCCTTGGCAACCTAATTTTCTTCTGGTCACGTTAGATGCAGTTTCTCTTTATACCTGTATCACACACTCCAAGGGCATACAAGCGGTTACACTATTTCTGTCAACAAGATCTCTAAGTTGTCGAGAACATTCACTTATGCTTTTGGATATGCTTTCTTTTATTCTGACTCACAACACTTATGTTTGATTCCAAATACTATAACCAAATCTGTGGAACGGCAATGGGCACAGCAGAGGCTCCAACTTTTGCAAATTTATACATTGGTGTGTGGGAGGAAGAACTTTTTTTCCATAAGGAACATACAGACAAAGTAATTATGTGGCAAAGATATATTGATTCATCATTTGGAGCGGGACAACCACTGAATGGACACATTTCTTTCACATTCTGAATCAAAATCAACAGAATCTGCAATTTACGGAACATCACAGCAAAACGGAAATAGTCTATTTAGACATAAAGGTGAAAGTAATTGGAAACAACATAAGTACAGAGCTACATAGAAAAGAAACGAGCACTAATACGCTTTTACACGCCACACGTGCACATCCACAATGTCTTAAAGACAGTATTCCGTATGGTGAGTTCTTGCGTGTGAAAATTAATTGCAGTGAGAATGAAGTATGGGAAACCAATGCTAAAAAGACCGCAGCCAGATCCTTAATGCGAGGTTATAAGAAAACAATTATAAATAAATTATGACCGTAGTTGTAACAAAACCGGGGAGATGATTTTGGCTAAAAAGAGCATGCTTAAAGATCAAACAAAGGATCAACCAAATGAAGATTGCTCCCTTCGGTTTATTACTACATTCAATTCTGGAGCCAAAGAAACAAAACAGATCTTGAATAAACATAGGCATCTTTTGAACGAGATCTTGATATCACTCCACACCAACCATCACATGCCACTGTAACGTATAGAAAACCACCATCTATACAAAACAAACTATCACCTAGAATGTTCCGTTCATCCAAACGAAGCACCAATACCTGGTTAACTACAAAAGTATCAGGCTTCTACACCTGTGCTAAATGCAAAGCATGCCGTCATGGGATGAATACTAAAGTTTTTTTTACACCCTCGAACCAAGAAAGAAGTCAAGATCAGATAAGATTTGAGGTGTTTCACACACTTTGCTATTTATGTGATTACTTGTGCATGCAATTTATGGTGTATTGGTAGCACCAAACTGGAAGCAAAGCTACGAATATTGCAACATCTGCGTGCAATCAAGAATCACGATATGTCCTACCCACTTGCCAAACATTTTGAGGCGGTTCACCAAAATAACGTTAGATCATTTAAGTACTTCATTATTGCCTCAGTGGGAATCCATCCAAGAGGAGGGGACAGATTGCGAATTCTGAGACAAATGGAATCTAGATATATAGTAGATTTTAACACCAAATATCCGGGAGGTCACAATCGTGACGAAGAATTATATGTATTCCTGGGATCTTGAATTTTTATGATCATCATGATTAACATACTGTGTTGTATTTATATCACTGCTTATTTCAGGTTCCTATGATTGTGAAACTCTTCTACCAATTCCTATTTCTCTGCATGCGGTGTGCAAATACAATAAGTTAAGGTTTTCAGTACATTATGTACGTTTTGGACGCCTATACATCAGATTGCAGTTTTTGCACCTATTTTTATTGATTTTCCTAAATAAGTATATTTTTAAATCACAGCTTTATATACATATTCTTGGAAAATAGGAGAAAATGATGTGCATTTATAGAAATAGTGTGTTGCTTTCATTAATATGCAAAATGTATCAACTTTAAATTGTGGATTTTATGGATATTTTAAGATTATACATGAGTTGCAGGGACCTCCATAAAAATGATTAACAAGATCCAGATAAGGACAAGGTGAAAACTTTAATGTTAAAGATGCTATGACCTAAATTCTTAAAATCTGTGGGCTTAATATATGATTGTCATATCCAGCATCCTGCATTTTAATCTCTAATCGTAAGTTTTATACCATCTAGTGACTATTTGTAAATTGTGGACTATTTATTTGAATATGTTTGTATTTTAATTATGAGATGTAATTTTAATATATAGCATTATGCACTTTAATACATTATAGATGTCACTACAATAACATGAAAGAGTAACATACATCTTTTGTATTTACAATTGTTACCCCTCATTAAGATTATAATTGAGTTTATTCTGGTGTATGATTCGAGCGAGACACCCGTAAAGGGCAACAAATTGTTTGAGCTCCGATTAGGATATGTTGTCAATAATTGCCTTTTGCTTTTGGTTAGAAAGCCAAATATTCGGGTTGGTCAAGTTACAGTACAGAGGCACCCGCGAGGGTAACACAATGCCTCCATTGTTATACTAGATCAACGTTGGAGTCCGGATTCATGTGTATTATTATGAACACTCATATCTTTAATTTCAATATATTCTTTTTACAAATGTTGAATCCTATATGATAGAGACATACCATAGAGGCACCCGCAAGGGTAACACACAGCCTCACAGGTAAATGTATGAATCATATGTGGTTTCATAATATGCATTTTTGATAGCACTTAGCACTTTGTTATTCAATAGTTCATCTTTGTCTACAATGCACTTTAATATATACGAATTATCTGTAATTTTTAAAATATGTATTTTGAAAGCACATGGCACTTTATTGTAGTGTCACATATGGTATTTTGTTCAGCCACTTGGGTGGACGAAATTTGGTCAGTGCAAAAGAAAATGTTGAATAATCATTCTTTTGTATATTTTCCAAAATGGTGGAAATTTGAACAGAACAAATATATAACTAATAATCCCATATAAATCATCAATTTTTAACCCATTTGGGATAATTGGTATTTGGGATGATTTTAGGGTGAGTTATAACATTGTACTCTTATTAACATGATTCAAATGAGGGCACTGAAAGAGCATTCACAAAGTTCCAATATGGCCGTGTATTTGTCTTTCAATAGTTAATTCACCTAAGCACTAAACACTGAAGAAGGACTTACACACTTTTGTCTATAATACTGCAGTCCTCTCTCCTTGTCACATACCAGACGAAGCCCGAGCAGGGTGAAACATGTCGTTCTTTTTTGTGCTAAACTGTTGCTGCCTTCCTTGTCCATGCACTTTCAACTAATGGATGCTTTGGCGGCACGGTAAACATTGACTATCTGTGGATTTGTTAAAGACATTGAGTTTTTCATTACGAGCACAGCCGGAGTGCCGTTGCGCCCCTGATTGGATTCCAGTCTTCTTTTTTGTTTAATATATATATATATAAATATATATATAAAAACAAATTTCTTTTCTTTTTAAACAATGAAACAGAAGCAGTCATCCCAGAGCCATCACCAGATGCCTTCTTGTTTGGACAGAAGCGACAACCACAGAACTTTCTGAGCGGGGAAAGATGGGAGGGTCGATGAGTAATCTGTGGAAGAACAATCCTCAGGAAGATCATTATGGTGAGTAATTTCTCCTTCAATGGATTGCTTTTCTCCCGCAGATTCCTCCTCATGATAGACACCCCAAGCGGTCAGGAAAATAGAGGAGAGCAGAACTATTTAAACCACTAGATTCTGCAGAACCGCCCTACCAAACCTTGCATCAGCTCCCTGTGCAACATACAAGGTATAGTGCTTGGTGAAAGTATCTAAGGGTGACCATGTGGGCGCTTGGCAAATATCCCTAACAGGAACCCATCGCTGTAGAGGCTGATACCCCACTGGTCGAGTGGGCCCTGCTGCCCCAGAGAAGCTCCTTGCCTGCCGATTGGTAACACTCGGATATGCACAAAATAATCTGTGACAGGGTTTGTTTAGTGATGGCAAGACCTTTCTAGACAAAGAATGGGCCACGAACAACTGGTGCGAGTAACATAGAAGCTTAACGCTCTCTTGGGGTCAAGGCAGTGGAACCGCTCTTCCTCTTTTGATGGATATGGAAGAGGTTAAAAGACACGTAAATCAATAGACTGGGACAGATGAAACTCTGAAACCACCTTAGGAAGGAATCCGGGTCTGACTTTAAGAGAGACTTTCTCACGAAAAAACTTCAGAAAGGTCAGTTTGCAGCACAAGGTTTGCAGTTTGCTAACCCTCCTTGCAGATATGATCGCAACCAAAAAGTCTGTTTTAAGTTTAAGGGATTACAGCCGCAAAGAACATGAGTGCGTAGGCTCAAGTGGGGCCGCCATCAAGTAGGTCAAAACCAGATTAAGATCCCAATCGGGGACAACAAATGAGGTTGGTGGAAACTTGTTGAGAAAGCCCTTCAGGAACTGGGCCATGACAGGAATAGTAAAAAAGGAACCTTGGTCTGGGGACCTCTTGAACACAGACAGGGCCGCCAAATACCCTTTGACTGTGGCAACCTGAAGGCCTGAAGAGGCCAGTGACAAAAGGGACTATCATTGTGGTGGTGGGGCAAGAAAGAGGGTCAGTCTTGCGTTCCCTGTACCATGCCTCAAATATTCTCCACCTGCAAGAGTACTGAGATCTAGTAGAAGATCTGTGTGCAGCCAGCAATACCTGAAGTACCTCCTCATATAGGTCCCAGTCATCATACCTCATCTTCTGAAGTGCCAAGCATGTAGGTGGAGGGAATCCGGGGACAGGTGGAGCACTCAACCCTCCGACTGGGTTAGAAGATCCCGACGCCGAGGCAACCGGTGAGGTGGACAGATGGTCCGATCCACGTTCTCCGCGCCCAATCCGGGGCGATCAAAATCATGGTTGCTCAAAATCTCTGATACCTCCTGATAACCCAAGGGATGACAGGAATCGGGAGGAAGATGTAGCAGAGAGGGAAGATGCAATACACTAGAAATGCGTCCCTGAGTGTGTCGTTCGCTGGGAATTCTGTCAAGCAAAACTGTTTGAATTTCCTGTTGGACTGCATGGGGAACAGATCCACTGCTGGGGTACCCCAAAGAGTGAATACGTCCTTGAGGACTTCATGACACTTCCCACTCGCGTGAGACCCAGCTCTGCCTGCTCAGAGCATCCGCCAAGTTGTTCTCTGTCCCTGCCAGATGAACTGCTGAGACCGAGATTTGGTTCTCTCGCAACCAGAACCACAGCTGAATTGCCTCTGTGCAGTCTCGGCGGGTGTGCACACCACCCTGCTTGTTGAGCTAGTGCATGGCCACCATGTTGTCCGCCAGGACGTGGACATGCTCCCTTCTAAGAAACGGGACAGAGGACCTCAGGGCTAACCGTATGGCCTGCTACTCTAGCCTGCTGATATGCCACCTGGCTTCTGATGGAGACCAGTGGGCGCCCCAACACTTCAGGGACGCATCAGTGAAAATTCGGTACTGGGGCCAAGAAGGCCAGACTGATTTTCCCACCGAAAGGTTGCTGCGCATGTTCCACCAGCCCAGTTTGCGGACTACCTGGCTGCGCCCTGAAAGGCTATCCGTATGTGCTCCCAGATACTCTCAGGAGCCACTGGAGGGATCTCATACACAGCCTGGCTTCTGGCACTACAAAAATATAGGAGGCCATGAGACCCAAGAGGCGGAGGAAGGAAGCCGCTGGGAGGGTGACGTGGTTCTGAAACAAATGCACCTTCTGGCCTATATTGCAGACCCTTTCTTGGGGAGGAAACGCCTTCCCTACCAGGGTATCTAGGACTCCTCCGATGAACTGGAGCCGCTGAACCGGTGTCAAATGGGACTTCAGGTTGAGGGAGAAGCCCAGCTTGTGCAGTAGAAAGCAGGTGTCCTCTAGAAGAGACAAAACCTGCCCTGCTGACTTCCCTCGGCTCAGCCAGTCATCCAGATATGGGAATATGTGGACCCCGTATCTCCTGAGGTGAGCCGGCACTACCACCATGAGCTTGTTGAATTTCCTTGGCGCGGACGACAACCCAAGGGGTCCCCTATGCGGAACCTTAAGAACTTCCTGTGCTTTTGGTGTATCAGCATATGGAAATAAGCGTCCTGTAGGTCTATTGACACCAGCCAGTCTTGAAGTTTGAGAGCGTGGAGAATCTCTCTCAAAGTCACCATCCAGAATTTGCCTTTCCTCAGGAACTTGCTCAATGCTCCATTCCTGAGCACCTTCATGAGCACCAGATAATACCGGGAATACCAACCCTACCCTCTCTTATCGGGAGGTACCTCTTCCACGGCACCCTTCGACAAGAGGTATCTCAGTTCTTCCTGGAGCTCCTGTCCTGGTTGGATTGAGGTGGAGGTCTGTCTGGAGGCCTCTTCAGAAAAGGCCTCCAATAACACCACCAAAATCAACTGGAGGGTCTAGGCATCATAAGTTATTTCCTGCCATTGGGGCCAATGCCCTGCCAACCGTCCACCAACCGGTGCGTCGTGGTAGTGGAAAATCAAAGCGGCTTAGAGGGCGCGGATGACTCTGATGCTGTTGCTGGTCTTTAGAGGCCCCTCTACCCGTCCTGGGATGCGAGAAGCGCCTCTGCCCTTGCCTGGCTTGCGGGAGCTGCACCTTCTTGCCATAGTTCACATAACGTCTATAGCCTCTGCCCTTGGAGGCGAAGCTGAAGGCAGGTTTGGGCGGCTGCGCCACTAGGCCCAATGATTTAGCAGCCAACTTTGATTCCTTGACTTTAAGAATTTGTCTGCTTGCTGTCCGAAAAGCATGTCAACTTCAAAGGGCATTTCCAGCAGCCTGTTTTGAACATTTGGAAAAAAGCTGGAAGTTTTCAGATATGCTTGGCGTCTCATTACAACTGATGAACCCATTGCTCATGCCAACGCAGTCTGCTACGTCCAGGCCCATTTGCAATGACTGCTTGACTACCCTTCTTGACATCCTCCACCAGCTGTAAAAATCTGGCCCGCATGGCACCCTCAGGGGGGTATTCAACAGCATGTTTCACAGCCTTCCATAAGCCAAAGGAGTACTAGGTGAATCCACATGCAATGTTAGCGGCTTTGAGCACCATGCTACCAGATGTGAACACCTTTTTGGCCAGTGCATCAGATTTCTTTCCCTCTCAGTCTGGAGGCAGATTAGAAGTGGATGCCACAGGTCTGGTGGAAACAGTGGTAGCCTGTATAACCAACCCTTCTGGGAAAGAGTGTGTGGCGAGGAAAGAGGGGTCTCCTCTTGCAGCCTATACTTCCCTGTAAAATTGCCATTCACAGGGGGAACGGTACAAGGGCTCCCCAGTCAGGGCCTCCGAAGACCGGACTAGCGACTGCACTGGAGACTTCACAGTCATTCCAAGGCCAGTTTCCTGGCCCTCTCGCGTAGGAATTTCAGCTGCACCTTTGCACACAATGCGCATGCCTCCATGTCATGACTAACACCTAGACACCATAGACGGATGTCAATCATAGACATTTTGGCCTCGCAATCGCAGCATCGCTTGAAGCATGCAACCCTGTGAGACGACGGTGCATCAAGGTTTTCAAACAGAAACGTACAAATAGTACAAAAAGTACATTGAGTAACTCGAGTTGTGTTCCCGATGCAGCGTGCAGAAAAAAGGAACTGAAGCATGGGGCGTGCTATATATATGACGGACGTCACTTGCAGAGCCGACAATCGAGAGCCGGACAAGACGGATCAAAAGCCGAGTCGGAGTCCACTACGCCCCCTGCCAAAACATTTCTGAACAGCATAACGGGAAGCAATCCATTCAAACAACGCGCTGCCCAGGAAGTTGTCCTGCATGACCCACCACAGGAGATCCTTAGCAACCTGGCTCGAGACCTGTAGAAGTCGACCTATGGCCATGGATGCTCTCCCTCCTTAGGTGAGCCGTTACCAATGCCAGCAGTTTGGTGAAAACCCTGGGTGCCGACAAAAGACCAAATGGCATAACCTTGAACTGGTAATGCTGTTAGCCGACTGGGAACTTTAGGTACTTCCTAAGCTTGAGATGGATCAGTATATGGAATTATGCATCTTAAAAATCCAGGGAAACCAACCAGTCCTGCAAATCCAGGACTTGCACGATCTGGGCTAGAGTAGCCATCTTGAACTCGTCCTTGTGTAAGAACAAGTTCAGCAGCCACAGATCCAGAATAGGGCGCAGGCCTCTGTCCTTTTTCGGCTCAGAAAAAAGAATGAGTACCACCCTCTTCCTCGTTCTGGGCACGGAACCAGTTTGATTGCTTTTTTCACCAGAAGCTCTGACACACCTTCTCTGGGAGGATGGGATCCGGAGACGGGGTGGGGAGGAGGAGGGTGGCCAGGGGACCATGGTCTGTTGGACGCTGGAGAAACAGGAGGCAATAACCCTGACGGATAACCTGTAAGGGCCAAGTGCCAGAGACATGGTCTCTGACCATTCTCTACGGAACAAGGAAAGTTTCCCACCCACCGGTGAGGAGTGATGAACCATGTCACTGATGTTTGGCACCCTCTGGAGTGGAGAGAACAGCGGTCGCTGTAACAACTCCGTGCTGGGCACCCCTTCCCCTCGGAAAGCGCCTGCCATGTCCGCTTCCTGTGGCAGGCTGCCCATTGCCCCTCTGGGCAAAGGCAGGAAAGGGATGGAAACCTCTGCCCCAAGAAGAGGAATGCATGGAAAGCTGCTGGACTGCCAGCGCTAAAGACTTAGCTATCACCTTAGACCACTGGACCTTCTGGAGGGCGGCATCAGCCTTAGCTCCAAAAGGTTCAGTCCGTCGAAAGGCATGTCTAACAGTCTTATCTGTACGTGGTCAGCAAAACCCAATGTCCGTAGCCAAGAATTGTGTCTGACCACTGTGCTAGTGGCCACAGACCTTCCCACGCAGTCCGCCATGTCCAGTCCAGATTGCAGTATCTGCCATGCCATCTCCTTGCCATGCGAGACCCAGAACAGAAACCCATCCCTCATCTCTCCCTCTGGAACATTCTCTGACGCATTGGCTACTGATGACCAGATGCTGAAGGAGAATTTTGCCATGGCAGTAGAGGCGTTCACAGCCCGCAATGCTAGACTGCCCGACACAAACACCTTCTTACCACACGCGTCCAACCTCTTGCTCTCCCATATCCAGTAGAAGGGATGGAAGGAAGAGGTCTTCAGGCTTGCTGTCGCGGCCTGAAAAACCAAGATTTCAGGTGAAATGCGGGCAGTAAGTAAAGCTGAGTCCGATGAAGCGGGACAATGCTTGCTGGACAGGTCCTTGTCCACTTCTGAAACAGATGCAGGTTTTTCTCCACACATTTAATACCGAGGTCCTCCACTGCCACATTAAAGGGCAGGCAGGTTTCTTTGGGGCACTGTATTATATTCATTATATCATATTGAACTCTGGACGGAGCAGAGAGCCCCAGAGTAACGGCCTCCTTAGCCATCAGACACTGGACGGTGGCCTGAGGCTTACCTGGGGTAGGGGCTGGTAAGATGTCCAACTCCGGGGAAGTGTCTAGGCCGCTGGCCCCTTGCAGGTCCTCTGCCAGGTCGAGCATGTCCTCGCCTCATCTGTAAAATTCCTCCGGGAAGTCTCGACTCCTTCAAACCCATGATCTGAAGCCCAAAAGGGACCTAATCGCCTTCCTCATCGTAGATGTCATACATCTTAGACATAAAGGCGTCCCTTGGGAGTGGGACATATTCCAGTGGAGCCACAGAATCCATGATGCTGATTGGCACCAATGACATCTGAGATGCCGCTGTTGCCAGCGCTGCAGCCACGCTGCCCAAGGGTAGGGTCTGGCAGTACCGAGAGACTTTGCTCTCTTTCTGGACCAGCCCCGAGCCCTTAGGTGTGGGCAAGTGGCCTTCTGAGGGTACCCTGCTGGTCGCAGAAGACGCAGTGGGACGCATCAGCACCGTAGCTGACACGCAGCTGTCTGCACCACAGGCGCTGGGGTGACTGGCACCTTGGCTAAGATGTCAAGCATCTTCAGGCGGAAGTTCTCCCATTCCTCGGCACGGAAAACTCGGTTGGAAAAGGCACCTGTGCCATCCATCAGGGACACCCTTAAACCGGTGGTTCTTTTTCTTTGAGGAGGAAGAAGAGTGGCGATGAGAGGACACACTCTGGGAGCGTGACCTCTTTCAATGCTTCTCTTTCTCCAAACGCAGAGCCGACCAATCTCTGGAGCATTGATCCGTGCCATCAGACCACGATTGAAACCACAGAACCTCACCATTTCTCCTTGTGGACAGACATGAAGACCTTCGCCACCAGTTCCCATAGGGCCACCAGGTGCATGGACTGACACGACCCACAATCTTAGGTGTCATGGTCTTCGCCCAAGCAGTACAAGCATATCCGGTGTGGATCCGAGACCGACATCTGCCAGCCACCATACACCCATGGCTTGAAATCGGAGGCCTTCCATGGAGTTGGCATGGCATTTTCAAAAATAAGAAGCTTGACAAGAGTGTTTTAGTGAACAGAATGCGCAGAAAAAAGAAACTGAGGTCATGGGGCGCTGCATGCTATATATACTGGCCACAATGTCATATCCTGGTGCGGGTCACGTAGATGCGTTGGATGGAATGACAGAGTTACCAGAGAACAGCTGTGCTGGGATAGGGATATCATAGATGAGGAATCCGTGGCAGGAAAGAATCCATTTTAAGCCATAGGAGGAACTATGGGGTAGGCTGGGAGGGGGATGAGGAATCTGTGGTAGGAACATCCATCAGAAAGAGCATTACCACTCCTTCGCCTCTGGAGTCTTCCCTTCCCCCCTCAAGCACTCCCTTGTGCACCCTCTTCTTAAGAAACACTCTTCTGACCCCTCCTGCCCGGCTAACTATCGCCCAATCTCCATCACTCCCTTCCTGGGCAAGCTCCTGGAGAAACTGGCCATCTCCCAGCTTAACCTCCATGCTGAATCTGTTGGTAGTCTTCATGACCATCAATCTGGCTTCAGAGCTGCCAGAAGCACGGAAACTGCTCTCCTGAACATCCGTGAGGACCTGCGCTTGAACCTCGACTCCAACACTCCGTGTGTTCTCATTCTGCTCGATCACTCTTCTGCCTTTGACACTGTCAACCATGCCATCCTGCTCAACCGTCTCCGTGATAACCTGGGTATCACTGGTCAGGCTCTGGCGTGGCTGACCTCTTTCCTTTCCAATCGACCCTCCCAGGTCCAACTGGAGTCCTTCCTCTCTGACATCTTTTTCTCCACCTGTGGTGTCCCCCAGGGATCTAATCTCTCTCCCTGGCTGTTCAACCAGTATCTTGCACTCCTTGCCCACCGCATCGCCGCTCTCTGCCCCAACTTTCAGTGCTATGCGGACGATACCCAGCTCATTTTCAGGCTACCCTCGGCCTCCTCCTCTACTTCCCTCATTTCTGACTGTCTGTCTGTCCGCTATCCAGGAATGGTGTGCCGCCAATGACCTCTGCCTTAATGCCAGTAAGACTGAGATTCTACTCATCGGCACACCCACTCCCTCCTTCCCTGCAGTCCTCTGGCCAGCCTCTCTTGGCCCTCTTCCTGCTCCTACCTGCAAGGCAAAAAACCTTGTGGTCATCTTCGACTCCACACTCTCCTTCTCTCCTCATATATCTGACGTCTCTAAGAAGTCACACTACCAGCTGCACCTCCTCAGAGGTATTCGTCCCTTCCTCTCCTTCCCCCAGAAGCTCACTGTCTCCCGAGCCCTGGTTCTCTCGAAGCTGGACTACTGTAACAGCCCCTATCTTAATCTGCCTGCCTCCACTCTCCGCCCTCTGCAACTCACCCAGAACAGAACTGTGAGCCTTGTCCTTGGCCTCAAGCCCAGGGACCGTATCTCTCCAGGACTGAAATCTCTACACTGGCTCCCAGTGGCTGCGAGGATTAAGTTCAAAACCCTCTGCATTGTCCACAAGGCCTTCTGGGGCCTGGGGCCTAAATACCTTCAACTCTCTCTTCCTAAATATCTTCCTTCCCGAGCCCTTCGCTCATCCGTCTCCAACTCCCTCAGGGTCAGCCGCTTCTCGAAGCAACGAGCTGGGGGTAGATCTCTCTCTGCGGCAGGGGCCTACCTCTGGAACAGCCTTCCTGCCTCCTTGAAACTTGAGGAGAACCATCTCCGGTTCCGGAAGCTCCTCAAAACCTTCCTATTTGCTTCTGCTTTCTCTCTCCCTCTCCCCTGCTAAATTCTTCACTGAAACTGCTCTGAATCTGCAACTGGGCCACTCTCACCGACCTCGGTCCTGGGCCCAGCCACTCTCCACTTGCACTGCCTCCCTGGCAACCCTTGCACTGCGGGACTGTCTCTGTATCCCTACAGCCCCCCCTTCCCAGCACTTGTGTGCACTTACCTTGCACTTGCCACCAGCTGGCCCTATTTATTTATTTATTTTTTATTCTACTTACTTTGTACTGCACTCCTCCTCCCCTTCCCCTTGCACTTTCTCCCTTCCCCCTACTCCTGCACTTGCACAATCTGAATGACACCTGGCCTAGTAGGATTGTTGTCTGTCTTCCCCTTGTTCCCCCCCTCCCTGCCTCGTCGCGCCTTGAAACACTTGTGTATAGGCGCGTTACAAATGCCATATCATATCATACCAAGGGCAAGTAATTTGTTGTTCTAATGGATTGTGTCCTCCCACGGATTCCTCATTTTACAAAGGCTCCCATAGCAGTAAGATATTACAGAGGAGGGAAGGAGCGAAATCCGCAATAACTATGTTACCACTTGTTGGAGGAAAGCTATGCCAAAACGAGACTCGTTGCAGATAAGGTATCCAAGCAATAGTGTTTTGCGCACGTATGGATGGAAGGCCACGTTGCGGCCTGACATATATCCTTCACTGGCACTCTTCTTTGAAGAACAGAGGTAGCTGCCGCACCCCTGGCAGAGTGTGCTCTAAAGCCATCAGCCATCTGCTTAACTGCTCAATTGTAATATTGAGACACAAAGCACAACCCATCTGTAGATGTTCTGTTTGTTTGTTACCCCCCTAGCACATCTTCGGGCTGGTGTAAACAATGAAAAGTTTGTCTTCCAGTCTGAATTAGTTGAGTCTATGAAGACTCTCTTCCTCGTTAGATGGCCGAGTAGGTAGATAGAGAGATGGTAAACAAATTGTTTGTGACAAATTAAACACTGGTGCAACTTAGGGAAGGAACAAAGGCTGCACCCTAAGAGTCACCTTGTGTTTGGAAAAGATCGTAAAAGGTGGCTTATAAGACAGGGCCTGCAATTTCGCTCACCCTTCGAGCTGAGAATACAGCAACCAAGAAAGCAGTCTTCCATGTAAGAAGTATCAGAGGGCACGAATATAATGGCTCTAATGCAAAGCCCAGGTTCAAGTCCCATGCTGGCACCATGAAAGGGGTCAGAGGGAAGGTGTTTGTTAGGCATTTTAAAAATGTAACCACGAAGGGGATCGTGAAATACGACCCCGGCTCAGGAGTGTTTGCTTAAAGATACAGAGCGCAACTAAATAACCCTTGATGGCGACAACCTGGAGACCCTGACTTGTTAAATGAAGCAGAAAAGACAACAAGGAACAAGTTACTTACCTGTAACTGTTGTTCTCCAGCATGGGTCTGGCATGGATTCACATGCTCATGAATATTCCCCGTCGTCAGGCTGGGAATCCTCGGTAAAGAAAAAACCAGTATCAGTTTCGTTTCTGATCTGTCTTTCGTAGTAATAACCAATCACTGGTCTCTGTCAGCCATCTTCAGATTTGGAAGCACGTGAAGTGGCAGTATGACCAAGTGAAGAGCCGCAGAGGGGTAGGCGGGAGGGTTCGCATGTGAATCCATGCCAGACCCATGCTGGAGAACAACAGTTACAGGTAAGTAACTTGTTCCTTCTCCAGCATGGGGTCTGGCATGGATTCACATGCTCATGAATAAAGAATACATAGCAGTACACACATGCACAACCACGGGAGGTGGCAAAGGCTCAACATTAAGCATCACATCAACTCAACATTAAGCATCTTACCTCCTCACCAGGCTCACCTCAGGCGAACAGGTTGCGCAGCACTGCTTGGCCGACCCTGGACTCCTCCCTGGAATCCCGGTCGACGCAGTAGAATTTCGTGAAGGTGTGCGTCGACCTCCACGTAGCAGCCCTGCATATGTCCAGCAGGGGCACACCAGATAGGAACGCCGTGGTAGCTGCGATCGCTCTGGTGGAATGGGCTCTCGGACGGCCAGGCAGCGGTCGGTTTGCCAACCGGTGACAGCACATGATACAGCCGGAGAGCCATCTGGATATGGAAGCCTTCGAGAGAGCCTTCCCCTGATTGACAGGTCCAAAGTTCACAAAGAGTTGTGACGTCTTCCGAAAACCCTTCGTGCGGTCCACGTAGAACTTCAGCGCTCTAGCTACATCCAGCGAGTGCAAAGTCCTCTCAGCCGGCGACGAAGGCGACGAGAAAAACACAGGTAACACCAAGGGTTCGTTGAGATGGAAGTCCGACGGTACCTTGGGCATGAAGGAGGGGTGCGTCCTGAGCACTACCCTCGTGTCGTGGAAAGTCAAGTACGGGGCCTTGCAGGAAAGGGCCTGGATCTCTCCCACTCGTCGTGCGGAGGTGATGGCCACAAGAAAAGCTGTTTTCCACGATAGAAACTTCAACGGGGCCGAGTGCAGAGGCTCGAACGGAGGTCCCATGAGCTTGGTCAGCACCACGTTGAGCTCCCACGCCGGGGCCGGAGCCTTCACCGGCGGGAACGATCTGAACAGTCCGAGGCCACCTCACCTTCCTGCAGGATCTCAAGGGCCTCCGCCCTCTTGTCGTCCGGCAGAAAATCCAGCAGGGGAGCTATCTTGTACCAGAGCTCCCTGTCGTAGCGGGCCACGATAGCCAAGGCTTTGGCCGCTTTAATCGTCGTCGCTGCCGACGAGATGACTCTACGTCCCATAGTATCCAATTTCTTTCCCTCGCCATCCGGCGGGGAAGTCGATGTGGAGGCCGCACCCCCCCCCGCTTTCTTCCTGGCTGCCGCGGAGACGACGGAGTCCGGGGTAGGCTGCGCCCGGAGGCATAGGGGGGCCGTGTCCGGGACCCGGTACTTTTTCTCGTACCGGTCTCTTCTAGCTGGCGTCGTGGAAGGGTTCTTGAGGAGGGAAAGGCCCTCATCCCAAATGTCGTCCAACAGAGGCACTGCGAGGACCGTCTTCCTCTTGGCCTCGCGCCGCTGATAAAGGAAGCCTTCCTTTTTCTTCTCCTCAGGGCAGAGTTGGAAAAGCTCGGAAGCCCTGGAGATCATGGAGTGGAAAGATCCGATCTCGTCGGGCGGAGAGGCCCTGGTGGGAGGCGACGACGGAAAATCCTCGTCGTATGCCTCGTCGTCCGTACCCGTCGCTGCCGTGTCAGTCCCCGTATCATCCCCTCGGGTGGACGGGGAGGAGGGCTGGAAGGGGCGCGACGGTTGAAAAGGAGGTGGTGGATGGATCCTTCTTTTCTTGGTAGGGGGAACACCAGAAGGTCCCGGTTCTGGATCCCCCGACGGGAGAGGTTCCTCCGTCGGTAACGGTAGCCTCGTCCTTATCTCGGAGCATAAGGACTGTATGGCCAACAAAATGGCCGCTGAGTTGTCTTGCGGCGCTGGCAGAGGGGAATCCGACGGGCGAGCAGGGGCCCCGTCGGTATCCTCGTCACCTGCGTCGGGGTCCATTCCGACGGGCTGGCCTTCTTCCACGCCTAGGCCGTGGCTTAAGACCTCGATCAGCTCCTCTTCTGAGGTTGAGGCCGACTCTACGACGACGCCCTGCCCCCCCTTCTTCTTCCCCACGGAGGGTTTCACGGGGGTCCTATCGATGGGCACAAAGGAAGACTCCCTCCGAGGAGGCAGGGAGATTCTGGGCCCTGAGGTCGCCACCACTGGTGCAGCCACCACAGGCTGAGCCAGGGCCGCCGCGACCGTTTCAATAGAGGGCTTGGTCGGATGGATCAAGGCCTTCACCACCTTAGGTGCGCTCACCGCCTTATCCTTGAGGGAGGGGGCACTGCCACGCTCCTCCTCTGCCTTAGAGCTCGACCGGGGCCTCTCCAGGAGCTTCGCCGGGTGCTCGGCCTTCCTCTTACCCGACCCAGAGCGTTGGCTCGTGGTTGATGGTGCCGGGGAGGGTGCGCCCTGCCTGGCGCCCGTAGAGCCCGACCGTTCGGCGCTCCCGGTGCCAGCGGACTCGCCGGGGCGCCCTCAAAGGTCTTAGAAGACCGCTCGGATTTCTTCTTCTTCTCGCCAGACGGGCTCTTACCCTCCAGCCAGTTGGCGAGACGTTGATGGCGGTCCTTCATGGTCCGTTCCGACATGTTGCCGCAAAATGCACAGTCTTTCTCCACGTGCGTCTTGTCCTCATGAAGGCAGTAAAGGCAGAAAGAGTGTTCGTCCTCCTTGAAGACGTTCTGCAGCTGGCATCCAGGGCAGACCCTGAACAGCTTTCCGGGCGTCGAGCTTCCCTTCTCCTGGGCCATCTCCGAGACCGGGCCTGAGAAGCTTCTGGAGTCCTCCGAAGTGTAGCTCGACGAAATCTTCACCCTTGAGGGGCACAGATGAATCCGACACGGGTCCCCGTTGATCGGATGTAGGATCGGTGGAGCTTGAGGCTCTTTTGACCGAAAGAATCGAAGTTTTTTGTGAAAAGCGCGAAAAAATAGCACTAACGCTCGAGAGCAATAGCACGAGGATCCCAACACATGAACGTGCGGTAAAAATCTGAAGATGGCTGCCAGAGGCGGTGCTTAGGTAGAGGGCAGTCATTGGCTGTGGTCAGTATGACGCAGAGACCAGTGATTGGTTATTACTACGAAAGACAGATCAGAAACGAAACTGATACTGGTTTTTTCTTTACCGAGGATTCCCAGCCTGACGACGGGGAATATTCATGAGCATGTGAATCCATGCCAGACCCCATGCTGGAGAACTTAGTAATGTTGCATAGAAAAGGATCCACATCCTGTGCTCTGCACCAGCTGAAGAATGTCTTCCTGCAGCAGTAGCACAAAGCCTTTGTTGCTGGCCTTCTTGCCGAAAGCAACACATCCATTACGTCTTCCGGAAAGGTCCCAATCCCTGTACCTTAGTCTTTCAAAAGCCAGGCGGCAGGTTAAACGTGTGCACGCTCAGGTGGAAGTGGAAGGTCTGGTCCCCGGGAAGACAATGTGGAGGAGAGATGGCCATATCCAGAAGGTTCGGGTACCACGTACTCCTGGCCCAGTGCGGGGCAATGAAGATCATGATTGCTCCGAAAAGCCACCAGATCACTTGAGGAATTACGGGAAGTTCCAGTCAAACACAAATGCGTCCCCCAGTCTCCCTCTCAGGGGAAACTCCTTGGGGCAGAAACGATTGCACTTCCTGTTCACATTGGATGCGAAGAGATCCACTTTTGGGGATACCCAGAGGGTGAATATCTCTGAACGGACTTCCTGGGACACCTCCCACTCGTGGGAGACCAAGCCTTGGAATTGGACATTCTGGAATCTTGTGACCATCTGCTGGATATGTACAGCTTTGTCCTTGTCTAGCACCCCTTTGTCCCTAGGAGTCATAGGGACTTTGCTGTGGCCTTAGTGTCCTGTAGCTTCTCCAAGCCATCATCTGCCTTGGGTCCAAAAAAGGTTGATTAATCAAAAGGCATATCAAGGAATTTTGCATGCACATCCTGCGCAAAGCCCGATTTCCTCAGGCAGGTGAAGCTTCACATGACAGAACTCGCCGCCACAGATCTTACGACACAGTCAGCTGTGTCGAGACCTGACTGTAGGGCTTGACGCATAGCTTCTTTCCATCTTCCACAATGTGAAGGAAACTATTCCTTATTTCCCCGTAAAGAATGTGTTGTTCCGCCTCAGCCCCCACAGACTATAGGGTATGTGTTTACTTGGCAAGTGCACAAGAGGCATTTACTGCCTTAAGTGCCATGCTGCCTGAGGTAAAGACTGTTTTGCGAGAAAATCATATCTTTTATCATCCCTGTCGGGTCACGAAGGGTAGGTGCTTGCCTTCTTGCCAACAGAAGCTGCCTGCACCAAAAGACTCATGCGATGGATCTCTGACGAAGGACTGGGGTTGGAGGAGGCTGGCCTTATTTTCCTAGCAAAATCCTTATGGACTGCTATCCCAGAGCAGGGAGTTTTTCATAGCTGCAAGAGAGGATTTTAAATGGCATTGTGAAAAGGACGGACAGGTTGAGCATATGTGCCCTAGTCCGAAATGTCTGTAAGGTCACATTCTTTAGCCTAATGCATCGGCCACCTTTGCCATTATCTACCATGCTAGGAAGGGTTTGAGAATCTCCTTAAGGAAATTCTACCACAGGGCAGGTGTCCAGACCACTTGCACCATGGAATAACCTAGACCCATTGGTATATGACTCAATTCTCGACCTGGACAAATATCGCCCCATCAGAACAATCTTGCATCTTACGGTACATATATCTCACAAGACACAGGCTACAGGCACGACCATGCATCCATGCATGATAGAATATGGCTATGGCTAAGCACATCTGGTCTAGCATCACACAAAGCCGTCCCGACTGAAACACCTGATGTACCTCAACACCTTTGCCACTAGCATACAGCCACTACCACCCAAAAGGAAGCCGGTATAGCTGGGCTCACAAACACTCTCTCAACAATAGCAATCTATTTCAAACCCTCAACAGCGCCCCACCCACGTGTCTGACCTCTCTTAAGGCTGCTTACTCAAGCCTTGCCAGCCAGCCAAGCCTTAGAACAGCAACACGCACACATGCATCTCCTGAACTAAACTCCCTAGAACTTTCTACCATATTGACTACGGTCACTGAGGGCGTTCCAACCAGGAAAAAGCGCATTCAGGCCACACAAGTGGGAAAAGAGCGCTATATAAAGAACCAAATACAATACAATATGAAGGCTAGATCAGCCAGTCTATTTTCCTCCGCATGGAACTCCTTGGGCTGTCGAGAGACACCCATAGACCCAAACCCAAAGGGAACCAGATCATCATCTTCATCAAAGATGCCTTTGAGTGAAGACATGAAATCCCTTTTTGACTTTGCTGCAAACCTAGAAGTCATGGGATCTTCGACTAATAGATGCCAAATTGTCCTTCAAGGCCCGGCGTTGACAGAGCATCAAAGAACATGGCATATGACAAAGACACTTGTGACATCGATAATTCTCGAATCCTAGTCGAGGATTTCAACGTTTCCGGGGTTTTCAGCAGACGAGAAGGATGGTGAACCGAGTCCCTGCCCTCTTTTTTGGGCGTGGTGGGCTTGACTGTCTTCTTCCGGGAGGAAGAGAGAACTGGCAGACCGGCTTTCTCAAAGACCAGCATCATCTTGATGCAAAACTTTACCCATTTTTCCACCAAAGAAGTTTTGTGGGGAAGCGTACCTGTTTGACAGTTTCTTCTCCCTCTTTGGTGAATTTCCCGTTGGGATTACGTGTTGACGGCGTCGAACTTGGTGACTTTGAAGTCGAATGACCCAGGGACAATTAAGAGGCTCTCTCCTTTAGAAGCTTTTGACATCTTTATTAAACATGAGCCGCAATCTGCCACAACATGGTCTTCTGCGGGACAAATTCTGTGGGGGTCGATTAATGACATTTTATCGCTGCAATCACAGCACTTTTTAAAACCCAAAGGTTTTGAAATAGACAGTCGAAAAAGATCGGAAAAATGCAAAGAATTATTTTCCCAAACATGCGTCAGATTTCTAAGAAGTGAATCAATGTTCCCAAGCAGCGTGCAGAAAAAAAGGAACTGAGGTCACGGGGTACCACGATGTCAGATCCAGTCCCGAAGCAGACAACTGGAAGACCCTTGACTCCAGGCCGCATGTCACCCCCAGCTGGGGAAATACTTTCAGAGTTCTGCAAGGCAGGAGAATATATCTAAGAGGAGAAAATCTGTGGGCAGACATAATCCATTCGAAATATTTCCACTGCCACCAACCCATCCTGGACAAAAAGAAAAAGGAAAAGAGATGCAACGTACGCTTGCAGCATCGCACTGTAAAGGGATGCATGCTGCATAAAACCAACAAGGAACCTTGCAAAGAGAGACACATTCCCCCTGCACTGGTATCCCTGGGAACTGACTAGTGCTCCCAAAAGCAGTGAACTGATCGAGAAGTAAAGCAAAAAAAATGTAATTACCTCCAAAAGTGAAGACACGCATGAAATCATAGCAAAATGTTGGGGGTTCCACTGATGTCAATGGAGGAAAAGCTGCAAAAAGAAAATCTTTCATAAGAGCTTGTCAGGACCTAAATTCTGCCACACTGTATCCAGGAACCCATACAGAAGATACAGATATTGTGAGGGGTCAGTGACTGACATTTTGGAGGTGAAGTCACTATACAATTGAAAGCCCGATGTCTCTGGGGTTCCGGTCAGGAAGCAGCAAACCTTTTCTCAAAAGAGAAAGCATTCCATGACAGTGTGCTAAACACACGGAAAAAACGAACTGAGGTCATGGGGCGTGGAGTGCTCTATATGTATTATTTCTGGCTTCAGAGCATCAATACAAATCGTAATACAGCGCTACACTCTGAACCCCTGTTGCGCAAAAGCTTTTTAGCTGCAGATGTATATCTCACAAGGAACCAAAATATCCCCTATAGATGCAGACACACTGTTCTTAGAAGCCATGGGTGAACTTTCTCATTAGGTCTTCCACAATGGGCAGCACTAATATTCCACTGCTGCAAAATAACAAAAAATAGAGACGTACCGGGAGGAACGAGCTGGTTTGCAGTTAAGTATTTCTTATCAGAGAACATAGCCGTCCAGAAGCGGATCATGATGCTGATGTCCTCACGCAGCCTCTTCTCTCCTTGTGTTGGGAATTTTGGATGCAAGCTAGAGACAGTAAACATCAATGAATGTTTCAATTCATATACACAATAACAAAGCATAGGGAAATTCAAAGAAATGAAACTTGCAGACCTTTCAGTGAAAAATTTTTGTTAAAGGGACGATATGGTTCAGTTGCTGTAATAGAAACCTATACAATTCAGTGTAAAAAATGTATTAAAGAGACGTTATAGCAACTTTGGTACTTTGGACTAACAACAATGTATCCATGTTATGGTCACAAGTAAAACCGAAAACCCCCAGAAATACGCCAGTTATGCTAAGCTAAGCAACCATAACTCGCTCCATCACTGTTCCCTGCTAAGTCTAACACCCATGACATCACAGATGACATTGATGACATCACATGTGAAATTAATTTTGATGAAGTCCCTACAAGGATTGTGTTTATAATGTTGGCACAGAACTGTTAGAGGATATTGGGAGAAATATTACCGACATGGTTCATTAGCAATCCATTGCTATAAACACCATTGTATTATGGAATTCATAGACGTGGAACATTCATAATGTTGTCATGTTGGTTAAGGAAATGATACATGTTTCCTATTAGAGTTTTGAATATTGTGAAACATGTAATAAGTAGGTAAAGAAAACCCACTTACAACATAATTGTACTACTACAGACGTGAAATAAAGAGCACAATGCATACAAATATGAGCACATACAGGGAAAGTGAAGTAAGCAAGAAAGCAGCAGTACTACTAGAAAGTGTTCATAACGCAACTGATGATCTTCATGCAAAGAAATTATTGCTGCGTTTCAAGCCTGCTTCTTCTGCTTTCTATATGCATCATATGATATGACTGGACCCTGAGGAAAGTAGTGTAAGACCAACACATACAAATAGGACCATATACCGGGCAAGTAAAGTACGCAAAAAAGGAGCAGTACTACCACAAAGTGTTCATAAACTAACCAAGTATCTGCATGCACAAAAATGATTACTGTGTGTGAAGCTTGCTTCTTCCCTTTTATTAATGTATCATTGTGTGAATAGAGCCTTGGAAAAGTAGTGTAAGAACATATGAGAAGGGTAAGGTCTACACATATAATACCTTTTGAATTTTTAGTTCCTGACTGGCACTGAAGAAAACCACCTGGCCTACATATGTCAGTAAAGGAAAAAAGGGAGGTAGACATGTGATGTCATCAGTGATGTCATGGGTGTTAGTCTTAGCAGGGCACGGTGATAGTGCGAGTTATGGTTGCTCAGCTTACCATAACTGGTGAATTTCTGGGTTTTTTCGGTTTTACTTGTAACCATAACATTGATACATTGTTGTTAGTCCAAAGTAGCTAGAACGTCCCTTTTACAAAGTTTTTGCACTGAATTCGATAGGTTTTTATTACAGCAACTGAACAATAGCGTTCTTTTAGCAACTTTTTTTCCACTGAATTTCATAGATTTTTACCAGGATGCCCTTAGTTTGTGTAGAGTTACCATAAAGCATACGAAATGGATGTCTCCATGCCGATGGACACAGTAACAACAAACTGTACATCTGTTCACGTATAGCGGCTAGCATTCAAACTGCTGGAAACGGCACGGGTTCTCGTACATAATGCTACCATTCACCAAAGTGAATAAACATGTACAAATAGCACCATGTATGTACATTGCAAGGAAAATGAAGTGTGCACACTCTGTAATTGTGAAACAAACAGACCAAAAGCATAGAGTATGCACCAGTACACTAAGTGATGTGTGCGTCCAACAATATTACAGCACTGCCTCTGTACATGGAAATGAAGAAGGAAATGGCAGAGTAAGGAATGCAAAGTATTGATGGCAGAACGTAACTGCAACGTGGTAAGTACATTGAAGTCTCTCCTATGAACTTGTGCAGTGTACAACAATAGCAAATCATTTTTTTTTTTTTACGCAGCAATGCCAAGCACCCTAGAATGCCTGGAAGAGAACGTCCCTCTCCACTAAATGAGTAATGATACTAAATGCATTGGTAAGCAGCACAGTCTAAAAAGTAATATAGTTAATATGTATTGCTTTATGTACACTTCACAGATATGTTTCTGTGTAACAGGACATACTTTACATTGAAGGAATGCATCAGAAGCGGCACCTCTTCCGCAACAGCATATAGCCACACAAAAAAATGAGACGCTGTAAAAAGCAACGGAGACAGGCTGGACATGAAAATTGAACATTTGCTAAACAATTTAGCCACCTTAAAAGATGTGGTACAAGGATGTATTATCGGAAACATTAAATACCACTGGCCCACCTTCATGTGTACCCCTTCCCCACTTGCCAGCCCACCATCCCCAAAAAAATCCCTGTGAGCACAGACGTTACGATGAGACCTGAATCCTTGCCACCCCTCATGACGATGTTGGTGAAATCCCAAATTCCCCCGAGTATGTATCCATTTGTACTACCCCCACCCGTTCCTAAGAGTGGCAATGTTTCTTACAAATTAAAAGCGTACATGTAAACTGTTTGTCAGTGTGTGCGTATCTGTTGCTTTGGTGTTGTAATTGCATTGTGACTCTGTAGCGCACAGTACTGTCCGAGATGCCTGCAGGTAAGGAAAATTGAGGTTTCCTAATAAGAGTGCACCTGCCCGGCGTGTGTCCAATCACAATGGAAGTGCACATAGGACTACAGTACTGCTCTCATGTCCACATAGTCTAAAAGACTTTTAATTAGTCGTGGCAGCGGATGTCTGTCGGTTGCACAGTTATCTGTATGCATATGTCACCCTCTATCTCCTGGTAATGCCGCCCCTGTCGCCAACCCTACCGACTCATGTGGCAGGCTACAGCATTTCAAGCAGTCCTGCTGCCAACAGATTCCGGTTTCCAAAGCTAACGATTTATGGCTGCATCATGCCTGGCTGCCTGAGTGCTATTGGGAGCAATGAACAGCATGGTCCAGTGTACGGTGGGCACGTTAAATGGGCCATTAATTTGATTGATGAGCTGCTTGCCCTTCCATGACCCGTGAAACTGACACACCGTCTCTGCACTGAACACCGTGAGGTAAACTGGCAAGGTGCTGACTGCGGTTTGTACAGTTGCAGAAAAGATTGCACTGCACATGTGATAATAGTCAGTCTGGAAAATGGCAGCGCTGGTGCTGCTTGCTACCTCGCAGACAGTTAAATGCAAGGACAACTAAGTAAACAGCAGTCTCTTCGGATCTCAAAGAATAGGAGTGCTGGTTGCAAAGGTACTGTGGCCGCGTGCAGCTGCATGAATAACTATCTTGTTGCTCCTCGTAATGAAACTGCATTTCTCCTCATTGAAAGCATTCCTATATGTCAAAATGTAGTCATCTGCGTGAATGCTGTAGCTACGGCTAATATCGTGCCATCAAGTGACAGTACTTTGCCTTTGATCCACAGATTCCTATATTTGAAGACGTACAAATAGCAGTTTTTTGGTCTGATACTTGTCATACGTTATGCTGCAGATCAATATCTGCGAGAACCCGTTACCCGTGTTGAGACATTCAGACATATGGCAGCACCAGTGCACAAGCTGTTTAGGATTAGTGCATCAGACATTAGATATATACATTCGCTTTAGTACTGTACTGTTAATAGCAACCTGTGGAGGGTCGCTTTGTTCACATGCAAGAAGAAAGCAACACAGCGGGTATTGGGGGTGAGTTGAAGTGGAGGGCTTTCATTCGCAATGTATGTCCAAATCCCTGGCCACCCTTTGTAGTAGCTCTTGCAATTACCTGCTAGCAAGAATATATACAGTGCTATAATGTTTTATTGGTAACTATTTTGCAAACGTTACGATTCCAACAAATTCTTGCTCACACCACACCCAGAAACCTTATTGCACAATCTCTTAGCCTACACAGACCCGTTACCATGCGTACCATTCTGCAAAAGTGCCGTTTGTGGCACGTGTTATCCTGGAAGTAACGCAGTGTCTTCTAACTTTTCGTGCTGTGTGCAGGCGTGACGGAATACATTTTAACCAGGGAAGGGGATTTCATATTTAGTGGTAGCTCTGAAAAGATCCTTTTGTTTTTTTTTGTTTTTTTAGATGCTTTTAAGGAAAGATTCTTTTTGTGGATTTTATAGAGATTTTTATTTTGCGGTACTCCACGTGTTCTTACAGTAAGATCTTTAACGCATCCTGAAGATGTTACAACAAAATAGCATTGCCAATGTTGGACAAAGAAATGCCATTGTCATGGAATAAGGACGCATTCTGAGAATCAATGATGTCAATGTTGCAGAAGAACATTGCAATTGAGGTGGGGGAACCACCGCCCACCAGAACATATATCGAGAAATGGGAGAGACACCCCGGAACCGCTATTGACGAGAAGGAATGGCAAAAGGAGAAGCATACTTAAAGGAGGGGGCACGTAGAGCTTGGTGCCCTAAGGCGATGACACTGCTAGGAATTATTGATCCCCAGGAGGAGTCTGAACTATGATAAGGGAGAAAAGCAGAGACTTTAAGGGGTAAAGCTTTTAAAGGTCCCATAAACTGTAGCCCAATAGGGTCCTATGGATGTTCACCTCGGAGAGGAAAAGACAGCAGTGAAATCCTGGAATCTGGGGGAGGAGGGGTGGGAGGGGTCTTGTTGATTTTCTGTTGATTGTTTAACTGTAAAATGTCAATAAAAACAAGTTGGAAAAAAAAGAACATTGCAGCATCGCACAAAAAAGAAGACATGCTTCGATTGATGATACAGCGTCCGCCCTCTGGGGCTGAACAAACTGCAATAGGACAGTCCCATACTCTTCTTGGTGGCATGGATGAGAAAAGGATTTTCGCAGTGGGAAAAATACGCTTCACTGCTATCATCAACCTCTTGAGTTCATGGAACACATATGAACACGGCAGGTAACCTAAATGCAGCGCTACGTAGTGTACCACGACAACATGAACAGTAGTGAAACTGCCCACTTCTTTGCAAAGGTGAAGCACAATGTTGAACCTGCACACATCCGGAGCGCACCACAATGCCTCCACTCCTTCCAACCCGAATTTGCCATCAAAGTCTCTTTCCAGGGCATACCTGTGCAGATCTAGCACAACGGCATCACCCAGTATCAGCACTCTGCATCTGTCCATGGCTGCCAGTCTGAGTACACAAAGTAATGTAAAAAAAATATTACTGCCCCTTCCTGTGAAGCAGACCCTCAGCAGCTAATTGGATAATCCCCACAGTCACATTCCCATTGGCCAGCATGCTCAGAAGGGCAGAATGTGGCACGTGCGCTTCCTTAACTAGTGCGAGGGCCGCACCCCAGTGAAGCAGTAGCAGTCCTTCCCTTTCCACTACTTTTTTCCCAACACTCCCTCATTGGGTACTGTGAAACAGTCACACACGCTTCCACCAATTACATGCAATTACATGCAAGACCTCTGCATCTAACAGTATCACTTCTTTGTAAACATTCAGAGTGCAAGTCTGGGGTCAAGCGCAAGCACCTCCAATGGAAAGTTCTGTGAAACTATCCAAGATTTCTGCATCCACATTCGTGCACATCGGCATCCATCAGCACAAAGTATTGGTAGAAATATTTCCTGTACACTATTCTGACAACTCTGCCGTACACACCACAACCAGAAACGTTAAGTAGCAATGCCTTAGCCTCCAAAATCGCATATCCATGCAGGCCATCCTGAAAAGGACTGGATGTGGCACGTGTAATCCTGAAACTACTGCAGTCTGCAGACTTATCTTGCTAGAAAAGGCAGCGGGGAGAAATCTGAAACAAGGTAGAACATTTCGTGTTTAGTGGTGGCTTTATAAAAGGGTGTGTTTTTTTTTTTTTTTTTTTATGTGCTTTCAAAGAACTTGAAAATAGCATTGCCAATGGTGGTCAAATAAATGCAATTTGCACGGAAACAGTGCATATTTGGCGAGTCCATAATCTCATAGTAGGTGGAGAACATGCCTGCAATGCGCATAAATTCACACATGCATTTATTTATGAGACGCCTTGCGAGCTCTGGCTTAGGACAAATTCCACCAGCATGGTTCCATACTCCTCTTGGTGGTATGCAGGAGAAAACGACCTTGGCAAAGGGAAAAACTGCATCACTGCATTCATCAACTTCTTCAGGTGACGGAGCAAACATCCACACGACATGTAACCCAAATATAGAGCTCCAAAATGCACCACGATAACATCAACTGTAGCGACAGAGGCCACATGTCTGCAAAGTGGAATCATGCCGCCGAAACCACACTCATACAGACTGCCCCACAAAGCATCCACTCCTTCCAATCCAAAATTAGTGGCCATGCCTCTTTGCTCAGCCTACCTGTGCAGATGTTGCACAAAGGTAACACCCATGATGAGCATTGTCCGTCTCTCCATTTCTTCCAGCCTCATTGCACACAGATTTGTGAACAAATAATACTGGCCCTTCCTGTAAACCACACCCTGAACACTTAATATCATAATCCGTGCAATTCCGTTTCCATGGCCACCATGCTCAAAAGGCCAGGATGTGGCACATGCGCTTTCGCAACTATAGTGAGAACCGCACCCAAGTAAAGCAGGGACAGTACTACTTCCCTTTTCATGGCTCTTCTTGCAGCACTCCTTCATTCATACTGCGAAATATTCACACACGCAGGCATCAAGCACATCCAAGACCTCTGCATCCAACACTATCATTTCTGTAGAGCAGTGCATATTTAGCGTTGAACACTCAGTGCACATTGCATGTCCTTCCAAAGCACCTCCAGTAGAATGCTCTGCACAAGGAATGCACAATTTCATCATGCACAATCATCCCGAGCGGCAGCCATCAGCAATTTGGCCATGCACCCAACAATCTTGCCCTTGCCCACACCCAACACAACATAATGCAGCCATGCATGCAAACATGTGGCCAGGTACCACAATCTACAAACGTAACATAGCAAATGCCACTTCTACCCTACCCCCACACCAGAACACAGCGATGCATGGTAAGATGTAACAGGAGAATCCACAAACATACCACAGCCCCCAGGAATCCTTACCAACTTCCGTTGGCAAAATATTGTGTCACATGCAAGAAAGCCACAATATCTGCTTGAGTGTTCACTCCATCAGCTTCAACCATGGTCTAAAAAGGGTATGATGTGCTAATAATTACCACATCCATGGAACCAACAATGTATGCAATGCTGAAAAACCACCCACACAAGGAAAAATGTGAACCTCCTTACAACCAGGGCACATAGTTGTCTGTGCAAGGCCTCCAGCCATGCAACGAAGGGGCTACGAGCTTACCACAGCCAGCACACCATAATACACGCTATGTAAAAATGTTCATGTCATGTGCAATGCACTCCCCTTCTGCAATTCACCTGCCACCAGTCACCACAACCTATCGTGCCGTAATTAAGGCTGTGTGCATTCACTATACAAGGTAGTCTGTGGAGATACCCGCGAATTGGCGCAGTACGCACAAACACGGCAGGCACCCCAGCATCTTCGTCCGCCTAATCAGATATATCAGATGAACTACCTTGAAACACTTGTGTATAGGCGCGTTACAAATGCCATATCATATATCATACTTCTCACTCCCCCACCCTTTCAATCCCTTCTTCCCACCACCACATGGCATATACTATGTTTTCCAGGCCTTTTTGACGCCGCACTGTCCTCGGGTTAGAACATGGCAGTGGTAACCAAAATCGCGGCACACATCACGCTTCCTTCCAGTTATCCACCACGTGCGTCCAATGGTTACCGACAGCATTAAACACTTCGGCCCAATCAGACTGTTGTCCGCGAAGCGAACACGGAAATGGGACCGTGGAGCGTAGCCAGATATCTCTAATTTTTTCAGAAGTACATTTTAACTGTTTTTAAAGAAAGTACTGGACAGCTTTTCACCAAATTTACAAAAGCATGCTTTCAGGAGCAAGCCGCTGCTCCTGGAACACACATGGTGAAAATCCGTCCAACGGTTTCACCTGTACACGTGCGCAAAGTTTTTGTCCATTCAGTCTATGGAAAAAAAGAAAAGTTGGGAACCCCCCCCTATAACTTTGCCCCCATTCACGAAACCTCACCCAACGTCCCCAAAAAATTCAGAGTGGTCCATATACTTTTGTTACAAACTTTGGTGAGCATTCCTCCAGGGAGAGAGAAGTTATAAGCCACCCAAAAAGGTGTCTTCCTATGGGTTGAGCAACTTAACCATAACTACACGCCCGCTACCGCGGGCCGTGTAATATATATATATATGATACATTACATACCGTAATCTTATTTCTGATGCTTGCATCTGCTTAGATTCACATACTATGCATAGGCCAAAATCTAGTGGTAGTCGCAGAGTATTACATGGTTTGTTTTCGAAACCCAAAAAGGGACGTCGACTTTGTGTTAGTAATTCTATCCCTATTGTGATGTCATTGTACCCATGGTTCTTTACGCTTTGAGGTCCCTCAGATGGTTTTGTTTTTGACATGAGGTAGTGTGAAGTGTAGAGCGAGTACATATGTAATAAAGCAGAAAATAGCGATAGAGCAAGAACAAACATGCATCTTCGGCTCCAGGAGGGGAGGGTGCTGTGAATCTAAGCAGATACAAGCATCAGCAATACGCTTACGGGGAGTAATGCATCCTTTCTGAGGCTTGTGGATCTGCTTAGATCACATGCTATACATAGATTAGCAAGCAGCATCTGGAGAAGGAGGTGGGTTGTGGGAAGGTACAGCAGCAAATAGATGTTTTAGCACTGCTTGTCCCACCTGTGAATCTGCTTTACAATGTGTGTCAATACAGAAATGTTGAGTAAAGGTATGTACGGAACTCCAAGAAGCTGCTTAGCAAACGGGACGTTTGCAATAAATGCTAAAGTAGCTCCTGTACCTCTGGTAGAGGGAGCACTTGGTGTGAAAGGCAGGCTATTTTTTGATAATGAATAGCATAGTTGTATGCACTTGAATATCCATCTGGAGATAGCCTTCTTTGAAATGTGATCACCTTCCCTGCCAGTTGCTATGGAAACAAAGAGTTTGTCTGTTTTCCTTATAGGCTTTGTTTTGTTTACGTAGTACAAGACCGACCTGCTTACATCTAGTGTATGGAGGTTCCTTTCAGCTGAGTTAGATGGATTTTTGAAAAAAGTAGGTAGTTCAATGGATTGGTTGACATGGAACTTGGATATGAATTTAGGTGAAAACCTAGGATGTGTTCAAAGGACCACCTTGTCCTTGTGGATTGCAAAGAAAGGGTGGTGTACAGACAGTGCTTGTAGCTCACTAACCCATCTAATGGACGCAATGGCTACTAGAAAGGCTGTCTTGTAGGTTAAGTGTTTAGGCTGGCTTTGTGCATAGGCTCAAATGGCTGTGCCATGAGTTTTGAGGGCACAACATTAAGGTCCAAACCCGGTGGAGGGTTAGAAATGGGAGGGTATTTCGTCTTTACTCCCTCCATGAAAGCCTGAACAGGAGCTTTCCAGCAAGACACCTTGTTTTGTGAAGTGGTGTACGCGGACAGAGTCGCTAGGTGTACTTTGATGGAGTTAAATACTAAGCCAGAGACTAGTAGGTAAAGCATGTAGTGTAGAATGTTGGAAGGGGAACATTCAATTTGAGATAAGGATTGTCACTGGCACCATATTACAAACCGTGTCTATTTGATGAAATAACAGTGTCTGGTGTTGTTTCCGTGCTTCCTTTAGGATATCCATACACCTTTGAGGAAGTTTTAAGTGCCTGAACTCTAAGACTTCAGGGGCCAGGCTGCCAAGTTCATAGACTGAGGATGCAGATGGAGTGTTGTCCCCTTGTGCTGGGACAGCATGTTGTAGGGGCACGGGAGTTTGGTTGGTTTGCACATCGCAGTTTGAACAGATGTGAAAACTATGGTTGTCTTGCCCACATTGGAGCTATCAGGATTAGTGTGGCTTGTTCCTGCTGCATTTTGTGCACTATTCTGCTGAGGAGTGGTGTCGGAGGGGTGGGGAGGGGGGGGGTTCTTTTGTAGCCTCTTTGAAAATTGGAGGTGAAGGACTGATCTTGCGAGATACCCCATGATGTAGATTGGTTACCTTGCCCATAACCGGAGGAGCGCTGTGGGCCCTGCCCACGGAACAGGCTTGTGTTGAAAGACCCCTCTGCACAAACGGCTTGTTGGACAGAGAGAGATTTTAGGGTGTCTTTACTCTTCGTTTGTGCTTTTAAGGGCATCCTCAATCGCTTTACCGAACAGTGCATTTGGTTCAATAGGCATGTTGAGTAACGTGGCCTGTGTTTCAAGTTTAAAACCGGATTGCCTAAGTCAGCGTGCCTTCAGCTATGATACGGCCTGCGTTATCCGTGGCATCTAGGTTGTTTTTTTAGGATGCAGTTGGCCACCTGCTTGTCTTCGGTTACAGTCTTTAGGAACTGAGATTGTAGGGACTCTGGGACTGTCTCAATTTACACTTGCAGTTCTTCCCACTTATTGCAACTTTAGCTAGCCAAAAGGGCAGTATTGTTGGCTATCCTAGTCTGATAGGCAATTGAAGAAGCCACCTTTCTGTCAAAAATGTAAATCTTTTAACATTCTTTATCTGGCGGAGCCTCTGCAGAGTCTAGGTGTGCCTGCCCTTTCCCTAGTTGTGGTAAGCACCAGGGAGTCGGGTTTCAGCTAAGCCCTGATGATTAGAGGGTCGGTAGGGGCCAATCTGAACGACTTCTCGATACAGGGATTGACTGCTCGAGTAAGGTCTGGCGTTAGGAGAGAGGGTTGAACAAGTCTCTGAATAGAATGTGTTGCAGATTTCTGGTCTCCCAGAATGTCCTCCACAAAGTCTTTATCAATTTGGGCGTCCTGGGTGTCTATGTTGAAATATTCTGTGGCCTTGAGGAGCAGCTCATTGTATAGGAGCTGGCTGTCTACTGGGGAGTCAGTGACTAGTTGATCTTGATGGTCCGGTGACTGGACGATGTAATATTCTAATATTCATCTTGATCACCCTGGTACTGGACATAATGGTCCACTTGATCTCCTTGAGGGCCAGAATCAAGTGAACCTGAGGTGTTTACAAAATATAAGCCCTAAGAGAGGAGGGGAAGCCGAGGGGTAGCCTGGCTCTGGGTGGAGACACTGGCCTGAAAGGTGTGCAGACGTGCCTTTTTGGCTGCTAGTTCATCCCTAGCTACTACTGTGCGTGATGGTCTCTGGAGGCTAAGGGTGCTGGTCCATGAAGTCTACAAAAGAGGACATCTTCCTCATGACCCTATCGAAGCTCTCAGAGGACCACTCAGACGGCCTTGGAAATACTGAAGTAGGTGAGCGTCCTGTAAGGGTGTAGGCTCCTTGCGGTGCATGGTCCCTGAAAGAGTGTCTAAGGGTGCATAAGTGTCTTGAGATTTAGAGGGGCCACTATCTTGGTAAGTAGAGCGCTTAGGACGGCAGAGGTGTTAAATCATTAGTGGATTTCTACATCTTGGATTTTAAAAGAGGTCCCAGGACGTGTTTCTTAATTAGTTCCCTTATTTTTGAGGTAGTGGAAGGGGCTGTCGAAGCAGCTTTTGACACATGACTTTCGGCACACAAAACTGCTCTGTTTTATGCGCGGTGTCGGAAACTGACTTCTGGGTCTGTTTCGGATGCCTGTCATGCGGCGAACAGGAGTGCGATGGCCCAGAGGACAGGGATGTTTTTGAATACCTTTCCTTTGACATCAGGTGACTTTCAACGGTTGACAGCATGGTCGACAGTCAGAGTGGAATGTGTGCTTGGTGTGGCGTGAAGTGTGTGTACTTGAGTCGCAGGGTGTAGTCTCTGTAACAGGACCACCGGCTTGTATAATGGAGTTGTGGGCTCGCATGTGGGAGTCTGTTAAATCCCGCTTGACCTCGGCGTCACTTAGGACACCAACGCTGCCATCACTGGAAACTCCCTCCATGTCAATGGAGGCCCTGGCCTGCATGGCGTGGATGCCCCAGCATTTTGTTCTACGGTCCTTCAATGTCTTTGGTTGAAAGAGATTGCAGGATGTGCAGTTCTTTTCGGGGTGATCCCATGGGAGACAGTAGTTACAAACCCCGTGTCTACCCAGGGGTACTTCCTATTCCAGGATGGACAAAACATAAAAGGTGTATTACCCAAGATTAGTGGAAAAGGCAGCACCACGAAGAAAAAGATATGAGGGGAAAAGAGTGGGCATTCCCTAAAAGGAGAAGAATGTATGGCCTCCCCCCACTCTCCCTACTGTGTTGGACCGAGGCCCAGTGAGGACACGGTCAGTGTCCGCCGAGACGATTGTTCGATTGTCGACGATGGCTGCGTCCATCGAAATACACTGCAGATGGTCTTATGGTGGACAATGGTCTGTTAGCGAAAGAATATTAAGAAAGTCAATAACAAACTTTTTCTAATCAAAGGCATCAACCTGAAGAACTCTGCAAACTAGCGTCCGACTATGATGGCAGAAGAAAACAATATGAGGGACCTCGACGCGTGAATGAACATGGGTACAATGGATGTCACACTAGGCATAGTATTACTAACACGCCCAGTCGACGTCCCTTTGAGTTTCGAAAACAAATCATGTAATACTGTGCGACTACCACTAGTTGTCGGCCTATGCATTGCATGTGACCGGAGCAGATCTACAAGCCTCAGAAGAAAATATATATATATTACTCATGTATACAATCAAAGGGCAGAGTGGGTGTAGATACAATCCGGTCAGAGAGATCATTAACCGAAAAAGGATCAAGAACTGGGTTAGTGTCATGAGGCAGGAAATTAGATGGGACCAAATTTGTAGACAGCTCTTCACCGTGGGATTTAGGGCATTGGTAGCTCATGTTATGGCCAGGTGTTAAGACCATTTCTATGGAAACTGTTCTCAGGGTTTTGGAGGGATGACCTCCTCATCCTCTTCATCAAACCTTTTGCCTGAAAAATGGGTGCACAGCCAACCACAAAAGTAAATAAATCTCCAACTCTTTATGAAGAGTGCCCTCTCACACGAAGCACAGGTTACAGACATTACAAGAAGCTGCTTCTTTTAACTCTGAACAATCCAGTGACTTACCTGACCTTCACTACAAGGAAATTAACAAGGGGGTCCTGGGAGTCCCTCTGCCAGACATTAGTCCTGGTTACGAGAGACTTACCCAGAGTCTTTAGCTCACTATCTTTCACAGAGAAGAAATATCCCAAACATATCAGTCTTTGTCCTGCCCTAGGGCAGTCCAGCACCGAAATGCTAGGCAATTCTCCTCTGAACAAGAGTACCAACAGAAACCCCAGACACGTGTTTCGGTCTGGTTGGACCTCATCAGTAGGGTGGATCTGTGCCTCTCTAAGAATAGTGAGCAAGGGGTCCACGTCTGGATTCCCCTAGTAACTTAGGGTGAGACCCAAAGTTACTTAAATATGCAAATTAACAAGGGGGTTCTGGGAGTCCCTCTGCCAGACATTAGTCCTGGTTACGAGAGACTTACCCAGAGTAAGTGGGTAATTGCTTTAAAGCTAAAACTGCTTGTCGCTTCTATAGCCTATTGTTGTCAATTTGGGTCATACTGCCCCAGCCAATGACATTCTTCCTCCTAAGCTCCAACCACTGAACAGGTGTCACGACCCTCGCCCAAAACCCCCTCTGGCAAACCCATTGGCCAGGTGGAGTCAGGACTCGGGCCTCTAGAGCCTGGCATCCTCTTCCAAAACCCTCTTGGGGCCAGTCCTGGTGCCTATGGCGCCAGGCTCATACACCATGAAAAACCATGTGCTTGGGAACTACTTTATTGTGTTGTCAGCCAACATGGAGGCATCCACATAGCTTGGTTCCTCAGAACCAAGCTATGCGGTCTAGTGTTTTGGGTGTGGCAGCCTAGGGACTACTTTACCTGGACTATTTTGTTGTGGCTATTTAAACCACACCCGAGCAAGACAACACGCTTCGCGTTACTTTGCAGCTTGCAACGCGACGCTCACCGTGTCCAGCTATACTCCCGAACCTCGGAGAAGCAGAACCTGCATGTAGACAAAAGGAACATCATTAGCAGCAGCATCTTACCTGCAGTCTTCATCTTTAGTTACTCGCAGCTTCCTCCTGAGAACAGCTTTTCTTGGATCTGCACGCCTCCCAGACTACACGACCTGAAAGAAAAAGATAGAGACAACATTAAGAAAGCAGAAGAGACATCGCAAATGACGAACTGCTCAAAAGGCTTACCTGGCTGGTCGCCTCTCGGCTGGCACCACTCCGGAAAATTCCACACGCGCTGAAGAACACAGCGACCTGCAAGGAAAGAAGACAAAACAGGTTAGCAAAGGCAAGCCATCACAGCGCTGCGCATAGCGCTTACTTACCGCATCATAGCGCTCTTAAAGCGCCATCATTTACCAGCGGGGCTCAACCAAGCCAGTTTGCCGCGCTGAAGCTCTGCATACCTAAGGGAGAAAAAGAGACATTATTCAACAAGAGAGGCATGCAGGATAGCAACAATACCAAAGAACAGCAATAAGACCTACCTGAACGATATCAAACGGGCCGGCGTCAGTGAAGTAACTGAACTGCACACGTCCGCGAAAGACAACACGCCCCTGCAAGAAGGCAGGACAGAGAGCACACCTAACTCTACCACAAGGTGAGGAGAGGGCTCCTGAGGGGCTGAAATCATACGGGGGTGGAGGGAGGATACTTACTCCGGTCGGCCAGTCCTGAACGCAGTCCTCCTGTATTTTCAGGCAGAACCTTCCCCGCAGACCACATCTGGGCAAACTGAGAAGCATACCAGCGAGTAACCCGGCTGGGTGGCGTCCCTGTGGATACCAGGTGAGCGTAACAGGTTATCATGCCTTGTTCCTCCGAGAGAGGGGCGCCTGCTCCCTTTGTTGAATTCTTTGAAGGAACTTGGGGTTGGTCACCCTAGATTACCTGGGGGCAACCAGAAGTTGACTCCCTGCTCACTGTGCTTAGAGAGGCTCAGCTTCACCTCACTGATGATGCCCAACAAGGCTGAAACACGTGTATGGGGTTGCTGTTGGTACTCTTGTTCAGAGAGGAATTGCCATAGCATTTCGGTGCTGGACTGCCCATCTGGGCGGGACAAAGACTGATATGCAAATGGATATTTCCCCTCTGTGAAAGGTACAGTGAGCAAAAAGCAGATGGCTGCGAACTCTCAATGTGTTTAACAACCACTGAACAGGTTATCATGCCTTGTTCTTCCGAGAGAGGGGTGCCTGTTACCTTTGTTGTAATATTAAAGTAGTTTTGCTTTAAAGCTAAAACTGCTTGTCGCTTCTATAGCCTATTGTTGTCAATTTGGGTCATACTGCCCCAGCCAATGACATTCTTCCTCCTAAGCTCCACCCATGGTGTCCATCTTCAGATTTGGTTGCGCACTTAAAGTGTCAGTAGGAACCAAGAAGATCCAGAGAGGGTTTGAATGTGAATCCATGTACGACCCATGCTGGAGAACAGGAGTTAAAGGTAAGCAACTATTTCCTTCTCCAGCATGGGGTGTTACATGTGTTCACATGCTTATGGATACTATTACACAGCAGTAAATATGCACAACGAAGGGAGGTGGCAAGGCTCAGAGAAGCAATACACCTACCTCATGCAAACAGGTTATGAAGCCCTGCGTGGCTGACCCAGGACTCTTCCCTGGAATCTGTTTCAACACAGTAGAATCTTGTGAAGGTGTGGGTAGGCCTCCACGTAGCAGTCCTGCAGATGTCGAGAAGGGGAACACCGGAGAGAAACGCTGTAGTCGCTCCAATGGCTCTGGTGGAATCAGATCTTGGCGGGCCTGGTAGCGGTCTGTTGGCCAGACGATGGCGATGCGTGATACAGCCGGAGAACAACCAGGAGATGGAAGTCTTAGACAGGGCCTTCCCATGCCCATCAGGTCCAAAATTGACAAAAAGCTGAGAAGTCTTCTGAAAATCCTTAGTGCGTGCAAAATAGAACTTTAAGGCACATGCAGCATCCAGCGAATGCAAAGATCTTTCAGCAGGAGAAGAAGGGTTTGTAAAGAGAACTGGTAGAACCAAAGGCTCGTTTGGATGAAAGTCCGACAGGACCTTTGGCATAAAGGAAGGAAGAGCTTGCAGAACCACCTTGGCTGAATGGAATGACAAATACGGAGGCTTGCAGGAGAGCGCCCGTATTTCACCAACCTGCCTGGCAGATGTATAGTCACCGGGAAGGCAGTTTAACATGACAGAACCTTCAAGGAAGCCCCAATGCATTGGTTCAAACAGAGGCCCCATCAGTTTCGAGAGTACCACATTTAGTTCCCACGCAGGGGCAGGAGCCTTCACTGGAGAGAATGTTCTGAAGAGCCTGTGTGACCACAGGGAGCGCTTGCCTGGAGCCCGGCTGTACCGGGATATGGCGGCTAGGTGGACCTTGATAGATGAAGGCGCAAGACCAGCCTTGGCGAGCGAGAGTAGGTACGGGACACGCAGCTGAGAAATGTTGCATAGCTGGCACTACACTGTAAAGCGCTTTCACTTGCGTCTGTAGCAAGCAAGCATGGAGCGGGCCCTGGCCTTGGCTAGAATGATCCTACATTCCAAAGGCAGAAAGTAGTGTCCAAATTCTATGGCGTCAGGAGCCAGGCCATGAGGCGCAGACACTGGGTCGTGGTGCAGGATCAACCCTCCTTCTCTGGAGAGTAGGTCTGGAAGTGGAGGCAGTTTGATGGCTCGTACCACAGACAGATGGAGAAGGTCTGAGTACCAGATCTGCCTTGACCCCGCCGGCGCAAAGAGGATCACCTTGCAGTGGCAACATCCGAGTGGGTTGATCACTCGTAGCAACAGAGGAATGAGCGAGAATGCGTACAGGAAGAGGCCCTCCAAGGGAATGAGAAGGCAACCCCCACCCTCCTTGGCTGAAGATATCAGCTGGCAAACTTGTGACACTTGGCCTTGGTAGCTGTGGCAAAGAGGTTGATTTAAGGGAGACCCCACTCTTTGAAGAGACAAGACACTTGTGCTTCCTGGAGCTCCCATTCATGGCAGGGTCTTAGCTCCCTGCTGAGAGAGCCCGCAATGGTGTTCTGAACACCTACCAGGTGAAATGGTGACTAGAATCATCCGTTAAGCGATGGTCCAGTGCCACAGATTCTGTGCCTCCACAGAGAGCGTTGGGTCTGGGGAGGCTTTTCTGTCCTGTTTCTGGATGTAAAGCATGGTGGTCGTGTTGTCCATGAAGACCTGCACCACCTTTCCCTGGAGCCGAGGCTGAAAAGACTTGAGAGCCCAGAAAACTGCCTGCAGTTCTAGGAAATTGATGTGCAACCCCTTTTCATCTGGGAGCCAGAGGCCTCTGGCATAAGAATGTCACGTTTGGGCTTGTCAACCCTCCAGAGAGGGGTAGGTTGTGACTGTCGCCTGATACGCCGGGATCTGAAAGGGAGCACTCTGCAAGAGATGTTGGCGAACTGCCCACCAGGGCCTGACAGAATGCCCAATTGAGGGTGTTCTTTTCATTCCAAGTGCTGGAGACTTGCTGCTATCTGGCATCCAGAAACTCTTGCAAGGTTCTCATCTTTAGTCTTCAAAATAGAACCAGATGGATGTAGGAGAGCATCATCCCCAGCAGGGACTTGATGGATCGGACTGGTTGCAACGGAAGCTGTCGATAGCCGTTGGATCTTTCAAAGGATGGCCTTCACACTCTCTTCCGAAGGAGTCGCTAGACATGAGTTGTGTGCTAAGGTAGTAACCCAGAAATAGCACATTATGAGATGGTGCTACACAGGATTTTTGATAATTTATCCAGAATCCCAAGGAGGATAGGGTTTGGATGGTCTCCACAATGTGACAGATTGCCAGCATGTGAGGCAGGATCACATTAGCTAATCATCTAGTTAAGTATAGGCATAGATTCCATTGCGACGCAGGTACACTGCCCACGGAGCATTTGGTGAACATCCTGGTGATGCTGGCAATGCATCGGAGGGACAAGGCCTCCTAATCCTTGTCCTTTTCTGCTTTTTATCATGTGTTCTGTCGTGTTTTCCGCGCAGGAGTTCATGTGGGGCTCCTGGCGGTGCAGCTCTCTTTTGGTTTTGTGCACAGACAAATGAGATACCCTTATGGCACCCATGGGTGGGGGTACAACCCTGTGCCCCCAGTGTATGTTTTTGGGCACCTGTTGGTGGCCCACAGAGCAGGGTACGGGCTGGTAGAAGCTATGTGCTGAATTGACTGGTGCTCGGAGCGTCCTGCATTTTTGGATGCCCAGGCCCTGGCATTGGAATCGGTAGATTCCAGATGGAGACAAGATGACCCCTGTGGCCTCTTGCCTTCCATCGCCTGTTACCTTGATCTTCCCAAAGTCCCGGGAAGCCTTGACACTGTCCCTTCCCCCTGACCGGCTGTTGGGTGGAAGTTCCATATATGGTAGTGTGGGGAAGTGCGGACCAGACTGGCTGGAGCCTTCCCAACGACCGTATGTTGTGGGTACACCTGTGGGTGGGACCTCAGTGAATGGAGTGTGTGACTAATCTACACTTCTTGTTGTGGATGTCTGGTATCTAGTGTTTGACACAATGACTGAGACAGCCCTGCCCAAAACTGGAATTAATGCAGTGTGTAGTGTTGAATGGCGTGGTACTTGTCCGAATCCACATTCTGTGTTGTGAATGTCTGGATGGAGAAGAATGGCCTGAATGCACCATCTGCCTGATTGGCTGACTGACTGCTGAATGCCCTTCGCAATGATTGGCTGTCTGAGTGTGACCCAGCAGAATGAATGGGAGATCAACAGTATATCTGGAGACCTTCTCACTGCTAGGAATTGTGTTCAGAAGCTGAAGTCCAAACTACGAAGAGTAACTGGAGTGAAACTGAAGCTTGACCTTGAAGCCCTGCTGGAAGAGAAGAATTGCTGTTGCCTTTCTTCATCAATCTGAAAGCTGCTGTGCCTCCAAGGACTGACCCAGAAAGGACCTGTTAAGGCGCCCTCTTCCCGAGCTACGAGGGACCATCGTGCACCAGCTGATCTTTGCCAAAGCTCCCTGGTAGACAGACCTACGAAAGACTGCCGACCCGGAGACGGGGACTGTTGTCCCCCACCGTCGATGACCGCCGTCGCCGACCGGAGCCGCCGTGCTCCCGTTGCCTAAGAACCTTCGTTTCACGTACACGCTCGTCCGCAACGCCGCCTGCCTTATCCCACAGGAGAAGGCCAGGCTGTCGACGCACCGAGGAGCATCCGCCGGTAGGTTTCCTGCCACTCAAAGACCACAAAGACGCCGACGACTCGACACCCTTGTTGGGCCACAGTTCTACAAACTCTTTGCTGTCAAGAACTATCGACATTGAGGTGCCCTGCACGCCTCTTCCTTGCAGGACGTTTACGCTTCCCCGTCGATGAGCACCGCTGGGAAAGAAGCTGCCACTTCCCCGCCGTAGTTCACCCTGTTCTTCACCCGACGTTCAAGGACCCGTGACTCCTGCCTTAAAGGGAGGGCAGTCGATTCCCCGATGAGGAACGCTACAACGCCATGTACTTTGGGGTTGCTAAACTATTGGAAAGACTTTTGTGAAAAATATATTGACTGGGCTTGTGTTATATCTTTATTCTATAGGTTGCCCAGGTGGGGGGATCTCCACACAGAACTGTGTCTAACGGTAGGGACCAGTATACTGCCAATTATAAGAGGAAAGCAGTTGGTTAAGATATCTATTTTTGGTTTCCTTTACAAACTGATTTGTGTGACATTTAACCATACAGTTGAAGCACTTCAAAGAGATTGAATAGTAATTGTGGTACCACGTAGAACTGTATAGATTTGCCATTATAGATAACCGAGTACAAAGTGAGTTATTGTCATATTGTACATAACAACATTAATTATATAAAGACTGTATTTTAACTAATACAGTGTGCGGACATTCCTTTGTGGGTGCTAGGGGACTACACTGTACTTAAGAACCAGCCCGCAACACCTCCTGAGAAGCTAGGCCTTGACTGCTCGTCCATTGCTACCAAAAATAGAGAATCTTGGCTGGGGTGCTCTGTGCCTCCCCTCTACCATACAGAGAGAAGTACAGACACCCCCCTCCGGTGTTTACAATCCTCAGGGACGATGTTAGGCTAAATGGCAGGGCCTTGAACTGGTAATGTCTTCCCTGTACAACAAAACGCAGGAACTTACGGTGCTTGCGATGAATGTGGAAGTCAGCCTCCTCCCAGTCAAGGGTTGCCAGGAAATCTTCTTCCTCCAGTTGGTCGAGCACGTGCTGCAACGTGACAATCTTGACTTTAGGGGATTTGAGGAATTTGTTGAGGCGTTGTAATTCTAGAAAGAGTTTCCACCCTCCTGACTTTCTTACCAGAAAGTATCTGGAGTACACTCCGGAGGTGCTGAGGCTCTTATTGCCCTATGCTTTGTTCAGCATGGCTTGAACCTCATTTAGCAGATGTGCTATGTGCTGTTCTTGTCTTGTTCTTGAGGAACGGGAGGGCATTTGTCCTGGAATTTTAGAGAATGACCCTGTTGAAGGATATCGAACACCAATTTGTCTGTGGAGATTCTGAACCACTGGTCAACAAATTGCGATAAACAGCCTCCCACTGGGGTGCAGGTTCTGGGCCGGCACAGGCCTGCTTTGACGTTTGCGTCCTGGATAGAGGTTGACGACGATGCTGGTTGTCTCGTCCTTAGGCATGGGAATGTCCCCCATATGTCTCCTGGGTGGTTAAAAGGGAGAGCTGACGATAGGGTGAGATGAAACCTCTTGAGGACCTGAGGACTTTTCCTTTAGCGGAGAGAAAGGTTGGCCTCCATGGGGAGTGCCCAAAGAACGTGCCGTCTCAGTGTCGGTCTTTATGGCCTGCAGGGTGTTGTTGAGTACTGAATGGCATGTCCACTACCTTTGTTTGCACATCTATGTGGAAGCTGGTGGCCTTGAGCCAACCCTGGCGTTGGAGGGCCCCTCCATTGCCCATCTGCCGAAATCCTGAATCTGCAATGTCCAGGGCAATGGAAATCGCATGGTTGGAGGCCACCTCCCCCTTGTGGAACAACGCCAGGACCTCGCACCTTCTTGTCCTCCGGGAGGAAGTCGAGGATTGGTCACAACTTTTACCAAAGCCCTCTGTCATACCTCAAAAGAACAGCTAGGGCATTGGCAGCCTTGATAGTAGACGCCGCCATTATGATGGAGCCATAGAAGAGGAACATGGGTTGGAGGACCTCTTCTTAGCCGCAGCCGAGACCATCGAGTCTGGCAATGGTTGAGATCTGAGGTCTGGTACGTTTTCTCCAAACGATCCCTTTTGCCGGAGTTGTGCTAGGGGTCTTCATGACCAACAGGCTATCATCCCAAATGTCCTTTTGGAGGACTCCCGTCACTCAAAAAGGAAACCTCCCTTCTCTTCAGGCAGGAGGTTGAATAGCATTTCCGTCCTTGAGATCATGGAATGAATGAACCAATCTCAATTGATCGCTTAAGAGCACCTCGACATCAGGAGGCTCCCCTTCTGTGGGAACACAGTCATCAAACTCATCAGTCCCCTGTGTGTCCTGGGTTGTGACAGTATTAGTATCTGTGTCTGTCTGGGATGCTTCTTCCACCACAGAAGGAGATGCAACCAGCAGTGATCGAGGGGTAACGGGCTGGATGAGACAATGAGCTGGGCTTGTGAAGGCCTCGGAGGGCTCCTTGATGGAGCAGTGGGTAGATGCAGCTGGATTTAAGACACCAACGTATGTTGAGTGGTTAAAAGGTCTAATGACATATCCCTTGGTGCAGGAGCCGGTGCATGGTCATGAGGCGAAGGGCTTAAAAGCAAATATGGCTAGCGAGATGGAGCCCCTTGCTAGGGAACTGGCAAAATGAGATGCATCACCACCCTCCTGGTCAGAGTAAAACCCGGCTGGTAAAATGGAGTCCCTTGCAGCAGCACTGTCAAAATGAGATACATCTCACCGTGGACACCCTCCTGGTCAGAGTAAAAACCCTCTGGGAGGTCCTCCTCGGAACTGGGGGACTGCATTATTGGTGGTGGTGATATCCTTGGAGGTCCCAAAGGAGAGAGTGGAAAGTGGTGCTGCCTTTGTGTGTTTAGGCAGAAATGCGAGAGCTGCAGGCATCACCCTCTTGAAATTCGAGTCCATAGGAAAAGAGGAGATGACCAGGGGACTACGGAGCAGGAAAAGAAGCGTTGATGACGTGGCCGGTTGTCTGCATCACTGACAGAGCCCTAGGTGGTAAGACCACCGTGGGCATGGTAACTGTCATCATGGCAACAGTAACCAATGTAGACAAGCCCCTTGACGGGATCAAAGGCTGTTCTGGCAGGTAAGGAGCTAATGGGAGGAGGTCTGTGTACACATTATCTGGTACCCAGAGATATTGGGGTTGAACTTTCACCCATCCCTGTCAGAGCGTGATCAGTGTCCCTGTCACACCCTCAAACAACTAGCCAGCTGAATCGCATAGCTGCTGTAGATTGAACGTTTATTATAGATCCTCCATGCCGAATGTGTGACAGAAAAGTGCTTCTTTGAGGAGACTCCTTCACCTCCTCAGGTAACTACCATTTGGATTTTGACCTGATCAAATTCATAAATATGGGCCTTGAGGTCTCAAGAACATCTGGCCCGTTGGCTTAGCCAATGTAACATTACAAAAGAGAGCTATTTGATAACATTATGAAATTAGCATGTCCACCAGCCTCATGGAAAAAATCCCATATTATCCCAATATTTAAAAAAGGTAATCACCTGCATCCCGAGAATCATCTTGCAACTCCCATTCTGGACATTGCAGGAAAGATCTTTACAGCCATCATTTTGAGACATATTGCAAAATGGTTTGAGCATGTAAACATGCAACAGTATGTTTCACTAACCTCTGCAACTGTTTTCGCTCTTCCCTCTGTTTCTCAGCTCTTCTTCACTGTTATTCTCTGTTCTGTCCTCTTCTCCCTTCTCCCTCTCTCCTCCCGCCCTCCCTTACTTTTTTCTATGCACTTACTCTATCAGAATTGTCCCGGGACCTAGGATGAACGCATTAAACTTTTGTCCCATCCCCCTTCCCTAACTTGTTACCCCCCACCACCATCCGGCAAATTCTGAAATGTCATCAGGCCTAGTACGATAGTCGCTTGTTTTGTTCCTCTCCCTCCTTTCTACCCCCACCTCTTGTTAATCTCCGGCTCTACCAGAAATGTTGTCAGGCCTAGTAAGGTAGTCGCCTGTCTGTTCACATTTCCCTACCACCCCCTCCCTTCCTATCTGTGTCTTAGCTCTTGCACTATCTGAAATGTCGCCAGGCCAAGTACGATAGTTAATTTCACATTCTTGTTGTTCATGGGTATATAAGAATGTCATTGTATTTTCCTTTGTTACCGCCCCAGCTTTGAATCGCTTTGAAACACATTGTGCATAAGCACTGCATAAATAAACTATCATATCAAAGAGATTTAATTATAGGAAATCAGAGGTCAGTAAAAATGTAGTAACCACACTAAATGGAATGATATTGCACCTGCTCCATGAAGAGTCTGGTTAAAAGTGGCAACCTATATGCAGCTTTTATAGATGTTTCTGCTGCATTTGACCTGGATAATCGCAGTCGGCTCTTCAGTAAACTTTCTAACTAGGTTCTACACCAAGTGCTGTATTGGGTCCGCTAATTGGTCTGCATAAGGACACTTCTCTTCTGATTCGATTGAACACAGAGGGGCTTGTATCTCAGGAGATTGAAAGAGTCACAGGCCTGCGTCAGGGCTGCATCCAGGCACCAACTCTGTTTAACATATTTCAGATCTAGAAGCGACCCTGCTATAACTTGGTGTTCCCTGATTCACTGGTGCCTGTATGCAGCTGACCTGGTGATCTTTGATCGCACCCTAGTTGGGTTACAGAGGTATTTGAATGTATTAAATAATTACATGAGGGATAACGACAAAAAGATAAATAAAAGTAAAACCAGTATAATGTTTTTTGCGATAGATCCCCGATATAAGAATTTTCCCTGGTGTTTGGATAAGGAGAAATTGGAAGTGGTTTGCCATTCGAAATATTTAGGCTTCAATTTTAGGAATAAACTATCGAACGAGGATCTGGAAGCTGATTTCAAAGCCAAAGCTAATACTATTAATAATCAGATGTTGAGGCTACATCAGAGATATGGGTGTTACTCGTATTTGCCGATAATACGATATGAAATGAAGATATTGCTTTCTTTGCTCTATGAAGCAGATATTTTTAAGATAAAGGACATACAGATGTGGGATCAGATTGAGAGAATCATCCAGCGAAAAGTATTGAGTCTACCAGGCTGTGTAGCAATATCTGTAATCCGCTGGGAATTAGGCATAATCTCAATTCAATCAATTGTAAAATGAAAACTTTTAACTTTGCTTGGCAAAAATCATTGATCCTCCGGTATGCTCTTTGTTCATTAATGTTAATAGCCTGGTTGGTTAGTTTATCGCCTACGCTGAGTGCAAGGATGGGGACAGGTTATTCAATATTATCGATTTATAGAGTTACCTACTGAAGTACTGGGGTCTAATCTGCTACCGGTAAAAAATAATTTATGCAGACGTTACTGGATGAATACAAAAACAAACCACAAAATATCAGTTGTGTTCATTCATCAATGTCTGTGAAGAGAAATAAGGTGTGCTGCCCAATTACTGTATGAAATTTCCTGATCCCTCTTGGAGAGCACAACACGTACAAATCTGCTTAAATCATTTCCCAACATTAGAAGTTCAAGGAACTAGGCTGAAACTTGTACCACAGAAGAAAACCTGTAGGTTATGTCGTCAGGATCTTTTGGAGACATCGGACCATCTAACAAAATTGTGTCCACCTCCAAAAGGTGCTGTAGGAGAATTTTTGGGAAAGTTTGTAAACTAGTTGCAATTTCATGTCCTTAATTTTGGAATAGAATTTTAAATGGTACCCAGGTTTATTTAATCTTAGTAGTGGTATGCTTTCTGATGCTGGTGTTTTCTTATGATGAACTAAACATGAAATTTTCAAATGCATTGTGTTTTAAAGGTTTCCAAATAATGGTACATATTATGATGCATGTGTCTTTTTAGGATTATAAAGGATTTTGGTTTTATGTGCAAGGTTTTCAAACTATAGCACAATAAATGATTAAAAAGTAAAGCAGGGAGAAGGAACATATTCCACCCTTTCCTTTTTGCCCCCCTCCTTGATTTCCTAGTTCTGCAGAAAAATCAGAGGCACATATTTTCCCCATGATTGCTCCAGGTCACTGTTAGGAAAGATTTCCATTTTATGTGTAATTTTCCCTCCAGTTGTGTACCCCTCCAACTTTTTGCTGCTGTTTAATACCATAGTCTGACTTTGCCAGGACAGCCCAGCCTTCTGCTGCACTCCTCTGGGCGTTCGCTCACTTTTAATGTGGAAACTGACATGCCTTTAAGACAGTCAGTACTAGGAGACTTTGTTTCCCTCAGTCCTTTCCAATGTTGCAACTTTTCTGCAACATGTAACAAGTGTACAATGTACCTTCCAGTACAGTACAGTTGGGTCTCTTAGTCAATTCCAAAGGGTTTAGATACTCTCGAAGGATTTTTTGCACGTTCTGATCATTAATCCAATAAGGCCTAGAGCTTTACAGGACAACTGGTCAGGCCCTTACACAGTAGTGGAGTCACTGGCTGAGGTCAACTATTTAGTGGACCTTGGAAGGGCTGGTCCGGCTCCAAATGTGTTCTATGTAAATAGGCTGAAGGCTTTCATCCCAAGAGTTGAAATCGCTACACTGCTGCTGGCTTCAGATGTTGAGGAAGAGGGGTCAGAACCTCTCCCTGACCTGTGCCAGAGCAGTACTTCAGACAGCTGCACTAGGGTGTCCAAGTGGCCCCTTACCTGACTGCTCATCAACAAGCAGAGGTGAAGTTTGCTGAGGCAATTTTCCTCCTTGTTCTCAGTCTCCTCGTGTGACACCTTCGTGCAAACATGACATTGACACAGGAGACAGGGGACAGTGTACCTACCAAAAGTAGGGGATACAGGTTGTCAGACACAGTAAAGTCTTACATTAAGACAGAGGTCAACAAAGATCTTGGGGAGATTGAACCATCTAGTAGTCCTTGGTCCAGTCCAGTGGTTTTGGTTCCAAAAACAGGTACTTCTGAGTTGAGGTTCTGTGCGGATTACAGGACTCTAAATGCTGTCACCAAGACAGATGCACAACCCTTGCCTAGGACAGATGAGCTGGTGGATACTTTGGGTGCCTTCAAATACCTTAGCACATTTGACCTCACTGCAGGCTATTGGCAAATAGCTCTTGCAGAACATGCCAATGAGAAGACAGCTTTCTCAACACCAGAGGGTCTTTACCAGTTCAGGGTAATGTCGTTTGGGTTGAAGAATGCTCCTGCCACTTTCCAGAGGCTTGTGAATCATGTACTGAATGGGTTAGATGAATTCTGTCGTGCACATCTGGATGATATAGCAGTTTTCAGTGCAACCTGGGAAGACAATGTGAAACACCTTAGGATTGTGCTGCAGGCCCTTCAGAAAGCCCACTTGACCATAAAGGCCAGTAAGTGCCAGAATGGACAAGGAACAGTGGTCTAACTTGGACATGAAGTAGGTGGAGGGAGGATACAGCCTCTACCCAGTAAAGAACAAGCAGTAAAAGACTGGCCTAGCCCAACTACTCAGACCCAAGTGAGAGCCTTTTTAGGACTCACTGGGTACTATAGAAATTTCATGGCAGACTATGGCACCATAGTTGCCCCTCCGACTGCTCTCACCACTCTTAAGAAACCCAAGAAGGTAACTTAGTCTGAAGAGTGTGGGAAGGCCTTCAATGGCTTAATAGACTCCTTGTGTCAGGCCCCTGTTCTCAGGGCCCCTGATGACCAAAGACCTTTTATTGTGCAGACAGATGCCTCCGACACTGGGATAGGAGCTGTACTATCACAAGTAGATGAGAAGGGTAAGAAATACCCTATTGGCGTCAGTAGTCGCCAGGTTAAGGACAGAGAACTCAGATGGTCCACAGTAGAGAAAGAATGTTTCTCTGTTGTGTGGGCCCTAAGGAAGCCTAGGCCCTACCTCTATGGGACCCACTTCACTGTGCAAACTGACCATAAGCCCTTAAAGTGGCTAATGAACATGAAGGGAGAGAATCCAAAGTTGCTCATGTGGTCCATAACTCTGCAAGGCTTTGACTTCACTATTGAGCATAGGCCAGGTGTCCAACATAGCAATGCTGATGGGTTGTCCGGAATGTTTAACCGACCTGAACATCAGACTCATCCAGGCGTGGATTAATTCCCCCTGTCCTTGGTCTGGGAGGGGCAAGTGCTAGGAAAGATTTCCATTTTATGTGTAATTTTCCCTCCAGTTGTGTACCCCCTCACACCCCCAACTTGCTGTTTAACACAACAGTCTGACGTTGCCAGGGGAGCCCAGCCTTCTGCTGCACTCCTCTGGGCTTTTGATCACTTTTAATGGGGTAATTGACATGCCATTAAGACAGTCAAGTACTGGGAGACTTTGTTTCCCTTAGTCCTTTCCAATGTTGCAACTTTTCTGCAACACGTAACAAGTGTACAATGTACCTTCCAGTACAGTACACTTGGGTCTCAGTCAATTCCAAAGGTCCTAGATACGCTCTAAGGATTTTTTAGGAGATGTGCAGATGTGTCACAGACAGAGCTGGTGGCAGCTTATCTTTTCATGTAATTTTAACCCTTTCCTGCCAGGTAAACTGTAATTACCGCATTTGGCACAAATAGGTGGCCTGGCTCCAAAACGGCCATGCCACGATGTTCTTTGTCCTGTCCTTTGGCCATCGTGCCCCTTTGCCTTTCCCAGGTCGAGCCGACCCGGGTCAGTCCTTACTTGGGCATGCATTTTCCTGCAAAACGTCAAGCTTTTGCGGGATTCTGCATGCCTTGTGTGTGTGCCTCCAAGATGTGGGCTGGGCTGTCTGTCCCCAAAACACATCCTGGGTGCCAGAGAGTCTGGAGTGCTGTGAATGCCTGGGACCACCGTGGTCCGCGATTGGTCCACGAATGGTATGCCTGTATGTGAGCAGATCTCCCATTGGGTCCTCTTCGTTTTGGCACGAAGGAGATTCTGGATAAGAGAAGCCCCCAAACACCCATACCACGTCGATCTCTGGAGTTCTCACTGAACAAAGGATAGGATCCAAGTATCCTGAAGCTAAGAAGCCGAGTGGAGGAACCGCTGGTGACCCGCTGGAAGGTTTGGCACCCTGAGCCCGCTATCGTTCTGTGAGACCCCTCTGCATCTGGTCGTCCTACAAGGTCTGCGAAGACACTTTGACCCACTGGAATAGTGGGACCAACAATTCTCGGCACCTCCATCAAACCCTGCAAGTAAGCCTTCTCGGAAGTGTCTCTAGGCCAACCAGTGGGCTGACCAGTTTACAGAGGGCCTTTGCTCTGTATCCGCTGCCGTTTCAAGGAGGCCCTCGAAACTTGGTATATCGCTAGCTCTGTGTTCACGGCACCCTCACACTGAATTTCGCACACTTGGTGTTGCCAGGTCTGAAGTGAGACTAGTAGGCCAGAACCGGAGCATACGCGGTAACCGCGTCGCTCAGCCATGGTGACAATCTTTGCAGGTTCGCTGCATTTGTGCCCCTCTTGCCCCTGAAGCCTGCTGCAGTGAAACTGGCCTGATCCATCCACCAGGAGTGGAGAAATCGCCACTGTCCCGTTTGGGAATCATCGCTCCATCTTCGTCGCTGAAAGTCGCAGAGGCGCCAAATTGCCGCACTTGAACCTTCAACCGAAGTGGACTCGACTGCTGAAGTTTGGTCCGGAGTGCACCAGGGGTCGGCAAGTAGTCGCAAACTTAGCCGGTGGCACCTAGCTCCTCCATCCATTTTTACGCATGTGTGGCCCCTGAGGGCCCCTCTCCTTTCCACTGCTAGTGCGAACTAGCAAACTATTCCCAACTCTTGGAATCGACTTTGCCCTCAAGTGGAGACCCTCCTCGAAAAGTGGGAACCTATTCTTCATCGCCTCACCCACCTTCCTGAGTTGCTACAGACCCTTGAAGAGACCCTGTTTTGCCCATTTGAACTACCGTGTGCGCTTGCATTGCATGTACATTTGAGCATTAGGCTCCACTCTTCTTAGGGATGGGACTGCCTCTTAGTTAGGAGTGTGTTGGATGCAGAAGGGACTAAAGACTATTTGCACTGCCTGTTTCCTTCCCCTTTTAGGTTGAGGACCCATTTCATGCATTAACCCTTTAGACCCAATTGGTCTTGTATATATGTATTTAGATAGGATTGCGTTGGCTTCATAAGTATTACTGTGATTTGATTTGTGTGTTTGAAACTCAAAGGCCTTGAAATAAATATATTTTTAATATAGCTACACCTGACTGGGAGTGATTTGTAAGTGTCCTTTACTCTGTGTGCTCATTGAGGTCTTTCAGTCACCCTCACCTCTCCTGAGACCTATTCTTGACCGCCGCCAAGCTACCTTGATTGGTCTGGCTTGTCCAGAAGGGTACCCTGTTCCAAGAAACTAGGCTGGCCTTCTGAACCTCTGCCCACCAGGTCAGAGCTCAGAAATTCCTATTAACAGTCACCCAACCCATACAGCTAAGCTAGGGAATAATTCTTCCTCCATTAAAGAGTCTGGTGTTGACCTCTTACCTTCTTTGGAACCAGTAATCAAATTGTTTTGGGCCCTTTCCCATTACAGCCTCTAGGTAAGCCTGCCGTAATGGGCAGTTCCACTTGAAGGTTCTTTTCTTCCAAAGCTGGGTCTCCCAGAGCCTTTGTGGGGGGGATGACCTTGAATTAAGTGACCGGCAAATAAGCAGTGGCATTAGGTAACTTATTTATTAATAATTTCATACTTATTAACACCACACACCATGGGTAATAATAAGCAGAGCTCAGATGCCTGAGGGTTTGTAGTGCTATATAAATGCAAATTATTATTATTATATATATTTAGATATCTTTGTGTGGGAACATACATAGTGTGAGCCCCGCTCCCCCTGCTCCCCCCGCAGCTCCAACCCTCCTCCTTCCTCTGCCTCACGCGTCCCGTTCCCTGGAGCTCGAAAGTCTGCATCGCTTCATGGGGTTCTACAACGCGATGCAATCCCGACACTACAGACCTGGTCTCCATGTACGCAGGTGATTGGAATGAAAGAATTGGGTAATACCAGCTCCAGGTACATAAAACAGCTCAACATGTAGAGTCAAGTAAGGCAGTGGTTTGTTGTTCGCTTAGATGGACGGGAAGATAACAGTTCTACCCCACCTTCCTAGGGGCTAACAAACATTTATCTTCCTGTGTGCTCTTTCTATATCTCTGCAAACTCCTGGTGACTCTCCCAATCTTCGTATGTCGGGTCCATCTCTGCAGGTGCACAACAACGTGTGTCCATAGGTTTATTACGGGTGGCAGTCTCTGGTTATATGTCCCAACCTCCCACAAAGCATGGGTGGCCTCTCTTGCAGGGTGATCTGTGGCTTCTTAACTTGCACTTAACCAAGGGGTCAGGGCACAAGGCTTGGATTTAGAGCAGTCTTCAGAGGTGGGGTAACCGGAATCCTGTGTGATCGCCTTAAGGGGGCCTCATGTTTCCATTTTGGTTTATAGCAGCTTGGCCATTTGACTTAATCAATAATACTTGGTCTCCACAATTGTGTTCCCTGTAAACCGACGGTCGCCTGGATGGCAGTCTTTTGGCTAGGCCGTTGCAGGTGTCTTACTGGCATTTCTAGATACATTAATTAATTCAATAAAATGGAATATAGTGTAGCTTAAAGAATATATTGGCAGACTATATAGGCGAAACTACATATATTGTGCACTGTCATTAATGAATGAAGAAGTAAGAATGATCGCTTTTCTGTAATTAAAAAAGCAGCACGAAACATACAACTAAGTAAAACAATTTTTCAGTAACAAAAATCCTTTGTATTTTTTGGTGAAATTGTCCTTGAAGCACAACCACAGTCTTTTAGGGAGAGTAGTTCAGGGACACCTTGCGGTACCTGGTTTCCCTCTGCCAGTCTTGCATATATCTGGACTCAACTATTGAGACCACTAGAGCAAAGGACCTGAAGCATGGGAGGCAGCAAAAGGGTGCTAGAAGACTACTGCTGGGAAAACGATTGTGTGGGCAATCTACCACAAACCTAAGCACTGCTCTTCTATCAACCTATCTATGATGAGAACAGTTGCCTCCAACAGGCCCGAGTTGCCAAGGTTCATTGTCGGTTTCGATCTGAGTATGAAGGGGTTGTGTGCTTCCTGTTTTGGAGACCCAGTAGTCAACATTGGAAAATATTGGGCATAAAGTCCTACCCAGAAGTTAACCTTGCTTTTGATGGTTAACTGTGGGCATATGAATCCTTTCCCAGTGGACAGCTGTAATTGCTAGCTGCCCCCTTCCTTTGCACAAAGAACAATTTACCTCTCGGCCATGTTCTTTTTAATGGATGATCCGCAATTGAATTTCTCATCTTTGATATTCTATCCCAAGCACCAGCTGTGGTCTAGCTCACTTTTCCTTGGCAACCTAGGCGAATTTGGTTGTGCCGCATTTTTGTTTGCCAATTCTTTTTCAACACAAACAGGACAGAGGTAAATTGAGAAAAGGTATATAATAGAGGGTGTGGGGGGTCCACCCTGCTGTTTGTCGAAAACCAAAACATTGGGAAAATCGGCAAAAAACGAATTCTGCAAAATTGCTATTCAGGAAAAAAAATTCAGCAATCATTCATAGAACCCCAGCAGTCAGTGGGAACCTTTTCATCACCAGGGGGCACACCACAGATCTGTATTGCCTCCTCCCGGTACCGATACCCACCTCACGCTTGATAGGACGTCGGGCCAGTGTATATGGAGCAGCTGTGCCAATGAGAACAAAGCAGCTGCAGGACCACAGAATGGATAAAGTGTACAAGCTATCCACCAAGCGGGGCAGGTGCGGGGGACCGGTGAGGAATCTCTGGAATGATAAACATCAATCAGAAAAACATTACTGAGAGATAAGTAATTTGTTCTCCAGCATGGGGTCTGGCATGGATTCACATGCTCATGAACAGTCCCCGCGGTCAGGCTGGGAGTCCTTGGTAAAAGAAAAAAGCAGTTTTGCTTTAGCCTGAAATCTGCATTTCTACTCAAAACCAATCAATCACTGTCCTCTGTGGCATACTGCCTCTATCCACTGACAGTCGTCTCCCTAAGCTCCACCCCTGGTGGCCATCTTCAGAATTTTACTGTACGTTTCAGTTTTGGGAGTCCTCTCCTCTTGCTCTTCCAGTATTTTGACTTTTCATGTTTATTCGGATAAAGTTTATTATTTTTTGTCCATCGTCGACTGACTATAGACTTCCGGCAGCGGGGACCTGTTGTCGGCGAAGATCCCCTTTCATCGCTGATCTTCTCTTTGAGGTTTTCGGAGGGCCCAGGCTTTGGCCTACTTTGCACCTCGGCAATGTCGGCGGAGAAGAGGAGTCTCTTCAAGCTCTGCACCAAGTGTGGACTACTGAACGTCTACGTCGAGGATCGCACCTCAAGTGAGACTATTGCCTGCTTTCAGATCGGGATGAGGAGGGATGCAAGATTTACTGCGGATGTCCGATGAAGGACCGTTACTGCAGGTTTGTGGCGTGGCTCAAGTTGGGGAAGGCCTCCGACTCGGCCTCGGGGCACATTCATGCATTGTCTAGGACCGGCTGGTCCCATGAGCGTGCTCCTCTGAAAAGAGGTTGAGGTCTTTTGAGGATGCCTCTTAGAGAATCCAAAAGAAGGTCAAACATCATGCTATGGCTGGCGCCAGGGTTGCCACGGCCACAGTACCCAGTTCGGGGAGGATCTGTTCCCCATCTATCTCGGTCCAGGGTGAGCCTGCCGGTTGGGGGGTGGAGGGGTACCTTCTGCAAGGAAGTCCCTGACCCCTTCGAAGCACAGACCCTCTTCCAAGGAAAAGGTGGTGAAGGAGAGGCCCAGCGCCCCGTTGATGACAGATTCATCACCCAAAACCACCTCTTTGTCGACGCCCGTTTCAACGATCATCATTACTTCGGCCACCGGGGAGTCCATTCCTACCATGGTGTCTACAGTGAAGACGACGGCAACCCCACAAGTGTCTCTGCCTCTACGATCTCCTGCGGCAGCGGCTACACCACCCATGACTACAGAGGATGCGCCTGTTCGTGGAAAGGTTCCCACTGTTGCTTGATTCCCAAAGGATACAGGTAGTTTGAGGGAACTTCTTCCCAAGGACTTTCCCCCCAGACCAGTGAAGGTGTCGCCGGTTGGCTTGAAGGTTTCTCTGAGAAGATCCCCACCAACTCAGACGATGATGTTCACTTGCACGAAGACTATTATTCAGATCGCAAGGGAGGTCTTGGCCCGATATGCCTGGAGGGATCCCCAAGGGAGGAATCGGATCTAGTGTTGGAACCACCAAGACATTTTAGTCTAGCGCTGTTGCCAGTGGCTCTAGTCACACACCAGCCAACGCTCAGGCACATGTCATGGGACATTCGGACGACCCTCCACACCTTGGTGTCATTAAAACAACAGAGGCTACCAGCTGCCCGGCACCTATAAGCCCACCAGGACCTCCAGCGGAAGCCCTCCTAGGCTAAAGTGACAGCCAAGCCCTGCCAAACTGGAGCAGCAACCTAGCCCTACAGAGCCGAAGCGCCGGATGGCAACCCCACAGCTGGAATTGCTGCAGAGGCTTTTGACTCCGGTGCAGGAGGTACCACCACACACCAATCCACACCAATACATGCACGGGCACGAACACTATGGCAACGCATACAGAGGAGTATGACGACTATGTGCCAGCTGACTGGGAACCACTCAGTGCTGCTGAGCCTGCCGGGTGTCTCCCCTAGACGAAGTGGGCTTCTTTCATGGCATGACTACAAAGGGCTCTGCTCTCTTCAATATGGTCCCAGAGGAAAAGGAGGGGTTCCTTTTTCAAGGCCGGGAGTCTTCACGGAAGACTGTCCTGTCCATCCCTCTTCTGGACGATGTGTGGCAGGAAGGTCTGGCCCTAATGAAGACGCCAAGCAATGCAACCCCCAAGAGAGACAAGCTGGAGAAGAAGTATAGAACCCAGACTCGGGCCCCAGGTGCTTGAGATTGCAGCCTTCTCCAGACTCTGTGGTGACTGCTGCCGCCAGAAAGCACTCTGCGAACCTGTCATCCTCGTCCGTGGTGCCTACGGACCAAGAGGGGCAGAAGCTTGATGCAATGGAGAAGCGCATCATCTACAGCGTGACCTCCGCCGTCAAGGCCACCAATTCCTTTCTTCGTACAAGCTAGGCCCAATCTTGGACTTACTGTCGGACGACAAGAAAGCCGAAGCCCTGGCCCTGTTCCAGGAGGGTGAGGTGACCTCGGACCATGCCATCACGGTGGCACTGGATATTGCGGACTCTGGCTTCTGCCAGATGGTCAATGGGGTAGCCCTTCGACGCCAAGATTGGCTGAAGACTAAGGACTTCAGGGCGGACGTTCAGTTCAAAGTGTTGGACATGCCTTTCGATTGGGACAACTTAATTGGAAAGGCTGTGGATGAGATGCTCCAATCGATTAAGACCGACACAGAGACTGCACGTTCTCTTGGGACACTGAGACAGAGGAAATTGTTGTCCTTTCGCTCCTCAAGAGGGAAGTCGGGCAGGTGCTCCAAGGGATACTCAGTACCCTATTGTCAGCCCTCCCGCCCTACTGGCCAGGAAGCCTACAGGGTATGCTCCCAAGCCTTTGACAGTGGAGGACAGCGCCAAACTCACCCACAGGTCAGGATACAGGCGCCCAAGCAAGCCTGAACTGGCTGTGGATCCGGAACTTATTTAAAAGACCTTTCAGGAATTGTGCCATTACCGAGATCGTAAAAAATGAAACCTGATCCAGGGGATCTTTAAAACACAGACACGACTGCCAAATATCGTTTGACTATGGTGACCTGAAGGCCTTCAAAGGCCAGTGACAGAAGGAACTCCATCACTGTAGTGGTCGGGCAAGAGATGGGGTCAATCTTGCGTTCCCTGCACCACGCCTCAAATCTTCTCCAACTCCATCTTCTCTGCACACGTACAAAGATCTTGCAGATGGTCTGCGTGCAGCCAGCAACCTCAAGTACTTCCTCAGAGAGATCCCAGCCGTCACATCTCATCCTCTCAAGAGCCACGTATGTAGGGTGAGGGATTTGGGGGTCGCCTTCCAACTGGGTTTAAGAGATCCAGATGTTGAGACAACCGGTGAGGTGGAAAGATGGACAGATCCAAGGAGTCAGAGTACCACCTTCTCCTCGCCCAATCCAGAATATGGTCGCTCGAAACCTCTTCAACCTTCCGAGAACCCATGGAATGACGGGAACGTGTAAAGGAAAGGGAAGGTCCAATCCACCAAAAACGCATCCCCCAGTGCACCATTTGCTGGGAATTCCTTCAAGCAAAACTGTTTGCATTTCCTGTTGTACTCTGTTGTGAACAGATCCACTGCTGGGGTAACCCAGAGAGCGAAGACCTCCTCTAGGACTTCCTGGCACACTTCCCACTCGTGCATGACTGTGCTCTGACTGCTCAGAGCATCTGCCAAGTTGTTCTGTGTGCCCACTAGATGAAAGGCAGAGACCGAGATCCTGTTCTCCAGTAACCAGAACCAAAGCATCATCGCCTCCGTGCAGAGGGGGCGGGGATGCACACCATCTTGCTTGTTGCCACTGTATTGTCCATCAGAACAAGAACATGGTCCCCTGCAGAGACGGGGTGAATGTTTTCAGGGCTAGTCTGATAGCTCGCAACTCCAGCCTGTTGATGTACCACCTGGCTTCCATTGTTGACCAGAGGCTGCTCACCTGCAAATCCTAGCAGTGAGCACCCCAACCCTTCAGAAAGGCATCTGTGACCACTCAGGTCTGCGGTCAAGGAGGCCAGAAGGGTTCCCCTGACTGTTGCGGTCCGACCCCCAGGACAGGCCGTTGACCACTGATGCGGACACCCCATCAGAAGCTCCGAGAGAGAGGCGAGGTACTGAGACCACTGACCCCTCAGTAGCCATTGCAGGGATCTTATGCGCAACTTGGCCTCTGACACTAGAAAGATGCAGGAGGCCATGAGGCCTAGGAGACAGAGGAAGGAAGCTGCTGGTAGAGTGGCATGGTTCCAGAACAAGTCGACTATCTGTATCAAGCCGACTACTCCTCTGATGGGAAGGCCTTCCCCACCCGGGTGTCTACGACTGTTACGATGAACTGGAGCCGCTGGACTGTGGAACTTCTGGACTGTGGAACTTCTTTAACTTTATGGAGAAGCCCAGCTTGTGCAGCAGCAAGCAGGTGTCCTCTAAATGGGACAAGACCTGCACTACAGACTTCCCTCGGATCAGCCAGTCATCCAGAAATTGAAATACGTGGACCCTGGATCTCCTGAAGTGAGCCGCAACTACCGCCATGCGCTTGGTGAAGACCCTTGAGGAGGAGGTTAGACCAAAGGGAAGCACCTTGAACCGATAGTGCATACCTCCTATGGTGAACCTTAGGAACCTCCTGTGCTTTTGATGGACTGGCACATGGAAGTAAGCATCCTGTAGGTCTATCAACACCAGCCAGTCCTGTAGTTCGAGAGTGTGGAGAATCTCTCTCAACGTCACCATCCTGAAATTGTCTTTCCTCAAGAACTTGTTCAAGGCTGGGACGGAGACCTCTTACCTTCTTGGGTACCAAGAAATGCAGGGAATACAAACCGATCGGCTGTGCTTGGGCGATACCTCTTCCAAGGCACCCTTCAGCAACAGGGCTCTCTGTTCTTCCGGGAGCTCAGGTCCCGGTTGGATTGGAGGTGGTGGCAGTCTGCCCGGTGGTTTTCTTACAAATGCCAGACAATAACCCCAACCCCACTGAATGAGCTGTAGAGCCCAGGCATCGGAAGTAATTCCCTGTCACTGAGCAAATGCTCCGTCAACCATCCTCCAACTGGTCCGCTGTGAGAGAGGAAAATCAAAGCGGCTTCGGAGGCTGGGTCGCCCCCGCCGCTGACACTGCTGTTGATCTCTAGAAGCTCCTCTGCCCCTTCCGGAGCATGAGAAACACTTCTGCCCTTGGCCGGTGGGATCTGCGCTCTCCTGCCATAAGGCGCATTTCTCCTGTAGCTGCATGCCCTAGAGGCAAAGCTAAATGCATGTTTGGCATGCTGTGCAGCTAGGCCTAAGGATTTGGCAGAGATTTTGGATTCCTTACATTTCTCTAAGGAATCGTCGGCCCTCTGGCCGAAAAGAAGATCGCCCTCGAAGGGCATGTCCAGAAGCTTGACTTGGACATTAGGCGAAAAACCAGAGGTTTTTAAGTAGGCTTGCCTTCTTAGTGTTGTGGCTGATGCCATACATTGGCCCACACAGTCAGCGATGTCCAAGCCCGTTTGCAGAGAATGCCTGCCCACCTCTTTCCCATCCTCCACTAGCTATAGGAAGCCCTCACACATTTCTCCTTCTGGGACATACTGAGCAGCATTTTCAACTCCATAGACCGAAGAAGTACTTGGCAAAACTGCTTGCCACATTTGTTGATTTTATGGCCATGCTACCTGACGTGAATGCCTTCTTCGCTAAGGCATCTACTTTTTTTGCTGAACTGTCGGGAGGCAGAGTGGATGCAGAAGATGCAGGTCTAGAAGAGACCGTAGCAGCCTGCATAACAAGCCCCTCGGGGGAAAGGTGGGAGGACAGGTAGGAAGGGTCTCCTCTAGCCATCCTTATTTCCCAGAAATAGTGGGGCTGACGGGAAGAATGGAACAATGGTTTTGCCACATAATTGCTGAAGGATCGGCAATGGTAGACTATAAAGGTATATTACGTTCTATGTTAAGGCCTTCATAAAATGCCGGTAAGGTCATAACCTTGTACAGGCGCCACTGATGAGTGCAATCCCAGGGTGTCAATAACCCTTTCTACCGGAGCCCTGATTTCAGAAGAATTATGGAACTGCTGAAATTCGAGGTATGGAGAGGTGTCCAGGCCGCTGGCATCCTGGAGTCCTTGAGCCAGTTGGAAAAGCTGATTCTGGTTATCAAAATAATTGACCCCTCTTGAACCCAAGTAAATCAGATCGACATCCCCTGGTCATCAGCGTCATGACCGCCGAAGATACCTGCCACAGTATTGAATAATTCCGACCGGGTTTGTGGGGTGAATGTTTTATCGACAACTGTCGATGTCAGCAGTTTGTCTCTCGGCACCCAGATGGTGGATGTCGGTATCGATCGGGATCGAGACACTGTAGCGTCAACATCCTTGGATGCACAGGGATGATTCGGCTTACACTGGATTTCTTTCGATGTCGAAAAATGTATCAGCGCCGACATTGTCAGTACCGGGGCACTAGAGGGGTCGGGTATACCGGGCGCCGTTCTTGGTTCCGAAGCTTTCTGCGTGGGGGGATTAGCCGCACAGACTGCAGCATGCTTCTTCAACATTTCAAGCATTGAGGATTTGGAATCCTTCCTCTCTTGGCGGCTGGTAGGCCCAGCCGACGGCTTACCTTTATCTGTCAACGACTCGGAGTCACGACAGTGGCAGGGACGCCTTTTCTTCTTTCGGGACAGGAAAAGTGGTTCCTCAAGTGGGACCGTTTCTTTTTCCGCCTGTGTTCTTTCTCAGGGGTGTGCTCCTCAGTTTCCGCGTCCGAAGACCGAACCGGCGAGCGCACCAGTGATTTTGAAGGCAGTCGACCCAGAGTGAGTTTTGTACTTCAATTGCAAAGGGATTTAGGTTGATTTTGGCGCATGACGGACACCAATCAGTCCTGTGACCTGTGCAGAGGCACCAGAGACACAACTCGTGTGGGTCAATGATGGGCATCTTGGTGCCACAATCGGAACACCGTTTGTGATACCCGAGCGACAGACATCTCACAGGAAGGATTAAAAAAAAACTGCAATATTTTCTGTACAAAACGTCAAGAGTCAAAGCTCTGTGTTCCCAAGCAGCATGTTAGCGTGCGGAAAAAAGGAACTGCAGTGTGGGTGTAGTGCTGTGGTATTTTTACCACGACTGACGTCATGTCCAGAGCCAACGATTGGTCGACTGCCGGGTCGAGGTCAACTATGCCCACTGTCGAAAATGTTCAGCAGCAGCAAAGCTCCAGGGAATATCTATCAGATGATGAATCTGTGGGAGAAAGGCAATCCACTGAAACACATCGGCCCAGGTAGTATAAATGGTCTAGCATCAGAGGATTTTCAACTAAGCAGAGGCACCCAGCAGGGATGCCCCTTATCCCCACTGTTATACATCCTTGTGATCGAGCCACTGACCAAGGAAATCTACCACAACACTAGTGTACGGTTTTCAGAGGAGTGGTTGTGAATACAAGCTTGATATGTTTGCAGACGATATCCTTGAATACATCACTTCCCCCAAGGTCTCAGTCCTGTCCTTGTTACAAATAATCAATTATGGCCTGCACTCATGGTTTTGATTCAATATTCACAAAACAACAGCGCTACACTTCCAGGCAACTCTCACACCCAACACAACATACAGTGCCACGGTCTACAAATGAGCACAGCTAGCATCAGGTACCTGGGTGTAACTCTCACAAGACAGCTTGGCGATCCTTATGAGACCAACTATCCGCCACTGTGGGCCGCCATCACCCGAGATCTCAAAAGACTGTCAAGAATGACTATCCTGGGAAGCGTGTCTTACAATCAATCAAAATGAATGTGCTTCCTAGATTTTTGTTTCTATTTCAAGCCCTTCCGGTAGTGGTTGCCAGGGAGGCCGTACTGAAAATGAAGATTGCACTTCTCTCCTTTCTCTGGGCAGGACAAAGACCGTTAATTGCATACAAAACTCTTGTTCTTCCCAAGAAGGAAGCCGGGATGAGCTACCCGGACATAAGCGAGTACTACAAAGCAGCCCAACTCAGGATAATAGTGGACCACTTGTGGGAAAATAAAGAGAAACAATGGGTCACCCTTGAAAACATTCTTTTCACCCCGGTCACAATGGGAGAACGGCTGTGGGTCCCCCAAAGCAGACTTACTAAAAAGATCAGCCTGCTGCTGCTAAGTGTGCAGTACAGTTGGGCTGCACTGTGGGCCATCCGTTTTTATTTTTGGAAACTTTCATTTTGATGCTGCTGCCAATTTTGATGCTAAAGGCACTTTAAGGAGACTCATACTGGGCTTGGAAGACCTCCCATCAGCAAGCATGAAGTTGGGCTTAACACCCCTACCCATCCACCCTTATGGCGAAGCCTGCTACTGCTAAGGGTGCTGCAGTACTGTTGGGCTGTTGGACAGGATGATGATTTCATGGACCACGCTAGTCAACAAACACACGTGAGTGCATATGTATGCCGACATCTCTAGCCCTGTAGTGAGTGCGTCGATTTATTCCCCCATCTCCTCCGCAGTTTAAGTACCTTGCACATGACTGCCTGTGGACTTGCCCTCAGCATATCCTGCATTAAGCCAGTGGATTGGTCACAGAAAAGTACTATTTAAGTCTACATCATAAAGCCAATTTGACAAAAGCACATGTGATACTTTTGAATAACCAAGGTGGTATTTACGAGGGTGAACGCAGCATTGGAGAGACTCGGAAAGCCCAGCACAGGCTCTCCTCGAGGTATTAGGCAAAAGCAGCTGCAACAGCAGGACGCCCTCTTTTTACTTCCCAATCACGTACTCATCAACACTGCAACACATTTATCGTGGCTGCTAGATGAGCTTGGTGCTCGGTGTTCACTTTAAATGTTTTACCATGTTTCTTCTTTGAGTCGCTTGCCATTGGATTAGCACAGACTGACACTGCCTAACATTGCTTAAATTACTGCTGCTACTTTGCTAAATGTGGATTTCATTTAGCAAAACCAACCTCATACGTGAAACTCCAAGGTGCCTGAGTTAAATAATCTTGCAACTGTTAAGAATTGGACCTCGTTTCATTGCCTGGAACAGAGATGGGGAATCGGACGTACAATGTTTGGGCATTCTTCTCTCTCCCACAGGCTCCACGCAGCACTTCTGGGGCAACAACTAAAAGCAGCTGACTGCGCATTCAGATTTGGGAAATTGAGCAGCCACAAATACAACTTGAATCAGCGTGGGATAGAACTCTGGCACAAGGGCCCGTGCATTTGCATACATTTGGTCCAGTTATGTCAAAAAGGAAATCAATATCACCAGGATAAGGGACAAAACGACATCATTACACAATATAGAGGGAGGCCCAGTGGGCAGGAGGGGCATTATTTCAAATTGTGTTGTGGACAATGCAGAGGGAGGCTTACTGGAGATTGTGCGCGATCACATTATCCCCAGCAACCTGCCCCCAGATCCTGGACCAATACCAGGGAAGGTGGGTACTCTACGCGGGGAACCCTCGATGAATTCCTGATAGAAAGAAGGGAGGGAGGGGCAGGAGGAGGGTAACACCTACAAGCTTGTTGCAGGAAAATTTAAAATCAAACAACTTAGTGTGCCCCTGTGTAATTTAACACAACCATGTACAACCCCTTCACGAATTCTGGGAAGTTACCAGCTTAATAAATGACTCCCCCATTTGCCCGAATAAAAGCATTAAGGAAGACTCAATCCTGGGGGAGGGAACAGCAGGGAGTGGAGACATGGCGAGGGAAGGAGATGAGGAGGATGTGGAAGTTATTGTGGCTATGCCAACTGCAAATAAGTTCTCTGCACTGAGTAATCAGGATGCCACAGTAAAGGGATGCTCAAAGCCCAGTGGGGAAAAATGCAAAGGCCCAAGGAGGCCCCTTTCTGCTGACCAAGATCCCATAAGGGGAAGGAAATGGCTAGTGGGACCGATGTCAGTGGTTGGAGGAGGAAGGGAAAAGGGGCAGAAGAAAGTGGAAAGGAAAGGGCCATTATATGTCACTGCATGTTGGGGGTTATTGAAGCATTAGTGGAGGGTGTGGCACAAATTAAGGACCTTCTGGTGAAAATCATGGCCGAACTGGGTGGAGCATTGGCAAACCCTGGCTAGGCGCGTGCCAGCACCCTTGGAGATAGTTACCCTGGATTAAGCCGCAGCGCTGCAGGCCTCCGACCAATTTGAACAGTCATGTGGGCCAGACTTGGGTCAATTTCAACCAAAGTGTGAAAAGGGAGGGTGAGCAGCATCCTGACTCAAGGCAAGGGAATAGAGCCCCCAACTGGGCAAATCCATTAATGGAAGTCATCAAGAAACAAGCTGTAAAGGCTCATGGATCGCATAGGGACAAAGAGGTCAATGCAAGAGGGAATCCATGGGGCAAAACCTCAATGGGTAGTTCAAGATTTGCCCAAGGAAACCCCAATCTAGAGTCCATACTTGAGCCCAGGAATGCACCAAGTTGGGTACCACCAAGGGACCCCGACAGGAGGCCAGGTGACAGGGGGGTTTTAAATACTTCGTAGTTACGGCCAGTACGAGAGTCCAGAGGCATTGACCAATAAAGTTATTCATTGGATATGCCACAGGAGAGGATGCACCACAGTGATCCGAGGTGACTTTGTCTACAGCAAGCAATTAGGTGTCCCCCCAGTCCAAGGGCGATTGCAGGTGTTCCTGAAGGAACAGTGGTTGGTGAAGGGATTGTTGGGGATTGAACTTAGAACGTACCCACCCCCGGCCAGCTGTAAGATCACATTGAAGGCCACATTGCCCAAGGTAATGCCCCCTACTACATGCATTGAGGAGGGCAGATGTATAATGAGCAAGCCCTGGGGTACCCGCGGAAAAAGGGAATCACTGGGGCTGGCCATTATGGACAGGTGGACTGCACATAGTGAGGATCACAAACCTGGAGAGCGTGGACTGACTATCCCAGACCGATGAATCGCAAATAACCCTTGGGCAGTCCCCGTTTCAATTTTTGTCCTGGAATATAGCATGCTTAGGCAAAACATTGTGTGGACAGTGAATGTGGCAGATCTTTGGAGGAATATGAGGTCATGACTTTCCAGGAGACTTGGGCCCAGGAGGACACACTCATACAAGAGTGAGACTTTTGAAATTAAACCCACAAAAGGACTGATGGGGATGATCTTTGGAGTTTGGGTGATGACAGCCCTAAACTGGGAGGTTAAGTAAGGTACCACAGGAATCGCCAAATCTCTTACTACTAGAGGTTAGTATGCATAAATGCAACGGATTTCTGTTATTCAATGTCTACAACAGACTGAAAGACAAGTCAAGGTCAAATGCAGTAATAGCCCTATGTGAAGAGGACAACTGGGAAATGATCGGTGGGACAAACAAGGGTGTTATCGTGTTGGGAGATTTTAATACCCAACTGGAGCTGCCGAGCGATTTGGAAGGTCTATGGGATGAACAGGATGAGGCCTGGGGAGTCCTGCGAGCGAAGGCTGATCTACCAGCAAGAACCTACTCAAGAAGGGCAGAGATTGTGAGGAGGCTCCACAATATTGGGCTCAGGGCATGCAATGGCCAGTTTCAAGCCGACCAACCGGCACACACCACATATTATGGCCCAAACGGGAGATCGAGGATAGACTACTCCTTAGTTTTGGGACGCAAATGGAATTTGGTGGTGGGGTTTCAGGTGCTAAATCGTTTAGAAAGTGACCACAGGTCAATAATGCTCTGTGTTAGGGGCATCGCAAAACCCACCGTCAGGGCTGGCAGTAACTCTGTGGAAACAGCTGTCTGAGGCCGTGCCCGCCGTACGATGATTAAATGGGCTTCCACGATTCAGGAGGACTTTGTCCCGATATTATATGGTAAAATTCAGAGCCAGATTGAAACAATGTGTGATGTGAACAGGCAGCCCAAGGAAATATTCTGGAGCCTTGAGATAACAGCGTCACTCATAGCCCATGGTGACAACTCCGGCATCTAGCAATATGAAAAGGGCAAAAAAAGCAGCAACATGGTATGATGGCGACTGTAGGGAAGCCAAGCGTAGTCTCATGGCTTGCCTAAGGGGACCGGCACGGATCGATAGGGAACACCTACACTCCCTGAGGGAGGTCTATAAGAGATTAGGGACCACAAAAATAAGCCAGTATGTGGCTGAGAAGTGGGCCAGTATGGCAGATTTTTTGAACAAGGGTGACCACGTCAGATTCTGGAAATCGGTCACAGACACAGAACTGAAAGGTGATACACATTTTTACGAGAGCATTGCCCCGTCCAGGTGGAAAGGTCACATTGAAGCACTCTACCAGCAGCCAGCTGTTGGGGAAAGGCTAGTTGTGCAGGATATTATAGGTGTAGATTTGGAGGAAGGGGGTGGGAGGGCGACCCCATATCTGGTATTAACCTTTGGAGACATGGAGAGGGCGATCAAGGGTCAGAAAGGGGGAAAAGCGCCTGGGTCGGATTGTGTCACGGTGGACCTATACAAAAGTGAGATCAATGTGTGGGCGCCGGTGCAAACATCAGTCTTTAATGTCATCCTGCAGCTAAATCGGGTGTCCGTTAGCTGGACTTCTGCCATGATTGTCCTGATATTTAAAAAAAGAAAACAGGATAGGGAGGTTCCTGGCAACCACCGCCCTATCTCCTTATTGGACGCAGCAGGGAAAATCTTTGAAAAGACACTGTCGTACCACTTAATGTCATGGGTAGAGGGCCCCAACCAGCTTAGCCATCTGCAGGCTGGGTTCCAGATGGGAATGAGCATGGTCTACCAAAGCTTCAGGTTTTATCTGACAATTCAAAAGCACCCAACTTCTATATACGAATAACACTGCAGTGGGTTGTTAGGATCTGGGGGGAGAAGTGACTGACGCATTTGCTATGGAGAGAGGGGTTCGCCAAGGATGTGTCCTGGCGCCTGTCTTGATCTGCATATACATAAATCTAATTATCGAAGCACTCCTTGCTAGCAGAACAGACCCCCACAAGAATGGGAGGGGGACTGATTGCCAGCATTATTTTTTGCTGACATCGCAGTCCTCCTGTCAACAACTCCAATGGGACTACGTCGTGCCCTGACAATCTTTTCAGAGAAATGCAGAGAGTTGGGTCTAGAGATTAATAACTCTAAGACCAAGGCCATGATGTTTACCAGCAAGACATCAAGGCATAAAGCCTTAAATTTAGAGGTTGGCGGCTGCAGATTGGAACAGGTGGAGTGGTATGACTACCTGGTAATTTATCTAGTGTGGGAAACTGGACTGGCCAACTATTAAAAGCAAACACCATACTGCAGAAAAATAGTGGGGCCCTGAAAAGCTATCTCACAAGGCCCGGGGGGAGCCATAAAACCAGCCCTAAAATTTTATCAGGCACATGTAATGGCAGCAGTAATGTTTGGAGCTGAAATTTGGTGTCACACAGATGCTGTGTCCTTGACCGTCACGGAAAATACATTTCTGAAAAGCACCTTGTTGCCTCAAAGAATGCCCAGCGTGACAACTCGCATGGAATGCGACTTGCCCCCACTCTGAGAAGAAGTTGCGATCAGACCGGTCTACTACTAGCTCCGTGTCTGAGGAAGACAGGAGCTGGGGAAATATCGAGAGGCTTTAAAATATGTTATGTCAATGGGGAGCTGGCAAAAGATCTGCTGGTTCGCCCATGTAAGAAAATGCCTTGCACTTCTGGGTTTGTCTGATTTTTGGGACAACCCAAGCACCATGGAAGGAGCTGCAACGTACAAGGTGAAAGCTGCGTTTGTGAGATACAAGGGAAATAGGGCGTCAACTATGTGTCTCACCTTGGCCAGCGGACCAGACTAATTTAACCTAAAACCAACCCCGGGCTTTGAAAAATTCTTGGATACAATAATTCCAGCATATGCTCATTCTTTGTATTGGAGATTCCAACTAGGTTGCCTTCCAGTGTGGGAATATACCAGCCACAGGGTCAGGAACCTCAGGGGTGATTACGCACTATTTGGGGCAAATGCGGATACCATTCTCCATTTCATGCTAATATGCGAAGGCCTAAAAGACCTTATGGTTAGGCATTTGAAGCCCCTGTTCTGCTTTTTTAGTATTTCGCCAACTGGTGATGCCATGCACTTATGCAGATCCTCTGGCCACTTGAATGCAGTTCACTTTATAGAATAGTAGATGAAAGGAACAAGTTACTTACCTGTAACTGTTGTTCTCCAGCATGGGTCTGGCATGGATTCACATGCTCATGAATATTCCCCGTCGTCAGGCTGGGACTCCTCGGTAAAGAAAAAATCAGTATCAGTTTCGTTTCTGATCTGTCTGTAGTAACCAATCACTGATCTCTGCGTCATACTGACCACAGCCAATGACTGCCATCTCCCTAAGCCCCGCCTCTGGCAGCCATCCTCATATTTGGTAGCACGTGAAGTGGCAGTATGACCAATTGAAGAGCCGCAGAGGGGTGGGAGGGTTCGCATGTGAATCCATGCCAGACCCATGCTGGAGAACAACAGTTACAGGTAAGTAACTTGTTACTTCTCCAGCATGGGGTCTGGCATGGATTCACATACTCATGAATAAAAGAATACATAGCAGTACACACATGCACAACCACGGGAGGTGGCAAAAGGCTCAACATTAAGCAATAAAACAACTCAACATTAAGCATCCCTTACCTCCTCACCAGGCTCACCTTAAACGAAGAGGTTGCGCAGCACTGCCTGGCCGACCCTGGACTCCTCCCTGGAATCCCGGTCGATGCAGTAGAATTTCGTGAAGGTGTGCGTCGACCTCCACGTAGCAGCCCTGCAGATATCCAGGAGGGGCACACCAGATAGGAACGCCGTGGTAGCTGCGATCGCTCTGGTGGAATGGGCTCTCAAGACGGCCGGGCAGCGGTCGGTTTGCCAACCGATGACAGTACATGATACAGCCGGAGAGCCATCTGGAAATGGAAGCCTTTGAGAGAGCCTTCCCCTGATTGACAGGTCCAAAGTTCACAAAATGTTGTGACGTCTTCTGAAAACTCTTGGTGTGGTCCACGTAGAACTTCAGCGCTCTAGCCACATCCAGCGAGTGCAAAGTCCTTTCAGCCGGCGACGAAGGCACAGGAAGAAAACAGGCAACACCAAGGGTTCGTTGAGGTGGAAGTCCGACGGCACCTTGGGCATGAAGGAGGGGTGCGTCCTGAGCACTACCCTCGTGTCGTGAAAAGTCAAGTACGGGGGCTTGCAGGAAAGGGCCTGGATCCCTCCCACCCGTCGTGCGGAGGTGATGGCCACAAGAAACGCTGTTTTCCACGACAAGAACTTCAACGGAGCTGAGTGCAGAGGCTCGAACGGAGGTCCCATGAGCTTGGTCAGCACCACGTTGAGCTCCCACGCCGGGGCCGGAGCCTTCACCGGCGGGAACGATCTGAACAGTCCCTTCATGAATTCTTTCACCAGACGATGAGACCACAAAGACGTCCGTCCCGTGGTTCTGGTGTATCGGGAGATCGCAGCAAGATGAATCTTGATGGAAGCGTGCGCCATCCAGCCTTGGCCAGCGTCAGTAGGTACGGCAGTACTTGAGGAGCCGTAATCCGTAGAGGGTTAATCTTCTGTGCGTGGCACCAGACAGAGAACCTCTTCCATTGTGTCCGTAGCATTTAAGAGTTGAGGATGCCCTGGCCTTTGCAAGAACCTCTCTGCAGTCGGCCGGTATGTCGTAACCTCCAAACTCTAATGCTGCAGGAGCCAGGCCTGCAAGTTAAGTGACTTCAGGTCGTGATGGAGGATGGCGCCTCCTTCCCCGGAGAGAAGATCCGCGTCCACTGGCAGCTTGATTGACGGGGACGCTGACAAGTCCAGAAGGTCTGGGAGCCATATCTGCCTCGGCCACGCAGGTGCGACGAGGATCATCCTGCACCGTGACCTCTTGAGCTGGTTGATGAGCCGGATCAGCAACGGCAATGGAGGGAAGGCGTATAGAAACAGGCCCTCCAAGGGGAACGAGAAAGCATCGCCCATGCTCCTCGGCTGGGGAAACCTGCTGGCGAACCTCCGGCACTTGGAGTTTGTCGCCGTCGCGAACAGATCGATCTGAGGTGGCCCCACCGTCGGAAGAGGCGGTCCACTAGATCCTGTCGTAGTTCCCACTCGTGGCACGAGCGCAGCTCTCTGCTGAGCGAGTCGGCAATGGTGTTTTTTATTCCTGCCAGATGAAACGGCACCAGAAACATCCCTTGGGCGACGGCCCAATGCCACAGATCTTGCGCCTCCTTGGACAGGGCTGGGCATCTGGTACCGTCCTGCTTCCTGATGTAGAACATGGTGGTGGTGTTGTCGGCGAAGATCCTCACCACCTTGCCCTTGAGGGACGGAAGAAAGGACCTGAGGGCCCAAAACACTGCATGGAGCTCCAGGACGTTGATATGGAGGGACTTCTCCGTCGGAAGCCAAAGGCCTCTCGCGTGCAGATTTTCGGTGTGCGCTCCGCACCCTTCCAGGGAGGCATCCATGGTCACTGTCTTCTGGTGGCCCGGGGTCTGGAAGTCCATGCCCGTCAGATGCGCGCGTGTGCCCCACCACCGGATTGCTCGTCGGAAACTCTCGTCGAGTGTGATCCTGTCCTCGAAGCTGCCCGTCGTCTGGATCCAGCGAGCGTCCAGGAACTCCTGTAACGGGCGCATCTGAAGCCTGCACAGGCGGATGAGATAAATGCAAGAAGACATAATTCCGAGGAGGGATTTGATGGACCTCACCCTGGCCGCGTCCGCAACCAGAATCCACTGCACCTTGCCCAAGATGGCCCTCGTCCTTTCCTCCGACGGAGAGGCCAGAAGCGTCACTGTGTCGAGTTTTGCTCCCAGAAACAGTGCGTCTTGCGCGGGCACCAGGTGGGACTTGGCGTAGTTTATGGAGAATCCCAGGTCCGTGAGTAGTTGGACGGTCCTCTCCGTGTGCTCTGCGGCGCGCTCCCTTGTCTTTGCACGGATGAGCCAGTCGTCCAGGTAGGGGTAGACGTGGATCCCCTCCAAGCGCAGCCGTGCCGCCACCGGTGCAAGGCACTTGGTGAACACCCTGGGTGCCGACCTCAATCCGAAGGGAAGGGCTCTGAACTGGTAGTGACGCCCTTGGACCACGAATCTGAGAAACTTTCGGTGTCCCTTTAGGATGGGGATATGGAAGTAAGCATCCTCCAAATCCAACGACGACAGGAAATCGCCGTCCTCCAGCTGACCCAGGACGTGCTGGAGGGTGACCATCCGGAACTTCTGTGCCTTGATGAATTTGTTCATTCGTCGTAGGTCCAGGATGGGACGCCATCCTCCTGTCCTCCTCTTCACGAGGAAGTATCTTGAGTAAACTCCGGAGCCCCGAAGCCTCTTTGAGACATGCTCGATGGCGCCTTTCTTGAGCATCGCCTTTACTTCCAAGAGAAGTTGAGGGACGAGAAGTTGAGGGACGTGATGTTCCTTCCTGGCCACGGGGAGGACGCGCGGTCACTTCTTTAGAAACTCGAGCGCGTGACACTGGGCCAGGGCGTCCAGCACCCAACGGTCGGTGGAGATGGATTCCCACACGCTGACGAAGTTCGCCAGCCGGCCTCCCACCGGGATGCTTCGGTGGGGGCCTGACCCCACGGCCGGTTCAGTCCTGCTTCGACGAGGCTTTGCCGCCTTGTCCTCCCTGGCGACGATGGCGGGGTCCGCCCGACTTGCCTCGTCCCCTGTAGGCTTCCTGTGACGACGAACGGGCCGCTTGACGGCAGGTGGAATATCCACCGCCGGAACCTTTTGAGGCACCCTGCTTGTCTCCGGTGCTCCGAAAGGGCGGCCGTCGTTGCTGGAGAACACCAAGAACCCGGGCCGTCTCAGTGTCCGTCTTGATGGCTTGCAGGGAATCGTCCACTGTTTTCCCAAATAGGTTGCTCCCGTCGAACGGCATGTCCAAAACTGTGGTCTGCACGTCCTGCGGGAAGTCTGTTGCCTTGAGCCATCCACGCCGTCTAAGGCACACGCCGTTGCCCAACTGGCGAAACCCAGTGTCAGCGATGTTCGTCGCTATCGTAATGGCGTGGTCCGACGCCACTTCTCCTTCCTGCAAGATCTCTAGGGCCTCTGCCCTCTTGTCGTCCGGTAGGAAGTCCAGCAGGGGGACGATCTTGTACCACAACTCCCTGTCGTAGCGGGCTACGATAGCCAAGGCGTTGGCAGCCTTAATCGTCGTCGCTGCCGATGAGATGACTCTGCGTCCCATCGTGGCCAATTTCTTTCCCTCGCCGTCCGGGGGGAGGTTGGCGTAGAGGCCGATGCCCCCCCCCCCCCGCTTTCTTCCTGCCCGCCGCGGAGACGACCGAGTCCGGGGTCAGCTGTGCCCAAAGGCACGAGGGGGCCGCGTCCGGGACCCGGTACATCTTCTCGTACCGATCCCTTCTCGCAGGCGTTGTGGATGGGTTCTTGAGGAGGGCGAGACCCTCATCCCAGATATTGTCCAGTAGAGGTACAGCGAGGAGCGTCTTCCTCTTGGTCTCGCGCCGTTGATAAAGGAAACCTTCCTTCTTCTTCTCTTCCGGGCAGAGCTGGAAAAGCTTGGATGCCCTGGCGATCATGGCATGAAACGATCCAATCTCCTCGGGCGGGGAAGCCCGGGGAGGAGGTGACGACGGAAGATCCTCGTCGTAAACTTCATCGTCTGTACCCGTCGCGGCCGTGTCCGTCCCCGTATCATCCCCACGGGTCATGGACGGGGAGGAGGGCTGAGCAGGGCACGATGTTTGAAAAGGAGGTGGAGGATGAATCCTTCTTCTCTTAGGAGGAGGGCTCCCAGAAGGGCCTGGCTCCGGGTCCCCCGTGGGGAGCGGTTCCTCCGTTGGTGGTAACGGCAATCTCGTCCTTATCTCCGAGCATAAGGACTGTATAGCCAACAAAATGGCCGCCGAGTTGTCTTGCGGCACTGGTTGAGGGGGTTCCGACGGGCGGTCAGGAACCTCGTCGGCACCCTCGACGTTCTCGTCATCTCCTTCGTCAGGGTCCCTCCCGACGGGCTGGTCTTCTTCCACGCCAATGCCGTGGCTTAAGACTTTGATCAGCTCCTCTTCAGAGGTTGAGGCCAAATCCACGATGGCCTCCTGCCCCCCCCTTTTTCTTCTCTGTCGGAGGTTTCATGGGGGTCCTGTCGATGGGCTTGAAAGAGGACTCCCTCCGCGGTGGTAGGGAGACTCTGGGCCCCGAGGTTGCCTCCACCGGTGTAGCCTCCACAGGCTGAGCCAGGGCCGCCGCGACTATCTCGATAGAGGCCTTGGCAGGGTGGATCAAGGCTTTCACCACCTTAGGTGCGCTCACCGCCTTCTCCTTGGGGGGAGGGTCACCACCTCGCTCCCCCTCCGATGGGGCCTTCGAGCTCGACCAGGGCCTCTCCAGAAGCTTCGCCGGGTGCTCGGACTTCCTCTTACCCGAGCCAGAGCGGTGGCTCGTGGTTGATGGCGCCGGGGAGGTTGCGCCCTGCCTGGCAACCGAAGAGCCCGACCGTTCGGAGCTCCTGGTGCCAGCGGACTCGCGGTGCTTGGCCTTCTGTTGGGCCCCCGTCGCCGGGGCGCCCTCAAAGGTCTTAGAAGACCGCCCGGACTTCTTCTTTTTCTCGCCCGACGGACTCTTCCCTTCCAGCCAGTTGGCGAGACGCAGATGGCGGTCCTTCATGGTCCGCTCCGACATGTTACCGCAAAACGCACAGTCCTTCTCCACGTGCATCTTATCCTCATGCAGGCAGTAGAGGCAAAGGGAGTGTTCGTCCTCCTTGAAGACATTCTGAAGCTGGCATCCAGGGCAGACCCTGAACAGCTTCTTGGGCGTCGAGCTTCCCTTCTCCTGGGCCATGTCCGAGATGGGCCTGAGAAACTTCTGGAGTCCTCCAAAAGCGTGGCTCGACGAAATCTTCACCCTTGAGGGGCGTAGAAGAATCCGACACGGGTCCCCGTTGATCGGATAAAGAAACGGTGGAGCTTGAGGCTCTTTTGACCGAAAAAGAGAGAATTTTCCTATGAAAAAGCACGAAAACGCACTAAAGCTTGAGAGCAATAGCACGAGGATCCCAACACTTGAACGTGCGGTAGAAATCTGAGGATGGCTGCCAGAGGCGGGGCTTAGGGAGATGGCAGTCATTGGCTGTGGTCAGTATGACGCAGAGATCAGTGATTGGTTACTACTACGAAAGACAGATCAGAAACGAAACTGATACTGATTTTTCTTTACCGAGGATTCCCAGCCTGACGACGGGGAATATTCATGAGCATGTGAATCCACACCAGACCCCATGCTGGAGAAAGGGCATGACTGCGTAGGGCCAAAGCAATGACAAGTGACGGGTGAAATCCGCTTTGAGGGCCATGTCTAATGCACCCGTATTTCATTGCTCTGGGGCACCCTAATTAATTAGATATACCACTGTATTGTGGTAGGGCACCATCTGGCTCATGTGAAGCTCCCCAGAAACGCTTGTATGAAACATGACATATGATGTCTTTTATGATTGGTCCCAGAGATCTACTTATGTTTATTTTTTACTGGCCTAACGTGGAATTATAAGACTATGATCTGTGTAGACAACAGCTAGTGATGGTTATTTGATATTTTATAGGAATTCATGTTTTATTTTGTGGTCTGTACTTTTATCAATGGTGTCGTGATTTTGATGTATTATCGTTTTTTAATAACTACAAATTGTAATGTTTTATGCTTTTATGGCAACCGCCCAATAAAGCTGTGTTAAAATTAAATTGAAAAGATCAAGGCCCAGCCTGGGCAGTATGGTGACCAGGGGCAGATGCTATATGGCCTTCACCTCTGAGCTGCATATGGGCACCCCCAATAAGAGAACCAGTGGTAGATTTAAAAAAAATCCAAGAATTGTATGAAGTGGGACTGACTAGGGCTGGCCAAATGTGGAGCAAGTGTGTGTTCATATCCCAGACAGTCCTAGAACAAGCGCTGCAGGTACACAACATCTCCCCACTCATCTATCACAGTTTAGATGAGTTCTATCCGACATTGCTGGAAAGACCAATTGAACAGGTCCTTAACCTCCTTTGAGGGCATTCTTGATTCCTTGATTTGCATACTGGCAGAAAGGGGTTAATGTTACAAATATATACAGACTTGTTAACAAGAGGTCAGCTAGCCCCTCCTCCCCCCGCCATACTTAGACCAGCTGGGAAAAAGACTTAGTGCTGCAGGGAGGTATAGAGATCTGGCCCAGCTTGTGCAGGGCGTTTGGTCATGGTTAGGGGAGTTTTCCTAAATTCCTACTGGCATTAAGACTTTAGTAAGCTATCCCAATGGTTTGTAGATCCCCAACTCTTAGTATCAGTCTATACTAGCTTAGGACCTTGGTAGAGGAACAAAGCAGTCAGGGTTATCTTAAGAGGAAGATGTGAGCTGTAGGCAAGTACTCTGAATCTTAGCTAGACAGGCACAGCAAAGAAACATTTACACATATATTTATATAAAAGACATTTATTATATTTACACCAGGATCCCTTTCAATGTTTCAGACATTTACGATAGAACACTTAGGAATAATAGAGAACACACTTCAAAGGGCACTTTCAGTTTTGTATTTGTTCGTGGTTACATTTGTAGCAATGTTAAAAACGGAAAAGACAAGGTTATCGTATTATCGGTAATTGCGTACTCATGTGCTTTTCAACAGGTCCCATGGTAATGCATTTACTCTGCAAACACATATAGGAAAGTCACTTAAAGGGAGGAAAATAAGTGGTTAGTGCAACATGAGCTAAGTGCAAGGTTGTAGAGACGGTTTCTTCGCCTGGAAAGTCTTTTAAGTCCAAAAAATGCAACCCTAGCTAAAGGCAGTTCACAGAGGACTTGAAGTCTTCACAAACAGTGAATAATGAAGAGTTCCTGCAGATTTCTTCTATTGATGCAGCAAGTTTGCAACTAACAAAGGACACTTAAAAATGGACTTGACAAAGGGACACAAGCAGCAGCTTGTGTCGGAGGTAAGAGGGGGTTGCACTCCAACGCTCTGGAGCGACTTCTTGGAATCAGGTAAGCAATAGCTTTTTCCCCACAGTACCTTTGGTTTGAAGAAAGTGTTCGTGTTGGCTTCTCCGTGATGTGGCAGCTCTGGCCATGGCCTCCTGATTCCTTGGTCTGGTGATGAAACGAAGGACAATAGACAGTGTCTTTCAGCAGCAGCAGCAGTCTCGAGGGAGGACGTGCAGCACGACTTTCAGCAACTTCTTCTGCGGTTTTGGTGCCTTTTCAGAAGCACCAACAAAGGACACAGCAGATCGCCCAGTCAATCTTCTTAGCTTCCTGCAGTCCCACACTCTGGTGAGGGTGTCTGGGCGAGTTGGAACGGATCTCTAGTGTCTCCTTACGGGTTCAGCAAAGATTTGGACAGATTCGGCCTTTCCACGACGATGCACCCGAAATGGGCATCCGGTATTGGGGTTCTGTAGCTCTGGAAACTCCTAGGACCTCGGTAGATGGCTTGTTTTCAAAGTTCATCTTGGGACTGGTTGTTCCGACTAGCCAAAGGGAAGGAGTTGTCCTCTTCGGGGCGCCTCTGTCGCATAGAAAACAGGGTCAGGACAGCAGTGGTCGCTTCACAATCTTGCAAAGGGTCTGTAGGCATCTCTGGTCGTCTTCTTCTTTGGTTACTTCACTTTCCTGTGGTCGACTTGATTTACACTCCAGAAGCCTCAACTTTTATACAGTTCCAACACACCCCTCTGCAATCTCTCTCAGCATTTTACAGAAAGGGGCGTTTGGCTGTCCAATTAGGACAGCCAGACCCTCTGTGGGAGTTGGACCTATTCAGGCGCTCTGGCAGACAAAGGGGGTGGAAAACTCCTACCCCCCACTTCCTGACTGGCCAGACACTCTGGAGCCTAGGCTGGGATACATGCTGGTTCCCGCCAAAGGCAAAAACACACGCATACCTTCTCACCCCCTCCAAAAATGGCAGAAAAAGGGCTAACAAAGAACAGCCACGCTAGTAAAGGGAGGCCCCAAGTTGGTAATTTGGTGCCCCTATTGTGAACTACTGAGGCAATGGACATAGCCTGTGGTATAAATTACACACAATAGTTGGTAGAACATGTCCACTACCACCAGCCATAACTAGGTGATTGTCTATGTGGCTAAAAAGTCACAGGAGCAGAGAAAAGGGGGATACTAAGTATCCCTTTGGCACCCCACTGAAGGTGGTGTGTGCCAATCTCTCAGACTATAGTTTTGGGAGTGATGCAGAGTATCTCTCTATCCTTAAGAACTGTAGTTACTTGAGGATATAGAAAAAGAATCTTAAAGGAGGACCAAAAAGGGTCTCCAGCAACACTGCCCATAAGGAGCAATGTGCTGAAATGGTAAAATATAGATGCCTTTAAGAGCTATGGAGCAGAGAGACTCCATAGTACAGGTTGAATATAAAGAATAGAGTTCCAAAAGAGCCCACAAGAATGAATGAGTGGAAAAAGGCTACACCCATTCAGGATTGAAAGAAAAGGGACCAGAAGTCCAGCAAAAAGTGCTGGGGGTCTCATTAGGAGAGGCGATGAAGCACAAACATGATAAATCTCCCTAACAGCCATCAACAGTTGCAATGCAGTATACAATGTTGAATTGTAAGATCCTGTTTCGCTGCCACCTGACTCCGCTCAGGCTTTCGAAAATGTATGCAGGAGTCAGTCCTATTTGCTTGAGGGGCTGCTTCCAGGTCTCAGATTACTGGCATCAATGGTGGAGTTGCCCAAAGGCGCAGACCTATTGGAAGGAGGTGTTGGGTTGGGTTCACGCTATTAAAAAGATAGACAGAGTATGCTCCTCTATTACTGCTATTCAAGGTTGAAAGGAGAGACTAGTACTATTATTTGCTACCCCACATGCCTCTGAATCTTTTTCTGACAGCAAGAGCATGCTAAGCGCAACAATGGAAAAGAACACCCTTCTGTCCAAGATGGACTGGCTCAACAAAGCATTTGACATTTACAAAATGGAGAGCCTCACGGCAACCCTCATGGAAACACACACTTATGAAGGCTGAATTGCTCCCATTCATGGAATTTTACAGGAAAGAGAAACCGGGGAGGGACCAGTCACGAACACAAAGTGAACTCTTGGACATTCATTTTTTTTCACGACTTCTAATAACACCACTGCCGCCTCGAATGAGATACAATAGTGAGGAAATACCAGAAAGACCCTTTAAGCATCAAGAGAAACTTGATTTGTCAATTTGCCTTCTTAAATACTTTACTTATCAGCACCACAAGCCCCCGTTTCGGGCAGCAAACATAACCCTGTGTCATTAAAGTTTGGGAAGGGAAATATATTCTCGTGTTAGCTTCCAGAACGTCACTACGCTTCCAATAATGCATCATTGCCACAGGAGATTCCATTATAATTTCGTTACACTGCACACAGTAAAGTTGGTAAATGACGAGCATGACTGTATTGTTTCTTTAAAGGATCCATGCTGTCGCTTTGGTGTGCATTATCATTGTCCGTTGTTTATGATTATTTAGCTGGAAAAAAGAATAAACAAATCTATAAAAAAGAAAAGCTGGACCACCATGCTGGATTCCTTTTCTGCATCACACGCGCATGGGAGGGATAAGGCTCCACAGTTGTCCTGGGTGCTCCACGACACTGTCAGCAGATTCTATACTGAGCGTGACTTGTTTGTCAAGTCTGCACCATGACACTCCCGCTGAGGGGAAGTCACATTGCATTTGAGTACCGCTGCAGCTTCAGACCAGGGCAAGATGTGAGGGTACGACATCCTTTCATCGCCTGCCTGTTCATACCCAGGCTTTTTAACGTGCACATTCCATCGAATGTGCTCATCGAATTTTTTAAGGGGTTGAGGGGTGGGGGGTGGGAAAGGGTAGATAAGGGTTTGGGAAGGTGGTCAATAGCAAAAAATAAGTGTGGGAGGGGGTTGAGTGGGTACCCCGGGCGGGTGGGTACCCCCCCCCCCCCCAAAAAAAACGAAAAAAAAAAAACGAGCACATTCAATGGAATGTGCACATTAAAACGCCTGGGGATGAACAAGCAGGTGATGAAATGACATGGAACCGATGATTTAGTGTAGTACATGTGGCAAGCACCTCCCTCGGGGTGTTGAGGGCGTGACCAGGGAATTCTCGCCACGCCTGCATAACTGCAGGTGGTGCTAAATAAAATTCAGGTAAGCCCTGCATTCTGCTCTCCCACACCAAACCCCCGCTTCTAGATAATACGGCCACATTGTTAACTTTCCACCCCATCGGCACAGACACCCTCATTGCCAAAACAATACTTGCACACCTCTTGGATGACGCATACCCATTTCAAGCCACATCCAATTGCATCACGACCCTCACACTGCAAAAAATCTTTCCCACCTCAAAAAACCATCTCCTGACCACAAGCTCCCAGAAAACTACAGCTCCACTACTATCCTGCCACACCTTGCCAGAATCATTGAATGCGTCATGGAACTACAACAACACATTACTACAAACAACCCCTTCCAATCTGTATTTCGACCTGGACACAGCACCGAGACCACTGCACTTCACATCCTCAATGACCTCCACAACATCACAAACAAAGGATACACAGCCCTATTCTTACATCTGAATCTCTCTGTAGCCTTTGACACCATCAGCCACACCATTCTACTCAACCTCCTATCCCCCAGGATGACTCTCTTAGATAGATCCTAGGCAAACAAAAAACATCCAGCATCCATTTCAAGCAATATGCAAAGGACATGTAAATATACTTCCAAATCTCATCCCCTTAACACCTCTACATCCTCCTATCTCTCCACTATCACCACTGAGATGCCTACCCACTTCCTCAAGCTCAACCCTTCAGAAACAGAATACCTCCTTATCTGCCTCCCAGGCACACTCCCAACCTCAGACCCTGTATCAAAGAACTTAGCACAGACAATCCACAAATATCCCTCTCCATACCAATAAAATCCATCGGCTTCACCAACAAACACCACTTTTCCTTCAAATACCACACTGCGTCTGTCACCAAAACATGCAATCTGATTCCAAGATGGCCGCCGGCACTGAGTAGATGTGCCGACGGCGCTCTCCTGTCCCGGCTGATGTGAGATGCCCACCGCCCCATCAACAGGCTTCAGTAGTGGCCATGAAAGACCCTTGGGGAGTGAAGAAGTGGAGCAGAGCTGACGGGTGGTGTCAGGCAGCCGGTGCAGCACTCTGGGAGCGGCGCTGTCGAGAAGGGAGCCGTCGGGAGGAGTAGGCGCAAAAGAGCCAGGGCGGCGAGGGGCGGCATCGAGAGGGCCGGTAGGCTCTAGGGAGAAAGGTGCATTGAGGAGAGTGAGCCGCAAGCCCGACGGAACTCTGGAAGCGGGTTGCAGGAGCGGGTGAGCCCGCGGAAGCAGCTTCATGGTCCGCCCCCCCCCCGTGACGAGAGGGAGAAGTACACCTGGAGGGGCCGCGGCAGTACAGTGCTGATTTGAGATGTGCCATTGAGAGCAGGAAGGAGAAGGACCTCCGTGGAGTTACAGGCGCGGCGGGGCATCGGAGGGGCCAAGCGGGAGCGGGAGAGCTGGTGAAGGCGATACGGAGACACGCCCGCCCCTGCTGACATGGCGGCACTCCATGACTGAGAGGTCTGCCGCACGTGACACCCTGCATCGCCATACCAAGTGAGTAGGAGCAGTGGCGGGAAAGCTAGTGACGAGCGGGAGACTACCAGCGGATAATTAGAGACCCGGAAAGCGAGTGGAGGCCAGGGAAGCGGCCCGGGGCAGAGGGCGAGAGCCGCCCCCCCGTCTAGTGCCCTCCGAGAGGCAGGTGCTTTGTAGAGTCCCGTGGCAGGTGGAGGAGAGGTCATGGGTCGTGCAGCGAGGCAACAGGGCGCCGACTGCCGAGAAGTGCGGCCTTGAGGTGGATACGGTGTCAGGCCCGATTAGCTTTCCCTGGCCCCCCTGGAGTGGAGAAGAACCCGGCTCGAGAGCTGCATGGAAGCGGGATACCCCCATGTTGTTTGAGGAGGATCTGAGTAAGGGGACAGAGCGGAACTGCCTAGGGGAAAAGCAAGGACTGGCATAATCTAGGAAGCCTCAGCTGAGGGTGCAAGAGAAGGTTGTATACGAATTGTTCGTTTTACAACTGTTCGAATTACAATTGACCTTTTCACAATTGACCGAATTGTGAAGGTCAATTGTAACATATATGATGGGGGGAAACCCCCACAACCCCCCACCCAACGCCAAACCCTATATATATCAATTGTGAAAAGGTCAATTGTGACCCTTTAAGTTCAGTCAATTGTTCATTCGAACAATTGTAAACCAACAATTTGGGTAATACCCAAGAGAAGCGGCATTTGGCAATTCATCACCCCTCCTCGGCAAAGCACGGCGGGTAAAACATCTAAGGAGGATCGCAGTGGCAGAAAGCCTTGACCCTTTGTGGCATTAAATTCCGGCCCTTTCAGGCATAGTGGGGGGGCAGCGGAGCAACGCTTTCCTACGGTCTGCCTTTCAGGAACACTATATAGGCATAAGTTTTGGGGAACTGAGCAACATGACCACCAATACCTAAAGTAAAGGGGGGAAAGTGGTTCAAGCCATGGGTGACACAGTGGGCACGCTCCCTGCAATCTGGCCAGTGTATACCCCGAGGGAAGGCCCTGGGTCATCTCGTGAGACGGTCGGGGAGGATTCTGAGCAGGGAGTTTCGGAGGAACAGCCGGTGATGTCCAGACAGGAATTCCTGGGGGAGCTGCACGCATTTACAATGAACTTGGCAAAGACTTTCCAGGACCAATTTCAACTGATGAGAGCAGACTTGAATGAAGCCCTAGGAGAGATAAAACAACTGGGGGAAAGGACAGACACTCTGGAAAAAGGCCTCCAAGAAGTAGTGGATGAAACTACAGCTAACAGTGAAGCCTTAGATAGGTTGGACGTGGCTACAAGAAATCTTGATGTCCAAATGGAAGATTTGGAGAATAGATCCCGAAGGATCAATATCAGAGTGAAATTGCTGCAGGAGTCGGTGTTAGACAAGGACTTGAAAGCGGTGCTTCAAAGCATTTTTGCCGACATCCTGGATGAGGGGAACCCTGAGAGGGTTGAGCTAGACCGAGTACATAGAGCTGGACAGATGACCAAAGGCCAAATGGCGAGACCTAGAGAGGTCCTGGCAGCTTTTGCTAGATACACCCAGAAGGAGGCATTTCTTCGAGCGGCACAGCAGCGGGAGCCCATTATGTTCAAGGGGCAGCAGATCGCATTATTTCAGGACTTGGCGAGTAGCACGCTCATGAAAAGGAGACAAATGGGCCCACTGTTAAAGGTTTTAAACGAGAAGGACATACGGTACAAATGGACTTTCCCGTTTGGCCTGCTCTTTGAATGGGTGGGAGCCCAGAAGCGTATTACATCCCTACAGGAAGGGGCTGATCTCCTTCGAATAGAGTTTGAGGAAACTCCTCTGAGCGCAGGTGCACAGGGCGCGACGGTTCGCACCAGGATGAAACCCTGGAGATGGACGACAGTAGGAGAGAAAAGGAGAAGAAGTGGCAAGGATGGCAAGAAGCAGCGAAAAGGAAATTCAAGTGAAGAGAGGAACGGGACATCCATTGACTCCTGAATTACGAAGGCGGTAAAAAGGGGTGGTGGGCCTCTAAAAGGATAACTTTAGTCATGGGTCATAGGAGGAGCAACCAATTTGGGTACAGAAAGGGAGGAGATGCCCAAGTTAGGAGTGGTGAGCAAGCGGGAAGAGGGTGTCCTTCCAGGGAGGGAGGGGAAAGGGGGAGGAGGGGATGAGACAAGGGGAGGGGGCGGACGAGTCATTCAAAGAGGGGAGGGGAGAGAGGACAGTAGCTCATAGTAAGGCCCAAGTCTCAAGTTCTAACTCCTTAAGTGGTTAACGCATAATGTGAGAGGGCTGAACTCCCCACTAAAGAGGAAAAAGTTGGAGCACTTTGCGAGAAAGGAAAGACCCGACATTATGGGGCTCCAGGAAACGCACCTTGTATTCAAGGACCAGGGAAGGTTGAAGCTGCGGGGATTTTCATGCCTCAGGGCATAGTAAAAGAAGGGGGGTAGCTCTGGCCATTAGGACCACGGTTGACTTCAGAGTTGAAGCAGTGACGAGAGATAGAGGGGAGATACATTGTGGTCGGGGGGAAATATCAGGATGCCCCTTACACAATTACGGTTGTATATGGCCCTAACTCTGGTCAGGAACAGTTTTTGCTGCGGGTCCTGAAAGTATTAAAAGAACATTCTTGGGGCAGATTGTTTTGATGGGAGCCTTGCATATCGCTTGGGATAGGGAGAGGGACAGAAATTGTAAACAAGTGAGGGATCGGGGGGCGGTGATGTCGGCTGAATTGAAGGAAAAGATCGGTAGGCTGGGATTGAGGGATGTATGGAGAGAACTAAAGGGCGAAGAGGAGGGTTACACCTTCTTATCTGGAGTTCATGGATCGCAATCCAGAATGGTGGGAGGCATTTGTGAGGTGAATGCGGGACTGTAGAAATAGCGGACCATAAGATAGTGTTGGCGGTTCTGGAAATGGGTAGAAGGGTGAGGGAAGTATGGGGCTGGAAGTTTCCAAGGGCAGTCCCAAGAGACCCGGAAGTTCAGGGGGACATCGAAGAGAAGATTAGGGTCTTCTTTGCTGTTAATAGGAAGGAGGATACGGGGGAGGAGGTACGGTGGGACGCATTCAAGGCTACTATCAGGGGGGACCTAATTGCAGCAACTGCTTTTCGCGTGAAACAATTGAAGGCTTTGGAGGCCCAATTAGAGCCTGAGGTGGAAGCGGCTAGACAGGCAGCGGGTATGACCCCATCCCGGGTAGCCATGCGGGAATACAGAAAAGCGTTGGGACAGTTAGAACTTTTGCGTACTAAAAAGTCAGAGGGTGCACTGTTAGCAGGGTGAGACAAAAATATTATGCGAAGGCAAATAAGGCTGATACGCTTTCAGCAAGGCTACTCAGGGGAAAAGGGCAAAAAATGCCATTACAGCGTTGAAATTGGGCTCTAGGGAAAGGGTCACAAAGCGGGAAGAAATGCAGGAGGCTATAGCGGGGTACTATGACTCCCTTTATGCATCCCACACCCCCTTAGCGATAAGCAGGAAAAGTTTTTACAATCTGTACAGCTACAGGAAATTGTTAGGGAGACGAGGGAAGCCCTAAACCGAGAAATCACGGAAGAAGAAGTTCATGGGGTGATTAGAGTCCTCCCAATAAACAAAGCCCCAGGCCCTGACGGTTACACTGCAGCATTTTATAAACTGTTTATGACGCAGCTGGCCCCGCAAATGACTGCTCTATTCATTTAGTTTCAGCAGACAGGTAAAATGGTCCCGTCCATGGAGGAAGCAAAGGTGACCCTTGTTCTTAAACCACATAAGGACCCGGAAGAGAGAGCAGCCTATCGCCCCATTGCCTTGATCAATATCGATGCCAAGATATATACACAAATTCTGGCTAACAGGCTGGATGCCATTCTCCCTTTTTTGATACACCCCGATCAAGCAGGTTTCGTCAAAGGCCGGCAAACCGCAGACGATATCAGGCGGGTGGCCCATTTAGTCGAAAAGGTCCAGCAAACGAACACACTTGCGGTCCTGGTGGCACTCGAAGCGGAAAAAGCTTTCAACCGCGTGGAGTGGTCCTTTCTGTTCCGAGTAATGGAAAAGATGTGCATTGGGGGGGAATTTCTGACAATGGTTCAGGCCAATTACCAAGCCCCGTCAATTAGAATAATGGTGAATGGGATAGCTACCAGACGGGTTAATCTACAGAGGGGAACAAAACAAGGCTGCTCGCTATTCCCAATCCTTTACGCAATTTATTTGGAACCGCTCTTGCAAGCGATTAGGGAGGCGCCGGAAATAAGGGGCATCCAGTTTGGGGGGGGGGGGGGGGACAACAGAAGGTCGCAGCCTTTGCTGATGACATGTTGCTTATGTTGACAGTACCGAGAGAATCGCTCCAAGTTAGCTTGTCCCTGTTGGAAAAGTTTGGGGAGGCCTCAGGGCTAAAGGTTAACGCTAACAAATCTGAGGTCCTAAACCGAACGCTTAGGGGAATAGAACGGGACGAGTTAAAGGGGGGCACTCATCTCCTTTGGAGCCCGGGAGGGATTAGATATTTAGGGGTGAGAATAACAGCTACTCTGGCCGAGTGGTACTCAGCGAATTTTCCCCCTCTTCTTAAGGCAATCAAGAGGGATTACCAAAGATGGTGAGGCCTTAGGGTATCTTGGTTAGAGTGGATTGCAGCGGTAAAGATGGTAACACTCCCGCGGCTGTTGTACTTATTCCAGGCGATCCCGCAGCCGGTTCCCTCAAGATTTTTTAAAGAGTTGGGGACCCAGACTAAAGAATTCGTATGGGAAGGGAAGAGACCTAGGGTGAGTGGTAGTTTGCTGATGGCTCCCAAGAGAGAAGGAGGCCTAGCGTTACCAAACTTTCGACGGTATTATGAGGTAACACAGCTAGGAATCATTAGGGAATGGTTGAAGGGGGAAGAAAGTCAGCAAGAGAAACTCGGTGAGAATGGATAGAGCGGTGGCCCACCGCAATCTATCGGAAGTGCTTTGGCTCCCCAAAGAGCATAGACCTCGGCAGCTTTACAAAAGCACTATAACCAAGTTAATGGCAGATACTTGTGATACATTGGTGGGATCTAAGGGAATCACTACGTACCCATCCCCATTTACCCCCCTTTTTGGTAATGGAGACTTCACCCCGGGTCTGGAGAAAGGAGCATTTGAGAGATGGCAGGAGGGAGGCTGTGGGAAGCTATGTGACATGTTTCGAGGAGGAGAATTGCTGTGGTTTGAAGAATGTAAATGAGAATTTGCAATACAAGAGGGAAAGATTGAGATACGCACAGATAAGACGCTGGGTACTTCATCTGGGAGTTAGGATGGCGGCAACTCGGGAACCAACACAGTTTGAAAGATTCCTACTGACCAATGTCGTAAAGAAAGGCCTAGTTTCTAATATCTATAAGATTTTAGATAGCTCGCATTCGGATCCTCAGTGGGCTTACATGCAGAATGGGAAAGGGTTCTAGGGAGAGAAATCAGTAGGGCTGAGTGGGAAAGATTGTGGAGGAGGATATCTAAATTGGCTAGAGCGTCCCAGCTCCAGGAAGCGTGGCATAAGATTTTATTCGGGTGGCACTATACCCCTGCCCGGCTTCATAAGGTGTTTCCCACAAGATCGGGTAGTTCTTGGAGGGGCTGTGGTTCGGCAGGAATAGCAGAACATATTTGGTGAAGGTGCCCTAAGATTGCATCCTTTTGGGAAGAGGTTCAAAGGGTGCAGGAGCAGGCTTTTGGCCCGGGGGACGCACAAACTCCAATACAGATCCTCTTGGGCATCCGTGGGGCCTACGAAGAGGGGGGAATCAGAGGAAGGGAGAAAGCAAAAGTGATGCTCACTCTTGCAGCTTTGTTGTTGATAGCTCAGAGATGGAAGAGCCCCGAGATCCCCATGAAACAGGATTGGCTACGGAAAATTTGGGACATAGTGGCCATGGAGTGGGCAATTTACGCCATGGAGGATAAAGTGCAAAACTTTGCTGTGGATTGGGGGGAGATTATGACTTTTCTTAAAGATGACTACAGAGTGATGTGGTGCCCGCAGCGCCTGAGACTACTTGAACTACAATAAGGTGGAGGGACTATCCAGAAGAAAGAAGATTTAGGTTTTGAATGCTCGTCACTTCGAGGGGTGGGAGGGAATGTTTTCTTTGCTTTTGACTTGTAAAATTCAATAAAAACAGTTTTAAAAAAAACATGCAATCTACAAACATGCAATCTACAACTACACCTCCTATGCAAGATCAGACACACCCTTCCCCCTGATGACTTCCACACCGCAGTCCAAGCCCTGGTTATGTCCAAGGTGGACTCAGGAAAGCTCTACTCAATGGACTGCCAGATAGCAACCTTACCCCCTGCAAGCCATACAAAATGCATCAGCAAGACTCATTCTCCAACTCATTCTACGCAACCATTCACATATCACTCTGCTCTACTGGCTGCCTGTACCTTAGAGAATTGCATGTACTGAAAAGACTGAACTTTTTATTCAAAGCCATCCACCTCAATACCCCATCCTACCTTCACAGAAAACGCAAGCCGATCACCCACACAAATACTAGACTACCATGCCAGCATCTTCTACACTTTCCATTCTGCAAACTAACATGCATACAAAACAAGCTTTTACCTACTGGGCCCCCAGAGTATGAAGCGCCCTACCTCGTCACATTCGCACAGCAGCCTCAATCACCACTTTCAGAAAGAGCCTCAAAACATACCCACGTAATCTAGCTCCTCTACTTCCCATGCTACCACTTACCTATCCTAATATTTCTATCCCATCCCGGAAACATTTTGTAGCTTCTGTTTCACCTCCCACCTTTTGAACCTCAAACTAGATTCTAAAGTGCTCCGAGAAGTCTGGCTAGGGCCAGTGGTGAACATAAAACTGACAGGATCATGAAATTGGCACGAGCACTTTGGGCCTTTTATTTGTTTCTGCTTTTTGATAGTATCCTGGTAAATCGGGCCATTCCCAAATCATGGAAAATAACATATAGTTTCCATTTTCAAGAAGGTAGACCAACTCCTTTTGCAAGTTAGCTATCACACAATCGCCCCCCTGGACGCAGACAGTAACATCTTCTCTGCCTTACTCTTAAAGGAGATTGAGGATTGGATTGCATCAACAAACCATCCATCTAAATTTCAGACATAGTTCTGGAGAGGGATTGGAACAACAGCTAATGGCATGGTGATTAACAGAATGGGCTTGCAGAAAAGGGGGCTGACCCCTTGTATGTTGCATGTGTTGACCTGACCCTTGTCTTTAATATGGTGGACAGATCTTGTCTTTGGGCAAAACCTAGTAGTTGGAATTTCCCAGCCTCCCTGTTATCCATTTTACTACACATTTATTCTGATACAAAGCTCAAGGTTAGCCAAGACACACAGGGCTCAGATTCAGAGGCTATACTGACTGTCAGGGGTCGGGGGCAGGGGTGCGTCTTAGCCCTCTGCCTCTTTAATTTATATATATCAGATCTAGGGGAGTTTTTGGACCCCATTTAGTTTATAGCTCCCAAAATTGGTTAAAAAATATGTATTTGGCTTGGCTACATGGATGATGTTCTCCTAATGGATAGAATCCCAGTGGGATTACGACGACGCCTGAATTGCTATTATGCTTATGCTTTTTAGAATAATCTACAAGTGAACACATCTAAGACCAATGTTTTGTGTTTTAATTGTGTTGGTTTGAGGTTTGAGATCATCAACATATTCCTGGTCGTTGGGTGGTAATTCACTTTGTCATGCAATCCACTAAATACCGGACTTTTACCTTGATGAGCGTACCTATAAGGGCTTCTATGCATGAAAAACCTATGGAAAGAGGAACCCAATTTGGAATTCAAAGGTGTGTCATTGCTGGAAAATGTTGCCACTTCACATTTACCCCTTTAATTTCCTTCTACAAAACCTGCGCTTTTATATGGCCTTGAGATCAGCTCCTTCTCTGAAGTATTCGACTTTAGTAAACTGGAAAGTAAAATATGGCACAAAAATCTTAACATACCCAATTGCGACCCTATAGTTATGCCAAGGTATGAACTAGGTATGATGTCCATGAGATGTATTTTCTTGTGGAAGGCAATTTTATTATTTAGGAAAAATATTATAGGGGCTTCGAACTCTCTGCTTTAATTACATTTTTATTTTATATTTTTTTATTAAACTCCTGTAACTCTACAAGCATCAAGGCGTGGTTCTCAAATTCGCAAAACAAACATTACACAAAACACGTATGAAATCCTACACAAGGAAATAATGGTACAGATTGGTTATTCAAATAAATGAGTTTTCAGATTCTTTCGAAAGGATAGGAGATCACTTTCGAGACATAGGCCTAAAGGAAGGGAACTAAATGCTTGGGAGGCCCGTTAGGCAAAAGAATTTCCATTTCCTTTCATTTTTTGGGGACGGGGGCATGTTAAAAGCAAGGTATTGCTTGATCTAAAGTTTCTGTCCGGCTTATAGAGAGTAATTCACTCTTTAAGGTAGCCAGGGGCATTGCCATAAGTTGCCTTGTGTGCAAGGACTGGAATATTAAATGGAATTCTGGCTTTGATAGGCAACCAGTGAAGTATTCTTCTGTGTTCAGAGATATGTTCTCCTCGAGGTATGTTTTTAATAATCCAAACTGCATCATTTTGTACAGTTTGAAAGATCTGCAGATCCTTTTTTGAGGCGCCCCCAAGCAGGGTGTTACAATAATCCATCCAAGATAGGATGGTAGCTCTTGCTAAAGTTTCACAATTTTTGTCTGAGATTAGCGGTCTGATTTGTCTTTAACGCTTTAAATAATGCTGAGAATTTTGAACTATTCCCTTTGCTTGGGCTTCTTAACTAATAGAGCAATCCATGTAAGTGCCCAAGGTTTTTACTCTGGATTGTGTTTCTATGATGCAGTCTTTTAATCTAATGTTAGCATACCTCGGTTCTAGTTTAGTTCTTAAATGTGTTAGGCCAAAGATCAGCAACTCTGTTTGTACTTCATTTAAGCACATCCATTGTTTTCGCATCCATTGCTTTATTATCTTAAATACAGCGTTAAATTTAGAGCTGTGCTGTTTGTAGTCTCCCGTCAGTTCCGGCAACAATTGAGTATCGTCTGCGTAATTCGTAAATATGACATTTGTATCCTCAAGCAAATCACAGAGGAGTTTCATATAAAGATTAAATACAGCTGGCAAGAGACAAGCTCCTTGTGGGACGCTGCATGTCATAGGGAAAAAGTTGGAGCGTTTCGTGCTTGGATGTTTAATTTTAAATGTAAACGTAAATGCACTTGCTAAATGGAGTGCGAGCTTAGACCTCCTTGTAACAAATCCAGTTTCTCCACAGAAGAAAATACTTGATGCAGACGGGAACGATACCTGTGATAGGAGCGGTTCTTTTAAAATGTACGATGACCTGACCCTTGAGAACAAACGGAGTGACACTCTTCCACTTTACATTTCACGCTGTCCAGATAGCCGCATTATGAGGATGTTTTTAAGAAAGAGGTTAAACCTTATCCATACACGTGAGATTCTTTTTATTGTGGGGCAGCTGTCAGAATAAGTTGTGTAGGTTTTGTAACAATGAGGTAGGTTCAGCTAAAGCAGCTTTTTATCCAGTGTAGTGCTCAGCAGGAAAAAGTACTTTTTTCTACCAAATTTGTGCATGATGTGACGTTTCGGAACAAATGTTATTTTTTGGGTTCAAATCTTGGGTGACTATTTTACACCTTTATTAATTGTGTAGATATCCTTTTTAACTTCTTTAAAACTTGATGGATTTTTTTAATGGAAATGAATTGTATTATAGAAGGAATTTATTTTGTATGTGTATTTTCTTTACTGCTGTTGAATTTTACATCCCTAATTTTTGAGAATTTAATGAATTCATAGCGTTTCGTTGCATGTACATTGGTTGTTGGGACAACGAGTTTGTCTAGGAAGCAAGACAATGCAGTGCAACACAGGTCCGAATCCCAATCCCGTACTTAAAAACCACGTGCTAGTATAAAGTGCGCTATAAATTAAGGATAAAAAAATAGACCAGTACTAAAATAACATTAAAAAAATTAAATAAAATACCCAGTCATCTGGGCACTTTTCACCATACACTCATGGTCAGGGAGGAGCCATGTTCAAAGCAACTACAAATAAACTGATTTTGAGGAAAGAGGTGAAGACCCATCAAAAATTGCTGTAGCTAGTGTGTTTCACAATAAAATGCAGAGAGAAGTGGCACACAGCAAATGAAGGCAACCAGAGAGGACATGGACAATTTCATTTCATCGCAAATGGAAGAAACCTGTGCAAGTCATTTGATATAGGGTAAATAGAGTTAAAAAATGTGTACAAAATCTGCACAAGTTGAAATGGATTTCAGACACAGTACCTGAAATAATCAAACGCAGTGGAGTAGATCTTCTCACGCATTATATTTCTAATTGTGGCATTGGATATCACATCAGCATGAAGCAGAGAGAGTCCCAGGGAGAGCAACCTAGAGTTAGAAAGAGGCATTAAATCCAGTGACTGAAAAGCACACCACAATATGCCATGCAGCAGACCGCGCAGTAGCAAACAGCATTCAATCCTTGCTAATGATTAACACTATACTGAGTATAAAAGAGTGTGAACTCACTCACTTATTCAACTTCCTTTTTTTCCATGTTTTATGTATGTAGAATAAATACCTCTGTTCACAGGCTACAATGAGAGCTAAAGTATGATCAATGCACCATTGAGTTTTGATTGGTTACAAAGAAAAATCCCCCTTGTAGATACAATGTTATTTTAAAATAAATAGAACAAGAATAGCCGTCACCACTCTCCTGTTCTTTTTTGCAGAAACATAAGTCAAACCACACTGATTAATCTGCTGACAGTGCAATTTTTATTTTATAGACTATTAGGTAAAAACATAAAATAGAAAGCTAGATGGGGCTAAAACAGACTCAAATATTCACTAGCAAAGAGTTTCAGGTCGATAGGAGGATAAAGCGAGAACTTACTTGAATCGAGGGCCGATTGCTGCAACATGCCGGTTCATGCTTCCTTTCGCCCCTCCAATGTTTAGTGACAAGGACCGCTGCAAGAGACTGGAGAAGATCTCCACTTGGTCCGAGCTGCAGTACTTGGCTATTTCAAACCTCTGGATCAAAAACTGGGAAAAATGGTATACAAAGACATGGTCAAACGAAAAGGACCAAAAAACAAAAAAGAAAACTTTTGAACACTGGATTTGATTGACTAACAGGATGTGTAGATGACAAAAAATGCAGAGGCAAGCTCATTGCGTTCATTTCATTTTGTCTGTGTGTTATGCAGATCTAGAAAGCATACTTTCCGCGAATAAAAGTAAGGTATTGTGATTACTCTAAACAATCTAGGTTACAAGTGCAATATCCCGATAATGATGTCGCCAATACATATAATTTTATTGCAGTTAATTCATATAAAAGAAATTCAAGTCACATGTAGATCTATTTTGAACATATATTTGGTTGCCACGTTTTTCGCACTGTTGTGTTTTTTTCAAGGCAAATATGTAGATTTAAAAAAAAAAGAAATGATATAAAACATGCGATATAGAGATTTTTGTACAACCCTTAGTAGATGAGGGCTGTACAACATCTAACTAAGTGGTGGGGTAGTGCACCTAGCTTAAAAGGTAAGCCATACCGCTCTATAGTAGGAAGTCTGGCAGAGCAGACAGGCTTAACCGAATGCAGGGGAAAGAAGACAAGTCCACAGAGTGGCACAAGAAAACCACAGTTACACATAATTATATTTATTAGTTCAAATAAATACTTAGGTAGACATAGCAAAATTATACAGTGTATGCATAAAACGCTTGGCAATGAAGACCCTTCTCCCCTCTATAACTAAAATGCAAGCTCACTATCACGATAGGCACAGAGCACATAGTGACAATGCGGGAAGGGGAGAATAGGGCAGCCAGACATTAAAACACAAAGCATTAAAGTCAGAAACAGGACAACAATTGCCAATACCAAACACAGTCTCAAAATCCCTAACCTTCGGTTTCTATCACCCCCCTTGGGGGTTTGGTTTCTCTTGCCCCGCCTTGGGGTCTGGTTTCTCTCGCCCCCACCTTGGGGTCTAGTTTCGCTCCCCCCACCTTGGGGTCTAGTTTCTCTGGCCCTGCCTTGGGGTCTAGTTTCTCACACCCCGCCTTGGGGTCTAGTTTCTCTTGCACGCCTCGGGGTCTGCCCCCCCACCACCTCAGCGTCCCGTTTCCCTCCCCCCACTTTGGGTTTCATTTCTCAGCATTCTGATGCAGACAATAGGTCACTCACAGATAGATTTCCCAGGTGCGCTCCAGCCTTTTAAGGACATGTCTGTGGCAAGTGTTAGTTGGGGCGATGGTTGTTGAAACAGAGCCCCCTTCAATAGTTTGTCTCGTAGGGACCACCACTCCAGGGCTTGAGATACTTTCCTTGAGACCTGAAGAAGATCTGAGGTACATTTCCGAAATGGAGGCCACTGAGTACTGAGGAGCCACTGAAGCAACATTGTGCGTAGCTGAGCCTCTGACACTACAAGAATGCGGGCAGACATAAAAGCCAGCAGAGGATGTAAAACAGAGGTTAGAACCTTCTCCCGAGATAGCAGGACATAGACCATCTTGGAGATGTTCGTCACTCGATCCTCTGGTGGGAAGGCTCTGCCCAGGCGAATGTCGAAGACCAACCCGCTATATCGGAGGGACTGAGGGAAACCTGAGACTTCTTGAAGTTCACGGAGATGCCCAAGCTGTGCAAAAGACTGTATGTGCAGAAAAGATGCGCCGCTGCTGGTCGGGCAGCAAAGTCCGACGAGAAAGAAATGAAAACCTTCCCTTCTGAGGAAAGCTGCTACCACTGCACTGCAAGCAGCTTGGTGAAGACCTTGGATGCCAAAGGTAGACCAAAAGGCAAGACTTTTAATTGGTATTGGCATTGCCCCACTGTGAATTTCAGGTGGTACTTGTACTTTTTGTGGATGGCCACATACAAGCATGTGTCCTGGCGATCTAAGTTGACTAGCTATTCCTGAATTTCAAGGGTTTGAAGGATCTCAGCCAGAGTAACCATCTTGAACTTGTCTTTGCAGAAGTACAAATTCAAGAGCTGCAGATCCAGAAAGGGACATAAGACACTGTATTTGTTCAGCACAAGGATTGCTTTATTTTTTCATTAAGTGTGCTATAGTTAATAACTTTTCACACTATTCATAAAAATATTAAAATATCAAAAATACGTATTTAAAAAAATCAATTATCATATTAGTGCAATTCATTTAATACATTGCATTGGCAACATCATGCGTTTTACACTTATACTATATTCATGAGGTCCTCATCTACAATTTTAGATATCTCTTGACAAAAAGTAATGACCGCTCTAATTCATGGTTATGCTAGAACATATCTGTCTTCAGTGCAAAGGCTTAGCGAGGGGAGGGCCTGAGCGGGCAAGGCTCACCCAAATTCTGTAAATGCACACTCAGCAGCATTGTGTGGGCATTTACAGATGTTAACGTCACTGCAGTGGGCCCAACTGCATTAGCTTCAGGCCCCACTTGTTAGACAATGCTGGCTACGCCTCTGCTTCAGTGCCCCATATGTAAATACAAAGCCTCACAGTAATACCTTCCTCTTATTCTCAAGCTGTTTGCATTGGCCAAGAGGTGCCTAACAGTTTCCTGGGCATTTTCCATTTTGCACTGTCGCTGCTCATGTGGAATTTTTAAGTGCGGTTCTGTCACCACCAGGCATGGTCGGAGGTTAAATCATAAATTCCTGTCTAATTATGGGGCTTGGAAATTTCAGTAAATAAGGTTTTAAGTTACTTACCTGTAACTCTTTTTCTCCGGCATGGGTCTGGCATGAATTCACATGCTCATGAATATTCACTGTCGTCAGGCTGGGAATCCTCAGTCAAAGAAAAAAAAGTTTTGCTTTCAGCTTGAAAACTATTTCTCCTCTAAACCAATGTCTTCTGGGTTATACTGACCCCATCCAATGACAGTCCTCTCTCTAAGCTCCACCCCTGGTGGCCATCTTCAGATTTGGTAAGCACTTAAAGTGGCAGTAGAAACCAGCCACAGAGCGGAATGCGGAAGGGTTTCCATGTGAATCCATGCCAGACCCATGCTGGAGAACAAGAGTTACAGGAGTAACTTAAACATTATCCAGCATGTGGTCCAGCATGGATTCACATGCTCATGAATAAAGATTACATAGCAGTACAATACACACGCACAGGAGGTGGCAAGGCTCAACTGAAGTAGTAACACTTACCCCCGGAACCGACTCACAGCAAGTGAACAAGTTGCGCAGCACTGCTTGGCCGACCCGGGACTCCTCCCTGGAATCCGAGTTAACGCAGTAGAACCTTGTGAAGTGTACGTGGACTTCCACGTAGCAGCCCTGCAGATGTCGAGCAGGGGGACCCCAGAGAGCAACGCTATTGTTGCAGCAATGGCTCTGGTGGAGTGGGCTCTTTGAAAATGACAAATCAATTAAAAAAAAACATCGAGAAAACTCAAAGTCGTGTTCCAGATGCAGCGTGCAAGCGGGCAGAAAAAAAGCATGGGACGTTTTGACATGCTATATATACGACATCTGAAGTCACTTCCGGCGCAGACAATCAAGAGCCGCGCAAGACGGATCGACTATCAAGCCGAGGTCCACTAAACCCCCTGGCAAAATGTTTCCAAGCAGCAGAGCTGGATGATGGAAATCTATCAAGATGAGGAATCTGCGGGAGAAAGGCAATCCATTAAAGGCCTACCCGGTGACCTCATGTAACGGGATATGGCGGCGAGGTGCACCTTGATAGAGGTGTGAGTAGGAGCTGCGAGGCTGTGACACGCAGAGGGGTCATCTTCTGACCCCGGCACCACACAGAGAAGAGCTTCCACTTTCGGCCATAGCAAGTCAACATTGACGAGGCTCTGGCCTTGGCCAGATGTCCTTACATTCCACAGGTAAAGCATAACATCCAAACCCAAGGGCTGCAAGAGCTATGCCTTTAGGTTCAACGACTCCGGGTCATGGTGCAGAATCGCCCCTCCCTCTCTGGCGAGAAGGTCTGGGAGCAGCAGTAGCCTGATGGACGGGGCCACTGACAGACGCAGCAGGTCCGGGTACTGGATTTGTCACGGCCATGCCTGGGCGACGAGTATCATCCTGCAGTGGCACTGGCTGAGTGTGTTGATCACATGTAGCAGGAGTGGAAATGGAGGGAACGTGTACAGCAACAGTCCCTCCCAGGGGAACGAGAATGCATCTCCCATGGTCCTCGGCTGAGGGAATCTGCTGGCGAACTTCTGCCACTTGGAGTTTGCTGCCGTCGCAAAGAGTTCGATCTAAGGTTGGCCCCATTCGTCGAACAGAAGGTCCACCTGGTCATGGTGAAGCTCAAACTTCTGGCAAGAACGCAGATCCCTGCTGAGCGAGTCCTCAATAGTGTTCTTGACGCCCACCTGGTGAAAAGGGACGAGAGACATACCCTGACGAATGGGCCAGCGGCATAGATCTTGGGCTATCTTGGAGAGGGCTGGCAAGCTTCCAGATGTAGAACATGGTGCTGGTGTTGTGCATGAAGAGTCTCACCACCTTGCCCTTCAATGACGGCAGAAAAGACTTGAGGACCCAGAACATGGGCCGAGGTTCCAGGACGTCGATGCAGAGGTCCTTTTCTTCCGGCTGCCAGAGGCTGCCAGACTCCTCTGGCGTGTAACTGCCCGGTGTGGACTCCCAGACTTCTAGAGAGGCGTCCATGGAGACTGCCTCCTGTTAAGGCAGAACTTGAAACTGAGTCCCCTGGATTAGATGCGGTTGTACGCCCCAAGGTGATTTTGTCTGCAAAGGTCCCTGATACTTACATCCACCTCGCTTCCAGTAACTCCTGGAGAGGCCTCATCTGTAGTTTCTAGAGGCGGACGAGGCTGATGCAGGAGAACATCATGCCAAGCAGCGGCTTGATAACCTGCAAGGTGGCCATCTGCGCTGATGACAAGCAATGTACTTTTTCCTGGATAGCCACCACCCTCCTCTCCACCAAGTGGGACGCCAAACACGTTACTGTGTTGAGCCGGGCACCCAGAAACAGCGCGTTTTGAGATGGGTCAAGCAGGACTTTGTATAGTTTATGGAGTACCCAATTCCGTCAGCAGACGTACGGTCCTCGATGTGTGCTTGCTCGCCAGAGGAGGAAGCAGGATCAAACTAGCCAATTGTCCAGGTAAGGGTATGCGTGGATACCCTGCAGACGAAAATGCACGATCACTGGGGTCAATCACTTTGTATAGACCTTTTGAGCAGATTTAAGGCTGAAGGGAAGCGCCTTGAACTGAAAGGGCAGCCTTTGAACCACAAATCAAAGGAATTTGATGTGCTTCTTGTGAATGTGGAAGTAGGTGTCCTCCAGATTTAGCGATGTCAAAAAATCTCGTTTCTCCAGCTGGCCGAGCACATGTTGTAACTTGACCGTCCTGAACTTCTGGGACTTTAATTACTTGTTGAGACAACGCAGATTCAGGATTGCCTCCAACTTCCTGTCGTCTTTCGAAACCAGAAAATATCTGAAGTATACTCCAGAGCCCGAGTGGTGCTGGGGAGCAGGTTCTATGGCCCCCTTCTGTAACATGGCATACAATCCTTGCAGAAGCTGTAGTGCACGTTGTTCCTGTTGAGGCCCTGTTGGAATACGAGGAAACCTGGGTTGGAACTCCAAGGTGTGCCCCTGTTCGAGAGCGTTCAGCACCCATTTGTCGGTGGTGATCTTCTTCCACACACTGATGAGCTTCGCCAGCTGGCTGCCCACTGGGGTGCATAAGCGGGGGCCTGAGGCCATGGCTGGTTCAGGCCTGTTTGGCGGTCCGCTGCTGTAAACCTGAGAGCGACCCCTATATGCTTCTTGAGTGGAGGAGCTGCCGGGCTTTCCAGTTGACGAACAAAAGGACGACAGCTGACGACGTTGGAGGGATCCCAGACAGCTCGCCATCTCCACGTCAGCCTTTATGGCTTGCAGAGACTCGTCGACGGCTTTGCGTAAGGGGTTGTCACTGTCGAATGGCATATCCAGCACCTTAGCCTGAACGTCCTCGCGGAGGTTTGTGGCCTTCAACCACCCTTGTCGACGAAGGAACACGCTGTTCCCCATCTGGCGGAGTCCAATGTCTGCGATGTGCACCGACACTGTAATGGGCCAGTCTGAGGCCACCACCTCCTCCTGAAACCAGGCCAGTGCCTCAAAATTCTTGTCCTTGGACAGGAAATCCAGAATAGGTCCGAGCTTGTACAATAGATCCCCGTCAGATCGGGACAAAATGGCTAGGGCAATAGCTGCCTTGATGGAGACTGCTGTGTAGATTCTCTTGCCCATTGAATCAAGCCTCTTCTCCTCCTGGTCCGGAGGTACCATGGATGCCGACGATCGGTTCGATGAGCGCTTCCTGGCTGCAGCCGAGCCCAGTAAGTAAGGCAAAGGTTGAGATCTTAAGCACCTGGGAGCTGAATCTGGTACCCTGTACTTTGTCTCCAGTTTGTCACGCTTGGGCGGTGCCATACTCTGGTTCTTCATTAGCGGCAAGCCCTCCTCCAAGATATCATGCAGGAAGGGAACGGACATGATGGTCTATCTTTTGCACTTGCGCCGCTGGCACAGGAACACTTCCTTCTTAATTTCCTCAGGCACTAACTGAAAAAGGTAAGGGGCTCTGGACATCATGGAATGAAAGTATCCAACTTTGTCCGGCGGGGAGGCCTTATGGGGCTCATCTGCATGTGGTGTTTCCCCATCAGCTGGCACGTAGTCGCCTTCCTCATCGGTGCCTGTAGCCGTAGTAGCCATGTCTGTGCCTGTGTTTGTTTGCAGTGCTGGAGTTCCGGTTGTAATCAGGTTTTGACGTGGCGGTGGAGGGGTCGGGTGACTCAGAGCCTGCCGCCTCCTGTTAGGGGAGCCTCTGCTGGATCTCTGTGACCAGCGTGTGTAGAGTCATCCAAATATCTAGTAACACTTCCCTCATTTGAGGGGTAAAAGGAACCAGCGATGTAGGGTCCGGACTGACGCGCCTCCTCTTGCGCACAGGAGACAAAGGCTCACCGCCCTCAGGGTCTCCCCTTCCTTCGTGGTCTCTATAATAGTCATCAGTCAGATCATCATTGCCCTCTTCAGAGTTTGTATAAATCTGCACTGGTTTCTCTGGAACAGCACGTGGGTCCACAACCTGCAGAGTTTACACAAGGGGGGGGGGCTTGTCCTCCTCACTTTCTTTCTCCGGAGACTTCCAGGTCGGTGCAGTTAGAGGGCCTTTCCCCATTGCCGGGGTGCCCGCTGCCTTCGCTGCTGCCTCTTCAGCTGTATCATGCCACAGATCAAAGGACACACATGGGTTGGCCATAGCAGGCGCTACCTTCGCAGACCCGCTCTCCTTCAATCCTGTTGTGGTGGTCGTCATCAACTTCGTTGATGGGGCCCTCGTCGACGGGGCTGCCGAAGCGGTTGACTTGGAATGCTGAGCGGTCTTAGTCAGTTTTGAAAGGTTCTCCCCAGATTTCTCCCTCATTGGCTTGTCAGCTGGTAAACAGAAACAGAGTTGGACGGGGTCAGGGACTGTCGCTCATCATGGAGGATGATGGCGATGGTTATCATGCTCTTCCCCAACTTGGGACCTGCATCAGCGGAGCTTGGCCATCTCTTGGACCCCCGCGGGTAGGGTGTCCTCAAAGGATCTTGACCTCTTCCCAGAGGGAGTTCGCTACTCGGACCGGCCAGTCCTGGGTGAGGCATGACCATGCCTGGAGGCCGAATCAGAGGCCTTGCTCGATTTGAGCCATGTTGCTAGCCTGCTGTAGCAATCTTTCTTGGTTTTCTTTCAGAAACCACGGCACACCTCGCATCCCACTTTATCGTGGTCCGGATGCAGGCAGTATAGGCATTTATGACGTGGATATTACGCTGCTGGTAGCTGTCCTTCAATCGAAAATGATAAGTCAAAATGAGTTCATTTTCTATAGAAAAAACTCGAAAATGCACAAAAAAGAAAATCTCTCAGAGAGCAATGTGAGGACTACCAACACTGAAGTGTGAGGTAAAAATCTGTAGATGGCCACCAGGGGTGGAACTTGGGAAGCGGACTGGAGGCAGTATGACCCAGAGGACAGTGATTGGTTTAGCACAGAAATACAGTTTTGAAGATAAAAGGGAAACCGTTTATTTTTCTTGCTTTTACTGAGGATTACCAGCCTGATAACGGGGAATATTCATGAGCATGTGAATCCATGCCAGACCCCATGCCAGAGAAGTTTGCATTTCTCCATTGTATATGTTTGATCTACTAAGTCCTGAGTTAGCATATATTTCTTCAATATTGACTTTCACAGTATTCACAAACATTTGCTTTTGATTGAAGTTGCTTATTTAATGTAGTGGAATCTTCTTCCCAATTAGCAACCCAGTCAATAGCTTCCAGAAATGTGTTGCACATGGCTCCAAAATGTTTTAATAAACCATTTTCCTTTTTGTCAAGTTCCCTCCTTAATAAATTACATACAGGGATTTGATGTTCCTTAATTTTTAGATCAGGGCCACAGCTTCTTAATTTCCACAATGTAAATAACGAAATAAGACCAAGCTCTAGCCAGATTGTGCTCACAGGGACACTGTTAGGAAATCTCAATACTCTTGTTAGAATAACACCTTCCAAGAATGTTATTTTCACTGGGTCAAAATGATTGTATCCTTTCAAACCATACATTATAGTGGGTATGATGGATTGTTTGTATACAAAGACAAGGCAATTGAAAGTAAAGCCTTCCTGTGTGTTCACAAAATTTCACACAACACACAGCTTTCTCACGGCCTTCAGTTTTAGATGCTCATACAAATCTGAATCAGATAGGCTCCAAGGTAGATTTATTCTGGTAACTTTTCAATTTCTTTGTTATTAATAAGCATTTCACTTTTGATATTTTTTATTTAATCCCAAAATCAATTAAATAAAAAAATAAGTTTATAGCCAAATCATTGAGCCTTGAGTACCTGCTGAGTGCTGTAAGAGATCGCTGCATGACCACCCAAGCAGGGTAGAGTATAATATCTGCATATGCCATCATGTTTAGGGGATTGCTACCCCTCTAGGGGAGGAAGCTTCTAACCGCCCCTAGCACGTTTTGTCAGCGGTGTAATGGTTAAACAGCAATGGACACAACACACATCCTTGCTTCAACCCAACATTCGTGTTCACAAGTTTGGTGAAGGGTCCATCACTGCCGCAACAGTTCACTCGATGGGCGAGACCTTTCCCATGAGGACAGGGCGGTGAGGCCACTACCCGATAGTCCCCCTGGTGGTGGTATAATGCGGGAGTATCACATGGGTGTGGACCCCCACTCTAGGGACAAGGACAACCATCTTAGGCACAGCCCATATGAGAACATCACACCCCCACATACTCTAGCCTATGCTTCCTTTGCTAATCTCTTTGTAAACAGTAGACCTATGTACTGTTATAAGGCAGAGTACCTCAGGGTTCTTCAAAGTACTGAGATGAAGAAGAAAGATGGGAACCTAGGTAATCCAAGTACTGGGACGAGTTAGCACCGCAGAGCAATAAAGAGGAAACCTGTGAAAGAGACAAAGGACTTATACAATGGGCTTAGCCACAGCCAGCAACACTGTATAAAAATCGACAATGGATTAAACAGTTGTTCTCGGGCAGCCGCAGAAGAATGCAGGTGTGCTGGGCACCGAAAGCGGGAGATACAAACCTTAGTCGCTAATCCGGAGGGAGAGTGCTCTGCTGACGTTGGCAGTCTGCTGCAACTGATGATCGGAAGGTTTGCAGGACAAGACCAGTGCCCAGCAGTGTCGTAAGGAGGCCGGAAAACAGACAGCAGCCGCGAACACTGTTGCATAGCCGCAGGGAAAGCAAGACACAGAGAAGCCGAACTGAAAGGCCAGCCATCCTGAGAAGCCCCAGCAACGTGCCAAAATCCGCAACAAGGTAAAGAGTGCAGTTCTCCCTAGGCCCCTTTGCAACCATAACGCTTGGGTGGCACAGCAGGGGCAGAAAGCCTACAAACATTCTCTTCCTCATTGCAGTGGTGGAACAAAGCCTGTTGACCACCATGGAAAGGTTGAGGAATCTAAACACCATAAAGAGAACTTGAAAGCGAGAGCCCTCAACAGTGGTGGGGATAAACTTATTGACAGTCAAAAGAGGGTCACAGAGCCTAAACAAGATACAAGTCATCTTCCTTGTGGCAGTAATTGCCAGGGGAGTGAACCAAGTAGGCCAGTTCAAGGAAGAAGAGAAACAAGGGTCTAGGACCCAAAGCAATAAAGTGATACAAGTCATTTTCCTTGTGACAGTACTTGGCAGGGAATTGAATCAAGTGGGCCAGATCAAAGAAGAAGAGACACCGGGGTTGTGGGCGCTCTCAACATTCAGAATTTGGTGTTGTAGGTGTGAAGCCTAATTAGAAGAAGGAACTTATAACAAGATACCAGAAAAAGGGAGTATTTCTCCTGGTAACTCGGACTGGCAGTAAGGTCCAAAAAGGCAGTCATTCCCCGGGCTATCTGAGACTGGACATCAGGAGAAGGCAGACATTCTCCTGGCTCACCAAGAAAGTACTGTTTGGAACCTTACTAGCTTGCTAGGATCTGGGAATTGTTGCAACAAACAAGGAACCATGACCCAGGAGATCTGAGTCATTCTCCTAGGATCAGAACAGCACTGCCTTATTCGTGTAAGGGACAGAAGTAAGATTTTTGTGACACAGGACACAGGATGGTGGAATCCTTTGGGTTGCTAGATATCCTGACAGACACTATCTTTAGTTGAGGTAGAGAAAACCATCTTGGAGACTGGGATAGAAAGGTTTTCTCTTCCTTTCTTGTTTAATAAGTTGTTAACCCCAAACATGCCACCTTTGTGTCAGCCTCCTTCTGCACCCTTACACTGTCCAACCTTACCCCGACCTGCGTGTCTGAGTGCAACTGGATTAACATATTCATATAGGCCTGAATTGATTCTCCAATTGCTCTGTTTTTTTTTCCACATGATAGCTCTGTTAACACCATCAAAAGCTCTGTGGAAGTCTATGAACCCCACATAAAGTGGCGTGCCTAGGCTAGGCTTTTTGCTTGTTTAGTTAAAGTTCTCAGTATCAATATATCACGCACTGTTGAGCAATTCTTTCAAAGGCATTTTGGCACACATGTAGCAGGTTTGTCCTATTGGTCCACATGCTCAGATCTTTTAGTAAAATCGTGGCAAAAACCTTGCTAATTGCGTCCAACAGAGCTAGGAGGCAGTAATTATTAGGATTCTCTCTGCCACCGACTTTATATACCTGAATTAGTAGGGAGTGTTGCCATGAGGTGGAGATCCTATTATCTGCAGTTATAATCTGAAAGTAATGATGCAAAAACATGGCTTAGAAGGCATGATTTTCTTTCAGAATTATGTTAGTAAGGTTATCTGGTCCAGGTGCCCTTGTATATTCCAATGCTTTAATAATTTTCTCAGTGTCACCAGTGTCATATTTACTTATATTGTAATAATCTCCAGATAAAAGGGTGGGATCTTAATTTTTTAATGCTTGTCACTTTTATATGTGCCTCCCATTGTTCCTCAGTTATAACATTTATTAATGCCTTAGCAGGGTCATCCGTGTTCTCATTTACCAATCGACAGAATTGTTTGGTGTGTTTTTTGCTAGTTCTCGTAGTAACATTTGCCACTTCTTGGTTTTAATCGATTTTTTGTGCATTTTCATCTAATCGTTACACTTGCACTTCAGATGTTTTATACTCCCCAACTTTTATGTTAGTGTAGTGGACCTTAGGTCGTCTTCTCTGATGCCATGTCTAAGTGATCTTTTCCTCCTGGTTATCAGCAAGATATAAGTATCTCATTTGGGGGCATTCATTATACAATGCTCTTTTCATGTCCCATGTGGTTATCGTCTTCGCTAACCATTCTATTTCGTATGTTTTTTTTGTCCCTTACACTACTGCCTTTGCCAGCTCTGCACTAAATTCTGATTCATAGCTCTTATTCCTTTTGTTCACCGAATACGGTTACCCCCTGTCAATTAGTGGTGAGAACTAACAGTTTAGTTGGAGCCTTGCGTGATATTCTTAACCTTACACCCAGAATGGCATGATCACTCATTTCTGAGTCACAAATGTACATGTAATGTACCCAATCCCAACTCTTAACATCAATGAAAAAGTAGTCGATATGGAAACTCTTTTCCCAAGATGGCATATGATATGATATGATATGGTATTTGTAACGTGCCTATACACAAGTGTTTCAAGGCGCGACGAGGCAGGGAGGGGGGGAAAAAAAAGGGAAGACAGACAACGATCCTACTAGGCCTGGTGTCATTCAGATCGCGCAAGTGCATGGGTGGAGGGGAAGGGAAAAGTTCAAGGGGAAAGGGAAGAGGGGCAAGTGCAGTACAGGAGTAGTGAATAACAAGATAAATAAGGGCCAGCTGGTGGCAAGGTAAGTGCAGAATAAGTGCTGGAAAGAGGGGCTGTAGGGATACAGAGACAGTCCCGCAGTGCAGGGGTTGCCAGGGAGACAGTGCAGGGGGAGAGTGGCAGGGCCAGGGACCGAGATCGGTGAGAGTGGCCCAGTTGCAGATTCAGTGCAATTTCAGTCAGGAATTTAGCAGGGGAGAGGGGGAGAGAAAGCAGAAGCAAAGAGGAAGGTTTTGAGGTGCTTCCGGAACCGGAGATGGTTCTCCTCAAGTTTCAGGGAGGCAGGAAGGCTGTTCCAGAGGGAGGCCCCAGCCGCGGAGAGAGATCTACCCCCAAATCGTTGCTTGGAGAAGCGGCTGACCCCGAGGGAGTTGGAGGCGGACGAGCGAAGAGCTCGAGAAGGAAGATATCTAGGAAGAGAGAGTTGAAGGTATTTTGGCCCCAAGCCCCAGAAGGCCTTGTGTACAACGCAGAGGGTTTTGAACTTGATCCTCGCAGCCACTGGGAGCCAGTGTAGAGATTTCAGTCCTGGAGAGATACGGTCCCTGGGCTTGAGGCCAAGGACAAGTCTCGCAGTCCTGTTCTGGATGAGTCGCAGAGGGCGGAGAGTAGAGGCAGGAAGATTTAGATAGAGGCTGTTACAGTAGTCCAGCTTAGAGAGAACCAGGGCTCTGGAGACAGTGAGCTTCTGGGGGAAGGAGAGGAAAGGAAGAATACCTCTGAGAAGGTGCAGCTGGTAGTGTGACTTCTTAGAGACATCAGAAATGTGAGGAGAGAAGGAGAGTGTGGAGACGAAGATGACCCCGAGGTTTTTTGCCCTGCAGGTAGGAGCAGGAAGAGGGCCAAGAGAGGCCGGCCAGAGAGCTGCAGGGAAGGAGGGAGTGGGTGTGCCGATGAGTAGAAGCTCAGTATTGCTGGCATTAAGGCAGAGGTCATTGGCGGCACACCATTCCTGGATAGCAGACAGACAGTCAGAGATGAGGGAAGGAGAGGAGGAGGCTGAGGGTAGCCTGAAAATGAGCTGGGTATCATCCGCATAGCACTGAAAGTTGGGGCAGAGAGCGGTGATGCGGTGGGCAAGGAGTGCCAGATACTGGTTGAAAAGCCAGGGAGAGAGATTAGATCCCTGGGGGACACTACAGGTAGAGAAAAAGATGTCAGAGAGGAAGGACCCCAGTTGGACCTGGGAGGGTCAATTAGAGAGGAAAGAGGTCAGCCACGCCAGGGCCTGACCAGTGATACCCAGGTTATCACGGAGACGGTTGAGCAGGATGGCATGGTTGACAGTATCAAAGGCAGAAGAGAGATCGAGCAAAATGAGAACACACGGAGGGTTGGAGTCAAGGTTGGAGAGCAAGTCTTCACGGATGTTCAAGAGAGCAGTTTCCATGCTTCTGGCAGCTCTGAAGCCAGACTGATGGTCATGAAGACTACCAACAGATTCAGCATGGAGATTAAGCTGGGAGATGGCCAGTTTCTCCAGGAGCTTGCCCAGGAAGGGAGTGATAGAGATTGGGCGATAGTTAGCCGGGCAGGAGGGGTCAGAAGAGGGTTTCTCAAGAAGAGTGTGCACAAGGGAGTGCTTAAGGGGGGGAGGGGAAGACTCCAGAGGCGAAGGAGTGATTGCAGAAGTCGGCCAGGGCAGGAGCCAGGGAGTCAGTGTGGTCCTTGATAGTTTTGGAGGAACAGGGGTGAACCTGTTTTGACGAGACTTTCATAGATCGGACTTGTCTGGAAACCTTGTCAGCAGAAAAAAGGGAAAAGGCAGAGAAGGAGGGAGCGGTGGCTGCGGAAGGGCCAGAGGAAGAACAGGGAATAGAGGGAGGGAGATGATAGGAGGAGAGAGAGGACAGGATGTCCTGAGTTTTTGAAATGAAGTGAGAGGCCAGTGCCGTGCAGAGGGCCTGGGAGGGGACAGGCGAGGTAGAGACTGCAGCAGGGTTGGCCAGTTCCTTCCAGATTTTAAAGAGTTCAGCCGAATTGTTGCAGAGATGCGGGCTTGGATAAGGGCTCGCTTCTTGGTGAGAACGGAGAGCCGGTATTGCCTTTGGAGCAGGCGGCAGGCCAGTTTGTCAGAGGATGAACACGAAGCACGCCATTTCCACTCAGCCACCCTGCACTTGCGTTTTAGGGTACCGAGATCCGAGTCATACCAGGAGTTACATTTGGCTTTGGGCTTCAGGCGGATTCTCATGACAGGGGCAAGGATATCAAGAGTATCAGATATAGCAGAGTGGAGAGTGGAGAGGGCTGTGTCAGGGTGGGAGTCAGCCGCAGGGGGGGGGGGGGGGGGGAAGAAGGTGGCAGTGAAAGCCTCAACTGACACGCGCTTCATGGGTCGGATGACCGAGAAGGAGGGTGGCAGTGATGAAGGTGGCTTTGCCTGAGGGGTGGGGAAGGTGAGGTGGGAGGAGAGAAGAAAGTGATCACTCCAGGAGAGAGGCGTGGAGAGAGGGACAGAGAGGGGAAGGTCTGAAGAGATCAGAACATCGAGAGTGTGCCCTGCAGAATGAGTCGGGCCAGAGGGGAGAATGGTGAGTGAGAGAGAGTCGCAGAGGTCACGAAAGAGTTCAGAGGGGGGACAGGTAGCATCCAGGTGGATGTTGAAGTCTCCAAGAAGGAGTAGTTGAGGCCAAATTTGACCAAAAAGGGTAGATAATGTTGTATATGTGTAGTGCATAATAGGTGGGGTGCGGGTAAAAGTTAGGGAAGGGAGGGGCAAGGGAGGATCTGCCAGGGATCCCCACCGCCCCCGACATAAAAAAAAGTCAAAAAACTCAAAGTTAATTTTGATTTTCGGTAAATAGATTTGGTCACTTCTCCATTAGGTAATTTTTGTTCTCAATCAAATCTAACCCATCCTTAATTTAGCTGGCAACCATGCCCAATCTGTAGATCTAGGGGCAGCCTATGTGCGCCTTTCCTTGCAGTCAGTTTCAATCTTTCTTCCATCCTTAGTGTAGATAATGCAGTCAATCCATAGAATTGCTTATTTTAGTTTGCATCAGCCACAATGTTGTAACCCATTTTTGACAAAGATTCAAGGTGTATTAGCATTAGCGCTAGAATTTGTTGTGATCTACAATGCACTTTAGTGATTCTAAGCATTTGTGTTGTATACTGTTCCATGTATTCAAAGTCACTAGAGTTAAGAACTCTTAGCGCCGATATATTCGAAAATAAGGATAGCAACTTTTCTCTATTAAGGTGCTGCCCCTCCTTGGTATTGTAAAGCAGTTGCCCAAGTGGTATGGTCTATATGTGCCATTGCACTTGCTCTGACAATTACAATTTGGGCCTTACCAATGATGTGTCATTCTGCTTCTGATGTTTCAACTCCTTCAGGGGCGCTCTGAAGCTCGACCTCCAGATCTGAGTCTAACGACTGAGTACACATTTGCAGAAAGCCATCATTGTGCTCCAGTGACTTCCTTCATGAGCCCTCGAGGAGCAATATTTTATTTATCCAGTTGTCTAGGTTACAGCTCTTCTGTTTATTCTTGCTCTTATTGCTTTTCCATGCTTTCCTTTTTATGCTAGGTGGGCTAGCTTCATCATCTTCGTGCAATGTATATTACACGTATATACTTGCTGATGCTTGTTTTGCGGCTTACCCTTTTTTAAAAAAAAAATCAAATCTTTATTGACATTTTTGATCCATCAACAATATCACCAACTTGTACAACATATGAGTTACGTTCCCCCCGCACCTCCCTCCCACCTTATGCAGTTCAACTAAACTCCTCTGCTTCTTTCCCACAACCGGGATTCTCCTACATGTTCCCACATTTTTCACCTTTATGGGTAAGCTATCAACCGTATTTATTGAAGGAGGACGCTTCCCCTTTTCTTTAAGCTGCTTTGCTTTTTGTACTTCGGTCTTTCTTTTTCCTGGGGGACATGGGGGGGGGGGATCTAGAATTTGCTGGCTACAGCCCTCACAGGGATCAACATCACCTGGCAAAGGCCTGTTTGGTATCACAATGCACGAGGGATGCACCCTACCCATTAGAGTAACCTCGTAAATGTACTTCCTCTGGGCCATCAAGGAGTTAATTATCCTGTGCCTCAAGCTTCATAACTCCTACCCTAGCCTTCGTACCTCCTTCATGCTCATTTGTACTTTTAATATGGGTAGGGGCTTTTTGCATCAAAGAATTAATGTTATGCAAAAGTTCCTCGATACGCCCTAGCATGGTGAGGTGGTCCCACTGGATGCTTTGCATTCCAGGGCAAGTCTTTCCCACATTTATATCAAGAGAATTACTGAATCCTGATGTTTTCAAGAGCAAGTGTTTACTACATTCGGGGTATTTGTAGACTGGACATCTCCATTTTATCGAAGCTTTCATGTTGGGGAGTTCTTGCTCCGTTAGCTTCCCTTTGCAAACTGTAGCAAAGATCAAGTAGCAAGTTATTGTCGAGTTATTGTCAACCATAGCTCCAGTGGAAGAGCTAGTCATCTGAATCACAGGTAATTTAATATTCTTATTATAATTTCTTCCACCATTTTAGATGATGTTGGTTCAAAAAAAGTTGTAATTTTAGCCACTGTGTTAGAAGTTGGGAACTTATTTTGTTCTTTTCTGTTTCACCCTTTTTATTATGATTTTGCTTGGAATTTTCTACCACTACATTTTTATTTCACAAATTGTACGTCATTTCTGTTTGAGTCCAAGATGAGCGTAAGGTTGCTCTAAAGATATCACAAAGGGTCAGCTTACTGATGACCACCAAAGGCGCAGTTCCATATTCCAACGTTCAACTTTGTTGGCTCTCAAAAATATCTTACCAACTCATCGGTCTTCAGACACTCCCACAGACTGTCAGATTGCACTGGCACTTGTCCTCACTTGATGTCGCCTCTGTTACAGGAACACTGCAGACCTCCAGGCTGAGTGACGGGACTTGCAGACCAAAGCAAAACCAAAACAGTTACACAGGTCATAGGCAGCTTCTACTGCCAACTGCCAGACTGCACCGACACTTGTCCTCACTTCACTGTCTCACAAAAAATTAAGTTGAGTATCAGCTCTTGTCTCATTAAGTGCAGGGGAGTGGCCTATATTTCTGGAAGCTGATGAACCAACTCCAGCGCAAAGGTGACTGGAGGCGAGCACTTGTTGGCCTGGGGAGGGGCCTGGAGGGTGTTGAGCAAAAGGGAGTCAGCATCCCTGGTGTACAACCTATAAGGCCCAGGCATCAGGCTCCACTCCTTGTTGAACTGGGAAATCCTGCCGACCACAGCGGAAGAGTGGTGGAAGTCTGATTCACAGGGGTTTCACACCCAAAGCTGCTGAGGGCACAGCAGAGGTTGACAAGATTCCTCTCGGGGACCTCGACCCTGTCCCCTATTACGATAGCACTGCACCTGCCTGCCAGAGGGAGCTTGCCCTGTGCTCCTTTGGGGGTAGGAGGTGAAAGGTCCAAACCCCCTATCCTTGCAAGTGGGGGTCACAGGCTGTTGCTGATGAACCATCAGGTCCAGAGATAGAGATTCTGGAGTCACCTTCAAGGCATGAAACTTCTGGAAGAATGTAACAGCCTTTGTCCCAAATAGAGTGTGGCCATCGAACTGCATGTCCAAATGTTTTGCTTGGACATCCAGCGCAAAACCTGAGGTCATCAGCCATGAGTCCCTCTTCAACACTGCAATAGTGGCCATCGGCATAGCAACACAGTGAGCAGTATCCAGACCTGGCTGAAGGATCTGACACAAAGTCTCCTTGACATCCTTTACCAGGTCATCAAAGTCCTCTTACCTGCAAGGAGCCTCTGAGATTGTGGGCCAAAGTCCAAAAGGAAATTTGGCCAAGGCACAAGAAGCATGAATGGATCTCAATCCAAGGCTGCCTGGAACAAAAAATTCCCCAGACATCAAGTCTCTTGCTCTTCCGGACAAGGAGCAAAGAGGGTAGAGAAGGAGAGATGACTTACCGTAATGTTCTTTCTATGGATTCTTCTCCCACAGAATCCTCATCTGATAGATATCTTCATCCAGCTCTGCTGCTCGGAAAAAAACGTCAACAGGTGGTGTAGTGGACTTCCACTCGGCCGTCGATCCATCTTACTCGTTGCTCGATCATCAGCTCCAGATGTGACGTTGGTTGGCGTACATATACACCACGGGCCTCATTACGACCCAGGCGGTAAGTTACCGCCTGGGCCGTGACTTTACCACCATTATGCCCTATGGGGCAAAGATGGGAATGGGGAAGGGTAAATGGGGATTGGGGACTTACCGCCCCGCCAAGGTCGGAATGGGGCGGTAAGTCCCCAATCCCCATTTACCCTTCCCCATTCCCATCTTTGCCCCATAGGGCATAATGGGAGGGGGAAGGCGTTAATTACGCCACCGTAAATTACGGTGGCGTAATTAACTCCATGGTCCCTTAGCGCCATGGATTTTAACACCTGCTAAAAGCAGGTGTTAAATCCGCCATGGCGCTAAGGGACCTCGTACTCAGGCGGTAAGGGTCGGCGCTGTTTACGCTGCCGTAAACCCCTTACCGCCTGGGTCGTAATGAGGCCCCACATCATTAAGCCCCATACCTCAGTTCCCCCTTTTTTCCAAGAGCTCGACCGCTGCATAGAAAAATAGAGAAAAAAGGCTATAAGACGTTAACAACAATTATAGACGGGACACGTGGTGCGGCGAGCGGATGAGGATGTGAGCATCTGCTGCTCCGCCGGAGATGCTGATATCCTGCATTAAAAATCCTGTTTCCCGCAATGGTCCTGCAGCGATTTTGACAATAAATGCTTACAGAAGGTCTTCACATCATTTTGGTGTGTCCTGGTGCTCATTAGGGTCCGGGAAAACTGAAATCCCGGTTTGACTGCTGCTGGTGAGGAAGAGCCCACCTGCCATTTTGCAAAGTGCCTGGTGCACTGCTGCTAGCAGAGCTGACAGCGGGGCAAGGGAAGAAGAGCAACCCCTGCGCAGCTACAACCGCCATAAGGAAGTGTGGCTGACAGAGGCAGCAGTGATACCGGCAAAGGAAACACAGTGAGCCGCAGGGTGTAGGCGCACACAGGCTGAGCAGACGGTGTCACCCAGGAAGTTGAGGGAGCCCGCACATCTCTAAGGAGCGGAGAGGGAAAGCCGTGCCCGCAAGGAATGGGCGGGTGGCTCACACAGGTTTCACCCGCTGGGTGGGCATTCTCCTTCATGACAATGGGAGAAAAGGGAGCTGGGCCTGCAGCAGTGAATGCACAGCAAAAGGAAGAGGCCAGAACAGCGGCGGTGAGCCCTGCAGCATTCGACACAGAGGGCTGACAAAGACTTTGGGGGGAGGCGGCAGGGGAGCAGTGCCTCGGAGGGGAGGAGCAGACCCCCCCCCCCTCCTGGGACCATACCAGAAGAGTGGTTGTATGCAACAGGCTGATGTACCGGGGCATGGTGTGTGGGCACTCTGAAAGGGGCACATGCTAGTGCAAAAGCAGCAGTCCAAGGTCCAGGTGAGCAGGGGGCAATCGCGCATCAGCAGTCAGCCTGCAGGAGGAACCCAGAAGACCATTGCTCCACCTGCACAAAAAAAGGACTCCTCCCAGCTTGGGTGTAGACTTGCCTTCGAGAGGGGCGGGAGACAGCTGGCGCAATTGTGTCTGGTACCCGGAACACTAATCGGGATGGCGGTCCCTGGCTGTTGGTTGTAGCTGTCGCTCCGGGACAATCCAAATGTACTAGGTACACCAGGGGCATGCTCCCGAGGCTGCCAGAAGAGGCGTATTGGTGGCACGAGCGTGTGTGGGAAGGAGGAGTTAGTCCACCTCTCATAAGCGGCAGTCAATCTCAAGGGGACACTTGGGTGGTGGGCACATCACCTTGCAGACTAGTGCAAGCCACGAGGGCTACAGGGATCATATAACAGTCAGCAACTCTCTACTGCCTAGATTGGTGAGGGGGAGAGAGGTACACAGCGGCAGCAGTTCGCATCCTGCCGGTCAAGGGGCTCTGGGGACCGTAGTCGTCCCCCACATATGTTGAGGCTGCGCCAGGTGCTTCGACCCGACAGTAGGGCCCCTCAGAGCTGGTCCTCCCCGCCCCCTGGGAGAAGCAAGACAGAATAGAAGGCAGTATGCAACCGCCACTGGACAGTTCATAAAAACGCACAGGGGGCCATCAATCTACAGAGGATTCTAGGAAGGGGAAGGTTGGGGGGCTCGTTGGGGGCTCCCTGGATCCTCAAAGTGCACCCCCTCCCCACCACGATAAAACAGACAGTGCCACGCGACAGATGCTGTGATGACCTGGGTGGGACAGGGAAGGAGCTAGCAGGAACCCCGGTCCTTGAAGAACGCGATTTAAAGCTCAGGAGGCCAGTACACCTGGGACGGAGTACGAGAAGGTGAGGAGGAGAGACGACAGGGCAACAGGGCCACAAGGGGGTCATCATGGCCAGAGACTAGGTCAATAAGACCAGGACCCAAAATAAGATATATGGTGAGTGGCTCTTCGCCCGCCCCAGCCCACACCCCGGTAATGCCGACTGCAGGACAGGAGACGGCGGTGTCTCAGATCTCTGTCACAGACATCATGACCGCGATCAGTGAGTCCAGATAATCTGTGGAAGAGAAGATTGAAGGCCTTTCAGCAGAGATGTCCTTTCACCAGCAACATTTATGCAATCTCTGAATTCGAGTTTGTGAAGCTGAGCAGTGCATCTCTGACTCGGAGGATGCGATCAAGCAAATGGAGAAAGAATTGGCAGTCACCCAAAAAACTGGCCCACCTGGAAAGCAGAAGAAAATAACTTCAACAAAACGGTGTTCCGGAAGCGAGTGGAGTTTGTGAAAAAATTGAACTAAGGTTACAGGGTGTAGGGCCTTAATATATACTACCACCAATGCCATTACAGCGTAGGCCTTCTTGAGCCATCGAATGAAGCAAACGTAAAGCTGCAATGTGCCCCCGGGCTGCATAAAGTTTTCCAAAGAGCTGTTGCCCTGGGGGATAGATATAGATTAAGAATCTGCAGGAGGAAGGAATCCATTACAAGTCACTTTCAGGTGAGTTAAAAGTTCTCCTTGAGAAATAAATGGGACAAAGTCAATAGGCAAACTCAAAATAATTATTATTTCTTTATTTGTTTTGGTTAGTAAAAAACCTTTACAAAAATGTAATAAAAGACAATGAAATTATGAATCGATTATCTTCAACATGAACATGAATACATTCAAAGACATATGTAGATACCTTTTCATAAAACAACAGCAAGTACAAGTACACATTTCCATTTAAAACCATATCCATAAAATTCAATGCGGCTATACAGCCACCATACAATTAAAACATAACATTTGTTAATGCCAAGTTTATACATACGAGGCTAAATTCATAGGACAAATGTACATACCTACTATTGCACTTGATTTAATACCTTTTTCAACATATATGAGACCACTCAAAATAGTTCCCGCAACTATGGTAGGGTCACTAAGGAAAATAATATATCTCACATGTCAGAACAGGTGGCCTACCACTGAAAAGAATCTTATTACTGCCAAATTGACTGCAATAGATTTACTATGTAACATTGTCCACCAAAGTTTATCTGCAAAAACCCGTTCCGGATTCAGTATACATTTTTTTAAATATTCAATTTGCTGCCCTCTAAGGACATCACAATCCATCAATAGGTGTGCCAATGTTTCCGCGAAGTCTGCTATTTTACAAAAGCGGCAATTCATCGATTCTTTGCTTACCATCCCTCCAGATGATAAAATCTCTCTCGACGGGAGTACAATTAACCTGAAACACAAATTCATGGCTTCTTATTTGGAAAGCACAGTAGGTACAGTTCCGGACAGCCTATTGATTTTTGACAGGATACAATATGAGACTATAACTTCTTCTCCATTACTGCATCATTCGTCTCTATCTAGTCATTGCATTGAAGCAACCTCTTCACCTTGCAGGAGAATACAGAATAGTATCAACTGAGACCCCAGGCTTTAGTAGCAGTGGTAGGCATTCTTCATGGAACCTATCAACAAATCCCTCCTTGGAGACTCCCTCCCTTAGCCCCTTACTCATAAGTGCATATTAGAATTTGCTGGAGCTCACATGTAGTTTTCTATAGAGGCTCAATCTTTTCCATTCCACCAAGCTTTGGACTGACTGTAGGCCGAATTCATACCTAATTGCGGGTAGAGGTACACATTTGGGTAGATAATACAACATTGAATGCCAAATAAGGGATTCATATTTATGCATCTTGCTAATGGCCCATACAGGAAATGGCTCAAGGCTGTAGCACAGCCGTGGGATGATCTTGAAATAGAACCTTAATGTAGGGATTATAGAAAATTTGCCAGATTTCCGATCTATTGTTTTTCAATAATGACCCTTGTTTAAGAGCTTTGTCCCTCAGATAATTACAGTAGAAACACCTCTTTGGTAAGGAAATAATAGGGAATACCAAGTAATTAATTGACGTCTTCTCAATCAGTCTTATATTATTCAAAACCCTGTTAAAACCAATTGGGCGTGTACCCTTACTCAGTCTCATCACTACCGTCTTTTGCGGATTTACATTTAGATGGTTTGTCTCAATATAGCTATTAAAGGTAATAAGGTGTCTCTGTAGTCCAATCGAGGTACGATCAACCTGTATAAAATCGTCTGCATATGAGGACCACAGATATTGCGTCCCTCAATCATAGGTGGTACAAACAATGCCTCATCTAATACCCCACCCATACCCGCCACATACAAGTTAAACAGTGCAGGGGCGGATATACATCCTTGTCCTAGTCCATTATGTGCGCATATAGTATTAGATAGGAAGCCCTCTTTGTTCAAGGGTACCTGAATTTTTGATCCCACGTGCAAATGAATTAAAATGGTTAAGAGTCCTTGATTTAAGCCCAGTTTATTTAATTTTCCCCATAGTGTATTCTTATCCACCAAGTCGAAAGCGAGCGAAAGGTCCATCGAAGCCACATAGATTGATACTGAATTATTCTTCCAGGCTAACTGTTGTAGAACACATATAAAGAGTCCTCCACAATCAGTGTCCATTTGCTTCCTAAAGCCTTTGTGTTGCATCAATAGAATACCATTCTTACTGCTCCGTTCTTCAACATGATTTAATACCAATGATGCATAGATTTTCAAGTCCTCATTCAACAAGGCTATCAGACGATAGTTTAATGGGGAACCCCTATGCCCCTTCCTATATACTGGAAGAACATTAGATTTTCCATGAACGAGGCGATGAACTGGTGATAACCAGATCCTTAAATAAAAGGTATAGGGGCTTTGGACCATAAGTCAACATTATTTTTTAGAGTCGCATTTGTCACTTGGTTAGGGCCCGGCAGCTTGTGATGAGCTGGCCTTCCTAATTGAGTCCCCAAAATCCTGCATAGTAAATTTCAGGTCCCAGGTATCAGTTCTGGAGGCAACTCCATCAGGGAATTTGCTATCCTGATGCCCATAGAGGTTCCCAAAGTGTCCTACCCATCAATTTCTGCTATGGGGTTACATTGTACTAGGGCCTGAGCGTTTTCCAAAGCGTTCACAAGAAGTCAAAATTGTCTTGTACTACCATCCTTCAATGTTGCCAGCAATTTTTCACCATCCCATTGGCACATGCTAGTTCAATGGGCTTTGACCCAATTTTTTTGTTTTTCGTTTCTCCCTAAGTATTGCCTTTTGTTCTGAGATGTTAGAACCCAGAGTTTTAGAAATAAGCCAAATCTTTCACCAGCAATCTTTTTTCATGTTCTGTACCATGGAGTCAAAGCAATGCCTGTGATCTTTATCATTCCAGTTAGTACGGCTCAGTTTAACAGATTTTATGATAAGATTGTGTACATACATTCCAAAGGAGCTATGAGTAAAGACCAAGGTCTTACTATCCAGGGTGAAAGTCATAAAATCATTCAAAACCGAGCATTCAATTTACAGACATTGCCCTCATGCAAACTCACTCTCGATCTTCTACAGTTCACAGAGAATTATCATAATAGGTCAATGTTCTACCCTGAACCACTGTATGCAATTTTACCTGTAGCATCTTGTGATCACTAAATCTTGTATAGACTATTTTAAATTCTGCTACCCGATCTCTCAAGGCCATTGTCATGAACATATAGTCAATGCCTGAGCTATATTTCCCATCCGACCATGCTATTTGGCTTGTGCTATTATCAAGTAGATCATTTAACAGATGCATCCAGATTGTACCTTCGAGCCACTTTCTATTACCCCAGGGGAATCCATCAAAACTATCAAGGGGGTTGTTATCCATTGCCCCACTTTATGCTGCATATAAAGATGATCATAATCCATTCTCTTAGAGGGAAACATTATGCATTGAAGTCTTCTGCAACTATAATTTGACCTCCGGGAGGGCTCAATCGCCAGTAGTCAATTACATTGCTCAACTCTCGCAAGGTGTACTCTAGATTTGCTGTTGGATTCCAATAGATGTTAACCAGCAAAACAAATTGGTACGGGATCTTAGAATCCAACTCCAATACTGCCGCTTGCGCTTCTTTATTCACACAGATGTGATCAGTCACTCTTATGCCAGACTCGATTCTTATTGCTACCAGTAATCCGCCCGCCGGCTGCCCTCTCACACCCTTGGATGCCGGTTCAACTCTAATCTCATACCCATTCAAACTTGGAGGGGCAGTCAGCCAATATTCTTGCAGGAAGATTATTGTAAATTTGCTCAGTTCAAGACATAACTCAGAGCTGGCACATACATTTGAAAACCCTCTTTTGTTCCATGATATTACCGAGAGAATTGAGTGTGAGCTAAAATTGCTTCGATAGACCTTGCAACTTGGAGATGGACTCTCTCAGAGTTAACGCTAGCCATCTCCAATTCTGCTACCCCTCCCCTGCTTGTGGCTAGTTGTCAGGGTCCCTACCACCTTACACCCGCCTTTGATAGTCGTACATTGGTTGCATTTGCCTGTGCTGTATATTACTGAATCCTGAACTAAAAGGTTAGCAAATCATAGCCCAGCTTGTCATAATTAGACACATACAACATAGGGCTTCATACACCACTCTCGAGTGGAAGACCAACCTAGCGTGGTCATATCTTTCGGGAAGGATAAAATCCGCTAGGTTAATGTCTGCATACGTTACTAGTTTTAATGTTGGGATCTCATTCAGCAACACTCTCTACCTATTTAAGGAGTCCGGTCCCCCAACATGTAATACAATAATAAGCTTGGGTCATCAGGAAAACAAGGCTCAAGGAGCCAGGTCCGACCCAGCAACCCCAGAGGCAGGCATCATTTCCCCCAGGGGAGTGCCAGCGGGCCCAAGCTGGGGCCCTTTGGACTCAGTCCTGGCGCCTTAGGCGCCAGGTTCATAAAGCTAGACATGTGTTCAAGTGTTTTAATGTGCACTTACCTGATGCAGACCATGCTGCCACATCCAGGCCCTCTTGAGGCCTGAATAGGAACTACTTTACCTGTGGGACTACTTTCCACCCGGGTGTGGTCGGGGAAGGATACATACCAGATCGGAGGAAGGATACACACTTGGAACTTCTTCCAAAGCTATTTAAACCACACCCGATCAGCAACTCACACTTCGCGTTGTTCTGCTCCTCGCAGCTGGACGCTCACCGTGTCAGCTCTTGCATCTGGACTTCAGCCACGCCTGTCAGCATCCTGGGTCACCTGCAAAGGGAGACAAGAGACCTACCAGCTAATCTGCACCACGGAGACATCACCGACGATCCTGAAAGGGAAGACATCATTTTTAAAAGCATTTCGTTACGATCGCTGCAGCGCTGCATTTCACTCACCTTTCCTGGGTTCCTCCATCTTCAGCAGCGATCATCCGGATACACAGCCACTTCCCAGAGCCTAGAGAAAGAGAAGGAAGGGAATAGGAAAAGCTCAGTTTCCTTCTAAGATTTACCTGTTGGGTCATTCCCATTTCATTTCGGGTCTTGCTGCTTCCAAGCAGGACCACAGCCCCTATGGGGAAAAAGAGAAAGACATTACCTGAGCGCTCATCTAGGACTTACCAGATCTTTACTGGAACTGCACGTTTCACTTCGGGTCGGCGCCATATCTCCGGCATTCCGAACCCCGGCCCCTATGGGGAAAAGACATCAACATCAGCGCTTTGTTGCAAGAAGTCTCCAAAGGAATCTTCATTCATCACCTGAAAAAAGACAATGAACATTATTATGTAAAGCTTGAACTTTTGAACTTGCAACAGAACTTTTACAGCGCCTTACCAGTATAATCAAGCTTACCTGAACTCCCATCCAACCTCAATCCAGTGAAGTAACTGGGTTCAACGCGCCCCTGCGTCAGAAGCAGGATGGAGAGCTCGTCCTTTCAGACCCTAAGGTGAGACTTCACGGGGAATCGTGGAAGGGTATCGTGGAGGGTTGGAAGAGAGTGGGAGGCTTGAGCATAACTCAGTCAGTAGGTAATACTCCCTTTTCACGCACAGGGGAATATTCCTGCGAGCCGGAGAAGCCAGAGTAGAGGGCCCTTCCTGTCCATCTTCAGAGTCCTGCGCTTCACCATTGAAGAAGCATCAGCACTCGAAGCCAGACCTGCGCCTCCGTGGGAATCAGGTGAGCGTTACACAGACTTCAGCGACCCATTATTCAGTGATGCCGATACAGGGGGTGCCACAAACCTAGACGATTCTGTGGGGATTTTTAGAAACCAGACGGCTGCGGATGAGCTAGGATTAGCCTCCCTTAGTCCAAATGATGGTGTTGTAGTAGTCTTAAATGGTCCATTATTCCACAGTACCAGCATCGAAGGTGCCCTAGGCCTCTGTGATTCCATCAGAATCTTCTGATTCTCAACGGGCACCAATGAGCCAGAATAAGCCTCTCCTAGTGCCAATGGAGGCGTCACAGCTGCCCTAACCATAAATCCTCGATTATCCTGTTGCACAGAATGCAGGATGTTATTTGTTCTTGTAACCTCCCTCAGGTTTGTTCCCTACTTAGGCTGCCATATTTGTTGGTCCAGCCCCATTTCGTCTATCAGCTGTTCATATTTGAACCGACTCATCGCACTCCTAACGCTCACTCAGACCATCTCCTCCATTGACCAATTAGAGAGTCTATCTCTTTCTTTCAATCTTATCTCCCCCCTCCAACTCCTCCTGGATCGATATCACATTGGTCTCTTGATCACCTTGCATCCTGGGGTCATTATGTAAGATGAATTCCAGCTCCCCCACCCCATCCTGGACCTCAGTAGCCTCCCTTGTGTACCCCTTCCTTTTAGCGAAGAGGTTATATACTTTGGAACCAGGGCTTTCATTAGAGGGCTCCCTCTCCACCTCAAAAACCTTTACTCTTGTATGTTTCATAGCCTCTGCAAGGGTGTTAGTTGCTTCTGTTTTTTTGTCTTGGAGTTTCTCAGTGTCATGATGCCTACCCCCGGGCATCCAGACCAAGTCCATCAACCCCGGAAGCAGGCATAATGTTACCTGGAGCAAACCCAGCAACCCCTGTTAGGGGCTATCTGGGTACAGCCCTGGCGCCTATGGCGCCAGGCTCATATGGGACATCAGTCCTGGCGCAATAGACGCCAGGCTCATATGTTAAAACTTACCTGATGCAGACCATGCTGCAAGGGATCCAAGCATCCAAGCCCATGTGAGGCTTGAAGGGACTATTTATCTTAGGGACTATTTTGTTACTCGGGTGTGGCTGTGGAGGAATACTCTTCTGGGACTACTTTGAAGGCTATTTAAACCACGCCCAAAGAGCAGCACATGCTTTGCGTTATTCTGCATCCAGCAGCGTAACGCTCACCGTGTCTGCAGTCAGCATCCTGCCACGCCCGCCTCGAGTCCAGAGTGCCTAGAAAGAAGGGAAAGAAGGAGAAAGGTTAGAATAAAGAACTTCACTGTATTTCTTACCTGATTTCGGATTCAGCGCATCTTCGAACCAGAAACAGACTTCATTTTAAACGCGTCGCATCGCCAGCAGCAGCACTGCGCCATACTCACCGTTCCTCGCAGCATCTCTACAATCCGGTGCTGTCTCCATCACCTGGTTGCCGCATTCCAGCGCCTAAGGGGGACAAGAAAACAACAAGGTGAGCCAAGGGAACAAACAAGGACAATCTCTTGCCACCATATGCTTACCTGATTTTACCACAGGAGGTATTATCCACCAGCACTGCAAATCTTCCTACGCTGCACCTGCAAGAAAAGAGAAAGCAGCGAGTTAAACCTTGGCATCATTTACCGGACAGTGTTACAAAACACAGACTCTTACCTGAACGCTTTCACCTGCCACAAGACGATCATCCTTTGGGTATAAGCTGCAAGAGATACATGGAATTGGACAAGAGTGATTAATCGGACATTTTGAACTCATTAGAACTATATACTTCCAGCCTTTCGCCCAGAGGTTTGGAGCAAAGATTTGTCCAGAACTCTTCCAATATCCTCAAGCCAGTGAAGTAACTGGCCATCAACGCGCCCCTGCATTCTTCGCAGGATGGAAAGCTCATCATACAAAACTATAAGGTGAGCTTTGTGAAAGGGAATGTCAGAAGTGATAAGTGGGGACGCAGTGAGGTGTTAATACTCAAATTCACGGGTGGCTAATTCCCTTTCCCCGCCTTTAGGAGACTATTTCTACGGGTCAAGCAGACGAAGCTAGGTGGGCCAGTCCAGTCAGTCATCTCTGCACTACGCATCACGTTGGTGGGGACCGTGGCTGTCCAGTTCCGCTCGACACCCCTGTGGGAGCCAGGTGAGCGTAACACTCAGACCCCAAATGCACAATGGTTTCTCAATATTTTTTACTTCATTAGCTCCCCCGACCCTCGAATTGGGAGGCATCACATCCTCTATTGACCATGAACAATCTAGATTTACAATGTCTAATGTATCGGACATCTCTTCTCTCACCATCTTCCTCCAAGAGTTTCTCGCTGGTTTATTGGGACCCTTCCTCGTATGATAGGTCTGCATTTTGTTTCTGTCTCTCACTTTATTATTTAATTTCCTCCCCTTTTTAATGGTCAGGGTATTTTCTAGTGTAGATTTAGGAATCTCCCTCAGGGAGGAAGCCCGGGCCAATGAAGCTTCCACCCCCCTCTCTTGTTGCAACTCAGGAGCCCTTTGGGAAGGGGCCATGGATGACTTCCTGTTGCAAATTTCTCCAGGCCAACCTACTATTATGTTTGAGCTCATTTTCAAACCAGTTTGAGGGGGATTCCCTGCCGGAGATTGCATGCCTATGCATGTGTTCATTTTGACTAATTGGATCACAATCGCTCTCAAACATTTTGTGTGCTCTCGTAATTCAACACATATGGCCTCCTCTGCAAAACACCTGCCATTGATCTATTGAGGACAGGGAGGCATCAAGCCATTCACCTTGAGTTGGTGGATACTCCGACAATGCCAACAAGGAGATTTCTCCTGCGGCAGAAATCGGTGGTGTGTCCAAAAAGAACAGATCGCCATAGTAAGTAGACGCTAGTACTTGGTCAAATGTGTCCCTCCCTACCATTACCTCAATCAGGGATGGAAAGCCCTCAGATTCCAACAAAAGGGGGGAATTTCCCTACCACCCAATTAGTTTCCAGCTCCCGTGCATCCTCCCCTCCCACGTCCCAAAATCTCAGACATTGGTAGGGGATGGCGGGAAGGGGAGCGCAAGTGCTCTAGACATGCCGTCTCTTCTTCTAGTAAACACCAGAGGGGCCGCCAGCATCTCTTCATTCAAAATTGCTGCTCTGTTTTTTTTTGTTGCGCATATTGCCCACTGGTGCACAGTATACGATTCTAAGCACCCTTCGATCTCCAGATAGGCACACCAAAATTATTACGAGGTGTAAATGAGCACAAGCAAACTGCAAAAGGGCAGGTACAATTGGTCCTTCCAAATGATGTGGTACGTGTACCAATTCTTAACACACAAAGTGTAAGTACCTCTTTTCTCTCCTGGAACCCCACGCACCCGCCAACCAGTGAACAACAAACAGCACTCCTGTGACACTCCCATGTGCGCGGCCCATGGATTTGGCTGCTTCCTGTTCAAGGGGGCGTGGCCAGGGCAATCGCATGAAACAAGAAAGAGTTTTAGGGTCCAGTCGCAACTTGAATGTAAAAAAATAAGAAAGGACCAAATTCTTAATGGTCCATTTAGCAAGGGGACAAATGTATCCCACTGACTCCCATAGATGAAATAAGTCTGCTGTTAATTCCAACTGCAGTGGGGTCCGGCACCGATTCAACCAACACAGCAAACAGCACTCGTGTGCGCACGGTTGTGCGCGGCCCGTGCTTTTGGCTGCTTCCTGTTCAAGGGGGCGTGGCCAGGGCAATCTCAAAAAGAGCTGTGAATACAGCATGTATATTCTCCTAGAAGGCGGCGGTGTTCCACTCAGTCATTGTCAAAGTAATGGGAAATAGAGAGGTATGTCCCAGTTCTACCCCACAGGTCAGGAGACAGCAGCAACCAATCCCAGGGAATGCCAGAGGAGACTTCCAAGAGCTTCAGTGTCAGGTTCCAGACCCAGCAGCCACAGGAGGAGATGTATGAAACCAGAATTCAGTCCCAATGTAAAATATGGAACACCTGCAGAGTCCTTCGACTAGGGGGGGTCCGTGATGGTTTTCTTGAGGAACCCACCAACCCAAGGCCCAGAGGTATGTTTTCACCGTCATAGATCCCGGAAAAAAGGATCCAGAATGGCGAAAAATCGCAGTGAGTATGGCACTTTTTAGAAATGCATTTTACAGGATCCGAACATCCGAGGACTTAAACCCTGGTCTAACGAAGACCCTGACTGCAGATAAGATGATGAATCATTCTTCCAAGGAGTGACACAAATCATCAATAAGCAAAACCAACAACGAGGATGGTTCCTATAAGACACGGGAGCCTAGCAAAACCTGTCCCGGTGGCTCAATGGAAAATGGGAAGCAGCATCCCAGCAGAAAAAGGTCCCACAATGTAGACTACATCAGAGGCAACCCTGCATAGCCCAAACAAACAGGAGGGGTTGGTTTGAGGTACATTGGGCTACTAATGCAGTTAATGGGCATTGATCCTTGACAAAGCCAAAATTAAATTATAGATGCCATCAGCTTACTCCCTAAAAGCAATGTAGGGTAATAAAATAACCAGAAAGCCAGATGGGGGAGCGTAACAAACAATCCTGTCAGAGGGGCCACATGTCTACCATGGGGCCATTTGCTTAAAAACGGTTGCAGTGCCAGGTGGACTTCATTAGAAGTGCCTCCACACAAAAAAAAAAGATCCTTCTAAAAAATAAGAGGGGTAAAAGCAAAAGGTTAATAAGTCCCTAAAAAGGGCCAGCAGAACTCCAAAATGGAACAGATTCTGTCTTAACAACATTCATGAAGAGAATTTCACAAATTGAAAATAAAAATGAATGATTGTCAACACATTGTTACATTTACCACTGTTAACCCAAATGGTGCAGCAAAGCAAGCATTTAGTATTCATGGAGTGGCACACCACTGTCTATGATGCATGTTTTATATTATTTGCATTTAAAATTGTTTCCCAATATATTTTAGACTAGGCACACGTACACTGCCAAGGCTCACGTTGGAAAAAAGGTTAGATTCCATGGTCAAGAGAGGAAGACACAAGAGAGGGAGTGAGAAGACGTGTTAAACCGACTCAGACCTGGGTAGTACCAGATGAGTTTGAATCAAGAAATTAGTGGATGGAAACGGATACAATCAAATTATTGCAGGAATGTTGGCATGGTCTGGTAAGTTGACCCAAGAGAATGTGTTCTGCTCCAAAAACCCGTCATTATGGCTTACCCCGCAAATTGAGATGGACGGAAAACCGATGTTCTTGGTTAATTGGTTCCTGTGTGATATCCGATGGCTTGGCAGCTGTAACGCTCACCTTGTATCCACGGGGATGTCACTTAGCCTGTTTTGACCTCTTAGGACCTCGAACCCATCCCTGGAGTCTACTCGACTGGAGACTGGGCCTTGTTTTCTTGGAAACTGTGCTCTCCGTCCTGCTTAGAGCGCAGGGGCGCGTTGATTGATGCGGGCTCGTTGCTGCCTAGTTACTTCACTGGCAAGAGTCCGACAGGTAAGTATAATGAGTCTTTTGAACAGTTCTCCAACTTCGTTCCTTTCCTTCCTTAGATGATGGCCAGCGTCCAGGGATGGCGACGTGCTGCTGAGATGAGTAGCGCTGAAGGTGAGTGAGCGCGATGCGCGATGAGACCCTTTCATATGTGTATTGAACCAAGTTCTTTTTCGGTGTCTTTTAGGTGCCACGACGTTTTCAGCGTGGATGCTGGTTATGAAGAAGAAATGCAGCGAGTAAGCGCGGTATGCAGCGCCTCTAGATGTTCCCCCGCAAACCTGGAGGGTCTTTTCCCTCTTGAAGATGGATGAGAAGTTCGGGAGACAGAGTTCCCCCAGAGAGGCTGCGATTCAGGTAAGCGTTTGAAGCTCGTACAGTCTTTAAAATAAGCGAAGATTTGCTGAATGCTTACTAATGCCTTTTTTCTGTTCTTTTCCCATTTCCTTAGGAAGCGGCGTGCCGGGATGGGAATGACACCGCCGAAGATGCCCGCAGAACAGAAGAAGCGATGAATGATGGGCAGAAGCGCCGCAAGGTAAAGCTGTTCGTAACGGTGTTCTTGCAGGAGCTGAGCGCAGAAGAAAGATGCAGGCCTACTGGAGATCGATCCGAACACGGTGAGTGTCACGCTGCAGGTGCAGAAAACACAAAGCATGTTACTCAGCCTGGGCATGGCTTAAATAGTCTCTGGGTATCTCTGGGCTGAACCACACCCAAAAGACTAGACTGCACATGCAGTTCTGGGTTGTCCCCAATGTTATCCTATGGGAGTGAGTGAGTCTGGTGCCACAAGCGCCAAGTCTGACTCCAAGTGGGTCTTTGGAGGGGTGGAGAGGCCCTTGAGGGCCATGTAGGTGATCGTGGCCTGGCTCCAGCCTGACATCTTGGAGGGCTGAGGACATGAGGGGCAGGAGTCATGACAGCAACCTATTTAGGGATAAAAACTGGATCACTTAATAGTTTGATCGCTGAAAAAGGGATGGAAGCCTGCTCGTATGCAGAATATCGGACACTAAGGAGGACAATTGGTGGGATAATCCCAGATGAAAGCAAAGACTGCGCAAACTGGCTGGAAGAATTCAAATTGCTTCAAAGATCTACAACACCTGGCTAAATACAAGGTGGTTAGCAGGAGACCTACTCGAAAATGGTCAAAAGCAATAGGTTCAGAAATTAGTGTGTGCAGATGGGACAATATATGCAGGAATGTGAGCATGACATCGTTAAACCTTGGAGCGAGGGCAAGGCAGATCAAAATATTAAACAGAGTATACTGGACTCCGCTTAAACTCCATGCAAGGGGTTTGTTAGCGTCTGAGGCATGTTGGAGATGCAAACAAATGGAGGGCACATTTGAGCATATGAAGTGGGAGTGCAGCATTTTGAGGGTATTTTGGCAAGAAATCGCAATAAATATGATCAAGGTTTTGATGCTGGATATCGATTACGATTAAACAATCACTGTAATGGGGGAAGAGGATTTAATAGCTGACTTGTCATACCCGCAGAGGTGCTGGTTCTTCAGAGCGTCTCTGACGGTGGAAAGAATTATATTGCGAGAATGGAAAAATGAGCTAGCACCTTATTTCAATGCATGGCTTATCGGTATGCAATGAATGTCATTAATGGAAAGGCTGATTATGTACAGGAATAAGAAGAGAAACCTGTATGAAGGAATTTGGGGGAGGTTTTTGTAGTTTTAATTTAACTGCTTTCTATGCATGTAATCCATAATCTAGATTATTCTAAGAGTATATACTGCAACAGTTCACTGTACCTGTAAGGTGAGAGGGTGGCTGTGTTTGTACACATTTCGGAGAAATGTCTTTGATTGTAATGTAATGTGTGTTTATTTATCAATAAATATGCGAATAAAAAAAAATAAGAAATTAGTCAATTGAGAAGGAGATATTAATGAACAACATGCCTACTAACAATGACTTCTTTCCTTCAGTACTTGCAAACATTTTAAGTATTCTTGATGACCTTTTTTTAAAAAGAAATTTTTATTAAGTTTTTCAGAGTAACATAAAGACAATAATAATACATGTTCAATTCACAGTACTTCTTCATGGCATCTCGTAGTGAAAACAGCTTAGTCAATGCATAGAAAGTGGCAAATATCAGACTTTGTACTTCAAGTCATCCCCCTCCTTCAAACCGCACACCCCTGCTCCTCGTATATTGCTTAATAATTGAAGAGAAAAGATACAAATAAAAAGGAAAGAAAAGAGAAACTGAAATCAACTCTTAACTCTGCGCTTATCATCAATACCGTCTCAGTAGCATCGCATTAAACAGTAATCATTGTTAGCATCAATCAGTGACTGGCTTTGTGGGGTCGTTCATGTGGCCTGGTTCATTGTCTGCTGTAATAGGCGTCTTTGGTTAATCCCCTAGTTCCCAGTATGCTGTGTAAAACGTCAGGAAAGGCAACCATATCATACCAATATTTCTGCGAGATTCGTGTATTGCAGCTCTGAAGTTTTCCATTTCGTATATGCAGTGTACTTTAATCAACCATTCTCTTTTTGAAGGGAGAGCGGATGATGTTCATTTGATGGTGAGACACACTCTAGCTGCCAATAACAGATTGTGTGGCAAATGTGCTAGTGATTCATATGTTTCCTCCCCATCTGACTCGACTCCGAACAGCACCAGTGGAGGTGCTAGTTCCCTTCTTACCCCATCGATGGCCTGGATCCACCCCAGGACTTCCTTCCAATACATTTGTACCTTGTGAAATTTTCACCATTGGTGCCAGTAGTCGCAATATTCTCCACAGCCTCTCCAGCAATAGGGGGATGTGCCTGGAAACATTTTGGATAGGCGTGATGGAGTGTAGTGCCATCTCATCAACAGCCTAACGTTGTGCATTTTATATTGCATGGAGATTAATGAGCCCCCATACCGCCTTTTATATCGCTCCCCATATCTCTGGTTGGGATGTTATTGCCATCTCCGTTTCCCATTTAGCTTCTGATGGCGGGCGCTGGAGGTGACCTCTACTGATTGGAGTTTTATATATTCATGATATGAGACCTTTCGTTGTTTGAGGGGTGCTTAAAATTTGCTCGAATGGTGTCAGGGTGCGTTTTAGAGAGGCTCCCCACCGGGCATCGTTAAGGGCACTTCTCAGCTGAAGAAAGAGCATGGGGCGCACTTCTGCACCTTGTAGGTCGCTTCTAAATTCTTCTAAGGTTACAAATGAGCCTTTCTTCCAAAGCTGTCCAGCTCGAGTAAGCCCTGCCTCATAGCATTGCTGAAACTGCTGCACCCCTTGTCGTGGATTGGGGGGACCAGATACAACTGAGGGGGAATGGCCAGGATGTTACTCCTCGTGTGGCCTGGGTTGGGCGTCAGATGGACCATAAGACTGAGGATGGGGTATTCTTTTATACGTTGCGCCATTGCAGATTGTGGGACCCATAGCCATTCCCCTAACGTGACTGGAGCAAAGATATCGTTTTCTATTGCTACCCACTGTTTTTCTGGGTTTTCCCACAAGTGGTCTGGAAGTATGCGGAGTTGGGATGCTTTATAGTACTCTTCTAGGTCTGGATATCCCATTCCTCCCTCCTCTCTAGGCAGTATTAATGTGGAGTATGGTATCCTCGGTTTCTTATCGGCCCACAGGAATCTAAGGAGGATGTGTTTAACTTCTGCTAGAAAGGATTCCGGAACGATAATTGAGTGGGATTGAAACAAAAACAGGAATCTTGGTAATATGTTCATTTTTATGGTGGTGAAACGCGCGGCCCATGACATGGGCAGCGTGTGCCATCTCTTAATGTCTTATTGGATAGTATTCCACAGGGGCGTGTAGTTTGCTTCAAAAAGATCTGAAAGGAAGATTGTGATGTTTACCCCCAGGTACCTCACCGATTTTGTTTGTACCTGGAAGTTCCAATTTGTCTGTAAGAGTGTCAGTAGTTCGTCATTCAAACGGACAGCTATTGTTTTTGGAGGTTGGCCTGAAAACCTGATAGGGCGCCGTAGTGTGCTAATTCTTGTAGGAATGCGGGGACGGAGTCTACTGGTTGGGTGAGATACAACAAGATGTCGTCGGCAAACATGGCTAACTTGTATTCTTTTCCTGCTCGGGGGATACCCTGGATCATAGGATTGGACCTGATGGCTTGGACGAAGGGCTCTACTGCTAGCGCATAAATGAGGGGGAGAGCGGGCAACCCTGCCTCGTACCTCGCGTAGGGTCAAAGAGACTGGAGGAAACTCTGTTTATTGAGACTTTAGCTTGGGCCGATTTGTACAGGGCCTTTGCTCCTTGTATCCATGTGGCACCCAGTCCCGCCCATTTCAATACCGCACTTAGAAAAGACCATTCTACGCGGTCAAATGCCTTTTCGGCGTCAACAGAAAGTAGTAGAGGGTAATTTCCCGCTTCTCGGAGTGTTGCCATGAGGTTGAGGGTTTTTCTAATATTATCCGCCCCTTGCCTTCCTCTCACATATCCCACTTGAACTGAATGGACATGCTGGGGGAGGACCAAAACAAGGCATGAGGCCAGGATGCTTGAGTAAATCTTCGCATCTACATTTATTAGGGAGATTGGGCGGTCTGAGGCACCTTCCGAAGGGTATTTACCTTCCTTGGGGATTACGATGATTATAGATTCCGTAAAAGACTTGGGGCGTGTCCAGATTCTAAAATTGAATTGAATAATTTAGGTAGGAAGGGGGAGAGCGTAGTGGAGTTTATTTTGTAGAAGGCTGATGTGCATCTGTCTTGCCCTGGTGCCAAGCTCGCCTTCAGGGCAGCAATGACTCACTGCACTTCTATTGCGGTGATAGGGGCGTTTAGTATGGCCAGGTGGTCGAAAGGTATTGGTGGGAGGGGGACAGGTGGCTAAATAATCTTTGATGGTTAATGGGGGTCTACTTTCTTCTGCCGTGTACAGCTTTGCATAATATTTTGTGAAGCGGTCAATGATGTCTTGTGGATTAGTGAGGGAAGAGCCAGATTGGTCGTTAATTTTGAAAACCGCTCTGTCTGCCCTTTCCTTCCGGAGTCTGTTAGCTAACATCATGTGTGCTTTATCCCCTTTTTCAAAAATGTTTTGATTAAGATATTTGAGCTGCGTGATGGCTTTGCCTTTCCATATGGCTCTTAATTCTTCCCTCATTTTTCTTACTCTCATAATCGCTTCTTCATCACTGGTGGGGTGTACACACAGGGATCGCTCTAATAGAGCGATGTCTGCCCTTAGTTCTTTCTCTCTCAACAATCCAAGTCTCTTTTTAGCCGCTCCCTCTTACATTAAGAGCCCTCTTATTGTGGCCTTCCCTGCTTCCCAGATCGTGTTAAGAGGCATATCGCCTGTGTCGTTTGTTTCTAAATAATATGTGATGGCTTCAGATAAGGTTTCTTTGAATATTGGGTCTCTGCACAAGAAGTCCTTACACGGCCACCTTTGATTAGGGGTCGGAAGGGGGCCCAGGTCTAAATCTAGAATGCATAACTCATGGTCCTACCAAGCTACCACTTGGATGGTAGTACCCAGAATGTCGCTTTCACTTTCTGCTCCCAACAAGAGGTAGTCAATCCTGGAGAAGGTGTGGTTTGGGGGCAAGAAAAAGGTGTACAATTTCTCCTCTGGGTGTGTGGTGCGCCAGGTGTCTATTAGGTGGTGCTCCCTCAATAGGCTAAGAAATCTATCTCCTTGGAGATTGCTTGGGGGTGGAGAGCTCTGTTGCAGCAGATGCCAGTCTCTTTCACGGTGCGCTACGACATTAAAATCTCTGCCACATACAAGGGTGCCTTCCCTCCAGTTTTCTAGGAAATCAAACAAGAGTTCAAAGAAGTTGGATTGTCCCTGGTTGGGTGCGTAGGCTGAGCAGAGTGTGATGGGACTCATTTTGCCCTTGAGTGCAACATATCTCCCCTGTATATCTTTGTATACATGTTCTATCTGGAGTCCCAGGGATTTTCTTAACAATATGCCCACCCCGCCTTTCTTATGGGGGCCTGATGCCCAAATTGCTTCACCAATCCCTTTCCCAAGGATTTTCCTTTCTGCGCCACTGGTGTATTTCGATTCTTGTTCAAAAAGAACATCAAGTTTAGATTGGTTGAACTGTTGCGCCAGCATTGACCTTTTCTGTGGTGAGTTTAAGCCTTTTACGTTAAGGGAACCAAAGATTACGCTTTCAGGGTGGGCCATGCCCCTTGTGTGAAATTATATTTATCGCCCCCTTGCCCTGCCAGTCACCCAATTATTTACCCCTTCCCCTTGGTGGCGAAGTGGTAGTTCAGTCGCAATGCTGAGGGATGTGTGCGCAGAGGTTTAGTCCTGTAATCTTGAACGTGCGAGTGGTATCCTCCTTTCCTCTTCCCCTAAACTCCCAACGAGAAGCTAGCGAGAGCATACTCCTGTGGGAAAGTAAAAAACAAGAAAAACAAACAGAAGTAACGAGACACCCTTAATCAAGAAGGGCCACTGTGGGTGGACTCCTCTCCGGGCCTTGACCTGTGACTTAACGTTAGTACAAGGAAGAAAAGCCATTTTCACGTGCGTAAGAAACATTGTGTTATAAGCATATATAACTTTTCCGCAGCTTATGTAATATTCATTTAGACTCTCGTCGGGTTATCGCCTTAGAAGATTTTTCACATCGTGTGGTTTGGGTATGAATAAATAATAACGGACGCTCTCGGTGTGAGTGTGCTAGATAAGTTCCTCAGGGAGTATTCAAACGTTTATATTTCCATTTCTGCTGCGATCGCCCCCGTCTGGGCGGTTTATTTGCTGTTTCTCTATGGGGGCCCAAGGGTTCTCTCAGACTGTCCGTGTCTGAGTTTGCTGCTGGGCTTTGGAGATGACGACTGGCCCGCTCAGCTTCATCAACAGTGGTTATCCTGAATTGCTCTCCATTGTACTCAAATGTGAGGGAGAAGGGACGGCCCCATCGATAGTGTACTCCCTTCTCTTGTAGCCAACTCGTTAGGGGGCGATATCCTCTTCTTTTCGCTAATGTCATAGCGGATAGATCTTGGTAGAGGCGGATGCATGATCCCTGAAATTCTATTGTGTTTTGACTCTCGCTTTCTGCAGAATGTCCTGTCGCTGGGCATAATAGTGGCATTTGGCGAGAACTGAGCGGGGACCTTTGGGTGGGCCTCCTGCCCTGTGTACTCTGTCGAATTCAAGCACAGGAGGTGTTGGGTCGTCACAGAGGGTCAGACCTTTTAACTTGCTTTGCAGGCTGGAGGGTGTTTCTCCATGTTCTTCCTCTAGACCCATTATGCGTATATTAGATCGCCGCTCTCGATTTTCCAAATCATCGAGCTTGGATTCCATGTCCCGCTCCTTTTGTTCTAAATCTAGGAGTCTAGCTTCATACTGCTTAGTGGCGACTTCTCCCGATTGCCGATTGTTCTCAACCGTCTCTAGACGATCCTCAACTTTCGTCTGCAGGTCAGAGACCGTTTCTGTGAGGCTATTTTGCATTGATCTAATTTCCCCAAGGAGAAGGCAAATGTCTGATTTGGTTGCACTGTCGCAGTCATTGCCTGGAATATCAGAGGAGCTCTGGATTTGTTCTAATTCGATGGTTGTGTTGGTGCGCTAAACTTCCGCAGAGCGGTTAGGTTGCACGGGTCCAGTTTTGACTTAGGCAAACTTTGTGAGTTTGACTTGCGGTGTTGGGGACTGATAATTAGTGGATTAGCACTGATTGTGCTCTGTGTTGCCGCCGTACTCAGACTATAGCGGGGGAGGGGAGGTTGCCTCCCGCCACGTGACACCTGCGTTGGACGCCCTCGCCGCAAGAATCGAGCAGTGATGCAGCCTCCCTGCCCCCTCGCTAACATTCCTTTGCAATGTTTAGAATAGGGCTAGTATACAGCTGTTATTGTGGGCCCCAGTTCTGCACTACGCTGTTGAACCACGGAGCCTCTCCTGCAGTCGGTGGGTGCAAATTCTATGGAAAGTGGTGCCTCGTTTATGTCGCAGGCACTGCGCTTTTCGGGGATGTTAACTGGTTCACAGTTCAATTTGCTATGTGGAAGTGTGGCTTTATAGTGGTGGCAACGCTGCAAGTCCTTTTGCTTGCCCACTTGTGTGTTCTGAGTGAGAGGAGTAGCTGCCAGTACTTGGGTGTCTGGGCTGAAGCTTGAATTTCTGGGGCCCCACTCCCTCCAAAAGAGTGCAGATTCTTCATTCCCTGACGGGGATGGGGGGGGGACACTGTTCGTATATACCGTGCAGCGTGTCTTGTGTAGCTCTCTCTTAGCATGAGGGAATTTGAGGTGAGGCGCGTGGGGTCTAGTATTTGGTTAGGGCTGCAATATGCTCTGGATGCAGCGTGTGGAGTCGTGCTCCCTGTGCCTGGGACCGTTGGGAAGCTGGAACCTGCTTCGTGTATGTTTGTATAAAAGAGTTTTCTGAGGCGGGGCCTCCCGTTCCTCTGCTATACAGCAGTCTTATGAGGATGGGTCAACAGCTGGGCCCCAGTGGTTCGGGTCTCCCCGGGGCGGGGGAACGAGACGCCTGGCTTGACGTCGCAGACACACCGAGGCCCGAGAGCCCCCTGTGCAATTACAGCCCCTGCGCGGGGTGGGGGGGCATACAGCCGCTGGGTCTGCAGGCGCTCTACGCTGTGCGGAGCGCCTGCGACCAACTTACTTGTTACACAAGGTCTCTGCAGCGCCTAGGGTCCCCCCTTTCAGAGCTTCACACGTCCCTCCTCTGCTCTCGTCAGCTGGGTGGCATCGCTCACGTAGTGCCACCGCGGCGGGGGACCCTTAGGTCGGGCCAAACTTCTGCGATGATATTTTCATGTGCAACACCACTTCCCCGCTACAGAGCTTTTCAATGTTCGGTGTTCATATATGCATCTTATTCCAATTTCTTCTTTTGTCTTTATTTTCTCCTTCATTCCCCCTTTTCCTTCAGTGGCGCACCTCGTATGTCGCGGCGCCATTTTCTTCCAATGTGCTTCAGATGACGGTCAGGGGGTCGTGTGAAGGAGTAGATTTTGCATGTTGTTGCTGTTCAGATTCGGGAGCGGGTTGCTCTGAAGCTGCACATACGGTTCCTCTTGATGAAAGTTCCTTTTTCGGATTGATTTCTCACTTTATGCGGGTGTAAACGTCGGTCTCTTTCAGGCCCGGAGAGTGAGACGGTGGTTCAGGCAGCCATCACGTCTGCGCCCCATGGTGGTCTCCCCTTGATGACCTTTTAACATTAACATGTAAACTAAAGTAAAACAATTCTGTGTCACAAGTCAAGATTTATCCCTACTCTCTCCAAAGATGTCATAGAAACATTCCTTATTGCAGTGACTTAAAATATAAAGAGAATGGAAGATTGTCTCTATCTGCCTATCTGGAATTTAGAAACCCAGAGTGGGAAAATATTTCAGGTCCACAACCCCATTCCAGAAAACCCTGGGGGGGAACCTATGGGGGGCATTCAGTAGGAAAGGTATGTGACAAATTTGTGGATGTAGTCCCTTCTCCCTTACGGGGAGACCTTTCCCATGGGGCCAGGGCAGGCATCCACAGTACAACAGTCCTCCTGGCGGTGGTGCACCGAGGGAGAATCACATGGGGAAGGAAGCCCCTCATGGGGTTGGGGACGTCCATTCTCAGAGAACGCGGTATACCTCTGCTTCAATACACCGAACCCCTTCTCCAACGCCAAAGCCTCCTTCCCCCCTCCCTAGATAGAGCCAATGTGTTCTACTGTCAAGTCAGTTAACCTAATATGCTTGACAGGACTAAAAGATCACAGAATACAAAGTGTGTTAAATAGGGTTCTAAAACAAGTACTGTGAAAAAGATGAATGGGTGTCAGAGGATCACTCTAGAGAACCAGAGTGAGCGTTATAGCCTCTCACGGAATGTGATTGGCCCAAAGCAATATGATAAGCTAGCATGGGAGTTTATAGTCAGCTCAGCTGAGAGGCTGAGAGAGCGCTGTCCACCGAGGAGGAACCGTGGGACCCGTACACCAGACAAACAGACGAAAGCCAAAAGGAAAGCCATAAACAGAGGAGGAGAACCAGAATGTGGTTCAGGAGGGAAGGACTATTCGGGCTGCTGCCGAGTCGAACCTCTGTGCATTCCAGGCTCCACAAAAGCACCTGAAAGAGAGAATGAGCATCAGGGAAGAGACAGACCCCACCAGCTACCCAAACGCTACCATGCCTCGAGAAGGCACGCAGCTGCTTGGATAATGCTGATACCTGCACTGAAGAGATAAACAAGTACGCGGGATACCCGCGAGGTGCTTGAGGTCCGGGGAAGCCAGGGGGTGAAAGCAGATGCTAGAATGAGAGGGGCTGGTGCCCTGAGAAGAGATTGCGAGTTTGGGATCCGCACCCATTTGTAAATCAAAGTACAAGAGGACCTGGGACCCCAAAAGGAGCAAAGATCGAGAAAGAGGAATCGTACGTTTGGCAGGCGAGTGAACCAAGTAGTTATGATAATGAATTTCAAGCCTGCGACTCTCACCCATATGAGAATACGAGAATGAGAAGGTCTGGGACCCTAACTGTGAAAGAAACAATCAAGGAAGAAATATATGCTTGGCAGCGGAGTAAACCAAGCTGGTAAAACCCTATATTATGTGTCTGAGACCCGCACCCATGAGAGATAAAAGCCTAAAGTAATGAGGAATAGGAGGATCTGAAACCCCAAGAGAAAAAGAGAGTCCATGAGAGGACAGTTGATTGCCAGGAGAGTAAACCAAGTCGTTCAGAATATTGCAAGACTGGGACCCACACTCACAAGGACTAATTAATAAGAGTTTGAGAATAAGTGCATCAAGAACAGGGCTCAGGAACCCAAAAGGAAGGAAAGTAGAAGAAGTAGTCGTCTAGGGGAAAGGAGCACAACCCTAGCCTTGGATTGTTACATTTGTGAAAATATTTCTTTCATCAATTTTGATTACCTAAGAGACAGGGAACTTTTCTGTTGGTTGAAACTACAATGAACACTTTACTTTGGGAAGAGATTATTCTTGCATGGTTGATTTTAATTATTAGTGTTACGGATAGAAGTAGGCTTTTTGGGACATGACAGTGACAGACTTTTTAGTTTTGGACATCCTGACAATTTCACTAGTTTTCTTTGAGGTAGGGAACCACCCTTAGCTTTAGGGATAGAGAGAAATGGTTCCAACCCTTTCTTGATCATAAATGTTTCTACCCAAAAATACTCCACTCTGGTGTCCGAGCTTTACTTCTGCACCCTTACATATGGTATCAAGTATGGCATGAGACCTGGTTCACACAAACTTGGGAACCCGGACATTTTCCAAATTGACCAAAATTAATTCTAGTCCCACAACTTAAACATTGGGGGAAAAGGTTGGCACAGACCGTCTTTTATACCAAGGGGCTAGGTAATATAGGGAGAACCAAGAACCCATTTGCCACCCATGCTAAAGGAGAGGAAGTCAGCTTTCCTCCCTTGACGCCACAAGCCATTTTACCCGCTAGGAATAAGGTAGAAGGGAACACTTATGATCTTTTGCTGTCCCCACGAGTATTGGGTTCCCAGTAGGGGCAAAATTGTCATATCCTTAGAACTCAGGATAGAGATCCCCACCAACTCAGTTGTATATATCATGCCCTACTGAGGGAACGGACTGTGTGAGAAAACTAATAGTACTACCCCGCTTAAGTTTATTCTCCTGAATCTCACATACAGTCTGATTCGGGTTAAAAGGGGTGAGTTGGTTGGATACCCGATATATGAGACCCTATGAACCTGCTTACCACCAAAAACAAAACATAAGAAAGATGGCGGTAACCCAAAGAAACCTCCCAGTGGGTAGAGGTTACCAAAAAAATCTTTCAGTCCCTCAGAATTAGTGGCAGAAAGTAAGTCCCCATTAGAAAATACAAGCCCTCCCAATTCTCTCAAATCTAGGGAGACCACCTTTCCAGTGGGTGCACAAAGCCATGATGCCACAGTCTCTACATCATCCTTCCAAGGTGAGGGTACTTTAGAACTCGGGGAAGCGCAGGTGCCCTTTAGCAATGAGAACACCATTTCCCTGAAAGCTTTGAAACAGCTGAGCCGTTGGACGAAAAATCCCAGCCAACTTTCCCAAATCACGCCATTCCCTATTGTAACTCCCTTGGGGGAATGCTACAGCGATCAAGTATGTGATTGGTCTTTTGAAACAGACAACCTCAAGTATCCTGGGAATTCGACCATAAAGGGAGGAGGGAGTAATGGTAAGAATATCAGGTTCTTAGGAGACAGTTAAGAAACCCACACAACCAGGGAAGGTAAATTCCTAGTCGCCCTTGAGCAACCTAACTGGGGATTCTCCAAACCATATCCGGGTTAAGAGAAGACATTTCAGAACATTCTCTCCAATACAATAACATGGAAGATTTTTCAATTCCTCTCTTCCGTAGCCACCCAACAGACTCACTCTCAGGCGGACAAAAGAGGATACCCGAGATTCCCTAGAGAGAGATATAGAAGACCCTTGTAAGAAAGAAGAGGACCAGGAAGATAGTTATCCAAATCTCCAAACCTCTTTTCCTGTTATACAAGAACAAAAGTGTTATTCATGTGTGGAGAAGGGCCATTCAACAAGGCATTGTCCCTTAAACCTCTTAACGCCTTTGCCATCATCTGAGAAAGAAGAACCTAAGGGAGTCCAAGAAACAGAAAAATCAATTCTCTGATTATGTCCATCTTATGCGCCCAGCCATTCCCCATAGATAAAGACCCTGAAAAGGGAAGAACAGTAGTTCTTAAAGGGAGACAGAAAAATGAAAGGGGCAAAAACAACGCTAACTACTGGAGACAACCACAGCATCTATAGGATCCCTGCTACCATTGGGCAGAAAAATCATTGGTCCAAACTAGATAGTGGGAGTAAAGGATGTGCAGTACATCTTATATATTTACCCACAGGGTGGAAGAATTCCCAGGAGAAGGAAGTCCGGTGCTTACATGGATTTACAAGGTCAAAATGGTGCCACGTTACTGGCTGGAGAATTTAACAGCTAGCGCATGAATAGCTCGGATAAAGAGGCTATCGCCCTTGAAACTGCCCTAAATAATTGCAATTACCATGTTTTCAACGACTCACAACCCATGCCAAAGGTAACATCTTAGACTGGTTTGTGGCAAAGAACCTCAGTATTCAAATAGACCGTACTCAACAATGTATCTGGTCCGACCATTATTATATCATATTTCAACTCAATTCCAACACCGTATTCTGAATAAAAAAAATCGCAACGGGTCTTAAATCGGAACTATAAAAAAGTTACTATTGAAAATCCAAACGATAGCTTGAGTCTAATAATGAACACTACTGGAGAGGAGCAGACGTACATATCCGCAGGAGATCCTGCCCCACTAGCTCCCTTGTATTGGAGCCAAGAGACCCTGCCCTGTCTAACACCACCTATCATACCAATACCGCAGCGAGGATATGGAAGACAGTATCCATTAAAACAACCATATTGAATGTACCCTCAAGTTGATGACGGCCTACAGGATGAACTCCCTGAAGGAATATGAAAAAGAGCTAAGAAAATGGATTGATAATGTCATAAGAAAGAGTGCACAACATTCTGAAATACTGAATGAAGACAATGTATGGATCTTAGAGGAGAAATGATGAAGTAAAGAATCATGTGATACTTAAAGTGTAAAAGAAGATTACATGGGAAAAAGTGCTGCAGAAATCAGAAGTATGAATAATGTATATATGCTGTAACGCAAGACCAAGTCATCGTACAGGCTAGCTATAAGTAGTAAATAGAATGGAGGCGAAGCCGCCAGTGTACAGAAACTGAAATAATAAGCCAAAGAATTATGCAGGGAAAATAGAAGGCTGTGTTGCAGTAGAATAGCAGGCTATTGGAGCTGCATTGGGAGGATGTCTGGCCTAAAGTCAAGAACTGAGAAGTCAAGGTCAGCTATCTAAGCTGAAGAAGAACGTGTGTGCGGAGGATGAATCCTCTCACGTTAAGGTGCATGAAAGAACACAAAGGAGGCTAAGTCTTCATTCATTCAAAACATTTCAAAGCTTGCAGAATGAGCAGAATCATGGTCTCTTTACACGCAAGTCGAGGATGGAAATAGGGCTTGAACTTGGTGTTCCAGATACGATAGCGAGTGCCCTCACCCCCTTGCATTCCCAGGACAAGAATACTCTGCAAGGCCAAGTACAAACCGAATTTCATCGCAGAAGGCATGGGTGATGAGAGATTCTGGGCTTATTGGGTGGTAGAGCAGCCTCATGTCCTATCTACCTGCACCTGGGTCTTGGCTCAAGTGCTGCTAATTGAACCGAATGTTCCAGACATGACAAGCAGGCCAAACCAATTGTATTAGTCTGCATAACGAACGACCTTATAGCTTAAGAAATCAATACAACACTGTGTAACTGATTTTTGTTAAAAGACACATATGAAGAGGTAGGCATATGTTGTCCACCTGATATCGGAGAGCCAATAACAAACCTAGTTCCTATATGATTGTATATCTAGATATGTCCCTTAACCAATCCCAAACCTTGATCTGTTTTTCCACTATTGTCATGTAGCATGACGTCATTCTGATGCATAAAAAAGTATATAATTGTATTTTTTGTGGAAATCACGGAGAGAATGTGCGTACGCCTGTTGATGTTAGTTGTAATAATTGCTATAAAACAGCAACTTGACATCTTCTTGAGTTTGTCCGGTTATTTGGACTCAGAATTACTCTGGTGTAATCCCATCCCGTAGTAGAGGCACGTTCCAAGGGCATAAGCTCAGTACCACGGATTGAGATACCCCCTTGACTCTGGTGGATTAATTCTGCTCCTCCAACTCTAAGCTAAACATAGTGGCCCCTCTTATGAGCAACATCATCACAGAGAATACTGGACACCAAAAGTGGTTCTCCCAAGAATTAGGTATAATGAAGACTTAAAAGACAAGCAGAGACAAGGTGGCTAAAATGTCCTTCTGAGTCCTCAAAATCTACCTGGAGTACCTTAGACAAAGATTATAAAACAGCTATCTGCAATGCAAAGAAAAATGTCTTTAACAGACAAATGGAGGAATCCAAAATTAACACTAAGAAACTCATCAAAATTGTCAAATCCGTGGAGATATCTGGTACTTCCTCTATCCCGGTGATACCAACAGACTAAGATTGCCATAAAATACAACTGACGTTCACAGAAAAAGTAAAAAAAAGCCTGCAATAAGATCAAGCAGGAACTAAATAAAAACCTGATTACACCCCCCACGCTTCACTATCCAGTAGAAAATGAAACAGAGTAATTACTTACTGTAATGTTCTATGGATTCTTCTCCTACAGATTCCTCATCCGATGGATATTTGATCCAGCTCTGCTGCTTCAGAACATTTTTGACAGGGGACGTAGTGTACCTCGACCCGGGTGTCGACGGTTGATCCATCTTGCTTGGCATCTGGTTGTCGGCTCTGTACTTTACGTCAGGCGCTTTATAAATGCCTCGTAACTACGCCCCACACCTCAGTTTCCCCCTTTTTTCCCCCCGAGCCCACCACGCTGCATAGGAAAACAACGAGGCATACGGGCTAATGAGCCCTTAAAAAATGAAATAACCATAGACCTCAGAATTAGGAAGAATTTGCAACAGACACTACCAAGTAGCATCTGAAAAAACTTGTTTTCTTTTTTTTGTTTAGACATGTGGCAGGAAAGACAGATGCAGTCTCAGAGGACAATCACCAAGTTGTTAGGGAGAATTCTCATTTATGGATAATTTCCCATACCTAGTGAGTCCCTCAGCAGCTTTGCTGGATTTCTGGGGTTTCTTTTTTTTTCCACCTGGTAAGAGTGTAAGCCTTTTTCCCACTCTTACAATGTATTTTATGTGTGTGTTGTACTTTTTTTTGCTCATGGGCTATGGAGTGTCACCAACTCCCTAGGTATCATCTTTTTACTTGTGTGTCACACAGCACCTTTAGTGCAGTGACACAGGGATGTCTTTTAGACGTCCCTTGGGAACTCCATCTCTGGGGATGACCAGTGTCCCCCAGAAACATGTAAAGTCACCATTGGCTTTACTTGTCCTTTTAAAATACAGATCCAGTGCAAACCATTTTACAATGGAGTACTGGAGGGAAGGGGCACTTTGTTAATGTTCTGGCTGTGGTGACAGACTCGAACATAAAACCCGCTAACCCATATCGTTTTCATCTTGGGTCCTAGCGTGGTTTTTCGCCATTTCGTGTTGGAAAGGTCTTTCTTGTTGTTTGCTTTTGGCGCCAAACCAGGTTTGGTTTCTTTGTTCGCCGTCGTTTGGCAGGCTTCTGCAAAGAAGCCCTCCTTTGGCGTCTGGGTGTCTAGGTGGGCAGAATGTGAGGGAGGGGTTTAGTAACCCACTGCACCGGGTCTCCTTGGCGCCCGAAGTCGCACTCTGTGTCGATTAGCTGAGGTGGTTGTCCGGGCCGGACAACCCCCCTGCTGTGTGATTGACAGCCAGGCTGTGTGAATGGGGGATTTTGGCATAAAAGGCAGGACTCTTGGGATGGAAGTCAGAGTCACCACTAGAACTACAAGAACCGAAGAGAAGCGGAGAAGACGACGGCTGCTGCAACTCCTGGATCCCGGTGAAGCCCTGCTGCAGTCCTGAGCTATCTACCCTTCAACGCCAGAGAAGATCCAGTCCGGAGTCTTCTTCCCTTGAGCCTGGTGGGATCAACCAGCTTACCTTCAACAGCCAGAGACTCCTCTTCTGGGTCGAAATCGCTGCACACAGCTGTAGTGGTCCGGATAGCCATCAGAAGAGCCCTCTCCTGTTTTTACAGCGCGCACCTTTTATTCATCGTTGCTTTGCTGCTGCTGGCCTCATCCTTGGGAGTTGAATTGGCCTCAACAAGAGGAATTGATTGTGTGTAGTATATTTAGAGTGTGGTTTTATTTTATAGAAGTGAAGTGTTTGTAAATAGATGGCTTAAAAATAAATGTACTTTTATTTTTTAACCAGAAGCCTTGAATCAGTGTTTGTTGGAGTCACAGTAACGGTAGTCCTTTGTGTAGTCTCTACTACTGCACATTTGCTCTTCAGATAAGTCTGGCTGCTCAGCCATCGCTACCACTTTACTGTGTAGTACAGGCTTGTACCAAAGGTGAAATTGTACTATCACTTGTAGTCTTAATTATATGTAGTGTTCCCTAAGGGTACTGCATATGATTCTGCCTAACACAAGTCAAAGTGAAAGAGCAGATGTGGACCACCCACTGATTTTCTGAGAGGGGCTGGATGTGAGGGGAGACGAGGATTCTGCGGGAGAAGAATCTATAGAAAGAACATTACAGTAAGTCATTTCTCCTTCAATTTACTGCTTTTCTCCCGCAGATTCCTCATCTGCTAGATTCCCAAAGCAGCAGATGAAGGAGGCGGGCACAAAGTTAGACTAAGAAATTTTGCAGCACTGCCCTGCCAAAACACGCATCAGCTGTACAAGCCACATCCAGACTATAGTGCTTAGCAAAGGTATGAAGGATGACCAGGTCGCAGCGCAACAAATATCCCTGTATGGGACTCCCCTCTGTAATGCTGTTGATGCTGAGACTACCCTAGTCAAATGGGCCCCGATGCCTGCCGGTAATTCTTTTCCAGCAGACTGGTAGCATTTCGTTATACAGAAAATTATCCAGCGGGATAAAGTTTGCTTAGTTATGGGCAGGCCCTTATGGGCTAAGGAAAAGGCCACAAAGAGCAGGTCAGCTCTTCTGAAATCAGCTGTCCTAGCAATATAACTCAACGCCCTTTATGGGTCTAGGCGATGTAACTGCTCCTTCTGCTTAGAAGGGTGCAGAGGAGGGTAAAATACTGGATAGATTGAAAAGGTGAAATTCTGAGACAACCTTGGGGAGGAAGCTAGCCCTTACCCCAAGTGGGACGTTCTCCCGGAAACAACACAGGAAGGGTGGTTTACAGCATAAGGCCTACAGCTCCCTGTTATGAAGTGTTAATATAAATACTATATTGTTGTTTTATATATTGTCAGGTTTTATTGGAGAAGCCCCCAAGGAGGCCGACCTCGTCTCTTCAGGCAATCTTCGTGTATGGTTCCATCAACATTCTGGAACCATACACGAACATGCCGTCATGGTTACAGAATTCATTACATCACGGTTTCAGTACGATGTACTGAAACTATAGTAATAACATCACAACATCTTCCCTTCTATATTAAACTGAACAACTAAGTTTAACATTTTAAAATGTGTTACCACTAACATTTATAACTATATCTATATCTATATATATATATATATATATATGGGATACATTACTCACCGTAATCGTATTTCTGATGCTTGTATCTGCTTAGATTCACATGCTGTGCATAGGCCGACATCTAGTGGAAGCTGCGGAGTATTACAGTTTGTTTTTCGAAAGTCGAAAATGGGCGTCGACACAGGCGTGCCAGTAATACTATCCCTAGTGTGACGTCCACTGTACCCAAGATCCCTCACGCGTGTAGGATCCTCAGATTGTATTTTTTCTGACATGAGGAAGCATGAGGAGTAGCGTGAGTACAGATAATCCAAGCAGATAGACAGAAAAGGTAAGACTACAAGCAATCATGCGCCTTCTCTCGGAGGGGAGGAAGGGTGGGTCGCATGTGAATCTAAGCAGATACAAGCATCAGAAATACGATTACGGTGAGTAATGTATCCCTTCTGAGGCTTGTGGAATCTGCTTAGATCACATGCTGTGCATAGATTAGCGAGCAGTACCAGAAGAAGGAGGTGGGATGTGAGAAGGGTCATGAGCAAACAGGTGTCTTAGAACCGCTTGTCCCACTTGTGTATCTGTCTTGGAATGAGTGTCAATGCAGTAATGCTGAGTAAAAGTGTGAATAGAGCTCCAAGTAGCCGCTTTGCAAATGGTGTCGAGGGGAACATTTGCAATGAAAGCCAGAGTGGCACCAATGCCTCTAGTAGAGTGGGCCCTTGGCGTAAAAGGCAGAGTCTTGTCAGAAAGAGAGTAACACAGCTGTATACAGTTGATAATCCCCTTCGAGATAGCGCCCTTAGAGACGCGATCCCCCTCTCTGCCTGTAGCTACGGAGACAAACAGTTGATCTGTTTTCCTTAGCGGTCTGGTTTTATTTACATAGTATAGGACCGCCCTACGCACATCTAGGGTGTGTAGTTTCACCTCAGCCGAGCTTTGCGGGTTCTGGAAGAAAGCCGGAAGCTCGATGGACTGGTTTACATGGAACTTGGATATGAATTTAGGTGAGAACCTAGGGTGTGTGCGTAAAACCAGTTTGTCCTTGTGGATAGTAAAGAAAGGATCCTGCACTGACAGAGCCTGAATTTCACTGACCCTTCTTATGGAGGTAATGGCTACTAAGAAGGCCGTTTTATAAGTCAGGTGTTTGAGACTACTTTTATGCATGGGTTCGAATGGGGGTCCCATGAGCTTAGCTAGCACCACGTTGAGGTCCCATCCTGGCGGTGGGTTCGAAATAGGAGGGTGAAGTCTCTTTACTCCTTCCATGAAGGCTTTAACCACTGGTACTTTCCACCACGAGACCTTGTTATGGGATGTGGTGTAAGCCGAGAGGGCTGCCAGGTGTACTTTCAGCGAGTTAAAAACCAACCCTGCATCCAGCAGGTGGAGCATGTATGTCACAACGTTGGAAGGAGTGCAATCAACCGGGTTGATTTGTTTATTCTGGCACCAGATAACGAAACTTTTCCACTTATCAAAGTAACAGTGCCTTGTATTTGGTTTCCTGGACTCCTTTAGAATGTCCATACACCTCTGTGGTAATTTGAGATGTCCAAACTCTATGACTTCAGGAGCCATGCTGCTAGGTTCATAGAGTTGGGTTCCTGATGCACTGTTTGACCCTGTTGCTGGGACAGTAGGTTGTACCAGGCTGGGAGTCTGATGGGTTCGCACACCGCCATCCTGCGTAGGTGTGGAAACCATGGTTGTCTCGCCCACATGGGAGCAACTAGGATGAGCGTCATAGATTCCTTGTTCATCTTGTACACCACCTTCCTGATGAGAGGAGTTGGTGGAAAAGCGTACGCAAACATCCCTGACCAGTTCATCCACAGGGCATTCCCTTGGGAGTCCGGCTGGGGGAACCTGGATGCAAATCCTGGGCATTGTTTGTTTTCGCTTGTGGCGAATAGGTCTATAGTGGGGAAACCCCACTGAGAGAAGAGATCTTCTACTACGTCTCTGTGAAGGACCCATTCGTGTTCTTCTGGGAGGGAGTTTCTGCTTAGAGCATCCGCTAGGGAATTGAGCTCCCCTGGAACATGTTGCGATGACAGGAAGATGTTCCGTCTGAGTGCCCATATCCATATTTTCTGGGCAAGCTTGGACAGATTTGGCGAACGAGTCCCCCCTTGCTTGTTCAGATAGAACATGGCTGTCGTGCTGTCCGTCCTGATCTGCACCGACAAGTTCAGTAGATGGGGCTCGAACGCCCTTAGCGCTCGGAATACTGCCAGAAGCTCTAGCAGATTGATGTGGTTCTTGGCTACTGAGTGAGACCAGAGACCCTGAGCTGTGTGGTGGAGATGGTGAGCTCCCCACCCAGTCAGGCATGCATCTGTAGTCACCACGGCTTGTACTTCGGGATCGTAAAAGGGTTTCCCCTTTGCGAGATTCTCTCTTGTCCACCAGTGTAGGCTCTGTACGAGTGTTGGCGAAACGACCACTAGATCGTCCCAATGACCACTTGCCTGAGACCACTGTTTCGCCAACCATTCCTGCATGGGACGCATGCGCAGACGCGCGTGGGGGACCAGGTAAATGCATGACGCCATCATGCCCAGTAACCGCATAGCTTTGCGTACTGTTATCTGTTGACCTGACTGATAATGCGGAATTTGCAGAAGTATATTCCGAATTCTCTCTTCCGAAGGGAAGGTCAATCCTTTCTGAGTATCTAGGATAGCTCCTAGAAACTGTTTTGAGGTGCTTGGCACCAGACTTGACTTTTTCTCGTTGATGGAGAAGCCTAATTCGTGGAGGAGGTCGATAGTCCTCTGAATGTTTGACCTGCAAATTCCTGGGGTTTCCCCCGTTATGAGCCAGTCGTCCAGATAAGGGTACACCGGGATTGCTTCCCTGCGTAGGTGTGCAGCCGCCACCGCCAGTACCTTGGTGAATACCCTTGGTGCTGAAGCTATCCCGAAGGGCAGTACCTTGAATTGGTAGTGGCGACTGTCCACCTTGAAGCGCAAGTACTTTTTGTGCGCTGGGAGCATGGAAATATGAAAATAAGCATCTTTCATATCCAAGGTTGCCATGTAATCCCCCTTTTTTAGGAGGGGGATTACCTCTTGTAGCGTGGTCATACGGAATTTTTGGGGCTTGACATATTTGTTGGCAGGCCGTAAGTCCAATACTGGGCGCATTGTCAAATCTTTCTTTGGCACAAGGAAGTAAGTTGAATAGATACCCTTGTTTACCTGGTGTCCTGGGACGAGTTCTATCGCGTCCTTTTCTAGCAGAATGGCGATCTCCTCGAGAAGGATCCTTTGATGCTCTAGGGAGTGCACTCTTTGTTGTGGAGGATGATTCCGGGGACGCTGCAGTAGTTCTATACAATATCCTGCGGATACTGTTGACAGCACCCATCTGTCTGAGGTGATCCCTTCCCAAGCCTGGGTGAAGGTGGAAATGCGTCCCCCTACTGGGGTTGCGTGGCAAGGGACCCTGAACTGAGCGTCACTGTTTTGGTGGAGGCGTGCCCCCGCCCTTGTTGGGGCTGCCTCTGCCTCTTCCACGACCTCTCTTGTTACCCCTGCCGTAACTCTGGGTAGACTGCTGGTTGTTATTCCATTGTGTACCTTGTCCCTGGGCATAGTTGCCTCTTTGTGAATTTTGGCCGCGTGGGCGACGAAAATTATTGTTCCCCCTCTGGTTAGGGGGTTTGTTGGTAAGCTGGCCAAGGGATTTGAGAGTCTCATATTCATCTTTGGCATTTTTAAGTGCGTCTTCGACCGCTTTCCCAAACAATAGGTCGGGTTCCACTGGCTTGTCTATTAAAGAAGCCTGGGTTTCTGTCTTGAATCCCGACTGCCGTAACCACGCATGTCTCTTGATAACAGTACCTTCTGCTATCAATCTCCCTGCGTTGTCAGCGGCGTCGAAAGTTGCTTTTAAAATGCAACCAGACACGGCTCTCCCCTCTGCCGAGATCCGAGCCAGCTGGCCCTTTAACGGTTCTGGAGCAGAGGCAATGAGCGCCGCGACTTCTTCCCATTGATGGCAATTGTAACTAGCCAACAGGGTGGTGGAATTCGCAATCCTTGCTTGGTAGGCGGACGTTGAGGCTACCTTTCTGCCAAACCCGTAAAGTTTTTTGCTCTCCTTGTCGGGAGGAGCTTCTGATGAAGATAAGGGCGTGCCAGCCCTCTTTCTAGTGTTGGTCACCACTAGGGAATCTGGTTTAAGATGTCCCTTTATATACAGAGGGTCAGACTGGGCTGCCCGGAAAATCTTTTCAATTCTGGGGTTGACAGCTCTGGTGAGGTTAGGATTCACCAGGGAAGGATCTATTCTTCGTTGGATGGATTTGAGGATAGGGATGGTCTGAGCGACCGGTCTTCTCTCTCCTACAAACTCCTCCGCGAAGTCCCTTTCCTCCTGTACACCGTGGGTGTCGATGTGGAAGTGTTCCGCTGCTCGAGCGAGAACCTCGTTAAGGAGGGGCTGGTTATCAACTGGAGAGTCAGTAACTGGGGCTTCGCTTTGTACTGGGGAATCTACTCTGTAAATTTCCTGCTCATCTTCTCCCTCCTCCAGGTCCTCATCCTCTGCATAGTAATCTGTCCCGGTTTGTTCTTCCATAAATGCAAACTCCTGGTCCTCTTCAGGGAAAACTTGTCCCTGATAACTGGGGAGTGGAGTAGAATATGGAGTGGAGTAAGGCTGAACCTTGAAGGGTTCAGGTCTTTCGACCCGGGGCTCTTTACTTAGCAGGATAGGATCGGAGGAGCCTGAGGGTGTGGCCCCTTGAGGGTTATATGAAAGAAAGTGTTCTGGGTTCTTATCATAAAAATCAGCCAAGGAAGACATCCTAGACATAACCCTGTCTATGTCTTCACTGGACCATTCCCTGGAACAGGGTATTACTTTAGCAGGTGATTTATTTTCAAGGGTAGACTTGTGTTTGCTTGTCTGCTTAGGCTTTACAGGGGTGGAAGGCTGTGCTTTCCGCTGTTTCCCCCCTTCTCCGTGCGTGGAAAAATGTTTTCCCTGTCCCTTGGGGGCCCCAGAGACTTTCGACGCCTGGCGTCGAGGGTCTGTAGAGGTATCTGTGTGCTTCGGGCGTGGGGCCTCACTGATGTTAACCGCGGTCTCGGTATCTTGGAGCGCGGCCTGGGGGTGGAAGTCGTCTTCGTCTCCCGACGATCGAACTTCCGTTAGTGTGTGTAGCGAGGCACTCTTGGCAAGAGTGGATGATTGCCTTGCGTCGTGAGGCGATCTCGATCGAGAGCGCCCAGAGGACACCGAGTCGGACCGTTCTTTTTGTGCCTCTTTCCGGGAAGTCGACGTCGTCGAGGTCCGGTTGGTCTTAGTGTGTTTAGTGTGTGTTAGGTGTGTAGCGCTTGCGTCGCCGGGGGTCTTCCCCATAGCCGCCTTGCCGGACGACCTTCCGAGGTCGGGGACCTGCGCTCGTCGGCTGTCTTTCGACGCCGTAATGCCCTCGCCGTCCGAAAGTACGGCGTCGCTGCCATCGCTGAAGGCGCCCTCCGCTGCCATGGCCTCCTGCCTGGCGTGGTGGGCCCAACGCTTTGTCGAACGGTCCTTAAGTGTCTTAGGTTTAAACCTACTACACGCTCTGCAGTTCGCTTCGGGGTGATCCCTCGGCAAGCAGAGATTGCACGTGGCGTGCCTGTCGACCCAAGGGTATTTGCGATTGCACTTGGGGCAGAATTGAAAAGGGGTACCCTCCATACGCGCCTTAAGGCAGCGGGCTGCTAAGTGTAGGAATATATATAAATGTAACTATATATCAAGAGTGAAGAGTATGTACCACCCCCCACTCTCCCTACTTGTAAGGGCCGAGGCCAGCGGCCTACTAGGCCCGGGCCGAGGCCAGCGGCCTACCGAGGCCCAGATCCGTCGTGCAGCAGTCGACGGTCGATGACTTCTCCAGCCGTCGTCGAGGTTGAGGGTCGACGTTGGGGTGGGGAAGGGAATGAATAAGAATTAAAATTATAATAACAGCAAAAGTATGGCTAAGGCCAGGGAACTCCGCAAGATGCTTCCGACCAGTATGGCGGAAAAAAACAATCTGAGGATCCTACACGCGTGAGGGATCTTGGGTACAGTGGACGTCACACTAGGGATAGTATTACTGGCACGCCTGTGTCGACGCCCATTTTCGACTTTCGAAAAACAAACTGTAATACTCCGCAGCTTCCACTAGATGTCGGCCTATGCACAGCATGTGATCTAAGCAGATTCCACAAGCCTCAGAAATATATATATATATATATATGTATGTGAACATTTCGCCCATTTAAGAAAAGGATACTTTTGTAAAATTATATCTTTTGATGTTCTTGCTTCTTGTGTTGTTGTAGTTCTAAGTCACAATTTCTTTTTAATAATATACATAGTCTTGATTATGATTCCACACTCTTTTTCTAACTCTTGTAGATGACTGAACATTCTCTAAATTTTTTCCATGTATTTCATTTTTTGTTACACTCTCCTGAGCAGATGCTTTGTTCATATATCCCAAGTCATTGAACTTATCTTTAAACATTTCTCCCTTTGCCACTTGTTCTTCTTTGAATTTTACAACTTCCTCCTCCTTTGCCAAAACAACATCATTACATGACCATTTCTTTCCATCTTCTAGAATTACTGATTTTCCAGAGCACTCCATTATTTTCTGAGGATGACGAAATTTTGACTCTCCTTTCATCACTCTTTTGGGTTCTCTTACTCTAACCCAATCTCCTTTTTGAAACTTGCTTTCTTGAACATGTTTCTGTCTGTCGTAATAATTTTTGTATTCTTCTTGTTTTCTTTTTACTCTGTTAACTATGTCATCCAAATTTATTTCTTTGTTTTTTTTCTTTGTTATCCACGCAGGTCTGAATCTGTTTGTAGCTATTCTCCCTCTCATCAAAGTGAAAGGTTCTTCTTCAGTCGTTGAATGAGGGGTAACTTTATACGTGTTAAGCGCCTCCTTTAGAGTTTCTCTCCATGGTATGTTGTTGACAATGGCTAATTGAATGATACCTTTTATGAAACAATTCATCCTCTCCACCAATCCGTTACCCATAGGATGGTACAAAGCCGTTGTGTTATGTTTGATGGCCCTTTCTTTAAGAAATTTCTGGATTTCTTGTGACATAAATTGAGCTCCATTGTCAGATATTATTTCTAGAGGCTCCCCTTCTCTGTTAAAGATGTCCTCCAAAAACTTAGTAACTTTCCTTGCTGACATTGATTCCTCAACAATTCCACATTCCACCCATTTAGACATATAGTCAACCAGTACAATGAAATAGATTTTTTGCGGTCCTAAAGTTTCATATGGTCCTGCTATATCTATTGCCAGTTTAGTCCACACCGTACCTGGAATCTCTACTGGTTGTAATGGTGTGATGTGCGTTGTTTTGCTCTTATCACTTACTGCACATGCTGAGCAATCCCTAACCATAGTTTCCAATTCATCCCACATGTTGGGCCACCAATAAGCTTCTCTTACTCTTCTTTTCGTTAAGTTTCTTCCTACGTGGCCCTCATGTGCTAATTTCATAATTTTCTCTCTCATCTTAACTGGAGGTATTATTCGCTCGCCTCTATAAACACATGTATTATCACTTGATAATTCATCTTTTATCTTTTCCCAAGACTTGATATTTTCTCCAGTATCTGTACACCCATTTTCAATAGCTTTTCTTAACAATATTTGTTCAATATCGTGTTCTCTTGCCTCAATCCAGTCCTCTTTTGAAAACCCTGGTTGTATATGTGCTATTATACATTCCATGTTTTGATCATCTGTAAGTTCTCCTTTGTTATCACATTCAATTGTATCACAGTTGCATGGTAGAGAGAAAAGCAATCAGCCACTACATTGGTCTTCCCAGGGGTGTATATTATTTTGATATTGTATTGCATGATAATTAACATCCACCTCCTTATGCGTGGATAAGTCATGTGGGGATTCTTTGAATTTAAAACATGTACCAGTGGCTTGTGATCAGTTCTTATTTCAACTGGTATGCCCCAAATGAGACTTTTGAAATGTTCTAGAATCCATTTAACTCCCAAAGCCTCCTTCTCAATAGTCGAATAATTCTTCTCAGCTCCTCTCAATGTCCTGGATGCAAAAGCAATGGGAACTACCTCACCATCTTTAATCTGCTCTAATACACCCCCTAAGCCCATGTTGCTGGCATCTACTGATATTCTGGTCTTGGCACTTGAGTCAAACATTTTTAGTGCAGGTGCTCTGTTTATTAATGACTTCATTGTTTCAAACTCCTTCTTGCATCTGTCAGACCAATGAAATTTCATACCTTTGCACATCAGATTTCTCAATTGTTCTGTTCTATCAGCGTAGTGATCCACAAACTTTGAATAGTATTCTGTTAATCCTAAAAAACTTCGGAGTTGGTCTTTATTTAATGGATCAGGAATCTTAAGAATAGTGTCAACTAATGACTCTTTGGGTTTTATACCATCGGCATTTATGCGATGTCCTAAATAAGTTACTTCGTTTTTCTTTATCTTGCATTTTTCAATTTTTAGTGTCATGCCTTTTTGTTGTATAACTTGTAGTACCCCTAACAACTTAGCATCATGTTCTTCCTCAGACATTGCGGATATCAGGATATCGTCCTGAAAATAATGAACCCCTTGAAGACCATCAAATAAATGATGCATCAATCTCTGAAATACTGCAGCCGCAGAAGCCAATCCAAACGGCATCCTTTTGTATCTGAATGCTCCCAATGGTGTTATAAATGAGGTTAAGTGTCTGGATTCTTCATCTAACATTACCTGGTGATATGCCGATGATAAGTCGAGTGTCATGAAAAATTTCGCTGGCTTCATCGTGGTCAACATTTCTCCTATATTTGGTAGTGGATGACGGTCTACCCAGATGTTAGCATTAAGATCTCTCAGGTCAACACACATTCTTATCGATCCGTCTGGTTTTTTAACAATAACAATAGGGGATAGCCATTCAGAACTTTCGATGGGTTCAATGATGTCCTGCATGCTCAATTTATCTAATTCTCTTTTCAATGCTTCTCTAGTACCTATAGGTATGTTTCTTACCTTATGTACCACAGGATTTGCTCCTCTTTTAAGTATGATCCGATGCTTGAAACCTTTAAGAATTCCAATGTCATTACTGAAGACCTTGGGAAAACTTTTGGCTAAATTTTCCGATGTACTACAGCTATCTCCATTTATGCAAAGAATAGGCACACTCTCGCCTGGATGTATCCGTATCTTCAATGATGCTTGTTCCCACCATCCAACTATGGAAAATCCATTTTCAGCAACATACAATTTACAGACTTGAAATTGTATCAACTTTCACCCTTGAAACTTATTTCGATCATGCCAACTTTTATTTTAATTAATGTCTTTACTGCAGTTCATCTGGCAATCCTAACGTTCCCACAATACTATGCACGTGTTTTGATTCAAACGTGTATCACATTGTCTCATTTCAGTCAGCTGTTGCACTGTTGCATCCACTTGGGGCGCGTTCACGTTTACTTAGTATAGACAGCTATTGCTGTCATTCACTTTCAGTAACGCACGCAGGCCAACGTATACTTCATCACTCGTATCTTTGTTATGATACGCACATCGACGGACTTTCGCGTAGCGTTTGCCGGTGTGACGAAATTGTTTAATCCCTCAAGATGGCGGCACGCATCCTACGCACGTAGGTGCTTTCCTCTAGCGTTTTCTTCTGTCGGCCTCGCGCAGCATTCAAACGATGCCAAGCTAACGTAAGCACAATACTTCTGCTTGTTTCTAATTATTGCCACTTTTTCTTTACTTTTTTTTTTTTTTCCGCTCGCTGCTAGCGCCGCTACTTCTGCCCACTTGCCTTACATCAGTCAAAACATTTCCGTGGGTTCTGCTGCCTCACCATTTTTCGATGCAGCTGGTCGAGTCAGCACTTGTCATGTCGTTTACTGCTTCTGGGGGCTCCCTCCCTATGAGATCCTCGTCGCCAATTGTTATGAAGTGTTAATATAAATACTATATTGTTGTTTTATATATTGTCAGGTTTTATTGGAGAAGCCCCCAAGGAGGCCGACCTCGTCTCTTCAGGCAATCTTCGTGTATGGTTCCATCAACATTCTGGAACCATACACGAACATGCCGTCATGGTTACAGAATTCATTACATCACGGTTTCAGTACGATGTACTGAAACTATAGTAATAACATCACAACACTCCCTCAACCGCCTAGCGGATGCAATAGCCAACAAAAAGGCTGTTTTCAAAGAGAGAAGTCTTAAGGGACAAGTATAAATAGGATCAAAAGGAGCCGCCATCAGAAAAGGCAGTACCAGATTAAGGTCCCAAATCCAGCACAACAAAGGGAGTTGGCGGAAACTTATTTACAAGGCCTCTCAGGAATTGTGCCATCATCGGGATCGTAAAAAATTAACCTTGATCTGGGGATCTCAAACGCAGACAAGGACGCCAAATAACCTTTGGCTGTGGTGACCTGAGGGCCTGCTGAAGCCAGTGACAGAAGGAACTCCATCACTGTAGTAGTGGTGGGGCAATAGATGGGGTCAATCCCGTGTTCCCTGCACCACGCCTCAAATCTTCTCCATTTGCATGAGCACAAAGATCTTGTAGACGGTCTGTGTGCAGCCATCAATACCTAAGTAATTCCTCAGAGAGGTCCCAGTCATCATACCTCATCCTCTCAAGAGCCACGCATGTAGCTTGAGGGATTCTGGGATTGGGTGGAGTATCCAACCTTCCGACTGGGTTAGGAGATCCGGCAGCCGAGGCAACCAGTGAGGTGGACAGATCCAGGAGCTCAGAGTACCACGTTCTCCTCGCCCAGACCGGGGCGATCAAGATCACGGTAGCTCGAAACCTCTGGAAAAACCCATGGAATGACAGGAAACAGAGGGAATGCGTAAATGCAGAGAGAAGGTCAAATCCACCAGAAATGCTTCCCCCGGTGCACCGTTCGCTGGGAATTCCCTCGAGCCAAACTGTCCGCACTTCCTGCTGGATTTGGTTGCAAATAGATCCACTGCTGAGGTACGCCAGAGAGAGAAGACCTCCTATAGGACATCCTGGCGAAGTCCTGGCACACTTCCCACTTGTGCGAGGCTACCGTTGCTGACCAGAAGTCGCTCACCTGAAAATCCTCTCAGTGAGCGTCCTAACCCTTCAGAGATGTATTTGTGATGACTCGGGTCTGAGGCCAAAGAGGCCAGAAGGATTCCCCCACCAGGAGACTGTTGCGGTCCGCCCACCTGGATAGTTCATTTACCACTGATGCGGACATCCTGAGGAGACTTAAGAGAGTGCCGAGGTACTGAGACCACTGACCTCAGGAGCCACTGCAGGGACCTCATGTGCAACCTGGCTTCTGGAACTAGAAAAAAACAGGCCATGTGACCTAGGAGGCAGAGGAAGGAAACCGCTGGTAGAGTGGCATGGTTCCAGAACAAATGGACCATTTGTGTCAAGCTGATTACTCTCTCCTAGGAAGGGAAAACCTTCCCCACCCCGGTGTCTAGGACTGCTCCGATGAACTGGAGCCACTGGACAAGGTCATTTGGGACTGCTTTAAATTTAGGGGGAAGCCCAGCCTGTGCAGCAGCAAGCAGGTGTCCTCTAAATGGGACAAGACCTGTACTGCAGACTTCCTTCGAATCAGCCAGTCGTCCAGTTATAGAAACACATGCAACCCGGATCTCCTGAGGCGAGCCGCAACTACCGCCATGTGCTTGGTGAAGACCCTTTGGGCGGTGGTTAGACCAAAGTGAAGCACCTTTAACTGATAGTGCTTGTCCTCTGAGGAACCTTAAGAACTTCCTGTGCTTTTGGTGTATCGGCACATGGAAATAAGCGTCCTGTAGGTCTATTGGCACTAACCAGTCCTGAAGTTCGAGAGCATGTAGAATCTCTCTCAACGTCACCACCATGAATTTGTCTTTTCTCAAGGACTTGTTCAAAGCCCTGAGGTCCAGAATGGGACGGTGATCTCCTCCCTTCTTGGTTATCAGGAAATATCGGGAATACCAACCCAATCCTCTCTGCTCAGGTGGTACCTCTTCCATGGCACCCAGCAACAATAGGGTTCTCAGACCTTCCTGGAGCTCCTGTACCGGTTGGATTGGGGGTGGAGGAGGTCTGCCGGTGATTTTCTTACAAATGGCAGACAATAACCCCACTGAATGAGCTGAAGAGCCCAGGCATCAGAGGTAATTCACTGCCACTGGAGCAAATGCTCAGTCAACCGTCCTCCAACCGGTGCGCTGTGTGAGGAGCCAACCGGTGCGCTGTGTGAGGAGAAATCAAAGCAGCTTCGGAGGCTATGTCGCCCTCGCCGCTGGCACTGCTTGTTGACCTCAAGAAGCGCCCCTGCCCCTTCCGGAGCCCGAGAAACACTTCTGCCCTTTCCTGGGACGTGGGAGCTGCGCTCTCCTACCTTAAGGAGCATAGCGCCTGTAGCCCTATGCCCTAGAAGCAAAGCTGAAGGCAGGTTTGGTCGGCCGTGCATCTAGGCCTATAGACTTGGCAGCGATTTTGGATTCCTTAAATCTTTCTAAGGAATCGTCGGCTTTCTGCCCGAACAGAAGATCACCTTCGAAGGGCATGCCCAGAAGTTTAACTTTGACAGTAGGCGAGAAACCAGATGTTTTTAAATAGGCCTGCCTTCTTAGCATTACTGCTGACGCCATAGATCGGCCCACACAGTCAGCGATGTCCAGGCCCGTTCGCAGCGACTGCCTGGCCACCTCTTTCCCATTCTCCAACAGCTGTAGGAAGCCCTCATGCATTCAGGGTACGTACTGCACAGTATTCTCCACTGCTGTCCAAAGACCAAAGGAGTACTTGGCAAAACTGCTTGCCACATTTGTTGCCTTAAGGGCCATACTGCCCAAAGTGAACACTTTTTTTGCTAAGGCATCAACTTTTTTTGCTTCCCTGTCGGGAGGCAGAGTCGAAGTGGAAGATTCAGGTCTAGATGAGACAATGGCAGCCTGCATAACAAACCCCTCAGCGGAAGAGTGCGAGGAGAGGAATGAAGGGTCTCCTCTAGACAGCCTATATTTCCCAGAAATGGTGGAGCTGATGGGAGGAATAGAACATGGATGCTACCACAGGATTGTTAAAGGGCCAGCAAGGGAAGGTTTTAAAGACATATTGTGCTCTGTGGTGAATCCTTCATGTAAAATATCGGTAAGGTCATAACTTTGTATTGGCGCAACTGACTAATGCAATCCTAGGGTATCAAAAACCCTTTCTACTAAAGTACTGAATTTAGACATATTAATATAGGGCTGGGATTGCTAAAATTCGAGGTCTGGTTCAAGGTCTGAGAGTTGTCCAGACCCCTGGCGTCATGGAGGCCTTGAGCTAGCTGTAAAAAAATGATTTGGGTCTTCAAAACAATCAACCCCTCGTGTACCCAAGTAAATGGGGTCAAAGTCCCTCTGATCATTTCATCATTATCGCCAGAGATACCTGCTATGGTTGTGGTGTGAAGGTTTTTTGACAGCCGTCGATGTCGAGGGTTTGTCTTTCGGAGCCGATATGGATATTGATCAGTGTAGAAATGACATAGCCTCAACATCCTTGGATGCACAGGGTTGATCGAGCTTCCATTGGACCTCTTTCAGTGTCAAAATATTTATTGGCGCGGACGTTGTCAGTACTGGAGCACTAGAGGGGTCGAAATGGCGAGCTGCAATCTTGGCTATGAAACCTGCTGCGTGGGGGGGCTTAGCCACGCTGACTGCAGAATGCTTTTAAACATTCCAAGCATAGAGGACTTAAAATCCTCCCACCTTTGGCAGGTGATAGGACCCACCGACGACTTACCTTTTTCCGTCGACGAATCTGAGTCCCGGCGATGGCAGTGACGCCTCTTCTTCTTTCGGGACGAGGCAGAATGGCTCCTGGAGTGGGACCGTTTCTGCTTCCACCTTTGTTCTTTTTCGGGGGGGTGTCTCTCAGTTTCACTCTCCGAAGACCAAAGTGTCGAGACTGCGGCAGTGACTTAAAGGGCGGCCGACCAAGAGCGAGTTTAGCTGCTTGATTGTGAAGGGATTTGGACTGCATTTGGTCACGGAACACCCGTCAGTCCTGTGACCCGTGCTGAGGCACCAGAGACCACTTGTGTGGGTTAGTGATGGACCTCTTGGTGCCACAGTCAGACCACTGCTTGAAGCCCGATACCCGAGTGGCGACATCTCGCGTTGAGGAATTGGAAAAAAAAGTTCTCTGGCGAAAACATCGAATGAGTGGAAGATGAGTCTGTGTTCCCAGTAAATTAACGTGTGGAAAAAAGGAACTGAAGTGTGGGGCGTAGTGACGAGGGATCGCTCCAACGCCTGACGTCACATCAGAGCTGATGACCCGATGCCGCGCAAGACGGATCGGCGGTCGGGTCGAGGTCCACTGCGCCCCAGGACTCAGTTCCTCCAACTTTTTCCCCTTGCCATTGAACGCTGCAGAAGTAAAACCACAGGAGGAGGCTAAACAGCCATTAAAACATTAACAATGGTACATCCCAACAGGGTGAACTCAAAACAATGCGTAAAGAAATAACTTTATTTAACCAGAAACGGTCATCCGAGAGCCATCAACAGATGTCTTCTCCTTTGGGAAGCGACAACCCACAGAATCTCTGAATGGGGATGGATGGGAGGGTCGATGAGGAATCTGCGGGAGAAGAATCCATAGAAAGAACATTCCGCTAAGGTAATTTCTCCTTCAATGGATTTCTTTTCTCCCGCAGATTCCTTATCATGATAGACTCCCCAAGCAGTTAGGATAACAGAGAAGTGCAGAAAGAGTTAAACCAGTAGATTCTGTAGAACCGCCCTACCAAACCTCCCTGTGCAACATTTAAGGCATAGTGCTTGTAAAAGGAATGTAAGGATGACCAAGTGGTTGGCTGGCAAATTTCCCTAACAGGGGCCCCTCTCTGGAGGGCCGTAGAGGGTAGGACCCCACTGGTCGAGTAGGTCCTGATGCCAGTTGGCAGCTCCTTGCTTGCCGATTGGTAACACTCGGATATGCACAAGATAATCCACAGAGATAGGGATTGTTTTGTGATAGCAAGGCTTTTTCTAGACAAGGAATGGGCTACAAATAACTGGTCTGATTTCCTAAACTCAGACGTACAAGCGACATAGAAGCTTAATGCTCTCTTGGGATCATGGCGGTGGAACCACTCTTCTTCCTTCGAGGGATGCAGAGGAGGGTAAAATACAGGTAAATCAATAGACTGGTATAGAAGACATTCTGAAACCACCTTAGGAAGGAATCTGGGCCTGACTTTAAGGGAGACTTTTTCACAAAAGAACATCAGGAATGGGGGCTTGCAGTACAATGCTTGCAGTTTGCAAACCCTCCTGACAGGCGTGACAGCGACCAAAAAGGCAGTTTTTAAGCCGCAAAGAACATGAATGCATAGACTTAAACAGAGCCGCCAGCAAGAAGGTCAAACCAGATTAAGATCCCTATCTGGGACAACAAAGGGGGTTGCCGGAAACTTGTGGAGAACGCCCTTCAGGAACCGAGCCATGACTGAAATGGTGAAAAATGAGCCTTGGTCTGGGGACCTCTTTAACACAGACAGGACAGCCAAATACCATTTCACTGTGGCAACCTGAAGGCCTGAATAGGCCAGTGACAGAAGGAACACCATCACTGTGGTGGTGGGGCAAGAGATAGGGTCAGTATTGCGTTCCCTGCACCATGCCTCAAATCTTCCCCACCTGCACGTGTAAAGATATCTTGTTGAAGGTCTGCATGCAGCCAGCAAAAGCTCAAGCACCTGCTCCGAGAGGTCCCAATCATCATACCTCATTGTCTCAGGAGCCACGCATGTAGGTTGAGGGAATCCGGGGTCGGGTGGAGCACACAACCCTCCGACTGGGTGAGGAGATCTGGACAGCAAGGAAACCGGTGAAGCGGACAGATGGTCTGATCCAGCAGATCGGAGTACAGTGTTCTCCTTGCCCAATCCGCGGTGATCAGGATCATGGATGCGCTAAAATCTCTTCAACCTCCTGACAATCCAAGGAATGACGAGAATCGGAGGGAAGGCCCAATCCACCAGAAATGCATCCCCTCGTGCACCGTTCACTGGAAATTCCCTCAAGCAAAACTGTTTGCACTTCCTGTTAGACTCTGTGGTGAACAAATCCTCTGCTGGGGTACACCAGCGAGTGAAGACCTCGTCTAGGACTTCCTGGCACACTTCCCACTCGTGTGAGAGATCGTGTTCTGCCTATTCAGAGCATCCGCCAAGGTGTTCTCCATCCCGACCAGATGAACTGCCGAGACCGATATTTCGTTCTCTCTCAACCAGAACCGCACCTGAATGGTCTCTGTGCAGAGTGTGTGGGAGTGCACCCCACCCTGCTTGTTGAGGTAGTGCATGGCCACCATGTTGTCTGTCAGGACAAGGAAAGATGGGGAAAAGGCCCTCGGGGCTAAGCTGATGGTCCACATCTCCAGCCTGTTGCTATGTCACTTGTCTTCTGATGGAGACCAGAGGCCACTCACCTCCAATTCCTCGCAGTGGGCACCCCAACCCTTTAGGGACGCATCCGTGACCACTCAGGCCTTGGGCCAAGGAGGCCAGAAAGGGTCCCCCCGCCAACAGATTTCTGCACGTGTGCCAAAAGCCGAGTTCACTGACTACTTGGCTGAAAACTGAATGGCGATCCGTGAGAGCTCTCAGGTACTGAGACCACTGGAACCTCAGGAGCTACTGAAGGGATCTCATATGTAGCCTGGCCTCTGGGACTAGAAAAATGCAGGAGGCCATGAGACCCAAGAGGCAGAGGAAGGAAGACCCTGGAAGAGTGGCGTTGTCCTGAAACAACTGCACCATCTGGTCGATGTTGCTGACTCTCTCCTCAGGAGGAAAAGCCTTCCCTACCCAGGTGTCTAGAACTGCTCCGATGAACTAGAGCTGCTGAACTGGTGTCAGGTGGGATTTCTTCAAGATGAGGGAGTAGCTCTGCCTGTGCAGTAGTAGGCAGGTGTCTTTCAGATGAGAAGATTTGTCCCCCTTGACTTCCCTTGGATCAGCCAGTCATCCAGGTACGGAAATACATGGACCCCGGATCTCATGAGGTGAGCCGCAACTATTGCCAATAGCTTGGTGAAGACCCTTGGAGCGGAGGTCAACCTAAAGGGAAGCACATTGAACTGATTTTGCTTGCCGCCAATGAGGAACCTTAGGCACTTCCTGTGCTTTTGGTTCATCAGTGCATGCCGATAAGCGTCCTGTGGGTCTATCGACACCAGCTAGTCCTGGAGTTCAAAAGCGTGGAGAATCTCTCTCAACGTCACCATCCTGAAAGTGTCCTTCTTCAGGAACATGTTCAAGACCCTGAGGTCCAGGATGGGACAGAACTTCCACCCTTCTTGGACAACGGGAATCCCAACCCAACCCACTCTGATCGGGGGTACCTCTTCCACAGCACACTTCGATAGCAAGGCTCTCAGTTTTTCCTGGAGTTCCTGTCCCGCTTGCATTGGGGGAGGTCTGTCTGGAGGCCTCTTTAGGAAAGGCAGACAATAACCCCACTGAATCAACTGCAGGGCTCAAGTTATTTCCTGCCACTGGGGCCAATGCTCTGCCAACCATCCAAATGGTGCATCATGGGAGGGGAAAATGAAAGCGGCTTAGAAAGTGTGGTTGACCTTGCTGCTGATTGTTGGCCTCTAGAGACCCCTCTACCCTTCTGCAACGAGAGAAGCACTGCTGCCCTTGCCTGGCTTGCAGGATCTGCACCTTCCTGCCATAGTGCACGTCTATAGCCTCTGCCGCTGGAGGCAAAGCTGAAGGTAGGTTTGGCTGGCTGTGCCGCTAAGCCCAAAGATTTAGCAGCAAATTTTGACTCCTTGAATTTCTCCAAGGATTCGTTTGCGTTCTGCCCGAAAAGAATGTCACCTTCAAAAGGCATGTCCAGCAACCGGTTTTGGACATTTGGGGAGAAGCCAGAAGTTTTAACATAAGCTTGGCGTCTCAACACAACTGCCGGACCCATTGCTCTGCCAACACAGTCTGCTACGTCAAGGCCCGTTTGTAACAACTGTTTGGCTACCTCCTCCCCATTCTCCACCATCTGCAAAAATCTGTCCTGCAGGGCACCCTCAGTGCAGCACGTTCTACTGCCTTCCATAAGCCAAACAAATATTTGGCGAAAACACACGCCATGCGCCATGCTACCAGAAGTGAACACCTTTTTTTTCACTTCTCTGCCGTAGGCAGATAAGAGGTGGATGGAGCAGGTCTGGAGGAAACAGTGGCAGCCTGTATAACCAACCCGTGCACGGAAGGGCGCGTGGCAAGGAAAGTAGGATCTCATCTTCCCAGCCTATAATTCCCTGTGAAATTGGCATTCACAGGGAGAATGTTACAAGGGTGCTTCTATAAGGAGGTTAAGGGGTCCGCAATGGCTGGGTTGAAAGGCATATTGTGTTCAACTGTGGGACTCTAGTGCAAAATGTCAGTAAGATCATACCCCTTAAGAGGGGCAGCTGACCCTTCAACCCCAGAGTGTCAACTACCCTGTGAACAAGCTCCCTGAACTTCCCCCCTAGCGTGGATTTAGGACTGTTTTTGCTGTACCTCTGGGTCTGGAGAAGTAGCCACACCACTGGCATCATGTAAATCCTGAGCCAAAGCCAATAGATCGTCCTTGTCGTCAAAATCAGCCATGCCGCCGGCTCCTGTGTAAACGGGGTCGACCGTGTATTTAGGCTCATCGTGTTCCTCGACTCTGAAAATGGAATGCATGGAATCGAAGAAACCTGTTCTCAACAGTTGCACAAATGAACCATCGTCGACTGTCGGCACCGAAGGCTTGAAGATAGATTTCGAAGCTGAAGTTTTCGATGCCAAGGCTACTTTCGGTGCAAAGGGGCACTCGGGTAACCAATGGGTGCCTGGAACCTCTGGCCTACGGCCTTTCCGGTGGCTTATTCCTGACAGGAACAACACCCAAAGACGCTTTCGATGGAGTGGCTGGCTTGGGGTCAGGAGCAACGAGCTCCGCTTTAGTCGCCAAAGCTAGCTGGTCGGGGGCCGGAGCCACACCTACAGCCGCTTGCACCGTAAACATTTCAAACAGAGGTCATAGAGGTCTTAAAACTCTCCCACTCTTCCCGAGTGGTCGGCCCCGCAGAGGGCTTACCTCATTCCGACGACGAGCTCGACTCACGTCGATGGCGGTGGTGCAGCTTCTTCCGCGAGGAAGACGACCTGGAATGGGACCGTTTCTTGGTCTTCTTACGATGTTGTTCTTTCCCCTAGTCGGGGGTGGGCTTCTCAGAAGAGTGAGCGACAGATCGGCCCCAAGCCAGTTTTCCAGCCCTCTCAAGCAGGAATTTCAGCAGCATCTTTGCGCACAATGTGGAAGTATCCATGTCGTGACTAGCACCCAGGCACTATAGACAGACATCATGGGGCTCGGTCATGGACATTTTGGCCTTGCAATTGCGGCATCACTTGAAGCCCGAAACCCTGTGGGATGACAGTGTCGAGGTTTTTGAAGAAAAAATTGTACTGTCAGTCTAGAAATCTAATTTGGGACCGCAAACGCATTTTGGCGGCCGTGGGCCAACCATCTCATGCACGATACGACAAAATATAGGTTTTGGAGTTTTCTAATGAACAGCCATTTTGATGTAACAAGAATCGCCATTTTGTTTTCTAACCATTGCTCATTGCTTTCTGTTCCTATTGCTTCGCAGTATATTTTCCGCTTACACTGCTCGACCGTGGAACATTGTTGTCTGTATATGAAAAGGACAAGGCCACAGGGCCGAGAGGATAACAAGAGTTTAGCTGAAACACAAACGTAGTTAGCGCCAGGAAGAATGCCCGGCTCCCTCCTTAATGTAGCCTTGAAGCAGAGCCGCAGGGCATTTAATCATTTCACAGCTGCCAGCCAGTCTTGTTATATGGTAGAATATGTTAGAATAATACCGCTAAGGGCTTGAATTATGCTTTTCTAATGGCCCCCCTTTCCGAGCCCGCTAGAGCATGTCGACACCCAGGACGCGAATAGCACTTGATAGATAGCAAGGTCCAGAATGCAACCCCCTCTGTACGTAGTTTGCTTCCAAGAACAGAAGCGCCATGTTCTATTCAATAACCGAAAGATGCCTACGCACTCACAAATTGCAAATTGTTACTTGAATAGATGTTTGAAGGTGTCATAGTGGTCGGAGATGTCCATCATCACACCAAGTTCAAAGAAACCCAATTAAGAGGGGTGTTAACCATGTCATAGCTGATTGTTTGATATGCATTTTGTATATATGTAACTGATGTACGTAATTCACTCTCTTGCGTCGCTCGAGGTCTAGAGCTACACGTCGCGGGGCGTGAGAACCGAGTTGGCCAACTGAGACTTTTGCTTTGCAATAAAACCCTAGCTTTGGGAATACAACCTTGTGTCTGGCATCTCTATCGTGTGTGGTGACCCGCCTTGTTTCCATAGACGTCAGGGTCCCCTAGGGGCCCCTTTCAGTACCAAGTACTATAAGAACGTCGAGTCAACTTGAGTCGTGTTCCCGATACAGCAGGCAAGTGCGCGTACAAAAGGTACTGAGTTATGGGGCGTAGAGATGTGGTATATATAAACGACGCCCAATGTGACGTCCGGAGCCGACGATCGCGAGCCAGACAAGACGGATCGACGATCAACAGCTGAGTCCCACTACGCCCCCTGTCAAAACATTTCCAAACAACAGAGCTGGAAGATCGATATCCAGCATGATCAGGAATCTGCAGGAGAAAAGCAATCCATTGAAGTGTTTTTCACAAACTATGCGGACAACACGCAGATGGTTATGAAACTATCAGGTACGAGCAAGATTCTTTCTCACTCTAGTTTATCTATATTCACATTGAGACTTCGATGAATCTCCAATGGTTGTGCCTGAACAGTAACAAAACCGAATTGTTTATCATTGAAACTACTCATGCGTGTTCTAAACTTTACTCCAGATATCTGTCGTTTTCCATCAACAACTGTCAAATTCAGGTATCTACCAAAGTTAAAACTTCATTTCCACACTAATCAAACTGTCAAAAACAGCAACTATTATCTGTGATTACTCAAGAACCTGCATCCATTTCTATCGGACTATAACTGCGCCTCTGTTGCTTGGGCAACCATTCTTTCCAGGCTTGATTACGGGAATGCCCTTCTGATTGGCACTTGTAAAGAAACTCCAAGTAATACAAAATGACGCTGTGAAGATTATCAAGGGAAAATCCAAAAGAGACCACATCCCACATAGCCGGCAAGACCTCCACTGGCTACCAATCATGGCTTGATTGAAATTCAAAGCAGCAACGCTTGTGCACAAATCCCTATATGACAACTCACCTCACTACATTAAAGACCCTGTGACCGGATACAAACCTTCCAGAGCTCTGCGCTCCTCAGCTCTAGCCATGGTCTGGATACCTACATTGAAATTGGCCACTAGTTTGGGGAAATCCTTTCCTGTAAAGCTGCTAAAATGTGTAACTCTCTCCCTGCTGACTTACGATCACAAAAGGATCCAAACTGCTCTTGTCGTTTATTGAAAACTTTCCTATTTTGCTGAGCTCTCCCATGCACCTCTGACTATCTGAGACTCTATGATTTGATATGACATTTATAATGCGCCTGTGTTATGTTATTTTGCATTTATATAGCGCCTTATATACCATTGGTATGGTCTGAAGGCGCTGGTAGGTTGAACGCCCTTGGGAACCGCAGTTCAGGTCAGTAGAGAGAGTAGAGAGGGTCAAAGGCGCGGGTATGTGTGCAGCTGGTGCGGTATTCGTGTAGTAGCTACTTCTTAGCGGTGTGTGTGTGGTGGTTGAGGGATCAGGAGTATGTGTTTGTTCTGGCAGGATTATCCAGACCAAATGTGGCTGCGTTAGGCCTGAGGAGAACGCCTGGCGGGGATGTGGGGGTGTAACCAGCAGTGTTTACTTAGGTTGATGGGGAGTGAGCGGCCAATGTTGGTATGAGAACAGTTATACCGAATGGTGTCATAGTATCTCTGTGTTCTAGTTGAGTGGTGGTGTAAAGAAGAGAGTAAGCGTGGGGTGGGATATGATGGGTTATATGCTCTTTCAAACATTCCCTGCATTCTAAACCATACTATGTACGTCACGCAATTCTATGCGCTGCAGTCCGTTCTATGCACAATTATTCATTCCATGCGCCCCCGTCTGCCCCATGCATGCACTCTTGTCTGCCCCACGCGCACACTCCTGTCTGCCCCACGCAGTTCCATGCGCTCCTATCCATGCCATGCATCCCAGTCTGCTCCACACACTCCGGTTCGCGTGACGCACTCATGCGCTTTGGTCCGCTCTGCGCGTTCCAGTCCGACCCGGGCGCTCTTTTCCCCCATGCGCGCTCTAGTCTGCCCTACGCATGCATTCTTGTCTGCTCCACGCATGCACTCTTGTCTGCCCCACGTGCTCCATTTCGCTCTTCTATCCACTCTACGCATTCAGTATCTCTACGCAACTTGCCCGCTTTAGCAACAGGACAGTTCCGCTCTGGGTACTCGTTCGCTCAAGGTATGCGTTCGCTCAAGGCACTCGTCCTCTATTATGCCCTCATACGCGCTATGCGTTCACCTGTTTTGGTCCCTCAGCCTGTTAGGCAGAAACCTGTGCAGTTCCCTTAGGGACCACTGCAAAAGATTTAAGACTACAGGTGTTGGCAGTAAACCCACTTGGTAGCAGTCTGTACCACCCAGATTTACCTGGTAGCTGTGGCTGAGCAGTCAGACTTCGCTCAAGAAGAGTTAGGCAGTATGCAAAGTATACACAATAGGCACTCAGATACAATAATACAAGCAAACACTGACCAGAGCTTTGGTATCAAAGTATATAATTATTTATTTAAAAACACACAGTTTGAAACACTCCAGCACTCTGATTGTAAAATATTCTAAACACAGTTACTATTGTAATATATACACCCCTTTTTCCTTATCAGATAAGTCACAGTAAAACACCCACCACTTATTTTGATACAGAGGTGAGCGCTTAACTAGATTGCACTCCAATAAGTTTGTGAGAAAGGGAGGGAAAAAGACAGAATATGGAAAGGTACACCACTCTAAGATTCAGGAACACTATAAGCAAGGCAGAAGAGCAAAAGTCACTGGTGAGCCAAAGTCCAAAGGCTGGGCCCACTTTCAGAGAGAGCAGAGCACAAATGCGCCCAAGATCGCACAGTTACACTAGGCTTAGGAAGTCTTGCAGAGGGTTCAAAGAGAGTCTTAGAGAAGTTTAGCCAGGGTGTCCCAGGCTAACCCAGGTTCGAAAGCCGGGGGCTAAATCTACCCCGTACAGTCGGTAGCAAGGGAAGCCAGGCGGGACACGGTACCTTAAGTGGGAAGGATCCTCCAGCGGTGGCAGTTGTTCCTGGTAGTGGGTGCAAGTTGCGTTGTCATCCAGGGGAAGAGAAGATCTCGACTTGGAGGAAAGATGAAGGTCGTTGCACTACCAGGGCAGAAACCAGCTGCTGAGTTTCCCGTTAAAGGTGGTACCTTTGTTTCGCGGTCGTGGTAAAACGTGGTATCCTGGTTGCCGGGGTGCTTGGCACGGGGCAAGGCGGCCACGAGGTTCGTCGGGAAAGCGAAAAGACGGTGAAACTGGTTATCCCCACCAGTCAAAGGAAGAAGACTCTCCGGCGGGAGATCTCTGTCGTTGGGAAAAGTGGTGAGGCAGTCCAGCAGGGCTCCACCGGTAGTGGTGTCGTGGCAGGTCGGCTCAGCTTCTCCCTCGTCAGATTCTTAGGTCCTGTGGCGACTTCTGAAGTTCCATTCCCCAAAGCCCTGCTTTTATGCAGCAAACCCCCATTCACTCAGCCTAGCTGTCACTCAAACATGCTAAGTGGTGAGCCGGCCGGCTAACCACTTGGGCCAATCAGGATGGAGTGCGACTTGAGTTGCCTAGGCAACTCAGTCCAGGGTGCCTACATTTCCCTCCACCCCTCCTAAGTACCCCAGACAGAGTGGCACCACTTTGGAGGGCTTTTGTGGAGAAGCTTGCCAAAAAAGTGGAACAAAGGGCTCGACTTGGGTTGGAGTCACAGAAGAGAACACAAACGCCATTTTAGAATCAAGTTTTGGCAAAAAAAAAACACCCGGAGAATTAATATTAATTAATTAAACCGGCGGTATGTTCGAGGCTACCGTAAATAATTAAATAAAGATAGTAGCCTAAAACAATGGGAAATCCCATAGGAAAATATTCGCGGTTGAATATAAAAAGTAGTATCCACTGCCACCAGCCAAAACTCGATCAGGGGGGACGGAGACGTGCCCCCTCGACTAACAGACCCTGGGGCAATTGAATTGCCCCAGCCAGTACGTCCACAATATGATGGTTTGTACTGGTTCTGTTCAGAATTTAAGACTAGTAAAGTCAATGGTGGGCTTTACATGCCCTGGGAGACAGTAGTCAGTCCCAGAGTATGGAGTCTATACTGGGGGGTCACTATGACACCCCTGTGTTACTGCACGGAGGGTGCTGTGTAACACACATCACAAAAACACATGAAGCCTTATGGAGTAAAAGACCCCATAACCCATTAAACACATCTAGATTCAAAGAAACACACTCAAATCATGCCCAAGAGTGAGGGCGAAGGAGTCTCACTCTTGGCAGGAGAAAAAAATAAACCCCAAAAATCCAGCAAAGCTGCTGGGGGACTCACTAGATTAGGAAATTCAGCCTAAACAGAGAATCCTCCCTAACATAGCCCCTCTCCTAACTCAGCTCCTCTATGCACTTGTCTGCTCAGTATACTTGTCGGTGCTACACACTAGTCTGTTCTATGCAGCCTCCACTCTATACGTTTTTCTGCTTAGCTCATCCATCCCGCTCTGCTCATTCATCAGCTCTGCATGCATTCCGCACTAATCCGTTCTACATGCTTATCCGTTCTGCGCACTCACTCGGTCTATGTAACTCCTCTGCTCTAGGCATTTGCCCACTTTATCCTCTCGTATGCACCATACTCATCCGCCCTCCTCGCTCATCTGCCCGCCTCGCTCATCCGCCCTCCGCACACATCCGCTCCCCGCACACATCCGCTCCCCGCACACATCCGCTCCCCGCGCATTCAACAGCAAATGCACTGATCAGCCTTACAAAGTCATTCGCTAATACGCAGTAATCCTGTTCCATTTATTCGTCTGCTCTCTACACTCACCTGCTTCATACCTTCAGCCCCCTCTGTACACCCAGCCCCTCTGTACACCCAGCCCCTCCGTACACCCAGGCGCTCTATGAATTTATCCTCTCTTCACACCCAACTGCTCAACCTGATCATCCATTCTATAAACTCATCCAATATACATATTAATTTGATTTATATTCAAATTATATAGTCATCTGTTCTTCCACTCGTGCGTTCTTCCATTCAACGCTTTCATCTGGTCCACGCGCTTCATCTATTCTAACTATTTCACCCACGCCTTTCATTTAGTTCGCTCATTTTGCATTATGTCAATTTCTGGAGTTTAAGTCTCTTTAACTGTTTCCGTATGATTTATTCTTATTAACCACTTCAATGCTTATATCTATTTTATTCTGTTAGTTCTGATTGTCTTTTTAGTTTATTTTAGGGGAAGAGCCAGGTTTTCAACAGTTTGCGGAAAGACGTTAAATCCTCAGTTAGGCGGATATGGGTTGCGAGTGAGTTGCAGAGCGTGGGGGGGCTAAGGCTGAGAATGATGATCTGCCTAACCTGACTGAGGTATGACTAGGAGGCCGGCTGAGCTTGATCTTCGGGTGCGTGGGGGGTGATAGGGTTTTAGCTTGTCTTGAAGATATTGAGGTCCAGTTTTATGCAGTGCTCGATGGGAGATGCATAAGGTTTTGAAAGTCACACTTCTCGCTACAGGAAGCCAGTGAAGCGTCTTAAGGGCTGGGGAGATGTGATCTCTTGGGTCGAGCGCAAGTAGCATTTTGGCTGCCACGTTTTGTGCTCTTTGGAGTTTATTCAGTTGGTAGGCGTGGATTCCGAGGTATAAGGGATTTACGTAGTCTAGTCTTGAGATAACGATTGATTGGACCGCGGAGAGTCTATTGGGAAAGGAGAGATACGGAAAGATGCGCCTAAGGGCCTTAAGGTGGTAGTGGCAGGACTTTGAGACGTTGTTGACTTGGCGCAAGAGTGTTAGTTCAGAGTCAAGGGTGCATCCAAGATTTTTCACTGAGTTGGAGGGGGTCGGAGCGTTGCCCATGGCGGGTGGCCAGGGTAGAGGGTGGGGAAGGAGATTGGAGTTGCCACAAAAAATGATTTCCGTTTTTGGAGGGGTTTAACAAGAGGTGGCTTTGGGTCATCCAGAGTTCTTTGTCAAGGAGGCAGGAGGCCAGGTCAGGTTGGGAGTTGGGTTTTGAGTTCAGGAGTTTTAGAATTAGTTGAGTGTCGTCAGCGTAGTTGTAACACAGGATGCTGTGTGAACGAATTATAGGTGGGAGGGTAATCAAGTAGAGATTGAACAGTAGGGCGGATAGGCAAGCTCCTTGAGGGACTCCCGTGTCGACCGGTTGGGCTTGGGAGGTATAGGTGGAGTGTATCGTTATTTGGTGCCTGTCTTTGAGGAATGAAGCTATCCATTTAAGAGCGGTTCCACGAATTCCTAGGGAGTGGAGGCGGCCTAGGAGGATTGAGTGATTGATTGTGTCAAAGGCGGCGGATAGGTCAAGAAGGATTAGCGCGGCGCATCCCGCGGAGTCTGCTGTCCTTTTAAGGTCATCCCAGGTTGAGGTTAGGGTGGTTTCAGTTCCGTGACGGGCTCTGAAACCTGATTGTGCGGGGTCTAGGATATTGTTGGCTTCGACAAAGGCATTTAGTTGGGAGTAGGCGGTTCGGTCAATGAGTTTGGCAAGGAACCTGGTGTTTGAGATGGGGCGGTAGTTTTTGGGCTCGAGAGAAGGTTTTTTTTAATCAGAGGTTTGACATGGACTGTTTTGAATGCGTCGGGAAAGATAACGGAGGAAAGGGAGGCATTTATAAACAAGTGTTTCAAGGCGCGACGAGGCAAGGGGATTGGGGTTTGGGGGGACAAGGGGAGGACAGACAACGATCCTACAAGGCCAAGTGTCATTCAGATCACGCAAGTGCATGGGAAGGGGGGAAAAGGAAAAAGTGCACGGGGGAAGGGAGAGGGGAAAGTGCAGTACATGGGAAAAGTGGAACAAATAAGAAATAAATAACGGCCAGCTGGTGGCAAGTGCAAGGTAGCGCAGACAAAAGTGCTAGTAGGGGGACCGTAGGGATACAGAACGGTCCCCAGGTGCATGGGTTGCCAGGGAGGCAGTGCAAGTGGGCAAATTGACGCGGCCTGGGCCAGAGATCAGAAAGGGTGGCCAGGTAACCCGAGCAGTTTCAGTCAGAATATCAGCAGGGGAGAGGGGGAGAGAAAGTAGAGGCAAAGAGGACGGTTTTGGGGTGCTTCCAGAACTGGAGATGGTTCTCCTCAAGTTTCAGGGAGGCAGGAAGGCTGAGAGGTCCCAGCCGAATAGAGTAATCTTCCACCAACTCGTTGCTTGGAGAAGCGACTGACACTGAGGGAGTTGGAGGCGGATTAGCGAAGAGCTTGAGGAGGAAGATATTTAGGAAGAGAGAGTTGAAGGTATTGCAGCCCCCGACCCCAGAAGGCCTTGTGTACAATGCAGAGGGTTTTGAACTTAATTCTCGTAGCCACTGGGAGCCAGTGCAGAGATTTCAGTCCTGGAGAGATACATCCCTGGGCTTGAGGCCAAGGACAAGTCTTGCAGTCCTGTTCTGGATAAGTTGCAGAGGGCGGAGGGTAGAGGCAGGTAGATTTAGATAGAGGCTGTTACAATAGTCCAGCTTAGAGAGAACCAGGGATCTGGAGACAGTGAGCTTCTGGGGGAAAGAAAGGAAAGGAAAGGAAGAATACCTCTAAGGAGGTGCAGCTGGTAGTGTGACTTCTTAGAGACGTCAGATATGTGAAGGGAGAAGGAGAGAGCAGAGTGGCAGATGACCCAAAGGTTTTTTGCCTTGCAGGTGGGAGTAGGAAGAGGGCCAAGAGAGGCCGGCCATAGAGCTGCATTGAAGGAGGGAGTTGGTGTGCCGATGAGTAGAATCTCAGTCTCACTCGCATCAAGGCAGAGGTCGTTGGCGGCACACCACTCCTGGATGGCAGACAGACAGTCAGAGATGAGGAAGGAGGAGGAGGAGGAGGAGGCCGAGGGTAGCCTGAAAATGAGCTGGGTATCATCCGCCTAGCACTGAAAGTTGGGACAGAGAGCGGCGATGCAGAGGCCAAGGAGTGCCAGGTATTGGTTGAACAGCCAGGGAGATAGGTTAGATCCTTGAGGCACACCACATGTAGAGAAAAAGATGTCAAAGAGGAAGGACCCCAGTTGGACCTGGGAGGGTCGGTTGGAGAGGAAAGAAGTCAGCCACGCCAGAGCCTGACCAGTGATACCCAGGTTATCACGCAGGCGGTTGAGCAGGATGGCATGGTTGACAGTGTCAAAGGCAGAAGAGAGGTCAAGCAAGATGAGAACGCACAAGGTATTAGAGTCAAGGTTGGTGAGTAGGTCTTCACGGATGTTCAGGAGAGCAGTTTCCGTGCTTCTGGCAGCTCTGCAGCCAGACTGATGGTCATGAAGACAACCAACAGATTCAGTGTGGAGATTGAACTGGGAGATGGCCAGTTTCTCCAGGAGCTTGACCAGGAAGGGAGAGCTGGAGATTGGGCGATAGTTAGCCGGGCAGGAGGGGTCTGCAGAGGGTTTCTTTAGAGGAGGGTGCACAAGGGGGTGCTTTAGGGGGGGGGAGGTAAGACTCCAGTGGCAAAGGAGTGGTTGCAGAAATCAGCCAGGGCAGGTCTAGCTTATGTCTTTTCCTATTTTGTCGCCTTGTGTTTATATCATGGCGCCCTGATACCTACGGGTTTCCGGCACCCTACAAATAAATAAAATAATACAGATATCTACCCACAAGCTAATTTCATAGTCACCATCTTAGAACAGCTGTGGATAACAAAGGCAGTGCTCTTGGATCTACCAGCTCAAGTGGTCATAGGCAACATGGTGCTCCAGTTTGGTAGGTGGCTGTCCCAAGTGGCCCTAATAAACCTTGAGATAAAAACCCTAGGGCCTGCTAACAACTGAAGTACAGATCAAGAATCTTCCAGATAAATACAATAAACCGCGGGTTCAATCTTAGAAGGGAAAGGCCCAAGAAAATATTCCCCTATAGACACCTGGGAAGAAACAGAAATAGATGAACATCTACCTGCCTATCTGGGATTGGGAAAACCAAAGTGACAAAAAATGTCAGGGCGCCAACCCCATTCACAAAACCCTAGGGGGAACTCTATGTGGGGGATGGGGGCAGAAGGAAAGGTATGTGACAAACCTGGTGATGTCATCCCTTCTCCCCTGGTGGGGGGGACCTCACCCATGGGGACAGAGCAGTGTATCCACAGTACAACAGTCCCCCTGTGGGTGGTGCACCGAGGGAGGATCACATGGGGAAGGAAGCCCCTCATGGGGTTGGGGACGTATATTCTCAGAGAGCGTGGTATACCTCTGCTTCAATACACTCAACCCCTTCCCCAATGCCAAAGCCTCCTTCCGCCCTCTCTAGATAAAGCCAATGTGTTCTATTGTCAAGTCAGTCAACCTAATTCATTTGACAGGACTAAAACACCAGGGAACACAAAGTATGTTACATATGGTTCTAATACAGGTACTGTGAAGAAGGTCAGCCCGAGGATCACTCTAGAGAACTAGAGTGAGCACTCTAGCCTCTCCAAGTATATGATTGGTCCAAAGCAATATGACAAGCCAGTGCTGGAGTTTAAAGTCAGCTCTGCTGAGACGTTGAGGGAGAGCTGTCCTCCTCCGAGGAAGCACTGTGCGCCATGCGAACTGACGAGAGCCAATAGGGATGCCGTGAAGGTAGGAGAAGGAGAACCAGAACATGATCCAGGATAGGAGGACTACTCGGGGGGGCTGCTGCCGAGTGGAACCCCTGGGCATTCCAGGCCCCGTCAAAGCATCTGAGAGAGGAGGTGATGCTGGAAAGAGACAGACGGCTGAAGAGACGCTGCAGACCCCGCTCGATATCCGAACGCTGCCGGCACCTCGAGATGGGAGGCAGCTGCTCAGGAAACATCAGTATATGCACGGAAGAGACAAACAGGTACACATGTTACCAGAGAGGTGCTAGAGGTCCCGGGAATCCAGGGGGTGAAAGCAGAAGCTGGAATGAGGGGCTGGGACCCTGAGAAGAGATTGCACATGTGGGACAGGCACCCATATGGAAGGGTCTGGGACCCCAAAAGGAACGAAGATAGAAAAAGAGGAATCGTATGTTTGGCAGGAGAGTTAACTAAGCGGTTACGATATAATGAATGGAGAGCCTGGGACCTGCACCCATATGAGAATCAGAGAATAAGAGGGCCTGGGACACTAACTGTGAAAGAAACAAACAAGGAAGAATGATATGCTTGGCAGTGGAGTAAACCACACTGGTACAACCCTCCATTGCGAGTCTGGGATCTGCACCCATATGAGAGATAAAAGCCTAAAGAAACGAGGAATACGAGGGTCTGGGGCACTAAGAGAAAGAGCAGAGAAAGAGAGACAGCTCATGAGAGGACAGTTGCTTGCCAGGAGGGTAAACCAAGCCATTCAGAATATTGCGAGTCTGGGACCCGCACCCACAAGGACTAATTTAATGAGAGCTTGAGAATAAGTGGGTCAAGAGCCTTGTAGGTACAAAGGGCTGATTAAAAGGAAACATAGGCTTGGTAGGGAAGAGTACCAAGTAGGTGGGACAAAGAACTGTGAATCTGAGATGCATATCCTTGTGAATTACCCAGTGATATTTACCCAAGAGAACCCTAGCCTTTGAGGGTTACATTCGTGAAAATCTTTCTTTGATCAATTTTAATTACCCGAGAGACTGGGAACTTTTCTGTTGGTTGAACCTACAATGAACACTTTACTTTGGGAAGAGATCATCCTTACACAGTTAATTTAAGTTAATAGTGTTACGGACAGAAGAACAAGTTACTCTCTTACCTGGTAACGTTCTTTCGATGGGATGGTCCGACGACGTATTCAATATCTATGATAGTAATCACCATAACTGTGCTGCTTCGGAAATCTTTCGGCGTCTGCGTCCTGAGTCGATGACGTCAATACGCCGCCCTCGAGGATCTCCTCCGACGGCCAACCTCACTGGATGTTATAAGTAGGACACACGACGTCCGTAGCCTCAGTTGTAGTTTTTTCCCAGAACGTGTGACACCGGTCTTCTGCCAGTCTGACCACATAAAGCCTTGCGGAAACGTAAGCTGCAATCGCATAAGAAATTCTGTAGCGGGGAAGGCAGGGAGGGAGTGATATGGAATACGTCGTCGGACCATCCCATCGAAAGAACGTTACCAGGTAAGAGAGTAACTTGTTCTTAGAAGGGATTGGGTCCTCCGACGTATTCCATATCTATGACAGACTCCCAAAGCAGTATCAACGCAAGGAGGTGGGAAAAGAATTTAGAATACAGAAATTTAGAATGCCCAATCAAATAGCAGAGTAAAGGACCGCCTTGTCAAAGGCCAGATCATGCCCCCGGATAGAAAGGAGGGAGAAGTGACGTACAAAAGTATGGACCGAAGCCCAGGTGGCTGCATCACAGATGTTACGAATAGGAACACCCCTCATAAGGGCAGTAGAGGCAGCCATACCCCTGGTAGAATGGGCCCGTAAGCCAACCGGTGGGTCCTTACCCGCCAAGCGGTAACATTCAGAAATTGCCAGAATAATCCAGTGAGACAAAGTCTGCTTAGTCACAGCTTGTCTCAAACGCTTTCCAGCGTAACCAATGAATAGTTGATCGTCCACTCTGACCCGGGACATGCGTGAAATATAAAAGCTTAAAGCTCTCCTAGGATCGAGCTTATGGAGCCTCTCCTCTTCCTTACCAGGATGAGGAGGAGGATAAAATGCCAGAAGAATAACCTTCTGGCCTAAATGAAATTCCAACACCACCTTCGGAAGAATGGAAGGACGAACTCTAAGGACAACCCTGTCCTTATGAAACACAGTGAAGGGTGGCTTAACTGAAAGTGCCTGTAACTCACTCACTCTGCGAGCAGAAGTAAAAACACAGTTTTGAGGGTTAACAGTCTCAAAGGATAGAATGCAAAGGCTCAAAGGGAGCACCCATTATAAACTTGAGAACAAGGTTCAGATTCCAAACGGGCACCTGGAAAGGTGACGGAGGAAACACATTAGTGAGCCCTTTCAAAAACTGAGAAATTAAAAGGATTTTAAAATAAGAACACTCCTCAGACGAGCGCTTAAATATAGACAGCGTCGCCAGGTAACCTTTGATGGTACCCACTTGCAGGCCCCTGTGGGCCAAAGAAAGCAAAAAAGACAGAACCATAGGAATGTCACATGAAAAAGGATCCACATTCTTAACCCTGCACCAGTCGCAGAACTTTCTCCAATGGCAATGGTACAGGGACTTTGTTGCAGGCCTTCTGGCCGAAAGCAACACCTCCATCACATCTTCAGGGAGGTCCTAATCCTTATACCTCAACCTTTCAGAAACCAAGCATGAATGTTGAGGGATCTGACCTCTGGATGGAGAACCTGACCCCCCTCCCGTGAGAGCAGATAGTCTCGGTAGGGAAGATGACGTGGAGGGCAGATGGACAAGTCCCGAAGGTCCGGGTACCACATCCTCCGGGCCCATGTCGGAACAATGAGGATCATCCGGGAACCAAACCTCCGTAACCTCCGCAGCACTTGCGGAATGACAGGGACTGGAGGAAACGCATACAGCAGTGCGAATGACCATTCCACCACGAAAGCGTCTCCTAAGGCTCCTCTTGGAGGAAATTCCTGCGAGCAGATCCGTTCGCACTTCCGGTTGACACTGGAGGCAAAGAGATCCACTTGAGGGGTCCCCCAAAGGGCGAAGATCTCCAGGAGAATCACCTGAACCAGCTCCCACTCGCGAGAGATTGTGCTCTGCCTGCTCAGAGCGTCCGCCGTCTCGTTTTTGTCTCCGGCCAATTGAACTGCCGAGAAATTTCCTGCTGGATGGCCCAAAACCAGAGCTGCATCGCCTCCCTGCATAGAGGAAGTGACCCCCCCCACTTTTTGTTAAGGTAGTGCATGGCCACTGTGTTGTCCGTCAGAATCAGGACATTCTTTCCTCGCACAGTCGGCAGAAAAGCCTTCAGGGCAAGACTGACGGCCCTCAGCTCCAACAGACTGATATGGAGTCTGGACTCCGACGAAGACCAACGACCGCTGACTGTCAAATCGTTGGCATGAGCTCCCCATCCCGTGAGGGATGCGTCCGTCACGATCGTCACCTCCGACCAAGGGTAGCCAAAATGGAGCCCCCTTCATCAGATTGCCTTCAACGGCCCACTACAGAAGGTCCTGGGCGACCGATGGCGGCACCTGAACGGGGTCCGACATCCTGCCGGAGAACTGAGACCACTGGAGTTCGAGTGCCCATTGCAAAGATCTCATCCGCAACCTGGCCTCTGGCACCAGAAGAATGCAGGATGCCATGAGGCCGAGCAATCTCAAGAACTCAAACGCAGGGAGACTCTGGGCATGTTGGAACTTGTGCACCATCTGCTGAATGTGATGAGCCCTCACCTGGGGAGGAAAACACTGCCCCAGAGACGTGTTGAGCACTGTTCCGATGTACTGGAGCCTCTGAGTTGACGTCAAGTGGGACTTCTTGAAGTTGAGGGAGAAGCCCAGCCTGTGGAGAGAGTGGCAGGTGACGGACAGATGATCCAGGACTTGCTCGGGAGAGCGCGCCCTGATCAACCAATCGTCCAGATAGGGGTAGACGTGAATCCCCCCTTTCCTGAGATACGCTGCTACCATCACCAGGAGCTTTGTGAAAACCCTCGGGGCGGAGGTCAATCCGAACGGCAGGACCCGAAACTGAAAGTGCAAGTCACCAACCGCGAACCTCTGGTACTTCTTGTGCTTGAGATGGATCGGCACATGAAAATAAGTGTCCTCGAGGTCGAGAGACACCAACAAGTCCTGAAGTTGAAGGGCCTGGAGGACTTGAGAGAGAGTAACCATCTTGAACTTGTCCTTCCTGAGGAGTTTGTACAAACCGTGCAAGTCCATGATGGGTCTCAATCCCCCCCGTCTTTCTTCGAAATCAAAAAATAAGGGGAATACCATCCCTTGTTCCTCTCCACTACAGGCACCAGTTCTATGGCGCCTTTCTCCAGCAGGGATTGAATTTCCTGCGCAAGGAGCGGATCCGTACTCTTCAAAGAGAGATTCCCTGGTGGATTGTCGTGAGGCCTCTGCCAGAAATAAAGACAGTAGCCGTGGGCTATGATCTCCAGAACCCACACATCTGAAGTAATGCGACGCCATTCTACAAGATGCTGCGCCAGCCTTCCCCCAACCGGTGAAGCATGGGCCACATGACTGAGCAGAAGCGGCTGCGGTGTTGCCTGAAGGCAAAGAGGCAACTGTTTGCGCGGCTTTGGTACCTTGTTTTCCACCTCTGGCACTCCTACGGTTGCCCCTTTGACTTGCAGCTCCTCTCGCTTTACTAAAGGATGAGTAATAACGAAAGCAACCTCTCCTCCATTGCTGTCCCCTAGGATGAAAAGGCAGAGGTTGGCGGACTGCAGCACCCAACGACTTCGCTGCGGCTTTGGAGGTCTGCAACCTCTCAAGCCTCTCGTCAGCCTTGCTGTCATGATGCCTACCCCCGGAGCACCAGGCCAGGCCCAGCAACCCCGGGAGCAGGCATCACGCCCCCGGGTAAAAGCCCAGCGGCCCTTTATAGGGGCTCTTTGGACTCTGTCCTGGCGCCATTAGCGCCAGGCTCATGTTGGACATCAGTCCTGGCGCCATAGGTGCCAGGCTCATAAGGGGAAGTGTTTGGTGCACTTACCTGAAGCAGACCATGCTGCATGAAGAACCAAGCCAAATGAGGCTTAGGAGGGACTATTTTTCTGAAGGAACTATTTTGTTACTTGGGTGGGGCTGTGGAAGAATACTCACCTGGAACTTCTTCCAAGGCTATTTAAGCCACGCCCGGACAGCCACACGTGCTTCGCGTTGTTCTGCATCCCAGCAGCTGAACGCTCACCGTGTTTGCTCCTGCACCTGGACTCCAGCCACGCCCGCCTCGAACCTGGAACACCTGTAAGGGAATAAGAGAAGAGAAAGGTGAAAACCAAGAACTTATTCAACCTTCTTACCTGCATCCGGAATCTTCACGCCACCATTTCTGAAGGAAGACTTCCATTTAAAAGCACTGCGTTGCTCGCTGCAGCGCCGCGCTTCACTCACCTGTTCCCGAGACGCCGCCCGGCTCCATCGCGGCTCTCAGCACCGGTCGCCACATCTCTGCACCTAGGGGAGAGAAGAAGAGACAAAAGGTGAGCAAGGGAACACAAGAGGAAAGCCGAATTTTCAGCCATGTTACTTACCGGCTTTTCTTGGTGAACCATTCCACATCTCGGGTCGGCGCTGCATCTTTGGCAGGTACCGCACCCTGGCCCCTATGGGGAAAGGACAAAAGACATTACTGGGGAATTATAAAGAAATTTAGAGGGGTCGCCCTCATCACTAACTCACCTGATTTTACCACCGGCAATTTAACCCCTCAACGCATCGCCTTTGTTCTGCACCTGAAATAAAGGACAGAAAAAACAACATAAAAGGAGGCTCACACTTGAACTTTTGCATCTTCATACTTACGGCGTATCGCTCAGAAAAGTCAAGTGGATTTGCCAGCGCCATTCTGAAAACCAGTGAAGTAACTGGACGAACGCGCGCCCCTGCACCAGAAAGGATGGAGAGTTCATCCTTCCAAACCATAAGGTGAGCTTAAACCGGGGGTTTTGGAGGAAGTCAGAGAAGAACGAAGGGGGAAAGAGGGGAGCAAGCACACTATTCAGCAGACAGTTAATCCCATTTCTCATCTGCAGAAGGATATTCCTACGGGCCAGACAAGCAAGATTTGGGGGTCCTGTTCAATCGGTTGTCCGAATTCTGCGCATCACGCTTGAAGAGGCCACAGCAACCCAGACCAGCGCCTCTGTGGTAGCCAGGTGAGCGTTACACTTGCTGCCAAAAAGATGTTCACCATCAAAGGGCATATTGAGGAGCCTGGCTTGCACATCAGGAGCAAACCCCGACTTCCTCAACCACACAAACCTGCGTATTACGGTGCTCGCCGCCATGGACCGGCTGACACAGTCTGCCATGTCCAACCCCGACTGAACGGACTCACACATGGCATCCTTGCCAACCTGAATAATAGCAAGAAAACCATCCCGTTCGTCCCCTTTGGGAATATGTTCAGCCACTAATTTTACGACTACGATGCGGAGAGTTGCCCCTCGAATCGTCCGTCGAAAGCCCAGTGGACCTCGCCTTCCGGGGCTTGGACACCTTACTGACCGACAGTTTCTTCTTGCACTCCCGCAAGGCTTTGGACGTAAGCGACTGGCAGTCAACACAATCATCTGTGTCATGGGCCTCCCCGAGGCACCAGAGGCAGGCGTCATGCGAGTCCATCACCGACATCTTGGACCCGCAGTCTCTGCACTTCTTGAAGCCCGGACGCGGGGTGGAAGAAGAGGTAGACATCCTGAAGACTTAAACTTCACAAACGAACAGTTTTAAAGAACCGAAAGAACAAACTCCAAAGAGTCGAGGCACGCCGAGATCTCCGAAGCGAACACGTTCGTGGAAAAAACAGAACTGAGGCTACGGGCGTTTTGCGTCCTACTTATAACATCCAGTGACGTTGGCCGTCGGAGGAGGTCCTCGAGGGCAGCGTATCGATGTCATCGACGCAGGACGCCGAAAGATTTTCAGAAGCAGCACAGCTGTGGTTATTACTGTCATAGATATGGAATACGTCGGAGGACCCAATCCCCTCGAAGTAGGCTTTTTGGGACACAACAGTGACAGACTTTTTAGTTTTGGACAGCCTGACAATTTCACTAGTTTTCTTTGAGTTAGGGAAATCCGCTTAGCTTTAGGGATAGAGAGACATTTTTCCAACCCTTTCTTGATCAATTAAAGTTTCTACCCAAACATTCGCCATCCTTGTGTCCGATCCTTATTCCCGCACACTTACACAGAGCAAACTATACTTTGAGGAAATGAAACAATTTAACATGTAATGAAAGAGTAAAATCACCCCACTATGTTACAGTACATACCTTCGAAAGGATTAAAGGAGGAGATGACGGGGCAATTGCTGTAATTACGGAATGATCCATTTACATACTTAAGACTCTCAGACATTGGACAATTTTACTGACTATGAGATAGTTGCAAACGGCCTGTCATCTTTTATCAGCATGCAAAACCCCAAATGGCATGTGATCTGAATATTCCTTACTAACCCGCAACTAGAAACAGTACTTGGAATACACAATCTACTGGAAGCATAGAACATTTTCTTCCAAAGATTCATAACAAGGTAGGGTTTTCCAACTTGCCATTCACATATTAGCAGGACTGGCTTGATCAATGAGTATCTCTGATTTCATTGCTATACAGTTGTCATATACAATATAACAGTTCCCTCCAACAGCTGGGAGAATTAATTAAAAAAGTAAGCAATGGCTTGTTTTCTATGCTAAAGGTAAGCTACTCATTATACAATATGATGCTTGAAATGTTACACGTCACCCGAAGCAATAATCGGTCTTCATAAAACAATTGTAGAAGCGCATTAAGGGAACTGCCATGGGTGCTCTGTATACCCCAAGCTATGTCAATATATTGCTTTGATTTTGGGAAGTCAAATGTGTCCAACAAGAAGGGAATTACTCATATCTTGCAACAGAATACATGTGTTACCTTTGATAGTGTTATTTCTGACGGATGTTGTTAGGATGTTTTTTTTTTAGAATCCTGTACAAATTCAGAGAAAGAACCCTATTACGGTGAAAAGGTATAGCCACTAGTGCCTAGTGTAAGGGTGTAGAAGTAGGAGAATGACACAGGTGCCATACTTTTGATTATAGATTTTTATTCAATACAAATAAAAGGAGAACACCCTACTTTGCCCTATTATGAAGTGAGGTTTCCCTGCCTCAAGCAAATACTAAAGACTGTCAGGATGTCTGTAAAAGAAAATAAGCCGCCGCAGTTAAGGCAGCGGTGTTGAGCGATGCAGGTGCCTAGGTGACGCTGCCCGATTACACGATGCACGCTATGCTATGTCCACGCTTCCAAGCATTTAAGAACCAAGGTTTGCACCCTCTGCGCCAAAGCCCTTGCAGGAGAAGGCTGTGGTGTTGCCTGACGCAGATGCGCCGGAGACGCTGCCCGATTACAAGTACCACGCTACGCTACTTCCACGCTTCCGAGCCTTGAATAACCGAGGTTCGGACCCTCAGCGGCAAAGCCCTGGCAGGACAAGGCCGTAGTTTTGAGCGACAGGTGCACAGGAGACGCTGCACAATTACACGTAACACACTACGCTAAGTCCATGCTTCTGAACCTTTAAGAACCGAGGTTCGGACCCTTTGTGGCAAAGTCCTCGCAGGACAAGGCCACAGTGTTAAGCGACGCTGGTGTTTGCCGACCAAGGGGAGTGGTGCAGATTTTGAGCGAGGACGACTTCACCCTCCTTTCTGCCATGCCATGTAAGTAGGTGCGAGGAGCGTTAGCATTTTACACTCCACGCACCCCCTAACCTTGTGTCCCTCTCCCGCTGCACACGTGTTTCCCCTGCAGTCGGTCCGCACTCTCCCCACATGCTCACCTTCTCCCCTGCCTTTGTGTGCTTCCTCGCAACGTAGGACGCATGCACACCTTTCGCATCTTATGCCCCACCGCATGCTGTCTAGGCCTCCCCTCCCAGCGTTTTCCCCAACTACTACTTATAGCATCTTCGCCCCTTCATTCTCTGAACTATTGTATTGTCAGCCCCTTTGTGCTGTGTTCCCTGGTAATTCCATTGTTTGGTTTTCTGTACTGTAACTTTGCATTGCCTGCATTCCTCTACTTCTAGGTTCCTTAGTTGTGTACTGTGCCTTTGTTGGGCTGGGTTTCTGTTCTGTGCTTGGACACCGCAGTTGCATTTTCTCTACTTCCTGCATCTTATCTCCCTTTCTTCTCCTGCTATCCCTACGTACCCCTCTCTGGCCCCTTCCTCTGCCACCTCTTCGGCACGCTATGCTGCTTCTTTGGCCACCCTGTTGCCACCTTCCTCTGCCAAGTCTCTGGCACTCTTCCTCCTCTCAGACTACCCTTCCATCTCTTCCTTCCTCCTCTGCCCATTCCCGGGCACCTCCAACACTTCTGCAGGGGGTAATTCTGTCCTGTACCCCTCCACGGAAGTCCTTCAAAGATGGCAACCTGTTCCACGTCGCTACTCTTAACTCTAGCTATACTGTCAAACATTCCTCCAACATCTGCCGTCTCCTGGAAGTGCTTGATTTGGATGTACTCAGACTCCCCAAGACTTTGTTTATAACCAGCTCTGTCACAGGTTTTGACACTCTCCTTCCTGATGGCTACAAGATCCTCTCTGAAACCAGAAGCAACCGGCCAGGCGGGGATGTAGCTCTGATTTTCCCTGAGTGGATCACTGCTTCTGTCATTCCAATGCAGAACTATGCCTCCTTTGAATGCCTGGTCTGCAGACTTTCTATCTCTCCTGGTCTCTCTCTCACTGTGGCCACTATCTACAGGCCGCCTGGGCCAGGTCGCCCTCTTCCTCTCTGAGGGGGTTGACCTCTCAGCTTCTCCTCCTTGGAAACCTGGATGCTACTAGCCCCTCTTCGGGGCTCTTTCACAACCTATCCATCCATTATTTATATATATTCATGCTCTCTCTCTCTCTCTCTCTCTCTCTCTCTCTCTAAGAAAAGAATCTACATCTCTGCGGAATCTCACAACTCGTCCGAACATGTGCAAGTAAATGGCCAATCCTGCTGCAGTCTCTACCTCTCCTATTCCCTCCCTGACCCTCTGCACAGTCCTGGCGTCTCATTTCACCACTAAAACTCAGGACATCCTGTCCACTCTCTCTTCCTCCTCCTCTAGCACCCATGGCCCCTCTTCAGCCAATTCCTCCCCTGTTCACCCCATATGATGTTTCTAGACAAGTTCCATCTATGAAAGTCTCGTCAAAGCATGTTCTCCCATTCCCATCCAGAACCATCAACGACAATATTGACACCCTTGCTCCAGCCTTGGCCGATTTATGCAAACACTTTTGCTGCTGGAACCTTCCCCTTCCTCCTTAAGCATCCCCTTGTGCATCCCCTTCTAAAGAAGCCCTCTGCCGATCCCTCCTCTCCGGCTAACTATCACCCGTTCTCCATCACTCCTTTTCTGGGAAAATTCCTGGAAGAGCTGGCCATCTCCCATCTTAATCTGCATACTGAATCTGTTGGTTGTCTCCATGGCCACCAGCAGTCTGGCTTCAGAACTGCCAGAAGCATGGAAACTGCTCTCCGGGACACCCGTAAAGACTTGCTCTCTAATCTTGACTCTAACCTTCCTTCTGTACTCATTCTCATTGATCTATCCTCTGCTTCTGACACGGTCAACCATGCCATCCTGCTTAATCACCTCTACGACAACCTGGGTATCACTGGTCAGGCCCTGGCCTGGTTGACCACCTTTCTCACTGACCGACCCTCCCAGGTCCAACTTGGGTCTTTCCCATCTTCTATCTCTCTATCTACTTGTGATGTTCATCAGGGGTCTAACCTTTCTCCCTGGCTTTTTAGCCATTACTTGGCACCGCTTGCATACCGCATCGCTACATTATGCTCCAACTTTCAGAGCTATGTGGAGGATGGCACCCAGGTCTCCTTCAAGCTCCCCTCAGCCATCTTTGCTACCTCTCTCATACCAGACTGTCTGGCCGCAATTCAGGAATGGTGTGCTGCCAATGATCTCTGCCTTAAAGACTCATTGCAACACCTGCTCCCTCATTTCCTTTCTCTTCTCTGGCCACCTACCCTGTTCCTTCCTGTGAGGCTAAGAATTGTGGTGTCATCGACTTCACCCTCTCCTTCTTTCCTCACATCTCTGGCATCTCTAAGAAGTTGCACTATCAGCTACACCTCCTCAGAGGTATTCTGCCTTTCTCACTTTCCCCCAGAAGCTCACTGTCTCCAGAGCCCTGGTCCTCTCTAGGCTGGACTATTGCAACAGCCTCTTTCTAAATCTGCCTATATCTACTCTTTGACCTTTACAACATATTCAGAACAGGACTGCACGACTTTACCTTGGCCTCAAGCCCAGGGATCGTATCTCTCCCGCTCTGACATTTCTCCACTGGCTCCCTGTGGCTGCAAGGATCAAGTTCAAGACCCGTTGCATCGTCCACAAGGCTTTCTGGGGCCTGGGACTGCACTACCTCCAACTTTCTCTTCCAATATATCTTCCTTCTCGAGCCCTCCACTCGTCCCCCTCCAACTCTCTGGGGGTCAGATGCTTCTCCAAGCAAAGTAAGGGGGTAAATATCTTTCCTCTTCTGGGGCCTCACCATGGAACAGCCTCCCTGCCTCTCTCAAACTTAAGCAGAACCACCTCCGGTTCCGGAAGCAACTCAAGACCTTCCTTTTCACTTCTGCTTTCTCTCTTCCTCTTCCTTGCTGATGTCCCTGACTGCTACGCACATTGGTCACCTGGCGACCCACTGAATCTCTGGCCCCTGCATGTCCAGCTGCCCACGCACTGCCTCCGGGCTCCCCCAGCAATTAGGGCCTGTATCTGCAACCCTACAGTCCCTTCTCTTTCTGCACTTAGGAGCCACTCTCCGGCAACACTTAGAGTTACCTGCACTTCTCCCACCCGTTTCCTCGGCAGTTTTCCCCTCCTTCCTCCCCACACTTGCATGGCCTGAATGAAAGAGGGCCTAATAAGATTGTTGATTTGTCCTCTTCCATCCCCCCATCTTGTCTTGTCGCGCCTAGAGACACTTGTGTACAGGCGCGTTATAAATGACTTATCATATCATAAGTAGTCCAACATAGTGGGTCAAAAACCTATTTCCTATACTTACACTTTAAAAATAAACTAAAGAGGGGCCTTCTTGGTCCAGAAGAACGTTTCCCTTCTTCTGGACGATAGACCAAAGTTCACTTACGGGTGATGTAAAAAGGAAAGGTTCTTCAAAAAGGTAAAAATCCAAAGTCTTAAAAATATTCCTGGCCAATGCACATGGAAAAAGAACAGTGTTAGGGGCCGGTCTCCTTCTCCAAATAGCTTTCCTCAGGTTTCTCAACACCTTTCACAGTTCCAGGAAGGACAACGTCCTTCGTCTGGCTTTTGACCATGTAGTACACAATGTCAGGGGGAATTGCACCCTTCTCTTGGCTTCTTTCACAATGTTCCACACCAGGGGGAATGACTTCCTTCCCTTCCCCTGGCTTTTCCCAGGCTTTATTTGGGTGTCAAGCTTGACCCACTTACTTGTGATGGGCAGACCTGGTGTACTCCCCTGCCAGGTGCTACCACAAGGAAGATGCACATTGGAGGAAGTCTCTTTCCCTTATCTGGGCTTCCACATATCTGGTTCACTATCCTGCCAGGTATAAGCTTTTACCCACTGCGTCCCCTTTCTTCTTTTTTTTTTTTAATTATTTGTTTTGGTTTCACATGAAAAACCTTTACAAAAGGAGAAACATCTTCTTAATACAAAACGAGAGTTTAAAAACCCTTTTCTTCCCTTTGGGTCCCAGACCTCTTAGAAGTGTACCAAAAGATTCTTATCTTCTCACTCGGGGTATCAAACGCCCTTAATATTTCTCCACAAATTCTTAAATACTATCTCTTATAGGTGGGGGTCCCAGACTCGCCCTTCTTGCTTGAAAGACTTGGTACACTCTTCTGCCAAGTACTATCTTGCAGCTCTAAATTGTAATCGAGTTCCTTTCCCTTCGTTGGGGTCCCAGACCCTATATTCTCTCCCCTCTGGGCTTTACAACACCTCCTCAGGGGCCCAAGCACCTTCCCGGCAACCAGTGTACATTTTACTGTGTTCCGCGTTAGTTCCGGGTCGCCCTTGGTGCCTGCGGTCAGCTGCTGAGCTTCCCCAACCCTTGTGGTCCTTCTTTGGTCTGCGGTAGCTCTGCAGCGATTATTCTCCTTCGGGTAGCGCGTCTCTTCCTTCCTGCACTTCCTAGTTCTCAAGGGTGCAAGGGGCTTCCCTTTCCTGGCTTGCTGTGCATTACTTCCATTCTGGACCTTCTTGCTCTCGCATCAGCGTCACGGTCTGCCTTCTTCCTCTTTCTTGGGCCGTGCTGGCTCTCGCGGTTCCTCCAAGGAGGGCGTGGCTCTGTTATGAGTCCCTCCACGGTTTTTTTACTTGCACAATGTTCAATCAGACTGGAATAATTGCTGTCGCTCTGCAGGCCGCTCATCATGACTCTGCACATCATTTTCGTCCCAGTACAAGTATGATCACTCCTCATTGGGTTTGCTGGGCTCTTCCTCGTCTTAGTTTTCCATTTCAGACAAGTAGTGCCTGCTCTTCCTCGCCTCAGTGGTTCTTTCCAGAGTTGGACCATCTACTCTACACAAGTACATGTAAGTGTGGGGGATTAGTGTACTGTGCACAGGTAATATTTAATCCCCCTCTGTATTCCGATATGCTCAGGGACTACCATTAAAGTTCCTGAAATCGCTGCCGCCCGCCCCACTTTTCTCGTCCTGTGGTTGTAATGCAGAAAGTACAGGAATCTTGGGTGCAGAGGTCCCTTTTAGCGTCGGGTTTTGGGTCCGTCTAGTTTGCGGTTCTGTGCTCCAATGGATCGGTTATTGACACCTCTGTTGGACTGAATAAAGTACCCCCACTCTGGCGACGTCCTAGTGGACCCACAGAACACGATTCAGGTGACGATCAGCAAATATCACTCAGAAGAAATAGTGGAAGATGAACCTTGTGGAGGAAACCATGAAACGTCTCCCACTAATCCCCTCTTAATGGTGGAGAGCTGCAACTGCAGGAGAAAGCTTGCTTCATAAATCGAGGCTCTGCAGAGTTCCATGGCTCACCCTGGGACAGCAACCGATGCACCAAACTTGCCCAAAAGAAAGCTCTTCAGCCCACAGGATGTTATCAGGAAGCTTCCGAAGACTTCCAAGTACAGGGTCGTTAAGCAGGGGTTCAGACTGGTTGTTCCCGCCGGTCCAGGGGTCAAAGCAGACACAAAGACCAGATCAACGAAGGAGCAAGGTGCTGCGAGTTCCGGCCTTCAGCAGGATGCGCCTCATTGCAGCAGTCTTAGCTCCAACGATGATCTGAAGAACGGCTTCGAAGTCCCTCCATTTTATCCAGAATTCAAGCTGGAGTCGCCCCCGGGCCCACCAATGTTAAGGATTTGCACCATTCACACTGGCAGGGGCTGTCCAATCCTGGATGTCCTCTGGCCAACACATAGGCCCAGGAAGAGTCACACTTTGGCATGGATCTAGCCACACACCAACAGAATGACACTTTGCCTGAGAAAAGAAGTTCCATGTATGGCAATTCTGGCCCTTTGAGGGCGGACAGAAGGCCCAACAACAAGATGGCCAAATGAAAGCCAAAAATCTAGTGGCATGGTTGTTTTAGAGTATTTGCTACTCAATTTGGCATGAAGCAATAAAATGCAAGGAACAACAAAGAACAAAATCAGTAGAAAATAATCTGCTGCCACCAGCTCCTCCTGAGTACATCATGTTAGTAACCAAAATGTTACAAGTAACAAAGTTATAGAGACACGGTGTCTCTACCGCACCTCACGGACGGTGAGGAGTGTAGGCAAAAATAAACAGAGAATTTTATAATGGAGTTCTCATTCACTGATAGCCATAGGTACTTCTTAGTGCTTAGCAAGACAAGTGAAATAAAAAGCCTTCACTTGCCTCCAAAAATCAGAAAAGATTAAAAACAGCAAAGGTTGTGTTTCCCATTGATGTCTTTGGAGGGAAATAAGCCAAAAGAAAATCTTTTCTAACAGATATGTTAATCCTTCTACAGATTGCTCATCTTTTGAAGTTCACACATGATGCAGTCAGCAGTGGAGATTTTTTCCATCAGCCATTAGGTGGCATCAGTCAGGTCCGTGAGTGGCCTCGCCACGGCTTCTTGGCACCCAACTATGCTGGAAGTGCCTACAAATTCTCAGAGCTACCAGTACCATTTTGTACAGTTCCACCTATGTATTCAGGCAACCACAAGAATCTACAGCGATAGTCACTAAACCATGCAAGGAGAAATTGCAAACCTTCCAGTCAGAATCATCCAATATAGAGGGGCCAAGGAGGAATCTGTCAGAGATATTCATGTATCCCAACTATCTCGGTCTCACCGTTATTTTCTTCCGATCACTTCCTGCTTCCTTTCTCCTTCCCCCCCCTCCTTCCCTCTCCATTTATTCAACCTTATCAATAAGTGTAATCTACTTTGAATACAACAGTCTGTCTCCCAACTTCCTCTGTCCGTTACCCCCACCTCGTCCTTTCCCCCTACCAAACACCCCCTCCTGCCAGCGTCTAAAGTCAACTCTGGTTCGATGGTGCAGGTTTCGTCTATAAATGCTTGAATATAATGTTTGAATAGTGTCTATGTATTGTCATTATCGGCTCCCTACCGGGTGTCTACCCCCTCGTTTACCCAATCCACTCCGTTCACCCATAGGGTTAGTCTGTGTGGTTGCTATCCTCCAGCCCACATTTAAACATCAACTTGAAATTCACCCATCCTATCATTCACCACAGCAGTAAGCTTCTACATTAACATCATACTTTGTACTTTTCATTCCCAAATCACTTTCGAGGGGAGCGTTTCAGTTTTCCAACTTTGAGCTATGGCCAGTCTCCACGCTATTAACATTGCTTCCCACATCTTTGGGAATTTATGTTCTTCCCCATCTTTTTGCGGGAGCCCCAGTAGCAACTGTAGTGGGTCTATGCCCAACCTTATCCCAGTGATCTCTTCCATCCAGCTCAACACCTCTTTCCAATATACTTGTACCTTGGGGCAATGCCACCACATGGGTGCCAGGGTCCCCCGGTTCCCACAGCCCCTAGGTCACATAGGTGATGCTCCCACAAACAGTTTGGACAAATTCACCGGGTCCCTGTGCCATCCTATTAGCATTTTAAAGTTGTGTTCTATCGTGGAAGTAAACAGCCCTCCCCGGAAGACCATCCTGTATATTGGTGTCCGCTCCTCCTCAGGGATCTCTTCTCCCACCAACTCTACCCAATACCTCTGCAAGGTTTGTCTCCCCTGTAAACAGGTCCCATTCATGGCTTTGTATAACTTGGATAGTATGCCTTTCCTTGTTGTGGTTTGGTCTAGGACCATTTCCACATCTAAGTTCTCTAGCCACCTCTTCCCCCCCACTTTGGGTCTGTCAGGATACTGTTGATGCAGAGATATTCAAATATGAAGAGTGAATCCCCTCCCAGTACATCTCGTACCTTATCCCATTCCTGGAAGAGTCCACCCTCAAACAGTTGACCCACCCTCTGCAGGCCTGCATCTGACCACCTCTGTGAGAATGGGGGGGGGGGAATCCCCGGTGTCCCAAATCAAACAGGGGATCTCATATTGAGGACATAGGGGAAGGCTACAATGTATAATCCCGTATGTCTCCGGATTCCCGCCAGACCGACCAAAAAACTCCCAGTGTGCCAGTGTGGGGTGGGACTGAAGACGTTCCGGTATCGATTTGACCAGAGACCAGAAATAATCGCCGACTTTCAGAGGGTGTGCAACGAGGTCCTCTAGGTAGGAAATAAGATACAACCTTAGGCATGAAGGAGGGTTTTACCCTTAACACAACCCTGTCCTTGAGGAATATAGTACAGGGTGGTCTAGAGGAAAGTGCCTGCAACTCGCTCTCTCCAAGTGCAGATGTCAATGCAATCAACAATATGTTTTTGAAGGTCAACAACCTCAATAGACATGTGTGCAAGGGTTCAAATGGGGCCCACATTAAAAACTTTAGAACCAGATTAAGATCCCAAACTGGGACTTGAAAAGAAGAAGGTGGGAATACGTTTGTGTGCCCTTTCAGGAATTGAATCACCAAGGAAATTTCAAAGTAGGAGCATTCCTCTGAAGAGCGCTTGAAAATGGAGAGCGCTGCCAGGTAACCTTTAACGGTCCCACCATTGAGACCTTTGTGTGCCAAAGATAAGAGGAAATATAACACCTTTGGAGTTGAACATAGAAAAGGATCAACATTCTTTTCCCTGCACCAGTTGCAAAACTTGTTCCAACGGCAACAGTAAAGAGATTTTGTTGCTGGCCTTCTTGCCGAAAGCAACACCTCCATGACGTCATCTGGGAGGTACAAATCCTTGTATCTCAGCCTTTCAGAAATCAAGCGTGAAGGTTGAGAGTGTTGACCTCTGGATGGAGAACCTGTCCCTCCCTTTGTGAGAGAAGATCCTCTCTCTGCTGAAGACGAATCGGAGGACAGACGGACATGTCTAGAAGGTCTGGGTACCACGTTCTCCTGGCCCCATCCGGGGCAATTAGGATCATGCCGCTTCCAAACCGTTTCAACCTCCTGAGTACTTGAGGAATGACTGGGATCGGTGGAAACGTGTAAAGTAGTGGGAATTTCCAATCCACCACAAACGCGTCTCCTAGAGCGCCTCTCGGAGGAAATTCCCTTGAGCAATATCTTTTGCACTTCTGGTTGACTTCTGTGGCAAAAAGGTCTACTTGATGGGTTCCCCAAAGATCTCCTGAAGGACTTCCTGAGCTAGTTCCCACTCGTGGGGGACTGTGCCCTGCCTGTTCAGAGCGTCTGCCGTTGTGTTTTACTCCTCGGCTATGTGAACTGCAGAATTGCCCAGTACCAGAGCTGCATTGCCTCGCTGCACAGTGGTAGTGACCCTACACCCCCTATATTGAGGTAATGTATGGCCACTGTGTTGTCCGTCATTATCAGGACATTCTTTCCCCTGACCGAGGACAGGAAGGACTTCAGCGCTAGTCTGATCACCCTCAGCTCCAAAAAGTTGATGTGTAGTTTGGACACTGATGGAGACCAACAACCGCTGACTGTGAGACCGTTGGCATGGGCTCCCCACCCCGTGAGTGAGGCTTGTCACTACTGTAATCTCCGGCCATGGTTGCCAAAAATGTTCTCCCTTCAGAATATTGTCCTAGCAGGCCCACCACAGAAGATCCTGTGCGACCCTGCTTGGAACCTGAAGTAGGTCTGACATTTTTCCTGAGACTTGGGACCATTGTGTTCTTAAAGCCCACTGAAGGGATCTCATTCTCAGGCGGGCTTCTGGCACCAGAAAAATGCAAGATGCGATGAGGCCGAGCAAACCTCAAGAAATCGAAGGCTGGAAGATTCTGGGCAGTTTGGAATTTGGTAACCCACCTGAAGAATGTCTTGATCCCTTGCCTTGGGTGGCAAGCTCTTTCCCAAGGATGTGTCTAGTACAGCTCTGATGTACTGGAGTTGTTGTGAAGGTGTCATCTGTGACTTCTTGTAATTGAGGGAGAAAACCAGTCTGTGAAGGAAGTGGCAGGTGACTTTGAGATGATCCAGAGCTTGCTCGGGAGAGCGTGCCCAGATCAGCCAATCGACAAGATAGGGATAGAGATGAATACCCTCGGGCAGATGTCAACCCGAATGGTAGGACTCAAAACTGATAGTGTGAGGCGAACCTCAGGTATTTTCTGTGCTTGAAATGAATTGCCATATGAAAATAAGCATCCTGAAGGTCCAATGACACCAACCAATTCTGTAACTGGAGGGCCTGATGGATCTGAGAAAGTGTGACCAACTTGAATTTGTCCTTCCCGAGGAATGGTTCAAGTATCTCAAGTCCAAGATGGGTCTCAGTCCCCTGTTATTTTTGGGGATAAATAAATATGGGGAAGACCAACCCTTGTGCCTCTCCGCTACAGGCACTGGTTCTATAGCACCTTTCTCTAACAGTGTTATTATTTCCTGCACAAGGAGCGGATCTGGAATCCTCAAAGAGTTTTTCCCCGGTGGATTGTTGTGAGGCTGCGTTATAAATGGAAGGCAGTAACCTTGGGCTACTGTCTCAGGAGCGCAATCATCTGAAGTAATGACTCGCCATTCTTCGAGATGCTGAGACAGTCTGCCACCCACCAGTGTTTTGTGACACAAGCTCTCAAAGTGGTTTTGAAGCAGTTGCTCCAGCTGCTGATGGCAAGGAAGCTGTAGCTGGATTTGCACTTTTTTGCACTTTTTTTAACGTCCACCACAAGTGTTTTTTCTTTGGCCTCTTTGACTGGTCATTCCTCTCGCCTTTTCAAATGAGTAGTAACGATAGGATCGCCCCCTCCATGGTTGTCCTGTAGAACGAAAAGGCTGAGGTTGCCTAACAGGGGCCCCTAAAGATTTGGCAGCCGCCTTTGAGGTCTACAACCTCTCAAGGCTCTCATCAGCCTTGTTGCCAAAAAGGTGAGACCCGTCAAATAGCATGTTTAGAAGATGGGCCTGCACATCTGGTGCAAAACCTGACTTCCGCAACCACGCAAACCTGCGTATAACCGTACTTGTAGCCATGGACCTGCTGACGCTGTCTGCTGTGTCCAATCCAGATTGAAGGGATTCCTGCATGGCTTCTTTGCCATCCTTAACGATAGCTAGGAAACCTTCCCTTTCCTCTCCTTCTGGTATGTGCTCTGCCGCCATTGATATGCACTCCCATAAAGTGTACAAAAATCTGGCAAAGGCACATGTGGAGTTGGCCGACTTAAGAGCCATACTTCCAGCTGAAGATACTTTGCGCGCCCATCCATCCACACACTTGTCGTCCCTATCGGGAGGGATGTAGGGTACAATGCTTTATTAGATGTAGCTGTGGCTGCCTGGACCACCAGACTCTCAGGAGTGGGCTGTTTGGACAGATAGCCGGGATCGCTACAGGAAGGGCAGTATTTTCTTATGAGGGATTTATTCACCGCAGGGATAGAATACAGGGATTCCCAATTTTTGGCCACCTTATTTTGTAAGGCCACGTGAAAGGGCGAAGATTGGGTCTGTAGGTGGACCTTGTCCAGAATATCAGTAAAGTCATCCTGGATGAATTGTGCTGGTGGTTTAGCCCCAACCTAGGTATTCAACTACATTTGACATCAGGTGCCAATACGAGGAATCAGCGTGTTCCCTCGGCTCTTTTCTCCCAAACTCTGTTTCAGATTATGTGTCAACACCACTAGCATTGTTGAGTGTGCCAACCAAATCTCTCATCTTAATCTCCTCTGAGATTAAACAATCTGGCACATTAGGAGTTCCATATTCAAGGGCAAAGGGAACATTCTCATCCTCAGACCTCTCTTCCTCCTCAAAAATCAAAGAGAGGGATTTAAAGTACTCTTTTCTAGGCAAAGGAGTGTACATTTTGTCAGGGACCACCAAAGGTGTAGGCTTTGGGGGAGGCTTTGATTTTGCCTCTTTGCCATTTTTAACTTGCTCAGAAGGCTGAGTTGGAGCCACAGTGATTTTTTGGCACTGATGATTTTGGTGTCGACATCAACAAGGGCATCAATGGAAATGGCGCCGACGGCATTGAGGATTCGACAGTCGTCTTTGAAGATTTCGTCTTCGAAGTATGTGGAGTCGTTGATGACCTTGTGCGCCCGTCTCGACTCATGTGACTCATCTGAGACCTAGAAGGTTCTCAATGGGTCTTTTTTCGATCACCCAGGCTGGAGGGCGCACAACTGTCGGACTGGGAAAGCTCTCGACCGGCTTCCGAAGAAGGTGCGGATGGAGGCTTGCCCTTCTCGAACATTTCTAGCATCTTCAGACAAAATGCCTCCCACTCTGCAGATGAAGAATGTTTTGTGGTGCACTTACATTTTCTGGGAGATTCGTCTGACAATGAGGAAGAGGATGGCGACCGATGGTGCCATCTCTTCGATCGTTTTGTCGAGGACGACGAGTGGCGTGAGCCACTAAGGGATCTTGATCTCGTTTTGTCCTTTTCGCGTCAAGGAGAACAATCTCCAGGCTCGAGGGTCGAGGAAAGATCAGGTTTAGTTTTACGGCCTACCTTCAATTTTCCTCGTCATCGCCTGACATTTTGAGCAGGAATCTGTGTTGTGGGCCTCCCCCAAACACCATAGGCACAGCAATGCGGATCCGTGCACTTTTTGAAACACAAATGAGGTGTAGACGTGGTTGATGATGTAGACATGTCATTGATGATTTCTGAAGAACTACACAGTAAACAAATACTAACGAGGTGCCCCCGAGTCTCTGAGGCAAACACGTTTGCGGAAAAACAGAACTGAGGCCAACGGGTGCTGCGCATGCTACTTGTACACCCGATGACGTCACCCTCAACAGAGGCCTTCGAGAGGGAGAGAGATGGAGAGAGAGAGAGAGAGGGAAAGAGAGGGAGAGAGAGGGAGAGAGAGGAAGAGAGAGGGAAAGAGAGGGAGAGAGACTTAGTGTGCCGCCCCACAACATGCACTGGGAGAGTGCTGCCAGGCATGGAGTATGAGCAGCTAGAACAGCATGGGGAGGCAGAGAGAATGGAGAAGAACCTCGGTCGGCCGAACTGAGGTACGGCGGGGAAGTCGTCTAACCAACCAAGGGGAGAAGGAATTAGCATGCGGCCGATTCAGTCTAGTATATGAATCACATACACAGCTCTGCAACAAAGTGAGAGCTGGCCCAGTCCAATGCCCTTCTTGAGGAGTACCGCCTACAGAACTCGGGTACGTGGAGGTTCCAGTGGAGAGGGAGGTGGGCGGATCGGCGAGAAAGAGAAGATTGGTTGCAGGAGTGGGGAGAGACTGAACCACCGAAAGTGAGGAGAGAAAGAAGAAACCCCAAGAAGGGGAGTGAGAAAGAGAAAAGTCCCAAAGAAGGGAGAAGTGGAACAAAGCACATATAGGGGAACCAAAGAAAGAACCCCAGGAGGGGAGTGAGGAAGAGAAGTGAGGAAGAGACAAATCCCAGAATAGGGGCCAAGAAGGCAGATAGAACCAGAGTCGGAAGAGAAAGAAGTTGGGAAGAAATGGGAGAACAACCAATTACTTACCCCTCAGTAATGTTCTTTCTGATGGACATTCCTCCCACAGATTCCTCATCCATGATATCTGTCAGTGCAGCTGCTCTTCAGAAGCTTTTCTACCACCTGGAGATGCAGTGTGGTTCTGAATTGGTTCAGACTCCTCTACATGCCCCATGCCGGACATGACTTCATGACCAGTATAGAGGTGCTGAGCGCCGTGACCTCAGTTATGCTCTTTTTCCCTAGCACTCCGACGCAGAGGGACTGTGCAATCCGTGGGAGGAATGTCCATTAGAAAGAACATTATTGTATTGTAGTCATTTATATAGCGCCATTTGCCCATTTGTATGGCCTCAATGTGCTTTGTAGTTGGAACGCACTCTGGGACGGAAGTCCAGGTATGGGGCAGTGCTAAGATTTTACTTTAAGATGCGTGTGTGCATTCTGCAGGATTAGGAGTTAGGTGAGAGAGTTAGGAGAGAGTTAGGAGAGCTGGCTAGGCTCCAGTAAGCAACCCAGAGGTCAGGTACATGTGCGGGTGCTACGGTGGTTAAGGCAGAGTTAAGGCAGAGTGCTAGTGCAGGAGACTTGATGTGTGCCCAGCTAGACCTGAATTTGTCGTAGGTTGTCAATGTATACTAATGGCAGAGGTGTTGAAGCACATCAGAGGTTTAAGTGCGGATGGCTTTGCAAGTATATAGATCGAATTTGACATAGCCGTAGCTGCATTCTAGAGTACATGGATGGGGAGCTGTAGCATGTTTCCACACACGTGGTACGATGTATACCTACCTTAAACTTGGACGGAGTTTATCTTCAATGTCATCTTCCTAGGTCTCTCAGGGCGATAGGCTGGTCGTTCAGGTGCATCTTCTGTTGGGGATAGTATACTACCATTTGGAAGGACCTGGCTGGTGGCATTCTTTGAGTGCCATAGGCAATACATTAAACGGACACTGCCACCTATGGCCTAAAACCAATGGTATTGTTTCCTGTCACCAAAAGAAATGACCATCTAAGTGAGTCATGTTTTTACCGCCATGGACATCAAAGTGCATTCCCATACCTATCCCCCAAAGGCCATCTAAGTGCGTACCACCAAGCTGAAACTTGCACATTTCCTCTCTATCTCCAGTGAAACCCATGAGTTGAGCATTCTGAATGCTTGGGTAGGCCCCTTGATAATTAGGTAGGGTGGTTCAACTGAGTGCATAACATAACCTCTCCCCAATTCAAACTGGGCACGCTACAGTTGCTACCTCTAATGGTGCGACAAATCGAGCATTCTGTCTAGGCAATTTTAAGTGGCAACGTTTAAGGTACAACCAGATTTTCAGGTGTTGTTTGGTAACAAGTTTGCACCAGTTATAGAGTTAAGGACGGGGGGAGGTAAGGAAGAATGGGGGGAGAGATGATGTATGATCATCTGTGGAAATGCAAAGGGATGAGATGACCACAGTGTGCCACTGCGAATGCTGCCAGCGTCAGCTGTGGTTTGAAATGGTTGGCATTTTGTTGGATCTGGGACAGTACTTGTGTGCAAGGAGCAATCAAACGATAGCGTTAAAGAGGGATTTCAAGAGGAGGAAGGAAAAAGCCAGGTTTTGAGGGCCTTTCTGAATGCGAGGTGATCTTCAATGTGCCGGATGTGGAGAGGGACAGAGAGTTCCGGATGGGAACTTGGATGGAGAAGGAGGGTCCAACCAGTCTGGTGCATTTATATTGGGGGATGACTGGGAGATGTGCTGTGCCGGATCTAAGGGTCCTGGAGGGTCGGTAGTGTGTGATTTTATCTTGGAGGAATTCAGGACTGGTGTTATGGATGGCACAGGGGAAAATGCACATGGCTTTAAAGGTAGTCCATCAACCATTAGAGTGCCAATAGAGAGCCAGTGTAGGACTCTCAGTGCGGGCTGAGGTGCTCTCTGGGTGGAAGGCCAATGAGCAGGCAAACCACAGAATTTTGGAACGCTGGGGCGCCTATAGGCAGTTTGCATAGTGTAAGTGGGAGAAGATGATGGTAGGAATGGATGCGTAGGTGGAAGAAGCAGGTTATGGAAATGGAGTTGATGTGTTGGAAGAGGGATGGATTAGAGTCCAGAGCGCATCTGAAGTTTTTCACCAAAGTCAAGGTTGCCGGGGGGAGGGCTAGAGAGTGAGGCCAAGGAATAGGTTGGGGAAGGAGAGCGTTTTCGCCACAAACTTGGATTTGTGTTTTTCCAGGGTTTGAGGATGAAGTGGTTGGTCGTCATCCAATGTTCAATATCCGAGAGGCATGATGAAAGATCTGGACGGGTGGTGCCTGATGATTTGGGGATTTTCAGGATGATCTGCGCATTATCTGCGTAGTTGGAGCAGGCGTGATAGTGGGAGCGGATGAGTCCGGGCAGTGGGTTGAATAGATTTTGGAGAGGAGGGAGGGTAAGGATGCTCCCTGCAGAGCCCCTTTCGGCACTGGCCGGGATGTGGAGGCGAAGGGTGGAGGAGCATGATTTGCGAGCAATTAGAGATGAAGGAGGAGATCCATGTGAGGGCAGTGCCCTTGATTCCTAAAGAGCGTAATCTGTCTAGGAGTATGGTGTGGTCAATAGTATCGAAGGCAGCCAAGAGGTCAAGAAGAATGAGTACGGCGCATCCATCCGCGTCCGCTGTTCTTTTTAGGTCGTCCCAAACGGACACTAGGAGGACTATGTTCCTCAGAGGGGTCTGAAGCCAGATTGAACAGGGTCAGGAAGGTTGTTGGCTTCAGTGAAGTGGCAGAGTTACTTGTATGCTGTGCGATCCATGAATTTGGCCATGAAACGGGTGTTGGAAATGAGTCGGTAATTCTGGGGAAAGAGGGTTGAGCGCAGGTTTTTTCGAAGAGGGGTTTGATATAGGGGGTTTTGAAGCCTTCTGGGAAGATTCCCGATGTGAGGGATTAGTTCAGGATTGAGCATGCAATACTGCCTGCACAGGTTGATGTTAGGGTGTTTTTGAGGAGAGTGGGTGGGAATGGGTACTCCGGTGATTCCCAACGGACGGCTTTGCACTAGGGGTGAGAGGAACTCCTGGTGTGAAATCGAGGAGAAAGGAGAAGGTTTTCATCGAGAGGAAGTTGGGACAGGGGATTGGAGAAGGGTGGGCAGCGGGCCGGGGCATCATTGGGATTGTAGAGATGATGGCACTATGTCTATCAATAGCAATGCTGTAAAAATGTTCGGCTAAGGCATCGTATTGGGATTGGGAGTTAAGTGGGGGAGGGCTGAGCAGCCTGGTGACTTGAATTCAGAGATGATTCTGTGCACATCCTTGCTTATGTTGCGAGAGTTCAAGATTCTGTCCCATCGAATGATTTTTTGGCTTTTATAATTTTCAACCTATAGGCCCTTGTGAGTCTTGCTAGGGGGGGGTTTGTTTAGGGGGTGTGAGAAACCTGAAGGCGCTCTCACATCTACTCCACAGGGATCTTATGTTCAGGTGGCTAGGGAAGGTCCATCGCTTTTGGATCCTGACCATGGGGGTGGACTAGCGAGGGAGGTTCTCCTGGGTGGAGGGTCCTTGGAGATTGGGGAAATGGTTCCAGAGGATGAGACATGGTATCCCCCATTTCCTGACAGCGATTTACCTTACCCTCCCTCCTTCAGCCTTTGTAGGATATTTTTTACACAGACCCTACTTTTACCCTTGAAGTCAGACTGAGTACTGAGCAGAAGAAAATAACCCCAAGAGTAATGAAGATTACCATTAAGAAACACCACTATAGTACTGGGACGAAGAAGAGGGAGCCTGAAAGCTATAGAATTGAAGGTCAGGCATGTCCTGTTAATTGGACTAATTGGGGTCAGGCAAATGAGCCTAGGACTTCACACCTGCAGCCTGTAAGAGACTCACGGGTGTAAAAAAGGTGGAGTCTACAGAGAGAGAGGAAGGAGTTGGAGGGAGATGGAGAGAGCAGCAGGAGACCCATTGCAGTCTGTGGGAGGGTGGAGGAGAACGAGATGCCAGGACGCTGAAGGACAGCAGAACAAGAGAAGCTGTCACTGCATGGCGAGGTAGCCGTGTCTCCAAGAAGCTGGAGAAGGAGGAAGAAGAGTACAGTGGAAGATAACGGTCCCAAAGCGGAAGAAGGGCAGCGTGGAAGATACCGGTCCCTTTTACTGAGGCCAAGAACTGCATGTTCCCCTGAATGGCAGTGACCATCCAAGAGTGTCTGAGGGTCAGGCGGTGAGACCCTGGCCTTAAATCCCAGAAGGCATCTGGTTGAAGAAACTGAAGAAAAGTACATTGCAGCCAGTGATTTTCAAGAGAATGCAAGGAAACCTGGGGTGTGTATTTAAGTGAAAGGATTACATTGTAGCGGAGTGGACACATGCAGTCGGCACACACTTCAAAGCCTACGAGTGAGTTTGTTTATTTATTTATAATGCGCACCAGACCCGGAGGTATCAGGGCGCAGAGGTACAAGAAGGCTTTAAGCTTAGGTTACAGGAAAGGCAAAAAGTACATGTCAATATATACAGTTACCGGTAAACGAAGAATCAGTGTGTAGATACATAAGATGATAAAGTTGCATAGAGTATAAATAGAAGGGAATGTACAGGCAGGTTATAATTATATACAATACACATGTATACAGGGCGTGTACAATATATATAGAGAACGGTTAGTGCCTAGCAGACAGAGCAAGCGGTCAAGGCTTTAGGGGGTAAAATTACAGTACTAGCTACTAAAGTGACATTACTGATCGGTATCTTTGAACCATTTGATAAGGTTCTTTCTAAAGTTAATGTATGTTTGGTCAGCTCGTAGGGGAGAGGGTAACAAGTTCCAAAGCAGCCCTGCCTGAACTGTGAAACTGCTGCCCCCGACTTTAGAGAGTTTGAATCTTGGCACGGATTAGCAATTGGTAATGGTTGATCTAGTGGTCCTACTTGAGGATTGTCTGTTAATTCTCTCGGTCATGTAGCTAGGCGCCGCATTATTTAAGCATTTGTGTTTGAGAGAAGCTGTTTTAGCCAGATTCTATCGCTGGTTGAAAGCCAGTTGTATTGGCTTCTCAACACTGAGATGTGGTTTTTTTTGCAATATTTAAGGCGGCTCTGAGGGTACTGTTCTGAATTTTCTGTATTTTCTTGACAATGTATTTGTTGGCACCAATGTAAAGGGAGTTACAATAATCCAGCTTGGACAGGATTAAGGCTCTGGCCAGAATGATACGGCTATTTATAGAGAGAAAAGGTTTGCCCGCTCTCATAAATTTGCATGTGTATGCAGTGGCGGAAGCCATGGTGTTTACTTGTTTAGTAAATGTGAGGGTGGAGTCGAGGTAAAAACCCAAGGTTTTTTCCTCTTTGGCAACTTTGATGAGTTTGCTGTCAATGTTGAAGGACGTGTAGACAGATCTAAGTCTCTTAAGGCTAGATGTGGTGCCCATGATAATGAGCTCAGTTTTATCATCATTCAAGCAAAGGCCATGCTCGGCCATCCATGCCTGAATGATGATGTAAACTCTATTTACCAAATCTGAATCCTTGTCATAATCACCAGAAAGTGGAAGGAGAACCTGAGTATCATCTGCATAATTAGTGTAGGTGATACCAAGATGGTCCAGATCATCAAATAAGGGCTTGGTAAATATGTTATACAGTGTGTATGAGACGCATGAGACCTGGGGCACTCCACAGGTGATAGGGATGGGGTCAGCAGCAGCTGAGGGAGAGAAGATTCATCGTCCTATTGCTGAGGAATGATTGTATCCAGATTGTATCCAGACTATGGCCTCCTTTGAGAAATGCGTGAATTAAGGGATAGAATAAAAGAGAAAGCAGTACATGAAGTGAAACTTGCAGAAGAACAAGTTACTTTCTTACCTGGTAACATTCTTTCGATGGGATGGTCCAACGACTGTTAGGCAGAAACCTGTGCAGTTCCCTTAGGGAACACTGCAAAAGATTTAAGACTACAGGTGTTGGCAGTAAACCCACTTGGTAGCAGTCTGTACCACCCAGATTTACCTGGCAGCTGTGGCTGAGCAGTCAGACTTCCCTCAAGAAGAGTTAGGCAGTATGCAAAGTATACTCAATAGGCACTCAGATACAATAATACAAGCAAACACTGACCAGAGCTTTGGTATCAAAGTATATCATTATTTATAAAAAAAAAACACACACAGTTGAAACACTCCAGCACTCTTATTGTAAAATATTCTAAACACAGTTACTATTATGATATATACACCCCTTTTTCCCTATTAGATAAATCACAGTAAAACACCACTTATTTTCATACAGAGGTGAGCGCTTAACTAGATTGCACTCTAATAAGTTTGTGAGAAAGGGAGGGAAAAAGACAGAAGATGAAGAGGTACACCACTCTATGATCCAGGAACAATGTTAGCAAGGCAGAGAGCAAAAAGTCACTGGTGAGCCAAAGTCCAAAGGCTGGGCCCACTCTTAGAGAGAGCAGAGCACAAATGCGCCCAAGATCACACAGTTACACTAGGCTTAGAAAGTCTTGCAGAGGGTTCAAGAAGAGTTTAGAGAGGCTTAGAAAAGTTTAGCGAAGGTGTCCCAGGCTAACCCAGGTTCGAAAACCGTACAGTCGGTAGCAAGGGAAGCCAGGCTGGACACGGTACCTTAAGTGGGAAGGATCCTCCAGCGGTGGCAGTTGTTCCTGGTAGTGGGTGCAAGTTGCGTTGTCGTCCAGGGGAAGAGAAGATCTCGACTTGGAGGAAAGATGAAGGTCGTTGCACTACCAGGGAAGAAACCAGCTGCAGAGTTTTCCGGTTAAAGGTGGTACCTTGGTTTCGCGGTCGTGGTAAAACGTGGTATCCCGGTTGCCGGGGTGCTTGGCACGGGCAAGGCGGCCACGAGGTACGTCGGGAAAGCGAAAAGACGGTGAAACTGGTTATCCCCACCAGTCAAAGGAAGAAGACTCTCCAACGGGAGATCTCCTCTGTCGTTGGGAAAAGTGGTGAGGCGGTCCAGCAGGGCTCCACCGGTGGTGGTGTCGTGGCAGGTCGGCTCAGCTTCTCCCTCGTCGGATTCTTAGGCCCTGTGGCGACTTCTGAAGTTCCAGTCCCCAAAGCCCTGCTTTTATGCAGCAAACCCCCATTCACTCAGCCTAGCTGTCACTCAAACATGCTAAGTGGTGAGCCGGCCGGCTCACCACTTGGGCCAATCAGGATGGAGTGCGACTTGAGTTGCCTAGGCAACTCAGTCCAGGGTGCCTAAGTTCCCCTCCACCCCTCCTAAGTACCCCAGACAGAGTGGCACCACTCTGGAGGGCTTCTGTGGAGAAGCCCGCCAAAAAGTGGAACAAAAGGCTCGACTTGGGTTGGAGTCACAGAAGAGAACACAAACGCCATTTTAGAATCAAGTTTTGGCAAAAAACACCAACCGGAGAATTAATATTAATTAAATAAAATAAACCAGCAGTATGTTCGAGGCTACCGTAAATAATTAAATAAAGATAGTAGCCTAAAACAATGGGAAATCCCATAGGAAAATATTCACGGTTGAATATAAAAAGTAGTATCCACTGCCACCAGCCAAAACTAGATCAGGGGGGATGGAGACGTGCCCCCTCGACTAACAGACCCTGGGGCAATCGAATTGCCCCAGCAAGTACGTCCACAATATGATGGTTTGTACTGGTTCTGTTCAGAATTTAACACTAGTAAAGTCAATGGTGACTTTACATGCCCTGGGAGACAGTAGTCAGTCCCAGGGTATGGAGTCTATACTGGGGGGTCACTAAGACACCCCTGTGTTACTGCACTGAGGGTGCTGTGTAACACACATCACAAAAACACATGAAACCCTATGGAGAAAAAGACCCCATAGCCCATAAAACACTTCTAGATTCAAAGAAACACACTCAAATCATGTCCAAGAGTGAGGGTAAAAGAGTCTCACTCTTGGCAGGAGAAAAAAATAAACCCCAAAAATCCAGCAAAGCTGCTGGAGGACTCACTAGGTTAGGAAATTCAGCCTAAACAGAGAATTCTCCCTAACAACGACGTATTCCATATCTATGACAGGTAATGCCCACAGCTGTGCAGCTTCGGAAAATCTTCGGCGTCTGCGTCCTGCGTCGATGACGTCGATGCGCCGTCCCCGAGGACCTCCTCCGACGGCCGACGACACCCGATGTGATAAGTAGGACGCACGATGACCATAGCCTCAGTTGTAGTTTTTTCCCCCAGAATGTGTGCCACCAGTTTTCTGCCAGTCAGACACACAAGGCCTAGCGGAACGCAAGATGCAATCGCAAAAGAAATTCTGCAGTGGGGAAGGTAGGGAGGGAGCGATATGGAATACGTCGTCGGACCATCCCATCGAGGGGATTCGGTCCTCCGACGTATTCCATATCTATGACAGACTCCCAAAGCAGTACCAAGCAAGGAGGTGGGAAAAGAATTTAGAACCCAAGTCTAGCATGCCCAATCAAATTGCGGAATAAAGGACTGCCTTGCCAAAGGCCAGATCCTGCCATCGGATGGAATCGAGGGAGTAGTGCTGTACAAATGTATGTACTGAAGCCCAGGTGGCTGCATCACAGAAGTGACGAATAGGAACACCCCTCTGCAGGGCAGTAGACGCAGCCACTCCCCTGGTAGAATGGGCCAGCAAGCCAGCCGGAGGGTCCTTACCCGCCAAGCGGTAACACTCGGAGATAGCTAAAATAATCCGACCAGACAAAGTCTGTTTCGTCACAGCTTGTCCCAAACGCTTTCCAGCGTAACCAATGAAAAGTTGATTGTCCACTCTGACCCGGGACATGCACGAAATATAAAAGCTCAACGCTCTCCTTGGATCAAGCCCAAGGAGCCTCTCCTCTTCCTTACCAGGATGTGGAGGAGGATAGAACGCCGGAAGAACAACCTTCTGGCTCAAATGAAATTCCGAAACCACCTTCGGAAGAAAAGAAGGACGAACTCAAAGGACAACCCTGTCCTTATGAAACACAGTGAAGGGTGGCTTAACTGAAAGTGCCTGTAACTCACTCACTCACTCAGCGAGCGGAAGTAACCGCAACCAAAAACACAGTTTTCAGAGTTAACAGTCTCAAAGGGCAAGAATGCTAAGGCTCAAACGGAGAACCCATAAAACACTTAAGAACAAGGTTCAAATCCCAACCGGGCACCAGAAAAGGTGACGGAGGGAACACATTAGTGAGCCCTTTCAAAAACAGAGAAATTAAAGGAATCGTAAAATAGGAACATTCTTTAGACGAGCGCTTAAATATGGACAGCGCCGCCAGGTAACCTTTAACGGTCCCCACTTGCAAGCCCCCGTGGGCCAAGGAAAGCAAAAAAGACAGAACCATGGTAATGTCACATTCAAAAGGATCCATATTCTTAACTCTGCACCAGTCGCAGAACTTTCTCCAACGGCAACGGTACAGAGACTTTGTTGCCGGCCGCCTGGCCGAGAGCAACACCTCCATCACGTCTTCAGGGAGGTCCAAATCCTTATACCTCAACCTTTCAGAAGCCAAGCGTGAAGGTTGAGGGATCAGACCTCTGGATGGAGAACCTGACCCCCCTCCCGTGAGAGCAGATCGTCTCGGTAGGGAAGACGACGTGGAGGGCAGATGGACAAGTCGAGAAGGTCCAGGTACCATGTCCTCCGGGCCCACGCCGGAGCAATGAGGATCATCCGGGAACCGAACCTCCGTAACCTCCGCAGTACTTGCGGGATGACGGGGACTAGAGGAAACGCGTACAACAGTGGGAATGACCACTCCACCACAAACGCATCTCCTAAGGCTCCTTTTGGAGGAAATTCCTGCAAGCAGAATCTTTCGCACTTCCGGTTGACACTGGAGGCGAAGAGATCCTCTTGAGGGGTCCCCCAAAGGGCGAACATCTCCAGGAGAATCTTCTGAGCCAGCTCCTACTCATGAGAGATCGTGCTCTGCCTGCTCAGAGCGTCCTCTGTCTCGTTGTCGTCTCCGGCCAGATGCAGTCCGAGATCGAAACTTCCTGCTGGATGGCCCAGAACTCGAGCTGCATCGCCTCCCTGCACAGAGGAAGTGACCCTGACCCCCGCCCCTTTTTGTTGAGGTAGTTCATGGCCACGGTGTTGTCATTTAGAATCAGGACACTCTTCCCTCGCACAGTCGGCAGAAAAGCCTTCAGGGCAAGCCTGACGGCCCTCAGATCCAACAGATTGTTATGGAGTCTGGACTCCGACAGAGACCAACGACCGCTGACTGTCAACTCGTTGGCATGAGCTCCCCTTCCCGTGAGGGATGCATCCGTCACGATCGTCGCCTCCGGCCAGGGCAGCCAAAATGGATTGCCTTCAACGGCCCACCACAGAAGGTCCTGGGCGACCGAGGGCGGCACCTGAACAGGGTCCGACAGCCTGCCGGAGGACTGAGACCACTGGAGCTTGAGTGCCCACTGCAAAGATCTCATCCGCAGACGAGCCTCTGGCACCAGAAGAATGCAGGATGCCATGCGGCCCAGCAGTCTCAAGAACTCGGACGCTGGGAGATTCTGGGCAAGTTGAAACTTGTGCACCATCTGCTGAATGTGAAGAGCCCTCACCTGGGGAGGAAAACACTACCCCAGGGATGTGTCGAGCACTGCTCCGATGAACTGGAGCCACTGCGTTGGTGTCAAATGGGACTTCTTTAAATTGAGGGAGAAGCCCAGCTTGTGAAGGGAGTGGCAGGTGACGGACAGATGATCCAGGACTTGCTCGGGAGAGCTCCCCCTGATCAACCAATCGTCCAGGTAGGGGTAGACGTGAATCCCCCCTTTCCTGAGATGCGCTGCCACCACCACCATGAGCTTGGTGAAAACCCTCGGGGCGGAGGTCAATCCGAATGGCAGTTCCTCTCCGCCACAGGCACCAGTTCTATGGCGCCTTTCTCCAGCAGGGCTTGAATTTCCTGCGCAAGGAGCGGATCCAGACTCTTCAAAGAGAGGTTCCCAGGTGGATTGTTGTGAGGCCTCTGCCAAAAGGGAAGACAGTAGCCGTGGGTTATGATCTACAGAACCCACACATCTGAAGTAATGGCTCGCCACTCTACAAGATGCTGCGTCAGCCTTCCCCCAACTCGTGAACCATGGGACCTGGCCTCATGACTGAGTGGTAGCGGCTGCGGCGTTGCCTGAACGCATAGAGGCAACTGCCCGAGCGGCCTTGGCACCTCGAGTACCTTTGTTTCCACCTCTGGCACTCTTACGATGGCCTCTTTGACTGCTAGCTCCCCTCGCTTTACTGAAGGAAGAGTAATAGCGAAAGGAACCTCCCCTCCAATGCTGTTCCCTAGGATGAAAAGGCGGAGGTTGGCGAACTGCAGCGCCCAACGACTTCGCTGCAGCTTTGGAGGTCTGCAACCTCTCAAGGCTCTCGTCAGCCTTGCTGCCAAAAAGATGTTCACCGTCAAAGGGCATGTTGAGGAGCTGGGACTGCACATCAGGAGCGAACCCAGACTTCCGCAACCACGCAAACCTGCGTATTACGGTGCTCGCTGCCATGGACAGGCTGACACAATCTGCCATGTCCAAACCCGACTGAACAGCCTCACACATGGCATCCTTGCCATCCTGAAACATAGCAAGGAAACCATCCCGTTCGTCCCCTTCGGGAATATGTTCAGCCGCTAATGCAACACAGTTCCACAGAGTGTGTGTGAAACGAGACAAGGCACATATGGAGTTGGCCGTCTGAAGCGCCATACCCCCTGAAGAAAACACTCTTCGTCCAGCCGTCAAAACGTTTGTCTCCTATCCGGAGGGATGGTAGGATACAACGCCTGCTTTGCCGGGGCCGTAGCCGCCTGCACCACCATGCTCTCCGGAGTGGGATGCCTGGACAAGTAGCAGGGGTCGCTACTGGCTGGACGGTATTTTTACGACAAAGACTTGCCCACTGCCAGGAGACTCTCCGGAGCAGTCCAAGCCGCCGCCACCCTTCTCTGCAGAGCCATATGAAACGGGAATACTGAGTCAGTGGGGGGACCAAGATCAAGGATGTCCGTGAGATCATCCTGAACGAACTCCCCTGGGGGAGCCGACCAACCCAAGTACTCGGTGACCCGAGACATAAGGCGCTGATATGAAGAATCGGCATGAGTGCCAGGCTCCGGCCTACAAAACTCCACCTCTGGAGGTGTGTCCAGTCCACTGGCATCATGCAGTGACTGTCTCAGGTCATCAAACTGGCTATGGCCCAAGATAAGCTCATCTGGTACCGTAACCGGAACCAAGCCTTCATCTGAGCCTTCATCATCCTCTAACATGTACTCCAGGCAGTGAGAGGAAGACATCTGGGGACCAAAGCTGTGTTTGACCTTAGCCAAAGTCTTTCTAGGGGCTAACCCCGTTCCACGGGGCCCTTCTGACACCACCGCCTCGAAAGGCATCGAGGGCGCCGAACGAGTCGGCGCCGGCGTTGACAGAAACAGCGTTGACGTCGACGTCAGCTGCAGCGCCACCAGCATCGACGGCGTCGACACAGGCCTCGAAGCCGGAGCTCCGAGCGTGTCTCTCGACGACCTAGGCGCCGACGACCCCTTCGGAGGCAGAGTCTTGAGAGAAATTGTCGACGAAATCGCCGCCACAGGCGTCAACGTCTTCTTCGAAGACGGCACAGCATCACGCAGTCTCGAGCGCGTAGAGGACCGGGACCTGGAACGGGCATGGCGAGAACGGCTACCCTTGTCCAGGCGGGACCTCTCCCGCGAGGCGTGCCGACCACCCGAGCCCAAAGGCGTACGAGCAGTGTCTTTCGACCGGTGATGACCGACCCCACTCGGAGGCGCGGATGGACCGGTGCCCTGCGATTCAAGAACCACTAGCATCTGCTTCCCGAAGGAAGCCCATTCCTCCGGTGTCGCTTGCATGGTGGAATAAGCGACCCGCCGACGGGCGGAGTCCTCGGAAGAGGACGGGGAAGGCGACCGACGCCGGTGCTTCCGGGAATGCCTCGAAGAGGCGGAGGAGTGGCGAGACCGACTCCTGGAAGGAGACCCACTGGACTTTAGACAATGATGCGGAGAGTTGCCTCTCGAGTCATCCGTCGAAAGCCCCGCAGACCTCGACTTCCAGGGGCTTAGACACCCGACCTACTGACAGCTTCTTCTTGCGTTCCCGCAAGGCCTTGGCTGTGAGCGACTGGCAGTCGACACAGTCGTCCGTATCGTGGGCCTCCCCAAGGCACCAGAGGCAGGCGTCGTGCGAGTCTGTGACCGACATCTTGGACCCACAATCCCTGCATTTCTTGAAGCCCGGACGCAGGGCTGAAGACGAAGTAGACATCGCCATGAACAGGTCTTCACAAAAAACCAAACAGGTTCAACAAACCGAGAAGAAAACAGCAAACTCCATAGAGTCAAGGCGTACCGAGATTCACGAAGCGAACACGTTTGCGGGAAAAACGGAACATAGGCTATGGGTGTCGTGCGTCCTACTCATCACATCGGGTGACGGCCGTCGGAGGAGGTCCTCGGGGACGGCGCATCGACATCATCGACGCAGACGCCGAACATTTTCCGAAGCAGCACAGCTGTGGACATTACCTTTCATAGATATGGAATACGTCGGAGGACCCTATCCCCTCGAAACATTGTGTCGGAGTGAAACACGCTGAAAGCGATGAACAAGCAACTCGAGGTGAGCCAGTTGAGTGTGAGCAAAATGCTGATTGGGCCAAATAAAACTATTTGAAAATCAAGTAAGCACATTATAGAAAGGGGGCACAAAGAAAAGCAAACCCTGAATCTAAGAACTGCGGTAACTCTGTAATTCACCACAGTGAAAAAAAGCTGGAAAAGGGAAACTGGTCACGTGACCTGTCAAGGGTGGGCTGTGCCACCTGTTAACTGCGCCTAGACCAGGACGCCCCAACAAGAAGAATTGTGAAAGCAACTTTTCAGTAGGGGTTTTAACATCAGTATTTGAAGCTTGGGGAAATGAAACCCCGAGCTCCTTTTGAACCATTATTGTTTTGTACATTTCTGCTTGAAGCTTGGGGGAGGAACTTGTATGCTCTTCTGGAACTTTGTTGATTCAGTGAAACAGTGCTTAAGCTTGGGGAAGGGAACCCTAAGCCCCTTTTTGAACTTTGTGGTTTAAACTGCATCCTGAAATTGTGAAGGAGGCTATAGACTGTTCAGGACCTAATGCTGAACACTATTTAATTTAGAATATCCCTACACTACATTTCTGCATTAGATGTGAGGGCAAGCATCGGTTGTGACACAGACAGACTTGTTGGGTGAATTTACGAATGTAGACTTTTCCTTAGATTCTTTAGATAGGGCTATTCCCACCATAGATGCTGGGCAATTAAGACATCCATCCAGACATTTTAATAAAGGTTTTCAAAATGGTTACATCTGTTGTCTGTGCGATCTCTTGATACCATGCCTGTCTGACAGGGAGTCAGGTTGGTTCTCCATGTCTGTTCAAGACGGTGCTTGAGAAATATAAGGTGGGCGGTGAACCATTTGGGGGTGGGGTCAGCTCTCTGAGAGGTCAGTTTTGTCGGAGTGAGGGGTGTGAGGGTGCTGGAGAGCCAGTAGTTGAAGAGTTTGATGGGGGGGAAGGGCCATCTTGGAGGGAGAGAACTGCGGGGTAAGTTAAGGAGGGAATTGGCTAGGTCTGGAACAATTACTTTGTTACAGAGTGGAGTGTGGGGGCAGAGTTTGGTGGAGACCAGGCATGGCCATGGGACGGGGTCGGGGTGAATATGGTATGGAGAAGAAGATTGCTGAGTGATCTGTCATATTAGGGGGCATGGAGGCAGAGTGGATATGTTGTTTGTGGTGCTGAAAATTGCACTGAGGGTATAACCTGCAGTGTGGGGGGAAATGAGTTGCGCCAAGTTGAAAGTTTCTAGGTTTATCTGTGAGAGAGCAGGTGTGAGGGGGAGTCAAACAAATATCTTATTATGGAGAACGCAGGATGTAGGTTGAAGGTAGTTGACAGAGCGTCGCTAAGAGAGTCTGCTAAGTTTTTGTTGTAGCCAAGGGTGTCTATAAATGAGTAAAAATCTGTGGGGGTAGTGGGTGAGTTGAAATTTTACAAGTAGGGATTCATAATCTGTGGTACTGGTTAAGGTGTCCTTAAGAAGGACTGGAATGTGGTGTTTGTCTAGGATGGCTAGTCCTCCACTCTGGATTTCTTGTGAACAATCGGGCTGTCATCGTCAGCAAATCAGATCTCTGTGATGAGGACGTCTGTTTCCGTCCGAGATAAGGTCAAAGAGGTTACATTAGTTTTTAGCGGCAGACCTGAGGTTGATGAGAATGAAAGATCAGGTTTATTTATTTTTCTTATTTAAAACCTTTATTTCTGGTATATTCAACTGACCATACAATAATCAAAAGAAAATATACCATAAATAAACACGGAAGTAACATGTGCTTCGTATACCGCTTCCCCTTCCCTCGCCCCGACCCTCGAGGATGCACCTGTGCATGAGATAGTAGTCATTAACAGTTCATATCCGTTCTCTGGTTGGGATGTGTGCCCGTGTGATTCTGTTGGGGCTCTGGTGATGTTTCCCTTTAAGAGTCACTGTTCTCGGTGGACATCAAGTAAGCAATGTAGGGGCCCTATCTATCGGGTGGCCGAGCGTGTAGGGGCAACAGCTTGATAAAGTTTGATTCCGTTTCCTGACAGTATGATTTGTCTTTCAACCATTGCTGTATGGTCGGTGTGGGTCCTTTTCCCCATGACATTGCGATTCTCCTGCGCGCCAACAGTAGCAACAGTCCTCCTAGTTTGCGTGTTAAGGGGTGGGGAAGGTGTTTGGTGAGTTCCAAGAGAGTGATCTTGGGGTCGGGCTCTATGGGTATGCTTACAATTGCGACTGTCTTTTCGAATATCGCTTCCCAGAATTGTTGTATGGCTGGGCAGGACCATGCGAGGTGGACGAAGTCGCAGCGACCGCACAGCGAGGGGGTCGAGGGGTGGTAGTGGTGAATTCTGGCGGTGGTGTGGTACGCTTGATGTATGAATTTTAGGTCTATTAATTTATATCTTGTATTTAGCGATACCTTCTGGGTTTGTGCAATTGTATTCCCATTCCTCGTTTGGAATTGACATCCGGAGGGCCTTTTCCCATCTCACCTTGGGTGTTATCGGGTTCAGGGATGGTTCTGTTAGCAATGATTTGTATAACATCGAAACTAATTTACCCTCCCCTTGTGACTGGATAACCCCATGCAGTAGTTGCCATGTTGCGGGAACGAGGGTAGTATGGCTGAGGCGGAAATAGATAAATGTGTCGAGAGCGGTGGTAGCTCTGCAGGTTTTGGCCTGTTGGGGAGTGAGGAAGTACCCTTTGAAGAAAAGGTTGTGCATGGTTTTTAATTTTAACTCGTCGACCCAGTTTAAATAGACTTTCTCTGCAGTCAGGAGAATTCCAGGAATGAATTTTATCGGTAGTAGAGGGGAGAACCTGGTCTGAATATCACATTTCAGCCCAATTATTTTCCATATTGCTATGGTGGAGAGAACCGTGTTTAGAGTGTTGTGTGGAGTGTGTGTCTGACCGAAGATAACTGCTCTGAGCAGGTTAGGGGATGCGAGAGCTCGCTCTAGCTGGACATAGGGGCGGACGAAGTGCGTGGCGTACCAGTGCCCCAAGAATTGGGCTTGTGCTGCCCAGTAATAGCGTTCGAAGTCAGGGAGTGCCATGCCGCCCTTTTTCACTGGTTGGATTAGTGACTTGTAGGCGATTCTGGCTGATTTGCCCACCCACAGGAGTTCCAGGACTAGGCTCTGCAGGCGTTGGAGATGTTTTTGGGGCACCAGTAGGGGAAGGTTTGCAAAGAGATAGAGGAGTTTGGGGAGTAGCACCATTTTCACTATCAACACTTGTCCCCATAGGGATAGTGGCAGTGACTTCCATCTGTCAATTTTCCCCTGGAGTGTTTGAATTACTTTACCATAGTTATCTTGGAAGTCGCCTGGGAATTCTTGGGTCTCAGGGGTTAGCGGGAATATAATTGACTTGCTGTGGTTAATCTTTAGGCCGGAGAAGTTAACGAATTTAATTATATCACGTATTACTGGATTCGGGTTTGTTGTCGGGTCGCGTATGTAAAGGGCAATGTCATCTGCATACAGGGAGATTATTAATTTGTGGGGACCAAAGGCCAAGCCTCTGTGTATGTGTCTAGCTCGGAGGTCTCAGGCGAGGGGTTCCATTACTAGCGCAAAGAGCAAAGCGTATAGGGGCACCGTTGCCTAGTTCCCCGCTAAAGGTCGATTACCGGCGATCTGGTTTTCCCCAGAATGATGTGTGAGCGGGATTGGTTATACAGGAGGGCAGTCAGCTGGAGCAATCGTTTGCAAAGACCCATTAGTTGGAGGATCTCAAAAAGAAAGGGCCATTCAATGGAGTCAAAGGCCGTCTCGGCGTCCAGGAGGACCGCTACCGCCTGGTGCGAGGGGTCTAGTGCTTCCATGACTCCGAACATGCGTCTAATACCAAATGTTGTGCTGCGGCCTGGTACAATTCCGGCCTGGTCTGCGAGCACCAGTGCGGGCATCAGGGGAATGAGTCTGGAGGCCAGGATCTTGGCTAATATTTTATTGTCGAGGTTGATCAGTGAGATTGGTCTGTACGAGCCACATTGTTTTGGGGGTTTGGTTTTATGTAGTAGGATCAAGTTTGCCTCGCGGAGGGTCGGGGGCAATGAACCGGTCTCGATGTGCCTCCTCAAAGACCTGCAGCAGTAGAGGGGCGAGGATAGGTGCGAATGCTTTGTAGAACTCACCAATTAGCCCGTCGGGGCCAGGCGCCTTAGTGCTTGGTAGGTCTTTAATGGCCTGGAGGATCTCCTCTGGTGTGATGGTTAAATTTAGGAGTTCCCTTAGCATGGCGTCCACCCAGTACAGTTCTATATCGGTCTGGTAGTGCGCTAGTTCCTGCTGGGTGGCGGTTTAGTTGGCCCTATGTAAGTTTTGATAATAGGCGCGGAATGTTTCGGCTATTTCCTTGTCAGTATGCACTAGGGTGCCCTTGAGGTTTCGTATCTGCTCTGTGTGGATTTTTGGCCCGCGCTATCAGCCTCGCGAGGAGGGCGCCCGGTTTCTGCCCCTCTCCATATTGGCGGATGCACTGGAATTTCAGGTCACGGTCCGCTGCCGCTCTGAACTTGTCTAGCTCTGTCTTCAATGATGCCAGCACATGTGGCTCTGGTGATGTGGTCTGTAAGTGTTCAAGCTCCTTCAGGCGGGCCTCGCTCAAGGACAGTTCTCGTCTAATGAGTTCTAAAATTCCCTGTTCTTTGGTTAAGCAGATCCCTCTGACGTAACATTTCAAGGATTCCCACAGGGTTCCGGCAGATGCCACCGAGCCCTGGTTGAGTTCGAGGAATGCGATGGCGAACACATGGTCCTGAAGGGATCCAGGTTTGAATCTCCAGTGTCTCCTCCCTTCTGATGGGTCTGTGTGGGGTACACTCGACTGTGACCGCCGAGTGGTCCGACATTGATCTACGCAATATTTGGCTATTTGTCCATTGAACTTGGCTGTGTGCGGAGACCAATATGTAGTCAAGGCGGGAACTAGTCTTGTGGACCGAGGAGCGGAATGAGTAGTCTCTGGACTCAATGTGTTGGCGTCTCCAGAAGTCCACCAAGTAGTAAGCTTTACAGATCTCGAGTACCTGGAGGGCTGCTTTAGAGTTGGTTGTGGACGATGAGTGAGACCTATCCTTCTGTGGGTCAAGTGCGGTATTCATGTCGCCTGTGTCATTACCCAGTCGAAGTTGTTGCCTCTGTCTGCATTTGGCCCGTAGGAGTTTATGATGATGAATTCCTTTTTTTCCAGAGTCCCATGTACCAGAAGCGCCCTTCCCTCCTCGTCATTTTTGACTGCTAGTAGTTTGAATTTTAGGTATCTATGTATTAGGATTGCCACCCCTCTGGTGGCATATGAAGAATATGAGGCAAAGTATCTATGGCAGCCCCAATCCTGGGCCCATCGATTATCTGTTCCGGGAAGGAGGTGAGTTTCCTGAATCAGAGCAATGTCCACTTTGTGTCTCCGGAGGTACTGTGTCATCTTTCTCGACTTATTGCCCCCTTTAGTGTTCCAAGTAGCTAACTTGAATGTTGTAGGTGATTAACTGTTTGGTTGGTTTTGGGGTAAGGTGACATTTGATTATGTCAGGCCACATTCCAGCGGCATTGTGCCTAAGTTCCTGCTTTCCCAGGTGAGAGCCAATCTTGGTGCATCCATTGGGAGATGCCGGGCGTAGGGTGGGGGGGCGCGGACCCCTGATAAGCACGTTTCCATAACATTAAACAATTTCCCGCGCAGTCACGGGCAACCCAACTTGCCCATCAAATTTCCCCACTCAATGTCCCGAAACATAACAGAGCTGCGCTTGGGGCGCTAGGGAACTTCCAAGGTCAGGCGCACCCTGAGATCTAGCGTGATTGTATGTTAGGGAGAATTCTCTGTAAAGGCTAATTTCCTAAACCTAGTGAGTCTCCCAGCAGCTTTGCTGGATTTTTGGGGTTTATTTTGTTCTCCAGCTAAGAGTGAGACTCGTTTTCTCCCACTCTTAGACATGATTTGAGATATCCTTTGACTTTGTAATGTGTTTTATGGGCTATGGGGTCTTTTACTCCATAGGGTTTCATGTATTTTTGGTAAGTGTGTTACACAGCACCCTCAGTGCAGTGACACAGGGGTGTCTTAGTGACCCCCCAGTATAGACTCCATACCCTGGGACTGACTACTGTCTCCCAGGGCATGTAAAGTCACCATTGACTTTACAAGTCTTAAATTGTGAACAGAACCAGTACAAACCATCATATTGTGGACGTACTGGTCGGGTCAATTCGATTGCCCCGGGTCTGTTGTTTGAGGGGGCACTGTCCAGTTCCCCCCGACCGAGTTTTGGATGGTGGCAGTGGATACTACTATTTATATTCGACCGCAAATATATTCCTATGGGATTTTCCCATTGTTCGAGGCTACCACTTTTTAAAATAGCCTCGGACATACCGCCGGTTTATCACTTCCCCGGTTGGTATTTTTTGCCGAAACTTGGTTCCAAAATGGCGTTTGTGTTTGCTTCTGTGACTCCAACCCAAGCCGAGCCCTTTGTTCCATTTTTTTGGCGGGCTTCTCCACAGAAGCCTCCAAAAGTGGTGCCACTCTGTCTGGGTACCACAGGGGGTGTGGGAGGAGGTTTAGGCACCCCGGACTGAGTTGCCTCGGCAACTCAAGTCGCACTCTTGTGTGATTGGCCCAAGTGGTGAGCCGCCTGGCTCAACACTTAGCATGTTTGAGTGACAGCTAGGCTGAATGAATGGGGGTTTTCTTCATAAAAGCAGGGCTTTGGGGACTGGAACTTCTGAAGACGCCACAGGACCTAAAGAATCCGAGGAGGGAGAAGCCGAGCCGACCTGCAACGACGACACCACCGGTGGAGCCCTGCTGAACCGTCTCACCACTTTTCCCGACGACAGAGGAGATCTCCAGTCCGGAGAGTCTTCTTCCTTTGACTGGTGGGGATAACCAGTTTGCCCGTCTTTTCGCCTTCCTGGAGCATCTCGTGGCGGCATTGCCTGTGCCAAGCACCCCGGCAACCGGAATACCACAGTTTACCACTACCGCGAAGAAAAGGGTAGTACCTTGTAAACGGGAAACTCTGCGGCTGGTTTCTTCCCTGGCAGTGCAACGACCTTCAGCTTTCCTCCTCGACGCCGCGACTTGCACCCGCTGCCAGGAACAACTGCCCCCGCTGGAGGATTCTCTCCACTTTCAAGGTACTGTGTCCACCTGGCCTCCCTCGCAACGATCTGTGTGGGGTGTCTCATAAATCCTCAATTTACCATTTGCGTTGGCCCTAGGCTGGCTAACTGAACTTTTCTGAGCTGAACCGATTCCTTTTTAAACTCTCTGCAAGACTCTCCAAGCCTTTTAAACTGTGTGATCTTGGGCGCATTGGTGTTCTACTCTCTCCAAGAGGGAGCCTGGCCTCTGAACCTTTTGCTCACAAGTAGACTTTGACTTTCCTGCCTTGCTAAGTGCTTCTAAAGTATTGTGTTGTGTGCTGTTTCTAATTTCTGCCTTTTCCCTCCCTTTTTCTTAACTTATTGGAGTGGCATCTTTAGTTAAGCGCTCACCTCTGTCTGGAAATAAGTGGTGTTAACTAAGACTTGTCTAATAAGGAATAAGGGATGTATATATAAATAGTGACTGTTTTTGAATTTTCTTACAATAATAGTGCTAGAGTGTTTCTAAGTGTGTCTTTAAATAAATAATTATATACTTGATACCAAAAGCTCTGGTCAGTGTTTGGTTGTGCTACTGTATTTTGGTACCTATCTTGTATACTCTATATACTGTCTAACTCTTCTTGAGAGAAGTCTGGCTGCTCAGCCACAGCTATCAGGTAAATCTGGGTGGTACAGACTGCTACCAATTGGGTTTACTGCCAACACCTGTAGTCTTAAGCCTTCTGCAGTGGTCCCTAATGGAACTGCACAGGTTTCTGCCTAACAATCCACAGTCACTCGAAGAGACGGGGGTAGTATTCCATAGCTGGGCCACTGCTACTGAAAATGAACGGCCACACACATAAGCAAACTTGAAGTAGGGAACCGTAATCCTGAGACAGGCAGTGGAATGCAGGGATTGAGATGTAATGGAAGGGTAAAATTTAGCCTGAAGATGTTCCGGTCCTCTACCGTAAAATGCTCGATTGGCCACACAGAGGGCCATGAATTTGATTTGCTTGGCCACTGGGAGCCAGTGCAGATTTATCAGAATTGAGCAAGCAGGGCAAAACCGAGAGGCCTCCACAGTTAGCCTGGCTACTGAGTTTTGTTGTGTTTACAGCCGCTCAAGAAGGTAAACCGGCTGAGTGAGGTACAGTTTGAGAAGCCAGCTTGTCTTGGGCGATAAAGAGGTTATTGTGCGATCAAAGGAATGGTCATGGATTTTGCTCCTCCCTCTAATTTAGGAAATCTTATCGAGGCTATGAACATCACGTGCTGGGTTGAAATTTCTCTGATAAATCGGGCGAGTCAACTGTTGACAATTGTTTGAGATAATAAACCAACTATATTTTAGGATGTCATGATACGCTAAGGTGCAGGCCGTCTTTAGCACCTTGCGCCTCCTGAGACAGGTTCTCCCGTTCATCCCAGCCGAGTACCATGCAGTGGTGGTCGGATCATTGGTGAATTTGCACCTTGATTATTGTAATGGGCTGTTAAGCAGGTATCCCATCTACACAAATATATAGGTTGCAGAAAGCACAAATTGTGGCTGTCCGACTGATTTTTCAAGTAAGAAAATCTTTCCGGACTTCAAGGCTGCGTCGATCGCTACACTGGTTGTTGGCGAACGATGTATTAATTTTAAAATTATCGGTTTATTCTTAAATGTGTGAACATGCTGGCTCACAGCTAACCGTCCGAAAAAATATTTTTGTACCAACCAACTCGACAGCTGTGGTCCTGCGATAAACTGTTCCTGCAAATCCCCCCCCTAAAATTGTGTATTTAGGGGTGACCGTAGGTTTGCAGTATATGGCCTACAGCTATGGAACAGACTTCCATTGGAAATTCGGGCCATTAAAAACCTGTCTGTTTCTCAAAAATAAAAAAATTAAACATCTGTTCAAGTAACTATTATAGGATCTGCTAATGTAAGAGCTCCTTTAAGAGTAATATTTGGAACCTGGTAGAAATGTGCTTTTTTTACGCATTTTTCTATTGAGCGTATCGTAGATTCAATCTGAGCCCAGATGCGATTTGGTTCGTCAGGTGCGCTATATAAATGCCTGAAGAAAAATAAAATAAAAATACCAACCAGTCCTGCAGTTTGAGGATTTGCAGGATCTGGGCTAGAGTAACCATCTGATTGTGTCATTGTGTAAGAACAAATTCAGCAGCCACAGATCCAGTATTGGACGCAATCCCCTGTCCTTCGGCACCAGAGAGTATGTGGAATATCAACTCCTGCCCCGTCCATAGCACGGCACCAGCTCTATTGTGCTCTTTGAGTTGAGGGATCTATGTGATCACTGTGACCCCACAATTGCGACCGTCGAAAATGCTGACTTTTATTTTTTATTTAAACCCCCTTTACACCACATAGATATGCGGGGGAGACCCCCCTGCAACCCTCCATTATACTATAATATCCAATATCTCTCCCCACATATATATGTGGTGTAAAGGCGATGTTTAAAAAAATAAAACAGAAAAAGTCGGGCATTTCGGCCGTCGCAGTTGTGAGGGCGACATTTTGGGCCATTTCCCTCTTTGAGGGAAGCAGACAGACCTGTTCCAAGAGGATAGACCCAGGGGCAAGAGATTTGATTGAGGGCCATGGTCCTGTGGATGTTGCACGAAAGGGGGAGAGTAGTCCTGTTAGATGACTTGCAAGGCCCAAGCGTCGGACGTGGCTCTGGACCATTTGGAGCTTAATAGGGAGAGCCTTTCCCCACAGGGGACTGATGGTGAGAATCCCACAGTTTTATGCCCTGTGGTGCTGAGAGGACAGTGGCCGCAGCCGTTCCTCCTCCTCCTCCTCCTCCTCCTCTGTGGGTGCCCTTAACCCTACCCTTGTAAATGTCCTGCCTTGCAGTCTTCCCGTGGATACCTGGCCTCGACCATATGGGAAATAGGAGACTGAGGGATGAGACCCCCAACCTATTGCAGAAGGCGCAGAGGTTTGCTGCACAGCGAGATCCGAGGATTTCGCCATAATATTTGATGACTGGAGCCACTGAAGGGCATCATAAGCTTCAGCCCTGAACAGTTTAGTTTCTCTCCAAGAAAGAGCGTGTCCAAAAGCTTAGCCTGGATATCGTGTGCGAACCAAGACATCCTCATCCAAGAGTGACACCTTACCACCATACTTGTGGCCATGGATCTGCTCATACAATCAGTTGTGTCCAATCCAGATTGTAGGATCTGGCGAGAGGCTTCCCTGCCATCACAGAATCCCCAACACAAAAGCCTTCTTCCTCCAGATGTGCAGTCGTCACCTGTACTACTAAGCTCTCAGGGGAGGTGTGAGTGGACAAGAAGGTTGGATCGAGGGGACAGGGAAATGCTTCGTAGCCCACTCCCGTACAACCACAGGTATAGAGGCAGGCCTCTCCCACACCTCTAACACTGAGGTCTGAACTGCTACACTGAATGGTAGCAAAGTCAGGCTCCGTCCAGGACGTCTGAGTTCAAATGAAATTTTGGGCATGGACAGAGCAGATATGCCCGAGGCTTACCAGGAGTGGGAGCTGGAAGAATGTCCAGTTCAGGCGAAGTGTCCAGACCACTGGCCTCCTGGAGATATGAGGCCAGTCCCTGGACATCTTCACCTTCCTCATATAATGCCTCTGGGAAAACCTGCTCTTCCCTGGAGACTAATGGTTCCAAACCAAAGGGCACCTGGTCCCCCTCTTCATCATAGATGTCATACATCGTAGACATGAAGGCCTTCAGAGGAAGAGGAGAATATTCCAGAGTGGGCCCAACACCTGCAACGCCAATTGGTGCCGACATCGAGGACGGGGCCGGTGCCAAGACCTCCCTGCCTGAGGGTGGGCTCAAGGCACTGGGGAATTTCATCCCTCTTTGGTTCCAAACTCGACTGTGTAGCATGCAGGAGTGATCCCCACCGGTTACCCTGTCAGCCCCTCAGGGCATGGTGGGTGTTAGGACAGCTTTTCTGAAGTCCAGTTAAGGGCCTAGTAAAACCATTCAACTGAGGCAGTACAAGACTCCACTCTTAGTATAAGACTGTACCACCTGAGTACATGGTAGCGTAGGCAGAGCAGCCAGGCTTATCTTAGGAGGGAGAGAGGGCAGTAGATACAGTACAAGTGAAAATTGTAATTCAAATGATCCAAAGAAACACTGAAACACTATGTATTATAAAAATAAAGGATTTATTTAAATACAAGTAGGCCCAGATAAATCTAGGGGTTAAGTAAATACTGAAACATTATATGAAATCACAATATAAAACACAACACTATACTTGAAAGTACACAGACCCAAGTATAGACCTTATTTGGAACACCTAACAGTAGTTCTAGGGAAGTCAAAACCTTGTTATACAAATTTAGTATAGGCCAAGCCTATTCTTTGGGAGTAAAAGACCAATGGTTACTTTTAGATTACTTTTGGTAATACAAGGACAGTAGGCCCTTCCAGTTGTACAGTGACTCTCGGAACAAATCACATAAACAGTCAACTGGACAATATACTTTTGGTGAATAGTGAAACACTTATTCTAGGTGCAGTAAAAACCTATAACTACTTTTGTCATAACACACAGTTATACCAGGTGAGTAATACCCATGGATGTAATGTACAATTACAGATGCTTTGGAAATCAGGGAACCCCAGATTGAGATAAGCAATAACTCTTGTAACTTGTTTTGGATGGCACACAGCTAACACAAGGTAAGTAAAACCCACTTACTTTAACTTCACAATGAAGGGGAAAGTAAAACCCAATGTCACACTTTACTGAATAGATATTCTAGGTAGGCAACAACCTAATGTAGACTTATTAAAGACAGGCTAGCAGCAAGTCAGGGGAAGCAAGACCCAGTTGGGGGACACTCAAAGTTATCCTAGCAGGACTAACCTGGTGATACCAACAGTTGGAGGACACTCATACAATTACCCTTCAGGAATAATCTGGTGAAACCAACACATTACTTTTGTAAAGAGGCACAACCTAATCACAGGAGAGTAAAATACCTTCACATCTACTTTCTTTTAGACTGGCAAAACAGTGGCTAAGGAAGGAAAGATGTTAACCATACTTTTAAGAATAGTGCATCACACATCCAAGATCAGTAAGAACTTTTGTAACTGTTCACTCTTAGAATTACAGTTACCAACCAACTCTTTACAAGTAAGTAAAAACACTTGATTTCTTTTCTAGGCAGAAGTCCCAATCTCTTCAAAGTCGTTTCCCTAGAGTGTTCTCAGTGGCAGAAGGGGGGTCACTAGGACTAGTAACCAACAGGCAGTGTTAGAATAAGTTCTTTAGTAGCAAAAGCCAGAGTTTCCTGAGGAAAACTGGCAAACAAGTTAGTACTTTTACTCCTAGGGTTAGAAGAGGGTCCAGGGGCTTCACAGAAGGCACCCCAGCAGGATTCTAACAGTGGGACTGGGTGTACTGGACGAGGGACCTCCCAATCACAGAAAACACCCCAGGACTACACAGAAATCCCAACAGGCTTAAGGTAAGTATATACCCAAGCCAACACAGTACCTCAGCAATGAAGAAGAGATTGCAGAAGGAGAACTTCAGGGACTGCAGCCAAATACCCGGTCACTGGATTCCTTGTCCTGGAGACTGAACACAAGATCTCAGAAGGGACTTTGCAGCAGGGATCGATGAAGAAGGCTCTAGGCAAGATTTCTCTCGCGGCTGAATGCGGTTCTGCGGTTTTGGCGCCTTTTCAAGGAGAACAGAATAAGACAGAAAATCGTGGTTGAATTCTCGTCGTTTAAAAGGTCCAGCACTTTTGTGAGGGGACTTTTTGGACTCGATTCGTGTCTCTGGAGATAGACCAGGATGCCCACGAAGTTTCAGCGAGATTCGGAATTCGGAAGACTGCACCGCACAGTGGCAGGAGGTCCCAGGGTATTGCAAGAACGCAAGGTCGCAGCAACCCGTGGGATGGCTCAAAATGCAGGTCGTCTTGAGTCTAGTGGGTCTCACCAGGCTCTGGGTTCGGGTCGTCGTTTTCGGAGACCCCAGGTCGATCGGAAGGAAGGGCTGCAGCAAGCGCCGGTTACAAAGCAGGCTCTCAGGCCGCTGGAAATCATTCCCGCCGCTTTTCCTTCGCCATCCTCTTCGGTTTTCGGTTCCAGTGGTCGACATGACTTCAGCTTCCAGGTTTCCAGTATTTATCAGGAACTGCAACACAACCTCTGCATTCTCTCCCCGCATTTTACAAGAAAGGGGCGTTTGGCTGTCCAATCAGGACAGCCAACCCCCAACTGGGATTTGGCCCAGTTGAAGGAAGACCTAAGACAAAGGAGGGGGAAGTTTGGGACCCCTCCCCCACTTCCTGTGCTTACAGACTGACTGGAGCCTGGGCGGGGTGTCCAGGGGACTCCCGCCAAAGACAAAACTCAAACAAAGGATTTTCCCGCCCTGGATGTCGGGGGAAGGAACAAGAAACTACAAGAAACACTGAAATGGCAGAAAAAGAAGACAGGGGCCATTTTGGTAAAAATGAGCACCCTTAGGTGCCTTTACTGCAGCTGTGATTACAGCACGCGGTAAAGGTGCACCAAATTAGTAAAAGGTATCACTGCCACCAGCCATTAAAGGTAAGCTTGTCACTGTAACAGAATTGTTACAGTTTAAATGTGAAAGGGGATACATTGTATCTCCCCAGCACTCCACATGAGGTGGGGTGTGCTGGTTTCACAGAATAAAATGTAAAAGGGATCCAAAGATCCTTTCTACCCTTGGGAACTGTAGTTCACTCAAGGTTAGCACAAGAAAGATAAAGGGGGAGCCCCTAGGGCAACCCAGCAACAACAGGCACTTATTGCCAATAAGTTGTTAGACATGATAACTTTAAAAAAACACTATGGAGAGTCTTAAAAATGACACCCATAAAAAGAGTTAAAGACAGGTGAGTGTGGAAAAAGGTTCCCACTCACTGAGGAAAAAGTTCTGGAGTTGAACCAGGCAAGGAAGATTTACCAGCCCTGTGGAAATCTTACCTAACAGTGGGACCAGTCAGCACCAAGGCTGAAGTCGCAGGCGCCTTGTTGAAGATGTCCAGCATCTTCAGGCGAAATAGCTACCATTCCTCCAGAGTGGAGGATTGGGTTGGAATGAGTACCTGAACTGTCTTCTCTGGGGAGTCCCTGGAATGGTAGCTCTTACTAGAAGAGGACGAAGAATGCTGGCCCAAGAATCCGCTTGGAGAGCGGGAACTCTTGTGGTGCTTCTTCTTGATCTTCCCCTTTTCCTTACGCAGGGGCAGACTTCTCCTCGGAATGTCGATCTGTGCTGCACGACCTTGAAGGAAACCACTTAACTCCACCCCTCGCTTTGTGGACGTAGATTGAGAGCTTCGCTGCCTGTTCCCAAAGGGTCTTTGTTTGTATAGACTGGCATGACCCACAGTCCTGAGTGTTGTGCTACTCGCCCATGCAATAGAGTCAAATCCGGTACAGATCGGATATAGACATCTGCTGGCCGCAATCCGTGCATGGTTGAACCCTGAGACCTTTGCAGGGTTGGGCATGGAAATTCAAAAAAGCTTAACGAGTGTGTTCCTGATAGCGAACGGAGAGTGCATAAAAAAAATAAAAAACTGCAGTCACACCGCCCAGCGCATCAATATATACTGATCCCGACATGTCCATTGTGGGGCGCGTAAAGGCATCCATGGGAGGACGGAATCCATTCGAACAAATGACTTACCTGGAATAACATGCTTTATGGTGGGTGGCTACTCCCACAGATTCTTCATCTTCAGATCTAACTCACCAGCGCAGAAAACCCCAGCAGGGATTGTTTTGCTCTTAGGCATCGACTTCATCCACAGGTCTGTCTATCGTCTCCAAAAGGGTTAAAGTCACAGTAAGAACAAGTAGGCCCAACGTTCTGTTACCTCAGTTCCACCCCTTTTCATTGCATTCGGGAGCTGCGGGAACTGTAACGGTGAAAACTCTATATTAATGTTTTTTCTCTCTCTCCCTCTTGATCACTAAAGGTGTACCCCAGCACGCTCTACTAGAGGTGAAGGCTTGCAGGGCAATTAGGGCTTTCACCCACGGATTCATCTTCTTCAGCAGTACAGATATACAACTGGAGGTGGGAAGAGAGTAGTGACGTCCATCAAAACAAGATAACTCTGAAGAACCACCCTTCCAAATCGGGCATCCTGGGAATTCATAGTGCCTAGATAGTAGTTTTTAGCTAAAGTATGGCAGAGGCCCACGCAGCTGCCTGGCATATATCCCAGGCCCACGTAGCTGCCTGGCATCAGACACTCCTCTAATGAGCTGACATGTCTGCCATCCCACTCATGGAATGTGCTCGTAACCCTGCTGGAATTTACTTCTGAGTAAGGCTGTGGAATTCACAAATACATAGGATGAACCATTTAGAGATTGTTTACTCACAGGTTCACCAGCTTTCAGGTAGCGTAGGAAACAAAAAAGTGTTCATCTTTCCCGATTACTCTTAGCTGAAGGATGTAAAAAATCAGGGTTCACCTACGGTCCAAACAATGTAGCCTCTCCTTAATTCATAGGGTGAAGAGACGGATACAAAAATGGCAATCTTTTGGGTGAGGCGAAAATCAGAGTAATCATCATTAAGAAAGAAGCCTGTACCCTCATAGTAAACTTAGATGCCAAAAAGAAGAAGCAAGGGGCCAGAAGTACGAGCATTTGTACTAATATCTTTTTGTGCGGTTTATTTGCTCTTTATATAAAAACTAAAATATGCATTTACCATATTAATAACTTCAAAAACATCGTTATTTATTATAAGCAGTTATCTTGTAAAAATTAAATTGTCACCCGTATCAGAATGTAGGGAACCAATGGGAACATTCAATGTGAAGGCTGACATTGAATTCTATCCACCAGTGCTCAGTAACCTGGTGTACAGCTTGAAACAGCAACAGCACGAATAGGCTGTGTGAATGCATCATGAAGCAAGGCACAGACAACAGACAAAGTTCAAACAAAAGGTATTTATTCACTTAAATGTCAGGATGTTAGGAGGCCTAACTTGCCCTATGCTAAGGTGAGATTTCCCTGCCTGAATGAAACTAAGGAAAGTCTGAGTCAAAGTTCAACTTAAAAGTCTGTGACCAAAGCCTATGCTTGCCCTCACAACTAAAGCTAAGCAACGTGAAGGGATGCCAATAGTCAAAGAAATGGTGATCAACACAAAGTTCTGAACTTCTTCCAGCTCCCAGTTTCCTTTTCAGCTCCCCTGCCCAAGTTCAAGAAAGTTCCACAAAAGGTCGAAAAATGTACGTTCTCACGTTGAAGGTAGTACAGTTCCACACAATCCTTGGGGTTCCCTTCATCAAGTTCCAAGCAATACAGTTCAAAAGAAAATGGTCTTGAGGCTTTGCTCTCAAGACAATACTCGCAGTTCCTCAAGTCTCAGGGTTACCTTCCCCAAGACTTTATCTCAATCACTTGTACATGTTTCAGCCTTCAAAACGTTGAACACAACTCAAGGTCAGCCTGACCCTCTTTCTGGACTGCTTCACCAGTTCACTTGCAGTGCTTCTTCTTGGTTCACTTCCCAATGTCTTTGGTTCGCACATTTCAGGGCTCACTTGTCTAGGCGCAGTCGTCAAGACCACATGGTCCACCCTGTTAGGCAGAAACCTGTGCAGTTCCCTTTGGGAACACTGCAAAAGATTTAGGACTACAGGTGTTAGCCGTAAACCCACTTGGTAGCAGTCTGTACCACCCAGATTTACCTGGTAGCTGAGGCTGAGCAGTCAGACTTCCCTCAAGAAGAGTTAGGCAGTATGGCACAATAGGCACTCAGACACAATAGCACAAGCAAACACTGACCAGAGCTCGGTATCAAGGTATATAATTTATTTAAAAACACACTGATTGAAACACTCCAGTACTATTATTGTAAATCACTCAACACAGTTACTATTATTATCTATACATCCTTTATTCCTTATCAGCCAAGTCTAAGTTAACACCATTTATTTCCAGACAGAGGTGAGCGCTTAATTATAGCTGCCACTCCAATAAGTTAACGAAAAAGGCAGGGAAAAAGGCAGAATGTAGGAATATACACCACACTAATACTTAGGAACTCTTAAGCAAGGCAGGAAAGTCAACAGTTACTTGTGAGCCAAAGTCCATAGGCCAGGCCCACTCTTGGAGAGAGCAGAGCACAAATGCACCCAAGATCACACAATGACAACAGGCTTAAAACGTCTTGCAGGGAGTTCAGAAAGGTTTTAGTTAGGCTCGGAAAAGTTTAGCCAGGGTGTCCCAGGCTAACCCAGGTTCGAAAGCCCGGGGCAAAATTTACCCCGTACAGTCGGTTGCAAGGGGAGCCAGGCGGAACACGGTACCTTATGTGGAAAGGATCCTCCTGCGGGGGCAGTTGTTCCTGGCAGCGGGTACAAGTTGCAGCATCGTCCAGAAGAAGAGAAGATCTCGACGTGAAGGGAAGCTGAAGGTCGTTGCACTGCCAGGGAAGAAAACAGCCGCAGAGTTTTCCGGTTAAAGGTACTAACCTTTGATTCGCGGTAGGGGTATAACGTGGTATCCAGGTTGCTGCGGTGCTTGGCACAGGCAAGGCGGCCACGAGATGCTCCAGGAAGCGAAAAAGGAAGCAGACTGGTTATCCCCACCAGTAGAAGGAAGAAGACTCTCCGGGCTGGAGATCTTCTCTGTCGTTGGGAAAAGTGGTGAGACGGTTCAGCAAGGCTCCACCGGTGGTGTCGTCGTAGCAGGTCGGCTCAGCTTCTCCCTCGTCGGATTCTTAGGTCCTGTGGCGACTTCTAAAGTTCCAGTCCCCAAAGGCCTGCTTTTATGCAGCATACCCCCATTCACTCAGCCTAGCTGTCAATCAAACATGCAAAGTGGTGAGCTGGCCGGCTCACCACTTGGGCCAATCACACAAGAGTGCGACTTGAGTTACCAAGGTAACTCAGTCCAGGGTGCCTAAACACCCTCCCACACCCCCTGTGGTACCCAGACAGAGTGGCACCACTTTTGGAGGCTTCTGTGGAGAAGCCCGCCAAAAAGTGGAACAAAGGGCTCAACTTGGGTTGGAGTCACAGAAGCGAACACAAACGCCATTTTAGTTCTGGCAAAAAATACCAACCGGAGAATTAATATTAAATAAATAAACCGGCGGTATGTTCGAGGCTATAGGGATTAAATAATTAAAGTTGGTAGCCTCGAACACTGGGAAAATCCCATAGGAAAATATTCGCAGTCGAATATAAAAAGTAGTATCCACTGCCACCAGCCAAAACTCGAACAGGGGGGACAGAGACGTGCCCCCTCGACTAACAGACCCCGGGGCAATTGAATTGCCCTGGCCAGTACATCCACAGTATGGTGGTTTGTACTGGTTCTGTTCAGAATTTGAGACTAGTAAAGTCAATGGTGACTTTACATGCCCTGGGAGACAGTAGTCAGCCCCAGGGTATGGAGTCTATACTGGGGGGTCACTATGACACCCCTGCGTTACTGCACTGAGGGTGCTGTGTAACTCACAACACAAAAACACATGAAGCCCTATGGAGTAAAAGACCCCATAGCCCATTAAACACATCTAGAGTCAAAGAAATACACTCAAATCAGGCTCAAGAGTGAGGGTAAAAGAGTCTCACTCTTGGCAGGAGAAAAAAATAAACCCCAAAAATCCAGCAAAGCTGCTGGGGGGCTCACTAGGTTAGGAAATTCAGCCTAAACAGAGAATTCTCACTAACACACCCATCACAGGTCGCGTAACCAGGACCCCTGGGCTCTTCAGCCCACACAGGTTCTTCTATACCTGCCCCTTTGTTCAGAGTCACATTCATTTAACTCCTCTTTGTTGGCCTCTTGGCTTTATATGCAAGTTTACACTTTAGCTGAAGCTTCTAAAACGGCCGGTACACATTGTTGCGGACACGTACGCGACAACACCTCTTGTTGAATAGGCAAGGAAGTAAAGCCTTACATTGATCGAATCCATCGGGGTGAGCTGGCCAGTTGGCAACAGTCATCGACCACACAGTCGCATTTTTTCTTTTTTAAATCGACTGTGGGAATCGTGTGGTTTCCCATCCTTCATTAAGCAGGGTTCCTTCTCAAGGGGTACCCTCCTTTTGGAGTAATTAAACAGCAGAGAGGGCACTGGCTGGTTTCAGTGCCACGGTGGATCGATGCGCTGATAAATAGAGACGGTGCATTTTCCACCGAAGATGGAGGCGCAGAATAGAACATCAGCAAGTAAAATGTTCTAGAAATAAACAGACAACTTTTAAAAAAAAAAATCAATTCAGCACACCCCAATGTGATCCAGAATCAAGATTGTTTTCTATGTGCTGATGAGGGGGCTGGCAGGATTACTCCATCAAACCAGGCCCGAAACCCGAGTCGATATGACAACAGTTGGTACATTCCTTCCAGGAGTCGGATTGTATTTTGGTTTACATGAAGATATGTGGGAATTGAATATATTAGAATGACTTGATAAAATATGCCAATATTATATTAAATAACTGATGCACTTTGTTGGACGAGGAATACTGTCTAGCATCAAAGGTCTAAAGGTTAGGCTTGTTGGTTTTCCTAAACAAATAGTTATTATTGCGTTTCTTTGCAAAAGTATGGATGGTTTTTTGAATGAGGATGAAAGTGATTGATACAAATGTGTTGATATATGAGATTACAGTATGTGTGGTGTTTTTACACAATGGAATTGTACCCTTAGTGTATTTTTTCATTAAGGTTTTAATGATTGTTAATCAACGATTGTCATTTTTGTACACTGTTTTATATACGATGATGTTTATAAAAGAAAAAAGAAAATAAGAATAAAACAATAAATAAGTAATGACAAAATTTGATTCTTGAAATCAGTTTTTATAAGAAGGTATTGTATTCGATTTGTCTATAAATAATAAAAATGCAAAGAGAGTCTGCACGTGTCCTTTGGCACTTGTACTTTTTGTGATGGTTTACACGTTTCTGGCTTCTCCTGGTTAGCTTCTTGGCTGTGTCATAATGTGTCACACACCTCTTGCCAGTCTTTGGGCCTTGCCGCTCTGCATGTATTCATAAAGTTCACTTGGTGGCAGTCTTGCTCATGCCCCACCTTTCTGTGGCACTTTTTCACACTTGTGCTCTTTTTTACATGTTGTTTTCAGGTAGGCAGTTTCTCTTTGGCTGCCTTTTGGGTTTGCCCATAAAAGTTTCTTAATTTTATATTCAATAAGTTTAATTGCATGGTTTCATTCAGTTCGGTATTCAAAAGATATTCAATTTGCTTATCTTTAAGTTTCAATTCAGTTTGGCATTCAATGTGCATTTGTTATGCTTCATTTCAGGTTTTCCTTCAATTCTATATTCAATATGCACTCAATAGGTTTAATTTCAAGTTTCCCATTAATTTGGTAATTAATATGCATCAATTATGCTTAATTTCAAGTTTCCGTTAGTTTGGTAATTAATATGCACTCATTACCTACTCGCAGCACACTAGGAAAGCCCTAGTGTTGAGTGCTTCTCCCCGACACTCACGGGTCCTCTGCATTGTTCCTGGGTGGCTCCTGCTGCTTCCTTTCTCTTCGCATGCCGGTGGTCCAGCACCTGCGAGCCCTACGCGCACACTCGGGCCTACTTCGCACACGCTGGCAGCTGCGCTGCCTTTGTGCATCGTGAACGGCGTCCTGCTTTCTCCTGCAAAGTTCCACGACACAGAGGTTCCCCCTCTGGGCTGCAGGCCGGCGTCCTGGCTCCTCCATAGATCCCACCACAGCTGCATCTGGCGAAAACTGTTCCCCTGCTGGTCTCCTCCCCACGGGCCTCCCTGTTTCTCACTGTGGTGTTCTCTGGCTCTCTCTTTATACACCTGCAACCTGTTGGATCCTTAGTTAGGTTTGCCGAACTGTGATTAAGGCGACATGCTGGACTCTCACCATACTCTGCAGGCATCTTCCTCGTCCCAGTACCAGAGTGGTAAAATGAAGGTGTAGTGTTCCTTACTCTCAGTCTCCTCTTCCGCGTCAAGGTCAGTGGAGTGTTAGGTTGGCAGAATGTCCAACTCTGGGGAGGTGTCCAGACCGCTGGCACCCCTGCAAATCAGCTACCAGGTCCAGCATGTTGCAGCTCCTGTAGAACTTCTCAGGGAATTCCCTCTCTTCCCTAGGGCCCATGGGTTCAAATCCAAATGGGGAAAAAAGATAGGAATCCTATTTGTTGCGCCAACTGTGATTCGCCATCAGCTGTTATAAGGCTGTGTTCACTTAACTCAAATACAAATGGGACCTGGTCACCTTCCTCGTCATAAATGCAATACATTTTCGACATAAAAGCATCTCTGTGAAGTAGGTTGTACTCCTGTGGAGTGCACAGTGCAGGTCAGCGCTGACGTTAAAGAAGACGCTGCATCCAGCACCAGGCAATCTCACCCTCTGCTTGCACCAGGCCTGAGTCTGTAGGCGTTGCAGGCGGTTACCCTGCCAGTTGCGAAAGACGCAATGGGATTCATCAGCGCCGTAGCCACGGTGTCCCTGCCTGCGCCACAGGTGCCAGAGCCACGGTTGCCTGGGATAAGATGCCAAGCATCTTCAGGCAAAAACATTCCCATTTGTCCTTTGGGGAGGATTGGGTCGAAAAGGTTACCTGCACAGATTCTTTCTTCGAGGAGGAATAAGAGTCCTGATGAGAGGACTCACTCGGAGAGAGCGAACCTCTTACAGTGTTTCTTTTTCTGCATCTCTCTGTCTCTCTCCCTCTCCATGTGCGGAGCTGCTCGATTTTACGCACAACGATCCTCAAACCGGAGGCCTTTGACAGAGTCGGCTTGGCAAATCACTAGAAAATCTTGACTAACACGTTCCAGATAAGCGAACAGAGTGTGCAGGAAAAAAGGAACTGAGGTCTTGGGGGCGCAACATTTCTACTTATACCGGCCCTGATGTAATTTCCACCACAGGGCGCATAGAGGCATCAGGCGGACCCGACGCAGAGCAACACAGCTCTCCCTGAGAGCGTAAACATTTCAGGAGAACAGCTGTGCTGGCATTTGGATATCAAAGATGAGGAATCCGTGGCAGTAAGGAATCCATTAAAAACATTTTTACTCACTTATTAAGTGCTGCCATTTGAAACAGGACTTACATTTTTACTCCCTAAAAGCAATTTTTCTCCCAACTATAAAAATGAGGAGTAAAATATGCCCAATTCAAACTGTTACCTGGAGCACTGGCTATGGTTTCCTGTTAATGATTAACAACTCCCTTAGTAAGGGGGATCACAGGAATATAGGAGAGTAGTCCGGCGTAATCACCCTGGCACATTGGGAAAGTCACACAGTCAAAATCAGCCAGTGAGATAGCGAAGGAGATGTAGGAGATCCACGATCTGGCTCAAATATTTTTAAATTTGTTTATTGCCATTTCTTAACATTACATTCACAGCATCTTTATCGGCATAGAACACCAAGAGTAACATTTTTTAACACAAAATTTAACAAAATACACAAATAAACTGCGGCGGTCTGCGGTTTGGAGTGCTTAATCCAGCTGGGTAAATGCAATGGGTGCATGGTGGGTGCAACTGAGATATCGGGGGAGGGAGGGGCGGGGAATGGTGAAGTGGCATTGGTCCATATGCCGCCGTTCCCATGAGAGCAACCATGGGGTTGGCACGCAGGTTATCAGCAAGCTTATTTGCTCAAGGCGGTTTATCATCCGAAGGATGAAACACGTCCCATGTTAGGGTTTTCCATGCGTCTAACGACACACTTGCGCCGTCTGGGTATTTGAAGACTCTGTCTTCACAGGCCGGGGTTTCTGCTTCTACCCAGCGCTTCATCTCCCCATGCCATGTTAGGTATTGTGGCCCATTCACCCGTTTCCAGGCCATTGCAATAATCCTTTTCATTAACACACAAGCCATGTCCATAGGTTTGGTTACATGTCAAGATCTGGCTCATGACCACACAAAGTTTTGGCTGTGACATTCCATTCAGCAGTATGTTCGAAGGTCCTCAGAGCAAGGAATTGCGGAACTGCCATCAGAAGGTGTAGAAAGTGTGTACAAGTCTGTATTCGGATGCTGTCCATGTCATTCTGACTTAACTGAAGGATAGAGGTGATGGTCTCCCTATCCAGTCATTCACATATTGCACAGGTGGCAGCAGGATTTTCTTGGTCCTTCTCCTGCTCATCTTCTGCCATTGCTGTCTCCTCTCCTCTCTCTAGTCCACCCCTGCTCTCTCAAAGACCAGCACGCCTAGTAAGTGCTACCTTTTTCAGGTAATTACCTGCAAATGGTCACACCTTCCAGACATTGCAAGGTGTTGATTGTAAAATGTGTCAGCAGTACCCTTCCAATGTTTAGATTACTTTTTAGATACAGTGTGTGGGGCTACTAGGGTGCCTTACATGTGTAATTGCCCATAGGTCATTTTTTATGGTGAAGGAGGCACTGTTTCCTCATGTGGGAGTTGTGTGCACCATTATTTTAGGACAAGATATTGTTGAATGCTCCATTTGCCTCACCTGACCACTGTTAATAACACCACCCTTTGGATTAAGTAATGTTTATAAAATATGTTTGTGTTTTCTTGGAACTCATTTAGAGGAGGTGAATACAACATGCTCTTTTCGGGAATCACTGCCTGCAATATTCTCCACAATAGTGTCTTTGAAAAAGTGCAAGCAGTCACTTTTCATTTCCGCATGATGCAAATGCTGTATACGACAATTCGTAAATCTGTGGATGCTGAAAATGAGCAGTATTTCAACTACCACCGGTTTTCTCGTTACCACCAGATTCCTAATGAAAAGTGGATAATATAAACAGATAACATTTATTTTCCATGAAAAAGAGTTAAAAACCTAAACAAAGTGCAACATCAAGGGTTTCATTGGTTGCAGTGTTTGAGGAGGACAATGGAGGAGTTTAGACATCTATTTTTTGAGAACATGGTGGATGCATGTACATCTGCTTGTCTTTCCTCAGTTCAATCCTGGATGTTTTTGCATTGTAATCCTTCCAAAAACGAGGTCCTCTTCTTCCCTCTATCCTTTCCCTCTCCCTTCTCCTACCAGTCTTTCCTTCCCTCCTTTCTCTCGCCCCTTTTGCCCAACGGCTCGCAACCTTAGGGTTACACTTGACTCCTCATTATCGTTTTCCCATCTATTTCCATCACTGCTCAGGTCTGCCAGTATCATCTTTTCAACATCTGACGTATCAGTCTATTTCTATCCTTTCACGCAACTAAACTCCTTATCACTTCTTCAATCTTTTCTCAACTTGACTATTTCTGTCCTCCTAGTTGGCTTTCCTTCCTCCCATCGCACCTCACTCTGTGTTAAATTCTGCCATTCGGTTTATTTTTCCCATGCCCATCGCTCTGTCAATTTCTCTTTTTTCACTTCTCTGCTCCTACTTCACTTTCTTTGCATTGTATTTACGTGTTATCATGGTCTTTCCCCACCATATTCCTCCTATCTGATCTCTCCCAACTCACCCCTCTTGGCCCACTTGTTCCCAATATCTTCATCTTCTCTCTGTCCCCAAACCTCCATGCGTCTCGCTTCTGATCCTTCCCGGGGGAGATTCTCAGCTACAAAATAGTGAGGCTGCATTTAAGAAATGTGTTCACTCAATGGTAGAGGTGACAAATAAGGGAGTGTCACTTTTCATCTTTACAACAGGAACAGTACCTACTAAATTCTACTGAAGAATTCTCCTTCCAAATGAAATCTGATAGTACCCAGTCTGTCAATTAGGTGGGGTACGGAAAATGTACCATGAAGTGTTCAGTGTAAATGAGTGTGAAACCCAAGAGAAATTACACCAAAATTATGACACACACATTCTAAGAGAATGGATTGCAGACAAGGCCAATGTGAACCAATACAGAAGCAGTAACATGATGAGGGAGCACACTGTGGCAACACCTCCACATGCCCAAAACAAAATCTACAGTGGGAACATGGCCAATGTGAAAATGAAATGCTGATAGGTACCCCAAGCAATACTTACCTCTATCCAGATGTAGTGAGGTGTAACCTCCGGAGGGCAGGGCTTTGGCTGGCTCTCTTCTGAAGCAGCCAGGGGATCTGCTTCCTTCTGCTCTGCCGAGAACAAACCAAACTTCTGCTCCACCGTCATCTGCCAAGCTCCAGCCATTTCTCGCATGAACTGTGAGTTAATTAGAAACATAATTAGTCACCTGTGACCACACTTACCCAAGGAATGAAACATGCATAGAGTAGACTTGCCCACTTTGTGAAATATTCTAAACCATCAAGCTGGCAAACCTTAACAACTTGAATTTAGCAGTATCAATTTAGTAGTCTTTGATTAAAAAGGCCTCTATTTCAAGCAGCCAGAGACTGTGTGGGCACATCATTTTAACTATCTTAAGGAGAGATACAACAGCATGTTCTGTGTATATTAGTAAACAAGATTCCTAAGGAGGTAGAACATGTTGCAGGATGAAAATATGAAAGATACAAATCAAGAAAACAAACAACCTGCTCTCTATCCACATTAGTGACAATAAACATAACAGTGAGATTATCATTAGTTCATAGAATTGTTCATGAAACCATGCATCCATAAAAAGAGGGAAATAAATCATACCATATTGTTTCATGTATCAGGTCAGGATTTGGTGGTGGGAGTCAGAACAGGATAGGATTTCAATACCAAATGATAGAAAGAAAATATAAAGTTGCAATGAGCAAATTGACAAAAGTTGTTCTTCCATTATATTCAATACACATTAAATTATGACCCTAAATTTTTTTATTCTTGATAAATAAACACCAAGCTCATGCAGGGTTTTGTGATGTGTTGCATCTATCAGTACCCGATATGACCAAAATATCACACGAATTTAGAAATCTAAAAAGTGTATCCTGTATATACTGAAATAGTTCAAATGAAAACTACTCACCCTGAAGTTAGATCCAATGTCTTTGGCAACTATTGTTTATAATTATCTCATGAGACCAATGGGACATCAAACGGTTTTCCAAAGAAATGATTGTTGGTAATTCGGCAGTGAATGAATATTTATATATCAATCTATGATAGACTATTAAATGACAGGTACTGGGTGTTAATGCAAGCAATGATTGTCTTACCTCATTAATGACTAGCGAATTTACAGGCAAAATGAATTTCAGTGGGCCATTTCTGGCATACGTTTCTTTATATGTCCTGCAAGATTATATGAAGAATTTTTAATGATATGATATGGCCATTAAAATTACCTCAACACCCATAGAAAATAGTATGTTTTTTTACTAATGTGCGTGGGTACAATACTCCATTCTACAAGAGTGATATCATGTCCATTATGGAAGTGTCTTGTTAGTAAAAGTTGAGTAAGAGATAAATAACAATGTAAATGTGGTCCCATATATAAATGAACTGTACTTTATTCCCCCCAAGTAGTCCCCTTGAGATAAACAAACGCCATTTAAGTAATCTGCATCGCAAAGTTCCGTACCTACTAGTTGTGGGGATAAATCCCTGCTCCTGATTTGTGAGGCAGTCCCTTTCGGTTCCCTTAGCAAGGCGTTTCAGCCGCGAATGCGGCTACCGCGCCACACTAAATGGCGTTCGTAACGTAATGACATCACGCGTGTACGTGACGCGTGACGTCATCAATGTAAACATGATGACGCGCATTGTCAGCGCACTATATCTATTGTTGGCAACAAAGTATAAATATATAATTATTATTGAAGGTTAAACATAATTCCCTTGTTGGTTTCCATTCCTAATGTAATAGTAGATTAATTATATTGTAGGAGAAAAAAAGGACTTGTTCACGTGTACTGGGGTAAAACAAATTCCGTTAATATTATGGAGAATTCCCCATGTGTGTTTTATATTGGGTTACTGAAGAATCGCACAGCACAACCACCTAGGAGTGGTTTTATAACTGGCCTGTATATGGTTAGAGAAACACATGCATTTCATGGTCGCAATTCAAACCCACTTGGGTACATCTTAAAAAGCAAATCAGTTTACACTCCTGTTGCCTCAATTTGAGCATAACATTGCCTCCTCTTTTGCCTAACTTAGCCTTCTTCAGTCCAATGAAACAAATATCATTGCTATTGTGCATTTGATGGCATTCTTGCCAATGAATGGCCAACGGTGATTTGGGGTCATTGTTTCTTAAACTAGACAAGTGTTCCCTGTTCCGAACTCTCAATTGTCTAATTGTACTCCATACATATAGCTTGCCACAGACACAAATGATAACATACACAACATTCGTAGTACAATTGATAAATTGGTTAATTTCAACCACATTCCCATTCATGTCCGTGAAAGATTGACAATTGCTGTGGGCGTACTGACATTGATTGCAATTACCACATTTGAAAAACCCAATGTTTTTCTTCAACCAATGTTCTTCCAAAACATTGACTTTAGTTTCTAGAAAAGACGGACTGAGTTTTTGTTTTATTGTCTGAGCTTGTGTATAGGTGAACTTCAGTTTATCAGAAAGATAGAGAGTCACATCATTATCCAATTTCAATATATTCCAGTGTTTATCAACCAAGCGATAAAGAATAGATGAGTCTTTTGAGAACTGAGTAATAATAGCAATGTGTTGTGATGCATGCTTCGCGCTAGAGCGCTCAGAGAGTAAATATGACTGTTTGTATTTTAGGTATTTGTTCTCTGCTTTATTAATGCATGTTGATTTATATCCTCTACTCAAGAACCTGGATCTCAAAACTTTCGTTTCTTCTTCATAATCAGAGTCCCTACTGCAATTCCTTCTGGCCCTGTAGAATTCACCAGAAGGAATATTTTCAATTGTGGAGCGTCGATGGCTGCTTTGTGCCTGAAGTACAGAGTTCATTTCTGTTGATTTGGGAAAAGTCTTAGTTTGGATAGTGCCCTGTTCAATGAAAATACGCATGTCTAAAAAGTCAATTGCTTCTGCGTCTGCAGTACCGACAAAATTTAGCCCAAAATCATTCTTGTTAACATGTTGTACAAAATTTACAAAAGACCCAGAATCTCCTTTCCAAACAATAAGTATATTCTCAATGAAGCGTCGCCAAGCAATCAGATTGCTCTTGTATTCAGTATTGCTGTATATATGAACCTCCTCAAATTGTGCCATAAAAAGGTTTGATAACGAGGGCGCAAACTTCGCCCCCATAGCAACACCTTTGGCTTGAGCATAATACTGTCCATTAAATATAAACACATTATCATCAAGTGTGAATTTCAAAAAACTTTTCAGTAATTCGACATGGTCTAAATATGATGCAGAAAAATCATGAAAGACATAATCAATGTTGCGCATTGCCAGATCATGATCAATGCTGGTGTAAAGGGCTGATACATCCAATGTTGCTAACAAAAAATCGGCCTCCTATTGTAATGATTGCAAAAATTGTAAAACATGAGTGCTGTCTCGCACATAGGATTTCATCACAATCACATGGGGTTTGAGAACTTCATCCAAATACTGTGAAAGTGTCATGATCTCTGCTTCCAAAAGGTCAGGGTTTTCCCAACTCCCTTGGAAGCAAATCGATAACCCAGGTTCCGAGTGCCAACCAGTCCCAATTGGGACCTTTTGGACCCAGTCCTGGCGCCAGTGGCACCAGGCTCATAAATATGCCCAGTCCCAGTGCTGGAAGCGCCAGGCTCATAATGCTTGGGTGGACTTACCTGCAGCAGACCATGCTGCTTACTTGCCTGCCAGTTGAGCCTCTGATCCTCTTCTGTTTGGAACTACTTTTCCTGTTGGGTGGGGCAGGAGCCACTCCCTAGATTCAGAACACTGGAACTCTTCTGGAAAGCAGGAACTCTTTTCTTACCTAGGCGTGGCTGTGGAAGGAGACCTAAGCACTACAGGAGGCTATTTAAACCACACCCGATGAATGAATCTTGCTTTGCGTTATTCTGCATCCTCTGCAGCAGAACGCTCATCGTGTCTTCTGCATCTGATCCTGGGCCTAAGGAAAAAGGCTTACCATCCTGAATCCAGTCTTCAGCAACACCTATAAAGACAAGAAAGAACAGGTTAGCATTACGGGCTTTCAGTGACAGCTCTTCACTTACCTGGTCCATCGGCTGTCACCAACGCCTCGCGCTGCATTCCGGCATCTGAAAGACAAAGGCTTACCAACTCTTTGCACGCTCCGGAGGCCTTCGGCGCTGCATCCCGCATCTGAAAGACAAAACAAGGTGCGTTTATAGACATTGGGGAACTTTAATACTCACGTGCCATTACTCCTTTCCACATCTAACCCAGTGGGTATTCCGGCACCCTGCAGCCGCTCCGAACTTGTACCTGCAAAATAAAAAGACAGTTAGAGCGCATCGTGAAGCAGGCAACAAGCGCTTACTTGCGTGCTTCCAGGCGCTTCTATTCATCACACGGGCTCCATCTTCAACTTACTTCAGCCCGTCATCCGCCATCGCCGGAACCCTGCAAAACAAGAAACATCATTAATAAAGACTTTAAAGACATTAGAATTACTCGAAACTTACCGTTCGTGCAGTAAACGACGGACAGCAGTCCTCTGAAGTCAAGAGGCCTGCTACCCTTATCCAGTGAAGAAACTGGTTACAGCACCCTGCCCCGAAGCAGATGGAGAGCACGGCGTTCACTTACCTAAGGTGAGAGCGTTAACCTTTGGGGTTCTACAGGAGAAGAGAAAGGGAAGAGGAGAGAGACATTCAATAACCCAGTTCCTTAATCCCATATTTTCTATCTGCAGACATCTTACCCTTCAAGTCAGACATACAGTGCACAGAGGTCCAGCCCAAAGAGCCAGCCGTGTGTTACACATCACCTTTGAAGATACGGTATACGCCCAGTCAAGACCGGCGCCTCTACGGGAATCAGGTGAGCGTTACAGAAAGCCCCTCTGTAGCCCACCCTATACCGCTCATTATCGGTTTTACAGACGGAAAATCGATGTAGTCTTTATGAATCTTCGGTAGAAAATATAGGGTGGGCATAACTGGTTCTGAATTGATCAAAAATTGTTTTTCATCTTCTGTCAAGAAACCCTTTTCATACCAAAATTTAATGAATTCCGAGAGCTCAGCAACTACTTTTTTAGTTGGATTAGATTTGAGGGGGATGTAGCATCCAGGTGTATTAAGATGTAACATAGCCGATAATGAGCGGTATAGGGTGGGCTACAGAGGGGCTTTCACAGTATTTGGATGACGTTCTCAAACCCAATGTGATTGTGATGAAATCCATTGATTACATCTTTCGTGATTTTTCTGCATCATATTTAGACCATGTCGAATTACTGAAAAGTTTTTTGAAATTCACACTTGATAATAATGTGTTTATATTTAATGGACAGTATTATGCTCAAGCCAAAGGTGTTGCTATGGGGGCGAAGTTTGCGCCCTCTTTAGCAAACCTTTTTATGGCACAATTTGAGGAGGTTCATATATACAGCAACACTGAATACAAGAGCAATCTGATTGCTTGGCGACGCTTCATTGACAATATACTTATTGTTTGGAAAGGAGATTCTGGATCTTTTGTAAATTTTGTACAACATGTTAACGAGAATGATTTTTGGCTAAATTTTGTCGGTGCTGCAGACGCAGAAGCAATTGACTTTTTAGATCTGCGTATTTTCATTGAACAGGGCACTATCCAAACTAAGACTTTTCGCAAATCAAAAGAAGTGAACTCTGTACTTCAGGCACAAAGCAGCCATCGACGCTCCACAATTGAAAATATTTCTTTTGGTGAATTCTACAGGGCCAGAAGGAATTGCAGTAGGGACTCTGATTATGAAGAAGAAACGAAAGTTTTGAGATCCAGGTTCTTGAGTAGAGGATATAAATCAACATGCGTTAATAAAGCAGAGAACAAATACCTAAAATACAAACAGTCAGATTTACTCTCTGAGCGCTCTAGCGCGAAGCATGCATCACAACACATTGCTATCATTACTCAGTTCTCAAAAGACTCATCTATTCTTTATCGCTTGGCTGATAAACACTGGAATATATTGAAATTGGATAATGATTTGACTCCCTATCTTTCTGATAAACCGAAGTTCACCTATACACAAGCTCAGACAATAAAACAAAAACTCAGTCCGTCTTTTCTAGAAACTAAAGTCAATGTTTCGGAATAATATTGGTTGAAGAAAAACATTGGGTTTTTCAAATGTGGTAATTGCAATCAATGTCAGTACGCCCACAGCTATTGTCAATCTTTCACGGACATGAATGGGAATGTGGTTGAAATTAACCAATTTATCAATTGTCGTACTACGAATGTTGTGTATGCTATCATTTGTGTCTGTGGCAAGCTGTATGTAGGAAGTACAATTAGACAATTGAGAGTTCGGATCAGGGAACACTTGTCTAGTTTAAGAAACAATGACCCCAAATCACTGTTGGCCATTCATTGGCGAGAATGCCATCAAATGCACAATAGCAATGATATTCGTTTCATTGGACTGATGAAGGCTAAGTTAGGCAAAAGAGGAGGCAATGTTATGCTCAAATTGAGGCAACAAGAGTGTAAACTGATTTGCTTTTTAAGATATACCCAAGTGGGTTTGAATTGCGACCATGAAATGCATGTGTTTCTCTAACCATATACAGGCCAGTTATAAAACCACTCCTAGGTGGTTGTGCGGTGCGATTCTTCAGTAACCCGATATAAAACATACATGGGGAATTCTCCATAATTTTAATGGAATTTGTTTTACCCCAGTACACGTGAACACGTCCTTTTTTTCTCCTACAATATAATTCATCTACTATTACATTAGGAATGGAAACCAATAAGGGAATTATGTTTAACCTTCACCAATAATGATATATTTATACTTTGTTGCCAACAATAGATATAGTGCGCTGACAATGCGCGTCATAATGTTTACATTGATAACATCACGCGTGACGTCATTACGTAACGAACCCCATTTAGTGTGGCGCGGTAGCCGCATTCGCGGCTGAAAAGCCTTGCTAAGGGAACCGAAAGGGACTGCCTCACAAATCAGGAGCAGGGATTTATCCCCACAACTAGTAGGTACGGAACTTTGCGATGCTAATTACTTAAATGGGGTTTGTTTATCTCAAGGGGACTACTTGGGGGAATAAAGTACAGTTCATGTATATATGGGGCCACATTTACATTGTTATCTATATCTTACTCAACTTTTACTAACAAGACACTTCCATAATGGACACAATATCACTCTTGTAGAATGGAGTATTGTACCCACGCACATTAGTAAAAAAAAAACATACTATTTTCTATGGGTGTTGAGGTAATTTTAATGGCCATATCATTTCATATTCAAAATTCTTCATATAATCTTGCAGGACATATAAAGACACGTATGCCAGAAATAGCCCACTGAAATCCATTTTGCCTGTAAATTCGCTAGTCATTAACGAGGTAAGACAATCATAGCTTGCATTAACACCCAGTTCCTGTCATTTAATAGTCTATCATAGATTGATTTAAATATTCATTCACTGCAGAGTTACCAACAATCATTTCTTCGGAAAACCCGTTTGATGTCCCATTGGTCTCATGAGATAATTATAAACAATAGTTGCCAAAGACATTGGATCTAACTTCAGGGTGAGTAGTTTTCATTTGAACTATTTCAGTATATACAGGATACACTTTTTAGATTACTAAATTTGCGCGATATTTTGGTCATATCGGGTACAGATAGATGCAACACCTCACAAAACCCTGCATGAGCTTGGCGTTTATTTATCAAGAATAAAAAAATTTAGGGTAATAATTTAATGTGTATTGAATATAATGGAAGAACAACTTTTGTCAATTTGCTCATTGCAACTTTATATTTTCTTTCTATCATTTGGTATTGAAATCCTATCCTGTTCTGACTCCCACCACCAAATCCTGACCTGATACATGAAACAATATGGTATGATTTATTTCCCTCTTTTAATGGATTTATTGTTTCATGAACAATTCTATGAACTAATGATAATCTCACTGTTATGTTTATTGTCACTAATGTTGCTATGTCACGATTTACACAGCCTTGACAACGACCAAAGGTCGAAACACGTGTCGGCTGTTGCTTCTTTTGGAAAATAAACATCTCACATGATTTGGACATGCACTACGTTTGTTTGAAACAATTCTTACTTTGAAAGGACTGACCTCGAGCGCAAGACACTCCCCCGAAGCTCAATTCTCAATTTTCAATATTATTCACAAACTCTGTGGGAAGTTTGAGGGGGCAGTTGTTTGCTTTTGCTGCCAAGTTTATTAGAACTGATTGGAAAGGCAGGTTCTGGAACCAATTGAGAGTGGTCACTAGCGCGCCAACAAGGACTGATCCCACATCATCAATCATTCTCTTTCTCCCTATCCACCTTTTGATCTTTAAAAACTAAATACTTCATTGAATATTGTACCAGATAGAGTATATTCTGGATGGAAGATGTGAAAATCGCATGGCATGGTCTGCCTTTGGAAGCCAGAGGGGCAATGGGGGTGCAGAGAATAAGACTCATTCCAGTGGGATAGTGGTCATTTCCCAGAACACCTCCCCATGCTCCTTTCACCCTGCATCCTTCTGCCAGGCTCAGATCCTACACACCATACACAGAGAGGGAAGATAAGTGGACTAGGGTTCCCCAGTTGGTGTGAAACACCAACTGGCACTCCCTTAGCCTACCGCCCTTCACGTAGAGAGCACATAATGTTCTAGCAAATCCCCACAAGTAATCGCACAAAGAAATACCTCTCTCAGGCCCAAGAGGGAGTATCATCATTGCCGGTCTCCTGCACGCGGAGTCACGGAAAATCAGAGAAACCTGCCAGTGGAAAAAGCATTTGTATATGCACTGTTGCCCACAGCTCCTACAGCTCTCAGAGGATTCTTGAAGATGACCCACAGTCAGTACAACCAAATCATCACTGGCTTGAAGGCTCAGATGCAGAGCAAGTGGGCGCTATTGTGGAGATGATACAGTATGATGCAGAGCCACTTGGCCCGCAGTAACGTCTACCAAAATAAAAAAGGCGGATGAGGTTTTGAAACCCTCGCCCACGAGGGATGATAATTGCCAATCATGGAGGAGGGGGATACAAGTATTGTCAATATAGGGTAATCCAGGAAGAAACCTATACTTCCGAAACCCCTACAGGCAAGGGAGCCAAGGCCATTCACAAACCAGGAGGAGGCAGGAGTTGGAAATACACTATATTGAATAATCAGGGTAATTAGGAACATTATACAATCACCAAGCTTACTTCAGGTAATTCTCATACTAGGTTAAAGTAATGGAGCCAAAGTTCAGAAATAACTGGGGATTTTACGGTATCAATATTGGCCATGGAGAGTGACCCACTGCTAGAGGGTAAGAGTCTGTGGATTTGATTAGAATAATCCTAAAAAGCCTGCTTGGTCTTCATCACAAGCACGATAAGGCTGCTGCCTCCATTAGAAATTATTATTTAGCGATTTCATATGCTTGACACCCGAGACCTGGGCTAGAGTTCAATATTTTTACTGAAAAAACTGTTTGTCGCTTACTCCAGAATTATAATGTGGGCCTGTTGGACTGCCACAGCGCTTGCTTTCAGTCTTTATAAAACTTAAATAGGAATTTTGACTTCAAGTCCAAGGATTCAGTGTTTCTCCCGGTCTCTTTCTCAAATGACTCTAGGATTATAGCATTCAAGTTCGAGCCTGTAATGTTTCTCCTTTTAGTCCATTTCTGAACTGACTCTAGGGATGTTGCCTTCAATTTCCATAATGAAGAGGTATTCTCCTTTGAAGCACTTTCTTGTTAGGGCTTCTCTTTTCAATTACTTTGTTGTTTGGTTGTAGGAGCATTCACTCAAGGTTCCACCTGGCAACCATTCCCTGTTTATTCACTTTCTCAAAGGGCATTACCTGGTTGGGTCTCAGTCTTCTCCCTGTCAACCCATGGTTTTCCCCAAAGTTCTCTCTACTCACCCTTGCATGCATCAGTGAACCACTCTCCAACCTCGGTGCTGCCCGTCTTGCTCCCTCCTGCTTTTAGTCAGGTCTTTTGTAACACATTCCAACCAGAAACTCCCAGAAAGCTCTGTTAGGAACAAGCATCTAGAGTTCCTCTCTCACTCCTATGTTGTTTTGGTTCTGGGGTTTCTCTTGTTCTTATTGTTGCTTGTAGGCTCTGTATCCAGTATTACTTGACACTGCACTCCTCCACCCGCATTTCTGGTTTTCCACGGCTCATATTCATTGTACTCCAAGTCCTCGGCCCTCCTGGTGTCCAACACCTCACCCTTAACTGAATACTCTCCTCTCACATACAGTGCTGCTATACATGAAACATGTCAACTATAGAGTGAACAGAGACTTGTGATTTCATGTTTTGTGTAGCAGAAGGCACTTGTCCAAACATAGTACATCTTGGTCTGATCCAGTTAATGAGTCTACCTCAATATCTAAGCTTAAGCATCTGTTAAAAGTATAATTTTATTTCCGTGTAGCAGTTTTGCAGATAAAAAGCCGTGGGTCTTTGGTAAAAAAAAAGCTAAAGTCAATGCCATCCCTCTGGTCATTGATCTACAATGACAATAACTTGCTCGACTGGACGTTAAAATATCTGATTAAGGAAGAACATGTCTTGTAACTCCCATTTCATTTATTTTTTAACAATGTAAGGAAGGCGAGGGTGGCGCTAGAGAGCCTAACCGTGATGGCAGCTCTTCATTTAGCTCTGTGAAGGGCTTCCGAATAATCCTGTAAACAACAGCTATGTGGAGGCAACCATGATTGTGTTTCCAAGGCGTTACAAGGTCCTGAGCAGACTCCTACGACATTGTGTGAGCTGAGGCTACTGGGATCCCTCTCAGTGCTGGAAGGAGTTGTGAGGCTGGCGGCCACGAGAGCAAGGAGGAGGCACCAACAACGTAACTTAATAACACTGTGCTGACCTGTGGGCCTGCTGCGGTGCCTGTGAGGGAGACGCGCCACCGTGACACGGTGGAGCATGGACAGCCAGGACCCCTCGGTTGATACTTTAAGGGCAGCAGAGGCATCGGCTGTCAGAAGCGGGTAGAGGGCCGGTGGCACAGATGGTAGCAGTGCTCCATCAGGGAGCCCCCTCTGGAGGCACGGTCGGATGCTGGTGCATTCGACAGCTGCCTTGCACTCCGGTGAGTGGGCCCTTCGACCAAGGCAGAACAGGCAGGGCGTGAAGGGTGTCTGGACCGCACATGTGGGCTGGTGTTTTCCGACCGCATCCCCACAAACAGCCGGACCAGAGGGAGAGTGGCCTCGGAGAGCAGATGAGGAGAAGCTGACGCTTTCCCGCTGTAGCGCAGTGCCGCCAACCCTGAATAGCATAAATACTCCTGAGGCGGGAGACAACACTGCAAGGGCCGGGAGCGAAGGCAGTGTGGAGCCAACTCCTGCCACCTGACCACTGACCCTCATTGTGAGAAATTGGCAAAGAGGGCAAACTCATTGTTGCCCATAGTCTAACTGTGACGTGACCAAGCCGGCAGAGCCAGTAGGCTGGCACAACCACTCACAGAACCAACACATAAATGGGGGGTCAGAGGCAGTCTGGTGCCCGCTCCCCAGTGAACATCAAAGTGTCAGACATCTGACAAACAACGCCGCTACCAAGAGAGGGACTCATGGGAAGGCTTGGCCACTAGCATAATGCCCCAACACACCACAAGACAGTGAGTGATTGGAGAGCCAGTTTGAACGGGGTGATAATGCAGCAGGGCACCACTTGTTAAGCACCCTCACAAACAGTGCGACCTAGAGAAGGGGAGAACCCCGTACGATCCACGTGGAGGGACAGAAGGAGAGATCCAAGACTAGGACATACTATGACAATCAGTGCAGGTCTGAGGAAGCCCCCTAACAGCGAAAGACAACCCCCAGAGCCCTACTTCCTCTGGAGTGGGGGGACACACCGTGGCAGCTTGCACCAGTCGGGGGCGGACACATTGCAACTGCTTAGCCCGACTACCCCACCTACGGACACACACACCTGCCTAATTCTGGGACCTCGCTCATCCGAAACTCTGCATCTACACTGTGGAAGTGGGCGGACGTCCCTGATCCCTGCAATTACTCCTGGGATAGACTGTGTCTGCGCCGGGGAAGACGATTACTGAATAGGGGCAAACCCGACAAAATGCAATGGAAACTTAATTTAATTTCGAAGGTGGAACCTCCGCCAGAACACCCAGACGAGAGCACCAGGCGGAAACATCTCAATCTACAAGGGAGGCAGCAGAGAGTGCCACCCAATCTTCAGAGGTGGACACTAGAGAGATTCTGCTAGATCTAAAGGCGGGCATCGCGGTCTCGACTTTACGCAAGACTCATTGTCCTCAAAGGTTGACCTATTACAACACCGACTGGACAAACATGGCGACCGCCTGGATAAGGTGGAGCAGAGGGTGTCTGGGCTAGAGGACGGAAATACCTCACTTATCGCCGGAGTGTGATCACTTGAGGTTCAGGTCAAATCGGTAACTAAAAACGAAGATTTGGAGGGAAGAGCCCGCCATAACAATCGCCTGGTCGCTGTAAGAGAACAGCAGGATCTGCCCAAAAGGGAAGAATTTGTGGAGGTCCTGTGCAAAGAACTGTACGGAAAGCCCACACTCTCCCCATTGTTTACAGTGGAGAGAGCTCACTGCATACCTGCAGCTCGTCTGATACCAGGAGCAGCCCACTGTCCCATCATCGCACGCCGCCTAAACTATTGAGACCGGGACACGATCCTTCGGCTGGCTAGGGAGAAGGGGGAGCTCCAGTACGATGGAGATAAAATCCATATATATCTGGAGTTCCTGGCAGCAGTGCGGGCATCACAGTGTTCATTTGCAGGGGTAAAGAGGCGCCTCAGGGACTCCATGCTTTTTCCAGAAAAGCTCCGGATCCAACATGCAGGGATGACACAATTCTTCACCTCACCGGAGGCAGCAAGCTCCTTTATTGATGAAATTGGTGTGCACCGCACAACTCCTTCCCCACCCCCGGAACAACCTGAGACCCAGTGGAGATGATCAAGACCGGAGAGACCTAGGCTGATGTTGTATGACATGAACTCTGGGGGAAAGTAACGCTGCAGATACTGTATGGACTGTCTACACCTCAATTATCTGATTTCAATTTCCTCGAATACGCACACGCCTAAGTTGGAAGGGGAGCCAGAGGGCTCGGACGGGCACTAGCGCCCTGATTTCCACAATGTATAAGGCATATGGGTTAAGGGGGAGGGGAATGACGACGGGCGGGTTGGGGGATGCCCGTGGGGGAGGGGCTTAAGGGGGGGACAGGGGGTGCAGGGAATCAAAGGGTGGCGGGAGAGGGTTTTAGGGGAAGTTATGTTTGTTCGGAGTCCGGTCCTCGTCAATTCACCTCGCCGTTGTATCCTACGATACAGGCAGGGCCTGTTTATGTGAAGAATGAAGCAGATGGGAAGATCCGGTCCTCACTGCTACGGTATCCTGAGGGATGATGGGGTTTAACGTGGCAACATGGAATATAAGGGCGGAATAATCCCGCCAAGATTCGGAGGATCACGCAATACCTTAAAAGATAGCACATTGATGTGGCTTTCCTCCAGGAAACCCACCTTACTCCCTCCTTGAATGTAAATGGGGCGCTAGCTGTGGATGCCTCAGGTACTTCTTATCCTACTCCTCCTATTCCAGAGGAGTAGCAATCTTGATAAGCAAAGGTGTAAAGTTCTGTTTGATATCAGTTGCCAGAGATGACATTGGGAGGACACTACTGGTACATGGAGTGCTTGACGGGATACAAGTGGCATTGGTAAATTCATACAGCCCAAATGTAGATAGCCCAAATGAATTCAACTGGGTTATGAACAGCCACGATTGTGTGTGTTGGGTGTTGGGGGGATTTGAATACCACACTAGACCCTCTGTGGGACAGATCAGGAGCGGGTCAGAGTGGAATAACTAAGGCAACCCTATAAGTGCGAGAAATCTGCATGACATATAATCTTGTCGATGCATGGAGGCAACAACATTTAAAAGTCTGAGATTACACATACCACTCCTGGGTTCACAGCTCAAACTCCAGACTAGATTATTTTTTAGTGTCCTGAGAGGGGGGAATTACACTGGGGAAGCAGTCATATTCTCCCTGGAACACTGTCTGATGACTCTCCTGTACTACTAGAGTGCCCGCCAGAGACAGGCGGTAGGGGAGGTTACGCTTGGCGGTTCAAATCGGGTGTACTCTAGGACCCAGTATTTGCCTGAGAACTGCAGGGATAAATTTAGTCCTTCCTCCAAGATAATGAGGGGTCAGTCTCTTCTGAAGGAGTTCTATTGGAGACCCTCAATTGTTATGTCAGAGGGTTCTGCATGTCCAAAGAAAACGGAATTCTACAGGTCATTAGAAGGGAACTCGCTGATGGAGACAACCGGATTAAGGTGTTGGAGGGGGAATATGCAGAAAGACCGACACCCGGACCTTGGCCCAACTAGGTGAGGAACTCTAGGGGCTTAAGGCAAACGCTGACCAGGAAATCCGGTTTCTAGCCCGTGGGCATCAGGTGCGGCAATATGGTGAGGGCCAGAAACCGGGAGCACTCCTGGCACGTCTGATAGCTGCAGATGGACGTACGCCCTTAGTATAATGTGTGAAGAATCCCCAAGGGGAGTTGGTTCACTCTAAAGAGGACATTGTAGAGGTGTTTCGAGCCTTTTATCAAGATTTGTATAGCTCCAAATTCCTAAAAGACCCGGACGACCTACGTGGCTACCTTGAAGATACTGAGCTATATTGGATGGAAGCACACCTACAGGAATCTCTCATTAAGTCTATCACCTTGGACAAAATTTTGGTAGAAATTAAGGAACTCCCGTGGTCCAAATCACCAGGACCAGACGGGTTAACAGGGGAGTTCTACAAGGCTTTCACCCCTACTCTGGTACTGCTCCTTCTCCGAGTCTATGAAGAGGCGGTGACTGCAAGAGAGACTCTTCCCCCATGATGCGTGAAGCAAATGTGCTGTTACTACATAAACCTGAGAAGCCTCGCGAGGATTGTGCCACGTATAGGCCAATCTCCTTAATAAATGTTGACAATAAGATCTTTGCTAAAATCTTGGAGAGGATCCTACTCCCATTGATGCCAAGGTCTGGTACTAGCGGAGCAGGCGGGTTTCATCCCTGGACAAAAAACCACGCTTGGACTCCACAGTTTCTTTGGGATTGAGGTGTTGGCCCCTTCATCCCAGGCAGTCGCGGGTCTTCGGGACACCAAAAAAGCTTCCGACTCTCGAATGGCCCTTCCTTTTTGCAGTACTACAAAAACTAGGTCTAGGGTCCCACTTCATCAAATTGGTCTTTGGTGTCCCGCCTATATATAAACCCTTCAGCAAAAATCTTAATAGGTTGAGCAAGATCAGCAAACTTCGATATGAGGAGAGGGACCAGGCAGGGATGTCCTCTGTCTGCGCTACTGTTTGCCTCACCACGGAACCGCTTGCAGCGGACCTAAGAGAACAGCAAATCGGGAGGGGAATTAGTCTGGGCCCACACAAACTGATCATATTGTTATACACAGACGATTTGGCATTCTTCATTAGCGACCCAGCGACTAATTTAAACCCAGTGATGAGAGAGGTCCTCAGATTCAAGGTCTTCTCTGGCCTCAAGATTAATCACACCAAGTCTGTGGTGTTCCCCCTCACGGCAGAAACCAGAGTATACCAATACAAGTTTAATCTTAGGTGGGAGCCCTCCCGTGTTCGATACCTAGGGGTGATGCTATCCCAAAATCACGAAGAACTGTTTTGCGATAACTACGGGAAGACCATTGAATGGCTCAGCGAAACGATAGCAAGGTGGTGAAAACTTCCACTCACGCTCCTGGGGCGCATATCTATTGTTAAAATGATTAGACTTCCCAACTATTGTACATCTTCGATAATGTACCCTTGCTGTTATCAGGCGGCTTCTGTCGCCACTTGCTGTGGACTCAGAAACCAGCAAGAGTAGTCTATACAATGCTTGTACAGCCAAAGAGAGGTTTATGGTCTTTACATCGAATGAAATGCATCGAAACACAAATGCATCAATGAAAATCAATCGAATGGAAACGCATCGAAATGCTATCTTTTACATGTAAAAGTACATATCCATCTAAACTTGCCCATCGAATATAGGGATGGACAAGTTTCAATAGATATGTGCTTTTAAATGTAAAAGATAGCATTACGATGCTTTTATTTCCCACGGTAAAACGTTACATGGAGCTGTCCAGTGCTGAAATTTCGGCACTGCCCAGCTCCTTGTAACGTTTTAATGTGTATTGTACATTCGGGGGGGCAGGGGGGTTCCCTCCTCCCCACCCGCTTAACCCTAACCCAACCCAAACCTAACCATAACCCTAACCCCAACCCTAAAACTAACCCTAACCCAACCCTAATTCTAATTCTAACCCTCGCCCTAACCCCAATTCTAACCCTTGCCCTAGCCCCAATTCTAACCCTTGCCCTAGCCCCAATTCTAACCCTTGCTCTAACCCCAATTCTAACCCTTGCTCTAACCCCAATTCTAACCCTTGCCCTAACCCCAATTCTAACCCTTGCTCTAACCCCAATTCTAACCCTTGCTCTAACCCCAATTCTAACCCTTGCCCTAACACCAATTCAAATCCTTGCCCTAACACCAATTCAAATCCTTGCCCTAACCCCAATTCAAATCCTTGCCCTAACACCAATTCAAATCCTTGCCCTAACCCCAATTCAAATCCTTGCCCTAACCCCAATTCAAATCCTTGCCCTAACCCCAATTCTAACCCTTGCCCTAACCCCAATTCTAACCCTTGCCCTAACCCCAATTCTAACCCTTGCCCTAGCCCCAATTCTAACCCTTGCCCTAATCCCCAACCCTAAATCTAACCCTAACCCTTGCCTTAACCCCAATTCTAACCCTTGCCCTAACCCCAATTCTAACCCTTGCTCTAACCCCAATTCTAACCCTTGCTCTAACCCCAATTCTAACCCTTGCCCTAATACCAATTCAAATCCTTGCCCTTACCCCAATTCAAATCCTTGCCCTAACACCAATTCAAATCCTTGCCCTAACCCCAATTCAAATCCTTACCCTAACCCCAATTCAAATCCTTGCCCTAACCCCAATTCTAACCCTTGCCCTAACCCCAATTCTAACCCTTGCCCTAACCCCAATTCTAACCCTTGCCCTAACCCCAATTCTAACCCTTCCCCTACCCTTAACCCTATTTCTAACCCTTCCAATAACCTTAACCCTAAAATCCATCGAATTTTATTCAAAGAAAATGTATTTCGATGGAAAGTATTTTCAATGAATAAAATTTGATGGAAATTAATTTGATGAATTCATTTTCAATGAAAAGTCCAGATACCCTAATGACAAGAGGAGGCTTAGCTTTACCAAATCTCAAGCGCTACTACTGGGCAGCGCAGGCACAATTCCTGGGACACTGGTACACCACACACTTCGTACGACCACATGTTCAGGTTGAACAGGCATTGATGGCCCCCAGCTTACTACGGGCAGTAATCATTGGGAGCTCCGAGTTCCACCCAGTAAGCTAAATGTGGTTCTAATCACATACGCGATATGGAAGAAGGCGGCCAGGAGGGGCGGCATCTTCAGCCTGCACTCACCTCTCCTGCCAGCGAAGCTGGCCACAACAATTGAGCAGGTATATTTTCAATGGGTAGGCAAGCGAGGAATAGAGACCCTGAGTGACTTGTTTGTGGATGGGGTGTTCCTCACGGTTCAACAAGCAAAAGAGTGGGGTGTTGACGGCGCTTGATGTTTTCCTGTATTTTCAGCTTTGGGCCTTCTTTCACTCATTTCCAGCACAATCACTGGTGTGGCTTCTGTTGCACGGGGTGATTCAGACAAAGGGGGAGGGCCGGTTGATTTCACAGATCTAGAGCAACCTGATGTTAGAAGGGGCAGGGAGGATAGAAGCCCCAAATAGGAGGTGGGAAATAACCCTAGGGGATTCAATTGAAGAAGAAGACTGGGCATACATTCTGAAGAAGACCCAGAAGGTCTCCCTTAATTCCAGGTATAAACCTATTAATTTTAACTTTGTGTATCAGGTGTACCATACCCCAGCCAGGCTACACAAACACTTACCCACCACTCTGGATGCATGTGTTAGGTGCGACCACACCCCAGCAGGTTTCCTCCATCTAGCGTGGGAGTGCCCGGGGGTCTGTCAGTTCTGGTCAGAGGTGCTGCCAAAAATGTCATTGATTGTTGGGGAACCACTTGAAATTAATCCATTTGTAACATTATTGGGAAGTACAAGGTCCCTACAACCCGCAGTAAGGAGCCTAGCAGGACTGCTGTTAGTGCTGCCGCGTATGAGAGTGGCCATGGCCTGGGGGGAAGGGACGCCCCCCAGTGTTCAACTGTGGCTCCAAGATGTCAACCACTGTCATGCTACAAAAACTGCGTTCATCAGAACCCTTCCTTTGCGTGCGCACCCCCCGGAAGTTTGGAGCCCTTACATTCAATACCTGATCACTATTGCAGATTGTCAAAAGGACAAAGAGCTTATAGCGATATCCCATACATCATATTCTTGAGACGGTGACACCTATGCACTGCTTGGAACTATGTACACCATGGGGTGGAGGAGGTCTGGGGGGGTATCGGACTCCACGTTGGGTTATTTGCTGTTGTTGATAAATGCAAAAATAAAGAATTAAGAAAATGAAAAAAACATTTGTTAGGAAGGCATGGTATCAAAAAGATAAGACAGACACAAGTGATCACAGTTCAAGGGTGTTTATTGAATTTCTAAAAACATAAATCTAAAGATGTGAGCAAAATACGACCATCAAATAAAAATAACGCAGTCCTAGTGGAGTCTGTCTAAATAAAAGGGCCTATACTAATACACCTATTGGCAATCCTTATTTCTAAATACAAAATGTTTTGGAAAAACAATGAATGCAAAAGAAAAGTGTTCAAGAAGTGATATGTCAGGATAGTTGAGCAGTTGGCTTCCCTTCCCCACGTTTTCAGCATGGAGCAAGGCGACACGTTCGGGCTTCGCACACACTCTGGCTTCTTGGCCACGAGGTAACAGTTCAACACATAGGCATCAGGGCCTTCCGCCTAAGTCTCTCTCGCAATGACAGTCTTTTATTGCAGTGGGCCTGATGTAGCAAACAAAACACAAAGATTCCTTTCCTTTGATAGGATTCTCACATTCGTTTTTTTTTCAAATTTGTTTTATTTTCATCATACCAACAAAACAACTGTACATCATTGATGCATGCTTCAGCATACTCTCGAATTCCCCAACTTCCCCGACCCTCACTTCCAAGGTTCCGATTGCATGCTTCTTGCCTCTTCCTTGGCAGTGTTCTCATACTTTGAGTTTATTAATAGCACAGTCAGCGCCACCCAGCACCACCCATTGCTGTAGTTCCTCCATATAATCTAGCTTCTGATTCCGTAATGCATTTTCCCAGGCCCCAGACTCAGCCGCCAACCATTTTTTGACGTCCACCCACCATTCTGTTAAACTTGGGCCTCTCGCATTTTTCCACCGCATGGCAATGCATCTTTTGGGTAGTATGTACATCAAGTCTTTTAACTTATTCAACGGTTTGTTTTTGCGACTTCTCTTATAGCAGCCCAAAATGCATGCCACTGTGGTTCATGTGTCCAGGTCTATACCTCCCTTAGCCGCACCTTCAGTTATCTGTGTCCAGAAATATTGCATCTCTCGGCACCCCAGAACATGCAAGTCATTCCAGCCTCGGTTTCTTTGCATTTCAGGCATTCCTGTGCACTTGCTCCCTTGAACTTGGAGATTGCTTCTGGTGTTAGGTACGCCCTGTTAGTTATGTAGAACTGCATTAGCTGTAATCTGGCGTTTCTGGAGACTTTTTTGTGGTAGTGGGTTATGGTCTTCCATGCCATGTCGTCAAAGTCTATGCCCAGTTCCAGTTCCCATTTTGTTTTGCATCTGAGCTCTTATTTGGATGTATTGTCCAGGAGTACCTCAGCTAGATTTATCATATTCTCTATTGCCTCACGTTCTATTTTTTGGTCTTTAATGTCGGGCCATCTTTCAGTGAGCGTCTCAAGCGCTGCTCTATGCAACAAGAACTGACCCAAGGGTAATCCAGAGCTCTCCTGCAGCTCCGCAAATGACAGGATCCCCTGATCATTTATCAGATCCCCCAGTGTGGCCACCCCACAGGGCTCCCATCTGGCTCGTATTGCTGTGTAACCCCAGGACCTACCCACCATGGTCGCTGCTATGGGGATTTGAGGGGGAGGTCGGGTCCACTACTCTCATGATCTTGCAAGTCCGTTTCCTGATTTGGATACCCAGTTTCACTAAATAGGGGCTTTCTAGTATAGTGTTAGCGGGGGTCCAGAGTAGATCTCCAAGGTACATTTGTGGGATGGCTGGCTGCAAAAGTCTAGTGTCTGTAGTGGCCTTGTCCGCCATCCACTTTACAACATGTCACAGTGGTCCTGCCAAAAAGTATAATTCAAAGTTAGGTATTTTCAGCCCTCCCCTTTCGTAGGGTCTCTGCAGCACCGTCAGTGCGACTATGCCTCCCGCCCTGCCAAAGGAATCGCCTACAGAGCTTTTCTAAGTTGTTGAAAAATTGCCAGGGGACGTTCAATGGAACGTTGCTAAGGCAGTGTAATAGCCGAGGTAGTGCTACCATTTTAAGAAGTGCGGCCCTCCCTGCCACTGGAGTAGTTTACTCCAAAAGTCCACTGATTTTTCTAGACCCTCTCTCGCCTTCTCCATGTTTAAGGTGTGTTCAATTTTCGGGTCCCGATGAATAATGATCCCCAGGTATTTGAATGTGGTTGCTTTCAATGGGAGGGGCATACCGGGGAGACTCCCGCTCATTGCCGTTCCCATGGCGGCCAGGTGGACAGACATGACTTGTCTTTGTTGATATGGATCCCTGTGTATCTGCTGAGCCCGTCTAGTGTCTCTAGTATAAATGGTAGGATGTATTCAGGGTCATTCAAATATAACAGTGTGTCCTCTGCATACATAGATACTATATGTGGCACTCCATCTATCATTATGCCCCCATCGCTATATTTCTGCCGTAAGTAGGCGGCCACAGGTTCCGTCGCGATAATGTATAACATTGGGGAAAGTGGGCAGCCCTGCCGTGTGCCCCTGTGTAGTTGCCATTTATCAGAGTACATTTTACCTGTGCGGACTCTGGCCTTCGGGCCATTGTATACAAGTTTAGTCCACCTCAAGAAGACGGGTCCGATCCCCATTTTCGCCATCGTGGCATACAGCAAATTCCACCTGACTGAATCGAAAGCCTTAGTGGCGTCCAAGGACTTCTCTTGTATGTCATTAGTACAGTGGATGACATGGTGCAGCCTACGCACGTTTTCGGAGATGGTACGCCCTGGCACGTACCCCATCTGGTCTTGATGGATCAATAGAGGGATCACCTTCTTTAGCCTACCCGCCAAAAGAGCTGTCAAAATGTTGTTGTCTTAGGATTCTCACATTCATAAGTTCAAGATTGGTCTCCCACCTTCAGGCTCGGAACATGGGTCCCCCTCATCCGGGCTCAGACCCCTATTCTACAATGTTCACAATTCATAATTTGGTTCCTTCATCCTACCTCAGACCATGGATCCCCCTCTTCCGGGCTCAGATCCCTTTTGACACCAGAATCGAAGACTGAAGTATGTGCAATGGGTTTTGCTTACTGTCGCAGGACCTTTTCAATTCCTTTACACAATTATACTTTGTATTAATCTTCTACTTTCGTTTTGTCAGGATACCGTACAGGGACCTTCGATTGAGCACATTCACGGCGCCACACCACTCTGTCAAAGGTATCATGTTGTTCCTTTTAAGTACAGACATTCACAAGCAATTTAGCTTTTTTCACGTCTTTCATCACACGTGTTTAACAATGTTCGTTCGTTTTACAATGTTGCTGCTTGCAACCTTGGCTTCAACACAGACCAGTCTGGCCTTGGTTTCCCCAACTCACCGGCTGTGTTGTTCTGTTGTTTCTTTGTTCTTGGAGTCAAGGACACTACCAAGGCGTCTGCAGCTCCTCCACGCCTTGGTCAGTTATGCTGGATTCTTCAGCCTGGTTTCCTGGTCTTACGCTTCCTGCCTTGAAGGTTTCTTGAAAGTAACGGCTTCCTGCAGAAAAGGTCAAGTGGGCTGCCCTTCTCACAAACACCTCGTGCCTTGCTGTCTTTCCCCTCTCGTTCAGCTGCCGACTGCTGTACCTTTGCGTGCTTTGCCTCACTTATCCGTGTGGGGAAGTATAATGGAAGTCAGGTGTGAGCGATTATCGATAATTGCCTGACCTCGCCTGACCATGGTATTGGGACATGTCAGGTACACGGCTCGGGTGTGAGTCAGTTTTCTCCCAGAGCGGCCTGTCCATGTAAAAGCGTTTGCGCAGGAAAAGGGGGTAGAGGGCATTGAGTTTCTAAATATCCCATCGGGTAGCATGGGGTAAAGGTGTTATAGATAAGAAAGGGATACCGCCTCTCACTGTCCGGTGTCCCACTCGCACTCCCCGAAGACCCCTTACTCAGTTGACCCTCCCGCACTGGGTCCACCACCCCCAGGGTCTGGATCCAAAGGCGATGGCTGTGCCCTGGCCACCTGAGAGAGAGATCTGGGGAAACTAGTGGGTGAGACACCTTCTGGTTTCTCGCAACAAGCTTTATTTAACATTTTCCAAGCATTTCCAATAATATTGCAAATCAAAATGTTGCAGCATAGTCAAACAAGTACAAAAGAATTCTAAAACAAGAACACAACAGGAGAAACATGCTCTCATTTACTGCCATTTTTTAAACAACTTCCATTTGAAGATTAACCAGGAATTAACTGGGAGGTCTAATGACCTTAGAGAAATTTTCATAAAACAAAATAAATATTTACTTCCCAAGTATGGAGTGATTTTTCTGCTTCTTTAGTAAGACTCTTCAAAAATTTTGGAAGAGATTCCATCACCTCCATCCTTCTCTTAAGTAAGGATGACATGATTTAGGTCTTACCTTCAAAGTAAACAAGAAGCAGGAATATCCAGCACATTTAAGCTATTGAAAAATGAACAAATGACCTACCTCTCAGTAATGTTCCTTCTGATGGATGTTCCTACAACAGATTACTCATCAATGATAATAGTTTCCCAGGGCAGCTCTTGTGCTAAAACGTTCCCGCAACCAGGGAGTGCCCGAGACCTTGCTCAACCCTTTTGTCCGAGCACTCTGATGCTGAGGCACAGGTTGGGAGTGCAATGATAAATCCATGGGCAGAACAGACATCAGAAATATCATTACTGAGATGTAAGTGTTCTTGTAATGTATTCCTTCCTCCCACGGATTTGCATTCGATGATAGACTTCCCTAGACATACATGGATCTGGAGGAGAGCAAGGGGACACCATTACTAAACCAGACTACTTTGAAGGACTAGAATGTCCTGCCCTAGAAGGGAATACAAGCAGTAATGTTTTGATAAAGTGTCCAAATAAATCAACAGAGCTGCTTGGCAACTGTTGGAGACAGGGATCCCTGCAAAGCATAGGTGGCACCCAACCGCTGGTCGATTGAGCCCTAAAACCTTCAGCAACATCTTTCCCAACCAGAAAATAGCATTCAAAGATGCAGAGAATAATCCACCTAGACAGGGTCTGTTTGATTGCAGCCTTGCCAACATGTGCCCCAGCATAACCCACGAAAAGCTGGTAATCTTTCCGGACGTTACTGATCCGAGAAATATGCGAGCTGAGAGCCCGCACTGGGTCCAGAAAGTATGGGGCAGAGGAAAAATCCTGGAAGGTGGATATTTTGAGAGAGATGGAAATTGGTGACCAACTTCAGAAGAAAGGAGTGCCTCACTCTCAACGTCACCTTCTCTTTGGAGAAAGCCAAGTAAAGAGGTTTAACAGACAACACCTGGAGCTCACTCAACCACCTCAGGGAAGTGATGGCAACCAGGAAAATTCTAACTGGCCGAGTTCTTCGAAAATAATTCCCAGACACTCTGCTTTCTTTAAATGGCAGATCTTCAGGGAACTGTGCATGCGTTTACTGTGCACTGTGTGAACAGGAAGAGGCGGCAGGCTATGAGGTAAGCATGGGTTGGGGAGGAGTAGATGTGTGTGTGTGTGTGTATGTGTGTGCATGGGGTGCCTGTGTGTATGTTGTTGGGAATGGTAGGTGGGTCAGGGGAATAGTAGTACAGGGGATGGGAGTGCCGGGGTTGTCTTCTACCTGATACACATCTGGGCATAGGGGGAGGCGAGCAGGATGGAAACCGGGGTTGCAGAGGTGTCCCCCGCATTTGGGAAGAGTATGGAAGGAGTCACAACAACGGGCCAAGTCACCCGGGCTTTGCTGAAATCGGCCTGCAGGGAAACAATGTCGAACCAGAAAATAACCTCTAAGAGAACATGAGTGCGGGGGCTCAAATGGAACGCCTATAATAAATGTCAACACTAAATTCAAGTTACTCGCCGGAAAGACAAACTGGTGCGATGGAAATGGATTCCACAATCCCTACATAAATTGCATAACAGTAGGAATTATAAAGAAAAGGCCTTGCTCCGGAGTCCCTTTAAATACTGAGGCAGCAGCCAGTAACCCTTACACAGTGACGTTCTGCATGGCCGTGTGACATCAAAACATTAAAAACGGAGGTAACGTGACAGGATCAAGCGTCCAGACCTCTCTCATTGCACCAAGCCGACAATGTACGCATATACAGGAATAAATAGACTTGGTGGTGGGCATTTGGCCTGGGAGTAGCACATTTGGACATCACCGGACAAGTCCCACACTCCTTTTATCTCAGCAGCCAGGCATGAAGGTTCAGGCTGCTGAGGTTTCGGTGGAGAACATTCCCGTCTCACTTGAAGAGTAGATCTTCTCTTCTCGGGAGGCACCAGGGAGGGCAGATGGACATGTCCAGCACCTGCAGGCACCATGTTCTCTGAGCCCCAACCGAGCAATCACGATCAACGTGGGCCAGAAGAGGTGCAATCTCATGAGAACCTGCGGGATGACAGATAGGCTGGAAAGCATTGTGAAGGTTGAACATCTAGTTGACTGTCAAAGCGTCCCTCAGAGCTGCTTGCAGAGGACATTTCCTGGAGCAGAACAACTCACACTTCCTATTCACACTTTAAGCAAAGACATCCACTCTAGGAGTTCCCCAATAGGAAAAGATCTCCTCAAGGACTTCCAAGCAGAGCTCCCACTCATGCAAAGCCGAAGTCTAGCTCCTCAAGGCATCCGCTGTAACATTCCTTTTTCCAGAAAGATGAGCTGTCATCAGAGAAATGTCATTCTCCAGAGTTTAGACCCACAGTCACATAGCTTCTCTGCACAGTGGCAAAGACGCCACACCATCTCGCTTATTGAGGTAGTGCATGGCCACTGTGTTGTCTGCCAGGACTAACACAGACTTACCTTTACAAGAAGGGAGGAAGGCAACCATGGCCAGCCCGATTGCCCTCAATTTCAGCATGTTGATATGTTATCAAGACTCCAAGGTAGACCACAGTCCGCTCACCATCAGATCTGACAAATGAGGGTCCCAACCCTTCACCGTCACATCAGGGACGACTGTTACTGGAGGCCAAGGTTGCTGAAGCAATGCACCCTTTAACAGGTTATCTCACAGGGACCACCATGCAAGGTTTCGAGAAACCTGACTAGATGCCTGCATAAAATTGGATGTGTTCCCTTGAAATTGAGATCAATGGCAACAAAGGAGCCATTGAAGTGATCTTATGCACAGTCAGGCCTCCAGGACTAGTGAAATGGAGGAGCCATTAGACCCAGCAAACGCAGGAAGGCTGAGGCGGAAAGTTGTCCCTGGGATTGGAGGACTTCTACCATCCAAGAAATGTTTGCAACTCCATCCTCAGGCAGAAATGCTCTACCCAGGCGAGTGCCCCAGACTGCCCAGATAAACCAGAGGGACTCAGACAGCGAAACCTGAGACTTTTTGAAGTTTAGGGAAAAGCCCAAGCTATGCAACAGACTGCACATGCGGAACAGATGTGTTGACCTCTGTCCTACTTTGGAACCAGAAAATAGATTGAGTACCATCCCCTTCATTGTTCCAAGTGCGGTACCAGTTTGATCGCGCCCTTCGCCAGACGTTGACAGACTTCTCCCAAAAGGCAGGAATCTGAAGACAAAGAGGAGTTGTGAAGAGGATGGTCTGGAGGGCGTTGAATTAAATGGAGACAGTAACCCTGTATCTGTAAGGCGCGAGTGTCGGACTTGGTGCAAAAAATTCAATGCTGCACTGGGAAATTCTCACGTACACTGGGGACACGTGGAGGAAGTTCTCCTCAAAGGGCCTGGCACCTGGGTTGGCTGAGGGGACTGTGAAGGTGGGAATTTCGCCTCTCTGCCTCTACCTTAGTATTGAACCTTTGGCCTGCCGGAAAGGTCCATTGCTTTCCATGCAAGGTCCACGGTCTAGGCACAGTTGACGGACCACACAATCCATCCATCGCAGGTCACCCAACTGATACCCCTTTTCATCAGCTTTTGCAACTATTGTCCATTGCTTCACACCCTTAACTTGATTTATGGCATTTGCCATCTGCACCAAGTTGCTTTAGTTCCACTCAAAACATTCTCTTCATTTGCTTGATTTCTATGTGACATTCAGAAATGCTCATTCAATCATATTTTCCTGTTGCTTTAATTCTGTACTATATTCAATAATGCTTTCAGTTCTATTCAAAAGAGTATTTGGAACTCATACACATTACTCTTTCACTTTGATGTTCAGTATTGCAAGCATTTTCCCTTATGCAACTCAAGGTTCTCTCTTACATGATTGCTTCTTTCAAATTTGGGTCTCTGAAGCCCTAACAGTCTTTCTGTATGTTCCCTTCACGTATTCGATTCTTAGTATAGAGTTCTGCCCCTTCTAGACCACTGGTTTTCCACGCACTTACCAGCCTTCTCTCTGCGGGCGGAGAAATGCTCTCTGGGCAGATGAGCGGCCTGACCCTCCAAAGCAGTTGCCTTGCTTCTGGTCCTCTTGCGGCCTCTTTTGTTCCGACCTGCCGTCTTGCTGCCTGATCCCTCTCTCTCCGCCTCGTCAAGTGTCACAGCCTCCAGGTTGCACAACGGTTCCCTTCGCACAACTCGCCACAGCTCCTGATTACCGCCAGCAGGTTTCTCCTCCTCACACTTTTATACTCATGAGTATAGTTAAGGGCCCACAGGTGTGGGTCAGTTCATACAATTACCTGACCATAGTTAAAAGGGACATGCCTGATCCTTACAATGCTCTGCAGGCCTCTTACTCGTCTCAGTACTAGAGTGGTAAAATGCTCTACCAGTATTCACCATGCTTAGTTGCCTCTTCCTCGTCCCAGTAGCACATTGTGTTAAATGATGGCAAATTGGAGGAAGTGTGTTATAATAGCCCACAACGTCTGGGGGAGGGTTAGGATGGCCTTCATAAGGGAAAGGGGGATACAATGTCTTGCCTGTGGATATCCTCCCACAATCGCCAAGAACCCTCCACCCAGGTGATCCTCCCTCACTTCTCCGTGCCCAGGTTCAGGATACAAAAGTGATGGCCTTTCCCTGGGCACCTGAGAAGAGGATCCAAGGGGAGTAGGTGTGAGGATACCCCAGGTTTCTCAAATGGTCAAAAAGGCAATCAGTGCTGGTATGATCACCCTCAGCTCCAGGTTTATGTGAAGTTCTGTCTCCACCAGGGACTACAACCCGGTCACCGTCAACTCATTCAGTCGAGCGCCCCAGCCTTTCAGAGATACATCCGTTAATACCGTTGGCCTCTGGCCACGGTGACCAAAACGGTTTTCCCACAATCACATTCTCTTTGCAATTCCACCACAGGAGATCCTGGCGACTCTGCTGAAGTTGAAGTCTCTCATACTGCTAGAGAACTGAGACCTGAGTTCCCATTGGAGCGATCTCATTCTCAAATGGGCCTCTGGCAAGAGAAAGATGCAAGATGCCATGAGGCAGAGCAACCGTAAGGAAGTCTAGGGCTGGAAGGTATTGGATGTTGTGGAATCTTGTGACCATCTGCTGGATGTGTTTAGCCCTGTACTCGGGAGGAAAAGCCTTGTCCGAGGGGAATACAGGACCGCTCCGATCAATTGAAGCGTTTAAGAAGGTGTCAGCTGAGACTTCTTTAAGTTGAGGGAGAATCCCAGTCTGTGAAGGAGGTGACAGGTGTGATTGGCATGATTCGAACACTGTGTCCTGAGTAACAAATCGCAGATAGAGAAGGACATGAATCTCCCCTTTCCTGAGACGAGCTTCCACTACCGCCAACAGTTTGGTGAAAACCCTCGGACAAAGGTGACCCCAAAAGGCAGAACTCGAAACTGGTAGTGAGCGTTGCCAATGAGGAACCTCAAGTTCCTTCTTGTGCTTTAGATGAATTGGCACATGAAAGTAAGCACACTGTAGGTCGCGTAACACCAACCAGTCCTGAATTTCTAGGGACTGAAGATCAGGAACTTCGAGAATGTTATCTTGATCTTGTCCTTCCTGAAGAACTTCTTTAAAGAAATGGTTCGCCCAAAACAAAAATTGTATTGCAAAAAAAGATGGGCAATAACAAAAAAAAAAAATCGATTGGCACTTTTTTTTTTTTAAAGTCCCTATGTAAAATTTGGAGAAAATGAAGCTCAAAATTTTCAAAAGGAAGCACATGGGGGCATCCATTTTGTGAAATGGATGCCCGCCTGTGCTTGCTTTTGCGGCACTAATGAAGGAAAAGCCAGCCAGCTGTAGTAAACAAAAGCTACCACTGGGTGGCTTTTCTTTCATTGGTACCGGGACTCGGAGGGCGCAGACCGGAGACTACAGGCAGAAAAGCTGCAGCTGCATCTCGGTAAGTGCTATTTATTTTTTTAAAAAATAAGCGCTAGCTGCGTTTTTTTTCCTAAGTTTTCCGGGCTGGAGGAGCCCGGAAAACTTAGAAATAAAACTGCAGCTTTAAAAACGTTGTATTTATGTTTGCGGTAGCTTTTGAAGCTACCGCACACATATATACAATGCGGTTGTGTTTGAAAACGCTGCGGTTTTTCGTTCCAAGTTTCTCAGGCACCTCCGGCTCGGAGGAGCCTGAGAAATTTGGAAAGAAAAACCGCAGCGTTTTCAAACACAACCGTGTTGTGTTTCTGCCTAAAGCTGCTTTCCCATTTGGGGCTTTCGGCCTCCCCACGGGGTGCCCGAAAGCCTCAAATGGGAAAGCAGCTTTAGGCAGAAACACAACACGGTTGTTTTCTGAAATGCTAAACGCTGCAGTGTTTCTGCCTAAAGCTGCTTTCCCATTTTTGGGCGAACCATTCCTTTAAGTATCAGTTTGAGGATGGGTCACAGATCTCTGTTCTTTTTTGGGACCAAAACATAAAGGGATTACCAGTCCTCGTTTCTCTCCTGCACTGGTACCAACCTCATTCAGGAGTAGTGGCTCTGGAACATGATGTAGCCTGGAAAAAGGGAGCCGTCTGGTGGATGCCTTAAAACGGGGAGGCAGTATCCCTGAGAAATCACCTGCCAAACCCATCCATCTTAAATAGTACTGCACCATTTCTGAAAATGGTGTGACAGACGCCACCCTACCGGTGTGGAGTGGCACAAGCCCTCAAAGAGGTTTTGCAGCAGGAGCGCACTGGAGAGGACAGACGTCGAAGCGGTCTTTGTCTTGCCCCTTCTACCTCTTGAAGGTCGAGAGAAAGGTCTCTGGCCTTGGCAGGAGGTTGCTTGTTTTTCCTCTTGTCCATAATTATAATATTGAAAGGGTTTGCCCTTCCACTGCGCGGACGTCCAAGTTGGCTGCCTTACTGCAGCTCCTAGCGACTTTGCTGCGGCCTGAAGCTTCTCAAAGCTATTGCTTGCTTTGGGTCCAAACAAGTGTAATCCCTCAAAAGGCATATCAAGCAATTTTGACAGCATTTCCTGTGCAAAGCTGGATTTCTTGAGCCAGGTGCGATTTCTCATGACAGAACCCGCCGCCATAGATCTTCCGACACAGTCCGCTGTGATGAGTCCTAACTGTAGGGCTTGGCGACTAGCTTCTTTCCATTCTTCCATTATGTTAAAGAAACCATCCATCTCCCCCTCAGGGATGGGCTCTGCCGCTTCAGCCACCACTGACCATAGGGTATGGTTGTACTTTGCAAGTGCACAAGGTGCTTTTACTGCCTTAAGTGGTATGATGCCTGAGGCAAACAAGTTTTGGGGGAGAAAGTTATATCTTCTATTGACCCTGTGTGAGGGAAAAGAAGGTTAGGCGCTTGTCTTGGTGCCACCAGTAGCTGCCTGCACCACCAGACTGTCATGTGATGGATGTCTGACGAGGAACTCCGGGTTGGAGGAGGCTGGTCTGTATTTCCTAGCAAAGTCCTTGTGGACTGCTGGCCCTGAGCAGGGAGTTTTCCATAGCAACAAGAGAGGATTTGTAATGGTGTTGTGCAAAGGAAGGACAGTTCCAACCTTTGTTCCCTTGTCCAGAATTTCTGTAAGGTCACGGAATTGGCCACATTTGCCATCATCTTTCTGTATGCCACACTAGGGTGTGTTTGAGAATCTCCCTGAGGACCTGCTATCTCAGGGGAGTTATCCAGACCACTTGCATCATGCCGTCATGCAGTATGAAGGCAAGATCAGCCAGTCTATGTTCCTCTGTCTGAAACTCCTCAGGCGGTCGAGAGATCAAGAGGCTTAAACCTAAGGTGAACCGGGTCATCATCTTTGTCAAAGATGCCTTGGAATGAAGACATGAAATCCCTTTTGAACTTATTGCAAAACTAGAAGTCAAGGGGTCTTCGAGTAACAATGCCAAACAGTCCTTCGAGGCCAACGCAGCATCAAAGAAAACGGCAGCCACCGAAGTGGTCGGTGGCGTCGACAATTCTTGAATAATTCTCGAGGATTTCACCGCTCGCTGGCAAAGAGGTTGCTGAGCCGGCTTATTTGGGTGTGGTGGGCTCGACTTCCTGGAGGAAGAGAGATCAGGCGGACACGCTTTCTTGAAGACCTGCATCAATCTGATGCAAAATTCCCACTTTTTTGCAGAAGCAATTTTAGAGGGGAAGCGTATCTGTTTCTCCAGTGACGAGACCGTGGACAAGTGCCTCCTCCTCCTCCTCTTCTTCTTGGATGACGACAAATGAGTCGCTCCTTGAGTGGGATCTCTTACTGTGCTTCTTTTACTGCTTGTTTTCCCTCTCTGGCGATTTTCCAGCAGCAGACCCCTTGCCTTCATCAGGTTTACATTTCCACAGCAGCATATTTGGCGACTTTGAAGTCGAACGACCCAGGGACGATTTGGAGTCTCTATCCTTTAGGGCAGTTGGAGTCATGCTGTAACATGAGCCGCAATGCACCACAGCATGGTGGGCACTGAGGCCCAAACAGACAAATTCCATGGAGGTTGGTTAATGACATTTTAGCTCTGCAATCAAAGTACTTTTTAAAACCTAAAGGTTTTGGAGTCGATATGCTAAAAAAAGAATACAAAAAATGTAAAAAGGTGTATTTTAATAAAAAATAGATCAGAGTTTTCTATGAGGTGATTCAAAGTGGTGCCGAGCATTGTGCTGGGCACGCAGAAAAAAGAAACTGAGGTCATGGGGCGCCAGACGTGCCATTCGTACCAACGTCAATTCTCATCCAGTTCCGAAGCCAACGACTCAAGGACACTCTATGCCAGGCCGCTTAGAGTCCCTTGCTGGGAAAAGGTTTCTGAGAGTTCTGCAAAGCAAGAGAATATATCAAAGATGAGGAATCCGTGGAAGGACACTATCCATTAGAGCACAGATGCACAACATAGGACCAGCGGGCCTAGTATGGAGCCGCAAGCTGCTTTTTTTGAGGCCCCCCGCAACGTGAAAGACTTTCCTAATGAGGGCAGCACAATAGCAACAACGGCTGCCCTCCATTAGGAAAGTCTTTGTTTGCTGGGCCGGGAAAATACTGATCCTTGACTGGTTCAGTACATTCACTACGTAGCTCTTACGAGCCACGTAGTAGTGCGTCTGACGCACCAGTAGAGGGGCATCACTGCGGCTGGCGTGGCTAATCAGGCTTGTTGCTGGAAGGCATTTCAGCCTCATCAGACCAGCCACAGAACAAGTTAGAAAGTGGTCTGCCCGCCCACGCACACCAGCTCGTTGGCCAGCTTGCCTGCCTGCCTCTTTTCCAGTAAGCCAGCCAGTCAGCCTGCCTGCCGGCCTTCCCCCGTACCCCCGCCCCCACTCCCTCTCCCCACCCCCCCCAAAGATCACCTGCTCGCCTGCCTTCCAGCTTGTCTGGCCTCCTGCCAGCCCACCTACTCTTCCAGGTAAGTGCATTTTTGTTTGGAGGGGCTGGCGGTGCTCCAGGGATGGCTTTTAGGTGGGGGGGGGGGGATCATGGTGTTTTGTTGGGAGTTGAGGGGGCATGGGGATGGCGCTTGGTTGGGTGTGGGGGTCATGGACAGCACTTTTGGTTGGGGGTTGGGTTCATGGGGATGGCGTTTGGTTGGGGGTGGGGGTGCCCCATGGGGCATAGCTTTTGGTTGGAGGTGAGGATCATGAAGAATAGCTTTGGGCTGGTGGTGGGGACCATGTAGCATAGCTTTTGATTTGGGGGAGGGGTTGCAGGGCATAGTGATTGGTTGGGGATGGGGCATAGCGTTTTGGTCGGGGTGGGGGTCATGGGGCATAGCATTTGGTTGGGGGTGGGGGTCATGGGGCATAGCTTTGGGTTGGGGGTCATAGCGTTTGGTTGGGGGTGGAGGCCATAGGACATAGCATTTGGTTTGGGGGTGGGGGAAAAGGGGCATAGCTTTTGGTTGGGGGATGGGGTTATGGGGCATAGTGTTTGGTCGGGGTGGGGGCCATAGGGCATAGCATTTGGTTGGGGCTGGAGGTCATGGGGCACAGTGTATGGTTGGGGGATGGGGGCCATGGGGCACAGCTTTGTAGTTGGGGGGTGGGAGCCATAGCTTTTGGTTGGGGAGTGAAGGTCATGGGGCATAGCTTCTGGAGAAGGGCTGTAATCACAACTTTCTTCAGATTCTTTTGTTGTTCAATTGTATTCTGTGTAGATTTTTTAGCCTGTTTTATTTAAACAAAGAAAGCAGCTTTTGTTTCATTTCACTCCTTCACGCACAGCAGCTTTACAGGTCCCTTTTTACTTCTGCTTTGTAGTGAGTCCTGATTGGACTAGTGCGATACGATGTGTCATTTAACTAGGAGGTCAAGGCGAACGTGCAGCAGTCAAACACCGGATTCTCGCAAAAGTCAAGCCAGTCTCCGCTTGTCTGCTGTAAGTCTGCACTGTGGATGCCCCCCGCTTGTCCGGGACCACTAGCCCAAACAAGTTTACTGTCACTTGCTCCTTAAACAATGGTCTACCTCTGGGGTAGAATTAAATTGCAGATGACTCTTATGAGACTCCTGTTAACACTGCCCTCCACGCCTACTTGATTAGTACGTGTTCTTTGGCAGCACATACATTTGAAATGTTTTGTTATCTTCAGGAGCACGACCCGGATATGGTCTGTGTTATGGAGTTGTGGGTCTACCCCACATCAGACACCGATACTGTCCACATTTTGCATAGGGGCTGTTCAATCCTACATGTGGATCGAGACTCTGCCCACCCTGCGGGAGGCATGACTTTTCACTTTAAGGATAACCTTGAGTGCTTACTCATACCATTGGCATTAGACATCAAGCTGAAAGCAATGCTCATCTTGATGGCTTTTCTCCATCTGTTGTACTTCATTTGCTTATTGTATATCGCCCTCCCTCGTCGAGCTTCTCCTCATTTGAAAAAACGTATTTCGCCATGTTCTCTGATCTGGCTTTAATGTATAGTAATTTGAGTATTCTTGGGCACTCTAACATTTGGATGGACTCTCCTCAGGATACGGTGGCTGTATATCTTTTAGCAAATATGGAAAATCTATCTTTATATCAATGTGCCATTGGTCCCACGCAAAGGAAGGGGCACTCTTTGCCTTCATTTTTGCACCTCCTTAGTTAGGCCGTGTCTCGCCAGTCTGTCTTTAAGCTGGTCTGATCAATATTTTATTACTTCTGAAATCGGTCTACCTTCACCTTGTGGTGTGCCTGCTTAATCTAAGACAATGCAAAGAAAGTGGAACCTGGTATAGCCTTCTGCCTTGGACACACAGATCATCACAAACTCCCATAGACCCTTTTCCTATTACCTTCGCCACTAAGTTAGCTCATCTCAGCCTGTTCTGAGGCTGCTGAATGTCTAGCACCCAAGAAATGGGTTTGAAAATCTGCTCAACCCTCAGCTCCTTGGTATTCCACCGAGCTTCGTGCCATTCGGTCTGTAGTATGTCAAGTGGAATGCAAATGGCACGCAAAGTATGATCCCTCGCTTTTATCATAATGAGCTGCAAGAGGCAAAACTGAGTTATTACGCAGATGTTATTTAATCTGCAGTCAATACTCCTAACAAGTTTCAAACAGTCAAAGATTTTCTTTCTCCGTGACTAGCACCTACAGTGCCAACCTCACACAATCTGAGATAATCTGTCTACATTTGGGAGAATATTGGAGGCCTTTCACGCTCTGTTGATTGAGTTTCTGTTCATTCTTCACCTTCTGCAAAATGCTGTGATTCACCATCCTTTGACTCCTTTAAGTTGACAAATGGTTTGACTATTGGTTTAGCCATGATGGGGCAATCATCATCTCTGCCTGATGATATTCTGTTTGCTTTTTTAAAATCTATATTCTACTCTATTGATACAAGTTTAGAAGAGGCGATAAAATCGTCTCATCTATGGGCAAATTCTGTCAGCTTTGAAACATGCGCTGGTGATACCATTGTTTAAAAAACCTACTCTAGATGCGGCCCAACTTTCTCATTATTTCCCTATTTCCCTATTTACCTCTTTTTATGAAATTGTTAGAGTCAGTGTATGCCTCAATTTATGTCCTTTTTAGAAGACCATCATATACTCGATCATTTTCAACTAGGTTTTTAGCCTCATATGGGCACTGAATATTTTTTGGTATCAGTAGGGGATGATCTAATGCTTATTAGGGATAAAAGCGGAGTGGCAGAGCTAATTTTGTTACACCTATCTGCCGCCTTTGATACCATTGATCATGCTACACTCTTGGAGGCAGGTATCTCCGGTTTGGTACTCTAATGGTTCCAGGCCTTTCTGGCATCATGTTTACAATATGTTTCATTACCAACTTTCAAATTGTCTCCAGTTGCAGTTTCTTCTGGAGTCCCCCAGGGCTCTACTCTGTCTCTGTTACTTTTTAACACCTTTATGTTTTTCCTATGCTGATGACACCCAGATTTTATGCTATCTCGATTTGGAACGTGAAGAAACAGCTACATGGTTAACATCCTGTCTTGAAGCTGTGGGGGATTGGATGAGCCACAATTGGCTGAAACTTAACAGAGACACGACTGAAGTTCTGTTGTTAGGCCCAGTGGGTTCCTCAGAGCTTTGAACAAATGATTTTTGGAAATCGACCTTCGGGCCTTTACCAATCCTATCTCAAACAGTAAAAAATCTTGGTATTAAAATCTCAGCCTCTTTATTAATGATATGATATATGATATGATATGATATGGCATTTGTAACGTGCCTATACACAAGTGTTTCAAGGCGCGATGAGGCAGGGAGGGGGGAAACAAGGGGAGGACAGACAACGATCCTACTAGGCCAGGTGTCATTCAGATCGTGCAAGTGCAGGGGTAGGGGGAAGGAAGAAGTGCAAGGGAAAGGGGAGGGGGGGGGAAGTGCCATACAAGAAAAGGGCCAGCTGGTGGCAAGTGCAGGGTAAGTGCAGACAAGTGCTGGGAAGGGGGGGGTTGTAGGGATACAGAGACAGTCCCGCAGTGCAGGGGTTGCCAGGGAGGCAGTGCAAGTGGAGAGTGGCTGGGCCCAGGACCGAGGTCGGTGAGAGTGGCCCAGTTGCAGATTCAGTGCAGTTTCAGTGAAGAATTAGCAGGGGAGAGGGAGAGAGAAAGCAGAAGCAAAGCAGAAGGTTTTTAGGTGCTTCCGGAACCGGAGATGGTTCTCCTCAAATTTCAGGGAGGCAGGAAGGCTGTTCCAGAGAGAGGCCCCTGCCGCGGAGAGAGATCTACCACCAGCTTGTTGCTTCGAGAAGAGGCTGACCCTGAGGGAGTTGGAGACGGATGAGCGAAGGGCCCGGGAAGGAAGATATTTAGGAAGAGAGAGTTGAAGGTATTTAGGCCCCAGGCCCCAGAAGGCCTTGTGGACAATGCAGAGGGTTTTGAACTTTATCCTCGCAGCCACTGTGAGCCAGTGTAGAGATTTCAGTCCTGGAAGGATACGGTCCCTGGGCTTGAGGCCAAGGAAAATTCTCGCAGTTCTGTTCTGGATGAGTTGCAGAGGGCGGAGAGTGGAGGCAGGCAGATTAAGATAGAGGCTGTTACAGTAGTCCAGCTTTGAGAGAACCAGGGCTCGGGAGACAGTGAGCTTCTGGGGGAAGGAAAGGAAGGGAAGAATACCTCTGAGGAGGTGCAGCTGGTAATGTGACTTCTTAGAGACGTCAGATATATGAGGAGAGAAGGAGAGTGTGGAGTCGAAGATGACACCGAGGTTTTTTGCCTTGCAGGTAGGAGCAGGAAGAGGGCCAAGAGAGGCCGGCCAGAGAGCTGCAGGGAAGGAGGGAGTGGGTGTGCCGATGAGTAGAATCTCAGTCTTACTGGCATTAAGGCAGAGGTCATTGGCGGCACACCATTCCTGGATAGCAGACAGTCAGAGATGATGGAAGGAGAGGAGGAGGCCGAGAGTAGCCTGAAAATGAGCGGGGTATCGTCCGCATAGCACTGAAAGTTGGGGCAGAGAGCGGCGATGCGGTGGGCAAGGAGTGCCAGATACTGGTTGAACAGCCAGGGAGAGAGATTGGATCCCTGGGGGACACCACAGGTGGAGAAAAAGATGTCAGAGAGGAAGGACCCCAGTTGGACCTGGGAGGGACGATTGGAGAGGAAAGATGTCAGCCACGCCAGAGCCTGACCAGTGATACCCAGGTTATCACAGAGACGGTTGAGCAGGATGGCATGGTTGACAGTGTCAAAGGCAGAAGAGAGAACGAGCAGAATGAGAACACACAGAGTGTTGGAGTCGAGGTTCAAGAGCAAGTCCTCACGGATGTTCAGGAGAGCAGTTTCCGTGCTTCTGGCAGCTCTGAAGCCAGATTGATGGTCATGAAGACTACCAACAGATTCAGCATGGAGGTTAAGCTGGGAGATGGCCAGTTTCTCCAGGAGCTTGCCCAGGAAGGGAGTGATGGAGATGGGGCGATAGTTAGCCGGGCAGGAGGGGTCAGAAGAGGGTTTCTTAAGAAGAGGGTGCACAGGGAGTGCTTAAGGGGGGATGGGAAGACTCCAGAGGCGAAGGAGTGCTTGCAAAAGTCAGCCAGGGCAGGAGCCAGGGAGTCGATGTGGTCCTTGATAGTTTTGGAAGAACAGGGGTGAACCTGTTTAGACAAGACTTTCATAGATCGGATTTGTCTGGAAACCTCATCAGCAGAAAAAAGGGGAAAGGCAGAGAAGGAGGGAGGAGGGGTGGCTGCAGAAGGGCAAGAGGAAGAGCCGGGAAGAGAGGGAGGGAGGTGATAGGAGGAAAGTGAGGACAGGATGTCCTGAGTTTTAGAGATGAAGTGAGAGGCCAGTGCAGTGCAGAGGGCCTGGGAGGGGACAGGAGAGGTAGAGACTGCAGCAGGGTTGGCAAGCTCCTTGCAGATTTTAAAGAGTTCGGCCGAGTTGTTAGATGCCGCAGAGATGCGGGCTTGGATAAGGGCTCTCTTCTTGGTGAGAAAGGAGAGACGGTATTGCCTTTGGAGCAGGCGGCAGGCCAGTTTGTCAGAGGAAGAACATAAAGCATGCAATTTCCTCTCTGCCACCCTGCACTTGCGTTTTAGGGTGACGAGATCCGAGTCATACCAGGAGTTACATTTGGCTTTGGGCTTCAGGTGGATTCTCATGACGGGGGCAAGGATATCAAGAGTATCAGATATAGCAGAGTGGAGCATGGAGAGGGCTGTGTCAGGGTGGGAGTCAGCCGAAGGGGGAGGGAGGGGCGAGAAGGTGTCAGTGAAAGCCTCAAATGACACACGCTTCATGGGTCGGATGACCGAGAAGGTGGGTGGCAGTGAGGAGGGTGGCTTTGCCTGTGGGGTAGGGAGGGTGAGGTGGGAGGATAGGAGAAAGTGATCACTCCAGGGGAGAGGAGTGGAGAGAGTGACGGAGAGGGGAAGGTCAGAAGAGATCAGAGCATCAAGAGTGTGCCCTGCAGAATGGGTAGGCCCAGGCGGGAGAATAGAGAGAGAGAGTCGCAGAGGTCACGAAAGAGTCCCGTGGGGGGACAGGAGGCATCCAAGTGGATGTTGAAGTCACCAAGAATGAAGAGTTGAGTGGTTGAGGACAGGAGTGAGGAGGATAGGTCAGCCCACTCAGAGAGGAAGGAGGAGATTTGACCAGGTGGCTGATAGATAGTAGCCACGGTAAGGGAATGGCTAGGAGAGAGAGAGCGTCAGCAGACAAGACACTCAAAAGAGGAGTAGGTCTGCGTAGGAGTGACAGTGGCAGGAATCCACTCAGGGAAGATAAGGGCCCCACCCCCCCTGCACGGTTGGGCCTGGGCACGGAGAGGATCTTGTAACCATCAGGTAAGAGCGTGTCAAAGCTGGTGACAGAGCTGGCCGTGAACCATGTCTCAGTGAGACTGAGGACGTCAAGGTCCAGTTCCTCAAGAAGGTGACAGATATCAGAGGAATGCTTGATTGCACAGCGAGAGTTAAGAGTGGCAATGAGGAGAAGGTTGCCATCCTTGAAGGACTTCCGGGGAGGGGTACAGATCAGAGGTACGCCCTGCGGAGGTGTAGAAGCGGGAGGTGAAGGAGCACGAGAGGGGGCAGGGAGGGAGGGTAGAGGCAAGGTAGCCGAGGACAGAGGAGGAGGGACAGCAGGAGAGGAAAGGAAGTTGATGAGGCGTGGGAAGCGTCTATCAAAGAGGTGAAGGTTGGCCTGAGGGCCTTGGACCAAGACGGTCCCATTAGCGCAGACATTAATGATGGCCTTAGAGGAGTGGAAGGAGGCCAAGAGGACATCCCAACGGGTGCCGCCATTAATGGGAGAAGAGGAGAAAGGAGAGAGCACAGAGACCATATGAAGGGTCCATAGGTCAGGCGAAGGCACGAAAAAGAGGATGTCAGTGAGAGTTTCCTTGGAGCAGGCACTAGTGTAGGTGTCAGCGATAGGGAGGCCTGGGTTGGAGACCAGGATGTCCTTTTTAAACTTTTTCCTACCAGATTTAGTGAGGAGAGCAGGATAGTCAATAGAGAAGCAGTTAGAGAAAATAGGCGAGATGGAGAGCACCATGGAGTAGGAGGGAGTGGGGGGGGGGGGGAAGACAGACGATACGAGAGCACGCAGGCAGGAAGTGAGCGGCAAGCCCAAGTTTACCACATTTCAGAACAGTAAAAAGCGTATTAGGTACAGAGGCCACCTAAGTTTGAGAATCCTGCGAGGGGAGAAAAACCCTATTTTACCACATTTCAGAACAGTAAAAAGCGTGTTAGGTACAGAGGCCACCTAAGTTTGAGAATCCTGCGAGGGGAGAAAAACCCTATTTTACCACATTTCAGAACAGTAAAAAGCTCAGGGTAGTTCTAACAGTGGAGGCTCAGGGCAGTTCTATTTGTAGTGCTGGCTTCTTCAAACTTAAAACTGTTGAAGAAAGTAATGCCATACATTCCAAATAGTTTTCATGACAATGTCATAGCTGCACCATTAACGGCAGCCTTGAATACTGCAATGCAATGTTTGGTGGCACAGCCTTCCTGTCTACTAAATCGCCTGCGGGTGTTGCAGAATGCTGCTGTCTGCCATTATTTATGTATTTGGATTTATTACAGCACACAAAACTCTCAGGTATCTAGGCGCTAGTTACATTGAGGGAAAAAGACGAAGGGGGAGCTGGTGTGGGAATGTATTAGGAGGAGTGATGAGTCTTAGGAGGAGCCAAGTCTAAGTTTCTGCAGAAGGTCCACTAGGCCGGTTCTTTTCGGAGTGCTGGAGTGAGATTGTTCCAAGGTTTGGCGGCCACGACCGTGAAGCATTTACCTCCCACCGAGAGGCGATTGAAGCTAGAGGATCTTCAGGAAGTGAGAGTTTGCAGAGCTAAGAGGTCAGGCGGGGTAGTATTTCTCTATGCAGCTTGAGAGGTAGGTCGGGAAGTGTTGGAGAGACATTGATGGACCAGGGACAGTGATTTGAACGTAATCCTTTCTCAGATGGGCAGCCGATGTGCATCTCTCCTGGCTTTTGAAATGTGGTCAGATTTAGAGAGACCAATGGCCGCTCATAGAGCATTGTTCTGAATCGTTTGAAATTTGTTCAGGTTGCGCTCAGACGTACCGGGATATAAGGCGTTGCCACAGTCGAGATTGTCTCCTGTGATAGCTCTTGCAATGGAGAGGCGGTTGGGAATGGAGAGGAAGGGCCTGCTGGCATGAAGCAGTTTGTCTGTGTAAGCCGCAGACAAGGCGATCGAGTTCACTTGTTGCAAAAGGTCAAGGTTAGAGTCCAGGTAAACGCCAAGGGTCTCGTCAGTAGCAAAGCCAGGGATTCTATTTCTGTCAATGGTAAACTCCTTGTAGGCTGGGTCAAAGTTGCGTAATGTGGAATGGGAGCAAACAATGAGGATTTTGGTTTTATCATCATTGCAGCAGAGTAAGTGAGAAGCTCCTAAATGACATTTACAGTCAAATACAAGCCTAGATGGCCAACCATGGCCTTTGTCTCAACAATGACAAAACCAAGATCCTCCTTATTGGCTCCAAACTAAGACTCCGTAAACTAGGTTCAAAATATTCCACATTCTCCATTGATGGCAACCATATCAAAGTTGACAAAGAAGTGTTAGGCAGAAACCTGTGCAGTTCCCTCTGGGACCACTGCAAAAGATTTAAGACTACAGGTGTTGGCAGTAAACCCACTTGGTAGCAGTCCGCACCACACAGATTCACTGTGGTAGCTGTGGCTGAGCAGTCAGACTTCCCTCAAGAAGAGTTAGGCAGTATATAGAGGATACGCAATAGGTACAGAGGCACAGTAGTACAAACAAACACTGACCAGAGCTAGGTGTAAAAGTATAAACTTATTTATTAAAGACACACTCATAAATTACACTAGCACAGAGAAAAGGTAAGAAGGTCAAAACACAGTTACTATTACTCATATGTACATCCCTAATCATTTGTTGGACAGTTCTAAGTTAACACCACTTATTTCCAACCAGAGGTGAGCGCTTAACGTTAGATGGTACTCCAACAAGTTATTAAAAAAAGGGAGGGAAAAGGCAGAAATAAAGAGAGCAGTAAGATAAAACACTTTTCACATAAGGTTAGCAAAGGCAGACAATGGTGGAACAAGGAAATTTAGTTTGGGCCGCTTTAGAGGGAGCCAGGCGAAAATATGCCCAAGATCACACACCGTCTCAAGTCTTTACAGGTGAGTAGAAAAGGTTTTACTACGTTTCCGAAAAGTTTAGTTAGGGTGTCCCAGGCCTACCCAGGGTCGAGAGCCGAGGACTAAATCTACCCCGTACAATCGGTGGCAAGGGAGGCCAGGCGGAACACAGTACCTTTAAAAGTGGAAAGGATCCTCCAGCGGTGGTAGTCGTTCCTGGTAGTGGGTGCAAGTCGCGGCGTCGTCCAGAGGAAGAGGTGATCTCGACGTGGAGGAAAGCTGAAGGTCGTTGCACTACCAGGGATGAGGCCAGCCGTGGAGTTTTCCGCACACAGAGGATTTTACCCCTCTTTCGCGGTTGAGGTAAAAAGTGGTATCCCGATTGGCGGAGTGCTTGGCACAGGCCAGGCGGCCACGAGATGCTTCGGGACGGCGAAAAGAAGGCAGCAACTGGTTGTCCCCACCAGTTAAGGGAAGAAGACTCTCCGGCGGGAGATCTCCTCTGTCGTCGGGAAAAGTGGTGAGACGGTTCCGCAGGGCTCCACCGGTGGTGTCGTCTTGGCAGGTCGGCTCAGCTTCTCCCTCTTCGGCTTCTTAGGTCCTGTGGCGACTTCTGAAGAACCAGTCCCAAAAACCCTGCTTTTATGCAGCAAACCCCCATTCATGCAGCCTAGCTGTCACTCAAACATGCTAAGTGGTGAGCGGGGTGGCTCACCACTTGGGCCAATCACACAAGAGTGCGACATGAGTTGGCAAGGCAACTCAGTCCAGGGTGCCTAAACCCCCTCCCACACCCCCTGTGGTACCCAGACAGAATGGAACCACTTTGGAGGGCTTCTGTGCAGAAGCCCGCCAAAAGTGGAACAAAGGCTCGACTCGGGTTCAGGGTTACTGAAGTGAACCTAGATGCCATTTTGGTGGCGAGTACTGGCGAAAAATCCCAACCGGTGAATTTATTTTAATTAAATAACCCGGCGGTATCTTTAACATTGCACCAAAAAGTGGTGCATTAAAAACAATGGGAAATCCCATTGGGAAATATTCCGGTGGAATATTTCCGTGGTATCCACTGCCACCAGCCAGAACTCGGCGAGGGGGGACGGGACAGTACCCCCTCGACAACAGACCCAGGGGCAATCTAATTGCCCCTACCAGTACTTCCACAGTAAGATGGTTTGTACTGGTTAAGTTCCTAAGTTTAGACTAGTAAAGCTAATGGTAACTTTACTGACCCAGGGAGACAGTAGTCAGTCCCAGGGTGTGGAGTCTATGTTTGGGGGTCTCTATGACACCCCTGTGTTACTGCACTGAGGGTGCTGTGTAACACACATTCCAAAAACCAATGATGGCCTATGGGGAAAATTACCCCCTAGCCCATAAGCACATAACAAGTCACAGAAAACACTCTCAAATCATGTCCAGGAGTGAGGGTAAAAGAGTCTCACTCCTGGCAGGAGAAAAAAATAAACCCCAAAAAATCCAGCACAGCTGCTGGGGGACTCACTAGGTTAGGAAATTCAGCCTGAACAGAGAATTCTCCCTAACAAGAAGCAAAGACTCTAGGTTTTTACCTAGACTCGGCGCTAACTCTCCTAAACAAATCAACGCCACCTCATCCTCCACGGCCTATACTACCAAATTAATTAATGCTTTCAGACCTGTTCTAAACACAGATAGTTGCCTCACACTAGCAAGAGCTCTCATAATGTCCAAGGTGGACTATTGAAACACCTTATACCTAGGTTCCAGCAAGAGAAACATGCACAAGCTACAAGTAATGCAAAACAATGCGCTGCAAGCATCCCTCAACATTCTTTGCTCCAATCACATCTCTCAAACCCGCCGCAATACCAATTGGCTCCCTATCAAGACAGGATAACCTTCAGAACGCTAATGTTCACACACAAGTGCCTCAACAACTCAACCACTAAATACCTTATGAACAAGTTCTCCAGAAAATAATCTTCTAGACCCACTAGAGCTAACCACGCTCACTGCCTAAACATTCCTAAATTCAAACTTACTAAAGCCTGGGACTCCAGTTTCCCAGTACTCGCAGCCAAAACATGGAAAAAACTACCTGCAGAATTCAGAACCGACCCAGTTTTCCTCTCATTTCGGAAGAAAATAAAAACTTGGCTCTTTTCCCTGTCTAACTGACCATGCTGCCTCATATACCTCTGAACATTCCCTTGCTACCCACTGACATGACCTCAGATCTATAACCCCTGTCTGAACTAATTCTGCTCAAACACCAGACGTCTGGTGCATTTGTATAATCTGTATGCTATACTGTAAATTGCAAGATATTGGAAATTGTATAACTGATTGTAAATGTTTGCACTGCTGCCTGTTGGATATTATTGTTTCATAATGTGTATTCTGTAACCATGTATCCAAGAACTGCGTCCAGTTACCCCTGGGTTAGGCGCTCTATATAAGCAAATAAAACTAACAAACAAACAAAGCTACCCAGTTTTGTATAACGTCATACACTGAGTTTATGGTGGCTGAGTTCTGAGGGTAACAACTGGAAAGGGGGATAAGGAGCTGCATACCGTTGGCATAGTTCGTGTGGGAGATGCTGAGCAGGTCAAGGTGGTCGAAGAGGGGTTTTGTATAAATGTTGAAGAGGGTGGGGGAGAGGCAGGAGCATTGGGGAACTCTGCAGGTGATGGGAGCAGGTGCGGCAAAAACATTGCAGTTGCCAAGAGTATTGCATACGGCCTTGCCTTGCCAAGTTGCCTTGCCAAGAGTATTCCCTACGGCTGTTCGGTTACAACTGTTAGACGCGACCTTCATTGGCTTCCCGTCATAGCTCGCATTAAATTCAAATCTCTCTATATCATTCATTGTGCCTACGATGACAAAGACGGTCTTTCTCTGCAAAAGAAATGTCAGCCTTACAGTCCTGGGAGGGCACCAAGTTCTGTTTCTTCTTTTCTTCTTGCTGTCCCGCTGCTTAATCAGGAACTTTGTGGTGAGCCTGCCTTCTCTGTGGCAGGCCCCAAACTGTGGAGCTCGGTCCCTGTGGCCCTTAGAGGTATTTCTGATTTTAATCAATTCAAAGCCCGTCTCAAAGCCCATCTGTTTATGCAATCTTGTAGCCTGCCTATTGGTATTCTTTAAGCACCATGATGCCTTTGATGAATTACTACATAGATAGATTTATAGATAGATGACGGGGACGTGGGGCACAGTGTGTGGATGGGGGCTAGTGGGCATAGTATTTGTTTGGGGGGGCCATGGGGCATAGCTATAAGTTGAGGTGGGGTCATGGGGCATAGCGTTTGCTTGGTATGGTAGGGAGCAATAGGGAGGGGCCAGGCCCAAGCCATTGGAGGAGGTGGGGGGGGCTACGGCCATGTCATTAGTGGAGAGCATAGGGAGGAATCAGGGCTATGCTTTTGGAGGGGAATGAGGGGGGAATCAGGGCCATGCTGTTTGGTGGTGGGCATGGGACATGCCATTTGGTATGGGTGACTGTGGGGTGGTGCGAGCCACGTGTTAAATAAGATTTTAACTTTAGAGCTAAATCTACCTCACTTGTGAAAACCCCAGAACTTTTTGCAGGAGTGGTAGATAATGTTCCCTATACCCCAGTGAGGGGAACCTTTTCCCACACTCTCAGATCCTTTTACCCTTTTTATGGGAGTCACATTTAAGACTCCATAGTGTCCATTTAATTTTATACTCTGACAACTTTTGGGATATACCTTTTTATTGTTACAGGGCTGCACTTTGGGCTCCCCTTTTAGTTTCTCTGGCTAACCTTGTGATAACTACAGTTCCCAAAGGTAGAAGGGATATTTCTATCCCTTCTACATTTTGTTAGGTGAAACCAGCACAGCCCACCTTATGGGGAGTGCTGGGGAGATGCAATGTATCCCCTTTCTCACTAGCACTGTAACAATTCTGTTACAGGGACAAACTTAGCTTAAATGGCTGGTGGCAGTGAACCTTTTGACAAATGCAGTGCACATTTACTGCAGGCTGTTTTCACGGCTGCGGTATAGGCACCCATGGGTGCCCATTTTACCAAAGCGGCCCCTGTTTTATTCTTTTGCCATTGTTGTGCTTCTTGGATCTTCCCCTGTCCTCCAGGGTGGGGAAGTCCTTTGTGTGAGTTATATCTTTGCAGGAGACCTCAGTGAAGCCCACCCATGCTCCAGAGTGTCTGCGAATGAAGGAATAAAGGGAGGAATCCAACACGCTGCATCCGTTTGTACAATCCCGAAAGCTGAAGAGTTAGTCGACCACTGGACCTGAATCCAAAGAGGAAGAAAACACATCTGAGATAGTTTCCAGCGACCGGAGAGCCTGCTGTGCAACTTGTGTCTGCCGTTACCCTTCCTTCCAAGCAACCTGGGGACTTAGAAAACGACAACCCTGACCCAGAGCCTGGTGAGATCCACTGACTCAAGAAGACCTGCACTTTGAGCCATCCCACGTCGTGCTGCGACCTTGCAGGCTGCAATACCCCAATACCCCAATACCCTGTGACCTCGAGCCATTGTACGGTGCATGGTCTTCGGAATTCCGAATCGAGCTGAAACTTTAGTGGTAACCTGCTGGACCTCCAGAGGCGCGATTCCAGTCCTTGAAGTCACCCCAACAGAGTGCTGGACCAGATTAGCGACACAAATCCAATCAGCAATATTCAGTCTTCTGCTGGCTCCTGAAAAGGGTGCTAAAACCACAGAGCTGCTTCCAGCCATGAAGAAACTCTTGCCTGGAGCCTTCCCCAGTGATCCTTGCTGAAAAATCCCTTCCAAAGTCCTGTCTTCAATCTTCATGACAAAGGAATCCATTGACCAGGTTTTTGGCTGCGGGTCCTGAAGTCTCCCCCACTGCAACTCTACTTCCGTGCTAAGGTACTATGTTGGCTGGGGTATTTACCTATCTTAAGCCTTTGTGATTCCTGTGTAGCTTTGGGGTGTTACTTTTGATTGGGAGTTCTCTCATCCAGTTCACCCAGGCCCACTGCTGATATCCTCCTAGGGTGTCTTCTCAGAAGTCCCAAGACCCTTTCAGCCTTTCTAAGTGTAAGACTTACCTGTTTGAGCAGTCTTTTTGAGCAGCCTTCCTTAGGAACTCTTGACTTTCGTGCCTATCCTGAACTGCTTGTTGGACACTACAGACTTAGAGACCCTCCTTCTGCCACTGAGAACACTTGTGCTCCAAGAATAAGGGAAATGCTTTCTAAGGATTGGGCATGTTAACTAGAAAAGAGAATACATGTTTAAAAGTGTACTTACTTGCAAGAGTTGGTTGGTAACTGTAACTCTGAGAGTGGGCAGTTACAAAAGTTCTTACTTACCTTGAATGTGTTCTGCCATTCTGAAAAGTACATGCAAGATTATTTTACTCACCTGTGAATTGGTTGTGCCTCTTTCGGAAGTGCAAACTGTATTGCTCTAGGGAATGTGTTCGTAGTGGCCTGGACGTTTCCACTCCTGTATGAGTATCTTCCAGTCTCCGTCATTCCTCACGTGATCAGGAGGTTGAGAAAGTTCGGGAAACACATGATCCTAATTGCCCCGAATTGGGCCAGGAAGACTTGGTACCCGACCTTCTGGACATGTCAATCTGTCCTCCAAATAGGTCTTCCACTAAGAGGACCTTCTCTCCAAGAGGTGGGTCAGGTTCTCCATCCAGAGGTGAAAACACTCAGCTTTCGCGCATGGTTTCTGAGAGGCTGAGATACAAGGATTGGCACCTCAAGAATGACGTAATGGAGATTTTGCTTTCGGCCAACAAAGTCCTTGTACCGTTGCCGTTGAAACAAATTCTGCAACTGGTGCAGGGACAAGAATGTAGACCCTTTTCTGTGCAAAACACCTGATGTGTTATCCTTTCTACTATCCTTAGCCCATCTGGGACTCCATGTTAGAACTATTAAAGACTATTTGACTCATGTCCTTTAAGGTTGTTAACCTTTAAAGCCATTCTCTTGGTAGCTCTCACTTCAGCCCGTAGAGTGAGTGAGTGAGTAGCAGGCACTTTCATCCAAGCCACCCGTTACTATCTTCCATAAGGATAGGGTTGTTATAAGGGTTAAACCTTCATTTTTACCCAAAATAATTTCTCATTTTCATGTAGGACAGACAATTATTTTGCCTTCTTTCTATGCCCCACCTCATCCTGGCAAGGAGTTCCAGGCAATACAGACACTAGCTGGTGATCCCTCGATAGAGATTAAGGCTGCAGACAAGGGCGGGGGTATAGTGATCTGGGAAGCAACCAAATATGGCCAAGAAGTCTTGTGACTTATGTCTATCCCAGGCCACTATACTCGGATTGCCCATGATCCATCTAAACCTATCAAGGACAAGATTCTGGCACTCACAGAGGAAGGTAACCATGCAGGGTTTCTTTCGACAAAAGAATCTGAATACATTAACTTTTCAGAGGGCCAACCTCCCTGTTCTACATCATGCCAAAAATACATAAAAATATTGAAAATCCTCCAGGTCGGCCCATAGTCTCCGGCTGTGGTTCCTTACATGAGCCTATATCTAAATACATCGATTTTTTTATAAACCCTTGGCCATGGCTACTCCAACCTTTTTACTGGACTTGCGTGATGTAATTAACCTTGTCGAATTAAGACCATTTGATTCATCCACACAAATACTGGTCTCTCTAGATATCGAGGCGTTATATACAAACATAACCAAAGAAAGAACAATTCTCAGTTTAAGAACAATTCTAGACAGGAGACCACCCCCTCATATTGTGCCAACAGAATTCCTGTGTAAAGCAGCTCAATTGGTCTTGACCAATAGCTTCTTTAAATTCAAGGAAGAATTTTTTCTACAAAGCAAGGGTACGGCCATGGGGTGTACCTTTGCCCCAAATTTGGCCAGCATTTGTATGTCTCTACTTGAGGAAGAAACATTTTTACACACTTCCAACCCGTTTAGAGAAAAAAAATCAAGATATACCGTCGATACATCGATGATATATTCATGATCTGGGAGGGATCCATGGAAACATTGCTGTCATTTGTGGAATGGCTCAACAAAGTAGACAGACATCCATTTCACTTTTGAGTATTCCACCTCGAGAATTGCATTCCTGGATCTATCAATCTTTTCTGATGGAGGTGTCCTCCATACTGAATTACACAGAAAAGCCACCAAAAGAAATGCAACACTAAAATATGAGAGTCAACATCCGGTAAGTCTTCTGCGTAGTTTACCATACGGCATGTTCTTGCGATTACGCTGCAATTGCACAGACATTAATAATTTTACAAAACATGCCCTGATCTTGGAACAAAGGTTATTGGAACGTGGATACCCTAAAAGTCTCATAAAACAATCCAGAAAAAGAGCCCGCTTTGCAAATAGAGAGGCCCTACTGTTACCTAAAGCCCGGCTACAGAAAAAAGAACTAGTATGCGTGTCAACTTTCTTCCAACACAGCGAAGCCATAAAAGGCAAAATACTAATAAACTGGCGCATTTTAAATGCATCAGGAACTATGTTGCCCAAACCTTTCTTCGCATTCAAAAAGAGTAAAATCTTAAAACAGAAAATCACATGTGCCAGTAGAAGCAATTCCAAACCCGCCATGATACGGGACTTTAATCAAAATCCGGTCTTCGGGCGTTACCCATGTACCACTTGTGTGGCTTGTAAATTTTGTAAAAAAACGACCTTGTTCTTTATGCAACAGAAAAATTGGGATCTCCCCATCTTCACGACTTGCAAAAGTAAAAATGTAATTTATGCAATTCTGTGCCCATGTCAAAAAATGTACATTGGAAAAACGACCCGGGAAGTGAGTACCCGGATCAATGAGCACCGATTGAAAATAAAAACTCGTAACCTCAATGCCCCGATGGTGATCCATTATGTGGAGATGGGCGACAAAGCAGATCAAATAGAATGGTTCTGTGTAGAAAAGTTCTTTGGTCATAACCCCACTCAAATCCTAAAAAATCTAGCCTACAAAGAAGAACTATGGATCTTTAATTTAAAAACATTGACTCAGGGGTTGAATACTTTGGAACCCTGGCATTCAGGCACATAATACTCTCAACTGATCTGTCCCATGTTGAACTCATGTTGTTTTATCTCCATTTGTACATATGCATTGGGTCAGTCATCAGTCCATACTAGATATGCTTCTCAACATGGATGCATTAATTATTTCTATTGGATATATTCCATTAGGCAGTTATGTTGTTCAACAGGACGATCGGATCAAGATGTTGAACAAATGCTACTTACACCAATTTTTTTTAAAAAAAAACTAATTGCTTACAACATGAGCTTCTTGAATGTTCCAGTCTGGTTTTTGACAACATTAATTGCTCATTTTAAAATCACGCCACGTAGCACCATTTTGTGGCTAATATGCAAGCCACGTGTATCAACGATCAAATGTCTTTTAGGTCCGTTTATACTGAACAACATTATCGTTAAGTAATTTAACTCCATAGTTGAGTAACCAGCGTAGGTTTCGTGATTTGGCCGGAGTGTTTCTGTTGCCTCGGCAACATGACTCACTTTGCCTTTGGGGCATGCCGCATGTCGCCGTCTTGTGACAGACGTGTGGGTGACGTGCATCGGTGGTCGTATATCTCCCCCGGGAGACCCCCCCCCCCCCGACTGCATGCCGAGCTACGTGCATTGCCTTGGTTTGGCTTTGTGCTTGGGCATTTTTGCAATGCAAGCCACTCGTGAGGTGTTTACTTTGAAGCCACTTCGCCTAGCATTCACAGGTGATTTATGCACGTGTCACGTGTACTAACAATCACGTGTTTCCTAGGGTGATCGTCATCCTATCAACGCGGTACAGCATAACCACGTGATAGGATGTCAGGTGCTTTTAACACGCCAGAATGATGACGCAGTTCAGATGCGCGTCTTTTGCTCTCCAGAACTGGCCGGAGATTACCCAAGTGTTTAGCTGGGCCTGCGGACTTCCGTTCCCGTTCCTGCCGCGGCTACCCACTCCAACGGTTGCCACCCCCAGGTAAGCACCTTTGTATCCAGCTACTGAATACCTTAATGGTATAATGCCCCCATTGTCAAGCGAGGCGTATGGGACATTCTAGTGAGGTTCCTAACTTTGGACTAGACATCTCAGACACTGGCTAATTTCACCAGCTGTTAGACGATTGGGGCCCATGCAAATAACGAGGGGTAACGTCCCAACTCATAGCTATGCCATTTAGGTTCGAATTATCAGTGGAGCACAATCCTTGATCCATTTCCTTAGTTGCTTTGTAGACGCTTAGACCTCTTCTGACACACAGATATTGCAAAAAGACATCTGTTGTGGCGCGCGAGTTCTCCAACCTGCACCACTCCAGCACCTGGACTTTCTCGGGTAATATAACAGTAGATGTGACCTTCGGGGTCGTTCTCTTCCCAAAATCCTTTGTCTTGCAGCCTTATGGGCCAATATGTTACTGGTTATCTTTTTTGGCCGGGGCCACTGATACAACTTCTTATAAAACCCTTACAGATTGGAGCCTAAAATTCAGCCATCTTGCACGCAGGATCATTAACCGGAACATTGCCAATTTGTACGGCAGTGTCTCCAGTTCCATACACATAAAATACAACGGATTGACTCCTGTTGCGGTTGCTAAGGTTGGTTTGTAAGTTTTCTTCCAAAAAGTCTTTTCTAGAGCTTTTCCCAACACCTTCATGTGGGCCTTGTTCTTTTGATCCTTTGGTGTGTATCTATCTTTCCATCACTTTTTGGTTCTACATCCATGACCTACACCGGCCTGACCCAGGGACACTGATTTTCTATGGTAGCACTCCTTCCATGACGCCTATAGTTTAACCCAAATGTGTATATATATATATATATATATATATATATATATATATATACACATTTGGGGGTTTTAGCAGGACAACAGCAGAACATTTTATGCCTGCAACTGAGCTCTGCGAAGTCATGCACTTGCACTTCCTTTCTGGCTTTCTTCTCTTTTTTCATTTGACTCCTGTTTTTTATATAGGGAACTGATGGTTCCATATTTGTTTTGTTTGTAGACTACTTGTAATCTCCTGATGAAGACGTAACAAAACCAACATTAATACGTCAAAACCGGTAGAGAAACCTAGGATAAGGCCACCTGTGAAGATTCTCTTTGGCCTATCCCAATTGCTGACCACTTATAAAATCTATTGTGGCCATGCACTATGTGTTTTGCTGACCACTTATAAAACCTACTGTGGCCTTGCACTATGTGTTTTGCACAAAACCTTTTTGTACAATAATTAAATTGTGGATGAATTGTTCTATTTGTTATATGTTTTCATCTTGTACTTATTGGGCCCTATATAACGAAGAATGTTTAGGACAAAGGCCCTGGCCCCCAGGCCACACACAAGCGAGGATGACCACCAAGCTGATAAAGGGCAAAGGGAAACAACCCACCATCAAGGAGTTCACCAAATCACCACAGGCGACGAAGGGGGCCAGCGGAAGGGCCCAAAACACTAGAGAAAACGAAAAGATGGCACCCAACAATCAGCAGATACTGGATACCATAGCAGATCTGAAAACATCAATGGGAAGCAGGATGGACACGGCCAACTCAGACCTGAGGACTGCACTAGAATTCAAAATTGATGCTTTGAGGGTGGATGTGAATCTATTACGGCAAGATGTTAGAGCCCTGGCTGAACGCACAGGGACCCTGGAAAAGGCAGTGAAGGATAACACAAGCTCATGCAAGACTAACGCAACAGACGTCCACGTGCTACAACAGCAGATGCACAATCTTGAAAACAGAGTGGAAGAAGCGGAAGGACGGGCCCGCAGAAACAATGTACGCATAATAGGGCTTCCGGAAGGGGAGGAAAACATGCTATTGCAAGAGATAACGAATGGTGTGTTGAGTCAAGGGTTTGCAGTGGAAAGAGCGCACAGGGCCCTGACCAGGAAACCGCCGCCGGGTGCCCCACCATGACCCATCATCGCAAAGATCCTGAATTATAAAGACAGAGAGAAGGTCCTGGAGCACTTCCGGAAGGGAGGTACAATCAGCAGGGAATCGGCAACTGTCACCGCATATCCAGACTACACACTCACGGTTCAAAGACAGCGAATGAACTATGGTGCCGTAAAGCAAAGGTTACATTAAGCGGGCTAGAAGTACATGTTGCTATACCTGGCAAAAATGAAGGTGCGCCTAAAGAATAAAGCTCTGCTTTTTTAATCACCGGAGGACGTGACTACATGGCTGGATTCCAGGAATTGTCCGGCGGGCACCGCAGAGCAGGAGGAGAAAGTGACAGAGAAATGAATGGGTGCCCCGCAAACACTGAGCCGAGATGGAAGAATATGATTAAAAAGTGATAAGTACAGCATACTTAAAGACACTGGGACTATATTATCGTAATGCATATATGGGAATGATGGGTTGGACCATATCGCCACTTTACAAGGAGAAGTCAGCGCAGGGCAGGAGGCAGCACCGAGGACATGCTACCTACCCCCCCTGGAGGTAGTTTAGTTGGGATACTCCTAGGACAGTATCCCCCTGCTGAGTACTGAGTACCGGTCATACCTGGAAAAGGGCTAGATGCAGGGTAGCCTGAGATCCAGGATGGAGCTGGGCAATTGTTTGGGGAGATGGGGACGCGAGGGGCGAAGGGAAGGAGGGGAGTTGTGGGATTTGTAGTGTTATTAGTTGGGAAACGAGCTTACACATGTGCGTGCCTACAGCAGCGCTTCTTACAGAGGATAAGGAAGGACAGAGGCGGGATGGGAGAGAAGGGACGGGACAAGGATGATAATGGGAGACCTTAGAATAGTAACCTAGAATGTCAGGGGACTCAACAGCTATCTGAAGAGAAATAAGGTGATGATGTGCTTGAGAAGGCAAAAAGTGGACATAGCCTTATTCCAAGAAACCTACCTCGTGAAGGAGAAACAAGAGGTGGTAAAGAAAAAGTGGAGAGGGACCACCATAGGAGCAACAAATTCGGCATATGCCAGATGAGTAATCATATGGGTGGCGCCACATGTGCCTTTCCAGATGCTGCAGGCTATGGTGGAGCTAGATGGGAGGATGGTAGTGATTCGGGGGCTGCTAGTGAATAGAGAACTGTGCATCATGAATACATACGCCCCTAACCAAGATACAGCGGCATATTTCAAGACACTATATAGTAAAATCAGCCCTCACCAGGTGGCGCGGTTATATGGCGAGGGGACTTCAATTTCACGCTGAACCCCAAAATGGACAGATCAGACACAAAACTGAGGAAACCAATCAGAAATTGGCAAGCTATAAGCAAGAACTAGAGGTTAAAAAGATTAGGAAATTCAGACGGGACACACAGGATTATAAACTCAATATAGTTCATAGTTGGCAAGCTTACTACGGTCACTATCCAAATAAACCTAATCACAATAATCCACGGAAAACAGGATCACCGTCGACTGGGAACACCTCATCGAAGCCTCCAGTACTGAACTAGAAGTTACACCAGACCAAGCGGCAGAAGCCACATCTGGACCATCAAGCACCTCTGCAAGCGATCCAGCTAACAAAGACGCTGTGGCTTTTTTAGGAAGAAGCCAGTTTGAAGAGGACAAAAGAAAGAATCTGCAGAGGAAGAAGGGGTCGAAGAAACCCTGATAGTCAATATTTCATCTTATCGTCTCTCGAAGATGGAAACGCAAGTCCTTAAGAAGGGCTTGTCGTTTGTTCCCGAGAACAACAGTACCCTCTTACGCGAAAAAATCGATTTCTCTAAACTGATGCGTAACTTGAAGCTGAAAGTGTTCTTCAATTCATTGGAGGAGGACACTACGGACAAAGAACCACACACATTTTTGGAGATTAACCCAAAAAGCACTTTCAATCCACCTATACAAAACCATATCCTGTCAACCTTTGAAAAAACAGTAGTGGGTGAATTCAAGAAGATTTGATTTAAAACTAATGCTCAAGGGAATTTCTCCAAAATAGAACGTCAGACATTACGAAACCTTTTAGACAATCAGACAATCATCTTTAAACCGGCAGATAAAGGGGGAGCCCTTGTCCTAATGGATAAACAAGTCTACCTTGATGAAATTGAACGTCAATTGGGTGATGAGGACACTTACTTGGAAGTCCCTATGAATCCTACAGAAACAGTGCGAACATTAATCAAAAATGTACTAGATGAAGCGGAAGAAAACAAACTCATCTCTGACAAAACGCGACGCTTCCTTGAAAATCGACATCCAATCATGCCGGTGATGTACATTCTACCGAAAATACATAAGAGACTGATGAAACCTCCAGGACGCCCGATCATAGCAGCCACCAACAGTATTCTGGAACCACTTGCACAATATCTGGACAAAATTCTCCAACCTTTGATTCAAGAAACACCAACATACGTGAAGGATACAATGCACTTTTTACAACTTTTGAAAGACACACAATTCGTGAATGTAAGAGACATACTTTTTACCATGGATGTTACGTCTCTTTATACAAACATAGCACACGAAGCCGGACTTGAGGCAATCGAATGGCTCATACTTAACACCGATATATGTAAAGGCGACATATTATTTGTCCTCACCCTCTTGAAACTGGTTCTCAGTAACAATTTTTTTTAATTCCAAGACAGATACTATATCCAGACATCAGGCACCAGCATGGGAGCAGCTATGGCCCCATGCTATGCTAATGCTTTTATGTATTACATAGAAAATGAACACATCGTAACATCACCAAGGTGGATGGGACATCTCTCATTGTATCGGAGGTACATCGATGACATCTTCGGCATTTGGACAGGCCCCCAAGAGGAATTAGATGAATTCTTTACAATGATGAAAGGGATGAATCCCCGCATTAGGTTCACAACAGAGACAAGCACAACAACTATTCATTTCCTCAATGTAGAAGTATATGTGTCAGAAGCGAAATTGGAGACTAGGATCTACACTAAACAAACTGATAGAAACAGTCTCTTACTTGCTACAAGTTTCCATCCTAGACATACGATTGACAGCGTACCCGTTAGCCAGTTTTTGTGCTACAGGAGGAACATTTCGGACAACTCAGAATACGACCGCCAGGCCACAACATTGGGAACTAAATTCACTACGAGAGGGTATAACCCGACTTTGATATCCGAGGTTGCAGAAAAAGTCAGGCACATCGACCGAGAAACACTACTGATTCCTAAACCCACCAAACCTGCTGAACCATTAGTATATGTGACCACTTATTCGGTTCAAAGCACGAGAATAAAAAGAACGATCAAGAAGAACTGGCCAATGTTACAACTGGATCCACAGTTGCAAAATCTCTTCCCAGAACCACCAACATTTGCATATAGAAATAGCAAATCTTTACGCAAAAGTCTGGATAAAGCAGAGATTTCCTCTTCCAGCACCATAATTCAGCACAAAGGAACAATTCCATGCTACAATTGCCAACATTGTGGCAACATCATTAAGGGAAACTATATCACACATCCACACTCAGGCAAACATATACAGCTACGCCATTCATGTACCTGTGATGCCCAAAATGTAGTCTACGCATTAAAATGCCCATGCGGTTTCTACTATGTAGGTATGACCACTAGAAAAGCCAAAATTAGATGGATTGAGCACAAGTCCAATATTCGGACTAAAAGCCTGAAATCCCCAGTGGCAGTTCACTTCTTAGAGGCACGACACACAGTGGCGCAACTACAATGTGTCATCCTTGAACAGGTTATAGCGGCTAGGAGAGGGAGTGACGTGCAAAGAAAATTGGCACAACGTGAGATACTGTGGATTGAACTTTTGGACTCTCTGAACCCCCGAGGCATGAACTCAGAGTTTGACCTTATGTGTTTTTTATGAATTTCACCCATCTCAATGGGCTAGGAAGAGCAGGATTATAGAAATGTTTCTGTATGCTTTAATTGTGCACGTTTTTTGATACTTGATGATGAATAACTCTTAAATGCTGCTGTATTGTATCACATCTATTGACCATTTGATGTAACAGCTTTTGTTGACCGATCTCCTTCTACTTAACATGTCCAGTGCTAGTCTGAAGAGCGACAATCCTAGGTCACCATGTAACCCTTAGTTAGTCTTTTTGTTATGAATGTGAGATGGGGGAACGCCCCGGTTACAGACCTGTGCCGCGGTGGTGCCCCCACTCACATTCTCTCTGTTCTATTCTAATAATCCCAAGGACTGAGTCTTATGGGAAGTAATGGTCCCCCCTAACACGACCTTGTTTTGGCCCTGTTTTACTATCCACAACATTTATGACTGATGTAAAAGTCCATTTAAATCCCTAGTGGATGTTAATTTCCCGGATGCGAGATGGGGGCACCCCGCGGTTACTGCTTGTGCCGCGTGGATGCCCCCACTCACATCGAGTGCATCTCATGAAAACACTTGGTATGGCCGAGTACGATTTGTATAACGGGCTCGCCTTACGGATAGACTCTTATGTATAGATCAATCTACTCGCGCTTTCCTATCTACTTTCAATTAAGCCGGATACCCCTAGAACTTGGAGTCCTTCGTAACAATATTAGTCTACACATGCATACTCGAAGTTACTTAGACAAATGGCGTGGCTTGACGCCATGACTACAGTTTGGCGTACTCACGCCCAATCCAACATGGCCGACATCGAACGGACCTCACGCGCATGCGTGAGGTTGCCGTGACTACAGTGAACGCTACCGGCAGTTGAGTAGACATTTGCTACCGACACTCGGCTGGCGGACACTGCAGCAACCGGCAAGGAGCGCCTAGCCCCGCCTTTCAGGTGAGCCTCTTTCCACTTTTCCTTCAGTCTCCGTGAGCGTTCTTCGCGTGAAGTCGCTCGTGGTATGCGGACACATTGATGTACACTGGACACACATCCATAAACTATTTTGATTTAGCATCGGCCCACTTTGTGATTATATCCTGGCTTGAGATCTGTCTCTAGCCACAATATTGCTTTACCAGGTTGCACTCTCAGTTAAGTTCTAATTGACACTAAATTTAACTTTTTAGGGTTTCTGGTGTCACCTTCTGCCGCCTCAGTCTCCTGGAAGTTACATTCTGAAGACTGGGTGAGTAATTGGAACATGTCAACTTAGTACCCTACTATCTTGGGTAATTCAAATACACAAATGAGATGATTAGCTTCTAGTTACTGTTGTACTTTCCTCTGACTAGGTCCTGATCCCGGACCACAGCTATCTTCCGGTAGAGGTCAGTGATATTTAAACTTATAGTTTATCCTTGGTAATCAACTATTTTAGACAAATAGATTAAAACACTTGTTATTTCTAAATTCCCCACAGAGGAAGATTCAGAAAGAATTATAAACTACTTTTGCCCTATATGATCGCAATAACAGTGAAGCCCCACCCTGAAGATGGATCTATAGGATCCGAAACGCGTTGGTTATTTTTGCAACATCCACAAAAGGGCTTCCCTGGAGGGAGCTGTCTTTATGTACAAGAGCCCCTACACACCTTTCCCTGATGGGGATTGCACACAGATGAAAAGTTGTGTTTAACGGTTACACTGGAATTTGTTTGCTTGGCTACGACGCACAGTAATGATTTCATGACTAAATGAAGTTTCATGATATGTGGCACAAATGTGTATAACTTTTTGTTTGTTGATACATCCTTGTTTGAACATTTTATTTTGAAAAGTATAAGAGATGATGGGTTAATTAAAACAAACCTTATCACTTAAAATTGTTACTAATGTTTTTTTCGATATTTCTGGTCCACCTGTTCTAAAGCTTTATGTATAATAATCCTTTACATGGATGGAAGAAGTACTATTTAATTGATTGATGTTTATGTGGTAATATACATCAATATTGAGTTTGATATGATTCATTAAACCTATATCACTAACATGGTAAATGAGTTATAGAACTTAGGTTCTAGAGGAGTGCATTTTGGCTTACTGCTTAGTAATAGGAAGTTCTGGTTTTAGACAAAACTAGATAACACCCACCCCACAGCGAAAACGTTACAAGCCCTGCTGAGAGACTTTAGGCTGGAAGACATATGGAGACAGCAACACCCGAAAGATAGGCACTAGTCACACTACGCCGTCCCACAAAACCTATACACGAGACTGGATTACATGTTAGCCACTCCAGAACTTGTTGGGGGAAATGATAGATTCAGAGTACAAGGCGAGAATATTATCGGACCACTCCCCCTTGGTCCTGGCGTGGCGACATCAGCCCCCCAGAGCTAGGATCCCAACATGGAGGCTCAGAGCCGAGGCACTGATGGACACCGCATTCCGAGAGGACCTAAGGGAGGAGATAATTGGGTATTTCGAAAATAATACTGGAAGCGTGGAGTCAGAAGGTACCCTATGGGAGCCCTTTAAAATGATAGTGAGGGGGCGGCCATATCCAAATCTAGAGGGGTACAAGGGGGTATAGCGTGAGAGCTACAGGAGACAGAAAAGAAACTAGAAGTAATTATGAAAAGAGGGGGCACCTCGCAGGAGGATGCCGAACATATAGGTCAATTACAACAGGCATGTGGCGGGCTCTGGGAGAGGTTATGCAACCTGAATTATACGAAATACATCGAAAGACAACACGCAGGGGGAGGCTGCTTGCATGGCTAAATAAGAATGAGACACCAAGACCAGCAATTAGAGAGATAATGGGAGAAGCGTGCCAAGACTGGAACAACCCAGGAGAATGTGAACGAGGGATTCCTTAGATTCTACAAACTCCTTTATGAAGACAAAGGAGACACGGCAGAGCAGGAGACTCGGGAGACGCTAGAAGACATAGGCTTACCTAAATTGAGTGAGGAAGATAGGAAGAACCTACATGCCCCAATCATAATAGAGGAATTAGAGACAGTGGTAATACATCTGCCCACGAGCAAAGCCCCTGGGACAGATGGACTCCCTAGCGAATTCCACAAAACGTATAGACAAGAAGTGCTCCCCCACTATTAGCAATGCTAAACGAGGCCTTTGAGAAAGGGAGACTGCCTGAATCTCTGAGGGAGGCGGTAATCATTCCACACCTCAAACCTGACAAGCCAAGCACAGACTGTGGGTCGTACAGACCACTATCCATGTTAAACCAGGACAGTAAAATTCTCACGGCTGTGCTGGCGAACAGACGTAAGCGGGTAATAAACAAACTCATACACCCCGATCAAAATGGATATGTCCCAGGTAGAAGCAAATCTGAGAACCACAGGAGGCTGCACTACATCATCATAGAACAGGCGCATGGCGACCCAAGTGAAATAGCAGAAGTGCCGCTAGACGCAGTGAAAGCCTTTGACTCCATAAGGTGGTCTTGGATGATGGCCGCTTTTAAAGGATACGGGATGGGACTAGGTTAGTTGCGATGGGAGAAAATGGTGTATAGCTCCCCAACAGCCAGGGTCAAAACGGGAGCAATAATTTCAGATAAATGGCAACTTAGCAGAAGCATGAGACAGGACTGCCCATGGTCCCCGATGCTGTACATCCTTGCACTAGAACCACTAGCGATCTACCTAAGACAGCAGTATGAGGTAATAGGGGTTTACACTAAAGGGGGACTGCACTTGATATCATTGTATCCAGAGGATATGCTGCTTTACCTGCTGCACCCAGAGGAAAACTTGCAATACATCTTGGAGGTGATGGAGCGCTACGCGACTTTCTCTGGCATAGCAGTATACCCCAAAAAATTGTGCATGTTCTCCTTGGGAAGGTACAGAGAAGTCCCACAGGAGGACCTACCCACCCTGCAGATAGCTTGGCAGACCAGAATATTCAGATACCTGGGGATTAACATATATCACACGGCTATAGACGAGCACCAATATAACACGGAGAAGGCAGTAGAAGGTATCAAGAACAGCATGGTGGGGAGGGCGGCCTTGCTTAAGATGGTGGTCCTGTCTAGGCTACTACATTTTTTCACAAATATCCCACACACATGTTGCCACAATGCTTCTTTATTAAACTCCAGAGTTTATGCAGAGGTTTCCTATGGTACAACTCCAGAAACAGAGTGGCTCTATGGAAATTACAGAATACGTACGATAGATGGGGGTATAAACCTGCCGGAATTTGAGATATACCACTTGGCAGGGCAATTACAATATGTTGCTAGGTGGCTAACGGAAGACGAGACAGCAGAATCTAGATTGCTGAGGGGCGAATGCGACCCTTATTTCCTAAGAGAACTGATATGGTTGCCCAAACTAGAGTTGCATGGGCGATCAAGACTGCTGGAACTGGGCTGGATGACATGGCACAAAGCGTGTCGAGTAATGGGAAACCCAATCCCATGCTCCCCGCAGGCGCCACTAGTGGCGCTATGCGGGGTAGATGAGCAACTGAGGAAAGGGATCCGCAAACACTGGGAGCCGGCAGACCTAGCGTGGTCCAAAATAGCACTAGCAGAACAACCTGATACTGCCATAGAGACGATGTATGATATCTCGGTGGGAGGGCACGAAACATCCCGGATTTACGAACTGGTGATGTCTATAGTGGATAAGGTGTTGCTCCAATTCAGACAGGACTGGGAAGAGGAAGCAGGAGTACCTATGCAAGACGGGCAATGAGAAAGAGTCCAGAGATTTCATAAAAAGGTGTCGAGAAATGCGAGGCTGCAGCAGATTCAGCTATATGTCACCCATAGAGCGTATAAGACCCCCTGAAAGATCACCAGATTTGGGAGTACAGATGTACAAAAATGCCCCAAGTGTGGGGAGGTGGTTGCCGGGATGATCCATATGTTCTGGGCATGCCTGGAGGTGGGAATATTTTGGGAGGAAATTAAGCTACGACTATCTGAAAAGGGAATCAACCTAGATGTGGAATCCGTGAGGGCATGCGTGCTGTGGGGATTCACTAGGCCACGCAACCTGAAACACGTGTCCAAACTCAGGCACCTGGCCTACATTCTGGCCAAAAGGAGAATAGCCATGAGCTGGAAAGCAGGCCAAAGACCCAGATAAGAGGTATGGTGGAACGACCTTCTGAAATGGGCAGACGCTGAGACAGCAGTATGGTACGAGGCAGCCAGCAGAGGTGAGGATAACGAAGTGGGCCCCTGATAGCATGGAGACAAATGGTAGCCAGATTGTCGGGATCCTCCCATGCCAATTCCAGTGAATATGACATGTCTGAGAGCGGCGAAGGGGAAGAACCCTGAGAGAAGGGAAGTCTGAAGAACTGAGGTGGAAGCTCGAATTAAAGCGGGGTGAGGGGGGAAGACAGGAATAAATAACACGCAAACGTACGCTAAGAATCTTGTTATTGAAAATGTCGGGTGTGATGGTTATGTTTTGTTTGTTGTAAAAATCAATAAAATGTGTTTTCAAAAAAAGGTTTATGCTATGGTCTGTGTACCTTCAAGCATTGTGTTGTGTTTTTATAATGTGTTTATCATTCTATGACCAAGTACTTACCCCCAAGATTTATCTTGGCCTAACTTGTATTTATAATAAACCTCTATTTTTTGTATAATACTTCTGGTTATCAGTGTTACTGTTGAACCCTTGGTATACTACAAGCTCGTTGTACCTTCCTACCTACAGCCCTCTCTGCCTCCTAAGATATGCATGGCTGCCCTGCCTACACTACCATATACTCAGGCGGTATAACCATATACTAAGAGTGGAGTCTTGTACTGTCTCAGTTGAATGGTTTTACTAAGCCTTAGTTGGACTTCAGAAAAACTGTCCTAACACTATGTTGTTGATATGGGGACAGGCAGAGGGGCTGTGGGGGGGTATATGAGCAGACCAGGTCTGTGCTGTTGTGGGGGGGGGGGGTAGGGAGACCGGGCCCATGACATTGGTGGGGGGGCGAATATAGGTGGACCAGGGCCATGCTGTTTGGCTAGGAGGCTCTGCAGTTTGGTAGGGTTTCAAGAAACAAGGGATTTAGAAATAAAGACAAGTAAACCTGAAATACGTATTTCTTTCCAGGCGTTAAATTAAAATTTGAGATGGGGTGCCTTCTGCCACGCACTCCATGTCAGATTACCGTGCCATGCCTCCTAACCCTGCCTTTACTTTTCGGACCCTATAGGCAGCATGTAAGGTACATTCATCCCTCTGGCAAAATACGTTGTGCACCACTGCATTAAAAGTATGGCCACTTTAAGAAGAAGAAATTGTCGTATTGCATGCCTGTTTTAAAGATGAAGGCATTCTCAAAGTCTGCAAACTCCTGTTTAAGTTTCCTATATCAACAAACCTGCAAGTCAAATCCACTTCTAATTGTTAGTAACTAGAAATATTCTGAGCAGAAATAACATGACAGAAATGGCGATCAATCCCCCCCAAGTGCAAGTCTCTAGCAGTATAAACCCCCAGCATTCAACAGAAACAGTTTGATGTTTTCCTACCGGAACTTCTATCCCATTCTTGGCAGCCAGCAGCCACTCCCAGCAAGCAACAGCAGTTTCCATGCCATGTTCAGTGAACATGCGCAGTGGGCCCCAGCATAGATGATGCAAGAGTTGGGCATCACAGTCTGAAACACAAACATTCAGCACTTAAACATTTACAATGGTCAGAATTGAAATGAATGCACAGAAGTACTCCTGCCCTGAAATAAATTCAGGAATGCCAATGTAAGTGTAGAGGTCACCGTTGGGTCGGGAGAGACACCTTCAACCATTTAGTGTATAATGTCACTTGTTTCATGTGAACAGCTGCCCATTAGTTGGTGGACTGTTGCATTACTTGAATTCATTAGGCATTGAGTCGCCTCTCTGTGCTCAATGAGTTACCATCTGGAAGAGTACATGATGCCAGAGAGGATAACTACTCTTGATGCTGTGAGCCAACACAAGTGCTCGTTTGGTTCATTGCAGGACAGAGAAACATTTTCTTTCACCTGGAAAAACTGTGAAATCCCCTGGATTCTGCTGATCCTACCGCAACAACACAGCATTACGCACATTTTTAACCACACAGCAGGTACAAGGCAAGCAGAATGGACATAAATCCCTTTCTGCCAATGAATTAGAGTGTCCTGCATGTCCTAGCATATGCAGCCAAACACAGCATTTTGAACAACATTCCATGCAACAAGAATGAGGGATAATGTATACTTTGCTTGGCTGGAATGTTTGCCATTTTGACTGGATGGATCACAAGTCATTCAATCTAATTGGCTTCTCAGTGGATTGGTGGGGTTGGGGGCTATTGAAGCAGTCTTCTGCCGCCTTTGGACAGAATGGAGAGGGCGGGGCAAGTTACACTTCCTACATAAAGAACAAGCCATTCAATGAAATATTATCAAAACCACTCCACACCGTACACAACCGACCCCTGCAGTTGAGTCCATTAGCCCTCACTCACCTTTGCAAGTGATTAGCATTGCCGTCAATTTGAACATTGCCTGCGTGTACACCTCAGGGTTCCCCGGTTCCAGTGATTCGTTAAGCTGCTTGATCATAAACTTATTCAAGTCTGATGTCCTGCTCATGGCCTTTGAGAAATCTATCATACCTGCGACCTGCAGAAGACAAATTACACTAATAAGCAAGGTAGCACTTGGAAGTAGTGAGAAGTCAAGTAAGGATAAACAAAGAAGCTTCAACTTCAAGAGCAGACGAAACAGAATAGAGGCATCAGAGCAGAGGAATCAGACCTACGAAAATAAAACCCAACTCATTAGCATCATCAATGAAGGAACAAGTTACTTACCTCTAACTCCTGTTCTGCAGCATCGGTCTGGCATGGATTCACATGCACATGAATATTCCCCGTCGTCAGGCTGGGAATCCTCAGTAAAAACGTAAAGCGATTTTGCTTTAGCATGAAAACTGCATTTCGCCTCTACACCAATCACAGTCCTCTGGGTCAAACTGCCCCATCCAATGACAGTCTCCCAAAGCTCCACCCCTGGTGCCCATCTTCAGATCTGGTAAAGCCCGTAGAGTGGCAGTATGAACCAAGAAGAGCCCCAGAGGCGAAGGAGGAAGCGTTCATATGTGAATCCATGCCAGACCCATGCTGGAGAAGAACAAGTTACAATCTTACTTGGTAACGTTCTTTCGATGGGATGGTCCGACGACGTATTCCATATCTATGACAGTAATCACCACAGCTGTGCTGCTTCGGGACATTTTCGGCGTCTGCGTCCTGCGTCGATATGCTGTCCTCAAGGGCCTCCGTCGAGCCGACGCCACCGGATGATATAAGTAGGACGCACGACGCCCGTAGCCTCATATGTAGTTTTTTCCCCCAGAACGTTTGGCACCAAAGTACTGCCAGTATGACCACAGAAAGCTTGCGGAAACGTAAGCTGCAATCGCATAAGGAATTCTGTAGCGGGGCAGGTAGGAAGGGAGCGATATGGAAAACGTTGTCAGACCATCCCATCGAAAGAACTTTACCAAGTAAGAGAGTAACTTGTTCTTCGAGGGGATTGGGTCGTCCGACTTATTCCATATCTATGACAGACTCCCAAAGCAGTACCAACGTATGGAGAAGGGAAAAAGAATTTAGAATATAGAAATTTAGAATGTCCAATCAATTGTAGAGTAAAGGACTGCCTTGCCAAAGGCCAGATCCTGCCCATGGATGGAAACTAGGGAGTATTGTCGTACAAATGTATGGACCGAAGCCCAAGTGGCTGCTTCACAGATGTTTCGAATAGGAACGCCCCTCTGCAGGGCAGTAGAGGCAGCCATACCCCTAGTAGAATGGGACCGTAAGCCAACCGGAGGGTCCTTACCTGCCAAGCAGTAACATTCATAAATTGCCAAGATAATCCATCTAGACAAAGTCTGCTTGGTAACAGCCTGTCCCAAACGCCTTCCAGCGTAACCTATAAAGAGCTGATCGTCCACTCTGACCCGGGACATACGTGAAATGTACAAACTTAAAGCTCTCCTAGGATCCAACCTAAAAAGCCTCTCCTCTTCCTTACCAGGATGCGGAGGAGGATAAAATGCCGGAGGAATGACCTTCTGGCATAAATTAAATTCCGAGACAACTTTCGGAAGAAAGGAAGGACGAACTCTAAGGACAACCCTGTCCTTATGAAACACAGTGAAGGGTGGCTTAACTGAAAGTGCCTGCAACTCACTCACTCTGTGAGCGGAAGTGACCGCAACTAAAAATACAGTTTTACGGGTTAACAGTCTCAGAGGACAAGAATGTAAAGGCTCAACCGGAGCACCCATTAGGAATTTTAGAACAAGGTACAAATCCCAACCAGGCACCTGGAAAGGTGATGGCGGAAACACATCAGTAAGCCCTTTGAGAAACTTAGAAATTAAAGGAATTTTGAAATAAGAACACTCCTCCGACGAGCGCTTAAATATGGACAGCGCAGCCAGGTAACCTTTAATGGTACCCACTTGCAGGCCCTTGTGGGCTAACGAAAGCAAAAAAGACAGAACCAAAGGAATATCACATGAAAAAGGATCCACATTCTTAACCCTGCACCAGTCGCAGAACTTTCTCCATCGGCAACGGTACAGGGACTTGGTTGCAGGCCGTCTGGCCAAAAGCAATACCTCCATCACGTCTTCAGGGAGGTCCCAATCGTAATACCTCAACCTTTCAGAAGCAAAGCATGAAGGCTGAGGGATCTGACCTCTGGATCGAGAACCTGACCCCCCTCCTCCCGTGAGAGCAGATCGTCTCGGTAGGGAAGACGACGTGGAGGGCAGATGGACAAGTCGAGAAGGTCCGGGTAACACGTTCTCCAGGCCCATGCCGGAGCAATGAGGATCATCCGGGAACCAAACCTCTGTAACCTCCGCAGCACTTGCAGGATGACGTGGACTGGAAGAAACGCGTATAGTAGTGGGAAGGACCACTCCACCACAAACTTGTCTTCTAAGGCTCCACTTGGAGGAAATTCCCGCGAGCAGAACCTTTCGCACTTCCGGTTGACACTGGAGGCAAAGAGATCTACTTGAGGGGTCCCCCAAAGGGCAAAGATCTCCAGGAGAATCTCCTGAGCCAGCTCACACTCGTGAGAGATCACGCTCTGCCTGCTCAGAGCGTCAGCCATCTCGTTTTCGTCTCCGGCCAGATGAACTGCCGAGATCGAAATTTCCTGCTGGATGGCCCAGAACCAGAGCTACATCGCCTCGCTGCACAGAGGAATTGACCCCTGCCCCCCACTTTTTGTTGAGGTAGTGCATTGCCACTGTGTTGTCCGTCAGAATCAGGACATTCTTTCCTCGCAGAGTCGGCAGAAAAGCCTTCAGGTCAAGCCTGACGGCCCTCAGCTCCAACAGATTGATATGGAGTCTGGACTCCGACGGAGACCAATGACCGCTGACTGTCAACTCGTTGGCATGAGCTCCCCATCCCGTGAGGGATGCGTCCGTCACGATCGTCACCTCCGGCCAGGGTAGCCCAAATGGAGCCCCCTCATCAGATTGCCATCAACGGCCCACCACAGAAGGTCCTGGGCGACCGAGGGCGGCACCTGAACAGGGTCCAAAATCCTGCCGGAGGACTGTGACCACTGCATCTTGAGAGCCCATTGCAGAGATCTCATTCGCAACCTGGCCTCTGGCACCAGAAGAATGCAGGATGCCATGAGGCCGAGCAACCTTAAGAACTCGAACGCCGGGAGACTCTGGGCATGCTGAAACTTGTGCACCATCTGCTGAATGTGATGAGCCCTCACCTGGGGAGGAAAACATTGCCCCAGGGATGTGTCGAGCACTGCTCCGATGTACTGGAGCCGCTGAGTTGGCATCAAGTGGGACTTCTTTAAGTTGAGGGAGAAGCCCAGCTTGTGAAGGGAGTGGCAGGTGACGGAGATGATCCACGACTTGCTCGGGAGAGCGTGCCCTGATCAACCAATTATCCAGGTAGGGGTAGATGTGACTCCCCCCTTTCCTGAGATACGCTGCCGCCACCACCATGAGCTTGGTGAAGACCCTCGGGCGGAGGTCAATCTGAACGGCAGGACTCTAAACTGAAAGTGAGAGTCGCCAACCGCAAACCTCAGGTACTTCTTGTGCTTGGGATGGATCGGCACATGAAAGTAAGCGTCCTTGAGGTTGAGAGACACCAACCAGTCTTGAAGTTGACGGGCCTGGACTTGAGAAAGAGTAACCATCTTGAACTTGTCTTTCCTGAGGAGCTTGTTCAAACCGTGCAAGTCCATGATGGGTCTCCCCCGTCTTTCTTTGAAATCAAAAATAAGGGGAATACCATCCCTTGTTCCTCTCCGCTACAGGCACCAGTTCTAGGGTGCCTTTCTCCAGCAGGGATTGTATTTCCTGCGCAAGGAGCGGATCCGGACTCCTCAAAGAGAGATTCCCTGGTGGATTGTCGCGAGGCCTCTGCCAGAAAGGAAGATAGTAGCCATGGGCTATGATCTCCAGAACCCACACATCTGAAGTAATGGCACGCCACTCTACAAGATGCTGCACCAGCCTTCCCCCAACCGGCGAACTATGGGACATGGCCTCATGACTGAGCTGAAGCGGCTGCGGCAGTGCCTGAGGGCAAAGAGGCAACTGCCCGAGCGGCTTTGGCACCTCAAGTACCCTGTTTTCCACCTCTGGTACTCCTAAGGTGGCCCCTTTTACTTGCAACTCCTCTCGATTTACCAAAAGATGAGTAATATTGAAAGGAACCTCCCCTCCATTGCTGTCCCCTAGGACGAAAAGGCAGAGGTTGGCGAACTGCAGCGCTCAACGACTTTGCTGCAGCTTTGGAGGTCTGAAACCTCTCAAAGCTCTCGTCAGCCTTGCTGCCAAAAAGATGTTCACCATCAAAGGGAATGTTGAGGAGCCGGGCTTGCACGTCCGGAGCAAACCCCGACTTCCGCAGCCACGCAAACCTGCGTATTACGGTGCTCGCCGCCCTGGACCGGCTGACACAATCTGCTATGTCCAGACCCGACTGAACGGACTCACAAATGGCATCCTTGCCATCATGCACAATAGCAAGAAAACCATCACGTTCCTCCCCTTTCGGGAATATGTTCAGCCGCTAACGAAATACAGTTCCAGAGTGTGCGTGAAACGTGACAAGGCACACACAGAGTTGGCTGCCTGTAAAGCAATACCCCCTGAAGAAAACACTTTCTTCGTCCAGCCATCAAAATGCTTGTCGTCCCTATCAGGAGGGATGGTAGGGTACAACGCCTGCTTTGCCGGGGCCGTAGCTGCCTGCACCACCAAACTCTCTGGAGTGGGGTGCGTGGTCAAATAGCAGGGGTCGCTACTGGCTGGGCGGTATTTTCGCAGCAAAGGCTTGCTCACTGCCGGGAGACTCTCTGGAGCAGTCCAAGCTGCTGCCACCCTTCTCTGCATGGCCATATGGAACGGCAGTACCGGGTCAGTTGGCGGATCTTGGTTGAGGATATCCGTCAGGTCATCCTGCAGAAAATCCACTGGTGGCGCCGACCACCCCAAGTATTCCATGACCCTCAACATAAGGCACCGGTACGAGGACTCGGCGTGGGTGCCAGGCTCAGGCCTACAGAACTCCACCCCCGGAGAGGTAGCCAGACCACTCGTGTCGTGCAATGACTGACGCAGGTCTTCAATCTGGCTATGACCAGACAAAATCTCATCAGGTACCTCCTCAGGAAACATACCTTCCTCAGACCCCTCATCCACCTCAGAAATATAATCTAGAGGCTGGAATGAGGGCACAGAAAAAGGGACAAAGACATGTTTAGCCTTGGCCAGAGCCTTTCTAGGGGGTTCCACCGTGCCACGGGGTATCTCCGACAAAGCAGCCTCGAAAGGCGTCGATGGAATCAGCGTCGATGTTGAGCGTGGCGCTGACGGCTTCGACACAGTCCTTGACAGCCTGGGCACCGATGGCGTCGATGGCTTCCTCAGAGGCGCAGCCTCAAGAGAGTCCCTCGACGACCTTGGCGCTGATGTCTTCTTTGAAGACCTCACAGGCTCTGACAGTCTCGAGGGCATCGAGGACCGGGACCTGGAACAGGCATGTCTAGAGCGACTAGCCTTGTCCGACCGGGACCTCGAAGGTGTCCGGTGATCGCGACGACCGCTCGAGCCTGAAGGCGCGCGAGTGGCATCTATAGCACGGTCATGGCCGGCGTCTTTCGACGGCGCAGACGGACCGGAGCCCTGCGACTGAAAAATCGCCAACATCATCTGCCGAAATGAATCCCATTCCGCAGGAGGGGAATGCTTGTTGGGACAAGTTACCCGCCAACGGACGGAGTCCTCGGACGAGGAAGGCGACCGATGCCGGCGCTTCCGTGAGTGCCTCGAAGAGGCAGAGGAATGGCGGGACCGACTCCTGGACCGAGACCCCCGGACTTATGCCGACGATGCGGAGAGTCGCCCCTCGAATCGTCCGTCGAAAGCCCAGTGGATCTCGACTTCCGGGGCTTGGCCACCTTACCCACAGAAAGCTTCTTCTTACGCTCTCGCAAGACCTTCGATGTAAGCGACTGGCAGTCTACACAGTCATCCGTCGTGCAAATCCGTCAACGACATCTTGGAACAGCAGTCGCAACACTTCTTAAAACCCGGCCGCGGGGTGAAAAAGACGAAGACATCATGGAAATCTTCACAACTAACAGGTTCGAAGAACCGAAAGAACAGAAGTCAGAAGAACTGAGGCGCGCCGAGATCTCCGAAGCGAACACGTTTGCGGAAAAAACTGGACTCAGGCTACGGGCGTCGTGCGTCCTACTTATAACATCCGGTGACGTCAGCTCGACGGAGGCCCTTGAGGGCAGCGCATCGACGTCATCGATGCAGGACATAGACGCCGAAAATTTTCCAAAGCAGCACAGCTGTGTTGATCACTGTCAGAGATATGGAATACGTCGGAAGACCCAATCCCCTTGAAAAGGAGTTACAGGTAAGTGACTTGTTCCTTCTCCAGCATGGGGCCTGGCATGGATTCACATGCTCATGAACACAATTAAACAGCAGTACATATACACAACCACAGGAGGTGGCAAGGCTCAACAGAAGCAATACACTAACCCCTGGAACAGATTCACCTCAAGCCAACAGGTTGCACAGCACCGCTTGGCCGACCTCGGTACTCCTCCTTGGACTCCCTGTCGATGCAGTATAACCTTGTGAAGGTATGCGTGGACCTCCATGTAGCAGCTCTACAGATGTCGAGCAGGGGCACACCAGAGAGAAACGCTGTTGTTGCTGCTATGGCTCTGGTGGAATTGGCGGTAGGCAGGCCTGGAAGAGGTCTGTTAGCCAGCAGATGAAAGTGCATGATGCAGCCAGAGAGCCACGTGGAGATGGAAACATTAGATAATGCCTTCTCATGATTCACAAGTCCAAAATTTTTCAATAATTGTGAAGTCTTCCGAAAATCCTTTGTGCGTGTCATATAAAACTTCAAGGCGCGAGCAGCGAAAGCCATGCCCTCTCAGCGGGCGACGAAGGATTCGGGAAGAAGACTGGTAGAACCAAAGTCTTCTTGAGATGGAATTCAGAAGGAACCTTCGGCATAATGGTGGTGGGTCTGTGGCGCCACACTCATAGCATGGAAAGATAAATATGGTTGCTTGCAGGAGAGTGCCTGAATCTCCGCTACCCACCTGGCTGAGGTGATGGCCACTTGGAAAGAAGTCTTCCATGAGAGGAACTTCAGAGGAGCCAGATGCAAAGGTTGGAAAGGAGGCTCCATCAGCTTAGTCAGCCCAACGTTGAGCTCCCAAGTCGGAGTAGGAGCCTTCACTGGCGGAAAAGTCCTGAAGAGGCCCTTGAGGAACTCCTTGATGAGCCAGTGTGACCACAGCGAGGGCTTGGCCGGCGCCCGTGTATACCAGGATATGGACACCAGGTACACCGTGATGGAGTTGGGAGCCAGGCCAGCCTTGGCCAGCAAAAGCAGGTATGGAAGGAGCTGTGGAGCTGTGATCCACAGAGGCATAATCATCTGACTGCTACACCACACTGTGAATTGCTTTGATTTGTGGCTGTAGCAAGACAGCGCAGATGAAGCCCTGGCGGTGGCCTGGATTTTCTTGCATTCCAGTGGCAGAGCGTAATGTCCAAACTCTAAGGCTGCAGGAGCCAGGATGTGAAGCTCAGCAACGCTGGTTTGTGATGCAGTATCGATCCACCCTCTCTGGCGAGGAGGTCGAGAACTGGAGGCAGCCAGATGTGTGGTGCCATTGGCAGACGGAGCAGGTTTGGGTACCAGATCTGCTGTGGCAATGCTGGAGCGATGAGGATCCTCCTGCAATGACGTCTGAACACATAGCAAGAGAGCAATCAGAGGGAAGGTGTACAGGGAGAGCCCCTCCCATGTGAACGAGACGGCATCCCCCAGGCTCCCCGGTTGAGGGAACCTGCTGGCAAACCTCTGAAACTTGGGAGTTGGCCGCCGCCGTGATCAAGTCGGTCTGAAGTTGACCCCACTTTCTGAAGAGAAAGGATACTTGAGCCTGCTGAAGATCGCATTCGTGGCAAGACCGCATGCCCCTGCTGAGTGACTATGCGTTTGGGTTCTTGCTGCCTGCCAGGTAAAAGGAGACAAGGAACATGTCTTGAAGAATGGCCCAGTGCCACAGGGCTTTGTCCTCCCAGGAAAGCATGGGAGAGCATGTCCCCCACCACCTTCCGCCGCAGTTGAGGCAGGAATCATTTGAAAGACCTGAAAACTGCCCGGAGTTCAACAACATTGATGTGAAGATCATTTTCCTCCGGAAGCCAGAGGCCTCTGGCATGCGATGGCCCGGTGTGGGCCCCCCACCCTTCCAGGGAGGTGTCAGTGGAGACTGTGGCCTTGAACTGAAATATCTTGAAATGGGGAGGGCGTGGATAGCAGCTGGAGTATGCTGATGTGATCCCTCTGCACTCCGCTTGCCCCTCCAGTGATACTCAACAAAATCCTCGATATTTGAACAAAATGGTACCGCAGGGACCGGAGGTCCCGGTGAGTCAAAAGACGCCCTCACTTTGAAGCAATTCCACGCACAGAACCTCAATCCCCGCAGAGAAGAGGAAGCAAGGAGCGCAAGTATGGTGCCTCAAGATGGCCACCGCCACGCCTACTGCCCAGTCATCCTGTACTTGAAACCAGAGGTTATACGTGCTTGTGTCTGCCGCACATGAGCAGAGCCGACTCTCTCTTCGTCATAGAGCCCACACCAGCGAGATGGCATGGGACACGCAGGCTGCCTGCCTCACTCTCGGAGACGGGGGTAACCAATTGGAGGGAGCCGCTGAAGATAACACAACCAGAGCGCGGAGGAGCAGTGGGAATGGACCCAGAGCCCGCCTGGCGCAGAAGGGGCCACCTCCTGGTGGTGCAACAGAATCTCTGTGAAATAAACACGGCTGCCCAAGGTCCTGGCGAGGTGCCCTACCCTGCCTGGAGAGGGACTGAAACCGGGGAAGACAAAACGCACAGGTCAGCAGGAGGGGCCAGACAGCAGTGGCCACATTATAGGAAATCAAAGGAGAAGCGATGATCACAGTTGCCTATTGGCCCTCACATATGCCGCTGAAGACCCTGTGAGGTGATCCACTGGTGAGAAGCCTGCGCTGCACTGGCAAAGAGGTTACGCAGCGGATACCGATAATATACCCTTGATGCAGGTGTGCAAGGGAGTGTGGCCAAGAAACCACCATTGGTAGCCCAAACATCTGCTTTACAATCGTGACCAGAGGAAGGTTTGAGGATTGGCTGATCGTGAGCCAGGCTAAGTTCCTGTGCATAGATGGCGGGCAGATGATAGAAGTAAGTCCAAACAAGAAAATATGGAGGCCTTTGCTAAGAGGAGCGGTGCTGGAAGGGATCGGTCGCAAGCTGGGGGAGATAGTGCTTCCTCGCAGACGGACCCACAGGAGTAGAATCACATCCTTGCCGCCATAGCAACCCTCAAGTCAGGCTTGGAACAAAAAGTAGATATGGTCATTTTAGATGTTGGGTTGCTGACGAAGGATGTGAGGACCCTGTCAGATCGAATGGGGACTGTGGAAGTGCAGGTGCGTGAAAACACAACTAATGTAGCTGCGAGCCAAGCACAACTGTCTGAACTGGCTGCTAGAGTGCGCACTTTAGAGCACAAGCTGAGGACTCAGAGGGCAGGACCAGAAGGAACAATATCAAGATGCTGGGGCTGCCGGAAGGTGAAGAAGGTTGCGATCCGACCACTTATGTCCTAAATCTACTCCTGCAGGAGGTGGGCCAAGTGGCGCCGACCCAGGACTTCACAGTCGAAAGGGTGCACCAGGCGCTTTCCCGTCGCGAGCCCTGCCAATGCACTCAATAGCGAGAATTATGAATTACAAAGACAGGGGACGGATCTTATCCTTCTCTAGAGATGGGGGAAGCATTGTACATGCATCAGCAAAACTGGCAATGTATCCTGACTACACGATACTGGTACAGAAGCATACAGATATGTTTGGCCCCATAAAGGAAATACTGTGCAGGTGTCATGATTCCTGCGCCTCATGTCCCCAGCCCTCCAAGATGTCAGGCTGGAGCCAGGCCACGATCACCAACATGCCCTCAAGGGCCTCTCCATCCCTCCAAAGACCCACTTGGAGTCAGACTTGGCGCTTGTGGCACCAGACTCACTCACATAGGATAACATTGGGGATTGGACTTGTAGTGCATTGATGGGGACAAGATGGATGCCCTTACATTTTTCGGTTCCCAGAACTGAATGTGCAGTCTAGTCTTTTGGGTGTGGTTCAGTCCAGAGACACCTGGGATACCCAGAGACTATTTAAACCACGCCCAGGCTGAGAAACATGCTTTGTGTTTTCTGCACCTGCAGCGTGACACTCACACAGTGTTCGGATCGGTCTCCAGTAGGCCTGCATCTTTCTTCTGTGCTCAGCTCCTGCAAGAACAAGAACACCGTTAGGAACAGCCTTACCTTGCGGCGCTTCTGCCCATCATTCATCGCTCCTTCTGTTCTGCGGGCATCTTCGGCAGTGTCATTCCCATCCCGGCACGCAGGTTCCTAAGGAAAAGGGAAAAGAACAGAAAAAGGCATTAGTAAGCATTCTGCAAATCGTCGCTTATTTTTAAATACTGTACAAGCTTCAAATGCTTACCTGAATCCCAGCCGCTCTGGGGGAACTCTGTCATCTGAACTTCTCATCCATCTGCAAGAGGGAAAAGACACTCCAGGTTAGTGTGGAAACCTCTAGAGGCGCCGCATACCGCGCTTACTCACCGCATTTGTTCTTCATAACCGGCATCCACGCTGAAAACGTTGTGGCACCTAAAAGACACAGGAAAAGAACTTCAATACAAATACAAAAGGGGTACATCACGCATCGCGCCCTCACTCACCCTCAGCGCTACTCATCTCAGCAGCACGCCGCCATTCCCGGACACCGGCCATCATCTAAGGAAGGAAAGGAACGAAGTTAAGGAACTGTTCAAAAGACTCATTATACTTACCTGTCAGACTCTTGCCAGTGAGGTAACTTAGGCAGCAACGAGCCTGCATCAATCAACACGCCCCTGCGCTGAAAGCAGGACGGAGAGCACACTATCCAAGAAAACAAGGTGAGCTTTGGATCAAAGGGAAGGGTTGGACCCTCGCGGTGGAAGGGGTTCAAGCACACAGAGACAATAGGGAGTTAAACTTTACCAATCCTGTGTTTGAGGCCCAGTCTCCAGTCAAATAGCCTCCAGGGAAGGGTTCAAGGTCGTAAGAGGTCAGAACAGGCTCAGTGACGTCCCTGTGGATACCAGGTGAGCGTTACAGCAGGGTAGGCAGGAGATATATGCTAATCTACTCTACCAAGCTCAAAGTGATCCATGATGGACGGTCCCACTACTACGAGGACACGGCCACAGCAAACACCTGGATGGATGCACAAGGGATTGCGCAGCTCTCTGAAGGGGGAAACAACGCCTGGTGAAAGGGGCCGTTGGGAGAGGACAAGATAAGTATCCTACGATAATGGCCTAAGACACCAGCTAGGGAACGATATACAAGAGTTGAACAGATTAAAAAGGTATGACATCTATTATGAGCGAGGGTGGCTGCCTGTGCTGGCTGCTGTAGCACCCCAGGGACCATTATCGAGACCATTATCTTCTGGATGTGCGTTTTAAGACATCACGCTGCTGTATGATCCCCTGGTAGGACTGGGGGGAGGGAGGCAGTGGGGCCCGAGCGCGATGTATGCTATGGGGCCGGTTGTTTGTTGTTTGGGAGAAGGTTAGGGTGGGTATTTTCCAAGGCTGCTTTGTTTTTACCAACTACTTGTGGGTAAGTGTTTTGGTTTTTTGAGCGTTTGGAATTTGTTTGAATGGCATGGAGAGCCAAATCACACAGGCATGCAACTGCTTATGAGACACTGGCCTCATAGCTGGAGAAGAGCAGAGCGCACCGGGACTGCAAAGGCAAGGTTGGGCAGTGGACAGTTGTGCCTCAAGCCAGCAGGGTTTTAGAAGGGGTTATATTTGGGGCAAACAAAGGTCAGTGGGATTGAAGGGACCTGGCATAGAGCAGGAGTATGACTAGTGACCTGAATATTGCCACATGGAATGTCAGAGGCCTCAATAATTTTGTTTAGGGCTGAGTGCGTAGGATCGGAGTACACATAGCATTGTTGCAAGTAACGCTCCTAACGGCGGATCGACAAGGGGTGCTTAGTGGGAAATGGGGAGGAAAGATATTTGGCTACACCTACTTGAATTATGCAAGGGATGTCCTGATCTGGGTTGCACCATGAGTGCATTTCGGTTGAAAGAGTTTAAACGAGATGAGGGCAGGATGGTTTATTGATACATGGCTTCATCGAAAACAGGGAGGTGTGTATCATTAACACCTATGCACCAAATAGTGACGCCACAGCATCCTTTAATTTCTTCTACTCTAGGTTAGGCAGTGTTCAGGGGTGCGGTATGGGTATAGGGGGGCCAGATTTTAATTGGACGTTCAATCTGCTAGTGGACAGGTCCAAGATCCCCCCCCTCCGGCTAGAGCCCTGGGAGCTTTGCTGCATAACTTTGGGCTAGTAGACATCTGGAGGAGCTACCATGGAGAGGCAAAGGGGTACCCGTACTACGCTGCACCCTCTAGGGTTCATACTGTAAAGACTGCAGGGGGTGTCTCTACTCCTGCTCTCTATATGGCAGAGGAGAGGCACAGAGGACCCCAGCCAAGAAGTGATGCGGGCTGGTTCTTAAGTACAGTGTAGTCCCCAAGCACCCATAACGGAATGTCTGCACACTGTATTAGTTAAAACACAGTCTTAACATAATTAAGGTTCAAGGTTATATACACGATCACAATAACTCACGTTGTGCTCAGTTAATCTACAATGGCAGATATATACAGTTCTAAGTGGTACCACAATTATCATCAGATTTCATACTTTGGTCAAATGTCACACAAATCAATTAATAAAGGTAACCAACAATAGCCATAGGAGGAAAGCAGTTGATTAGAACAATTGGCAGAATACTGGCCCCGTTACCTAGACACAGCTCTGAGTAGAGATCCCCAACCTGGGCAACCTTCAAAATAAAGATATACTACAAGCCCAGTCCATATATTGTTCAATGAGTCTTATTTCCTTCTACAGTGTTTCTACCACCCCAAGGTACCTGGAACAGCAGAGTTCGTCAAGGAGGCGTCGGCGGATCCTTCTTGAGTGACTCCCTTTAAAGCAGGAGCCACGTATCGTCGATGGGCCTCAAAGAAGGTAAACTTGGCGAAGAGGCAGCAGCTTCGGCCCTGACAGTGCTCGTCGACGACGAGTCGAAGACGTTCTGCAAGGATGAGGCGTGCGGGGCACTTCAATGTCGATAGATCAGGATCGCAAAGAGTTTGTGAAGAACTGTAGCCAAGCAAGGGGCGAGCGCGTCCGGGAATTAAATGTCTTAATCAATGGAGTGTTGCAGCTCCAGTCATCGATGGCACAACGTCAAGCAGTCCCCGCTTCTGGGCAACTAACTTCGACGGGCCTCCAGCGGTTATAGCAAACCTGCGAACCCTGGTTGACGACGGTGGACGGCTGTCTGATGCTTCTCTTTGTTTCCCATTGGCGGTCCCCGTCTCCAGCTGACAGTCTTTCGTAGGCTGACTTCCAGGGCGCTTCAGCGAAGGTTAGCAGGCACGATGGTCCCTCGTAGCTCAGAAAGAGGGTGCCTAACTAGGTCCACTCTGGATCAGCTCTTGAAGACACAGCAGCTTTCAGATCGACGAAGTAGAGCAACAGCAATACTTCTCCTCCAGCAGGGCTTCAAGGTTAAGCTTCAGTTTCAATGTCAGTTTCAACTCCAGCTTCTGAACGATTTCTAGCAGTGAGAGGCCCCAGATATACCGTTGATCTCCCATTCATTCTACTGGGTCACACTCAGGCAACCAATCGCTCAGAAGGGCATTCAGGCAGTCAGTCAGCGAATCAGGCGCACAGTGCATTCAGGCCATTCTTCTCCATCCAGACACTCACAACACAGAATGTGGATTCGGACAAGTACCACGTCATTCAACACTACACACTGCATTCATACCAATTTTGGGCAGGGCTGTCTCAGTCATTGTGTCAAACACCAGATACTAGACATCCACAACACAGAATGCGTATTCGTCACACACTTCATTCACCGAGATCCCACCCACAGGCTTACCCACAACAAACAGTCGTTGGGTAGGCTCCAGCCAGTCTGGTCGACACTTCCCCACACTACCATATATGGAACATCCACCCAACAGCCAGTCAGGGGGAAGGGACAGAGTCAGGGCTTCCCGGGACCTTGGGAAAACCAAGGTAACCGGAGATGGAATGCAAGAGGCCACGGGGGCCATCTTGTTTCCATCAGGAATCAACTGATTCCAATGACACGGCCTGGGCATCCCAAAATGGAGGACGTTCAGGGCACATGGCAATTCAGCACGGAGCTGCCACCAGCCCGTACCCTGCTCTGTGGGCCTCACACAGGTGCCCAAAAACATCCACTAGGGGCACAGGGTTGTACCCCCACCCATGGGTGCCATAAGGGTATCCCATGGGTCTGTACACCAAACCAAAAGAGATAGCTGCACTGCCAGGACTCCCACATGAACTCCTGCGTAGAAAACATGACAGAACACACGATAAAAAGCAGTAAAGGATAAGGATAGAGAGGCCCTGTCCCGCCGATGCATTTCCAGCATCACACATACCCATATTGATTACCTTTTCACTAGCCAGGACACAGTGGGGGAGTTTGGGACAGTGGAATATAAAGCTAGGGTCCTCACTGATCACACTGCGTTGATGGCCAACTGGCAGGCATACCCGTCAAGGACGCCTAGCCCAACATGCCGTCTTAGAGCTGTAGCTCTACAGAATGGCGACTTTAGGGACTACCTCAATGATAAAATAGAGGGATATTTTGAAACCAACACTGGCAGGGTCACAGAGATCAGTACTTTGTGGGATGCGTTTAAAACAGTGATAAGGAGTGCAGTCATTGGCAAGATGGGTGGACTTAGGAGATAGATGCTTGGGGCCCTCACACGCACAGGTAAAAATTGAACAGGCCGAGCGAGATTGGGAGGGGACTGGAGACTCAGGATGGCAACTACTAGCTTTGTGGCAGACGTGTATTAAGGAATGGGAGCGCTGTGGCAATTTTGACAATGTCAAATATACCCAGAGGGTACACGCAGAGGGCAACAAACCTGGCAGATTGTTGGTGTGGCTGTGTCAGCGAGGAACCTAGGGAAATGATTTGTGCTATAAGGAATGAAGAAGGCGACGTTGTAAAGACACAAAGCGAGATAAATTAAGTGTTTTCAAAATACTATGAAACGCTGTATTCTGCAGAACCGGAGGGACACGACAGTGAGATCGTAGAAGCCTTAATTGATCGGGTTACCCACTCTAGAAGCAACGAAGGCGGGCATACTAGAAGCGCCAATCACGGTGGAGGAGATTTTGTCAGTTATAAAGTCTCTACCGACGGGCAAGACCCTTGGACAGGCCGGTCTGTCAGGAGATTAAAATAAGGCATACGCGACAACGCTTGTGCCTAAGCTCCTAAGCTCCTTGAAATGTAGTGGGAAGCGTGGGAAACAGGTAGGCACCCACGGAGCCTAAGGAAATCCATGAATTTATCGGTGCGGACACCTGGCAAGCCCCCTCAAAACTGTGGCTCCTATAGGCCCCTCTCTACGATTAATCAGAATTATAAGATCCTTACTGCCTTATTGGTGAACAGGTTGAAGGAGGAGATTGTTGAAATAATACATGTTGACCAGATGGGGTATGTGTTGGGCAGGGATAGCACCAAGAACCAGCGCTGGCTTCATTATGTGATGGATGGCGCTAAGCGTTTTAGGGCAGAGTGCGTGTGGCTTCCCTGGATGTGATTAAAACATTTGATTCTGTTGGGATTGGTTGCATGAGAACTTGCGGCAATTCGGAGTAAGGACCGGGTTTTGCAGGTGGGTTAAACTGCTTTATATGCAACCCCAGGCCAGAGTGCGGACGGGGAGGCAAATATCTGGCGCATGGGAATTGCAGAGGGGTACTAAACAGGGCTGTCCCCGATGCTTGCTTGCTGTGCTCCCAAGGAAAGACTACGGGGAGGCAGGGATAACAATAGATGGGAACAGGCACCTGGTATCAATGAATGCAGACGATATGCTTGTCTATGTACATTCATTGGCTGAAAATCTACCACGCATCTTGGATGCGATAGACCGGTTTTGGGAGCTCTCCGGCATCCACATAAATCGAGACAAATCCTGCCTGTTCCCGCTGGCAGATGTGGTTGGCTTCAGTGGGAACCAATTTCCTGAGTTGGGGTTGCAATGACATATGGAGACGTTTCAGTATCTGGGTGTTATTATTAGGCATGTCATGGTGGTTTCCCATGTGCATAACACGCAAAGGTCTGGGAGAGTGTTCTTAGGTCAATGTCGTTCTGCCAGCGTCTGCCCCCATCGATGATGGGTAGGGCTGCCCTGCTTAAGATGGACGTGCTACACTACATATTGTATCACTTTACAAACAGCCCCTATGCCATTCCTAAGAGGTTCTTTGTAGATCTGGATTCAGCGAGGAAGTGATTTCTGTGGGGACAGGGCAGGGCTCAGCACCCTGTGAAGGGATTTTGAAAGAGGTGGAATATGGCTACCTTACTTTAGACAAATAACAAACAAGTCCAAATCAGTCTAGTCAAAATAAAAAGGCCTATACTAAAACAACTAACCTTGCACTCCTTCTCAAAATGACAAATGTGTTAATGGAATACAAAAGGAAAATAGTGGCTCAAAAGAAATGCCAGAATGGCTTAAATAACAACTCCCTTCCCCACATTCAGCACCACGGGTATGGAGAGTTTCTTAAAAAGGATAGGTGGATGTCACAGTTCTATCGGTCTTGCACACTTTGGCTTACTCGTACAATTTAACACTTCTGGTAGTTCAATCACTTCCTTAGGCTTTGTCCGCCTTGTGATACAAACACAGTTCTGTTACTGACCTTTACTTCCCCACAATTAAACACAGGCTTCCCTCTGCTGGGCTCGAGCCTGCCTCTCTTCTCAAATTCACTTTCTCAATTTCTCACAGTTCTGCACAGGCTTCCCTCGGACGGGCTCGGGTTTGTCTTTCACCTTGGTGGGGGGGGGTTCCTTTCCCCATGTTTTGTCCTAGCTGTCTTTTCACTGTCGAAGACTTTCAAAACTGCAAGGATTTTATGTAGACCTGTACATGACCACTTCGACCTCCCTTTAAAAAATTCTATAATCCACAATCTTCCTCATCTTCCAACACCAATGCCTCTTGGTAATTGTAGTTTCTTATTTTTTTTTAGTTTGCCCTTTTGTCCTCTTTCAAAGTTCATATATTTTGACCTCTTGGCATATTCAGAGTTCACATACTTCAACTTTCTTTCGCGATCGTGGTTACTTTCTTGCCTTTTTTCTCATTCTTTTTTCTCATTGTAATATACTTCACCACAGAACATTTCACAGAGACTTTCGAATGTGCGATTTCGCCTTGCAGGGCCACTCTGTTACTTTGTTTCCATTCCTTTTACAATTCAGCAATTGTCCTTTCCACTACACGTTTTATTGGCACACATGCAACCTTCCAATTTTGAGTTACAGTTAATTTTGCTTTTAATGCAAACCAGGCTTTTTTTTTCCTTCGATATCTCGCTGGTTGTGTTAACTGGTCTTTCATCAACGCTCTTCATTCAGCAGTCAAGGCTGTTACCAACGCCTCCTCTGCTCCTCTACAACTCTGTTGTTCACCAAGCACCTTGAAAGTTTCTTTCTTCCGCTCACTCGGTTTCAATCTTGGAATGCTTAAAGCTACCCAAAAGTGTGGAATTCTCGGTTGTCTCTCTCTCGATCTTCGCAACTGCCAATCAACCCCTTGACCTTCCAACTTCCATAGCCCGGTTCGCATTATCCCTGAAAGAGCTGTTACTTCTCGTTCCCAGTCTTGTTCAGACGGTGCCTGTGCGCGCCACCTTTTATCCTGACAGGGAATATTAACAAGTGGCAGGTGCGTATAGATAGTATTACGTATGTAACCCTGCCTGGTCTTTTAACAGTCTCAGAGCCATTGCAAGTCAGTTGAGGTAATATTTCTGGCCTCATACCTCATTTTCCTCAGCACAGTAGTGTTGTCAATTTAAAGTGGGGAATAATCATGGGAGCTGTAGTTTCCCATAAAATAAGCAGGGATAGGGGTTAAATGGGTTGTGAAAAAAGGGGCATACCATGTCTCACAATGGAGTGCTTCTCTCCCACTCCCTAAGGACCCCCTACCCAGGTGATCCTCCTTCGCTTGTCCACCCCCAGGGTCGGGATCCAAAAGCAATGGCCTTTCCCTGGCCACCCGAGTACGGGATCCCCAGGGACCAGGTTGTGAAACACCCTCTGGACTTTCACATTAAGAAGGACAGACAATTACCCCACTACACAAGCCCCAGAGCCCAGGCATCTGAGATAATCTCCCGCCATTGGGGCCAATGCTCAGACAGCCGTCCTCAAACCGGTGAGCTGTTGGAGGGGTAAATCAAAGTGGCTTAGAGGACGGAGCCACTACTGTCGTTGCCTGCTAGCCTCTGGAATCTCCCCTGCCCCTTCCGGAGCACCAGAAATGATTCTGCCCCTGCCTGGCTTGCGGGAGCTGCACCTTCCTGCCGTTAGGGACGCAACTCCTGTAGCACTTTCCCCAAAAGGCAAATCTAAAGGCAGGTTTGGCTTGCTGCGCAGCTAGGCTGAGTGATTTTGTGGCAAGCTTTGACTCATTGAACTTCTATAGGGAGTCATCAGCCTTTGGACCGAAGAGGTATTCCCCATCAAAGGATATGTTCAGCAACCTCTTCTGGACATCAGGGGAAAACCCAGAAGAGAGCAGGTGGGCCTGTCTCCGAAGCACCATTGTCGACCGCATAGACAGGCCAATGCAGTCCGACACATCCAGGACCGTCTGCAGGGACTGCCTCGCCAACTCCTTCCCATCATCCACCAGTTGCATGAAGCCATCTCAAAACTCCCCTTCTGGGATGTACTGAGCTGCGTGTTTAACTGCCTTTCAAAGGCCAAAGGAATACTTAGCAAACCTGCACGAGACGTGACTACCTTTCAAGGCCATCCTCCTGGAAGTGAAGATTTTCATCGCTACTGCATCTACTTTTTTGCCCTCCCTGTCAGGAGGCAGATTTGAGGTGGATGAAGCCGCCCTGGTGGATACTGTGGCCGCCTGCACCACTAGACCCTACGGGAAGGATGAGAGGTTGAAAAGGACAGATCCCCTCTTGCCAGTCTGTACTCTGTGGTTAAGCTGGAGTGGAAGGGAGGACAGAGTAGGGCTCTTGCCACAAAGAGGTGACTGTGTCAGCTATAGCCGGGTTCAATGGCATGTTTCGATCCGTGGTGGGACCTTCGTCCAAAATATCAGTCAGCTCATAGCCTTGGACTGGAACTGCAGAAGCAGTCAGCCTCAGAGTGTCGATCACGCTGTCCACTAATTATCAGAATTTTGTATGGGTGCATGGTTGAGACTGCTGCAACTCAATGTATGAAGCCCACTGTCATCAATGCTAAGGCCAGGAGGTCTGCTTGGTCGTCAAGTAATCTACACCACCAGACCCTAAATATATAGGGTCGACGTCACCCTGACCGTCCCCGCCATCAAAGATTTGCACCATGGAGCCGAAAAATCAACTAAAAAAAAAATTTACAAAAATCTGACCGGGAGAATGGGACGAATGATCAATGGTCGGCGTCGAGGGCTTGCCTTTTGGTGTCAAATGGGTGGCTGTATGCGTCAGCCGAACCTTGGACACTGAGGGCGCATCGAAGAAGATCAGTACATGGGGCTCACGGGAAGGTCCTGGCATCGAAGCGTTAATCACCTTCTTGGGCGCAAAGCCTGAAGGTTCTCCTGATGCCAATGGCGTCGGTATTGGTGCTCGTTTCGGGTCGCAGTCACGGAGCGTCGCTGAAGCCACCGGGGCCTGCTGTTTCGGGGACACGCCTGCATCTACAGCTGCCTTTTAAACATTGCAAGCATCTGTGACTTGAAGTCCTCCCACTCCTGCCAAGTTGTCGGCCCCACCGACGACCTACCCCCGTTCCGACGAAGACTCAGAATCACGTTGGTGCCAGTGACACCACTGCTTGTGAGAAGACTATGACGAAGAGTAGCTCATCGAGTGAGATTGCTTCTTCGTCTTCCGTTGAAGTCTACTCTTCTTCTCAGGGGTAGGCCACTCGGTTTCGGCCTCTGAAGATCGAACGGCCGAATGCGCTGGGGATTTGTACGGCAGTCGGCCCACCGCGAGATTGGATGTCCGCTATCAAAGATATTTCGGATTCATTTTTACAGACAATGCAAACCCCTCAGTGTTGAGTGTTAGGCAGAAACCTGTGCAGTTCCCTTAGGGACCACTGCAAAAAGTTTAAGACCACAGGAGTAAGCAGTAAACCCAATTGGTAGCAGTCTGCACCACCCAGATTTACCTGGTAGCTGTGGCTGAGCAGTCAGACTTCTCTCAAGAAGAGTTAGGCAGTATATAGAGTATACACAATAGTGCTAAAAATACAGTAGAACAAGCAAACACTGACCAGAGCTTTGGTATAAAAGTATATATTTATTTAAAAACACACTTCTGAAAATACACTGGCACTAATATATCAAGCAAGTTCAAATACAGTCACTGGAAGTATATACACCTCCCTAGTTAATTATTCGACAAGTCTAGGTTAAGACACCACTTATTTAGCAAAACAGAGGTGAGCGTGTAACTGTAGATGGCACTCCAATAATTTGTTTAAAAAGGGAGAGAAAAGGCAGAGTAGGAAAATAATACAGTACCAACAGTTCTAAGAAACCATGGCAAGTCAAGAAAGGCAGGGTCAACTGTAGAGCAAAAAGTTCATAGGCCAGGCCCACTCTTGGAGAGAGCAAGGCGGAATGTGCCCAAGATCACACAGTGGAAATGCACTCAAAGTATTTGCAGATAAATCAAAAAAGTGGTTGGATCAGTTCAGAAAGGCAAAGTTAGCAGGTCTGAGGTCAACCCAGTAAGAAAGTCAAGGATTTACGGGACACCTTGGACAATCTATTGCAAGGGAGACCAGGCGGGACACAGTACCTGAAATGGTGAGAAAGCTCCAGCGGTGGCAGTTGTTCATAGCAGCGAGTGCAAGTCGTGGCTTCGACCAGAGGAAGAGAGGATCTCGACAAGGAAGAAAGCTGTAGGTCGTTGCACTACGAGGGAAGAAACCAGCCGCGGAGTTCCCGATTAAAAGGTACGACCCTTTTAATCGCGGTAGGGGTGAAGCATGGCTATCCGGCCACCGGGGTGGTTGGCACGGGCGATTTCGACCACGAGACGTCCAGGAAGGCGAAAAAGGCGAACTGGTTGGTCCCACCAGCTCAAAGGGAAGAAGACTCTCCTGGAAGAAGATCTCCTCTGTCGTCGGGGAAGTGGTGAGTTCGTACAGCAGGGCTCCACCGGTGGTGTCGTCGTTGTAGATGGCTTGCTCCTCCCCTCTTTAGATTCTTTAGGTCCTGTGGCGACTTCTGAAGTTCCAGTCCCCAAAGCCCTGCGTTTATGAAGAAAAACCCCCATTCAACAGCCTAGCTGTCACTCAAACATGCTAAGTGGTGAGCCGGGCGGCTCACCACTGGGCCAATCTGTCATGCCTGCGCCATACATTTGCGATCAATATGGACTTTATTGCCCATTTGCGAGACTTTGCTGCTTTTCTATTTTTCCCAACAAACTACACTTACCACAATGCACTTGGCTATAACTATCTATTCCTGGCTATTCCTATTTTTCATCATCGGAACTACAATCCCCAGAAGCCCTAGGGATCAGCTCTGCTTCCACCAGCTCAGGAACAGAGAGGGAGGAGGCAGATTGTATGCAGGTGTGCTGATCCAGGTGCGACCAGTTAGCCTGCCTCTGTGCTGGGCAGGGCGGGATAAAAGCTGCTTCCTGCAGGGGCTCAGTCTCTTGCATTAAGAGTCCTTCTGACACCTTTTCGCTTCGAGCTACGGATCTTTGTATGCGGTTCCTTATTACTCCGGCTTTGGATGCAGTGCCCTGCCGGGCTCTCTGCTTTGCAGCAGATCACGCTCTGCTGCTTTTCACCCTTCGCCTTTGCCCTTTTGGGCTCCTGCTTTGCAGCCGATCACGCTCTGCTGCTTTCCAGCCTCCACCTTTGCCCTTCCGGGCTTCTGCCTTGCAGCCGATCACGCTCAGCTGCAACCTTCCGCCCTGGTCTTCCAGGCTCCTGCCCTGCAGCCTGCCTCACTCCGGCTGCCTACAGTCCTTGTCCTCTGGGCTCTCTACCTTGCAGCTTACAGTCCTCTGCAGCCTTCTACAGTCAGCGGCCCTGCTCCTTTGGGCTTACTCCTTGCTGCCTGTCCTTCTGGCTTCTTGCCGCGCAGTCTGCTTCTCTCCGCTGGCAACAGCCCTTATCCTCAAGGCTTCCTACCTTGCAGCCGATCACGCTCCGCTGCTTGCTACCTACAGCCTTAGTCCGCTGGGTTCTCAGCCTAGCAGCCCTCTACAGTCCTCTGCAGCCTTCTGCGGTCAGCGGCCCTGCCCGCAGGGCTCACTCCTTGCTGCCCGGCCCTTCTGGGCTCCTTGGCGTGCAGCCTGTTTTACTCCGCTGCCCTAAACCCTTTCCCTCTGGGCTCCCTACCTTACAGCCCTGCTCCTGTGGGCTTGCTCATTGCTTCCCTGCTTCTCTGAGCTCTGAACCTTGTTCCCTACTGTCCTCTGCTATCCAATCCTGTTATATGACTTTCCCTTCATTGCCTTCTGCTAGTTCGCTATCTACTTCCTTTTCCTGGATTTGTCTGTTAGTATCTTCTCTTGTACTGTTTGTAGACCCTTTTGTACAGAGCTTGCCTGTTGGTTTCCGTCAGGCAACCTCTGCCCCTTCCCTTGTCTTGTTTCTACGTTACAGACACCCATAGCTGCTGTTCCAAGCCATGAGCAAACAGCATGGGCCTCTGTTATAGCAAACTGTGCAGAAGGCTAGAGTTTTTCCTAAGGTCCGTGGAATACTCTTTTCCTATATCTGCATACACCCCTAGAGGGAACCCATTCTGTTGTACCTTATTCCTTACTACACTTGCCTGCCCTTCGTTCTAATTACTTTCAGCTGTGTGTGTACTTATCTGTCCACCTTACTTCGGCATAACCACCCCAAAACCCTTCCTGGGTGTCCTGTGCCATCCGTGACACAAACACACAAGAGTGCGACTTGAGTTGCTAAGCCAACTCAGTCCAGTGTGCCTAATCCCCCTCCCACACATCCTGTAGACTCCAGACAGAGTGGCACCATTTGGAGGCCTTCTGTGGAGAAGCCCGCCAAAAAGTGGAACAAAGGGCTCGACTTGGGTTAGAGTTTCAGAGCCGAACACAAACGCCATTTTAAAACCGATTCCTGGCAAAAAGACCCAACCGGGGAATAAATATTAAATATATAACCCGGCGGTATCTTTAACATTGCACCAAAAAGGTGGTGCGTTTAAAATCAATGGGAAAATCCCATAGGAAATATTCCGGTGGAATATTTCGCGTGGTATCCACTGCCACCAGCCAGAAACTGGACAAGAGGGGACTGGTCAGTGCCCCCTTGGAAAACAGACCCAGGGGCAATCGAATTACCCCTACCAGTACTTCCACAATATGACGGTTTGTACTGGTTCTGTTCACAATTTGAGTCTAGTAAAGCCAATGGTTACTTTACATGCCCTGGGAGACAGTAGTCAGTCCCAGGGTATGGAGTCTATGTTTGGGGGTCACTATGACACCCCTGTGTTGCTGCACTGAGGGTGCTGTGTAACACATACCAAAAACACATGAACCCCTATGGAGTAAAAGACCCCATAGCCCATAAAACACATTTACAGTCAAAGGACATACTCAAATCATGTCTAAGAGTGGGAGAAAAAGAGTCTCACTCTTAGCAGGAGAAAAAAAAGAAACCCCAAAAATCCAGCAAAGCTGCTGGGGGACTCACTAGGTTTGGGAAATTAGCCTTAACAGAGACTTCTCCCCAACATTGAGGCACCACACATAGATGTTGTGTGGTAGAAGGGAGACATGGCATCACAAGTACGACACTGACACAAAAGATACAATTTGTGAAACCTTTAAATAACTTTGTGGGGTTTGGAAAAACTCCTACTTTGCCCTATAACTAAGATGGGAGTCGTCTCGACCATCAAATAATAAAGAAAACAGTCTTAGTCGCGTCTGTCAAATCGAAATCGCCTCTCCCAATAAAACCTAACGCCTGCCCCATCTCTTGTACAAGGAAGTGTGTAAAGGAGATATATATATAAAAAGAAAATCAGTGTTCCACAAAGAGAAAATATGGCTGAATCAGCTCTCCTCCCCACATTTAGACAGCAAGGAATAAGGCAGTCTCTATAGGCAGGATAACACACTTTGGCTCAGGCTTCAACACTGAAAAAGTTTGGAACGTGGATCGAAGCTCACCTGGCCTTCCACATTAGAGGCTCTTGTCCCAGTCTTCCCCAAATAATGAAACAAAGTTCACATGCACTCCCCCATTCTATCGGGCTCAGACCTTTCACAGTTCAACAACACTTGGCTGCGTTCCCTTCCCCAAGATTTTTACACTTTGTGTCTCCCTCAGTTGGGCTCAGACCACTTTTTGGATGTCGAAGACGTTCGAATGTGCGGGCTTCCTTTTCAGACCACTGTAGGACCACTGACTCATAATTCAATGTTCAACTTTCACTCTCCCCTTCTCTCTAGGTTAACTGTTACTTTTACCGTTCATTCACTCTTATCGCTTCAGATAATGCACCTTTCACTTTTGAGTGGGCTACTCCTTTTCGCCAGACCACTCTGTTATTCAGTATCGCTGATTCCACAGCCTTCTTATCTTAAAGTTCATTCACAGGTATACCTCTTCTCTCGTCTCATCCACACGGGGTTGTAGCCTTCAGTTGCAATGTATTGTTGCAAACCTCAATCTTTCTTAGCACACACTGGTCTCTCAGGTCACTTGTCAACTCATGCGGTTCTCTCTTGCTTTTTTTTCGATTTTCAATTCACAAGTCAAGGTTAGTACCTCAGGCTTGGCCTCGCCTCCCCAACTCTGCTGTTCACCCCAGAAAGTCGCTGGTGTTCTTGAAACACAATTCAGTCTTCGATATTGGGATCTGGCCATCTCCACGTGTCTTTCACAGCCTTATGGAGGCAATGACCGCCTGTAGGGCACTTTTGCCGTTTGAGGCCTGCTGCTCTCGTCGCTTGGTCCATCGCTCTGCTTCAGTAGGTTCGCCTTTGCCCCAGAAGTTATGCTTGTACTCGTGTTCCACCTTGCTCAGAGTGGTTCTCTAGGTTCCGCCTTTTATCCGTGTGAGGAAAGCTAATTGGAATCAGGTGTATGCGCTTGAAGTAAAGTGCCTGACCCGATTAGCGGGACATGTCCAGTACAGTGTATAAGAGTTAGTCTTGTTACTTTCAGTCACCCTCTTCCTCTGCCTAGTGTTTGTGTAGAAACGGACGGCCTGGGGGTGTTGGGAAGCCAGATCCTAAAAAATAGGAGGGGTTGGATGTACAAATCAGGGGGGAATATCAATAGACTGGGACAGATGAAAATCAGAGACCACCTTAGGAAGGAATCCGGGTTTGAATTTAAGGGACACGTTCTCACGAAAGATCTTCAGAAAGGTCAAAACCAGATTAAGAGTCAAATCAGGGACAACAAATGGGTTTGGCATAATCTTGCTGAGAAGTCCCTTCAGGAACTGGGCCATGACCGGAATAGTAAAAAAGGAACCTTGCTCTGGGGACCTCTTGAACACAGACAGGGCCGCCAAATACCCTTCGACTGTGGCAACGTGAAGGCCTGTAGAGGCCAGTGACATAAGTAACTCCATCACTGTGGTGGTGGGGCAAGAGATAGCGTCAGTCTCGCGTTCCCTGCACCATGCCGCAAATCTTGCCACCTGGATGCGTACAGAGATCTAATAGAAGGTCTACGGGTTGTGAAATACCTGAAGGTATCTCACAGGGTGAACCTCTCGAAAACCCCATTCAGGTGGCCAACGAAGGGTTGATCCACGTAGATTCGCACTCTAAGGGAGACATCCATTCAGTCTTTGTATGCTGCCACTCATCTAAATTGCCTCCACCCGATAAATCTCCTACCCAAACCCACTAAACCTTCCAGACAGAACCGATCACCTAGGATCTCAAACCCTGCCATGTTAAGAAACCATCTCTCACAAAAACCCTGTTTCCCTGTTCCCTACCTGTATGCTCCCAGTCATTCTTTTCGATGCCCCGCTATTCAGTATTTCCTGTGCTTCACATTTGCGCAGAAGAAACACTACTGTTCCCACAACTCCCCTTCAGCTCAGATAAAATACTACCATTCCCATAATCCCCTATGTTCTATCTTCCATCCCGGTCATTCTCGTCCATTTCACAAACCCTACCCATTCCACTCTTCTCAGTCGACCAATCAACCCCTCTCTTAACATAGCACCGTTTCTCCATACTATCCCATAGGCCATTCTGACATGAATACTGTTTTACGAACTTGTAAAAAAGTTGTTTACCTGACATGTCCTGAGGCAAAGTCAGGCAATTAATTCTAATCTCACACACCGGACGGCCCATCCTTTTCCTCGCAGGGATAAAAGGTGGAGCAGGAGAGAGCAGGGCGAACAAGGCGAGTACACCAGACAGCACAAAGAGACAGCTATCACATGGAAGTTCAAAAGAAGAAGAAAGACGGCAGGAATCGAGAGGGTGGCGAGGAGAGAAGTGACCTTGTCCTTTTCATCCCAGGCCTGTGGAACCTTCGTAGAGGAAAGCCTAAGACCGCAAACAATAGCACAAGTGTCCTGCAGCCAATGTCAACAGTACACGGGGCAAGCTTATGCCGATAAGCAGGAGCGAGGGAAGCTCCGGCACCCGTGGTCCCGACCTTGACTCCAGAGAAGCCAGAAGCCAAGCGGTTCATCACAACCAGTGAGTCGAGCACTGGCGTAACAGGGGCCCTCACATCCCCCAGGGTGCGGGGGGCCCCACAACCACATGTCCTGGGAGGGGGCCCCACTTGGAGTAAAAATTAAAATAAATTAAATATGTTTTTATTATTTTTTGAATTCACTCTGCATTTAGAACTGTAACAGAAATAATTTCTTTATGAAGGCAGAGTGAAGTCTGGGGGCTACCCCCACCCCATGACATGAAAACCCTAGGCTGGAGGCCTCCATGTCATGGGGTGGGGGAAGCTCTATGACTTTTTTATTATTATTATAATTATTTCTTTATTATTCAACAATAAATAATTTATTTCTGAAGTCATTCTGCCGTCATAAAGACATTATTTCCGTTATGGTTCAGTCCTTTACATAAATCATTTCTTTATGAAGTCAGAGTGACTTCAAAAAGAAAAAAAATATTTTTGAAGTATTATGACTCCCCTCAAACCCATGACGTGTGCGTATGTGAGTGTATGGTGAAAGAGTGCACACACATGTATGGGTAGCTGGGTATGCGTGTGTATATGTACAGTCAAAGGATGCACACTTAAATGTATGGGTGGCTGCCTGTGTGAGTGTATGGTGAAAGGGTGCACACAAATGTATGAGTGGCTGGGTGTTCGTGTACGGAGAAAGGATGCACACTTAAATGTATGTTTGGGTGGCTGCCTGGGTGTGCCTGTATGGTGAAAGAGTGCACATTTAAATGTATGGATGGCTGGGTGTGCATCTGTATATATGGTGAATGGTGGGTGTGCTTGTGTTCAGAGGGGCAACACAACTATTACGCTCACCTGGCTCCCACAGGGGCGTCGATCTGAACTGGACAGCTGCGGTCTCCACCATTGTGACGCGTAGTACCGAGATGACAGACTGGACTGGCCCACCTAGCTTCATTTGCTTGGACCGTAGGAGTATTCTTCTGCAAATGGAGAAAGGGAATTAACCACCCGTGGAGTTGAGTGTTAACCCCCACCCCCGCTGTTCGCCCCACTGATCACCTTTAATGTCCCCTCTTATAGTCTCACCTGATGGTTTGGAAAGATGAGCTCTCCATCCTGCATTGAGCACAGGGGCGTGTAGATAACCAGTTGCTTCACTGGTTCGAAGGAATTGGTGAGTTCCAGAACAATATTAACTCTGAGATTTCCGGTGAGACGCCGTAAGTATATAGTTCGTAAGAGTTCAAATGTCGGACTTTCACTCTTGTCCGATTCCTTGCAGGTTGCAGCTTGACCCTAGCGAAGAGTTCCTCGTGGCAACCGGTAACATTCAGGTAAGGATTTGTATTATCCAACACAGTTCGATAAAATAATGTCAGTATGTAACCTGTTGCTTTCTCTCTTATTCAGGTGCTGAGAGAAATTATGAAGTCTCGGGGAATAATGCCTCCAGCGGTAAAATTAGGTAAGTCTATTGTGGTGAGAAGGATTCCCCTTGTTTGTCCATTTGTTTCACCTTGCTGTCCTTTTTTTCCCCTTAGGGGCTGGGGTGCGGCGAAGATGCGGTGGAGGCTGCGCCGACCTGTGAAGAGGAATAGTACCCCCGGTGGTAAAATCAGGTAAGTCTATGGGGGGTAACTAATATTGCCTCTGTTTATTCCCTTGGCTCACCTTGCTGTTCTTGTATTCCCCTTAGGTTGCCGGAGTGCGGCGGGAACATGCAGAAGGATGCGGTGGATAGTGAAGATGCTGCGAAGGCCGGTGAGTTCAGTGCGGTGCTGCAGCAGGCGAGGCGACACGCATAAAATAACTTCTTTCTTCCAGCTCGAAGGCGCAGTGGATTGGGAATTCAGGTAAGGATTAAAGGTATTGCTCTTGTTCTAACCTTTTCTCCTTCTTTCTCCCTCTTTCTAGGAGCTCCAGACTCAAGGCGGGCGTGGCAGAAGACTGGATGCAGACTTGCAGGCACGGTGAGCGTTACGCTGCTGGATGCAGAATAACGCGAAGCGTGTGCTGCTCTTCGGGCGTGGTTTAAATAGCCTCCAAATTAGTTCCAGGTAAGTATTCCTCCTCGACCCCACCCGAGTAAAAAATAGTCCCTAGGTAAAGTAGTCCCTTCCAAGCCTCTTTTGGCTTAGAGCTCTTGCAGCATGGTCTGCATCAGGTAAGTTTTAACCTATGGCGCCAGGACTGACTCTCCATATGAGCCAGGGGCAGGGGTTGCTTGGAATAACTTGATGCCTGCTTCCGGGGTTGCTGGATTTGATCTGGATCACCGGGGGTAGGCATCATGACAAAAACCTACATTTCAGGGGGGCTAACCCTTCAAATGTTGGGAGAGGCTCTAAATTCATGTGTGGTAGGGAGGAGCAAACGTATTTGTGTGGGGGCATTCAACTTCTTTTTGCATTTTAATGAGACTATTCTAGTGCAGCTTCAATGTTACAAGCAGATAACTCTCTCCTTTAAGTCTGAAAGCACCCACTTATGGACTGCTGTGAGAATGACTGGTCTCCTGTTCCCTCTCTGCCCTTTCAATCAGTCACCTGGCATGCAAGTACTAAACCCACATCACAATTTCAATTGCTTAAAAAATGTGGCATTTGAATGCAGGTACTAACAGTGAAATGCTGTACATTAGTAATTGCTGGCCCGGGCTCTTGTTAACAGCGAAACCCAGGTGCCGTTTAACATCTGTGTCCTTTTCTGTCCGGCAACTGCTCTGTAGGTCAGCCAGGCCCGGTCAAAATAGACCACAATTTAGGGGGCAGGTGGGTCAGTGCTGAAGCCCAGTCAGCTCAATGGTGTTGCACCACTACTTGATTACTAATTGGTAATCTTCATCACTCCTAGCCCTATTCTTCCTCACCCCAGTACTTGTGTATGAGGCAGTAATTGTGTATGAGACACTATGCCTAATACACAAGTACTGGGATGAGGCAGAGGTACATGAAGGTAATGCCTGACATAGCTACCTGTAATCTTCATTACTCCTAGTCCCTCTCAACCTCATCCCAGTACTGACCTATGAGACATGGAGCCTCATACATAAGCAATGGGACAAGGAAGAGGGACGTGAAGGTAATTCTGGGCCAATGAGATGATTTTGGAGGTTGGGGTAGGGGATGGGAGGGTGAGGGGATGTGTGTTGGGGGGTGGGATTGTGCAATAAATGATAATAGTCATCCATGTCCATGCTAAGCAGGCATGATATGTGGCATTAGTGGCATTTTGGTGCAGCCAGTCTAGTCATTCCTCAGTTTGGTATGACATGTTTTAACTGGGCATTTCTGATAAAGAAGTCCTGCTAAGTGTAATTACCTGGCTAGACTGGCATTTGGGTTCTGCCAGTCTAGCCGTTTCTTACTACGGCACTGTATATTTTTCTGGGTATCTGTGATAAAATTATATGATATGGTAAGTCATATAATAAAGCGCCTGTACACAAGTATTTTTAGGCACGACAAGACAAGGGTAGAAAAACAGAGGGAGGACAAGACAAATGATCATAGTAAGCCTTGTGTCATTCAGAACGTGCAAGTGCGAGAACATGAAGTGAAAGGGGAAAGGGAGGAGGGAAGTGCAAGGGAGAGGGGAGGGGAAAACAGGGCAGCAATGCTCTGAGTAAGTGCAGCCAGGGCAGCGCAGCTCTGGTTAGTGCAAGGAGAACAAGGGACTGTAGGGTTACAGTTACAGCCCCTAACTGCGTGGTAGGCCCGTTAGCAGTGCAAGGGTGACTCATCAAGAAAGAGCCTGGACTCCGTGAGACCGAGGGTAACCAAGCAACCAGTTGGTACAGCAGACGGGTAGGTCAGCAGGGGAGGGAGAGAGAGAAAGCAGAATAGAAGAGGAACATTTTGAGCTGCTTCCGGAACTTCAGGTAGTCCGCCTCAAGTTTGGGAGGGGCAGGGAGGCCATTCCAGAGGGAGGCACCTGCAGGGGAGAGGAATCTGCCCCCCCCCCCCCCTTGCCTGGAGAAGCATCTAACTCTTAGAGCTCGAGAATGAAAGGGATTTTGAAAGAGAGTGTTGGATGTAGTGTGGATCCGAGCCCCAGAAAGCCTTGTGGACAATGCAAAGGGTCTTGAACTTGATCCTTGCAGCCACCGGGAGCCAGTGGAGAGATTTCATGGCTGGAGAGATACGGTCCTTGGGCTTGAAGTCAAGGATAAGTCTTGCAGTCCTGTTCTGGATTAGTTGCAGAGGGCGGAGATTGAGGAAGGCAGATTGAGAAAGTGGCTGTTGCAGTAGTGCAGCCTAGAGAGAACCAGTGCTCTGGAGACATTGAGCTTCTGGGAGAAAGTGAGACAGGGGAAGAGTCCCTTTGCGGAGGTACAGCTGGTAGTGGGACTTCTTGCCTACGTCCGAGATGTGAGGAGAGAGAGTGGAGTTGAAGAGAACACTAGGAATGAGCGTGAGAGGATAGAAGGTTGAGGAGCCTGAATGAAAGCTGAGTGTCAGCCGCATAACACTGAAAGTTAGAGGAGAAGGTAGAGATCAGGTGGGCCAAAGGGGCCAAATAGAAGTTGAAAAACCAGGGTGAGAGGATAGAGCCCTGGGAACGCCACAGGTAGAGAGAGGTGGCAGAGTAAAAGGGATCAAGTTGGACCTGGGAGGGGCGGTCCAAGAGGAAGGAGGTCAGCCACTCCAGGGTATGATCCATGATGCCCAGGTTAGCACCGAGTCTATTGATCAGGATGGCATGGTTGACCATGTCGAAAGTAGAAGAAAGTTCAAGGAGTATGAGGACAGAAGGAATGCTGGAATGAAGGTTAGAGATCAGGTCTTCACAGGTGTTCAGGAGAGCAGTTTCCGTGCCTCTGGCAGCTCTTAAGCCAGACTGATGGTCATGGAGACAACCAACAGATTCAGTGTGGAGAGTAAGCTGGCAGTTGGCCAGCTTTTCCAAGAGGTTCGGAGAAGGGAAAGTTCCAGTGGCAAAAGAATGATTACAGAAATCGGCCAAAGGTGTCAATGTGGTCCTTGGTGGTTCTGGAGGAGCAGGAGAGCACCTGTTTCGATGACAATTCCATAGATGGGACTTGTTTAGAAACCTCGTCAGGTGTTAGAGAGAAAGAGGAGAAAGGAGGAGGAGAGGGAGCGATGGCCAAAGGGGGCCTATTGAGGAAACATGAGCGGTATAGACCACAACAGGATTGGCCAGTTCATTGCAGATTTTTAAGAGTTTGGCTGTGTTATTAGAGGCTGCAGAGAGACAGGCTTGAATGTGTGCTCTCTTCTTGATGGGTCTTATTGCTTCGACTGGAATTTTAGTGCAACCAGTCTAGGTATGTCTTAATGTAGCCTGGCATGCTTTACTGTAATTTTATTATGTGTCTACACTGGTCTACATTGTGCAGCCAGTTGGACATGTTTTCATTGTGGCATGGCATTTTTAATAGCAAAGCATTAATGTTCATGTGCACTGTTGGTGACTTGCATGTATTGGATTGGTGCTACCCTACAAAACAATAGCAAACAATGTGGCTTTTTAACCATTTTTCCTCAGAAAGTGTGCTGTATATTGCCTTAAAACACATATTTATATCTTTCTCCTAGTGCAGTGTGTGGCATACCCCTTCAGCAGCACGTCAGTGCGTATTGCGCAAGCGTGCTTATCTAGGCCGACACAGAGTGTGGCGCGACCCATGATTTGTTTGCCGAGTTGGTGGCCCAGAGCATGGCTCACAGGGGGGCCCCCATATCTTGTGTTACGCCACTGGAGTCGAGGGGAGAACCGATAAGAACCGGGCTGTGTTGAGTGATAATCGCAGGAGTGGCAAGCTTCGAACCAAAGCTATTGAAATTTGAATGAACTGTTAAGTGTGAAGGGGAGATCAGCTGCAGAGGGAAAGCGGTACCACGTAGGTGCTAATCTGAGAGACTCTGGTCGAGCCGCATATGAGAGAAACTACAAGTAACAGAAGGTCCTAGGAAGGCCTGCGGAATAGGTCAAAGTGTTCATACAGAGGGTCAAGCAAAATCCCTATAAAATCGAAAGACTTTGATCTACAAGCACTGTGACAGAAAGGGAAGTGAATCCCACAGCAACAGTGAACATTGAGAAACCAAGGCAACTGACTCCCGTTAAAGTCAAAAGGGGTCTGAGCCCGACCGCGGGAGATCCAGGGGTAAAGTCATCACCCAAAATAGTTTGACAAAGGAACTGTGATATATTTTGAAACACTAAAGTCTAATGAGAAAAGAATAAGAGAAACAAAGAAATACGATGGAGAAAGGGTCAGCCCAGAAGAGGGGGACCCAGGGGTGAAACCGTCACCCTATCTGAACTTCGGATTACAATTAAGAAGGGTCAGCTCATAAGAGGGGGACCCAGGAGTGAACCCATCACACAGCAAATATTGGGAACAAACTTTCATTTGTTAAAGGAACTTATGTTTCTGTTGTTTGACTACATCAGGCCCTGAAGGCAAGAGACTTTCAGAGGAAACGAGACTTGGTCATCGGCAGCCCCGATTACGGAAAGCTCTAGGGTTAAAGCTGAACTGTCATCTCGTGCTAACCCGAGTTTGTGTCCTAAGAACCGTCATTGAGACTGTTGTCTCCTGCTGGGAAGGCCCGAAACTGTACTGCGCTTCAAGTTCCCATCTTGTCCCGTGTCCAAAACGTAGGGAAGGGAGACCCAGACTACAGTATCCTGACATATTATTTGAGAACACTTCTTTCTTTTCATGAGAAATATCCCACACCCTTTTCTGTATTAGTTGCAAGGTTTGGCAACAGAGTTCTTAGTATAGGCCCTTTTTAATATTTGACTTCACACCACTAGGACTGCCTTATTTTTATTTGATGGTTGACCTCTGTCCCAATCTTAGATTTAGGTTTAGATTAGGCGTTTTTCCAACGCTTTTATTGTTCAATCAACACCCTTGAACTGTGATCACTTGTGTCTGCCTTACTTGTATCACCATGAGTTTCTCAGTGCAGCCAGCAATGCCACAAGTACCTCCTCTGAGAGGTCCCGGTCATCATACCTCATTCTCTCAAGAGCCACGCATGTAGGTTGAGGGAATCCAGGGTCGGGTGGAGCACTCGACCCTCCAACTGGGTTTGGAGATCTGGACGCAGAGGCAACTGGTGATACTGGTGATGTGGACAGATGGTCAGAGCCAGGAAATCGAAGTACCACGTTCTTCTCGCCCAATCCGGGGCGATCAAGATCATGGTCGCTCTAAATCTCTTTAACCTCCCAAGGTATGATGGCAATGGGGGGGAGGCGTATTAGAGAGGGAAGATCCTATCCACTAGAAACACATCCCCCTAGTGTGCCGTTCGCTGGGAATTCCCTCGAGCAAACATTTGGCAATTCCTGTTGTACTCCGTGGCGAACAGATCCACTGCTGGGATACCCCAGAGAGCGAAGACCTCCTCGAGGACTTCCCGACACTTCCCACTCGTGTGAAACCGAGCTCTGCCTGTTCAGAGCAATTATTATTATTATTTATTTATATTGATTCGTTATGATCAAAAATTAGTCAGGGGCGCCCCTCTATGAGAACGAACACGGCAAAAATGGCTTGTTCTTTGGGATGGTACCCACTCTAGAGTCTGCAGCCTCTCTTTAGCTCACTGAAATGCTATGGCAAGTCCATTCTGAACAAGAGTACCAACAGCAACACCATACACGTATTTCAGCCTTGTTGGGCATCATCAGTGAGGTGGAGCTGTGCCTCTCTGAGCACAGTGAGCAAGGGGTCCGTGTCTCGATGACCCTGGGAGACTTAGGGTGACTAGACCCAAGGCCCTTGAAATAAATCACAAATTAGTCATGGGCACCCCTCTATGAGAACAAACACGGGAAAAATGGCCTGTTCTTTGGGATGGTACCCAAAGCTCTGGTTCTCTCTAGGCTGGACTATTGCAACAGCCTCTTTCTAGATCTGCCTGCTTCTAGTCTCCGCCCTCTGCAACCTATCCAGAACAGGACTGCAAGACTGGTCTTTGGCCTCAAGCCCAGGGATTGTATCCCTCCAGACCTGAAATCTCTGCATTGGCTCCCAGTGGCTGCGAGGATTAAGTTCAAAACCCTCTGTATTGTCCACAAGGCCTCCAGTTCTCTCTTCCTTCTCGAGCTCTTCGCTCATCCGCCTCCAACTCCCTCAGGTTCAGTTGCTTCTCCAAGTATCGAGTTGGTGGTAGATCTCTCTCTTCGGCTGGGGCCTCTCTCTGGAACAGCCTCCCTGCCTCACTGAAACTTGAGGAGAATCATCTCCGGTTCCGGAAGTACCTCAAAACCTTTCTCTTTGCTTCTGCTTTTTCTCCTCCTCCCCCTGCTGAATTCCTGGCTGAAACCGCACCGGTTACATGACCACCCTCTGATCTCGAACCCAGGTTCCTCCACCGCCAGTCGCACACCTGCACTGCCTTCTTGGTAACCTCCCACACTTGGGACTGTCCCTGTATCCCTACAGTCCTTCTACCACCACTTGACCCTGTTTGTCTGCACTAACCTTTGCACTTGCCGCCGTACTTACTTTCTGTTGTTAGTCTATTATCCCATGTACTGCACTTTCCCCTCCCCCCGCTCCCTTGCACTCCTCCCCCTTCCCCTTCCCATGCACTTGCACAATCTGAATTCAGCTGGCCTAGTAGGATCGCTGTCTGACCTCCCTCTGTTCCCCCTCCCTTGCCTTGTTGCGCCTTGAAACACTAAGACAGTAGTTCGAGAATTCATCATTTTTTATGGCATCATAATTACCTATAAAGCGGCCTAGGTTGGTCATGTAATGACTACCTAATTTCGGACAGGATGTCAGGACATGTCTGGGTGTTTCACAGTTCAGTTGAGATTTGTAAATTCGACATATTGTTTGTTCAATACAAATGTTACAATGGCTTCCTTGAAGCGCTAGAACTGGCAGTTGGTTTATTAAAAGATACTGTTGAGTTTTAAGATACTGGTGGTTATTAGTTTATGTATATTTGAAATTATGCAGTCTCTGGAGATGGGAATAATTATTGATCCAGTCTTGCTGTTCAAGTTTATGTTTCAACATGCCCTTCAAAACACCACATTTTGTCCCTTGTGTATAGTCTGGCCACGAGCCCAAGTCTTTGAAATATTCATCATTTAGTTTTACAAAGCTACTAAACGATTTCAAATCGGACTTTTCACCTATGAAGTATAACAGTGGACATTGGGGGGGCGCAATAGGATTTGATCTACAGAGAACCTCTGCGTATTAGAACCTGGCTTTTCAGTGATACCAAGCCCAGTTCTAGGCAGAGATAGTCCATAGAGGTAGATGGTGGTAAGCGTAACAACGTACTCCAAAGGTTTCCTTTAACCCCATTAAGCCATGTGAGATTTTTCATGACTAAGGCCTCAAGACCATATAAAATGGTCAGTGTAAAACTTTGTTTATATAATCTAAGGATGCCCTCAATAGAATATCCAGCTGTCTGGTTTGCGAATTTACTCAAACAGGTCAACTGTCTTGCCTTTCTTTTTTTGGTCTACACAATAGATTTATAGTTTTTATCAGCGCTTAGTTCAATTCCCACGTAAGGGTAACTTATCAACGTACTCTACACTTTGGCAATCAATTTGAAAACATATTCTGGTGTGCCTGTTATTTGCAACCAACATGACTTAGGTCTTATTCATGTTGATAGTTAAGTCATTTTGATCAGCAAACTCAATTAAGGATTTATTTACATTTGTTTTGGCTCTTCCAATTGTACAATCCAGTAAGACTAGATCGTCTGCATAGAGCAGACTCACAATATGTCTGGTACCTATCTTTACAAAGCAGCTGTCAGCAGCCATCAGTTTTTCTGGTAGATCTGCTAAATATACATTGAACAGAAGGGCAGCCAAGATACAACCTTGTCAAACCCCTCTGTTCACCTCTATATGGGATGTCACTGTACCAGCATTATCAAGTCGTACCCGCACACTGTTGTTAGAGTATAGATGTACAATAATTGACAATAAGTTTTCTGGGCATTCCCAGTTTTGCAACTTCTTCCACAGTGGGACTCGGTAGACAGAATCAAATACTGTGCTGAAATCTACCCAGATAACGTAAAGTAGTGGGTTTCCTTTTTGTGTAGTTGCACACATTAATGTATCTAGCAGTTGGATATTATGCGTAGTAGCAGACCCACTTCGGAAACCTGTTTGGGTGTCCTGTAATATATTATTCTCTTCCACCCAAGATTGCAGTGCTTTCAACACAAAAGTGGTGAACAGTTTACCAGTGACATCTAACAGAGAAAGGAGTCGATAGTTTACAGGACATAATCTGTCACCTTTCTTATATATAGGTAGAAAAATCGATGACTTCCAAGATGAGGGACACATTTTTCAGAGCTTATTTTACTATATGAGACATACAGTGCCTTGGCCCAAGCTCCAGGACCCGATTTAAGGATTGCGTTAGACAGCCCGTTAGGGCTAGGTGCTCAAGAGTTCTTCAGATTAACTATTGCCTTGTGGATTTCAGCAATAATTGGGGATGTAAACCAGTTTCCAACATAGATTTTTTTTTTAAGTAACTCTTTTTTGGACACACAATTTAACTTTACAAGTTCCCTCCATCTGTATTCTGGAATAGGGTTCACCACTTTGTACAGCAAGAGTCACCAATCGGCACTCCCTAGCATTAGCCAGATAGATCTAGTGTTCCCACTACAAGGTACAGAGAGCATGGATTGCCACTGTCTATTGCGAACAGAATCTCTCTGTCTTCTTAGCCAATTTTTAAACTCTTTTTTAATGCGTTTAACTAGAACGTCATTCAGCCATTTACAGTCAGGTTTCGTCCATGCATGCCTAACTTGTGCCGCATTAAACACTTTGCATCGCGTTTTCAATGTCAAAGTTCTGTTTATGCTTACGATCACTGACTGCAAATTGTTGGTTGCTTACTTTTCCAGTTTCATGCGCAAGTGTTTCTAGTCGCCTTATAATATATTCTGCATTAACACATACAGTTGCTTTACCTACGTTTTTGGCAGACCAACATATCCTGTAACCGCCATTGTTAACTTTTACGTCAGCATGGATTATCACTTTTTCAAACTCAGTGATCATATTCAATGTGAGAATCAGGATACTATGGTCGCTTAAATCATTCTCACAAGATTCCAGCTGTTCTGAACAATGGTTAGTTCCAAGGAAATAGTCAAGAGTTGAAGAATGAGTGCCAGTGGACCAAGTACATTTACCAGGGCAGTCACCCGAAGTACGGCTGTTGTACATCAGGAAACCCCACTCTCGCAGAGTATCTATCCACATCTTACCTTTTTTGATTGCATCTAAGTTTACTCATGATGCTCTTCGGCCTAATGTTTTCATAAGTGGGGCCAACCAAGGGGCTCTACAGGCTGTGTTGAAATCACCACCGATCAAAGCAAATTCATGGCCTTGAATAGACATCTATGTGGAATAGATCTTATCAATTGCTTCATATATTTCTTCTAAACCATCTACTTCAGAGGGGTATATACATTAATAAGTAGCATGGGAAGCATACAACCCTCGGCTTGTACTATAATTTCAATAGCAAGTATGTTATCTAAGCTCACTATTATTCTCCTATTTTACTAAAGGGACAGTGTGTTTCACTCCTATAATCAGGCCACCAAACGGGCGACCACGGCACCTTGATTTGGTAAATATTGAATCAGTGTATAGCCTACCAACTGAATCTTCGAGCAAAGCCAAGTTTCTTGCATGAAAAATACATCGAATTCAGATAATAGAAGTATTGATCTGTTTTGGTCTAAGAGATGGGTAAACCCTGGTATTCCAGCTGGCAAACTTTAAAGTTCATATTGACTAATCATTTGACGGACTAAATACTTTCTGAACCAGTCCCAGCCCATAGCATCACCCACAACATCTTGTTTGGCTGTTTCTATTGTTCTACCTGCTGTCTCTGTTCGAGATGGTATGGCCACAACAGAGTTCTTTTTTACAGGAGGCGCAGGTACATGTGAGGGCTAGTCGATAACGTAACCCACATTTTGTATTGATGACTGGTGTTCTGGAATGAGTGAGGTCACTTCAGCATTTCGACAGTGTACACAAACTACCACTATTTACCTTCACCGATTGGACAAAACTAAAATCTCCTGAGGATAACATGCGTAATGCAGGTATTCTGCTACACGCATTTAGAAGATCAGACCTATTATTACGGCATCAGTAAACGTTGATGGGCCTCTACTCAGTGTGAATATTTTTGGCTCACTCACAGGAGGGCCAGGAAAAGGGGATGGGCCCATTGTGGGTTGAGGTTGTACTGTATTAGCTTGACTCATATTTCTAGAGGCCAAAAGGGCATGTCCAGCCAATAAACATGTCAGTTCGCATTGGTCAGCATTAGGATGATGTAAAGGTGGTTCCTCTTCATTTGGATTTGCAGGGGGATCATCAATAAACAGCCAGCTGGTCAACGTACCTGGGCCTCTCTGTCCTTTTGAGCATTTCTTCTTAATATTCTTTGGATTCTGCACTGCAGCTATCAGTTCGGGCAAAATAGAAGTTGACTTCAAGGGGGGTGCTGGCTTCTTTTGGCTAGCAGCAGCAATTTCTTTTCTTAGTAGCCTGTTTACGCAATCTGGCACCTTTTGCAAGGCGTCTTTCTTTGCAGGTTTTGTACATAGATAGCTCAGAATTGTCAACTTCCTCTGCTTCTAGAGTTGTTGGGGTGGGTCTTAACTCGCAATCAATATCTTCAAAACAAGGACAATTGGCGTCGCCGAATCACTTTGAAGTAATTTTGAGTTTTGTATTTCAGGTTGTAGTTTCAGATTTAATTCTTTGAGAGCAATTCCATGTGTTTTTACTCCTTCAAGTATTATACCACAAAGTTTTAATAGGATTTTCACAGCAAATTGTAGCACACCTTTGGATTTTTCCACATTGTTTCTAGAGGCAGATTCATTAGTATTATTGTGAATAACTGGCGGATATTCATTTCCCTCGATAAATCTTCTGTTAGTACTTGGACAAAAGTTAGGTGACATCAACAGTTGTTCTCGAGTTACCAGGTTGTTTTGGGGAGTGTCTACCAATCCCTGAGGTGCAATAACTATGTTGTCATTGGGTTCTCTAGTTTGTCGGCTGAATCATGATTATCTATATGACCAGCACTATTATTATGTTCATTGGTAGGTAAAGTACACCTGGGGGCCATACCGGATAGCATATAACACAAAGAAAGAAGCGTGTATGATACTTTCAAAAGGTGGTGTGGATGTAAAGACTTTTTCTTGGGTTTCTACACATACCGTACGTGATAGCAAGCTGTGATTAGGCCGGTCTCGGGTGCATTTTCTTGGCTGTGACAGCAACTTGTGGCAACTGAGCGGGTTGTCATTCGTGAAGATTTAGCACGATTTCCATTTTTGTATTCAACGCCTCTTTTCGGGGGAGGTTTTTTGCATACTTTGCCGTTCCAGCAATTCTGTGACCTGGTTTTCATAATTGCTTTACTTGGCATGTCTTGTTTATTTCCTTAGCTTTTGCAATAGATTTCTTGACGCAGGCTGTATAGAATACAGTACGGACGTCAATGCACAAAGTGTGGCAATTCTTCAATAGGCACTACTCAGGCAAGATAACTTGTGTTTAATTATTAAAGTGTTTTTGACTTACAATTAGAGCAGAAGTTGAAATATTGAGAGGAAGGGCTATGTTCTATTGTTCGCAGAACACTCCCTACCTATTGGTGGTAAAAGTGAGTCACAATTGTTATCGTGCAATTAGTAGAGATATTGACAAGAAAGGCTATGTTCTGCTAATTGCAGGACACACTCCCGACCTATTAGTGGTAAAGGCTTGTCACAGCGGATCGGACTATGGGTTATAAATTCTGGCATAGCACTCACACGCCCAAATCCACTATAGAGGACAAAATGCAGTTTGTGTTCATTGAGGTCGGCGTGGCAGTGGGTTATAGGAATACAGTCTCATGCATATATATTTTAGTACTCGCTCACCGTTATTCTATGTATAGGTCTCCGCGTGCGCAGCTCCAAGCCTCCAAACACCAAACACACTGTCCGCACCCTGCTCCACGCATGCACCATGTATATGTATAAGAACCGCATCACCAAAGCATTAGAAAGAGGACTTCTGTTTAAAAAATATATATATATTTCCAGAGATAAAGTTTGAAAGGACTTGGAGCTACCTCGCCACCAAACACAATGTCCTCTGTTTAAAGCATCCGCTAAGGTGTTCTCTGGCCCCATCAGATGAACTGCGGAGACCGAGATTTGGTTCACTCGCAACAAGAACCACAGCTGAATTGCCTCTGTGCAGAGGTGGCGGGAGGGAACACCACCTTGCTTGTTGAGGTAGTGCATGGCCACCATATTGTCTGTCATGACGAGGACATGCTTACCTCTGAGAGACGGGGCAAAGGCCCTCAGGGCTAACCTGATGGCCTGCAACTCCAGCCTGTTGATATGCCAACTGGCTTCTGATGAAGACCGGAAGCCGCGCACCTGCAAATCCTTGCAGTGGGCATCCAAACGCATCTGTGACCATTCGGCCTGGGGCCAAAGAGGCCAGAAGGGTTCCCCTGCCAAACGATTGCTGCACGTGTTCAACCAGCCGAGTTCGCGGACTACCTGAAAAGCGATCCGTGAGTGCTCCCAGATACTGAGACCAGGAGTATTGGAGTGACCTCATGCCCAGCCTGGCCTCTGGCACTAGAAAAATACAGGAAACCATGAGAACCAAGAGGCGGAGGAAAGAAGTCGCTAGGAGAGTGGCGTTGTTCTCAAACAAATGCACCATCTGGGCTATGTTGCTGGCTCTCTCATCGGAAGGAAACTGCTTCCCTGCCCGGGTATCTAGGACTGCTCTGATGAACTGGTGTCAAATGGGACTTAGTCAAGTTGAGGGAGAAGCCCTTCCAGTTGAGTAGAAGGTAGATGTCCTCTAGATGAGACAGAACCTGATATGCTGACTTCCCTCGTATCAGCCAGTTGTCCAGATATGTCAATACGTGGACACCGGATTTCCTGAGGTGAGCCGCCACTACCGGCATGAGCTTGGTGAAGACACTTGCCGCATAGGTCAACCTAAAGGGAAGTACTTTGAACTGATAGTGCTTGTTGCCTATGAGAAACCTCAAGAACTTCCTGTGCTTTTGGTGTATCGGCAGATGGAAATAAACGTCCTGTAGATCTATTGACAACAGTCAGTCCTGTAACTCGAGAGCGTGGAGAATCTCTCTCAACGTCACCATCCTGAATGTGTCCTTCCTCGGGAACTTGTTCAAGGCACTGAGGTGCAGGATAGGATGGAGACCTCCCTTCTTTGGCACCAGAAAATACCAGGAATACCACCCCGACCCTCTCTGATAGGGAGGTACCTCTTCCACGCCACCCTCCGACAACAGGGCTCTCAGTTCTTCCTGGAGCTCCTGTCCCAGTTGGATTGGGGGAGGTGGAGGTTTGTCTAGAGGTCTCTTCAGGAAAGGCAGACAATAACCCCACCAAATCAACTGCAGGGCTCTGGCATCCAAAGTTCTTTCCTGCCACTGGGGCCAATACCCTGCCAACCGGTGCATCGTGGGAGGGGAAAATCAAATTGGCTTAGAGGGCGCGGGTGACCCTGCCGCTGTTGCTGCTGGATGGCCTCTAGAGGCCCCTCTTGAACATTTGGAAGAAAGCCAGAAGTTTTTAGATAGGCAAGGCGACTCACTACAACTGCTGGAGCAATTATATATTTTTTGTTGCCATTTGTTATTTATATAGCAGCTTGCTGTACAAAACCAAGGTGCTGTACAAAACCAATTTTACAGTACAATAAAAATGAGCAGGTGGATACAATGAAATAATATAGATTACAGTAGAACTCACAGTACAATTAAGGCAGAAGTAAGAAGGTCTTTAGGGTAGAACGGAAGGTGGAGTAAGAATGAATAGCCTAGAGGGAGAGAGGGAGAGCATTCCAGTAAGGATGCGCCAGGCGAGAAAAAGAACGGAAATGAGAGGAAGCACAAGGGGGGCGAGGAACAGTTAAAAGAAAGTGGGTTTGGGAACTAAGAGTACCAGAGGGGACATAGAAAGAAACAAGAGAGGCAAGGTAGATAGGAACAAGTATATAAAAAGATTTAAATATGATGCAGAGAAAATTGAATTTAAGCTGAGTGTGAAAAGGTAGCCATCAGAGAGATCTGCCAAGGAAGGGTGAATTGAGTCACACATAGGTAGGGAATACAGGAAACGGATAGAGGAATTGAAAATGGATTTAAGGGGTGCTAGGTGGGAGGCGGGAAGACCAAAAAGAAGAACAGAACAGTAGAATAATAAAGAGAAAATTAGGGAAGAAATTAGAGGTTTGGTAGCACTGAAGGTAAGATTGTCTAACTTTCCAGATGTCAAAAAGATGAAAGCAGCATTTACATGGTAGCTTGCCCCAGTTTGTACGGCGCCAAATTAAATAGCATCTTAGAAGGAATAGTGCTCCAAGCCAACGTTATAGTGCAGCCAGGTCCTTTCACTGCCGAAAACGCTGCCTTCACTCTGCGCATTCTTTATCATGTGCTCCGAATTGAACTACACAGCCCAGGCTGCTTGGTAGTTCTTGCGCCGTATAGAAATTTGAAAATCAGGTGAAAGATCGCTGGCACGAGAACCCAAGAGGTCTGTGGCGGTCAGTCAAGGACGGGGAAGACGCGGAAGGTACGCCCCTTCATCTATTTATTTTTAAGGACCATTTAAAAATATGGATTTACAAGAGCTTTTGGATAAAATCAAGGCCACTAGGGCTAAATCAGATAACAGCAACACGTTTGCAGTGCGAGATAGAATTTTAATGAATAGACGGAAAACAGATAATGTTTTCCCATTTGAAGATACTAGTACTCCTCTACCATCTGTGCCCCAGGGCTTGAATCATTCCTGTGAGGTTGCTTATGAAGCATACCGGGTGTAAAGTCCAAAGTAAAACTATTCGATGGTATGAATGGAATGAGCAAATATCAGAAAGCTATAACTGTCCAGCACAACCGCATAGAGCAAGTGGGACTGCATACTGGAAAAGATGTTGCAGTAGGCAACGCTAATGCCGTGAAAGGGATTGGAGACAAGCACACTATCATGACACCCATAGCACATGGCCTCAAACTGTTACTACTGAACACTAGATCCTTATTAAAGCATGCTTCATCAGTAGGCAAGACATTGATATATGTGCCATCACAGAAACCTGGAGTTATGAGGCCGCTGGACCTACAATAACACAGGCCATTCCAGAAGGTTATAGTATGGTACAGCAATATAGAACTACAGGAAAAAGAGGAGAGGTAGCATTTATTTATAAATCCAGCCTGGGCATTTGAGAGGGAGAGCCCATTATTAGTGAAGGGATTGAGATTCAATATATTAAGGTTAGGACTAATGCCAAAACCACCATAAATATGTTGTTAGTCTATAGACCTCCCATCCCTATGCCGGATTTTGCTAATCAGCTAAGCAGCATTCTACTGCACTTACTGCAAGTTAATACCAGGGCAATGGTCTTTGGAGACTTAAATTTGTGGTTGGGAAATTAGACTGACCTTATGGCCAAAAGACTAAGACTCGTTAGATAATTTGGGCTTTAAACAACATGTTCTAGTTCCTAACCATGAGAAAAGAAATATCCTAGATTGGATAGCTTCGCACAATACCAAAATAAAGGATGTTCGTATCCTGCCATGCCCTTGGTCGGACCACTTTTTTATACATTGTATGCTGAACACCAAAAAACCCATTAAACTAAAAGCAGAAGGAAAGGCATATGTAATGGCTAGACATTTAAAAAAGCTAACAGTCAAAGCACTAGAACCATGGCTAACCTTATTTTCGGAAACAATTATGAAGCTAAATACCTCAGATGAGATGACAGGTATCTATAAACAGATGATGTAGGAAGCTACCAACTCACTTGCCCCTTTGAAATCTAAGCAAGTGGTAGAGAGAAAAAATAACCTGTAGTTTTCGGCCAAACTACAAAAGCTAAAAGCTATTAAACAAAAATATTTCAATGCATGGAAACTAACACAAAGTGCTTCCAAGTAGGAGGGATTTTAGACTGCAACTAAACAGTTCAGATAAGCTGTGATCGCAGCAAAAAATGAATGTTTATATCGATAGGATTACTAACGCACAGTCAAGCTCTAAATAACTTTTTAAAGTACTAAAAGAGTTGGAAAAGCCGTGGAAGGTTAACACAGAAATTATTGATAAGAATGATGCATGGTGTAGTATGATTCAATATGCGATGATGGGAAAAATCAATACAATTAGAAAGAATATTGAAGTAAATAACAAAACCCATCTCTGAACAAATAATACCTTGATAGATGTGGCCAGACAACAACCAGAGAACCATGAACACCGGTTTAATTTTAAACCTGTTACAGAAATTGAATTGAGGGAAATTATTGCTAATTTTAAACCTACAAACTGTAAGGGTGACCCATGCTCAGCCATGTTAATTAGGAAATGCACTCCACAGCTGATAGGCGCACTCTTCAAATTTGTAAATACCTCATTTGCAGAGAATCATGTTCCGGATGATTTAAAGAATGCATGGATTACTCCACTGATCAAAAAGAATGGTCTCTGTCCGCTGACAGCCTTAAACTATCGCCCAATCAAAAACACACCCTTTCCGTTAAAGATTTTAGACCATGTGGCTTACTACTATCGATGTTCTTGAAGGAGAATGATATGCTGAATAAATGGCAATCAGGCTTTAGACGGGGACATAGTACAGAGTTGGCCTTACTGGATTTAAAATCACGAATACTACAGCATATGGATAAAGGGCAGGTGGTGCCACTAATGTTGCTGGATCTGTTTGCCGCCTTCGATCTGGTGGACCATGGTAAACTGTTCACCAGATTAAGGGAGGTAGCAAGATTCTCAGATAATGCTGCCCTATGGATTGAATCATTTGTTAGCAGACTGAGCTATAGAGTATGGAGTGGGGATGCAGAAGCTACCCCCATAATTCTTAAGTGTGGGGTGCTGCATGGTGCATGCCTATCGCCATCTCTATAAAACATATTCAGAGTGCCTTTCTTCAACCTGTTGGAAAAAAAGAATATAGGATTCACCAACTTTGCTGATGACACTCAATGTGTCATTCCTATGTCAGGCCAACATAAAGAGGACGAAAAAAGGTTAAATGGAAACCTATGAAATCACCCACTGGTGGATGATGAAAATGGCCTGGCATTAAACAAAGAGTTGATTTGTAATACGCACAAGAAATAAAACAAATAAACTTGAAGATAGCTACAAACACTTCGAAATAGCTGGGTGTGTCGTAGAAACAAAAAAAGAAAGTGGAGACCTTGGGGGTAGTCTAAGACCAGAATCTAAACATGAAGGCACACTTAGGTAGCCTGATGTCCTCTACGGCCTACCATATCAAACTGTTGGCCCAACTTAGACCCTACATCTCCCAAACCAACTGTGAGACTATTGCTAGGGCCATTGTTGGGTTGAAGATCGATAGACTATTGCAGTAGTCTAATGGTGGGAGCAGCCAAGTCTGTTATCTCTCGCTTGCAGACACTTCAAAACACTATGGTTAGAACCATTGTTGGCCTAAAAAAGAGAGACCCTGTATCGGAGGCCAGACGGGGTCTGCATTGGATTCCCGTGGCTGCCATCACCCACAAATGTCTTAAGGGATCTGGCCCATGTTATTTAACAGAAGCACTGTCAAAAAAATACAATATCAGAATGCTGAGATCGAATAATTTAAACCAGCAAAAAATTCCCAAATGTAAATGTACCCAATTTATCAAAAGTGCGTTTTTTATGGCAGCTCCTAGGGCATGGAATGATATCCCACCCGGCCTTAGAGATATCGATTCTATAGCAACATTCAGAAAAGGAATCAAGACACTGCTATTAAAATAAAAGTTTTCACACTGCCTACTGTGTTATTCCATGTAAGATCTCTCTGATTATTTCTATGGCCCTTACGCCACCGGGTTTTATGGTGCGCTATACAAATGAATAAAGTAAAGAATGAGATGCAATTGAGATATGATGAGCAAAGGAAAGATTAGTATCAAGATTAAGACCAAGGTTGCAGCCAGTCAGAGAAAAGAGTAGATGCGAAGGGGAAAAAGAACAAATGGAGGGGAAACGGGAGGAGGGATAGTATTGGCGGGATAAAAGATGAACTTCAGTCTTAGATGGATTAAGGACGAGAAAATGGTCTGACATCCAAGTTCTGATCGCAGAAAGAGCAGCAGAAAGATTTGAATGTATATCAGACGTGAAAGAAGAAAGGGATAGAAAACGTTGGGTGTCGTCGGCATAAAAGGGATGCGACAACCTAGAAGAAGAGATAATCTTAGCTATAGGAGAAGTATACAAAGAGAAGAGAAATGGACCAAGGATAGACCCTTGTGGGACACCGTGTCGAAGAGGAAAGGAATCCAAATGAACACTAGCCCAGGATACTGAGTAGGTACGATTAGCAAGATAGGATTGAAACCATGAAATTACAGAGCCAGAAAAGCCAAAGGAGGAGAGAGAAAGATAGGGAAGAAGAGAAATAGGATGGAAATTCTAAGGAATGGCAAGATCCAAAGATGGTTTTTTCAACAGGAAGAATGATAGCATGTTAAAATAGAAGAGGAAAAGTAGACTATTAATGTAAGAATCTGCCAACATAGTCTGCTACGTCCAGGCCCATTTGCAATGACTGCTTGGCTACCTCCTTCCCATCCTCCACCAGCTGTAAAAATCAGTCCTGCATGGCACCCTCAGGGACGCATTCAGCAGCATGTTCCACAGCCTTCCATAAGCCAAAGCAGTACTTGGCGAATCCACATGCTATGTTAGCAGCTTTGAGCGCCATGAAAGTAGAGGTGAACACCTTTCTGGCCAATGTGTCAGTTTTCTTTTGCTCTCGGTCCGTAGTGGATGCTGCAGGTCTGGTGGAAATAGTGGCAGCCTTGTATAACCAACCCTTCGGAGGAACGGTGTGTGGCGAGGAAAGAAGGGTCTCCTCTTGCTGGCCTATACTTCCCTGTAAAATTGGCATTCACAGGGGGAATGGTACAAGGGTGCTGCCATAAGGAGGCTAAAGGGTCCGCAATGGCTGGATTGAATGGCATGTTATGCTTGACTGTAGGACCCGCGTCCAAAATGTCGGTGAGCACTGTGAGAAACTGATGGTGACGCAAGAAAGAGAGACAAGTGATCACAGTTCAAGGGTATTTATTGAACAATGAAAGTGGTATGCGGGTTTGAAAAACATCTACTCTAAACCTAAATCTAAGATGGGGACAGGTGTTGACCATCAATGAAAATAAAACCGTTCTAGTGGCGTCAAATCAAATAAAAAGGGCCTCTACTAAGAAAAAACATCTTGCCAATTCCTTACGCTAAATACAAAGGGTATGGGGGTTAAGTTTCAAGTATTCTCAACTGATAAGTCAGGAGGCGGTGTTAGGGAGAATTCTCTTTTAAGGCTAATTTCCCAAACCTAATGAGTCCCCCAGCAGCTTTGCTGGATTTTTGGGGTTTTTTTTTTTTCTCCTGCTAAGAGTGAGACTCTTTTCCTCCCAGTCTTAGGCATGATTTGAGGTATGTCTTTGACTTGTGTGCTTATGGGCTATGTGGTCTTTTACTCCATAGGGTATCATCTGTTTTTGTGTATCCGTTACACAGCACCCTCAGTGCAGTAACAGGGGTGTCATAGTGACCCCCAAACACAGACTCCATACCCTGGGACTGACTACTGTCTCCCAAGTCACCATTGACTTTACTAGTCCAAAATTGTGAACAGAACCAGTACAAACCATCATATTGTGGAAGTACTGGAAGGGGTTAATTCGATTGCCCCATGGTCTGTTTCCAAGGGGGCACTGTCCAGTCCCTCCTTGTCGAGTTTCTGGCTGGTGGCAGTGGTTACCACGCAAAATATTCCACCGGAATATTTCCTATGGGATTTTCCCATTGATTTTAAACGCACCACTTTTTGGTGCAATGTTAAAGATACCGCCGGTTTATTTATTTAATATTAAATCAACGGTTGGGTCTTTTTGCCAGAACTCTTTTCTAAAATGGCATTCGTGTCCGTCTCTGTAACTCCAACCAAGGCCGGGCCCTTTGTTCCACTTTTTGGCGGGCTTCTCCACAGAAGCGCTCCAACTGGTGCCACTCTGTCTGGGTTCCACAGGATGTGTGGGTGGGGGAATTGGCACCCTGGACTGCGTTGCCTTAGCAACTCAAGTCGCACTCTGTTCTGATTGGCCCAGTGGTGAGCCGCCCGACTCACCACTTAGCATGTATGAGTGACAGCTAGGCTGTTGAATGGGGGTTTTCCTGCATTAGAAAAGCAGGGTTTTTGGAACTGGAACTTCAGAAGTCGCCACAGGACCTAAAAAATCCAAAGAGGGGAGAAGCTGAGCCATCTGCAACGACGACACCACCGGTGGAGCCCTGCTGCAACAACCTCACCACTTTCCCGACAAGAGAAGATCTTCTGCTGAAAGAGTCTTCTTCCTCTGAGCTGGTGGGATCAGCCAGTGCCAAGCACCCCGGCGGCCGGATAGCCAAGCTGCACCACTGTGACCGCGAATACCAGGAATGCACCTTTTCACCGGCAAACTCCGCAGCTGGTTTCTGCCTTGGGCAGTGCATAGACTCCAAGTTTCCTCCTCGACGAGATCCTCTCTTCCCCTGGTCGAAACCACAAACTGCACCCGCTGCCAAGAACAACTGCCACCGCTGGAGCTTCCTCACTCTTTAAGGTACTGTGTTCTACCTGGCCTCCCTTTCTTCGGTTTGCCCAAGGTGACCCTTAAATCCTTGGCTTTCCAACTGGGTTGGCCCCCAGACCTTCTAACTTTGTCTTTTGAACCACCCCAACATCTTTTGAACATTTCTACAAAGACTTGAATGCATTGCTAAACCGTGTGATCTTGGGCACATTTCGCCTTGCTCCATTCAAAGTGGGCCTGGCCTATGAACTTTGGCTCTACAGTATACCCTGCCTTCAGTAACTGGATTTTTGTCTCTTAAAAGTGTTGGCAAGTGTTTTATTTTTATGACCTGCCTTTTTCTCTCCCTTTAACCTAATGATTGGAGTGCCATCTGAGTTACACGCTCACCTCTGTTTTGACAAAAAGTGGTGTTTTAACTTAGACTTGTCTAGTAATTGCTAAGGGAGGTGTAAATACGTTTCTGATTGTGTTGGAACTTGCTTTTGATTAATAGTGCTAGTGTATTTTCTAAAGTGTGTGTTAAATAATTATATACTTTTGATACAAAGCTCTGGTCAGTGTTTGCTTGTCCTACTGTGTTTTGGCCCTATTGTGTATCCTCTGTATACTGCCTAACTCTTCTTGAGAGAAGTCGGACTGCTCAGCTACAGCGACCAGGTAAATCTGGGTGGTACAGACTGCTACCAATTGGGTTTACTGCTTACTCCTGTGGTCTTAATCTTTTTGCAGTGGTCCTCAAGGGTACTGCACAGGATTCTGCCTAACAGGCGGTAGTATGGGTCTCCCTTCCCCACGTTTTGGTTACGGGATAAGATGCTAGCTAGGAGCACAGTACGGTCTTGGGCCTTCCCAGCATAAGAAAGTCTCATTTACAGTTCTTAGGAAACACTCGGGTTTGTCTAGAACAAGGTGACAGTTCAGCTTTAACTCTCAAGCTTTTGTAATCAAGGCAGTCGATGGCCAAGTCTCGTTTCCTCTGAAAGTCTCTTGCCTTCGGGGCCTGATGTATCAACAAAAACAAATGTTTCTTTAACAAATGAAAGTTTGTTCTCAATATTTGCTGGGTGATGGGATCACCCTTGGGTCCCCTTCTTTTGGGCTGACCCATTCTCAATCGTATTTCTTTGTCTCTTATTCTTTTCTCATTAGACATTCGTATTTCAAAAGATATCACTGTTCCTTTGTCAAACAACTTCGGGTGATAGTTTCACCCCTGGATCCTCCTCGGTCTGCTCGGACCCCTCTTGTCTTTAACAGATGTCAATTCCCTGGGTTTCTCAATGTTCACTTTTGCTGTGGGATTCACTTCAGTTTCTTTCACAGTGCTCGGAGATCAAAGTCTTTCGATTGTACAGGGATTTTGCTTGACCCTCTGTATGACCACTTTAACCTATAGCCTTCTGATACTTGTAGTTTTTCTCATATGGGGCTCGACCAGTCTCTCGATTAGCACCCACATGGTGCTGCTTTCCCTCTCAATTCCTGCCACCTTTCTCCTTCATTTGAACTGCTGCGTGGTAGCTGTCTCGTGCTGTCTGGTGTACTCACTTTGTCTGTACTGCGCTCTCCTGCTCCACCCTTTTATCCCCACAGGGAAAAGATCCGTAAACTGTGTGCGATTTGAGTCAATTGCTTGACTTTGCCTGACCCTCGGGTTGGGACATGTCAGGTATACAGGTTTAACATTACAAGTCTGTTGTCCGTCAAAATGTGAGGAAGTGTTCATGGTGGAAAAGGAGGGTGGTAGAGTTCCAGAATGTGCCACGGGGTAGGATGGAAAAGATGTATTGTCAGATTGTCCAACCTGATATGATGGGGAAGATTTGCAAAATGGACGAAAATGACCTGGATGTGGAACAGAACATAGGTGATTGTGGGAATGGCAGTATTCTATCATAATAGATTGGGTACTTGGAAGATGACAATCCAAGATACGGTATTGGTAGGTTTTGTGAAGAAAACTGGAATTGTGGAATGTACGGAGGTGATTGTGGGAATCTTAGTGTTCTGCCAATACAGTATAGTGGGGTGTCGGGAAGAAATAATTAGAGGGACGTGAAGGAGAATGATGAGGAGCATTTGGATAGGGAACAGGAAAGCAAGGATTCTGAGAAAGATTATTTCTGAATACAACAGGGTATGTAATAGATTCAGCAGAGGTGAAGGGGATGGAATATTCTGGAAAGGGAAATTGATCGAGTAGAAGGGAGATCGATTTACTACAGCTTATAAAAGCCTTGGGGCCCTTTCTACAGTATAGTACTGGGTCTCACCTGGGGCATTTCCCAGAGTACAACCCCAGGCTCCCCTACCCAGGTGATCCTCCCCCACTGGTACACCCCCAGGAACTGGATCCAACAGTGACGGCCGTGCCCTGGCCACCTGAATAAGGGATACCTGAGGTCTTACTGAGAGAATACCCACAGGTTTCTCACAGCACATACCCCTGAAAGAGGTGTAGTGGACGCCTTAAACCCAAGGGTGTCAACAACCCTTTGAACCAGATCCATGAACTTAATATTAGCGTGGGTATATGGCTGGTTTTGCTGTAACTCAAGGCCTGTGGAGGTATCTAGAACACTGGTGTCTTGTAGACCCTGAGCTACGGCCAATAAATCGGCCAAATATGGATTTCCCCGATTTGAAGAAACCCGATCTCGACATTGGAACAAATGAACTGTCGCCGACTGTCAGTGCCAAGGGCTTGAGAATAGGTTTTGAAGCCGAAGCTTTAGATGCCGAAGGTTCTTTCACCGCTGAGTGACGCTCAGATAACCCATGGTTGTCGTGGGCATCCGCCTTACGGCCCTCCGGCGACATATGCCTGGTAGATGTGATGCCCGGAGGAGTTTGATGCTGACGGAGTGGCCGGCTTGGTGTCGGGAGCGCTGAGTGCAGCTTTTATCGCCAAAGCTTGCTGGTCGGGGGCCGGAGCCTCATCTACTGTAGCTTGCATTTTAAATATTTTGAGCATTGAGGTTTTAAAACTTTCCTACTCTTCTTGAATGGTCGGCCCCGCCGAGGGCTTCCCTCATTCCGACGACGAGCTGGACTCGCATTGATGGCAGTGGTGCCGTTTCTACCACAAGGAAGACAAGAAATGGCTCCTGGAATGGGACTGTTTCTTGGTCTTCTTGCGATGCCGATCCTACCCCTTGTCGGGGGTCTGCTCCTCAGTCTCGGCCTCCAAAGACCGGACAAGCAACTGGGCCAGAGACTTGGCGCATGGTCGGCCGAAGGCCCGTTTCCCAGCCCTCTCATATAGGTATTTCGGCTACATTTTGCGCACGACGCACAGGCCTCCGTGTCATAACTAGCACCCAGACAGACGTCATGGGGGTCGGTCACATATTTTGGACTCGCAATTGCGGCATTGCTTTACGCCCAAAACCCTGTGAGGCGACTTCGCGTTGAGTTTTTCGAAGGAAAACGTACAAATCGTACACAAAAAATGTTGAGTAGACTTGATCGTGATCCTGATGCAGCGTGCAGAAAAAAGGAACTGAAGCATGGGGCGTAGTGATGTGCTATATGTACGGTGCCTGACATCAATTCAGGAGCCGAGGATTGAGAGCCAGACAAGACGGATCGCTAGCCGAGTCGAGGTCCACTACGCCCACTGTCAAAAAGTTTCCAAATAGCAGAGCTGGATGATGGATATCTATCTGATGAGGAATCTGCAGGGTAAAGGCAATCTATTGAATGACCTTGTCCAACCAAGCGCCCGTGATCTGCAGCCACCGTGCATCCAGGAACTCTTGAAATGACTCATCTGGAGGCCCATCTGCAAAATGGGACGAGGTGAGTGCAGAAGGACATATGCCTAATGACTTGATGGCTCACACTGGTGCATTCGGCGCCAACAACCAGTGCGTGAGTGCGGGTGTGGATCTGCCAGTCGTCTAGATAAGGGTAGGCGTGGATTCCCCAACTTGACGCGTATAGGCGCTGCCAACAGGACCATACATTTTGTGAATACTCTCTGCGCTGACTTCCGGCCTTGAACTGATAGTGATGCCACGAACCACGAACCGTAGGAGCTTCCAATGTTTTGCGTGAATGAGCCTGTGAAAGTAGGCGTCCTCCAGATCCAACATCGTCAGGAAATCCCCTTCCTCCAGCTGACCGAGCACAGACTGCAACGTGACCATCCTGAACTTTTGCAGCTGGTCCAGGTCTGCTTTGGCGTCTGCATCCTTGCCTTCGGGCGACCACAAAGATGTCCTCCGCTGCCATAGGCCTGCAAGCTGCCTCTGTAAGCCTCTTGCTGTGTGGAGCAGAAGGGCTGCCGATAGGGGGTGTGGTTTTTTTTAAAGATTCTTTTTATTGGCTTTTTTAACATTCAACATACAACAAAAAGAAGGAATCCTTACCCCCAGCCCCCCATCCCAACCCAACTTGGTAGAAGAGCCATCTTCTTATTGTGTTGTCCATTCAACTGCTGGTCCTTTAAGATTGTTCATTGTGATCATGGCACTGTATCTTGTTTGATCTCTACTGCTCGTCACTATACCCCAGTGGGCTACAAGTTGATGTCGCAGCATTGACGTCTAGGGCTCCTTCGTGAAGGGCCTCAGTAATCGGGAAGCCACTCGGCCACACCCAACCTTGTTGTCCCTTGTTCGTTCACGCCCCTTCATGCTCATTGGTCTGTGTTTTGGATATCAGGAGGATCCTCATGTGGTGTTGATGAATCACCCTCCTCGCACCAGGGTTGTCTAATTAGGTAAAGCGTGTATGCGTCCCACATCTGTCTGTACCCCCCCCATCTAGTGCCCTGCATATTGTCCCATCTAGTTTCCTTATCATTGGAGCATAGGATGTCTGAGGTCCATTGGTTAATCTTCGGGTATAGCTTCCTCTCCCATACTATGGACACCCTCTGTTTGGCCAAGAGCAGAAGGAGGCCCACCAGTTTCCTCACAGTTTTAGGCATCATTTTGGTGTAACCCAGCAGGGCCAGCATAGGGTTGGGTTCTATAGTCTGACTGGTGATGCCCTCTAGTACCTCAAAGACCTGTCCCCAGAATATATGGATCCTTTCGCATTCCCAGGCCATTTGAAGGGACCCTGCTGCTTCGTGTCCACATCTAATGCATTCCCCGGAGGAGTGTGGAAAGTAATTCTGCAATTGGGCTGTAGTGTAATAGTATTGATGTAGATATTTGAATTAAATCAGCTTATACCTGGTGCTTATCGCTCCTTTCCTGATCATCTCACAGCAGTATCCCCACTCTGCTTCTGAAATCTCCTTTCCCAGCGTCCTCCCCCATACCTCCCTTGTTGAGGTGGTCGCTGCAGGTCTATTAAGTAAAGCTGTGGCATACAGTACGGATGTCACTTTGCGCCCCAATTGCCCTTGCACCGCTCTATCCAATGTATTAGAGATCTGGGGTTGTTCGGGGAGTGACAGAAATAACTGCCGTATGGTTACTCTGAGCCTGTAATACATAAAAACTTCTGTTGCCGACATAACCCCTTTCTCATTCAGAAGATCAATTGGTATAAATGACCCCTTGGGAAACAATTGACCATAACGTGTCACTCCGAGTCTCTTCATCAGGAACACAAATTGCGGTTCGCTGGTCAAGGGAGCATCCGGGATATGGATTACTGGCAATTCCGGTGAGTAGAGTATGTCTCCGTTAGCCTTCCATTCCATATATGACCATGCTCTGCATGTCAGAAATACCATATTTGTGGTTTTATGCCGTCGGCTTGGGGCAGTGAGTATTATGGATCGCAGCAAAGCTGGGGCTGCGATCGCTCGCTCAACCTCCACATGCCCCATACCAGTATAGAAGCAAGCCTGCTTGTGCCACGTTGTAATACGTTTCAAATTCAGGTAGTGCTAGTCCCCCTTCCCGCACTGGTGCTACGAGTTTGTCCCAGGACACCCTTGCTCGTTTGCCTGCCCAGATGAATTGTGTCACTGCGGAATTTAGTTCTTTGAAATATCTTTTGGGTACCGCTGTGGGTGCGTTTATGAAGGTATAAAGAAATCTAGGGAGCAGGGTAATTTTGACCACCGATACTCTGCCATAGAGAATGAGTGGAAGAGAGTTCCACCTGGTCATTGCCGCTTTGGCCACTTCCAGTGTTCTTAGATAGTTCATACGATATACCACTCCCTCATCCCTGGCCACTGTAATCCCCAAATAACAGGTTTGAAGCATGTCCCACTGGAAACCCCAGGAGTCCGGAAACTGTCCCACCGCATCTGTCAGAAGGAATATAATCGATTTACTAGTGTTCACTTTGAGCCCCGACAAATCCCCATATTGTTGGACTTCCTGCATAATCGGGTCAAGGTTTGTGCTCGGATTCTGTACGAATAGCACCATCTCATCTGCCTATAGAGATCACCAGCTTGTGAGTATGCAGCTGGACCCCTCTTTGTATGTGTAGCTCCCTTATTCGTTCAGCCAATGGCTCCATCGCCAGGGCAAACAACAGATGGGACAGTGGACATCCCTGACGTGTCCCACGTTCGAGTGCTATTAACCCAGTCACATGTCCATTGATTCTCACTCTTGCCATCGGATCTGTGTATAGTAAGGATATTAGGAAAATAAACAAGTCCCCCAAACCCATGCAGCGTAGGATTGTGAATAGGAACAGCCATTCAACAGACGAATGCTTTGGTGGCATCAAAGAGAGCCGCCACCACAGGATCCTCTCGTGGTAAAGCTAATATGAGGCCGAACATCCACCGGAGTCCGTAAGATGCCAACCGTCCCGGGATGAAGTCCGTCTGGTCCGCCCTGACCATGGTCGACATCAGTGGGGAGAACCTGGTCGCCAGAATTGTGGCTAATATTCTGTTGTCAAGATTGATAAGTGATATTGGGCGGTAGGATGAGCAGTTATTACATGGTTTATCCGGTTTCAGCAGTACCCCCACTACCGCCTCCCTAAGGGAGTCAGGAAGGTGTCCAGTGTTCACCGCCTTGCAGCAGGTAGGCAGCTAGTTTATCGACACAGTGTTTGTAAAATTCAGCGGTGAGTCCATCCGGAGCCGGAGATTTCCCTGATGGCATAGCTCTGATGGCCCCGATCGTCTCCTCCAGTGCTAACTGTCAGTTTAGCCACTTCCTTTGCTCTTCGGTGCACCAGTCTAGCCCCACATGGTCTAGATAAGAGTTCACATCTGCCTGGGAGGCCCATGTTTGGGTGGCGTGCAAGTGTGTGCAAAATCTGTGAAATTCACGAATTATCTTCAAATCCTCAAACTGGTCTGCTCCGTTCTCATCAGCTATGGCCGAGATTCTGCCCTCCCTGCTGCTCATCCTGGTTGCTCAGGCGAGCGATCTACCCAGGGCTTGCCCCTCGCCGTATTGTCTGGGTGCCACTATATCCCATATGTATTTCACCTCCCTCTGTTCCATTGCGTGGAACTCCTGGAGTACTTGCAGTACAACCGCTTGTTGGGCATGTGTGGGATATGCCTCCTGTAGGCAGAGAATAGCCGCCTCTTTGTCAGCCAGTTCTCTCCTAATCGGTTTCAAGATCGCAGATTCTCTTGCAGTGCACTCCCCACGTATTACACACTTCAATCCCTCCCACAGAGTTCACACCAAGTCAACCGAGCCTTCATTAATCTCAAAGTATGAATCTATGGCTGCCGTCAACCCCCTCTCTAAAGATTACATTTGCCTGGGCCTCGCTTTTGAATTTCCAAGGGGGTCAAGCCCTCCCACTCGACTGCCAGATTAATGAATAAAAGAACTGGGGCATGGTCCGGTTATGTGCAAGCTGATATATCCACTCTGTTGTCCGGCCAATGATTGCTTGGGATGTCAAAAAGAAGTTCAGTCTCGATGCAGAGTTTTGTGAAGCGGAGTGATGTGTGAATTGTCATTTCTCTGGGTTCCTTACCATCCATACATCTTCTACTCCCCAGACGATTGACATGCCCGGGATTCTGCTCAATCCCTTACCGTGTGGGTGTTGGGTCCCTCCCGTGCAGTCCAGAGCTGGGTCAAGTACTGCATTGAAGTCTCCGTCCCATATCATTTCCCCTTCAGGTATGTCCCCCAGTTGCCTCTCAATCCAGTCTAGGGACTCCGTTGTATCTTGATTGGGGCCATAATAGCATATCCGGGTGTATAATTTCCCCTGAATGATCCCTTGTACAATCAATGCTCTGCCCTCTTGGTCCTTCAAAACCTTAGTTTGCCGGAAACCCACAGAACTATGCATCAAGATGACTACTCCCCTGGTGTACGAGGAGTATGAGGAGAAATACAGGTGGCAGCCCCAGTCTTTCCCAAATTTGGCCTCTGTTGTCACGGCTAAGTGAGTCTCCTGTATGAATGCCACCCGTACCTGGTGACGTTTCATGTATTGTAGAACTTTTCAACACTTGGAGGGGGCGTTAAGTCATCTGACATTCCAGTTTAGGAAGTTAAGCATTGCCATGTTGGGTCATTTGTGTGTACTCTGCCCTGTGCCGCCAATCTCCCCTGGTTTCCCCTGCTGCAGTTACGGACATTTATCAGCCACCACACATGCATCCTTTTGTCTCCATCCCTTTACCTTGGTCCCCTCCCCTACCGGCAACACCAACCTGCCAGTGATGACACTCCCTTCCCCCATTCGGAACTCCCATTCCCCCCCCCTGCTGACTATCCCAACTCTTCAGCTCCCAATCAACCCCCAACTTAGTGAAATAGAGCTTCCGCTCAGGGGATAGCGGAGAGGCTGATCTCCCGCTGCACCACTATCAGTGGTTGGCTTTCTCGGTTCTGGATTCAAACAGTCGTGATCTGTGCTTTGTTACTGTGATGTAGTGCTCCTAGCTGCATCATCAGTCATTATTCCTGCATACTCTTGGGAGTCTTGGCAGCATTTCCAGGAAGGAGTCAGAGTTTTCTGGTGTTTGAAAGAAAAGAATCCTCCCCTCGTGTAGGGCCTGTAGTTTAGCCGGGAACATCATGGCTTATGTGATTCCTTTTTCCCGTAGTCAGTTCTTGATGTCAATAAAGGTTCTCCTGGACGCCTGGACCCTGTCTGAAAAATTGGGAAAAAACCTAATTGTGTCCCCTTTGTATTTAGACCATCCCTTTCTCCCGGCGTTGCGGAAAGCTGTATCCCTGTCCTGAAAGTTGAACAGGCGAGTGATCACTGGGGGAGGCGGCGCCACTGGAACTGGTTTCCGCCCACTGGGTATCCTGTGCGCTCTCTGGACAACGCACAGTGGTGAGAATCCCTAGGGTCTGAGTGCCTCCTGCAATATATTCTCAACCAAGGTTTCCATGTTCCTTTGATCTGCTGTTTCCGAGAGGACTACATTTCTGATATTGTTCCTCCTTGACTTAGATTCAAGGTCCTCCTGTTATTCGGCGAGTTCTTTCAGCGCTCTTTTCACCCCCAGCATCTCTCTGGCAGTGGAGGAGGATTCATTCTCCACCCTCGATACTCTCCCATCTGCCTCGTCCAATCGCTCACCATGCTTGTCCACCTTACAGGTGAGAGAGTCCAGTTTCCCGTCCAGGGACTGAATGCTGTTCTGCAGTTGTATAAATATCTCCTTAATGTCCTGGAAAGTGACCGCTGGGTCTTGAGGGTGATCGCTTCCGACGAGTCGTCTATCGCCTTGGTGGATTTGTTATGCTGAGATGTGTCAAAAGGCAATTTCGTCTTTTATCACCCTTGCAAGATTTGGACATTGCTCTAGCTATTGGGTTGTGGGTGAGAGTAGGGTCCTGTGGCTCCCGGTGTGGTATCCGGATTCCCCCATTCCGATTTACTTGCGTCTCTGGAGAGAGAGTCATGGTAAGTCCTACTTCTGTCCCCTTCAGGTCCCCTGCAATGGCATCCACCTCAGAGATCTGCCTGGTGCTGGTAGGTTATGAGCTGAGCCCCAAGCTATTCAGCAGTGGAGGCAGTCCTATTATCTACGAGCTCCTCTCTTCCCTCCTCCTTGCTGGAGTGTAGGCGTGACGTGAGTCAGCTAGGCCGCCAACGGTGGGCTCTGCCTCAATGCGAGGTTGATTGGGGAGTGGGCCACTGTACTGTCATGATCACCGCTTCCAAGGAGCTAAGACCAGCCCAACGTCCTTGGAAGTAGGCCCCTAACCTTCATCCTAGGCACCAGCCGGTCCCCACTGGGACCTTTTGGACCTTGTCCTGGCGCCAGTGGCACCAGGCTCATCAAAGTCACTGGTCCCGGCACTGGAAGCGCCGGGCTCATAATTTGTATGAAGATGCTTGGGTGGACTTACCTGCAGCAGACCATGCTGCTTACTTACCAGCCACATAGGAATCCTCTGTGAGCCGGGACTACTTACCTGGGTGGGGCAAGCTCCACTCCCTGGATACAACACTGGAACTCTTCTGGAACAGGAACTCTTTTCTTACCTAGGCGAGGCCGTGGAGGAAGACGCCTCATCACTCCAAGGCTATTTAAACCACACCCGATTGATGAAACGTGCTTTGCGTTATTCTGCATCTGCAGCAGAACGCTCACCGTGTCTGTTCCAGTTTTCTTCTTTCCGATCCTGAACCTGCATGAACAAACGCTTACCATTCCTGTATCCAGCCTTCAGTAGCACCTGCAAAGACAAGAAACAACAGGTTAGCACGGCAACCTTCATGCGCAGCGCTTTCCTCACCTGATCCATCGGCAGCTACCATCTCTTCACGCTGCTCCTCCGCCTGTGAAGACAAAAGCATAGTTATTCCTGTGTGGAATTACTTACCGGCACTCCGGGAATTCCGGTTTCTTTCAACGCTGCAATCCTGCACCTGAAAGACAAAAGAAGAGACATTAGACAGGTATTTTACTTACGCGCCATCGCGCCCGCCACAATAGGGCGCCTGCAAATACTCCGGCGTTTCCAGCGTCTCTTCAACACCCGAACTCACAACTGCAAGGGAAAAGAGACAGTTAGAGAGCTTTTGAAAAGCAGGCAACCGGCATTTACTTACATATTTCCAAGCGCGTCATTCCAAGACTCTGGCTCGAACTTCGGCTTTCTTCACACCATCTTCTACCTCAAGAACCCTGCAAGACAAATAGAAAAAGCATTATACAGAGCCCTGTTCCACATTAACGTGCCCACGCACCTAAAGACTAAGGACTTAAAAGGTGTCCGGAAACTCACCGTTCGTGCAGTTAACGACGGTAGCAATTGTCTGATGTCAAGAGGCCTACGTTTCACCCAGTGAAGGAACTGGCAACGGCACCCTGCACCAGACACAGATGGAGAGTCCAGCATTCACCTATCTAAGGTGAGCACGTTGACCTTGGGGCTCCACGGAAAAGCGAGGAAGGGAAAGGGAGAGAGATACCCGACAACCCCAGATCATTAACCCCATATTCTTTCACCTGCAAATATCTCACTCTTCGAGTTAGACATACAGTGCGAAGAGGCTCAGCCCCGGAAGCCAATCGAGTCCTGCACTTCACTTTTCGAGTCACAGACACCATCCTGCCAAGACCGGCGCCTCCGTGGGAATCAGGCGAGCGTTACATGTACACTTTTGAGTCTCACAATTAGTGGGGGTGTCTCTCAGGGGACCCCCAGCCTGCACCAGTACTGTCCACCGGCCGGGCGCCCTTGTTCTGCGGTGGCCTATCTTGCATGTGCTGATTTGCGGTTGTGCTGATCGGGTGGTGTGGGTCCCGATTTATTGTACCTCATGGGTGGCAGGCATAGTGCAGTGGTTTGCCGCATTGATTATTGCTGGGCTCGCTGAGGCTTGGCTGGGTCCGGGCCAGGCTGTAAGACTAGCCCACCTCCCTGTGCTGTTGGGTCGTTGGAGCAGAGTTCTTTGGGAACCGCATGTCTCACAGCTGATGGGCGCGGCAACAACAATCTATCGGGGTGTGTGTAGAGCAGCTCCGGTACACTTCTCAAGTGTTGTTTCCTGTGAGGTGTTGCTTCCCCCTTGTGAACCTCTGGCTTGTTCTGCTTATGTAGTGGCTCACAGGCTACGCTGGACCAAACACGTCCAATCCTGGCCAGCAGCGGTTATACAGCGTCTCCACTGGGATGTCCTACGTTATGTGCTCTGACCCCTTTGGCTCCGGGTGAGCGTCAGTTTTGTCCACCCCAATTTATGTGGCCAGTTCAAGTTACGAGGGGTGAGGGGTTACTGCCCAGTGTCTGGTCCCGGAAGGGAGCAGTGGGTGTTTACCCCCACTGATCAGGCACACATTATCCCACTCTATGCGAACGGAGCACAGGGGTTCAGGACACCCCCCGTTGGTTCTCTGGGCTTCCTCCCTGGAGGACTTACTTGAGTTTTCCTGTCAGATCTCCTCTCCTCATTGGCGCTGACAGGATCCGCCGCCTCAGTGGTTGAGCCTGCTGCTCGATCCTTACGGGCTGGCGCTGGCAGGGTACGGACAGAGGAGCCGCTGTTCCATCAGACTCTCGACTCCTGGCCCACTCCAGTCACCAGCAGTCCCACACCCTCCAGCGACTGGAGGGGGCCTCAGTCCCTCCCGGTCCCTGTTCCCTCGGTTCGCTTTCCTTGCAGCAGGTGGCGGTTGCAGTTCATGGTCTCCATAAGGCTTGCCGGCACCCTGCACGGGTTCCTGCTCCCGCAGGGGTCGTTCTCCACTCTGGGTCTTCGTATTCTGGAGCAGTGCTTCGCCTGATGGGGAGTACAGCGTTCTCTCAACCTCGCCAGCAATACCAGGTGGAGCAGTCCCAGGCAGCGAATGGCCCCAATCGCAGGCAAGGTCTGGCTGGCAGCCTCGTACCCTAGCCTCCAGTTGGTTAGGCACCTCCCCCGCAAGCTCCCTCTGCGTTTCTTTCTGGCCTGCGCACCACAGCTGGTATCAGGATTTCTCGGGTCCGATTTTCTTTGGATTTGCCACCATGTGATGCCGCAGTAGTTTATGTTTCGGCAAAGCTCATTTGGGGAATAGATATAACGAGAAAGCGGCTGGATTAAGACTGGATTTCTCCGGTGCAGAGGAGCTTCACGGGCCTGCGGCCATCTTGGCCGGGCTCTCTAGCGCCCCCCCCCCCCTGCCGGGGGCGTTATAACCCTTGCAAAACCTACCATACCTCCCTCTTAAGGACAATGGCTTAATCCTCCGAAGAGACTCGTCCACGGTCTTGGAAAAAAGGTTGTCCCCATCAAATAGCATGTCCGCCACCTTGGACTGGACATCCGCACTGAAGTTGGTGGCTTTCAGCCACCCCTGTCGTCGAAGGGACACTGTTGCCCATCTAGCAGAACCCGATATCTGCGATGTCCAAAACCACCATGATGTCGTGGTCTGACACTTCACCCTCCTGGAAAAGGCCCAGGGCCTCAACCTTTTTGTCCTCCGGCAAGAAGTCCAAAATAGATCTGAACTTATACCACAGCTTCCTATTGTAGCGGCATAAGATGGTCAGGGCATTAGCGGCCTTGAAGGTGGAGGCCGTGGTGTAAATGATGCGCTTGCCCATCGCATTCAGTTTCTTCCCCTCTTGGTCAGAGGGCACCATGGCCAAAGACTATGGATTCGCCAAGCACTTCCTGGCGGCGACTGAGAGCACAGAGTCAGGAGAAGGCTGTGACCTCAAGCACCTGGGGCGACAGTCTGGGCCTCTGTACTTCCTCTCCAACCTTTCTTGCTTGGGAGGCGCGGTACTTGGCATCTTCATTAAGGCCACACCTGCCTCCCAGACATCATCTAGTAGAGGAATGGACATGACGTCTTCCGCCTGGATTCCCGGCATTGGAAAAGGAATCCCTCCTCCTTTGTCTCCTCCGGCACCAAATTGAAGAGGGTAGAGGCCCTCAATATTATGGCATGAAAGGAACTAACCTCATCTGGTGGTGAAGCCCTGGCGGGCTGGTCGGCACCCAGCTGCTCCCCATCTGCTGGTACTAACAATCAGACTCATAGGTATGAGTCACCGTAGTGTCCGTACTTGTGGCAGTGTGCAGAGCCTCCTCCACTACAGGGGTCAACACCCAATGCGGAGGCGGTGGGGGTGTCCATTGATGCCGCAGGCATGCCGGGTCCTTTGATTTGCACTTTGGCCTGGACGGGCCCCTGATAGGCAGCCTTGTGGGACTCTGGGCCGGAGCAGATGCACCAGCCAACCTTTGCTGTATCTCCGATACCAGCGTGTACAGTGTCGTAAGGATGTCCAACAACATGTCCCTGAGCGCTGGCTGAAGGGTAGATGGAGCAGCCGGCAATGGCTTCGGGCTGCAGCGCCTCCTTGGGCTATTGGCGATCCGGGTACCTCCCGTGGAGATCCTTCTATGGACACAGTCTCACGGCCCCCCTCATGGTCTGAGTAGTAGTAGTAGTCCTCGGCCAAGTTGTCATCGTAGGAGCTTGTGTAGATGTGCATGGGCTCCCTTGATGCATCCTTTGTCATCGCTCTCCCTAGATTGGGTGGGGCTGGGGGAGGTGAGGGGAGGGTTCTGCAGGTGGTAGCCGCTCCCTGCCCTTCTCCGACTCCTTCGGGAGAGGGGCGACAATAGGAACCGCCATCATAACAGGGGCACCAGCGGATATCATTGGTAGTGCTGCCACCGAGGCCGTACGCCGTGGAAGCAAAGTCACTCCTTAGGTTGCTGTCGTGACCATAGATACCTACTTTGTTGCTAGGCCCTCCTTTGGCCAAGTTGTGATGGTCGTCGATGGAGTCATCGACAAGGTGGATGTCAAAGTTTTCTTCAGCGGGATTGTGAGCGTCGGCAAGGTTATCTTGGTCGCTGATGGTGTCATTGACAGAGGACGAGAGGAGCCACCCGAGGACCTCTCCTTTGCAGGTTTGTCCGAAGACAATCAAGCTTCAAAAGGACCACTTACTGCCAGGCTTGCTGTGGATGTAGACAGCAACGGTGATCAAGCCCTTCCCGAATTGGGATCTGCAACAAATCCAGCGGGATCCATAGCGTGGAGCTTGACCTTCTTTTGGACCCTCCCCCCCTGATGGGGAGTCCTCAAAGGACCTTCTCTGAGGGAGTAGCTCATGGGACCGGACGTTCCTGAGTGAGGCATGACCGTGTCCGGAGGCAGAGCCCCAATTTAAGCCACACTGCTAACCTACTGTAACAGTCCTTTTTCGTCTTCTTCAGAAAAAAAACACAGCAAATTCTGCATCCCTCTTCATCGTGGTCCGGATGCAGACAATGCAAATATTTGTGATGCCGATCTTCGACATAAATATTTCTCATTTCACATTTCGTGCATATTTTAAAGAGACTCCTCTTCTCCTCTGACATGGTGGAAGGTGCAAAGTAGGCCCATTCCTGGGCCTCTCAAAAACTTCAAAAAGAAGATCTGCGATGAAAGTTGATCTTCGCAGACAAAAGATCCCTGCTGCCGGGAGTCGACCTACGGTCAAACAATAAAACCAAATCGGTCAAAAATCTATTGTATCGAAAAAACTAGAAATTCCAAAAAGGCTTTAAGAGCAAGAAGAGAGGACTCCCAACACTGAAACGTGTGGTACAAATCTGAAGATTGCCACAATGGGTGAAGCTTAGGGAGACAACTGTCATTGGATGGGGGCAGTATGACCCAGAGGACAGTGATTGGTTTAGAAGAGAAATGCAGTTCTCAGGCTAAAGCGAAACAGCTGATCTTTTTTACATAGGATTCCCAGGCTGACAATGGCGAATATTCATGATCATGTGAATCCATGCCAGACCCCATGCTGGAGAACACCTGCTCTCATGATTTTCACTTCCTGGTTTAAATGCACCTGTGATAATGAGCCATAGATATGAGTTTGGCGTGACCATGGGGGTCAGGTGCCACCACCTGCTTCACGACCTAGGGCCCAGAGGATTTAGGTGGAGGATCTCACAGGCTCACCAGCCCATCACCAACATCAGAGAAAGCACCTTCCCACAACCCCTATGAAACTCCTAGACAATGTAAACCTGGGTGGGATGAAGACCCTGAGAGGAGGACTGTCCCAGATCAGTATCGGGTAGCTCTAAGAATCCTCACACAGGGCGGTTTCTAATAATCCCTGCTGACACCGTCCCTTAGTGTAAACAAAAGTAACTACCTTTTATAGAAACACACACGAACACCTGGACATCCAGACATGACTCTCTGCTATGCACCTAGAGGGCTTCACACCCCCAGCGGGCCACCTGCGCCAAGTGCATTGGGTTCGACATCAACAGAAACCTATCCTTCAAACAGGACATAAAATGGAAGACACAAACTGCTTGGTACCAACTTTCTCTCCTGCGATAAATCCACCCCTTCATCTCAGAAAACAACTTCAGATCGGCTGTCAAAGCCTTGCTCCTCTCCCACCTGTAGAGTGGCAATGCCCTTTTGGAAGACCTTATGGCAACGTTCCCTGCCTCTCCTGAGATGTGCTGCAGCACAACTCAAAGGACTACACAAATTAGACTACATCACCCGACCCTCATCGACTGCACTGGCTCCCGCTGCAAGCCTGTATCATTTTCAAATCCTGCAGCTTCATCTACAAGGCTGTCACCATGATGTCCACAAGCTACCTCACTGAGCAACTCAGCATCTCCAAAGGCCTACGATCCACCAGAAGTAAAGAAATTAGCATACTTGAACCCCCCTCACGCAGGAAGGAAACAAGCAGAAGACAAACCTTCTCTGTCCATGCCCCAAGACTCTTGAACCTCCTCCCCACCAACATCTGACTCGCCCCCTCGCTTATACAGTTCAGGAAGGAGCTCAAGACCCTCCTCTTCAAGTAATGGTTCCTCCCCAACACATAGGTTGATACACCATCCACTTCCCACCTTACCTGAGCCTGCATGATCTAATCCCCTATGTTCCCTCCATGGTCACTTGCAGTGGCGGCTGGTGAGTTTGAAAGCTGGTGGGGCGTAAATTTCCCAGGGCGAATTTAGAAGTGAGCGCGCGCAGCGCACGAGCCCACCCCCCCAAGCAGGGTGCGGGGGGGTTCTCCCCCGCGAAATCTTTGGAAAAATGGCCTACAAAATGTGCAATTTACTGTCCAAAAAACCCACCGAAATAAGAAAAAAGCATTCGGTTTTACATATTAATGGTGGTACACTATTCTTACGTGTGCAAGTGTGATGGTGTATTTTACAGCAGCTTGTATTGAGAATAGCTGGTACTATGGTGTATGCATAAAGAAATTCATTATATAGTCAGTAATGATGGAAACATATCTTTGTCATGCTGTTACTGGCATTCACATGCGTTCATCCTCTTACTAAGGTGGGATTTTAGGCATTTGAAAGGGGAAACTAAGCTAAAATCTTCACATTACAAAATTAATTTGCTGCAGCCCTTCAGGCACCCGATTTATAAGCACTCTGCGTGTCCTTCGCTGAAGTCCTGTTAAAAACAGCATTGGCAAAGGCACTGAGATCCCAAACACAAGCATTGACAAAGCCAACATTTGGCCTTGTGCATACGGTGTAAGCTTCTGCCAGGCACTGCTATTAGATGCCCAGGAACTTGCACCATGTTTCAATCGGCTTCTACAACAACGGCTAGTTAATTCTGCTACAGCTGTGCCTGGCAAGTGTCTTTCCTATGCTTACATGGTGGCATGGTACAGTAATGAAATCAAGCGAGCATTTGTTGCCATGAGTGCTCTGCTGTATAATGCGATCAGTGCCTCAAATTGTTTCTCTCAGGAGAGCCAGCAGGGAATAGGACGGGAAGAAGAACCCATGTCATTATATCATAGGAATCCGGGTTTCTCCTTGTGATCTACACCCTGTGGCTGTGGTTGAGGGATTACCAGCACAGGTCCTTCCTGAGGTTACTGCAAGTAAGTGCAACATCTCCAGATTGTCCCAACTCTACATAATGCCTGACTCATGGTCAGGAGAATCAATGGATACTGGTACGCGAAGCACCAGGACACCCGCTCACGTCACTGTGTTTGCTGTCCCACACCACACCACGCAGGATTAACATTGCCTGCCAAGTGCTCATGTCTGTGCATTTCGCAAAGGGATGAGGTGATGCACAAGCTACGCAGACATGCAGCTGCTGTCTAGGGACTGCAGTCAGAGCGCAATCAACCGGTCTCTGGATCTGGAGCATGCAGCCACACATGTGATGTCCCTAGAGCATTGCAGTTATGTGGGAACCACATGTGGACTCCACAGACAATGGGAAATTAGTGGATGTTGGGAAAAATGCAGAAAAACGTTTCCAGTGTTTTTGCCACAATCTGTCAGGCTGAGAATGAGGACATGTATGTGCTTGGCCCCTGACTCCTCCCGAGACCCTGTAGCACCAATTCCCCCTCCTGTCCCCTTCTGATGGCCATTCTACCATTTCCCCTTTAAGCTGCAGCTGCCTCTAACCATCGCCACAAGTACACTCGGAAGGCCTGAGAGTCCAGAAGGAGATGTACCATTAGTACCTGGGTGCTTGACACTTCCAGATGTCACCATGTCCTCTTCCCCTTGACATGGATGCGTGGGCCAGGGGACATGAACACTGCAGATGCCCCGGAACCTCAGAACACTCCTCTTGCTTTGGCAGCATTAGAATGCATGCTACTGGGGGTTCTACCACACACCGCTGCCATCTGCATGGTCTCTAGGTGCTCTGGCAGATCCAAAAGAGAGGGGGGGTGGGGAGACGTTACGTATAGAGGTGGGAAATACATGGTTACAGTGCGCTGGACAGTTCCTAGGGGTCCTGCATCCACATGCTCTTTTAGAGTGAGGCATCCAAATTGTACACTGCGTGGGTACCCATGCCGCAAGGGATCTCATGCAGTAGCTACTCCCTCCCTCCCTCCCTGCCCCCCCACGGGGTGGTCATTGTTCATATGTTTAAAAACAAACCGTTATAAAAGTTCCACCATCTATCAGTGAGCTATAGATTTCGAGGATTCACTGGCACTGTAAGCATTTCAACCTGTATGTGTTTTGCAGTAACAATAAACAGAAACGGTAGATTCACCCATCTTTCACAATGGGTATCAGGGCTGTAAGGGAAGGCCTCTTCTCCCCTGCAGGTGTGATGCGAGATGGCAACGATGTTGTGTGCTTTAATGAAACTACCAGGTTTCCCAGAGTGGTGACCACATTCAAGGGGACACAAAAGTTATGGAGGGACCACAGTTGACAGTACTCGCCCTGCTGCGGGGCATGAAGGGGGAAAAAGCACCTCATGAAGGGGCTGGAGTGCTAGCCTCCATCGCTGACATGTACAACACATTCCATATGCTGCAGCCTATTTGAGATTTGTAAAATAAATATTCCTGCGGCAGAGCCTTGCTGTGGCTCAATGCCGCAGAAAGTGAGAACGTACTCTGGGACGGCTCCCATTCCGAGGCCCTGCTATTCCAAGACTCTTTGATCTCCCTGAAAGTAGAGAGGGGTTCAAAATGGCCGCCACAAGCCCTCGCCACCCACACACAGGCACGTGCAACCTGCACATCTACCCCCATGCACATGCCACCCCATGACATATGATATGAGGCCTTAGCAGGAAACGCCTAGTAAAACATTACTCCACCATGAGCGCGCGCACACACACACACACACACACACAAACACAGCCAAACAAGCATGTCTCTTCCACACAAAGACAGCCACCAACACGGGCATAATAATCACAAAAACCCTGACACATGCGATCACGCACAGGCACATAGGCAATCAGAACCAACCATGCACAAAAAAGCGACCATGCACATGCACTCAAAACAACAAAAGCAGCACCCCCCACACAAACACACACACAAGGAATGGCCAATTCACACCTCCCCCGAGAAGCAACCACACAAGCAATGACAAAAAACCTACACAAATAAGCAAAGTGCACAGGCACAACATACGCAATCCCAAACACAAGTATAAAACATGCAATCATGCACAGCACAGGGATGAAAGGAAACACAAATACTCTCACACAAACAATCAAGCACGGGCTCGCAATCAATCCCAACTTCCGAACCCTGCAGGAGCGGTGCAAGTTGCAACGGAATTAATATTCGTTTTTTTTTCTTCTATCCCAAGCTAACATTTCTTTCAGGCAGAAAGAAGACAAGTGCTGCCCGTTATTCCCCTGTACAGAGCAAGGCAAACACAGTCGGCTGTGATCAATATTAAATACCAAAAAGGTTATAATTACTGAGTCTGTCAATTTGGACTAATTCAAATATTTTCAGTAGAAACAGATGTAAAGCAAGCCGTCAATATTAGAAAAAATACTAATAAGCCTATAACAACAGTACTGTTTTTCTACTACATCACAAATAAGTGCATTGAACAGTTGTAGCGCAATTTGTCAACATTAGACAAATATTTAATTAATTTAACTACAAAACACATCTGCTTGCAGCGGGACATTGCAGCTACTGATCTGGTGCTTTTCTGACGTGAAACGAGCTGCCGGTGGCCTGGTACGGAACACCTCGGTTCCGGTGGGAGAACGTGGGTGGCTGTTGACAAGATAGCCGCTGCCCACGCAATTTAACTGAAGCTGCAGCCAGGGTCGAGACTCCGGAGCGTGGGCCTCCCCCATCCTCCTGGCGTGCCGGGGGAGTAGTGGAAAAGGAAGCCTGAGCAACGTGGACCACAGTGCTATGGGCTGAATGGATTTTTGTGCTGCCCGGCAACGCTTCCCCCAGCCAGCAGGTCCATCGGTGAAGGAGTCGGGATCGTCGCACTGGCGGCACGGTTAACCCCAGCTTCCAGGAGAGAGGAGAGGCCTGAATTCCCTGGTACTGAAGCACTGAAGGTGCATTTGGACATAAGGCACCAACAAGCCCATTGATGGGGAATCCGTGGCTGGTTACTTCATGGGCACTCTTCTTGGCACCTTACCCGAACTGGTGCTGCACTGCATGGTTTGCAGGGCCGCGGCCCGCGACGCACGCGACCCCTCTATGCTGCTAGGCCTGGCCACCAGGCAGTGGCACCGCACCAGCCGCAGGCGGCCAGGCCTCTCCCTCACGCTGCCAGGGATCTGGCTCTCCCTGGTGACTTAGTTGTGCCGTTTTATATTTTCGGCATTTTTTGTCGAAAAATGCCGAAAATATAAAACGGCACATTTTTTTACTTCTACGCGGCCCGCACTGGGCAGCAGCACGCACGCCTGCCTGGGCCTTGCTGTCCGCGTGGCCTTCGCCCACGGACCGGGGGGTTAAAGGCCCAGGCCAGGCAGCCCCCGCCTTGGTGGTAGGCGGGCCCGGGCCCGCTACCACCAAGGCCAGCCGGAGACTCAGCCCCCCCCCCCCCATTAAGTTGACGGCACTGCAGTCAACAACACTGAAAGACGTAGGCCCTGGCCTGCACACGTCTTTCAGGGTTGCTGATTGGGGCTGTGGTCCGTGGACCTGGACCCCCCCCCCCATAGGCCCAAAACACAAACAACATCGGCTGGGAGTGGACCACTACTTACCCGCCGGCAACTCGTGTCGTGGACCAGGGTCCAGGCCGTCTCTGCTGGGCTGGTGGTGGTGGTGGTCTTCTCGTGAGGCCGTCGTCCAGACAGAATCAAGGCCAGGCAGGGAGAGAGTGTGAAGGTGGCGCAGGCGCACCCACACACACTCTGCACCAGCACATAGATACAGTAATGTCATTGGCTGTTTGCCAGACAATGCAAGGGTTGTCATTGGCTGGCAAACAGCCAATGACATTACTGTGTCCATGCAGGGGAGGGGAGGGAATTTCAGTGATGAGGGAGGGATGACCGGACCTACTAGTGCGCTGTTTACGCACATTTTATACTGGCGGGGCCACCCCTGAAGCGCCCCGCCAGCCTTCTAATTAAGGGGGCTTACGTAGAGTGCGTGGAGCTCCGAGTTCCACGCACTCCACTATTGAAGAAGGAAGCGTAGAACAGGACGCGCCCCGCTGTGAAAGCAGCGGGCCTGGCCCTTGTTAGTGTTGCCTTGCCACAGCGCCCCCGCGCTGTTGGCAAAGGAAATGAAAGCTAAAAGAGATTCAATCATGGAAGTTCTCAGATTGAATCTCTTTTAGCTTCCTCTTTCTTTTCTCCTTTTTTGGGGGGGCGGCGCCCGGCCGCCCTGCTATAGCAGCCGCCACTGGTCACTTGTAGATCCATTGTTGACTATTGCACTCCCTCTGCTGTTAGATCCCAACTCCCTTGTTTCTATGCTCCCAAACCTTTTTCTCGCCCCAACAATTGTAAACCGCCCCATTGCTTCCCGAAGCTAGGTCCGCACTCTAGAAATACCAATAATAATGATAATAGGCCCATAAGTAGTCCAACGTTCACTTTATGCACACAAAGGGGGTTATTACGTCCCTGGAGGTAGCTATGCCGCTATTTGCGACATGGCTACCCCCATTCCGGGTACCAGGTCTGGGTTCCCTGAATGGGGAATTACCGGGCCATTCTGACCTTGGAGAGCCCGGTATTTCCCATTCAGGGAAGCCGACCCCTGTACATCCCCATTCAAGCCCCATAGGGCTCAATGGGAATGGGGAGCATGCTAACAACGGGCACGTTAATGATGGTTTTACCAGGCGTCCTTAGCGGGTCCCGCGAGCGGACCTCGTAATGAGGCGGTAGGGGTTTAAGGGGGCCGGCATCTCTACCGACCCCGTTGAACCCCTACCGCCAGGGTCGTAATGACCCCCAAAGTCTGTATGCTGCTGTACAGAGAGCAGAAAAGAAAGACAATCACAACAGTCCAGTATAGTGGAAATGAAACGGTTTACAAAAGTAACTATGGCTGAAAAGTAACAGTTATGAAGAATTCTGCCGAGATGTTAAAGTTGAAAAAGGAGGATTGGACCACAGCTGGAAGATCTCAAGTAAGAGTTAAAGAGGAATCAATGGGTACACCGTTATATTCCACTACTGAAATAGGAGTAGAGCAGACAACTAGGCAAGCAACGCCAAAGGACTGAGGACCAACGATCGGATTCATAAAAAAGGGCCAGAAACTCAGCCATGGACCAGTTTAAAAATTCAAATGTTACAGGGATATGGGGACACTACACAAATGTTATAGAGATTTGTTGAGGTTGTTACTATTGTACTGCATAAAAATGAAGGACGTTTGACAATGAAAAACTGAAAAAACACTGCAAGTTTACCTGCGCCAGCGAATACAAAACAATTCAATAATTATGAAATACAAAACGATAAAACAATTACCAAAAGATATATAATAAAAAAAAAATTCCTCTTTTTATACAAGAATATTCATTAATATTTTCAATGTAATCACAATCAGGAGAAGAACAAATTACATACCTTTCCGTAATGTTCTTTCTGGTGGATGTTCCTCATCTATGATAATCCTATCCGATCAAAAGTGCCTTTCGAAAACTTTTCTTCCACCGGTGGGGCTACAAAGTCTGCTCCGTCCGACACCACTACGCGCCCCCCCCGGACATGACGTGGGGGCCAGTATATATTGAGGCGCCATGCACTGTGACCTCTGTTCCACACTATAACCCTAGCACTCCGACACTAATGGACCATAGAACCGATGGTGTACTAGCTAGCTGCTGCAAGGGGTAGGTAGGCAGGGAGGACAATGAGGAATCCATGGGAGGAACATCCATCAGAAAGAACATTACGAAGAGGTAAGTAATCTGTTCTTCTAATCGATTCTTTCCTCCTACAGATTCCTAATCTATGTTAGACCCCCAAAGCAGTACGTAATCTGTAGGAGGGAGGAAGCAAGGACCCACAAGAACCAGAAAACTCTGTAGGACTTCCCTACCAAAACAGGCATCCTGCCCCACAGGGGAATTAAGCAGCAATGCTTTCCAAATGTGTGCAAAGATGCCCACATTCCAGGTTGGCAGATGTCCAGAATAGGGACTACCCTCTGCAGAACAGAGATGGCAACCAATCCTCAGGTAGATTGGGCTACGAGAGCCTCATGCACATCCTTCACCATCAGATCATAGCATTCTAAAATGCAGAGAATGATCCTGTGATATTTGCAAGGTAAATCGACAACTTGGAGTCAAAGCATCAAAAACACCAATAGAAGTATTAATCCACCGACCTGTCCCGACGATCCAGCCGTGTTGATTAGTAGTAGCCCCCCTGATACAACCCTTTCTCTCCCACGGCTTAAATGGCCAGGAGGAAAGGAGTGTTCCAGGAAAACCCTCTGGGGGAGAAAACCCTGTCAGCTCTGGAGTGTTGTCGGTCCTGGATGTTGTGAAGAGCTGGGCGTTATTTCAGGAATACATTGTCTAAGACAAGAGTAAGAAAATAAGGGAAATGGATTATTATATGAAGGAGGAGTCAGAGCGAGGTAGGAAGGAAGGAAGAGAGAAATAGTAACAATACCTTCAATGTGAATGGCACGTTAGTGTGGCGCCTATTTTCTTGTATGCCATGTTCTGAGCATTCGGGGCTGTAGTAACCGTAAGAGAAACGTTGTCAGACTGAGAAGGTATGGGATACATTACTCACCGTAATCTTATTTCTGATGCTTGTATCTGCTTAGATTCACATGCTGTGCACAGGCCGACATCTAGTGGAAGCTGCCGAGTATTACTTTGTTTTTCGAAACTCAAAAATGGGCGTCGATACAGGGCGTGCCAGTACTACTATCCCTAGTGTGACGTCCACTGTGCTCATGATCCCGGATGCGTCTAGGACCCTCAGATTGTATTTTTTCTGTTATGAGGTAGCATGAGAGTAGCATGAGTACAGATTATCCAAGCAGATAGATAGTAAGATAAGACTGCAAGCATCCATGCGCCTTCTCTTAGAGGGGAGGAAGGGCGGGTCGCATGTGAATATAAGCAGATGCAAGCATCAGAAATACGATTACGGTGAGTAATGTATCCCTTCTGAGGCTTGTGGAATCTGCTTAGATCACATGCTGTACATAGATTAGCAAGCAGTGTTAGAAAAAGGAGGTGGGATGTGAGAAGGGTCATGAGCAAACAGATGTCTTAGAACCGCTTGTCCCACTTGAGTATCTGTCTTGGAATGAGTGTCAATGCAGTAGTGCGGAGTAAAAGTGTGACTAGAGCTCCAAGTAGCTGCTTTGCAAATGGTGTCAAGGGGTTCATTTGCAATGAAAGCCAGAGTGGCCCCAATGCCTCTTGCAGAGTGGGCTCTTGGCATAAAAGGCAGAGTCTTTTCAGAGAGGGAGTAACATAGTTGGATACAATTGACTATCCATTTGGAGATGGCACCTTTAGAGACGCAATCTCCTTCTCTGCCTGTAGCTACGGAGACAAACAGTTGGTCTGTTTTCCTTAGCGGTCTGGCCTTGTCTACATAGTAGAGGACCGCTCTTCGCACATCTAGAGTGTGTAGTTTCAACTCAGCAGAGCTATTGGGTTCTTGGAAGAAGGCCGGAAGCTCGATGGACTGGTTAACGTGGAATTTAGAAATAACCTTAGGCGAGAACCTAGGGTGTGTTCGTAGAACCAGTTTATCCTTATGAACAGTAAAGAAAGTATCCTGCACTGACAGAGCCTGCATTTCACTGACCCTTCTTATGGATGCAATGGCTACTAAGAAGGCAGTTTTATAGGTCAGGTGTTTGAGACTGGCTTTATGCATGGGTTCAAATAGTGGGCCCATGAGCTTATCAAGTACCACATTAAGGTCCCAACCAGGTGGTGGGTTTGAAATTGGAGGGTGGAGTCTCTTACACCTTCCATGAAGGCTTTAACCACTGGTACTTTCCACCACGAAACCTTGTTGTGGGAAGTGGTGTAGGCTGACATCGCTGCCAGATGTACCTTTAGTGAGTTAAATACCAGGCCTGCATTCAGCAGGTGGAGCATGTAAGTGACAATATTGGAAGGAGTGCAATCAACAGAGTTGATTTGCTTATTCTGGCACCAGATAACAAATCTTTTCCATTTATCAAAGTAACAGTGCCTCGTGTTAGGTTTCCTTTAGGATGTCCATACATCTCTGTGGTAAATTGAGATGTCCAAAATCTATGACTTCAGCAGCCATTCTGCCAGGTTCATTGAGTTGGGTTGAGGGTGCACTGTTTGTCCTTGGTGCTGGGACAGTAGGTTGTACCAGCACAGGAGTCTGATGGGTTCGCACACCGCTAGTCATTCCTGACCAGTTCATCCACAGAGCGTTCCCCCTTGGAGTCTGGCTGGGTGAACCTGGATGCGAATTCTGGGCATTGCCTGTTTTCGCTTGTGGCGAATAGGTCTGTAGTGGGGAAACCCCACCGTGAGAAGATGTCTTCTATGACTTCTCTGAGAAGACAACATTCATGTTCTTTTGGGAGGGGATCTCTGCTTAAAGCGTCCAGTAGCGAATTTAGATCCCCTGGAACACGTTGAGATGACAGGTAAATATTCCGTCTGAGTGCCCATCTCCAAATCTTCTGGGCAAGCTTAGACAGATTTGGCAAACGAGTCCCTCCCTGTTTGTTTAGGTAAAACATTGCTGTTGTGCTGTCTGTCAGGATCTGCACTGACAGGTTCAACAGGTGGGGTTCGAACGCCTGAAGCGCTCTGAATACTGCCAGAAGCTCTAGCAGATTGATATGATTCTTGGCTACTGTGTGAGACCAGAGACCCTGAGCTGTGTGGTGGAGGAGGTGTGCTCCCCACCCTGACAGGGATGCGCCTGTAGTGACTACATCCGGTACTTCAGGATCGTAGAAGGGTTTCCCCTTTGACAGGTTCTCTCTTGTCCACCAGTGAAGACTTTGAACAAGTGTTGGCGAAACGACCACTAGATCGTCCCACTGACCATTTGCCTGAGACCACTGTTTCGTCAACCATTCTTGCATGGGTCGCATGCGCAGGCAGGCTTGGGGGACCAGGTAAATACATAACGCCATCATGCCTAGCAAACGCATCGCTTTGCACACCCTTATCTGGTGACCGGGCTTGTAAAAAGGAATTTGCAGTAGTAGATTCCGAATTCCTTCCTCTGATGGAAAGGCCAACCCCTTTGAGTGTCTAAGACAGCTCCTAAGAACTGTTTGGAGGTGCTTGGGACCAGACTTGATTTTTTCTCGTTTATGGAAAAACCCAATTCGAAGAGGAGGTCGATCGTTCTTTGAATGTTGGACCTGGAAATTACTGGGGTCTCCCCCATGATGATCCAGTCGTCCAGGTAAGGCTACACCGGGATTGCCTCCCTGCGCAGGTGTGCCGCTGCCACCGCCAGTACCTTGGTGAATACCCTTGGAGCCAAGGCTATATCGAAGGGCAGCACCTTGAACTGGTAGTGCTGACTGTCCACCTTGAAATGCAAGAATCTTCTGTGCGCTGGGAACATGGATATATGAAAATAGGCATCTTTCATATCCAATGTTGGCATGTAATCTCCCTTTTTTTTTAGGAGGGGGATTACCTCTTGAAGAGTAGTCATGCGAAACGTTTGGATGTCAAAAATGGTTCATTGGTTGATTCCCTTCACAAATGGCAATCTAAAAACCAAAACGAAAACAGCCGTATTGGTAACAGGATAAAAGTACAACAGGAGTGTAGTATCTCTTTTGGTGTGCACAAGCAACTGGTTCCACTAACCTTTTAATAGCTTGGTTGACGTGTGTGGCCTTGAATTAAATATGAATGTGGACAAAATTCAATGGTCCAAACTGTGATTCTTCACAATCATTAGAACTGAAAGAAACAAATAGACTTTGAAGATATTTGTTTCCAATTTTTTGACTAAATTCATTGTATGCAGAATGTTGATTTATCTATACGTTCTCTATTTGTCATATGGAAAACCTCAACAGACGGCAGAGAAAAAATCTTTGATTTGAACAAACTATCGATTGTCTCAAGTGGCACAACTGCTGTCTGAAACTGCATCATCTAGCGTACATTTTATCTGTGTTGTTTTTTAAGTGAATGCATACCTTTCAAACCGAGCAAAATGTGCTTGTATTCAGCTTCAGTGGACCGCAGGCACGGTTTTACATGTCCTGTCCCATCGTGTCCGAGTATGGTGGTCGCCTGATCTGTTAATGTAAATACAGAGGTATAACAACCCGTAGTTGTAGAAAAGGGGCTGTCTATCAAAGTTTACACTGTAAATACATTCGTGCGGGGCGAAGCGCTCTAACTCTTGAACGCTGTTAGTGCTTGGCTGGAGTCCCATCCGGTGACTGCAGAGTATCTGCGCGCTCGCGTGTCGAGATACTAGACCAGCGTTGTGCATGCAAAAAGATTAAGAGCGTCCGCCATCTTGGAATAAAAAATGGCGGGCGCAACCAACCAAAGAAAGGCTGGCATGCAGAGAAGCTGATACATTATGTCTGCCATATTAAGAAAAACAAAAATTTGTTCAAGGCACGAAGGAAAGGGCGACTTAATTGTCATCTGTAGTTTGTTATAGTTTACCAATTTACTGAATAGATGGTGAAAGGCTGACTGACATCTATGCATCTTTTGTTCAAATGGACGATTAAATTAACTGTTGCAAACATATCGCAACATTTCCATATAGCAAGTGAAGTTGTTAAAAAAGTGAAAATATTCAGACATATGCCGAATGTGTATTTTTTCTTTGCTTAACATGTAGTGGTAAATACAAATATGTTAAGCCTGAGGTATATACAAAAATGATAGTGCCTTACTTGTGTAAAAAAAGACTCCATTCGATTCCTATGTTAAGTCCAGATTTTGAACATTTGCATATAAAGTCCTGAAGACGGGTCCAGCACACGCTTGATAGCATCTTTAAAAACCAGCTACAGAGCCTGTTCTTTTGTCTAATTAATTTCCGCTAGGACCCAGAAACACACTCTCTGTTGTCGACAGAGTCAAGGAAAAACAAATTGTTTTCCGAGGTTTCATGCAACAACAAAATTCTCACCTCACACTTTTGGTAACCTCACAACATCACCAGTACATGATGATTGTGTTAAGTTCAAAAAAATCGTTTTTGGTTAAAAAATATTGATTTCCACTATATGTTTTTTATGTGAAGTTATGTACAAACAAAATGCATTTTTGTCTCTTTTTTAATATAAATCTTATTGAGTGTTTTCTATAAATTAAAAGATGTATATCTCTATTACTTCTGTCGTAATTATTCAACCGACATGAAAGGTAGCACAGTTTGCAACCAGTCACACCTAGTAGGTGTGTAGGCGGGTAGCTGTTTTTGTGGCATTCTCTTCACCTATATCCTCACTGGTCCATTTCTTGGAGCTGGGAATGACCCTTTCTTGAGAGGGTTCCCCTTCTATGACTTGACTGGACCTATGGGTTTGTGCAGGGGTCTTGAATAGCTGTTTATCAGAAGACTTAGAACTGTCTTTATGTCACTGTGGTGCAGAAGAGGGGTGAGATGGTTTCCCCCCTTCCCCATGAGTGGAAAAGTGTTTTCACCCTCTCAGAGCTTTTCGATGCCTGGCGTCGAGATTCAGGGGTAGTGTCCCTTTCCTCTGAGTGAGGGCATCGGGTTTCGGAAGCAGCCGCCGAACGGTCTGGCCGCGCCAACTCCTGGTGAGCGGCCTAGGGCTGGCGGTCGGCTTCGTCTTCTGACAAGCGTACCTCCATGACTTTGGTGAGTGAGGCACTTTTGGCAACTGTGGATGGTTGCCTGGTGTCGTGATGCGATCTTGACCGAGAATGCCCAGAGGACACAGATTCGGTGGACCGCTCTTTGTGTGCCTCTTTCCGAGAACTCGACACATGCGTTGAGTCTCGGTTGGACTTCGAGTGTTTAGGTGTGGAAGAGGTGTGGGTAGCTCTCGTGTCGCCGGGTGTGTTCCCCAGAACTGCCCTGCCGGACAGCCTTCGGAGGTCGGGGTCTTGCGCTTGGCCGTCTTTCGACACCTCGTTGCCCTCGCCGTCCGAAGTACGGCGTTGCTGCCATCACTGAAGGTGCCCTCCGCTTCCATGGCCTCGCGTTGACTGGCATGGTGGGCCCAACGTTTGGTCGAGCAGTCCTTTAGTGTCTTAGCCTTGAACCGGCTACACGCTCTAAAGTTCGCCTCGGGGTGGTCCCTCGGCAAACGGAGGCTACAGGTGGCGTGTTTGTCAACCCAAGGATACTTGCGTTTGCACTTGGGGCAGAATTTGAAAGGGGTACCCTCCATACGCACCCTGTGGCAGCGGGCTAATGTGTGTAGGAAATATGTAGATGAGTGTAGAGTATGTTTCCACCCCCCACTCTCCCTACTTGCAGGGCCAAGGCCAGAGGCCTTCCGAGGCCCAAAGTCAGTTGTGCAGCTCTCGACGGTAGTTTCTTCTCCGGACCGGCGTCGAGCTTCAAACTTCAATGACTCGACGTGGGAGTGGAAGAAACGGGGAAATATTATGATATTTAGCAAAATATGGCTGAAAGCCAGGGAACTCTGCGGAATGCTTCCGTCAAGTATGGCGGAAAAAAACAATCCGAGGGTCCTACACGAGTGAGGAATCATGGGAAAAGTGGACGTCACACTATGGGTAGTATTACTGGCTCGCCCTGTGTCGATGCCCATTTTTGAGTTTTGAAAAACAAACTAATACTCCGCAGCTTCCACTAGATGTCGGCCTATGCACAGCATGTGATCTAAGCAGATTCCACAAGCCTCAGAAATATGGATACAGTAAGCGTCTAGATTGAAAACAAGAAGTGTTCAGTATATCTGGTGTCGTGTCTTGCTCTGACGAGACAAAAGCGAGAAGGACGCAGGTACAGCAAAAGAGATTAGTAATCGCTGTAAGCTGCTGAGAGCCGTATGCCGCTAAACGGTGGATCAATCCCTGGATTCCGTAATGTTAAAGACCTCAAATCACGTACCAGATGATTAATGATCCCTTTGTTATTGAACTGTGGAAGCAAGACTCGGAGAGCAACGTGAGGCGGGTTAGAAATGGGAGAGGGATCCAGCGCGACTCGGAAAGAATTGCGAGTTGAAATGAAAGGAGTGTCTGAAAATAGGGAGCAACAATGAGGGGGTGAGAGAGAATGATTCTGAAGACAGAGTAGAAAGTAAGCCTGAGTACGAACTTACGAAGTGTTAGTTAGGAAGAGTAGCGACGCATCCGATCGCGTTGTCCAGGAATGCGGATAAGCTGGTCCTTTCAGAGGTGGAGGAGCCCCAGTGCATGCTATGCTCTGCAAGGCTGGAATGTTGCAGCAACTAACCCCCGCCATCTTGGAAGGAAAAATGTATGCTATGCGAGCATGGGACCAACAGTGCCACAGAGACCACCGCCTCCTGAGGGATATGACAGGTCCACTTTTACAGGGTCTGTTTGAACAAAGCCTTTCCAATACGAGACCTAGCGTAACTCACGAAAAGCTGATTATCTTTCATAGTCTCCCACGTTCGAGAGACGTAGAACTTAAGGGCCCTCGCACATGCCAGAGCTGATGAAATCGTTCCTCTGTCTTGGAAGGGTGAGGCAGAAGAAAAAACACAAGAAGATGGGTCTTCAGAGAGAGATGGAGATCCGAGACCACTTTCGGCTGAAAGGAGGGCTTCACTCTCAAAGTCACGCCTTTCTCGTGGAAGTGATGGAAACCAGGAAAATCACTGTAAGGAAGAGTAATCTAATAGAACAGGAATGGAGTGGCTCAAACCGAGCACCCATAAGGAATGTCAAAACTAAATTCAAATCCCACGCTGCAACCACAAATTGGCGGGGAGAAAACTGGTTAAATAAACCCAGCAGGAGCTGCATAACAGTGGGGATTGTGAAGAACGAACCCTGTTCTGGGGACCTCTTGAAAACCGAAATAGCAGCGAGGTAACCTTTAACAGTGCCAATCTACAGACACGTCTGAGCCAAGAACAGCAGAAACTCCAACACTGGGGATAAAGGACAGGAGAAAGGATCCAGGTCCCTCTACCAGCACCAAGTCGTAAATACACACCACCTGCAGGAATAAATGGACTTCGTAGTGGGTCTCCAGCCTGACAAAAGAACATCAAGGATGTCGTCAAGTCCCTCTCCTTGTATCTTACCCTCTCAGTAGCCAAGCATGAAGGTTCAGGCTGCCGGGGTATGGATGAAGAACCCACCCTTCTAACAGCGGGCAAATCCATTCTCCTTGGGAGGCGCCATAGAGGGCAGATAGACATGTCCAGCAACTCTGGGTACCACATTCTCCTAGCCCAATCCAGATGAAAATCAGGATCAACGTGATTTTAAACCCACCATAAGTTGATTGTTGCTTTGTATATATGCCCCAATCACAAAGCTGTCAAGATTATACTGCCCCGATTATCCCTAATACGGGTAAAACCAGATATGTGGTGGTCTTGGAGCCTTGCAAAATGTCTGTCTGGGGTTGATTAAACTATGCATAAAGTAGCACTGCCATAAGACAAAGAACATTTCCTGAAGCAAAAGGCTTGCATTTGGGATAATTTGCATACCCACAATTCCTGGATGATGTGGCGCTGAACTGGACGTAAACTTTCACTGATGGCTACTGGGTAGCGTGGAATGTGAGATTTTGCTCAAATGGATTACCTACTTTCACATTTAAGGTGAAAGGGGTTTTTTGAAGCCTTTTTAAACCCACCAATACTTTAAAAATGAAATGTCTTAGAGACACATCTCAGCCATGCATTTTATATTATAGGTCTACTACCGAGTGGTAGGCACAATACATACAAGGACAAGAGGTGGGGAGAGAACAGGACATTACAACACACAGTTAAAATAGTTTTTACAGGATCCCATTGGCAACACTAAAAGTCTGAGGTCCTCATTACAAGGTTGGCAGTGCGGGAACAATTGTCGGGAAAGTAGTGGTAATTCGATTACTGCCGCATTCCCGCACCGCCGAACATCGAGATTGGCGGTGGGTTGGAGGATTTACTTCCAGCACATAGCTGGAGGTGAATCTGCCACTCTACTGCCAGTTTTAGGTGGAATTACTACAACGGAACTACCGCTGGTGCTAGTTCTTCCAAAAAACCCATGGAGTCGTATGGACTCCGAAAATGGTGATTTACACCCATGCTGCCACTTGTAATCCCGTGGAAATTATCCCATGGGACCAAGTGGCAGTAACGATAATCGATGTTGGCGGTAGTACAGCTGAAATACCACCAAACTACCGGCAAACTCAAAACGAGGGCCTGAGTATTTATAGACCTCCAGGACATAGCATGTGAAAAAATACTGAAGCACACATCACAGAAAATGAAGGTTCCAGAAGTTGGAAAACATTACTAAAACACAGCAATAGGGAACCAGAAGACAAGAGACATTAAGGCAGAGCGCATCAAGGGTATACAGTGTTTATGACCAAATTAAAATAGTGAAACTTTTTCAGTGAAACATAAATAACGACAAATGTTGCATTTTTAATAAAAGTATATGGGGGGTGGTGTAAAGGATTAAAAAGGGCAGGGAGATTTGGGAAGGGTTAGTAAAGCAGGGAAAACAGGGGGGTTTGGGTGCGGGAACCCCCAAAAATACAAAAGAGAAAAAAGTTAGATATGTTTTCATCATTTTAGAGTCACTGAAAAAGTTTGTCACAATGTTTCTTGTCGTTATAAAGGTGCAAGCAGCAAGTTCCAGAAGCAAGGTGTGACACGTTAGGCGAAAATAGATACAGCGTCGCCAAAGATAGCTTTTGTAATCGGGCATTCATTTTAGCAGAAGGGGAATATACATCTTTAAAATGCATAAAAAAACCAAGGTTGTTTCAAGACCCAGGAGTTCCAGTAGACAGTGCAGCAAAGCAGGAAAAGCCCCAATGGAATCCAACCGGACGATGTAGTTCAGTGTCACAGCACCACATTATTCCCTATGGAGGAACTGGAAATGGCTACATTCAACCGTGCCTCTAGACTCTAGCTCTGAACCCCTGCAAACGCTGTAGCGTTTTTCAAGATGGCCGATGCAACATCTGTGAACGACTTCCAGCGATCACCGCGTTGCAACCCTATACTTTACTCGGTTCACAACGCTAGTGTAAGTAGCTCCCTTTTGCTTGCGCTCTTGCCTGTTTGTTCGCTCCACTACTTTTGCTCTGGGTTCCCCCGCCTTCCTTTCTCCCACTCTGCCAGAGTTGCACTACAGCACTGTTTCTCCCTGCTTCTTTTGTTTACCTGTTACTGAGATCTCCTTGCACACTGGTGTGCCTCTCTTCTCTGAAAAGCCCTGCTCCTCTCTGCTCTCTTGGATTAGCTGTCATTACGCTCTGGTGCGTATTCATACAGCTCTGTCTTGTTACTTACCGCTTCCATTGCTAACCTCATTGTGGACTTCCAATATTCTGGCACGCCCGACAGCTTGGCATTCCGGAATACCAACAGGAACAATATATCTCTGTTGTTTTTCCCCAATCTCTGGACGTCTCCTTTTGCAGTCACTGGAGCTAGTTGGTGATCGCAGACTGGTGCAGTTGCTGTGGAGAGGGAACGCCCTTTTTTCAGCAAGGAGAGTTCATCGGAAAGGACAAAGTCAAAGAATAAGACACATGATCCAACATCTTCACACTCTGAAGACGCAGAACACGACCCAGGTGAGAACAGTGGAAAGGCTTGCCATTACACTGAGACCCACCCGCCCACGCATAATCTTGACCACAAACCACCTTAGGGTAAGGATCTTGAATAATCCACCACCCCAATGCCAGAGATATGTACTCACAGTGTAGGTTTCAGAAAAGTCGGTCCCAGGAGGGCAAAACAACTCAGTAAGTATAAAGTTTCTTTCTCTAGGTACGGTGACGCATCTAATGCATCTATTGAAAGCAGTTTTTAACAGGAAGTGCAGTGATAGTGCGGCTGGCATAGCCAGTATTAAAAATACAATTTGAAAATAATATGCCTTTCAGGCATTAAGTCAGCAAAACAAAGGCAACAACCAAAAAAGTCAAAGTACTAGCCGAATCTCCTACCTTTGTTCAACCGTTGGGTGGAAAAAAGCAGGAACTGAGGAGGGACATTAGGTGATGCATTTTTGGAGATAGGGCTAGGTACACAGAGGCATGCTCATGTAGGGAGCTCCTATTACAAAGTTTTGAAAGTTACAGCATTCGTGTTGGGAATACTTTTCTGGTGCAGGCATACCCAAACCAAAAGGGGAGGAGCGAAAACAAGAGAAAAGAGTAACGTGAGCATATGTCCTTCACGTTGAGGACTGTCTTGATGGGGGATTCACCAACAGAAACAACCATTAGAAGGGAACAGAGCATTAAAGCTGACAAATGTCATATCTGCTGGACTCCATATACAATTTCAACCAAACCTGCTTTTCATGACCATGCATAAAATATCCACCCATCAGCACCAAACATGGCTAGGCTTACCTCACCAGCATACCGGTTTCGCAGGTTCAAAGAAGCCATGAAGTTGGAGTAATCTTTCTTCACGCAGGCCGGGCGCTCCGTCAGTTGGGTCATCTACATGGGAACACAACACACTGGTTCATCTGGTCCACTGGTTAGACAGCCAGTTCTACAGTGTGTACACAGCAGTGCAGAGAAGGGCCTCCAGAGAGAGAAGAGACCAATACCTTGGAGGCAGGCAAGAGTAATAGGCCAACCAATAAGGAGACTGATGAAAGAGAAGTTAGCAGAATGAGGGCCCAAAGAACAGTGCGCTCACATAAGAACTTCCAGGCAACACCTGCATTAAAAAACCATTGCTGTTAACACCATGAAGCTATCCACACACCTGCTTTCTATGGACATAAAACCTTGAGATCCGTTATGTAGCTTAATTACATGTACAATCATCATTTTGCACCTTTTGTTAGGGAGAATTCTCTGTAAAGGTTAATTTCCCTAACCTAGTGAGTCGCCCAGCAGCTTTGCTGGATTTTTGGGGTTTATTTTTTTTCTCCTGCTAAGAGTGAGACTCTTTTACTCCCACTCTTAGACATGATTTGAGGTGTTCCTTTTGAGGTGTTCCTTTGTCTTTACATGTGTTTTATGGGCTATGGGGTCTTTTACTCCATAGGGTTTCAAGTGTTTTTGATGCGGGTTACACAGCACCCTCCGTGCCGTAACCCAGGGGGTGTCGTAGCGACTCCCAAACATAGACTCCATACCCTGGGACTGACTACTGTCTCCCAGGGCATGTAAAGTCACCATTGGCTTTGCTAGTCCCAAATTATGAACAGAAACCAGTACAAACCATCATATTGTGGACGTACTGGTCGGGGCAATTCGATTGCCCCTGGGTCTGTTGTTCGAGGGGGCATGTCTCTGTCCTCTGATCAAGTTTTGGCTGGTGGCAGTGGATACTACTTTTTATATTCGACCGCGAATATATCTCTATGGGATTTTCCCATTGTTCGAGGCTACCAACTTTAATTATTTAATTCCTATAGCCTCAAACATACCGCCGGTTTATTTAATATTAATTCACCGGTTGGTATTTTTTGCCAGAACTCGATTCTAAAATGGTGTTTGTGTTCTCTTCTGTGACTCCAACCCAAGTCGAGCCCTTTGTTCCACTTTTTGGCGGGATTCTCCACAGAAGCCTCCAAAAGTAGTGCCATTCTGTCTGGGTACCACAGGGGGTGTGGGAGGGGGTTTAGGCACCCTGGACTGAGTTGCCTTGGCAACTCAAGTCGCACTCTTGTGTGATTGGGCCAAGTGGTGAGCCAGCCGGCCGGCTCACCACTTAGCATGTTTGATTGACAGCTAGGCTGAATGAATGGGGGTTTGCTGCATAAAAGCAGGGCTTTGGGGACAGGAACTTCAGAAGTTGCCACAGGACCTAAGAATCCGAGGAGGGAGAAGCTGAGCCGACCTGCAACGACGACACCACCGGTGGAGCCCTGCTGAACCATCTCACCACTTTTCCCGACGACACAGGAGATCTCCAGTCCGGAGAGTCTTCTTCCTTTGACTGGTGTGGATAACCAGTTTTGCCTTCTTTTCACCTTCCTGGAGCATCTCGTGGCTGCCTTGCCCGTGCCAAGCACCCAGGCAACCGGAATACCACGGCTTACCACTACCGCGAAGAGAAGGGTAGTACCTTTTAACCGAAGAACTCTGCGGCTGGTTTCTTCCCTGGCAGTGCAACGACCTTCATCTTTCCTCCACGGCAAGACCTCCTCTTCCTCTGGACGAAACACCGTCTTGCACCCGCTGCCAGGAACAACTGCCCCCGCTGGAGCTTCCTTCACACCTAAGGTACTGTGTCCCGCCTGGCTTCCCTTGCGACAGATCGTTCGGGGTGACGGCAAAGCCTCGACTTTCTAACCTGGGCTGGCCTAGGACAACCTAGCTAACTTTTCCTGACTTTAATTTCATTCTTTGTGTGCGAACTATCTACAAGACTCTTTGGCAATAACCCCACTGTGTGAACCTGGACCCCTTCTGCTTGCCCTCTCCAAGAGTGGGCCTTGAAATTGACTTCCTTGCTCTCCAGTAGAACTCTGCCTATCCTGCCTTACTGTGGTTCGTTTAAAAGTATTAAAATTTGTGTGCTTCCATAACTCTGCCTTTTTCCCTTCCTTTTTAATAACTTAGTAGAGTGCCATCTTATGTTAAGCGCTCACCTCTGTCTGAAAATAAGTGGTGTTTCTCATTAAGACTTGTCTAATAAGTAATTAGGGTTGTATGTTTATAATAGTGACTGTGTGCTGAATTTACTTTTCCCTTTGTGCTAGTGTAATTTACAAGTGTGTCTTTAAATAAATAATTATATACTTTTACACCAAAGCTCTGGTCAGTGTTTGCTTGTGCCACTGTATCTCTGTACCTACTGTGTATACTCTACCTACTGCCTAACTCTTCTTGAGGGAAGTCTGAATGCTCAGCCACAGCTACCAAGTGAATCTGTGTGGTACAGACTGCTACCAAGTGGGTTTACTGCCAAACACTGTAGTCTTAAATCTTTTGCAGTGGTCCCTAAGGGAACTGCACAGGTTTCTGCCTAACACCTTTAAAAAAAAAATAGTAATTTGAGGTTACAATGTTTATGCATTTCCAAGTAGGCTCATCTTATTCACTCTTGCCTGCCTATTTTAAGTCTTCACTTATTGGGATTGTCACTTTAATGTACTATTTTATGATCTACAGCGTCTTTATCTTTAGTCTGAAGAGTCTGTCCTACTAGTCTTTCTCATCAGCTCACCCACATATTTTATTACTCTATTAGTGCTTTAGCACTGGTGTTATAAAGGGTGCTATGTTAATACCATATTTACATTTCAAGATGTACTTATTATTAGGTTATCTCCACATTACCTGCACCCGTATCGAGCTTCTGCTTCCCATTCCCATTTTAAAAGTCTTCGTGTCACTCTTCTTTTTGGAGTTAGAACATGGCCATACCAGGACTGGATCTTGAATTTTAAAATATCTGGTGAGGCTATTGAGGCTAACACATTGTAACCTTTCTTTCAGCACTACATTGCAGCTTTTGCAGACTGCGTAGGCCAGGGCATGTGACATATACTTTCCATGCCATTGTGGCCAAAATATCAAGCAACAGTTTGATGACCTCCTGGAGATACGTTGCCCGTGCAACTTACCGTCAGCAAGGATTTAGCCAGAAAAAGAATGGGAGGGGGGCATTCACACATGGCAATGGAGCAAAATCCTCTTTGAAGGCTTTCTTGGTCACTCCTTTGTTGAAGAAACCCTAGATCTAGAGTTCCCTAATTACTACAGCCCCATTTCAAGACTTGCTTGTTTAGCAGAAATTTTGAAAAAGGTTTGTTCCAGCCAACTGCAAACATTATAAGTTACTCACCGTAGTGACTAACGTACTCTTAGTCCATAGTCCCCTTTCCTCCATACTGCATGGGCGTCCCTTCTAAGGGACGGGAGACGGAACCTTTTTCACCAGAAAAAACCTTCTTCCCCTTTAAATTTAGAGGCGCACGGGGGTGCGGCCCAGGGAGCGTGCGCTGCCCTGAGTCCACCCTCCGGCGCCACACCTGAGTCCCCACTGACGTGTCGACAAAAGAATTAACATTGCCTAATGACACTAGTATTATTAGGGGGGAGGCTGGTGGGACGTATGGAGGAAAGGGGACTAAGAGTATGTTAGTCACTACAGTGAGTAACTTATTCTTATGTGCCGTCCCCTTTCCTCCATACTGCATGGGCGATTACAACTGAATGTAGCCCCAGGGTGGCGAGGAGACCCTCCTTAAGCAAATAGGTTCCTGAGAACTGCCTGGCCGAGACCATCCAGTGGGATATGGAGGCCTTGGAAGCCTGATAGCCTCCGAAGGTTACAAACAGGCATCTGATTTGCGGAAGCCCTTGGTCCTGTCCAAGTAGAACTTCAGGACGCTCCTGACATCCAGGCAGTGCAGCACTTTCTGTGTTTCGTGGTTAGGATTGGCAAAGAACGTAGGAAGGAATATTTCCTTGTTCAAGTGGAAAGCAGATAGCACCTTGCGCAGAAATGCTGTGTGGGTCCGCAGGACTACTTTGTCATTGTGAAAAGTAGTATGTGGTTCTGAGGCGACCAGCGCCTGGATTTCGCTGAATCTACGAGCCGAGGTGAGGCCGACCAGTAAGGCCGTCTTGATGGTGACCAGCCTGATGTCCGCGGATGCCATTGGTTCAAACGGTTTGTGCGCCAGGGTGCCCAAAAGTATGTTAAGGTCCCACGTGGGGTGTGGCCTCTTCATGGGCGGGTAGAGCCTTGCAAGCCCCGTCAAATGTTTCTTGCTGATAGGATTGGAGGAGGAGAAGAAGATCCCCTCCTCCATGTTTCTGTAAGCCCCAATGGCTGCGAGGTATGACAGGTGTCCACCTGGACCCCCGAGTGGGCGAGGTGCGCCGAGAAGGAGAGCACGTCTTCCAAAGTACATGCCAGGCGGTCGATTTCCTTGGAGTCTGCCCAGTGGCAGACTCTGGTCCATTTGCTGGGCCCTGGTAGCCTTGCTCCTTGTGCCCTGTATGATTTCTGGATTAGCCTGGGAGTGGCTGAGGTGCCGCAGCGTTACCTGTTGAGATACCATGCTGTGAGGGCTAGTTTCTGAGGGGCTGGTGGATGACCCTGCCTTCCTGCTCGCCAGAAGATGAGCTCGGTCCGTCGAGAGGTTAATCGGAGGCATCTCCGAGAGGCTGCTCAGCTCCGAAAACCATGGCCTGGCCACCCACCATGGAGCTATTACAATGATGTTGAGTTGGCGAGACTCCTTGATCTTGCAAACCACTCTGTGAAATCAGTGGTGTGGGTCGTTCCAAGCCTTTCCCTGCCAGGAGGCGAACTGAGGGCACTTCCTGTTGTGCCAGGTGGCAAAGAGATCCACCTGGGGATGACCCCATCTGTTGAAGATCTCCTAAATAATGAGGTTGTTTAGCTGCCACTCGTAACTACGTAACTGTCCGCTCCCAACCTGCTGAGCCTATCCGTCTCCAGGTTGGAGTCCCCCGGGAGGTGGACTGCCGTGAGGTGGATGTTTTCCAGGGCCCACTCCCACATGCTGATTGCCAGTCTGCACAGAAGAGGGGATCTGGTGCATCCCATCTTGTTGACGTAGTACATGATGGTCGAGTTGTCTGTCTGGATGAGGACAACCTTTCCCCTGAGAAGTGGTAGGAATGCTATGAGCACCAGCCAGATGGCGTTCAGCTCCAACCAACTGATGTGGTATTCCTGCTCCTGTCGGGTCCAGGTGCCATGGACCGAGAGATCATCCAGGGTGGCTCCCCAGGCCTCGAGCAAGGAGTTTGTGCTGATGGTGGCCTGTGGGGAGGGCGGGTGAAAGGGCTTGCCGTCCATAGGTTGCAGTCCCTGGACCACCATATTAGGTCCAGGTGGAGAGATGGAGGAACGTTGATCATCTCGGATTGAGAGCCCCGCTCCTGATTCCATGAGGCTGCAAAGTGCAGCTGAATCCTCCTCAATCTCGTGCGTGGAATGGCTAATAGGACTGCCGCCAAGAGACCCAGGAGATGCTGGTACCACCATACCGAGGTCATCTCTCTGCTGAGGAAGTGGGTGGAGGCCCTCTTGATGGCTAAGATCTTGTCCTCCGACGGAAATACCTTCTCGGAGTACATGTCCCAGGTGAGGCCCAAGAATGTTAGAGTCTGTGTGTTCTGCAGCTGCGACTTCGTGAGATTGAGCGAGAAGCCCAGATTGTGCAGTGTGTTCATAAGGGAATGGGAAGAGTGGTTGACCTCTTCCGGTGATGTAGCCCTGACAAGCCAGTCGTCGATATATGGGTAGATGTGGAGGCCTTGCACTCTGAGGAGGGCAGCCACCGTATTCATGAGCCTGGTAAAGACCCTGGGGGCCGAATTGAGGCCAAAAGGAAGGACCTTGTACAGAAAATGGTAGCCCATGATCCTGAACCATAGGAAAGAACAATGGGGCTGCCAAATCGGGACGTGTAGGTACGCACCCTTCAGATCCAGGGAGCACATCCACTCTCCCTTGCACAATGTCTCCGCTATAAAAGTTGGCGTAACCATCTTGAATTTCTGAAGGGATAAGGAGAGGTTGAGGGTGGAAAGGTCCAGCACAACTCTCAGGCCGCCTGGTTCTTCTGAATGGTGAAAATCCTGGAGTAAAAGCCCAAGCCTCGCTGGGAGGCTGGGACTTCCTCCACTGCCTCGCTCTCTACGAGCGACCGAATCTCACGCCAGAAGAGTTGCTGTCCCAACATGAGGGAGTGGAGGAGAAGCTGAGATAGGGATACGGTACCCCTTGGAGACTACAGAGGATCCAGGGGTCTGAAATTCTGGCGCCAGAAATGTGCGTGGAGAGCAAGTCTGCCCCCCAATGGAGATACGTGGACCCGAAGGGGCGTGTCATGCATTCTTTCCCCCGGAGGCTGTCGCGGAGGAGGGGGACTGGAAAAGCCCTTACCCCCCCACACCCTTTTTGTTGCTTACGCCAGTTCTTAGACAGCGAGCAGTCTGGCAGCCTCTCCATTCCTGGAAGCCGCTTAACCTTCCATACGTACGCCCCCTGTCAGAGCGCTGCTGTGACTGGGTGTACAACTTGGGCATGGTCTTTGTCAAGATGGATAAACACTTGGCAGTTTGTGAGCTGTTTTTCTTCTTGTCCAGCTCCTCGTCCGTGGTAGAGTGGAAGAGGCCCTATTCCCCCCCCCCCTTCGAACGGTAGATCTAATAGGCGTTCCTGGACGTCAGGGTTCAATTTCGTCACCTGGAGCCAGGGTGTCCTTCTCATGTCTGTGGCGATACAGATGGCACGGCCAGAGGTGTTCACATGGGCCACGGTGGATTCCATGAGGTCCTGCGCCACCAGCTTGGCCTCAGTGAGCCCCGCCTTAAAACGTGATTGGCTCTGCATAGGGAGTTCCAGGAGCAAGTCCGTGATTTCCTGCCATAACCTTTGGTTAGCGGCCGCCAGCATGGCGTCTGCGTTGGCCTGATGAAGATGCAATGAGGCGTTGGAATAGAGTTTCTTGCTGTACGCCTCCAAGAGCTTCTCCTCCTTGTCTAGCAGTGCCGCATAGGATGAGGCTGAGGACGACTGAGGCTTGGAGTATAATAATGCTTCAGCGATCACTGAGGAATGTGGTTGAGGATGGGCCGAGAGCAAGAGTGTATCCCCTCCATCGGCCTGTACTTGGCATCCAGGCGTCGACTGACCGGCTGGGCCGAATGGGGCTTAAGCCAGCCATTCTTGGCGAGAAAGACTACATCGGTCTGCAGAGGAATCCCGGTCTTGGCAGAGGAGCGTCGCATGAGGACTTCAGCCAGAACCCCCTCTGCCGGCTGCTCGACCTCGGGCCGGGGTAGGCCCAGGTATTCCGCCAGCCCAGCAAGACGTTTGTGGAAGGCTCTGGCTGAGGATGGTGTGCACATGAACCGTAGCCGGGGGCTGAGGAGGCAGCGGAGGCTGGTACGGAACCACCTGAGGAGTCGGCTGGGGAGCGGGATAAATGCCGGTGGAGGTGCTTGTGGTGCCGCTAGCATAGTCAGCAGGACTTCACTGATGGCGTCCTTGAGGATAACCCCCATACGAGGTGACTTCATGAGGCCGAGGAACCTCTCGAAGAACCACTCTTCGCAGGCCATAGAGGTGGCAGGGAGTACTGACAGGGTAGACAGGAGCTGCTGGAGCCTCTGCATACCCTGCCCATTTGGACGGAGTGGAAAGCTGCCCTGCACATAAGAGGGATTGGCCGTAGGCAACATACATGGCTGAGGCCTGTCCCACTTTGACACTTGTTCTTCGTCGAATTCCTGGAATGGGGTTGGACGGTGCCTCTGTCAGGCGCGGCGGCCATCTTGTCGAGCTGCCTGCTATGTGCCTGCCACGTGTTGCTCGGCTCGCTGGGCCCAACCTCCTCCATGACTCGTGTGTGGATCACGAGGCATACCCTGCTCCTTGGGTTGAGGCCCGGTAGGTGCGACAGCCTCAACCCGCGGGTCGGGAGAAGTGCGTTTAGGCGCCCCCTCGGACGTACTGCCGTTACTAGGGTGTAGCCCCTCGGATGACAATCCGGTACGAGAACTTTCCGGTCCCTCAACACTACCACCGGCAGGATCCAAGGATCCCTCGGCCGGTAGCTGCAGCAGCCTCGGTGCACATGCTGGTATAAGGACCTGACCGGTCCCTCCCACTTAGTCTTTGGGAAGGAGTCTCCTTTGCGGGATGCGATGGAGAATAGTGGCCCTACCGTGGGCTTGGTTCGATGTTTGACGAAGTTCTTGAGATCCTCTGGAGGCGACCTCTGGAAGAGCTCCCCCCCACCTGGCTAGTCTGTTCTTCAGCGCTTTCGAGGACAGCGAGCCACACGCTGTACAAGCTTGTCAAGCGTGGTCTGGGCCAAGGCAACATAGGCAGAGGGTATGGGGGTCTGAAGTTGGGAAGAGCCCGTTGCAGGATGGACACCTGCTGAACCCTGTGGAAGTCGACATGCACCGGGGAGGACAGTGACGCCTGAGGACCGAGTACCTGAATGATAGAAAAGACAAAAAAGACAAAGAAGAAGTATCCGCGGGTGGAATTACATGGCCGAAGCCAAACCCAGGAGCGCTGGTGAATTCGGCCCGTTCCCGTCATCGCAGAAAAGGTGACTGAGGTGTGGCGCCGGAGGGCGGAGACAGGCCAGCGCATGCTCCCTGGACCGCACCACAGCACGCCTCTAAATTTAAAAGGGAAGAATTTTTTTCTGGTGAAAAATGTTTTGTCTCCCGTCCCTTGGAAGGGACACCAATGCAGTATGGAGGAAAGGGGACAGGACGTAATGTGAAACAATTCTGGGTTATGTAACTTCTGCAAACTAGCTTACCCCCTTTGCAAGGCACGAAGACCGTTATGGTGGTCAAATGGGATGATAATGTAGGCTACACCGGTGAGGGAACGCTGGTAATGTTAGACAAATCGGCGGCTTTCGACACGACTGACTACATATTGCTCTCCCACCCTGCAACCATAATTGGTGTCTCTGAGTAAACACTTGGGTGTTTCTGCTCTTCTCTGTAAAACAGAGCTCTAAAATATTTCTATTCCATCCATAGTGCCTTAAAGTGGTCTGTCAAGGCTCTGTTGTCTGCACTTTTGTTCGATATATTCAGTTAACCATTGAAGGCTAGCTTCTCTAAATGTGGCTTTAAGTATCACTGAGACGTGTGTGACAGATTTATTTTAGGATTTCAAACTCTTCCGAGCACTGCTCAGGTGTCTCCTTAGGTTTAAATCAAAATAAGTACTGGATGGCTAATAATAGCCTTTAGATTAAACCCTCCATAATGGAGATAGCATTGTTTGGACCAAAACATCTCATCAGAAATCCCTCCCGAAAGACCTATCCTCTTTGCTTGTTAGGAATTCCCTCTGTGTTTGCCAAAAATTAAGAAAACGTAATCGGACTTGAGCGGCGATCAGCAAATAAGTCAAAATCTGAAATCTGTGATTTGAAGTATACACCTTTCTATGTCGAGTGTTCCCTTTTATTTCAAAAGATGATCAACCTGTTGTCCTGCAAGCCCTAGTGAATTCTGGATTGGGGGGACGCTAATGCTTTTTCTGGCAGGGATTCTTGGACACCACTTGTCTCTCTTACATTCAGCGCAGAACACTGCAGTTCAGTTGATTTGAAAGTTTCCTAAATTTGATCCCATTTCTTCTAACCGATTCTCCTTACATTAGTTCTAGGACTGCCAAAGAATTCAGTTTAAGCTGATTTATCTAGTCTTGAAATATCTTCATGGACTTGTTCCTCCCTACTTGTTTGAGAAGATACCCTCGTACCACACTTCTCCAGACTTCTCCGCTCTAGAAATCCGTTTGTTGATCATCCTCACCTATAGATGTATGTTTACAGCAAACAGGCGGTTTTCCATCCCCAGTGCATGCTTATTGAATGGTCTCCCTTTGCAAATTAAAAGCATTCCATCTCTGCCTTCCAGTAGGCAATCTCTAAAATCTTGCCTCATTGCCTAAGTCTACAATTCTTTTGCTTTTGTTCTAGTGTATTTCCCAACTTTTCTTCTCCATCTGGGCCCAGATGCAGTTCATTCTGCCCGGCTCCTCTGTGTATTACGAATACATCACAACAAAATCACATCATGTCAACAAGTGGCTCACGGGGCCGCAGCTTGCTGGTTTTGTCTTTATTATCCAGCAGAGAACCATTTAAGGAGCAGAAGCAGTAGAGAGGTTACATATAATGGTCAGCTACAACCAGAATTGTTTGCTCTGAAGAATTTCAGAAAGTTGATGAGAAGGCTAGAAGAACGGAGGGTGCGTTGAAATACGAATATAAAAATATCATCATCACTGGTTCTAGTGTTGTCCCATTTAAAAAAAAAACACAATATAATTTTGAAATCACATGATCATCCCACCCTGATCTCCCGGCTATCACTGCTGGTTTGTCTGGCCAAGTTTTGGTATAGTTTTCTGCCTTCCTGGCCGTTCCTTCCCAGTTGGTTTCTCTTCCTCCTTTCCACTCTAAACTGGTTCTGCTGTCGTGTGGGGTCCCACAGGGATCCCCGCTGTCACCAATACTGTTTATTATCTATATTAGTTGATTGACTCGGAAAGGAAGCCCAAAGGATGTGATTTTTTTTAACAAAGTATCAAAAGGAGTTTATTATGCCTGATACATTATTTTAATATATGAATTAATCATAATTTAATCCGCACTACAAACATTGTTTACATAGCAGTAAAATTAAGAATATAGATAAATTCAATTAATCAAAAATGACAGTCAATCATATACTCATTCGTCCACACACAACCATCATACATCCATACATAGATACCAAACAACAATATATATATGATAAAACCTATAAAAAGTCATGGCTAACAATTTTTTTGTTTTTTTAATTTTTAAAGTGCAATCAATGTCCCAGACCACCATAGTTGAAAAAGTGGTTTTATCTTGGGGTGGGTCAGGTAGATGTCCAACACGACCTCATCCGCAATTTCTCAACCGGTTTCGACGTGTTTACATCATTTTAGTAACGTCTTCATCAGGAGATGAATAAATACTCTGATAAAGAACTGTAAAAGGCTACTGTTCAAAATGACCAAGGTTTCTAAGACCAAAATGTATGAACCGAAGTCTTCTGAACAACGAGCACCTCGAGGCTTAAATGCACATCCAATCCTATGATGTTTTAGAAAGGTGGCACGGAGGGCAAGTCAGTCATATGTCCCAAAGATGTGGTCCAAGTAGGATCTCAAGACGGCACCGGCATTGCGGTCATCGTTTTCAGTTTGAAATGCGCTACGACACAAAAACCGTCCAGCAGCACGATGGACCTACAGAAGCAATCCGAGGTCTCTCGCAGGCGTGGGGGCGTGTTTAACCATTGTCAGTACGCAGGTTCCCAGCCATATTTAACTGCAGATCCTTAATTTTCCTGCTATGTAAACAATGTTTGTAGTGCGGATTAAATTATGATGAATTCATATGTTAAAATAATGTATCAGGTATAATCAACTCCTTTTGATACTTACTTAAAAAAAAATAGCATCCTTTGGACTTCCTTTCCGAGTCAATCAGTTATACTAATACCCTAATCCAGAGTGGAGGGTCCCCTGTGGCTTTCAGAGATATATAATATCTATATTAGGCCACTTCTTTGCCTTATTCTACCCATAGTTTCAGGTAGTACTCCTATGCTGATGACACACAGATCTTCGTCCGCCTTGATCTTACGTGATCAGATACTGCGGCACGGCGTAGGAGTTACCTTGAAGACCTGGGGTCTTAGATGGCAGCAAATTGGTTAAAACTAAACGGCAACAAAACAGAGGTTCTGGTTGTCGGAACCACCAGTCCTCTTTCTTTTTGGACAGCTGGTTTTTGGCCAATCTCTCTGGGTTCCTTCCCTCTTCAGTCTTAGTCAGTAAAGAATTTGGGGGGAACATTACTTTTTCTCTCTATGAATGAGCAGGTTGCGGCTCTCTGCAAGACTGGGCACTTTAAATTGAAAATCCTGCAGAAAGTCCTTCACTTCATCCCGGCCAAAATTTAAGCGCCAATCGTTTATATGACGTATAAGATAGCGTGGTTGACCCAAGTAGAGCGAATTGCAGTAGTCAACTGTGCGAAGGACAAAAGCTGCTCTTGTCCTTAGCACAGTTGACTACTGTAATTCGCTCTACTTGGGTCAACCACGCTATCTTATAAATCGTCTTCAGATGCTCCAGAATGCTGCTGCCAGGTCCATCCATCGTACCCTGTTTGGAGCGCATATGTCTCCTTTGCTTAAACAGCTTAATTGGCTGCCTATTGAGAAGCTGATTCTCTTTAAATCTGTGTGCATTGTTTACAGCACCTTCTACAAATCTGGGGTAGAATGTCTTCAAGCAAAGTTTCCTCGGTATGTTCCCTCTTGTCCCCTTTGCTCTCAGTCGGCCTTCCTGGTCCCAGTTCCTCGGGTCAGACTATCCCGCATGGGTGGTCGAGCCTTCTCAGTGACTGCTGCTAAGGCCTGGAATGCTCTGCCTCACTCTCTGCAAGCTATTTCTGATTTTCTCATCTTTCATCGGTCTCTTAAAACCTTATTTTTCTAGGCTGTCAATAACATTGCTGTTTCTATGCTGGTGTAGCGAAAAGTTGCCTTTGGGTGAACGTGCACTCTAGAAGTTTAAATAACATGATTTTATTATAAATCCAAAATGTTATCAAACCCCATCACATGTCTTTATAACTGTAAGGGTATTAGCTAAGACTCTGAAATTACTCATACATCTATGTCTGTCTGTGTGCTGCTGTAACCCTGTTATTTAATTGTCCACTCCACCCATCTAGTAAGTCTCAAAGAATGCAGGTGTGTGTTTGTGACACCCCAAAGGAAGAAATGCATAGAACAAACTGTAGAAGCATTCATGTTGTAGTACTTTAGATGCACTGCTTCTGATTGGTAGACCCCCACACCAAAAACATGGCAGCTGAGTAAGAAATGACAAGCCAGGAAGAAAGAGACAGCACCCAAAATAACCAAAAATCAAAGTACAAACGCAAAGGCAATCGGGCAATGCTGGTGTACTTATTAGAACAAACCTGAACAACAGAGGGAGATGACGGCTGGAGCATATGCAACACACAATGCAGGGAGGGCAACAGGAACACAAGGACAATGGGAAGAGATGGCATCGCCAATGCAATGAAATTAAACAAAACAATGAAATAAGCAGACGGCAAAATAAAGCATCAAACATCATACAGTACATTGATGCACACACTCAAATGTGCAGGCATTATAGCAGTGCCTGTAGGCAAATAGGCCTTCTTGCAGTGACAAAACATGCCAGGTGATAAAATGTGCAAAGGAGCAGTGGATGGCACAGACCCATAAACAGCCAAAATGAAAACTTTGCATAAAATAAAAAAATAAATATCGACACAAAACCCTCAGCTCTATTTTAAGCATTTGGATCACTAGGTCAAATTATTAGCTGGACACAGCATTAACTCCAACCTGCTGTCCTTCACGTACGCACTCACAGAAATACACAATACCAACTTGCTAAGAGCGAATAACCACTAGTCTCGTGGTGGGCTTGTGGTGAGTTCAAATTTTGTGGACTGACATCAAATTGTAGGGGAAAACCCTTTCAAAGAGGTTTTGAACACTCTTCGTACAATGGCTTCTAACAAGAATGCAGTGGAATAACTCTAGAATGTCTCTGAATGTAAAACATTTGGATGCATATGGAAATCAAACAAAACCTATCTTTTATTATGAAAAAAGAAACCAAATGCTAGGTTGCTCGTGGATTTAGACTGCAGTCACCCTCTTCCTCCTAAACCGGGGCTTGAAACTTTTGTTTTCCAGATGTTATGGACTACAACTCCCAACAGCCGGAGGCAGCACAGTCCATGGTGAGTGACCATAGGAGTCATGTTCCAAAAACATCTAGACAGATGAAAATCGATGGGGTAGTGGAACATTCTGTTAAAGCGCATTTCAAACGGCCATCCTTATTGCCTATGGGTTAAAGGGACTCCAAAACAGTGGGGAGCATAGTTCCAAAGTATTATAATGCCTTGACCACTTGACACTTTAGGAGATCCATGGATGGGTGTAAACTAAATGAATGGCCTCAAATGGCTTTAAATAAAAGCCCCAAACCACTGTACATCCTTGGGCTAGACTCCAACATCCAATATTCTGGGTGAGGCTCATAGTTTCTATAGATAACAAGCCAAAAACACTTCAGAATGGCCCGATATTTCTCTTCAAACTAGACAGCCTCTCCATCTCCTCCTCTGAGCCCCACTGCTCTCATACATTCATAATTGCAACTCTCAATAGATCACAGTTCCATCAATGCTCATTAACATGTTTTAAGTACTTAAGAAGAGTGATCTTTGGACCATCCATGTTTATTTGATGTTTTAGGGTATGCTTTATGTATACAAGCCATTTCAGAGTGCAAATGTTTAAGGGTGATGGAGGAACATCGGGAGATAAGGACACAACTTGGACCACATAAGTGAAAATTGGAGGATGAAAAATAATAAGACATTTGAATAAGCTATTCCTGGGGGAAAGCCTTCTCTTCTGGAGGGATGCCTTTAAATATTTCCTGAACTTCAGGTGTGAGAGTTTAAGTCGTAGGCCCAGAGAGAGTGCGAGAGAGAGAGAGAGAGAGGGAGCGAGAGAGAGAGAGGGAGCGAGAGTGCGAGAGAGAGAGAGAGAGATCCAAAGTTCTGATACGTGTATTGGCAGTTTTTCTTTCCTATGCATTTACGCTTATACTTTGGAGAACCACTCTGAAGAGCCACACCAAAGCCACAAATACAATGGCAATGGATTGGAATTGAACAGCCAAACATTGGTGCACTATGAATAAAGGAAGAGTGGGCCATTATAGTTAAATCTTTTGCAGGTACTTGTTCTCCAAGCAATGGAGATCAGCCACTCATTGCTCTGCAGTTTTGTTATTACAAAGAGATCTGATGCTCATCCCTATTGTGAAGGGCCATCCAGAGTACCTCAATGCAAAGGAAAATCACATCTGGTTTCATAAAGCCCTTCTGACACTAATTCTTTCTCTGAATCCATGCCCAATACTTAGCAGATCCACCAAGAGACTTAGAGCAGGATGGGCAAAATACATCTTGATAGAAAACCACTAACCCATAGAACAATAAAATAAAAATAAAAAGAACAACAAATTACTTACCCCATGTAATGTTTTTTCTGATGGATGTCCCCCAGCCACCCACCCCCAGGGAATTCTCACCTCATTTTAGATATTCTTTCCTGCCATTGGAGATCGCAGAACCATTTTTGCTGAAGGAGGGGGGGTGGAGGGGTGCGGAAGGGCAGTGCGGCTCAGCGTTGGACATTTGTGTTGTTGGCTCCAGAACTGATGCAACATCAATACAAATAGCACACTCTGTGCTCCGTGACCTCAGTTGTCATTTATTCTCATGCTCTTCCGCGTTGGTTGTTATGGCAAAGAAATAAGACATTTTTAAGCGCTAAAGGAGAGACACATATGTGAGAAACCTGAGGGTGTTCTCACTCCTATTCCCCATGAATCCTCTGCGCAGGTGGCCAGGGAAAGGCCATCGCTCTTGGATCCTGTCCCTGGGGTTGGAGAAGCGAGGGAGGATGACCTGGGTGGCGGGTCTGTGGAGTCTGGGAGCGGGATGCCCTTGGGAGAGACATTGTAACACCCTTTCCCAAAAAATGACTCAACCAACCGCTTCCCCGTCTTTATGGGTTGTTATAAAACAACTCCTCTAAATCATTCACGCATGACTACAAAAAGTACTGAGACAGGGAAGAAGCAACCAAGAGCAGTGAAGACTGGTTGCTTTCACCACTTGGGTACTGGGACGAAGAAGAGCCCAGCTGAGAGCAGTAGAGGTTAGGCATGTCTAATTGTGCACTCTCATCTGCAGCCTGTTAGAAGGCTGCAGGTGTATAACAGGCCCCACCTAATGAGTGTAAACGGGGATGGAATGGTGACAGGAGCAGTGGTGGTGAATTTGCAGAAGCAAAGGCCAAGAAGTACAGCAAGGTGTTGTTCGTGTGCAATACGCTTATGGTTCAGAGAAGAGCGACCCAGGAGCAGGGGCTCTGTGGAACCGACAGAAGCGTGAAAAGGAAGTCATGCCAGAAGGCTGTCCCTTTTGCTATTGTTCAAGGTGTTTGTTCTCCTGGGACCATAAGTCAATCCAGGAGTGCCTGAGGGGCGGGAGATGGAACCCGGAAGCAACAACAAGAAGGCCGGAAGATCTGGGCTGCAGGAACAAGCATCAAAGCAACCAATGAGTTTCTAGACAGGCAGAAACCTGGTATCCAAGTGTTTGATGCTGTGCGTAAGGATACTTTATTATGGTGTGGTCAAGTGGCATGTTGTCAAAGGTTTCTGAATAGAATCCTTACAAACCAACGAACATTAAAGACTTGATAACTCATGAAGGCTGAATGAATACTTTCTTAAGGAGTGGTCGCATGCAAATGAAAGCATGTTATTGAAAGTCTCTGAATGATGAGAATACTTTAAAAGGCAAATGAGAATTACAGTACTTAAACTAAACGAGAATAACCAAGTTACTTACCTTAAAACCTTTAAACATTAAAGGAAGTGCAGATAATATTCAAACCATAAAACCTGCACCATTTTTGATTACAGCATTGAATAACAAATTGAATGAAAATAACAGTTACTAACTTTAAAACCTTTGCATGTTACGGAGGTGCCGAACAGCAGAAATCATTCAAATTATAAAACACCATTCTGAATACTGCATTAAAGGAAAACTTTTACTTATGAAGAAACCAAGAGAAGGGAAGCTTTCTCAATATAATTAAATACAGCGGATACTTTCTAAAGTGAAAGAAACATTACATTGCAAGCAACTTTCAACTATGTTATTTCTACAGAACTATGGAATCTAATTATAAAGAGGCCTACGAATAATGAACTACAAAGTGAATGCAAAGGCCAGTGAACCCATTATTTCTCAAAGTGAAGGGAACTTTGGGAAATGAACTTTAACAAGGTGAACTCGAACGATTTATCAATTTCAACCAAAACCTTTTGTGACGCAAAGACCAGCAATATACAGAGGGCCCCATTGTAGCACAGAACACTAAATAAATTGGCAAACCTCCTCATATGAATATATCACTGAAGTTGGGATTGTTTATTTGTCTTAAGGACGGAGCCTCAGGATATTTTGTGTTTTGAAAACTTGGGGAAGGGAACCCGGAGTATTACTCAAACCTTTATCACTTTGGAACTCAAGGCAATCTTAAGACTTTTGATAAGAACTGCTTTCTACTTGGGGAAGGGAGCTGAAAGCTGAACCAAGTTCTGAACTTTATACTGAACACTATTTTGTTGGTTACTGATATCCCTACACGTTGTATACGATTAGTTGTGATGGAAAGTATAGGTTTTAGACAGACTGATTCCTAAATTGAACTTATTGACTCTGACTTTACTTTTTAAATGTTTGTATTTATTTATTGTGCATTTGTAAGCGCCCACAAGGCAACAGGCAGGGAACATGGGAATGAAATGCAAATATAACAATGAGAGATTGAGGTGGACCTACTAGGCCTTGTGAGCATTCAGGACGTGCAAGTGCAGTGAGAGAGAAGGGATGGAGTGGGGGGCAGAGGGGGCGGGTGCAAAGTGCTAGGAGTACCACAGAGGGAAGTAATGGGGAGTAAGCAGCTGTTAAGTGACTTTGTGGGAGTGGCCAACTTCCAATAAATAAGTAAGTGCAGACCTGTGATGGCACAGGCAAGTTGGTGCCTAGGCAAGTGCTGGCATCAGGCTGAGGCGCTTGGGTGTGGGAGGCCACGATCCGTGTGGACACATAAGGGCCCTGACCACCAATCACAGCAACTGTGGGTTTATCAGAGGTGGGAAGGAAGGAAGGAAGAGGTGAAAACGAACGTCTTGAGGAGGAGGGAGGAAAGAGATCGGCCACCAGCCCGCTGTTTAGCGAAGTGCTTGACACACAGAGAGTTGGTGTTGGAGGAGCATAAAGATCTGGAGGGAGAGTATTTAGTGAGAGCCAGTTGTAGATAGCGTGGTCTCCGGTCCCATACAGCCTTATGGATGATGCAGAGAGAGGTGAATTTGATCACTGCAGCAACCGGGAGCCAGTGGAGAGATTTTAGGGCTGGAGAGATGTGGTCCCCGGGTTTGAGGCCAAGGATAAGTCTTGCAGCTGTATTCTGGATTAGCTGGAGGGGTCGTAGAGAAGAAGAGCGTAGATTAAGGAAGAGTCTTTTGCAGTAGTCGAGCATAGAGAGAACCAGAGCTCTAGAGACATTGGGCTTCTGAGGGAAAGTGATGAAAGGAAGGATTCCTTTGAGGAGGTGGAATTGGAATTGGGCCTTCTTGGCACTTAGTTTTGGTTTGGTAGGGACATCCCACCATAGTAAAGGGCAAGGCTTTTTCCATCCTGACATTTAAGTTAATAAAAGAGTTTTTTTTTAACTTTGAATCTGTGGTCTGTGTTACTCCAAAATGCCCTCACACATAGGGGAGAGCTGGGTGGGCGATGAGGAAATCTTTGGTCGAACTCAATCAGAAGGAACAAGTTACTTACCTGTAACTGTTGTTCTCCAGCATGGGTCTGGCATGGATTCACATGCTCATGAATATTCCCCGTCGTCAGGCTGGGAATCCTCGGTAAAGAAAAAACCAGTATCAGTTTCGTTTCTGATCTGTCTTTCGTAGTAATAACCAATCACTGGTCTCTGCGTCATACTGACCACAGCCAATGACTGCCCTCTACCTAAGCACCGCCTCTGGCAGCCATCTTCAGATTTGGAAGCACGTGAAGTGGCAGTATGACCAAGTGAAGAGCCGCAGAGGGGTAGGCGGGAGGGTTCGCATGTGAATCCATGCCAGACCCATGCTGGAGAACAACAGTTACAGGTAAGTAACTTGTTCCTTCTCCAGCATGGGGTCTGGCATGGATTCACATGCTCATGAATAAAGAATACATAGCAGTACACACATGCACAACCACGGGAGGTGGCAAAGGCTCAACATTAAGCATTGCATCAAACTCAACATTAAGCATCTTACCTCCTCACCAGGCTCACCTCAGGCGAACAGGTTGCGCAGCACTGCTTGGCCGACCCTGGACTCCTCCCTGGAATCCCGATCGACGCAGTAGAACTTCGTGAAGGTGTGCGTCGACCTCCACGTAGCAGCCCTGCATATGTCCAGCAGGGGCACACCAGAAAGGAACGCCGTGGTAGCTGCGATCGCTCTGGTGGAATGGGCTCTCGGACGGCCAGGCAGCGGTCGGTTTGCCAACCGATGACAGTACATGATACAGCCGGAGAGCCATCTGGAAATGGAAGCCTTCGAGAGAGCCTTCCCCTGATTGACAGGTCCAAAGTTCACAAAGAGTTGTGACGTCTTCCGAAAACACTTCGTGCGGTCCACGTAGAACTTCAGCGCTCTAGCCACATCCAGCGAGTGCAAAGTTCTCTCAGCCGGCGACGAAGGCGACGGGAAGAATACAGGCAACACCAAGGGTTCGTTGAGGTGGAAGTCCGACGGTACCTTGGGCATGAAGGAGGGGTGCGTCCTGAGCACTACCCTCGTGTCGTGAAAAGTCAAGTACGGGGCCTTGCAGGAAAGGGCCTGGATCTCTCCCACCCGTCGTGCGGAGGTGATGGCCACAAGAAACGCTCTTTTCCACGACAGAAACTTCAACGGGGCCGAGTGCAGAGGCTCGAACGGAGGTCCCATGAGCTTGGTCAGCACCACGTTGAGCTCCCACGCCGGGGCCGGAGCCTTCACCGGCGGGAACGATCTGAACAGTCCCTTCATGAACTCTTTCACCAGACGATGAGACCACAAGGACGTCCGCCCCGTGGTTCTGGTGTATCGGGAGATCGCAGCAAGATGAATCTTGATGGACGCGTGTGCCAGTCCAGCTTTGGCCAGCGTCAGCAGGTACGGCAGTACTTGGGGAGCCGTAATCCATAGAGGGTTAATCTTCTGTGCGTGGCACCAGACAGAGAACCTCTTCCATTTGTGTCCGTAGCATTTAAGAGTCGAGGGCGCCCTGGCCTTTGCAAGAACCTCTCTGCAGTCGGCCGGTATGTCGTATCCTCCAAACTCTAGCGCTGCAGGAGCCAGGCCTGCAAGTTCAGCGATTTCGGGTCGTGGTGAAGGATGGCGCCTCCTTCCCTGGAGAGCAGATCCGCGTCCACCGGCAGCTTGATTGGCGGGGATGCTGACAAGTCCAGAAGGTCTGGGAACCATATCTGCCTCGGCCACGCAGGTGCGACGAGGATCATCCTGCACCGTGACCTCTTGAGCTGGTTGACGAGCCGGATTAGCAGTGGCAAAGGAGGGAACGCGTAGAGGAACAGGCCCTCCCAGGGGAACGAGAAAGCATCGCCCATGCTCCTCGCCTGGGGAAACCTGCTGGCGAACCTCCGGCACTTGGAGTTCGTCACCGTCGCGAACAGGTCGATCTGGGGTGTGCCCCACCGTCGGAAGAGGCGATCCACTAGATCCTGCCGTAGTTACCACTCGTGGCACGAGCGCAGCTCCCTGCTGAGTGAGTCGGCGATGGTGTTTTTTATCCCTGCCAGATGAAAACGGCACCAGAAACATCCCTTGGGCGACTGCCCAATGCCACAGGTCCTGCGCCTCCTTGGACAGTGCTGGGGACCTGGTTCCGCCCTGTTTCCTGATGTAAAACATGGTGGTGGTGTTGTCGGTGAAGATCCTCACCACCTTTCCCTTGAGGGACGGAAGGAAGGACCTGAGGGCCCAAAACACTGCACGGAGCTCCAGGACGTTGATATGTAAGGATTTCTCCGTCGGGAGCCAAAGGCCTCTTGCGTGCAGATTTTCGGTATGCGCTCCCCACCCTTCCAGGGAGGCATCCGTGGTCACTGTCTCCTGGTGGGCTGGGGTCTGGAAGTCCATGCCCGCCGTCAGATGCGCGCGGGTGCCCCACCACCGGATCGCTCGTCGGAAACTCTCGTCGAGTGTGATCCTTTCCTCTAAGCTGCCCGTCGTTTGGATCCAGCGCGCGTCCAGGAACTCCTGCAACGGGCGCATCCGGAGCCTGCACCTGGGAATGAGGTAGATGCAGGAAGACATCATTCCGAGGAGGGACTTGATGGACCTCACCTTGGCCGCGTCGGCCACCAACATCCGCTGCACCTTGCCCAGGATGGTCCTGGACCTCTCCTCCGACGGGGAGGCCAGAAGGGACACTGTGTTGAGCCTCGCTCCCAGAAACAGAGCGTCTTGCGCAGGTACCAGGTGGGATTTGGCGTAGTTCACGGAGAATCCCAGGTCCGTGAGAAGTTGGACGGTCCTTGCCGTGTGAACCACGGCGAGCTCCCTTGTCTTGGCTCGGATGAGCCAGTCGTCCAGGTAGGGGTAGACGTGGAGCCCTTCGCGGCGCAGCTGAGCCGCCACCGGTGCGAGGCACTTGGTGAACACCCTGGGTGCCGACCGTAGTCCGAAGGGGAGGGCTTTGAACTGGTAATGACGCCCTTGGACCACAAACCTGAGGATTTTTCGGTGCCCCTTCAGGATGGGAATATGGAAGTAGGCATCCTCCAAATCCAACGACGACAGGAAGTCTCCAACCTCCAGCTGACCCAGGACGTGCTGGAGGGTGACCATCCAGAACTTTTGCGCCTTGATGAACTTGAGCCCCGAAGCCTCTTTGGGACGAGTTCGATGGCGCCCTTCTTGAGCATCGCCTTCACCTCCAGGAGAAGTTGAGGGACGTGAAGTTCTTTCCTGGCCACGGGGGGGACGCGCGGACACTTTCTTTGAAACTCGAGCGCGTGGCCCCGGGCCAAGGCGTCCAGCACCCAACGGTCGTTGGAGATGGACTCCCACACGCTGACGAAGCTCGCCAGCCGGCCTCCCACCGGGGTGCTTCGGTGGGGGCCCGACCCCCCGGCCGGTTCAATCCTGCTTCGACGAGGCTTTAGCGCCTTGTCCTTGGCGACGACGGCGGGGTCCGCCAGACTTGCCTCGTCCTCTGTAGGCCTCCTGAGACGACGAGCGGGCCGCTTGACGGTAGGAGGAGAAACCGCCGCCGGAACCTTTGGAGGCGCCCTTGCCTCCGCTGCTCCGAAAGGGCGTCCGTCGTTGTTGCAAAACTCCAAGGGCCCGGGCCGTCTCGGTGTCCGCTTTAATGGCCTGAAGGGAATCGTCCACTGTTTTCCCAAACAGGTTGTTCCCATCGAAGGGCATGTCCAGGACTCTGCCTTGAGCCATCCACGCCACCTAAGGCAAACGCCGTTGCCCAACTGGCGGAACCCAGTGTCGGCGATGTCCGTCGCAACGGTAATGGCGTGGTCCGAAGCCACCTCACCTTCCTGCAGGATCTCCAGGGCCTCTGCCCTCTTGTCGTCCGGCAAGAAGTCCAGCAGGGGAGCCAGTTTGTACCAGAGCTCCCTGTCGTATCGGGCCACGATAGCCAAGGCGTTGGCAGCTTTAATCGTCGTCGCTGCAGACGAGATGACTCTGCGTCCCATAGCGTCCAATTTCTTTCCCTCGCCGTCCGGTGGGGAAGTCGATGTGGAGGCCGCACCCCCCCCCCCGCTTTTTTCCTGGCCGCCGCGGAGATGACGGAGTCCGGGGTAGGCTGCGCCCGGAGGCACAGGGGGGCCGTGTCCGGGACCCGGTACTTTTTCTCGTACCGGTCTCTTCTAGCTGGCGTCGTGGAAGGGTTCTTGAGGAGGTTGAGGCCCTCATCCCAAATGTCGTCCAATAGAGGCATCGCGAGGACCGTCTTCCTCTTGGCCTCGCGCCGCTGATAAAGGAAACCTTCCTTCTTCTTCTCCTCAGGGCAGAGTTGGAAAAGCTCGGATGCCCTGGCGATCATTGAGTGGAACGATCCAATCTCGTCGGGAGGAGAAGCCCTGGTGGGAGGCGACGACGGTACATCCTCGTCGTATACCTCGTTGTCCGTACCCGTCCCTGCCTTGTCATTCCCCGTATCATCCCCTCGGGTGGACGGGGAGGAGGGCTGGAAGGGGCGCGACGGCTGAAAAGGAGGTGGAGGGTGGATCCTTCTTTTCTTGGTAGGGGGAACACCAGAAGGTCCCGGTTCTGGGTCCCCCGACGGGAGAGGTTCCGTCGGCAACGGTAGTCTCGTCCTTATCTCTGAGCATAAGGACTGTATAGCCAACAAAATGGCCGCCGAGTTGTCTCGCGGCGCTGGCAGAGGGGAATCCGACGGGCGATCAGGGGCCCCGTCGGTACCCTCGACGATGTCGTCGTCACCTGCGTCGGGATCCATCCCGACGGGCCGGTCTTCTTCCACGCCGAGGCCGTGGCTTAAGACCTCGACCAGCTCCTCCTCCGAGGTTGAGGCCGAATCTACGACGACGCCCTGCCCCCCCTTTTTCTTCCCCAGGGGGGATTTCACGGGGGTCCTATCGATGGGCACAAAAGAGGACTCCCTCCGAGGTGGCAGGGAGACTCTGAGCCCCGAGGTCGCCACCACTGGTGTAGCCTCCACAGGCTGAGCCAGGGCCGCCGCGACAGTTTCGATAGAGGGCTTGGCCGGATGGATTAAGGCCTTCACCACCTTAGGTGCGCTCACCGCCTTATCCTTGAGGGGGGGGACACTGCCTCGCTCCCCCTCCGCCTTCGAGCTCGACCGGGGCCTCTCCAGGAGCTTCGCCGGGTGCTCGGCCTTCCTCTTACCCGACCCAGAGCGTTGGCTCGTGGTTGATGGTGCCGGGGAGGGTGCGCCCTGCCTGGCGCCGGTAGAGCCCGACCATTCGGCGCTCCCGGTGCCAGCGGACTCGCGGTGCTTGGCCTTATGTTGGACCCCCGTCGCCGGGACGTCCTCAAAGGTCTTAGAAGACCGCTCGGATTTCTTCCTCTTCTTCTCGCCGGACGAGCTCTTCACTTCTAGCCAGTTGGCGAGACGTTGATGGCGGTCCTTCATGGTCCGCTCCGACATGTTGCCGCAAAACGCACAGTCCTTCTCCACGTGCGTCTTGTCCTCATGTAGGCAGTAAAGACAAAAAGAGTGTTCGTCCTCCTTGAAGACGTTCTGCAGCTGGCATCCAGGGCAGACCCTGAACAGCTTTCCGGGCGTCGAGCTTCCCTTCTCCTGGGCCATGACCGGGCCTGAGAAACTTCTGGAGTCCTCCAAAAGCATAGCTCGACGAAATCTTCACCCTTGAGGGGCGCAGACGAATCCGAAACGGGTCCCCGTTGATCGGATGGAGAGTCGGTGGAGCTTGAGGCTCTTTTGACCGAAAAAAACGAAGTTTTTGAGAAAAAACGTGAAAAAAATAGCACTAACGCTCGAGAGCAATAGCACGAGGATCCCAACACATGAACGTGCGGTAAAAATCTGAAGATGGCTGCCAGAGGCGGTGCTTAGGTAGAGGGCAGTCATTGGCTGTGGTCAGTATGACGCAGAGACCAGTGATTGGTTATTACTACGAAAGACAGATCAGAAACGAAACTGATACTGGTTTTTTTCTTTACCGAGGATTCCCAGCCTGACGACGGGGAATATTCATGAGCATGTGAATCCATGCCAGCATAGTAAAGGGCAAGGCTTTTTCCATCCTGACATTTAAGTTAATAAAAGAGTTTGTTTTGAACTTTGAATCTGTGGTCTGTGTTACTCCAAAATGCCCTCACACATAGGGGAGAGCTGGGTGGGCGATGAGGAAATCTTTGGTCGAACTCAATCAGAAAGAACATTACCAAGCAGAAGTAATTTATTCTTTTAATTGTGTCCTCCCACGGATTCCTCATCTCAGACTGCAAAGCCATAATAGGTAAATCGGTATTTTCGGGTCGGTTACAGCCAATGAAGAGTTGGTTGTTCCAATATGATTTGACTCGTCCTAGCAATATAGAAGCTTCGAGACCTTCTCGAGCCAAGTCTATACAGCCTGTCCTCCTCTTTAGACGGATGAGGAGGTGGATAAAAACCTGGTAAACAAATGGTTTGTGATAGAAGAAAATCTGATACGACATTCGGAAGGAACGAATTACGTACTTTAAGGCAAAAAATCGTGAAGGGTGATTTGCGTCACAAACCCTGTTCGCGGAAGATATCATGACCAAAAAGGCCCCAAGTCTCAAGAGGAACTAGTGCATACATTCGAATGGGGAAGCCATAAGAAATATCAGAACAAGGTTCAAGTCCCCACTGGAACGGGGTAGAGGGGAAAGTGTTTGTCACGCCTTTCAAAAATTGGATCACCAAAAGGGATGGTAAAGTAAAAACCCTGCTCGGGCGTGCGCTTGAAAATGGATAGTGCTGCCAGGTAGCCTTTGACAGTGGCAACCAGAAGTTCTTGTTTTGCTAGGTGAATTAGGAATGACTAGCCGCATGCAAATTGATCCACATCCTCAGCCCTGCACCAGCTACAAAACATTGTTTAACGGCAGCAGTATAAAGCTTTAACTGCTGCCTCCTGGCCAAAAGTAATATCTCCATCTGGTCTTTCGAAAGGTTCCAATCCCTGTACCTTAGCCTTTGAGAAACCAGGCGTGCAGGTTGAGAATATGCATGCACAAGTGAAGAACCAGACCTCTCTCTTCGGACAAAAAGTCTGGTCTCTGGGGAAGACAATGTGGAGGACAGATGTTTATGTCCAGAAGGTCCAGGTACCACGTCCTCCTGGCCCAACCTGGGGCAATCAGGATGATGGTTGCTGTGTACCGCTTCAATTGCCTGATCACTTGAGGAATGACAGGAATCAGTGGGTATGCATAAAGAAGCTGGAAGTACCAATCCACCACAAATGCGTCCCTCAGTTCTCCCCTATGGGGAAATGCCCAGGAGCAGAAAACTTTGCACTTCCTGTTCACACTGGACGCTAAAACATTCACCTGAGTGGTTCCCCAGAGGGCGAAGATCTCCAGAAGAACTTCCTGGCACAGGTACCACTCATGGGAGACCGAACCCTACCTGCTCTGGGCGTCCACTGTCGTATTCTCCTTCCCAGCATGGTGAATTGCCGACAAGGATATCTTATTCTGTAATGCTCTGAACCCCGAGCTGCATCGCCTCTCTGCACTGTTGATGCAGTGCATAGCCACTGCATTATCTGTCACGATCAGGACAGTCTTCCCCTATAAAGAGGGTAAAAAAGGCCATCAGGGCCAGTCTGATCACCATCGGCTGTAATAGGGTTACGTGAAGCTTTGTCTGCGCCAGGGACCACAGCCCACTCAAAATTAAATTGCTCAGGTGAGCGCCCCAGCCTTTCAGGGAGACGTCCGCCACTTCGGTCACTTCAGGCCAAGTTGCCAAAATGGTTCTCCCATCATCACATTCTCCATGAAGCACACCATACTCTTTTGAAAGCTTGAATTACATCTGTCATATTGCATGAGGACTGTGACTATTGCATTCTGAGGGAATGTTGGAGCGATGTTATCCTCAAAAAGGCCTCTGGTAGAATGCCTTGAGGCTGAGCAACCGTAGGAAGACTTGGGCTGGCAGGTATTGGGCATTCTAGAATCTGGTGACCATCTCCAGGATGTGAAGAGGTCTGTCCTCGGATGGAAAAGCCTTGCCCGAAGGAGAAAACAGACTAGCTCCGATGAACTGGAGCGTTTGAGAAGGTGTCACTTGGGACTTCTTGAAATCGAGGAAAAAGTGGAGTCTGTGGAGGAGGTAGCAGGTGCGATCTAGATGATCTAGGACATGAGCTGGGAACCGTGCCCTGAACAACCAATCATCCAAGTAAGGAAAGACGTGAATCCGTCCTTTCCCATGACCGGCTGCTACTACCTCTAACTGCTTGGTGGAACCCCTCAGGGTGGAGGTGAGCCGAAAGGTAAAAACCGAAACTGGTAATGTGTATCGCCTATGACGAAGCTCATGTAACTTCTGTGCATTGGGTGAATCGGGTCCACCAACACCAACCAATCTTGGATTTCCAGAGCATGGAGGAGCTGCGAAAGTGTTACCATCTTGAACTTGTCCTTCCTGAGGAACTTGTTCAAGCGTCTCAGGTCCAAGATGGGTCGCCTACCGCCGGCCTTGTTTGGGACCAAAAAGTAATGGGAGTACCAATCCCAATTCCGTTCCTGCATTGGTGCCAATTCTATGGCATTTTGAGAGAAGCGAGGCAAACTCTTTTTGGAGCAGTGGGTCTCAAATAAAGCATTATCTGGAAAGAGGGTAGCAGTCCAGTGGATGCTTTAAAAAGGAGAGGTAGTATACCTGAGAGACCACTGCTGTGCCCACGCTGTCGTGCCTGTGCGTTTGTGGTAATATTGCACCATTCTGTAAAATGGTGTGATAGATGCCCACCTACTGGCGTGTAATGGCAAGACTACTCAAGAGGTTTTGCGGCGGGGCTCGCAATGGAAGAGACTGAGGCAGGAGTAGCCTGTGCCGATTTACCACCTCCACCTCTTGAGTCTCAAAAATCTTCTTTGACCCTGGCAGGTACTAAATTGTCTTCCCATTTGGCCATAAATGTAGTACCCATAGGGTTTGCCCTTCCACTGTGAGGTAATCTGGGCAGGCTGGCCTATCCCCTCTCCTAAAGAATTTGCTGCAGCTTTGGACGCCTGCAATTTCTCCAAGCTATCGTCAGCCTTTGGTCCAAAATGATGGGACTCATCGAAGGGCATATCTAGAGGCTTTTATTACACGTCTTGCGCAACACCTCATTTTCTTAGTCTAGCAAATCTTCTTGTGACTGACCACGCTGCCATAGCCATACCGAAACAGTCCACAGTGTCAAATCTGCAATGGAGGGCTTGACACATTACCCCTTTCCCATCTTCTATGCTGTTTAGAAAGCTTTCCCTCATTTCCCCTACAGAGATATGCGCTGCCACCTCAGCATTAACAGACCGTAAGATGTATGCATATTTAGCAAGTGCACACAAGGCATTCACCGCCTTTAGGGCCATGCTGCAAGAGGACAGATCTTTTTTGGCTAAAGCATCATATCTTTTGTCATCTCTGTCTGGGGATAGACAAGGGCATGAGCTTGTCTTGGTGTTGACAGTAGCTGCGCAGATGACCAGGCTGTCATGCGCAGGGTGCCTGCAGAGGAGCTCCAGGTCAGAGGGCATGGGCTTGTACTTTTTCAAGCAAATCCTTATGGACGGCTGGCCCAGAGAGGGGAGTTTTCCATGGCACTAATAATGGATTTTTAATGACATTATGGAAAGGGAGGACAGGTTCCATGTGTGCCCTTGTTCAGAATGTCAGTTAGGTCACATTCTATAATCTCATTTGCAAGAGGGCCCCATCCCAAGGCATCATCCACCTCGACAATCATTCTATATGCCACACTGTGGTGGGCTTGCGGATCAGCCTGTGGAAAATACACCTCGGGGGAGGTGTCCAAGCCACTGGCATCCTTTAAAATGGAGGCTAGATTAGGAAATCTCCTTCAGCTTGGAATTCCTCAGGTTGTCGATTAACACCCGAGGGCTCGAACCCGAAAGGGGTTGGGTTGTTACCTTAATCGAAAATGTCATGCAATCCTTTCTGGACTTCGGGATGAATCTTGAAGTCGAGGATTCCTGACGGTCGATGCCAAGAGGCCCTTCGGCCGGCTGGCTGACGAGGCCTTGAAAAACCGGCAGCCGTCAATGATGTATGAGGCGTCGAGAGCGCTCACATTTTGGGCAAGACTTTCACGGTTCCTGGGCTCTTGGGGGCACGAGGAAGTCAGTGCTCCGAGGTTTTTTCCGGCTTTTTCGGGTGCAGTGGGCTCAATGATCTTCGAGAAAGTTGAGGACACAGATGGACCCGCTTTATCGAAGACGTGCATGTTAGGCAGAAACCTGTGCAGTTCCCTTAGGGACCACTGCAAAAGATTTAGGACTACAGGTGGATGGCAGTAAACCCAATTGGTAGCAGTCTGTACCACCCAGGTTTACCTGGTAGCTGTGGCTGAGCAGTCAGACTCCTCTCAAGATGAGTTAGACAGTATATAGAGTATACACAATAGGTACAGAGATACAGTAGCACAAGCAAACACGGACCAGAGCTTTGGTGTAAAAGTATATAATTATTTATTTAAAGACACACTTGTAAATTACACTAGCACAAAGAGGTAAATAAATTCAACACACAGTCACTATTATATATATACAACCCTAATTACTTATTAGACAAGTCTTAATGAGAAACACCACTTATTTCCAGACAGAGGTGAGCGCTTAACATAAGATGGACTCTAATAAGTTATTAAAAAGGGAGGGAAAAAGGCAGAGTTATGAAAGCACACAAATTTCAATACTTTTCAATGAACCACAGTGAGGCAGGTTAGGCAAAGTCTACTGGAGAGCAAGGAAGTTCAAATGCCAGGCCCACTCAGAGAGAGCAAGCGAAATGTGTCCAGGATCACACAGTGGGGTTATGCCCAAAGAGTCTTTGTAAATAGTTCACAAAAAGATTGAGATCAAGTCAGGAAAAGTTAGTTAACAGGTCCCAGGCTAACCCAGGTTAGAAAGTCGAGGATTTACTGTCACCCCGAACAATCTGTCACAAGGGAAGCCAGGCGGGACACAGTACATGAAAGTGGGAAGAACGCTCCAACTGGGGCAGTTGTTCCTAGCAGCGGGTGCACGTCGGTGTTTCGTCCAGAGGAAGAGGAGGTCTCGACGTGGAGGAAAGCTGAAGGTCGTTGCGCTGCCAGGGAAGAAACCAGCCGCAGAGTTTCCCGGTTACAAGGTACCACCCTTTTCTTCGCGGTAGTGGTAAACCGTGGTATTCCGGTTGCCGGGGTGCTTGGCACGGGCAAGGCAGCCACGAGATGGTCCAGGAAGGCGAAAAGACAGGCAAACTGGTTATCCCCACCAGTCAAAGGAAGAAGACTCTCCGGGCTGGAGATCTCCTCTGTCGTCGGCAAAAGTGGTGAGATGGTTCAGCAGGGCTCCACCGGTGGTGTCGCCGTTGCAGGTCGGCTCGGCTTCTCCCGCTTCGGATTCTTTACGTCCTGTGGCGACTTCTGAAGTTCCAGTCCCCAAAGCCCTGCTTTAATGCAGAAAACCCCCATTCATTCAGCCTAGCTGTTACTCAAACATGCTAAGTGATGAGCTGGGCGGCTCACCACTTGGGCCAATCACACAAGAGTGCGACTTGAGTTGCCGAGGCAACTCAGTCCAGGGTGCCTAAACCCCCTCCAACACCCCCTGTGGTACCCAGACAGAGTGGCACCACTTTTGGAGGCTTCTGTGGAGAAGCCCACCAAAAAGTGGAACAAAGGACTCGACTTGGGTTGGAGTCACAGAAGCGAACACAAATGCCATTTTGGAACCAAGTTTCGGCAAAAAATAACAACCAGTGAATTTATATTAATTTAATAAACCAGTGGTATGTTCGAGGCTATTTTAAAAAAGTGGTAGCCTCGAACAATGGGAAAATCCCATAGGGATATATTCGCGGTCGAATATAAAAAGTAGTATCCACTGCCACCAGCCAAAACTCGGTCGGGGGGGGGGACTGGACAGTGTCCCCTTGAACAACAGACCCCGCGGCAATCGAATTGCCCCGACCAGTACGTCCACAATAGGATGGTGTGTACTGGTTCTGATCACAATTTGAGACTAGTAAAGCCAATGATGACTTTACATGCCCTGGGAGACAGTAGTCAGTCCCAGGGTATGGAGTCTATGTTTGGGGGTCGCTACGACACCCCTGGGTTACGGCACAGAGGGTGCTGTGTAACCGATATACCACAAACACTTGAAGCCCTATGGGGTAAAGCACCCCATAGCCCATAAAACAAATACAAAGTCAAAGGAACACCTCAAATCATGTCTAAGAGTGGGAGGAAAAGAGTCTCACTCTTAGCAGGAGAAAAAAAATAAACCCCAAAAAATCCAGCAAAGCTGCTGGGGGACTCACTAGGTTTGGGAAATTAGCCTTTACAGAGAATTCTCCCTAACACTGCATCATTTTCAAGTGGAACTCTTCCCACCTTTAGGCCAAGGCGGTTTTTGCTGGAAAATGTATATGTCTAACCAGTGAGGAATCCGTGGACAAGTGCTTTCTCCTCCTGCCTTCGATGATTAAGATGAGTGTTGGGAGTCGCTCCTTGAATGGGACTTTTTACAGTGTTTTTTAGATTGTCTTTTCCCTCTCAGGAGATCATTCTACTGTGTAGCCTTTCCCGTCAGATTTTCGTTTTGGCAATGTGGAACAGGCCGACTTAGATGTCGAGCGTTGTAGTGCCAATTTGGAGGCCTTCTCCTTTCAAGCTTTGGGTGTCACAGGTTGACATGAACCGCAGCCTGCCACAATATGATTGGTACTGAGGCACCGCAGACAGATTCTGTGTGGATCGGTCAAGGACATTTTTGTGTCGCAATCGTGCAATTTCCGAAAACCTGAAAGTTTCGGAGTCAACATCGTCAATGAAATAGAGAATTTTGAAGACATTTTTAAGGTGTATCTGACAATACATTCTCTGAGGTGTCAAAAGGTGTTCCTGAGAAGCGTCCTGGCCATGTGGGAAAAAAGAACTGAGGTTGCGGGATGTATCGACGTCAATGACACATCCAGTCCTGAAGCAGACAACCCAAAGCTCCTCGACACTGAACCGCACAGCGCCCCATTCTGAGAATAAAGTTTCTGAGATCTGCAATGGTAGAATATCTAACATGAGTAATCTAAGATGAGGAATCCGTGAGAGGACACAATCCATTAGAGATACTAATATCAGGAAGGTCTAAAGGCCGCATTACCAGTACAGCGGTGGGGTAAAAAACAGATCTAAATAATGCCGAACCACTGTACTAGAATTTCAGCAATGGAGGCGTTAGGCAGAAACATGTGCAGTTCCCTTAGGGACCACTTCAAAAGGCTTAATACTACAGGTGTTGGCAGTAAACCCAATTGGTAGCAGTCTGTACCACCCAGATTTACCCGGTAGCTGTGGCTGAGCAGCCAGACTTCTCTCAAGAAGAGTTAGACAGTATATAGAGTATACAAGATAGGTACCAAAATACAGTAGCACAAGCAAACACTGACCAGAGCTTTGGTATCAAGTATATAATTATTTATTTAAAGACACACTTAGAAACACTCTAGCACTATTATGATAAGTAAGTTCAAAAACACAGTCACTATTATTACATATACATCCTTTAGTCCTTATTGGACAATTCTTAGTTAACATCACTTATTTCCAGACAGAGGTGAGCGCTTAACTAAAGATGGCACTCCAATAAGTTAAGAAAAAGGGAGGGAAAAGGCAGAAATTAGAAACAGCACACAACACACACAATCCTTTAGAAGCACTCAGCAAGGCAGGAAAGTCAAAGTCTACTTGTGAGCAAAAAGTTCAGAGGCCAGGCTCCCTCTTGGAGAGAGCAGAACACCAATGCGCCCAAGTTCACCCAGTTTAAAAGGCTTGGAAAGTCTTGCAGAGAGTTCAGGAAGGAATCAGTTCAGTTTAGAAAAGTTCAGTTAGCCAGCCTAGGGCCAACCCAAGTGGTAAGTCGATGCTTTAAGAGTCACCCCACACAGACCGTTGCGAGGGAGGCCAGGCGGACACAGTACCTTTAAAGTGGAGAGGATCCTCCAGCGGGGGCAGTTGTTCCTAGCAGCGGGTGCAAGTCGCGGCGTCGTCCAGAGGAAGAGATGATCTCGGCGTGGAGGAAGGCTGAAGGTCGTTGCACTGCCAGGGAAGAAACCAGCCGCGGAGTTCTCCGGCTAAAAGGTACTGCCCTTTTATTTGTGGTAGTGGAGAAAACGGTTCATAGTGATAATACCGAATACCAAAATCTCCAAAACCAAAATCTCGAAAACAAAAGGCCGAAAAAAAAAATATCGAATTTCTTTTTATGACTTTTTTTTTCGAAATGGGGGGGTTCCCCCCCAACCCCCCTTTTTTTTGTTTTTTTTATTTTAACCATTTTTTTTTACTTACCTGACCCCAAAAACACATATAAATAAATTAATAAATAATTCAATATTTTTTTTTCTTCGAGATTTTGGTTTCGAGATTTTTGACATTCGGTATTATGTATTCGGCCTTTTGACTGACTACCGGAGAAAACGTGGTATCCCGGTTGCCGGGGTGATTTGCACTGGCAAGGCGGCCACGAGATTATCCAGGAAGGCGAAAAGGCGGGCAAACTGGTTATCCCCACCAGTCAAAGGAAGAATACTCTTCAGGATGAAGATCTCCTCTGTCGTTGGGAAAAGTGGTGAGACGGTTCAGCAGGGCTCCACCAGAGGTTTCGTCGTTGCAGGTCGGCTCAGCTTCTCCCTCTTTGGATTCTTTTGGTCCTGTGGCGACGTCTAAAGTCCCAGTCCCCAAAGCCCTGCTTATATGCAGAAAACCCCCATTCATCAGTCCTAGCTGTGACTCAAACATGCTAAGTGGTGAGCCGGCGGCTCACCACTGGGCCAATCACACAAGAATGCGACTTGAGTTGCCGAGGCAACTCAGTCCAGGGTGCCTAAACCCCCTCCCACAACCCCTGTGGTACCCAGACAGAGTGGCACCACTTTTGGAGGCTTCTGTGGGGAAGCCCGCCAAAAAGTGGAACAAAGGGCGCGACTTGGGTTGGAGTCAAAGAAGCGAACACAAACGCCATTTTGGAACAGAGTTTCGGCAAAAAATACCAACCGGTGAATTTATATTAATTTAATAAACCAACGGTATGTTCGAGGCTATATTAAAAAGTGGTAGCCTCGTACAATGGGAAAATCCCATCGGAATATATTCACGGTCGAATATAAAAAGTAGTATCCACTGCCACCAGCCAAAACTCGGTCGGGGGGACTTGACAGTGCCCCCTCGAACAACAGACCCCGGGGCAATCGAATTGCCCCGACGAGTACGTCCACAATATGATGGTTTGTACTGGTTCTGTTCACAAGTTAAGACTAGTAAAGCCAATAGTGACTTTACATGCCCTTGGAGACAGTAGTCAGTCCCAGGGTATGGAGTCCATGGTGGGGTGTCGCTACGACACCCCTGGGTTACTGCATGGAGGGTGCTGTGTAACCCTCATACCAAAAACACATGAAGCCCTATTGGATAAAGGACCCCATAGCCCATAAAACACATACAAAGTCAAAGGAACACCTCAAATCATGTCCAACAGTGGGAGAAAGAGAGTCTCACTCTTAGCAGGAGAAAAAAATAAACCCCAAAAATCCAGCAAAGCTGCTGGGGGACTCACTAGGTTTGGGAATTCAGCCTTTACAGAGAATTCTCCCTAACAGGAGGATTTACCTCTAGCAAAAAGCTGGCAGTAAATCTGCTGCTTTACAGCTGAAAATCAGCAAAATCAGCGGAATTACCCACCAACGGTAATACTGCCGAAATCCCTATGGAGTCCTACAGACTCCAATAAACGGGGACTAATACTGCCTACCACCACTTGTAATCCGGCGGTAAATCCACTATACCAAGTGGCAGTAACAGTAAATCTGTTTGGTGGTATTTCAGCAGATTTACCACTGAAATACCACCAAACTTGTAATGAGGACCTAAATCTGTAAAAACCATCTTCTGCAAAGACAGTCCAGGTCTCAGTGGGAGCCAGTGTGAAACAACTCTTTGGAGAATAAAGCCAGAGGTAGGTAGCCTCACTGAAATAGCAGAGGTTAAGGATCGTAGTAGGAAATCATGGGCCTTTTCGAATTAATAACATCTGATTGAAAATCACCAAAGATTCAATAGAATATGCCTGGATCCTTCATGGTGAATATGAGGCAAGAGCTAGTCTGTAATTCTACTAGATTCCCGAATGGACTAGTTTGCCTCTTAAACAGCCAGCTATTTCACTAAGGTTAAGTGAAGCACCATCAGCAGAGCATGAAGTGTTTGAGGAGTCATATAAAAAAGAGCTGAAAGATAGCAGGGTGCCTCAGTGGTACAAACATATCTATGAAACAGCCAGCAGCCTAGCTCTCTCTTGCCATAGATGACACATGTGAGAAACAGGCAATGGGTTAGGCCGCGCCCCACAAAAAACGTGTATCAAAGCTTCAGAAGTATGTAAAACAGCAGCTGAAATATCCAAACACTTGAAATTGCACAATACCTATAGGAAGGGGTCGAAAACGCACGGAATGCGCAGGACATTTTTAAACTGCCAGAGATCCTTGAATAGCTTTTAAAAATGCTTGCAATTCAAAAGAAGTCCTTAAAATGTCCAAGCTACAAGAAGGGTAGTATAAACAAAAGAATCGGGATGGGGAGATCCAAAAACAACGATACAGAAGTGCTAAGTGTGTGGGTTTATTATGTATTCACACAGGACATGGTAGATAACTTCACAATTTAATTTACATTACTTCCGATAAGCACGAAAGTTAAGTTGAAGAGGACGGACAGGGTTGGTTTATGCAGTAGTGACACAAGTGGGTGTAGGCCTCTGAAGTATAGAGGTCGGCACTGCACTAGGATACATGTTGCCTCATAAATCGAGGGGGTATAGGAACCCGCAGTTACACAAAACACAAAAAGCACACAACAATCTTTGAATTTTAGCGGGTGCAAGTAGTGATACAGTTGTGATAGGAAGTTCGACACAGGGAGTGACACAGGGTGTGTTTCGGCCAAAGAAAGTGGCTTGGTTGTAGCCGTCTTTGTGCTGGCCTTCGTCAGGAAAAAGGGGGCACCAGTAGTGGTGCTGTCCGTACTGTCTGTGGGTGAAACAGAGTAATTAGGATCTCGGATAGTTGTTCATTCAGTACTATAAGTATTAAATACGGGCCTAATTGTTGCCCACGTTGTACACCATGTGGTGTTTCTAAAAGACAGCTTACCTGCCGTGCAGGGAATCGGGTGGGTGCTGTCGGGGAAGCCGCGAAAAGTGCGGACCGTCCGGTGCTGGGATTAGCACTGGTGAAAGGCTTTAGTTTCCTAGGGGCTGGCGTGGTTCAAAGTCTCACGAAGCCGGAGTTGGGCGTAATTGGACCCCAGTCTGAAATGGAAATTAAAATTAAAAACCGGTATAGGTAACCTGTGAGGGTCAAATGCGCCAGGGAGTATGTCCGCGTAGGAATCAAGTGGAACTTACTGTTGTCTGGGTGGTACGCTGCCGTGCTGGACGTGGACTGCTGAGAGCCGGATGAGTCGGACAGCGAGGGAGCCGTGTTGGACTTTATAAAGGACAGCCAGTGGCTGGGGACCGGCGAATGGGAACCCATGATTCAAGGGCGGCACCCAGCTTGGGCCAATCAAATGGCTGTGCGCCGTGTCCCAATGAAAAGGCGGTACTCCGTGTGTGATGTTGGGTAATGTAGTCCAATGTGGTGTACGGGGACTCCTGCTCATGGGTACTTGCACAACATAACAGGTAGGATACATGGTTGCAAACAAAGGTCATTTACGTGCGCCATGTGGATGAGCGAAGCAAAATAGACTCTCGTATACAATAGTGTTCACAAGGTGGAGGATAGATGTCCAGTGTATACAAGAGAAGTTAGTGCCAGTGTAACAATGCTCACAAGGTGAACAACATTGGTTTCTAATGTGTGTCAGGACACAAGTTCATACTCAATGGTCGAGCGCAGTGGCCACTTGGAGGAGTACTCTAGAAGTGTTTCCATTCGACGGTTACATTTAGGCCGTCTTGCACAGAGTTCAATTTGTGGACCCATTTTTGTTCGAGTTTGGTGAGGGCAATGTTTATGTCGCCCCCTCGTCTTTGTGGCTGGAGTTGTTGGACCACGGTCCATGTGAATTGTTCGTGGGTATGCTTCTTCTTAGTGAAGTGTTCGACCAAGGGTTTGTCCTCGACTTGGTTTTTGATGCATGATCTGTGTTCATTAATCCTTTGTTTGACAGGTCTAATGGTTTTGCCAATATAGACCAGATCACAGGGACACTTAATGGCGTAGATCACGTGTTTGCTCTCGCAGTTGGTGTGGCTGTTCTGTTTCCATACCACGTTCTTGTGGATGAAAGTTTTGCTGTTGGTGGTAAAGCGGCAGGCTACGCATTTACCACAGCTGAAGTGGCCAACTACTGGTGGAAGGTTCCATAGTGTGGTGACTGGTTTGGTGGGTTCTAGGAAGGTGTGGACTAGGGAATCTTTCAGATTTCTATTCTTTTTGAAGGCAAACAGTGGTTTCTTGGCGAGGGTGCCTTCATTTTTAATCAGATGCCAGTGTTTGTTGATGGTATTTTTGATGAGGTTGCTGACTGGACTGTATGTGGTGACGCAAACAGTTCTATTGTTCGGGTCTCTTTCTTTGGTCGTTAGGCAAATTGTGCGGTCGGTGTTGGCTGCTCTTTTCTTGGCTGTCTTGATGGACTTCCTGGGGTAGCCTCTCTCTCCAAGGCGTGTTTGTAGTAGTCGTGCATGGTGGTTGAATTTTTCTCTGTCTGAACAGTTTCTCCGGATACGTAGAAACTGACCATATGGGAGATTGTATTTTAATCCTTGTGGATGGTAACTAGTGAAGTGGAGAAGGGTGTTCCTGTCAGTGGGTTTCCTGAAGAGTTCCGTCTTCAGTGTCTCTCCGGACCGATAGATGTGTAGGTCGAGGAAATTGATTTTATGATGGTCCCATTCAATGGTGAACTTGATGTGTTCGTTCCGTGCATTGAGCCATTGGTGGAAGGCTATTAATCCTTCAGCGCTTCCTTCCCAAATGAGTAATACGTCATCGATGTATCGACGCCAGACTTTGATGTGTGGTCTGTATGGGTTATCATCGTGGTAGATGTGATCATCTTCGTATTGTGCCATGTAGAGGTTGGCGACATCTGGGGCGAACGTGGCGCCCATACTGACTCCTTTGATTTGCTGGTATATCTGTTGGCCGAATAGAAAGAAATTCTCGCCCATGGCGATCCGGATGCACTCGACCAAAAAGTTGGTGGGTATGGTGGAGGTGTTGGCTCGTTTTTCAAGGCATGTGGTCAGAGCCTGTAGGCCCTCTGCCTGGGGGATGGAGGTATACAGTGCCTCAACGTCCATGGTGACCAAAATGGACTCATCAGTCAGATGTATGGAGTCTAAGATCTTAATGGTTTCTGTGCTATCTCTTAGGTAAGAAGCCATTTTGCCCACAAAAGGTTTCATGAAAAAGTCTGTGTACAAGGAGAGGGGTTCCAACAGTGAATCACAAGCGGAAACAATGGGTCTGCCCGGGGGTTTCGTGGGGTGCTTGTGGATTTTAGGTAGAATGTAGAATGCCGGAGTCCTCGGGTGTGTTTTGTTGAGGAAGATCCTTTCTTCTTGACAAATCCACCCTTGTTCTTCGGCATGCTTCGTAAGGTTGATGATCTCTTCTTGCAGCCGTGGTGTCGGGTCTCTGTTCAGCATCTTGTAAGAGGTTTTATCATTGAGGAGTCGCAAGCATTCCTGGTTGTAATCTGTGGTGTTCATGATAACAATGCCGCCTCCTTTGTCTGCTGGTTTTATAGTAATAGTAGTGTCCAGATTGAGGTCCTTTAGGGATTGTCTCTCCGTTGGTAGTAGGTTGTCTTGGTAGAAGTTTTTTTGTTTGATTCCGTCGGTGATTGTTTTCATCACGATTTTTTCAAAAGTCTCAAATTCACTGGGGATCGTGTGGGGAGGGGGTACGAAGGTAGATTTGGGTTTGAAACCTGTGATGTTCTCTTTGCTCCTCTCTGGTCCCTGGTTGGCTGAATCTTGTTTGCTGGGTATGTATACTTCGAAGAAGTATTTTAGCCTTAAAGTGCGGAAAAACCGTCTAAGTTCTGCTTCCGTATTGAAGGGGTCTGCTTTGGTAGCTGGAACAAAGGACAGGCCCCTCTCGAGCAGTGTTTGTTCAGCTTGGGCTAGTGGCCTGGAGGACAAATTGAAGATGGGAATGGTTTCTAGGGCTGGTTCGAGTACCACTGGCGCGTCCTCATATATTGTCCGGATTGTTGAGTGCGCCTTCTCGGGCGGCCCCGTTGTCCCCCTCTCTGAAAAAACGGATGTTGTGGTGGTTGGTTCTGATTTCTGCCGTTTCCGGGAGAGCCTACAGTACTCTCGCTTGATGTGTCTGAACTGCCTGAGAAGTTGACTATCCGATTGCGCCTGTTGTAGTTCGTTTTCTGTTGTTGCTGGAGTTCCTCGTAATAAGTTTCTTTTAGGTAGGGATATGTTTTCTCCTCTACATAGTTGTTAAGATCTTTTCTGAATTTTTGTACCTTACGCTCTACTGTGAGTTGGTTAAACTTGGTAACCTCTTCTTCTAGTTTTTCTAGTTTTTGTTTGGCGTCATTGATGGTTTTGTCATCTAAGAATTTCTTTTCCAGGGTCGCCAGATCATCTCCCTGTTTTTTGCATTCTTCCTGGGCAGTGTCGATTATAAGGATTATCCAGTCGCGGCTGCATTTGTTGCCCACGCCGCTAAAATTAGCTTTGAATTTAGGATTGTCGGTGAAGACCCTCGGAATATTCCTGACTTGCAGGCCTTCGGGGATGATTCCTGCTTTCAAGTATTCTAGCATGAAAGTTCCATGCATCTCTGTTCTTACGAGTTTCTTCCTTTTCTGTAGGATGGTGTCCAGTTCATCTCTGTTGGCGCCCTGGGCGATGGGTCCACCTTCCGAGCCTAGGGTGGTGGTTATGCCCATTAATTTCCGAAAATATTCATCCGTGTAAGACACGATATTGACTTTGTCCATGTTGGTTAGAGATAGGAGGATGTCCGGATGACTACTCCTATGTTTTTGAGTGGCCCTTCAACCGTGGGTTGTGCTCAATATATTTCAATCTTAGGGCACCTGGCTAGGTCCCGATTTACCCAGGTGGGTATGCGTAGTATAAACAAAAGAATCGGGATGGGGAGATCCAAAAACAACGATACAGAAGTGCTAAGTGTGTGGGTTTATTATGTATTCACACAGGACATGGTAGATAACTTCACAATTTAATTTACATTACTTCCGATAAGCACGAAAGTTAAGTTGAAGAGGACGGACAGGGTTGGTTTATGCAGTAGTGACACAAGTGGGTGTAGGCCTCTGAAGTATAGAGGTCGGCACTGCACTAGGATACATGTTGCCTCATAAATCGAGGGGGTATAGGAACCCGCAGTTACACAAAACTCATGGGTTCCCATTCGCCGGTCCCCAGCCACTGGCTGTCCTTTATAAAGTCCAACACGGCTCCCTCGCTGTCCGACTCATCCGGCTCTCAGCAGTCCACGTCCAGCACGGCAGCGTACCACCCAGACAACAGTAAGTTCCACTTGATTCCTACGCGGACATACTCCCTGGCGCATTTGACCCTCACAGGTTACCTATACCGGTTTTTAATTTTAATTTCCATTTCAGACTGGGGTCCAATTACGCCCAACTCCGGCTTCGTGAGACTTTGAACCACGCCAGCCCCTAGGAAACTAAAGCCTTTCACCAGTGCTAATCCCAGCACCGGACGGTCCGCACTTTTCGCGGCTTCCCCGACAGCACCCACCCGATTCCCTGCACGGCAGGTAAGCTGTCTTTTAGAAACACCACATGGTGTACAACGTGGGCAACAATTAGGCCCGTATTTAATACTTATAGTACTGAATGAACAACTATCCGAGATCCTAATTACTCTGTTTCACCCACAGACAGTACGGACAGCACCACTACTGGTGCCCCCTTTTTCCTGACGAAGGCCAGCACAAAGACGGCTACAACCAAGCCACTTTCTTTGGCCGAAACACACCCTGTGTCACTCCCTGTGTCGAACTTCCTATCACAACTGTATCACTACTTGCACCCGCTAAAATTCAAAGATTGTTGTGTGCTTTTTGTGTTTTGTGTAACTGCGGGTTCCTATACCCCCTCGATTTATGAGGCAACATGTATCCTAGTGCAGTGCCGACCTCTATACTTCAGAGGCCTACACCCACTTGTGTCACTACTGCATAAACCAACCCTGTCCGTCCTCTTCAACTTAACTTTCGTGCTTATCGGAAGTAATGTAAATTAAATTGTGAAGTTATCTACCATGTCCTGTGTGAATACATAATAAACCCACACACTTAGCACTTCTGTATCGTTGTTTTTGGATCTCCCCCATCATGGATGTATTTCCAAGATTCACATGCTTAGCATTATACTCCATGTATTGCTAGTGAGCCCTCAGTAACTATTAAGTGTTACGGAAGATTTTCTTTTTGCTGCTTTACTTCCATAGACATCTATGGAATCCTAGGCTCCACAGATGTGGACAGTGTAAGCATTTGAGTGAAGTGCCAGCAAATCAGGTTATCAATTCACTAGGGTCCAGAATTTGGTGAAGATAATTTGTGCCCCTTCAACTTTGTCTTTTGCAACTCTGTAGTTACTTGCATGATGTGTCCAAGATGGGTTGGTGGCAGTGAATATTTTTCTACCTTTTTTCATATTCTTACATGCATGTTTGAATTTTACTGGTTAATGCCTTTTAGATTGCCATATACTCTAAAATGGCTGTGCCACAAGATTTCGCCCCATCCTTTGGCCATCTTGTATTTTGCCCTTCTCCCTACCCTTTCTGAGCTGGCTTTGCCATATATGGTATTCCCTTTCCCAGGCAGAGGGATGGTGTGTTTTTGTGGCTGGATGTGGGGGCTGGACTGTATTACCCGTCCACATCCTGGCCAAAGCATCTGCTGCTGGCCAGATTTGGTGGCAGCAGGGTGGGCATGATAAGTCAGCCCATGCCAGTTGAATGGTGTAGATCTTTATCATGGGGGCCTCTGGGGCGACTCCACCTCGAATCATGGTAAAAGGAGGACTTCTGATCGTCGCTGGAGCCAAGACCCCTATGAAGAGGAGCATCTCGCTTAAGACCAGGTACTCGTCATTGCATTATCTTCTTCAACCATCTCAACAAAGCCCCGCTACCACTTGCTGATCTCCAGAAGGCATTAATCAGTGCTTCGACCCCTAAACCAGTGTGAACAACTCTCGACTCCTGCTCTGGGATCATGTGATTGGAAGTCTTTGTAGGGTCCCAGAACCATCCTGTGGGCTGACCAGCTCTGTGGGCCACCTCGCTGCATCATTCGCTGTCCCTCGTTCAGACTTGGGCCGCCACAGACCCACAACGTGTTTAACTAGTGGCCTCCCCAGCAGTTGCAGCTCTCCAGCAGGAAGAGGGGCCACAATGGTCATCTTCTCTGTCATTTTCTTCAAGTGGTCATCGCTGCTCTCTGCCTGCATCATGTCCGGGGTGGGTCCTCTGAGGTTGTGTGCAGCGTGGTGATACTTTTTTTTTTTTATTGTGCCAGGATCATTCCGCCGTTTAGTCCCAGGAACAGTCTTGCCTGGAAACACTGACTAATCGGACCTAAATCCTGACACCGAAAGGAACCTCTGCACGGGAGACCGCTGGACTTCCTTCATCTGAACCAAGACACAGAGTATGGAGGTCCAGGAATTTCAGGATCTGCCAAAGTGCTCCCTGAGTGAATCGGAATATAGCCATGAGTAAACATACCTGATCATGCCCCCCCCTGGTTCCATAGGGTTTGATGGGCGTAATATGTTCATACTCTACCTCTCCCATGACAGGCCATTAAAGCACCCTCCCCTGTGCTTCCCTTAAGGTGTTGGGATAGGAAGGGGGTCTGCTAAGAACTTTTCTTCACTTGTTAGACTACTTTGAAGCACTTACAAACTGACTGTCGGCTTTGCTAACTCATGTTCAAACACTTAACAAGACTCCTAACCTCTAAAAAGAACTGCTTGGACATGTGACTATAAGGGAGCCAGGCCCACTTTATGCTAGCTAGGGAATGACTTGTTATTGTGCAGTGCCTTGTTTTATGATACTGTGTATGGTTTTTCAGATTCTTTTCTCTCCTACACATTAGTTCTCTAACCTGGTTCTCACTTATCTTGTTCTCCTTTCAATTGTTTTGCTACACTACAGTTGCTCAGATTGCGTTTACTGTTTCTAAAGTAATGTTTTAGTGCTCGTTAGCCAGAGCAGTCCAAAAGTAAATGTGTGCATTATAGCAGCTCATCTTTAGTGCGACACGTACCTGTGGTTTTTAACTGCAAATAGTTTCTCCAAGGCCAGAATAAAGAATTGCATTTTTATACATTATAAACAACTTATGTTACTAGGAGTGCTCTGTGTATGCTGAACAGAATCCTCCACCACTCTCTGAATCTACAAAGTATAAGCCTTACTGCTCAGTTACACTACCCAGAGAGAGTGTGGATAGACAGTGCCTTTCCCTGTTCACCAGAATCGGTTGGCCTCTCAATCAAGATACAGAGTGAGTCTGAAAATCCATCCGAAGACAATTCAACCCAAAGCTCTTTGTTACAGGACTGCGATGGATGCAAAGCATTAAAACAACAATCACAAAACATGTGCCCCTTATGGTTTCTAAAGCAACCATAACCGTGCCACTGCATCTTAAAAAAAAATCTATAGACTGCCATGTTCGAATACAAATTACATGTACATAACCAAACTTGGAATCTGACTCCAACAACGGAAAAGACAAAAAGAAAAAAAGAAAAAAGGCTTAGTGTTTATTTATTTCACATTATAGCCAAGAGAAAACAAATGTTTATAGTATGTTTAAATTTCACGTGAGAGACAGCACAAAAATAGGGCTAGCTTTCCCTGGGAAACTACAAAACGAAGAGACATTATGGGCAGTTCATACTGATGGCCGAGTAATGCTTACTTTAGGTTAGCAATAGTACAGTTATGGTTGCTTTAGAAACCATAACTGGCACGATTTCTGGTCTTTGTTTACTTGAGCTGCAACCACTTTAACAAAGTATTTTCACTGAATTTCAATGGATTTGATTAGGTCAACTTAACCATAAGGAACAAGTTACGTACCTGTAACTCCTGTTCTCCAGCATTGGTATCTTTCATGGATTCACAAGCTCATTGAATATTCTCGGTCATCATGCTGGGAATCCTTTGTAAAATTAAAGAAGTTTCTCTTTAAAGCTTAAAAACTGCTCGTCACATATATATAGCAGGAGTGGACTGGGACAAGAAATAGGCCCGGACACCCTAAAAAAAAAAGGCCCATCCCTCACCTCAAAAAAGTGGCCCACCCATCGCTTCACGACACTTGACCTCTGATGACATCAACTAAAGTGATGTCATTTGACCCCACCCCAAAGTGACATCCGGGAAGCGATGAAACATGACCTTTCATCCCTTGACAAAACAGGAAGTGGCATCAAATAGCATTGTTCCTAAGTACACTACGAAAAATATGGTTTTGCAAAAAAAAATTCCCAAAAAAAATAAATCACTTTTTATTCTAAATTTCTTTCTTTTTTATTTTGTTTTAAAAACGGCCCAGGCATGGCCACAAACCAGCCCCCACTCCCCAGGGACTATTTCGAAAGGCAGAGGGACCAATCTGACCCCGATATATAGCCTTTGACTGTAACTTTGGACCATACTGCCCCAGCCAATGACATCAGTCCTCCTTAGCAACACCCCTAGATTTTTTTAAGCGCGCGTAATGTGACAGTAGGAACCAAGAAGAGCCAGAGAGGGGTAGCAGGGAGGGTCGCATGTTAATCCATGAAAGATACCAATCCTGGAGAACAGGAGTTACATGTAAGTAACTTGTTCCTTCTCCTGCACTAGCTATTTCATAGATTCACATGCTTATGAATACACAGCAGTACATATACACAACCACGGGAGGTGGCACAGCTCTACAGAAGCAATTGTACTCTCCTATGGAACACTACCTCATGCAAATAGGTTGCGGAACACTGTCAGGCCGACACAGGACTCCTCCCTGGAATCCCTGTCAATGCAGTAGAATCTTGTGAAGGTGTGGAGAGACCTCCACGTAGCAGCCCTTCAGATTTTGAGCAGGGTAATACCAGACAGGAACGCCGTAGTAGAAGCCACGGCTCTAGTGGAATGTGCCCTGGGCCTTCCTGCAAGGGCCTATTCGCAAGTTGGTAACAATGCGAGATCCAGCTAGGTAGCCACCTGGAAATGCTAACCCTGGCCAGAGTTTTCCCTTTACCCACTTGTCCAAACGCCACAACAAGCTGCAAAGTCTTCCAAAACTCCTTTGAACGGGCGAAATAAAACTTTAATGTACGAGTGACATACAGTGAGTAAAATGCCCTCTCTGCTGGAGAGGTGGGTGTGCTAATGAATATGGGCAGGAGTAGTGGTTAATTCACATGGAAAATTGAGGGAACTTTCAGCATGAAGGAAGGGTTAGTGCGGAACACCACCTTGGACTGGTGAAAAGTCAGGTACAGCTATTTGCAGTAGTGAGCTTGCAGTTCTCCCACACGCATTGGCAGATGTAATGACTACCAGAAAAGCGGTCTTCCATGATAGGAACTTCAACGGATCCCAGTGCAGAGGTTCAAATGGAGGGCCCACTTGGAGAGAATCACATTAAGCTCCCACACTGGCACTGGGACCTTGACAGAGGGAAAAGCCTGGAACAGACCCTTATGGTATTCCTTAACTAGTATGTGAGACCACAGGGTAGGTCTGCAGTACTGCAGTAGCGCGAGTGTAGTCAGAGATGGCTGCCAGATGCCCTTTAATGGATGCATGTGCTAGTCCTGCTTTTGCCAACGAAGGGAGATATGGCAAGATTTGCGTGTGTTTAGTACTTGCATTAGGAGCGGAATTGGTGGAAACGCATAGAGGAATAGGCCTTCCTAGGGAATTGCATAAGCATCCCCTAGCCTTACTGCTTGAGGGTATTGGCTGGCAAACGGGGAGCACTTGGAGTTGGCCAGTGTGGCGAACAAGTCGATCTCTGGGTGACCCCACCGTGAAAAGGGAAGAAGGACTTGGCTGTGAGGAAGCTCCCATTTGTGGCAGGAGCATAGTTTCCTAATGAAGGAATCCATTATGGTGTTGTTAATCCCGGCATCTGAAACGGAAGATAGAAAATGTTTTGTAATATTGTTCAGTTCGATAGCACTTGCACTTCCTTGGACGGTATGGGTGGGCGTGTCGCACCCTGTTACCTGATATAGAACATGGTGGTTGTGTTGTCGGTGAAGATGGAAATCACTTCATTCCGGAGTTGTGGTTTGAAGGATTTCAGGGCCCATAACACAGCTCGAAGCTCCAAGGCATTTATGTGTAGGGCCTTTTCTTCCGGCTGCCACAGACCACAGGCGCGGTGTTGGCCTGTGTGAGCGCCCCCATCCCTCCGGGGGAGGGATCAGTGGTGATTGGGGCCTGGTGTGCCGGGAGGTGAAAAGGAGTGCCCTGTGTGAGGTGCTTGCAATGATTTCACCATTGAGAGTTCGGCGGAGTGATGGATTGCCACGTCTTTGCTGATTACCTCTGTACGTTGGCGACCTCCCCTCTAAGCATAATGGGAGCAGGTGCAAGACATCTGCTGTCAGTATTAGGGCCTATAATCTCTGGAGGTCCTGGAGAACTGTCCTTTCCCAGAACGAAAGCCTTTCCTGCTGCAGGGTGCCTAGGGAGCATGCAGAATTAGTGTCGCTTTTATGGCCTGTAGGGTTTAACCCACCTTCTTACCACAACGTTCAACTCCATCAAATGGCAGTCTTGAATTGCACCTCTGGATGAAAATGGGTTGCTTTTAACCATCCCTGGTGTCACTTAACACTACTGTGTTCCCCATTTGGCTAAAGCCGGTGTCTGCGATGTCCAATGCAACAGTAATAGCGTGGTCCGAAGCAGCCTCCCCTTCATGCAACTGTGCCAGAGCTTCATCCATTTTATCATCAGACAGAAAATCAAAGATGGGACCCATCTTGTAACACAACTCGCGGTCATACTGGGAGAGGATTGCCAATGAATTTGTCATCTTGATGGTGGTAGCGGCCGTGGGAATTACCCTTTTGCCAAAAGCCTCCAGCTGCTTACCCTTGTTATCTGGGGGTACCATGCATGGAAAAAGAGAATTGGCCCATCTCATCCGAGCAGCTGCCGATACCACAGAGTCTGGGCAGGGCTGGGTGCGTATGCACTTGGGGGCCATATCCGGCACCTTAAACTTCTTCTCCAGGTGCTCCTTTATGGGAGGAGGAGGAGCGCAGAAGGGATTTTTCATCACCAAAAGGCTATCTTCCCAGATGTCGTCTAGATAATGATTGCGACCACTGACCTCCTGGAGGGTACATGCCTCAGAAACAAAACAGGAAACCTTCTTTCCTCTGCTCTTTGGGAATTATATCAAATAGCTTAACTGCCCGTGCCAAGAGTGCATGGGAAGAGCCCATCTCATCTGGTGCTGAGTCACGCGAAGGCAGGTCTGGTGTTCGTCCATCAGCCAGGACGAGGTTGTCATATTCATTCTTAGTATGAGTGTCTGGGGACGTGTCAGTGTCATCAGGGCCAGTATTGGTGTCAGTGAGAGTAGCGACTGGTACGGAGAACTGATTAACTGGTTGATGTGGCCGGGGTGGCACTAACTTCTCCCTTGAAGGTAATGCCAGAGGGCTACTACTTAGGGTTCCTTGAGGGACCAGAGGAGGAAGATGGTGCTGTAGCTACGTGACCAATGTCTGCAAGGTCGATAAGATATCAAGAGAATGGTCCTTGGGTGTAGAGCGTACGGAACTTCAGGGATTGGAGGAGTCTTAACTGGCAGATGGGGTATTAGTAGAATAGGATCAGATTCTTCACCAATTTCCTTGTGGTCAGAAAATAAAGCCTCCAGAAACTGTTCATCTGAAACGTCTCCTCCTTGAAGTATTTGGGCAGGTGGTGCCATAGCCGGCGATACCAAAGGTACCAGGGTGAAGAGTGGCTTGGCCTTTGAGGGCCCTAGCAGAAAAGACGGTGCTGGAGTCATGTCCCGGTCAACACTAGCAACTGTGGGACACGTGGCAATCACTAGGTTCTGCTGGGACGTCAACAGTTCTGAAGATGGTCTGCGTGGCAAGGCAACCCATGTCAATTTGCTGTAGAGACAGTAGTCATAGGCGTTGACGAAGCAATCACTGGCGGGGCAACCGTCGATGAGGGAGTGGATGATTTCACTGGTCTGTGGAGAGTCGACAGAGTCATTGACGAGGTTGTCATCGCAGAGGCTGTTGATGCGGATGATGATTTATGCCTCTGACTCGTAGACAAAGAAGTTGTGGATGTCGAAAGATGTCGCTTCTCCGAAGAGTGCGTCGAAGACGGGAATTTAGCCATAACCATTGACATGGTAGTTGTAGGCGTAGAGGAAGCGGTCATGGACGGGGCCACAGACGAGCTGAATAGTGTGGTCAGCGCTAGAAGCGTCGATGAGGAACAGCCTAAGTGTGAGACTTGTGTCCCTTTTTTTTGTTTCATTATTTTTATTAATTAGATATAATTTCCCAATTCATATACATAGGCAATATATTCACACAGAATCTAATATTCTCCAAACAACAGTGACAGTACAGTGGATAAACAATACATCAACTAACAACTCCGCTCAATAATTAATTCATTAATGGATTCAACATAACACCAACTAATTCAACGCAATCAGTAACAGAAACCAGCTCTTCTACTGCTGACAAATGTAAACACTAATGATAAAGTGACAGCGTAGCCAGAAAACGAGATGGGAAATCTGTGCTCAGACACAGAGATGGGGCAAGAAAGAGAGCCAAGGTAGAAGCAGAAGAGAACAGAAGACGTAGAAAGAATGAACAGAGAGAGAGAATGATCAGAGACACAGCTCGGATACTTCGTCACAAAATAAAAGTGCCCAATAAAAGGGCCACACCGGTGCCTGCTTACAATAAGTCTGCTCTGCAAGTCTTTCACCTCCTGTGGTATAGGAGGCGGCCATGGGTCCGTCGGCTCTTTATCAAAGTGCACGCTAGGGCCCCTCCACACAATACAGGCACTGTCCTAACGATCACCGCAATTAGAGTCAGTTCACGGGCACAAAGAGTCCTTCCATGCAACCATGCTCCATGATCCCGGACTCCCTCATTCTTCTCCCTAGCCAGCGCACCTAGAGAGCCCATTTGCTTCAGTTAGCCCCTTCCATATAATCTTCCAAGAGTACCCACACCTCCCCCTCTTGCTCTTTACCCCTGTCCGCCTTCAAGAGAAAAGATTCAATCCTGTGTGTATGAGCCACCAAGTTCCACCAAACCCGCCTTGACAAGGACTACAGGGGTTTCCAGTGGTCGTAATATATTTGAAGGCTATTGCTGTCAAGGCGGCCCTGGGACCCACTGCTCCAAAAACCCAGCTGAACACTGCCACACAGTATAGAGGCTAAGGACAGGGGTAGACGTACATTACATATCCGCAATATTTGCGGCCACACAAACTCCCAAAACCTAGACGTACACTTACACTTAAATCCCATGTGCCTCAAAGTACCCTCACCCTGCGAACATGACCAACACCTCTTGCTCTGCACCTCCTTATGAGTTCCCCCCAGTTTCGAAGGCGTAAACAGGGCTCTATTGTACATCATAAACAGAGTTTGCGCAAGCAATGCAGAGCCAGATATGGCTGTACTTCATCTATATATGGCTCTAGCCATCAACTGGGATCTCCTTCCCCCAAATACATGCCCAGATCCCCTTTATCGCCCTATTATCCTTCGCCTCCTCCAGCGATGCCAACGTGCTATACACAGAGGCTGCCGAGGGTGGAACAGTGGCGGGCCCACCATTCCCATCTGAGGCAATCGGACTCGCAACTCGCCTAAATCCCCCAACAGCGGTCTATATCTCAAAGATTCCCCTGCTAGCAGCTCATACTCATCCCGCAAAGACTGAAAAGAGGCCATGCCCTCTACCATACAGATCTGGCCAATTAATTCAGCCCTGCCTCGTGCCATTACGGCCAGTACACAGACTTCCCACCCACTTTGACATCCTCAGTGTACCACAGAGGTTGAGGTCCAGGCGCACCCACCCCTTTGTGTATCCCTGATGAAGTTAATAACAGAACTCTCTCACAGCCCTTTCTTCCCTTTCAGCCACAGAATCTCCACAGCCAAGTATGGCGTCACCATGGCCGCCTCCAACTCAAGCCACTGAGGCGCATCGTAATGAGAGACACCTGAGAACTAATCCTGCTTTATAGTAAATGCTATATGATATCGTTGGTACATTTGGAACTTAACCTCTTACTTGCGACAGATGTCACACCAGCCTTGCCATTGAGATTCTAGGCGTGGTGTTCCCCCACAGAAATTTGCAAACTTGTTTAATGAGGTCCTTAAAAAATGCAGATGGCCAGCAGACCAGCAGCAATGAGAGAGCATACAGTACGACTGGAGTAATAGACATCTTAATTGTGTCCATCCTACCTCCACCAAGACAATCATAGGGGGGACAATTTTGACAAAAGGGCCTCGACCTTAGACAATACTTCTTCCATGTTGGCTTTCACTGTAGTCCCCACTCCGGACCTGAATGTGATTCCCAGATATTTAATCCCCTCCAGGGCCCACAGGAACCCCACCGCTGAACAATGAGACTGGAGGCAGAGAGAATTCAGCGGCATCATTTCCGTCTTCTCCACATTTTATTTATACCCAGACACTTCGGAATACCGTACAATCTCCTGTAAAAAGGGGGCATTTTTTTGTGGATCGTCCATCAAGGCTAAAATATTATCAGCGTGTGCTGCCACTTCCACCACCTTAACTACACCTGAAACCCCCATCCCGTGAACGCTGCCTCAAGCGAGAGCACGAAGAGCAGCGCAGATAGACATCCCTGCTTTGTCCCGCGTTTGAGCACGAAGAAAGGTGACAGCACCCTGTTTACAAATACTGCCGATCCAGGGTGCTGGTATAGGGCGCCCACTAGGTCGATGAAATGTGCATCTATCCCATGCCACTTTAATGACTCCATTAAAAAAGGCCCCTCCACCCTGTAAAGTCCTTCTCGGCATCCAGTGAATGGCACCCCAGGGCTTATTGGTTGATTTTGCCATATCTAATAGAGTGCATAACAGACAAGTATTCGCCCCGGATTTCCTCCTCTTCACCCCCGGCCGGTATTTATAGAGCAGCGCTGGCAAAACTGCCTCCAACCTCATGGCCAGCACCCTGGCAAATATCTTCGCCTCTGTATTTATTAAAGATATTGGCCTGTAGTTTTTCACCAGTGTAGGATCCCGCCCAGGTTTCGGTATCACGTGAATCATGGCCTTGTACAAGTGATGCTCATCCCTGGTGTATCCTCGATAGATCTCCACCAGTTTAGGAGCTAACAAGCCTGAGAAAGAGCGGGAAAAATCGATAGGAAGTCCGTCTGGACCAGGGGTTTTAAGTGAGCTTATCCCACATCCCCCCCGCCCCATGACACATCTACACTACCACCCACCTCCCCGTGGGGCTCCCATCCTGAGGAGGCAATAAGCCACCAAAACCAATCGTCCCTGCCCGACCAACGGACCCTCAGCTTCAGGAAGGGGTACCAGGAAGGAAGCATCGTCCCCCCTCCAGCGGTAATGACCACTATACCACTTTGGCACACAAACGGTACATGAACTTATAACAACACCACCAATACCTCTACCTCTGCACTGGCCCACCTTACCACTCTTACAGACAACCTTTGACCTCAGGTATCCTCCGAAGGCTGTTTTTTAGATTTCAACTGAGAACAAGATTTATCTCTTTCATGCCCCCCCCTCCCCCACACTCCCTAGGGGGAGTAACAAGAGACCCCGATCTGGGCCTGTGCGCCGTTTCCTTTTGGTGTTTGAAGAGAGAGGGAGAGAGAGGTGAGACCCGCTCCCGGGATCCTTCCCAGCTCTGCCTACACAACCCTTCCTGTTCTGGACTAGCTGACTTCCATGTTCTATCCCTCACCTCGAGTCGCATGGAGGTATCCCTTTCAAATCTGCAGGGTCGTCGAAGAATCTGGCAGGTCCTGCCGCATTCAAAATCAGCATTCTTGCCAGGGGTACACACCAAATCTGAGCTCCCATATTTGCAACTATACCCTGAAATCAAAGAACCTCCTTGTAAAGACTGGAGGGGTATATGTTCTTCTGCCTTCTATATGGTAGGGTAATGGCACGGGCACGGAACACCCCAGACAGGGCTCAATTTGGTAGCAATGAACGACCAGCCAGGCTTAAGCTTTCAGGAGGTGATGCAGGCTGGTTCTTAAGTACATTGAACCCCCAAAGCCCCACACAAAGGAATGTCCACACACTATGTTAGGTGATAACACAGCTTCTTTATATACAAAAAGATTCAGGAATATATGGTAAAAATATGCACTCTATGTGGTACAACACAATACTTAAATTCAGTAATAGATGCACTAACTGCAGACAGTTTTAAATCGGTATGTGAATTCTTAAGTGAGGTGTATCAGCATAGAATAGGGAAGAAAGGCAGTTTAGTTGTGAACAGTGGCAGATTGCTTTCTTTACACTACATATACAATTCTGTATGAAGATAACCCCCCCCCCAGGCAACCTGCAATGGAAAGGATAGGGGGTAACGTATCTTGTCCTTTACAGCCCAGTCCAACAATGTCTAATAACCATATATTTCTTTAAAAGGTTCTACCACCCCAAAGTACCTGAGAGGCCACAGGAAAACAGCATCCAAGACGAGTCTGGGACCCCTGGATGACTCCTGAGGCTAGAAGATGCTCTTCCTCGTCACAGTACCTTTGGTGCCTTGGCAGGCGAAGTGGTAGAGTTTCTCAGTTTCACTCGACGATTCCATCCTCGCCCCCCTCTTGGAAGAAGGAGCCGCTGGGATGCAGAGTCCAAGAAGAAAAATGGAACCAAAGTCTTTCTGAAGTGCAGCAGTTTTACTCTTTGGGGTGCTCTCCTTTCGACAACTATTTCTCCGACTGAAGTCATGTGAAGATGAAACGTGCTGTGGGCTTTTTAAAGGCTTGGCAGATAAGAGCACGATCCCTGGCACCCTTCGATGACTTCTGGCAGCAAGGTGTGCATAGGTCACTTTCGGTGTCAGGTTTTAGAATATCGCTGTTTTGTGACTTTCGGTTCTTCAGTTCTGCAGCCGCAGCAAAGACCTCTGGACGGCTTATCGCGACCTGGATTCGACCAGTAGAGTGGACCTCAAACCCTAACCAAGTCTTGGCCCTCGGGAAGTCTGTTACCTGCTGGTGGCGGGAAACCCACCAACGGACCTTCATCTGCTCTCAGCGACTCTGGACTCTCTCCGGCGTGAAAAAGTGTTCAGAGAAGATGAGCAGGATGTCCCTTGAAACATTCTAGGCAGTTTGGAACTTTCGCAGTTCTGGGTGTCAAGCAGCACTATGCCTGGGTACCCCCTCTTTTGGGCGATAGACAGCAACGGCTTCCAGCGGTCTTGAACTGCACCTCCGGACCCTGGGCGACCCCAATGAGCTTGAGAGGTCCGGGCCCTCCTCTTCAGGACTTAAAGAGACCCCTTTTCTGGATGGCAGGTACACAGGACTGGCTTCCAGGGTACCTCTGATGAAGAGCAACAGGTTGCACGATGGTCCCTTGTAGCTTGGGGAGAGGTATCCTTTGCAGGTCCTCTCTGGTTCAGTCATTGGAAGAACATGGCAGCTTTTGGATTACACGAAGAAATGCAGACGTCTGCAGTTGGGCTTCAAGGAACAGCTTCTTCTGACTTCAGCTTCTGATCAAATTGTGCGAGGTGCCCAGATATACGCATTTGTTCCCCCTTCACTCTGGCTGAGCCAGGCTCAGTCAGCCAATCACACAGAAGTGCATTCATGCAGGCAGGCAGCCAATCACGCTCATAGGCATTCAGGCCATTCACTCCACCCAGACACCCATAACAAGGAATGTGGATTGGGGCAAGTACCCAGCCTTTAAGCAAACTACACTGCATTCATATCAGTTTCAGTCAGGGGGGTCTCATTCATGGTCTCTCACACACAGAAACCAGACACCCATAACACGGTATGCGAGTTCACTACAGAATCCATTCATACTCGGGTGTACCCACAACACACAGCCCCAGGGAAGTCGCCAGTCAGTCTGACAGGAGGCAGCCCAGAGTATTTCCACCCAACAGCCAGTCAGGAGGAAAGGGAATAGAGATAGGGCTTCCCAGGAAACAAGATAAAAGGTAATAGAAACCAAGAGGCCACAATCCATTGATTCCTTTGGCAGGGCTTGGATATCCCAAAGAACAAGTTACTTACCAACTGGTAATGTTGTTTCGACTGGATGTTCCTCCAACGTATTCCACATCTTTGACATGTAATGTCCACAGCTATGCAGTCCAGCAGGCATTAGATTGGTGCCACACGTTCTGGGGGAAAAAACAAACTGCGGCTAGGCGCGCCATGCGTCCTCTTTGTAACATCCAGTGACGTCGCCCTCGACGCAGGCCTTCAAGGGACATCGACCCGATGTCATCGACGCAGGACCCCCCCCCGCCGAACAAGTTTCCGAAGTGCACAGCTGCGGACATTACATGTCAAAGATGTGGAATACGTTGGAAGAACATCCAGTCGAAAGAGTTATCAGTTGGTAAGTAACTTGTTCTTCAAATGGATTGTGTCCTTCAACGTATTCCATGTGTTTGACACGACTCCCAAAGCAGTACCATAAAGATGTAGGAGGGAAAATAATTTAGAGTACCCTATCAGATGGCGGAATAAACCACCACCTTACCAAAGACCATATCTTGACCATGGATCGTATCCAGGGAGAAATGTTTAACAAAAGTGTGGATAGAAGCCCATGTGGCTGCTTCACAAATATTTTTAAGAAGAACTCCCCATTGGAGGGCAGTAGAAGTAGACACGCCCCTAGTGGAACGAGCTTGCAACCCTTCAGAAGGGTCCTTACCCGCCAATTGGTAACACTCAGTAATGGTGAGGATAATCCACTTGGACAAGGTCTGTTTTGTAACAGCCTGGCCCAAATGGTGTCCAGCATATCCCACAAAGAGTTGATCGTCCACTCTGACCCTGGACATCCTAGAAATATAAAAGCTCAGAGTTCTCCTAGGATCCAACCTATGGAGTCGCTCCTCTTCCTTACCAGGATGAGGAGGAGGATAGAAAGCAGGAAGAACCACTTTCTGACTCAAATGAAATTCAGACACTGCCATAGGTAGAAAGGAAGGACGTAACCATAGTACAACCCTGTCCTTGAGGAACACAGTAAAGGGCAGCTTAGATGAAAGTGCCTGGAATTCACTTACTCTGTGAGCGGAAGTAACCGCAACCAAGAACACGGTTTTGAAGGACAACCATCTCAAAGGACAATAGTGAAAAGGTTCAAACGGAGAACCCATGAGAAATTTCAAAACCAAGTTCAAATCCCAAACCGGCACCTGGAAAGGGGACGGGGGGGAATACATTAGTCAGTCCTTTAAGAAATTGAGAAATCAAAAGGAATCTTAAAGTAAGAGCATTCTTCAGACAAGCGCTTAAATATAGACAGCGCCGCCAGGTAACCTTCAATGGTACCTATACGAAGGCCCCTGTGGGTCAAAGAAATTAAAGACAAAACCATAGGAATGGAACACTGAAAAGGATCAACATTTTGTCCTCTGCACCAGTCACAAAACTTATGCCAACGGCAACGGTACAGGGATTTTGTTGCTGGCCTTCTGGCCAAAAGCAACACCTCCATCACATCATCCGGGAGGTCCCAATCCTTATATCTCAACCTTTCAGATACCAAGCGTGAAGGTTGAGAGTCTTGACCTCTGGATGGAGAACCTGACCCCCCCCCCCCTCGCGAGAGCTGATCCTCTCGGTAGGGAAGACAGCGTGGAGGGCAGATGGACATTTCGAGAAGATCCGGGTACCACGCTCTCCTGGACCAATCTGGAGCAATGAGGATCATGTGGGACCCGAATCTCTGCAACCTCCTTAACACTTGAGGAATGACAGGGACTGGAGGAAACGCGTACGGCAGTGGGAAGGACCAATCCACCACGAACGCGTCTCCCAAGGCTCCTCTCTGAGGAAATTCCCTTGAGCAGAATCTCTCACACTTACGGTTGGTACTGGTGTCTAAGATATCCACTTGTGGGGTTCCCCAAAGGGGGACGATCTCCAGAAGGACTTCCTGAGCCAACTCCCACTTGTGAGAGACTGTACTATGCCTGCTCAGAGCATCCGTCGCCGCATTTTCGTCTCCGGCCAGATGAACTGCCGAGATCGAAATTCCCTGCTTGATGGCCCAGAACCAGAGCTGCATTGCCTCTCTGCACAACAGGAGTGACCCTACACCCCCTTTTTTGTTGAGGTAATGCATGGCCACTGTGTTGTACATCATGATCAGGACACTCTTCCCCGGCACAGATGGCAGAAAAGCCTTCAGGGCTAGCCTGACGGCCCTCAGCTCTAACAGGTTGATGTGGAGTTTGAAATCTGATGGAGACCAATGACCGCTGGCGGTCAAGGCGTTTGCATGAGCGCCCCATCCTGTGAGGGAAGCATCCGTCACTACAGTCACCTCTGGCCATGGTTGCCAAAACGGCTCCCCCTTCATCAGGCTTCCTTCGTTGGCCCACCACAGAAGATCCTGGGAGACCAAGAGAGGAAGCTGAACGGGATCCGACATCTTGCCTGAGAACTGCGACCATTGCATCTTGAGGACCCATTGCAGAGATCTCCTCCTCAGTCTGGCCTCTGGCACCAGAAAAATGCAGGATGCCATGAGGCTGAGCAACCTTAAGAATTTGAAAGCCAGGAGACTCTGGGCACGTTGAAACTTGTCCACCATCTGCACAATGTGATGAGCCCTCACCTTGGGAGGCGAGCACTTCCCCAAAGACGTGTCCAACACAGCCCCTATGAACTGGAGCTGTTGGGAAGGTGTCAGGTGCGACTTCTTGAAATTGAGGGAGAAGCCCAGCCTGTGGAGTGAGCGGCAGGTGAGACCTAGGTGAGAATGCATGCTCGGGAGAGCGCGCACAGATCAGCCAGTCGTCCAGGTAGGGGTAGATGTGAATCCCCCCTTGCCTGAGATACGCTGCCACCACTACCATTAGCTTGGTGAAGACCCTCGGGCGTAGGTCAATCCGAATGGCAGGACCCGAAACGGAAAGTGTGAGTCGCCAGCCGCAAACCTCAGGTACCTTCTGTGTTTGGGATGAATCGGCACATGAAAGCAAGCATCCTGTAGGCCCAAAGACATCAACCAATCCTGAAGTTGAAGCGCCTGGAGGACTTGAGAAAGAGTAACCATCTTGAACTTGTCCTTCCTGAGAAGTTTGATCAAACAACGAAGGTCCAGGATGGGTCTCAATCCTCAGTCTTTCGTTCGGATAAAAAAATAAGGGGAATACCAACCCTTATTCCTCTCCGCTACAGGCACCAGTTCTATAGCGCCTTTCTCCAGCAAGGTCAATATTTCCTGCACAAGGAGCGGATCTGGAAGCTTCAAAGAGTTTCCCTGGTGGATTGTCGTGAGCCCGCTTTAGGAAGGGACGACAGTAGCCGTGGGCTATTGTATCCAGAACCCACACAACCGAAGTAATGGCTCGCCCCACCTCGAGATGCTGAGACAGCCTGCGCCCAACCGGCGAACCATGGGACATGGCCTCATGACTGTTTTGGAGCAGCTGCGGCAGTGCCTGAAGGCAAAGAGGCAGCTGCCTGAGTGGCTTTGCCACCTCTATTTCCCCAACCACCACGGTACTTTTCCACTGACACCTTTGACTGGCGGTCCCTCTCGTTCTACGAAAGGAGGAGTAGTAACAAAAAGAACCTCCCGTCCGCTGCTGTCCCGTAGGACAAAAAGGCAGAGGTTGACGCACAGCTGCGCTTAAAGATTTAGCCGCAGCTTTCGAGGTCTGCAACCTCTCATGGCTCTCATCAGCCTTGCTGCCAAACAAATGTGCGCCATCAAAGGGCATGTTCAAAAGACGGGCTTGCACATCCGGGGCAAAACCCAGACTTCCACAACCACGCAAACCTGTGTATAACGGTGCATGCAGGCCTGGAATGGCTAACGCTGTCAGCCGTATCCAAACCCGACTGAAGAGATTCCCACATGGCATCCTTGCCATCTTGCACGAGAGCAAGGAACCCATCCCTTTCTTCCCCTCCCGGGAATATGCTCAGCCGCTAAAGAAACATAGTTCCACGGAGTGTGTGAAAACCTTGCTAAGGCACAAATGGAGTTGGCCGATTTCAATGACATACTCCCGCAGAAAATTCCTTGCAAGCACAACCGGCGAAGCGTTTGTCGTCCCTATCAGGAGGGATGTTGGGGTACGCCGCCTGAACCATCAAACTCTCTTGTGTGGGGTGAGTGGACAAATAGCTGGGGTCGCTAACGGAAGGGTGGTACTTCTTTGTCAAAGATTTATTAACAGCCGGAAGAGATTTCAGTGGCTGCCAAGCAGCTGCCACCCATTTCTGTAACGTGAGATGAAAAGGTAACACCGAGTCAGAGGACGGACCTTGGTCTAGGATGTCCGTAAGATCATCTTGTACAAAATCTTCAGGAGGACTGGACCAGCCCAGATACTCCGTGACCCTAGCCAAAAGCCGCCTGTATGACGACTCTGCATGAGCCCCAGGCTCAGGCCTGCCAAATTCCACTTCCGAAGAAGTGTCCAACCCACTGGCATCATGGAGAGTTTGCCTTAACTCCTCCAATTGACTATCTCCAGAAAAGACAGGAGCCACATCCTGATCAACAGGGTCCACAAAGTCAGACCTTTCTTCCGCCTCATACACGTCATCCAGAGGGAGGTGAAAACCTGGCCTGGGGACAGAAAAAGGCCTGGAGTCCAACACTGGCCTCACAGACTTAGCCGTAGCCTTCCTAGGAGGATCCACCAGATCAGGGTACTAAAATGGCAAATTTCGGGCAAAAATCCCCAAAGGCGTCGAGGGCGCCGAAGGCTTTGGCCTCGACAATGGAGTCGATGCCAGCTTCAAGCCCTTAGCAGGTTGCAGCGGTCTCGCTGGAGATAGGACTGAGACCTGGAAGCACGTCTCTTGCAACTGTACGAAGCCTTATCTAAACAGGACCTCAAAGGTTCCCAGTGCGAGTCGCGTCACGGACCCGAGCCCGAAGGCGTGCGAGCCACGGTACAAGACTGTTCCTTGCTTGCTTTGTTAGAAGACGCAACCGGAACCATGCCCTGCGATTGAACTATCGCCAACATCTGCTTCTTAAAGGCAGTCCATTCCTTTGCAGTCGAGGACTTCGTCGGGCATGCCACTTTCCTCATGACTCCATCCTCCGAGGAGGACGGGGAAGGCGACCGGTGACGGCGCTTCTGAGAATGCCGCGACGAGGAAGAAGAATGGCTGGAATTACTCCTGGACCGAGAACCCCGAACCTCCTCCCGACGCGGAGAGTCGTCCCTCGAGTCGTCGGTGGACACCCCTTTGAATTTCGATTTTCGGGACTTACGGGGTTTAGAACCCCTACCTACCCCTTATGTTCCTGCAAGGCCTTGGCAGTCAGCGATGGGCCTTTTGAACAATCGTCGGTGTCGTGACTCTCGCCCAAGCACCACAAACAAATGCGATGCGGGTCGGTGATCGACATTTTATACTTGCAGTCCCGGCAGGTCTGTCTTGAAGACAGACCGCAGAGTCGGAGGGGTCGAAGAAGAAGACGTCACTACGATGAAACACACAAGGCACGCAGAGTTCCCGAAGCAAACACGTTTGCGGAAAAAACAGAACTGAGGCTACGGGCACCGTGCACCCTATCTATAACATCTGGTGATGTCGCCCTCGACCGAGGCCTTCGAGGGACATCGACCCAATGTCATCGACGCAGGACGCCCTCTGCTGAAAAAGTTTCCGAAGTGCACAGCTGTGGACATTAAATGTCAAAGATGTGGAATACCTTGGCGGACACAATCCATTCGAAATGGAGGATACGCGGGGCCACTGACAAGTTAGCAGCCCATATCCTGCTCTGTGGGCAACACACAGGTGCCCAAAACACACATAAGAGGTACAAGGGTATACCCCCACCCATGGGTGCCATAAGTGTATCCCAACAGTGGTGTTCACCAAAAGATAAAATGAAGAGCTGCATACCAGAGATCCAGGCTGGACCAGAGTGGCAGAAAACATAAGGAAAACACACACAGAAGTGATAGGACATTACTAGGAGGGCCTGTCCCTCCATAAGGCATTTCCAGTAGCACACTCCTCCTTTTCACCATTGTGTGTTTGGAGAAGTCTTGCACAATACATAAAGGTTGGTTCTGTAGGTGCAGCATCCCCCTTGCCAGTTTCACTTTATCCAGGATCTGCAAAACCTGCGATTGTCAGAGGGGAAAGGTGATACTAGGTCTCAGGGCCGATCTACGCTTTGTCTCCTGCAGTCGCACCCTGTGAGCCCTTTGAATGTCTAGTGTAGGCAAGAAGAGTTTAGAAATGTGGGCAATCACTGTTCCATCCAATTTACTGGTTCTGCGCCCTCCGTCCTTCAAAAATTCAGAACACTATGTTATTTCTGCGGTTCCTATCTTCCAACTCATTAACATTTGCCTCAAGCTCCCGCACCCTCCTATGTAGGTGTTCGGGACCCTCCATACTGTCCTGTAATGCCGAGATCCGGTCCTCTGCCGCCTGCACCCGCTCAGCTGAGTACCCCATCCCTGCCGGCAAAGATTGCATCTCCAGTGTTCATTGGTCCACTGCCACCATGGTTAGATTGATATTGGCCAGCTCCCTCAGGATCAACGCAAGGTCCCCTTGCTGCATGTCTGGGACCTGGTTGTGAGACATCTTCTGTGGATCAGATCAGAGGGTGAGGGGTTCCCCCCATTCGCATATAACGATTTCTTTGAAGCCATGCTCCGCCCACTCGCACAATTATGGGTTGGATGGAAATCCAGGAGGTCCCAATGCTCCTCTAGACCCTCACACTAGCAGAGCTGCAGCTTGCAAGTAGCACAGGAGCCTTAATGTAGTTAAAGTGTGCCCTCCCTTATCCTTGTAGCTCCCATCTGCGAGGACACCAATTGAAAAGCACAGACTCTGGGTCCTTATGCTGGCGCTCAGGCTGCTGCTGGCAGCACTCACTCAACTCCAAGATGACCACCTGCTTTGCTCCAAGCCTTTATGTGGGCAACACTGTAGAGGGCCTAATGTTCTCAGTGCATCGGCTCCCTGCAGCCTCCAGAGAGAAGCTGCACTCGCTCTCACCTCCTCTGCTGCAGCCCGGTCCTTCAGCCTCAACCTGCTGGACTTCTCCTGACCGCCACGGCACGTGCAGCACTCGGCCCGGCCTCCTCAACCCGGTGCTGCGAATGACCCTGCTGCTCACTTTTCACCTCACCGGCTGTGCAGCAGTCCTTGCTCCATTCCGCGCACTGCTCCCAGCCCACCGTCGCCCGCGCTCACCACAGGGCTCAACACTGCTGGCCTTACTGTCCCTGTTCTCACTACCAACATTGCCGCAAGAGCTTCAGAGGATCATATCATGGTGAAACCAGCACACGTAACTTTCAAGTGCAGCCTAAATTTGTTTTGTTGCTGGTAAGGGGTGCAGAGCCTCAGAGGCTTGCAGACATTTTCTGGACTTCCAAGACATGCGCCCTTGTTCTTTTTTAAGTTTCTTCCCCAGGGAAGGTTCTTCATGGGACCTCCACCTCTCAGAAGAGGGAGCATGTTCCATGGGCATGAAGCATGACTGCAAAGACACCCAGGTCGAGTCAGAGGCCTGGGCGCCCTCCTCCAGCCAATTCACCAACCTACGGTGACGGTCCTTGTGAGTTGTAGGCAAAAGGGACTGGCATATGGAGAAGCTGCCAATGTCGTGGTCTGGATGCAATCAGTATAAGCACCTCTCATGGTGGTCTTCCACGTACACGTTCTTGAGGCGACAATAAGTACAGGGCTTCAAAATCGCAATGGGTGAGGAAGGACTCAAACTCATGAGGAAGACTTGACATGGTGAAGAAGATCCGTCGATGGTCAGGATCTTCACCGGCAACTAGTCCCCACTGCCAGTAGTCAGTGAAGTGAGTGATCTTGAAGAAACCGATAGAAACATTTTGATTTCGAGGAGCAAAACAACAAGAAATCCCAACACTTAAACGTGCTGTAAAACTCTGAAGATGACCCCCAGAGGCGGAGCTAAGGAGGACTAATATCATTGGCTTGGCCAGTATGATCCAAAGTGACAGCAGTAGGCTATATAAGTGACAAGCAGTTTTAAAGCGAAACTGCTTTAATATTAATGAGTATACCCAGCCTGACGATTGGGGAATATTCAATGATCATGTGTATCCGTGAAAGATCCAATGCTGGAGAACATCCATTTAACAAACGTGTTTTTAATTAAATATTCAAGCAAGCTATTAAATTACACTTTTTCTCCCTCCCTTTAAAAACGTATATCAATCAGTATAATTTTACGAGCAAAGCATGTTCTAATTAATACCATATCAACTATAAGGCACATGAGATTTTTCCGGCTGCCCCAAAGCAGAAGCTGAATATGGCCTCTTGGAATACAAGGGGCTTTTCCCACTTGACAACCAAGTCTAATGTAAATCTGGCAAAATTTGACATGTTGTGCTTGCAAGAAATTTGGCTCTCCACGAAACCTTCACTTGATGGCTTTGAACTAACCCACTCTCCAGCGATAAAGGGCCCTAAAGGAAGGCCTAGACCCGGCCTAATCACAGCAATCAAATTGGGCAGTGGACTTCACTTGAAAAAAGTGATAAAGGCAACAGATTTCTTCTTGGCCACCAATATTGAATGGTCAGGGCAACCAGATTGCCACATCATAGTCACGGGAGACCTGAATGGTGACCTGCTCTAAACTAGTGGATCCTGGGATTTGCATAAGCTCCAACTGGTACCCGAGCCCATGTCTGGGAACATCCCAACGTGGGAGAACCAGGGCCACGCAGCTACAATTGACTATATTCATGTCTCACGTAGCCTACTGGCATCTACGGATTAACTCAAGGTGGCAGGACCAAACACAGTGACCACAATATGCTGACCTTTGCATGGTTTTCTTACAAACCTGCTGAAACCTATGCAACTACAAATGTTGAGCCAAAATCCAGCGGGACCAGACTGAGACTTACCGAAAAGGCGATCATCTCATGGACACAGAATTACATCTTCATAAAGGCAACAGACATCTCAAGCAAAACAAACCTCGCTGATTACTCTACTGCTCTCTCGATTTTCAAACCTAGAAAGGCAAAGACCTCTATGCATCCAAACTCAACCAACCATGCCTACAAAGTATAACTGGTGGAGAAAAGGAAGCACCTCAGAAAATTGAGACGTGAAGCAAAGAAGCCTCACTCAAAAGTTAAGATGATGGATGTTACAAATGCACTCAAAAGCTATCGTACCTGGCTGAGAAACATCAAACTTCATAGATACCAGGAAGATGCAGAGGCCATGCTCCGCACAATCTGCGGAAAGAAGTCTAAGGACTTTTGGTCGCTAATAAAGGGTAATGCCAAGGGAGACAATCAATCATTACAGAACTCAGTGGGCGACCAACGATGGGAAAAACACTTTAAGGCACTGTACAGCACACCAGAGAAATCAAAGCCTCCGAGTGCCATCAGAAGCACTGCAGAATGGCAGATTCCTACTGACCAAAATACGATCCAGTTGAAAATAGAGACTGAATGGCTCTCGGGCCGCTGGACCCGACAGCATTACCAACTTTAATCTAAAATAAAATGCTGAGCCGTGGTCAATCTTCATAATGGAAGTGTTTAAGAACTGCATCCGTGGTGCCGCCATCCGCACTTATGGAAAAAGGCAATAGTGGTGCCCATCTTTAAGAAGGGCGTCAAAGATAACACAAACTACTATCCCCCGATAGCTCTACTCGATTCCATAGGGAAACTCTTTGGCTCATTGGTTCTCGAAAAGCTACAAGATTGGATAGTGACCTCCAAAACGGCAGACCCACTTCAAGCGGGATTCGCTAAAAATCTGGGGATGACGGCGAACATCCTGGCCCTGAGCGTCCTGAAAGCCAAAGTCCTGGAGGGATGACCAAAAATCTATATGGCCTTCATCAACCTGGTCCAGGCTTTTGACTGGGTCGACAGAGCTCTTCTGTGGGAAAAACTAGAGCAGCGCGCCTGCCTGTCGGAGATCATGAACCCCATTAAAGGAGCTGTGCTCAGGCACTTCGATGTGCGTTCGCCTTAATCAGAAAGGTTTGTTATCCTCATCGATAAACACAGGCCACAGAATTAAACAAGGATGCCCGTTGGCTCCTGCATTGTACAACACTTACACCAAGGACTTTATGGAGCATGAGAATAGAGCGCGCTCTTTCCCTCCAACTCTGGGCGAGATTAAAATCTCAACACTGCTTTATGCAGATGATATAATCCTCATTGATCAAACACACATAGGACGCCAGAGGCAAATTAACAATTTAGCCACTTACCTGAAAGAAAACAACCTTCAGATGAATCAAGACAAAACAAAAATCATGGCACTAGGAAAAAACTTGAGAAAAGCAGAGAAGTTTGTCTGGTTAACTGAGGATCAGCCCCTCAAACTTGTAAATGACTTCAGATACTTGGGAATAATACTGAGTAAAAACAGCAAGAAGTCCTGATGCAAGAGTGCCTTCTGACAAAAGTGTGTCTCCTGATCACCCAGACCAGAGCCCTAGCTAAAAAATTCAGGCGCTTCACCTTATCCCCCACTTTGTCATTCTACAAAATGAAAGTTACTCCAAGTTTAACTTACGGGGTCAAAGCCCTGCCATATTTACCAGCCAAGTTTTGGCCGCGGCTAGAAGGGACAGATTGAAGGAAGGCGTTAAATCTGCCACAATCTCTTCCCATCTCTCTGATCAGGCGAGAACTTACTTTGCAATCACTGAGCTTCATTGTGGCACGGAATGGACTCATGCTTTACAGAAAAACACTGTTACCCTCGCCTCTGCTCATCCTGAAGGCAATAAATCAAGAAATCTCTGCTGGATCTTGTAAAATGCTTTGAGAATGGGTGTCAAAGAAAGAGCAGATTTTGAATTGGGTAGGTAGCTCTGAAGAGGAGCTTATCAACAATCCAGAAAAGGTAAAAAAACGTCTGCTGGAGAGAGATTGGACACAAACCCTGGAAGATGCTAGCACCTCCATGCTGGTCCACGACTTCCCCACAGACACGGCAAAAGTCAACACAGTACGAGCCTACCTGGCAAAATGAACAGACAGGAAACTTCGCGAAAATGTTATGAGAATTTGTCTAAACATCTTACACACAAACGAAATCCTGGCCAGAAGGAAACAATCAGACTCTAACAGATGTCGCTATTGCTTACAACCAGAAACAGTTAAACACCTCTTGTTAAGCTTTCAAAGGGTGACTGCCTTACTCTCCTGTCACCTAGGCCACCTCTCTGCAACCTTCCGAGCTATGATAAAGATGAATGGTGGCGTCGGTTGCTGAGTGGGGAGAAGAGGAGCTGGACAATTGCAGTTGTAGGCTTCTTCAAAAACCTCGGACTGATTTCTAGCCCTTAGAGCATACTTAAGGAGGAGACAAAAATGGATCACTGGAACATTTTTTTAAGAATTCAAACAGTTCACAGTGGAACCACTCAACCTCCAGGGATAAGACTTGTAAAAATTGTTTTAAATTCAATTGAACAAAGTATAAAAAATAAAAATTAATACATGGTGTATTCTTTAAGTAGTAAAATGAATATAAATCTGGAAAAGGTGCTTAGAAAATAATTAGTGTATGCATTTCAATGTTTCCCCAAAAGGTCTTTTTTTCCAAAAAAAGAAAAACTCAATCCACTCTACATGGGACAGTATACACAAACACATCATGCAGAGCGTACTGTTCCATTCCCTCGCCTCTTAAATACTCTATGGCTGACTGTTCACAGAGATCCTTCACAGTATACTGTTGCACGTGCACACACATTCAATCTCCTATAACTTACTATGCACAGACAGGCTAAACAGAGTTGTTTCGATCCATGAGTGCATAAACTCTGTGTTCTACAGCAGGGAACGCAAAAAACAGAAGAACCACTGATGCATAAATGTGCATTATCCTCCCCTTCTCTACATTAAATGGTACAAACACATGCCTTACAAAGAACACTGTCGCATTAGTACACAGCTTCTACCCTCTACAGTTGCCAATCGGTTTCATGAAAAGATAGCTGCTTACCCCAAGTGTGGTGTTCTGCTTGTTGTAGCCAGCATAGTGAAGTATGCTCTCAGTAGCCATAGCCAACCCTGTGTGCTGTGATAAACCGGACACCCAGTTCTGATGCTTATTCAGGTATTCCTAGATGAAAGAAGGAAGTGTCTTTTACAGGTATATTCTTTATGGCATCAGATGCTCATTTCTGACATGGTGAGCTTAGAGAAGACATCCAGAAAGGGGATTCACTGTAAGCCCTCATTTTAGGAAAGTGAATTTCCATGAGTCTTGGAATGACATGTAAGTGATGAGTAGCTCAGCATTAGAAACAATATAACATCTGGCAGAGACAAAAGTTGAAACCGTGGAGAACACCACCAAGCCGAGATGGAACACCCACAACCAATGCAGCCTTCTACTAGGATAAGAACATCCAGCATGTGGAGACAAGTGGAACAAAGAATAAGGAATAGTGAGGCGAGGAAAAGTACTAACTACTAGTGTAGCCTGAAAATACAAGCACTGGGAACAGGACTAGAAGACGGGAACGAAGAATGAGGAACGGCAACAAGGGAAAGTAAAGCACCTTTAAGGCTGCAGCTTTAAACACAGCGGACGATAAAAAGCGGAACAGAGTGAGAGACACCAACGAGGTGAGGGAAAGTAGCAATGATGTGCTCAGATAGGATTGAAAAGGAGTGTGGGAGCCCCTGTTCTGAGTTACGAACATGGGTCAAATACACTTTTCTATTGAATTTCTTCCACTCAGGAGGGTCTACAACCATGTTTTAGCTCACTGGATATTTCTCCTCTGGAAAAGGTACAGTGAGCTAAAACATGGTTGCAGACCCTCCTTAGTGGGCAAATGGGTATTAAGAGCAGGATAATGGAGTGCTGTTCCTCACCCTTCGTTGCTCTCTTCTCCTTTTGATAGGTGTTCTTGTGCTGTTTTAAATCCTGCAAAACAGGCAATGGCTGGCAGTTTTAGAATTAATCATACCCTCTGGCACTGCTCTGGATAAACATCCAGACCATTATCCTTCAGCCTGCCAAGAGATTAAACAAAGGGGAAAGACAATATGCAAGTCAGGCTTGGTCGCACCCCAAAAGTGACAGTTCAGCCCAAACTGCTTTGTCACATCCGTTTTGCACGAGACCACAAGCAAGCCCAAACATATTTCAGCCTCTTCCTCATCAGTGAGTTGTGTCTTGGGAGTCTTGGGTTGCCAAGAGCTATGCCCGAGTTTAATATTAATTTGAAACCTTCCAGCAATCACCTCTTTTTGTTTTGCTGTTTTAAACCCATGTATGCGAAACTGGTGCTTTCTCTTGCCTTAGTGCTGCTCACACCACACTTCGTCTCTGACACTCCCAGTGAAAAGCGGGTAACCAGTGGTCTAATTCCATTTGCAGGGGAGAACACCAGAACTTTCAGCAGGAAGAGAACGAGGGGAACTAAGAGTGAAGATCAGGAAGAAGCATTGTCCAGATCAGGAATGTACTCCTCTTGATGGGCACTAACACTGTTTCAGAGAGTTCCACATAGTCACTCTGAGAGCAGTTCTTTGTGATAGTCACTTTTGTTTATCTGGAGGTTTTCATCTCCACTAAAAATAAGAAGGTGGCTTATTTTATGAAGCTTGAAGATGACATTTTACTAAGTCAAGCTAAGCGCAAAATTATAAATATGGACGATTCTCACCACTACCGGTGTTAATGTTTCTTAAGGCCACGGTTGTGCCTATTTTAAGCTATGGGGCTGAGGTATAGGGACACTTGCCGCAACCCTTTTGGGGTAGACTCGAGGGGCTCTTTCGGAGGCAGATGCTGGGTCTTCCTAACTGCATCCGGTCAGCAGTTGTGAGATATGAACTGGGCTTGACCTTGCTTTCTGCCATGGCAACCTGGAAACATCTTGGCTTATATAAAAATAGTCTAGTCCACCCTGACGCGTCACTATTTGGTGTCCTGAATCATGCAATTGAAAATTCTAGTGACATTGGCCTGTGTGAGTGGGCTATTTATGGGGATAAATTGTTTAAGTCTATTGATACTACTGTAGATATGTTGTGTGCTGCTCCAGGTAAAATTAAGAGGACATTGTGTAATATGGACTGAATTTCTACCAGCGACATTACAAAAACCTTTAAATTATATTCTAACATCAGTAAAATAGAGAGACCGCTGAACATTTTACCATGGTACCTCGTAAACTTTCCTGATACTAGATTTAGTATACATTATGTACGTGCAAGACTAAATGTGCTGCCTATGATGGAAGTGCTGGGAGCTGGCAACATATCGCCACAGTACAGAGATCATGTAGATTTTGTAGGCAGAACACAATCGTAGAAACATTTAAGCATATTTGGCGGATAAAAGACAATTGTATTTTTAACAATTGTATCAGGATGTACACTTTATTACTTCGGCGCAGCTTTGGAACAAGATTATGGGGCGACATGTGTCATTTATTTTGGCCACTGGAAAGTTGAGCATGGATATTTTTCCTGACTTTGGTTAGAACTAGTTGGGACTCTCCTTTTCTTTTTTTAAATCTATTTGAGTAAAACTCCGTTTGGTTTCATCAATGTCTTCTAATGTTCTCTACTATGTAATTGATATTGCTGTGTTTAACCATATCCTAATAACATAAAATAAAAAATAAGATAGTCACAATTGAAAGCTCTGCTGAGGCTTACTGGGCCTAAGACATTACATAACGTGGGATGAAAATAAATAGATACCTGCAGGTGTGATTTGGTGACAGACGGAGCCCACTTCATTGCTTCTTGCAGAATCATTCCACAGCGTGCAGCAAAGTCCTTCACAATGCTCTGCAGAAAAATAGATACAGCATTAGTTCCTCCTAACTAAACTTTGCCTTGCCCAGGATAGTAAAAGGGTAGGACGACACTAGCAAGGCTACAACACTAGAATTCTAATGCATAAACCTGCTGCATAGCTGCTGCACTCGCTTTGAAGCGCCTCTCCACAAAATACAGTTTTTGTTACCTTACCAACTATGTTTTTATTATCTGAAGATGCACACCAGATTTTAAAAAAACATACTAAGGACTTCTTTAACAAAACTATGAGTGGGCTGCATATTGGGAAACCTTTTTATCATATACTTCACCTGTGCGTACATTACTGTGATGTTCCAACTCCTAAATGAATATTTTTATTTTTACCATTCAAGGTCACATGTGTTTGACGCCATTCATTTGCAAATCAAATTCCTACATTACACCCTTGGCAAGAAGGCACTGTTTCCTTGATTGGTTTACAGACTTTTTCCTTCGGGAGATCGAATCGGAGACCTCATCCAGGACGCAAACCTGTTGTGCCTCCTTGAGAGGCCCTAAGCATGTCTTGTTCATAGAGTAAGTTTAGCCCAGACACAAGGGTACTATATTAGACCGCACATTGTTGATGTTTGACATATTTATATTATACTCACTTGCAATTTCAGGCACACTTTCACGCAATATATTTGGCAAGCAGGGATGAGAACTCATGTCTCAAGGTCAGCAAGTGAGCCACTAGGCCCCTGTAAATGAAGTAAATTATGGTTGAGCTGCATACGACATGATAAAAGCTCAACTTACACCAGCTCACATCAGTGTGCTGGTGCAATCTCTTTACAGCTTCTCTGTATCTTGATTCTTTGATAGCTGGGGAACCAACGTCCCTGTTGAAAACCATCATGACATAGCTTTGCCCATAACCGTACAACTGATGGGGACATATCACATTCCTTACCCACAGGGTTCTCCAACTCCAGGTCTCGAGGGCCACAGTCCGGCAGTTTTTTTGGATATCCCTCATCATTAATGTGAAAACATTTGCATATATGTAGAAGCATTGTATACAAATTTATCTCGTGAATAGTATCGCCTCAGCAATGAGTGGCATCCTGAAAATCCAACATGTTTTCTGACCTAGAGGCCTGGAGTTTGTCAACCCTTCTTCAAATATTGTTTGCAATGGAATTGTATGTCTTAGTCCTTATGCCATTGTTCATTCTTTCGATCCTGTGTGGAGGGGCTGAAAATGTCGCAAATAGAGTGCAGTGTTGCGGTATTGACACTGTACCCTCGCCCCATTCATGTCCATCAAGCCACCTTTCTTTCATGCTTAGTGTGGTTTTCTTTACATTCCTGCAACTGAGGAACCCTCTTTCAGCCAAAGTACGGTGCACCAAGCTTTGCAGAGCACTTTTAAGAATCCACAATCTATCTTTGATTTTTCCAGCTAATAATAACCTACGCATTCTGAAACTAATGTTATGGAGCTGCCCCCCAGCCAGGAGAGTGGGCGAATGGGTTTGGGGATCAATTTGTGGTCTGCAAATGTGTGCTCTGTAGGAGTGGACTATGGTGCCTTCTGCAGGCACATTGCTAAACTTCTGGCTGCAACAATTGGGATTTCTGTCCCATGCCACGATAGCCAAAGGAATATCACCCAGATGGGCAAAATCCCAGCAGGACCACCTGAGCAAGTTAGAGTGGGATTTAAGATGGTGCTCAGCCTGCTAAGCAACAAACTAAGAAAGGTGAAAAGGGTATGCGAGAGATCGGCCAACAGGGGGCGCAGGGATGAAGTAACTCCTCTGCATAGCTCCCTTCCCGCCGGGTACATAAGGGGTTTCAGCCGCCCCAGAAAGCCCCCAAGTCCCCTGTATCACATTAAGACCAGCCAGAGCAGCCGCGGGGAGACCAGCCTCCCAGGGCAGGTGGGCAAGAGCACAGTGAGGCGGGTCTAGCTACGCGAACTGGGGCATAGGCGCGGGAGCTCCTGGGCCACAAAGTCACAGGAGAAGGAAGCCGCACAACAAAGCAGCAAAGGCCCATGCGGAGAGAGGCCTGTAAGTCGGGAGTGGGAGAGGCAAAGAGACGAACACAGAGTCTTGGAGGCAGACAGACCTGTATATTGAAACCTTCCTGATAGTGCAGCAACCAAACCCAGACTAGCTGTGCGGTGGCCCCAGGCCTTACAAGTTGCTACCCAGACCGGTCTTGAGGGCCAGTGAGCTGGACAGTGGTGACATCCCGGTGACAACCCGGATCGGGCACCTGGGATCCTGGCTGAAGGTGGAGCCCCCCCTTCACTCCCCAACACCGCCCTGGGTAAGAGGACTCTGTCCACCAGAGGAACTGTTGGGAGCACAGGGCCCCCAGCAGCAGAGAAGGGTGCACATGGGGAACAGTTGTTTCACCCATTGACAAAGTCAATGAAGGGGCCTCCCTGGAGGAGCTGAGGGTGATCTCCCGGGCTGGAACCCAGGGATCCGGACGGCTGCAGACATGGAACTTAGGGAGCCACATCCACAAGCAAGAGGTCTCCTCGAACTCCACTCTGGCTGGCACAAAGCAACATCCACTGCTCCAAGAATTGGAAGTCGACCATCCAGAAGTATCAATTTGTGACACCCCCCAGATTGCATAAGAGACAGCATCTGCCCCAATCACTAATGGAGTGCGTGACGTTGATAAAAAAGGACATGGCGGCATTGCTGGACGAAATTAGGGGTTTCCGCGCTGAAATTGATCTTAAACTAGACAGCCTAGATAAGAAGGTAAACAACATGGATGACAGACTCCAAGGGCTCGGGGCCAACCAGACCACCGTTGAAATGTTGGAAACCCAAATGGACATGCGGATCTCAGAGTTAGAAAGGAGGGAAGAGTGAAAATGGACGACTTTGAAAACCGTGAGCAGCACAATTATTTACCATTTTTCAGTTCCCGGAGAAAGAGGGGGACACACAAAGACATATCATCTGGGTGATAAACATTGTCAAGAAGGTCTTCAATGGGAACAATACCACGGAGCCCACCATCGACAGGGCACATGGAGCAGGAGGGGGGGGTGCGGGGGCCTCAAACCATACACAAATCACTTTTCAGGATCTCTCATTGTTCACCCTAACCAGGTGCAGACTGAGAGCCCCTATGACTACGTGGCTCAGTTCAAAGGGAGTGTGCTATAGATGGGCTTCCCCTTTTCCCTGGCATTTGAATACGAGAGATTCATATGTAGGCTGATCAAGGAGGATGACATCAGCAGGGTCTCCACAAACTACTGGGAGAGGAGACGACAAGACCCCCCACCCTCAGAAGATGGGCGTAGGGTTTAAGGTGGAAGTGAAGTGGGGGAACTGAGGGGGTGTGGAAATGTGGTGGGCTTCTAGGGGAGTTCAGAGAGGGGTACACTAGGAAAAATAAGCCAGAGGTGGGAGGAAGTTGGTGGTCTGGCTCAGCAAAGCAATGGGCACATCACAGGGTCAGACTCTGAGTGGGGGGTGGTTGTTCTTATTTGTCTTATTACAGGGGGCACAAAGAAGTTCTGTTTGGCATGCTGCAAAGGGGCGGGAGGAAGGAGCAATACGGTGAAAGATACAGCACCATTGGGCTCAATGATGGTTAAACATGATGGGGGAGGCATTTGGAGGTATTGGAAGGGACCAAATGACTGACCTAGATTTCACCCTTAAGATGGGTTCATTGAATGCATGCGGCGTGAATTCCCCATTCAAAAGATCCTTAACAGGCCGTGAGTTAAATCGACTGAAATTGGACCTTATGTTCCTACAGGATACCAACTGGCAGAAAGGTAGAGATCAGTCTCTGAGAGAAAGGTCGATAGACGTAATCTATTATACATTCTGACCATCCAAAAAGAAGGGGGTAGCGCTTATAGTGGCCAATAGACTAGACTTAAAGACCGCAGAACTCAAGGACCCGGGAAGGAGGGGTTGGCAAGGGGGGGAGGGGTCGCTTCATATTTATCAACGGGCTCATAAAAGGGAACAAAGTGACGGTAGGGTCGGTATACTGCCCAAATGAGGGACAAGACCAATTATGGGACTCAGTAAAGAGGAATCTCTAGTTATTTGTTGAAGGCCTGCTAGTGGTGAGGGGCGACTTCAACATGGTGCTTGACCAGACAACAGACAGAAAGAATTACTCCCCAGGTAGTGTCCCAGGCACAGGTAAAGCAGTTCAACGCGTCCGACAAATTAATGAGGAGCTGGGCGTGGTGGACTCCATGATCCAATGAGGAGCGGGTGACCCCTTGTTCACCTACTATTCAAAGGTTCACAACGCATTCTCAAGAATCGACTACATCTTCCTGGAAGACAGTCTAAAAAAGAAGGTTGTGAAATCAACCACCGAGCCATACCATGGTCGGACAACTTAGTGAGGCCTGCCGTAGGGGACTGGTTGAACATGAGACGTAGAGTTAGATGGGTATGCAATGACCTCCTATTGAAAGATAGGGAGGTGGCCTTGGGAGTATATGTTTTGAGGAGCTAATTTTAATTAAACTCCTTGGAATTTACCTTTTCCAACCTTAGGTTTTATAATTCCCAGGTTGCTGGGCCAAAGGCTATCCATATTGAATCTGTTAACTGAAAAAAAACGGGGACACTTACCTGAATGTGAATGCGATTCTGCAAACAGATGACACCTGTGCCAACAGCAGAGCCACAACACTATACCCAATCAACAACCACTACTTTGTTAGTGTTTGTTCTTTAGTAGCCACTCGAATCAATACAGAATGGGCTAACCAGTACTGACTCATTTTAAATTACTTACATTTCTGTTTTCCTTTAGTAATTTAGAGGACAGAATTGCATTGACTATACCACAGAGGGAACCGTGATTGACCCTTTCTACCACTATCAAAAAGATCTTGTTTACAGTAGGACTCCCCCCTATACTATTTTAGTAGCCATTAAAATTCAGTACTTTCTCTCAACACATGTTAGTTTAATTTCACTAAATTTGTATAATATGTCCTAGATACTCCTGGAAACATTTTGTGTAAATTGGACCCGAATCTGATACTTACCGTTGAGCAAAGAACAGCTTCATCATCTAACTTTTAAGAAAAAGGAATAGGGTAAGCACATTACCTACTCTAATCATTATTAGGCTCTAAAACTTTACCACTATGATGTTTATCAAAGGAGCAGGATATGGACTGGTTATTAAAATATTCTGTCAATAGGAAACAGTCAAAAAAACATGCAACAAGTATTTAACAATGAACTAAATTGAGCTCTGGTACTTACAAATTAAATAATATTGGAATGGTAGATCTCAATACTCTCTCTCATTTGATTTGATGACAATTCTGGTCAACCTTTGATGATGTTAATTTACTCTAAAAAGAACACTTTCAATGTTATTTTTGCTTGGGTAACAATTTATTGAAATGTTGAAACAATTCAGTTTGTATCTCTAATTTAATTAAGAATATTGTTTCATTTCTCTTGACTAGATTTAAAGTTTGATTGTCATAATGAGCCCCTGAAGAAGAGAACCTTTCTCGAAACGCGTTGGGCAACCTTGTTTGGATCAATAAATCCTGAATAATTCAAAAATGAGGCTGCAAGTTGATTTTGTAAAAAATGTAGAAAATGTAAAAAATGTAGAAACTATTTTGATTACATTGTAATATCTAAAAAAAAGTGATGATCATACCACCTTATACTATATTATATTTTTGTTAAACAAAGAGTATAAATATCAAACTATTTATTTATTTATAAACATTTGGCTATATAGCCTCTGATAATGTGGAGGGGACGGGAGTTCCCCAATAGGGAACCTATCTTGTTCTCCTTGGGAGTGCTATCGTCCACAAAATAATTCTTCTGCATCAAGGATAATGGGCAAGTGGGGGTGCCAGGAGTGTGAGAGGCCTTTAAGGCGATGATTCGGGGGGCAACATATAAGGCTGGGGGCCTACAGGAAGACAGAACAGGTTAAACAGGAGATGGACCTGAGGGGAAAAGTGGAGGCCTTAAGTCCTGGGGAGTCGACAAACACAAAGACATCGTCAGGGGTTTCGGAGAAACTAAGGAAATACAAAGTCCAATTGGGGACCCTACTGATACATAAGACGGAAAAACAATTGATGTATCTTAAACAAAGATACATGGAAAAAGGGGAACGGTCGGACAAGATATTAGCCTGGAAGCTATGGGAACAGAGGAAGGCAAGAAGGGTGGCAGCAATACGTCCGGAAGGGGGTAAAAGGGTCTATGGCGATGACAGCATATTGGAAGAATTTTGCCCCCTTGGCCCCCTACCTGCAAGGCTAAAAACCTCGGGGTCATCTTCGATTCCACACTCTCCTTCTCTCCTCATATATCTGATGTCTCTAAGAAATCACACTACCAGCTGCACCTCCTCAGAGGTATTCTTCCCTTCCGCTCCTTCCCCCAGAAGCTCACTGTCTCCCGAGCCCTGGTTCTCTCAAGGCTGGACTACTGTAACAGCCTCTATCTTAATCTCCCTGCCTCCACTCTCCGCCCTCTGCAACTTATCCAGAACAGAACTGCAAGACTTATCCTTGGCCTCAAGCCCAGGGACCGTATCTCTCCAGGATTGAAATCTCTTCACTGGCTCCCAGTGGCTGCGAGGATTAAGTTCAAAACCCTCTGCATTGTCCACAAGGCCTTCTGGGGCCTGGGGCCTAAATACCTTCAACTCTCTCTTCCTAAATATCTTCCTTCACGAGCCCTTCGCTCATCCGTCTCCAACTCCCTCATGGTCAGCCGCTTCTCGAAGCAACGAGCTGGGGGTAGATCTCTCTCCGCAGCAGGGGCCTCCCTCTGGAACAGCCTTCCTGCCTCCCTGAAACTTGAGGAGAACCATCTCCGGTTCCGGAAGCACCTCAAAACCTTCCTCTTCGCTTCTGCCTTCTCTCTCCCTCTCCCCTGCTAAACCTGCTTAACTCCCCTCTGAATTCTGCACTAAACCTGCATCTGGGCCACTCTCAGCGACCTTTGTCCAGGGCCCAGCCACTCTCCACTTGCACTGCCTCCCTGGCTCCCCCTACACTGTGGGACTGTCACTGTATCCCTACAGCCCCCTTCCTAGCACTTGCTCTGCACTTACCTCGCACTTGCCACCAGCTGGCCCTTTTTATTTATTATTTATTATTTATTATTTTATTACGCTACTTACCTTGTACTGCACTTTCCCCCCCACCTCCTCCCCCTGCACTTTCCCCTTTTTCCCCCTACCTCTGCACTTGCGCGATCTGAATGACACCTGGCCTAGTAGGATCGTTTGTCTGTCTTCCCCTTGTTTCCCTCCCTCCCTGCCTCGTCGCGCCTTGAAACACTTGTGTATAGGCGCGTTACAAATACCATATCATATCATATCATCATAAGTACTATGAACACCTCTAGTCAACTGAATACAGAGGAGACGGAACACACATTGACAGATTCCTAGATAAGGTCCCTATCCCGGATGAAACACTAGAAAAAGCGGCTGCACTAGAAGCCACAGTGACCGAGGAGGAAATAATCCAAACCATAGGGAAAATGAAAGGGGGAACAGCCCCTGCTGACGATGGCTTCTCAGTGCATTTCTTCAAGACGTTTCGCTCACCCTGGCTCCATTTATGGCTAAAATGTTTAACCAGGCATTGCAGTGCTGGTTGCTTCCAGAATTGATGCTTGGGGCACTAACAGTAGTGATCCCGAAAGAAGGGAACGATCCGGCCATTTATCAATCATACCAGCCGATCTCCATGTTAAACGCCGATGTAAAGATCCTAGCGAAGGTGCTGGGAAATAGGCTTGAGCTAGTTATGCCAACACTGGTGCATGGGGATCAGGTAGGGTTTATCTCCAGGAGTCAAGGAACTGACAATATCCGAACGATGATTCATTTAATGCATTTAACCCCGGAGCAAAATTTAGATGCTTCCCTGGTCTCCATTGACTCGAAAAAAGCATTTGATCGAGTGGAATGGACCTACATGGTGAAGTTACTGCAAAAAATGGGGTTTGGCCACAACTTCCGACGTTGGATTGCGGCTCTGTATAGAGATCCAAAGGCCAAGGTACCGGTGAATGAGGTGCAGTCTCAGCTCCCTTAACACAAGGCAGGGATGTCCCATCTCACCCCTGTTATATGCACTTTCAATGGAACCGTGAGCAATAGCAATTAGGGAAAACCCAGGGATTAAGGGGATTCAATGTGGAGAGGTGAACTTTACACTGTCCCTGTTGGCGGATGACATCTTGACACCCTTCCAGAGCACCTGAGTCACATAGCCTCCTTATGACACTTATCGGGCCTCAAAATAAACGTGGCAAAATACAGTGTCAAGCCTCTCCGTCCTGCAGACAATAGCATTCAGGAAGCGGGACCCACAGGAGGGATGAGAGTAGAGCTTGACAGGATGACCTACCTGGGAATAGTAATACCTAGAGATCTGAATCAGGACTATGATGGGGCGTTGAGAAGCGACCTTTCTCGCTGACGGCCACTAACTGTCACGTTGTATTGTAGAATTACTTCTATCATGATGAATTTTCTGCCATGGTTACTGTGCTTGTTTATCTCCCTCCCATCTCTGCTCCCAGAAACCATTTTCAAAAACTTGAATGCCACGGTGTCCAAATGTGTCTAGCAAGGGAAGAGACTCAATATCAAGAGAACAGCCTTAATGCTACCTAGAGATTTCAGAGGATGTGGGTTCCTAGACTTCCAACTGAATTATAATGTGCCCAGTTGCAAATACTTTTAAAACATATGATGGATGACATGGGTACCTATTGGACATACCTGGAACACTCATTTACTCACCCCAAGAAAGTCGGAGACCTTTTATGGTCCCCGAACAAGGCTACCCCCCCTGACAAGGTAAAGACCATCCAATCCCTGAGCTTACTAGATCTCTGTGGAAGAGGGGGGGGTTCCCAATGATCAGCTATCCTCCTGGCCGACTTCAATGAGTTTAGTGTGGGGGGCACCACAGGACTTGGGCAGGTATGGGTTCCGACAAACAAAGACATGGTCTGATGGGGGTCTCGAGAGGGGGGGGCAACTCTTATCGGAGGGAATATTCTTTTCGGAGAGACAAAGATTACGAGATGGTGGCAGAAATGTTGGTGAAAGAGGTACTGAGCTTTTTTGAATACCCGTGGCTGAAGGGTAGGTTGACAGAAGCTAGTTGGAGCAACAAGCTGTTGCGACCCCTTACATCTTTTGAACAAGCTATCAATGGAGCTGGCTCTAGGAAGGGGATTCTGTCAAAACTATAGAGGGTGATGGTGACAGCATATTTAACTCGGAGACAAACTCACAAGGTGTACTGGGACACACAGACTGGGACTAACATTTCAGAAGACGCTTGGGAGAAAATCTATAGCGTTATGTTTCATTGAAATCTCTTCACCTCAACAATGGAACACAATTTCAAAATGCTCCACTGCTGGCACTTGCCTCTCGTGAAACTCTCTAAAATGTATGGCAGAGTGTCACCACTTTGCCCAAGGGAAGGTGGTCAACCTGGTTCCCTCTTTCACATCTGTTGTATTTTGCATTCACTCTAACAAATTTGAAAGTATTCTTGTAACCTCCATGTGAAAGGCGCCCATATACCTTCGGGTTGGGTGCGCTATACAAATAAACAATCATGTGGTGGGCATGCCCAAGAATTCAGGTGCACTGGGCAGAGGTCCTCAGTTGGGTAAAGGAAATAGTGGAGGTGACCCTCAGCCTGGATCCACTACAAATGTTGGGTGTTCCAAGGGGGTGGGGGGAATAGAGAAGAATTACGATTTACTAAAATGTAGGAGGCCATGTTGAGAGCGGGGAGAGTGGCAATAGCCCAGAAATGGAAGAGCATGACCATTCTGACAAAAACAGACTGGAAGAATAAGTTGTGGGACATATTCACTATTGAAAAACTGACAGCTATAGATAATGATTGGGTTGAGTCATTTCACCAGGACTGAGGGATGTTCATTTTAAAATGGCAAAGTAGTAAACCAGGTCCCTGAGCCTGGGAGTTGCCTATATCAAGGGTGAGAGGCCTGCAGGGGCACGGTTTCATTTAAACCTGGAGCACAGCAACCACCCCCTCCAACCTGCATGTTTGGGGAGGGCCTGGTGTAAGTGTTCAGACTGGAAGTCGGACCCTGGTAAAAGGAGCAAATGTACAGTTTAAATGGAAAAGAGGATGGCGTCTCGGGTCAGTCTCGACCACTCATTATTTATGAAGTGCTTAGCCAAGCGCCCAGCAGTGTGTGTGTTTCAGAAGTTAGAGAGGGCAGGAGTAAAAAATATGGTAGGAATACATTTCATTATTACATTGGTAGTTCATGATGTAGGTATTCATTAAAGAAAATGCCAATAAAAAGTAAAGTTTATAAAAAAAAAGGTTATGTGAGCGCCTGCAGTCTATACCAAAATGATCATGCCTTCCATAATCCTTAGCACTTTGATGAGGGTGTTGGGTGGAGTACGCACTCTGCCCCGTCCCCTCCTTTGCCAATTCCCACATTCTTGTTGCATGCAGTCTACAATCTACCTGGAAGATTGAATGTGAGAGAGAGACAGAGAGAAAGAGTTAGACAGGTTTTGATGGTAGTTAAAAGAGAAAGTTGGAGCTGTCTGCAAAGGCCGTAGGTAGGGATGCAGGGAGAAGAGAAGGGTAATTTACATTGGTACGCCTTTTCATGCTATTGCTAAGACTTATAGTGCTTGTTGTTTTTCATGCACAGACTTTCCCTTATCATGACTTGCTAGGCATGGTAATGCCTTGTTATCTGAGATTTGAAGTTAGGCCCCATCAATAACATGCTCACCGTTGTACGTTCTACCTATTATTAGGCCCACTGGAATTTGCTCACAAATGCCCAACTGTAATTTTGATCCTTTGTTTCCAACTGCAAATTTGGCCCGCTGTTGTTTTGCTGACGGGTTTCTAAGTATAATGTTGCCCTTTTAAACGTTTGCTCCCGGAGCTATCAGTGTGATTTCACCACCCGGTACCCAATGCAATTAGTGCCTTATGCCAATTTTGCTTCCCGATGCCCAAAGTGGCTCAATATCACACTTTGACTTTGTTGCATGCTGAACTGCTCCTAGGGACCCAGCCTGGGTTCCCTAATCTGAACTATTGTCAGGAACTGTTCTCAGCCACTCTACTTGGTAATCACCACTACGTACTCCCTATGTCTTCCACTTCTGACTGTTTCCCCACTTTCATGCAGGGGCCAATCACTACACCTCATGGTAATTCAGGACATCTCCTCACAAGTATCTTACTCAAAGGGCACTACTGCGGACAAGTCACCAATGTCACACTGGATGGATGCTCCCAATTGACCACTGGACCCCTTATGCTAATCTTCCCACATTAAAATTCGGAACCTCCATGCTCAAACACAATATGCCTATCAACTAAGCCACTCGCACACGTTAACTGAATAACCCTCCCAACAGAGATCAAACAACTGAGTGATACACTTCTTCAATGAACGTTCATGTAACAGTCCCTGCCAGCGCATCCTAGCACCACAGACACACCATGCTTCATTCTGGACACACGTGCCTCTACGCTCGCAACCCAGAACACTTAAAAGGAAAAATAAGTTAGTTGTTTGTTACTTTTTTTCTTTCTTTATACCGTGCGCCGAACCCTGAGGTAACTGGGCGCCAGAGACTTAGAGCAGGTTACAACATATTATAGACATACAAAATAATAAGAATAAGTGCACATGACTGGGTTACATGGTGGTCAAGGGGCGGGCAACGGCAGAAATACGGTGGTGAGACAAAAGGTTAGTATGTCAGACAAAGGGAGAGTTCTTGTTGGCAAACCAGGACTTAGTGTTTGCCCTGAAGGTCCAAAAGGATGGTTCAGCTCTAAGGTTCAGAGGTATAGCATTCCATTGTTTGGCAGCTAGAAGCTGGAGCCATCTGCTTTTTTAGGGAGAATTTAGGGATGGATAGACAGTGAGAATACAGCATTCTAGTTGGTCTGGCTGATATGTGTTTGTTAAACTTGTCTGCCAGGTACTTGGGGGTGTCATTAGAGAGGCATTTGTGGACAATGACTAGTGATCTAAGGGTGATTCTGTCTCGTACCGGGAGCCAGTGGGCATCTTGTCTGAAGCTGGAGATGTGAGAGTGCCGCTCTAAGGGCATTATTCTGCAACACTTGCAATTTGTTCAAGTTGCGTTCTGAAGTGCCAAGGAAGAGCGTGTTGCAGTAGTCCATTTTTTAGAGCACTAGCGCCCTGGCTAGGGTCATGCAGCTGGAAGGCGAGAGGAAGGCTTTGCAGGCATTGATGAGCTTATTTGTGTAAGCCGTGGAGGAGGCTGTGACGTTTACTTGTTTTTTGAGCGAGAGTGTGGAATCCAAATAAACCCCTAGCATTTTGATATCTTTGGCTACTGTGATTAGTTACCATATATGTTGATATTAGCGTAACGGGGGTCCAGTTTGTTTATCCGTGGTTGGGAGCCGACAAGGAGCTCAGTTTTCTTGTCTTTGAGGCATAAGCCATTTTCTGCCAACAAGCTTGGATCTCCAGGTAGAGGTTGTTAATCCGTGTGGATGTAATGTTCTTTATATGTATTCTTCTCCTGCAGATTCCTCATTTGATAGATATTCACTCCAGCTTCGCTGCTTTGGAAAAAGTGGACAGGGGGCGCAGTGGATCTTGACCCAGCCGTCGACCATCGATCTGTCTTGCTCGACATCTGGTCGTCGGCTCCAGATGTGACATCAGGCATCATATAAATACCACCTCACTACGCCCAACTACGCCCCAACTATGCCCCAACTGCAGTACCACATGCTGCATAGGAAAACAGAGAGAACAAACGGGCTAATGATCCCCTAAAATAGAATTAACTATAGACCTCCGAAGGAGGAACAATTGAACAAACACTACAAGTCGGGTTGGAAAAATCTTTGTTTCAAAGAACAGTGGCAGGAAGACAGAAAACAAACACAGAGGACCATCACCAAATCAACGTGAAAGAAAAGATGCGCGCCAACCACTGAATTTCTGAGCGCGGATGGATGGGAGGGGAAGATGTGGAATCGGCTGGAGAAGAATACATAGAAAGAACATTACGGTAAGTAATTTCTCCTTCAATGGATTGCCTTTCTCCAGCAGATTCCTCATCCGATATACCTCCAAAGAAGTAAAAATGAAGGAGGCAGCCAGAAAGTTATACCAAGACATTTTGCAGCACGGCCCCGCCAAAACACGGAACAGAAGTACAAGCCACATCAAGACTGCAGTGCTTTGCAAAGGTATGCAGGGACGACCAAGTCGCAGAGTGACAAATCTCCCAGGTAGGGACTCCCCTCTGCAATGCTGTGGATGCTGAGACTCCCCTTGACAAATGGACCCCGATAACTGCTGGTAATTCCTTCCCAGCGGACTGGTAGCATTCATCTATGTAGAAAACTATCCATCGGGATAAAGTCTGTTTGGTTATGGGCAGGCCCTTACGGGGTAAGGAAAAAACCACGAATTGCTGGTTAGCTCTCCTGAAATCAGCTGTCCTGGCGATATAATAGCTCAACGCCCTCTTCGGGTCTACACGATGTAACAGTTCCTCCTGCTTAGACGGGTGCAGAGGAGGATAGAATACCGGAAGGTAAATGGACTGCGACAGGTGAAATTCAGAGACAACCTTGGGGAAGAGGCCAGGCCTTATCCTAGTGAAACTTTCTCCCGGACAAAACGCAGGAAGTGTGGCTTACAGAATAAGGCCTGAAGTTCACTCACCCACCTAGAGGATGTAATAGCCACCAAGAAGGATGTTTTCCAAGAGAGAAGCAGTAAGGGACATGAGTGCATAGGCTCAAATGGAGCCGCCATCAGAAATCTCAGAAGGAAAGGGAGTTGGCGGAAACTTATTTACAAGGCTTCAGGAATTGTGCCGTTACCGGGATCGTAAAAAACAAAACTTGATGAAAAGCGATTGACCCTCAAGGAGTGTGAGGTGAAAGAGCGAAGAGTTAAGAGTATGGAGATACTTCAGAAGTGAACGCTGGAGATATTTTGGTCACAGACCCCAGAAGGCCTTGGGACAATTCAAAGGGTCTTGAATTTGATCCTTGCAGCCACTAATTGAGCTAATTGAGGGATTTTAGTGCTGGAGAGATCTGATTCCCTGGCCTTGAGGCCAAGGACATGTCTCGCAACCCTGTTCTGGATGAGTTGGAGAGGAGGGAGAGTAGAGGCAGGCAGATTTAAAAATAGGCTGTTACAGTAGTGAAGCCTAGAGAGGACCAGAGCTCTAGAGTCAGTGAGCTTCTGGGAGAAGGAGAGGAAAGGAAGAATACCTCTGTGGAGGTGAAGTTGGTAGTTTGACTTCTTAGAGACGTCAGATGTGAGGAGAGAAGGAGAGGGTGGAGTCGAAGATAACACTGAGGTTCTTAGCTTCGCAGGTGGGAGCAGGAAGAGGGCCAAGGGAGGCCGGCCAGAGAGTGCAGGAAAAGAGAAGAGTAGGTGTGCTGATAAGGAGGATCTCTGTCTTGCTGGCATTCAGGCAGAGATCATTGGTGGCGCACCATTCTTGAATTGCAGACAATCAGGGATGAGGGAAGGAGACGAGGCAGCAGAGGGGAGTCTGAAAACAAGGTGGGTGTCATCCGCATAGCATTGGAAGTTGGAACAGAGTGCAGCAATGTGGTGAGCGAGAGGTGCCAAGTATTGGTTGAACAACCAGGAAGAAAGGTAAGAGAGAGATAGATGACAGGAAGGACCCAAGTTAGACCTGGGAGGGTTGATCAGAGAGGAAAAAGGTCAGCCAAGCCAGAGCCTGATCAGTGATACCCAGGTTATCACGGAGCCAGTTGAGCAGGATGGCATGGTTGACCGTGTCAAAGGCAGAATCAAAGAGATGCTACTGTCCTCTTTTAGTCCTAAAGGTCCAGAGCGTACAACAGCCAGGCCTGAAGCTGTTCACACTTAAAGGTTTACTCATTAGCTAAAGAAAGAAATACCATTCCCAGACGGATTTGGAACTGAAACAGCAGGAGAGAGTATGTGGCTATAGCTGGTAAGTGCAAAAGCAGAGTCCTATTCAAAAAGAATAGGTAGCCTCAAACACAGATAAGAAGGGCTAATCACTAAACATGAAAGATAGCTGGCCAATGTCGAGGGAGAATCCTGTACAAATAGAAGGTATTATGTTAAATATAGAAATAGAGGAATAGAATCCCTGACGTAGGAATGATCGGTTTCTTGCAAAATTAGCTTACTCTGTATTTTTAAACATTTACAGAGTTAGAAGGATTTGAACCACAGCGTGAAAAACAGAATAAGATTTTTGAGAAGACAGTCATCAGTGGACCCAGGTGGGAAGTGATGGAATGCAGCAGTAGCCGGTGAGTGAGGGTGGTAAAAAGAATAACTAAACATCACCTCGCAAAAGAGATTTAGTCCCTTTATGGAAGTATTCTACCTGCATAGGTAACCATGAAACGGACTAGCCCTCTGCCTGTTTGATTCATCATCCAGTGAGGTGAACAAAAAAACTATCCAGCATAGCAGGCGGAATAAACGTTTTAATATTGAAGTTTGTCTCCCTATTCACAGTTTAAGATCCTCAAAAATCGGTGTGTATGCCAGGGGCAATCCATTAGGAGCCATAAAATGAAATCGGAAATTAACTTCCAGATTACCACTAGAAGGTTGAAATTGACACTAATGATCAATAAGGATCGGTAATTTAAAACAGTTTCTTTTGTTTCTTATTGGGATTATTTGTTGTAAAGACCACGGTAAAGAGTAGAACGCAAGGATGGAAGACCAACAGAAGAATAGTAAAACGTTTTTAAAGTCAGAGATAATGAAGCAAGTAGCTGAGGTCTGAGGCCCTACTTGACTCTGCATTCAAGGAACGCATAAAAGATAGCACTGAAGAATATTGGCAAAATAATCTGCATAGCGCTAGACACTTGAGCACAACTTGGGAAGCATATAAAGTGGTCATGAGGGGCGAGATGATTGCAGCAGTTGGGGGAGCCCAGAAATCTCTTACATCCTCGCTTGAGCGCGCAGAAAGGGACCTGAGTACGCTCGAAGGTAGGGCTGACACATCCACTGACCACTTACAAAAAATGGCCGAACTCAGACAAACCTGCCTAACTCATTGGGAATCTCTTGGTAAACTGAGTTATGCCAAGCACACAAAGAATCCATGCCCTGGGAGACAAGCCTGGGAAACTCTTAGCTTGGCTCTATAAAAGGGAGACCCCCAGGCCACCCATCTGCCACATACTCACCCCCGACGGCACGCCCGTACATACCCAACAAGAAATCAATTAGGTCTTTACTGACCTCTATCGTAACCTGTACTCCGAAGCCCTGCCCCCCTCTGATACCAGGATCGAGGACGCCCTTGACGCCATCGACCTACCTAAACTAGACCTGCAATTGGCTGAGACCCTTGATGAGCCCGTCACCCCCGACGAGGTCAGGGTGGTAATCAGATCGCTACCAGCTGTGAAAACCCCGGGTTTGGATGGCTCCCAGGGGAATTCTACAAGACCTATGAGGAAACTCTTCCCCCAATATTGGCCCATGTCTTTAATGAGGCCTTTGAGCGTGGCTGTCACAACCGCGGGTTCCTGGCGGTTGTGGAACAGGTGGAAACATGGCCACCATCAAACTGTGCCACCACGTATTCTCCCTAGACGTCGTTGACGGTCTAGTTTTTCCAAAGATGGCCGCCGCCGAGTGTATATTACCATCTTACACTCGGCGGTCCGGCGCGTTGCAACTCTTGTCTTTCCCTTGTTGCTTACGCTCCGTTGTATTTCCCTTGGCAGTGATCCGCCCCTGTTCCTTGTTTTCTCCTTTTCCCTTTCTGCCTGTTTTGCCTTCCTCGTTTACCTTCTGGCCATTCATACTAGTCTGCCTCCTTCCTGTTTTCTATGTCCAGCCAGATTCTCTTCCCTGCTCACTTCATTCGCATCTGTATCTCACCTGCCTTTGATCATTCCCTGTGTTTTCATTACCAGCTGCGCTGTTTAGCGTTTTCCCATCATTGTTCCTGGACCTCGTGTATTCACCGCTCCGGAGGAGTTTGTGCCGCAAGGCTTTTCCCCTTGCTTTGTGTTGCCTGTCGCGGAGGGGAGTCTCTGTTGATTCCAACCCGGAGTCACAGTGGCTTCCTTCCGAGGCTGGCCCTACCTACTGAAAAAGAACAAAGCCCACGTTCGTCGCACACGCAGGAAGAAGTTGGACTACTCTTTAACATCAGGTGAGGAGGAAGGGGAGCTTCGAGACGTTCTGTGTTGAAGTGGAGAGGAAGACATCACAGATAAACCTGATAACTTACCTACACAGTCTGATATCCTTGATAGTGGCATCCTCCCGGACTCCATGAACGAGGCCGTGATTATACCCTTGCTTAAACCGGGGAGGGACGGGGCAGGTTGTGGTTCTTACAGGCCCCTCTATATGCTTAATGTTGACTGTAGGATCCTCACCGCCCTGCTGGCGAATAGACTGCGCAGAGTTATCCCTCTGTTGATCCATCAGGACCAAACGGGATACGTCCCAGGGCGCTCCATCACTGAGAACCTGCGCAGGCTACATCATGTTATCTATAGCACTGAGGGAAGGCCGCAGAAACTTGCAGTGGCATCACTTGACGCCACCAAAGCTTTTGATTCGGTGAGGTGGACTGGCTGTATGCTACCATGGCCAGAATGGGGATAGGCCCTGTGTTCCTTAAGTGGACCCGGCTGGTTTACGCCAGCCCCACTGCGAGGGTACGTACCAACAAAACCTATTCCGCTAAATGGTCCCTACACAGAGGCACCCGCCAGGGGTGCCCTTTGTCCCCCATGTTATACATCCTTGCCGCTGAACCACTGGCGGCCTACCTGAGACAGGAATATGGAGAGGGTGGCATTAAGATAGACGGGGTGACCCACCTCATCGCTATGTACGCTGACGACACCCTATTGTACCTACGGGACCCTGAGCACATCCTTCCCTACATCTTGGAAACCCTGGACTGTTTCCACAAGCTCACCGGTATCCAGATCAATAGGAGCAAGTCTTGCCTTTATCCCCTCGCAGCACTCTTCACCGATGAATACAGGTCCCTGCCCCCTCTAGATCTCGAATGGCAGGCTACTTCCTTCAAATACTTGGGGATAACTATACACCGCAACCCAGCCACCGAACACATCCTTAATACCGTAAGGGCCAAAGACTCTCTCACGAAATCTATGGAGTTCTGGGGCCGGCTCCTGCTTTCGATGGCCGGGAGGGCGGGACTCCTCAAAATGGTCGCCCTTCCCCCGCCTATTACATAACTTCACTAACGTCCCCTTCAACATCCCACCCTCTTTTTTCAAAGATCTCAACCAACTCTGTAGGGGCTTCCTTTGGCAGGGAGGCAGGCACAGGGTGGCATTAGAGACCCTCCAAAGACCGTACGAGAGGGGCGGACTTAAGATCCCCAACTTTGAGCTGTACTTCCATGCCAGCCAGCTGAGACATGTCACGCAGTGGATGGAGGACGAAAGCACGACAGACACTCGCCTCCTTCAGCCGGCCCTCCGCCGGTTGTTACTCAGAGACATACTGTGGGCCGGGGAGGGTGCTACGAGTCACTGCCCTTACCTCGCCAAGCTCGGGATCCGGCTTTGGAAAAGGGCCTGCAAACTGGTCGGGTCGGACGACCCGTTCTGCCCACAGATCCCTATGGCTGCACTCCACTCATGGTCAATCACTCTTGGGGGCATGTCGAAACACGTACACAATGGGAGCCCCTCGGGTGGCCACGCTGGGGGACTTGATTCAAGAACAGGAAATACTAACTTTTTCGGAACTCTGTGAGACCACGGGCCTCCCGGCAGGACAGTTCCTGTTGCACAGGGTGGTTGTACAGGCCTTGTGCAGAAGATGGCCGGTCGCAGCTGACCTGACTGAGGAGAACGAATGCATCGAAATGATATTGAACTCCGCTGAGGGGGGCCATGAAACCTCACGAATCTACGAAGCCCTGTTATGGGGTACGACCAGGGGAGACCTCAAATGTAGAAGTAGGTGGGAAACTGAACTGGGCCTCGTCTTCGAAGACAAAGATTTGAGTGACACTTCTCATAAGAAGGTCTCCAGGAACGCCCGCTTACAGCTCATTCAACTGTATATCACCAATAGAGCGTAACTCACACCGGAAGCCATATCGAGATTCACGGGAGCTGGAACCCAGTCGTGCCCCAAATGCAGTGAACCCAGAGCGGGAATGGCTCGCATGTTCTGGGGCTGCCCAGTAAGCAGGGTGTTCTGGTCACAAGTGAAGGACCGAGTGGCTGGCGCAGACATCGTAGTTGAGGTGGACGAGCCTACGGCCTGCATCCTTGGCAAATACAGGCGAAACAGGAAGAACAAACCCCTATCCAAGCTCACTGACCTTATATACATATTACAGCCAAAAGACGTATTGCCATGGGGTGGAAAAGCCCCAGAGGTCCACATATGCCCCTATGGTGGGGTGATCTCGCGAGGTGGATCATAGCTGAAACCGCGGCATGGGAAACGGCTATTCATGTGCAAAGACTGGATTCCAGCGAGGAACTACAATGCTGGGTGGCCCCAACGGTGCCCTTGCTCCACCCTGAGGCGGATGATACGCAGCGGAGTGGAGGGAGTAGCCCGGATACGGGCACGAACTAGAGAGGAACAGTGAACTAACCGTGGTCTTGGGGGTGGGGGGGGAGGGAGAGGGTGAGGTGGGGGGGGGGGTTTGGTTTGTTTTCTTGATATGCTTAACCAATCGCCATTGATGTTTTTCTGTACTCTGTTTATTTCTTGTTATGAAACCAATAAAAATAATTAAAAAAAAAAAAAAGAGATAATGAAGCAAGTTTTGCAAAGAGGTCACGACAGAGACAAATCATTTGTCAGTCTGTTTAGAGCAAAATGAAATTCGTGGAAACTGTAGTAGTGTCCCCCTGAAGAATTATCTGAAAAATAATTTTGAATTATGAGTGAGGAATGAAACATGTTGGGAACAGAATGAAGAAAGAATGTTGAATGGGCATAAATTATGAACTAATGGTATATTGAAATACACTGGAAGGTATTATAGGTATTGAAAATAACATTGGTTTTAGTCAAAACAGTAGTACACTACGTGCAGAGAGTTCCACCAAATACATTGGAATGGTTGTAGGTAATTGAAATAACTCCAACCCCCCTTTTTTTTAAATGTATTGTACAAACATACATTTATAAAATAATTTAAAAAAAATATCCATAGTCCTTTTTGTGCTCCCCTCTTGAGGGTGAGAGCTGTTCGTTTTTCACTAAACTAAAAGAAACAAAGGACCACAAGATCACAATATAGTCTATTGTGAATCTCTCAACGTCAGCATCCTGTATTTGTCTTTCCTCAAAAACTTGTTCAAGGCCCTAAGGTGCAGAATGGGACGGAGACCTCCTCCTTTCTTGGGTACCAAGAAATACCCGGAATACCAACCCGATCCTCTCTGCTCGAGCAGTACATTTTCAACGGCACCCTTCAGCAACAGGGCTCTCGGTTCTTCCTGGCGCTCCTGAGCTCCTGTCCCGGTTGGATTGGAGGTGAGAGCGGTCTGTGTTCGGTGGTTTCCTTACAAATGGCAGACAAAAACCCAGCTGAATGAGCTACAGAGCCCAGGCATCAGAAGTAATTCTCTGCCATTGGAGCAAATGCTCCGTCAACCGTCCTCCAACCGCTCCGCTGCGAGAGGGGAAAATCAAAGCAGCTTCAGAAGCTGGGTTGCCCCACCGCTGACGCTGCCGGTTAACCTCTAGAACCCCCTCTGCCCCTTTTGGAGTGCGAGAAACACTTCTGCCCTTACCTGGCCAGTGGGAGCTGCGCTCTCCTGCCGTAAGGAGCATATCTCCTCTAGCCCGTGGCCTAGACTCAAAGCTAAACGCAGGTTTGGCCGGATGCGCAGCTAGGCCTAAGGATTCGGCAGCGATTTTGGCTTCCTTAATTTTCTCTAAGAAATTGTTGGCTTTCTGGACGAAAAGAAGATCGCCCTCGAAGGGCATGTCCAGAAGCTTGACTTGGACATTAACCAGAGGTTTTAAAGTAGGCCTGCCTTCTTAGTGTTATGGCTGATGCCATGGATTGGCCCACACAGTCAGTGATGACCAGGCCCGTTCACAGCAACTGTCTGGTCACCTCTTTCCCATCCTCCACTAGCTGTAGGAAGCCCTCGTGCATTTCTCCTTCCGGGACATACTGAGCAGCATTTTCCATTGCTGTCCAAAGACTGAAGGAGTACATGGCAAATCAGCTTGCCACATATGTAGCTTTTAGGGCCATGCTACCTGAAGTGAATGCCTTCTTCCCTAAGGCATCTACTTGTTTTGCTTCCCTGTATGGAGGCAGAGTGGATGCAGAAGATGCAGGTCTAGAAGCGACCATATTCGCCTGCATAACAAGCCCAGGGAAGGGTGAAAGGAGAGGTGTGAAGGGTCTCCTCTAGCCGGCCTGTATTTCCCAGAAATGTTTGGAGCTGACTTGAGGAATGGAACAAGGGTTTTGCCACATAATTGCTAGATGATCGTCAATGGCAGGGTTCAAAGGCATACTACGTTCAGTAGTAAGGCCTTCATCTAAAATGTCGGTAAGGTCATAAGCTTATACAGGCGCCACTGATGAGTGCAATCCCAGAGTGTCAATAACCTGTTCTACCAGAGCCCTGAATTTAGAGGTATTATGAAAATAGGGCTAGGGCTGCTGAAATTCGAGGTCTGGAGAGGTGTCCAGACCGCTGGAGTCCTGGCTGCCTTGAGCCAGTTGCAAAAGCTGATTCTGGTCTTCAAAAAAAATAGACCCCTCCAGAACCCACGTATATTGGGTCGTCATCGGCGTCATGACAGCCGAAGAAACCTGCCATGGTAACGAAAAATTCAGAACGGGGTTGCGGGTGAATGTTTTCTCGACAACAGTTGACGTTGAGGGTTTGTTTCTCTGTGCCGATATGGTGGATGTCAGTGTCGATCGCGATTGAGACGCTGTTACATCAACATCCTTGGATGCACAGGGATGTACCGGCTTCCAATGAATCTCTTTCAGCGCCGAAAGATTGATCGACGGAGATACTGTTAGTACTGTGGCACTAGAGGTGTTGGGTATTCCAAGCACTGCTCTTCTTCGCTCCAAAGCTTGCTGTGGGTGTGGGAGGGGGGGGGGAAAGGGGGTGAGGGTTTAGCCGCACGGACTGCAGCATGCTTCTTGAACATTTCAAGCATGGCGGGTGGTAGGCCCAGACAACGGCTTACCTTTATCCGTCGACGACAAGAGTCCCACCGGTGTTGACGACACCTTTTCTTCTTTTGGGACGAGGAAGAGTGGAACCGTTTCTTCTTCCGCGTGTGTTCTTTCTGAGGGGTGTTGTAAGAGGATTCAATCCAGCACTACAGCTAAGTCAATGCCTAGTCTGGGATACTGAATGGAAACCCTTATTGATATATCTTTATGTCCAGTTCATGAGTTCTGGATGACTACCCCTATATAACACCCCTCTCTTGGAATCCCCCTGACCCCACTGAGCCAAGAAGTAGTTCTGTTTTGCAAGTTTAAAAGGTTTATTTGAGAATTGAAACAATATATATATATATCACACTTTTATAATGAATTAATAATTGAATATCACACTTAATCTGAGCAGTAATCAATAATGAATAGTCTGGCACTAGCACACTTGTGAATAGGAACAGAAGAATAAGGTGGTAGAGAATGCTTTATAGAAGTTCAGATGGATGCAATGTTGAATGAAATGCAATACAGAAAATACTCAATATGATTTCAACAAAACAATGTAATCACTTTTCTCTGGCAATCCACTCCCCCCCCCCCCTTTATGCAATGCAAGGAAATGGAAGGAAAGCACACAGTTCTCAGAAATGCAATCAAATGTAATTCAGTTCACCCCAGCAAGCTTAGACTACAGAAGTTTGAAACACAGGCCCAAAATGCTTTTATATGTGCTGGCAATGAAGTGAGGAATATGCTGAAAATGGTTTTAATTCCCTTTAGGAGGTTCCGGGTGAGTGAAATATACTTGGGATGAGTTCAGGCTCACTTTAGCAAGGATCTAGGATGGTTCTTAAGAGGCAAACACATTTTTAGCAAGGAAAGAGATGACTGCTGATGGTTACACGTGGCTGGATTTTTAACCAAATCGCAAATCGCGGTAAAATTCGCTAGTGCGAGAATCGTGATTACGGCAAAAGTATACGGAGTAGCAAGTCGGTTCTAAGCTTGTTGAGAAAAGGAAAGTTAAACCAAGTTCCTAGCACAAACGGTTCCAGAGATACGGACGATTAAATAAAGATAGTTTTTCGGATTTGAAATTGTAATTTCAATTCTAGCTTGCAGCTAGAAAATGACAGGTGACAGGATCTCTAGGAGACAGTTCTACTCAAGTTAAAATAGCTTGCATTAGATGATTTTAACTAAGAGATTGGGTTCTGCACAGTTTTGGCGGATACTCACTCCTAATTTTTAGAAGGACGGGGCCTCGTCACGCTCTGGTCAGCAGGTTTTTTTCACTCGCCACGGACGGTCTCTGCACACAGCGTCTGGGTCAGCTCTACTCTGCTGGTCTGTTCTGGGTCTCTGGTTCTGATCAGGTCTGTGGGTCCGGATACAGCGGTCTCCGGTTCAGCTGGTCTCTCTCTGGATACAACACTGCTTTCTGGCAAATGGCAAGAGTTCTTGCAAAGAATTCAAACAGCTCGCCTGGCTGTGAATAGTTGCAATGATTTGAGGCCTGCTAAAGAGGGATTTAGCTTGTAGTTGACCTCTCTGCTACAAATTCTGAAGTAAAGTCTTGGTCTCTGAAGGTGGATAGATTGAAGTGTCTGTGTTGGCTCTCTGGAGGTTGATGGAGGTAAAGTATGGATTTTCCCAGCAGAGCGTCCCCCAGCAAGTGGAATTGAATCGCCCTATCTGTCCTGGCTGTCTGCTTTTATGTGTTTTGAAAGTGGGTGGAGAGGCTAGCTTTCTAGGCCCTACCCCTCTCCACTTGTCATTGGCCACTTCCTCCTCTTCCCCTTGATTGGGGGAATGAAATGAAGTGTCATCATGATGAGGTCTGTTTATGATACAGAGAACCCACCCCTGTCAACTTTACACACAATCTATATCTGATCCAAATACATACACTTCCCCGATAGACAGTTGTTTGGCATTGCATACACACATCATGCATTTACTGATGGTAGCCCCTGTTCCAATTCTGTCGTTTCTAGGAGCTTGGGTTAAAAAATGGCAACATATTTCACTTTTTGGCCGGGTTACCAATATTGGATTTGTCCCCGCATTTACACAAATATTCGCAAAGCATGTGGGCATTAGGTGGTGGAGTGTCAGATTTTTAACATACATACATTTAGAGTAATATCCTCTTTTCCGCTAAAAACCCCCCTGAACATACCACCGGGTCCTAACACGTCTTCAAATGTGCACAGAAAAATCACAAGAATAATGATATTACTTATAACATTTTCACAAGTCCGCTCTATGAATGATCCATCTTTTTAGATTTATGTTCTGGCCCCAAAGGGGTGTGGTTTCCCCCCAGCACAAGGTTGAATTTCTGTTTTTTCCAGTTCTGCCAAGCCAGCTTGCTCTCACAGGCAGTGCTCCTCCACTTTCCTTCCAGGAGGAAGCCACTTTTACGACCCCCCCCCCCAATAAAACATTTGCCTGAGTCAGGACAGGGCTTTGTTCAATTTCCTGCAGAGCCCAGGTAATTCAATCAGAGAAGTGTCATATCCCTTTTGGTGGGAACAGCAAAATGCAGCTAGGCCTGGGAAAACAGCTGTTGTGCAAGTCTCAGTTTTCCTGTCCAAATCAAACTTCCAATTTTTACGCATGCAGCTAGAATGCTGATTCTAAGTTTAAAACTATGACATTTAAACAACTGCAACCTATGTGACACTCAAAAGTAGGTCACTCATTTCTTTTAAACATTTTCGATTTTTGGTAGTTTTAAATCCAGTTTCAGTTAGGCTGCTGCAGACCTGCAGAGCTCAGCCAGTCTTGTTATGAACATCAAGTCACTTCAGAATATAACTTTACATTGTATCCACCTCTCAGTAAGTCTTTCTTTGGCCTGCTTTGGGTTCATTTATTCAGTTTTACACAAAAGTCTGGTGGTTTTAAAACGCCGGCTTTCTGATAGTGGTGAGTACTGGTAATGCAACCATTTTTGGGATTTAAGAAAATGAATTCCCCACAGTTCTAGGTTGCTTTTGGCAATCAGCATTGCCATTCCCAATGGTTTCAGGCTACTGTGTGGGTAGTCCAATGGTGGTTTTAGGCAGTGCCCTTCTGTGCCCATAACATTGGCAAAAATGGGTGGCAGCCTATTCTTCATGCATTTCCCTGGGCATTTTCTGGGAAGCTCTGGCCATCATGATGTTTTCAATGCCAGTACTGTACAGTTTTTGAGGTAGGGCTTGGATGCATGGGTAAAAACATCCCACAGTGTGCCCCTCCGTTTCAGCCTCAGAAGACTGATACGTCGACTGCGCCAGTGATTGTGAAGGCGGTCAACCCAGAGCGAGTTTTGCAGCTCGATCGCCAAAGGAGTCAGGTTGCATTTTGGCACACAATGGACACCTGTCAGGCTCATGACCCGTACTGAAGCACCAGCGACACAACTTGGTGCCACAATCAACACCGTTTGAAACCCGATACCTGAGCGACCGACACCTCAAGTCAAGGATTTTAAAAAAAAGTACAAACTTTTCAGATGAAAACGTCAAGAGAGACGAAGTTCTGTGTTCCCAAGCAGCGTGTTAGCACTTGGAAAAAAGGAACTGGGGATGATGCGTAGTGATGTGGTAGTCTGTCATGCGGCAGCCTTGCAAAATGTGGAACAGGTGGAGAATCCATTGACTTCCCATGCACATTGTTTTCCAAACGTGCATTAGCAGTCTAGTCTATTGGACCAGGCCGCTGCCTGCCTTTAATGGGAAGGAATTGCCAGCTCGGGGCATGGCAATCCTCCTCCTACCCTAGGTAATACGCTTTGTGCCATTGCTCCTGTCCCCGTTTTCCTACCTTGCCCTCATTGTTCTAGTATATTTGCCCGCTGTTATTCCCGTTTCATTGCCGCCCTCGCGGCTACCGCTATTGCAGCCTCCCCACCCACGGCTTTCCAGCTGCTGCCTGGGCTGCCCCACAGCTTCACAGTGTGTTCCCTTGCCTCCTTGCGGCTACCGCTATTGCAGCCATGACACCCGCGGCTTCTCAGCTGCTGCTTGTGCCGCCCGCAGCTTCACTTTGTGTGTCATTGCTGCCTTGCGTCTTGTTTATTTTTTGTTTGCCGCCTCCCGGCTCCCGCAGCAGTCTCATTGCCACATCGCGGCTTTATCCTTGCCTAGCCGTTAGCAGCTTAAGGGATACATCCATTTCACTTTCATTGTGTGGGCTCTGTCACACAAACGTTCCACAGAGCAGAGAGCTCAGCTGTTGGTGATTCTACTGTCTCCTCTGCTCACCTGTGTCGCTCTGCAGGTGAATCCATACTTGTTCAAATCCTCTACCTCCCCTACCGGACACTCCCTTATTCCTTCTACAATCTCTGCTACCTTTTACATCTGACAAGGAAACCACCTACTCTCCGCCAGCATATCACCTGAACCAGGGTTTTTCTGCCTCTTGGCTTTTCCCTGTGCTGGGACGGGCTCCCCGGAGTCCCCCACTGCCTGGCAAACAGCAACTTAGGCCCAGTGGCCTCCGGGGGAGCCCTCCCTTATCTCTTCCAGAAGAAAAAAAGAAAGAGGGTGGAATCAAGATGGAAGCAGAAGATGATCCAGGAACCTCAGGTGTGGACCAAGAAGAGGAAGAAACCATAGAACCTGAGATATTCATTCAACGCATGACGTCCCGTCTGGAGGAGACAACCAGATGCCAAACAAGACAGATCGATGGTCGACACCCAGGTTAAGGCCCACTACGCACCCTGTCGAAAATGTTCTGAAGCAGCAAAGCTGGAGGGAATATCTATCAGATGTGGAATCTGCGGGAGAAAGGGAATCCATTGAAACAGACCTTGAGGCAGAGCCACCAACATCAACACAAGAGCAAAGCTATCTTGTTTTTACCCTTTCTCAAAACAAACCTCACAAATAGTCCAATTGTTGCACTTCGCATGAGTGCCTAGAGACACTGCAGAAGGCAGCAATGCGTGGTCCAAACCCAGGAAAAAAACACAACTTCTAAATTTCTCTATTCTTTGAGGTTTTGCTACATACGAACAGGTGCCAAAGTGCTCTGAGTTGGTAAACAGACAATAAGATGAACAGCTTACTTACCCCTAGTAATGTTCCTTCTGATGGATATTCCTCCCACAGATTCCCGATTTATGATTTATTCTGCGTCGGCAGCACAATTTAAGAAATGTTTTGACCACCAGGGGGTGCCATGCAGCATGGCCCCTGAGAGCCCTTGATCCTCACTCTACATCGGGTCCGGATGTGAAGTCGGCATTAAAAGATTGAAGAGCAGACCAGCGTGACCTCAGTTTCTAAATATTTCCAATTTTGCTCAGTCACGTTAGGGAATTGTGTCTCTCATTCCTCAATGAAGCCGTCCAACTTGCGGGCTATCCTGGGCACTGCGGTCGAGAAACAGAGGCTTAAGAAAAGCCCATTAGATCTCTAAATTGAGGGGCTGTCTGGAAGGGAGATGAGGAATCTGTGGGAGGAATATCCATCAGAAAGAACATTTCCATAGGTAAGTAATTTGTTCTTCTAATGGATAGTGTCCTCCCAAGGATTCCTCATCTTAGGTGGACTACCATAACAGTACTCGCCCCTACAAGGAGGAGGTGGGGAAAAAGAAAGCCACTCCCATCTCAATACCCTTACAAATCATCTTGCAAAACACCTCTGCCAAATCAGGCATCCTGACTGACCCAGCTGTCCAGGCAAAAATGCCAAACGAACGTGTGGATAGAAGACCACATAGCTGCTTTGCAAATGTCTGCAGTGGGAATTCCCCTTTGTAAGGCTGCCATTCCCCAAGTTGAATAGGGCCATCAGTTGCTCTGGGAGTGATTTGTCTTTAATGATGTAGCATTCTGAACTACTATCCATCTTTAGATGGTTTGTTTTGTAATGGCTTTTCCCATCGGATGTGCAGCGTACCCGACAAGCTGATAGTCAACCCTGACCCTTTTAATTCTGGTAATATAGAAGCTCATGGCACTTTTAGTGTTCAGCCTGCAACATTTCTCATCCTCCTTCGAAGGATGAGAAGAGTGTAAAATTATCTGTAACCACTTTTGGGAGAAAGGACAGACAAACCCTAAGGGTCACCTTATCTTTGGAAAAAACAGTAAAAGGTGTTTTGGATGACAGGGCCTGGACCTTGCGCACCCTGCACGCTGATGTGATGGCAGTCAGAAAGGTTGTCTTCCAAGACAGAAGCCTTAGTCCACAAGTGTGTATGGGCTCGAAAAGTGTGGCTACCAAAAAGGTCAGCAGCAAGTTAAGGTCCCATGCCAACACCATGCAAAGTGAGGGAGGAAACTTGTAAATCAGTTATTTTTAGGAACTGAGCGACCAAACCAAACTTATTGTAAATTACCAACCCTGGTCAGGTGTCCTCTTGAAGATAGAAAGAGCTGTTAAGTACCCTTTCGCTATTGCAACCTGGAGACACTGTCTCGCAAGGTGCAACAAGGAAAGTACTTCTCGGTCCCACAGGACAAGGTACTACGAAGGATTAGAGGGCACTCGATATTGGGGGTATTGTGGAACATCTGGAGACGTGGTCCGGGGATAAGAGTGATAACAACGTGGCCCTCGCTTTTAAGTCACTTGTGGGCCCTGTGAAGGCATCATGAAGCACAGATAACTGATTCAAAATTCAAAACAAACACTTTTATTAACTTAAATGACGTTTTGAGAAGGGCAAATGTGATGCTTTAAATAGGAAAAAACTTTATGAAGAACATTGGGGTGTATTTAATGAGTTTCATACATGTATTTTGTCATTACAGGTTTTTTTTTGCTTTTACAACTTTTACAAGTTCACGGGGCAAGGTGGAAAAACACTTGGCTGACTAGCAGCTTCTTGCACGTCACTCACCTTTGTAGTTGTTAAAATGTCTGAGATGTTTGGATCCACTGGCAAATCTCTCGCGTTTTCCATGGTGCACTAGTCTCCCAATCCAACAAAATGACCCCGGTATAGCTGCACAACAGGCTCACACTCCGGCCGAACACTCGGCCAAACACTCCACCACGCTCCGCTTGTGGCAAGTGTTTTGGCAAGTTTGGCTCCTCCTCCTCAGGACAACCAGAAAAGCAAGACCTCCAATTGCTGGTGTGCGGCGCAACAAAGTCTCTCAGCGTGGCCAAACACTCGGCCAAAAACTCTGCCTTTTGCTTTACATCAGTAATGGAGTGGATAATTTAAAGGAGGGATTAATTGTTTGTCTTGTTTTGTGTTTTGTGTATTTGTATATAACGTTTTGCTTCTGTTGATTTTGTGTAATTTCACAGTAAAATGGTTTGATTATTGTTGATTGCATGTTGATAACTTTTGAATTGTTTCTGTTTTCGACTGTGTTAATTGATATTTTGATATTTATTTTCACTGATGATCTCTGTGTTGATAAGTTGTTACTGTTTGAAAAATTTAAATAAAGTATAAAAAAAAAAATGTCAGGATGGAAACAGACCCGACTTGTCAAGGAAAGTCTGAGAAACAGTTCAACTAAAGAATCCACCTGTGTCCAAAACCCATACTTGCCTTCACAACTAATCTATACACTGTGTAAGGATGTGATGTCAGCAACCAAAAGAAACAGTATGTAACAAAGTTCTGGGGCCCTTGCAGCTCGCATCTTCATTTCAGCTCCGTTGCCCAAGTATAAAACAGTTCCAGCAAAAACTCTCAAAATTACCTCTATTGAGTTCAGGATGATAAAGTTTTAACCAGTAATTTCCAAGTAACACAGTTCCACGCACAAAAGAACCTCGAGACTCTGGTCTCAAGTCAATAAACGGTTCAAGTCTCAGGGTTCCCTTCCCCAAGACTTAATTTCAGCAGAACAAAATTATGCTTTGTCTTTCCAAATTCTTTGTCACTCTTGTGCTTTCTTTTTATGGTTAGTTTTTCATGTACAAATTGTAGATGTGTTGGAATAAATTCCAAGTTATAATTAATTCTGTTTTCAATTTAATTTTCTGTTATATGCATTTTTCATGTCATTCACTTTAGAATACAGCATACACTGGTTTCACTTGGATTTAAACTATGTTTTAGAATTCAGCATCTGTTAGTTTTACTCGAATTTAAAGTTCTGTTTTACTTCTGAACTTAATATGTAACAGTTCTGCTCTTTCGTAAAGCTTTCACTCAGTTCGGCATTCAATAGATATTGAAATGAAATTATGAAATTATATTTTATTTATATTGCGCTCATACACAAGTGTTTCAGAGCGCGACCAGGCAAAGGGTGGGAACAGGGAAGAACAAAAATAACGTCTTGCTAGGCCGAGTGACATTAAGACCTTGTAAGTGCATGGGAAAGGGAAAGGGGAGAAAGTGCATGGAAGTGCGGAAGAGAGGAAAGAACAGAATAAACATTAATAAGTACAATAAATAAATAAAAGCGCTAAACAATGGTAGTGGAGCCAGCAAGTGGCAAGTGCTAGGTTAGACAGAATAGGGTATATCTGATAGTGCAGAAGAAAAATGGACAAGGGACTGTATGGGCACAGATACAGACCCCAGTGCAAGTGGTGGCCCAGTGCCAGTGCAGGAAGGTGGCAGGGTGAGCAGGTACCTGGGCCTGAAGATCAGAGGGTGGCCAGGTGCAACGGTGGTTGTACTTGTTAAGGTTTTCATTCAGTTTGGTATGCAATAGGCACTTGTGGCGCTCACAACACACTTTCCATTCAACCCATTGTGTAATATTTCTTTAATTCACTTCAAACTAAATCCCCCAGCTTTCTAAGACTTTCAAGAATGTGTTTCCTCCAACAAGCGACCACTCTGACACAAAATATTCCTCAAACAGACAAGTTCAAATGCTCACGCACCAGGTTTCTCAATTGCTAGAAACTAACTGGTCACGTTCACAGGCTTCCTAGCAGCGTGGATCATACGACCTTCTGCTCTTCACGTCAGGGGTACAAGTCCTGCCACTCAGGCACTCCTGTGGCGCCCTCATGACACAGGGGAATGAGCATCTTGACCACAGGGAAAATGGACAGACTCTCCACTAGGCTCGCTTCACAATTCTGTTCCATGGATCCCCATCACCTGGGCCAAGTTTCCATAGACCGCCTCTCTCTGCAGACCTCAGAGTTTCGGCGTGGTTTCCAATGAAAGGTCCCTGCTGCTTACACCAGCCATCATGCTGCTTCTCCTGGCGCTTGTTTTGCTGGTGGGCTGGTCTCTTTTTATACACCTGTAGCCCCTTGACAGGCTGCAAGTGTGGATGTCCAATCAGCCCTGCCTGACCACAATTAAAGTGACATGCCTGACCTTCACTGCTCTGAACAGGCAACTTCCTCGGCCCAGTACCAGAGTGATAAAATAGTTTCGTCTTCATTGCTCTTAGTTGCCTCTTGTTCATCTCAGTACTGTCAGCGTTTACATGTGGGGAAACAAGGGGAGCGGACTTACAATAACCTATAATGGTCGGGGAAGGGTTGGGCTGGTCATCAGTGGGGCAAGGGATTCTGTGTCTAACCCAAGGCCACCTTATTCTTCCTCATTCTTCGAGGTTTGTCCTTTTTCCTAATGTTATTCTGACCTAAGGGAATGGAGTGACAATATCCCACAAAGGTTTCTGGGAATAAGAATACATCATGAAATGAAAAGGGGCAATACCAAGAACCCTCCACCCAGGTGATCCTCCCTCGATTCTCCACCCCCAGGTTCAGGATCCAAAAGCGATGGCATTTCCCTGGCCACCTGTGCAGCAGATCTAAGGGAAATAGATGTAAGGACGAAATCAGTTTTCTCACAGCCCCACTGACAAGGGACAACATCCTGGAATCAGAGAGGTATCAGGGGTGGTTTGAGGCAGGTTTTGTTAGAGTGGGGCAGATGTGGGTGGGTGGGTGGTAACGGATCACGATCCAGGAGCTGGAATCATCGCTAGGCATTGGGAAGTTTCTGGTCTTCTTGTACTTACAGTTAAAGTGGGTGCTCATGGTGGAGAAGTAGAAGGAATCGGTGCAGTGGGAGTTTACTACGACGGAAAAGATATTAGATACCCAGAGAGACATGAAGGGATTGATTTCTTGGCTATATGCAGCACTGTTGGTGGCAGGGACGGACAGCACTGAAGGGATTCGTAAGAGGTGGCAAGAGGGACTTGGGTGTTGACCTGGAGAAACGCCTGTGGGAAAGGATACCGAGGAGAGCCTTGAAGACCTCTACGGCCTGCCAATATAAGATGCAGAGAGTTACATTGCTACATCGGTGGCAATATGATCTGGTACGGCTCTCTAGAATGTTCCCATCTGTATCTCTCTTCTATTGGCATGCATGTGGGAAATAGCGGATTACTGTCGTGGGGGTGCCAGAAGGTGCAGATGTTTTGGACAGTGGTCTTGGGATGCATCAAGGAGGTGGAGGGAGTGAAGCCTCGACCCTATGGAGGTCCATTTTGGTGTGGAACGGCAGGCGGCGGATTGGATGGGACGGTCGCACATGGCACGCATTCTCCTGGTGGCGACTAGAGCCTGCCTGGAAACGCAATGGAAAAGGGAGTGTCTGCCAGGGTTCGGAGATCGGTCCACCAAGGCCCACTTCTCCCAAATGGAAAAGATCACGGCAGCACTAGCTGGGGGGAGCACAGGGGTGGAAGGGGAATGGTCATGGTTTCAGGATTAATTCATGGTAAAAGAGGGATATTGGGGCCCAGTGGGAACCTGAATAGAGCTCAGGAATGGGGAGGCCACACCGGCATAGGTCAGCCAGTCATTGGGAGGTGGTTATTAAGCTCATGGAGCTGTAGAAATGAGGTTTGACCACTATGGTCTGGAGGCCTGTGTGTAATCAGTAGGATAGCGGACACGGACTACCCTTGGTTGCGTTATTTGTTCTTGTGAGGGTTAGGGGGTAGATGGAACCCAGATGGAACAGGCATTGCTGCGTTGTTGTTTTACTGATGACACAGCGTTTTGTGTTTCTTTCTACAAAAATGTATAAAAACTTTTTATTTTATTAAAAAAAGAAAAGTACTGCAGCAGTGTCACATGTTCATGGGTCCAACTCTTTAGCTCTGTACCAGCTGCAAAATGTCTTCCATCGGCAGTGATAAATAGCCTTTGTGGCTGGTCTTGTCGCCAAAAGTAGCACGTCTGTGATGTCCTCCAGAAGGTCACAGTCCCTGTACATGAGGGGACTGCCGCTGGGGTGGAGCACCTGGCATCCTCCCTGCGAGAGTAAGTCCGCTCTCTTCAGGAGGCGTCATGGAGGGCAGATGGCACCATGTCCTCCTGGCCCAATACGTGGCAATCGGGATCACTTTGCACCAAACCTCCTGAGGACATGCGGTACGATAGTTATCGATGGGAACACACGTAGCAGTGGATATTTCCAGTCCACCACGTAAGCTTCCCCCAGTGCTCTTCTATGTGAAGTAATCGCTGGAGCAGAACAGCTTGCATTTCCTGTTGGAGCTGGATGTGAACAGATCGACATGAATGGTTGCTCATAAGGTGAAGATCTCTACAAAGACTTCCAGACATAGTTCCCACTTGTGAGTGACCGACTCCTGTCTGCTCAGAGTGTCCACCACATGTTCTCCTTCCCGGGCCAGCTGAATTGCTGATATTGAGATCCATATTTGCAAAGCCCAGAATCAGGGTTGCATTTCCTCTTTGTACAGTGCTAGTGATGCGACGTCCCCTCTTTTGTTGAAGTAATGAATGGCTATTCTGTTGTCCATCATGTTCAGGAGTGTTTTCCCCTGTACTGAGAGCAAAAAGACCATCAGCAGCAGTCTGATCGCCCTCAACTCCAGAAGGTTTATGTGGAGTTTCGCCTCTGCTGAGGACTACAGTCCACTCACATTGAGTACGTTCTGGTATGCCCCCCCAGCCCTTCAGCGGGGTGTCGATCACTATTTACACATCCGGCCAGGGTTGCCAAAAGGGTTCCCCCATCAACAAAGTCTCCTTGCTGGACCACCACAGAAGATCATGTGAGATCCTGGTCAGGATGTGTAAAGTTGCATCAGTAGTGGATCTGGATCTGTCGGAATCAGGGAGGAAGGGGGACAGGCAGGGGAGCATCTGATGAAAGGTAGACAGTATCCCTCAGAAGCTATCTGTTTGATGCACATGTCCGAAGTAATGCCCTGCCATTCTTTGTAAAAGTGGGTTAGATACCTGCCCACCAGAGAGGTGTGTAAAAGTTTATTATGAAGAAATGTTTGTTCTTGTTAACGCAGATGGGACGGAAGCAATAGAGGAGGATTGATTTGCATTCCCTCCCATTCCTCTTGAAGGTTTGGGGAAAGGAAACTTCTTGGTCTGTCAGTGGTTTGGCCTCTTACTCTTATTTGGCTAAAGGATCCATACGGCTCACATTATTACCAGTATGCCCTCTTTGAACACACAAAGTAACACCGCCTTGCCCCATTGCAAATTATGTATCTCACACCTTAACACCCGGTCTCTGGTAAAGCATGGAGCTGAAGTGTCAGACTCTCTTATCACCAAAAGATGTGATGTTATGGCCATTATAGAGTCATGGCTCACTCCCAATACACCTAACGCTGCTACTCTAGCCCTTCTCCCTGGATTCACCCTGTTCAGAGCAGATCGCCTGGATTGCCGTTGCGTGGGAGTTGCTTTACTCACAGCTGATTATTTAAAAATACACCTACATTCCCACAATACTCCTGAAGGCTGTGAGCCTTCTGGTCAAGATTAAACTCCATGATAACTACTGTCTGACTGTGCTACTTATCTATCAACCACCATCCGAGACACCTGCCTTTGAGTAACAGCTCATTAACCTAATTACCAAATCACTCAAAGCCAAGTCCCCCATGATAGTTTTAGGTAAAGTTAATCAATGGGGTGATGACACCAACGATACCCATGCCGTCTCCCTGCTCGCTTCTCTAAAGCCCATTGGTTTCACGCAACATGTGGACATTCCCACACATGATGCTGGTCACACACTCGACTGGGTTCTGACTCATCAAGTGTCTATAATTGACCTGAACATTGTTCAGTGTCCCTTGTCTGACCACTACCAGATTACATTTTCTGCATGCCTAGTCCATCTGCTGTTCAGAAAGTGACTACCCAAGAAAAAGTCTTTGTTAGAAACTTTAAAAAGCTTTCCCCTCAACTCCTCTCCTCTCCTCTCACTTGTTGTGCCTTCTTTAACCCAGTCACTTGTTTAGCAACTCTGGTGACCTTGCACACCATCTCACTAACACCATTAATCACATTATTGATTCCTTTGCATCCAAGAAATCATGTTTAAAAAAACAAAAATCAAAGTCAATACCAATTCTTGGTTTCATGATTCCATCGCTGCCCTGTGGCTTGATAAATGAAATTGGAAAGAGAATGGAGAAAGGATCCTACCCCTTCTCATCTTCATACCTACAAATGCCTAGCAGCTAAATCTAAAGCAAGCTATTATATGAGCCAAATCTGAAAGCTATAATAATCGGATTGCTTCCGCTAAGTCCAGTACGCACAAACTATTTACCATCCTCAAAGAATTTGAAGGCAAAACTTAAGCAGGACCTGTCATTCAAAAGGATAATTATTGGTGTCAGCTCATTCATAATGAATTCAATCGAAAAAGCCTGGGGTATAAAAGTACCATTGACACTCGGGTCAATCAGATTTCTTCCCAGGCATCAGGCCCCTTCAAGGCCACAGATGCATCCTTACATATAACTAATGAAAATCCCTCCCAGAGGCTCTTGCACTGTAAGCCCACTTCGGAGGCTTAGATATGTGAAATCATGGGGAAAAATAAACCTACGTCGTGTATGGGTGATCTCTGTCCATCAAGACTCTTTAAGGATTCCATTGAAATACTTGAACCATGGGTGTCTCACTTGGTAAACTTGTCCTTTAAAGAAGCCAGTGTCCCCCTGCTGCTTAAGGAGCCCTGGGTTACCACGCTCATAAAGAAGAGCACTCTTGACCCTCACAACCCTAGAAACTACCAGTCAATCACTAATGCGCCGTTTATGCTTAAGATTCTTGATCGAGTAGCATACGCTCAACTTCAAGACACTAGGAGAGTAATCATCTTTTTAATCTTAAGCAGTCAGGCTTTCGGGCCAAATATGGGACCGAAACGGCACTTCTCGATCTTAGGTCTAGTGTGGCAGGCATTGTTGATCAGGTCCAGAGACTGCACAGAGAGGCACTTTGCTATTCCCTTGCCACCCAGTGGATTGCGTCGTTCCTTGGCCCCAGATATGCACGGGTAGCTGTGGATGATGCCCGTTCCCAATCGGTACCCGTCACATGTGGAGTGCCGCAGGGTTCATGCATCTCCCCTACTTTATTCAACATGTAGATTACCCTACTTCTCTCTCTCTTAGATGACCTGGGTGTTTAATTCACCAATTATGCGAATGACACCCAGGTCATCATCAAACTATCCAGAGACTATATTAAGGATACAGACCTTATTAACTGTTTTACAAATCAATTCAGGTTTAAATGGCCACAAATTCACTGGTCTTGAACGCCGATAAAACGGAACTGTTGGTTATGGCATCCGGCAATAAACTGAAAACATTCAGCCCCGACTATAATGTTTTCACCATTGCAGACATTCAAATCAAAGTCGTGAGGTCTGTAAAGGCTTTGGGCATTACACTGGATGCTGAACTTTCTATGAAGCTGCATGCTGTCCCAAGTCAAGGCCTCTTATAGATATGTGTCCAAACTTTTAAATGACATCCGGCCCTATATTTCTCTAGAAAATAGTGCACTCCTTGCTACAGCACTTATCAACTCGCATCTTGACTATGGCAATAGCCTCTTGGCAGGTACCGCTATTGGTAACCTGCGCTCGTTGCAGGTTAGTCAAAACAATGCAGTCAGAGCCGTATTCTGTCAATCTTGTAGCGATCACGTCACAATGGCAAAACAGAAACTTCACTGGCTCCCTGTGAGACAGCGTATCACACACAAAGTGCTTACTCTCATCCACAAGTGCCGTCGTGCCAATGCCCCTCAGTATCTTTCTGGCCGACTATCCGCCTGTAGAATAACTCGTACTCTACGTTCCACGGACCCCAGTAAAATCATGCAACCTAGATTCAAACTCTCAGGCTTTGGTGGAACCAGATTCGACATGCAAGCCCCTAAGGCCTGGAACAAACTTCTGTCTCAGCTGAGGCAGGTAAAGTCTATTGCAGATATCAAGAAGGGAGTCAAAACCCACTTGTTTAACATTGACCCTGATTAAACTGTTTACTAACAAATAACCGAGGGGTAACCCAGCCCTCCCTCCATCGACCAGGCATAACCTTTCCTATCGGACTGCCCTCTAGTTTGTGGTGTTCGTTGTGTCCACGTTGATTGTGCACCCATGGGGTTATTTAGCGCGTTAGAAAAACTAAATCAAATCAACTCATGTTAGGCAGAAACCTGTGCAGTTCCCTTAGGGACCACTGCAAAAGATTTAAGACTACAGGTGTTTGGCAGTAAACTCACAGATTCACTTGGTAGCTGTAGCTGAGCAGTCAGACTTCCCTCAAGAAGAGTTAGGCAGTATATAGAGTATACAAAATAGGTACAGAGATACAGTAGCACAAGCAAACACTGACCAGAGCTTTGGTGTAAAAGTATATAGTTATTTATTTAAAGACACACTTGTAGATTACATTAGCACAAAGAGAAAAGTAAATTCAGCACACAGTCACTATTAGATATACAACCCTAATTACTTATTAGACAAATCTTAATGAGAAACACCACTTATTTTCAGACAGAGGTGAGCGCTTAACATAAGATGCCACTCTAATAGGTTATTAAAAAAGGGAGGGAAAAAGGCAGAGTTATGGAAGCACACACATTTCAATACTTTTAAAAGAACGACAGTAAGGCAGGATAGGCAGAGTTCTACTGGAGAGCAAGGAAGTCAATTGCAAGGCCCACTCTTGGAGAGAACAAGCAGAAGGGGTCCAGGTTCACACAGTGAGGTTATGCCCAAAGAGTCTTGTAGATAGTTTGCACACAAAAGATGAAATTAAAGTCAGGAAAAGTTAGCTAGGTTGTCCCAGGCCAGACCAGGTTAGAAAGTCGAGGCTTTACTGTCACCCCGAACGATCTGTCGCAAGGAAAGCCAGGCGGGACACAGTACCTTAAGTGTGAAGGAAGCTCCAGCGGGGGCAGTTGTTTCTGGCAGCGGGTGCAAGACGGTGTTTCGTCCAGAGGAAGAGGAGGTCTCGCCGTGGAGGAATGATGAAGGTCATTGCAGTGCCAGGGAAGAAACCAGCCGTGGAGTTGTTCGGTTAAAAGGTACTACCCTTCTCTTCGCGATAGTGGTAAGCCGTGGTATTCCGGTCCCGGGGTGCTTGGCACGGGCAAGGCAGCCACAAGATGCTCCAGGAAGGTGAAAAGAAGGCAAAACTGGTTATCCCCACCAGTCAAAGGAAGAAGACTCTCCGGACTGGAGATCTCCTCTGTCGTCGGGAAAAGTGGTGAGACAGTTCAGCTGGGCTCCACCGGTGGTGTCGTCGTTGCAGGTCGTCTCACTTTCTAACTCCTCAGATTCTTAGGTCCTGTGGCGACTTCTGAAGTTCCAGTCCCCAAAGCCCTGCTTTTATGCAGCAAACCCCCATTCATTCAGCCTAGCTGTCAATCAAACATGCTAAGTGGTGAGCCGGCCGGCTGGCTCACCACTTGGGCCAATCACACAAGAATGCGGCTTGAGTTGCCAAGGCAACTCAGTCCAGGGTGCCTAAACCCCCTCCCACACAGAGTGGCACCACTTTTGGAGGCTTCTGTGGAGAAGCCCGCCAAAAAGTTGAACAAAGGGCTCGACTTGGGTTGGAGTCACAGAAGAGAACACAAACGCCATTTTAGAATTGAGTTCTGGCAAAAAATATCAACCGGTGAATTAATATTAAATAAATAAACCGGCGGTATGTTCGAGGCTATAGGAATTAAATAATTAAAGTTGGTAGCCTCGAACAATGGGAAAATCCAATAGAGATATATTCGCGGTCGAATATAAAAAGTAGTATCCACTGCCACCAGCCAAAACTCAATCAGGGGGGACGGAGACATGCCCCCTCGAACAACAGACCCCGGGGCAATCGAATTGCCACGACCAGTACGTCCACAATATAATGGTTTGTACTGGTTTCTGTTCATAATTTGAGACTAGTAAAGCCAATGGTGACTTTACATGCCCTCGGAGACAGTAGTCAGTCCCAGGGTATGGAGTCTATGTTTGGGGGTCGCTACGACACCCCTGGGTTACGGCACGGAGGGTGCGGTGTAACCCACATCAAAAACACAGCAGACCATATGGAGTAAAAGACGCCATAGCCCATAAAACGCATGGAAAGACAAAGGAACACCTCAAATCATGTCTAAGAGTGGAAGTAAAAGAGTCTCACTCTTAGCAGGAGAAAAAAAATAAACCCCAAAAATCCAGCAAAGCTTCTGGGGGACACACTAGGTTTGGGAAATTAGTCTTTACAGAGAATTCTCCCTAACAACTCATAACGAAAGGACCTTTTCCAAGCTGGAGCCGGAGTCTGAGATGGTTGCTGATGGATAGCTGCACTCAAGGACTTTGCAGCTGCCTTGGAGTATTGCAGCTTCTCTAAGCTGCTGTCCACCTTGGCACCAAAGAGGATTTGGCCATTGAAGGGCCTGTCCAGTAATTTGGCTTGGACAGCAGCTACAAAACCAGACTTCCTCAATACTGCACTTGTACCCATCACTCTACCCAGATAATAAGAGGCGTCAAAGCCAGATTGCAAAGCTTGGCACATTGCCTCTATACCATCCACTCTAAAATTGAGGAAACCATCCCTCTTCTTCCCCTCAGAGATGTCCTCAGCAGCCTGCTCAATTACTAACCAGAAGGGACGAGCATACTTGGCCAGGGAGCAGGAAAAGTTCACAGGCTTGAGGGCCATGCTCCCTGAAGCAAAGATTTTCTTGGCCCAGACACCCACATTATTGTCGTCTCTATCCATCAGAAAAGATGTGTAAGCCGATCTGGACCCTGAAGCGGCAGCTTGGACAACCAAGCTCTCTAGCCAAGGGGGGTTGGCTAAGAAGTCAACGTCAGAAGATGCAGACATGTACTTCTTGGGTAGATTGACCCTTACAGCTGGTACTGAGAAGGGATTCTGCCAAAGCACCAAAAAGGGGTTCTTTCAAGGCTGCATGAAATGGAAGGTCAGGCTCCTTCCACTACACGGGTAGTATAGCTCAGTGGCAACACGCTCGTCTTGGAAGCAAGATGATGCTGACCAACATAGGTTCGAATCCCGGGTCCTCTTCGGTATTAAGCGAGTTATAAGTAACCAATTATAATAATAATGATCATTCTCTGGACCTTTGTCAAGAATGTCAATATTTAGTAACCATCTTGGTAGGGGGTCCTCACCCTAAAGCCTCAGACTGCACCGACGACAGACCTGTAAGCTGCGTTGGGGTGAGCATAAGTGTCTTGTGGGTACAAATCACTCTCAGGGGAAGTGCACATCCTACTTGCCCCTTGGAGATCAGTACCAGGTCCTTGAACATGGCCTCCTCTAAGAAAAACTCCTCTGGACTGTTATAAAATCTCATGGGCTCAAGAACAGAAGGGATCTCTTCCCCCTCATCATCATAAATCCTTTCAAACAAAGATATAAAGTCACTCCTCAAACTTGGTGCATAACGCAACACCAATGTGTCATCGAAATGTTCATGCCGAATGGCCTTCTGAACAGGGTATGTAAAGTCGCGGTGGGCTTTGCCTTAGACAATGAGGGATTTGCAGGTCTGACAAATGTCGTACTTGGGCCTTACCGGCATACTTCAAGAGTCTTGAGGGAATCGTATCAGTACTGATACCACATAAGGTCGTTTGGAACAAAAACTGCACCTTTGCACATTAAAAATATGCTGACCCCCATTACTATGACTAAGGGAAGCAGGGGCTGCAGGGTTGTCCCCCACTCCTCTTAGTCGTGGCAATGGGGTTCGTGGGTTGTGGGGTTGTGGGGGTGTCCCCCAGTTCCTTTAAATGGAGAGTGGGGGAAAAGAAAGTTTAAATGGAGAAAAAAAAGAAAGGAAAAAGGGCCCCTGCGGCACCAACGCCGAACCACGTAGGTGGGTGGGAAATGACGCTGCAGGGATCGAGGGAAGTTGGAGGCACACTTCTGTGTGTGCCGCCATTAAAGTAAGTGGTTAGGGGGGCAGTGGGGTAGGGGGATGCAGCCACAGTGGTTTATCTGATCACTGCACCGCGCGGTAATGGTCAGCAACATTTTTGTCGGCGGAACTACAGGCGGTGCAGTGATCACATAGATTGCTTTTGTGGAGTTCCCGTCGGCTTTACTTCGTTCTGTGGGCTCTGGTCCTTTCCTGGCATTCGACTCGGAGAAGGTCGATGTGGCTGCTATCTCAAAAACATCCATTATTTAGTCCCTAAACTGTTCCCACTTCTCCATAGAGTCGAATGTAGATGGGAACCTTTACAGTCTATCCAGAGGAGTCCGACGAAGAGTACCTACTTCTCTTATTTTTCTTTGAAGAGGAAGAAAATGAATTATGGGAATCACGCTGGGAGTGCACCCGCCTGTGCTTCTGCGACTTTCTTTTCTCCGAATGTCGCTTGGTGGACTTGACCTCCTTTTTCTCAAATGGACGAATCTTCAAGTGCGTGATACTCGAAGACTTGGATGAAGATCATCAGAGTTTTCGTTTTGAGTGCCTCTCCTTCAAGGCCTCCAGCATCATAGGCTGACATGAGCCACAATCAGCCGTCTCGTGATCAATGCCAAGACACCACAATTACATTATGTGAGGATTGTTAAGTGACATTTTACCATGACAATCCTTACAGCACTTGAAACCCAAAGGCTTCGGTGTTGACAGAGTGTTGAATTATATCGAATGAATCAGGAAAAAGACAAGTTTTACTGAGGTTTAAGGTATTACGAATGTTGCATGCATAAAATAGGACCTGAGGTCATGGGGCATGGTGCAACCTATTTACAAATCCACATCACATCCAGAATTGATATCGCCGAGTGTCGAGGGCTGTCCGATGCTGCACAGCGCCCCCCCTGGTGGTCAACAAATATCCAAAGACATGCTGCTGCTGCAGAATACATCTAAGATCAGGATTCTGCGCGAAGATACTATCAATTAGAAGTGTGAGGTTGAATGTCCTAAACTGTACCTGGCGAGAGGTCTTCAACTTTTTGAAGATTGTTTTGCCAATAGTTTTTCCTAATGAGCTCTAATCTAAGGCTGCACCAGGGATGAGACTCTGCGTTGTTCTCCCTGAAAGGTCCTAAAACTCTCAGGGTTAGGATATGCCAAAGACACCCGGTTCCCTCTGTAACTAGCTTCTCAAGGCTATCTGTGTGGGCTCCACTGGTTGATAGCAGACATACCTGTTCATAATTCAAGAAAGAAGTAGTCTAATGGAGCCCAGGGCTGCTATATAGGAAGCCTGTGTTAAAATGCAGGGCCACGTCACAATACTAAACGTTGCTCCACGTGAAGGAATGAGACTTATTTTGCCATACATGTCCATGGCTTCTGCCTGCCTTGGAAGGATGAGGATTCACAATCGCAAGGGTAAGGGCTACAGAGCCATGGCCAGATCTGACCAGATTCCCAAATAGTTTCTAGATTCTTATAAGAAATATACACATCTTGAGTGAAAGCCCGGGAAGAAGCCAGAGAAAGTTTAAACGTGGTAGCTATGATGAACTCCCTTGTCAGAGGATGCTTGATAGGACTAGGGGGAGGCATGGAGAATGGGAGCCAGCACCCACTCACTGATGCAGCACAAGGCAAGCAGAATCCCACTGGGGTCAAACCCTCCCCTCTACCCGCCCTTTGAGGACAAGAGATTCCCAGAAAGGGATATCAGTTATCCTCAAGATTCCAATATCTTTGTCGGCTACATGGGAGTTAAAATGTATCGTGGCTTACAACTTCCTGTAATAATGGGTCGTATGGCTTTTGACCCTTAGTATGTACTGTACTTGCCTTGAATGTGGGCACAGTGGAATGTCCCACCCCTAAGAGAGGGAGAGATAAAGAGCCAATCCAACTTAGAAACAAGGTGAAGAGAAACTCACAGATCTGGAGGAGCGAGAGGACCTTCTCCTGGGAGGTGTGACAAATCCCAGGGTATCATACATGCTTCCCTGGGGGGAGCCCCTTCCCATGAAGCCAGGGAGGTGAGGCTGCTACCCTGCAAGTCCTCCTGGGGGTGGTACACAGCGGGTGGATCTCATGGGAGGGAAATCCCCTTGTGGAACTGGGGGCTATTATCAGATCAGGGAAGAATTATCCCGAACATCTCATACCCATACCTTCCCTCATCTCCCTACCCAATAAAGGGTAACATGATGCCACACTCTCCCATGTACCTATGTAAGGTAGAGCATCACAATACAGAGATGAGGAGGAAGAGAGACTCCTTGTATGAATCTTGCTAAAGTACAGAGATGAAGAATATTCCAAACAATCCAGTGGCGAGAAATAATATTAGAACTGGGACGAAGAAGAGGAGCAGAACCAACACCAGCAGTCTAGTCAATACAATCAGTATGCTGCTGATACATTAAAAGTGAAGAAGGACTGAAGAGTTTGTTCAACCCTCCCTCGAGGAGCTGTAAGCAGGCAGGCAGATCGGAGAAGGGAGACCGGAGAAACCAGGACAGGAATAGAGAAACAGAAGTCTCTGGAGAGGGTCAGAGGAAGAAGGATACCTCCCCTGCCGGAAACCGACCACAGAGGTCTGCCCAAGAGAAGCAGCAAGCAGCAGCTTGGGCTGGGGCAGACAACATGGAGAACACAGGGCGTTCGAGATCAACTCCTGGAGCCGGCTGGAGCCAGAAAGGAAGCTTCCTGAAGGTAGGTGCTAGCTGGTGGCAAGGGAGGACCGATCTGGGAACCCCCTAAGATGGTTAAAAGGACCCTGAAGTTTAAAAACTGGGAAGCAAGCCTATAGGAGAGTTTAAAGGAACACCTATATTTGAAGTAGAGGTCTGCGACGCTAAGGGCAATAAAGGAGAAATTACTCACCGTAATGATCTTTCTATAGATTCTTCTCCCGCAGATTCCTCATCTTGATAGATATCAATCATACAGCTCTGCTGCTCAGAAAATCCTCGACAGGGGGCGTAGTGGACCTCGACTCGGCTGTAGATCATCGATCCGTCTTGCGCGGTGGTCAATCGTCTGCTCCAGAACTGACGTTAGGCACCATTTATGTATACCACGTCACTACGCCCCATGCTTCAGTTCCACCCAATTTTTACCATGCTCAAACCTGCATAGGAAAATGGAAGGAGGCTAATGAGCCTTAAAAAGCAACCATGGAATAGAAACCAAGTGGTTGAAAACATTCCAAACAGAAACATTTTTTTCTTTTTTTATTTAGTAACTGAGATGAGAAATCTGCAGGAGAAGAATCCATAGAAAGATCATTACAGTGAGTAATTTCTCATTCAATGGATTGCTTTTCTCCTGCACATTCCTCATCTTGATCGACTTCCCACGCAGTAAGCTAAAGGAGGAGGGCAGAAAGGATTATACAAGCAGGTTCTGCAGAACCACTCTGCACATGGGACTGATGCACGTTTTGGCAATGTCCAAAGCACAATGCTTTGTAAAAGTATTTAATGAAGACCACGTGGCAGCACAGCAAATATCCCGAACAGGGACCCCCCCTTTGAAGGGCCGTGGAAGCAGAGACTCCACTGGTGGAATGAACCCTGACTCCCGGCGGGACTTCCTTTTCCCGCTGACTGGTAGCACTCAGAGATGCATAAAATGATCCAGCGTAAGATGGTTTGTTTAGTGATCGGAAGACTCTTGCAGGAAAGAGAATGGGCGACAAACAACTGGTCCGTCTTCCTGAACTCCGCTGTGCGGGCCACATAAAAAGGCTCTTTTCGGGTCGAGACGTTGAAAGCGATCTTCCTCCTTTGAGGGGAGAGCAGGAGGGTAGAACACGGGCAAGTCAATAGACTGTGAAAGGTGGAATTCTGAAAAAACCCTCGGAAGGAACTCTGGTCTAACCTTAAGAGGCGCCTTCTCTCTGAAGAAAGGCAAAATGGGGGGCTTGCAGCATAAGGCCTGCAGCTCCCTAACCCTCCTGGCCGATGTGATGGCAAGCAAAAAGGGACAGCAACCTAAGTGTACAAGAATGCATAGGCTCAAACGGAGCCGCCATAAGAAAGGTCAGTACTAGTTTAAGGTCCCAATCCGGAACAGCAAAGGGAGTTGGCGAAAACGTGTTGAGAAGGCCCTTCAGGAATTGAGTCATGAACGGTATGGTGAAAAAAGAACCTTGATCCGGGGACTTTTTAAACACAGAAAGGGCTGCCAAATACCCTTTGACCATTGTAACCTGAAGGCCTGCGGAGGCTAGCGAAATAAGGAACTCCATCACCATTTCTGGTGGGGCAAGAGATGGGATCAGCCTTGCGCTCCCTACACCATGCCTAAAATCATCTCCACCTGCACGCATACAAAGATCTTGTAGACTGTCTGCGTGCAGCCAGCAACACCTCAAGAACTTCCTTGGAGAGATCCCAGTCATCATACCTCATCTGCTCAAGAGCCACACATGAGTGAATCCGGGTTCGGGTGCAGTATTAGACCCTTCGAATGGGTGAGGAGATTCGACTGCCGAGGCAACCGGTTAGATGGACAGATCCAAGAAGTCGTTGTACCACGTCCTCCTCGCCCAATCTTGGTTGATCAAGATCATGGTTGCTCAAAACCTCTTCAACCTCCTGAGAATCTGCAGAATGACGGGGATCAGAGGGAACATGTAATGGAGAGTAAATGTCCAATCCACCAGAAACACATCCCCCCCCACCCCCCAAGTGCACCGTTCACTGGGAATTCCCTCAAGCAAAACTGTTCACACTTCCTGTTGGCTTCTGTGGCAAACAGATCCACTGCTGGGGTACCCCAGAGAGCGAAGACCACTTCCAGGACTTCCTGGCACACTTCCCACTCGTGTGAGACCGTGCTCTGCCTGCTCAGAGCATCTGCCAAGCTGTTCTCTGCCCCTGCCAGATGAACCGCGAGACAGAGATCTGATTCTCTAGCAACCAGAACCACAATTGCAACATTTATGTGCAGAGGGGACGGGAATGCACTCCACCCTGCTTGTTCAAGTAGTGCATGGCCACTGTGTTGTCTGTCAGAAACAGGACATGCTTCCCCTTGAGCGATGGGGCGAAGGCCTTCAGGGCTAGCCTGATGGCTCGCAACTCCAGCCTGTTGATATGCCACCTGGCTTCTGATGCAGACCAAAGGTCGCTCACTTGCAAATCCTCGCAGTGAGCGCCCCAACCCTCCAAGGAGACCCTGAAAGGATCTGTGAGAGCTCCCAGATACTGAGACCACAAGGAGCCACTGAAGGGATCTCATGCGCAGTCTGGCCTCTGGCACCAGGAAAATGCATAAAGCCCAAAAGGCGGAGAAAGGAAGCCGCCGGTAAGGTGGAGAGGTTCCAGAACATCTGGACCATCTGCTGTATATTGTCAGCTCTTTCCTCGGGAGGGAAGGCCTTCCCTGCCCCAGTGTCTAGGACTGCCCTGATGAACTGGAGCCTTTGGACCGGTGTCATGTGGGACTTCTTTAAGTTCAGGGAGAAGCCCAGCCTGTGCTTTAGCAGACCAGTGTCTTCCAGGTGAGACAAAACTTGTCCCGCTGACTTCCCCGGATCAGTCATCCAGGTACGGGAATACATGGACCCCGGATCTCCTGAGGTGAGCCGCGACTACCGTCATGAGCTTGGTGAAGACCCTTGCAGCGGAGGTCAACCCAAAGGGCAGCACTTTGAACTGATAGTGCTTGTCCCCAATGAGGAACCGCAGGAATTTTCTGTGCTTCTGATGTATTGGCACATCGAAATAGGCATCCTGCAGGTCTATGGACACCAGCCAGTCCTGAAGCTCAAGAGCGTGGTGAATTTCTCTCAACGTCACCATCCTGAATCTGTCTTTTCTTACAAACTTGTTTAGAGCCCTGAGGTCCAGAATGGGATGGAGACCTCCTATTTTGGGTACCAGGAAATACTGGGAATACCAGCTTGACCCGCTCTGATTGGTAAGTACCTCTTCCACGGCACCCTTCGACAACAGGGCTCAGTTCTTCTTGGAGATCCTGTCCCGATTGGATCGGAGGTGGTGGGGGTCTGTCCAGAGGCATTCTTAAGAAGGGCAGACAATAACCCCACTGTACGAGCTGAAGAGCCCAGGCATCGGAAGTATTTCCTGCCCCTGGGACCAATTCAGTGTCAACCGTCCGCCCACCAGTAAGTTGTGGGAGGGGGAATCAAAGCCGCTTAGGGGGCTGAGTCGTACCTGCCACTGTCGCGGCCTGCAGGCCCTTAGAAGCCCCTTTGCCCCATCCGGAGCACGAGAAACGCTTCTGCCCTTGCCTGGCCGTGGGAGCTGCGCTTTCCAGTCGTGAGCATTTATCGCATGTAGCCCCTTTCCCTTGAGGCGAAGCTGAAGGCAGGCTTGGCCGGCTGCACAATCAGGCCTAAAGATTTAGCAGCGATTTTGGATTCCTTCCATTTCTCCAAGGAAAAATCAGCCCTTTGACTCAACAGGGATTCACCCATGTCGAGCAATTTAGCCTGGACATTTGGTGAAAAGCCTGAAGATTTTGAGTAGGCCCACCCCCTAAGCGTTACTGTTGATGCCATAGATCGGGCCACAGAGTCGGCAATGTCCAGGCCCATTCGGAGCGACTGCCTGGCCACCTCTTTCCCATCCTCCACCAGCTGTAGGAAGCCCTTGCGCATTTCCCCTTCAGGGACATACTGCGCAGCATTCTCCACTGCTGTCCAAAGACCAAATTAATATTTTGCAAAGCCATTAGCCAAATTTGTAGCTTTAAGGGCCATACTGCCTGAAGTAAAAGTCTTTTTGGCCAAGGCATCAACCTTCTTCGCTTCCCTGACGGGTGGTAGAGTGGAAGTTGAAGAAGCTGGTGTGGAGGAGACTGTAGTAGCTTGCATAACAAGCCCTTTCAGAGCCACCTTTTTGCTGGCGTTCCGAGTTGGATCGTATTTGGGGGCTTTGTATGCCGATTTAAACTTGTGCGCACAAGCGTGTAAATACAACTTCTGCTGCAGTGTGCGTACTTCTGGTCAGTTGGGCCTTCAATACCAATGGCCATTTTCATTCTTCATAATGGAGGCCATCTTTGCTCGTTCTCCAGGCACTGGAGGGCCTCACCACCCTCAAACACTGCAGCTGCAGTGATTGGCCCACTTCTCCATCAAAGGGCCAATTGAAGAACCGGCTGGCGTTAGCTGGCTCACCCCAAATCCCAAACTAAGTCCCATGTCCTCTGGGGCGAGGAGGGCTCTGTGGGAGCCAGCATCTCCTCCTCTGAAGCATCTCGACCATTGGTATGTTTTCCTTTTCTGCACCGTCCATTTCGTCATACATTGTGCGCTCTGGACATTCAAATTTGATATGATTTACCCCTCTTCGCCCCCAATGCATTCCGCTGCTCTGTTCTACCGATGCCTCTTGTCCTGTTCTCTGTTCCTTCCCTTCTCCTCCCCCTCCCCCTCTTTCCCTCATTTTTTGTCAATGCTCTTACAGTATCTAAAATGTCATCAGGCCAAGTACGATAGTTTTCTCTTTACTCATTCTCAATGTCTCAAGGCCTTGTAAGAATGTCCATTGTATTTTACCATTGCTTCCTCCCCTGCCTTTAGCGCTTTGAAACACTTTCTGTGTATAGGTCCTTTACAAATAACCAATAAAATAAATAAAGGGCGAGATGAGAGAAATGAAGGGTCCCCTCTAGCCGGTATATACTTACCGGATATGGTGGAACTAACTGGGGGAATAGAACAAGCTTGCTGCCACAGAGCAGTCAGGGGGTCAGCAATTGCAGGGTTTAGAGGCATGTTGCGCTCCGTCACCTGACCTTCATCACAAATATCATTGAGGTCGTACCCCTGCACTGGCACTGCTGAGGATTGCAATCCTAAGGTGTCAATGACCATGTCTACCAAAGCTCTGAATGTGGAATAGTTATGAATATATGGCTGGCTTTGTTGAAAATCCAGATCCGGCAAGGTATCCAAACTACTGGCCCCATGAAGGCCCCGAGCTAGCTCCAGTAGCTGATTATGGTCAAAGTAGTCGACACCACCCGTACCCATATAATCAGGATCGACGTCCCCCAGGTCTCCCATGTCATCAGTGCCGAAAATGCTTGACATGGCACCGAAAAAAATCAGACTGGGAAAGCAGAATGTAAGACTTTGACAACTGTCACACTCGCAAGGATCACCACCTGCAGAAAAGAGGTACGCAGACGCTCCGGGGAACCATGAGAGGGCAAACCCAACCCAATCCCAAGGCATGGTGAAAGAAGCCAAATCCCACGGCGTGGTGCAAGACCCGAGACCCTAGGTTTGGGTGAGAGAAACCAAACCCCAAGCCGGGGTGAGCAAAAATAAAAAGCCGTGACGGGGTGGGTGACATGAGGCCCCAAGGCAAGTGAGTGCTACGAGACTGTAACGTGGTGTGAGGAATCCAAGGGCGTCCTCACTTCTTTTCCCAATATATCCTCCTCCCAGGTGGCCATGGAAAAGCCGTCGCTATCAGATACTGACCCTGGGGGGTGGATATGTGAGGGAGGATCATCTGAGTGAAGGAGACTTGGGGAGTGGGGATGAGGCACCCATGGATGAGACACTGTATACCCCCTAACCACTTTTATAACAAGTCAGATATCGCCCAGGCCTTTGAAGGGTATTACCAGTCCCTTCCATGTACATTATCTCCCAGTAAACACCGGACAGGTACTGGGACGAGGAACACACACACACACACACACACACACACACACACACACACACACACACTTGGGGAAGAGGAATGCGGTGTACCAAGATTGTTTAATGAATGAACATTGCTACACCTGAAGCCGAGGGAATGCAATAAATAGCCTGCTCAGGTGAGGCCAATATAATCATCCGTGGAACGCTTGCGGAAGAAGCTGGGGGTGAGGCCAGAGAGATGTGTGCCAAAAGTGCCTACGAGCTGCAGAGTCGGTGAAGTGGAAGCTGATCATGGCGGGAGCATTTGAGAGGTCTCTCCATACAGCCGAGGCGGCGGAGACCCTGGAGAAGATTTCCGCCAAGCCGGGAGAAGCGACAGCCACAGCGAGCCTGCCATCACGGAGAAGAGCACCTGAAACAGCATACCCAGTGAATCAGAGAAGCCACAGTGACTCCAGGACGCTGAGATGTAAACCATGTGATTGCTGCAGGTTGCATCACCCGCGAGTGAGCGAAAGACCGCTTAGGTGATATGAATGCCGATCAAGTTTGAATTCAGACAAATTGGTAAATACTTTTGATAATCACAAAGGCACGAAACCGGAAAGAAAACCTAGTGAGAGGTTTTGTGAATACCGAACTGTAAAAGAAATGAAAGAAAGGCTAACCTGGAGCCGAGCAAAATTCTGGGGTGAATTAAATTTAAGTGTGAGATTCAGCAAGCGTTTTTTAAGGCCAAGGGAGGGCCAGAGAAAACTGGAATATTTGAAATTGTGACTACGTCCGTGAACAAATGTACAAGTACCCACCAGGAGAGTTTACTGGTGATTTCGTGGTGATTTATGCAAAGTGACTGATTGGAATGAATGGTGCAATTACCTGATAAAAAGAAACTGTGTAACCAGAGACACCAATCATTGGAAAGCACCATAAGAATACTTGTGAAAGTGCAACAAGTGAATGGTGGCAAAACAAGCAGTGATAAAGTATCAAGAGGATGTGAAATGAGAATAAGTCAAGTACCACTATGAAGCTGAAACAGTGGCAATGGGCCAATGTGAAAGAAGCCAGTAAGGTGTGCCCGTTGCGTGACCTGTAATGGGTGCACCATGTGGTCCAACAACTGCGCCTAGACCGAATACACCCACCCAAGGAAAAGCCACTTTAATAACCCACAAGATTGTAAATGAATATAAAGGGAAATCTGTGTGACCTGACATTAAGAAACTGAACTATAAGAAATTGGAGAAAGGTAACCCAGCCAGAAATGCTGGGAAGTATCCCAAGGAATTGTGATGTTTTGGAAAGTTGAGAGACTTGAAAGCTTGGGGAAGGGAATTCTGTATTGTGAACCATTTAAACCTTTGGGCAGGGAAACCCCTTTACCAACCAAGAGCTGGAAGAAGCTCTGAACTTTTATATGAACACTTCTCATTTTGATGCAGACATCCCTACATATTGCATACAATTAGAAGTGAGGGCAAGTATAGGTTTTGGAAAAAGACATTTGCTTTGGACTTCCTGACAGAGACCATCATTAGTTTCATTTAGGTAGGGAAATCCCACCTTAACATTGGGCAAGTTAGGCCTTTTTCGAACACTTCTTTTTTGTTAAATAAAAGTTTATATAGCCCAAACTGTATTCCGTTCTCTGTGTCTACTTTGTGATGCCTTCACAGTGGGGTGAAAGATATCAAACCTAAGGTGGGATGAAAGAAACCAAACCACAATGCGTAGTGAGAGACATGGGAACCCAAGGCAGGGGGATACAAACCAAACCCCAACGCCGGACAAAAAACAAGAAATGCCTAGCGGGAGGAATCTCCTCTCCATGGACTTTCTTGCAGAAGAATACTAGAAGAACACTCAGAGTGGGGGTCACAGGCCAGACGTCCCCAAGTGAGAAAAAAATACATGAGACAATTAGTGCACTTAACTGAACTGTACAAAATTAGTGACCAATGTACTCCTAGTCCATAGTCCCCTTTCCTCCATACTGTACAGGTGTACAGGTGTCCCTCAATAGGGATGGGAGATCTTCACCTTTAAATTTAGAGGCGCGCAGGGGCATGGCCCTTGGAGCATGCACTCCCCTGACTTTGCCCACCGGTGCCACTCCTCAGTCCCCAATGACGTGTTGACAATATTACCATTGCCTAAGAAATACCAGTTTTATTAGGGGGGAGGTGAGTGGGACACTTGGAGGAAATGGAACTATGGACAAGGAGTATGTTAGTTACTACGGTGAGTAACTTATAATTACTCATTCGTCCCTTCCCCTTTACTCCATACTGTATGGGCGATTACAACTGAATGTAGCCCCAGGCTGGAGAGGAGACCCTCCTTAAGAAAACAAGTTCCTTAATACTGCCTGCCCGAATGCTGCATCTGACCTGGAGCTGGCATCCAAACAGTAGTTTGCAGAAGGCCGAATGAGAGGCACGCGTGGCGGCCCTGCTGATGACCTACCACGGAACTAGCCTCTGGAACGCAGCTGCCATTGCCTTGGCTCTAATAGCATGGGTGCGCATGTTCGCCGGAAACGGTTTGTGCTGCCCCTTATAAGCCTCCTTGATGGCCGAAACCATCCACCTTGCTATAGAGGCCTGGGAAGCCCGATATCCTGGCCTTGACCCACCGAAGGTGACAAAGAGAGCCTCCGATATGCGGAAGTTCATAGTCCTGTCTAGATAGAATTTCAGAGCACGCCTGACATCCAGACAGTGCAAGACCCTCTTAGCATCGTCCTTAGGGTCCGCAAAGAAGGTAGATAAACACTATCTCCTCTTTTAGGTGAAACGACGAGACTACCTTAGGCAAAAACACTGGATGCGGTCTAAGGACCACCTTGTCTCTATAAAAGGTAGCATACCGTTCTGAAGCCACTAGTGCTTGGATTTTGCAGACCCTGCGTGCAGACGTAAAACCCACCAATAGAGCTGTCTTAATGGTGACTAGCCTGATGTCCGCGGATGCCATTGACTCAAAAGGCTTGTGCGCCAATGCGCCCAACACTACATTGAGGTCCCACACAGGGTGGGGCTTCTTAATCGGCGGGTAGAGCCTGGGAGGCCCGTCAGATGTCTTTTAACCGCCGGGTTGGAAGATGAGAAGACCTCCTCCTCCGAATTCCGGTAGGCTCTGATGGCCGCCAAATAGGTGCGGCATGTGTCAATCTGCACCCACGAGTGTGTGCAGAGAAGGATAGCACATCGTCCAGCATGCGAGTAAGAGGATCAACCTCCTTTGAGTCCGCCCAGTGGCAAAACCTAGTCTATTTGCTCTTGTACTGGCTCCTATTAGCATCGCTTCTAGTGCCCTGTGTGTTGTCTAGGTTAGCCTGCGACAGACGCAGATGCTTTAGTGTGACCTGCTCAGGGACCATGCTGTGAGGACTAACAGGCCACCATGGAGCTATCAGAATGATGGTGAGGTGTCGTGATTCCCTTATCTTGCAGATCACCTTGTGGACCAGGGGTGTGGGAGGAAATGCATATGCGTTCATGCTGTCCCACTGTAGCTGTAAGGCGTCGCCCAGGGAGCTTAGGCCCTGTCCCTGCCAGCACACAAAATTAGGGCACTTCCTGTTGTGCTGGGTGGCGAACGGATCCACCTGGGGGTGCCCCCATCTACTGAAGATTCCCTGAAGGACTTGATTGTTCAATTACCACTCGTAATTGTCCGCCTCCAGGTTGAACTCCCCCGGGAGGTGGATCGCCGTCAAGTGTATGCTGTTGGCCAGAGCCCATTCCCACATGCTGACCCCGCCAGGGTGCATAGAGGAGGAGACCTGGTGCCACCCTGCTTGTTGATGCAATACATGCTTGTGGAGTTGTCCGTTTGAATGAGGATTGACTTGCCACTGATGAGCGGCAGAAAGGCTTTGAGAGCCAGCCAAATGGCCTTCAGCTCTAGCCAATTCATCTGAGCCTCCTGTTCCTGCAGAGATCAAACTCTGTGGATGCTGTGATACTCCAGGGTAGCTCCCCAGCCCTCCAAGGAAGGGTCTGTGGTGATGGTAACCTGCGGTGCTGGTTGACGGAATGGTCTGCCTATCTTCCAGTTGCAGTCTGTGCTCCACCAGGCAAGGTCCTGGTGGAGAAAGGGAGGAATGCTGACGAGTTCTGCCAGGGAACCCTGCAACCCGACTCCATGAGGCTGCAAAGTGCAGCTGTAACCTTCTCATTTTTAACCTTGTGTACGGCATTGCCAGTAGACACGCCGCCATGATACCCAAGAGGTGCTGGTACTACCATGCTGAGGTCGCCGTTCTGCTGCGAAAAGGACTCATGGCCCTCTTGATAGCTGTGATCTTGTCCTCCGAGGGAAAAACTCTCTCTGAGCTTGCGTCCCAGATGAGGCCCAGGAACGCCAGACTCTGTGTCGGCTGCAGCTGTGACTTCTTCAGATTGGTGGAAAAACCCAATTCGTGTAGAGTACTCATGAGCGCTGAGAAGGTGTGGTGGACTGCCTCCGGTGAACTGGCCCAGACGAGCCAGTCGTCTAGGTACGGGTAGACATGGTGGCCCTGAGCCACTGCATTCATCAGGTTGGTAAAGACCCCGTGGGCTGAGTTGAGGGAAAAAGGTAGAACCTTGTATTGGAAATGGAAGCCCATTAGCCTGAACCTCAGGAAGGATTGATGGGCCTGCCAAATCGGTACTTGTACATACGCGTCCTTCAGATCCAGTATCCCCTGCCCAGTGTCTCCGCAATAAGCACCGGCGTAACCATCTTGAACTTTTTTAAAAAAAAAACTTTATTGTTGCACACAGGTAAAGCACATACAAAAATGTGAACATCTCCTCCATCAGTACATTGCACACAAATTACTCTGCTTCCGCGTCTGAATTTTCGATTTCTGCTTTGCCAAATATTGTTTGTACCTGGCCCATATATTTCCGGGTTTGGATGAGGGCAGCACCAAGTCTATATATAGCTCTTCTGTATTGTTTGTCCATAGCATATCACTGTCCCAATCTGCCTTAATTGGCGGGTTTGCACTTTTCCACTTCATAAGTATTGCTCTTTTGGATATTAACAGGCTCAGATTTAGCAGTTTTCGCCAGGTCGGATTCATTTTACCCGTCGCGCCCAACAAGCACAATCGTGGTGACCATTCCACAGGCTGATCTGCCATTTCATCTAGAGCTGCACAAACCTCTGCCCAGTAATCTCTCAGCTTTATGCATGCCTGGAGCATATGATATATATTTGCATCTTCAGTATTACACCTCGGGCAGGTTCCCGATAAGGCGGGATAGATTAGTTTAAGCCTAACTGGGGTATAGTGAGTCCGGTGTACTATTTTATAATGTACTAGTTTGTACCTGGTGTTACATGATACATGTTTGGTCGATTCACAGATCTGGGACCATTCGTGGTCCTCCATTTGTTGCCCCAGGTCCTGTTCCCACCTGTTCCTGGCCGTGTGATTCTCTGCTGGGCGTGTTTGCACTATAGCTCTATACAGTACAGAGGCTGAGATTGTCTGCGTCTCCCCTGTGAACATATAACCGAGCCCCATGTTTATCTCCATTTCTTTAGGAAAGGTGGGGCATGCATTTTGTGTGGCGGTTTTTACACGCATATATTGTAGCTTATATTTATTAGCATTTCCCACTATATCCTTGATATCTTCCCATTGCACAAAGAGCTTCTCCGGGAATAACTGTCCCCACTGGGCAATACCTCTGGCACTCCAATGTGAAGCCACCTCCCCATCCAGAGTGAATGGTGTTTAGGGATCTCCCCAGAGCGGCATACTCGGGTGGTATAACCTGTCCGTTCCATATAGGTCTGCAATTTTGGCCCAAGCTGTGATTGTTACCTTTGTGGGGTCTATGGAGTTGTGGTGTTTGGGGGTTGGTCTAGTCATCTTGTGTAGCGCTATGATTGCCTCTCGTTCTCTCATATCAGGCGCGGGGATCCCGGGATTGAGAAAGATTGTGGCCCATTGGGCGGCATAGTGTGCCTGTGCCGTCAAGTAGTAAAGCTCTAAGTCAGGTGCATCAAGCCTCCCCTTGTATATGTATTAGTTAAAGTCCTCCAACTTAGCCTAGGATGCACTCCCCACACAAATGAGATGCAAGCACTTTTCATTTTAGCAAACAGGGCGCGACCCGGCCAAACCGGTACTGTATTGAACAGGTAGAACAGTTTCGGCAATATAATCATTTTGATTAGGGCTATTCTTCCCATCATTGAGATGGGAAGGGCGCTCCAGCGTATCATCTTGGCACATAGGGTGTCAGCTAACGCGCTATAGTTTAAGGCCCGGGACAGTTGGGCTGTTCTAGCAATGTATGCTCCCAGATATAATATATGCATCGGGCTCCAGATGAGACCATGTAATTCTTGAGGTACTACTGTATTTTTTGTGAGCGGGAAAATCTCTGACTTGTTATGGTTGAGTATTAGGCCGGAGTATTCGCCAAACTTTTTAACTTCTGCCAGAACCTTGCCCAATGTGCGATCTGGATCCCGTAGATATAACAAAATATCATCGGCATATAGAGTAATAATTTGTAGTCTGCCCACAAGCCATAACCCATATGAACTGTATCGTGACCTCAGGATATCGGCTAGGGGCTCTATCACTAGAGCAAACAACAAAGGTGACAACGGGGAGCCCCGTCTGGTGCCTCCGAGTAGTTCTAGTATATCCCGTTAAGGTGCCATTGACTCTTATCTAGGGGTGCGCATAGAACACTTGTATCCATTTTATGATATTGCGACCAAACCCATAATTTCTTATTACCCCAAATAGGAAGGGCCAGAAGACTGTATCGAATACTTTTTGCATATCGAGAGATACCGCTATACCTTGAGTTTCGGGGGGTAGCATGGCTAGAATGTTGTGGCATCTCCTGATGTTTGTCGCTGTGGACCTGCCCATAATGAACCCAGCTTGGTCTTTGTGTCCCATATGGGGCATCAGCGGTGTTAATCGAGTTGCTAGTATTTTTGCGAAAAATCTTCGCGTCCGTATTTATTAGTGACAGCGGCCTATACGAGCCGCATTCCTCTGGGGGTTTCCCTGGTTTAAGCAGTAGTGTGATCACCGCTTCCCTAGTAGTTTCGGGCAGTTGCCCTTTATTTATGGCTTCCACCCAGACGGCATGCAACCTGGGTACCAAAATGTGACTGAATTCTTGATTGAATTCCGCACCAAGGCCATCTGTCCCAGGGGCTTTTCCATTGGGTAATGTTTTTATAGCCTCCGTTATCTCCGCCTCAGTTATCGGACTCTCTAATGACTCTCTAGTGGCGTCAGCTAGTAATGTCGTTGGTATTTGGGAGAGATGTTGATCTATCTCTTCCTCAGTGGCGTGGCATTGAGGGGAGTATAGTTTTTTTATAGAATTCATAGAACGTTTCTTTCAATTTGTTTTCCGTGGTAAGTGTGCCATCCGCTAATTTTATGCATGGTATAGTTGTAGAGCCTCTTTCACCTCTTATTGTTCTGGCCAATAGCCGCCCTGGATGTTCACTCTCCCCATATCTACGTGCCGCCACTGGTTTTTCGAAGTAGTGGATCTCTTGATCCGCCGCTTCTTTATATTCATCTAGTTTAAGCTTAATCTCTGAGCTCAGCTGTGATGATGTGGTGTGCGTGTACTGGGATAGTAGGGAGGATATTTGTGCCTCTAAACGCGCTAGACTACCCCGGATATCTTTGAGGACTCCGCATTCTGTGGATATTGAATTGCCTCTTATGCAGACTTTAAATGCCTGCCACAATATTGCCTGACTGGAAACCGAATTCTCATTAATGTCAAAGTATTCCTGTATTTGCTGTGTCAGTGTAGTTTTATAGATCAGGTCCTGCAGGGCCGCAGGTTTAAATTTCCATGGTGGCCTGTTTTTTTTTTTTTTTTTTTAACAATTTTTATTATTTTAAACAAACACTCCAAACAATACAATCCTTTAGGACATCCGTGGACAATATTAAAAACATTACATTATAAAATGCTCTCTTCCGTCCTCCCCCCTCCCTCCCCAATAACTCGAGCCATCATATCTGTGCCATCCACCTGTGTCACGACCCACATCCAGAAACCCCCCTGGCAAGCCCATGGGCCAGGAGGGGTCTTGGCTCGGGTCTCCAACAAACTTAGGAGACCAAGTGTTTGGTGTTTAGTTTAGACTTGTATTTAGGGAACTACTTTATTTTAAGTGCCAGCCAACATGGAGGCATCCACATAGCTTGGCTCCTTGGAACCAAGCTATGCGGTATAGTGTTTTGGCTGTGGTAGCCTAGGAACTACTTTACCTGGACTACTTTCTTGAAGCTATTTAAACCACACCAGACTTGAATAACATGCTTCGCGTTACTTTGCAATCCTGCAACGTGACGCTCATCGTATTCAGCTGTACCCGCGAACCTCGGAAGAACAGCATCTGTAAAGAGACAAAAGGACATCGTTAACAGCAGCAACTTACCTGTAATTTCATCGTTAGCTGCCCACAGCTCCTGCGAACAGCATCCTAGGATCAGCGCGTCTCCCGGACAGGCGGATCTGCAAAAAAGGAAGAAACAAGACAGACACTTTTACAACAGAACGAATTGTGCCGAAAAGCTTACCTCGCAAGTCGCCTCTCGACCAGCATCGCCTCGGAATTTCATACACCGGGTGAGCATCGCAATCTATGGGAAAGAAAAGACAACAGGTTAGCAAAGGCAAGGCATCATAGTGCTGCGCATAGCGCCTACTTACCACATCAAGGCGCTCTTAATACGCCATCATTTACTGACGAGACCCAATTCAGCCAATGCATCATACTGGACTTCCGCGCACCTGAGGAAGAGAAAAAGACATTATTTAAACCAAGAAAGGCATGCAAGAATAACAATATACAACAGCAATAAGACCTACCTGAAAGACTGAAAATGGGCCGGCATCAGTGAAGTAACTAGATCGCATTCGCCTACAAAGGACAATGCGCCCCTGCCAAGAAGGCAGGACTGAGAGCACACCTGAATTAACAACAAGGTGAGGAGAGATCCAGAGGGGCTGCGGGCATAAGGGGTGGTGGGGGGTTGCTTACCCCAGTTGCCCAGTCTTGAACATTGCCCACCTGTATTCCAGGCAGAACTTCCCCGCTGGTCACACCTGGTAACCGCAGAGAAGGATACCAGAGTCCCTACGGCTGGGTGGCGCCCCCGTGGATACCAGGTGAGCGTAACACCTGAGCATCTTCAGGTGTCTCTATTATCATCAACTCATTCAAGTCTTCTGGTTCGTATTCGGCCTGGTGAGGGCTTACCATCGAAGTCACCAATTGCCTCCAGGCTATCAGGGGACCCACCTCCTCCTCCCCACCTCTAGTGACAGCTTCATACCAGGCTGCGGTTTCTGCTTCAGCCCATTTCAGGAGGTCTGCCCACCCCACCTCTACTCTAAGCCGGTGGACCACCTTCCAGCCCATTGCGATTCTGCACTTGGCCAGGATATAGGCCAGGTCGTTCATCTTGCTAATATGCTTTAGATTACGTGGCCTAGGAAAGCTCCCAAGCATACAAGCCCAAGCAGACCCCACGTCAAGCACCACCCCACTGCTGGTCATTTACGTTTTCAGTTCTACCCAGAATCTATTCACTTCCGGGCAGAACATATGCAGCAGCCCAGCCTCCTCCTCCCCGCACCTGGGGCATTTTTGTATAGCCGAAACCCCAAACCTGGCTATTCTGCCAAGGGTCAAGTATGCTCTGTGGGTGACATATTGTTGTATCTGCTGGAGTCTCGCATTCCGGGACAACTTCTTGTGGTATCTTTGGGCTCTTCCCCATTGTCCATCCGTCATGGGTTCCCCCACCTCCTCCTCCCAGTCCTGCCGCAGATGAAGCAGCTCCTTCCCCGCCTTCGTGCTCAGTAGCTCATATATCCGAGATATTTCATGCCCACCCTCCGAGACATCATACATCATTTCTATGGTGGCATTAGGTTCCTCTCCAAGTACTGTTTCGGGCCATCTTCCCCTCACCAGTTTCAGAATCCTGGAATAAGTAATATATTGGCCTATATGCACCCCAGTCTCCTCCATTAATCTCTGAAATCCTAATGCCTCCCCCTCCTGCCATATATCCCCAAGGGTGGCCAGGCCCAACGGTTCCCAGTATCTGCGGACCCCTTTAATCAATGGAGTCTTCCCCCACATAACACCACCAACGGGACCTGCCGAGAGAGCGGGTCCGGGTCACCCACAGTTCGCCATGCTCTACATGCCAGACCTCCCAGCCCAGTACCAGCAGTCTCCCCATCTCTGACACTTTCGTTCTGTGCAGCCACAATGTCTCTTTTAGGAAGTATGGGGCAGAATCACCCTGCAAAAGCCTGGCCTCCGCTGATTCGTCTTCAGACAACCACCTGGCTACATATACTAGCTGACCCGCCAAGTAATACAATTCAAAGTTCGGCAGGTTTATACCCCCCGCTTGTCACATAGGTTTTGTAATTTCCAGAGGACCACTCTGTTCCTAGAATTGTGCCATATGAAGCCCCTGCACAGGCCCTGCGGTTTGATAAAAACGTTTGGGGATCAAGTATGGGATATTTACAAAAAAGTGTAGCAGTCTGGGCAAAACCACCAACTTAAGCAAAGATGCTTTTCCCATCATGGCTAGGGGCAATCTGGACCGAAACACCATGCTGTTTTTGATACTTTCTCTGTGTTGTATTTGTGCTCTACCTCTATTGTGGTATATGTTTATGCCTAGGTATCGAAACGTCTCGATCTGCCAGGGTATCTGCAGAATGGGCAATCTTCCTAGTGGGGTACCCTTGTATCTCCCCAAGGGGAACACGCTGGAATTCCTCGGGTTTACTGATATGCCCGAGAGGGTGGTGTAGCGTTCCATCACCTCCAACACATATTACAGGTTCTCTTCCGGGAAGCGCAAGTAGAGAAGCATGTCATTGGCATACATTGATATCAAGTGTGTGCTTCCTGCCGTACGAATCCCCACCTCGCTGTATTGTTACCCAAGGCAAATTGCCAACGGCTCCAACGCAAGAATATATAACATGGGCGACCAGGGGCATCCCTGTCTGGCCCCCCTACTGAGTCACCATTTGTCTGAGATAATGGCGCCAGTTTTAACCATTGCAATCGGGGAGCTGTAGAACATCTTGACCCATCTAATGTACCCCGGCCCTATCCCGTACCCTCTTAGGGTCGCCATCAACCATGGCCACCTCACTGAGTCGAAGGCTTTGACCGCATCCAGCGACACAATAGCCAACTCACCCGGATCTGCCTCTGTTTGATCAATGATATGATGTAGCCTCCTGTGATTGTCCGTGATGTTTCTGCCGGGGACATAGCCTGTTTGGTCCGGGTGTATCAGTTTGCCAATTACTCGCTTAAGCCTGTTGACAAGCACCGCTGTGAGTATTTTGCTATCTTGATTGAGCATCGATAGGGGCCTGTAGGACCCACAGTCCTCATTTGGCTTGCCCGGTTTCAAGAGCGGGATGATCACCGCTTCTCGAAGGGATTCTGGCAGCTCCCCCTGTTCGTAAGCCTCCATGCACATGGCCAGCAGCGGCTGGAGTAACTCCTGCTTGTACGTTTTATAGAATTCGCTGGGTAACCCGTCCGACCCAGGCGCTTTACACGTGGGCAGGTGCTGGATCACTGTCTCCAGTTCGTCTGAGGTGATTTGGGCCTCTAAGTCTGCTCGTTCCAAGTCATCTAGGGTGGGCAACCCTATATCCTCTAGTGTTTCTAGTATTTCTTGACCCATGTCTCCACCTGTGTCCTCATACAAGCGTTTGTAATATCTGAGGAACTCTTCATTTACCCCTTCCTGGGTATTGCGGATCTGGCCTTCCGCGTCCCTGACTTCTCTAATCACGGGTCGGGCGTTTTTTTTTTTTGTACAACCAGGCCAGCAATCTGCCCGGATTGTCTCCTCCCGCATGTTGTCTTTCTACATACTTCTTGTAATTCAGCTTGCATAGCCTATCCCAGAGCTCACTACGAGCCTTTTGCAACTCCCTCATCTTTGCACCGTCTTCCCGGGTGGTCCCCCCAACCCCCTTCGCGTCAAGTCCTCTAATTCTCTTTCTGTTTCCTGCAGCTCTTGTTCTATAGCCCCTTGGAGCCCCCTGGATTTTGATATGGCTACCACCCGCACCACCACCTTGAATGCCTCCCATACTGTTCCCATTGATTGCACGCTGTCGGTATTAATGTCAAAATATTCTGTGATGGCCTCCCTTAGATCCTCTCGGAATCCTGGGTCCTGCAGGGCCTCAGCTCTGAGCCTCCATGTCAGGATACGCGCCCTGGTGGTCCCGCCACGCCAAGACCAAAGGTGAACGGTCCGAGAGCACCCTGGCTTTATATCTCGGCGGCAGCGAACACGTAATCTAGCCTGGTATGCAAGTCATGCGGCACTGCGTAATGCGAGTATTGCCTATCCGTTGGGTGCAAACATCTCCACACATCCTCCAGTTTGAGATCAGTCAACAGTGCCCCCAATGCTTTGGCTGCTGGAGTTGGTTTTCCTAGCTTACTGTCTGACCCATCTATCCCGGGGTTCAGGGTGCAATTAAAATCGCCTCCCCACAATATATAAAGACCTAAAGTAAGCTGCTGTATCATGGTTAGGGGCATATGAGTTTACAATGTTCACTTATCCAGGAGTCCCTCCGCCACCACCATTCTGCCTTCTGGGTCTGTCGTCGACCGGAGCAGCTGAAACGGCACATGCGGTACCACCCATATGACTACCCCTCTTGCATATGCTGAGTATGTGGATCCCGTGACACTTCCCTTCCATTTTCTCCTAACCACATCCAGTTTCTCTTTGGTGAGGTGGGTTTTCTGTAGTAAGACTAGGTCAATCCTCAACCTCTTCAGATACATCATTACTTGATTACGTTTTAGGTAACTATTGAGGCCCCACACGTTCCAGGTCACAACTCTAAGGTTAACCAATGCCATTGACTTGATGTCCTGTCTCTCCTCTCCGATGCCTGTGTCGTTCCCAATGACTCAGAGTCTGGCTCATTTCCTTCCCAACCCCAACAACTTCTCCTTCCCTCCCTCCCCCAATCACACCCCACTGCACACAACTCTTTCCCTCCCCCCTCCCTGCCCAGCCCCAACAAATGCCCAGCTCCATCCCTGGATCTCAGGCCCACCCACGTCTGGTCCCTCCTCAGAGCACCGAAAGCTAGGTCCCCGTGGGGTGTCACCAGACTACCAGTGACCTTACTAAGCTTAATGCTATGGGGAATCAAGGATGGTCTCCCGGGAGCTCCCGCTTATATGATTAGGATTATTAGGTTTAAAAGGATCTTGCAAGCAAGTACTTCCCAGACATCACATTCCCTGTAAGCCATTATCCAATGCTATATTCTAGTCCCAGTGTCTCACGCTGTCACCCTTGGTGCCTCGGCCACATGTTACTTATCTTCTTCAGCTCCCGTCTGGATACCCGATTCTTGGGGGCAGCTCTGCATATCCAGCCACCTCAAGGTATCCTCTGGGGTTTCAAAAAACAAAGTTTTGCTCTTATGGAACACCTTGAGCTTGGCCGGGTAAAGCAGCATATACCTCTGGCCCGTTTCCGGCAATCTCCTTTTCACCACTCCGAGGTTCATTCTGCTGCGCTGCACCTGCAAGGCGTAGTCTGGGTACGCAGTTATTTTCGCACGGCCCCTTTCGATCGTTCCTCCCTTCCGGAAGAATTTGAGTATTTTTTCTCGATCCCGGTAATTCAGGATCTTTGCGATCAATGGTCTGGGAGGGGTCCCAGGAGGCGGCTTCCTCGTCAGAGACCTGTGTGCCCTTTCGACAGCAAATCCCTGGGTCAATGCCCCTCCAGTTATTTCCTGCAGCAACATTGTTTCTACATATTCCGTAGGATTGGGCCCTTCAGTTCCTTCTGGCAATCCAATGATGTGGACGTTATTACGTCTGGCGTGCCCTTCTGCTTCTTCCGCTCTGCTTTCTAGGTTGCCCACCCGCTGCACAAGGACATGAAGTTCCGATTTGTGGGCGGCGCAATCCACCGTGTTCGGGGCCATCTCCTTTTCCAAGTCCCTGGTGCACTCCGCCAGTGTTCTCAAGTCTTGTCTAAGTAGGTTTACCTCTTCCTGGACAGCCCCGACCTTAAGGTCCAGTGCCACCCTCTGTTTGTTCATGGGCAGCCCCAGTTTAGTCTCCCAGGCAACTTTCAGGTCCACAATCGCAGCTAGCACCTCTTGGATTGTGCCCGGTGCCTCTGCAGTCCCGGTGGTAGGTTTGTCTTTACTTCTGGCCCCTTCTGCCCCATGCGATGTCTTGGCATAGTCATCTAGCGTGGGCTGCTTGCTCTTCGGTCTTACAGTTTTGTTAGACATTGTGCTGCACCAACTAGGTGTGTGCCAGCACTGCAACTTCTCGTTTGAAGGTCTGCGTAGTGTCTGGCTGTTCCTGGTGTGTAGGGCCCACTTCGGCCGTGTTGGGGGTGTATGCCGACTGCCCGCTGTGCTCCTGGAATGGGCTATGAACTCCCACATACCAGATCTAGCTCAGTGTTATTCCACAGGCTTACGCTGTGATTCTCCCAGTCAGTGGTGGTCGGGTGCGTTCGCTGGTTCCACACACTTCTGCACCGTGACCCGACAGGGCCCCTTGGCTATTTGACCCACAGTGGTGTCTTTAACACCTTCTCCAGACCCAGTATCGGCACAGGCTACCTTCTATGTACCCTCTGGAGTTCTGCATATGTCCCGGAGTGAGCTGCTTTGTTCTGCCTCATTATATAGGTAACAGGGTCCATCAGTGCCGGGACCTTGTCCAGGTGGCTCATTGGCCTCTCTCCTTCACCTGGCTAGTTGCGTGGGGGCCCTAGCTCCATTTGAATGTATCCGGCCCCAGTGTCACCTTCCGTCTCCAGGCCCAGGCGCTCAAATTTCCCTTTTCTCCAACATGTGTTTGCCAGCTGCAACTTCTCAGCTGCCATGGATGTCGCACTGTATAGGGGGCCTGTGCTCACGCACTCATTCCAGGGCTGGTTGTGCTTCCACTTGTTTCTGGTAGATGCCGCCGAGGAGCCCAGCTGGACACAACCCTCGGGGCACTCTGACCATCCGATAAAGCCCCCAGTGTCCGGAGAGGCCTCCACCGCAGGCCTCCCTATGCTCTTCTCTGGTGCGCCAGGTCGCAGCACAGCCAGTCAGAGCACCTCCGGGACCAGCTGCGTTTAGACCTCTCCGCGGCTGTCTCAAACTGGTTTTGACACTGTCCACCCGGCGATCCGGGTCTCCATAGGGGCCGGCACTTCTTGCCTCATCCAGCCTCCCCAAGCTCCGACACTGCGGGGACCTCCGCTCCGCCGGGCACTGCGGGATCCAACTCTGAAGCTCAGAGAGCGCAGTGCCAGCTGTCTTGCCGCACTGTGTTCAGCAGCAGCGACGCCGCCGGGGGTGATTCGCTTCAGCCCCACGCAGTTTTCCGCAATCACTGCAGGCAGAGACCTCCTGCTGCTCCGTTCTTCGCCCCACGCCACAGTGTCCGTCTCTCAGCCCGACAAGCCCCCTCCCGCCAGGTCCTTATGTGCTCACAGGTGGGCTCCCCGCGTCACATGAAGCCACAACGGGTGCATTCGCGGCTTCGCCAGCCTCCGTGTACGGGCGCGCCTTTGCGGTCAGTTAATGGCCCTTTGTCTTCAGCCGCCATCTTGCCAGTCTCCTGATCTCGGGTGCCCAGCTTTTCCGCGTAGCCGTGGCGTCCCTTGCTTGCCTCTGATTAGCCTCATACGGCGTTCAATGTGTGCACCGGACCTTCATGCATTCCTGGGTGTGCTTCCAGCTTGCTTTTTCTTCAGAAATCTGTTTTTTTCCCAAAGGATCGGTGGCGGTTCAGTGGGAGCTCCTCAAGAGCACGTCCTCTCACATAGCCAATTTAGCCACGCCCCTCCATGGTGGCCTGTTTACCGTGGTATCTGGAATTTGCAGTGTTAGCTGTATTGGTGAATGATCTGAGTATGTCCTGGGATAAATGTGGGCACTATCAACCCAGGTCAATACTACGCTGTCTACCAGCCATAGGCCTATTCTAGAGTGCATGTCATGCACTGTGGAATAATATGTATATTCCCTTTTTGAGGGGTTTAATGCTCTCCACGCATCTTTTATATTTAGATCAGTCATATGGGTGAGTATCTTCTGCGCTGCCTTGGTCAATGCTCTTGGTTGTGTTGAAGTGCGATCTAAGTGTATGTCAAGGATTGTATTGAAATCCCCTCTGCATATCAAACAGGCCGTGGGGTAGCATGCCAGTTTTTCAAATAATGTGGAATAAAACTTTGAGTTGTTGATATTTGGACCGTATATATTAGGTAGGACTATCTCCTTGTCATAGAGGGTACCATGGAGCAATACATATCTACCCTCGGGGTCACATTCAGAAGTAATACAGGTGAATGGAAGGGTTTTTGAATTAGAGTCGCCGTCCTTCTAGCTCGTTTGCAATACTTTGTGTAATATTGGTGAGTCCCCCAGTTCGGCACCAGTTGTCCCTCGTGGTGAGGCCCTACGTGTGTTTCTTGCAGAAAAATTATTTCGGAGCTCTGTCGGTTAATATATGCCAGTATCTTCCTTTCTTAACTCGAGATCCCAAGCCTCGTACATTCCAGCTTAGTATTTTTATTTTCTCCGTGTCTTGTTCAGCCATTGTCTATGAAGTGGTTGTGATCATATGCATGGTGGTTTATTTCCAGTGCATGCTTAATAACCGTAGTGCTTGGTACCTGCATGCTTTTTGTTTTAATTTTTTCCGTTCCATAACTAAATACCAAAAATCCCCGTCTGGCCCTTCCCCCCTCCCACCTAGTTCCCCAAACTTCAACTATGCTCTTTAAGCACCCCCCTAAACGTTTTGTGCACCTGCTACAGGGGGAACTGTGGCGACTTCAAGTGCCCATGCCATATTCGGTCGTTTACAGTATGACTGGTTCAACGTGTTGCTCTAACTAATATTAACACATGCAGGATCATGCCCAACATCATGATTTGTAGAGTAAGTCATGGATTCCCCTTATGTTGGCTCTCGAGGGGGCCTCCGCTTTTTCATGAGTCTGTTCTTTATCGTGTACGTGCTTGCTAGTATATGACTTCAGAGTTTCAAGAGTTTCTCTCAGTTATAGGCTGTTCAGGCAGAGCAGGAATATGGGTTTCCACGAAGTTCGCCGCTTCTTCTGGGAATGTGAAAAAATATATTTTGTTCTGATGTTGTATTTTCAGTCTCGCCGGGTAAAGCATTGCGTATTGTACTTGACGTTCCCGAAGCAGTTTCTTGACCCCTGTGAATAGTATCCTTTCTTGTTGTACCGCTAATGTAAAATCCGGAAAGATACGTATGATGTTGGCTTCCCATCTTAGTTCTCGTTTTTCTCTGGCCGTTTTCAAAATCAGGTCTCTGTCTCTGTAGTTTATCATGCGTGCTATTATAGGTCTAGGGTATGCACCAGGTTTTAGCTTTGGCGCGAGTGACCTATGTGCCCACTCCACGATGAACATTGTCGACCATCCAGGATCTCCCAGGAGATTACCTAAAAGATCTTCTACTGCCTTTTCCATTGACCCTTTCAGTGCTTCCTCTGGAACTCCGACTATGCAGATGTTATTCCGCCGGGATCTAGCCTCCAAATCTTCGATTTTGGCTTTCACTGTTCCAAGTTCTATTGCCATTGTGGACACTGTGTTCAAGGCCTCCAGTGCATCCTCCATGCCAGATATCCTCGGCTCCGCCATACGCAACGTTGTTTTGTCCAGTTGTGTTTTAATGGAGGCAACATTCGCTGTTATTCCGTCAAGTTTGTCGTTGAGGGAAGAGAAGCCCTGTTGCATGGCTAGAAAGACGGCCTGAGGGTCCATCATTGGTACTGGAGTAGCCGGTTGCTCCTGCTGGGACGTTTCCAGCCATTGCTAGTTCCGTTTCTTTCCTTACCGCTGTTGTGTATTTTGCAATGGTTGTCCCTTCCCTTTTTAGGGCCAAAACATTTGGGCATCGTTTTCTCCCTTTCTTCCCCCACCCCCCCCCCCCCCGATAGGGTGCAGCCTGGGGGTAAGCCCAGCAATCCTCTTTTATGTGATACCTATGCCTTGTGGGCGTAGAGTGATGACCGGAGCAGACCTTGTGGAAGCCTTGGTTCGCCGTCTGGGCTGGTTTGGTGCACCTGCAACTGTCTATTGTGTCCGTGATTTGAGGTTCCGTTATCAGTAGCCCTTTCTTGTAGAAAACCTCTTACTTCTATATTGATCTACTGTAATTACTTTAGTTTCTCAGGGGTAGGTTTGTTGTTGGCAAGGTGTGCGCTCACTGTGGTCGTTGCTGGTGAGTGCATATGCCCAGTGTGTCTTGGTGCAATGTCTCTCATGCCCTCATTCCCCTTCAACCAATTTACTTGCCTTCCCAGTTGCAATGAGTTCTGCGTTTATAGGCCTTGCGCTTCCTGACTTCCTGGATCCCCGCGGGGGCGCTGACCCCATGTGCCAGTTGCCACCTGGGAGCTATGTATTCCCTAGTGGGTCTCCCATTGCTTTTATTTGGGTCTTTCACCCCGGAAGGGGATTCTTAGTGTCTTCTCAATTGTCTACTTTCATCTGCCAATGGCGGCGCCCGGAGTTCCCTGGGATCTCCACTTTTATGGTTGCGTAGTCAGGGGATTTTAATCAGTGCGCACTTCCCTCCCAGTATGCCAGGCACGGTATTATGGGGCAGCGCTAGTACGTTGCAGCATATGTCGCTGTTCAAATTTTCCCGTGTGGCAGCTGGACTGGGCGGGGCCCCGACCCGATGTAAAAGGAAAGGGCGTGCTGCCTGGGGAGGAGGGTCGTATAGATGGTCTCTGGGGGTTGCAGAGTATCCTTCCACGCTCCCCCCAGTGTCGCTTGTTTTCTGTAGTGTCAGGGGCACTAGGCCCAGCCCCAGGGCACAGCCAGGTCCCACGCCTCTTCCTTCGGGTACCTCCAAGTGTCAGCAGGAGGGCTTGCCGAGTGCCGATGTACCTGACGCTGCCCCAGGGGCGCAGTGGCTCGTGTGTTTCCGCCTACTTTGTCGGCGGAGGCTCCCGTCTCCTCAGAGCACCGCTCCCTTCACGTAACAGCAGAGGTGGATCTGGGGGATCTGCAGGCGCGCAACGAACTCCGCAGCGCCCGCGACCCACCCCAGGTGCAGCTGGGCCTTTTATTCCTCCGCCGCAGTTCGCGCTGGTTGACGCCAGGCTCCTCCTCTCTGCCCGCGGCATATCTCCGGCCTGTCTCCCTCGCTGCGCGTGGGATTTTACACTCGTTACTGCTCTGGTGTCCCGCAAGCTCCTGCTCTCAAACTCCGTGTGACAGTCCTATGAATGTTGCTGCATGTTTCCTGTTAATTTAAAAAAGAACCGGAATCTGGATACGGATATTCTGGCAGTACGGCCCTTCTCATCGCCGGAGCTTACACAAGAGCGGCCATTCTCTCCTGTGCGCAACAGCGCCCCCCCTCCATCTTGAACTTTTGAAGAGGAGGGAAAGGTTCAGGGTGGAAAAGTCCAACTCAACTCTCAGGCCAGCCTGGTTCTTCTTGTGTATAGCAAAAATCCTGGAGTAGAAGCCCAAGCCCTGCTGGGAGTTTGGGACTTCTTCCACAGCCCGACTCTCTACGAGCGATTGAATTTCCGCCAACTGAGTTGTTGTCCCAATCTATGGGAGTGTAGGGGAGGAGAGAGGAACCGGTAGGCGGTAACCTGTGGACACTACAGATCGGATCCAGGGGTCCGCGAACCTCGTATGCCAATGATGTGCGTGCAGGGCAAGCCTGACCCCCACCGGAGACACGTGGATGCAGAGGGGAATGTCATTTCTTCTTTCCCTCTGAGGCTGGTACTGGGGCTGAGGAGGGGGACTGAAAGAATCCCATACCCACCCGCCTTGTGCTGTTTGTGGCGGTGCTGACTCAGAGAATGGTCCGGCTGCCTGCACCTTCGTACCTGGAAGCTCCGTCCGCTGCCTCTGAGAACTCCCCATTGCTGTAGAAAGCCAAAAGTCTCCTTACCCTCACCTTGGGAAAGTTAAGTGTTCTCTTGTTTATTCTGTTACTGTTAAGACTAAACCAGCAGCAGCACAGTAAGGCATACCACGTTTCTGGGTGCATGATGCCAATGACGGGACAAAAGCAAGGATCTCATTGTGCTAACAGACCCACAACCAAAAGACTGCGGTTAATCAACGCTTATAGGATAGTTCCGGGACTTTTTTTTTATTGTTCCTATGGTTCGGCCATGTGTTTTTAAGCATAAATCGGTAGATTGTAGAAAACTTTCCTATGGACCTTACCCGACTTTTCGTCCATTAACGCACTCGAAAACATCCGCCATTTTATGATAATCCTCTCACTTGCCGCATCGCCCTGGCTCACCTGCTTTTGCGGCACTAAATCAAATCCCCCGCCCCTGAAACAGACTTGATCAAAACATTCATATTCCCCGCCTCTATCCGTGACGTGACTGAGCTGCGTAGGCAAACGCGCCCAGGCGTCTTCTACGCGACTCCACACAGAACCAGGAAATCAACACAGATGAGCTCAAACAACACAGCGCGCCACAATTGGGAATATGAAACTGTACTTTTAAATTAAACCGCAAGATTGTAAATTTGGTAAAGTACATTTATTTGACATCAAATGTTTTGAGAATATTCAGCGATTAGCATTTTTATTTGCTCACGTTCCAAAAAGTTTGTTTCGAGGCACACGATGTTCCTTTGCTGTACACAGGGTCTTAGATCATCTCACAATACAGCGCCACAATTCGGAATATGAAACAGTGGTTTAAAAGCAAACGGCCAGATTGTAAATTTGGCAAAGTACATTTATTTGACATCAAATGTTTTGAGAATATTCAGCGATTTGCATTTTTATTTGCTCACGTTCCGAAAAGTTCGTTTCGAGGCACACGATGTTCCTTTGCTGTACACAGGGTCTTAGATCAATGAATTTTTATTTGCTCTCGATCCAAAATATTTCGTCTTGAGGCAAGCGTTGTTCGTGTGCAGTAGACAGGGTGTTGGTTTACGATAAAATAAGCTCTTCGGTCGCACTGATAATCGCATGGCTATTCCAACAACGAGGCACTAGGGCACCACAACGGTCTGTATGTTGCATTTAGCCGTTAGTACCGCGTAAGGGCATACTTGTACTTGGCGATCGTCCCACAAAATGGTCAGGGTGCTAACGTTGTTCACGCGGAGAAGCAACTGGCGATTATAGAAGCCATCCGCCGGTGTCTGGTACTCGTGACACAGACAATAATGGACGATGTATCTATTTGAAAAACATAAAAAAAGGAAATTAGTCTCACCATCAGATCTTTATTAAAATTATTCATTTTATATATTAGGTCTGGAAATTATTTCATAGCTAGGACAGTGCAACTGGGTTTTATACGTCAAGGGGGGGGCTGTAGGATACTGAGACAGTCCCCCAGTGCAGGGGTTGACAGGGAGTGCAGGTGGAGAGTGGAAGGGCCCAGGACCGAGGTCGCAGACAGTGGACAAGTTGTAGCAGGGGAGAGGGAGAGAGAAAGCAGAAGCAAAGAGTAAGGTTTGGAGGTGCTTCCGTAAAAGGATACGGTTCTCCCCAAGATAGTGCGCTGTACAAAACAATATGCCACATAGAATGAACAAGTACAACTTAACCCGTCTTTAAAGCTACTGTATAGTAATTAAATTGCGGTATAAACTCATCTAAAGAGTTACTTACATTATATTTGCATTTTCCATTGTGTCTGTGCGTAGGGCAGCCCCGAAATACCACTCCTTCTATGCCAACGTTTTATTTCTTCTAATGAACGAACATGAAATGGCTTTCGTTTCTGAAATTATATTCATTATCGTTTCTTACGTGGTCCCGGCCTGTCAAGGTCAAATAACAATAGAACCTTATACTGAGTCGTGGGCCATTCTGGCACCCGAGAAAAAATCAAAGCAGCTGACCTTCACTTTGAACGAACACACATTCCTAGTTAGCTACATTCAGTGTAAGGCCGTCTTACAGGACTTGAAATTTACACTCCATCTTTGCATTTTGTCTGCGTGCTTTGCTGCCCCACAGAACCATGAATACGGAGACATTCTATATTTTTGGAAAATCATTTATATTACTGTTTGGTTTAATTTAATGCGCAAATGAACAAGGTTGGATAGATAAACATATTCAATGGGCCTGCGACATGAGGAGACTCGAGAGAACAGACAATCAAATTACAATCATTTAAACCGTGATGTGTATTTCTCAATGAGCTCTTCTTTAGGTGGACATGGAACAGAGGCAATGTTGGGTGGCAATGCAGTTGTCACCTGCACAGGTTCGTTCACAACTCCATTTATGTGCCTATCTAGGACGTCAACAATAAGTCTCTCAATAAACTCATATTGCATATCCTCAAACACTGGTTTGATCACCCATTGTTTACTTCTTTTAGTGAAGGCCTTATTGTAGCGAAGCGTCCCTAAAGTTCCGGTCGTACTACTTTGTTGACGGCCGACATTATGGTTATGTGCCAAGACCGCTAAAAGAGTCCGATTTATCATGCCCTCCATGCCAAAATGCAATCGTTTTGGCCTGTACTTTAGGCACATATTGTGGAACACCTCCAAAACTCCTGTGTGGCAGAATTCCGTGAGTCCCCTCAAAGCTTTTGTTATAGTTTTATCAAATACAATCTTTTCAATGGCTTTGTGAGTGGGTGATGAAGGAATCAACCACTTCTTCTTCCGTGCCTCCTCTGTGGACAAATGGCCATGTTCACAATTGTGGAAATGTTGGTTCGTGTTCCAGCTGTGCACGTTTGTACAGTGTAGCATTCCTGACCGCCATTTTTCCAGTAGAATTTCCAACAACCCTCCACATGTTTTTGAGCTCCACCAAAGATGGTTGCTGATTGACTTGGACCACTGTGAAATACCTTGCATATCTTTTTTTTTACCTGCAGCCGACAATTTTTTATTGATTGTTTTTGCAAGATGCCAAACGTCAAATTGGTGATTTATATTTTTGTACTCTTCTCTCATTGTCTTGGCAATTGAAACGTGTCTGTCCGTGGCTATCAGGTCGATCACCATTCCCCGCGATTGTAGTTCTTGCAATGATGCTACAAAGCCAACTTTCTCCATGGCCACTGAGGATGTACTTTGTGACACCTGCACGACCACCGAACTCACAATTTTCTTACTTTCCATGTCCTGAAAGTGGTAGGTGCAGTACTTGGCTGAAAATCCTGGGCTGTCGCACTGTCCATCACCGGCTAGCCTGAACCGTTTGGCCGCGAATGTACTATCAATAGACATTTTTTCCATTCTCCAAGCTTCGCTAATGGCTGGAAATAGATAATCGGTTTGGTATTTGTAGAACTGAGTTTTCGCAATGAAACGGATTCCCACAAACTGAAAGAAAGACTCTAATTTTTTAAAACTTGAACTACTAAAAAGTGCAGCCGCTGCACAAAGTAGATTGCCTGCTGGCAGTTGTCCCAGCGTGGGTTGTGCAGACCATGAGAAAGGATGATATTTTGTACAGGTGGCATGTATTTTAAGGTTAGTGCCTCGAATTGCACGAGTCACATTAATCAATGGCTCCCCACATACTTCCCCACCTACCGAATGCCCACATTTCAACCGAATAATAATATCAATCAAACAACTATCGAATACAATGAATTTGGCCTCTTTCCTTATACTGTCACTCTGCATCCCAGCTGGTTCGGCCTGTAACGTTGAGGACATGTCACTCACATGAAAGGTAGAATCTCTGATATCGTCTTCCGCTATGTTCAGTGATATTGAAGGTGTTTCATTGTAGTCCACTTCATTCTCTTCCATTGCAACATCTGTTCCTTCTCCGGCAATGGGTGAATAGGACAATTTCTTCAACTTTCTCGCGGTCTTAGTTTTTGCGGGTGTGGATTCTGTGAATTTATCTCCAACTGCATCCGAACTACCAGGAGGACATTCACTATCAATGGCTGGTGGTGGTATAGCTCCGTTGTCAATCACTTCATATTCTTCCCATTGGCACGATGCATCTCCAGTCTCAAGTCCCTGCCAAAAGGTTTGACAAGCAACATCTCTCGTTCGCTTCACTGTCTGTGTAGATCTAGTTCGTACACCCACTCGCAACTGGAGGACAGATTGGAAAAGGGATGTTCAGTTTAAACACAACTTGCAGTATTGAACTATTAACAGTGTAAAACAACATAATATAGTGACCAGGACACTAACCTTCTTTTGCTTTCTTTTCTTTGAAACTTTCTTGCCTCGAACTTCAACATCAGGACGCTGTTTCTCCGACTCGTGTGTGCATGTCTCCACTTCCTCTTGCGCTGCAACGACTACATTTTCATGATAAGCACATCCATCACGCACTAACGCTCCATCGACTCCCTGAAACATAGAACTTTCATTAGTATGTATAATAATATCGAAAACACAAAATGTACTTGGGGACCAATACCCACGTACATCTCAATAGCAAAACACGAATGAACGCTTTGTGTAGAACATTCAAACGACAATTATTCACGCATTGTTGATCTAGTTAGATGGAACTGTCAAGATCCATACCTCGGGCTCCTCATAGACTTCCATTGATGATATTATTGAAGATGATGCTTCAGTGACTCCCTGAAACACAGTAATTGCATTAGTATGGTTTTCTATTTTGATAAAAAGAACAGAAACTTTGTGCAGGCGTGAACGGCTCATCTAAATAGACCTGCACAAATGATCAGTTGTCTAAAATAAATAATGGATATGTAAATATGATTCGATTTGCTTGATCGTTGGAAGTGTCACCACCCAGAGATCTGCATCAACTACTAGGGGTGATGTTCTTGTAGAAGAAGCTCCGTCATCTCCCTGAAACATAGTACTTGCGTTAATAAAGAAGGAAGTATAGCGGATGTAAACACGTCATATGATTTCGCTTGATCGAACTGTCAGTATCCATACCTCGAAATGCATAAGAACATCAAGGGACGATGTAACTGCGGTGCACACTTCTGCAAGCTGTTGCGCCGACCCGTAACTGCATGCTCCCCCTTCTTCTTGGACTAATGCTCCATCGACTCCCTGAAACATAGGACTTTCATTAGTAATGAACACAAAATTGAAAAAAGAAGACACATAGGAGGGCGACGGAACTGTCCTGAAACGTACCTCGAGCATCTGAGTGACATCAACGGTAGTCGTCAATACGTTGGACTCCACAGCATCTCCCTGAAAGACAGTACTTGCATTATTTTGGATAACAATAATTATAACTGAAAACAAAGACTAGAGGACGAGTACAAGGGTGTACCATTAGGTAACATAATTACACGATAAATTAAAACTATTGATTTACATGCCTAAAACAAGTCAGTGGCAGAATAGCCAAGTAAGATTACCCGATAGGCGCTTGAAGTGGCTGATGACTGCAATAACGACACGGATGGAGAATCTTCCGCCTTCATATTGAGTGGATACATAAATGGGAAATTATTGTTAGCTAATGCTACACACTACCGCAAGGCCAAGAGATAAATACGTAAACTTGACTCACCAGTGTAGGGATGTGGACGAATAGAGTGGGAATAGCGGTTGAGAGCAATTTTCGCCTTGCTCGCGGTGTGTTCTTCTTTATTAGCAATGATGTGGAGTACATGTCAGAGGTAAAGTGCCTGCTGCAGATGCGGTATCGATCACCCCTCTTGTCCGCAAAGACCTCTAGGACTCTACTTTCAAGCTCAGACGGTGGATATCCGCAATATCGGACCCATTCTCTTATCTGATCTATTGTCTTAGGGAAAACATGCATTATAGTACCTTCAGATTTATTATGGGTCTTCGAAGGGCAACCGCCAATGGAACAGGCAGGCATTGTGGAAAGTTCTGAAAAGTAAAGATCAACAATTCTCTATGAATACCAATGTAAACTCAGAACATGTGACTAGTTCCTTGCATGTACTGTCTTGATCGAAAAGAAATTGGACGCAAAATGATTATGGTACATGGCCTTACCTTGACGCAGGGATCAGAGTAGTTTCTTGTCGTAGAACAGGGAGCAGTTCACAGGTTGCAAACTGACGAGTTTCCTCGAAGTGGTCACGGAAGTTCACAGAGACGAAGAGCAGATAACCAGCACCTTCACGGGTTGACTAGCAAAGCGCAAAGAAGTGCTCATTAGAAATATGAAGTGGGTTATAAAGAATTCGAAACAGGGGTGTGTTTGTGAATGAATGACGTGTATATGTCGTGGCATTATGTGGATTGCAGGGGGCCGTCCAGCGTGAGGGGGGATGCTTGGCAGGAGACACGGGGTCTGGAGGTAGACATGGGAACAACAACCCATGCTCTGTAGACCACTTTGAAGTGTACATGGTCTTTGGCACCTCTTGGCCTTTATCGCTCCCTGACTGCTCCAGTTGCCAGCACAAGTACCCCGGTGCGAACTGCCTTTGATAGGGCGGGGGGTGGATTGGGGCGGTGGTCGTGCAGACAAGACACAGGAAGACTCGTGAATGGAGACACACTTATGTGGATTGCAGGGGGCCGTCCAGCGTGAGGGGGGATGCTTGGCAGGAGACACAGGGTCTGGAGGTAGACATGGGAACAACAACCCATGCTCTGTAGACCACTTTGAAGTGTACATGGTCTTTGGCACCTCTTGGCCTTTATCGCTCCCTGACTGCTCCAGTTGCCAGCACAAGTACCCCGGTGCGAACTGCCTTTGATAGGGCGGGGGGTGGATTGGGGCGGTGGTCGTGCAGACAAGACTCGTTTGCCGCAGGGCCTCACCAAGGAGAGGCCATCTAACTGCATGTAAGAGGCTGGCTGCAGGATCTAGTACATGGAAGGCAGGGGGGTGAGTTTATAAATACCTCACCCTCCCAGGAGAATATATGGGTGCAGTTCACCCTGGAGACCCTGGATGCCTAGGCAGTTAGTCAGCAGCAGGCTGGCCTGTGGTGGCAAGGCGGCACGGGCCAGAGGGGGTCATCTCTGTACCCGGTGCCCAAAAGGATGATTTATTATGATCAACCATATTTACCTATAACCATGTTTTGTATCAATAAAATACAACGGCCTTCCTTTTATTGCCAACGCTTGAACAAATCAAAACAACCATTGTTAAAATATATATTGGGTTTTATTTTGGATCTTAATTTCAATTGAACATAAATAATAAACATTACACATTGTAAATTTGCGGTTGCAGCACATCCAGGGAAAATCCGCGGTATTGTCCACTGTCGCTGGGGAAATGTTGTCTAATGGCAAGTACCGCACAGGCAGGTATTACTCTCCGAACGCGGTGTCCGAGCCTCCCGTGAAGCCACCAAGTGAAGCAACGATAGGCCACCAGCCTGTACCACCTGTGAAAATGAAAGATGCAAACTGTATTAAAATGACAAAACTTTATCACTGTCGATTCAGGTAAAAAATGTCATTCTGCTTTGAAAAAAATTCTATCTAGAAAATGCACAATATGGAACCAATTTACATGCATTCGAATGATATGTAGATGTAATTTTATATGTGGGAGACGACCATGACATAGTAGTGGCATCACTGACATCACAACCAGAGTATACTTACTCGTTACTCGGATTACGCGGACGAACAGTGCCGCGAAGTTCGTGCATAAGCACCATCATCATCCTCAACACGGTCCGTGAGAGGCAGGCTTCCCTGAACTCTGGCAGCTCAGTGATGCATTGCGGACTTGGCTCGCCTTCCGAAATGTAGGCCAGGCATCCCGAGTTTTCTCGGCAGCAGCAGTTCTCCTCCTCAGTTGGCATTAGCTCGCACCGATTGCACGTGCACCAGGTGGAGACGCCGTCCATGCGACATGGTCCAGGCTCTTCATCCGTTGACTGGTCCTCCCAACTGCCGTCCGAATCCCCATCGTTTTCGCGTGCTTGCCTTTCCAGTAGTTCTTCCTCGGTGTACTCGGGCTCGTACATATACGGCATTATTGTAGCCATTATGTGGTAAAGAAAGTAAAATAATTTATAGCGGTGGTACTGGTATCTGTTCACACGGGCTACAATCAACGAAGGTAGCTAACCAGAGCACAGAAACGAGTCACAGAATACTCAAAGTAACACAGAGAGAGGAATGGATTCGAAAATCTGCTGCTGTGTGTTGTGAAACGGTCTGTTTATACTTATTGAGGAAAGAGGCGTCCTGCCATTTCCATGGCGACACTTCATTAGCTGAGGCGCAGCGATTGTTGACACGAAACGTGCTTTGGCGTTGGGAAATGGGCGGTACGCGTCTGCTGATGTCAGGCTCAGGGGCGGGGGATTTGATTTAGTGCCGCAAAAGCAGGTGAGCCAGGGCGATGGGGGGAAATGATAGGATTATCATAAAATGGCGGATGTTTTCGAGTGCGTTAATGGACGAAAAGTCGGGTAAGGTCCATAGGAAAGTTTTCTACGATCTACCGATTTATGCTTAAAAACACATGGCCGAACCATAGGAACAATAAAAAAAAAGTCCCGGAACTATCCTTTAAGTGAACGACAAGCTGATCATCAAAAAGTAAACCCTTCCTTGTATGCCTAGACCAACAAGGGCCCTCAGTGAAAGGTTATTGCAATTGCCTAAAAATAAACACCTTATCTCTCCCGCTTCCTCTATGAACAATCTAGGTGAATCCTACTTTAGGTTCTCTAATAAGAATCTTATCAAGGAGAGGTGACTTCCAATCACCCAAGTCTCGCTCAGTACTTTGCTTGCACTTGTACTTGTTGCCATGATATTCTATCCTTCCTTTCCTTTTGCTTCCACGCCTCCCACACCTCTAGTCTCTTCCTCAGACTCTTTTTCTCTCCCTTTCTTTTGCCTTCACTATCCCGCTAATGTTCTCCAGTATACTCCCAAACAGGAACCACATTCTCCCACCAACCAATACCACACCTTCCGCCGCTTGGAATTTTGGCCATCCTTCTCCTTTCTTGTTCTCACCCAAACAACCCACACTGCTCTGATTTCCAGGTCCCTTTTTATACTCCCCATTCACCTTCCACTGGTTCTCTCCCTCAGCTGGTTGCCCGGGCCAACCACTGGCTTTCGTCTCCACATAGGCCAGTATTACAGATATACAAACATAGATAACAGGCTTATCACCTCTCACTTTCTGTACGAAGGTTGGCTCACATTTGGTAACAGTGGTCCACTCAAAGTATAGTTCATTTAAAAGTGCAGCAGTCACGAATATATCATTGAAAAGGTAATTCAATTGTTTAAGTATCATCCATCTTTTGCTTCTCACATTTCACTTGTAATTGGTCATCACTTATATAGGTCATTAGCTTTTGAGCTATTTTGTCAAATTGTAGGTGGTTTCTTTTGGGCATGAGTAATATTTTGTTCTTATAGTTATCTGGAGACAAAGACCTGCTATGTTCTAGTGTATGGGGGATAGATTACCAGTTGGCACCCCATCTCAAGAGATTTGTTTAAGTCCTTGTTCACTGCTTTAGCGTCATTGGTAATGGTTTCCATTTTTCATAAATATAGATTTCTGTTCACGGCTCTGGGAAATTTCTTGATGCGTTTCCATCCACAAAATCTAATCTCTTATGTTATGCAGTGATTTTAATACAAAATGAATTGTATTTTTAACTAACCCAAAACAACTAAAACAAAAAACTAAATTTAAAAAATATATATTTTTGTAGTTGGTAACAGGAATAGTAGTTTTGGGGGTGGCGAAAAGTATGAATAAGAAAAGAAAAAGGAGGTGGTTGGGGGGAGGTGCTCCCCCCCACAAAACAACGAAAAAAATGTGTTTTTTTCTTAGACCTTTGTGCTATGTTAAAAATGTGTTTGTTGTTTTGGGATTCGTTAAAATCACATGTAACCTTTTTTATGTGATCTACCTAATGGTGTGCTTTCCGATGAGTGCCAACAGATGAGTTTCGTTATATGTTCTGGGTGCTCGTAAACTTCAGCGATACGTCTCTGATGTCATATTTTCCACAAGAGCACTGCAAGCTGTAAATAGATTGTGGGGTATTACAATGAATTAATTCCTCTATATTTTGTTTTTTGCCAGTTCATTATTGGTACAATTTTGCATTGCTGTTTGCATATGGGCAGACTCTGCACATTCCACGTTTGTAAAATCCTTTTGAATGGGATTGTAGAGAAATGGTTTGTGTCTCCTGAATTTGCAACATGCTTTTGCACAATTTGCTTCTGAGGTTTTTCGCTTTATTGGAAGAGACCAGCATTTTTTCAGGCAAACATTCAATCTTTAACCAATAGTAATATGTGCCAATATTTTCTCATCAAGAAGAAAGGACGCAGCAAGTACAGAGCAGTAGACGAGGTAGGACAATGGAAGACTGCAGAGGAGGAGAAGTGGGAGAATAGCACGAGAAGCATGAGGATTGGAGGAAGAGCTATAGCCAAAAGTAGTGGAAGAGGTGAAAAGAAGCAGCAAAGTGAAGGATTGAAAGTTGACACCAGAAGGGGAAGAGGAAAAGGAAAGACTAAATGAGAAAAGAGACATGAGCCCCACTCTGCTGGTTCTACAGACCTAAGCTACATCTCATTGATGACACCCAACGAGGCCGAAACATGTATGCGGTTGCTTGTGGTCTGGTGCAAAAGCGATGTGACAATGCAGTTCGAGCTGGACTGCCCCTTTGGGGGGGAAGAGCCTGATTTTCATATGGTTCGTTCCCCTTCCTGTAATGGCTTGGCATGGTGAGGAAGACTGTATGGAAGGTTTTCCAGAGCCATGCCATTGGTCGAAGATTCATTTGGAACTTTCTAGCCATCACCTCTCTTGCTTTGCTTGCTTGCTTTACTACATCCAGTTTTGAATCTGTTCTTAACTGAGTATTCTAGAACTCTTTAAAAGTAAAGCGTTAGTGACCTAAAAGAGGTGTTTACCCCCAGAAAAATGTAAAATAAAATGTTAAAAAAATAAAATTGGTGGAAAAAAAGACAATACACAATTAGGGTGCATTCGGCCTGGTATAATAAATCGAATCCCATAATGCTGAATAAGGGAAGCAGAGGTTACGGGGATGTCCCCCGCTCTCCTAGTTCAGTATTATGGGATGCGGGGGTATCCCCTGCATACATTAGATGCCCAACGGGGGACAAACAACTGAAATACAAAAAGCTCCAATTGCAAAATGCGAACAAGTGGGCTTCACAATTTTGTAATTCAATCTTTTTGTATTTGTTTTTTTAAACGTAGATACGTAGGAGGTCACCCCCTTTGTAGCTAACAAATGACTCATGTGCTTTTGGTAGACTTATTTTTTTTAATTATTATTATTAATATTATAATACGTTTTTTATTTTTTATTATTATTATTACTACTACATATATATATGTATGTATTGATTTAATTAAGTAGTAGTACTTACCTGCTACATCCACTGCATGGAGTGAGTTCCTGTCTAATCTGAGTTTAATTATTTGTGTCTCCTTTTACCACTACAGCACAACCCTATCTCCCAACGTCTTGTGTATTTGTATTGCTCAGCTTCACGACCTTGAACAAGTTTGTATCTTTTCCCTGTTCACTGTGATAAGAGTGACGTCTCAGAACCCTCCCAGAGGACTGGGTCTCAAACTCCATCTTAATACCACTTAAAAGCAATATATGTGTATGTGTTCGTTAGGCCAAGACCTGTGCTCAGCTTTCCTAAATCTAGGAAAACGGGCAATCCTCAAGCATCTCTAGTCTCTTCTAGTTGCAGCTGTGGCCAAGGAATAAAGCTGAACTCGTGTGAGGGGAAAGTGATAGATAAATAAAGTCTTGAATAAAGTCCATACATAGGCACTTCGAAAACATACGGTCCTCATGATGAAACTCTCACGGGCAGTCATCGGCATTAGCAATGCTCTTATGGAGCATGAGTGCTTCTGCTGAAAAAATTATAGTTTTGGAGGAACTAGGAATGCTGCTGTGCTGAAGAACATAAGTATTCCTGCAGCTGGGGAATATTGCAAATGTTCAGATTGTTAAAGGCATGACACTAGTGCTGGGATATTGACTGTGTCAAACAAATGCAGTTCACGTAGGAAATTGACTCTTTGGAGTCCCGAAAAAAATTGTTTGTGTCAAGTAGCAAACGCAGGTTTTGGTCGGTATCCGGTCATATTTTCGCCAATAAAAACCTCGAAATGACAAAGAGAATAAAACATACCAATTTTAGAGAATTATTTAAAAAAATAAATATTGAATTGCAGGTTAGTTATTGAAGGAATGTAATCTCAAAGTTGAGGGGTAGTGGGTTTTGGGGGATGGAGCAGTTAGGGGGATTTGAGAGGGTGTGGGAGGTCCCCCATAAATATTTGAATATTTGCATAATTGTTAATTAAAAACATAAAACATATATATAATTAATATGTGTGGCACATGACATACATAACGCATAGTTTTAAAGGGCAGGGAGGATAGCTCAGGGGCAACGTGCTTGCGCAGAAAAACACAGGTTTGAATCCTGATCCCTTGCTTAGATATTGGGGGTACGGTAATATAGCTTGTTATAAACGATTAATTAATTCATTCATATTTGTTACGCCTGCAAAGTCAACTAGTTAGCAGAGCAAGACAGAAATAATATGTTGCTTTATAATGAGGACAATAAAATAAAACAAATTGATAGTTTGGCGAAGAAAATTTTTCTAAACTAAATGTAATTTTCATGATTTAATGAAGTGAGCATTTTTCCAGAGATTTAAAGACCCATAGCCCTTTTGGGCTCTGTAAATTACTAGTACTTTAGGTATCCTCTTCTTCTCTCATTTCTGACTGTCTGCTATCCAGGAGTGGTCTGCCGCAAATGATCTCTGCCTTAATGCCAGGAAGACGGAGATTCTCCTCATCGGCACACCTGCACCCTCCTTTCCTGTCGCACTCTGGCTGGCCTCCCTTGGTCCTCTTCCTGCTCCCACCAGTGAGGCCAAGAACCTTGTGGTCAACTTCACCTCCACACTCCTTTCCTCCTCACATCTCTGACGTCTCTAAGAAGTCAAACTACCAACTGCACCTCCTCAGAGGTATTCTTCCTTTCCTCTCCTTCCCCCAGAGGCTCACTATCTCTAGAGCTCTGGTTCTCTCTAGGCTGGACTACTGCAACAACCTCTTTCTAAATCTACCTGCTTCCACTCTCCGCCCGCTCCAACTCATCCAGAAAAGGACTGCAAGCCTTGTCCTTGTCCTCAAGCCCAAGGTTTGCATCTCTCCAGCACTGAAATCTCTTCACTGGCTCCCAGTGGCTGCAAGGATTAAGTCCTAGACCCTCTGCATTGTCCACAAGGCCTTCTGGGGCCTGGGCCTGCAATACCTCCAACTCGCTCTTCGTAAATACCTTCCTACTAGAGCTCTCTGCTCCTCCACCTCCAACTCCCTCAGGGTCAGACGCTTCTCCAAGCAATGAGTTGGGGGTAGATCTCTTTCTTCGGCTGAGGCCTCCCTCTGGAACAGCCTCCCTGCCTCTTTGAAACTTGAGGAGAACCATCTCCGGTTCCGGAAGCACCTGAAGACCTTCCTCTTTGCTTCTGCCTTCTCTCTTCCACTCCCCTGCTGATCTCTGGTCTGATCCTGCATGGGTCACCTGGCTACCCTCTGATTTCGGGCCCAGGTCCCAGCCCGCCCAGCTGCACACCAGCACTGCCTCCTGGCAACCCTTGCACTTTGGTCTGTATCTGTAACAGACGGTCCCCCTACCTGCACTTATTGGACACCAGCTGTCTCAACTTACTCTTCCACCTGTCACCTGCTGGCCACACTTCTTGTTATTGTGATCCCATGTACTGCACTTCCCCCCCCTCTCCCACATCCATAGCACTTTTCCCCTCTTCTTTCCCTCGCACTTTCGCTATCTCAATGTTACCTGGCCTAGTAAGATTGTTTTCTCTGTCCTCCCTCTGTTCTCCCTCCCTTGCATCGTCACGCCTTGAAACACTTGTGTATAGGCGTGTTATAAATGCCATATCCTAACATATGCAATGGTCTGACCTCTTGGCATCGGCTTCATTAGGGATTGCAACATGTCTTTCCAGGGAGCACGGCATCCTTGAGGGGTTACGATTCAGCTGTGAATATTGGCGCAAGTAAAAGACGGTCAGTATAAATAGTCCACAGATAATGTGGGCAGAGCTGCAATGCCATAATAATTTGTAGAAGAGCAAAGAGACAAGCAAAGCGTCCTTATGAAGACTCTGTTCATCTCCAAGCCGGAATCCTGACGGGTTTTCAGGATCTCTCTTATTCATGAGGAAATATATGCATACATTTGCAATAATTGTATGCAAACTCATGAATATTAATGAGGGATATCAGGAAAATCCGACATGGATCCAGCCCTCGAGTTGGACAACCCTAGCCAGAAGGTAGCATCTTTTTACTTTAGGAGTCGTTGCCCGGTTCAACAAAATAAGGATGCAAACCTTCAAGGTAAGCAGGCAATTGGAGGGCAAGTGGTTAACTGATCTCTGGGAAAGCTGCATTCAGAAACAATTTTACTGGCCACCCATCACGCCTTGTGCGCCCAAGGAGAGGACAGAAACACCTGAATGCCTGCTTACCGAGAGCATGGCGCCACTATTGCACCATAGACCAGGAATCTTCCTCCAGCGCCAAAGCAAGCACAGATGCTGCAGCAGCCTCACATTGGCATGCAATTAACACTGCCATATTTACTGCTATGCGTAGAGCAAGGTAGACCATTGCCCCAGTTTCCAGGGATGTGTACAATTTTGTGCATTGCATGGAATCATGGAAACCATGACATGGAGCAGAAAGTTGTTAGTTAATGGCCTAGCCCCAGACTATTTATCCTGGGCCAGGTGTATTGAGTTTCAACTCATACAAGTCCATAATTGTTATAATTTATCTACACCTATCCCATAGCCTCGTTATCGCACCCCTCCCTGTCTCCCTCTTTACCCTCCCCTCCCAGCCCTGGGAGTCATTCTGCTAAATTGCCACGAGCGCACTTCTTTTCCTGCTCTTGTCGCTCATCTACCTTTTTTAGTTTGGGCTATTAGGTTAGCCGAAACTATTACATTCTAGTATAGATGGGGATAAATGGCATATGAGGAGGGACAGAGCTTGTCAATGTTGTTTGGGTATTTGTCAACCCATGGACTGCCCATGGTCATGCTAATCCCTATGGCCATTCACACCCAGTTCGTGCTGCTCCCCACCCAAAAAACATCTTGTGGCAACTATTTGTGCTCACTTAATCAAGCCTTACCATCAAACTTTCCACTCTAAGTGCCTTGCTAGGCACAGCTATTAGATGCCCAGGTACTCGCACCATTTTGCACCTGCTACCATCAATGGACAGTTAATACCACTACAGCAGTGCCTGGTAAGTGCCTTTCCCATAGCTATACGAAAGCCAAAACTGTTGGCATTGAACATGCTTATGCTAGGCTGGCCGCATCCACTTCTGTAATCCTGACCGAGTCTGGCAGTCCTTTCTACTGATTCTCAACTGTCTCCTGTTGGGAAGCCATACTACTGTCTTGACCAACACCAATCTTCCCCTTGGCTGCCTGCACCATGTTCTTTCCACATAAAGCAAGGAGTGGCTGTTCTGTGGTGCAAGGAGCCCAGCACCGCTTTGACTACAATGTTTTATTTCACTTAGTTGGGTCGGGCTGGTTCAATGAACTTTCCTTCCCCTTGGCTCTTCTCTATCAAAGACCAAAGTGGAGATTCCGGGAGAAACCAAGCACAAAAACACAGGTACAAGCATCAAGCACAAATCACAACTTACCACCTCCCAATCACTGGACTGCTGCCACATTCAACTTTTCCCAAGCCTTTTCCTGGCTTTTCGCTCAGGTGTGGATTCAGGCTTGAATTAAGATACTATTCCCAAATAGGTAGTAACTTTTTTTGTAGGGGACTATCCAATAACAAATATGGCAACACCTGTACCCTATTAATTCTCTCATAGGCACAATGGGTCTCATTACGAGGTTGCCGCCAACCCTGCAACACTGAATCCAGCGCCTGACTTCCTGGTGCCACTTGGACATTAAAAGTCCCGGCTGCGCGGGAAGTCAGGCGCCGTATTTTATAACTCCCCATTCCCATGTGAGTGGGGATATGGAAGCACCGGCACTGTTGCAAATGGTGCTGGTGCTTCAGTGAAAAGTCTGCCTACCGGGGCTGCTGCACTCGGCAGGTCAGACCTGCTGGGCACGACAGCCCCGGCAGGCAAACAAGGGTGCTGGTAAGCTTACCGACATCCAAGTTTCCAGACCGCTACACTCGTAATGAAGCCCAATGTCTGGTTGTTGGAATCTGCAATGGATTTTTACGGGAGATCCTTATAGGAAAAGACCTGGGGTTAATTTGCGTTTGAGTCAAGTAGGCTGTACTCCACTAGAATCAAAGACAAGCTACCACCAACAAATGGATTACACACAGCCAGCTGCATGAGGAAACCTGCACAGGATAACATGCTGCCTTGGAGCACCCTATTCAGAGAAATGTAGGGTCTTTGCCAAGGGCACAATAGGTATTTTTGTATGGCCGATTAGCCCTCAATTATAGCTCATCAGGGAAAAGCCAGGTAAACTGGGTCAGAGAAAATAAAATTTAAAACCCATGACCTCACACAAGAAAGGTATGATACAACCTTCGGACCTGCAATGTTCCAGTATACTATTACTGAAGTTGAAGTCAATCTCAGAAGGGTATGAAAAAAAAAATGCTTACAGATAACACATATACCTACCTCTCGGGCTTCATATGTATCAGGGACAGTAATTCTATACGGTGCATCTGGAATGTCATAGTAGGGTTGGTCCTTGTGAATGTCCTACAATGAAGAAGAACCAGTACATTAAGTAAGTGTAGAGATTCATGCATATCACATACACACACAGGACATGCATAGTAAAAGCTCCTATCATAGAACAGGGATACTCATTATGCAGCCTGTAGACTACTTGCGGCCCTACAGACATTTGTTGTGGTTCCCACTGGCCTATCCTTTCCTCTGCTTCTACTGCAAACCCACACAATGCAGCAATGAGGCTAGTCATAGACCTGCTTGATTAGATTAGAGCTTCTCTAATGAACCTTTTAATTTCAATTATCTTAGCATCAACTTCGACTTCAGGGAGGCAGGTGGTCAGTCTGCCACAGTTTATTGCTAATAAGTGAGAGCAACAAACACAAATAAGCAAACCTAAATGTATACCCCATGAGAGAGGTTAGTAATTATTCAAAAGAATAAGCAATGACAAAGAATATTGTTTGACTTTAAATTGAATATTTGTCTTAGTGGCAACTAGGTAAGACCTTTTATTTTTAAGGCACATCATTACATATGCAGGGGGGTGTCTTCATATGACATGCTCAGCTTCAGATGCCAGAGGAGAACACATTACTTACTTTGCAGCAATGTTCATTCAGATGGATGTTCCTTCCACAGACTCCTCATCTATGATATTCTATCTTCAGCTTAACTGATCTTCTGAAATGTTTCTGGCACCAGGGAGTGCAGTACGGCTGCACCCGATGCCTCTACGTGCCCCCAGAGCCCGACATGAAGTCAGGCACTATACATCAAGGTGCCACGCCCCATGACCTCTGTTTTGGCTTTTCCACCAGCATTCTGTTGCAGAGGGGCCGAAGAAATCATTAATGTGTAGTAGCCATCTGCCAAGCGGTAGTTTGGGGGAGTGATAGGAAATCCATTGGAGGAAAATCAATCAGAAAGAACATTACAAAGAGGTAAGTAATTTTTTCTTCTAATGGATTCCTTGTTCCCATGTATTCAACTATGATAGACTCACATAGCAGTACATGGATATGGAGGAGGGAGGAGAGCAAGAGGACACCACCTAAAGCAGAAAAATCTGAAGAACCACTCTGCTGAACAGTGCGCAAGCCTGGAAAGGGAATCCGAGCAGTACAAAACATGTGCAGAGAAAACCACATAGCTGCAACGCAAATGTCCAAAACAGGGACACTGCCATCTTGAAGGCAGAGGTGGCAGCCATACCTATGGTAGTACAAGTCCTGAGACCTTCAGGAACATTCTTGCCACATCAGCGCATTCCGAGATGCTGAGAATGATCCACCTTGACAGGGTCTGTTTGGCGACAGCCATGCCAGAAAGGGTACCAGAATTACCAACAAAAAGCTGGTCATATTTCCCGACGTCCCTCATCTGAGAGATGTTGTAGCAGAGAGCCTGCACCAGGTACGGCCAATGGAATTACTCCTCTGCCTTGGAAGGATGAGGTGGAGGAAAAAATACTGGAAGATCTCTCAACGTCACCTTCTCTTTGGAATAAACCAAATGAGGAGGTTTAACATATAACACCCGGAGCTCACTCACGCGTCTAGAAGAAGTGATGGAAACCCGGAAAATCACCTAAAGAGTGAGAAATCGAAGAGAACATGAATTAGAAGAGCTCAAACACTGATATGGAATGTCAACACTAAATTCAAATCCCATGCCGGAACCACAAACTGGCATGGTTGAAACCGATTACACAATCCATGCAAAAACTGCACACATGTGGCAACTGTGAATAAAGAGCCTTGCTCAGAGGTCCTTTTGACAACCAATTTAGCAGCTAGGTACCCCTTAACAGTGCCAATATGCAGGCCCGTCCGGTCCAAGTAAAGCAAAAAATCCAAACCAGAAATCATGTGACAGTTGAAAGGGTAGTGATCCCTCTCCAAGCGCCGAACCAAGAATTTAGGCAATCTACAGGCATACAATGAGTTAGTGGCAGGCCTCTGAGCTAATAGCAGCACATTAAGGACGTTGTCCGACAAGTCCCACTCTTATATATTAAATACTGTATGTCAGTCTCTCAGCAGCCAAGTATGAAATTTCAGGCTGATGAGGATCGGGTGGAGGGCCTGCCTCTCTGACTGGGAGAGCAAATCCACTCTCACCGGGAAGCACTAGGGATGGCAGATGGACATGTCCAGCAACTCCGGGTATTACATTCTTCAAGCCCAGTTCAGAGTGCTCAAAATCAACATGTACCCGGACAGGGGTAGTCTACTGATAACCAGTTTAATGAATGGGATATACGGGAATGCATAGCAGAGATTAAACATTCAGTCGATCATCAGAGTGTGCCACTGAGGAAATTCGCTGGAGAAGAACAACTCACACTTCCTGTTCACACAGGAAGTAAAGGGGTCCACCTGAACACTCCTAAGGGAGAAGGCATCCAGAACTTCCTGGCAGAGCTCCCACTCATGAGAGGCTGAACTCTTTCTGCTCAAGGCATCCGCTATGGCATTCTGTGCTGGCAAGATGGGCTGCTGTCACACACGTCATGCTTCAGAGTCAAGGACCACAGTCGCATTGCTCCTCTAGACAGAGGTAAGGACCACCACACCACCTTGGTTGTTGGTATAGTACATGGCTACTGTGTTACCCATCACATCAGTACACACTTGCCCTTCACAGAGGGGTGGAAGGCAACCAGGGCCAGCAAGCCAATGTGCTCCCAAAACTCTGAGGGCGACCACAATACACTCACCATCGGATCAGACGGGTGGGGATCCCAGCCTTTAAAGGATGCATCAGTGATCACTGTTATTTGAAGCCAGGGTTGCTGAAGCAATGAACCCTTAAACAGATTGTCTCGCAGCGACCACCACACTAGGCCTTGAGAAACTGCTTGAGACCTGCAAAAAGTCTGAAATTCTCAGCTGACACAGACCACTGGCAACAGAGGGGCCCCTGAAGAGACCTCATGTGCAGTCAGGCCTCTGGAATGACTAGAATGTAGGCAGCCATGAGACCAAACAAGCGCAAGAAGGCTCAAGCAGGAACTTGTTCCTGCGATTGGAGGAATTCCAACCTCCTGTAGATGTTGATAACTCGAACCTCGGGTGGAAAAGCTCTGCCCAGGTGAGTGTCCAACATTGCCCCCATAAACCAGAGGGACATGGACAGCGAAACCTGAAACTTCAAGTTCTAGGAGATGCATTACTCGTATGTAACAAATGTGCTGACGTCTGGTCTAGTAAACGAGTTTGAACAAACCAGTCATCCAGGTAGAGAAAGACATGAATGCCCTCCTTCCTGAGGCAAGCCATCACCACTGACAGCAGCTGGGGCGAAATCCCTTGGTGACGAATATAGACCGAACATTAAAAAGTGAACCGGCTTTGGAATGGCCCCCAACACATTTCAGGTACTTCTTGTACTTGATATGAACATGCACATGGAAGTAAACATCCTGAAGATCCAGTGACACCAACCAGTCCTGTCAATGGTAGGCTTCGAGGAGCTAGGCCAGAGTTACCTTCTTGAATTTGTTCTCAAACAGGTACAATTGAGAAGCATCATATCCAAAAAGGGATGCATGCCCTAGTCCTTCCAAATAAGAACGTTTTCTGAATAAGAGTCACTGCTTTGTTCTGTACACGGTACCAGTTCGATGGCACGCTTCATCAGAAGTTGACGAGCCTCCTCCAAAAGGAGAGATCCCACAGGCAAAAGAGCACTGGAAAAAGGATGGCCTGGAGTGAGTCCAGTGGAAAATGGGACAATATCCCTGGGTACCCACTAGTAAGGCCCAAGCAAATGAAGTGGTGAGGCATCCTTCCAAGTTGAACTGGGAAATTCACCATCCCACTGGGGACTGATGAAACAAGTGCCCTTCACAGGAGCTTTGCACTAGGGGTGGCAGAGGGCACAGCAGAGGTGGAGATCTCACTGTTGGGTGCTCCCCTGCCTCTACCCCTGGGAAAACAGTATGGTTGCGGTTGCTCTTTGCCCGAGGTCTCTTGATCTATTCCACGGTGGGCATAGGAGTTGGAGAGCAAAACCCTCTACCCCTGCTAGCGGAAGCCGAGAGTTGTTGTACTGCCAGACCCAAGGACTTCACAGTGGCCTTAGACGACTGGAACCTCTGTAAGAAGCAGTTGCCTTAGATCCAAAAAGGTTCTGCCCATCACAGGCATATCTAGGAGCTTTGCCTGTGAAATCCTAGGTCCTCATCCAGGAGTGCCTCCCCATTACCTTGCATGTAGCCATCTCGCACCCCACATAGTCAGCAGTGAACAGGTCTGGCTGCAATATCTGACGAGACACCTCTATGCCATCTTCAACCAGGTCCACAAAGCCCTCTATTTATTTATTTATTTATTTATTTTATTTATATAGTGCTAAAAGCCCGCGGGCATCAGAGCGCTTACGAGAAGACAAGACAACAGAGATTTAAGACGGGACAAGATGTGTGAAGGTCAGTGTTACATTATAATTCAGTAAGGAATGCTTCCAGGATTCATTTAAAAAGTAGTGTTTACAGTTTTTTCCTGAAGAGGAGGTAGTTGGGTTCGAGTTTCAGTGAAGTGGCAAGTTCATTCCATTTTTCAATACTCAGGGTCGGGAAGGCCTTGCCAAGGCCGTGCTGCTTTTGCGTTTTGGTGGTTTGCAGTTTACCTGTGTTAGAAGATCTAAGCTGTCTGGGTGGCTCGTACCACTTGAATTGTTTTTTGAGGTAGAACGGAGCTTTGCCATATAAACAACGATGAACCATGGTGAGAGACTTGAAGGAGAGTCTCTCCTTCATAGCCAACCAATAGAGAGCCTTCCTTTCTCCGGTGATGTGTTCTATCCAAGTTCTTCCAGTGATCGTTCTGACGGCATTGTTTTGGATTGTTTGGCATCTTTTCAAACATTTACTGTTGGCTCCTAAAAGAAGGGAGTTACCATAATCTAGTCTAGACAGTATAGTGGCTCTAGCGATGATCCTGCTGTTTTTTTTTATCTAGTAATGGTCTGATTTTTTTTAGGAGAATTTGGTGGTACTGACAGTTTTTCTTAAGGTAGGCTGTGTGAGCTTCAGCACCTAGTGAAGCTTGAAGATACACTCCTAGGGTCTTCACTTTTACTGATATAGGAATTTGGATGTTCTTGATAGAGAACGAGGAGTAAGATGGACTCAATTTCTTTCTGGCCTGTGTAGTGCCGAATATCATAAGCTCGGTTTTGGAGCCGTTTAAGCACATCCAGTTTTCTTTCATCCAACACTCAATGGTGTTATATAGGGATGAGAGTCTGTCGTTGTCCAATGTGTAGTCCCCACTGAGTTCAAACACCAGTTGGGTATCATCGGCAAAATTGGTAAAGAAAATACCCATCTGAGATAACATGGTGCAAAGGCAGCGGATTTAGAGATTAAAGAGCAAAGGGGAAAAACTGGCCCCTTGAGGGACACCGCAGTCAACCAGTTTAGTGTTTGATGCTTTGTCTCCCCAGACAATCCTGGATTGCCTGTTTTGCAAGAATGAAGCAATCAATTTAATTGCCCCTGATGAACAATTGCCTGAGTTTTCAAGGGCCTCTCGGAGCTTTGTGTGATCTAGCAGATCAAATGCTGCCGAGAGGTCCAATAATATTAATAGTCCTGATTTGCCTTTGTCCAAGATAGACAGCATTTCAGTCTGGAGGTCTAATAGCGCGGACTCGGTACTATGGCTGGATCTAAATCCGGACTGCTGTTGGTGTAGTAAGTTGTTTTCATCTACATAGCTTTGGAGTTGTTCAGTAGCAATTTTATCCATAATCTTTGATAGAAAGTTGCAGTTTGTGATAGGTCTGAGATTGGCTGGGTCCTGTAGTTTTAGGTCAGGATTTTTTGGTAAAGGAGTGACCGTGACTGTTTTAATGATTTTAGGTACAGTTCGATCCCTGAATGATGCATTTACCATTCTTGTGAAGAAAGGGGCAAAGATGTCAGGGTTTTCTAGAATAGATTTAGGTGGTAAGACATTTTCCAAACATGAAGTGCACCTCATAGAAGAGAGTGTTTCTTCATTACATCAAATGTGATGGACCTGAATTGAAATTTTGGGATTTGTTTCGTTTTTGTTTTCTTTAAGGTGGGTTTTAAATGAAGTGTTTGTGGTCAGGCAGTTAATGATGGTTTCTCTGGCTTTAGCAATTTTGTTTTGGAATGCAGTCTGAACATTCTCGCAATCTATTTCAGTTGGTTGGAAGGGTGGGGTGAGTGTTATGGGTTTGTCTATGGATTTGAGGATCTGGAAAAGCTTTCCGGTGGAGTTTGCCGCAGTGCTAATGATGTCGTTATAGTAGTTTTTCTTCAAATCTATGAGCTTAGATTTGTATGTGTGGTCTCCCGTCTTCCAATTTGTTTTATTAATTTCGGTGGGATCTTTTAGCCATTTCCTTTCAAGGTTCCTTTTATCCTTTTTAAGCTTAATCGCTTCAGCGGTGAACCATTTTTGGTGATTGGAATTGGGCCTGACTTTCTTTTCCTTTAGAGGGGCATGGAGGTCTAATAGTTTTAACATGCCTTGGTTGTAAGTTGATATTATTTGTTCTCTAACCTCTCTATCAAGTAGGTGTTCAGCCACCCCAGATAGTGCAAAATAAAGGCGGAAGGAAAATGTAACCAGGGCACAGGAGGTATTTATCGCTCAATGGACAAGACCCACAGAAGCAAAAACCTTCTTCCTCAATGTATCCAATCTCTTGCTAACTATCCACAAGCAGAGAAAGAAATGCATATGTGTTCGGGTTGGCAGTCATAGCCTGTACCACCAATCTCTCAGGGGAGGCATGGGTAGAAAGAAAGGCCAGGTCAAAAAGAGCTGGGGAGTGTTCCTTTATCAAGTCTGTCAACTGCTGGCTTTTCCCAGGTCTCTAGTGACTCAACTGCCACCCGGAGCAGTAGGCTCTCCTTCAAAGGCCCTTCATCCAGGATGTCCGTAACACCAAATTGAGGTTTCAGCCTGGAAAGGGTTGACAATTCGTGTGTCTCCACCACTTGGCTATCAGCCATTAGAATGAGGCCAGAGGCCTCCCAAGAGATAGTGACGGTAAATGTCCAACCCAGGGATGTATCCAGACCTCTGGCCTCCTGCAATTCGGAAGGCAGCTCCAACAGTTCTTCCCCCTCCCAACAGAGTTCTTTTGGAAAGACCCTCACCTCTTGAAGATTTAGGGGTTCCAACCTGAAAGGAATAGGGTCACCCACCTCTTCGAAGATTTCAGTCATCTTCAACATAAATATCCCAGTGGTGAGCAGGGGCATACATACTCGAAGAGAGCTCCAGTGCCAATGACTCAGAGTTAGAGGAGGTGAGCGCCATTTGCTCGATGCCAGAGGACAGTGTGTGTCGGCACAAGGATGGACCCCTCTCATAGGAACCAGAGGCGGCCCTAATGGGATTCCTGCGGGAAAGCGAATTGAGCACCTGGGGAGTGCAGCCTCTGTGACTTAGGAGGGACAGGACAGGGATCAACATCCTTATGTCTCTTTAAAATGGACTCAAACTGGTCAGAGAAACTAATGAACTCAGCCATTTTATTCATACAAGCCTCAAACTTGTCCCTTGCCGATTCAGAGGAGTCTGATGGACCAGGAGGGGGAAAAGGCAGTGCAGAGGGGGCTGGGCCCTGGTACATGGCTCTACAAAGTGGGGAAGAGGCCGCAGAATAGTCCTTGGGCAATTTAGCTGCGTAGGCCACAGAGGCAGGTGCACAGAGGGTACAGAACCACAAGGTTCTGCCAAAGTTTTAGACGGGCCCGTGGTCATAGAAGCTTTGCCCTGCCGGGGGAAGTGTAGGGATTGTGTGCTTTAGAGCAGGTGGTGCCTGTGTCCCCCTGTCACCGGGATGTGACTTCCCCATAGCACTGCCAGCGGCATGCTTGTCAGGGCCAGAGATGGACAAGTTGGAGCGCGAGGGCTCCACAGTAAGGTCACCGGCCTCCGAGTAGGAGCTAAGGCTGCCGAGAGATTCCTTGTCTGAGGGGACGTGACTCTCGGCCTGCATAGTGTAGGCCGTCCACCGTTTTGTACCCCTGTCTTTCAGGGTCTTAAGTCAAAAGAGCTTAAAGGCTTTACAGTTACGCTCGTCGTGATCATGAGGGAGACACCCATTGCATCAGGGATGGGTGGCCTTCCAAGGGAATTTGCTGTTCGAAGACCGACAGAATTTAAAAGGCATCTTCTCCATAGCAGAGGGAAATGACAGGTAGTCCAATAGAAAGAGGAGAGAACCGACCCAGCCGCTTTCTTGACACAAACACGTTCTCACAGACCGATTACCATGAAAGACAACGGATTAACACCAAAGCCATATACATGACATGTCCCAATACAAGGGTCAGGCCGAGTTAGGCAATTGCCGATAATTACACACACCTGACTTCCACTCCCTTTCCCCATAGGGATAAAAGGCAGCGCACAAAAGCACACTCGGAGCAAGGCCAAACGCATGAGGAAGCAGCTATTCTAGCACAGCAGTTCAAACAGAGGAAAAAGGCGGCGGGACCTGAAAGGACGATGAGGAGGGAATTGCCCTTGCCCTTTTCAACCCAGACCCAAGGAGCCTCCGAGAAGGGAAACATAAGACCGGCAATTGCAGCTGGCAAATGCTGCGAAAGATGTCAGCGGTGCATGGGACCCTCCTGCAATGATAGCCAGTGCGGGGAGAAGCGGTTGCCATTGTGGTACCGCCCTTGGCTCCAGAGGCAAGAGACGCCAACAGAGTTCGGCACAGCCGGTGTGTTGGAAAATAACTGATAATAGATCGGACTGTGTTGGGCTCAAGGTTGCGAAGAGCAAAATTGTATGAAGAAAGAAGACTAAAGCACAAAAGTCTGTTGTAAGCAAAATAGGTATCAGAGTTGAGTGCTCTGGCACCAAGTGGACGCTCATTCGTAGGACTCTGACTGGTGCCCCGATCCTGAACAAGGGGAATGTGTTGAACTGCGAAATCGAAGTAGTCCTGCAGCAGGTTATGTTAAATCCTGTGCATAGTCGAAAGTCTTCGGTTGTTGTAGTTTGCACAAGTGCCTTAGGGGAGGCTGGCGTAAGGTTTGAAAGTGGTCATACAAGGGTTAAGTCATTCAGCCAAACCCTTTGTAAAGTCGATTGTTTTTGGCACATCGTGGAGGCAAAGCTGAACCCGACTGAGGAATGCCTGCGAATTAGGGAGAGCAGTAATACACCTGTGAACATTGTGACGACAATTATGAACCAGACTGAATGATGTCCACAGTGAGTGGTTGGTCTGAGCCCGACTGATGGAGGCTAACGTTGAGAGAAGGATCAGAGCACGGCTGAGGGGGATCCAATGGTGAAGAGTAATTACCTGACGTGAATATTAGCAGAAGGAACTTTTGTCTTGTGGTGGCATATCAGGCCCTCTGAAGCAAGAGGCTTTGCATGAAAGAGACTTGGACTCAGAAGGTCCTGATATTGAGAAAAAAGGAACTGTAACCTAATGCCGGAGAAGCCCAGGAAGGTGCTGTGCTCAAGAGTCCCACCTTGTCCCATGCTAAAAATGTGGGGAAGTGAGACCCCAGCTATAACATCCTGACTTATTATTTTGTGAACACTTCTTTCTTTTCTTTTGAACATTATCCCACACTACTTTGTAACATAGCAGTAAGGATTGGCAATAGTTTTTTTTTTTGTATAAGCCCTTTTTCTTTGATTAGACTCCACTTGGACGGTATTATTATTATTTGATGGTCGTAGCTTGCTCCCATCTTAGATTTAGGTCTAGATTAGGGGTTTATCTCAACCATTTTTACAGTTTAATAAATATCTTTGAATTGTGATCACTTGTGTCTGTCTTACTTTGATACCATAGCTTCCTTACAGCAGTCAGGATGGATTGTCAGCGGACAGGACCAGACGAACAGCTGTCGAGTAGTCGTCGAAGGCAAGCGAACCACATAGGAAAAGGAAAACAGCAATATAAAACTCTAACAAGCTCTGCATTATGTGCAACTGACTAATTGGGTGGAAAAAGGAGCAGAATTGCCCAGGAATCCTAAAGAGTGTTAATGTGGTTCCTTGTTTTCCCATAACTTGTCTTAAGTCTGAGGTTGGAGAAGACTATTGAAGTTGTTATTCTAAGTTGGAAGTTACCACTGAAGCACTTTTCTATTCTTGTTGAAGACGGGCAGGCAAGTATACCCGTAGGGCAAGAAGTGATTGCCCAGAAGAACCTGGTGAGAGAATAAGCCACGTAGGAAGAAGGTGCACATGCTGAATAGTGGTACTAGTAGAACACAACACTTGCTGAGATGCTACATTTGGGGCACAATTGTGGAAGCTGGTCGAAGAAAAGAGACAATTCATTCTGCAGTTCAAATAGTGGCAAACAATCCTGACCACATCATTTGTTTTACTACAAATGTGAGACAGTTATTATTCCAGGAGGAGTGAGAGCCAATGACTTTCTATTGTAGCAATGGAACTTTGTGAATTTAAGTGCAAGAACTTAAGAACTGTATTGTAAGTTTGTGTTAAACCAGATTTTCTTGTTTTCTTTTGAGCTGTGGAGAAAACCCATATTTAGATCTGGGGAAGGGAAGTTCACCCAAGTTATGACAAGAGCCATTGATCATATTGTGAATCAAGTCATATGTTATACATTGTTGTTGAAATGAATGGCCAAATATTTTCTTTTTGCTTTGCTTGTTTTAAGTGTGAGGGTTCCCTTTGTTAGAGTATTTCCTTAGTTTATTTTAGGCAGGGAAATCCTCAGAGTAGGCACAGTAAGGCGTTCATCCAAAATTTTTATTTAATCAAATGGCTAAAACTCTTTACAAAGTTGTTCGCCTCACATTTCTGATCCCTCACACAGTCTAGGGTGGACTTCTGTCTTCCTGTGGCCACTGGGGTGGGTCAGATCAATTGCACACCAAAACTGGCTTCTGAGAAGGAAAATTAACTTACTGATAATGTCCTTTCTATAGATTTATATACCACAGATGCCTCATCTTGATAAATACTCCCATCAGTGCCTGCTGCTCGGAAAACTTTGACAGAGAGCCTTGTGCGGCTCGACAGCATCACCTCAACTCGATTGTGCCTCAACTCCGGACAGGACGTCAGCACCCTAAACCTACAGCACTACGCCTCCATGCCAACCTTTTTCCCTGTACTCAGAAATCAAGGTAATCAGTTCCCATAACATGGAACCAACATTTTCTTTTTGTTGCAAAAATGTATCTTTTTTTTGGGGAGAAACAACTAAATAATTTCGACAACCCCAAAGAGGATAGGCAACTACATGTTCAAATGTGCAACTGCATGTTCTACTCTTAAACCACTCATGCACAAGCAGCCCACATAAGCTTTCAGAGCGGGGAAGGATGGGAGGGCAGTGAGAAATCTGTGGGAGAAGAATCCATAGAAAGGATATTACTGTTGAGTAGTTTTTACTTCAATGGATTGCACTCCCCACAGATTCCTCATCTTGATGGACTCTCAAAGCATTAATTGGCACAAGGAGCCGAGACGACAGCTCAGTGGTAAGTCGCTTGCCTGTGAAGCAAGACAATGCCGAGCAACACAGGTTAGAAACCTGGTCCCACGCTTAGAGGCTGATCTTCGGCATGGAGCGTGATAAAACAACCCAATTTAAAGGAGGGGGCTGTTGGCTCTAACTAAAAAGCGCTGTAAAACTGCTCTGCCAAAGTGGGCATCCCTGCCCCAGGCAAAATCTGGACTATAATGTTTGGAGAAAGTAGGAAAAGAAGCCAATGTGGCGGACTGGCAAATATCTTTAACAGGCACATCCCTTGGAAAATCTGACGAGCCAGCCATTCCCCTAGTTTCGTGTGCCCAGAGAAACAGAACTCCTTTACCTGCATTTTCATAACATTTCATTATGCAGGAAACAATCTAGCGAGAGATTGTTTGCTTCATCACTGCTCAGCCAAGTCTCAACAGCGGGAAAGCATGAACAGCTAATTATCCCTCCGAAAATGAGCTCTTCTGGACAAATAAAAATTTAGGGTCCAATTTATGGCGCCTCTTCTCTTCCTTTAAAGGAGGGGGGACAGAAAAAAGACAGGTTTCTACACGCTGAGAGATATGAAACTCCAACACAACTTTTGGAAACTTGGGTCTAATTTTCAAGGAAACTTTCTCCTTTAAAAATGTCAAGAATAGTGGTTTCCAAGAAAACATTCGTAACTCATGCACGTGCCTTGCTGATGTGTTGGCCTTAAAAAGACAGTTTTTGGGGTAAGATGCCTGATGGGCACCGAACGCAAGGGCTCAAAGGGAGGCACCATCATGAAAGAAAGGATCACATTTAGGTCACACATTGAAATAAAAGGGGTTGGTGGAAACATTCACAAGACCCATCAAAAACTATGCCACATTAGGAACAGAAAGGAAAGAGCCTTGATCAGGTGGCCTTTTGAACAATGACAATTAGGCTAGATACCCCTTTATTCTGCCCACCTGCAAACCTTGCCTGGCCAGGCACAACAAGGATTCCATAACTACTGAAGTGGGGCATGACAATGGGTCTATACCCCAATCTTTACACCATGCCACAAATCTTCCCCACATACATGTGTAAATAGACTAACCAGAAGGCCTGTGTGCAGCAAGGAGCACCTTCAAAACCTCTTCTGTTAGAATAGATCCCAGCCTTATCCGTTCCCAAGCCGTGCAAGCAGGTTGAGAGACTGCGGGTTCGGGTGGAGTAGCTGTCCTTCCAAATGGGACAAGCAGAAGCTGGCAAGGTGGACAAATAGCCAACTTCAGAAGGTCCAGGTACTGCGTCCTCCTCGCCCAATATGCAGCAATTGGGATCAGGTAAGCCCGGAACCTTCCCAACCTCCAGAAGAACCAACAGGATGACTGAAATTGGAGGAAACACATAGTGAAGGTCGAAGCTCCAGTCCACCAGGAAGGTGTCCCCCAACGCACACATCAATGGGATATTCCCTCGAGCAGAACCGTTTACACTTGGAGTTGTCCTTCATTTCCAACAGTTACACTGATGGCTTCCCCAGAGGGAGAGATCCCCAAAATGACCTCTGGGCAGATCTTCCACTTGTGAGAAACCAAATGGAGCCTGCTCAGGGCAATTGCCAACCTGTTCTATGACCCTGCTAGATGAGCCATGGAGATTAAGATTTCTTTCTCCAGCAACCAGAACCAAAGACACATGGCTTCTGTTAGGCAGAAACCTGTGCAGTTCCCTCTGGGACCACTGCAAAAGATTTTAGACTACAGGTGTTTGGCAGTAAACCCACTTGGTAGCAGTCTGTACCACACAGATTCACTTGGTAGCTGTGGCTGAGCAGTCAGACTTCCCTCAAGAAGAGTTAGGCAGTATACAGAGTATTCACAATAGGTCAGAAGAACACAGTAGAACAAGTAAACACTGACCAGAGCTTGGTGTAAAAGAGAATTATTTATTTAAAACCACATCTAGTAAAACACACAGGCACTAATGTTAAGCAGTTCAAAAACACGGTCACTGAAAGATATACACTCCCTTAAAAGAATATTAGACAATTCTTTAGTAAAGCCCCACTTATTTTCAGACAGCTGTGAGCGCTTAACGCAGATGGCACTCTAATAATTCGTTTTTAAAAGGGAGAGAAAAGGAGAGTATAAATTGAAACAGATCCCAACACTTTTACAAGAACGCAACAAGAGAGGAAGGCAAAGTAAAACCGTGAAGTTAGAGTTCAGTAGGCCAGATCCACTTTAAGCGGGTCAGAACGAAATGTGTCCAAGGTCACACGGTTGCAGTGCACAAAAGTCTTGAAAAGGTTCAAAAAAAGAGTTGGACCAAAGAAAGGGACCAGTTAGATGGTCAAGGCGGCCAGCCCAGTCCAGAAGGTTAAGGGATTATTATTACCTTGTAGCAATCTTTAGAAATGGAGGCCTGGCAGACACAGTACCTTAAAGTGGTGAGAATTCTCCAGTGGGGGCAGTTGTTCCTGAGTCCGTTGCACTGCCAGGGAAGAAACCAGCCGCGGAGTTCTCAGGTAAAAGGAGCGGTCCTTTGATTCGCGGTCCAGTGGTAAGTGGCTATCCGGTCGCCGGGGTGTTTGGCACGGGCAATTCGACCACAAGACGTCCTGGGATGCGAAGAAAAGAAGGTAAACTGGTTGTGCCCACCAGTCAGGGGAAGAAGCCTCTCCAGCCGGGAGATCTTCTCTGTCGTCGGGAAGTGGTGAGTCGGTTCCGCAGGGCTCCACCGGTGGTGTCGTCGTGGTAGGTCGGCTCAGCTTCTCCCTCGTCGGATTCTCAGGTTCTGTGGCGACTTCTGAAGTTCCAGTCCTCAAAGCCCTGCTTTTATGCAGCACACCCCCATTCACTCAGCTGAGCTGTCAATCAAACATGCTAAGTGATGAGCCGGCCGGCTCACCACTTGGGCCAATCACACAAGAGTGCGACTTGAGTTACCAAGGTAACTCAGTCCAGGGTGCCTAAACCCCCTCCCTCACCCCCTGTGGTACCCAGACAGAGTGGCACCACGTTTGGAGGCTTCTGTGGAGAAGCCCGCCAAAAAGTGGAACAAAGGGCTCGACTTGACTTGGAGTCACAGAAGAGAACACAAACGCCATTTTAGAATCGAGTCCTGGCAAAAAATACCAACCGGCGAATTAATATGAAATAAATAAACCGCCGGTATGTTCGAGGCTATGAGAATTAAATAATTAAAGTTGGTAGCCTCGAACAATGGGAAATCCCATAGGGATATATTTGCGGTCGAATATAAAAAGTAGTATCCACTGCCACCAGCCAAAACTCGATCAGGGGAGACGGAGACGTGCCCCCTCGACTAACAGACCCCGGGGCAATCGAATTGCGCCGACCAGTACGTCCACAATATGATGGTTTGTACCGGTTTCTGTTCATAATTTGGGACTAGTAAAGCCAATGGTGACTTTACATGCCCTGGGAGACCGTAGTCAGTCCCAGGGTATGAAGTCTATGGTGGGGTGTCACTATGACACCCCTGTGTCAGTGCACAGAGGGTGCTGTGTAACACACATAGTAAAAACACATGAGACCCTATGGGGTAAAGGACCCCATAGCCCATAAAACACATTACCAGTCAAAGGAACACCATAAATCATGTCCAAGAGTGTGAGAAAGAGAGTCTCACTCTTGTCAGGAGGAAAAAAACAAACTCCAGATATCCAGCAGAGCTGCTGGGGGACTCACTAGGTTAGGAAATTCAGCCTAAAGAGAGAATTCTCCCTAACAGCTTCCCTCCCTACACAGGAGTAGCGACTGCACACTCCCTGTTTATTGAGGTAATGTATAGTCACTGTGTCAAAACCAGGCCATTTTTCTCCCAGAAAGATGGTGCAAAAGCTGTCAGAGATCGCCTGATTGTGCGCATCTCCAGCAGATTAATGTGCCAGCAACACTCCACATGGGGCCAAACCCATTCACCTGCAGATCCCAGCAATGTGCACTTCAGCGCGCAGAGGTGCCTAAAATGGCTCCCCTGCCGATATGTTCTTCCTGTTGGCCCCCCAAGACAGGTTCTTGGCTACTGCCCTCAATATCTAGAGAACATCCATCATTTCTCAAGAGTGCAGCAATCACTGACCTCGAAGGAGCCACTGAAGGGAGCGCATCTGAGGCCTGTCCACTGGTACCAAGAAAACAGAGGAAGCCACGAGGACCAAGAGGTGGAGAAAAGCTGAAGCCGGTAGACTGCTCTAGTTTCGGAGCCATGGGATCATTTATCCAATGCTGTTGACTCTCTCTTCAGGGGAACTAGTCTTCCCCACTGAATGACAATGACCACTACGACTAACTGGAGCCTCTGTGTTGGTGTTGTGTGCGACTTCTGAAAATTCAAGGAGAAGCCCAAGCTGCGTGTAATTGAGGTACAAATCCAGAATACTTTGAAGAGTTCCTTTATTAGTAAAAATGAGCCAAATGCAGTACAACCCTCTATCTTCTGCTCACAGCCATAACTGCCTCACACCACGTTCCCGTTCTCTCCCTTCCACATTACTTACTTCAATAACTAACATTATCATCCGGGGCGAGGGGGCACAGCCAATCAGGTTCTGTGGATCGTGGGCTGAAACCTATCACTTAGCCCGCATTCCACTGAATCACCCAGCTACCTCCCCCCCTCCTTCCAAGGTTTTTGTCCCCTCTATTTTCCAACCCACTGCGCACTGCGTCCCGTTCAATGAATGAAAACATTTTTTTTTTTAAACCTGGGTTATCAAAGCGGTAAACCGGGGTGCTACTGGCATTAGCGTTTCAAGGGCTGTAACAGGGGGTAATGTCCCGGGGCCAATATTATAGCTTGAGCTGCCGGCCCGTGACCCACATTCCGGGCCTTGGAACGGGGTGATCATGCCATATTCCCTAATAGTTAGTTCCAGGATGTGTGTTCTACTGCAGATGCTGGGATGTGCAATGAAAACTTACGGAGAACTATACAACACATCTCCTTCCCCTTCAAACTGTTGTTAGAAACTTGAATGGATAAAATACATAAACATGGAAGGGATATGGGGAATAACAGAAAACATACAAGGGTGGAAACAAAACATACAATTGACATTGTAATCATTACAGACTAAACAATTAAAAAGAGTATTAGAAGTATATCCTTAAACTGAAGACTAACGAAATATCATTACAAAGTAATTTCAAACTAAACAGGGTCTTCAAACTGTATACTTCAACTACATACTAGCGGCATCTCACCACTCTTCCTTTATTCCAGGCATCACCTCCTTTCACCATCACTGCATTGCCATAATCTTTCTAAATTATGTTGACTCCTTAAGACTCACTACCTGCCCTTCCTCTGGAGTTTAATCTTTTATCATGTCCTCTGGCAGGAATTCCCTGCACCCACACCCAAACTTGGAATCATATCTCGACTTGGATGCCTTACTATTTCTTTTATTTTTAATTTTTTTATTCGCTCAGCTTGCCAAACATCAATCCCCACCATCCAGGACAGTTTCAGCCAAACAGGTGTCAGCAACGTGTTGGGCTTGCAATCCCTCATTACTTCCAATGATGACATCCCAGTGATAGAATGCTGTGGTACCCTATATTAGTACCTGACAGGGGTGTGGCTTTGTCTTCCCAGGCAATGGGGAGGCTCAGATCGGGGGGGGAATTACCATACAGTAATACCGCCGCTCTGAGCCTCCTCAGGGCTGGAGGCCGCCATCTCCTGTGCTGGAGAACAAGATAAGTGCCCCCCCCCCTCACGTGCCCCTTCCTGTCCCCCACCTCCCTTTGCGTCAGAATTCTCTGCCTCCCCTCCCGCCCCACTTACCTTCTTCATTCTGGTCCTGATCGGGAGCAGACATGCCAGGAACATTAGTGTTCTTGGCGTGTCCGCTCCCAATCTGTGACATGCCAACATGGAAAGGGAAGGACTACCCTTCTCCTGTTCCATGGCAGGCATTTGTTTTTCCATAGTTGAGGAACGTTTATATAATATTCGATTAGTACCGCAGACCTGAAGCAGTAATGCCCCTGCCAGCTCTGGGCTTATTTCTTAATTGAGATACTTTCCACAACAAAGCCCTTTGCCAATCCTCATCATTCTTCACCAACATCCTGATGCCATCGGTAAAGACTGGAGGGTGTATCTGTACTTCTGCCCACTATATGGATGTAATAGAGGCATAGAGCACCCCCAGCCAAGGTTCTCAAATGATAGCTATGGATGAACAGCCAAGGGTGAGACCCAATGGAGCTGATGCAGGCTGGTTCTTAGGTACAGTGCGCATCTGCAAGCTCCCCACAATGGAATGTCCACAAACTATGATAGATAATAACACAGACCTTTTATTAAAGGATCAAAGGTCAGGTAGATGTATTCAAATAAATAAGACTCACTCGGTACTAGAAATCTATTGGGTAACTGAACATAATATGTACAGTTCGATGTGGTACCACTGTTACCTTTAAATTCAACTATAATGCACCAACTGCTGACAGTTATTAAAAAACATTTTAAATTATTAGGCAAGGGTTAATGCTTTCTTTAGGGTAAAAATGCAATACCGTTTGAGGACCCTCCACCTACCCCCAAACCTGGGCAACCTGTAACGAACAGTTAAGGTGTACCTTATGCTTTATATTACAGCCCCAGTCCAACTATGTTAATTAAGAGTCTGCTTCTGTTTCTACAGGTCCCCCCCACCCAAAGTACATGGGAAGTCATAGAAGACCTGGATCCAAGATGCATCTGGGACTCCTGGACGAATCCTGAGGATGGAAAATACTCTTCCTCTTCAAAGTAATTTGGGTGCCTTGGAAGGTGAAGTGGCACCGTTCCTCTGCTTTACTCGATGAGGCCCCTCAAGGATAGACCCCCCTTGGAAGAAGTCGTCGCTGGCATGTCAGTGTCGAGCAGGAGAATGGAACTAAGCAGTGTCGGAAAATCTGCAATACAGGTCTGTCGTAGTGATCTCCTTTGTCGGGTTACGGCACCGGCTGTGGATGTCCCATGAAGATGAAACTTGCTGTGGACTTCGACAAGACTTGGATGAAGAGAATTCCCTTGGTGGTCGTTGGTGACCTTCTGTGGCGACAGTTGCAGTGAAAGTAGTGTCAGGTTTCAGTACTTTGTGGTTGACCACCTTTCGGTTCTTCGGTGCTACATGGATGACAGGATGGCTTCTGGTGACATGGACGAGCACTGGACTGCCCTGCGGACCCTCACCAAGTCTGGCCCTTTGGGACACTTTCTTCAGTGTTTGGTGGCGGGAAGCCCACCGGCCGGCACTCCTCTGCAGGCAGTGACCCTGGATCTTCTCCTGCACGGAAAAGTTAACAGATCCTGTGGCTGCAGGCCACTTTAAGATTTCTTGAGTTACTTGAAACTTTGACAGCTCCGGGCCTCGAGCAGCAATATACCAGGTTACCTGCTCTTCCAGGCAATACATGGTTGCTTGGCTTCCAGCGGTCACAAATACTCCTCCGGACCATGGGCGACTCAGATGGACTTGTTGGGCTCCTCTTCTGGAACCACAAAAGCACCTCTTCAGGGCAGCAGGCACACAGGACTGGCTTCCAGGGCACATTGGGTGAAGAACAGCAGTTGCACAATGTCCCCCTCGCAGCTATGGGAAGAGGTCGCCAATCCAGGTCCTCTCGGGTTCAGTCCTCGATTCAGCAAAGCAGCTTTTAGATTTGATGATGAGTTGAAGCCCCAGACCTCTTCCTCCAGCTGGATTCAGGATACAGGCTTTTTGAGATTTCAGCTTTTGCTTCAGTTTTGACTTTCAGCTTCTAACACTGAGGTATGTGAGGGGTCCATAGTTCTACACAAATGTTCCCCATTCACTTAGGCTGAGCCAGACCAGCCAACCAATCACACAAATTGCATCATTGCAGCCACCAATCATGCTTACAGGCATTCAGGTCATTCACCCAAAACCAGACACCCGTAACGGAGGATGTTGAATGGAGGCAACTGCCAGCCTTTCAGAGCATTCACTCAGTTTCAGTCAGGGTGGGCTCAGGCAGGACCACAGGCAATGTGGAAGACAACCAAAACCAGACACCCACAACACAGAATACAATTTCACTCCTCTCTCCATTCAGCCTTGGGTGCAGCCACAACAGCAGTTGCTGGGAAGGCTCCTACTAGACTAGCAGGGGCAGTCCCAGTTCGATATATAGTCCTTCTGCCCAACATCCAGTCAGGGGACTGGAACAGAGACTTTGAGAAACAAGTGCGAAATGCAAAGGAAACCAACAGGCCCCCAGTGCTCATCTTGCCTTTGTCCAGGAATTCATCGATTCCTATGGCAGGACATGGGTGTCCCAAAAAAGGATGACACCCAGAGCCACTGTCAAGTCAGCATGTAGCTGCCACCAGACCATACCCTGCTCTGTGGGCAACACACCCCTGCCCAAAAACACACACAAGGGGTACCAGGGTGTACCTCTGCGCCTGAGTGTCCTAAGAGTATCCCAAGGGTATTTGTCCACAAAGAAAAAAAAGAAGAGGCACACTGACAGGGGTCCCAACTGGACTCCTGTGCAGAAAAGAAGCAGAAAACACACTCTAAGGAGATAATGGGACAAGGATGGGGCGGCCCTGTCCCTCCAAGGCATTTGCAGCATCACACCATTCATCACTGTGGGATTGATCCTCTCCACACACCCATTACTCTGGGAGTGATATAAAGCTGTCCTCTTATGCAAAACTCCTACATCTCTTAACCATGAAGGCAACACTCTAGAAACAAACTGAGGTCCATTACCACTCATTATGTGTGGGAAAACCTTCTCTCTAAAACACATTCTCTAAGAATTTAATTATGTTTCTCAAGGTGGTGTCTCTTACTACTCCCACCTCCGGCACCTTGGACAAAAGGTACATAGCCACTATTACATGGATATCCCGCGAACCAGACACTTTTAACACACCAAGCAAATCTATCACTCCACTGAACTTTAGGAGTCTGTGGAATGACCATGGGCTGAACTCTGGTCTTCAGGTTCTGCTCACTATCTTTACAATCTCTACACTCCTTAACTGCCATTTCAATGAATTCGTCCATCTGCAGCCACCAAAATTCCATTTGTATCACCAATTTAATCCTAGATCTACCCATGTCACCTCTATGTACCAAACTGACAACCTCATCCCTTCCGGGACCAATAATGTGTGACCGCTGCACCCCAACTACTCTTCAACACTCGGCTCATTCTTCACTCTTTTGCATCTCTTGATCTCACTGCTTGTCACTTGATCATCTGCCTGGCCTTTACTCCTCATCCTCAGTTTTGATCTGATAAACATCATCCTCTAAGCATACAGTCATCCACTCATCCTCTGAGACATCCCTCCACTGAAAATATTACCTTGATGTCACCCTTCATTAATACATCAATGACCTCCTCCCCCCCCCCACCACCGGATTCCTTGACAAGGCATCAGCCACAACATACTCCGTCCCAGAAACATGCTCTACAGTAAATTCCAAACCCGGAAATGTAGTAATCCCAGGGTTAGACATTGAGATTGGATGAGCAGGAGCTAAAACCAGACATCACCCAGTTGGCAGGAGCTACCGCTGGGAAACCAGAAGCAAGTATCCAGCGGACCGCAAATCTATTTCCATATAAATTGCACACTTTAACTTTTTGCCCATTATGGATGATCGATTATGTTTAGATGTGTTCTAATTCTTATTCATTAACATTAGAACATGCTTAAAGTTATTGTGTCATATGCATGTTTGTAAGGCACCCCCTGGCCTCAGGAGTCAAATGTAGCTCCTGGAAGCTGTTGGTGTTAAGCTAAGCAGGCTCTCCTAGCAAAGACGCAAGAGCTAAATAGCTCCCAACTTCCCTCAATTTCAAACCATGTAATCCACTTGGCAATCCTCCTAGAAACACCATCCAATCCTTTCTTGGTGAAGATTGCTATTAAGGGCTTGCGATCTGTGCAAACCACAAAAGGTCTATCATAGAGATACACTCAAAACTTCAGTATTGCCCAAACTATGGCCAAAGCTTCTTGCTCTATTACGAAGTATTGTGACTCCACACCTTTTAACACCCTAGAGGCAAACACTATGGAATTTTGTTCTAAAACGTTCTCCTGCGTCAATACCGCTCTTAGCCCAAACTTACAAGAATCTGTGTGCACCACAGTTCTAAACTCTTCTCAGTACCCTTTCAACACTGGAGCCATGGTAATTTAATTCTTTATACCACTGAATTCATCTTCACATGCCTTTGACCAATCAAACTTCACCCCCTTCCTTAGAGCAATGGTTTTGCTCGTTAACCCCTTAACAAATTGAGCATAACACTCTATAAGCCCCAGGAACAAAGCTACCCTTAGTTGTATTCCTGGGAGGAACCATCTCAGATATTGCCTTGACTGGACTGTGTTTAGGTATTATTACCTCACCAGACAAGTTGAAACCCAAATACTCAACTGATGTTTTTCCGAACTTACATCTACCAACGTCAATTACATCTTCCAACGTCAAGGTCAAACCCGCCTGACCTAAATTCTCCAACATCATCCTCAGCCTAGCATCATGTTCCTCCTCATCACAACCCAAACCAGAATATCATCTTGATAAAAGTTAACAGCATCAACCCAACTAAGGAGATTGTGCCTTAACTTCTGAAATACACTTGCGGCCGAAACTGGGACAAATGGCATCCGTAAACACTTGAACACACATGCCCACATGTGTTATAAACGTAACAATGTCAAATGAATATGGGTGTAACCAAACTTGATGGTAGGTCAGTCTGAGATCCAAAAGTGAATACAACTGAGACCCTGTCAAATCAGTAATCATTTGATCAATTTTAGGAAGGGGAAATCTCTCTGTTACCACATTCTTATTCCTGCAAATCAATAGAGAGTCTAACGGCTCTATTGCTTTTCCTGACTATGACAATGGGACTAACCCATTCCAAGGAATCCATACATTTAATCACACCTTCTTTGACCATCCTAGCCAGGCTCCTCCTCAACCCCTTTTCAAAGTGACAGGGGTAATTGTCCTCACTTTGACCACTTTGGGAATTGCCAGCCCTTTAGTTTAACCTTGTGAATAAATCCTTTCAGACAACTCACTTTTTTTGAAAACACACTAGGAACCCACTTAGCTATTTCCCATTCTTCCAACCTCTGCACCGCGGAAATACGCATTTCACATGGTGTAATAACTTGTTCCGCAACATTTGGATACAATTTGATTCACAATATTGCCTGACAAGTCCACAACAGTAAATTACCCTCAACATTTGTCACAAATACCAGACTCCCGTACTCTTCCCTCTGAAAGTCAAATCCGATTGCATTTCTCCTATTGTCATAATAGGATTCTCTACGCATTAGCTTTCACCCTTGCTTCATTTAACACCCCAGTTTGGACTCCCATGTATCCTTACTTATTAACGTGTAATCAGCCCCACTGTCAATTAGCATTTCAACGCCGAATCCATTGACCTCAATGACTGATCTTCGTTTCTTAATTTTCATCTCGCTTATTGCATTCACTACTTGCACAATCTGAAGCCCATCATACACCTAGGATTCAGCATCCTCTCCAATGTTTTCACTCACATTACCAGAGCGAGTTACAGCCAAACTCCCCTTCATGCTCCTCCAACATGACCAACGCCACACTAGACTATGGGTTAGCCACACTACAAAAACACACCAAGAATCAATTTAATGTTCACACCCTATCATCGCTCTGAGATCCTGGAAGCACAATCAGAGAGAACCCCTGACACACAGTCCAGAAACGTCAACTACACAATCACTTACCGACACTATAGATAGTCATACACAAGCAGCCACCCACGACTCTGGACCTCTTATGGACACAACAAACCAGGACGCACAACATCACGAGACACACACACACCAACACGAACACTAGCACACATCCGAGGCACGCAGTATTACCCATAAGGTTACAACATACAGGGCCTCCCGAACAAACTGCCACATGCAAATGCAAAACAACGGTCACAGACGCCAGTTCCTCCTGGTTCTGAACCTATCCTATCATTGTATCCGCACTAACACACCCAGCCCTCCTCTCTTGCAGAGCCACATGAGTGCGTGGAGATGCCCATTGGTGGTAGCGGTGCATGTTAAATCAACATAAGATGTACAACATATGGCTAAGTGACCTCTTCTCCCACACAATCTGCACTCTACATATACAGCCATGCATTCCTTATTCATAGCCAAGTGTTGAGTTCTGCCACATCTGTAGCATCTCTTCATTTGTCAGCCAATCATCTTCTTTTCAGAGGAGGCCTCTCTGCTTCCCTTTGTCCTTCCCTCTCCATTCAGCATCTCTGTCCTTTGTTCTCCAGTCCACATCATTCTTCCCAATGTTCTTATTAGAAGTAGCCTTCCCTTTACGCACTGCATTGGTCTCTCCAATCTGCCCACTTGTCAGTCTCCTTGTTCAACTCCCTAATGCACAATGTGGTATGTTCCACTTGCTTGGCTATCAATATGGCCCTGCCCAAATTCAGTTAATTTTCCTTCCACAGCTCCTCTCGCACTTTGACATCTGCACATTTTATCATTAGTTGATCCCTGGGGTGCTCTTCCTGACAATGGCAGAACTGACTTCTGATTGCCCCCTCAATACTGTCACGAATTCCTCAATGGTTTATCTCGTGCCAATATCTTATTTTCCTTTACTTCAAAATGCTTGTCCAATTTTGCCATACTGGATTCAAACGTGTTCATAACTATTCCATCCTCCAAAGGTGGTGGTTCAGGCAACCTTTTGATTATTTCCTGGCCTCTAAGACCGAAACAATGATAAAGCAAAGTATCCTTCCACTCCAAGGAGGGGTTTGGGCCCTACACAACCAATACGAATTTGAGGAACTCCTCCTTCCAGTCCTTCCACCTAACCACTGGTTGAACAGACTGGGGCCAGAACGCAGGCCCGGTATGTTCACCATCCTCTATGTTGCCCACTCCTACGGAGGTAGCTGCAGTGGCAGCAATGAATTCCCAATGTTTCTTTGTGTTTCTCCCTTTTGCTCTCTCTGCTCATTGTGCCTTTCTCCCATCTTTCCTTTTTTAATTTTTTTTTTTTAAGGAGACTCCAGACCAGAATCTAATGGGTTTATGCTAATAACTAATGTTCCAAATCCAAAATGACACTTAATTCCTCTTCTGCTTTGCCGCATCAGTTCCTCAGCGCAACGAGCTCCGCGTTCGGATGTGCCTACCAGTCCTAGGAGGCCACGGCCATCATACCAATAGTGGTCTCAGTTGCTGGGAGAGCAAGATGCATCCAGACAGTATTCTCCATTGAAAGGAGACCCAGATGCATCCAATTAAGACCAAGCGTGCTCACACAAAGCTTGTGTGTCGATCTCTATTCAGCTAGGCAGCCGTCAATACCCTGCTCAGGCTCAAATGATGCTAGCTCCAGCAGGTATAAAAGGCAACCAAAAAACAAGTATCCGTCAGGCCTCTGTGCCTGTGGCCCTCTCCTTACGCCTGATGAGGGGCATTGTGCAGTGCAAGATACCCGCCTCAGGGAGCACCCAGCGCGGCACTCGCAATGCTGCACAGCGCTGCGGTCATTGCTCTCTGCCCACACAGTGTCGCAAGCAATCCTTCTGTGCAGAAGCCCGCCAAAAGTGGAACAAAGTGCTCGACTTTGGAGTTACATAGGCGAACACAAATGCCATTTTAAAACCGAGTCCTGGCAAAAAGACCCAACCGGGGAATAAATATTAAATAAATAACCCGGCGGTATCTTAAACATTGCACCAAAAAAGTGGTGGGTTTAAAATTAATGGGAAATTCCCATACGAAATATTCCGGTGGAATATTTTGCGTGGTAACCACTGCCACCAGCCAGAAACTCGACAAGGGGGGACTGGACAGTGCCCCCTTGGAAAACAGACCCAGGGGCAATCGAATTACCCCTACCAGTACCTCCACAATATGATGGTTTGTACTGGTTCTGTTCACAATTTAAGATTAGTAAAGTCAATGGTGACTTTACATGCCCTGGGAGACAGTAGTCAGTCCCAGGGTATGGAGTCTATGTTTGGGGGTCACTATGACACCCCTGTGTTACTGCACTGAGGGTGCTGTGTAACACATATACCAAAAACACATGAAGCCCTATGGAGTAAAAGACCCCATAGCCCCTAAAACACATTACATAGTCAAATGACATTGTCAAATCATGCCCAAAAGTGGGAGAAAGAGAGTCTCACTCTTAGTAGGAGAAAAAAATAAACCCCAAAAATCCAGCAAAGCTGCTGGGGGACTCACTAGGTTTGGGAAATTAGCCTTAACAGAGAATTCTCCCTAACAGTAGGCGAGTGGCTGCTTGAGAGACCATGTTCCACAGGACATTGGAAAATCTTGCCAGGGCACATGAGACATTTAACTGCCTTCACAGTGCCATGATCCCGGGTGCAAAAAACGTATTTTCTAATGTGTCTGTCTTTTTGTAATCCCTGTCAGTAGGGAGATTCAAAGTGCCTCAGGTTTACTGTCATGACCACCTTGACCCTCAGGGCTTGGATGCGTGGAAAGGAACGGCTGATCACCCCTGGATGGGTTTGTATTTTTTTGTGAGCTCTCCGTCAATCCTACTGGCATCAAGCAAGGATGCTGTCAAAAAGTCCTAATAGGATCTGCTACAGCCGCAATGAACTGAAGGGCCATTTCTGATTAAGGTCCCATATCTAAGATATCTGCAATGTCATATTGCATTAGGAGTCTCGAAAGAGCCACAATGCCAAATGTTGTGACAACTTTCTCAATGACCTTAGGGAACTGGGAATATTGCGCCGTCTGCTGAGTTAGCATCAGGATAAGCATCTAAATCGCTTGCGTCATGAGGGACCGACGTTAGCTTCAGGAGCTCTACTTGTTCAGCCATAAAGTCCTGCACCCGGTCAAACCCTGTGCCGGTCCGCTCTGTTTTTAAGGGGATGGGGTTCCCGCCGTCGAAGATGGACTGCATGGACTCGAAGAAGTCACCCCTAGACTCCAGGTCATAGCCCAGATCCTGCAATGGAGCCACCGCCAAAGGAGCAATCTTCAGTGGATGTGCCCATAGCCTCGGTAGTGGGTTGCTTTGAAACAGTTGAGCTAGAGGGCTGAAGACTTTTCTTCGATGCCTTTGTGACGGTTAACTGGGAGCAGCCGTCAATAGTCCTGCTGACGAAATTGAGGCTGTTAGGGAGAATTCTCAGCAATGTGCTAATTCCCTTCTACCTTAGAAAGCCCCAGTTGTTTTTGCTGGACTTTAGGACTTTTAATTTCTAACCTGGAGAAAGCGAGACTTATTTCCCAATCTTTCATGTGTTTTTTTCTGTGATTTGGACTCTGTTTCTTTTGACTTTGGAGTCTAACAACTCCATAGGCATCATCCTTACATTGTTTTTTTTTTTTTGTATTTTAAACATCTTTTTATTTGTGATTGGTTTGTCAAAACCTTTACAAAAAAGACTTCATCACACGTAAAACAAATTATATATAAATGACAAAAATTGCATAATAGTTGCACAGAGAAGGGGTTGGAAAGAGAGAAGAATGGCAAAGAAAAATGTTTTTTAAACGGAAAAGCCAAACATGTATTTCTTAAATTTACCTAACATAGAAATGTTAAAATGATTCTTAAAATATTGGTATTTCCCATGACTTAAATACAACGACCACTACCCCTTCAGCTGTCGAGTTCAGCATTCTTTTCCACAATTCAATGAAGTCAAATCTGTTAGTTGCACCCACAATTTTGTTAAAATTGGAGGACCGTTCAAAGTGTAGGGCAGGACAATCCATAAATAGATGTTGGGTATTCTCTACAACTTCAGTGTCATTACAGTGACTACAGACTGAATCAGAAGGATCAATGGCACCCCTCCTTCTTAAGATCTCCTTGGTTTGGAATAAATTCTACCAAAGTTGTAGTATCATGGAGCGATAATATCGGTTAGGAATAATCAGAAGAGAATGGGCTACCAGACCTCTACGCTTGTGTTCATGGGATAAATGTTGCAGTGAAGCAAAGCCATGTAATGCATCAGTCGTAATTTTGACCCTGCCAGGCATGGATTTCAGGACTCCCACATCCAGTAGCAAATCAGAAGGTATTAATTCACAGTGGGATTTCAGTTTAGGTAAAAATCCAACAGAACATGGCCCAGATTGACGATGACAAACCTAACACTTCTGAATATTGAATACCCCGGTCAGCTGTGAGAATTTTGTGGTACAGAAGTAGAAACTGCCATTGTACATGAACCTTGAGCAAAACAGGCCCTAATTTGAAGCATATGGCTACTACAGGGACCACATGTTAGGGAGAATTCTCTGAAAAGGCTAATTTCCCAAACCTAGTGAGTCCCCCCAGCAGCTTTGCTGAATTTTTGGGGTTTATTTCTTTCTCCCGCTAAGAGTGAGACTCTTTTACTCCCACTCTTAGACATGATTTGAGGTGTTCCTTTGTCTTTCCATGTGTTTTATGGGCTATGGGGTCTTTTTCTCCATAGGGTTTCATGTGTTTTTGATGTGGGTTACACCGCACCCTCCATGCCGTCACCCAGGGGTGTCGTAGCGACCCCCAAACATAGACTCCATACCCTGGGACTGACTACTGTCTCCCAGGGCATGTAAAGTCACCATTGGCTTTACTAGTCCCAAATTATGAACAGAAACCAGTACAAACCATCATATTGTGGACGTACTGGTCGGGGCAATTCAATTGCCCCGGGGTCTGTTGTTCGAGGGGGCACGTCTCTGTCCCCTTGATCGAGTTTTGGCTGGTGGCAGTGGATACTACTTTTTATATTCGACCGCAAATATATCTCTATGGGATTTTCCGATTGTTCGAGGCTACCAACTTGAATTTAATTCCTATATCCTCGAACATTCCACCGGTTTATTTATTTAATATTAATTCACCGGTTGGTATTTTTTGCCAGAACTCGATTCTAAAATGGCGTTTGTGTTCTCTTCTGTGACTCCAACCCAAGTCGAGCCCTTTGTTCCACTTTTTGGCGGGCTTCTCCTGAGAAGCCTCCAAAAGTGGTGCCACTCTGTCTGGGTACCACAGGGGGTGTGGGAGGGGGTTTAGGTACCCTGGACTGAGTTGCCTTGGCAACTCAAGTCGCACGCTTGTGTGATTGGCCCAAGTGGTGAGCCGGCCGGCTCACCACTTAGCATGTTTGATTGACAGCTAGGCTGAATGAATGGGGGTTTGCTGCATAAAAGCAGGGCTTTGGGGACTGGAACTTCAGAAGTCGCCACAGGACCTAAAGAATCCGAGGAGGGAGAAGCCGAGCCGACCTGCAACAACGACACCACCGGTGGAGCCCTGCTGAACCGTCTCACCACTTTTTCCGACGACAGAGGAGATCTCCAGTCCGGAGAGGCTCCTTCCTTTGACTGGTGGGGATAACCAGTTTGCCCGTCTTTTCGCCTTCGTGGACCATCTCGTGGCCGCCTTGCCCGTGCCAAGCACTCCAGCAACCGGAATACCATGGTTTACCACTACCGAGAAGAAAAGGGTGGTACCTTGTAACCGGGAAACTCCGCGGCTGGTTTCTTCCCTGGCAGTGTAACGACCTTTAGCTTTCCTCCACGTCGAGACCTCCTCTTCCTCTGGACGAAACACCGACTTGCACCTGCTGCCAGGAACAACTGCTCCCGCCTGGCTTCCCTTGCGTCAGTTCGTTCGGGGTGACAGTAAATCCTCGACTTTCTAACCTGGGTTAGCCTGGGACCTGTTAACTATCTTTTCCTGACTTAATCTCAATCTTTTGGGAACTTTCTACAAAGACTCTTTGGGCATAACCCCACTGTGTGATCCTGGACACATTTCGCTTGCTCTCTCTAAGAGTGGGCCTGGCATTTGAACTTCTTTGCTCTCCAGTAGAATTTGCCTAAACCTGCCTCTCTGTGGTTCTTTGAAAAGTATTGAAATTTGTGTGCTTCCATAACTCTGCCTTTTTCCCTCCCTTTTTAATAACTTATTAGAGTGCCATCTTATGCTAAGCGCTCACCTCTGTCTGGAAATAAGTGGTGTTTCTCATTAAGACTTGTCTAATAAGCAATTAGGGTTGTATATATATAATAGTGACTGTGTGTTGAATTTACTTACCTCTTGTGTGCTAGTGTAATTTACAAGTATGTCTTTAAATAAATAATTCCATACTTTTACACCAAAGCTCTGGTCAGTGTTTGCTTGTGCTACTGTATCTCTGTACCTATTGTGTATACTCTATATACTGCCCAACTCATCTTGAGAGAAGTCTGACTGCTCAGCCACAGCTACCAGGTAAATCTGGGTGGTACAGACTGCTACCAATTGGGTTTACTGCCAACCACCTGTAGTCCTAAATCTTTTGCAGTGGTCCCTAAGGGAACTGCACAGGTTTCTGCCTAACACCGCGTTGTGGACTTGCAAAACTGGTTTCCAGATTTTCCTTTCTGTAGTGTCTAACCAGAGTTGATATTTATTAGGCCACAACTACAACCCATGAATCAGCTTCGGAATTAGCTCCCCCTGCTTTAATGGAATAACTTCCATATTTTCCATCGATGAAACTCTGTTGGTTGGTTACATTTTTCAAATTACTGAAGCCTGTATAACTTCAAAGCTGGTTCTTTTTATTTATTTTTTATTAACATGTTTATTAATTTTATAAACATAAGAAAGAATACAACATAATTAACAGTAATACAATTAAATTAATCACAATCAGTATCCCATCAACCACCACCACCACCACCACCTTCCAAAGATGAAATTTACCATGTCTTCACAGAGACGGAACAGAAAAAACCAAAAAAACTTCAATATTACAACTCCAAAAAAGACCCCACATTTGATCAAACAGAATTATCTTATCTCTGTGAAGAATTATTCTCTCAAACCTGGACACCTGTTTCAAATCCTCCACCCATTCAGAAAACGTTGGTCTCTCCACAGATTTCCATTACCTCAAAATGACTTTTTTTTGCAGAATGTGCTGCCCTAAAAAAGCAGCACCTCTGTGGGTAAGTAAGTTCTTCCACCATGTCATCCTCAACCAAGATAACAGTATTGTAGTCGAAATCATCATGCAACAATAGGATCTCATTAATTCTCATGGTGACCTTCCTCCAGAATGACCTCAATTCGTAACACTTCCAGATCATATGTTCAAAAGAACCAACTGCATGTTTACACCTCCAACATGCATCCAAAATGAGTCATACCTCTTCCATAAAGTCTCTGGAGCGTCCAAAAAACTGTTTAGAATTTTAATTTGACGACTTTGCTCTCCCAGATTTAAAGATGTCAGAGCCAGTGTTTTGCATATATTTCTCCATCTGTCCTCAGACATCTCTGATCCAATTATTTCAGACCATTTTGATAACACGTCTTTATTTGGTTCACAGTGTTGGTTCAGATTTTTATATACTTTAGACGCCATGCCTCCTTCAGATTTGTACTCTGATAACCAGACCTGCCAACCTTTGCCTCCAACTGCAGATTCATTTAGTAGAACTTTCGTCAGTTTCCTATACTCTCCCATAGTGCAATCTTTGAGGTCTTTAATTTGTGCAAGCCTTTTAAAACTGATCCATTTTCCATCTTCAACAAGATCCCCCAACCACTGTACACCACCCAGCAACCAATTTGGCCAAAAAGTGTCTTCCCATTCAACTTTATATCCGGATTCAACCAGATTGGGATAAAACTATTGTCAGAAATCACCTTTTTAGACTTCTTCCAAAGATCTTTCCAACACGATCTCAAAAATTCTGTTGGCGGAAATGACTTATATCCAGACCCATCCACCGGAGACAGAATTGCTCTGGGTGAAAGTGGAGATGATCGACTCGACTCTGCCAATGTCCAGACATCTGTTGAATTTTCAACGAAAGGAACCAAATGTCTAGCTCCAAACGCCAAGTGATCATTTTCAAAGTCTGGAACCCCTATACCACCACACTCCTGGGATAATTGTAATTTCCAAAGTTTCAGGCGCGGCTGTTTATTCTCCCATATAAAGGACTGGATCAGATTCTCAATTTTCTTCAGAAAGAACTAATTCGTAAAGGGATCATACTGAGCAGGTAATTAATGTGTGGTGTTGTCATTTTAAATGCATGTACTCTCCCCCATAGACTCAAACGCAGTTCATTCCTCCTTTTCAAATCCGACTCCAAGGATTGGACTACCTTAGTGAGATTGACATCCATCTTATTAGACACATCCTTAGTTAACCAAATTCCAAGATATCGCATCTTGTCCAGACACCAATTGAAAATAAAGTTCCTCATTTTGAAAATGGAGCATGAACCAGACACCGGTAGAGCTTTGGATTTTGACCAATTAATCTTGTACCCCGATATTCTGTGAAACATGCCAATTTGTTCAATTAGTACAGGAATAGAGTTCTCACCATTTTGAATAACTAGCAACATGTCATCCACATATAGCCAGACCTTCTGACATGCTTCACTATATTGAATACCTTCAATTCTGTCATCTTCTCTTATCTTCACAGCGAGGAGTTCCATAGCAATAACAATCAATATGGGCGACAATGGACATCCCTGCCGTCTCTCTCTTTCAAGTCCAAATGTGCCGGAGATCATACCATTTGTGTTCACACATGCTGTACGTAGTCAATATAATAGTCTTATCCATTCTATCATATTTTTCCCAAATCCGAATCCTTCCAATGCTGTCAGGAGGTACTTCCACTCAATCCGGTCGAATGCCTTTTCCGCATCCAAAGACAACACCACCACATCATTACAATGTTCTCTGCTTTCAAATAGAGTCAACAAAAGTCTCCTCATATTATCGATGCATGCCTCCCTTTCACAAAACCAGTCTGGCTCTGGTCTATGATATTGTCATGATGCCTACTCCCGGAAAACCAGTCCAGGATCAGCGTCCCCGGAAGCAGACATGTTCCCGGGGAAAAGGCCAGTAACCCCTAGTAGGGGCCCTTTGGACACTGTCCTGGCGCCTTTGCCGCCAGGCTCATTTTGGACCTCAGTCCTGGCGCCACAGGCGCCAGGCTCATAAAGGGAGTGTTTATGTGAACTTACCTGATGCAGACCGTGCTGCCAGATCCAGACCTCTTTGAGGCCGGAAAGGGACTATTTTACCTGTGGGACTATTTTGCCACTCGGGCGTGGCCGGGGAAGAATACGTACCTGGAACTACTTTGGGGGCTATTTAAGCCACGCCCAGACAGCAGCTCACGCTTCGCGTTGTTCTGCACCTAGCAGCTGGACGCTCACCGTGTCTGCTCCTGCATCCTGACTCCAGCCACGCCCCCCTCCATCCTGGAACACCTGAAAGGAAAGAAGAGAAGGGAAAAGGTGAACAGAACATTACCTGCTTCCACCCGGAGTCCGGAGTCATCACGCCGGCGATCCTAAGGGAAGACATTTATTTTAAAGACGCATTGCGTTGCTCGCTGCAGCGCCGCGTTCCACTCACCTGTTCACGAGGCATCTCCGTGCTCCTTAGCGACCATCTGCACGATCCGCCGCATACCTGCGCCTAAGGGGGAAGAGAAGAACAAAAGGTGAGCAAAAGGAACATATTGAGGAAAGCCAGATTTTCGCCATAAGACTTACCTGATTATTGTTGGGAGAATCTTTCCTCATCTCGGGTCAACGCCACTTCTTCGGCAGTACCGTACCCCGGCCACTATGGGGAAAAAAGACACGCATTAGTGGGTGAATATAAGGACATTAAAGGAACCACCCATCATAAACCCACCTGAGTTTACCTTCAGCGAATTGTTTCCTCTACGCGAAATCTTCACTCAGCACCTGTGATAAAAGGGATAAGAGACGGACTACTGAATATAAAGGCAAATAGAAAAGGAGGCCAACTCTTGAACTTTTACAACAGTATACTTACGGCACCTTGCCAGGAAAGTCAAGTAAGCTTGGATCCTCACCAATCCGAACACCAGTGAAGTAACTGGATATAATCGCACCCCTGCACCAGAAGCAGGATGGAGAGCTCGTCCTTTCAAACTTTAAGGTGAGAGTTAACGGGGAATTTCGGAGGTGGTCTGAGGAGAGTGAAAGAGGGAAGTGGGAGGCCGACGCGCTACTCCGCAGGTAGTTAATCCCCTTTCTCCATCTGCAGAAGGATTCTCCTGCGAGTCAGACAAGCGAGATTTGGGGGTCCTGTCCAGTCGGGCTTCTGAGTTCTGCGCATCACCTTAGAAGAGGCCGCAGCAGTCCAGACCTGGTCAGCGTCTCCGTGGGAGTCAGGTGAGCGTTACAGATATCCATCAGAGAAGACTATTCTCAAGGCCAATGCTTTCGCAAAAATGTTATTGTCAATGTTCAGCAAGCTAATTGGCCTATAACTGCTTGTTTTAACCGGAGACTTCCCCTCCTTCAAGAAAACAGATATTGATTCATGTCTCGTAGACACCGGGAGACATCCCTCAATGAGAGATGAGCGCAACATTGCCAACATGAGATCAAAAACCTCTCCTCGAAATATTTTATACAGTTCCGCTGGCAACCCATCCGGGCCTGGACATTTCCCTGAATTCAAAGCACATGAAGCTGTCCCGAGTTCCTCCACACTCAGATAATTCTCCATAGTTTCCTGAATTCCGAGTTTATATTTCGCAATTGGCAACCATTGACGAATTGACAAACTTCCTCCTCAGATAAATGAACTTCATACGAGTACAGGCCAGTGTAATACTTCTTGAATGCATCACTAATTTCAGCAGGTTCAAAAGTCACAACCCCATCTTGCGTTTCTATAGCATTGTCTTTTCATTATTCATGTTCCTTAAGCGATGAGCAAGACATCGATTACGTTTTTCTCCCCTTTCATAGTACTTGGTTCTTGTTTTAAAAAGAAGTCCTTCAGCTTTTGTGACAAACCTTGCATTGTGATACAAAGCACCTTCAGTGCAGTGACACAGGGAAATCTCTTGGATTTCCCAAAGGTTTAAATACCTTCTCTTGGTGAAACTACTGTTCCCAAGAGCAATGAAGTGAAATTGACTTTACTTACATTTTTACTACCATTGTGTTTTTTTTAACATGGGCTGCACTCTCAGCTACAGCAGGGCACCCATGGGTGCACTTTTTGTCAAAATGGCCACTGTCTTGTTTTTTGTCAGGTCCTTCTTGAGATTTACTCTGCGCGCCAAACCAGCTTTGGTCCCCTTGTTTGTTTTGTCTTTGGCGGGATTCCAGCATGTCTGGCAGGAAGTGAGGGAGGTGCCCGAAACTCCCTGTGCTTAGCTTAGTCCCCTTGGTTACAGGAAAGCACCCAAGGGTGATTGGCTGGAGGGCTGTCCTTGGAGGACAGAAACACTGATATGTGATTGCAGCTAGGCTGGAATGAATGGGAGAAACCTGCATAAAAGGTGAGGCTTTTTGGCTTAGACGGCAGAGTCGACCACTGGACGAAGGGATCTGAAGAAGAACATGGAAGAGACGCCTGCTGCAACTCCTGGGCCGTTGGTTTGCCCGGTGAAGACCTGCTGCTGTGCTGAAGCTCCGAATTCGCCTCGACTAGAGAAGCCCTGCAAGGACGACTTCTCCACTGGCTTTGGTGGGACCAATCAAACCCAAAGTTAACTTGTCTGGACATCCTCTCGGAGCTGGATGTACGTCCACTGCTGCTGCTGCGGGAACCAAAGTGCCTGGCAGAGGAACACCAGATCAAGTGCATTGCTTTTAAGTCGGACCCGAGCTCCAGGAAGATCCTTCGGACTCCCAGGAAGCAGGACTGACCACGCCTGAGCCATCTCAACAGAGTTTGTTTGTTTGTGCATTTATATAGCGCTACAAACCCTCAGGTATCTGAGCGCTGCTTATTTCCCACGGTGTGAGTGCTCATTTATCGACCTCGGAAGGATGACAGGCTGAGTTTGGCTCTGCCGGGATTCGAACCTGCGTCAGCAGGCTCTGCATAGATGTGAAAGCGAGCGCAACGCAAGGAGCTGAAACCGCGAAGTGCCGCTGAATTGAAGTTTGACCTTTGCCACCGGCCTTCCCATTGTGTTGCAGGAGTCCCCAGAAGTTCTCCCTCTTGTCCCCACAACTGAGGCTCATGAATAACAGGATCTGCAGAGCCACAGAAGCCAGCTGGGACCCTTTCTTCTAACCAAAGATACTGTAAACCTAAGAGGACGTACCTTTTGCTGTGTAGCCTTACTTGTTCTCAGTTGAGACTGGTCTTGGTTGCCATTGCAGAGTTGCTTGCAGCTTTGCCCCTCACAAGCCTCCCAGCTTGTGGCCCTTCAAGTGAATCTTATTTCTACAGACCTTTCTAAAAACATTGTGCAAGACTTTCTTACCTGCAAGAAGACCTTCAGCTCCCTTAGACTTTGTTCAACACTGAATGTCCGGGCTCCCTGAGAGACTCTTCTACCTCTGACTTTGTGCTTTTGCCTTTCCTCCAGGAAAGGGTTAATTTACTTTGCATTGGAGGGTTTAAAAAGTACTTACCAGTTTATGAATTATTTGTTAACCTTTGTTTTATTCCCATATCTAATCCTTTACACCCAAACTCAGTACTGCTCTAACTGTACCAGTAATAAATCAATTTGTGCAGTGTCCTAGCTATTTAAGTCACCTGAGGGAGTAGGACGTGTGTGTGCCATCCCAAATGGGTATCATCTGATTTAGAGAAACGGAGTGTGTTTTGAAGTGTACTATAAGTATTGCATGTTTTGCTCCATTCAAAAGAAGGCTTACATAACTGACTGTTAAATAAATTAATAATTGTTTAATCAAGAAACCTTAAGTATAAGTGTTTATTTGAATAACATTCACTGTGAAACTCTGTGTTACAACCTTATAGCTCACATTGACCCCTCTTGAGATAAGCCTGGCTGCTCAGCCACACTACCAACCTGTGTAGTACAGACTTATACCAAAGGCTGGGTTCCCTGTTGCCAGGAGGTGAAGGTTGCTGAAGCCTCCCAAAGGGCACTGCACAAAGTCTTGCCTAACAGAGGCCGAAGCTGTACCCACCGCAGCTTTTTTGAACACTTACAATATTTGCTGTTTGAATTTCTCTAGCTCCTCACTTGGGCCACCACCCTGTTCTGCCCGGATGAGTAAAACTTACCAGTCTCTGTGGGCAAATCTTAATCACATCTATGTCTGTGCTTCTTTTTCTTCTTGGGTGAAAAGAAGGAAGAAGAGTGGTGGGACTCGCTGTAGGAGTGAGACCTTTTTCCAATCTTTTATGCCGCCTGCCTTCCCAGTCATCCTTTTTCTCGAGGGTAGGCCCCGCAGTGCTAGCTCCCGAGGATTAAGGGCTGACCAGACCAGCGACATCGAAGAGTGTCTGCCGAGCACCAGTTTTGCAGAGAGTTCACTGGACTGACATGAGCCACACTGCTCTGTGTCATGATCTACCACTAGACAACACAAAACAGATGTTGTGTGGGTCAGTGAAGGAAATTTTGGAGCTGCAGTCTCAGCAGTGCGTAAATCTTGAAAGCTTGGGCCCGGATATACTACAGATAAAAAATGCACTACAAGCCGTGTTTCGAATAGCACACTGAGCGCTTGGAATTAAGGAATTGAGGTGTGGGGTCTGTGAAAAACGTAAGGGTCTTTCCCAACCCACTCCCCGAGGATCTTCTACGCAGGTGGCCAGGGGCGAGCCATCGCTTTTGGATCCCAACGCTGGGGGTGGACAAGCGAGGGAGAATCACCTGGGTAGAGGGTCCGCAGAGATTGGGGAGAGAATACCTGAGGGTGAGACATGGTACACCGCTTTCGTGATAGTTACCTTTCCAACCTCCCCTCGGCTTTTATAGGGTATGCTCAAGCACACACTCCTCCTTTCCCCAAACACTAACCAAACACTGAGACGAAGAAGAGCAAGTCAAGAGAAGTGCAGATTTCCCATGAGAAACACCACAATGTTACTCGGACGAGGAAGAAGCAGATCAAGGCACACCAACTTCCCCAATGGATATGTCCCACTAACGAGGCCAGGCAGGGTCAGGCAATTGATTTCAACTATGCCCCACTGCAGCCTGTTAACTACTCAGATGGATATAAAAAAGAACACACGTTTGGCAAAGGGAACGAGTTGGATGGAGAACAGGAGAGGTAGCAGAGCCAGAGCTGCCCAGACCAAGGCCACGGAGAGCGAGACAGCTGGATGCGGTATGACTGCCGAATGAAGAAGGAAAAAGCACAATGAGAAACCAGAAGGTGTCTCACCCAGTAGTCTCCAGGGATCGGTCATCCAGGTGGCCAGGACAAGGCCATCACTTTTGGATTCAGTTCCTGGGGGTGGACCATGTGAGGGAGGATCACCTGGGTGAAGGGTCTTCAGGGTGTAGGAGACCGGATGGTGAGACGCGGTATCCCCCTTCCCTAGGACACCTTTACCCCATCCTACCAGGTAGGATATTTAGGAAAACTACCCCCCCCACACACCTTTAACAAGACAAACACTTTCTCAAAGACAGCCCGCTATGAGAGAAAACTGACGAACACCCGAGCCGTATACCTGACGTGTCCCAATATAATAGTCAGGCGAGGTCATGCAATTACTGACCATCACACACACCTAACTTCCATTAAGTTTCCCCACACGGATAAAAGGCGGCGGAGCACAAGAGCACACTTGGAGCGAGACAAAGCACACAAGGAAACCGCAGTACCGAGATGGAAGTTTAACGAGAGAAGAAAGACGGAAAAACAGAAGGGGATTGCAAGGAGGGAAATTCCCTTGACCTTTTTTGACAAGGAACCGTTACTTTCATGAGCCCTCGAGATTAGAAGGTGTAAAACCAGCAAACCAGGCTGAAGAATCCTGGATTGTGTATCAGAGATAGCCGGGGCCCTCCCAAGTCAACAATCAAGGCGGGGGAGAATCACTGTCCTTGGCTCCAAGAACAAAGCAGCGTCAGTGAAATCAACACAGCCGGTGAGTTGGGGAGACTGGTATGGGGCCGGTCTGTGTTGAAGCCAAGGTTGCAAGCAGCAACATTGCATGGCGAGCGCTGGAACGAAAATTGACATCCCGCCTGCCAAGACATTGTTTCAGTTGTTAAGTTCTTCAGAAAACAGAGCACACCATGGGGACCTAACCAGCCTGATCATATCCTTTCTTTATTTTAGAACACCCAGTTTGTTATTTTGGTCCGATTTGTACAGGGTCACTAATAAACCTTTTGTTACACATATGCTTTTGTTGGGGCCTTATTGTGTCGGTCAATGGCAATAACGTGACAAATGCTACAGCCATGCCATGCATGTGGTTTATGCAGGGTTGGTTTTCCTTGCCGACCTGACAGTCAAGTAAGGTGAAGTGAAGTGAGGAAAGCCCCCATCATGTCCTCCTTCATTTCACATTCATCCACATGTAGACAAGCCAGATCTGGCTGCAGAACAATGACATGCATTTTAACAGAGTGCTCTGTAAAGCCAACCACAGGGTAGCGGCTGTATCCTGACTAGGAATCCTGCCACCAATTAGTAGGGCACTCAGAGCCAGTTGTGTGTGACTACTCACAAAGGCCCAAAAAGTTACATTGAATATCATGACCGAGTGTCATGCCTGCGCCATGGGCGCATTCATTGGCGATCAATATGGACTAATCGTTATTCATTTATCTGCGGAGAACTCTTGAATCAACCATTGTTCACTTTTTGGACCTTGTTTCCCATTTTCGAGACGTGGGTGCTTTTCTATTTTTCCCAACAAACTACACTTACCACAATGCACTTGGTTATAACTATTTATTCCTGGCCATTCCTATTCGTCATCTTCGGAACTACAATCCCCAGAAGCCCTACGGATCATTTCTGCTTCCACCAGCTCAGGAACAGAGAGGGAGGAGGCAGATTGTGTGCAGGTGTGCTCATCCAGGTGCGGCCAATTAGCCTGCCTCTGTGCTGGGCAGGGCGGGATAAAAGCTGCTGCCTGCAGGGGCTCAGTCTCTTACATTAGAGTCCTTCCGGCACCTTTTTGCTTCGTGCTACGGATCTTTGTATGTGGTTCCTCCTTACTCCTGCTTTGGATCCAGTGCCCTGCCGGGCTCTCTGCTTTGCAGCCGATCACGCTCTGCTGCTTTCCAGCCTCCGCACTTGCCCTTCCGGGCTTCTGCCTTGCAGCCAATCACGCTCCGCTGCTACCTTCCGCCCTTGTCTTCCAGGCTCCTGCCTTGCAGCTGATCACGCTCCGATGCCTTCAATCTACAGCCTTCATCCGCTGGGCTTCCAGACTAGTAGCCCTCTAAAGTCCTTGCAGCCTTCTCCAGTCAGCGGCGCTGCTCCTCTGGGCTTACTCCTTGCTGCCCGGTCCTTCTGGCTCCTTGCTGCGCAGCCTGCTTCTCTCCGCTGCCAACAGCCCTTGTCCTCGAGGCTTCCTACCTTGCAGCCGATCACGCTCCGCTGCTTGCTACCTACAGCCTTTGTACGCTGGGTTCTCAGCCTAGCAGCCCTCTACAGTCCTCTGCTGCCTTCTACAGTCAGTGGCCCTGCTCCCCTGGGCTCACTCCTTGCTGCCCGGCCCTTCTGGGCTCCTTGCCGTGCAGTCTGCTTTACTCCGCTGCCCTAAGCCCTTTCCCTCTGGGCTCCCTTCCTTACAGCCCTGCTCTTTTGGGCTTGCTCATTGCTTTCCTGCTCCTCTGAGCTTTCTACCTTGTACCCTACCGTCCTCTGCTATCCACAACTGTTCACCTACTTTATTTACTTTCAGTTATTGCAGTCCCCCTGTTTCCTGACTGCTGCCCCCTTGCTTTCTTCCTTGTTTTCAACCGTCTGTTCTTTATCCCTATCCAATCCTGTTATACGGCTTTCCCTTCATTTCCTTCTGCTAGTTTGCTATCGACTTCCTTTTTCCTGGACTTGTCTGTTAGTGTCTTCTCTTGTTCTGTTTGTAGACCCCTTGTACAGAGCTTGTCTGTTGATTTCCGTCAGGCAACCTCTGCCCTTTCCCTTGTCTAGTTTCTGTGTTACAGACACCCATAGCTGTTGTTCCAAGCCATGAGCAATCAGCGTGGGCCTCTGTTATAGCAAACTGTGCACAAGGCTAGAGTTTTTCCTAAGGTCTGTGCAATACTCTTTTCCTATATCTGCATACACCCCAAGAGGGAATCTATTCTGTTGTACCTTATTTCCTTGCTACACTTGCCTACACTTCGTTCTCTTTACTTCAGCTGTGTGTGTACTTATCTGTCCACCTTACTTCGGCACAACCACCCAAACCCTTCCTGGGTGTCCTGTGCCACTCTTAACAGAGTGCCATCCCGTGACACCAAGAGAGGCTTGCAGTCTTTCAGGGCTCAATCAATCATATGTGTGTCTCTAAGGAGGCACCAAAGTAGCACTGTTAAGCACAGGACAGGGAAATGAAAAAAACACAAAGGTCCCCAATACCAGAATTGCATATTCAAACTCACACTCGGGAACAATCTCAGTGGAAGGTAGAGAGACACAGAGATTGTGGACCTAGTGACCTTTAGGGGACCCTGATGCAATCTTAGGACACCAAAACAGCACTTCAGTGCGCTCTTTGGTAAAAAGGCTCCAAGAGCCCAAACCAGAAAACCAATAGTAGTCTCTTTTAGGACAGCCTCGGGGTAGTCATCGATGCGACAGTAGCAAACTATTCCAGAACCAGGTGGTGCCCACCTGGGGAAGGAGACATCAGGGTTGAGATCTGCGGGGTGGGGTGATGATGAAAAAAGTGGTGTGTTACTCACGATCTCCTTTATCTTCTACTTCAGTAGATAACAGCAGTCAGTTGTGGCCAGTGAAAAGTCTGTTCCCAGTACTTGGGCGATTCTCCAAGAGAAAGCACCAGGAGCATATTCCCAATTATCAGAATCCAAAAAATGCTCCATGCCTAAACACCCCAGGCTTCAAAGCTGCCACTCACAAAACCAGACAAAAAAGATAGGTTTTTCGTAACATAGATGGAAGCTTCAAGCGATTCAAAGTAACCCAAATAGCAAAAAAGGTGAGCGGGAAACAGAAACAAATACTTACGCACATTAGCCGCCAGTACCATTGGTGTAGAAAAAGAGACTGTGTAGCGCAGATATGACCAGATGCCACACCTACACAGGCCTGGGGCCTGCTGAGTGGGTTTGTTATTAATGGAGTTATTCCAGTGCAAAGGCTCTGGTCATGTCCTTGTGCCAGAACAACCCATGAGTATAGAGAAAAGTGGACAGACAAAGAAACGTATGTTTTATGTGGAACATATCATGCATTAAGAACACACTAGGCTACTTCTTGCACCATTAGACCGCCAATAAAAAAATATCTAAGTTGGACAAATCAAGCAAAAGGTATATATTTGAGCTACGTATTGCCCTGCGTCAGTTGCAGCTCCAGACACGGTACTGCTTCTAGTTTCAGGCAACACTGGAGCATACTGGTAAACCAAGAGCATGGCACAGAGGCTCTAACTACTACACGAGACAGAATAAAACTTGAGAGATCAGCTATAACACACTGGTGCACTGACAGCACATGACTTACTGCACTTAGAGAAAGGGAGAGCGTCTGAAGGATGTCCAGCATTGTCTTCAGCACCGTCCCACTCCACAGCAAATGTGGGAACCTAGAAAAAAAAAATAGACAGCAGGAGATTAAACACAGCCATGTGCATAGGTGGTGTTGTCACAAAGTTGTTGAGTCAGAAATCAATGTGTGTTATTGCTTGTGCTATTTTTGCAACTTCCCTACAGATTGCGCCAGCTTTTTGGTGCCATGGCCCTTTTTGTTAACAGTGAGACCTGTCCAAGTTCCGCTGAAGAATGCAACTGCAGTTTGGATGTATTTGTATTTTATTGAATTGATATAGTGCTTTCACCCAAGTGCTGCACAAAAATGAATAACGGTACAAATAATCAATACATCGGAGTAATAGTAACGGAGGGAGAGGATGAGATTTGAGGCCAGAAAGAAATTCAAAACTGAGACGAGGAGGACCTAATATACAAAGATAAGCAATTCTAATGCAGGGATGTAAGGTGTGAAAAAGATCTTAAATGCATTTGGGTACTAAGTTGTTTAAGCAGGGAAATGACATATTGAATTTTGGAGCAGAGAGAACAAGAGGGTCTATAGAAAGACTAGAGACGATAGATGGGGACGCGACAGGCCATGAATGTAGTTGAGATAGATTTTCAGAACCAGCCATGGGGGGTGCATTTGAGAGGCCATCTTAGTTGATGAACAGGGTAACTGACATTTGCGTCTAGCCAAACCCCATCAAGGCAGTGTGGAGAGAACAGTAAGACAGATGTTAGGTGTATGGGGGTAGTGTAGTAGTACAATACACCCAACATTGAGCACTCAAGCAACACAGGGGAACACAAATATATATATATATATATATATATATATATATATATATAGAGCGGCTTATAACTATGTTCTCCCTGGACGAATCCTCACCAAACTTTGCAAAATAAGTATTTGGCCCACTCAATTTCTTTGCAAAGTTCGATTAGGTTCGGTCCAGGGGGGCCAAAGGTAAAGTAGGGGTCCCAAAATTTATTTTTTCCCATAGACTGAATGGAGAAAAAGAAAAATAATTCTGTCGCGCCTACAGCCCAAACCGCTGGACGGGTTTTCACCAAATTTGCGGCAGGAGCGGCAGCTTGGTCCCGAAAACGGGCTTTTGTAAATTTGGTGAAAATCCGTCCAGTAGTTTTTTTTAAAACGACCAAAAAGTAGGTCTAAAGAAATTAGTGATATCTATGTCTGCACCACGGACACACTTCCCTGTTCGCTCCGCGGACAGAACACTGATTGGTTAATCATGTCCGCGGACACGCAACGTGTTTGCTGATTGGCTGGGATGAAGCGTGAGGTGCGTCAGATTTTTGGAAACCCCCGCCATCATCAGAACGTTTTTTCATTAAATTTCATAGGTTTTTATTAGTGTAACTTAACCATAGAGTCCCTTTAACAAAGGTTTTTATTGAATTTCATAGGTTTTTATTAGTGCAACTTAACCATAACGTCCCTTTAACAAAGTTTTTTCATTAAAGGGTAGACTGAAAAACAGTCTTGAGCTTAGCAGCACTCCGGCTAATGCTTTTTATATATTTGTAATACATTTCCAATCCGTACTCCAGCCCATTGTTGCTGTGAAAAAAATAGTCCTTTATTAGTGCATAAATGTGGACAAAGAGGGCAGCAGCAGCATAACACACATACATACATGTACACATACACTCACAGCCTGTTGTTCTCAAAGTGCGGTCACCTACACCTTAAACAGTAGCAAAAGGTCAAAACTATTGTTCAGATGGATTTCAAAATCCACCCAGGGGTGGATCCAGGATGGATTCTGAGAGGCAAACCTATTATGGTGAACAGTAAAGATGCAGACTCAGGAGGGCGTGAGAGTGGTCTGAGGCTACAATGAGACACTCTCATAGAGCACTCCAATAATTCCAGAGATGCACAAAAATAGACAATATTTAGGCCTTTATCACACAACTACTATCATATACATACATACCCCATTGGGGGATCTGCTAACAGAACACCAATACTTTATCTTTAAAAGCAGTTACGTAAAAGTTAGCAAAGTCAAGAGCAATACTGTAAATAATTGTGTGTGGTAAAGTAAGAAATTAGAACAGTAATTTAGAACCAATTTGGACAGGTTAGTAAATTAGAGAGAAAACCCACAGAAAAACCTAAGACAAGGTCCAGAGTCTTTAATAAATCAAGCCCTGCTAAGAATTGAGCCCTAGTGCCCAAAAGGCAACATATTCTGGAAGATGAATTGAAAGGTAAGAAGTTTTTTCACGTTTCTCTAACAATCCCAACCCCAGGGGAAGCCTAGACAACCACCGATCTTAGGCAAGGGGAAATAGAGATTGGTCTTTACACCTATATAATCCCATGGCGACAGGTGGGGGTTGGATTAGCAATGCAAATTTAGCCCCCTTACTCAGATTTCTGCAGCTAGCACTCACTTTAGGAGCTCCTGAACCTGCTGGGCCCACTTACTTCTGTGGCGTGCCCGGTCGAGGGAGGTCCAGAAGCTGCAGGTGGAGAGGTCACTTTTGGGGTTGGGGTTGGGTCCGGCTAGTCCGTGGTTCCAGGCCCCTTGAATTAGGGGAGACAGGGTCCACAATACTGATAATCTTAGGGACTGATCTGTCCACCCATATAAGTGAGCAAAAATCAAGGGAAGTAAAGCAGAGGACTTTATCGGCCTCCAAAATGTCAGGTCAGGAAGCAGAAAATAGCAAAGATATACAGTGTCCTATTGAGGTCTATGGGAGGAAAGCAGCAAAGAAAAAACTATTGATAAAAGTAATAAAACTGCAGGCAGTAAAGTGAAGACAAAAATCCAATGCAATTAAAACATATGCCCTGCCTCACATGAATAAAGCACCTATACATTAAGACCTTACCTACCAGGTAAGCAAGACTAGTGCCTCTGAGAGTGTCAATGTGCAAGGACTTGGAAGTCTTAAAAGTCACAAAGCCAACAGACGAGTAACTGTTCCAGAAGAAAAGCACTTTAAAGAACTGAAGGTAGGTAGAAACAATTTAGGGTTACTCTCTCAATCCCATGCATTACACTAGAGGTTACCCTGGGTGGGTGTCCCTGGCCAGAACTCCGCTGATCAAGACCATGCAAGGGAGAGTTAGGAATTGGCAATTACACCCAGGCAATTCATGTGGTGTGGGGGGTGGTGTGTAAACAGGGATGCAAGCTCCTGCCTGAACTTCGATTTTCTGAGGGACCACCCCTAGAATCCTCAGAACCGCTGGGCTCACTTACTCCTTACTTTGGTCCAGTTTCAGGAGGTCGAGGGGCTGTGGCTGTAGTGGCTAGTTTAGTCTTCAGGCCTTGGGTCTGGCTATAAGACAGTTTCACACTCCAGTAAGATGGTTCTAGATGCATTTAAGCAGGTATGACAAAGTACCTCAGGACAGCAGCTACAACATATCCCATGATGGCAGGAGACCCTCCCCTACCCCCCAACAATATAACAGATTGTGATGGGGCGTCTGGTTTCATGACGCTCCCGGGCTCGGGGACCTAGGCTTCGGCTATTAGCTGCATCTCTTGCGAGTCCTTCCGTTCTGGCAGCACCCGATCCGTGCCAGGCCATGCCCCCAACACAGAAAACAGTATTTCCAGGCCGGCTGACTGGCCGGCTTTGCGTTGCTACTCTCCTATGAGTAACCACACACTCCGTAAATTTGAGCTTCATTTCTATCCAATTCTAAAACCTTCTGAATCTTGTGCGTCCCTTCTCTGACTTTTCGCAATCACTCTGACATTCTGTGGTTTATCTTTTCGCTAGTGTATCCCTCTGCAAGCTCCATGTTCCGTGAGGGCATACCCTCGTCAGCCATCCCATCCGCCCACACACACGAACAGAACCTGTACTGACAACATCAGGTAGGCGTGGTAGAAAAGGGGTACTCGCACGGGACGTTTCCCATAGATGGGATTTAACTCCTACCAGCTCCTTTAACCCATACCGATTCCTTAGACGGCAGGAGGATCTGCGGCATTGGTCTCTCGGGACCACAATTCCCAGCAGTCCGCTGGAAGCATCATACGCGAGAGCCCGTCTTCCACGGTACGTCCAATTGGGGAAGGGTTTAGTAGCTATCACTTTCCTCTTTCCTGTCTCTCTCTGGTCTCGTTAACTCTCCCTCCTTCTTACCCTTTCCAGAGCCATTTTTTCAAGCTCTGTAAGAAACGCTTCCTTCTCCATTGTTGCTACTGCCACTGCCGAGGCACCCCCAGTTCCTTACTAAGGCAAGCTCTTTTTAGGACTATGCCCCAAGTCTTCGGGAGGATCACAGAAACATGGGCTCCTATAATCCGTCTCTCCTGTCTTGTAGCAGGAAACTGCAGGATCTATCCTGTGGATCTGGCACATCTCCATACAGCCATCCACACCTTAGATCTGACCGGAACCAGCGTTCCCCAGCTGCACAACACAGAGTTTTCTCCCCCAAGAGGGTTTCCCTCGGGGCCTCTCTCTGGGCTAGCCTTGGGCTGGGCCACAGAGGGGTCACCAGGTGGATTTTCCTTACTGAAATCCACCCTGCGGGAACAGGTAGGCGACTTCCAGTGTAATGACAGCTGGATAACTATATGTTCGGTATTTCTTGACATACATTTTGAGCCAAGCATAACAGATAGCAACGCCATTACGACACTGACAGTCGCTGCCATGGATCAGCAGGTACAACAGTTAATCTCGGCAATGCAGTCATTGACTGCAGAGATACAGCATTTAAAACAGGAGAATGCCACGTTGCGGCAGCAGCAGTTGGGGCGTTCTCCCTACTGTCAGAAGTCCCTCCTGGGCCGTTACCAAGGGGTTGATTTGATGGGAATCCACATAAAGTTCAAGAATTTCTGGACTCATGTATGGTTCAGTTTGCATTCAAAGGAGCCTATTTTCACACAGACAGAGACCGGGTCGTTACATAATTTCACAGATGGTAGGTCCGGCCCTGGCATGGGCGACACCACTAGTCACAACCAATAACTCTATCCTAGATTCCCATACTGCATTTAGTAACAGCATACGAAGTATGTTTGGGAGGCAGGAGATTACGGTGGCCTCTCAGGAACACCTCCTGGATTTCAAGCAAGGGAGCCAGGACATTCTCACATATATAACAAGATTCAAGCAGATGGCCAGTGAAACCACGTGGCCAGATGATGCATTAACCACAATTTTTCGGAGGGGCTTGTCTGAGGATCTGAAAGACGAGGTCTCTTGGGTGCCTCATCCTCATTCCCTGACTGAATTCATTGCATTAGTCATACAGCTGGATTATAGAAAGAAGGAGCAACAGACGGAAAGGAAAAGAGGCCGGAACTCTAGACCCCCACCAGACGTAACTCTGGCAGGAAACCATGCCACACTCGCGGATGAACCCATGGAGCAAGGTGCGGCAGCTAGAGGCCCTCTGTCTCCAGAAGAGCGGACCAAAAAAAAGGACCCTAGGTCTGTGCATTTATTGTGGGGCCAACACACATACCGTGAGAGAGTGTCCTATCGCCCCTACTCGTAGACAGGGAAACGCCATCACCCGGCCATAAGGGGAACCGCAGTTTGGGACCACGTACAGGTTACAGGTTCCCCATCAGTGTCACATTCTTTCCAGTGTACGAGTCCTACAGATACTAATATGTTGGTACTTCAGGTATCCTTTATGGTCGGAAATCTCCTAAGAAATATCCCAGCTTTAGTAGACAGTGGTGATGAGGGGAACTTCATTGACAAGCCCACTAGTCTCTGGCCCCATCAGGGACCAGACCTGCCCACTGGAAATGACAATCTCCTCACATGGAGATTTTAACCCTTGACATAAGAACCGCACATCATCCAGTTATTCTAGGTCTACCCTGGTTAAGACGTCATAACCCGTTTATAAACTGGACTGCAGGTTCCCTTTTTTCTGGGATCCGAATACTGTTTGAGATACTGCATAGGGGGTTCATACTGAGAAACCGAGTCTTTCAACCAACCCTCATCTGGACCCTAAAACAGTAACCACACTCAATCAGATCGCTGGTCATCCAGAGCCCTACCATCAGTTCCAAGGGGTCTTTTCCACTGCTGAGTACACAGAGCTACCCCCTCACAGACGGGACGACTGTCATCCAGCCGATCCCAGATCAACTATTACCATTCGGTAAAATGAACATCCTGTCGGCAAAAGAAAAAGAAGTCCTTCTGGAATATTTACAGACCAAGCTCAAGAACGGCCTTATCACAGAATCAACCTCTCCGGCCGCAGCCTCACTCTTCTTTATACCTAAGAAGAACACCTCTGAGCAACATCCATGTATTGACTTCCGTGGGTTAAATAACATCACAATCCCCGACCGATGTCCTATGCCCCTCATACCGGATGTCCTGGAGGTAGTTAAAGAGGCCACTATTTACACCAAACTGGACCGATGGGCCTACCACTTGAACAGAATCAGAGAAGGTAATGAGTGGAAGACGGCATTCTGCACACCTTTTGGGCATTATCAATATCGGGTAATGCCCTTTGGACTGACCAATGCCCCAGCCGTCTTCCAACGGTTTATGGATCACCTATTTGCGGACATTCTCCTATATTACGTCATCATCTACCTTGACGATATTCCCGTCTACTCGTTCTCTTATCAAGAACATGAGAAACATGTCACTGAACTCCTTCAGCGGCTGCAGCAAAATCATCTATTCTGCAAACAGGACGAATGTTTATTCCATCAATCCCAGGTGATATACCTGGGGTACCTATTGTCCACAGAGGGAACAGCTATGGATCCTGAGAAGGTCTCAGCGGTTCTACACTGGCCAGCGCCCACCTCCGTCAAGGACATCCAGCGCTTTATAGGATTTGCTAACTTCTACAGACACTTTATTCCCCATTTCTCGACTCTGACGCAGCCCATGACAGCCCTACTGAAGAAAGGGGTTCCCTTTCAATGGTCTACAACGGTCCAACTGACCTTTGAGGATCTAAAGAAGCTCTTCACCCAGGCACTGATTCTTATCACTCCAGACCAGAACCACAAGTTTATTGTGGAGATGGATGCCTTAGGGGCTGTGTTACTACAGTTAGACGCGCAGGGTCATGAACGCCCAGTAGTGTATCTCTCCAAAACTCTATTGCCCGCAGAACTGAACTACACCGTTCTTGAAAAAGAGCTCTTAGCTACCAAACAGGCTTTTGAGGAGCCAAGTACCCAGTGAAGTCAGGACTGATCATCACAATCTGCGTGCCTTACAATACGCCCAGACACACAACATTCGCCAGGCACGTTGGGCACATTTCTTCTCCCCTTACAGGATTACCTTTTCCTTCATTCCGGGCCGAAGCAACCTACAGACTGATGCCTCATCAAGGAAGGAACGGGTAACTGATGCTCAATTTAGAACCAAACCCATCTTCCCCAGAACGGTAGTGGTTCAAGTAGTCACCGACTTCCTGGCATAAATCAAAGAACGATCTGAGTCGATACAGAAAAAACAAGCCTCTGTCCTCAAACATTATCAGTTAACGAATAATGGAGGGTATTTTTTTCTACGGTCCAAGACAATACGTCCCTACAAAAGCGCTACAGAAGGAGGTCCTAGGGATGTGTCATGATTCCAAAGCTAAGGAATTGGTACTACACTACTTCTGGTGGCTCTCACTAAGCCAGGATGTCCAAGAGTATGCGGCTTCACGTGCGGTCTGTCTCCAGTCCAAATCACCACGCACTTCCCTTCTCGGAGAACTGGTCAGCATGTCTATTCCGACTAAACCTTAGCAGATCATTTCCACTGATTTTGTGGTAGAATGCCTCTTTCAGGGAAGTGTTCCGTCATGGTTACGATAGATTCCTTTTCCAAGATGGCACATTTCATCCCGTTGCCTGGACTCCCCTTCAGCAGATAGAATGGCGCGTATCTTTATAGAACGGATCTTCTCTTTGCATGGATTGCCAAGGTTATTAACTCGGACCGCGGGTCCCAATACACCTCTCGCTATTGGAACCAAGTGTGTTCTTTCCTTGGGATTTCTCGTGCACTCAGCTCTGGCTACCACCCGCAATCTAACGGGCAGAGTGAGCGGCTGAATCAAACACTTACAGGTCATCTCTGTAGCACAACACAGGGTATTCTCCCCAACAGTTTTTACCTGGGGGCTTCTCTCAGGGATAGCCTTGGGCTGGGCCACGGAGGGGTCACCAGGTGGATTCTCCTTACTGCAATCCAGCCTGCAGAAACAGGTAGGCGACTTCCAGTGTAATGACAGTTGGATAACTATATGCTAGGTATTTCTTGACATACATTTTGAGCCAAGCATAACACAGATGGCTTGCAGCAAAGATCACTCCAATCCGGCGGCAACTCAAGATTGTGGCACATGCACAGAAGATGCCGTGGATGAAGCTGGTCATCCTACAGGATGGTTACAGGAAACATCCAAAGGCTTCTGGTGCAAGCTTCTCATGTAGGGGTTCAGACTTGTTGGTCCCAACAGCTCAAACATCAAAGCACAGATGAGGGTCTTAGCTGGATCATTTCAGAGAGGCATGGCATCACTAGGACTTGCCTGGAAGCACTGACAGTTCTCTTCAGAAGCAGTCTTCAGAGGGTTCCTCTCTTCTTCTGGGTCTTGGCTCCAGTTGACGATAGGGGGAATGGCTGCAAGAGTCTTCCTTTTATCTCTCACTAGGAGTGGGGACTGGCTCCAGTCCACCAATGGAAAGTACCTGTACCATTCAAACTGGTAAAGGCCGTCAGCCTCTTGCGCCACATCTGCCCAGCAACAGGCATCCTCTGACTGGAATATGGTTTTGAACAAGACGGTCCCATCCTCCACATCCAGCCTGGATGCACACACCACCACATTGCCAAGCAACTTCAATCACAGGAAAGGCTCATCATATATGGTGTTTCCAGACTTGAGAAGTCAGGAAAGAAGGCAAAAGGACAACACGGTCAAAGGACAGGGTAACAAACATGCGACATGGTCATCATGAGTATATGGTACTTCAAATGGCATAATGTGGTAAGCATAAAGGTACATGTGATTAAAATGGGGAAATAAACTGAGAAATATACACTGCCAAAAGTTTGTCCTGGACACACAGACAAGAGATACCTAGTACCCTTGCAGCACTCCACTATAAGGTGATGTGTGCTACAGTACAACAACAAAGGAATTTTGCAAAGGGTCTATAGTACCCCTGCACTGGTAACCCTATGGGCCAGCAAGTGCCCTCAAAAGAGGCAAGTTGAGCAAGGAAAGTAGAGCAAAAAGACTTCACTTACCTGCAAATGTCAGGACAGGCTTCGAGCTATAGCTAGACATTGTGGCGTTTCATTGATGTCAATAGAGGTAAAGCTGCACAAAGAAAATCTTTCCTAATAAATGTAAAAAAAGATGCAGACAAAATAAAAAAGGTGAGAATCAAAAGTGGGTAAAGAAAGAGATAGAAGAGAGGAGATAAAGGTGTGAGGCGAAAGATTTAAAAAAAATACATAAAGCAGAGTTCAGCATTGATCGTATGGGAGTAAGTTGGTAAGCGGAAAGTCCGTTAAAAATGGCAGATGTTAGGAAGTGTGATGAAGTGGGGTAAGCAGCCGGACAAAAGGGTGACATGTTTCAACCAAGCTTTGTTAAAAATTGAAGAAAATAATATACCTCTCCCTGTCTCTGAAGGGTTATCCCCATCTCAACCAATAACAACTCGGGTGCTCGCCGTCAGGATGTTTATTCAAATAAAAAGTGTCCATCCTCTGTTCAAAACCTACTGTTACACTACCACTTATCTACAAAAAAGGTTCAACATAAAAGTGAAGAACAGTACTTGGAGAATGATTCACTTCACCTGGTAAACTGGCTCAGTCTCTCTTTTCCAGCAATCCTTGGCTCTAGCTTCTAATTCAATAAAGAAAGCGTGGTCAGGAGAATTACTCCCTTCTCCTGACCCACCTTTCACAGCCTTGAGGGCTGTTGTGGGATATTCTTTAGCAATGGTCCTCCAAAGTTCTTCTTCCCTAGGGTTTGTGAAAGCTTGCTTTGCAGCTTCAGTAATTCTTCCCAGTTTTACGATGTTCCGAAGATAACCTCCAGACAGCTAGTTGTCTAATCTCCCGTTTAATCATATTTGGATTATCACTGGGGCAATGTCAAGACTTGATGGTCGTGTAGCCGATGAAACCTCCGTCCCCAAGTACCACTCGAGCAAACAAGAAATTACTGCCCGAGCAGTCCTTGAGGCCACAGGTGGTGATCTTCGTCAGCCGCAACAAGGATGCCTGAAGATGCCGGAAGGTGCCCCCTATGACCACTGTAAGGCAAACACGAAGTTAGGTCATAAACACGGAACCCCAGACTTGCATATGAATGTGTAATAAGTCTAGAATAAGGCTTACCCTTAAGAGTTGGTCGGGACTTAATAATGGTGTAAAGATGTTTGTCGGAGGCAGCCGTCAAGGGTGACGACCAGAGGACAGATTGATGAAATCACCACCTTACGTAGAAGCCAGAAAACGTAAGTCAATCAATTGAAAAGTGCGTAATCCAAGAACATAGTTCATAACAAAAGGGCAATCCAAATAGCAATCCAGGGACGGAAATGTGGTCGAATCCAGTAGAAAATAGTTCCAAACAACAGTACCGTAAAGGAAGAAGCCAAAATCAGAGTCCAAGATCAATCCGAGGTCAGAGGTAGTAAACTTAATCCGTAGTCCGTAATGCGCCCAACAGGATCAGCTGTGAAGCGCTGAAAGGCAGTCAGCGCGTCCCTTTTGAACGCCGACTGATGATCACATGACTCTCATCATCCGTAACGTGATCGAACGTGCTGAAGGAGGAGCTCTCAGGTGCCGGCAATGGAGACGTTGTAGAATGCCCGTGGCGCGTCTCCATGGCAACTGCCACCGCCGGAATGGAAACCAACGCTGAGATAGCAAGAACCGGCGTCGTTGACCTTGTCCCATTCCTTGCCAGCAGGGCTGCAGGGGAGAGTGTTTTTTGGCATGTATTTTGGTGGAGGTAGTGGGAGCTGTATTGTGAGATGTGTTCATGGAACGTAGGGGCGTGACAGAGCCCCCCTCAAAGGCCCACGATCCCGTGGGCTAGAAGGGTACTCCCGATGGAACCTGGACACCAATAACGGGGCATGTACATCAGATGATGGGACCCAGGACCTCTCCTCAGGACCATAACCCAACCAGTCCACCAAGTATTGTAACCTCCCTCTAACAACCCGGGATCCCAGAATAGCGCTAACTTCATAATCCTCCTGGGAAATCACAGGGACAGGACCAGGAGCGGGAGCAATGCGTGTATCATCAGGACAAGGCTTGAGGAGAGATGTGTGAAAAACAGGGTGTAATTTCCATGAAGCGGGGACGGCGAGTCTATAGACCACCGGGTTCAGGACCTTGGAAACCCTATACGGGCCGACAAAACGGGGCAGCAGTTTACGACAACCCGGTATATGGAGATGCCGTGTAGACAACCATACCCGGTCGCCTTGCTTATATGACGGTGCCTCTTTCCTTTTTTTGTTAGCGGCAGTACTCAGACACCTTGGGTCTCCTTGTTACGCTCACCTGGTATCCACGGGGAGCTACACGATACTGGATGGAGGTCTAAGTGCTGCTTGGTTATGTGCCAAAATGTTGGGTAGCGCCTATAACAGGAGAATGGAGGGTTAAGATACTGGTTCTGTGATGGGTAGACCCCCACCTCCCTCTGGTCGAAATCCCCTCTCTTGGGGTTATTGCTCACCTTAGGTATTTGTGCGTTGAACTCTGTCCTGTGTCTCTGTGCAGGGGCGCGTGGTTGGTGCGGGCGTTCCATGGACCTAGTTGCTTCACTGGTCCTTGTGCCCGTATGTTGGGTCCAGACCGGCTGTGACTGTCTCTGCTTACTGTCTTACAGGTGAGTTATAATGTCTTTTCCATCTTTATTCTGTCTTTCTTTCCTTCCATTTTCTCTGTCTTCTCAGTGTCTTGCTCCAATACGCTGTTCCCTAACAATGTCTCGTTTTGTTTTCACAGGGATGGTTGCAATCTCGGAGTTGCTGCGCCGATGGCAAAGATCACGTTGAGTTATTTATGCGCAGAGCACTGCGCTGTTTATTGGTGTTAATTGCTAACCTGTGTTCTCTTCTTTGTACAGGTTGCGGTGATGTTCCGGAGGGATGAGTGGTCGAAGCGCTGCTTGCCAAGGTAAGTGCTTTGTTAATGCTGACCTTGTTCCTTCTCCCTTCCAGGTTACGGCGAAACCCGGAGATTGGCGAGGTATGAGAAGCGCAGGATGGATTTAAGACCGGTTACTTCACAGGTAAGTGTTCTTGCTTGCTAATGCTGTTCTTGTTCTTCCATGGAATCTGGATCTAGGGCTTCAGGATCGGGCCGCCGGAGAAGCAGATTAACAGGAGCTGGACACGGTGAGCGTTACGCTGCAGGAGTGCAGAATAACGCGAAGCGTGTTCTGCTGTTTGGGTGTGGTTTAAGTAGTTCCAGGCCAAGTAGTTCCAGGCCCAGCCACACCCAAAACACTGGACCGCATGGCTTGGTTCTAAAGAATTGAGCTGTGTAATAGGCTTCCATGTTGGATTAAGGTCCAAAATTGGTATTGTTTTATTCCTGATAATGAGCCTGGCGCCAAATGCCAGGACTGACTCCATGTATGTTTCCGATGGAGTTTTAAGGCCCTTGGGGCCAGTGTGAAGGGCTTTAGCCCCACTGCTGCCAGGGGGCTGTTGTACCTGAGGGGGTCAAGGGCATGGATCGGTACACTCCTGCTGTTCTAGTTACTTGAATTGTGTTGGGACTGCATCACCGGTTCTTCCTGGAGAGTTGGGTGGCCTCGAATAACTTTGATGTCTCCTGATTTCTCCACTCCGCTCCCTGCTTCGTCCTTGTGGCTCCGCAAAGACTTAGGCCACACGGCTTATGTGCAGTTGCAGGACCATATGGGTCCATCCCCTCGAGGTCACGCCACTGCTTGTTCCTCTCTTTCTCTCCAGTTAGTCCAGAGCTTGGCTACCGACGTTGTGCTCCGGTGACCATTCCTCGGTGTCCCCACCATGGAGGATCAGCATCCTTGCAGCTTTGTGTTCCCAAGTTCGAACTTCCCGGCTGAGCTGGCTTCATGCCGGCTGCTCTCTCTTCCTTCTAGTACGTTCTCACTTATTATTTCCTGGGGCTGGATCCTCCCCAACTCAGACATCCAGTCTTTATTTGTTGTTGTTGAGATGATCTTAGGGCCTCCTTGAGGCCAACTCTTCTCAGTACTATTTCACAGCAGTATGCGATTACTCTGTAGATCTCTTTTGTACTTATTTGTCTGGGTCATATTGAGTTGTCAAAGACAGAAGAAGCTTTACCATAACAGATAGTGTTTTCAGGGACGTCTTACAATTGCTTGGTGCCAGAGGAAAAGAAGTCGCAGAGTTCCTTCACGGAACCGGAGTCCATATCTCCCCGAGGGGAGTCTCTCCCTGTGAGGTCCCGCTATCCACAACCCGTAGGGAGACTATTGGGTAGCGGCTACACCTCCTTAGACTCACAGGGAAGGCCTCTTACCTGGGGAGAAGTGATGTGATCCCATGAATTGCACCAGAAGCCGGTAGCGTCCTGGCACCACCGGCACATTCCACAATGGCACCAGCTTGCTCTATACACCCCTTGATGGTTGCAAGGAAAACCATGGCACTGCTATGGTCAGATACACCACAATTACCAGGCACACATCACCCTGCATATGCCAAGAAAGCCAATGTGATGTAGATGAGACGCAGGGCGGCAAATAACGGGCTGTTCAGGACGGCCAATTACACATCTCAACAGACTTCGTCAGAGTGACGTCGGACATTATCCTTGTTCTTTTGTTGCCTGCAATCTGTTAATTTAATTTGATTCCCATGCTTGGACCGCTAATTCGTGTATTTTGGACTGCTTTGGATTTTCCTTTTGGTATCATCATTGGTATTACTCGACTAATTTCAGACTTTTGCCAACCTCTTTTGGAGTTTGAATGTGTACTTTCCTTCTGCTCAGTTGTTTTGGACTAAATTCCTAGTCCCTGTAAGACCTTTGCTTTACCTAGGTTTTGTGTCAACCTGTTTTCCACATAGTGTCTTCATGCATCCCCTCTGGAGGTTTTGACATATGTTTGAGTAAGCACTGTTTGCCGTGCTGTTTCATTAGTCATGAGGAAAAGAGGGATTGTCCTGACAGGAAAGACTGTGTAGTATAACAGTGGAACGAGTCACTGTAGACTGTCTCAATGGATGGCTGTGGAAGGGCAACACTCTATACACTGTGTAATGATTTACACCTTGTTAGGTGTCCTGGTATGTCCCCTCAGGAAAGAGCTAGAACCATGTGTTAATAATTAACACGTGATGTTATGTCCTTGTATAGGCTCTCAGGATAAAGGAGCTATAACACACTGGGCTGAATCCTTTCCATTAGTTGTGACCTTGTGTCATTGGGTCAGGCCCCTTGTAGACAGTAATATAAGGACTGGTTGCAATGGCTCGCTCGTGGTTGCTTCCTACTTCTATAGGGTGTTTATCTTGTCTAAGGACTCTTGTGAATACCTCTGAGAAGAACAAGTTGCTTCTTACCTGGTAACGTTCTTTCGACGGGATGTTCCTCCGACGTATTCCTTATCTTTGATAATACGTTTCCAGCTTGCTGGCCTTGGAAATCTTTTCTGTAGAGGGCGCTGCGCGTCGACGTCAGCCCAATCGATGTCCCTCGACGGCCACCGTATCGGCGCTGACGTCATCATGCCCATAAATAGCCACGCGCTGCGTCTGTTGCTCAGTTCCGTTTTGTAGCATAAGAAAAGTCATGCCTGGATTGGTTATTGACCTTGAAGGAGCGTAAGCTGCAACCACAAGGGAAGTATCACTGCGGGGATGGTTGGGAGGGGCGATAAGGAATACGTCGGAGGAACATCCCGTCGAAAGAACGTTACCAGATAAGAAGTAACTTGTTCTTCAAAGGGATTGTGTCCTCCGACGTATTCCTTATCTTTGATAGACTCCCATAGCAGTGGCATGTAATTGGAGGTGGGAGTGAGAATGTTATGTATCCCTTTAGGGATGGACCGAATGTAATACGGCCTTGCCAAATCTGGTCTCTTGAGCAGTGGAGGAATCCAGATTGTAAAATTTTGTGAATGTAGGTGCGGACGACCATGTGGCAGCCACACATATGTCTCGGACCAGTACCCCTCTTTGAAGAGCTGAAGAGGATGCGATACCCCTGGTTGAATGAGCCCTGAGATTTTGGGGTGGCTTTTTCCCTGCCAGTTTGTAACATTCCAGGATGGCCAAAATAATCCACCTGGAGATGGTTTGTTTTGTTATGGGCAGTCCCAACTTGTGACCCGAGTATCCTACAAACAGTTGGTCTGCTTGCCTGATCCTAGCCATTCAGCTGATGTAAAAGCTGAGAGCTCGCCTTGGGTCCAGCCTATGTAGCCTTTCCTCCTCTTTCCCCGGATGGGGAGGAGGGTAGAACGAAGGTAAGGTAATTTTCTGAGTAATATGAAATTCAGAAACCACCTTTGGGAGGAAATTAGGCTTCACCTGTAGGACAACTTTGTCCTTGCGGAAGATCGTATGCTGGGGTTTACAGGAGAGAGCTTGTAGCTCGCTCACCCTCCTAGCAGATGTTAGTGCTACCAATAGGACAGTTTTAAGCGTGAGAAATCTCAGCGCGCAAGAGTGAAGTGGTTCGAATGGAGTGCCCATTAGGAAGTTTAAGACTAAATTTAAGTCCCATAAGGGAACCTGGAATGGTGTTGGAGGGTAAACATTAGTTAGTCCCTTGAGAAATTGTACCACTAGAGGAAGTTTGAAATATGATGGTTCCTCCCAGGTGCGTGTTAGGCAGAAACCTGTGCAGTTCCCTTAGGGAACACTGCAAAAGATTTAGGACTACAGGTGTTAGCAGTAAACCCACTTGGTAGCAGTCTGTACCACCCAGATTTACCTGGTAGCTGTGGCTGAGCAGTCAGGCTTCCCTCAAGAAGAGTTAGGCAGTATGCAAAGTATACACAATAGGCACTCAGACACACCAATACAAGCAAACACTGACCAGAGCTTTGGTATCAAAGTATATCATTATTTATTTAAAAACACACTGTTTGAAACACTCCAGCACTCTTGTTGTAAAATATTCTAAACACAGTTACTATTGTAATATATACACCCCTTATTCTTTATCAGATGAGTCTTAGTAAAACACCACTTATTTTCATACAGAGGTGGCGCTTAACTAGATGGCACTCCAATAAGTTTGTGAAAAAGGGAGGGAAAAAGACAGAATATGGAAAGGTACACCACTCTAAGATTTAGGAACACTGTTTGCAAGGCAGAAGAGCAAAAGTCACTGGTGAGCCAAAGTCCAAAGGCTGGGCCCACTCTTAGAGAGAGCAGAGCACAAATGCGCCCAAGATCACACAGTTACACTAGGCTTAAAAAGTCTTGCAGAGAGTTCAAAAAGAGTTTAGAGAGGCTCAGGAAAGTTTAGCTGGGGTGTCCCAGGCCAACCAAGGTTCGAATGCCGGGGGCTAAATCTACCCCGTACAGTCGGTGGCAAGGGAAGCCAGGCGGGACACGGTACCTTAAGTGGGAAGGATCCTTCAGCGGTGGCAGTTGTTCCTGGCAGTGGGTGCAAGTCGCGTCGTCGTCCAGGGGAAGAGAAGATCTCGACTTGGAGGAAAGATGAAGGTCGTTGCACTGCCAGGGAAGAAACCAGCCGCGGAGTTTTCCGGTTAAAGGTGGTACCTTTTTTTTGCGGTCGTGGTAAAAGATGGGATCCCGGTTGCCGGGGTGCTTGGCACGGGCAAGGCGGCCACGAGGTACGTCGGGAAGGCGAAAAGACGGTGAAACTGGTTATCCCCACGAGTCCAAGGAAGAAGACTCTCCGGCGGGAGATCTCCTCTGTCGTTGGGAAAAGTGGTGAGACGGTCCAGCAGGGCTCCACCGGTGGTGTCGTCGTGGCAGGTCGGCTCAGCTTCTCCCTCGTCGGATTCTTAGGTCCTGTGGTGACTTCTGAAGTTCCAGTCCCCAAAGCCCTGCTTTTATGCAGAAAACCCCCATTCACTCAACCTAGCTGTCACTCAAACATGCTAAGTGGTGAGCCGGCTGGCGCAACACTTGGGCCAATCAGGACGGAGTACGACTTGAGTTGCCATAGGCAACTCAGTCCAGGGTGCCTAAATCCCCCTCCACCCTTCCTAAGTACCCCAGACAGAGTGGCACCACTTTGGAGGGCTTCTGTGGAGAAGCCCGCCAAAAAGTGGAACAAAGGGCTCGACTTGGGTTGGAGTCACAGAAGAGAACACAAACGCCATTTTCGAATCAAGTTTTGGCAAAAAATACCAACCGGAGAATTAATATTATGTTCGAGGCTACCGTAAATAATTAAATAATTAAATAAAGATAGTAGCCTAAAACAATGGGTTTTCTCATTCTTTTCTTTTTTCCACACTAAGTTGCTTTTAAATCTCTTGTTTTTTCTCATCTTGACTATTATTCTAATGGCAGTGGGTATTTGACGGTGTCAAAAATGACATCAGAAGCCACCAAGAGGACAGGTATGTGTTTCCCCCAGACACGCCAGCTGAGATGGTGTAAAACACTTTGAGCTTGGTGATCAGGTGAAAAGACAGAAGGAATGCCAGCGAGAGACTCTCCTTGACTGCAAAGAAAACAATAGTAAGGTTAAACCAAGGCTACTGTAAGGATGAAGTGTATTTAATGCTTCATTTTAACACCCACTTGGTAGCATGTGTCCAGCAGGATCCTCCTTTTCGAAGGGATTGTGTCCTCCGACGTATTCCTTATCTTTGATAATACATTTCCAGCTTGCTGGCCTCGGAAATTTTTCTGTAGAGGGCGCTGCGCGTCGACGTCCGCCGAGTCGATGCCCCTCGACGGCCACCGTATCGGTGCCGACGTCATCATGCCCATAAATAGCCACGCGCTGCGTCCGTTGCTCAGTTCCGTTTTTCCGCGCTTCGTGGGGCCTCTGAACGTCGTTGCCCAGTTCAGTCAGGATAACTAACTATATCTACTCGAATATACCTTCTCCTTCTCGATGGCTTCTTCGTAGAAACCGACGACGCCGCGATCCGGCTTCAAGAAATGTCGAGACTGCGGTAAAAAAATGTCGATAACGGATCCACACAGGATCTGCTTGTGGTGCTTGGGATCCAAGCACCATTGTTCGGAGTGTGAGGACTGCATGTCCATGACGGCGAAAGCCTTGAAGGAGCGCAAGGGGAAGCTCGAGAGAGGTAAGTCAGTCAAAACCTCCTCGAAAGTTTCTTCGGCTGAGTCGAGGCATTCGAACCCCTTCCTCGTCTTCTTGTGTCCCGAGAAAGGGTCTCCTGTCCCACTAAACACAGTTCTCAAGCTGAGTGGGAGGAATTCAGAAAGAAAATGTTAAGCGTCTTCGAGAACGCAGTGTTAGGGAGAATTCTCTGTTTAGGCTGAATTTCCTGAACTAGTGAGTCCCCCAGCAGCTTTGCTGGATTTTTGGGGTTTATTTTTTTTCTCCTGCCAAGAGTGAGACTCTTTTACCCTCACTCTTGGGCATGATTTGAGTGTGTTTCTTTGAATCTAGATGTGTTTAATGGGCTATGGGGTCTTTTACTCCACAGGGCTTCATGTGTTTTTGTGATGTGTGTTACACAGCACCCTCAGTGCAGTAACACAGGGGTGTCATAGTGACCCCCCAGTATAGCCTCCATACCCTGGGACTGACTACTGTCTCCCAGGGCATGTAAAGTCACCATTGACTTGACTGAACAGAACCAGTACAAACCATCATATTGTGGACGTACTGGCTGGGGCAATTCAATTGCTCCGGGGTCTGTTAGTCGAGGGGGCACGCCTCCGTCCCCCCTGATCGAGTTTTGGCTGGTGGCAGTGGATACTACTTTTTATATTCGACCGCAAATATATCCCTATGGGATTTCCCATTGTTCGAGGCTGCCAACTTTAATTAATCCCATACCGCCGGTTTATTTATTTAATATTAATTTTGCGGTTGGTATTTTTGCCAGAACGTGGTTCTAAAATGGCGTTTGTGTTCGCTTCTGTGACTCCAACCCAAGTTGAGCCCTTTGTTCCACTTTTGGGCGGGCTTCTCCACAGAAGCCCTCCAAAGTGGTGCCACTCTGTCTGGGGTACTTAGGAGGGGTGGAGGGGGATTTAGGCACCCTGGACTGATTGTCGCACTCCGTCCTGATAGGCCCAAGTGGTGAGCCGGCCGGCTCACCACTTAGCATGTTTGAGTGACAGATAGGCTGAGTGAATGGGTGTTTTCTGCATAAAAGCAGGCCTTTGGGGACTGGAACTTTAGAAGTCGCCACAGGACCTAAGAATCCGACTAGGGAGAAGCTGAGCCGACCTGCTACGACGACACCACCGGTGGAGCCCTGCTGAACCATCTAACCACTTTTCCCAACGACAGAGGAGATCTCCAGCCCGGAGAGTCTTCTTCCTTCGACTGGTGGGGATAACCAGTCTGCTTCCTTTTTCGCTTCCTGGAGCATCTTGTGGCCGCCTTGCCTGTGCCAAGCACCCCGGCAACCGGGATACCACGTTTCACCACTACCGCGAATCAAAGGGTAGTACCTTTAACCGGAAAACTCTGCGGCTGGTTTCTTCCCTGGCAGTGCAATGACCGTCAGCTTTCCTCCACGTCGAGATCTTCTCTGCCTCTGGAAGACGCCGCGACTTGCACCCTCTGCCAGGAACAACCGCCCCCGCTGGAGGATCCTTTCCACTTAAGGTACTGTGTTCCGCCTGGCTTCCCTTGCACGGGGTAGATTTAGCCCCCGGCTTTAGAACCTAGGTTAGCCTTGGACACCCTGCCTAAACTTTTCTGAGCCTAACTAAAACCTTTCTGAACTCCCTACAAGACATTTTAAGCCTGTTGTCTTTGTGTGATCTTGGGTGCATTTGTGCCCTGCTCTCTCCAAGAGTGGGCCCGGCCTATGGACTTCGGCTCACAAGTAACTTTTGCCTTTCCTGGCTTGCTTAAGAGTTCCTAAGTATTAGTGTGGTGTATTTTCCTACATTCTGCTTTTTTCCCTCCCTTTTTCGTTAACTTATTGGAGTGCCATCTATAGTTAAGCGCTCACCTCTGTCTGGAAATAAGTGGTGTTAACTAAGACTTGTCTGATAAGGAATAAGGAGTGTATATATAATAATAGTAAGTGTGTTTAGAGTGATTTACAATAATAGTGCTGGAGTGTTTCAATAGGTGTGTTTTTAAATAAATAATTATATACCTTGTTACCAAAGCTCTGGTCAGTGTTTGCTTGTGCCTATTGTGTATACTTTGCATACTGCCTTACTCTTCTTGAGGGAAGTCTGACTGCTCAGCCACAGCTACCAGGTAAATCTGGGTGGAACAGACTGCTACCAAGTGGGTTTACTGCCAACACATGTGGTCCTAATTCTTTTGCAGTGTTCCCCAAGGGAACTGCACAGGTTTCTGCCTAACAGTGAGCAGCTGGACGGTCTTCGCAGTGTGCTCCACGGCGAGCTCCCTTGTCCTTGCCCGGATGAGCCAGTCGTCCAGGTAGGGGTAGACGTGGATCCCCTGCAGGCGCAGCCGCGCCGCCACCGGTGCGAGGCACTTGGTGAACACCCTGGGTGCCGACTTCAATCCGAACGGGAGGGCCTTGAACTGGTAGTGCCGCCCTTGGACCACGAACCTGAGGAACCTTCGGTGTCTTTTTAGAATGGGGATGTGGAAGTACGCATCCTCCAAGTCCAACGACGACATGAAATCGCACTCCTCCAGCTGTCCCAGCACGTGCTGGAGGGTGACCATCCGGAACTTCTGTGCCTTGATGTACTTGTTCAGTCGTCGCAAGTCCAGGATGGGACGCCATCCTCCTGTCTTCTTCTTTGCGAGGAAGTACCTTGAGTAAACTCCGGAGCCACGAAGCCTCTTTGGGACGAGCTCGATGGCACCTTTCTTGAGCATCTCCCTTACTTCCAACAGTAGTCGAGGGACGTGATTTTCCTTCCTGGCCACGGGTGGAACGCAAGGGCACTTCTTCTGGAACTCGAGGGCGTGCCCTTGGGCCAGGGCATCCAGCACCCAACGGTCGGTGGAGATGGACTCCCACACGCTGACGAACCTCGTCAGCCGGCCTCCCACCGGGGTGCTTCGGCAGGGGCCCGACCCCACGGTCGGTTCAATATTGTTTGGAGGCCGCCTTGCCTCCTTGACCTCCCTGTCCACGACGACGGGCACCACCTGACTTGCCGCGTCCCCTGTAGGCCTCCTGAGACAAAGATCTTGCCGCTTAGCGGTACGTCGTGGAGCCACTGCCGGATCCCTTGGAGGCACCTTGTCTGCCTCCGGAGCTCCGAAAGGACGGCCGTCGTCGTTGGAGCACTCCCAGTGCCCCGGCAGTCTCCACGTCTGTCTTGATGGCCTGAAGGGACTCATCAACCGCCTTCCCAAACAGGTTGTTCCCATCGAAGGGCATGTCCAAAACTTTGGTTTGTACGTCCTGGCGGAAATCCGTCGCCTTGAGCCATCCTCGTCGTCTCAGGCAAACGTTGTTGCCCAACTGACAGAAACCAGTGTCGACGATGTCCGTTGCCACCATGATGGCATGGTCCGAAGCAATCTCACCTTCCTGTAAATTTCAAGGGCCTCAGCCCTTTTGGCATCCGGAAGGAAGTCCAATAGAGGGACGATTTTGAACCACAACTCCCTGTCGTAGCGGGCTAAGAAAGCTAGGGCGTTGGCCGCCTTGATAGTCGTCGCTGCGGATGAGATGACCCGTCGTCCCATCGTGCCCAGCTTCCTGCCCTCGCCGTCCGGCGGGGAAGTTGATGTCGAGGCCGAAGCCCCCCCAGCTTTCTTCTTTGCTGCCACCGAATGACCGAATCCGGGGTAGGTTGTGCCCGAAGGCACAAGGCCCAGCGTCTCGTACCAGTCCCTCTTTGCAGTCGCCGTGGCAGGGTTCTTGAGGAGGGCGAGCCCCTCATCCCAGAAGAAGTGGTATGGCGAGGACCGTCTTCCTTTTAGCCTTGCGCCGTTGGTAAAGGAACCCTTCCTTCTTCTTCTCTTCGGGGCAGAGCTGGAAGAGCTTGGATGCCCTGGAAATCATGGCATGGAAGGATCCAATCTCGTCGGGCGGGGACGCCCGAGCAGGGGGTGACGGGGGACACGTCCCGTCGTCATCTGTACCTGTCGTAGCCGTGTCCGTGCCTGTATCATCCCCGTGGGTAGTAGACCGGGGGGAAGGCAGAGCAGGCCGCAGAGGTGGGAGAGGTGGCGGAGGATGCGTCCTCCTCTTCTTATGCGGTGGACTTTCCGAAGGTCCCGGCTCCGGTTCCCCCGTCTGGTCTGGCTCAGGGACCTCCGTCGGGGGGAGGGGCAACCTTGTCCTTATCTTCGAGCACACGGACTGAATCACTGACAAAATGGCTGCCAAAGTGTCCTGCGGCACCGGAAACGACGGGCGTGAAGGCTCTTGAGGAACCTCGTCGGCGACACCGTCGCTCTCGTCGTCGCCCTCGTCGGGATCCCTCCTGATGGGCTGGGCCTCCTCCACGACTTCGATGAGCTCTTCTTCAGAGGTCGTGTCCGTATCCACGATGGCCACCTGCCCCTCCCCCTCCTTTTCCAACGGGGACTTCGTGGGGGTCTTCTCGATGGGCCTGAAAGACGACTCCCTGCGCGGTGGTAGGGAGACTCTGGATCCTGAGGTCGCCTCCACTGGCGTAGCCTCCACAGGCTGAGCCAGGGCCGCTGCGACATCCTCAATCGAGGTCTTAGCAGGGTGAATTAATGCCATCGTCACCTTCTGTACGCCTGGGTCCTTCACCTTGGGGGGAGGGTCCGAGCCTCACTCCCTCTCTGCTGGAATCTTCAAGATCGACCGGGACCTCTCCAGAAGCTTTGCCGGGTTCTCGGACTTCCTCTTACCCGAGCCAGAGCGTTGGCTCGTGGTTGATGGCGTCGGGGAGGATGCGCCCTGCCTGGCAGCCAAGGAGCCCGCGGACTCGCGGTGCTTGTCCTTTTGTTGGGCCCCCGTCGCCGGGGGGCGCCCTCACAGGACTTAAAAGACCGCTCAGACTTCTTTTTCTTCTTCTCGCCTGACGGGCTCTTCCCTTCCAGCCAGTTGGCGACGGAGATGGCGATCCTTCATGGTCCGCTCCGACATGTTCACACAAAACGCACAGTCCTTCTCCACGTGCATCTTGTCCTCATGGAGACAGTAGAGGCATAACGAATGCTCGTCCTCCTTGAACACATTCTGAAGCTGGCATCCAGGGCAGGTCCTGAACAGCTTCCCGGGCGTCGAGCTTCCTTTCTCCTGGGCCATGTCCGGGGTAGGCCTCGGAACTTCTGGAATCCTCCAAAAGCGTAACTTGACGAAATCTTCACCCTTGGGGGGCATAGAAACTCCGAAACGGGTCCCCGTTGATAGGATGTAGAAACGGTGGAGCTTGAGGCTCAATTTAACTAAAAAATGAGAAAAATCTCCTGAAAAAATGCAAAAACGCAGCAAAAGCTTGAGAGCTACAGCACGAGGACTCCCAACACTTGAACGTGCGGTACAAATCTGAGGATGGCTGTCAGAGGTGGGACTTAGGGAGAGGGCAGTCATTGGCTGGGGGCAGTATGATCCAGAGACCAGTGATTGGTTACTACTAAGAAAGACAGATCAGAAACGAAACTGATGCTGATTTTTTTCTATACCGAGGATTCCCAGCCTGACGGGGAATATTCATGAGCATGTGAATCCATGCCAGACCCCATGCTGGAGAACAAATACTTATCCCTGGTAATATTCTTTCTGATGTATGTTCCGCTCACTGATTCCTCATCTTGGATATATTCTGTGGCAGAGACAAAACGTTGTAAATGTTTTTACCATCAGGGGGCGCTGCAAAGATCTGGCATCGAGAGTCCCTCGACACTACATCGGGACCAGGCGCGACATCGGCATCGATATGCATAGCCAGCACTGTGCCCTGTGACCTCAGTTTTCTAATTTCTTCTGCATGCTCAGTTTCGTTGGGGAATAGTCTTTTTGTACTCCTTAAAATACACGTGGAATGTATTGACCCTAATGGCAGAGAAGGAGAGACTTGCAATGAGGGTTAGGATAGAAGGGGGATGAGGAATCCGTGTGAGGAAAATCCATAGAGAGGAACATTACCAGGGGTAATTTGTTCTTCTAATGGACTGTGTCCTCCCATCAATTCCCCATCTTAGATAGATTCCCAAAGCAGTATTTGCTCATCCCGAAGTATTTTTTAAGACTGCTCTGCCAAAGTAGACATCCAGACTATCCAAAGTGTGCAGGCAACAATGCTTAGTGAATGTGTGGAGAGATGAACCCTTTGCTGCTGTAAGGAAGGCATGGTATATCTGTAAGGAAGGCATGGTATATCAAGGTAAGACAGAGAAGTGCTCACAGTTCAAGGGTGTTTATTGAACTTTATCAGGGGTGTGAGACATGCCTATTTAAACCTAAATCTAAGATGGGAGCAAGCTACAACCATCATATAATAACACACTCCTAGTGGAGTCTAGTAAAATAAAAAAGGGCCTATACTAAATAAATCTATCGGCAATCTTTACTGCTCTGCTACAAAATAGTGTGCGATAATGTTCACAAAAAGAAAGAAGTGTTCACAAAATGATAAGTCAGGATGTTAGGCCGTTGGCCTCCCTTCCCCAAGTTTTTAGTTCGGAACAAGGCGGGTCACTCCAGCACAGCACACTCCTGGGCTTCTTTGGCACAAGGTCACAGTTCCTTTCACCAACATCAGGGTCTTCTGTGCCCAAGTCTCTTTTATGCAAAGTGTCTTGCCTCAGAGCACCAAATGCACTATAAACCACAAAGAAAGTTACTTTCCTAAAATTCACGTCGGGCGATTTACTCTTCACCCTGGATCCCCCACAGCCGGGATCCGATCCTTCTTTCACCTTTACCTCAATCGGGCTTAGACGAACTTCCAATTTTTTGGCATCACTCAGTCAGGTTCACATTTGCCACAGCAATATTCTTGGGTGTGTTACTTTTCACCCAGGATCTGTCATGATGCCCGCTCCCGGGGAGCCGGTTCAAGCCCGGCGTCCCCGAAAGCGGACATCCAGTCCCCAAGGAAGGACCCAGCAACCCCATATAGGGGCCCTTTGGACAGTGTCCTGGCGCCTATGGCGCCAGGCTCATAAAAGACATCAGTCCTGGCGCCATAGGCGCCAGGCTCATTATGGGAATGCTTGGGTGCACTTTCCTGATGCAGACCATGCTGCAGGATCCCGGCCTCCTTGAGGCCTGAAAGGAACTACTTTACCTGTGGGACTAATTTACCATCCGGGCGTGGTCGGGGAAGGATACATACCTGATTGGAGGAAGGATACATACCTGGAACTTCTTCCAAGGCTATTTAAATCCCACCCGAACAGCCACACGTGCCTCGCGTTGTTCTGCATCTAGCAGCTGGACACTCACCGTGTCTGCTCCTGCATCCTGACTTCTGCCACGCCTGCCAGCATCCTGGATCACCTGCAAAGGAAGAGAAGAAGAGAACAGAAGAAGGAAAAGTCCTTACCTGCTAAATCCACATCCCGGAGACATCTCGCCGACAATCCTGAAAAGGAAGACTTTAATTTAAAAGCTCATCGCGTCGATCGCTGCAGCGCCGCATTCCACTCACCTTTACAGGGCGCCTCCATGTTCAGCAGCGATCATCCGGATTCGCAGTCACGCCCCAGCGCCTAGGGAGAAAAACACCAGAACAAAAGGTGAGAGAGAGAAGGGAATACGGAAAGCTAAATCTCCATGTTAAGACATACCTGTTGATTCATTCCCTCTTCATTTCGGGTCCGCACCGCATCCTGGCATTTCCGGCCCCCGGCCCCTAAGGGGAAAAAGAGATATCAGTGTTAATGAGCGAATGAAAAGACATTACCAAAAAACGCTCATTAAAGACTTACCTGATTTCTACAAGGATTTCACCTCTCATCTCGGGTCGGTGCCTGTTCCCCGGCATTCCGTACCCCGGCCCCTATGGGGAAAAAGACACTAGCATTAGTACATTAATGCATGGACACAAGGGGAACCTCTTATCAAAAAAACTTACCTGGAAGCCAAGCAAGTTTGGTTCTCACCAATCCGAAAATCCAGTGAAGTAACTGGATACCAACGCACCCCTGCATCAGAAGCAGGATGGAGAGCTCGTCCTTCCAGACCCTAAGGTGAGACGCTACGAGAAATCACAGAAGGGTTTCAAGGAGGGTGAGAGGGGAAAGTGGGAGGCCGATTGCTTTACCCCGCAGACATTTAATCCCCTATTTTCGCCTACATAAGGATACTTCTGCGAGCCAGACAAGCCAGATTTGGGGGCCCGGTCCAGTCCGTCTTCCGAACCCTGCGCATCACCTTAGAAGAGGTCACAGCAGCGCGAACCAGGCCAGCGCCTCCGTGGGAGTCAGGTGAGCATAACAGGATCCCCCTCTTTCGAGCTCATACCACTTTTCTACAATTAGTCCCCCTCAGCCCAATTTCAGTTTAGAGACAATCAAATACTTTCGAGAGTGCAAGGGACTTAACATAACCCACTGCAGGACCACTTCGATTTCACAGTTCAATAATTCTTCCCCATTCGGGGCGGGAGGCCCAACCAGAGATCTTCGAGTGAGCACCCACGTGGCACCGGACCACTCTGTATCTGGTACCTATCTTGTTTTCACAAAGTTCAATTGTATTCAAGTTCTCTTCCTTCATACAAGGTTGCCACTTACAACCTTGAGCATAACACAGTCCGGTGGGGCTATCTGTTTCTCCAAATCACTGGCTGAGCGGAACTCTTTGGCGTTGCTTTGGTGTTAGAGCCAAGGACAGTAATGGTGCCAATCTCTTCTCCCCGTCTTGGCTAGCAATGCAGGAGGACCCTGTGTACCTTTGACCCATGCTACAATGTTTGTCAGCTGCAATGTCTGGTCTTAAGTTTCTTTTCCTTGAGGCTTCTTGAAAGTCAGGGTTCTGTGTTGGAAAGGGCAAGGGCATTTCCCTCCTTGTCGTCCTCTCCGATCTCGCCGCCTTTCTCCTTGGTTTAAACTTCTATTCCCGAAATGCTGCTTCCTCGTGTGTTTTGCCTTGTTCCCAGTGTGCTTTCGTGCTCCGCCTTTTATCCGTATGGGGAAGTGTGATGAGGTCAGGTGTGTGTAATTATCAATAATAGCCTGACTCTGACTGACCCTTGTGTTGGGACATGTTATGCATACGGCTCTGGTGTTAGTCCATTGTCGCTCATGATGACCTGTCCGTGAGAAAGTGTTTGTGTCGGGAAAGGAGGGGGCTTGAGTTTCTAAGTATCCTACCTGGTCGAACAGGGGACTAGATGTCATAAGGAAGGGGATACTCGGTCGCCCTCTTCTGTGACCAACTTCCACTGCCCAAGACCCCTCATCCAGGTGATCCTCCCGCACTGGTCCACCCCCAGGAACTGGATCCAATAGCAATGGCCGTGTCCTGGCCACCTGGATGACAGATTCCCAGAGACTAGCGAGTGAGAAACCCTCAGGTTTCTCACACTGCTTTGCAAATGTCCATAGTAGGTACTCCTCTTTGTAGAGCTGAAAATGTTGCTACTCTCCAATTGAGTGTGCTCTTAATCCTCCCAGGACTGATTTGCCTGCTGTGTTATAGCATTCTAAAAAGGCCAGTACAATCCACCTGAATATGTCTTGCTTGGTTATTGTTTTTGCTATCCTAAGACCAGCATAACCTGGCAGCAGCTGATCCTACTTTCTGAAGCTCTTTGTCCTTGCTATGTAGAAGCTTAGAGCCCTCTTATTGTCCAAACTATGTACCTCTCCTTTTCTTAAATGGAATTGCGACAATACCTAGCGAAGGACACACACACTGTTAGGATCACCTTGTGCCTAATAAAGACTGTAAAAGGTGGCTGACATGATGGCAACTAGAAAGGCGGTCTTCTAAGAGAGAAGCCTGAGCGGGCAAGAGTGCATTGGTTCAGATAATGTACCCATCAAGAATGTTAGCAACAAGTTCAAGTCCCACGCCGGCACCACAAAGGGAATTGGGGGAAAGTGTTTACCAGTCCCTCCGGGAACTGCATGATTGCAGGCAGAGTAAAGTAAGAGCTGTGGTCTTGTGTACTATTAAAATGGAGGTGCTGCCAGGTATCCTTTGGCCATAACCACCTGAAGTCCTGCCTTGAAAGGTGCAACAGGAAAGCGAATACTGCAGCAATGCCATACGATACAAGATCCAACTCCTTGGCTCTGCACCGGCTGCAACATTTCTTCCATTGGAAGCTGACAGAGTGTGGCCATTCTGGAATTTTGAAACCATCTGCTAAATGTTGGAAGCTCTGCCCTTGAGGGGTGGGGTGTAGACCTTCCGTCCCCCTTGATGAGTTCAGGACCACTCTTATAAACTGAAGTTGAGGGAGAAGACCAGTCTTGCGAGCAGGCCCTGATTAGGCAATCATCCAAGAAAGGGAAGACATGAATACACTCACTTCTTAGTCTGGCTGCCACAACTGGCAACAGCTTGGTGAAGACCCTCAGGGCAAAGGTGAGCCCAAATTGCAGTACCTTGAACTGGTGGTTGGTGTGTACTGCCAATAACGAATCTCAGGTACTTTCTGTGCCTCTGCTGCATCAGCACATGGAAGTAAGCATACTGAAGATCCAATGAAAGCAGCCAATCCTGAAGCTCTGGAGCCTATAGGATCTGTTAAAGAGTCACCATTTTAAATAAGTCTTCCTGAGAAACTTGTTCAAGCACCTCAGGTCAAAGATGTATTTATTATTTATATAGCGCTAAAAGGCATTAGAGGACTAACAAGACATAACAAAATAGATAACACAACCTAACTATTCCAGACCAAGAAGGATACAGCAGAAGCGTCTACAGGATGTAGATGCAAATAGTAGGGTCTTCAAGGTACGTTTAAAGCAGTCCCACGAGAGACAGGCCCTCAGATCAGATCTGGAGGAAAAGCATTCCAGCATTCCGGTGCCGAGTAGTGAAATGCACCCTGACTGACCACAGTCAATTTTGCTCTTGGCACACACAGGAGATGGGTATTGTTCGATCTCAAAGTCCTTTTACTAGACAACCAGGACAGCCTTTTTGAGAGATAAGCTAGACTTTGACCATAGAGACATTTTTTGCATCAACGAGAAAAGGCGGAAGGAAATCCTTGCAATCACTGGCAGCCAATGGAGCGTACACTCCTGGCTTCAGATATATGTTCTCTCTTAACCATGCCTTCAAGAGCACGCATGCACTGTTTTGAATAACTTGAAGATTGGCTATTTTGTCTTTCCCTATTCCCTGAAGCAAGCTACCACAGTAGTCAAGTTTAGTGCCAATGATGGCTCTAGCAATGGTGGCACAGCTTTTATGCATCAGGAAAGGTCTTTACTGGCTTAACAACTTGATGTAATGGAAGGAAGAAGCAACCAGGCTATTCACATGGGTATTCATATTAATCTCCTAATCAAAGACTGCCCCAAGAGCTTTACCTTTAGGCAGGGTAGTGATGGTACAACCTGCTATGACGAATTCCTTATCATTTGTATCAAGTTTCCTTACTCGAGCCGCTGTTCCTACTATCATCAGTTCGGTTTTAGCATCATTTAAGGCCAAACTGTTGTCCACCGTCCATTGTTGAATAAGAGAACAGATCTCATTATTTTTTCCTGTATACAGGTCGTAGTTGTCAGAGAGCGGAATGAAGCACTGAGCATCATCAGTGTAGTTGGTGTATATCATACCCCTAGCATCTACCAACTTGATCAGCAGCTTCGTGAAGATGTTATACAACATGGGAGACAAGCATGACCCTTGTGGAACCGCAAACTGGACTTCCCCTCAGCGGTAGCTTCACTGTGAGTAATAGTTAATCCAGTTGGTTGCAGACACTGAGAACAAAGCCGAGTGTACTAACCTGTTGACAAGTATATCATGATCTACCATGTCAAAGGGCACATACCAGGTCAAAGGCCACGGATAGATCAAGAAGCATGAGTAATCGTTCTCCATTGGCTGTAAGATGTGTGAAGGCATCATGAAGCACGACACAGACAACAGATTCAAAGTTTAAACAAAAGATTGTTATTAACTCAAATGTCATGGTGGTGCAAGGCCTAAATTGCCCTATACTGTGGTGCGATATCCCATCCTAAATAAACTAAGGATAGTCCAAGTCAATAAGTTCAACTTAAAAATCTGTCTGTGTCCAAAACCTATACTTGCCCTCACAATTAAAGCTAAACAATGTGCAGGGATATCAGCAACCTAAGAAACAGTGTGCCAAACGAAAATTCTGAGCTTCTTCCATTTCCTGGCTTGCTCTTGGATCCCTACCCCAAGTTCAAGACATTTCCACCAAATGGTCTTGGGCAGCTCTTCTGGCTTCAAATTCAGTCAAAGCAACTTGCTTAATTTGTCGTGCAACCGATAACCCTTGGCACTTTGCAACAAGTTCATTCTCTCTCATAGGACTTCCTTGACAACACAGGTTTCCTTTCTGTACGTGTTTCATAATGTGGGATATATTGACCCACTCAACAGTATTCCACCACATCACCAAGCTGCATTTGCGCAAGAAAACAGCAAATGACTGCGCGGGCTCCTGTGAGCACCATGGCCTCAAAACTCAGTTTTTGCAGCAAGAAAAATATGGCTACACCGTCCTGCCAAGCACACTTCAGGCAGGATGGAACAAGGGGACACACTTAAGGAGCGGATCACTGTGTTCAGAAACATATAAAGGGAATAAAGTGAAAAGGCAGCACTGCTTTGCTGAAAACCCAAAATTCCCCTTCAAAATGAAACATTTTTACCCTTTAAAAATGCTGCTTTGACGCCAATTCCATCTGTCCTGGCTTAAACCACTGTGATTAAAAAGGCCTTGTCATGCCCAGGATATTTCTTTGTGCCTCAGCAAAACCAGGCATCATTTCTGAATGACAGGCCCTGTCAAACCAACTCGGGAGAAATCAACAAGTAACTTCACTTTTACTCGCCCGGGAACACGCGTTTATTTCTTTACAAAAGTATCCACAGCTCAACAGTTCAAAGAGACTAACTCTCTAAGCCGGGTCAGTTTCAAGATTTCTATGCTTCAGACAAAACTCCTGCATTCAAGAAAATGACTATAGCTGCAAAGACAGTGTGGGAATCCAGGAGCTGCCAAACAAAATTTAAAGAAGGAAATGCTAGCAGTTTTCAGCACTTGTGTAAAAATGGGATTTTGCAAAACTGAAGGAGGAAAATGCCCATTTAAAAAGGAAGCTATTGAAGGAAAGCTTGCATTACCTAGCAATGTGAAGGGGTTTGTGGCTGGTGATAATACACACATAGGCTATCTTATTCCACAGGTTTGTTTTAAGTCCGGACCCAAAATAAGAAAATAACGATTTTAAAACACATGGACTGAATTTGCAAGCTCTCAAAAATCAGTTATTCCAGATGGCAGAGCTAAAAGCTTCCTCCTAAGGAAGGGGGACACACCATAAACTCTCAGCAGAGACTAACACCCCACTGATAATTACAGGGCGGGAAAGAATCCAGGCTGAGCGGAATTCACTGACAATGGAGCTCCCAGGGCCAGGAAGTTTGAAGTGTGAAGTGTGAAGGGGCAATAAAACCTTCAATCAGGCTGAGAAACCCCCACTTTGCTTTGAAGGAATTGACAGTTGGTAGCAGTTGAATGAAGGAAAAAATAAATGATCACGCGACAAGGACTGCCATTTATTTCCAAAGACTATTTCATAAATAATCTTTAAAGACTTATCTCTGCAGGAAGACTTTGTAAAAATGTAGAATTTTCACAGTGTAAAAGTGAATTTTTGGGCTCTCTTAAAACCTGGTAGAATTAATGGACACCTTGGGGACAGAGATGGCAAATGCGAATTTTTGTACATACATCCCTTATGATGATCCACACCCATGTATAAAGTTATAGAATTTTGAGTAATATAATTCCCATTGAAAATCACGAAAAACTGGTAGAAGGGCGAAACACGGTCTCATGGACTGGAGGATTGGACTGCAATGTGCTGCACAAAATATGTAACCTGTGTATATAATTTGCTAAGAGATTGCAATTGTATAAATGTATGTTTGTGGCAAAATCAGATTTTATTTAAAATAACTGAGGGAGGTTTTTGGACATTGTAAAACTCGCACCATAAATCTGACATCATTTTCCTGAAATCCAACCAGCTGAGAGCGAGGTGGAGACCATCACCCTTGTCCAATCACATTGTTAGAGGCGTGTTTAGTTAAGCCTGCCCCAGTCATATACTTTGATGATGTTACTAGGCATTATAAATAAGAGTTCCCGACAAGACTCAACACACATACTCTTCCTGATTTTCCTGCGCCGGCGTCCTGTTCCTGTTCCATCCATCCAGATTCCAGATCCCAACTACAAGGCCAAAACATTGCTGACCCTACTCCAGAGCCCATTTAAAAGGCCAAAGCATTGCTGACACCACTACAGGGCCCACTGCAAACCCAAGCATTGCTGATCCTGCTCCAGCAAGGCCTCAATCTGAAATCCAACTAAAATTCCCAAATAACCAAAGGGGAAAGTTGTGGTGTTTTTGGGAAACATACGATACCACTAACTGCATGCTTGCTGCAAACCTGCCATCCAGCTGATTTTTAGTATCCAGTGACCAGAATTTCCATTCCAGTCCAGTGCCAACCGGTGACCAGAACTGCACAGCTTTTTGCCAGGCGCCCTGCCGTGTAGTGACCAGAACCCTTGATGGTCCAAAATCCCAAACTAAAAGTGGGCTGTGTGTATCGCCAAACCCATCTAAATCCATAGCCTATCTTGTCTTTGTCCTGATCCACCTCTCCAAGCCATCCTATTCTTACCCTGCTAACTTGTAAAACTGTCAGAATCATTCTTGCAACTTTGCCCTTGATTTCTAGTGCTAGCGCCATCTCTTTAGTAATTTTGTCTTGTGTAATCCTAAGCCATTATTCCTGTTTCGAGTGATCGGACTGGTTCCGCCAGGGTTGGGCACTGGGGTGAGAGGGTTGAACTCCCGAATCAACCCTGGAGCTTACTGTGTCCCTCTTTGGTGACCTAGCCTGAATAGTCTAATGTAAAGTAAAACTGTTCTCGTCACAACTGATTTCCTTTCCTATTTTGCGCATTCATTTTACTCAAAGTGCACCTTTCTAGATCTTGCATAACCCATCCAATTTACCAGCTAGAGACTTACTTCACTTCCATAGTGTACCTGTGATCCATAGCTATCCCCCAACCAAAAAATCAAATCAGTGTATTTCACTGGTTATTATTAAAAACTGTTTGGTTAATTTTAGGCGGGAATGGAAAACATGCAACTTTCACACGTCATTTTGCTGCAATCTATTTTAAATTTTCCACTCATTTTCGTACTGTATGATTTTGGTAATCCATTCTTTGTGACTGTTAGTGTAATTACATTGTTGCTTTAGTGAAAATGATATTTGCTACATTCATTATTTATTTGTCCAATTCCGAGTGCCATTTCATAACATCGCAAGGGGTTTGAAATCAGTTTTTCTTTCTTATTTGGAGAGGGAAGATCAGATTTGGATTCTGTTTCCTATTTCTCATTCCTGATTACCTGCTGCTTCTGTTTATTCATTCACAATTGATTATTTGTGGGTTGAGGGAATATTGCAGGGGGAAATTCTAACTTGGGTGCCATCTGTCCTAAATCAAAAAGTGCTCCTATTCCGCTGTGCTGTGTATATGTTTCACTAGCAGGTTAAAACCAGTGTATTGCTCACATTCTCATTGTAATTATCATCGCTGATTGGCGATTGCTGCCCCATATTAAAAGTGTATGATTTCTTTTGAATTTTCAAATAAATATTGTATTTTACCAACCAAACTGGTTCATGGTCCATTGTAACCCGGGGTATTTGAAAAGGGGATGTGATATGAGAGGTGTACCGTTAGGCAGAAACCTGTGCAGTTCCCTTTGGGAACACTGCAAAAGATTTAGGACTACAGGTGTTAGCAGTAAACCCACTTGGTAGCAGTCTGTACCACCCAGCTTTACCTGGTAGCTGTGGCTGAGCAGTCAGACTTCCCTCAAGAAGAGTTAGGCAGTATGCAAAGTATACAAAATAGGCACTCAGATACAATAATACAAGCAAACACTGACCAGAGATTTGGTATCAAAGTATATCATTATTTATTTAAAAACACACTGTTTGAAACACTCCAGCACTCTTATTGTAAAACACTCTAAACACAGTTACTATTATAATATATACAACCCTTATTCCTTATCAGATAAGTCTTAGTTAACACCACTTATTTCCATACAGAGGTGAGCGCTTAACTATAGATGGCACTCCAATAAGATCTTGAAGATGGGAGGGAAAAAGACAGAATATGGAACGATACACCACTCTAAGATTTAGGAACACTATTAGCAAGGCAGAAGAGCAAAAGTCATTTGTGAGCCAAAGTCCATAGGCTGGGCCCACTCTTAGAGAGAGCAGAGCACAAATGCCCCCCAGATCACACAGTTATACTAGGCTTAAAAAGTCTTGCAGAGATTTCGAAAAGAGTTTAGAGAGGCTCAGAAAAGTTTAGCCAGGGTGTCCCAGGTTCGAAAGCCGGGGGCTAAATCTACCCCGTAGAGTCGGTGGCAAGGGAAGCCAGGCGGGACACGGTACCTTAAGTGGGAAGGATCCTCCAGCGGTGGCAGTTGTTCCTGGCAGCGGGTGCAAGTTTCGTCGTCGTCCAGGGGAAGAGAAAATCTCGATTTGGAGGAAAGATGAAGGTCGTTGCACTGCCAGGGAAGAAACCAGCCGCGGAGTTTTCCGGTTAAAGGTATTACCCTTTATTTCGCGGTCGTGGTTAAACGTGGTATTCCGGTTGCCGGGGTGCTTGGCACAGGCAAGGCGGCCACGAGATGCGTCGGGAAGGCGTAAAGACGGTGAAACTGGTTATTCCCACCAGTCAAAGGAAGAAGACTCTCCGGCGGGAGATCTCCTCTGTCGTTGGGAAAAGTGGTGAGACGGTCCAGCAGGGCTCCACCGGTGGTGTCGTCGTTGCAGGTCGGCTCAGTTTCTCCCTCTTCGGATTCTTAGGTGCTGTGGCGACTTCTGAAGTTCCAGTCCCCAAAGCCCTGCTTTTATGCAGAAAACCCCCATTCACTCAGCCTAGCTGTCACTCAAACATGCAAAGTGGTGAGCCGGCAGTGCGACTTGAGTTGCCTAGGCAACTCAGTCCAGGGTGCCTAAATCCCCCTCCACCCCTCCTAAGTACCCCAGACAGAGTGGCACCACTTCGGAGGGCTTCTGTGGAGAAGCCCGCCAAAAAGTGGAACAAAGGGCTCGACTTGGGTTGGAGTCACAGAAGAGACCACAAACGCCATTTTAGAACTGAGTTTTGGCAAAAAATACCAACCGGAGAATTAATAATAATTAAATAAACCAGCAGTATGTTGATTTTCCCATTGTTCGAGGCTACTATCTTTATTTATTTAATTACAATAGCCTCGAACAATGGGAAAATCCCATAGAGAAATATTCGCGGTTGAATATAAAAAGTAGTATCCACTGCCACCAGCCGAAACTCGATCAGGGGGGACGGAGACGTGCCCCCTCGACTAACAGACCCCCGGGGCAATTGAATTGCCCCAGCCAGTACGTCCACAATATGATGGTTTGTATTGGTTCTGTTCAGAATTTAAGACTAGTAAAGTCAATGGTGACTTTACATGCCCTGGGAGACAGTAGTCAGTCCCAGGGTATGGAGTCTATACTGGGGGGTCACTATGACACCCCTGTGTTACTGCACTGAGGGTGCTGTGTAACAAACATCACAAAAACACATGAAGCCTATGGAGTAAAAGACCCCATAGCCCATTAAACACATCTAGAGTCAAAGAAACACACTCAAATCATGCCCAAGAGTGCGGGTAAAAGAGTCTCACTCTTGGCAGGAGAAAAAAATAAACCCCAAAAATCCAGCAAAGCTGCTGGGGGACTCACTAGGTTAGGAAATTCAGCCTAAACAGAGAATTCTCCCTAACATGTACCATCTAAATATTGAATCAATATAAAAAGATAAGCATTTCAGTTGTACGCTGCATACTAGACCGAGACCAAGGTGTGTGTCGCCTGATGGAAATCTTTAACAAATTGTCCACATATGCTTCTGGTTCACTTTAATGGCTTCTTGCCTTTACTAACATGTGACTCTCTCACACTTTCCTTCGTGGTATTTCTCTTGGTTACCCCTTTGCTTTCACACTATCTAATGGTGTTTTGCTTATTACTTGTTTCACTTTGTTCGCAAATGCTGTCTCTTTAAATTAATTCTCCCAATTCTCACTTTCCCCCAGAAGCTCAATGTTTCCAGATTCCTGGTTCTCTCTAGGCTCGACTATTGCAACAGCCTCCTGCAACAGCAGCCTCCTCAATCTACCTTCTTCCGTGCTGCAAGCCCTTCAGCTAATCCAGAATAGAGCAGCAAGACTTAGCCTTGGCCTTAAGCCCAGGGACTGCATCTCTACAGCCCTAAAAAGCCTCCACTGGCTCCCGGTTGCTGCACAGACCAAATTCAAATCCCTCTGCATCATCCACAAGGCTGTCTGGGGCCAGAGACCACACTATCTGCAACTCTCTCTTACAAAATTGTCTCCTTCTAGACCTCTACGCTCCTCTGGCACCAACTCTGTATGTAAAGCGTTTTGCCAAACCGAGAGCAGGAGTCCGCTCGCTTTCCTCAGCTGGATCCCTCCTCTGGAACAGCTTCCCCCTCCCGCTGCGTCTTGAGCAGGACCTGCTGAAGTTGCGAAAACACCCCAAGACTCTCCTCTTTTACTACTCCTTCCCTTCTTTCTTACTCTGATAATCCCACAGTAGTTGTGATTGGTGTCTTGGATCCTTATGCATCCTCTAGGCCTCTGACCTTTGACACCCAATCTCACCAGTATCTGTCTTCCAGCACTTTACTTGTTGCACCCTGTGCACTGGATATTTGCACTTTCAGCCTAACGTGTCTCCTGGCCGCATAGCACTTACCATACCTTGCACTTCATCTGTGGCTCACCCTCGAGCACGGACACCACAGCACCTACCCCACTGCCCTCTTCATTCCTGCACTTGCACATTCTAAATACTCACAAGGCACAGTAGGTTTGGCCGTCCCGCTCTGTATTTTATTTTGGATTTAATTGTACTTCTATCCCATGTTCCCTCCCGGCTGCCCTGTGGGCGCTTTGAAACAAAATGTATTTCCTGTATAAGCGCCTAACAAGCAAACAATAAATACATAAAGTAAAGTTGGATCTCATCAGAAAAGGGAGAACCATGTCTCGCCTACGGATATCCTCTCCCCAATCCCCAAGGACCCTCCACACAGGTGATCCTCCCTCGCATCTCCACCCCCAGAGTCAGGATCCAAAAACGATGGCCTTTCCTTTTCCACCTGAGAAGAGGATTGAAGGGGGGTAGGTGTGAGGATACCCTCAGGTTTCTCATAGATGTTAGCTTTCAGTTCAAGTAATGCTGTTTCCGTGCCATATGCATATTTAAAACCTGATTGCCGCTGACCTAAGATGTTATTTGCAGTTACAAATTCTTGGACTTGAAGGTAGGCAACACGATCAAGGATCTTGAGCAAGATGTGGTGGGTCTGCATCAAACTGACCATGTATCAGAAGCACGAAGATCCTTACATTGGCTGCCTATAGCGAAAAGGGTCATGTTTCGAACCCTGTGTATTGCCCATTCATGCTTTTTTGGGGAAAGTCTCTCTTACCTTTCGGAGTTCTTAACGTGGCTCCCCGACAGACGCAGCTTAAGATCCAACAACTTGGGTCTATTAGAAAATCCCCAAGTCAAGACTAACGCTGGTAAAAGATGGATGCTTTCCATTTTAAACAACCCGAATGTGGAATTCCTTACCTCCTGACCCAATGCTTTCCACATTCAAACACAAATTGAAACTATTCTTTTTTAATAAATCAGAGGACTACTTCACTACAAACCTCTTCCAGATTCCATTTTTTTTCCTTATTCCTGTTTTGTGTTGTTTGTCAGTATTAGTGCTTTTATGCTTCAGGGCCCTTGTCCCAAACGTTTTCGAAATAAATTAAAGAAAGAAAGAAAATTAAGGAACATTCATGATTGGCCTATAGTTCGCCGGATTATTAGGGTCCAGAGTTAGCTTCTTTAAAAGCAGGGAAATCCAAGCCTGTTTACTGCTACCGGTACATTACTTTCAGCAAAAGATGGCTTAATAAACATAGTACTCATACTAATCAAGGAGGGTGCACTTTTCTCACCATGGTTTCCTAGATTGCCATGCACCATGCCTTGTTCTTTCAGATTTTAAATAACTCTAGTGTCAGAGCTAGCATTCTCAATCCTTTCATTGTATTGTGCCTTTTTGGCTGAATAAACGCGGATTTATAATTCTTAGATGCCAGAACACAGACTTCCCTATTCTCTGCAGAATTCAATTTAAGCCATGCATTGTAGGTCTTATGTTTCAGTACTTTTAATCCATGGACTTCAGAAGAGCATCAGGATTTAGAGCTCTTTTTAGAAAGATGCTCAGTTTTCAAAGGGGCATGCTGATCCACTGCCTTGGCCAACGTAGTATTGTACACATTTGCCAGGTCATCAGCTATCATACTTAACCAGATTATGTAAGAGTGATGCCAAGAACGGAGTAATAGCCCCTAGAGTTAATTTCCGCATGTTCCTGGAAGTGATAGTAATTCCATCTGGTTTCATCTTGTTTAGCGCATAGTTGATAAAATAATGAAGTGTGTAAAACTGTGATTAGACCATGGTTAGGGAGAAATTTCTACATTATCAATTGGGACATTGTTGCTGCTAAGCCAGTCCAGTGCCTCAGTGCCAAGATGGGTTGGAGTCCTCAATTCCCCTATGCTAGAGGTACTAGCCTTAAAGCATCTTTTTCTAGCAGGGAAGCCATCTCTCTGTAGTTTATGTCCTCAGGATGGGAGGCCATTAGAGGGGCGTCTGATAAATGTAAGACAGTACCCTTGTGAGACTACCTGTCTTACCCACGCATCCAAAGTAATGCTTTTCCATTCTGTAGTACTGAGTCAGATGCCCTCCCACTGGAGAGGTGTATGAGGGGTGGGTAAAGGGGTTTTGGTGCCACTGGTGAGCCAGATGGGACAATGATGGAAGTGGACCGATTTGTCTTCCCACCCCCCCCCCCCCTCTTGTAGACCTGGGGAATCTCCTTTGCTTTGTGGCAGACTGACCTCTTCCTCTTTGAATGAACGATAAATGAAAAGGCTTCATTTTCCAAGATGAGGCCAATTGTGTTGACTGCTGGCAAATTGCGGCACTCAAGGACCTTTCCGCCGTCTTGCAGGACTATAGCTGGTGCGCATCGCTCTGCCCCAGTCCGAGGTGTCCAAGCAAGATTGAAGGGCTTGACAGTTTGCTTCTTTTCACCCCTTTACAAATCCATCCAGAGCTTGTTCAATGACAGCCCACAGGGTGTGGGTCTATTTGGCTATGGAACAGGAGGCGTTTACTGCCTCGAGGGCCATGCTCCCTGAAGCAAAAGCCTTTTTCTACCAGGCATCTACCCTCTTGTCGTCCCTATCTGGGGTTTAAGATGGGTAGGCTGATGACTTTGCCCCCGATGTGGCAGTCTGGCCCACCAGGCTTTCAGGGCTATGGTGCTCTGTGAGGAAGTCAGGGTCCAAGGATGTTGGTCTATACTGCTTTCTGAGATGGAGAAATGACTTACTAGTAATGTTCTTTCTATGGATTCTTCTCCCACAGAAAGACGTCGGCTCTCCTGAGGTGGTCTGCAACTAGCTCCATCAACTTTGTAAAAACCTGGGGAGAGGAGAAAAAACCAAATGAGTGAACTTCAGGAACTTCTTGTGGAATGGCACCTGAAGATAGGCGTAATGAAGGTCTAGCAACACCAGCAAGTCCTGGAATTGCAGAGCATGGAGAATTCCCCCAACGTCACCATACTGAATTTATCCTTCCTCAGAAACTTGTTTAACTCTCTGAGGTCTAGAAGAGGACAGAGGCCACCAGCTTTCTTGAGAACCTCTGTCTCTGTGGCTGGAACCTCCTCCACTGCTCCCTTCAAAAGAAGAGCCTGCTGTTCTTCCAACAGCTCTCTCTCCAGCTGTCGGGGGGAATTAAGCCAACTCTTGCGACACAGTTGACTAAATTCATGCAGTTGGCAATAACCGAGACAAATTGACCTTTGGTGAAGGGTCTGCCTTAGAGAAGTTTTTGATGGGTGTTTCTGGGGCTCTTCTCACAAATGGGAGGCAGTAGCCCCACTCGACCAGTAGGAGGGCCCAGGTGTTGGATTTTATCTCCCGCCATTTGCCCAAGAATCCAGAGATTATTCCTCCACTGATGAAGTATGATGGGAGACCTCAAAAAGGTTTCCAAGGCGCTGTGGATGTCGATACTACAGTAGCCGTCGACTGTCTTGCCCCTCTTCTACCTCTACCAGGCCGTGGAAAGGTGGGTTGCCCTTGCGTGGTCTGGGGCGCTTGCGCCTTGCTGGGGAAGGTAGAAAACCACTGGTTAAATCGTCCTCTGGACGCAAAGGCAAATTCTGCAGGGGGTGGGAGGGTGCTGTTGCACCGCCAGTCCCAACCACTTGGCCGTGAGCTTAGAGTCCTTAAACCTTACCAAAGACTCGTCGGACATGGAGCATAAAGATGCTCCACATCGAAGGCCATGTGGAGCAATTTTGCTCATCATTCGGGAAAATCCCAGAGGACCCTCAGGTCCGCTGACCTGCGCAATATCGTGGAGGTGCCCATGGCACGATCCTGCTTGGAGCGCTTGGCAGGCCATTTCCTTGCCATCAGCAACAGCATCCAGGAAACCAGTTCTGGCCAGTTGCCTCTGAGATAGACACAGAGGATCTGTCAAAACCTGGAGAAGGCACACAAGGCATTTGCCGCCTTAAGGGCCATCGTCCCAGAGGCGAAGACCTTTTTTGCTGAGGCGTCAACCGTCTTCAGCTCCCTTTCGGTGGGAAGGTTCGACGTTGAGGTCCTGTACATGACAGTCGCGGCCTGTACCACTAACCCCTCCGGGTGTGACGTCAAGAACGGCAGGTCGCCTATTGCCGACTTATACTATTTTGTACCTTCTATGTCTACTGCCGGTAGTGAGGACGGACGCAGCCACAAGACGACGACCAGATCGGCTATCACCACATTGAACGGTAAAGCCAGTTCCATTGGTGGCCCTCGGTCAAGGTCGTCGGTCAGGTCGTTCTGCAGCAATGGCTTCAACAGAGGGCCGGGCCCCAAGGCCACGAAAACCTTCTCGACCATCTTGCGATATTGTGAATTTGGCTATGCATATGGGTTGATCTGTTGAAATTTCACATCTGGAAATGTGTCCAGCCTGCTGGCATCGTGAGGACCCTTTGCCTGTTCAAGCAACCCTCCCTGGTACACCATAAAATCGGGCAACGGATCCAAAGCTGTAACCCGAATGAAATCGGGTCGCCCTCCTCGTCGAATATCGACTGCATCGAGTTGAAGAATACAGAACAGGAGTCCGGTTTAAAAGTTTTGATCTTGCAGGGTTGCTCAAGGAGCCTCATTCTGTGGGGCGGTTTCCTGCAGGATCTTGCTCGAGGGAGTTCGACCCTTCTTTGCTTAATTTGTGACGGATGAACCGGGCGCAATTGGAGCTGAATTGACATGCGGCATCGAAATTGAAGCCACACCACCCGAAGAGTGAGCATTTGAGTCTTAAAATCCTCCCACTCCTCCATAGACACACCCTTTGCAGGGAACGACTTACCCTTATCGTCCAAAGAGTCAGAATCGCATTTGGCCATGTGCTTTTTCTTGAGCAATGTGGACGGTGAGAAGTGGTGCATTGCTATGAGTGTGAGAACGCTTCTTCGATTTATTATGGCAACGTCCCTCTCGCTGTTTTTCGGGTGTCGGATCCTCAGAATCGTGCGCCATTGAGAATGGAAGCGATTTTGCCGGGTATTTAGACGACAGTCTGCCGAGTGCCAGCTTCGCCAAGCATTCCCCTCACAGCTTTAGGGTTAATCACAAGGCAGGAACCACACTGCTCCATGTCATGCCCTACTCCAAGACAACACACACGTGTAATGTGCTGGTGCATGTGAGAAACCTGAGGGTATTCTCCCTCTTAGACCTCTAGGATCCCTTATTCATGTGGCCAGGGAAGGGCTGGCACTTTCAGATCGCGACTCTGGGGTGGACGAGCGAGGGAGGCTCATCTGGGTAGGGGAACCCAGGGTTATGCTCGTGGAACTGCCCAGGTAAGACGCGGTATTGTACCGGGGAAGAAGGAGTGGACGAAAATATACCTGAGGCCTTTGTAGGCTATAATATATTTACCCTCCTTCCTCTCGTTGAATATATCTTAGCCAAATCTACTCTCCCCTTTGTAGGTAACAAATCCCCCCGGAAACCATCTCTCTCAGAATCTCTGCTTTCCTGTTCCCTACCCGAACACTCCCGGTTATCATCCTTCCAATTCTTGTTCACATCCCTCCGATTGTCATCTTCCGAAATCCCAATTGACTAGGACAGAATACTACTATTCTCACAATCCCCTATGTTCTGTTCTCCATCCCGGTCATTTTCGTCTATTTCACAAACCTTCCCTGTCCCGTCTCATGTGATACTCTGGCACTCCAACCTTTCCCCTTTCCAATACGAAGACTATAATCCCCGATAACACTGTATCCCCATCCTACCATGCAGAACATGTCAAATTGTTACCTTTCCCGACACAAACACTTTTCCCTGATGTAGGAAACACCGGACTTGTAATAAAACTGTTTACCTGACATGACCCGACACAAAGGTCAGGCAAAGTCAGGCAATTGACTTAAATCACACACTCCTGATGGCCCTTCCTTTTGTATTTTATTGAATTTTATATAGTGCTTTTAGCCAAAGCGCTTTACATAGAACAACAGGTAGTACATTACAAAGCAAAATGAGTTATATAATGAATCATGCAGCAGAAAACAACATACAGAACAATTTACCATGAAACAGTATTATGGAATTGCAGATAGCTGAACAGTGATCAAAAACAGCCTTTGTCTGTCAGGCAGGTGACTGGAGTAGGTAGGATTTTAAGGAAGTGTGGAAGGAGGAGTAAGAGGTGATGGAACGAGCGGGAGAAGGAGAAGGTTCCAGTGGAGTGGGGCAAGGTGTTGGAAGGAACGGAAACGGGATTGAGCACAAGGAGCAGGGGGGGGGGACAGTAAGTAGGAAGTGATTAGCAGAGCAGAGAGAACGAGAGGGAGAATAGAAGGAGAGGAGGGAGAGGTAGGGGGGCAGGGGGCAAGTCCGTAGAGAGATTTGAAAATAAGATAGAGGAAGTTGTACTTGAGTTGAGAGTGGAAGGAGAGCCAGCCCACTGAGCTAAGGGATGGAGAGATAGAGAGTCGAAGAGGGAGAGAAGACAAAGAGAGCTAATGGCAGAGCGGTAGATGGATTTAATAGGGGCTAGATGTGAGGAAGGGAGACCAAATAGGAGAACAGAGCAGTAGGAAAGTCGAGAGTAGATTAAAGAAGATATTAGAAGTTTAGTGGCATGAAAAGTGTGGAAGGGACGAATTTTGCGATTATTGTATAGGTGGAAGCGACAGGCCCGGGAGGTAAGAGATGTGGTGATTAAAGGAGAGGTTGGAGTCAAGGTGGAGACCAAGATTGCGGGCAGTGGGGGAGATAGGGAGAAGGGAGGGAGGAAAGAGAATGGAAGGAGGAGGAGAAGGAGGAGGAGGAGGGAGGGTATTAGCGGGAAAGAAAAGAACCAGTTTTCTCAGTGTTCAGTGTGAGAAAGTGGGAGGACATCCAGGATTTGATAGAAGTAAGACAGGATGAGAGCTTATGTTGGATGTCAGGGGTGAAAGATGAGAAAGAGAGGAAAAGTGTTGTCAGCATAGAAGTGGTAAGATACACCAAAGGAAGAGATGATAGGAGCGAGAAGGGAGGTGTACAGAGAGAAGAGGAAGGGGCCAAGTACAGAGCCTTGGGGGGACGCCATAGTCGAGAGAGAAGGAGTTGGAGGTGCGGCCGCCCCATGACACAGCAAAAGTGCGGTTGGATAGATAGGAAGTGAACCAGTAAAGGACAGAGCCACTGAGGCCAAGGGAGGAGAGAGAGTTAAGAAGCAAGGAGTGATCTACTGTGTCAAAGGCGGCTGATAGGTCAAGGAGAATGAGGATAGAAGAGTGTTCGGAGTAGGGTGCTGTGAGGAGGGAGTTAAGGACGGAGGTGAGAGCATTTTCAGTAGAGTGGTGGGGCGAAACCCGGATTGTGTAGGAGAGAGGAGAGAAAGGTTAGAGATGTGGGCAGAGAGTTGAGAGTATACAAGGCATTCAAGGAGCTTGGATAGGAAGGGTAATAGGCAAATGGGGCAAAAGTTTGAGACAAAGAGCGGGTTAGAGGGCTTTTTCAGAATGGGAATGGTGATTGCATGCTTGAAGGCAGAGGGAAAGGTAGAAGAAGCAATACAGATGTTGAAGAAGGAGGTAAGGTACCAGGAGCGGGTAGACTTTGGGAATCAGAGAGGTAGGAAGGGGGTCACCAGGAGCAGCAGTTGCGTGAGTTTTGTACAAGAGAAGGGAGTCTTCAGAGTTAGAGATAGTAGTGAAGTTGGAAATAGTGGTAGAGGGGGTTGTGTGGGAAGGAGAGGGGGAGTAAATGAGGGGGATTGTAGAATGTTTTGGTGAAGAGTGTCTACTTTCGAGAAGAAGAAGGTAGCAAGATCAGTAGCTGAGAGGGGTGAGGCAGTAGAAGGATCAGGAGAGGGGGGAGAGAGAAGGCGAGTCAGGGTTTGAAAGATCCGGTGGGGGTGAGAAGATTGAGTGTGGACTAAGTCTGAAAAGTAAGCTTGTTTGGCAGTTTTGATGCAGTTATCGTAGAGGGAGGGGTAGGAGAAGTAGGTTGCCTGGTTAGCAGGAGAGCAGTGTTTGCGCCAGCGTCTTTCAAGGTGGCGGAGGAGACGGCGCAAAGAGGAGAGGTGTGGAGAGAGCCAGGGTTGGGTGGATTTGCAGGAAGGTCTGAATGAGGTGAGAGGGTAGAGTTGATCAAGTCTGGTGGTGAGGGAAGAGGAAAGAGTGGATGTGGCCTTGTTCGTCGAGAGAAAGGAAAAATGAGAGCGGGGGAGGGGGTTGGTACAGGTGTCATAAAAGAGTGAAGAATTAAAGTTACACAGGTCGCGTCGGGAGAAGGAGGTGGAGGGGGGGAGAAGGAGAATGGGAGACAGTGGGTAAAGAATGGTAGGACAGAAAGCTAGGGAAATCAGAGACAGAGGAAGCTGTGAAAGAAGAAACAAAGATTAAGTCAAGAGTTGAGCCAGAAGTGTGAGTGGGTGGAGTAGGGAGAGGGGTAAGTAGGTATGAGTCGAGTATTGAGAGGAAGGAGGAGGTACGTTGAGTGGAGGAGAGATGGAGGTTAAAGTCACCAAGCATGATCAGGGGTGTGGGACTAGGTGAGATGTGACCCAGGAGGTGGTCAATATCGTCATAAAAGGAACCAAGCGGGCCAGGTGGACGGTAGATAAAGAGAAAGGATATGGCGTGTGGAGTGGGAAGATTTTGTACATTTATTCGAAGGAGGGAATATATATAAGGGGTACAGGACAGGGAGCAGATAGGCACTTAGGGTGATAGTAGACCAATGCCGCCGCCACGGCAAGAGGTGCGGGGAACGTGGGCGAATGAAGAGGAGGTGGATGTAAGAGATGCAGGGACTGAAGTGTTGTGGGGGGGTCCATGTTTCAGTAATGCAGAGGAAGTGAAGGTTTAGACGTAGCAATAAGTTCAAAACAGCAGCAGTCTTGTTGCATAGAGATCTTGCATTCCATAAGGCAAGGTCAATGATGTTGGAAGTGTTGACAAGTTGGGGATAGATGAGGTTGTGGTGTCGAGTTGAGGTGGTGGGGCGATGAGCTATCTGGGGGTTGGAGGGTGAGGGATAGTGGAGTGTGGAGATAGTCATGGTGACTGAGAACAAAGTCTTAACAGAGGGCCTGGCAGTAGGACGGGGTGTGGTGGAGTAAAGCGGCGGGAGCAGGATGCCGCATGCCTGAGGGCCCTGTAGGTGCGGGAACCTGGATTGGAGTGGTTACGGGGGAATGGGGAGGAACTAGACACTCCTGGTTGGAGCAGTAGGGGTTTGGATAAATTTAGTCTAAAGGCAGCAAGGGAGGGGTTGGAACAGAACTAAGTGGAGTAGGGACCAAGGTTGAGGTGGATGAGGGCAGTTAGGGAGGAGTTGGAGACATTGCCTGGTTGCTAGATGGTACCTTTGTACTGCTAGAGTCTTCAACAAGCTTGCATTATTCCCAAAAGTCTGGGAGTCGAGAATGAGGATAAGTCCCCTGGTCCAGCTTTCCTTTGGGGTCCTGCGGTGGGAAGGGGCAGGAGAGGGTGTGTTGCACGTCGAGTGGGGGAAAGCGAGCCGCACCTGAGGATGAGGGTTGTCGGTACCTCACACTTCTTGCTGGTAGTTGTTTCAATTGCGGTGCTGGGGGGCCAATACTGGGCAAAACAGTGTTACCAGTGCTTCATTCTTCTTACAGGTGGTTGATCCTATAAATTGCGGTGCGGGTAGCCAACGCAGGGCAAGACAAGGCGATTGCTTTGCATAGTGGAACCTAGGCGGCTGGTTGCGGCGTGCACCGGTTTGAGGCTCTATGGAGAGTGAAAAGCGGGGAACGAAGGCAGTGGAGCGGGGGAAGGGCTAATAGTGAGCCGTGAATGTCAACGGGAGGGCCGTGGCTCACAGCGCTCCTTACCAATGGTTTCTGATTGCAGCTGCCATGTGGGGGTCTACACAGGGTAACTTATTGTAGTAGCTTAGCCGGATGGATGTAGACTGGAGCAGGAGGAGCGGTCGCTATGTAAGTTAGTCAGAACTCTTCTTACAGGTGGTGGTTCTTATAAATTGCGGTGCAGGTAGCCAACGCAGAGCAAAACAAGGCGTTTGCTTTGCCAAGTGGATCTTGGTTGGCGGGTTGCAGCGCGCGCCGGGTGGAGGCTCAATGGAGAGCGAAGAGCGGGGAACGAAGGCAGTGCGCCGAAAATTTTGACGGGGGGGTCGTGGCTCACAGCGTTCCTTACCTATGGTTTCTGATAGTAGCTGCTGTATGGGGGATCATCACAGGGTCACTTATTGCAGTAGCTATGCCGGATGGACGTAGGCTGGAGCAGGAGGAGCGGTCACTAGATAAATTAGTCAGAGCTCGCCATCTTGGCCCGCTGGTGGCAGGGTGTGCAGAGCTCCTCAAGCTTCATTTGTGCAGATCGGTGCAGCGATTTGTGAAGAAAATTCGTCCAGTGAAGCCAGAAATGTTCATGGGCAAAAACATGTGTTCTTGGTGCAGGAAATTGCAATTTATATTGTTTTCTTGCCGTGTGATTCAGCCTGATGAGACAGACGCCGGGTCAAGCAGCCGTTGCTTCTGCCCCCCCCGGTGGTATGTCACAGGGATGTCAAAGGGATAAAAGGTGGAGCAAAAGAGCACAATATGAGCAAGGCAGACAGCACGACGGCTCAGCTACCAGGCACGGCAGTTCAAGAGAAGGAGAAAGGTGGCAGGAATCTAGAGGGTGGCGAGGAGCGAAGTGACCTTGCCCTTTTCGTCCCAGGCCAGCGGAACCTTCGTGGTAAAGGACATACGATCGCAAACAATAGCACAAGTGTCCTGCAGCAGATGTCAACGGTACACAGGGCAAGCCTACAACAATAAGCAGGAGCTAGGGGGATTCCTGCATCCGTGGTACCGGCCTTGGCTCTGAAAGAAGGAAAGCCAACTGGTTCATCAAAGACAGTGAGTCGAAGGGGAAACCGATAAGAACCGGGCTGTGTCGAATGAAAGTCGCACAGTGACAAATTGAAGGAAGTTCTAAGAACTGTGAGATTGTGTAATGCTAGACCAGCTGAAAAGGGAACCGGCACCAAGTAGGTGCTAATTGAGAGACTCTAGTCAAACCACTCTTGATTGAAACTACAGATACCAGAAGGCCATAGGTGGGCCGCCAAAACAGGTCAAAGTGGTAATACAGGAGGTCCAGCAAAATCCCTGTACAATTGAAAGACTTTGAACTGCAAACTGGTGAAAAGCAAGGGAAGCAAATCCCCCATTTGGAGAAAGCAAGGGAAGTGAATCCTTGTTGGGCCTTACCGGTTACAAACAGGTATGGAGATCCACGAGGATGGTAAAACGCCAAAATTAGAATTTCACCAAGTTCTTGATACCCTGGGCAGTCCCAACCTGAGTCTCGTCAACACGAGGGTGTTCTTCCTCTCATTATACACCTCCACTGTTAAGTAAATACGGGTCGGAGGAGCTGATTAAGTCAAAGAGCAGGGATCACACACACCACCACAAAACAGACTGCAAAATAAAAGGACACTTGTAAACACACAGCAAGACAACTCACAAGGAATAAGAGGGCAAGTGGATCTGTTCTACCTGTGGTATAGCGGGACAGGTAGTGAGTAGAGTACCAGAAGTGGCTGAGAGGGAGAACCCGTATCTAAGGAGAAGAATGAAGACATGCATAGAGGAATCTATGATAGGAGCTTCCCTGACAGTTCAGAGTAAACAGTTTCCTTACCGGTGTTATATGGGACAAGGTTCGAAGGTCCGGTTCAATCCAGTAGGAAGAGAGACAACGGAGTAAGGGGAAGGTTAGTAGGGGGGCTATTCCCGTACGACACAATGGTCGCTCTAAGGCCGGGATGGTGCACTTGCTGTATCAGAAGAGCATCTTGTAAGGTGCACTTGTCATCGGAGGAAGGAACAGAGAAGTCCAGAAACCGACACTGGTCTGGGAAATATTAGGATGAGTGCAAAGAACCTGCTGTCTAGTTTCGCTCGGAGAGAGTATGCAGTCTGTGAGGTAGCATTATCGGAACTGCTTCAGAAGCAGGAGGAGTCCCGCAGCAGGTAAAATAAAGCGGAACTTGAGGTCAGGTAAAGGAGGAGGGAGGGAGGGAGGCGGGGAGCGCTTTAGGAGATGGAAGTACAGATAATCCAGAGCGAAAGTACAAATCAATCAACAGGCGAAGGCAGTCCGGTATGCAGAAGGTATGTCTAGAGCCGAGCCAGGAAACACGGTACAGAACGGCGTGCAGAGGGAAAACCGATGTAACGAGCCAGTAGTCAAAGAACCAGGAAGCAAACTAAAATCGAAACAGTACGAAGAGGCAACCAACTTTAATTAGAAGCAGCAGCAGGTATTCTGAGCGGGGTCTTATGGGAAGAAGACGCACCGGCCACAAGTGGTGATTCGCTGTGGTAGTCGGCTGACTGCAGGACACTGCGCAGCGCGGAATTTCGAAATGCGAGGCTACAGAGGAACGCCTTGGACGTTTCTGTAGCAACCGCCAACAATTGTAAAACGGAGCCGCGCTGAATTTCCCTCGATGACTCGCAGCTGTAGTAAAGCCAGGGTGTGCCGAATAGTTGCGACAACGAGAACCTGGAGCCATAACAGTCCTGCATTGAATGAAAGCAAAGGGGAGTGAATCCCCAGTGTTATTTGTGGTCTGAGCCCGGCTGAGGGAGATCAAGGAGTGAAATGTTATCACTCAAAGTGTTCGAAAGGTCTGCACCCAGAAGAGTGGAACATGAGGGTGAAATCTTCACCCAGAGACATTTGTAACGGTAGTTAATTAAGACTTTGAGGGGTCAGAGTCCAGAAGAGGGGGACCCAGGGGTGAGCCATTATCACCCTGATCCAGTGAACCCGAGAATAACATGTTACTCTCTTACCTGGTAACTTTCTTTCGATGGGATGGTCCGGCGATGTATTCCATATCTATGACAGTAATCACCACAGCTCTGCTGCTTCGGAAAATCTTTCTGCGTCCTGTGTTGATGACGTCGATACGCTGTCCTCGAGAGCCTCCGTTGAGTCGACATAACCGGATGTTATAAGTAGGAAGCACAACGCCCGTAGCCTCAGTTTTTTCCCAGAACGTGTGGCACTAATCTTCTGCCAGTATAACCACAAAAAGCCTTGCGGAGACCTAAGCTGCAATTGCATTAGAAATTCTGTAGCGGGGAAGGCAGGGAGGGAGCGATATGGAATACGTCGTCGGACCATCCCATCTAAAGAACGTTACCAGGTAAGAGAGTAACTTGTTCTTCGAGGGGATTGGGTCCTCCGACGTATTCCATATCTATGACAGACTCCCAAAGCAGTTCCAACGTAAGGAGGTGGGAAAAGAATTTAGACTATACAAATTTAAAATGCCCAATCAAATTGCAGAGTAAAGGATCGCCTTGCCAAAGGCCAGATCATGCCCATGGGAAGAATCAGGGAGTAGCGACGTACAAAAGTATGGACCGAAGCCCAAGTGGCTGCTTCACAGATGTTACGAATAGGAAGCAGTAGAGGCAGCTATACCCCTAGTCGAATGGGCCCGTAAGCCTACCGGAGGGTCCTTACCCTCCAGGCCGTAACATTCAAAATTGCCAAGATAATCCATCTAGACAAAGTCTGCTTAGTCACAGCTTGTCCCAAACGCCTTCCAGCGTAACCAATAAAGAGCTGATCATCCACTCTGACCCGGGACATGCGTGAAATGTAGAAAATTAAAGCTCTCCTAGGATCCAGCCTATGGAGCCTCTCCTCTTCCTTACCAGGATGTGGAGGAGGAAAAAACGCTGGAAGAATAACCTTCTGGCTTAAATGAAATTCCGACACCACCTTCGGAAGAAAGGAAGGACGAACTCGAAGAACAACCCTGTCCTTATGAAACACAGTGAAGGGTGGCTTAACTAAAAGTGCCTGTAACTCACTCTGCGAGCGGAAGTGACCGCAACTAAAAATAGTTTTAAGGGTTAACAGTCTCAAAGGAAAAGAATGTAAAGGCTCAAATGGAGCACCCATCAGAAACAAGGTTCAAGGTTCAAATCCCAACCGGGCACCTGGAAAGGTGACGGAGGGAACACATTAGCGAGCCCTTTCAGAAACTGAGAAATTAAAGGAATTTTAAAATAACAACACTCCTCAGACGAGCGCTTAAATATGGAGAGCGCCGCCAGGTAACCTTTAATGGTACCCACTTGCAAGCCCCTGTGGGCTAAAGAAAGCAAATAAGACAAACACAGAAATGTCACATGAAAAACCCTGCACCAGTCGCAGAACTTTCTCCAACGGCAACAGTACAGGGACTTAGTTACTGGCCGCCTGGCCGAAAGCAACACCTCATCACATCTTCAGGGAGGTCCCAATCCTTATACCTCAACCTTTCAGAAGCCAAGCGTGAAGGCTGAGGGATCTGACCTCTGGATGGAGAACCTGACCCCCCCTCCCGTGAGAGCAGATCGTCTCGGTAGGGAAGACGACGTGGAGGGCAGATTGAGAAGTCGAGAAGGGCCGTGTACCACGTCCTCCGGGCCCATGCCGGAGCAATGAGGATCATCCGGGAACCGAACCTCCGTAACCTCTGCAACACTTGTGGGATGACAGGGACTGGAGGAAACGCGTACAGCAGTGGGAAGGACCACTCCACTACGAACGCGTCTCCTAAGGCTCCAGCGAGCAGAACCTCTCGCACTTCCGGTTGACACTGGAGGCGAAGAGATCCACTTGAGGGTTCCCCCAGAGGACGAAGATCTCCAGGAGAATCTCCTGAGCCATCTCCCACTTGTGACAGATAGCGCTCTGCCTGCTCAGAGCGTCCGCTGTCTCATTTTCGTCTCCCACCAGATGAACTGCCGAGATCGAAATTTCCTGCTGGATGGCCCAGAACCAGAGCTGCATCGCCTCCCTGCACAGAGGAAGTGACCCTGCCCCCCCCCTTTTTGTTGAGGTAGTGCATGGCCACTGTGTTGTCCGTCAGCATCAGGACATTCTTTCCTCGCACAGTCGGCAGAAAAGCCTTCAGGGCAAGCCTGACGGCCCTCAGCTCCAACAGATTGATATGGAGTCTGGACTCCAATGGAGACCAATGACCGCTGACTATCAGCTCGTTGGCATGAGCTCCCCATCCCGTGAGGGACGCGTCCGTCACAATCATCACCTCCGGCCAGGGTAGCCAAAACAGAGCCCCCCCCCCCCTCATCAGATTGCCTTCGACGGCCCACCACAGAAGGTCCTGGGCGACCGAGGGCGGCACCTGAACGGGGTCCGACATCCTGCCGGAGGACTGACCACTGGAGCTTGAGAGCCCATTGCAGAGATCTCATCCGCATCCTGGCCTCTGGCACCAGAAGAATGCAGGATGCCATGAGGCTGAGCAACCTCAAGAACTCGAACGCTGGGAGACTCTGGGCATGTTGAAACTTGTGCACCATCTGCTGAATGTGGTGAGCCCTCACCTGGGGAGGAAACCACTGCCCCAGGGACGTGTCGAGCACTGCTCCGATGTACTGGAGCCGCTGTGTTGGTGTCAAGTGGGACTTCTTTAAGTTGAGGGAGAAGCCCAGCTTGTGAAGGGAGTGGCAGGTGACGGACAGATGATCCAGGACTTGCTCGGGAGAGCGCACCCTGATCAACCAATCGTCCAGGTAGGGGTAGAAGTGAATCCCCCCTTTCCTGAGATACGCTGCCACCACCACCATGAGCTTGGTAAAGACCATCGGGGCGGAGGTCAATCCCAACGGCAGGACCCGAAACTTGTGCTCTGGATGGATCGGCACATGAAAATAAGCATCCTTGAGGTTGAGAGACACCAACCAGTCCTGAAGTTGAAGGGCCTGGAGGACTTGAGAAAGAGTAACCATCTTGAACTTGTCCTGCCTGAGGAGCTTGTTCAAACCGCGCAAGTCCATGATGGGTCTCAATCCCCAGTCTTTCTTCGAAATCAAAAAATAAGGTGAATACTCTCCCTTGTTCCTATCCGCTACAGGCACCAGTTATATGCCGCCTTTCTCCAGCAAGGATTGAATTTCCTGCGCAAGGAGCGGATCCGGACTCTTCAAAGAGGTTCCCTGGTGGATTGTCGTGAGGCTTCTGCTGGAAAGGAAGACAGTAACCGTGGGCTATGATCTCCAGAACCCACACATCTGAAGTAATGGCACGCCATTCTACCAGATGCTGCGCCAGCCTTCCCCCAACCGGAGAAGCAGGGGCCTCATGACTGAGCTGAAGCGGCTGCGGCAGTGCCTGAGGGCAAAGAGGCAACTGCTTGCGCTGCCTTGGCACCTCGAGTACCTTGTTTTCCACCTCTGGCACTCCTACGTTTGCCCCTTTGACTTGCAGCTCCTTTCGATTTACTAAAGGACGAGTATTTTTGAAAGGAACCTCCCCTCCATTGCTGTCCCCTAGAACGAAAAGGCGGAGGTTGGCGAACTGCAGCGCCCAACGACTTTGCTGTAGCTTTGGAGGTCTGCAACCTCTCAAGACTTTCGTCAGCCTTGCTGCCAAAAAGATGTTCACCATAAAAGGGCATGTTGAGGAGGCGGGCTTGCACATCAGGAGCAAAACCCGACTTCCGCAACCACGCAAACCTGCGTATTACGGTGCTCGCCTCCATGGACCGGCTGACGCAATCAACCATGTCCAGACCCGACTGAACGGATTCACACATGGCATCCTTGCCATCCTGCAATATAGCAAGGAAACCATCCCGTTCCTCCCCTTCGGGAATATGATCAGCCGCTAGGGAAATACAGTTCCACAGAGTGTGCGTGAAACGAGACAAGGCACAAATGGAGTTGGCAGCCTGAAGCGCCATACCCCCAGAAGAAAATACCTTCTTCACCCAGCCGTCAAAACGTTTGTCTTCCCTATCAGGAGTGATGGTAGGGTACGACACCTGCTTTGCTGGGGCCGTAGCCGCCTGCACCACCAAACTCCTCAGTAGGGTGCGTGGTCAAGTAGCAGGGGTCGCCACTGGCTGGACGATATTTCTTCAGCAAGGACTTGCTCACTGCCGGGAGACTCTCCGGAGAGGTCCAAGCCGCCGCCACCCTTCTCTGCAAGGCCATATGGAATGGCAGCACCGGGTCAGTTGGAGGACATTGGTCCAGGATATCAGTCAGGTCATCCTGCTGAAAATCCCCAGGGGGGGGCAGACCAGCCCAGGTAATCCGTGACCCTCAACATGAGGCTCCGGTATGAGGAGTCGGCATGCGTGCCAGGCTGCGGCCTACCAAACTCCACCTCCGGAGAGGTGTCTAGACCACTAATGTTGTGCAGCGACTAACGCAGGTCCTCAAGTTGACTATGACCAGAAACAATGTCATCAGGAACCCCTGCAGGAACCTCACCTTAATCAGACCCCTCATCCACCTCAGAAATATAATCCAGAGGCTGGAAGGAGGGTACAGAAAAAGGCACAAAGACATGTTTAGCCTTGGCCAGCGCCTTCCTTGGGGGTGCCACCGTGCCACGGGGCACCTCCGACGAAGCCACCTCAAAAGGCGTTGATGGAATCAGCATCGACGTCGAGCGCGGCATTGACAGCTTCGACAGCATCGACACAGGCCTCGAGGGCGGAGCCCCGAGCGTGTCTCTCGATAGCCTGGGTGCCGATGGTGTCGACGACTTCCTCGGAGGCAGGGCCTGGAGAGAGTCCGTCGACGACCTCGGCGTCGCCGGCGTCGATGTCTTCCTCAAAGACTTCACAGGTTCTCGCGGACTCGAGGGCGTTGAGGACCGGGACCTGGAACAGGCATGTCTAGAGCGACCATCCTTGTCCAACCGGGACCTCCAAGGCACCCGGTCGTGGCGACGACTGCTCGAGCCCGAAGGCAGACGAGCGATGTCTCTAGCAAGGCCACGACCGGCGTCCTCAGACGGCGCAGACAGACCGGAGCCCTGCGATTGAAAAATCAACAACATCTCCTTTCGGAAGGAATCCCATTCCTCAGGAGTGGAATGCTTGTTGGGACAAGCAACCCACCGATGGGCGGAATCCTCGAAAGAGGATGGGGAAGGAGACCTGTGATGGCGCTTCCTGGAGTGCCTCGAAGAGGCAGAGGAATGGCGGGAGCGACTCCCAGACCGAAAACACCGGGACTCGCGGCGATGATGCGGAGAGACGCCCCTTGAAACATCCGTCAAAAGACCAGTGGAACGCGACTTCTGGGCTTGGCACCTTACCGACCGGCAGCTTCTCTTATGCTCCCGCAAGGCCTTCGATGTGAGCGATTGGCAGTCGACACAGTCGTCCGTATCATGGTCCTCCCCAAAGCACCAGAGGCAAGCGTCGTGCGTATCCGTCAGCAACATCTTGGACCCGCACACCCAACACTTCTTAAACCCAGACCGCGGGGTGGAGGAAGCCGAAGACGACATACAATAGCAATGAAGAAACAGGTTCAAAGAAACCGGTTTGAAGAACCGACAAAACAGGATTCAGTAGAATCGAGGCGCGCCGAGATCTCCGAAGCAAACACGTTTGCGGAAAAAATTGAACTGAGGCTACGGGCATCGTGCGTCCTACATCTAACATCCGGTGACGTCGGCTCGACGGAGGCCCTAGAGGTCAGTGTATCGACATCATCGACGCAGGACGCAGAAAGATTTTCCAAAGCAGCACAGCTGTGGTGATTACTGTCATAGATATGGAATACGTCAGAGGACCCAACCCCCTCGAAAGGGAGGTTCACAGTGAAATGTTGAAAAGACTTTGTATGAAAACTATAGCAGACGATTTTGTTGAGAGCCACAGTGAATCAGGTGGAGGGAGGCCAACAGTTGAGAGGGTTCCGAGCCCCAACAAGGGAGATTTAGGAATGAAGCCATCACCCGAAGTGCATGAAGGAGCTGGTATTTGATTTGTGGAATACGACTGAAGGGTCAGCGCTGAGAAGAAGGGGACCAGGGGTGAAGCCATCACCCAAGGTGTTCGTAGAATAGAACTTTGTGTTTGTTTGTTGGAACCATCAGGCCCTCGAAGGCAAGAGACTTTATTGGAAAGAGACTTTTTTCCCCATCAGAGAACCTGATAGCTGGAGCAGAACTGTTGGCTCATACTGGATAGAGGTTGAGTGTGTGCTGTGCTCAGGAGGCCCATCTTGTCTCATGCTAAAAACATGGGGAAGGGAGACCCCTGGTAATCACATCCCGTCTTACGATTTTGAAAACACTTCTTCCCTTGCAGAAAACTCTGTCCCACACACTCTTGTATTTAGCGTAAGGAATTGGTAATAGGTTTTGTTACTATAGGCCTTTTATTTTGACACAATGCCACAAGGACTGCCTTATTTTTCATTTGATGGTCGACACTTGCTCCCATTTTAGATTTAGGTTTAGATTACGTGTTTTTCCACCCTGCAGTCAGTGTTCAATAAACACCCTTGAACTGTGATCCCTTGCGTCTGTCTTTACTGTTGGCACCATAAGTTCCTTACATCCATGAGGGACATCTTGGGAGTTGCATTTCTTGCAACGTTTGAACCCAGATGGTTTAAGCCCAGACATACTGATGCAGTTATTCAATGAGATCGAAAACTATAGTTTTTCCGAACACAATGCTGAGCGGGTGGAAAAATGGAACTGAGGTATGGGGACGTAGTGCGTGCTTTTATACGATGCCCAACATCAAGTTCCATCGAGGAATGGCAGAGCCATATACGAGGGAGTGGAACACTACATCGAGCGCCACTACGCACAAGATGAGGAATCTATGGGAGAAAGCAATCCATTGAATCCCTCTTACTGCTGGCACCAAGCTGCGCTTCTGCCATAGCTCTATAAGAAGTTCCTTTACGGCTGCATGAAAGGGCAAAACTGGTTCCGTTGCTGGCCCCTGTTCAGAATATCTGTCAATTCATATTCTGTCACAGTTTTGTGTGGGGGTCCACAATTCAGGGCCTCATTTACCTTCCCAATTAACACCCTGAATACCACATTAGGATGCGAGTGGGGGTCCATTAGTAAAGATCAACTTCAGGGGAAGTGTCTAGACCACTTGCCTCCTGGAGATTCACAGCTAAATCATGAATCATGGCATTCTCTGAGAAAAAATCCTCGGGTTAATTATCTAGCTGCCTGGGCTCTAGTTTAAAAGGATTTCATCCCCCTCATCAGCTAAATTTCTCTCGAAGGAAGACATGAAATCCTTCCTTGACATCAGCGCATATTGTGGCACCAAAGGGTCTTCGTGCTTCAGCGTTGATGGGCCTCTCAACGTAGGCTCTGGGTCAGGAACTGTTGAGGAGAATTCTCTATTAAGGCCAATTTCCCAAACCTAGTGAGTCTCCCAGCAGCTTTGCTGGATTTTTGGGGTGTATTTTTTTCTCCTGCTAAGAGTGAGACTGTTTTTCTCCCACTCTTAGGCATGATTTGAGAATGTCCTTTGACTGTGAATGTGTTTTATGGGCTATGGGGTCTTTTACTCCATAGGGCTTCATGTGTTTTTGGTATGTGTGTTACACAGCACCCTCAGTGCAGTAACACAGGGGTGTCATAGTGACCCCCAAACATAGACTCCATAACCTGGGACTGACTACTGTCTCCCAGGGCATGTAAAGTCACCATTGGCTTTACTAGTCTCAAATTGTGAACAGAACCAGTACAAACCATCATATTGTGGAAGTACTGGTAGGGGTAATTCGATTGCACCTGGGTCTGTTTTCCAAGGGGGCACTGTCCAGTCCCCCCTTGTCGAGTTTCTGGCTGGTGGCAGTGGATACCACGCAAAATATTCCACCGGAATATTTTTTATGGGATTTTCCCATTGATTTTAAACACACCACTTTTTGGTGCAATGTTAAAGATACCGCTGGGTTATTTATTTAATATTTATTCCCTGGTTGGGTCTTTTTGCCAGGACTCGGTTTTAAAATGGCGTTTGTGTTCGCCTCTGAAACTCTAACCCAAGTCGAGCCCTTTGTTCCACTTTTTGGCGGGCTTCTGCACAGAAGCCCTCCAAATGGTGCCGCTCTGTCTGGGGTCTACAGGATGTGTGGGAGAGGGATTAGGCACCCTGGACTGAGTTGCCTTGGCAACTCAAGTCGCAATCTTGTGTGATTGGCCCAGTGGTGAGCCGCCCGGCTCACCACTTAGGAGGTTTGAGTGACAGCTAGGCTGTTGAATGGGGGTTTTTCTGCATAAAAGCAGGGCTTTGGGGACTGGAACTTCAGAAGTCGCCACAGGACCTAAAGAATCCAAAGAGGGGAGAAGCTGAGCCATCTACAACAACGACACCACCGGTTGAGCCCTGCTGTACGAACTCACCACTTCCCCGACGACAGAGGAGATCTTCTTCCAGGAGAGTCTTCTTCCCTTTGAGCTGGTGGGACCAACCAGTTTGCCTTTTTCGCCTTCCAGGACGTCTCGTGGTCGAATCGCCCGTGCCAAGCACCCCGGCAGCCGGATACCCACGCTTCACCACTTTGACCGCGAATAAAAGGGTTGTACCTTTTAAATCGGGAACTCCGCGGCTTGTGTCTTCCCTGGCAGTGCAACGACCTCCAGCTTTCTTCCTCGTCGAGATCATCTCTTCCTCTGGTCGAAGCCACAACTTGCACCCGCTGCCAGGAACAACTGCCCCGGCTGGAGCTTTCTCACCATTTCAGGTACTGTGTCCCGCCTGGCCGCCCTTGCAACGGACTGTCCAAGGTGTCCCGTAAATCCTTGACTTTCCAACTGGGTTGGCCTCCAAACCTTCGGACTATCTTTCTGAACTGATCCAACCTCTTTTGACATTTTCACTGTGTGATCTTGGGCACATTCCGCCTTGCTCTCTCCAAGAGTGGGCCTGGCCTATGAACTTTGGCTCTACAGTAGACCCCGCCTTTCTTGACTTTCTGTGGTTTCTTAAAAGTGTTGGTACTGTGTTATTTCCATACTCTGCCTTTTCCCTCCCTTTTTTAACGAATTATTGGAGTGCCATCTAAGGTTACATGCTCATCTCTGTTTTGCTAATAAGTGGTGTCTAACCTAGACTTGTTGAATAATTAACTAGGGAGGTGTATATACTTATAGTGACTGTGTTTGAACTTGCTTGACATATTAGTGCCAGTGTATTTTCATAAGTGTGTTTTAAATAAATAATTATATACTTTTAATACCAAAGCTCTGGTCAGTGTTTGCTTGTTCTACTGGATTTTTCTGCCCTATTGTGTATACTCTATATACTGCCTAACTCTTCTTGAGAGACGTCTGACTGCTCAGCCATAGCTACCAGGTAAATCTGGGTGGTGCCGACTGCTACCAATTGGGTTTACTGCTTACTCCTGTGGTCTTAAGCTTTTTGCAGTGGTCCCCAAGGGAAATGCACAGGTTTCTGCCTAACAGCAACAGCTGGCGACGACGGTGGGGTCTTATGAGGCTTTTGTGGCTTCACACTGGGGACTTTCGGCATACTGGACAAATTCTTACTAAAGTCCCTCCCGGCTTTTGTATGCGTGGTGTGCTCGAATCCTTTTTTCACCTCAGACACTGAAGAAGAGGTCAATGGGGCAGCCTTTTCAAAAAGGTCAAGCTTTTTTTTGCCTGAACCTTTTCCCATTTCTCAGCTGAAGCGGATTTTGACAGGAATTTTGCCTGACTTTCCGACTAGGACTTTAAAGAAGAGCATCTCCTTCTCTTATTCTTTTTTTTGAAGATGAGTGATTGAAATTACTAAGGGAGTGCGACCTATGTAATCTTGATTTCATTTGGATTTCACAAAAAACCGATTGGTCGACTCAACCTCCTTTTCCTCAGACACATGCACCTTCGAGGGTGTATAACTCCATGACTTGGAAAAGATCTTCCGAGCGACAATTTCAATAGTCTTTCCTTCAAAGCCTTCAGCATCATGGTTTGACAAGGGCCACAGTCAGCCGTTTCGTGAGTGGCACCGACACCACAAAAGCAATTTTTTGAGGATCTGTGAATGACGTTTTCATGTTGAAATCTTCACAAAACTAGATGCCCGAGGGCTTTGGCATCGTCATTTTGGCAGAAATAGGAGTAATACCAAAATTCAGGAGGGAAGTATTCCGATATCTGCATGCAGGTAAATGGAACAGAGGTCACCGGGTGAGGAGCTGCTATTTATATCGACGCCAACGTCCCCTCCCGAAGGCAAGGTGTGTCAAGGGTCTCTCAACGCCGGAGCCACATAGGAAATGTTTTTGCCATGAGGAGGCTCTAAGTTTTGCAACTGCTGCAGAATATAACTAATATGAGGAATCCCTGGGAGGACACAATCCGTTAGTAGAGAAACCTTTAATGGAAAAATAATTAGCAAAGTCAATAGGAGAAATACAGGAAGAAGGATCATGTCTGGAGAGGGATACAGAATACGATTAAGGAGTTGGAATCTGCAATGAAGATGAGGCCAGAGAAATAAAGAAAGATCAGAGAACAAATCACTTATCCCTGGTAATGTTCTTTCTACTGCATGTTCCTCTCACAGGTCCCTCATCTTAGATATATCCATATCCTGCTTTGCAGTCGTCTCAATATATTTAGACAGCAGAGCGCGCTGTGCAGCATCAAGTCTATGTCCCTCAACAGTTCCGATATGCACGTCCGGACGTGACGTTGATGAGAGTATAAATAGCATGCACTGCGCCTGTTGTCCCAGTTCTTCGTTTTCCCGCTTTCTGCACAGCCGAATTGAGTAGAATATAACTTGCATGGACCCACAGTCAGAGGTGTAGGCTGGGAGGGTTTGGAGAAATCTGTGGTAGGAACATACAGTAGAAAGAACATTACCAGGGGGGTAGTTTGTTCTTCAAATGGATTGTGTCCTCCCATGGATTGCTCATCTTAGATAGACTCCCATAGAACAAGAGGTGGGAACAGAGGATTTTTGTCACTATTGATTGATGTTATGCCGAACTGCTCTTCCAAACCCAGCATCCTGACCCGACAAAGTATCTAATCAGTAATGCTTTGAGAAAGTGTGTAGTGAGAACCATATAGAAGCATTACAAATGTCCTGGACTGGAACACCTCTTTGAAGAGCCGAAGTGGTAGCCACCCCTCTGGTGGAATGGGCTCTCAGGTTTTCAGGGGCATCCTTTCCAGCAATGGAGTAGACATCCATGAATATGATGATCCAACGGGATAAAGTTTGTTTTCCATCCTAGAAATGTAGAAGCTAAGAGCCCTTTTTGAGCCTAGCATATAGTGTTATTTTCTGTGTCAGGTGAAATCGGGCACAACCTTGGGAAGGAGGGAGGAACCCTCAAGTATACCTTCTCTTTGGAATTATTGTAAAGGGAGGTTTATATGACACAGTTTGCAGCTCACTCACTCTACGAGCAGAAATAATTGCTACCAAAAATATTGTTTTTAAAGTTAATAATCTGAGTGGAAAAGAATGAAGAGGTTCAAATGCTGCTCCCATTAAGAAGGATAATACCAGATTCAAATCCCAGGATGGGACCAGAAAGGGGACCTGTGAAAAAGTATTTGTCAATCCCTTGAAGAATTGAATGGCAATTGGTATCTTAAAAATGGATAACGCTGCCAGGTAACCTTTGATGATAGCCACCTGCAGCCGCTTATGGGCTAGGTGCAGCAAAAAAGAAAGCGCTGCAGGTGTATTGCAATTAAAAAGATGAATAGCTTTAGCTCTACAACAGCTGCAAAACTTGTTCCAACGGCAGCAGTATAGTGCTTTTGTTGCTTGTCTTCAGGCCGAAAGCAACACCATCACTACGTCTTCTGGGAGGTCCCAATCTTTGTAACTTAACCTCTCAGAAACCAGGCGGGAAGGTTCAGAGTTCTGATTTCTGGGTGAAGAGGACGCCTTCCCTCTTTTGTGAGTAGGCCTACTCTCTTGGGAAGACGGAATGGAGGACAGATGGACATGGCGAGAAGGTCAGGGTACCACATCTTCCTGGCCCAATCTGGAGCAATTGGGATCATGGACTTCCCGAACTTCCTCAACCTCCTGATGACATGAGGAATGACGGGGACTGGAGGAAAATCACACAGGAGGGGACATTTCCAGTCCACTACGAACGCGTCCCTAGAGATCCTCTCTGATGAAATTCCCTGGAGCAGAGCAGGACGCATTTGCTGTTGGCACAGGACACTGGGCGCGAACAGATCTACTTGGTGGGTTCCCCAAAGGAAGAAGATCTTTAGGAGGACTTCCTGAGCCAACTCCCACTCGTGGGAGACCGTGCTATGCCTGCTCAGAGCGTCCGATGTCGTATTCTCTTCTCCAGCTAGGTGAACAGCAGACAGAGATCCTGTTTTGAAGCTGAACCTACACCTCCTATCCTATTGAGGGAATGCATGGCCACTGTGTTATCCATCAATATCAGGACATTCTTCCCCTACTGTGGATGGCAAAAGGCCACCAGCGCCAGCCTGATTGCCCTCAGCTCTAAAAGCTTTACTTACAGTCTGAATTCTAATGGGGACCAAAGACCGCTGATCGTAAGATCGCTCATGTGAGCTTCCCATCCCGTGGAAGAATCTGCGACTACTGTTATCCCAGGTCAGAGTTACTAAAAAGGTTCCACTTTCATCACATTTTCCTTGCAGGCCCACCACAGGAGATCCTGTGCGACCTTCCTCGGACCTGAAGGGCAAGCCATCCTGCCTGAGCATTGATGCAAGGCAATTGACCTAACAAGGTACGCGCTCTCCCTTTAAATGGTAAAGTTAAACTATGTTGTGTGCGAGAAAATTCACTTTGAACTAGTAATTAAAGACAAATTGTGAATATCCAAAGTCCTTAATAGGGGTAAGTTACAGTAAAGATCAAAACTCATGTTCTTTTAGATACAGTAAGGTTTCAGTGAAAATCACAGTCTTTTTAATGAGGTATTTCTTTGTTAAGCATCTCAGCTTGCTTGAATGAAGATCCCAACCATACAGATCTCTGACTTCTTTAATAAAGATCTAAGCCGAGCCGACACGTGTTTCGACTAAAAAGTCGTTATCAAGGCGTGCATCATATAGGTACATTCGGATTTGAGCATTCGAACATTGTACAAAGACTATTGCACAGTTAGACGGAGGATTTGGTCTCGGTAGAGAATATACATCTCATTAAATAGGGTTCTAGCTCGAATGCGCGATGTTGACTTACAAGTCTAAGTGGATGTATGTCATTAGCATATTATTCGTATATGTACCGATCAAAATACTGATCAAAATAACTGGGGTAAATCCCAAGTCGTGCAAATGTGGCAGAAAAGGGCGAATCCGCCGGTCGTAGAGGATTAAATAGCGTCTGAATTGTGACCATTGGGATCTGAGGGCACCCTGGAGCAATCTCATCCTTAGGCTTCTGGCGCCAGAAAAGCGCAGGATGCCATGAGACCCAGCAACCTCAGAAAGTTGAATGCCGGTAGATGTTGGGCGTTCTGAAATCTCGTTACCATCTGCAAGATATGCTGAGCCCTCAACTCGGGATGCAAAGCCTTGTCCGAAGAAGAGTCGAGAACCGCTCCAATGATTGCAGCTTTTGGGAAGGTGTCTCCTGGGACTTTTTGAAGTTAAGGGACAAGCCCAGTTTGTAGACAGAGTGACAGGTGCTGTTGAGATATTCCGGAGGCAGTTCGGGAGAATGGGATCTGATCAGCAAATCATATAGGTAGGCAAGGATATGAATCCCTCCCCTCCTTAGATTTGCTGCCCCCAGCGCCATCAACTTGGTGAAGACCCTCAGGGCGGAGGTGACCCCAAAAGGCAGTACTCAAAACTAGTGAGAACTGCCAATGGCGAACCTCCAGTAGCTTTTGTGCTTTGGATGTATAGGCATCCAATCCTGGAGCTGAAGGGCCTGGAGGATCTGGGAAACATTGACCATCTTGAATCTCTCCTGAGGAACTTTTTCAAGCGTCTCGGGTCCAAGATGGGTCGCAGTCGTCTGTCTTCCATGGAAACACGAAAATAGGTTGAGCATCAACCATGGTATTGTTTCTGCTACAGGTACCTTTTCCACGGCACCTTTCTCCAGATGGGAAATAATCTCCTGTAGAAGCAGCGGATCTGGTTCCCAAAGAGATTGCTCAGTCAGCGGACAATCTGGAGGTGTTTTTAGGAATGGGAGACAGTACCCTTGGGCCACTGTCTGTAGCACCCATGCATCTAAAATAATGAAATGCTATTCTTGCTGATGTTGTTTCAACCTGCCTCCCACTGAGTCCTGTTAGCAAAGTGCTACGAGAGGGCAATGAGGAAGTGGTCGCCTGAGCAGATTTTCCTCCACGGCCTCTAGAGGCACGCTGGACTCTCCTTTGTTCTCTTTGGGTCGACTGACCTCTTCCCTTTTGTCCAAAAAAGTAGTAATAGTGAAAATAGCGCCCTCTCCAAGCCTGGGTATGGGGGTGATGTTGTGGCTGAGGGATGGCAGCTCCTAATGATTTTGCAGCCGCCTTAGAAGCTTTGGGTTTTGCTAAACTGTTGTCAGCTTTTGGCCCAAAAAGGCTGGACCAATAAAAGGGCATATCCAGTAGCCTTGATTGGATGTCTGGTGCAAATCCAGACTTGAGTAACATGCAGATCTTCTGAATACTGCACTCATGCATCGAGCCCTGATTGGAGGGACTGGCAAGAATACCTCACTGTCATCATTGATAATAATGAGAATATTATTAAAACCATCCCTAATCACCCCCTCAGGAATGTTTTCTGCTGCCTGGGAAATTACGTTCTATAGAGTATGTGTATTTTACCAGAACACAAAATGCATTAATGGCTTTCAGTGCCATGCTCCCTGCAGAAAATACCTTATTGGCAACTGCATCGTATTTTATATCGTCCCCATCTGTGCAAAGGCCGGATAGGCTGTGGTTCTTGAGGTGGAAGTAGCCACCAGCACTACCAAACGCTCTGGAATAGGGTGTCTGGAAGAAAAGTCATGGTCAATTGATGAAGGTATGTATTTTTCCGGAACTGTAAAGCAGGGTATGGATACACCTAAGATGAGTAATTCGTAAGAGGAAACCAGCCATTAGAAATAGTGTTTTAGAAGCTAAAAGAGAAGAATCATGAGCGGAAGCTCTGCCCTAAACACCCCATAAAGCTACCAGGGCATGGGTTCTGTAAAGGGCCCACTTTTCGGGACACAGCGCAAGTCCCCTCACCCAGAAAGTGTGTCGGTCATAGGCTGGTAGCAATGAATACTTTTATTTTAGTTGCACTGCAGTGTATCCATTTTACCACATAGATAGCCAGAGGAAATTAGCTAAATGGGGCTTAAAAGCCACAGTAGCTTTTAAGTCCCATGACCTGGCCACTTTCTTTCTACCTCTGCTTGATGAATACAATTTGAATAGAAAACAAAGTACCAAATAAAAGAATCCTCTGGGTCACCAAACAGTGATAAAGCCTCTCGTCCAAGGCTGGCTGCAGCTCCTTCATCAACTACTTAGATGCAGGCTTTCCAGTGACCCACACGAAGCGCTATCTAATCAAAAGGATTCTCTGTTCAGTCTAAGCTCAGGTCAGTTTTCCTAGGACTCCTTGATTGATGCATTTCTGTGTCACATCCACCAGTCTCAATTAGTAATCAAACTTCTCCAGAGCTTAGAGTTGGTGCCCAGAGCTTCCCCTGCTACTTGTTCGGTCCCAGGCCCTTCTGTTACCTTGCAGCTAGTACCCTGATCCCATTAGGCATCTAAGATCCTCGCAACTCTGATCTCTCTTGCCCTCTCCCGCCTCTTGCACCTGGCTTGGGCTAACCCAGCCTCCTTGAGCCTTCCTACTCTTGCTTTTGTTGCTGCCTTTTCCAACTGCTGACACCTCTTCTAATGCTTTACAACATCCCCATGATGTTACCTCCTCCTCTTCTAAACTCTTACTGCCTTCTCTGGATTTGATCTCCTGTGTAAGGTCATGTATATTTATCGTTTAGTCATTCGTTTCTACAAATATAGTCATTGTCACAATTCGTTGACATGAAAATGAAACAACGTATTTGTGTTCATTCATGCCGTACGTTAATAAATGACAATAATAAGTAAGAATCTGTTCATTCTTATTGAAATAAAAAAAGTCTTCTCCCAATCCATTCTCCCCTTCTCCCTCCTCTTTCTCACTTTCTATATCTCTCTCAAATCTCTTACCCTCTAGCCCCTCTATCTATCCTTGCTCCATCTTTTGCTATTTTGTTAACTTCCTATCTTTTTCTCTTAGTCTTGAATTTTCTCTTCATACATCCACCCCTTTCAATTTCTCTCTCCCTCTTTACCCATCCACTTCTCACATTCCTCCCTATCTTTATATCTGTCTCTCTCTTTCTGACTCTCACTATCTTGCTCATTCTCATTTTCTCTCCATCCATATCTTTCCATTTCTGTTTAATTACCCCTATCTTTTCTTTTTGCTTTTGTAGCAAGTCAGAGTAGTGAGGTAGTGGGAAGCAGGAGAGAACTACCCGATCGCATCCACCACCAGAAAGGCACAGAATAGAACACAAGCACAGGAGACATGGTGAAGCAGCCGCCAGTGTGAGAAAACAGTACAGAGTTCAAAGAGATAGAGAGATGACACTGTGTGTGTTGGCGAGCTCCGCTGGTTGATATGCAGATAAGGAGCCAAGCCAGGGATAGAGAGCGGGACTCCAGGAAACAAGAAAGAAGAATAGGTGACTCCACGGGGAAACCAGAGTAAGCACAAGAGTCCAGCTACAGCAAGAGAAGCACCAGCTCCGCAGAGGAAGAGAAAGGACAAGCAAGAGCCGGTAAACACACTACATGAGTGTAGGGGGAGAACGGAGAACGGAGAGTACCTGCCAGAGTGGGGAGGAACCAGGTAGACGAAAGGGTACCAAGCAGAGAGAGTGTAGAAAGCTACGAGTGTACTGAAACTAAAAGTTGCAACACTCAGAGCGAAGGGCGTGGCCTGTATTTAACGAGCCATAGCAGACCAAAGACTAGACCGGGCATACAGGAGTAACGTAACGGCCCTTCAATGGAGCTTCCAACGCTGCCATACCGTCCAGGGACAAAGCATGATAGCATGTCCCCTCTTCATCGGGAGTCCTCCAGGTTTGACCAAATGGTGTTTGTGAAACAGGCGGATAAGCCGAGGGGCATGGATGTGGCTTCTGGGTTCCCATGTCCCTTCCGCTAGTGAGTAGCCTTTCCAGTGTACTAGATACTGTAAAGTGTTGTGATTGTATCGGGAGTCTGTCTACCTTGTATTCTTCAAGTTCCGGGTGTTTGGGAACCGGCAGACTGGAAACTTGTTGTCCGTGGGGATCCTGTAGATACGCTTTAAGAAGGGAGGTATGAAACACTGGATGTACTCACTTCAGCCCTTGTGGTAGGCATAACCGAAAGGCAACCGGATTGAGAATGGGATAAGGACCAATGTATCTGCAAGAGAATTTCCCTGGGCGAAAACAGTGAGGCAAGTAATTGGTAGACAATCACACCAAGGTACCAGTGTCCCAAGCCGGGTTTTGTCGTCTTCACCTGTCTGCGCATATCTTGTTTCTTTTCTTGCTGGTTTCCAGATAGTGGAGGGCCTCTCTTTGAGCGCGTTTCAGATCATCCAGATGTTGGTCTATAGTGGGAGCAGTAGTTGGTGTTATTCCAAAGAGAGTGATGTGTCTGGGGTGAAATCCGAAAGTAAAAAGAAAAGGACTCATTCCTATAGCCGAGTGCTTTACGTTATTGTACATAAATTCGGCCATAGGCAGAAAGACCACCCACTCTTCTTGTTCTTGGTTGCAAAAACACAGGAGATACTGCTCCATAGTAGCATTAAGACGTTCGGTTTGGCCTTTACTTTGAGGGTGATACCCTGAAGATAGCGCCCTCTGAAAACCCAGCTGTTTGCATAGTGTAGACCAGAATTAGGAAGTGACCTGGGTACCCCGATCAGATGCTACAGTCTGGGGTAGGCCATGCAGGCGGACTATGTCCCTGAGCAATATAGGCAGTCTCAGGCGCAGTTGGTAGACCTTAGAGAGGGGGAAACATTTGCAAGTTTGCTGAGAGAGTCCACTGTGAACTTAATAGCTGTGAAACCATGTGACGGCGGGCGTTGCACGATAAAGTCTGTGGATATGTGTTCCCACGGCCGCGACAGCGGTTCCGCATGTTGCAACAAGCCAATGGGTCTTTGTGTGGAGTATTTGTTAGCAGCTCAAACTGGACAAAGCGCTACGTAGGTCTTGGTGTCCTACCTGGCTAGGAGATCCAAGGTTGCTTACTGACCTTTATGTCCTGCTAATGGAAAGTCATGACACCAGGAAATGGCTAGTGTTTGGAGCTTCTCAGATGGGAGATACAGATTCCCCTCACGGAAGTACATACCCTCTCTTTTCTCTGACTGCCCTTGTCCGTGGGGTACGGGAAGAAGTTGGGTGGCTTGTTTGACCTCCTGGAGAAAGGAGTGGACTTCCCCCATGACTCGTTTATCGGTCAGCATCCCTTTGTGATTCTGGTACTGGCCGGTGTCTTCTCCCAGGCTTCTTTATAAGGTATCCGCTAACACGTTCTCTTTGCCAGGAAGGTAGGTCATGGCGAAGTCGAACTGGGAAAAGAAGTAAGCCCAGCGGGTATGTCAGGAGTTGCGACACTCCATTTGCTGGAGAACCCTCAAGTTGCTGTGGTCGGTATGAACCAAAAAAGGATTAGCCACTCCCTGTAGCAGATGTCTCCATTCCAGACAGGCCTGGCGAATAGCTAACAGTTCTTTTTCAAGAACGGAGTAGTTTCTCTCGCTTGGTGAGAGAGTCCGGGAATAAGAGGCTATGGGGTCTTCATTGCAGTCTTCTCCAGTCTGTAACAAGGCCGCACCGATAGCCCCTCCAGAGGCATCTGTCTTGACTATGAAGGGATGCGTTTGTTTGGGTTGAACCAGGATCGAGGCTGATGTAAATGCTTGTTTGAGCAGCCGAAAGACAGCATCAGCTTCCGTGTCCCAGGCAAATATCATTTCTTTCTTCAGGAGTGCAGTAATGGGTAAGACTGTGTCTGAGAAGCCGGGAATGAATCTCTGATAAAAATTGGACAGACCTAGGAAGCGTTGGATGTCCTTGGAGCTCTTAGGTGTGGGCCATTGTAGTACTGCTCTTATCTTGCCGGGATCCATTTGTACCCCATCATTGGAGAGGATGAAACCTAGATATGACACGGAGGATGCCTCGAAGGTGCTTTTTTATGGCTTTACTAACAACTGATGGTCCCGTAACCTTTGAAGTACATCATAGACATGTCTCCGATGTTCGGGAAGAGAAGACGAAAAGATCAACATATCGTCCAGGTAGCCAACCACTGAGGCGAATAACAGATCTGAAAACACCTTGTTGATGAAATGCTAAAAGACAGCGGGAGCATTCACTAGGCCGAACGGCATCACCCTGTGCTCAAAGTGTCCTAAGGGGATTCTGAATGCAGTCTTCCATTCGTCACCTTCTTTTATTCTCAACAAATGGTAGGCCACCTAAGGTCGAGTTTAGTGAAGACAGCATCCTTGTACAGCTTCAAGCACCTCCTTGATCAGAGGCATATGCCATCGGTCTCTCACGGTCAGGTTGTTTAAACCGAGGTAATCAATGCAAGGCCTTAGCTCCGAAATTCCCTTCTTAGGTATAAAGGACATAGACGCCCCCTCCCGACGATCTGGATTCCTAGTTAAGTCCGTTCTAGAGGTTGCCGTCCAGATATTCCTTAAGGGCTCTCTGTTCAGGTAGTGACAACGGATACATTCTCTAAAAGGGCACGGAGGCTCCGGGTGTTAAGTCTATCGAACAATCTTCAGGGCGATGTAGTGGTAAGGAACGAGGCAATCTATCCTCGAAGATGTCCGAGAACTTATGGTAGTGTAGAGGTATCGACTGTACCACCGAAGTAGATGAGGAGACCATGGTCCCTGCTCTGGGCACTGAAGCAGGCTGCGGTTACAATGTGAAGAGAGGAAACATTGTGTTGGCTACCCCATCAATCCGTGGGTTATGCTTACGTAGCCAGGGCATGCCCAAGATGACAGGAAAATGGGCTGCTCTGATTACATCAAAAATTAACTGTTCCTGAAGTTGGAACATGATAGTGTGATGGGACTGGACTCATCGATCATGGGTCCGGAAGTAAGGAGCGAACCGTCAACTCCCTCTACTGGAAGTGGGGGTTCCTTTGTTGCGTAGTGGAATCCATTGTTCCTTGGCCTAGTGGATGTCAAGAAAGTTGCCAGCCACTCCGCAGTCCAGCATGGCCAACACTTCCACAGGTGGGGATGCTTTAAAGGATAACTGGACTGAAAACACCACAAGTCTGTTGTCTTAGTTCCTTTCCTCTTGTTGAGTGATGTTGCAGGTACTAGTTCTTTCAACCCAAAACCTTTCCCTGCTTAAGGTCGGGGAGTTGGGTATCCCGAACGCTGTGGGGGTACCTCAAGACGATTGCGGAGCAGTTGCCTGGAAGACCCACAATCTCTGTGTCTCTTGCGCTCTTCGGGGGTCAGAGGTCCTTGTGCCGTGCCGAACTGCATCGGTTTGTCCACCTGTTTTCGGGTAGGAGGCCTTACAGAAATAGGTCCCGTAGAAGGATAAGGCCTAGACCACCACCTCTCTGGTCTCCGTTCGGTCAAGTGGAACTCTATCTGGAGTGTCAATGCTACCAGCTCCTGGAAGGAACTGGGTCGAGCCACCATGGCCAGTTCATCCTTAATGTCATTGTCTAAGCCCCAGCAGAATAGGGTCTGCTGGGCAGAGTCGGGCCACCCAGCATCTACAGCAAGCTTCATGAAGGAGGAAACATCTGTACGTCCTGGGTTCCTTGTCAGAGATCAAGGAGGGCTTAGTATGAAGAATACTGCACCTACGGACGATCAAATCTGGTCCGGGAATAGTTGCGTGAAGAGGGCATAATCATTCATCGCAGGGTCAGACTGGGTAATCAAAGGTGTAGCCCACGCCAGGGCGTTCCCCCACAAGGTTTGAGATGAGGAATCCTGCCTTAGCCCTATCGAGTTCGTAGGCTCTAGGGCGGAAGGTGAAATGCACCAAGCAGGCATCTAAAATTTCTTTGAAAGTCTTGGGGTTGCTGTCGTATTTCCCAAAAAGGAAAGTTTAGCGGAGTGGGATCGCCTCTTTGGTCTTCTCGGATGGCAATCTGTTGTCTTAGGGTGACGTTTTCTGTGCGAAGGGACTGAACCTCCACTTGTAGTCCTTGTAGTGCAGCCACTAGCTCTTGGTATTGCGCTAAAGAAGCCATGTTGGTCCTTTCGTGTTGCAAGCTATCAGGCTCTGAGAGATCCTCCCCCTGTGACTCTCCTCACCTGGATCTTCAGTGGAGCTGTCCTTGGAAAGAGGCTTCTTTCTTCTAGCTTTCTTAGACCCTTCTTCTTTCTTGTCTTTCTTTCCCTTCTTCTTTCGCCCGTGGAGATAAGGACGAGGTCCCCCGGAGGTCACCTTGACCGAGATAGGAACTACAGACAAGGGGAACCCTGAGGAGCCGGACCCGGAACAGGGAAAAAGCAAATGTAGGCAGAAAAAACCCTGTGTATCTGGAAGGTACAGCAGGTTGTTTGAAGGTCCGGTAATTCTGAGTTAGCTAGGAGAAACGCAGTCTCCACTACCACGTGGGTATGCCAGGAAGTTGGAGAGAGTATGTGAAACAAAGGAAGAAGGAGCGGAGGTAGTATGAGGCAGAAGAGAATTACCCAATCACATCCACCACCAGAAAGGCAGAGAATAGAACACGGGCGCAGCAGCCGCCCGTGTGAGACAACAGTGCGGAGGGGAGAGAGAGGGGGAGGGAGGGAGAGAGAGAGGGGGGGGAGAGGGGAGAGGGGGAGAGAGGGGGAGAAAGGGGGAGAGAGGGGGAGAGAGGGGGAGAGAGGGGGAGAGAGGGGGAGAGAGGGGGGGAGAGGGGGGGAGAGGGGGGGAGAGGGGGGGAGAGGGGGGGAGAGGGGGAAAGAGGGGGAAAGAGGGGGAAAGAGGGGGAAAGAGGGGGAAAGAGGGGGAAAGAGGGGGAGGGAGGGAGAGGGAGGAGGAGGGAGGGAGAGGGAGGGAGAGGGAGATAGAGAGAGAGAGAGAGGGGGAGAGGGAGAGAGATAGAGAGAGAAACTGTGTGTGTTGGCTAACTCTGTGGGTTGATATGCAGATAAGGAGCCAAGCCCCGGACATAGAGAGGGACGCCAGGGAACAAGAAACAAGAATAGCTGACTCTGCGGGGAGACCACGGGAGAGTCCAGCTACAGCAAGAGACACAAAACAGGAAGCGCTAACTCCGCGGATGAAGAGAAAGGACAAGCGAGAGCCGGTAAACACACTTCAAGAGTATAGGGGGACAACACAGAGTGAGCAGCGTACAAGGGTACCTGCCAGAGCGGAGAGGAACTAGGTAGACGAAAGTGTACCAAGCAGAGTGTAGCAAGCTACGAGCGTACTGAAACTAAGAAAGTTGCAACGCTCGGAGCGAGGGGCGTGGCCTGTTAGGCAGAAACCTGTGCAGTTCCCTCTGGGACCACTGCAAAAGATTTAGGACTACAGGTGTTAGCAGTAAACCCACTTGGTAGCAGTCTGTACCACACAGATTCACTTGGTAGTTGTGGCTGAGCAGTCAGACTTCCCTCAAGAAGAGTTAGGCAATATACAGAGTATTCACAATAGGTCAAGAGCACACAATAGAACAAGTAAACACTGACCAGGGCTTGGAAAGAGATATAATTATTTATTTAAAACCACATCTAGAAAAACACACAGGCACTAATAATAAGCAATTCAAAAACACGGTCACTAAAAGTTATACACTCCCTTAAAAGAATATTAGACAAGTCTTAAGTAAAGCCCCACTTATTTTCAGACAGCGGTTGAGTGCTCAACGTAGATGGCCCTCTAATAGTTCGTTTTAAAAAGGGAGAGAAAAGCAGAGAACAAATTGAAACAGATCCCAACACTTTTTCAAGGACACAACAAGGGAGGAAGGCAAAGTAAAACTGAAGTTAGAGTTCAAGAGGCCGGATCCACCTTCAGAGGATCCAAACGAAATGTGTCCAAGGTCACATGGTTGCAGTGCACAAAGGTCTTGTAAAGGTTCAAAAAGGAGTTGGACCAAAGAAAGGGACCAGTTAGAGGGTCAAGGCGACCAGCCCAGTCCAGAAGGTTAAGGGGTTATTATTACCTTGTAGCAATCTTTAGAAAGGGAGGCCTGGCGGACACGGTACCTTAAAGTGGTGAGAACGCTCCAGCGGGGGCAGTTGTTCCTGGCAGCGGTTGCAAGTCGGTGCTTCGTCCGAGGGGAGAGAGGATCTCGTCGTGGAGGAAGACAGGAGTCTGTTGCACTGCTAGGGAAGAAACCAGCCGCGGAGTTTCTCAGGAACAAGGAGCGGTCCGGTGATTTGCGGTTCAGTGGGGAGTGGCTATCCGGCTGCCGGGGTGCTTGGCACGGGCAGTCCGACCACAAACCGGGCTGGGGTGCGAAGAAAGAAAGGAAAACTGGTTGTGCCCACCTGTCAGGGGAAGAAGCCTCTCCAGCCGGGAGATCTTCTGTCGTCGGGAAGTGGTGAGTCGATTCTGCAGGGCTCCACCGGTGGTGTCGTCGTGGTAGGTCGGCTCGGCTTCTCCCTCGTCGGATTCTCAGGTCCTGTGGCGACTTCTGAAGTTCCAGTCCCCAAAGCCCTGCTTTTATGCAGAAAACTCCCATTCACTCAGCCTAGCTGTCACTCAAACATGCTAAGTGGTGACCCGGCCGGCTCACCACTTGGGCCAATCACACAAAAGTGTGACTTGAGTTACCAAGGTAACTCAGTCCATGGTGCCTAAACCCCCTCCCACACCCCCTGTGGTACCCAGACAGAGTGGCACCACTTTTAGAGGCTTCTGTGGAGAAGCCTGCCAAAAAGTGGAACAAAGGGCTCGACTTGGGTTGAAGTCACAGAAGAGAACACAAACGCCATTTTAGAATCGAGTCTTGGCAAAAAATACCAACCGGAGAATATTAATTAAATAAACCGGCGATATGTTCGAGGCTATGAGAATTAAATAATTAAAGTTGGTAGCCTCGAACAATGGGAAAATCCCATAGGAAAATATTTGCGGTCGAATATAAAAAGTAGTTTCCACTGCCACCAGCCAAAACTCGATCAGGGGGGACGGAGACGTGCCCCCTCGACTAACAGACCCCGGGGCAATCGAATTGCCCCGACCAGTACGTCCACAATATGATGGTTTGTACTGGTTTCTGTTCATAATTTGGGACTAGTAAAGCCAATGGTGACTTTACATGCCCTGGGAGACAGTAGTCAGTCCCAGGGTATGGAGTCTATGGTGGGGTGTCACTACGACACCCCTGTGTTACTGCACGGAGGGTGCTGTGTAACACACATAGGAAAAACACATGAGACCCTATGGAGTAAAGGACCCCATAGCCCATTAAACACATTACCAAACAAAGGAATACCATGAATCATGTCCAAGAGTGGGAAAAAAAGAGTCTCACTCTTGGCAGGAGGAAAAAAACAAACTCCAGAAATCCAGCAAAGCTGCTGGGGGACTCACTAGGTTAGGAAATTCAGCCTAAAGAGAGAATTCTCGCTAACACCTGTACTTAATGTACCAGAGCAGAACAAAGACTAGACCACGCATACAGGAGGAACGAAACGGCCCTTTAAATGGAGCTGCCATATTTTCTAGGGACAAAGCGTGACAATTTCTTCTCAATCAGATAAACCCTTGGCTGATTTCTAACCCACACCCAAATGTCTTTCTGGTGTCTTTCCATCTACAAAGTTCAAACCTTCTTTCTTAAACAGTCTTTTTTTTTACTCTGGTTTCCTACAAGCCACGGGTTGGTTTTACAATTCCAAATTTAGATTCGTACTATCGTCCATAACTTGGCCACTGCTTTCTGGTGCTCCACCATAGCCTAATTGACATGCTTACTTCTACTTGGGGTATAGTATTTCTCTTGCTACCTGTATTGCACTAGTGCTCTCCCCTCTTGGGTTGTAATATTTCCCAACCCCTCTTGGAACCTTTGGGTCTTCCAACCCTGCTTGGGGTATTTTCTCTCTCGCCCCGGTGTTTCAGGCTTTTTCTCCCTTTCCCTGATTTGGAACACTTTCTCACCCCAGCTTGGGGGTTGCTTCTCCTTTTCCTTGGCTGAGGCTCTTTCACTCTCACCCCGGCTTGGGCTTTTTCTCTCTTTCCCCCAGCATGGGGTGCTTGCTCTCTCCTTTTTCTTTCCTGGGTTGAGACTTCTTTACTCTCGCCCCAGATTGGGGCTTTGTCTTTCTTCCTCAGGATTAGGGCTCGTCCGACCCTCAGCACCCTTCACCCGGTTCGCTGGAACAATCGCGTACCTTGTACTTGTATTTTACATTTGTATCGCGCACATGACTGACCAAACCATATAGCTGCGCAATTGGAACAACAAGTTCATGTAAAGCAGAGCCATGCCCAGTGAGGTGTGAAAACAAAAATACAGCCATGACTTAACCCTATCTAAACAAAAATGTCTTCAGGGCCCTACGAAACTGGTATAATGATTTGAGGGTCCTGATTTCTATCGGAAGCGAATTCCACAGTTTTGGGGCAAAGACTGCAAATCTTCTGTCTCCGCTTGTTGTGTAAGCTGAGTGGGGAAATTGACAAAATATGACAATCTCTGGATCTCAGATGTCTTGAAGGTTGGTAAGGTTGGATCTTTTCCCTCGAGTATGCTGAAGCGAGGCCATTCAGGCATTTAAAGATAAGGCAAGCTACCTTAAATCTAATGCAATCTTCTACTGCTAACCAGTGCAGAGAATGGCGAGAAAGGGAGTCATCGGCAGTTTTGCCCAGCTTAAAGATCATTCTAATTGCTGTATTCTGGGCTTTTTTGAGTCTCCGGACTTGTTTAGACTGAATACCGATCAACTGGCTATTACAGTAGTCCAGATGTGCATCTGTCAAGGCAGCCATCACTGAGTCATGATTCTCGTTAGGAATATAGGGGAGTACCTGCAGTAAGAGTCTCAAACCATAGTGTACTGCCTGGTTGCTGCAGCGTATTCCCCTCAGGGAGGTGGTCTCTGGAACAGACACAGAACCGTAGCTCGGGTTTGTCCTTGGCTTTTTGTGTCTCTTTGTCATGTTCCTCTCTTTCAGTCAGTGAACAACGTGTTTCCGGCAGCATCTGATGTGGGTACTGATTGGCAAGTGTTTGCGTTGTCCGTTCCCCTTGTCAGGCCCAGTTGACTCCGCCTGACTGGGGACCACATAGGGGAGAGCAGCATTGTGTGTGTCCCAGAGCTTTGCACGCCGTCTGAATGGGATGTTCTCTGGACTCTGCCCTCCAGTAAGACGTATCCTCCAGCTGCTTAGTCCACAATACTTCCTCCTCTCTGTTGGTTGCTCTCACAAGTCTTTTAAACCCAGGCTGTAACAAGATTGGGCAATCTCCCGTTTCAGTCGGACACCGTCATTCTCATAAAGGGGTCAGAAATCATAGCAGCCCTATCAAATGGTACTTGCATACCATTGTTCTCTATAATTCCCATATAACCAACACATAAATGTGACTTTTTAGATAAGGGAGGTTGAATAAAAAGGAGAAATTACATGCCGGTAATGTTCGGTCTATGAATTCTTCTCCCGCGGATTCCTCACCAGAGAGATATCCCTTCCAGTGTCAGATGCTCGAATCCTTGCGACAAGGGGCGTGTAGTGCACCTCGACTTGGCTGTCAATCCATCTCCGATGCAGTGGTCGTCGACTCCGGACGCAACGTTGGTCTTCCTACATATACTACTTTAGTACGCCCCGTACCTCAGTTGCCCACCCTTTCCTACCTCCCCCAAGCTCAGCCAGTGCAGAGAAAGTAAAAAAAATGGCTAAAACGAGCCACAAATCTCAAACAATAAAAATGTAACAGAAGTACTTTTTTTGTTTCGTTTTTTGTTTTTTAGAAGGAACAGAAGGCCATACACATATCAGGCCTAAGAGCTCAATAAGAGCTAGCTCATCTCTTCTCCCAAAAGAAGGTTAGTCCTCAAGAAGTGCAGACACTTTCAAAGCGGGGCTGGATGGGAGAGTGATGAGGAATATGCGGGAGAAGAATTCACAGAAAGAACATTACCAGTAAGTAATTTCTCCTTCAATGGATTGCTTTCTCAAGCAGATTCCTCATCAGATAGACTCCCAAAGCAGTATGAAATCTGGAGACGGGATGAAAGTACCTAAACCAGGAAGTTCTGTAGCACTGTTCTTCCAAAGCAGGCATCAGCACCATGTTCAAACAGTAATGTAAAGCGCTTTGGCGTAAAGTGCTATGTAAACCTAATAAATACAAATAAATACAAATGTTTGGTGAAGGTGTCCAAACATGACCATGTCACTGCCCGCCAGATATCTCTACATGGCACGCCCCTCTGAAGTGCTGAAGGAGCCACACCCCTAGTGAAGTAAGCCCTGATGTCTGGCTGAGGCTCTTTCTCTGGGTGTTGGGTAGCACTCTGCTATACAGAGTGTAATCCACCTAGATATGGTCTGCTTAGAAACAGCCGAACCCTTTGACAGGGGAAAAAGCTACAAACAGCTGGTCAGCCCTCCTGAATTCCGCTGTTCTTGCGGCATAAAAACCAAGAGCCCTCTTAGGGTCCAATCTGAGCAACCTCTCCTCTTATTTGGAAGGATGGGGAGGAGGATAGAACACGGGCGAATCTATGCTCTTGGAGATGTGGAATTCTGAGACAACCTTGGGAAAGAACCCCAGCTGCATCTTCAGCGATACATTCTCCTTAAAAAAGCTGAGAAATGGAGGCTTGCAGTTCACTGACTCTTCTGGCAGATGTGATTGCCAGTAGAAAAGCAGTCTTCAACGTCAGCAACCTAGTTCGGCAAGAGGGAATAGGCCGAAATGGAGCCGCCATGAGGAAAATAAGAACCAAGTTAAGGTCCCAGTCTGAGACAACAAAAAAAAAACAGGTGGAAACCTATTGACAAGGTATTTCAGGAATTGGTCATGAACCGAATTGTAAAGAAAGACCTTTGATTCGACTTTTTAAGAACAGACAAAGCTGCCAAGTATCCTATGACTGTTGCAACCTGAAGGCCTGATGAGGACAGTGATGGAAGGGTCAATCTCACATTCCCTGCACCACGCCTCGAATCTTCTCCATCTGTACGTTGTGAGAAACCCGAGGGTATCCTCACTCCCACTCCCCCTGGATGCTCTACGCAGGTAGTCAGGGAAAGGTAATTGCTTTAGGATCCTGACCCTGGGGTGAAGAAGCGAGGAAGGATCACCTGGGTAGAAGGTCCTTGAGGACTGGGATATGGTATCCCCCCCTTTTCCTAGTAACAATCAACCTAGCCCTCCCTTAACCTTTAGAGGCTGTTACAGGCCAATTCCCCTTATGATTCCACAGACAACACCTGACACTACTGAAATGATGAAGAGGCAACTGAGAGTAATGCAGATACCCCTCTTCAATACTTAGGTACTGAGATGAGGAAGCTGCATCCCAAACACTGGAAAGGTCAGACATGCTTGCCTAACTATGGTCAGGCAGGTTAACTTAACCTGACCCACCTGCAGCCCGTTAGAGGGCTGCAGGTGTGTAAATTGAGCAACCAACAAGGAAAGCGAGAGAGCCCGCAAGGAGAACCAGCCAAGAGAGCCGTTAAGGTGAAGCAGAGAGACCAGCAGGGGATCCGCTCTTCGAGGGACAGCCGTGGTGTGACTGGACGCTAAACCAAAATGCCGGCTGACCCAGACCTAACAGCGCTGTTCGCGTTCGTAAGAAGCAGCAAGGCGAGCAGGGCTTGCATTGGCAGTGTTCCCCACCCAAAAGCGGAGCGGAGACCGCAGCAGAAGCTGTCAGGAGCAGGCCGCTGGTGGTTGTCAAAGGTACACGTGAGCACTGATAAGCTCCAGGACAACCCACAGGCAACTAGGTATAAGAAACCAAGGTATATTGAATACCGAACTACATGAAACCGTAACATTGTAAGAAACCAAGCTATGCTCAATACGGAACTATGCAAAAATGTAACATTACAAGGAAATACAAAAATACTGAATGCCGCCCGATATAAGACTTTTATTGAACACTGCATTACAGGAAAACACCCCATTGAAATAAACCAACACATTGAATTATGAACTCTAAAACACATTTATCTTGAAACAATGCAAGTGTGCCTTCAAACTTGAATGTGATTTAGATACATAAGAATACCTTTGAACTCTGGATTGAAACTGAAATAATAGGAAAGCAGTGTTGCACAGTGAATTCCATTTAATCCAACTATTAACTACAGTAAAGATTAAAGAAAGCCTGAACAATTAACTTTAATGAATCAATGCAGTGTGGCAAGACAACTACTTGGCGAAGGCCTTTCCCTGGCCACCTGAGAAGAGGATCCCAGGGAAGCAGGTTTCTCACAGTAGCCAGAGACCCTAAGGCAGGGTAAGAGAAACAAAACCCTAATTCAGAGTAAGAGGAGAAACAAAACACCAATTCAGGGTAAGAGAGAGACTGAGACCCCACAGCATGGTAAGCAAAGTGAAGTGCCAGAAGAGAAATCAGACCACAGGGCGGGGTGACGGAAACCTGACCCCAAGGAAGGTGGAAGGAACCAGGGCCCAGGGTGGGCTGAGATAAACCACACAACAAGGTGTTGTTTAGGACACACGACTGCAGGTAGGAGAATACAACCAGAGATAGCTGGATGGAGAAAGCCCCATGAACTACAATCCTGGACAACATCAAGAACATTCCTGGCCCTCAAGGTGGAAGGTGAGCAGGAACTGAGATCTGAGATAAAGTATTTTCCCAAAGAGACTGAATGAAGAATGTTATAAAGTGTCTGAAGAGACTAAACCAAGACTTGCTCACCCTTAGGACTGGGTTGCTTGAGAGATATATTTGTGCTGCCTTCTTAATGGGGCAGGAAAACCCACTCATTCTAATGCAGGGTCATAAATAACAATGGGGTCAGAAACCAACCACCATTATATCAATTGGGCAAGACACTCTAATTGTAACTTGGTGTTTAAGTTAGACTCTTTATTTTTATTTTTTTCAACTTAAGTTATTCAAGAGCATAAATTACAGACATGTATGCATTGAAAGTAATATACAGTGGCCTTGCCCATGTCTTCCATTTTATTCTCTCTAGTCTTTAAGTTCTGGTTGCTCATGAGTTTTACTTATTAGAACTCCACCCCCCCCCGTAACCTCCCCAACGTAACCTCCAAACACATGGGTGGAATACTACATCTTCTTGCAGTCCAAAGTTTGCACTTTCAAATAACAGATACTTTGCGGAGTAATTTAGGCTTGAAATTCCTAAAGGCATCTGTTCCTTGTCATCTGTGAATTCATGCAATGGCATCCAGGTATTCAGGTACCATGAGCTATTGCCGTTACTTTTTCCATGGCCATCACTCCCCTTAGTCTCACCCACCACACGTCTATTACCGGCCCCTGCTTGTTCTTCCATGCTTGCGCCACGGTAATTCTAGCTGCGCTCAGCATATGGGTAATAAGGCTGGCTTTAGCCCCAGAGCTCGCATAGCACCCCTCAACCATTTCCCCCAGTAGAACTACCACCGGGTCCCAAGGCAAATGTTCCCCCGTTATCTCCTTGATATGGCTCAAGATTTCCTTCCAGTAAGTCTCTGCCAACTGACAGGACCACCACATGTGGATTAAATCCCCAGATTGTCCGCAATTTCTCCAGCAAGATGTGGGGTAGCCCGGGCTTATGGAATGCATGCGTGCTGGCGTCATATACCACCGCAGGCAAAGTTTGTATGCCGCCTCTTTAATTGAAACACATTTGGAACTTTTAGCGGCTCTATGCCATATTTGACTCCAGGTCTCCCCAGACATTGGTTTCTCCACATCTGCCTCCCATCTTTGCATGTACGAAAGGGATTCATCTGGGTCCACCGCCCCCGTCAGTCGATACAGTTTCGATACTCCTTTTTCAGGCTGGCCTTCTTGTATCGTAAGTTCCAACCCTACTGGGTTCCTAATTGCTCCCTCCCGGACCTTCGTATTAGAGATCCAGTGTCCGAGTTGTATATAATGCCTCCGGTATATCAAACTTAGTCTTGCAGCCTTCAAATGTTAGGGGTGTCCCAGCTTCGTAGAGATCCTTCAATACCAGGGTGTTCTCCCTCCCCTTCCAATGTGTCCAAACGTCAGCATCCCTGCAGTGAAATCTGGGTTATGAGCAACCGGTGCGAGAGGACCTCCCTCCGCTTTTACCCTTCTGCCCCTTAGTGCTTTATCCCAATAACATAGCGTGGCCTTAGTTGATTCGTATAACGCGCCCTCCTTGCTTCTATGTCTTGCTGCTAGAAAGCAGAGGCTACCCAGGAGAGTCTTAGTTGCATCTCTTTTGATGCTAGCCCATCGGTTCTAGTTTTCTCTGGGTATTTATGTTTATTATTTGTATTGCGCTCCAGGTACCCAAAAGGCTTAAGGGCGCAGACAACAAGGAACAAAACAATACAAACAGTTCTCAAGATGAGACAAGAGTGAACAAAAAATATAACCAACGCAATATGCAAAGCAAACAATCAGCAAAAAACATGGCATAGAGAAACCAAATAAATATTCAAATAATCAAATTGCAGCTGGTGGATCCCCTCGGCATTTATCTGCACAGTCTTAGAAAGGCAGGTAGGGAACTGGACCCACACCCCACCAGGACGCAGTCCTTATTGTCATGTGAGCTCCAGTCTCTCAGGTCCATCCTATGAAGGATTTTGAGGTCTGATAACCTGACCACACCCGGTCCAGTTCTCTGTTTTAGCCATGCTAGAACTTTAAGCCGCAGGGCTTCTTTGGGTTCATGGCCATTAACCTTGCTAATTAGTAATAATAAAATTTCTCTGGTCCAGGACAAAATCCTGAATACTCATATCTTCTATTTTGGGCATCCGAAATTTTCTAATACGCAGGTACTGGGAGGAGACCAACTTCGGAACAACATTCGTCTGTGGAGGGGATATGTGGGTATCTTGCCCTGATTTCTGTGCCCCTGCAATAGTAGTGACAGCTGGTTCCAAGTTGGGGTTGACAGTGTTTGAGATTGTAGTTATGCTGCTTTTATTCATCGAGATACTGTGCAGTACTTATCTAGTAGCTCTTTTTGAAGGTTGATTTGACAAGCCTTATCCACATTGTTTGTCCCAATTCCAGCATTTAAGTAGAGGGATTCATTAGTTTGTGAGGCCGTGTTCATGCTCAGAGAACTTGGATTCACCACAAGTTTACTAAGAGAATCCACTAGGAGAACTAAATCAAAAGGGCTTGTGCAAATCAATAGCTCCTTGGCTATGCTGGCCATAAAATCCGGCCAGTGATCGAGTATAGATTGGTCTAAGGAGGATGGAGGAAGTCCAGTCTCCTCTTGAGGGACCGCAGTGGGCGACTTGCAGTGCTCCATATTATTTCCTAAGGGAGTCTCACACCCCTCATGAGCAGGGAGGACAACAGAGTTACTATACTCTCTTTTTAAAACAGTCCCTGGGGCTGCGGGAGTTATGGGCAGTTTGGGTTCAGGTCGCATGTTCCGCAATCTTCGTCCTCTCCGGGTACTGAGGGTCAGAACCTCCTGTACCCGATCTCTTGTCGGCGAGGAAAGAGAAGATGGAAGGCCAACCTGTCCCAATTCCATTCCAATTCCAATCTGACTTATGGGACTTTTATTACTACACAGAGGAATGAATGGGCTGCTCCTGAATTCTTGAGCATAAATTATAGATGTCTCCTTTTGTGCTGGCTGCCATAAAGTAAACTGTTCCCCATACAAATTATGATTGCAACATGGGTGCTACCTGTGCAGCCCCATAAATACCTGCAGAGCTTGTGGCCTAAACAAAACCTTCTTGGGGACCCTTAGTTTCTTCCCCCTCCAGATGAAGGACATCACCTCCCTCTGTAGTTTTTTGATTGCTGGGCCCGGGACGCATATTGGAAGAGCGCCTATCACATACAGAAACCTAGGAAGCAGGGTCATTTTAAGCACTGTTATCCGTGCCAGCCATGATAGTTCCTGCATGTCCCAGAGCTTCAGATCTCCTGCCAATGCTTTCAGTAGGCCAGGGATATTAGCCCCATATAGTCTCTCATATGTGGGGGTCAACTGTATAGCCAGGTATTTTACCGATTTCTGTTCCCATTTCAAAGGATATCTACTCTCCCATTCTGGCACCTGTGCTATCCTCTCGGTGATGTTAAGTGCCTTAGATTTAGGATAATTGATTCGGAACCCCGAGACCTTCACAAACCCATCTAGCAATTCTATGCCCGTTGGGAGTGAGTGTGACGTGTCCCTCAAAAACAAGAGAACATCGTCCGCATAGAGAGCTACTCTTTGGGATCCTCCAGCCCCCACCTCCACCCCTTGGATTCTCGGCTCTTCACGGGCCCTCTGTGCCAACGGCTCCATGGCCATAGCAAAGATCAGTGGCGATAGCGGGCACCCTTGTTTCGTGCGCTTTCGGATGGGGATACTATCTGAGAGCCGCCCACTAATTATTAGTCTTGTAGAAGACTGTGTGAAATTAGCCATCACTATACGGGTGAAGATCGGACCACACCCGAACTTTTCAAGAGTCCGTTGTAAAAATCCCCAATGTAGGCTATTAAAGACTTTGGCGGCGTCTAGCCGAGAACCGCTGTCCTGTTCTTCGTCCCCAATCTATCGTGTCTATGGCTCTGCGGATGTTATCTTAGGTGTGTCGCCCTTTCACAAAGCCTGCTTGGTCCGGGTAAATAATCCCTGGGTGGAGTACATTTTTGCATCGCCGTTTAATAACGAGATAGGGAAGTAACTCATGGATTCTAATGGATCTCTATCCGGTTTTAGCAGTAGCACCGTAGTCGCCGGGCTCATGTCGCCAGATGTTCGCCCCATGTCCCGAATGTAGTTAAACAATTTTGTCAGGGGACCTACTAGGGTAGCCCTAAATGTCTTGTAATACTCATTACTTAACACATCTGGTCCTGGGGATTTATGCCCCTATAACATCTCCCACTTCTTCCTCCGTTATTGGTGCTTCTAGCATTTGCCTGTCCGATTCACCAATTTGCGGGAAGGTTACCTGACCCAGGAATGCTGCCAGCGCTTCCCTCTCCAGATCTTCCCCTTTCAAGTTATCCGTATAGTATGAATGTATAACCTCCTCTATTTCCTCGTCCCGACTCACCAGGTCTCCCCTCCTGGTTTCTAAGTTGGACTATACGATTCTGAAGTTTCTGCTGTCTCAATTTGGCTGCGAGGCATCGGTTGGATTTGTCCCCTTTTATGTAATAGAATTGTTTGGTCCACACAAGCAGTTGCGCAGCTTCGTCAGCCATATGGGCTTCTAAGTCTGCCATAACTTTTTAAAATTCCCGCCATGCTTTTTGTGAGCCCTTATCTTTGTACTCCGTCTCGGCCTTTGCTACCTTGACATCCATGTCCCGCCTCACCTTTTCTCGTGTTCTAATGTAATTTGCTGTGGTTGTGATGAATTTGCCCCTTACTACTGCTTTACTGGTGTCCGAGATAGTGGCCCAGTTTATTCCCGGAGTGACATTTTCTTTAAAGTCATTCTTTAAGGCCTGCTCTATGCCTGTTTGGAGAGCCAAGTCTTTCAGAAGCACCTCATTTAGGCACCATGGTTTGTGGGATTGCTGCCGTGGGTTGATAGGCTCTAGCTCTAAGAGGACCGGCGTATGATCTGATAGGCACCTCACGCCAATTTTCAGTCCAGTGACTTGTGAGACCAGTGTGTCTGAGATAAGCACCATGTCGATTTGGGAGTGGCCCCTATGTACCGCTGAGTAATGAGTGTAAGCTTTTGCTTGCGGGCGAAAAAAATCACCATGTCTCTATTAGGTGTAGCTCCCTCATGAATCGTGCTAGGGCTTGTCTAAACGTGTGATCATTAGTGTGGGCCAGGAGGGTTTTGTCCATCGCCGCATCCATCACCCCATTAAAGTCGCCCCCAATCATGATCTGCCCTACTCCCCACTAAGCGATAGTGGGCAGCAGTTTCAACAAGAATCGATCCTGCCCTTCATTGGGGGTATAAATCGACACCAGCGTGACCTATTGCCCCATCAGTTCCCCTCCCAATATTAAGTAGCGGCCTTCCGGGTCTTTCTTTATTTCATTTTAAAATATCTTTTATTGGCATTTCAAAAATACATTAGGAAAGGTCAAATTATAAGCAACTTTTATAAGTGAAGGGAAAGGGAAGCGGTGGAAGAAAGATAGGAGGAAGAAAGGGAGGGAAAGGAAAAACACGTAACTAATAACGTAACTTTAAACAAACAACGAAGGTCGTCACAGACCCATGTCTGCTTCTGGAGCTAATCTGGCAGCGGAGCAGATGTATGGTCTGCCTCAGAGAGGTGTTGTGTTTGCTGGGTGGGGCAGATCGGATTATCATAGGGGTTAGTTCCAAATGTGTTTCCAACTTTTGTGGGTAGAATGGCATTGTTCACAGTGGTTTGTTGTCAGACGGATGGAGCATATCCCATAGCAGAGATTGCCAGGCTTCATAGGTCATGAGCGGGCCTTGCCCGGTTTTGGTTATTCCTTCTCCCTATAGCCTAGTTTCCGCTTATGACCAGTGTTCTAGTTCCTTGAGCCATTTGGCGTAGCGGGGGCCGGTCGAGGTTTTCCAAGTCATGGCAATTGCTCTCTTGGCCAGTATACAGGCCATGTCCGTGAATGTGATGATGTGCCTGATCTTGCTTATCTGTGGGTAGGACCCCAGCAAGCATTCCTTCGGTGTCCACTCGTAGCAGGTCAGGCCTGCTCTCCTGCACGCTTGTTCGATTTTGGTCCAGAAATACTGTATCTTTGAGCAACTCCAGAACATGTGTGCCATTCCTGCATCCTCTGAATTGCACTGGGGGCATAGCGGGGCTAGGAGTCTGCTGAATTTAGCGATTTTGCTGGGGGTCATGTATGTTCTATGGAGAAAGTTTAGTTGGATTAATCGGAATCTCGCATTTCTTGATACTTCCTTGGGATACTGTAGGATTCTTTCCCATTCCTGTTCAGTTGTGCTTGTTCCCAGGTCTGTTTCCCATGAGCTCTTTAGGGCATCACTCTTGGGGTTAGGCCTATCTGTGAGCTGGGCGTATATCCTGGAGGTTGGTTTCCATCTGTCTCCCAGGTTGTGCATTAGGGTTAGGGTCGGATTCAGTTCCGGTTCCTCCGGCCACTTCTCTGATTTTTCTGTAACAGAGGTGCTGGCCTTTGGGGCGTCCTTCGTTCATTTCTAGGGAGTCGAACTCTCGGAAGGAGTTTCCTTCGTACATATCTCCCCAGGTGTAGATGCCGTGCCTTTCCCATAGTCTTATGAGCACCAGTTCTTCTGTGTTAGGGCAGGCGTCGGCGGTCAGTGGTGTCTCTGGGGAATATGGATTCTCTGTCCTCTGCAACTTCAGTGCTCTGTCCCATACTTTACGGCCCAGCTGGATAAGCAGGGGAACTTTCGCTGAATGCTTTCATCGGACTCAGAGGATTTATTTCAGTCGCACCGGTGCTATTAACTGGCTCAAGAGGTCAGTCTCCGAGGTGGAGTCATCTGCGGTTCCCCCCTACACCCCGCTTTAAAGCTGTTGAACTTTTCTTATTCGTCCCCCGCTCCGGCGGATTGCGCTCCAGAGCACATATTTACCCTCCATCGCAGTGATGTACACAAGGATCCTGGAGAACTCCATCGGATCTCAGCCTTCAAGTCCCAGGCTGATCCCATCTGTGCTGTAGAGTTTCATATTCATGTGGGATCCGTGGCTTTGGGTTCTTTGTTACGGCCCCTCGGACGGGGACGCGCAGGTTGCCATTGCTCCCTCTCCGGCCTGCCTTCTTTCTCCCTGCTTCCAGTTGGGGTACTTTGTTTGCCGTTGCTTTCACTGCCTTCCTCCCCTCTCATGAGGTCCTCCATTTCCTCCTCTTTCACGATTGTGAAACGTTGCCCCTTCCATTCAAAGCGGAGCCCAGCCGGGTATGCCCACTGGTAACGCACCACCCTGTTCCATAGCCAGTCTGTGACGACCAACAGGCGTTTCCTTTTGAAGAGGGTAGTCTGCGCTAGGTCCTGATATAGTTGGATAGGGGAGGACCGAAAGGTTATAGGTTCCTTTTCCGAGCAGCCTTCATGATGTCCTCTTTTAGCTGGAATAAGTGTATCAAGGTCAATACGTCTGGGATTAGATTTTTGCTAAACTGAAATGTGGAGTAGACCCTATGCCTCCGGTCCAATACAATATCTCTTTTGTTCCCAATGACCAGGATTTGATGGAACAGATCTATCACATATTGCTGTGGGTCGGAGTCCGCCACAGACTTCAGAATCCCCGGGTTCTAACATTATTTCGCCTAGACCTGTTCCCGGGATTCTCTTGTTTACTCTGGACCCGCTCCATCTGTTGCTCTAGTTCTAGTACCTGTTTTGCTAACGCTTCCTGCTCTTGCCCTTGTTTGGCCACCGTGGTCTCCACCTCACCAACCCTTCTCTCCACCGCCATGACCCCTTTATTTAGGTCCGTAATGGACTTAGCCAGGTCGGATGCGCTTGCCTTGATGTCCTTTTTCAGTTCCTGCAGCATTGCAAGCAGATCAGACTTTCGGATCGGTGGGTCTTCGGGCTCATACGAGCATTCCGATGGAGGGGAGTGTATTTGGGCTGTCGCCTGTAGTTGGCTGCGCTTTTGTCTCTCTGCGGATTGCATCATTGCCTTGATGTCTCCCGATGCTGCCCCTTTCGATTTCATTAATTGTTTGACCATTTTGCCTATAGGAGAGGAGTGTCCTCGCTTACTGCTTCCGTCTCGGCCGTCGTTGGTACTCCTCCAATGTGACCTGCTCGGAGAGCTCCTTTTAGGTCTGTCGTGGTGTGCCTCTCCTATGCTGTATGCACTCTTAAGGGTCAGTGAGCCTGGCCCGTGGGATTGTCTGTCTCTCAGTGCCCCTCCGACTTTTGTCCCCCAAGGCTGTGTGCGTATGTTCACCCAGGTTGTGAAGCTTCACTGCTGCCCGTGTTGGGGGGTGGGGGGGAAGACGCATGGTTTTCACCCCTTTCTTCCTTGACGCTGTGAGGTTGTGCAAGGCTTGGAGGTTGCGGGGGTTTCCTGTTCGGACCACCTTGGTGAGAATGGCCTGTGCCTTGTCCACCTTTTCACCCCCGGGGGCCCCTCCGCCGAATATCTTCAAGGGAGAGATCAGGGTCTCCCTAGTGCTTCCTTGCCGCTTCCAACACATCCTGCCCATTTGTGCCATGATTAACCCTGGTGCCTCTTATTTCCACTCACCAAGCGGGCATCCACTCAAGGGTTGTTGCTCCTGCTTGTGCTCCTGCTAGTGCCTCATTGAGTATGCATGCAGTGGTGGCCTCCGATTCCTCCCGCTTCTCCCGGGCCCTCAGCCTCTCACTACAGGCCGTCCTGCTAGAAGTGAGGGTGTGTCTTGCAGCCTTCCTTCAGTTATACCATTGGGGGTCCGAAGCTGTCCCCTGCACAGGGCCTCCCTGCATCTTCTTCCCGGACTCCGCCTCGGGGTCGCAGTGATCTTCCCCAGCCCAGACCAACGCCTCACAGCACCAGCCGAACGACTCCCGGCGCAGTCATGTTGGAGCACTCACCGGGGGTGTGGACGTCCACGGCTACCTATCCCAGACTGCTGTTCTGCTGCCAAAGCTCTGCTGCGCCCGCCGGCCGGCGCATGGAACGTGTGGAGGTGATACAGGGGGCACAGGTACCCTGGGCCGCGAGGCTCTTCGCTGCTCACTCCCCCCTCCTGGGGCCACTTCCAACGCCTTCTCGCCTAACACCACCAGGCTCCCGCCTGCTTTCGGAGATCGCTCCGGTGCCCCCAGCCTGGGTCTCCCGCCCGTGAGGGTAGGGTGAAGGGCTGCACACCAGGCTGCCCTGGCTGCTCCGCTCACCGAGCCGGGGTCCCCAGCACACGGTCGCCTGCAGCCCAAGCCAGGGCACTGTCAGTAGGTGAGGATTCTCGCCGGGCTGTTTGCCGTACTTCCCTTGCAGGGGCTGGTCCGGCATTTTCGGAGTGCCGAGCTGGTTCCCGTCTGTCATTTTGTCCTGGACCCTCGGGCTCTCCGCTTTTCGTCTTGCCACTCCTTCATGCGGGCACTTCCATCTTTGAAATTCAGATAGCTGACCCCAAGGCGTTCGGGCACCTGTGGGGTCTATTCTATTTTGCCATTCAGGAAGCCTCCTCAGCTCATATTAAGCTCTGCCATGTCAGCACTGAACAAGCAGCAAAAGCCCCTTAGTGGGAGCTTTTGTTTACTGCCGCAAGCGCAGAGCTCAACATGAGCTGAGGAGGCTGCCTTCAATTTCATTTTACACTTTCGGTGCTCCCCAAGCCGAGGGAAGCACAGAAAACATAAAATGAAGGCAAAAAGCAAAGGCGCAGCAATTATAAATACAAAGTTTTTGTATTTGTAACTGCGGCGGCTTTCGCTTGGAGTCTCCAGGGCTCCCCCCAACCGGGGGAGCCCAGGAGACTCCAGGTGAAAGCCGCTGCAGACAGAAATACAACACGGTTGTATTTTAAAACGCTGTGGTTTTCTTTCCAAGTTTCTCGTGCTCCTACGGCTGGGAGGAGCCCGAGAAACTTGTAAAGAAAACCACAGCGTTTTAAAATACAACGTTATATTTATGTTTGCTGTAGCTTGAGCTTGGAGCCCAGTCGACTCCAAGCTGAAGCCACCGCAAACATAAATACAACTTTTTTAAAGCTGCGGTTTTCGTTCTAAGTTTTCCGGGCTCCTCCAGCCCGGAAAACTTAGCAAGAAAACCGTGGCTTTTATATTTGCAGTGCTTATTTAAAAAAGGAAATACGCACTTACCTAGATGCAGCTTTCCTGCCTGCATTCTCTGGTCTCCGGCACCAATGAAGCAAAAGCCACCCAGTGGTAACTTCTGTTTATTACATATGGCTGGCTTTTGCTTCATTAGTGGCGAAAGGGCAGAGCTTAACAGAAGCACAGAAGGGTCATCCATTTCACAAAATGGATGCCTCCTAGTGCTTCAAATATTTGGGTTTGAGCCTCATTTGCTCAAAACTTAACATAAGGACTTGGTTTAAAAATATTTTTTATATATTTTTGGTTCTGGGCCATCTTTTTATCAAATAATATTTTTGAGTGAACTACTCCTTTAAAGAAAAGCACTGCGGTAGGATGGGACTGTGGTGGCAATATCTTATAAAGACTGAGGGGTAGTCGGATAGGGTTGTATATTATTGGTTATGGGCCATCTTTCTAGTCAATAATATTTTTGAGTGAACTACTCCTTTAACCCCTTCAGTGCCAAGGACGAGCGATCTCGTCCTTGGAATTACTTCCGTAGTGCCAAGGACAAGATAGCTCGTCCTTTCCGGCACTCAGTTTTGGGCGATCTCTGTAAAGCAGGGATCGCTCAAAACTAATCCAAACCCTGGCTATGTGAGGGCGTGGTCCCCCCTCACTGCTAAGGGGGCTGGATTACCTTCAGTTTCACGTCGGCGTGCGTAAAGCATGCCGCCGTAAAAGTAATTTTCACCACAGCAGCCATTTCGGGCTGCTGCAGTGAAAATGCAAGTTGAGTGTTCACTTTTCTCCCCCTCGATCTCCGGTTGTATTTCAAGCTGGAGATCGAGGGAGGTGTCGCTGGAAAGGGGAGATTCTCCCCTTTCCAACAACACCTTGTGTGAAAATCTTGCTGGGCGCAGAGTGCTCAATCCGCGCCCAGCAATGCCCACTAGACATCAGGGCTGTCTTTACAGTGCAGGAGGAGGGGGGCTGCTTACTAGGTAAGCGGACCCCTCCCCCTCACCACCGAGGCCCCAAAGCATGGGGGCACATATATAAAGACCCCTGGGGGCAGACAGGGGCATAAAAATAATTATAATATGTGATGGGAAGGGGGGGGGGGGGATTTGGAGGCCCTAGCCACCAGGGATTTTTTTGGGGGAGGGTGTTGTTGGAAAGGGGAGGTTCTCCCCTTCCCAACGACACCCTTTGTGTAAGCATTGCTGCTCCCAGATCGGGCGCATGGTGCTCGATCCGGGGCAGCAATGCCCACTAGACACCACGGATCTGTTATAGAGGCGGGGAGAGGGGGGGCAGCTTACTAGGTAGGGGGGAGAGATCCCCCAAAAATTGTGGGATAGGCCACCCAGTGGGGGGGTCAGTAAGTTTGGGCACCCCAGGGCCAGATTGGCACAGCAATGAAAATGGTGGAACTCATTTTAGGGGGGGCTTTGGGGCACCCCAAAGGGACGGGGAATTTTCTAATGGGATGGGGCGTTGAACCCCCCCCCCACCCGCAATGGAGTGGGTGCCATGTCATGCAGCCCTCCCTGGGACCAGATATCTGCTCCTAGGGAGGGACGCCTGAGCCCAGGGAGGAGTGCAGGAGAGCCCCCCCTTATCTGCCCCCAGGGAGGGCTCCATGAGATGCACCGCCCCTCCAAGTGGGAGTGGAGAGGTGCACCCCCCTTTACATTAGAAAATTCCCCGCTAAAGGGCAGCCTGCCATTTCGAAATAATTTGTTTACTAAACTTGCCTTGGCGCAGAGGGGCACATTGACGTGGCAATCTGGCCCCAGGTGCCCAAACCTTACTGCCCCACCCACTGGGGGGCCTGTCCCACAATTTTTGGGGGCCCTCCCCTCCCACCCCAAATGGAGGAGGGGTGTACCTCACGCAGCCATTTGTAGGAGACCCAGGGAAGCCTGCATGAAGTGCCCCTGCCACCCATTTGGGGTGAGAGGGAGGAGGGCCCCCAGAAATTGTGGGACAGGCCCCCCAGTGGGTGGGACAGTAAGGTTTGGGCACCCCGGGGCCAGATTGGCACACCAATGTGCCCCTCTGTGCCAAGGTGAGTTGGGTTACCAAAGGAAAAAAGTGAAAATGGTTGAACGCATTTTAGGGGGCTGTGTGGCACCCCAAAGGGACGTGGAATTTTCTAATGGGATGGGGCGTTGACCCCTCCCCCACCCGCAATTGAGTGGGTGCCATGTCATGCCACCCTCCCTGGGACCAGATATCTGCTCCTAGGAAGGGACGCCTGAGCCCAGGGAGGAGTGCAGGACAGCCCCCCCCCCACTTATCTGCCCCCAGGGAGGGCTACATGAGATGTGCTGCCCCTCCAATTGGGGTGGGGGTGGAGAGGTGCACCCCCCTTCACATTAGAAAATTCCCCAGCGGTGTAGGGTGCCCCTCAGCCCCCGCTAAAGGGCAGCCTGCCATTTTGAATGATTTTCTTTGTTTACTAAACTTGCCTTGGCGTAGAAGGGCACATTGGTGTGCCAATCTGGCACCGGGGTGCCCAAACCTTACTGCCCCATCCACTGGGGGGACCTGTCCACAATTTTGGGGGCCCTCTCTCCCCTCACCCTAAATAGGTGGCAGGGGTATCTCATTTATTATTCTATGGTTAGGGCCCACTGTCAGTGGGATGGATGAGAATGGGGCTGGACTGTTGGTGGTGTGGGAGGGGAATGGCCTGTCTGGGCAGATATGTTGGTGGGCTGGGACACAATTGCAGGCCACAAATTGCCCCCCATGCCAGCAGAACATTGGTGTTTCCCTGGTAGCGGATCCCTCCCATGTGGGTTGTCTGTCTGCAAGCCCAGGCTCCACCTCTGCCTGTGCTACGTTACAGATGTCACCTCTGGGGAGGAATGGGGATCCTGCCAGGGCTCCCTGGAGCTGCTGCTATGCTTAGGGGACAGTACACCCACATGGTACATGGATGTCGAAGGCCAGGGGACATCACCTCCAACCGTCCTGGAGTTGCGGCTGGGCTGCATTACAGCTTTTCCCTTCGGGGAGGTATTGGCACTCTGCCGAGACTCGCTGGTGGGGAGAAGCTGTAACACAGGGCAGCCAGGGCTCCAGCAAAGTCAGCGGTAATATCCCTGGCCTTGGGCATGCTTCTCCCATGTGGGTCTTTGCCGGGGGTTCTGGGTAATACATTCTGGGCTGATTTGCTTAAGTGGATTCCCACGGGTGTCCTCTTTTGGGAAATGCATGGGGTTCCCTGTTTTCCTTACTGGCTTTGACACCTTATGCCCAAATCTGTAGATTGCCCACATGAATAAAATGTGCTTTGCCGAAAGGCTTGGAGTTACCAGTGGGTTACCCTTTTCCTTTTGCGCCCCCGGTAGGTGCGCCCACACATGTGAGGTACAGTTTTCATCGGGACACGTGTGGGGACTCGGGAAGGTAGGCCATGTGTTGTTGGCGGTGTGTTTCGGCTCAGTATTTGGCTTGTGGTATTGCTTGTTTTGTGAAACACTACAAAAATGTGTGCTTTCCTAACTGCAAGAGTCGGGGGAATGTAGCGGAGCATTGTTTTTCTCAAAATTCATAGAAGCCATTGCTGTACCAAGCCAACCATGTCCACCATATACCTTTTTTTCGGTCATTTTCCTGCTTTTCCCCGTATCTATGGCATTTTCCCCTACCTAGTTGTTGCCCGACCTGCGCAAATCACACCTTCCTAAACTTGGAATTTTGTCTACTTTTCAGAAATGTATGCCTTTCTTTCCCCCAATTCAGCTTTCCTACACTTTTCTTCCATTCCGTCCATGTATGTCCGACTGTAAAAAATGGCCAAAATCACCTACCTCTCACAAAACGGTTGATAATCACATCAAAATAATGTTTTTTCGTTTCCACTCAACATGTTCCTCGAAGCCAGGAAATTGGGGAATTCAGCACAGTGTAGCATGACCCGGCCAGCAGGCCTGGGAAATGAAAAGAACAGTAATATGGTCATCAGATGGCAGACAGTCTTTATGCATTAATGTCAAGACCTCTTGCATTATTTCTTTCTTCCACAAAATACAAACGCCTGTAGAAGGTATTAAAATGAGAAAGTATGCTCCCATGATATAAGCTATGGCAAGCTCGCACCATTGCAGGTGGATGCCAATGATAAAGGAACGCTCCAGGGATCTGTTCGTTGCGTGTATCACTGGGCAGCCTACCTCACGTGGTTTCGCGCCATAACCAAAGCTAATGCTGCTAGAGTACACGAGAAAGCGGATGCAACTATACTATGAACCCATGTAAAGAATGCGCGAGAGTGCACGTATCATGTGTGAATGTCTGAGCCCCTCATATGCCACCACCGTCACGTACAGTGGCGGGTCGTTTTCTATGTACTCCACTTATCTAACCACTACCTCATTTACTACGAATGTATATGCATGTAACTGAAACACTGTAGCTGCTAGAGTCTAATGTACAAATATGATGCTCGAACTGGGTATAATCGAAACGCACCCAGCAAAGGTTAAATGCATGTTTCGAAGTGATTTTAAATAAGTATTATAGAAAGTATTCAAATGTTTGCGATATCTTTACTTATATTCAGCAACGCACGAGGGAGATACCTTTGTGAAAGCGTACAAGGTCTCGATGTATCCCCCTCCCTCCCTCAGAAGGCTGCCAAGACATGAGAACAGAGCCCCGCTCTGCGCTATCACGCCTCCCCCGACCCGACTGGAGTCACTTCAAAGACTTGTAGCCCCACTCCAGCACCCAAGGCCGCGGCCAGCCACCTGCATTATTTACAGCACAGCAGTAAACCTTAGTTTAAACTCAAGCGCCCCCTCGTAAACCCCACAACCCACCGGACTGTCTCAGACTTATGGCCCTGTGCAATCAGGACACCCAACACTTTGACAACACACAGCGAAACATCCATAATCACTTCTAACAAGACAGAAAGACCTGTACCACCCGCCCCAGTCCCCGAAGCTTAGCCCCTCGACCTATGGTCCCGGTCAACAGATCACAAGTAACCAGGCCACGATATATTATCTCCAGATCCCTCACAAGGTGCATTCCTCCTGTGTTGCATTTAACCTATTAAAAGATTTACTAAAGAGAATAAAACTGTAAATGACTGAATGACTGCAGTGTGCATGGCAGAGGGCAAGTAAGTCAGAAAAGGCATTCATCTCTGCCACAGGCCGCCTCGGCACACCAACACCGCCCGGATGAACTCAAGCCGACCTGCCAGGCCCAGCCCAACCCACAAGGGTGACCAGTGACGTCCTCCAGCCAAGACCAACCACACCGCAGCAGCACCTATAGTTAGTCGTCGCCACCCAATCCCAATGAACTTGTGCCCCCTATAGTATGTAGGTTTTGATGACGTTTTTTGTAAATATATACGCCTGTCTTTGCTATTGTCAGACAGAGCGCTCTCGGAGTTTGCAGAGTTCTTTGCATGCCCAATTCTGATTGATAAAACTCCCATTTACGCTCACCCGCACTCTGTCTTGGCCTTATTCCCATTTTGGGAGAGTCCTTCAGGATCGTGCTGTTTGGGGACGCTCGCTTTCAACAGCAAACCATTTTTTCCTAGCTCTTACAAGGAAAAAAACACAGGCTTCTTTGTACATCTTTTTATTCACATTTTTTGAAAAAACACAAAATGTTCGCCCTTTTTGGTTATTTTCTCACCCCCCCCCCCCTACAGCTACCTAGGATTCCTGGGTGGCGTTACGACCGCCTACATGTGGGAAAAAAGGGGCCATATTTGCCTGAGATATCTCATGTAACAAAAAAGTTACAAGGCATTGAATGGCCACATACCGAAATCACCAAAAAAGGCCTTGGCACTCGGGGGGAAATACCCATGGCATTTAAAGGGTTAAAGAAAAACACTGGCGTAGGATGGGACTGTGGTGGCAATATCTTATAAAGACTGAGTGGCAGTCGGGTGGGGCTGTATTGCAGAAAAATAATTACTGCGTCTCACCCGAGGGCATTCCTTCCGTGGTCCCCAAGGGCCCCTTGCGCAGGTGATCCTCCCTTGCGCTTGTCCACCCCCAGGGTCGGGATCCAAGCGCGACAGCCCTCCCCTGGCCACCTGAACAAAGGATCCCCGGGGTCTACCAGTGAGAATACCCTCAGGTTTCTCACAATGTGAACACAATCCTTTTGAAGGAGAATGATGCACTTTTCTCTTCAAGTGAGTACATTCTAACTGTTAATGATTAATTGTGCAGTCTAAAAATAGATCATAGAGTTTAAAGAAGAGTTTATACAAACTGATCTATATTAATGATTTTAATGTTAAACCGTGCTTAGATTGTGAACTGTTGCATTGTACTTTATTGTCTATTAATTTATTTTCATATGTAATGTTTTGTATTAACAGGAAACAAAAAACACATAAAAAAGCATTTTAAAATTATTACTGTCCTCTAATTCATCCCTGGGAAGCCTCTGTGCTTCCCAGGCCAAAGCATTCTCAACATTTAGGTAGACTGCTCAATTTCAGCAGGATAATAACATTGTCCAGCAATAAGCATATTGAAATAAATGTGGTCTAGCTGTCTGCTATGTAGTGGAAAAATCGAATGGATTGGCACTACCTACAACATTCTTTGACATGACATCAATGCAACCCATTTGGCACTATTATGAATACAGTCAAACAAATGCACAGGTTATAGGTCTGAGGATTTCTTTTAAATAGTTATGCAATTCTCACAAGTTTAAAAAAGGAAAGAAGGATTATTAAAGAGCAGTTTTAGGGCCTCATTACTGCCATGCCCATCTGGAAACAAGTGCCCCAACTGGCATACTCTGTGCCTGCCGGTTGGGGCAGTGAACTACGGATAGGCCTGACCAGCAGGTAGTTCAGGCCCCTATCGGCAGAAAAATCAGTGAAGCACAGACACTGTTAACATCAGTGCTGGAGCTTCAGTGTTCCCATTCCCATGGAGTCCTATGGACTCCACAGGAATGTGAACTTATCGTACCTCCGCCACCCGTAATATCCTGGTATTACTGGGATATCAGCTGGCGGAAATGTAAGCTGAGGTTGACGTTAGGCCGCCGGTACCAGTGACCTACCGGCAAACTCATAATGAGGGCCTTAGTCTACCTCAAATTTGACAAGAGTAGCATGTTTTGTTTGCTGCTGTTTTTGGAACCTGCCATGACACTGAGGTTAAAAAGGCAACATGTTTCTTGGGCAAAGATAGAACGTGATTTTACATTCTACTGCCTACTTGATGGATGAGTTGTAACATAACAGGCTACAGAGAGGGGGGGGGGAGGACCTTTAGGGAAATCTTGGTACTTACTTATCCACCAGTCCCGACAGGTACTTATCAGCCACCCTACGGATGCGTTTGTGGATATGGTTGAAATTCACCAGCAAGAATTGAGCATGTCGCTCCAGCTCCCCCTCATTCTCACGGGTCTTTGGCTGTAAATAATAGAGAATAATTGAAATCTCTGTTCCCTCAATGCTGTGATGCATGCAAATGTACAACAAGCAATTAAGATATTATCCATGCGCTAAAATCCAAAAGAGTGGAAGAAAATGCCCCCTAATGACAGATGCTGAAGAAGAAGCTTTTGGGAAAAAATCTTAAGGAGTTACTCCAGAGTATAATACAAGTCATAAGCAAATCACTAAATGGGTGGAAGAAGAAATAGAGGCTATGGGAATAGAGAATTGAAAATCCGAGAGATTTAGATACAAAACATTGTGCAGAGCTGATGTTCCAATTTCACCTTCCAGGGCGTACACAGACCACATTCCCAGGATAAACAGTTAATGTGATTAGCACCATACCTCGCATATAGTCCATATTATCTGGCACAGATACAAAAATGGGGCATGTAATAAATAACAATGACCCCTGTACAAGCACAGTCTAACTGTCTGTAGTCTTCTAATGTATATAAATAACAAGACTCTTCTCTTTAGCTTACCTTATCGGCCATTCCTCCTAAGAACGCCTCGAAGACTTTATCAGCCACTGAGATGACACACTGCATCATTCCTGCAGGAGCACAAGAGAAAGTCATCACGTGCAATGAGTGGACACACCGATCAATATAACTATATCATGGGAGCCTCGCAGGAATTCACTGTTAAGGCTGTATGGGGCAAGGGAGGAGAATGTACAGAGAAAGTACATTAGGAGAGGATATATGCTTTGAGTTTATGATGTAGGCTATCAGGCCTCCATTGGTCTAAAAACAAGACAGCATTATGGAGGCATGGATGCCAAATGCAAGGATGAGAGCACAACTGTGCAATTGCTGCACACATGTTGCATTCAATACTACTTAAGGTTTTAAAGGACACAAGTTAAATCAGCTTCTGCTGTTGGCCAAGTACTAAAAGATTATTCTTTCTCAATTCAAAGAGCAATGACTTGAACCACTTTTGCCCAAGGGCACATTTCTTCCAGATCATAAAATCCCATGATATGACCTATGCAGGGGACCCTGGGAGAAGAGCATCTTGCATAACGTCTCACCTGATTTGTCCTTCTGGATAGCCTTATCTTCAAAATAGAAGAACATAACTTGGAAGCGATCTCGATCAGTGGAGTGCAGCACCCTGTGAAGACAAGCCATTTTCATTAGATCAGATACCAAAAGAACACATGAGTTATAATTGGATGTTATTTATAAACTGTATTTAATTGTCTGTGGTCGCCAAGACACAAATGTTAGAAAATGTGCATTTCCAAACACAACTGTCACTACATACAAATGCAGACCCTCCACAAAATCCATTATGCTGTGATGGTCTCAAAAGTAAGATGACATAATTGAAGGCAAAGATTTGAAAGATTTTATTCATGTGGAAAACTGGGTAGATAGTCAGGTGGTCGGGAACAGCAATCTTTATCTTTGTCTTTGTCCCTTGGGGATTTTAGACTCCATTCCCACTGTGTATTGCTTCTCTTCTAGCACACGTGTTCAATGTCTCTGGGGACCTTGGACTTCGAGTCCTACAGTATATTCATTCTCTTTCTAAGAAATTTCGTTTAGTAAAAACTAAAACCAATACAAATTCCTGTTCAATGACTCCATTGTAAGCTTACGTCGTGATAAACGTAAAACGGAGAGAGAATGGAGGGAAAATCCTACCTCCCTGCACCTTCTTGCCTATAAAACTGCAGTGGCTAGCTTTAAACAAGCAATAGCTATAATGATAGGATTCTGTTCGCCAAATCTAATTCACATGATTGGTTTAGCATTTTCAAAGAGTTTGACGGAAAATCCCAGGCGACCTCTAAAGTTTGAAGGACGCAGATTGGTGTCAGTCAATACATGATGAGTTTAACCTAAAACAGCAGGGCTTAAAAATCTATTGACTCTCAAACCAATCAAATCTCCATCACTACAATGATTAAGAACAATACGTTGGATACTCCTGCACAGTGTGCTAAGACAGTCGTGGTTTTGACAATCTTTCAGTTTAAACCCTCCACCGAGGATCAAATTTGCAAAATTGTCAATAACATGAAACCCACATCCTGCCTAGGTGACTGCTTTCCATCTAGTCTTTTCAAAGACTGTATTGAGACATTGACACCTTGGGTGACTAGCTTTGTTAACATGTCTGTTGAGGAAGCTAATGTACCTAAAGTTCTTAAAGAATCATGGGTAACTCCACTATTTAAAATGAGGAGCACCTTGGACCCTTACAATCCTAAAAATGACTGGCCTATTACAAACGTGCCCTTCATGTTCAAGATCTTGGACCGGGTTGCTTATTTACAACCCCTGGACCACTTAGAAAGGAATATGCTTCTTAACCCAAAACAATCAGGTTTCAGGGCCAAACATGGCACTGAAACGGCTCTTCTTGACCTAAAGTCAAACATTGCTGGTATTTTGAACAAAGGCAAACCAGCACTCCTTATGCTGTTAGACCCCTCAGCAGCGTTTGACTTGATCGATCATTAGCGGCTGGTAAAAAGCTTAGTGTATCAGGCACACTGCTAACTATCGGCCTCCTAATGGATAGCATCCTTCCTGGGTCCCAGATATGCGTGAGTGGCAGTAGATGACATGCATTACTTACCGTAAAAGCATTTCTGATGATTGTATCTGCTTAGATTCACATGTGTCAAGGAGTTCCCCCCTTCTCACCTGGGTCTGATGTTTGCCGGTGACTTTGATCGCTGCCTTCTTGCGAACGCTCCTGGTCTTGAACAGCGCTGCTCGAGATTCGTCTGGTTCCAGGTTGCGTTTAGTTCCGGGATCACGGTGTCCAGGAATCCGGGAAACTGGAAAGGCTAGAAAAGCTCAGAACCATGAAGGGGGAAAGGAAAAGGAGTGGGTAATAGCACTGGGTCAAAAGGAACAATAACGCGAGCTACGAACACACGTCTGGACTACTCTGCAATAGCATTGAGACGCACTGAGCCATGGAAGGCGTGGTCTATAAATAGACCACGCTGCGTTCAGCGCATGGAGCGAGCAAGGGCTTCAGCTCTGGACGGCCATGTTGGAAGTAATACGGAATGCAAGCCCCGTTGAGACAAGGACCAGGAGGTCCAAAAGGGGCGTGATCTGAAGTTCATGACAGCATGCCTCCTCCGAAGGCCTTTCCCTCCAGGTTTGCCCGGGTGTATTAGGTGAAATCTTCTGAGCAACCGAGGAGCCTTGATATTTGAAATAGGTTCCCAGGTCCTTTCGCTAGGAGGATATCCTTTCCACTCCTAGAGGTATTGAAGATGGCCCCCCTTATACCTGGAGTCACAAATCCGGGACACCTCATATTCCAGTTGGTTGTCAACCAGTAGAGGAGGTGGTCTACTGGAATTCCGAGAGGATTGGATGTCGGATTTCAATAGGGATGTGTGAAAAACTGGATGAATTCTTTTCCAGGAGTCAGGTAGCTTGATTCGATATGAGACAGGATTGATAATCTCCTTGAAGGGAAATGGACCATAGTAGCGGGGAGCCAGCTTGTTTGGTCGTAAGTGTCGGGGGAGTAGTTTTGATGACAACCACACTCGGTCACCGACCGTATAGGAAGCACCAGGTCTTCTCTTGGAATCTAATCTGGCTTTCTCTAAGTGTTCTTTAGCCTCCCTGTGAATGTTGATAAGAGTTTCGATCCAGGAGTCGACAGTAGGTACTGGTGTAGGGTCAGGAAGAACCGAGGGTAAGACCGATGGATTGAACCCCTGACTACAATAAAAGGGGCTGGTCTGTAGCGCTGAGTGTTTGGAGTTGTTGTAAGCGAATTCCGCAACGGGTATCAGGAGAGACCAGTCATCCTGGACCTTGGTAGCGAAACATCAGAGATATTGTTCCAGGCTCTGGTTTGCACGTTCTGTGGCTCCATTGGTTTGGGGGTGATATCCTGAAGAGAGGGCATGTTGGATTCCTAATACCCGACAGAGGCGTTTCCAGAATTGTGAAATGTATTGGGGACCCCGGTCAGATATGATCTTGGAAGGAAGCCCATGTAGTCGGAATATGTGTTCCAGAAATATTCCAGCTAGCTCTGAAGAGGAGGGTAGTTTCATCAGTGGCGTAAAATGGGCCATATGGGTAAACAAATCTATGGTGATCATGATGGTAGTATATCCTCGGGAAGGTGGTAACTCCACTATGAAGTCTGTAGCGATGATTTCCCATGGTTTAGAGGGTAGAGTGGCCTGCAGAAGAAGACCCGCCGGTCTTGTTACGTTTATTTTGGGCACAGGTTATACAAGTCTGGATGTATTGCTGCACGTCAGACTTCGTTTTAGGCCACCAGAACTGTCTCTGTATAAGACGGAGGGTGTTGTTGATACCTCGGGGCCCGTAATGGAGTGTGTCATGACAAAGATTTATTATCTTTTGCTGTAGCTTCCGTGTAGGAATGAATAGTGCGTTGTCCTTGAATAGGTAGCCTTCCTTGGCTCTTAATTTCCAGAGATTTCGTGTTGAAATGTCCTTCCATAATTCCGAGGATTGAGTTTGCGATCGGACTTCTTCCAGGAAATTAACTGCTTGGGCTACGAATATTGTGGGAGAGAACATTTTAGGAAATGCTTTATCTTCAGTGGTCACGTAGTCAGGACGGCGAGACAAGGCGTCAGCGATCAGGTTCTGTGATCCAGGGACATGGGTAATGTGGAACTGATACTGGGCAAAAAAGTAGGCCCAACGTGCCCGACGACTGTTCCTGCACTCCAGTGACTGTAGAATCTGAAGGTTTCAATGATCAGTACGGACTTGGACAGGATGTCTGGCTCCTAGAAGTAGGTGTCGCCATTCAGTGAAAGCTTGGTGAATGGCTAAGAGTTCCTTTTCCAGGACAGAGTAGTGCGCTTCACTAGGAGTTAAGGTTCTTGACAGATAAGCAACGGGGTGTTCCAAATCGTCCTCCATCTTCTGCTTCAACACTGCTCCTATGGCGTAATTAGAGGCATCCGTTTCCACTAAAAAGGGTCGACTAGTATCGGGTTGAGCCAATATGGGAGCTTGTGTGAACTCAGTCTTTAAACGCTGGAATGCAGTTTCTTGTAAAGTTGACGAGACAAATGGGGTGTCCTTCTTTAGCAGAGCCACTATGGGTTGTACAATCTCGGAAAAGGTGGCTATGAACTTCCAGTAGAAACTGGCTAGTCCTAGGAAGGATTGGATTTGTTTCACGGACGTGGGAGTAGGCCAGGCGAGAATGGCCTTTACTTTTGAAGGGTCCATGCCAATCCCCTCTGGACTAAGGATAAATCCCAGATAGTGCACAGAGGTAACGTGAAACAAACATTTTTCAGGCTTGGCTAAAAGGTGATGTTCCCAGAGTCTTTGTAGAACTGCCTTAACATGTCCTTCATGCTTCTGAGAGTCCTTGGAAAAAATCAATATGTCATCCAGATAGACAATGACGAAGAGAAACAACATATCAGAGAACACCCTATCCATAAAACGTTGGAAAACTGCTGGGGCATTGGCTAGTCCAAAGGGCATGACCAAGTACTCGTAGTGGCCAAAGGGTTTTCTAAAGGCGGTCTTCCACTCGTCTCCTTCCCGGATACGGATCAAATGGTAGGCACCCCTGAGATCCAATTTGGAGAATATTACGGCTCCTCTCACAGCTTCCAGGATATCCGAGATCAGGGGCAGTGGGTACCGATCCTTGAGAGTGCATTGATTTAGGCCTCTATAGTCGAGGCAAGGTCTGAGTTCCTTGATATCCTTCTTGGGAACGAAGAACAATGAAGCACCCGCTGCAGATTGAGGGTTTTATGGTGCCATTTTCAAGATTAGTGTCTAGGTATTCCCGAAGGGCCTTTTTCTCAGGTTCGGAAAGAATGAACATTCTGCCGAGAGGAATTACAGCTGAGGGATCAGTTCTATGTCACCGTCTTCGGGCCTGTGAGGGGGTAAGGCCTGGACTATGGCAGTAGAAAATACATCAGCATATCCCCGATAGGCCTCTGGCACTTGTATGATATTGGAAACCATGAGTGGTGTTTCTTGGTCTCTTGGAGGTTCTTTAGGAGTTACCGAGGAGGGATCCAGGGACAGACGGTGGGACATACAGAACTCTGAGCCCAGGAATAATGATCCTGCTGTCCAATTGATATACGGATTGTGCTTTTGCAACCAGGGCATTCCCAAGACCATGGGGTAATGGGCTGACTTAATGATGTTGAATGTAATCAGCTCTTGATGATGGTTTATCTCTTTAGTCTGCAGGCTTATGGGCCCTGAAGAGAGGGGTCTTCCGACAATTGCTTCCACCGGCTGAATGGTGTTTCGGGTCTCGTACGGAACATGATGACTAACCACCCAGTCTTGATCAATGAAAATTCCCATAGCTCCGCAGTCCACCAAGGCCAGAATGGGATAGGTCTTGTCTTTGGAGGGCGACAGGAAGGCCTGTAGTATCACCAAACTGTTTTGTCCAGGAGAGTTCAAGGATGGAATTGATGTGGAGCAAACATCTCTCTCCCGAATCTCTGCTCCATTTAAGATCGGGAGCTGGCGTTTCCCGAACGCCGAGGAGGTACCAGAGGACATTCCCTGACCAAATGTTTGTCTGAAGCACAATACATACACAAACCCGTATGGATCCTTCTCAATCTTTCTTGAGGCGATATGGGTCCACGAAAGGCTCCAATTTGTATGCGTTCAGGTTCTGGGGCTGGACTTGAGTTAGCGTCTGTTCTGTCTGTGCTCTCAAAGGACGTCTTGGGTGGGTTTCCCTTGGATTTATTTCTTTCAGCCTTCTTTTCCTGGATGTGAAAGTCTATTTGCAAGGCCAGGTCCATTAGTGCTTGGAATGAATTTGGTCTGGCCACCCTGGCCAGATCATCCTTGATCTCTTCGTTTAGGCCTCTCCTGAACAGGGTAAAACTAGCCTCAGGGGACCAGTCTGCTTCCTTGGCCAATTGTTTAAATCTGGTCACATAAGTGAGCATATCTTGGGGGCCTTGTTGAAAGTCCAGCAAGCGTTCTTGGGCAGTATAGACCTGCTCTGGACGGTGAAACATGCCTTTAAGGGCCTGTATCAACCCATCGTAGTCGCCTAGGAGGGCATCGCCGGAGTTGACAAGGGGTGTTGCCCAAGTTAAGGCATTGCCGGAAAGGTGGGATATGATGAAACCCACCTTAGCCCTAGGAGTCAAAAAATAATAGGGCTTGAAGGTAAAGTGGACCAGGCATGAATCCAGGAATCCGCAGAGTGTTTTTGCCGAACCATCATACTTGTCAACAATACCGCCTCACAGGGCACCCTACTTTGTAGCAGAATCCCGGGATAAGACCAATTGTTTGAGCGCGGCGTTTTCCGCCTTAAGATTTTGAACCTCGGTTGATAGTTCTTGCATGCGTCGCATTAAGTCCTGCACAGCGGCTTCCATCTCGTTATTAGGTTCGGTCGGGTGGCGTCTCAAACTGTCAAGGAGTTCCCCCCCCCTTCTCACCTGGGTCCGATGTTTGCCGGTGACTTCGATCGCTGCCTTCTTACGAATGCTCCTGGTCTTGAAGAGCGCTGCTCGATATTCGTCTGGTTCCAGGTTGCGTTTAGTTCCGGCATCACGGAGTCCAGGAATCCGGGAGACTGGAAAGGCTAGAAAAGCTCGGAACCAGGAAGGGGGAAAGGAAAAGGAGTGGGTAATAGCACTGGGACAAAAGGAACAATACCGCGAGCTACGAACACACGTCTGGGCTACTCTGCAATAGCATTGAGACGCGCAGAGCCGCGGTCTATAAATAGACCACGCCGCGTTCAGCGCATGGAGCGAGCAAGGGCTTCAGCTCTGGACGGCCATGTTGGAAGTAGTACGGAATGCAAGCCCCGTTGAGACAAGGACCAGGAGGTCCAAAAGGGCCGTGATCTGAAGTTCATGACAACATGCTGTGCATAGTCCGACATCCAGTGGTCACTGCGGAGTATTGCATTTTGTTTTTCGTAGTCGAAAAGGGGACGTCTACATAGGCGTGTCTGTAATACTATCCCGATAGTGACGTGCAGTGTACCAAACACCCCTCACGCGTCGAGGTCCCTCTGTTTGTATTTATCCGCGCCCTGAGGGAGCCTTCTAGGCGTGAGTGAGTACATAAAAGAGAGAGAAAGTAATAAGATGTCTATGTTCCTTCCATCCGAGCGGGGAGGAAGGGTGGGCGCATGTGAATCTAAGCAGATACAATCATCAGAAATGCTTTTACGGTAAGTAATGCATATCTTCTGATGTTTGTTAATCTGCTTAGAATCACATGCTGTGCATAGACTAGCGAGCAGTACCCGGAGTTGGAGGTGGAGGTGGGTTGTGAGAAGGAACAGTAGAGAAAACATGTCTTAATACTGCTTGTCCCACCTGGGAATCAGATCTAGTATGGGCATCTAGACAGTAGTGTTTTGTAAAGTTGTTTAAAGAACTCCAGGTTGCCGCTTTGCAAATGGACTCCTGAGGGACATTTGCAATGAATGCTACGGAAGCCCCAGTGCCTCGAGTAGAATGTGCTCTTGGCTCCAAGGGTAGTTCTCTCTTGGCAAGAGTGTAACAGAGAGTGATGCACTGGACAATCCATCTAGATGTAGTGGACTTTGAAACTGCATCTCCTTCTCTTCCTGCTGCCACCAAGACAAAGAACTGATTAGTCTTTCTCAGTGGTCTAGTTCTTTCCATATAAAACATGATCGCTCTGAGCACATCAAGTGTTTGCAGGCTTTTTTTCTCCGAAGTTTGATGGGTTTTTAAAGAACATTGGTAGTTCTATAGACTGGTTGACATGGAATTTCGAAATGAATTTTGGTGCAAACCTAGGATGTGTGCGTAGAACCACCTTATCCTTATGAACTGTTACAAAGGGGTCTAGTATAGAGAGCGCTTGTAGTTCACTTACTCTCCTAATGGAGGTGATGGCTATTAAGAAAGCGGTTTTAAGAGTGAGGTTCTTAAGTGTTGCTTTGTGCATGGGTTCGAAGGGGAGCCCATAAGCCTTCTTAGTAGCACGTTCACGTCCTATCCGGGAGCTGGGTTAGATATAGGAGGGTGGATCCTCCTTACTCCCTCCATGAAGGCTTTAATAACTGGAACTTTCCACCATGAGACCTTATGTTGAGACGTGGTGTATGCCAAAAGTGCAGCTAGATGAACTTTAATAGAATTGAAGACTAACCCTGAGTCTAAAAAGTGAGTCAGGTAAAGAACAATCTGTGTGGTAGAGCAGTCAACGGGGTTGATGCTCTTTCCTCTACATCATATGACGAACCGTTTCCACTTGCTGGAGTAGCAGTAACGAGTGTTCGGTTTCCTTGCTTCTCTAAGGATGTCCAAGAATCTTTGAGGGAGCTGCAAATGTCCAAGATCTATGACCTCAGGAGCCAGGCTGCTAAGTTCAGGGTCTGTGGGCATGGGTGCAGCGTTTTGCCCCTGTCCTGTGACAGCATGTTGTACGGGCAGGGTAGTTTCACTGGTGGAGACAGTGACATTTCCATTAGGTGAGCGAACCAGGGTTGTCGGGCCCACATCGGGGCCACTAGTATCATGGTAACTGGTTCCTGGTGCATCTTGTGCACTCAAAAGCAGAAGTAACAGGGGATACCAGGAATATCTGGGTAGAGATCATAATACTAGGTGTTTCCAAGCGGTGTGTGCCAGTGAAGTCTGCCTATCTGCATGTATCATGACTCAGTGTATTTTATGAACAAGCAAAAACTTAAACAAAGGTGTCCTGCATTAAACATATAATAGGATAGAAAGCATTCAATTCAACCCCTTAGACACTAATACAGTATTCAATAAATGTTATTAACAAATAGAAAAGACGTATAAAAATATTTTGTAAAAACCATCTCTGTGTCATGAAAAAAACAACCATACATATCATCATCTTGTGCACTACCTTGTTGAGAAGGGGAGTCGGGGGGGACGGGGGGGAGCATAAACAAATTTCCCTGACCATGTTATCCAGAGACCGTTCCCCTTGGAGCTGGGGGTATCTGGAGGCGATCTTGGCATTGGGTGTTCTCCAGAGTTGCGAACAGATCTATTTCTGGGAAGCCGCATAGTGAGAAAACGTCAGAGACTATGTCTTCTCGTAATCGCCATTCATACTCTGCGGGTAGAGGGCAGTCTCTGCTGAGTTTGTCTGCCAGCAGATCGAGTTCCCCTGGTACATGTTGTGATAACATGAACATGTGTTTGAGAGCCCACTTCCAGATGTTCTGGGACAGCTTGGACAGTCCTGGAGAGTGAGTGCCCCCTTGTTTGTTCAGGTAGTACATTGCTGTGGTGCTGTCTGTGAGGAGCAGCACCGTCTTTCCTTGAAGGTGTGCCTGGAAAGCCTTCAGTGCCTTGAAGAACGCCAGTAGTTCCAACAGATTAATGTGTTTGGACGACACACTGTGAGTCTGAGTCCAAACTCTGTGTGCAGTCTGATGGGATAGGTGAGCCCCCCATCCTGTGAGGGATGAGTCTGTGGTTAGAGTGCCTTCCACTGGGGGGGTGGCGAATGGTTTCCCTATAACAAGATTTTCCTTCGACCACCACCGTAGCAAGAGAACCAAGGCCTGCGAGACCACCACTAGATCGTCCCATTGTCCGCTGGCCTGACACCACTGGCTGTTGAGCCACTCTTGCATTGGGCGCATGTGCAATCGCGCGTGACGTACCAAATATATACATGACGCCATCATTCCTAGCAAACGCATTGCGTGCGTACCGTCACCTCTCGACCGGCTACATATTGAGGGATCTGCAACAGCATATTTTGGACCCTATCGTTGGAGGGGAAGACTAGGCCATCCTTTGTTCGAATTAGAGCCCGAAGGAATTGCTTGACCTGGCTGGGGTCTAGGCTGGACTTCTTCTTGTTGATGGAGAAGCCCAGTTGGAACAAAAGGTCTACAGTCTTTTGGGTATTTGAGAAGCATGTCTCGTAAGAATCCCGGTTATGAGCCAATCGTTGCAGGTGGGCCACTGCCAGTACTTTCGTGAATACCCTCTGAAGGGTAGCACTTTGAACTGGTAGTGTTTGCACTCTATCATGAACATGAGGTATTTTCTGTGAGGTGGCAACATTAAAATATGAAAGTATGCATCTTTCATGTCCAGTGTTGTCATGTAATCTCCCTGTGAAAGCAGGGGAATTACCTCCAGTAGGGTCACCATGCAAAATTTTTGAGGTTTGACAAATTTGTTCGCTAGGTGCAAATCTAGTACAGTGCGCATGGTTAAGTCCTTTTTGGGTATAAGGAAGTACACTGAATAAATACCCTCTGTTACCTGTGATAGAGGCACGACCTCTATTGCTCCTTTTTCTAGTAGCAGTTGGACTTCTTGAAGAAGGATGTCGATATGCTCTGGTGATTAGCGTCTTCCCCTTGGGGGTCTGTATGTAGGGGACCGACTGAATTCTATGCAGTACCCGTGGGCTATAGTTGACAATACCCAGGGGTCTGTTATACCTTCCCATGCTGGTAGAAAAGGTGTTAACCGGCCCCCGACCGGCGACGCATGGGAGGGGACCAGAACCTTTGGGTCATTTGGTGTTGGTAGCCGGGGAGCCTCTAGGAGTGGGGCCCCGACCCTTTGCCACGACGTTGTCCTCTCTGATCGAATTGGCCGCTGGTTCCTTGAGTAGAGGACCAGTTGCCTGCTGAGGAGTACTGTTGTTGTTGTTGTCGTTGGCCTCGAGAAAAGTGTCTGTTGCCGTAACCTCGCTTATTTGGAGGCTTTGAGATCTGGTCTAGAGTTTTAAGGGTATCGAAATCCTTCTTAGCAGTCTCTAGCGCGTCATCCACCGCCTTACCAAACAGGTTGGAATCCTCGATTGGTTTATTGATGAGTGACGACTGGGTCTCTGGTTTAAAACCTGAGTTCCAGTGCCAGACATGACGCTTGAGACGTATCCCCTGAACTAAAGACGGGCCCGCCGTCTTCGCAGCATCTAGTGTGTTTTTGGTGATGCTTTGGTTAACCAGGGTACCTTCCATTACAGTGGCTAACAAGCGAATTCGTAGGGGCTCAGGGACTTATTCGAGGTCTTGGCGTAACTTTCCCCATTGGGCATCCGCATAGCTTGCCAGTAAGGTATTGTTATTGGCAATTCTGGTGGAAAAAGCTGCCAAGGCTGTAATCCTCTTTCCCAGGGCGTAAAGTTTCTTTCCTTCCTTGTCTGGGGGTGCTTCGCTAGTAGATAGCGGAACCCCTGCCCTTTTCCTTGTGGTTGTTACTACCAAGGAATCAGGTATTGAGTGACCCTTAATGTATAATGGGTCAGAGGGTGAGGGACTAAACAGCTTCTCAATTCTAGGGTTGACCCCTGTAACCAACGCAGGTGTTGATAACGAAGGAATAAGTCGTCTTTTGACTGAGGCGAAAAGGGGAATGGCCTGGCTAGTAGGTGGTTTCTCCTTGATGATTTATTCTACAAAATCTCTTTCAGGAGTAATTTCCCCTGTATCAATCACAAAATGTGCTGCTGCTTTACGTAGTAGCGTATTGAAAGTAGGTTGTCATCTATAGGTGACGGATTTCTAACTGGTGTGGTTTGAGGAGAGGAGAGGACAGGTCCAGAACAACAGGGTCTGTTGACGCTCCTGGGGACTGCCAGGGCTGTGAGCCAACTCCACCTGGGTCTTCTTCGAAGCCCCCACCACCAATGTCTGGGTCTTCCTCTAAACCTTCCTCTTCTTCTAGGTTTTGTTGATCTTCAACATTTAGGAACTCCTCATCCTCTTGGAAGTGAGAGTCTTCTTCAGTGAGGTCATATGTATTAACCCCCTCTTGAAGTGGGTTAAATAGTCTTGGGTATTTAGCCCTAGGTTTTTCAAGAAGTACCTCTCTTGATCTCTTGGGTGTTACATGTGCAGGGGTGGACATGAACCTATCCAGCTTATCCATACATCATTGGGATCTTTCTAAAGTACATTGGGGTAACCCAGAACGGTCTGGAGGCATAAAGGGAAGTTCTTCCGCCTGAAGCCATCTAGCTCTTTCATAGAACGTCGACGATAAACTCACCTCGTCCTCTGAGAAGCCTTCTTGTGGGCCAGGTCTTTCCTTCGACGTAGGAGGAGGGTCCTGCCTGCCTTTCGATTGTCTCGGCGTCTCCCTGGCTTTGTGAGCGGGGCTCGGCGAATCCTTCGCCGCCCGTCTCTGAGCGTCAGTGGAGACTATACGAGCCAAGCTCTCAACGACTAAACTGTCTGTCAAGGGTTCAACTGGCATTGTGTTGGGAGGTGCCGAGGCCTTGCCGCAGACGGGCGCTCTCTTACGAGGCGCGTCGTCTGTTTTAGTGGTAGCGCCCTTATCTGTGGACAGCCCAGTCGCAGGTCGCGGTTGCGGGGAGGGCTTACGACTCTTACGGTTGGTGGAGGCTGCCGGTCGGCTCGGTGTCTCCGTAGGCGCTAGGGTTTTCTTCGATTTCGAAGAAGAAGTGCCATGGGTTGTGTGTTTATCTTTATGTTTCTTGTGTGCGTCAGTGTCGCCGGGGTGTACATCCCCCATAAGTAGGGCATAAGCCGAACTTGTTGGGGCCGGGGACAGACGCAGAGGAGCGGGAGCGCTACCTAGAGAGGTCTACAACCTGCGATACAGAGGTAGTGTTATCACTGTCCTTGTCATATTCGGCGGTGGCGGCGGGTGAGGATTCAGCTCTAGACATAGCGTAGGCTGCCCACCTCTTGACCCTGCGGTCCTTTAAAGTCTTTGGGCAAAGAAGTTTACAGGCCGCACAGCCGTCCTCTTTGTGGTCGAGGGGTAAGCAACGGTTACACCGCTTTTGCTTATCCTTCCACGTGAATTTGCCCTTACAACGCAGGCCAAATCTAAAAGGAGTCCTCTCCATAGCTGAGGATACAGTTAAAAGTGATAACGACCCTGAAGGAAAGGGGGGTGAAAGAGAAAGGCATTCTTAGAAAGAAACAGAAGTGTCCCTCGACCCCCACTCTCCCTACTGTATAGGCAGGCGAGGCTGGGCCATGTGTTCAGCAGTGCCGAAGGATCGCCTCTGTTGAAATCACCACTGTTGAAGGTCTTATTCGGCGGTGAAACAGCTTAGCCGTCGAAGTAGGGATTGATTTAACGTTATTTTAAATAAAAACGACCAAGGGTCGAATAAATGGTATTAGCAATTTGTCTCTAACAAGCTCTGCATTAGTGCGACCAGATTCTGGGTGGAAAAAAACAATCTAAGGGACCTCGACGCATGAGGGATGTTTGGTACACTACACGTCATTATAGGGATAGTATTACAGACACGCCTATGTCGACGTCCCCTTTTCGACTACGAAAAACAAAATGCAATACTCCGCAGTGACCACTGGATGTCGGACTATGCACAGCATGTGATTCTAAGCAGATTAACAAACATCAGAAAATGTTAGTTCGACCCCCGCATTCGTTACCTGTGGAGTACGCCAGGGTTCATGCATTTCTCCCACCCTGTTTAATGTGTACATCATGCCCCTCTGAACCCTTCTTGAAGACCTGGGTGTCCAATTTACTAATTATGCAGTATACACCCGTCATAATTCAATTAACAGGTTGCCGTACTAGTGACCCCAACACCATTAATTCCATCCATCCATCACAATATTCAGGCCTTGATGGTGACCAATTCATTAACCTTGAATGTGGACAAAACGGAACTACTGATCGTCGCCTCTGGTCATAAACTCAAGAAATTGGGTTCTGAGTATGATAATTTTGTCATAGCTAACAACAAGATCAAGGTGGCAAGATCACTAAAGACCTTGGGCATTACACTGGACGCAGAACTTTCAATGAAGCCGCGGGTAGCCCAGGTAAAAGCCACATGCGATTATGTGTCTAAATTACTCCATCACAATCGCCCATACATTTCCCTGCAGAATAGGTCCTTGCTCGCAACTGCACTTGTAAATTCACATCTTGACTATGGCAACCATCTTTTGGCTGGAACTACAATAGCAAATATCCAGGTTCTACAGGCCATACAAAATAATGCAGCAAGAGCTGTTTTTGTTCTCTCCCGCAGAGATCACATCTCTGAGGCAAGAGGGAAGCTTCATTGGCTTCCAGTGAAACAACATATCACACATAAATTTCGTAACCTCACGTTTATGTGCTGTAATGGGGATGAAACTCAATACTTTTTCCAGTCAACTAACCCCTTGTAGTGTAGGTCGCTCATTGCGTTCTTATGATGCTACCAAGCTCTTGCAACTCCGATTAAACTATCGAGTTTTGGAGGTACCAGGTTTGATGTACAAGCTCCTTGGGCTTGGAATACAATTCCAACTCAGTTACGACAGGTGAAGTCCCTTTCTGAATTTAAAAAGGGAATCAGGACCTATCTTTTCAGCTTTGACCCTGACTAAATTGGTCAATCTTGTGCCTTTACTCATTTAGATTCCCATATATCTGTTATTGCCTTGTTCTGTGTGTGCTTTGAGGCCTGTGGGCGATTTAGCACAATATATGAATTAAAATCAAGTCAAATATTCCCTTACACATTTTATGTATTGACTCTAGGATCTTTGAACATCAAGTTTGAGCATGCACCCCATTTTGTTACCCCTGATTCACTCCCTTAGGGTTTCCAAGTGTTAGGGCAGAAGTCCACTTTTTGGGGTTCTGCTGACCCTTTTTAAGGTTCCTTATAAAAATTAGCTTTTCCTCCTTTATATTTTGGGATATGTAGCCACTTATTGTGGTCAGAGGGACTCCCATTGTCCCCCTGCCACTGCAACCCTTGATGAGTATATGATCCTGGATTGTAAAATAGACTGCAATGCCAGGAGAGATTTTTTAAGTACCACCGTTTTTCCCAACAATAAGATCACTGTATATTGGCTTTGGGGAGTAAGTTGGTGGCATATGTAATTTAGTTTTAGCTTCACCATGGGTGGAAGCCAAATTACAACACTGGTACCCCAATGATTCTTTATGTCTGCCATAAAGCCACAATCCCCTGGATCACATACAAGACTGTGGGAGGTGAGATCCCGGGGAAACACAGTAAATGAAAGAGGAGAAAGAAAGTGGGGATGGTCCAGTAAAAGAAGTGCTCGCTGTTAATACAAAAGAGTTCCCGAAAAAGCTAAGCGGACACAGGGACTTTATTGTAAGAATTTCTCTTGTTGTAAAACCATTCTTGGGAGCAGACTCCTGGGAAACACATGAGGCGTAAGAGAAGCAATGTTTAAAATTTGAGCTTCTCAGAACCCTTAGTTAGTTATAGCCATCATACTAATCCTGATATTTTAGGTGCGCTTTAATCTAACCCACTTTATTATTTGGTGCCCAATTGTTAAAAGTTTTTTAATAAAACTTTAAAATTACATCTTCAGGATTTATCTATTTATTAGATCCCAGAAACAGGCGTGACAGTATGGAATTTCTCCATGATCGATCATCAGTCTTTGGTACTAAGATGATGGTGGAGGACCATTCGCTGAATGATGATCTTTCAATCACTCCCAGGTTCAGTTTTTTCCATCTTTTCTTGAAACACTGCTCTGCAGGCCTCAGGTAGCCAATGTGGTATGAACTGCGCCAAAGAGAGGTGTTTGGATCCAATGACCGAGGATATTCACTCTGCTGGACCTGCCTAAAACAAAGGTTCGGAACTGATGTAGGAAGGCATCCACCTATTTTGGAGCACCTCTCGAGTGGCTACCACAACTTGCGTAGGTGCCACAAACCAGGGCACTGGGTACCTCTTACCATTACTGTTAGACTTTAAGCCAATTCACATGACAGTAATTATTTCTGTATCTGTCAGACAGATGCCTGGGGTAATACAAGTTTCCTGGACCTTTTTCATATTCATCATGGCCCATGACTTTTGCCAAGCAATTTATTGCTAGTGCGCAATAACACCAATACTTGGTTGTGGCCTTGAATGTTTTAGTGGGCCTTTTGCTTTTGCCTTTCTTGGGTACTGAAAGGGAGATTTTTACACATCCCTCTGGCGAGGGATACCAATCTAACCAAATAGCGAGAAAACAAATCCAACCAAAAAGGGAAGCCAAACCAGGCTTAATTTCAGGAGACAAAGGTCACTTGTAAGGGTGTCGAAGAAGGATGGTGACACAAGAGTAGCATTTTGGTTGGTAAAAACATTTATTGATCAGAAGAAAAAAAAAACTCACTATTCCTATCTTCTAAGAGGGTTTCCCGGTCTCAAACTAATACTAAAGGATCTGTCAGAATCTCAGTTGAAATCAAAACTCCACCATCCTGTGTCACAACCTACTTCTATCCCTTACACTAAAACTCAACAATAAGCCAAAAGAAAGTTCCTTCTCCAGGAGAATGACTCTTCTCCTGGTATTTGGGTGGTATTCCTAGAAGTATTCTTTGGCAAAGGGATGCCAGGGGGAATGACTCCCTTCCCCTGGCTTGTGGTTCCAACAAGTCTTTGCACCAGTCAATTTTCGGAACCAGGAGAATGACTCCCTTCACCTAATATTGGTTCACACACTCCAATATAATTCACACCAAAGCTTGGGGGAATTACTTCCATCCCATGGCGACTCTTGATCAAGAGGCCTTTCAGTTTCTTCAATGTATGGGACTAGGAGAATGACTCCTTTGTCCTGGTTTTGATCTGTACAGTCCAATACAGTGCACAACAAAGCCAGGTGGAATGACTCCCTTTGCCGAGCATCATGAGTGTATCAAAAAAACATTGTTTCTTCACCAGGAGCATGGCTCCCTTCTCCTGGTTTGCGAGAGTTATTTTCCTTATCTCTCAACTTGATGGTTCTTTTGCCTAATTGCTCATGTTATCAGCAAAGTCCAAAATTCTTCTCTGGGCCTCAGTAGACCTTTCCCTGCCACTGCGATGAGGAAGTTCTCCTCGGATGCTTAGTACACTTATGTCAGTGTCCCATACCCTTAACTGGTGGTCAGTGGGCTTATTGCTGCCACTGCAACAAGGACGTCCTTGGATCATCAGTCCACCCTTCCCAATAGTTTGATTGTTACTAATGGGCCAGCGAGAAGTCGCTCATGCCTGCCTCCCTTCCACCCCATGTTCCCTTCGGGTCACTCGTACCTCCAGTTACCTTCTTTGGGACTTTGGCACGCCATCAGAGCATCCTGTGACTGGGGTGCATCTCTTTGGGCTTCTCTCCTCTGCTTCTGCAGCAGTGTGGCGACTCAGTGCTTTACTGGACTGCTCTCTTCCTGCTTTGTGTTCGGGTCCTCTCCAGCTGGACCCCCGGAGAACTCCTTCAGCGATTTGCTGGCATCCTCTGCTCTCTGGCATCCCCAGTCAGCCGACAGGATTTGAAGCCCCGCTCTGGATGATTTCCACACCTGCTGCCTTTCTCGGCTGAGCATGACCTAATCTTCAGTCCTTTGTCTCTTCTTATACAATGTTGCCAGCCACACTCTGGAAGATTGCCGAAGTCTTTTATTGCGTATGACAGTTCGATCTTCATGCCTCCTTGGGGCCAATATGTACCAGTATTAGCGCCGTCAATCTTCATGTCTTCGGTGCTCTTCTTTGTCCTGGTACATTCCGTTTTTTGGCTGTTTCTCCTACAATACAGAAATAGATTGGTTTACTCTCAAGGAAGTGGTTTGGCATGGGGGGTTTGGGAGGGTTGGGGTATGACATTGGCCAACGTTCTGTACCTTAGGTGATCGTCCTTGTCCCTCAAGGTGTCCCTCCCCATGAGGTTTTCCTGCATTAAACCACCCGTAGGGGACTATTGGGTAGCAGCTGCACCTCCGTAGCCTCATGAGAAAGGGCTCCCCCTCGGCGAGAAGTGATGATACAGGTTGTTAGGGAGAATTCTCTTATAAGGTTAATTTCCCAAACCTAGTGAGTCCCCCAGCAGATTTGCTGGATTTTTGGGGTTTGTTTTTTTCTCCTGCTAAGCGTGAGACTCTTTTCCTCCCACTCTTAGGCATGATTTGAGGTATGTCTTTGACTTGGTATGTGTTCATGGGCTATGGGGTAGCCTTTTTACTCCATAGGGTATCATCTGTTTTCCTATGTGTGTTACAGCGCACCCTCAGTGCAGTAACACAGGGGTGTCATAGTGACCCCCAAACATAGACTCCATACCCTGGGACTGACTACTGTCTCCCAGGGCATGTAAAGTCACCATTGGCTTTACTAGTCCTAAATTGTGAACAGAACCAGTACAAACCATCATATTGTGGAAGTACTGGAAGGGGTTAATATACTTGCCCCTGGGTCTGTTTTCGAGGGGGCACTGTCCAGTTACCCCTTGTCGAGTTTCTGGCTGGTGGCAGTGGTTACCACGCAAAATATTCCACCAGAATATTCTCTATGGGATTTTCCCATTGATTTTAAACGCACCACTTTTTGGTGCAATGTTAAAGATACCGCCAGTTTATTTATTTAATATTAAATCCCCGGTTCGGTCTTTTTGCCAGAACTCGATTCTAAAATGGCGTTTGTGTCCATCTCTGTAACTGTGACCAAGGTCGAGCCCTTTGTTCCACTATTTTGGCGGGCTTCTCCACAGAAGCCCTCCAAATGGTGCCACTCTGTCTGGGTTCCACAGGAGGGGTGGAGGGGGGAATTGGCACCCTGGACTGCGTTGCCTCTGCAACCCAAGTCGCACTCTTCTCTGATTGGCCCAGTGGTGAGCCGCCCGGCTCACCACTTCGCATGTGTGATTGACAGCTAGGCTTATGAATGGGGGGTTTTCTGCATAAAAGCAGGGCTTTTGGGACTGGAACTTCAGAAGTCACCACAGGACCTGAGAATCCGAAGAGGGAAGAAGCTGAGCCATCTTCAACGACGACACCACTGGTGAAGCCCTGCTGCAACAAACTCACCACTTTCCCAACGACAAGAGAAGATCTTCTGCTAGAGAGTCTTCTTCCTTTGAGCTGGTAGGATCAACCACTTCGCCCTTTTTTGCCTTCCAAAGGCGTCTCTTGGTCCAATCGCCCGTTCCAAGCACCCCGGCGGCTGGATAGCCAAGCTCACCACTTTTGACCGCGAATAAAAGGACCGCACCTTTTAATCGGGAACTCCGCGGCTGGTTTCATCCCTGTGCAGTGCAACGTCTCCACGTTTCCTCCTCGACAAGATCTTCTCTTCCCCTGGTCGGAACCACGAACTTCAACCACTGCCAGGAACAACTGCCCCCGCTGGAGCTTCCTCTCTCTTTAAGGTATTGTGTCCTGCCTGGTCTCCCTTTCTACAGATTGCTAAAGGTGACCCTTAAATCCTTGGCTTTCTAAACTGGGTTGGCTCCAGACCTTCTAACTATATCTTTTGAATCACCCCAACCTCTTTTGAGCATTCTGCAAAGACTTTTAGTGCAACTTAAACTGTGTGATCTTGGGCACATTTTGCCCTGCTCCATTTAAAGTGGGCCTGGCTTATGAACTTTGGCTCCCCAGTGTACACCGCTTTTATTCCCTTGCTCTGAACTCTTAAGTGTTGGGAACTGTTTTATTTCTATGCTCTGCCTTTTTCTCTCCCTTTAACTTAACTATTGGAGTGCCATCTAGGTTACGCGCTCACATCCGTTTTTAACAAATAGTGCATTAACCCTAACTTGTCTGATAGTTATCAAGGGAGGTGTTCATACTTTACTTGACTGTGTTTTAACTTACTTTTCATTGAAAGTGCTAGTGTATTACCTAAAGTGTGTTGCAAATAAATAACTCTATACTTTTGATACAAAGCTCTGGTCAGTGTTTGTTTGCTCTACTGTGTTTTTGGCCCTATTGTGTATACTCTACATACTGCCCTACTCTTCTTGAGAGAAGTCTGACTGCTCAGCCACAGCTACCAGGTAAATCTGGGTGGTGCAGACTGCTACCAATTGGGTTTACTGCTGCTCCTGTAGTCTTAATCTTCTTGCAGTGTTCCCCAAGGGAACTGCACAGGATTCTGCCTAACACAGGTTGAATCGTCAGATACCCTTCCCCTAATGCTGCTGGTTTCCCCATCTCCCTCTAACGGAAATCGGGAAAGGAAATCAACATTTCCCTGTTCTTTGCCTTTTCTGTGTTCTACACTAAAATAAAGAGGCTGGAGATCAAGGAACCAGCGCATTAGCAGTGTGTTTGTATCTTTCCTTAAAACTGAGCAAAGCGAGTGGATTGCATTTTTTACTCGTTAGATATCATTTCAAGTAACGCACCGCCCATTCAAGCTTGATGGTTGCATAATGTTTCTCCCTTGGAAAGAGCTTCCGACTAATGAATAAAACTGGATGCTCTATTCGTCATATTCTTGGGACAAAACGGCTCCAATTCCCAACTTAGAAGCATCTGCCTGAAGGATGAATTCTTTATTAAAATTGGGAACTTTCAGGACGGGGTCACTGCATACGATCTGTTTCAGTGCATTAAAGCTGACTTCCTTTTGCCAGCAAAGTTTTTGTGGCTCAGCATTTTTCCATGTGTAAGTGAGACAAGATGTCATGGTCGAATAATTGGGAAAGAACCTCTGGTAATAACCGGTAAGCCCCAAAAAGGCCCTCAAGCCTCTCTTAGTCTTTGGGGGAGGTATTTCCTGCACAGTCCTGACTTTTTTCAATTGGGGTTGCACAAATCCATTTCCCACAAAAAAGCCCAGATATTTGACTGCCGATTAAGCTGGGCGACACTTTTTTGCCTTAAGGCCAGCTTGCCTCAGAATGCGGGTGATTTCATATAAGTGAAACAAGTGCTCCCCGCAGATTTTGCACAACGTCGTCCAGATATGCACGGAAGAAGTGGGGAAAAGGGTCACAGTATCTGGTCCTTCATTCGCTGAAATCCAAAGGGAAAGACTTTGAAATGAAATAGTCCTCTGCCGGTGGAGAAAGCCGTCTTCGCTTTATCAGAGGGGTTCAGTTGCACCTGCCAATAGCCCTTGTAAGATCATTCGTGGAAATATAGACAGCTGATCCCAGTCTGTCAATGAGGTCGTCCATTCGAGGCATCGGATAGTTATCAAACTGGGAAACGGCGTTCAACTTCTGGAAGTCTATACACAACCTCCACGACTGATCAGGTTTGGCCACAAGGACATTGGTGATGACCACAGACTCTGTTATGGTTCAATTATATCTGCGGTTAACATTTTCTCCACCTCCTGGAAGAGCACTTCCTTCCTTGCCTCGGAATTCGGTAAAGCCTCAGGTTAATCACCTTACCTTGGAGGGTGCAAATGTAAAGTTTCATCCCTTTCATTCGCCCTGGTTCACTGAAGGCATTCAGGAAATGATCTATTACATAATGGATTTCCTGCTGTTGTCTCTGTGGTATGTCAGAGGGACCAAACTATGTTTGGATTTCTCCTCGGCTAATAAGATTTCTCCTCGGCCTGATGCCTCCGGGCCTGTGGGTGCGCGGTACAAATAAATAAAATACAAATACAAATAAGATGGCCATTAGGACAGAAGAGGACTCCACCAGATCTTCCACTCCACTCCATGCTTGGTCAGGCTGGGCAACATTATAATTATAAGGACCTGTCCTCTCTAAGATTTCATAAGGTCTGTACCATTTTGAAAGCACTTTGTGCTCTAAGGTGGGCATGAGGACTAACACTTTTGGTCCGATAGAAAAAAAAACAGCGGTACTGCTTTTTTGTCTTAGTGGGACTTTTGGCTTTCTTGGACCTGCCCTAGATGTTTTTGGACTAAGTCCTGCATGATAGTTATGTGCTCTTTAAGCCATTGGGGTGTTGGAGACATAGGTAACGCTGCCTCTTGCCTTTCTTCCCAGGTTTCGCGTAGCACGTCCAATACGTCTTAGTGGTCGCGTCCATAAAGGAGCTCAAACGAGGAAAACCGTAGGGAACACTGCAGGGATTTTCTGATGGCAAAATGGCCCAAGGGATCATTGTATCCCAGTTACATCCATTTGCATTCACTAGTTTTTTTTGTAACGTTCTTTGTTTTATTAAAACATTGTACTATGCCGTCTGCCTGAGAGTGGTAAATAGACCTGCGTAGGGTTTTGATCTGTAATATCTGTTTCACTTCTGCCATCCATTTTTACATAAATGTACTTTGTGATCAATTAATATTTCTCTCGGAGAGCCCACCCATGACAGTAAAGGAATTAGGTGTTTAGGAATCTATTGTGAGGTATTATTTTTCATCGGGAAGGCCCTTGAATACGGAGTTGCATAATCTAGAATTACTAGAATATACTTATTCCCTAGTTTGGAGGGCTCTAAAGTCCCCACTATGTCCATGCCAATTCTAGAGAAGGGTGCCTCTATTATAGGGAGATGTTTTAATGGGGCTAGTGGGGGTGAGGGGGAGGGTGTAGAGATGTTTTCTGACATAGGGGCCATGTGACTACAAAGTTGTTGACATCAGCGTAAACCCCTGGCCAATAAAACCTGTTGATATTCTGCCCATGTGTCTTTGCTGTTCCTAAGTGTCCCAAAGTCAAATTGGCACGAGCTATCTCCAGGACAACCCTCCTATGGCTCACAGGAATGATAATCTGGGTCCTATTTACCGCTTCTGGTGTGAGATAACCCCATAGAGACTGCCTTGTTTCAGAAAATAAAATGACCCATCTTTAGACTTTCCTTCCTCTTCGGGGATTACCTTTAAAAAGGCTTCTGACAGAATAGAGTCATTTTGCTGAGCGAAAGCTAGTTTGGGAATTATTTCAGTTTCTTCAACAGTGGTTCTCGGGGTTACTGGGGTCACAATAGATTGAGGTTCTTCATCAGCCTCTCCAAAACCCTTAGTACCTCTTTCTGTGAGCTCTCATTTCTGGACCTCTACAGGTATGGGAAAGAGGACCCCTTCTAGGATTCCCTGGGTGATTTTATTTTTATATGGTATGTTTGTTTCCCATTGTTCTAAATTCATATTTTTATGTCACATCTGTAGTCTGGGTCCATTACTGCAGCCATCTCCAAGTTAGGCTGGACTTGGACACTAGGCGGATGTAAGTGCCCTTGGGTGGTGACAGAATTAGTCCAGTGGGGATCAACTGGTGTTCTCCTGCCTCTGCATAGATATCTCAACTACTGTGTAGGTCGAAAATAAAATGTTACTCACCATACTGACTAAAATACAACTAGTCCATAGTCCGGGGAAAGGAAGTAACTTTTGAGCCCTGGGGAGGAACAAACTATACGAGTTATGCAGGGTCTTTGAGGGGTGAGATTGATTGCCATCTTGGATGTACTGCCCACCCAATTAAGTGTAACCAGGATGACTCATGTTCAATGTTGTAACCTTTATGCAATGGACTAAGTGATGTCAATTGTTGTCTTTTTGCTCCACCAGTTTAATTAAAAAAAGAAATTAAAAAAAAAAAAGAAAAATGCAGGTGATGTGGGACTGCATGCAGGGATGCACCCAGCATATTGCATGTTCATGGGCCATGCCACTACCGCCATGGTGATATTGGGCCAAAGTGAGTGTGACCACACTGATCCGACGTTGGCCTCAGCAGAGTCACTGAACCAGGCCATTTAGTTGACTGCAACGCATCCGTGCCCAATGGTCTGAGCAAACTGGTGAAATTTACTGAGAACCAGTGGAATGACTGGGATCGTCGGGAAAGCACAAAGGAGATCAAAGGTCCATTCGACCATCAGCGCGTCCCACAGAGCTCCCGGATGAGGAAATTCCCTGGAGCAGAGCAACTCGCTCTTCCCGTTGACACTGGAAGGGAAGAGGCCCACTTGAGGAGTCCCCCGAAAGTCTTCCAGAACTTCCTGGCAGAGCTCCCACTCGTGGGAGGCTGAAGTCTGTCTGCTGAAGGCACAGGCTGTAACATTCTCTCTGCTGGCAAGATGAATCGCCGTCAGAGAGACACTGTTCTCCAGAGCCCAGAACCATAGTCGCATTGCTTAACTACAAAGAGGCAAGGACACAGCCTTGTTTGTTTGAGGTAGTGCATAGTCACAGTGTTGTCTGTCAGGATCAGCAGTCTCTTGTGTTCCAGAAGGGAGGAAAGCGACCAGGGTCAGCCTGACCGCCCTCAGCTCCAGCAAGTTCATGTGTTCCCGAGACACTGTGGGAGACCACAGTTTGCTCACTGTTGGGTCCGACAGGTGAGCGCTGCAACCAGTCAGAGATGCGCCTGTGACCACCATCACATGGGGGCAAGGTTGGCGAAACAATGCGTCTCTCAGCAAGAGGTCTTGCAAGGCCCACCACGCAAGATCCTGAGCCACTTGGTCCGATACCTGGGAAAGGTCTGACATGTGCCCCTGAAACTGCGACCACTGAAAACTGAGAAGCCACTGAAGCGATTCCATGCACCGCCTCACCTCTGGGACCACTAGGATGCAGGCCCAGAAGGCGCAGAAAAGCCAAGGCCAGACTATTTCCTGGGATTGTAGGGCATTGACCATTCAAAAGTGGTTTACCACCCGATCCTTGGGCAGGAAAGCTCTGCCCAAGGGAGTGTCCAATACCACTCTGATTAATCGGAGGGACTGGGATAGCGAAACCTGAAACTTTTTGAAGTTTACGGAAGCTGTGCAACACACTGCATCTGCAGAGGGTATCAAGTAATAATGTCCCCATACATAATGTGGCCGGGAAAAGCCATTGAGGACATTATATAGGGTGACATTATGTATGGGGACGGGTTGCGGGGTTGTCCCCTGCTCCCCCTGTAACAAAAAAAAAAGATTTGGGGTTTGTGGGGGTATCCCCTCTGCATGTTCAATGTAATAATGTCTCTGCAAAAAAACTGCGACTTTTTTGTCAGGAGACATTTTTGCGGGGACATTATTACATGGAACCCTGCAGACCAGGTGCTCTGACACTAGGTTAGGGGAGCGAGCTTGGTCGAGCCAGTCGTCCAGGTAGGGAAAGACACGACTACACTCCCTCCTGAGGAAAGCTGTACCAGTTCTATTGCACTCTTTGAGAGAAGCTGATGGACCTCCTCCAGGAGGACGGGTTCCCGAGCAAAAGAATTAGTGTGAGGGCAATGGTCTGGAGGATGCTCCAAAAAAAGTAGGCAGCATCCCTGTTGAATGGCCTGCAAGGCCCAAGAATAGGACGTGGTTTTGGACCATTCTGTGCTGAACAGGGAAAGCCTCCCCTCTCAGGGGAATCATAGTAGAAGACCTCAAAGAGAGTCATTGTGGTGCAGAGGGAATGGTGGCCGCAGCCGCTCCCCATCTAGGGGCACTTCAACCTCTAGCACTTGGTAAGCATCTTCCGTGCAGTCTTCCGGGGGGTGCCTGCTATGGATTTGGCAGAACATAGGAGGCTGAGGGACAAAAGCCCCTACATCTTGCCAAAGGGTTCCATGTGATAATATCCTTGCAAAAATGTCGCCATACAAGTATGGCATCTTTTTTTGCTGCAATATTACCACATGGAACCTGTGCGGGACACCCCTGCAACCATCCGCTCCCATTTACCCAATATATTATCCCGGAAATAATGTTGCCTGTTCCGTTTCCCGGCGACAATATGTAAGGCAACATTATTTATGGGGATAATATTACCTGATAACGGGTTGTTGCACAGCTAGTTCCAAGGACTTCAACGTGACCTTTGATGACTGAAATGTCTGCAGGGTGTCATCAGCTTTAGCCCCTAACAGGTTCTGGCTCTCAAAAGCACGTCCAGGAGTTTAGCCTGGTCATCATGTTAGGAAGGCATGGTTATCAGAAGTACAACAAACACAAGGAGTACAATCCAAGGGTGGTTATTGAACAGTATATGGGTGAGAAAAACCCCTAATCTAAACCTAAATCTAAGATGGGAGCAAGCTACGACCATCAAAGTAATGAAAACGCTTTCCTAGTGGTGTCCTGTCAAAACAAAATGGCCTATACTAATAAACTTAATGCCAAATCCTCACTCTATATAACAAAAGAGTGTGGGACAATGATATGTATAACAAAATAGTGTAGTGCAAACTGAAATGTCCAAGAGGGTTTCCGTAGTTCCGGACTGCTGAATTAGTGCACTCCCTTCCCCACAGTACATCACGGGACAAGACGGAATAGTGGCATGACTGTGAGCACCACTTGAGTCTATAGGCATCAGGAAGCAGTTTCTTCAGAAAAGGCAGGATCCTTCGAATCAATTTCTTTTGCTTGGCATCACAAGACTTTTCCTATGCTCTAACCATGCAGGATTCCCCTCTTCCCCGGCTTTCTCGTGATAACCCTCCGTTGGGTTCACCTTTGTCTTTACACCACTGTTCAGTCACTTTACAAAAACATGTGATTCACTTTCCCTTGCTTTCACTTGGCATCCCTTTGTCGCGGTCAGTGTAGCCTTCAAATCACAGTTCAGTTAACTTTATAAGTTCTAATAGCTTATAATACTCAGTAGCTCTTAATGTCTTTTTAAACAAATATTTGGTGCACATTCACCGATTCACTCAGGCCCCTCTCCACTGGCTCAGACCTTCCTATGTAGGCAGTTCTGGCTTCCCTCGATCGGGCGCTGTCAGCGTTAGTACACCTGACACTAGACAAAGGACTCCTACTTCCTTTTTGATAATGGGTAGGTTTTGGAAGCCTCGCTGGACCAAATGTAATGGTCCACGGTGAACTTTTACCATTTAACAATGCCGGTCATTGTTTCCCGTTCTTTTCCAAAATGTTGTGGGAACTGGATATTGACTTATTATTTAAAGCGAAGCACATCCTGAAATGCGCGTCTTTCAATCGCATAATACTACCTGCATTTGGAAGCTTATTTCTGCTGCAGTTGCCCCAGAACTTTTTCTATGAAACGGAAGACTACGGCCACCGAAAGGAGATTACCCAAGGTTCCATGGATGGTTAAGCAACACTACTAATTATTAGATTAGAGTTTAAGTATTTATGTTTACTACGCCATTTCACCTATGGGCTTTTGACTTCTTAAAATTCCAGTAACTGTGAGTGCAACTAATCCCGTTGACACCGGTCCCCATACATTGATCAAGACGGTAGCACAAACCCTGAGGCTAAATGGTTGTGTAGCCCCCCCACCCCCAATTACAGCAGATTGACAATCCATAACAGGTACGCTCCAGATACTTTCCTGCCACATAATAATAACCTTGTTACCATCACCCCCATAACTGCAGCTCAAGTAAGAACTGCTTGCCGGAATCCCTCCTGCACTCCGGATTTTTGGATTACAATCATACCAGGGCGAGGAGTCAATGGGAGTTTAGAGATTCTCTCAGAGTTCTCATCCTTTCTTTGACCCAGTGTATATACTTCATGGTTCCCAAAGACAAGGTCGTTATACATCTGAAAGGCTGAAGTCTTCAAACTGCTAGCATCACACTTGTTATTTTGCAATCTTTCACTTCAAAGTACGTCTTGCTAGTTCACTCTGTTAAATTGTAGCAAGTGCATTTATTTTCAACAATCGGGCTTCTTTTTCTCATGGCTGCTGTCCTATGCGGAACCCACAATACTGCATACAGTTCAAATGTATCTCTCTCTCTCTCTCTCTCTCTCTCCTAGCATCATAGGGCTAATAATTCCTTAGGTTAGTTTTAAACTTTGTTTCACCTTTTGTCAAAGACTTTCGACTGTACGAGGGGGGGGTTTGTTTGCTTGACTTTACCCTCCTATGACCACTTTGACCATTTGCCTCCTCTCTCGGTTACACTCTCAAGTGCTTCATATTTCTTTCGCGGCTTCTCTGCCACGTACAATATCGGCATTCTTCATTCTTGCTACAATGTGCTTTTGCTCACGGTTTCTCGTCAACCCAACGAGCACGTCAAACGTTAATGTCCTTTTCATTTATCAACACAAGACGGTCTCCGATTTCATTCACCGGCAGCAGTTGATACGGTATATCGAGACATTCAGACTAGTGAAGGCTTTTGGCCCAGTGCTGCATACCTCCTTTGAAGTCCTCACATCGAACATGAAGGAGGTACTGCTGTGACCTTCTGCAGTAGCAGGGAGTTGTCCCTCTGGGATTCTGCAGTGACCTTCACCCGCAGCTTGTATGACCACAGCCTTTCATTCGCCTCCTGGTCCCGTCTGCTCTGCTTTCATGGTCGCGTTGCCTTCCCGGGATTTCCTGCCCTTCCGTTCTGCTAGTCTTGCTTGCTTTGGTTGCCCTTCTCGCCTTGCTCTCCTGGTGCTCACATGCTCAGCCTTTTATCCCAGTGGGGAAAGGTAACAGGATTCAGGTATGCGTTGTTAAGGCTAAATGCCGGACTCTGCCTGACCCTGATGTTGGGACATGCCAAACAGACTGGCTGTGTGTGAGTCTGTCTTTCCCTGAAGCACTTTGGCCATGCAGCAGAGAGTGTGTAGGAAAGTGGGGGTTCGGGGGTGGGTAAAGTTCCTAGATGGAACCTGGAACATGGAGGTTTTATAGGGAAATGGAAAAGGGGATAGTGCGTCTCTCCTCCGGGTGCCCCTCTTCCACTCCCCAGGGACCTCTCATCCAGGGGATCCTCCCGCAAAGGTCCACCCCCAGGAACTGGATCCAAAGGCGATGGCCATGTCCTGGCCACCTGGATGACAGTTCCCAGGGACTGAGCAGTGAGACACCCTTTGGTTTTTCAACTCCCTCTGGGATGTGTTCAGCAGCATTCGTCACTGAACAGCAGAGACCCAAACAGAACTTCGCCAAGGTACAAGAAGCGTTAATCACATGAATGGTGAGACTTCCTGATGCAAAAACCTTTCTCCAGGCATCCAGCCTTTTACTCTCCCTGTGAAGTGGAAAAGAAGGAACAGTGGATGATTTCAGGTTCGCAGTCGCAGCCTGCACCACAAAGCTCTCCCCATAAAGCTCCACTAAGCTCTCAGGACAGACAGTGAACAAGAAATCCGGATCAGAGGGGGCAGGATGATGCTTTTTAGCCAGCTCCCCATCAACAGAAGCTGCAATGGTGGGGCTCTCCAACACCTCTAGTACAGACTCCACTGCTGCCACATTAAGGTTAGCAATGTTTTCCCTCTGGGGCCTTTATTCAGGATATGCATCAATTCGAATTGCATCTTGGGCCTGGATGGAGCAGAAATCCCTGGTGTCTCAGCCACCTTAACCATCAGCCTCTGAAAAGACGCCCGAGGGCTACCTGAGGTGGGTGATGGAAGAATGTCCATCTCAGGATAGGTATCTAGAACACTCGCCTCCTGGAGCTCCGAGGCCAGTCCATAGACGTCCTCTGCTTCCCTCATAGAACTCCTCTGGGAAGTCACTTTCATCTCCGGGGACCAAAGTTTTCTACCGAAAGGGCCCCTAGTCTCCCTCTTCATCGTAGATGTCAAACATCTTGCATATGAATGGTTTAAAGGGAGAGGAGCATATTCCAGAAGGGGACCCAGCAGAGCCGACGATGCCAAAGACAGAACTAGTGCCGAGATCTGGACACCCGAAGGCAGAGTCTAGCAGCATGGGAGAGCTTTGTCCCTCTTAGGGTCCAGGCCTGAGCCCGTAGGCGTGTGGGAGTGATCCCCAATGTGTATCCTGCCGGTCCCATAAGAACCAGTGGGACAGCGCTGAGGCTAACAGCACCATGGTCGGAGCCAACGGTGCCAAGGCCGAAGCTGCCGGCGCCTTGGTGAAGTTGTCTAGCATCCTGAGGCAAAACTGCTCCCATTTCTATGGGGTGGAGGATTGGTTTGGAAAAGGTACTTGAGCCACCTCCTCTGGAGCAGTGGCTCTTTGAAGAGGAGGAAAAATGCCAGTGTGGGGATCCGCTCGGAGAGTGGGATCACTTGCAATCCTGCTTCTTCTATTTATCCTATTCCTTGCGAAGAGACAACCCCTCCTCCGATCGGTGTTCTGCACCGCACATTCTCAAATGAGACCTCATGACTTTGCCCTTCATCTTGTGAATGTAGGTGAACATCCTTGCTGCCCGCTCCCAGGGGGCCTTGGGGTGCCTGGACTGACACGACCGCAATCCTGGGTGTCGTGCTCTTCGCCCAAGCAGTCGAAGCAAAACGGGTGCTGACCCAATATAGACATCTGTCTGTTGCAGTCCACGCACACCTTGAAGATCGAGGCCTTTGCTGGGTTAGGCATGGCGTAGATAAAAATTCAAAACTTGATAGGCATGTTCCCAAAGAGAACAGAGTGCATGGAAAAAGGGAACTGAGGTCACAGGGCGCAGGACCTCTATATATACTCCCCTGGCAGCAGACATGTTTCTGGGCTGTGGATAGGATTGTCATAGCTGAGGAATCTGTGGGAGGCAGGAATCCATTATAACAGGGAAAAGACAGTTATAAAATGAACAATGCAACCACAACACACAAAACCACCACCACAAAATGAAAACATTTTTCAGATGTACAAAGGTAAGAACAAAGAACATTGCAAGCACACACAGGAATCACAGTAGAAAGGCACAAAGGAACAACAGATCATAATTATTTTTTATGTATTGGACATTTGTAAGGCGCATGTAGAACAAATGATGTTTCAAGGCGCCATAAAACAAAGGGGGGGGGGGGAGGGGGCATAGGAGAAAGAACAATAACGGTCCTACTAGGCCTTGTGACATATAGATAGTGCAAGTGCAGCAACAAGAAGGGAGAGGGAGGAGGGGGGAGAGCCAGTCTGCGCAAATGCAAAGTGCTAGGATAGGGAGAGTAGTGCAAGGTCAAGAGGAGAGAGTGCAAGTGAAAGGTGGGAGATGGAAGAGGGGGTGGGGAACAGGGGCTAGGCAAGTGCTAGGGCAAGTGCCAGGGAATTGCATGTGGTGCAGGGTCCACATGCTAATTGTGAGGAGGGGGGTGGCCTGGAAGGGGAGGGGGGCTAGTGCCCTGTAGACCTCCGAGAGAACCAGGCAGCCAATCACTGTGGCAGATGGGTGTGTTAGCAGGGGAGGGGGGAGAGGGAAGGAAGAAGAGAAAAGGAGGGTCTTGAGGAGCCTCCGGAATTTAAGGAGATCCCGCTCAAGCATGAGAGGGGCAGGGAGACCATTCCACAGGGAGCATCCTGCAGAGGAGAGGGATCTATTTCCCCCCCCAAACTCTGTGCTTAGAGAAACGCCTGATCTGTAGAGAGTTGGATCTAGAAGACAGAAGGTCTCTAGCAGGGAGGTATTTAGGAAGTGAAAGTTGGATATAGCGGGGTCGCAGGCACCAGAAAGCCTTGTGGATGAGGCAGAGAGTCTTGAATTTGATCCTAGTAGCAACCGGGAGCCAGTGGAGATATTTTAGGGCTGCAGAAATGCAATCCCTGGGCTTGAGGCCAAGGATAAGTCTTTCTGGATTAGATGAAGGGGGCGAAGGGAGGAAAAAGGAAGATTGAGAAAAAAGTTGCTGCTGTAGTCCAGTCTGTAGAGCACCAGAGCTCTGGAGACATCGAGTTCCTGGGGAAAGGTAAGGAGAGAGAGAATGTCTCTGAGGAGGTGCAGCTGATAGTGGGTCTTCTTGGCAACGTCTGCAATGTGAGGAGAGGAGGAGGGAGAGGAGTGAAAGATGATGCCATGGTTTTAAGCCTCACAAGAGGGAGAGGGCAGGAGGCCCATAGAGGTCGGCCAGAGGGTAAGAGGGAGCAGGGGTCCCAATGAGAAAGATCTCAGTCTTACTGGCATTAAGGCAGAGATCATTGGCAGCTCACCATGCTTGAATGACAGTCAGGGATGAGAGAGGAGGAAGAGGAGACAGCAGAGGGAAGCTTTAAGGAGTCATCTACATCTACATAACATAACACTGGAAGTGAGGAGAGAAGGAGGAGATCAGGTGGGCCAGAGGAGCGACATAGATGTTGAAGAGCCACGGCGAGAGTATAGAACCTTGAGGGATGCTGCAGGTGGAGAGTGTGATAGGGGAGAGAAAAGGGCCCAGTTGAACCTGGGACGGACTGTCAGAGAGGAATGAGGTCAACCAGTCAAGTGCCAGGCCTGTGACGCCAAAGGTGTCACAGATCCGATTAGTCAGGTTGTCATGATTGACCGTGTGAAAGGCAGAAGAATAAGAATGGAAGGAGAGTTGGAATCAAGATTTGAGAGCAAGTCATCATGCTCTCAACATGGGTGTTCAGTAGAGCAGTTTCCGTACTTGTGGTCTGGATGCATACGATCTGCAGGGAAGGAAGGCAACAAGGGAAATGACAGAACAGGAACCTATACACATTATTGTTAGGTAGGTTTTTCCATTACCCTCTGGTGAGGGGTGTAAAGAGAACTATTCCTTAGTGGGAGCACAGGGAGTCCAAGTTAGACCAAAACATAGCAGTCAGGATTCACTTTTAGGAGACAATGGGCTAGTACGAAAGTACAATTAGTCCGATAAACCTATGCAATAAAATACACCAAATATAATATACTGTAAACATGTATCTATAATTTGATAAAGTATTGCAATGCAGTTAAAAATAAATCTGTCAAATAAGTACTTTAACTTTAAAATACACAGACATGGCATTATAGGAAACCCGCCTAAAGGGTTAACGAAATTGTCACTAAAATAATTCAAACAGTACTGGGCCTGAATAGGTCGCAGTTTACCCCTAAAAATGGAAACAATGCAACCGCAAGTGATTACAATAATACAATTCCTTCCGATGGTACAGAACTGCAGTAGTTTGCTATATTAAATTCTATAATAGAAATCCCTTGTACCATCTAAAATTACAGTCTCTGTTCTAAAACCCACATGGGGACGAGGGAAAAAATGTCTCAATTATCGTAAATCGTAAATAGATTGGTAAGTCACTTAAAATGAGTGTAAAGAGATTGAAAAGGTTCTCAAATAGGAATCTATGAGAAATCATATAGGTCTACTGTGGTTATATGGGGAAATCAGGCACATTCTCCCTTTACTACACATAAGCAGCAGGATAGCCAACCAGACAGGGAGGGGACCTAAGGAACACCCTAAGAAGAGTTCCGGCCAACATTTGAGGACCAGCAGGCCTGGAACAGCTGGTTGCAGAGGGAGCACACATCTCACTCCAGACAATGAAGAGCAACAGTAGAGCGGGGGGCATTCCAACCCCACCTCTCCCCTGAACCCATGGTACCTCAGCAAAGTTAATCAACTACTGGATGAGGACCTCAGTACAGAACCCCATGTGCTGCTCGCTTTGTATTTGGCCCTGGAACTGCGTGCACAGGTGACCTTGGGTAAGGGGGTCTAGGTCCCGCCAGCAGTAGGTGAATGTCTCTGACTAACTACTCAAACCCACAACTCAGCAAGGATTAAAACAAAGAAGGCCCAATAAAGAAGACACCTGGTGGAATGACCCGTAAAGCACAAGCCTCTGCAGCAATGAAGACAGTGACCTGGGAACGGAAGAACCCAGCTAGGGTCAACAGTCTGCCCAGGAGGGTACAGCCATTCAAGCAGGGACACAGTTCCACGATGAAGGTAACAGCTGAAGGTGATCCATGACTTTCCACAACATTCAGGCGAAGCAACAGCGTTAACATTTAATTTACAAGCCATGAAGAGCATGTGCATATGCCATGAAGAGCAAGTGCATAAGGCAGATTCACTGCCTTATGCACTTGGTTCAGAAGGACGTTACCAGGTGCTCAGCAACTGGGGCGAAGAGGAAGCGAGCAAGCAGTCAGTTCAACTAGCTAGAACGATGACAAGAATGATGGGGAAGAGCCCTGCATGGGTGCTACGAGCAGGAAAGGTGCATATGGGTTACTAAGGGCAGTGCCACAGAAAAGGAAATGGCGAGACAAGGGGAGCCAATAAAGAAGAATGCAAGCAAAAGGTGTAGGGCACCCAGAAAGCTAAGGAACCATAACACCAAAAATAAAATGCTGCTCTAACCACTATGTAAACTATCCAAGTCAGCAAATACGTAGACTATGTTTTAACCCTCTTGGAAGTGAATGCTGGGTAGTATATGTTGTTCGATGTACCCTACTCTTAAAGTTGTACAATTATGCTGGTGATCGTTAACATTGTACTTTGATCTCTCTGCACATTAAAAAAAATGAATAAACAAATGTTTTAAAAAAACTGAACTCCTTGTACTGATCTTGGAAAGATAATAGGCCTAGATACAACTGCATGTGGGGGGAACACACGCCCTGCTTTTCACAAACCCCTTTGTTTTGGGTGCCCGACCAACTCGGCTCATTCCTAGCTTTTATTTGTAGGTGAAATTTAAGCAACCAACACAATGCCACCCTGAAGAGTATCTCATGCAAGCCCCAACACTCCAAGCTGATGCAGGACCTACCTCATATACTCCAAGCGGTAAACTGAGAGAAGGTAGGTGGACATTGCAAAATCCAACTTATTAATGAGCGCAGAGACCTCTGGAGGCGGATCCAGCAAGTTAATGATGGTGCTGCGTAATTCATTCAATTCAGCCTGCATGGAGGAAACGGCAACATTAGCATATATAGGCTCAATATGGCCCCTGCATAAATATACACAGAAGTGCCTCATTCTTCTTATTCAAAGTTTCCTTTTCATGTACATACTTAAGGAAGTCCAGGGGGAGTAAATGTTGCATAGCCGGGAAATGTGCTGCGTACCTGTGTTCTCCATTGCCAGGAATAAATTAAAGCGGGAACTAGGTTTCAGCTTTTTACTTGCCATTATTAACTTTCCAGAATTGATACAAGCAAATATATACACGATAATGATCACACCCACTTTAAGAATTCACAGTCCAATTGAGGCAGGACATAGTAACGGGAGCGTTTCTAATTCGCCTTACAATCCAGCGATGTGGACACATGGGCTAAGGTTGGTGGCAGGAGTAGGAAGAAATACAAAGAAGCCACGAGTGTGTTCTTACCGATGTGACAGTGTCGTTTTTCATAGCCGAGTTGTACTGAAGCACTGAGCGAAGAGGTTCCTTGCTTGGAAACGTAAGAAGTGGGGATTTGGTTGCAATCTCACAGACCCCTTCGTACCACTCCTCTGGCCAAAGTCCTGTGAGAAGAGATGGAATAAGATCAATTATAAGAATAAAAAATTGGTATTGGCTCTCCTGCTCGACTACCAGTGGTAGACAGGCCAGACTAGTTGACAAGTAAATCTGGTAGACATTTTAGCCTGCTCGACCAGTATATGGTGATCAGGTTCCCAAAGATTCAAGGGCAGGGGAAGTGAGATGCACAGCTTAAATATGGAGCGAAAGAAAGAGCTAAAGAGCAAAAGAAAGAACAAGATAGCAAAAGAAAGAACAAGAGAGCAAAAGAAAGAGCAAAAGAAAAAGAAAATGCAAAAGAAAGAGCGAAAGCAAGAAAGAAGGAGAAAGAAAGAAACAAGAATCAAAACGAGCCTTAAATACATGTTGACATACTATGAACAATGTAACACGTTGGCAATCAATGCATCACAACTACCACTAGGTGGTCATCTGTCACCAAGTTACATTTAATTGACTATATATTGTGCAATATAAAACGGGGATCACTTGCGCTCTACTAGTATTAATCTACAGCCCGTGTAACCTAATCTACCCAATTATTAATGATCTGATGAGAGCAACGGTGGACATTGCAGTGACTTGAATGGTAACTGTAGATTGGAAGAATCTGTGTATTACAGGGTTACTTTCCTAAATCTAGGCAAGGAAAAAGTTACTTACCTTTAACTCTTGTTCTCCAGCATGGGTCTTGCATGGATTCACATGCTCATGAATATTCCCCTTCGTCAGGCTAAAAACGGTTTGTCTCCTCTATAACCTATCAGTGTCACTTTGGGTCATACTGCCCCAGTCAATGACACTCATCCTTCTAAGCTCCACCCCTGGTGGCCATCTTCAGATTTGGCCGCGCACGTGAAGTGGCAGTATGAACCAAGAAGAGCCAGACAGGGGAAGGAGGGAGGGAGGGTTCACATGGAAATCCATGCAAGACCTATGCTGGAGAACAAGAGTAACAGGTAAATAACGTGTTCCTTCTCCAGCATGGGGTGTGGCATGGATTCATATGCTCATGAATAACGCTTACACAGCAGTACATATACACAACCACAGGAGGCAAGGCTCACAGAAGCAATACACTTACCCCTGGAACAGACTCTCAAACAAACAGGTTGCACAGCACTGCTTGGTCGACTCGGGACTCCTCCCTGGAAAGGTAGGATTTCGTGAAGGTGTGGGTGTACCTTCATGTAGCTGCCCTGCAGATGTCGAGCAGGAGAACACCAGAGAAAAATGCTGCAGGCGCTGCGATGGCTCTGGTAGAATGGGCTCTCAACCGTCCTTGAAGTGATCTGTTGGCCAAACAATGGCAATGCATGATACAGCCAGAGAGCCACCTGGAGACAGGGCCTTCACATGTTCCACATCTCTAAAATTGAACAAAAGCTGAGAAGTATTTTGAATGTCCTTTGTGCATGCATCATAAAACTTCGGGGCACACACTAAGTCCAGTGAATGCAACACCCTCAGCAAGCGAAGATGGATACACAAAGAAAACTGGTAGCACCAAAGGCTCGTTTAGATGAAAGTCTGACAGTACCTTTGGCATAAAGGAGGGATAAGTCTGCAAAACCACCTTAGCTGAGTGGAACGAAAAATCTAGGGGTTTACAAGAGAGCCTGTATTTCCACGACCTGCCTGGTCAAGGTGATAGCCACTAGGAAGGTGGTCTTCCATGACAGAAACTTCAAAGGGGCTTGATGCATTGGTTCAAACGGAGGGCCCATTAGTCTGTACAGTACCCTGTTAGCTCCCACGGCCGTGCAGGAATCTTCACTGGAGGGAATGTTCTGAAGAGGCCCGTGAGGAACTCATTAACGAGCCTGCACGACCTCAGGTCTGCTGTCTAGGTGTACTGGGATATGGCAGACAGGTGTACCCTGATAGATGCATGGGCATGGCCCGCCTTGGCCAGCAAATGCAGGTATGGAAGAAGCTGTGTCACTGTCACAAGCAGCAGAGATATGTTACATGTTCGGCACAACACTGAACTGCTTCCATTTGTGTTTGTAAAAAGTAAGCATAGAGGGGGCCCTGGCCTTTGCTAGAATCTTCATGCATTCGAAAAGCAGCATGTAGTGTCCAAATTCTAGGGCTGCAGGAGCCAGGCTGTGAGACTCAAACGCTGGGTCGTGGTGCAGGATTGACTCTCCTCCTCTGAAGAGGAAGTCCGGAAGTGGAGGCACAGACTGGAGAGGAAGTCCAGAAATGGAGGCACAGAGTACCAGATCTGCCTGGGCCATGCCAGTGCAATGAGGATCAATGGCAACGTCTTCAGTGTGATCACTCGTAGCAGCAGTTGAAATTGGTGGGAAAGCATACAAGAAGAGGCTCTCCCAAGTAAACAAGAAGGCAATCCCCCAGACTCTTTGGCTGAGGATACCTAGTAGACACCTTGCGTTGGTGGCTGTAACAAAGTGGTCAATTTGAGGGAGACACAACTCATTGAAGAGATGAGACACTTGCGCTTGCTGAAGCTCCCATTCGTTGCTACACAACGAATGCAGCTCCCTGCTGAGAGAGTCCACAATGGTGTTCTGGAAGCCTGCCAGGTGAAATGGGAATAGGAACATGTGTTGAGCAATGGCTCTATGCTACAGATTCTGTGCCTCCAGGGAGAGAACAGGCGGGGCAGCGCGTCTGCCCCATTAACTGATGTATAACATGGTGGTGTCCTTGAAGAGCCTCACCACCTTCCACCGAAGCCAAGGAGGAAAAGGCTGAAAAGACTTAAGGCTGCTGCTCGAGAACATTTATGTGCAACTCCTTTTCCTCTGGAAGCCAGAGCCCTCTGTGGGCTCCCCAACACTCTAAGGAGGTGTTGGATGGGACTGTCGCCTAACATGCAGGTATCTGGAAGGGAGTGCCCTGTGGAAGATGTGGGCAGACTGACCACCATTGCAGGGCTTGACGGAATGTTTGATTGAGAGCGATCTTGTCAATCCATGTGCCATAGATTTGCTGCCATCTGGAATCCAGAAATTCTAAAAGGGGTCTTGAAGGAGTCTCATCTGCAGAGTAGGTGGATGCAGGAGGACATCATCCCCAGCAGGGCCTCAATGGACCGGACTGTTGCAACAGACGCTGTCGATAGCCATTGGACCTTCCCCGGAATGGCCTTCACCCATCTCTTCCGAGGAAGTCGCTAAACTCAGGAGTGTTGTGACTGTGGCATTCAGGACAGGAAGAGTGTGTTCCAAGATGACACAACGCAGAACTTCTGATGGTTTATCGAGAATCTTAGCGAAGCCAGGACCTGGAAGGTTCCTGCGGTGTGCTGGACTGCTAGCACATGAGAGTGGGAATGGATGAGCTAATCATCCGTTGCATATTTACTGTCACCAGGGCCAAGCATTTGGTGAATACCCTTGGGGCTGATTTCATGCCGAAGGGCAGGGCCTTGAACTGGTAATGGTGCCCTTGAACACAAAACGCAGGAACCTCCAGTGTTTGCGAAGAATGGGGATATGGAGGTAAACGTCCTCCAAGCTGAGGGTCGCCAAGAAATCACCTTCCTCCAGCTGGTCGAGCACGTGCAGCAAAGTGACCATCCTGAACCTTTGGGATTTGAGGAACTTGTTGAGTCATCACAAGTCTAGAATCAGTCCCAACCCTCCCGACTTTGTTTTTTACCAGAAAGTACCTGGAGTACACTCCGGAGCCGCTGATGGATCGGTTCTATTGCCCCTTTACGTGGCATGACTTGAACCTCCTTTAGCAGCTGTGCCATGTGCAGTTTTTGTCGAGTGACGGGAGGTAATTTGTCCTGGAATTGCAGAGCGTGGCCCTTCTGAAGGACATTGAGCACTCATTTATCTGTGGAGACCTTCTGACACTGATTGACAAATCGCATAAATCGGCCTCCCACTGGGGTGCAGAATTGGGGGCGTGGGGTCCTGTGCCGGTTCAGGCCTGCTTTGGCGTCTGCGTCCTGGATGGGGGGGGGTGACGACACTGGGTGCCACTGGCGTAATCCTAGGAGCGTCCCCTATAAACCTCCTGGGTGGTTGAGCAGGAGGGCTGACTATAGTGGGGTGTGGGGGTTAAACCTTTTGCCGACATGGAGTCTCTCCCTTTAGAGGAGTGAAAGGATGGCCTCCTCTGATGAAGGGTGCCCAGAGAGCGTGCCGTCTCCTTGTCCTTCTTAGTGGCCTGCAGAGTTTTGTTGACTGCCTTTCCAAATCAAGCTGTCGCCATCGAACGGCAGGTCGATTATTTTGGTCTGCACATCTGTGCGAAGGTTGGTGGCCTTGAACCGACCATGGCTGACGGAGGGCTACACCATTGCCCATCTGGTGAAATGCAGAGTCTGCAATGTCGAGGCTGACAGTGATGGCGTGATCAGAAGCCACCTCACCTTCCTGGAACAGGGCTAGAAATTCGGCCTACATATCGTCAGGGAGGAAGTCAAGGATGGGCCTCAACTTATACCATAAATATCTTCATAGGATGGCGTGGACATTGGTGACCTTGTTGAAGATGCCACCATTGTGATGATGCATGTTCCTACTGCATCCAGCTCCTTTCCCTCTTGGTCCTGAGGGACCATAGATGAGGAAGCGGGGTTGGAATATCTCTCTGTAGCAGCGGCAGAGGCCACAGAATCCGGTGAGGGCTGGGACCTGAGGCTCCTAGGGGCCTAGTCTGGAACCCAGCACTTCTTCTCCAACCGGTCTCTTTTCGCAGGAGTGGCATTAGGAGCCTTCATGACAGCCAGGCCATCCACTCATATGTCATCCAACAGGGGAACTGAGACAATGGTCTTCTTAGAGGACGCACATCGTTCAAAAAGGAAACCTTCCGTTTTCTTTTCTTCCAGTACCAGGTTGAATAGCTTGGAAGCTTTATATATGGAGTGGAACGACCTGAGCTCGTCGGACGGAGAGGCCCTGGAAGGCATATAAACATCAGGGGATTCCCCATCCGCGGGAACTTAATCTTCTTACTCATCTGTTTGTGTACCGGTTGTGATGGTATCCATGTCAGCGTCTGTCGAAGATGCATCCTCCACCACAGGGGCAGCGCCATTGGCAATGCCCAAGGGGTAACATGAGCCTTATGAGGCACCATCAGCTGAGCCTGCGAAGGCCTCAGAGGGCTCTTGCCGGAACCGACGGAACAGGGGTGGGAGCAGCAGGTAGTCGGTGCTGGATTTCTGCCATCAGTGTGTGTAAGGTGGTCAAGATGTACAAGGACATATCCCTAGGTGCATGAGTCGCACCTGAGCCCTGGGGGCAGCTAAACGGCTGGGAAGGCTGACAGGTCATCCTGGTCATTGAAATAGTCGATGTGCCAGGTCCCGTGTAAACAGGGTCGACAGGGTCCTCAGGGTTATCTTGGTCCTCGACTCCAAAAATGGAATGCATGGAATCGAAGAAACCCGATCTCGACAGTGGCACAAATGAACCATCGCCGACTGTCAACAGAGAGGGCTTGAGGATAGGTTTAGAAGTTGAAGCTTTTGAGGCCAAAGGTTCTTTCGGCACTGAGGGACGCTCGGGTAAGCGATGGGCATCGGAAGCCTCAGTCTTACTGCGCTCCGGCGACTTATTCCCGACAGGCGTAACACCCGAAGACGCGTTCAACGTCAACAATGTCGACAGAGTGGCTGGCTTGGGGTCGGGAGCACATAGTGCCTCTTTTGCTGCCGAAGCTTGCTGGTCGGGGGCCGTAGCCGCACCTTCAGCCGCTTGCGTCTAAACATTTTTAACATAGAAGTCTTAAAACTCTCCCACTCTTCTCGAGTGGTCAGCTCCACCAAGCACTAACCTCGTTCTGACGACGAGCTGGACTTGCGTCGATGGCAGTGATGCCCCTTCTTCATGCGTGAGGAAGATGACGAAGAATGGCTCCTGGAAGGGGACCGTTTCTTGGCCTTCTTACCATGTCGTGCCTTGTCAGGGGTGGGGCTCCTCAGTCTCGGCCTCCGATGACCGGATGAGTGACTGCCCTGGAGACTTGGTGACAGGTCGGCCTAAAGCCAATTTTCCGGCCCTTTCATGCATGGATTTCGGCTGCATCTTTGCACACGACGCGTAGGCCTCCATGTAGTGACTAGCACCCAGACACCATAGACAGATGTCATGGAGGTCGGTCAGACATTTTGGCCTCACAATCGGAGCATCGCTTGATGCCCGAAACCCTGTGGGACGACATTGCGTCGAGGTTTTGAAGAATAAATCATTCAATAAGAACGTCGAGTAAACTAGAGTCATGTTCCCGATGCAGCGTGCAAGCATGTGGAAAAGCTGAGGCTTGGGGCGTAGTCCCCTGGTATATTTACAACGCCTGACATCCCATCCAGAGCCATCGACCGAGAGCCAGACAAGACGGATCGACAATTGGCGGCCGAGTCGCGGTCCACTATGCCCCCTGTTGACAAGTTTCTGAACAGCAGAGCTGGATGATGGATATCTATCATGATGAGGAATATATGGAAGAAAAGCAATCCATTGAATTACTCTTATCCTCTGGGCAACCCTTCAGACCATTGTTCTTCAACTGCCAAGCCATTAATAAAATGAGACAGACCATACTCCTTACCAGTGAGGAGTAGTTTGGGTTTCTAGGCCCTGCAGGCACGGGACCCACATCTGGGCATACCCATCCCAATCAGGGTGACTATAGCAAAACAAAAGAAGTGATGGCTGGAAGGTTTAGAATTAATCTTAACCTCTGGTCTGGGACCCTGAAAGCAAAACAAACAGACAAGAATAAACCATATGCTTAGGCAGAAGAGTACACCAAGCTGGTATAAACATCACTGCGAGTCTAGGACTTGGCACCCATGTGAAGGTCTAAGAATAAGGTAAACCTCATTCAAGATAGTACGGGGGCTGGGGCCTGTGAGAAACGAGAGGGTGTCTCACCTGCTAGAACCCGGAGATTGATATATATATATATATATATATATATATATATATCTCTCACTCTCTCTTCTCCCCCCCCCCGCGCACAGCGATCGCCTTTGGATCCAGAACGTGGGGGTAGAACAGTGCGGGAGGATCACCCGAGTGAGGAGTCTTCAGGGAGTGGGGGTGAGATAGCCCGTGGCGGGACGTGGTATTCCTCCATTTCCCGTACTGTAAGGAACTCATGGTGGCAACAGTAAAGACAGACACAAGTGATCAAAGGTGTTTATTAAACTGTAGAATGGGTGAGGAAAAACACCTAATCTAAACCTAAGATGGGAGCAAGCTACGACCATCAATTAATAATAGAGCAGTCCTAGTGGCGTCTTGTCAAATACAAAAGGGCCTATACTAAAAAACCTATTGCCAATCCTGTCAGCTAAGTTACAAAATAGTGTGGGATAATGTTCTCAAGAAAGGAAAGAAGTGTTCACCAAATGATATGTCAGTATGGTATAGCTGGGCCTCCCTTCCCCACGTTTTTAGCACGGGACAAGGCAGGACCTTTGAGCACAGCACACTCCTAGTCCTGGCCAGCACAAGATTACAGTTCCTTTCAACGAAGCCAGACCTTCCGGGGCCAAGTCTCTTTCCTGCAAAAGTGTCTTGCCTTACAAGGCCTGCTGTACCAAAAACAATAAACAGACAAAAGTTCCTTTGGCAATCTTTTCATGTTGGGCGACTGTTCTTCGCCCCTTGGATCCCTCTCAGCCAGGCTCTGATACTTCTTGCAACGTTAACCTCCCTCAACTCGGTTCACTACGGCCTTTCCCTCACAATGCAGGATTTACTTCTCTTAGCTTTTCCCTTGGCATCCCTCCGTCAGGTTCACACAGCCATTCTTAACAGAGTTAATTACTTGATCATTTCATCAGAAATGCGGGGTTCTCTTCCCCTAGCTTTTCTTTCCTTTTCCTAAGTTCAGAAACCGGCCCACAGTCCAGCATCACACAGTTTTTCCTCAATGTGTCAAAGACTTTAGAGTGTACGAGGGGTTTTTACTGAACCCTTGTAGGATCACTTTGACACTTCAAACTAGCCTTTCCTAAGGCCTCTGGGCTTTCGTAGTTTCAACAAACACAAAAAAGGGTTTCAGTCAGAGGCCTTCCAATGAGTGTACTCTACGACACCAGACCACTCCGCTTCTGAAACTTTTTCTCAGATTTCTTTAAAAGTCAATTACACAAGTTCTTTGTTCAACAAGGTTGCCGCCTGCAACCTTGGGCACAGCACAGTTTGGTTTTACTATTGGTCTTCTCCGACTCACCGGCTGTGCAGAACTGTTGGAGTTTCTTGTCTCGGGAGACAAGAACGGCAGCAAAGCGGCAAGCACTTCTCCCCGCTTTGGCTATCAGCGGAGGAGGGCCCTGTGTGCCGTGGACAACTGTCACACCACACGCCAGCTGGACTTTCCGGTCGTATGATTTCCCTTTCGCAGGCTTTGCGGGTCTGAGCTAAAAAGGGCAAAGCCAATCCCCTCCTCGTCGACCCTCCAGGTTTCTCTGCCTTTCTCCTCCATTTGAACTGCAGATTCGGAATAGCTGCTTCCTCGTGCGTTCAGCCTTGCTTGAAGTCTGCTTTCGTGCTCTGCCTTTTATCTCTGTGGGGAAGGGAAAGGGCTGTCAGGTGTGCATATTTATTGTCAATTACCTAACTCTGCCTGACCCTTGTGTTGGAACATGTCCGATAAACGACTTGGGTGTTAGTCCATTGTCTGTCACGCTGTAGGAACGTGTTCGTGTTGGAAAAGGGGGGGTAGAACTTGTGAATATCCTACGGGGTAGCATGGGGAAAAGGTGTTATAGGGAAGGGGGTATCGCATCTCACCCGTCGGTGTCCCACTTGAACTCCCTGAGGACCCCTCATCCAGGTGATCCTCCCGGACTGGTCCTCCCCCAGGAACTGGATCCAATGGCGATGGCTGTGTCCTGGCCAACTGGATGACAGATCCCCGGGGACTAGCGGGTGAGACACCTTCAGGTTCCTCACAGTCCCCATGATACCTCCTATTTGATAGGATTTTCTAATATTCCAACTACCTCCACCCCCTTTTTCACACAAACACTGGGCCGAGGAAGAGGGTGACAGAGTAAGACTGCTAACTCTTACACATTGAATTGGACGTGTCCACTAATTGGGTCAGGCAAAGTCAGGCACCTGATCCTAAGTGCATAGATCCAATACCAATTAGCTCTCCTCACACGGATAAAAAAACGGAACATAGAGAAACTCTGAGCAAGGTGGGACACGAGTACGAGCAGAACTTCTTGGGAGAAGACGAACCTACTGTAGAAGAGCAATGGATCGAGGAACGAGAGCCACGGGTTAAGAAACCCAGGAGTTCCCTGAAGGAGGTTGTTGTCTCCAAACGGCTGCAAGAGATATGTGGAGAAGGCTGAAACCCAAACAAGAAGGCTGCATTGTATTTCAAGGATACCAGCAACCCTCCCAGGTGAACGGCGTAGTTGGGGAGGTGAGGCCAAGCCTGTGGTACTAGCCTTGACTCGTAAACTATAAGACAGTAAACACAAAAAAGAAATGCACACAGCCGGCAAGTGACGCGAGGGAACGGTGTGTGCTAAAGAAAGATTGAAGTGTCAACATTATATCACACACTTGAAGGCTGCACACGTGTGGATGAGACGGGAAGAAATACAGACCTGCGAATGAACCTTGAAGTAATGACAGCTGTAAAGTCAGCGATACTGAGTAACGGAGTGGTCCGGCGAAAGTAAGTAGCCCACTGGAAAGTCTCAGTGAAACGTGAAAAGTTTATGGCGATAAAGTGAATGAACTGTAAAAACAAAGTGATTGAAATTGACCCTGAGAAAAAGGAAAAATAAACCGTGAACGCTGAACTTCGATACATACAGAAAAATACCCAGAGCGGAAAGCACTGGGGCAAATAAAGAAGTGTGCTTTGGAAGCTGATAAGTCGAAGTGGTCCTGCGGAGGTCTGTAGAAAAAAAGCCACGCACATTCGAAGTCTTCAACATCAGGAAATGATCCAAGCCCGACAGGGTGAGACAGAAGGTGTAAAAGGTTAGGACAAGGGAACCCCTAAAGGAGATGAAGTAAGCTTGGCAAAGGGAACCCTTGCAAGTGTTTTACTTTTGACCGGTTTGTTTTGGAAAGGTCCGAGACGATTGAGGGAGACTGATGTGAACTTGTGCTGTGAAAGATGTGAGCCCGACGGAGGGAGACCTACGTGAACTTTTTGCTGAACTGTGTTTGGGAAATTGGAAGGCAAGACTCCAACATGGTAGTCCAGGCGGGCCTCGATCCAAGCTGCTTTTGTGTTTAGAGCCTGAGCCAGAGTGTGTCACCTTTCCTACAGGGGCCACCTTCTTCCGTGCTGTCCAACGTGGGGAGGAGAGCTGACTCAGCAACATTTATTCATTATATTTTAACACTTTCTTTTGCATACATATTCTCCTTTTCACACCTTTTGTACAAGATATAGGGCAGGCATTAGGTTTTGTTATTATAGGCCCTTTTGATTTGACAGACACAACTAGGACTGTTTTATTTATTATTTGATGGTCGACACTACTCCAATCTTAGCTATAGGGCAGAGTAAGAGTTTCTCCAACCCCATTGAAACATCAATAAATGTTTTACAAACTGTACCTTTTGCTTCAATGTCATACTTGTGATACCATGCCTCCCTTACAGACCCAAGAAGAGGAAAAGAGAAGTTTAACAGTGACTATCCGTTATAATTTCCTGGGGTGTGTTTGGCAGGTGAACCAGACATAAACCCTCTGAACAAAGAAGAGGTGTTCACAGGAAAGCTAGGAAACCTTTGTTGTGCATCTAAAGTAAAGGAAACTACAGAAGGAGGAGACAAGCTCCTGACTTGCAAAATAGAACGAGAAGAAATCCAGGAGAAAGGAGATAATCCTTAATCATTGGAATTACATTTTGGAAAAGAAACATTTGTTTTATTTGACAACCCGAGACATTGGGAATTTTCTGTTGGCAAGAACTGTCTTCACCACTTTAGTTCTGAATATATCATCCTTGCACATTAGATTAAAGTTACTAGTGTTAGGGTAAGAAGCAGGTGTTTTTGCACATGGCTGTGACTGACTATTTGACATCTTGACATATTTAATAGATTTCTTTGAGGCAGTGAAACCCCTCTTAGCTTTAGGGAAGCAAGGCCATTTTCCAACCCTTTTACTGGTTAAAAGTGTATAACCAAAACGATGTCACCTTTGTGTCCGAGCCTTACTTCTGCACCTTAGCATACTTTGTTTTATATTTTTTTATTTTTTTTTATTTTGGTTGGCTGAAAAATTCAACCTTTCAAAACGTTCTTCATTGCAACATACATTGATCAAATGAATTCTACATAATTTACATCAATTATTCAAAAAATTTCATTAGAAATTTACATACAGATATACATAGAAGGTTTAACCAATTTTAAAATTGTTCTCAATGTTCACAAAAATGATTGACAAATATTAGCAGAACATAGATTAAAAGGAAACGGACAACCTATATCATAAAATTCATAAAATTATCAATTAAACATAAAAGAGGGATCACGAGGCAGGATTGTTTTTATGAACTGCGTTAGAGCAATATGAATAGCAGTTCGATTGCTCGTCATTAATATACTCCATATTTTATATGAAGAGCGATCGCAATTTAATTGTAATAAATTGCGAAAGTAGTGTTCGCGTATGCCAATCAAAGCCGGGCAATCAACTACTATATGAGCTAATGACTCTAGTTGTTTACAGTCTTTGCAAAAACGACAACATTTTTCATTTTTCTAAATTAGACCACGTCTTGCCAAAATTTGATTTGTCGGCTGAAGGTTCAAGCGCAATCTTAACATTTCTGCACGCACATGGTGTGATGGGGACTTTAGAAGGTAATAAGCCATTTGTTTAAACTTCTTGTGTGGATAGAGATTTAAGTCAAAATCCACATAATTTGAACATAGTTCTTGTGTTATAATCCAGTCATGCCAGTACATACTTTTTTTTGCTTGGTCAGGATTACTAAGTAGCAAGTCAATAGAAATGTCAGCATTTGCTAATACTTTCAAAATGTCTTTCACCCACTTTTTGGGAAACACATCATTAGATGAACAGATGTACATTGCAGTTGAGCCCAGCATATTCATGGTATTCATTCCCAGCAGACACTTACGATAAAAGTTACAGAACTTCCAAAGAACTAGTCCAAACAAAGAAATAAGGCCCAATTCATACCTTAACATACACACAGGAGTACACGTGGGTAAACAAAAGACCGCTTTCCAAAATTTCCCTTCAAGTCGGTCCCAGTAAATTCTTGATTGTGGTAGCAAAGTTTCAGCTCCATAAGATAGAATAGGGACAACTTTTTTGATTAAAGAAAGTAACCACATGAGCTGAGGTGAATTTTCCATACTTGTGTAAAATTATTTTTGCTTGTGATATTAAGGTCATGGATTTTGCCTTCAAAGTGTCATCATAAATTAGATTTTTCACAGAGCCAGAAAATGGTAGCCCTAAATATTTATAAAAGGGTACCATTTTTAATGGGGCTTTCTGCAGATACCATTGGAAATTCACCAATTTTGTGTGCCTCTTTTTTTGACATACCACTATCTGCGTTTTGTCCACATTAATGGTCAAGTTGTTATTGCAGGTATAAGTGTCTAGTTTGTTTAGTAATTCTTGTAGTCCTTTGGGAGTTTGGGAGATTAAGACAAGATCATCGGCATAAAGGAGCCATATGATCTTTTGAAGTCCTAATTTTGGTGAATCGGACACTACCTCTTCAAAGGAGACTCCTATATCTAAGATGAATAGATTAAATAATGTGGATGCTAGAATGCACCCCTGTTTTAGGCCTCTCAATGTCTCAATGTTCGCAGATAGCATACCCTAACATACATCATGTCCTGTGCATTTATGATATGTTCAAGAATGCAAAATGACATGCACTATAAACATTAGGACTTCTAGAACATGATTTCAGAGCTCTGTTTCAGCATCTCTTAAGGAACAGGAGTGTGCATGACATATTGATGCTAGTGAGAACACTGGATCCTTTTTTTACATCACTAGTTCAGAGTGGTCATATTCATCAGTTACATTGCAGACATTTTACTTTTCTATCAGGGCCATCTCTTTTACTTGAGACAGTTGGTAAACGTAATAGCATTTAGATGGGTAATAGTAATATGATTGATTTAAAATGTTGTGAAGCTATTGGTACCCACGGGGATGCAGTGACGTTTAGTCCTATGCCCATGATGATTCCTACTAATAAGTGTGAATGTTAAAGTGATTACATTACAATGGCTGAAATGGACACAAAGCCACACGTAACATTCTTGTTAGAAAACTAATCTTTCAAGACAACAAACTGAACCACAAAGTTAAGGGATTTTTTTTAAACTACTTATTCAATTTCCATAATGTTGCTGGCTAGACATGCAAAAACAGTCTCCTGGTTTTTTAGCAATTCAAATCTTTTGTCACATCACGCACAACAAGATGAACGCTGTTGTCAAACAATGACCACAAGCAGATGGGCATATCTGGTTTTGTTGTGCGTCTTGAAAGTACACAAGTAAAACTCACATTTATTGGGCTTACATCACTTTATAAACTGCACAGAATGGATGCGGTCAGTTTTTTAATTGAGTTCTTTATCTATTTAGGTAAAAGTATACAACAGCATAAACTAGTTGAAAGATTGCCCTAGTGCATTCGAGCATGCTAAAGAGAACAACCAGATGAAAATATATTCCTTCTGCAGTTACACATACCCCTGTCCACGGCCCACATGAACACTGTACAGGCCTGTCCTGTCAGGATACCTGAGCTACATCAATGGGAAGGAGTGAAATACTAGCTGTGCTACGATTTGAGTTAAAAAGCGTTGGTAAGGGTGAACAACGACAAAGGCAAAAAAATGCCAACACCTCAAAGTACAAAACACAAATCCACTTGAAGGAAGTAGAAAAAAGTATTTCTTGATTCTCTTCACAAGCTGAGAAAAAATTACTGTCTTCTACTATCAGTGCAGTGCACGAAAGGAAGCAGCAACTTCCTGCTGCATGAAAGTGAATGATGTTCCTCATCTTCTCAATGCTTGCCTATCTGTGTGCTTGTGTATTCATTGTCCGATACACTCTTAGCGTAGGACACTTGGCTGTAAAGTCTGAAACATGCTTTTCCGAAAGAAAGTTTTTTGTTTTCAAATGTAAGCCAAATGGATAACATGTACATCTTTTTAATTTAAATGACTGTATTTAATAAAGTGGGTTTGCTCTCTATTACAAATTGCTCAGAGACCCACAATTATGCCGAGATAGTCCGTGTTGATCAATAGCAATGATGATCCCATGATGATACATTTTTGCACTTTCACAGACATGCCATTATTTTAGTTCTGCGTTAATTAGTGAGACAAAGTCAGCTGTCTCATGTTGGGGATTGACAGTGGGGTAATTGGATGGGCTGGAAACCACCCCAAGTTGGAGGATACTGGGCCCGGGGAGGTACAAGGGGAAGCCCAAGACCAACCCTGTGTCCCTGCTCAACGGCAGGTGACACTCACATGATGTGCAACTCCCAGAAATTAGGCGACCTTTCCACTAGTCCCACTATCAAGGATCCAGGAAAGCCCAGACACACCACACCCATACCCAAAAACATACACCAGCACAAGTAATGACCCATCTCCATCAGACCAAGCTCACATGACCCAGGTACAAATCAGGTCCCATGGGTTGGGTGCAGGCCGATCCAGGGCAGGCCAGCCCTGGGGGACGGGAAATCATATTATAAAAGCCAGCAACCATCCGTCTAAACGTTGTCATATCAGAGCTGGAGGACAGAGCTTGGAGAAGATGGGAGAGAGGATGCTGGAGAACACACTTAGGGAGCTGAAGGACTAGAGAGTAAGGAGAAAGGGACCATGAGTTACCCAGTTATTCTGAGGTACAAGAGATACCTAAAAACTCAAGAGAGGGTACAGGACCTACTCTGAGGGACCAGGGCACCCCAAGATTGGAGGGTGCATGATTCAACCAAGATTTGCCAGTTCCAAGGTCACCCAGAAATCTGCAAGGTGGGAAAGGAAGCATTGATGCTTGTATCATAGGGGCCAGTGAACCCTAGAGAACATTGATGAAACTAGGTTTCACGAGGTGGAGGTTTGGCTAAACCAGGAGGGGTTACAAGCTGTAAGAGAAGAGAATAGAAGAGTGTGCAGAGGGAAGGCTGACTGATTACAGGGTCCCATAGGGCAGAGATTGGAGGCAAGGTGCTGAAGGGAATAGGAGTTTCTGGGGGGCTGGTTAAGATCTCCTGAACTACGAGTAAGAAACAAAAGTGCTATTTCGTTACTATTTATTTTATTGTTTAAAGAGCAGATGTAGCTCGAGACCAGCAGAGTGCTGTACATGATGCAGGTAGCCAGCATTTGGGCTGGCATCTTTGAACAGTAGTGCAATACTGCGAGTTGTGGTCTGTGCAACCATTGGGATTAGCCCTTGGTCAGGTGTTGTTGAAAAAGCTCTGTTGAGAAATTTGCAAAACTGGAGAATTTTGGGGCATTCCAAGCAGATAATGGGATCGAGTTCCAGCAGGTGGGTGCTTGACAACAGAAGGATTGTTTGCGGGTCTTCTCTTTGCTGACAAATTGTGATTTGAGCCGGCTGGTCGATTTGCTGAGCAGCATCTGTCGCCAGACATGTGTTGACTGCTTTTTAGATGATACATGCAGTCTTGAACAGTATCCTGACTTGGAGAGGAAGTTAATGTAGTTCATGTAGGCTGGGGTGATTTTTTCGACCACCCATAATAAGACGAGATGCAGTGTGGCAGGCTATTTAAGGGGAAACGATTTATTTAAGATGCAGCTGGCAGCCCTAACAGGAAGGCATTTCCCACATCGATGTGCAAGACCAAAAGTACCTGCATTACAGTCCGGAAGTGTTGCGGAGGGATGAAGGATTTGATTTTGAGACGGAGGGGGTGGGGGGTATTTAGAGCCAGACCGTTTGTGCTTTCTTGGCCATGTGTTTCTGGAGAGATAGGCTGCTATCAATGGTGAAGCTTAAGGATTTAATGGAATATAAGAGCTGCAGATCAAATCCTTCTGTGCGCATATAATTGAGCTATTGTTGGACAAGTTGTTGTTTAGGGTGTGGGCCAATGAGGACTAATTCGGCAGGCATTCAACATTCATGACTGAACGATGGATAGGTAATCGTGGAGACGACCAGTGTCCTGTAGACGGTGTACTCATTGTGATGAATCCTATCAAGTCATCACTGATTCCCAGCCCTAAGTCTCTTTCCACTCCCATGTGGCCAGGAGAAGGCAGCCGCTACTTGATCCTGACCCTGGCGGTAGTATTATGAGGGAGGATCACATGGGAGGAGATGGCTGTTGGGGAGATGTGTTGACTATCAGGAGAAACGCAGTATTCTTCCCTTCCATGTGAGAAAGACCCTATAATTCCAGAGCTCCAGATGACATTGTCATTATACAAATCCTTCAAGTTGTAAAACCCTAAAACCCTTTCTTGTCAGTCACCCTAGGCAGGATACCATGCATACCTCAAATGTACATAAAACACACTTAACATCTCCTTTTTCTGATTGTTTGAATTTAAACAGAGATTCAAAACAATACAGCCTTAAAATGTCTAAAATTCAAATGGACTTCAATCCCATAAAGCCGTTCGTACCGAGACGAGGAAAATGCAGGAGTTAATGAGGAATGAAGGAAACATCAAGCTAAACGTGAGGACTAGTTATCTTAATAGAAATCGGTTTTGCAGTACATTTAAACTTGATGAATACTTTCCATTCAAGAGAGGAGAAGGAAGCTGCAGAGTGATCAAAGCGGGACAGGCGGCAAAAGCAGATTTGAGGAGGGGAACCACGCTGGGAGAAACAGAAGCTTACGGGCACCCGCTTGGAAGCACACTAAAGCGGAGAGACACGACAGCGGGAAAGGTGCTGTGTATGCTTTAGAGAGATCACTGGGAGGTCGACAGCAGCGGCAATGGTGTTGGAGGCGTGGTGTTACAAAACCGCTTCAGTTTCACTGGTTCATGAATGTGGAACCAAATGAGGGTCTGAGAAGCCGGAGAAGCCTTCCCTGAGATACAGCTTGTTAGGGAGAATTCTCTGTTAAGGCTAATTTCCCAAACCTAGTGACTCCCCCAGCAGGTTTGCTGGATTTTTGGGGTTTATTTTTTTCTCCTGCTAAGAGTGAGACTCTTTTTTTTCTCCCACTCTTAGACATGATTTGAGATATCCTTTGACCTTGTAATGTGTTTAATGGGCTATGGGGTGTTTTACTCCATAGGGCTTCATGTGTTTTTGGTAAGTGTGTTACACAATACCCTCAGTGCAGTAACACAGGGGTGTCATAGTGACCCCCAAACATAGACTCCATACCCTGGGACTGACTACTGTCTCCCAGGGCATATAAAGTCACCATTGACTTTACTAGTCTTAAATTGTGAACAGAACCAATACAAACCATCCTATTGTGGAAGTACTGGTAGGGGTAATTAGATTGCCCCTGGGTCTGTTTTTCGAGGGGGCACTATGCAGTGCCCCCTCGTCGAGTTTCTGGCTGGTGGCAGTGGTTACCACGCAAAATATTCCACCAGAATATTTCCTATGGGATTTTCCCATTCATTTTAAACGCACCCCTTTTTGGTGCAATGTTAAAGATACCGCCGGGTTATTTATTTAATATTTATTCCCCGGTTGGGTCTTTTTTGCCAGGACTCGGTTTTAAAATGGCGTTTGTGTTTGCCTCTGTAACTCCAACCCAAGTCGAGCCCTTTGTTCCACTTTTTGGCGGGCTTCTCCATAGAAGCCTCCAAAAGTGGTGCCACTCTGTCTGGGTCTACAGGATGTGTGGGAGGGGGGTTTAGGCACCCCGGACTGAGTTGCCTCGGCAACTCAAGTCGCACTCTTGTGTGATCGGCTCACCACTTAGCATGTTTGAGTGACAGCTAGGACGGATGAATAGGGGTCTTCTGCATAAAAGCAGGGCTTTGGGGACTGGAACTTCAGAAGTCGCCACAGGATCAAAGAATCCGAAGAGGGAGAAGCTGAGCCGACCTGCAACAACGACACCACCGGTGGAGCCCTGCTGAACCGTCTCACCACTTCCCAACGACAGAGAAGATCTTCATGCCGGAGAGTCTTCTTCCTCTGAGCTAGTGGGGATAACCAGTTCGCCCTCTTTTTCGCCTTCCTGGATCGTCTTGTGGTCGAATCGCCCGTGCCAAGCACCCCGGCGGCCGGATAGCCACGCTTCACCACTACTGCGAATAAAAGGGTAGTACCTTTTAATCGGGAAACTCCGCGGCTGGTTTCTTCCCTGGCAGTGCAACAACCTCCAGCTTTCCTCCATGTCGAGATCTCCTCTTCCCCTGGACGAAGCACCGACTTGCACCCGCTGCCAGGAACAACTGCCCCCGCTGGAGCTTTCTCACCATTTCAGGTACTGAGTCCCGCCTGGTCTCCCTTGCAACAGACTGTTCAAGGTGTCCCGTAAATCATTGACTTTCTATTCTGGGGTGACTTGGGACCTACTAACTAACTTTTCCTGACTTGAGCCAACCCTTTTTGAACTCTTTGCAACGACTCTTTAAAAGTACTATTCAACTGTGTGATCTTGGACACATTCCGCCTTGCTCTCTTCAAGAGTGGGCCTGGCCTATGACTTTCTTGCTCCTCAGTAGAGTCTGCCTTTTCTGACTTGCTCTGGTTCTCCTAAAGTGTTGGTATTGTGTATGTTCCTATTTTTCTGCCTTTTTCCCTCCCTTTTTAATTAACTTATTGGAGTGCCATCTTAGTGGTGTTTTAACTAAGACTTGTTCAATAAGTCATCAGGGATGTATATATATTAATAGTGACTGTGTTTGAACTTGCTTGCCATATTAGTGTTAGTGTATTTTACAAAGTGTGTTTTTAAATAAATAATTATATACTTTTATACCCAAGCTCTGGTCAGTGTTTGCTTGTCCTACTGTATTTTGGTACCTATCTTGTATACTCTATATACTGTCTAACTCTTCTTGAGAGAAGTCTGGCTGCTCAGCCACAGCTACCAGGTAAATCTGGGTGGTACAAACTGCTACCAATTGGGTTTACTGCCAACACCTGTAGTCTTAAGCCTTGTGCAGTGGTCCCTAAGGGAACTGCACAGGTTTCTGCCTAACACAGCTTCACTGCACCAGTGTGCCGTGGCCCAGAGACACCATCAAGCAATGGTGTGTCTGCCAATCAGTGCTGGGGATACCGGGGCATGCAGACAGGCACATGGACAACTAAACAATTCTTTTCAATACCAACCAAATAAATTGAAAAGACAGAACTTTGGCAAAACCTCATGTGAGAGTGATCAATATGGTGAAAGTTGGATTAAATGTTAACCTCTGCAGATAAAAGTTAATGAAAAAGTCGAAAGGCAAGTCTCCTCATATGAGATGGAGAAACTACCTACCGTAATATTCTTTCCATGGATTCCTCTCCCGCAGATTCCTCATCTGATAGATATTCCTTACAGCTCTGCTGCTTCAGACAACCTTCGACATGGGGAATAGTAGACCTTGACTCGGCCGGCGAAATTCGATCTATCTTGCTCGGCACTCTATCGTCAGTTCTGGAAATTGATGTTGAGTGAAGTATATAAACTCTGTCACTATGCCCCGTACCTCAGCTTCCCCCTTTTTTTTTTACAGAGCCACAAGCTGCACAGGAAACGGAGAGTTAACAATGGGCTAAAAAGCCCATGTAAATTAATAACCATACACCTCCAAAGGAGGATAAAAATATGTAAAGACACGACAGATCGTATCGTCAGGAAACAAAATGTTTTTTAAAATTTAAAAACACATGGCAAGAAAACAGAAAACGGTCACCAAGACCATCACTAAGTAATCGCTTGAAATAGAAGATGTGCACCAAGCACTGACTTTCTGAGCGGGGATGGATGGGAGGGGATATGAGGAATCTGCAGAAGAATCCACAGAAAGAACATTACGGTAAGTAATTTCTCCTTCAATGGATTGCTTTTCTCCCGCAGATTCCTCATCTGATAGACTCCCACAGCAGTAAATGAAGGAGGCAGGCAGAAAGTTAAAGCAGAAGGTTTTGCAACACCGCCCTGCGAAAACGCGCAACAGCCATGCAAGCAACATTGAAACTGTAGTGCTAAGTGAAAGTATGGAGGGATGCCCATGTTGCTGCACAACAAATATCCCTAACAGGGACTCCCCTTTGCAATGCGGTTGATGCCGAGACCCCTAGTCGAGTGAGCCCCGATACCTGATGGCAATTCTTTGCCTGCAGACTGGTAGCAAACTGCTAAACAGAAGATAATACAGCAGGACAAAGTTTGTTTAGTTATAGTCAGGTCCTTCCGGGCTAAGGAAAAGGCCACGAAGAGTTAATTAGCTCTTCTGAACTGAGCTGTAATAGCGATATAAAAACATAGGGCCCTTTCAGGGTCCAGGCAGTGAAACCGCTCCTCTTTAGAAGGGTGTGGTGCAGGGTAGAAGACCGGGAGTTCAATTGAGTGTGACAAGTGAAACTCAAACTACTTTAAGAAGAAAACCAGGTCCCATCCTAAGCAAGACTTTCTCCCGGAAGAAACATAGAAAAGGTGGATTGCAGCATAAAACCTACAGTTCACTCACACGCCTAGCAGATGTAATAGCCACTAGAAGGGCTGTTTTCAAAGATAAAAGCCTCAAAGAAGAAGAGTTCATCGCCATGACATAAGTTAACACCAGATTCAGATCCCAATCTGGGACAACAAAGGGAGTTGGCGGAAACTTATTTACAAGGCCCTTCAGGAATTGTGCCATCACCGGGATTGTGAAATAAGAACCTTGATCCAGGGATCTTTTCAACACAGACAAAGCAGCCAAATATCCTTTGCCTGTGGTTACCTGAAGACCTGCTGATGCCAGTGACAGAAGGAACTCCATCAATGTAGTGGTGGGGCAAAAGATGGGGGTCAATCTTGTATTCTCTGCACCACGTCTCAAATCTTCTCCACTGGCACGCATACAATGATCTTGTAGATGGCTTGCATGCTGAAATCAACACCTCCAGAACCTCCCCAGAGAGGTCCCAGTTATCATACGTCATCCTCTCAAGAGCCACGCATTTAGGTTGAGGGACTCCGGGTTCGGTTGGCATACCCGACCTTCCAACTGGGTTAGGAATTCTGGCTGCCGAGGCAACCACAGAGGTGGGCAGATGGCTAGATCCAGAAGATCCGAGTACCATGTCCTCGTCGCTCCGTCCAACGCAATCAGGATTATGGATGCACAGAACCTCTTGAGAATCTTGTCAACCCACGGAATGACATGAATCTTGGGAGAAGGCATAGTGGAGAGGGAAGGTCCAGTCTACCAGAAACACATCCCCTAGCGGACCGTTCATTGGGAATTCCCTTGAGCAAAACTGCTTCCAATTCCTGTTGGAATCCGTGGCACACATTTCTACTGATAGGGTACCCCAGCGAGAGAAGACCTCCTGGCACACTTCCCACACTTGTGCATGACTGTGCTCTGCCTGCTCAGAGCATCTGCCAAACTGTTCTCTGTCCCCGCCAGATGAACTGCCGAGACTGAGATCTGGTTCTCTAACAGCTCGAACCTCAGCTGCATCACCTCTTTGCAGCGAGTGAGAGAGTGCACGCCACCTTGCTTGTTGAGGTAGTGCATTCCTACTGTGTTGTCCGTCATAATCAGGACATTCTTCACCTCCAGAGAGGGAGCGAATGCCCTCAGGGGTAAATTGATGGCTCGCAAATTCCAGCCTGTTGATGTGCCATCTGTGACCAGTTGGGCCTGGGGCCATGGAGACCAGAAGGGTTCCCCCGCAATGAGTTTCCTGGATGGAGAACTGGATGGGCTCCCGGGAGAGTTATACAAAGCCTACATTGACATACTGGTTCCCAGATTACTGTCATTCTTCGAGGAAGCATATGAACTGGGAGAAATGCCGGATAGCTTGCATGAGGCGGTCACAGTACCCATCCTTAAGCCAGAGAACCCTCCACAGAAGTGTGGGTCACACAGACCCCTCTCAATGGTGAACCAATACTGTAAAATAATAACAGCAGTACTAGCAGACAGGCTCAAGAGGGTAACTGGAGAACTGGTCCATGAGGACCAGACTGGGTATGTCACGGGGAGAAGCACCACCTGGAACCCCAGGAGATAACATCACACAATAGACAGCACAGACTCACTGGAGGTAGAATGTGGGGTAGCCTTTGACTCGGTAAGATGGGAATGGTTGCCAACGACCCTGGTGCGCTTTGGGATCTGAGCGAACTTGAGGTGGGTGAAGTTAATTTATATGGCTTCCATGGCACGGGTCAAGACGGGATGATAAATCTGAGGCATGGAGGGCGGGCAGGGGCACCCGGCAAGGCTGCCCACTGTCATCGATGCTATACATACACTTGCGCTAGAGTCACTGGCTGCATTTCTGAGGAAAGAATATGCAGATGCGGGTATCCATATAAATAAGTTCCACATCTGGTCTCTCTGTATGCGGACGACATGCTGCTGTACGTGAACCAGTCAGCAGATAATCTGCCACACCTCAGACGTCATTGACCGCTTTGGCACTTTTTCTGACATAAGAGTGAACAGGGAGAAATTGTTACTCACCACTCCGAAATAGGCCGAAGATGCAGAGAAGTGACCTTGGAGATGATGGTGGTACAAGAATCGATATTCAGCCTTCCATCCCAGCTCCCCTGAGTACAAGACTCAGGCTTCCTCAAAGAGGGGCTCTTTTCCACAATGTACCTCTCTGCTATTTCAGTTGGGACAGACAGAGGTGTCAATTGAATAAAAGAGCGGGGAGAACACACACCGCCAATACCAATGCTGCAAAGGAATACAGAGATATTAGACAGTGTTGAGGTTAATGCAAGTGATTAGAACAGTTGAATTAAATGGGCAACTACCTAGATAGCTATTGGAGTGGAGCTTCCCCGCGGTGGATCTACAAGGAATAACACAAAATGAGTGGAAATGGTCTAATTCAATATTGGTCCCAACTATATATAGAATTGATAACAACTAACCGAAATAAGGATATATTGAGGAAAGGAATCCAGGAAACAGAAGACAACGACAGGAGAAAATAACAAACAGGGATGTTAGTATAGGGAAGTAGCCCCGGATGGCACAAGGGTCGCACTAGTGCCGGCTTGGTGCAGTTTTCAGGAAAGTGTTTATATGCACGATAGGACAATCTCACAGGAAAGTCACTCAATGTCCCAGAATCCAACAGAAGACAAATATCCAAACAAGTCGTGGAGATAAATAGTAGCAGAGATGGGGATAGCCAATTAAGTATGTACCTGAGCACACATGTATCCAGAGTAGCTGTAGAAAAGTTCCAGATAGTTGACAGCAATTTGGTTCCGAGTGCAGAAGCGGCAACCTGGAATGAAGTACCGCAAGAGAGAGAAGGGAGCCGGATCCAGTAACGTTCCGAGTCAAACAACCAGACGAGCACGACAGGAATAAAGGAGGAGACGAGGCAATCCAGTAGTCAGGCAAAGGTCAAAACCAGGAGTTCAGATGAGGAATCATGTAGGAAGACACAAAGAAGTAACAGACGAAACCGCGTGTAGCTTGTAACGCTAATTAGCAGCAACGAGCCCCTTAGAAGACGGTGGTTTTATAGTCGTAAGAGGGGCGTGTCTTGCCGTACGTCTTCCACGTACAAGACGTGTCAGCTGACCCGGAGTCCGTCGAAGTTTGTACAGACGCCATGGTAGCCTGTATCTCGTCCATAGAGGAGCTTGTAAAGAAGTCGTACTCTGCAAGGAGGCCCGCGAGGAAGCCTGAAGTGTAACAGAAATCCTGCCTGCTCCCGCTTGCGGGGCTTGGAGGACGCAGCACAGAGCAGTTGCCGAATCCGGGCCTCAAAAGGGAAACCAACGCTTTAAGATACTTAGGTATCAATGTGTGGCATGAACCAGCGAACTCGCATGTAAATACTACACTGTGGGTGCTGACGGGGATAGGCAGCTCCATGGGATTTTGTAAGAAGCTGCCAATGCTAGTACCAGGCAGAGCAGCCCTACTACAGATGGTTGTCCTCCCCCCAAATTCTGTATTGCTTTGTCTATATACTAATATACCAAGGACCTTCTACCAACAGCTGGACTCAATGGTGAGAGAATCCCTGTGGGGTGGCGGAAGACACAGAGTTGCAATGAGCACATTGCAAAGGGGCTACTCTGATGGTGGGATTAAAGTGCCTGACTTCGAATGCTACTGCTTAGCAGGACAACTACAATTCACGTGACCTGGCTTGGGGTTGAGATCACACAGGAAACCCTATTATTGCAGCCCAGGCTAAGGAAGTCTTGTGGGTGGACAAATCTGCCCTAGCTGAGCCATCTAGACTACTGAAGCATGGTAAAGAAATATGCGACAGGGCTGGGAGGCGCTTGGGAGTGCCTGACCCCTGTTCGTATCAGGCCCCCCTAACTGGAGTCATAGGAGAATAACAGGGGGTGGTGAGACAGTACAGGATGCACTGGGAGAGCAAAGGGGTAGCGATAATAGGACATATACTGAGAGAGGGCAAAGTATTGGTTTTTCAAACCCTGGTCGATGAGTATGACATACATGAAGGCCATTTATTATTATACTTGGGTATGGCCAGGAAGATTCAAGAGCGGTGGGCGGGCTCTGGGGAGATACTGGAGACCAACACGACATTGGACACCATTTACGATGTGGCAGAAGGAGGACCTATGATCTCCAGGCTATACGACTTGTTCCTAAGCAGCAGGGCTAAGCCGCAACTAAGAATGCGGGAACAATGGGAGAAGATGCAGGGAGACCCCTCAAGGACGGAGAATGGAAGAGAGAGTTAATAGACACCAAGAAAGTCTCTAGAAAAGCTAGGTTCAGACTTACCCAATTTTACGTTAGACATCGGGCATACATGACCCCAACAGACTATCCCGTTTGGCTAGGGGACAAAAATCACACTTGCCCTAGATGTGCGCTAGAGGGGGCAGACATTTTAGCATATGTTTTGGACATGCCCAGTGGTTGGGAGGTTCTGGGGGGAAATTATGCAGAGAGCGGAGAGAGGTGGCATTCAAATGCAAGCATGGGCCCCAGAGTTCTGCCTGCTGGGCTGTACTCGATGGGACGGAGGGGTGAAGCACACCTCACTAAAATTTAAGACCTGATCAGTATACTGGCAAAGCGCAGGATAGCGATGGCATGGAAAAAGGCAGAGGGCCTCAATCTGGAGGCCTGGTGGAGGGGCCTGAAGAGATGGTCACTGGCAGAAACAGCGGCGTGGATGGGAACGCTGGATAGGAGGTATGCATGAAGCTAGTGCAGGGGTGACAGCCTAGAACGCAAGGGAAGGGGAGCAACAGGGGAGAGAGAAGTGGAGAGAGAAGTGGAGAGAGCACTAGATTACGAACTCTATGAGCATCCAGTTGCAAAAAACCTATGCCAGGATGGATAAGACCCAGAGAGACGCCAAAGTATATAGGAAGCACTATAGACTACTAGGAAGCCCACAAAATGCAAAGGTGTATTAGAAATGTAATGTTAAAACCCATCTTTGTGTTTGGTTGGTTGCATGTTGTACTACATGAAACAAAATTAAAAGTAAAAATTATTTTTTAAAGAAGACTGTCTCCTCAGCAAGACTACTGCTGACGCCATAGTGAGTGATGTTCAGGCCTGTACGCTGCGACTGCCTGGCCACCTCTTTCCCATCCTCCACCAGCTGTAGGAAGCCCTTGCACATTTCACCCTCAGGGACGTACTGCGCAGCATTCTCCACTGCTGTCCACAGACCAGACGAATATTTAGCGAAGTCACTTACCACATTGGTGGTTTTATGGGCCATACTGCCCGAAGCAAACGCCTTTTTGGCAAGGGCGTCAACCTTCTTTGCTTCCCTGTTGGATGGCAGAGCTGGAAGAAGCTGGTCTGGAGGAGACTGTAGCAGCCTGCATGACAAGCCCTTCCAGGGAAGGGTGTGAGGAGAGGAAGGAAGGGTCTGCTCTAGCCGGCCTGTATTTTCCGGATATAGTAGAACTAACCAGGGGAATTATACAGGGATGCTGCCACAAAGTGGTCGGCAATTGAGGGGTTTAGAGTCATATTGCGCTCAGTTACCGGACCTTCGTCCAAAATATCGGTAAGGGTGTACCCCAGCACTGACGTTGTCAAGGAGTGCTATCCTAAGGTGTCAATGACCCTTTCTACTAGAGCTCTGAACTTGTAGTAGTTATGGGTGTAGGGCTGGCTTTGTTGGAAGTCTAGGTCTGGTGACTTATCCAGACCACTAGCCTCATGGAGACCCTCAGCAAGTTGCAACAACTGGTCATGGTCCTCTAAAAAGATCTATACTAGACGTGCCCAAATAGGCTGGGTTGACATCCCCTTGATCTGCCATGTCAGCTCATCAGCGCCGAAAATACTCTACATGGTGCTGAAAAAGTCAGACCGGGATTTGTCAGCAACTTCGGAACCAAAGATTTCTCTCGGTGCCGATAAGGTTGCTGTCGACATCGACCGGACCTGAGATGTCAAAGCCTCGACAGCTGTGGCAGCACGAGAGGGACCCGACATCGATACCCAAGAAATTTCCTTTGATGTTGAAGAGGTCATTGATGCCGATTGCGTTGGCAGAGGGGCGTGTGAGTGGTCAGCAGTACCGAGCACCGCTGATGCCTTCGATATCTGCTTTGAGGGGGTGGGGGGTTTAACCACGACTTCTGTAGCATGCTTCTTAAACATTTCCAATTTGGAGGTTTTCAATTCCTGCCATTCTTGGTGGGTAGAAGGGCTAGACAACGACTTACCTCGTTCGTTCGATGAATAGCAGATCCGGCGATGGCGCCTCTTCTTTTTCCAGATCGAGGAAGAATGGCTCCTCGAGTGTGACCGCTTCTTCTTCCGCCAATGTTCTTTTTCGGGTTATGCCCCTAAGTTTCGGCCTCCAAAGACCAAACCGTCGACCTTGCCAGAGATTTTGCCGGTGGTCGTCCGAGCGCAAGTTTAGCTGCCTGGTTGTGTAGAGATACTGGCTGTATTTTGAAGAATGACACGCTTCAGTCCCGTGCTGAGGCTCCAGAGACACAATTTGTGTTGGTCGGTGATGGAAATCTTATTGCCATAGTCAGTACACCGCTTGAAGCCCGAAATCCGAGCGAATGACATCTCGCGTTGAATGAATGAAATAACAAGTTTTCTAACGAAACGTCAAATGAGACTCGCTGTGTTCAAAGCAGCGTGTTAGCTCATGGAAAAAAGGAACTGCGGTACAGGGCATAGTGAGAGTTTATATACGACGCCTGAAGTCATGTCCGGTACCGACGATCAAGTGCCGAGCAAGACGGATCAACGATCGACAACCGAGTCGAGGTCTACTACGCCTCCTGTCGAAAGTTTTCTGAAGCAGCAGAGCTGGAAGGAATATCTATCAGATGAGGAATCTGAGGGAGAAAACCAATCCATTGAAAAGTCAATTTAGGGAACATTGGAACAAGCAGTGCCACAAGGAAAAGAGTACTAATGAAGAAAGCCAGTCTCCAGATAATAGATGTCAATATGGGGGAAGTTGGAACAAGCAGTATTTGAAGCTAACTAAGTATAAACAGTGAAGAAGTAAAACTGTGTTATACTTGAAAAGAAAGCGAGCATTGTAGGAAGCCCTTGTAAACACATCAGGCAATCAGTCCTTTTGGGAGAATAAAACCTGACAGGAGAGTACAATAGTGGATATGGAAGACCCAGAAGGGGGGATTTCTGGCAGGGGAGTATACCGGGTAATCCACAGAAAACATATGAAAGGAAAAGACTTGATGAAAAGGTACCTGGCAGGAGTGTACCCCAAAGGATCTAAAGACTTTATTTAAGAAGGAGAGCTGCTCTTGTTAGCCTTTAGGAGACACTTTTTGCTATCCTTACAAAAACCACAATTGCTTTGAAAAGACACTCTGTCATTCTTAAGGAACTGTTGTGTAAAAGAGACACTTCTTATCTCTTGATTAGCCATTGGACGGGTGCCTTTTCTCCTGCCAAGTCTGACCTGGCGGGCGGAATGGCAGCCGCGAGCATAGCATGTTGGATGCACCGGCACCATTCAGAATAACCAGGTTACTCACCGTAGTGACCACCTTACTCCTAGTCCATAGTCCCCTTTCCTCCACACTTATGGGACATCCCTCCGTCCTGTAGGACGGGACCAGAGAGCTTTGTAAAAGCATCCAAAAATTAAAAAAGAATTTTTAGTCCTTCCTCTCTTTCTACGCGGGGCCCGGCACGTGGCTGTAACCCCCCCTATCTCGGCTCCGCCCCACGCATTGCCCATCAGTCCTTTTCTATCGCCAGGTCAGAGACCTTTTAGCAATTACAGAGGAACCTTATTAGAGGGGACGGCGGGAGGGCGTATGGAGGAAAGGGGACTATGGACTAGGAGTAAGGTGGTCACTACGGTGAGTAACCTGGTTATACTCCTACGTCCCGTCCCCTTTCCTCGATACTTATGGGAGATTCCCAAGCACTCCTTACAGGAACTATGGGTGGATGGGGAAAAAAACCCTTACTGAAAAAGGTTCTTCAGCACAGCCTAACCAAACTGGGCATCAGCTCTTGAACTCAGGTCTAGACAATAATGTTTACAAAAAGCTGATGGGGAGGCCCAAGTAGCTGCCTTTGCGATGGTCGCCCAGTGGACATACTTCTGAAAGGCAACTGCGGCTGCCTTGCCCCACACCAGGTGTGCATGAATACCTTTAGGAGGCTTCAGCCCTTGAACGGTGTAAGACTCCGTAATGCAGGCTGCGATACATCGGGATATGGTTGCCTTAGAGGCCTGCTTACCTTGCGGATTGCCAAAGGTGACTAACAGTTGAGAAGAGCTCCTAAGATCGGAAGTTCTGTCAAGATAGAATTTAAGAACCCTTCTAACATCCAGACAATGTAGAACCCTTTCCGCCTCTGACGCGGGATTCAGGAAAAAGAACGGCAAGGAAATAAGACTGGTTTAGATGGAACTCAGAAACCAGCTTTGGCAAAAAAGCAGGGTTGGTCTGTAGGACCACCTTATCCTTGTGAAAAGCCAAGAAGGGATGTTTCACCGACAAAGCTTGGAGTTCACTCACGCGCCTTGCCGAACTGATGGCCACCAAAAAGGACACCTTCCATATGAGATGCTTGAGGTCCACCGTGGCCATTGGTTCGAAAGGCTTATGGCACAACGCCGTCAGGACCACATTTAGATCCCACACCGGGTGCAGACTGCGAATCAGAGGATAAAGGCGCATCAAGCCAGCAAAATGTCTCTTAACCACTGGATTAGACAGAGAGTAAGAACATTGGTCCGTAGATAGGTAGGCGGAAACCGCCGAAAGATAAGTTCCACATGACAGAACGTGAACTCCCGACTCTGCTAGATGGAATACAAAGGACAGTACCGTGTCAATCATAGCCCGCCTTGGGTCCATCTGTTTGTCTAAACACCAATGACAGAATTATTAGTTATTTGTTTTTATACTGGGACCTAGTCAAAGGTTTCCTGGCTGCCTGGATAATGCACATGTTATCCACGGACAGACCAAGGCTAAAGACCTGAACTCAGGCACCACACCGCCAAGCTGAGTGATTGTGGGGAGGGGTGCCACAGTTGTTGTTCCCCCTGGTGAAGACGATCAGGGGTCACCAGTAACCTGATCGGAGGATACACTGACAGGTGTTGAAGTTCTGAGAACCAAAACCTGGCCGGCCACCACGGGGCAATGAGCAGAAGCAAACATTTCACTGAGTTCTTCAATTTGCAAATCGTCCGATGAACTAGAGGCAGAGGCGGGAAAGCATAAGCCCTCATGTTGTCCCATGGAATTTCGAGAGTAGCCCCAGAGAAGAGGCTCCCATACCGTTTCTGGAGGCATACAGAGGAAGCTTCTTGTTTGCCATCGTAGCGAAGAGGTCCACTTCCGGAGTGCCCCAGTGCAGGAAAATCCATGAGAGGACCTCCGCCTTCAGTTCCCACTCATAGCTGACTATCGTCCGCCGACTAGGGGCATCTGCCGTGACATTCAGCTGACCTGGAATGTGTAGTGCAAGTAGCCAAACACCATGCTGAACCGCCCACTCCCAAATCTGGAGAGACAGTTCCACGAGCGGGGGAGACTTGGTGCCCCCTTGCTGGTTGATGTAGAACATCGACACTGCATTTTCCATGCAAATCCGGACCACCCTATTGGCTATAATCGGTCTGAACGCCTTGAGCGCTAGGAAGATCGCCAGGTGCTCCAGATGATTTATGTGGAGGAGCTTGTCCTGAGGCGACCAAAGGTCCGAGACCTGCAGAAGATCCAACGTCGCTCCCCAACCCAGAAGGGAGGAGTCTGTTGTGACAGTTACGGTCGGAGCTTGGTCCTGAAACCCCGCCCCCACCGACAGGTTGCTGAGAGACGACCACCAGTCCAGATCTGCTCTCATGGAATCCGGAATCGTTATCAACTTGGAGTCCGGATCCAGAGCCTGAATCCAAGAACTCCGAAGAGCCATCTGAGTCCGCCTCATCTTGAGGCGAGCAAGAGGAAGAGCCAAAACGCACGAGGCCATGAGGCCCAAAAGTCTCTGGAACCACCAGGCCAACATGCAATCTGACTGCGCAAACATCTGACACGTGGCCAACAGATCCGCCATTCTGTCCCCGGTCATGTACACTCTGCAGTCGATCGTGTTCCAGCGAAAACCCAGGAAGATCAAGTCCTGAGAGACCGTCATGGAAGATTCCCGCCAGTTCACCGACAGCCCAAGGTGGAACAGGAGCTGGAGGAGAGACTGAAGATTGCAGGCAGCTTTCAGCGGACAAGGGCTGCGCAAGAGTCAGTCGTCCAAATACAGATATACATGGATACCCTGCAGACGAAGATAGGTTGTGATCACCGACATCATCTTCGTAAAGACACGCGGTGCCGAACTTAGGCCAAAAGGAAGCACTTGAAACTGGAAATGCTCCTCTCCCACAGAGAAACGGAGATATCTCCTGTGTGGACCCCAGATCAGGATATGCATGTAGGCATCCTGAAGATCCACCACACTTAGCCAATCACCCATCTGCAGGGCCGACCGTATATGGCCGGGCGTGATCATCTTTAATTTCTCTTGGGGTAGGAAAAGATTGAACTGGGAAAGGTCTAGGATGGTGCGTAGGCCAGCCAGGTTGGGTTTGGGCACCGTAAACAGCCGGGGGTAGAAGCCCTCCCCTCACTCCCCAAGAGGAACGGGTTCCACAGCTCTGAGGTCCTGCAGTTTCTGCAACTCGGCTTTTAGGAGGGCGATCCAGACTGCTGGAAAGGAGGGTTGAAGGGCAGGGGGTAGGGGTAAGGGATAAGCGGAAGCCCACCCGAGCGACTGACAAGACCCACCTGTCCTCGGTGATGGTCAGCCTCGCCTCCCAATGAGACGCAATGCGTCCTCCCACCGGGGTCTCGTGTGAGCGAGGAAAACCCTCATTTGGCAGGCTTTTCAGTGGTGTTGCCACCTGAACCTGAGGAGCAGGAGAAAAACCAAGTCCGTTACTGCCTCTGGCGGTTATTGCCCGAAGGAGTATCCACTCTGCAGGATTTTCGGTCTAGGAAGCCCCTGAAACCAGAGGAGGGCCGGCTCAGCGACAGCGGTCTCTGGGTCCTGAAAGGTGTTTTAACCAGGACTGACAAGGACTGACAAGGACTTAGCTGTCTGGGTGCTGTCCTTCGTTTTGGTGAGCTCCACATCCGTTGTGGAATGAAAACGCTCCTTACCGTCAAACGGCAGGTCCAACACCTTGTCCTGTACCTCCTTCGCGAACTTGGTGCCATGCGGGAGGTGTCAACACCCAGCATAAGGCCCGAGCTGACGAGTCGACATGATGAGCCGTGGCCTCCAGCAAATCCTGGGCCAAGACTCAAAGTTTTCCAGCTTCTCGACCGGAATGAACTCCTCGAACTCTGACAGACCTTTCCACATCTTCATGTTCGCCCCCGCTAATACCAGTTCTGCCATGGCCTGCCGGAGCTGTAATGCCGAATTAGTGAAAATCTTCCTCCCAACGGAGTCCAGGAATTTGTCCTCTTTCCCCAGAACCTGAGTCACCATCGTAGAAGAGGACGCAGGAGGTCTGGACTGCAAAGTGGTCGCAGCCACCACTGTTGAGGAGGGGGGCGGAGAAGGTGACAGGGCCACCTCTTTCGAAGAATGCAGCCTGTAACGCGCATCAATTTTCTTATTGACGAACAGTCCAGAATGTGGCTTTTCCCAGACCCTGCGGACCTCGTCCAAAACGTCATATAAGAACAGGCCGGTATGCTCCAAAGGGGACAAGGTGAACGCCCCCGAAAAGCACCCCCTCCTGCAGAGCAGGTGCCATGGGCACTGGAACATCCAACAGGCACATCATGTCCAGTACCCGGTCGTGAAAAGCTCTAATAGGGCGGGGCTGGTCTTCGCTGTTCGGTTCGCTGTCCTGCTCACCCTGCGCATCATCCGACAGGTCTGGATCCTGCTGAACCGTGTCAGGCACCGTCTTGTCCACGGGGGACAATGGGGGCAAGGGTGGAAGGGTCGGTGGAGGCACTGTAGGCAAAGGCAGCACCGGCGGAACCACTGGTGGAATAGATGGAGCTGGAGGTGCAGGCGGGCATATCTCCCTAAAAAGACCCTTGAAATACTCTCTCATGGGATCGGTACGCATGGGCGTCTGAAATTTGCCGAAAAAGGCATCCTCCGGAGACGGTTTCGGAACTGCCAGAGGAGGATAATTCCAGGGACGCAGAGGGGAGTGTTGCCACACAGGCCCATCCCCCGAAGTGTCTACAAAAATCAAAGGTGCCGAACCCACAGGCAACGAGACATTGTGCGGAAGGTGCATCCGGGCGTTCCGATCATAAACTGGACGAAAACGGATGCGCACAAGGAATTTTATGTTCACCTGCCGAACCAACTCCTACACCCGAGGCCGATGGCGTAGTTGTAGGGTGAGCGCCCAAAATAACCGCTGTGGTCGTGGCGGGAACAGCCGCCTTTTGCTATCACCTGAGGGGAACAGCGGCACGTGTGGAAGTGAGGCAGGGGTCCCCATCGGTGGGTCAGGGGTCTTAATTTTAGCCTTTACATAAGGAACCTCAGCCGAGCCGGTACTATGTGGCCTGTAATGTTTCTGAGACATACCAGTAGCCAAACTAGCCTCCACAGGAAGGACCTCGGCACTGCCGGTAAAGGAGGAACTTTCATTCCTTGCCCCCTCAACAGTTCTGGCATCGCCACAAGAGCGGGAACGGTGAGGAACAACTTTCAACTGATTAGGCCTGGGCAGGCCTCTCAGAAATGTTGGTCGCTTTAGCCTCTGCACGAAGGACCTCGGACCCAGGTCCGGTAACAGCCTTACTAGCGCGGGCCTCGAACATCCGTTCGGTAACACCAGGCCCAGCCGAGGCCTCGGGGCGCACCCGGTACTTTTGAGGGAAGCCGATAACAAGGCCACAGAGCAAGCTCTGGTACCCCACGACTCAGTAGAACAGGGTCTATAGGCATCCCTCACAGGAGGGGCCTCGGAGCGTGCTCTGGTATCCACAGGCCCCTTACAGAGACCCTCGGAGAAAACTCAATTATTAGGCCCCAAAGGCACCTCGGGGCAATCCCCGGTGACAGAGCAATCAACGCTCCTCCCGTCTCGGCAAGAACCCGGAAAGGTATTCCCCCGGCCGGGGAGCTCTGAAAAGTAAAGAACTTACCGGGCGTTTCTTCTTTTCGTCGATAAACACTTGAAAATGCGGAGGAGTACGTCGAAACAACTCCTCCCACCGCTCCAACCGACGTTGAATCGCTCAGACCGCAATAAAAACAGGAGTTCCAATGCTGATCCAGACCCAAACACTCTAGACAAAGAGGATGGGGATCTGCCCTCGCGAAGCGTCGGTGACACGAACAATCTGGAAAGTCTAGTTTGAATGACAGACAGACTAGTAAACGATCGCTAGCGAGAGCCCGAGAGGAGGAAAAAAGGGAAGAAGATCTTCTGAGGATGCAAGCGCATTCAGCCCCGAACAAGCAGAGGAAAGGACTGATGGGCGATGCGGAGCCGAGATGGGCGAGGTTACGGCCGCGTAAAAAGAGAGGAAGAACTAAAACAGTTTTTGAAATTTTTGGATGCTTTTACAAAGAGCTCCGGTCCCGTCCCACAGGACGGAGGGATGTCCCATAAGTATGGAGGAAAGGGGACGGACGTAGGAGGATGGTGCCGGTGCATCCGACCTCCCCGTTCCCATTGAGCCCTATAGGGCTCAAATGAGAATGGGGAACATTTCATTCTGGCGTCTGCGAATGGGCACTTACCGGGTCCGGCTGGGCTACTGCCAAACTTGTAATAAGGCCCATTGTTTGAAAAAGAGTATTTTCTCATCATCTCTAAGAAAGTGTTACACCATTACTTAAGTTGCCAAGAGATACTTTACATCCTTGTAAAAACCATAATTCGGAAGAGACACTATTAATCTTCAAGGAAGTGTTGTGTTAAAAAGAAATTTCTACCACTCTTCAAGAACTATTGTTTGAGCTGAATATTTCCAATATTCTGCCTGAAACAGTTCAGGGGAAGGGAATCAACCCCTGGAAACGAGGATTGTTTTGCTGGATTTATATACTTAGCTTTTGCACTTATTTTTCTGAGTTTAAAGCAGAAACACTTGCCTTGCATATTTTTGATGTTCATTTTTAGTGTGAGGGTCAGATAGGTTTTGGACACAAAGACAGTCTGCCTAAGTTAGATGACGAGAGACAGATTGATCCCTAGTTTTGATTTCATAGTCAGGGAAACTCATTAAGATAGGGACAGGAATGACTATCAAAACCCCTTTTATTTTAATAAAATGTTTAATGTTGAAAACATTACAACTTTGTGTCTGCCTCATTTCTGTTTTTTGTATTCAAATCTTTTTAATAAAGTAGTACAACATATGCTCTAGGTTGGTCCACCCGGGACCTTTGCCACACAAAGAAGTAACCAATTACCAACAAAAACCTTACCACTTTTCATTACTCCTTCAGCAACTGTCAAATATCTTTATAACAGTGACAACAAAGAACCACCCTCACCCACAGCCCGTCTCCCCCCTTCCCCAAAAACCCCCGAACCTGTCACCGTCACAACTGTCTTCCCTTTCTTCCATCCCCTACCAGGCCTCTCCATCTCCCCGGCTCCCACATTGTTCAGTTCCGTATCCTAAATTAAGGAGTCCAAGTGTCCTAAACCTCAGTGGACATGTATAGTCTTTGTTCATATTTCTGATATACGCTATGAAATCCCCCCATTTCTTGAAGAAGTTTGAAAGCTTGCTATGCAGGGCATATTTCACTTTTTCACAAATCAGTAGCCTCCACATACCATTCATCAAGTCATCGAGGGTTGGAATACATATCGATTTCCAAGCCACAGCAATGGTATTCCTAGCCACTGTCAACATCAGCCTGAATAGGTGAGGAGGCCTCCCGCTGACCACCGTTCGAAGGTTATCCCCAGTAAGCCTTCCTCAGGCACATAGTCTCTACACCTGTAATCTTTCTTAACACCTGGACCAGTTCCCTCCAGTAGAGTTGCAATTTTGGGCAGTTCCACCAGATGTTAATATGTGCCAGCTCCCCTGCATCTTCCTCAGCACAGTCGCGTCGCACCCCTCCCCATATGCACTTCTCTTTTAGGGGCAACGTACCATCAGGCCAGCATCTTTAATTTTGTTCCACATATTGATTACTCACTGTTACCCCTACCACAACCCTCCGAATCCAAGCCCATTGCTCTTCCACTAGCTCTCTCCCCAGATCTATGTGCCAAGTGCGCTCTAGCACCTTAATGTGTCTCTTGTGCAAGATGGAATTACAAATAAAGATCTCAGACCAAACAACCAGACAGATTTAAGGAATATAGCAAAGCACTACTTTATTCTCATTTAATAAGGCAGAGAGAACTGAGACATCAGACTGATGCACGCACACACACAACCTTGTTTATTCAGGGGTTTTATACCCCGGTGTAGGCCATCTATGACATCATCCTACGTGGCAAAAATTAAAACTTATCGAGGGAAGGGATTGGTTAAGGGAACATATCTACATATAGAATTTAGCAAGATTAATACATCATTGGCCTCATCTGTAGGACACACCTTGACCTACTTCTAAATACGTATAGTACTGATTACAGCAGACAAAAATGCAGCGGATTGGTCTATGTAACATTGTATAGCAGGTTGCCTCTTAGACCCACTGGTTGGTTGGCATACTATCCCAACCTTGGACTTTTGGCTCTTTAGCAGCACTTAATAGAAACAAAAACTAGGCGCTTTGAATAGCGTCAGATTACTCCCTGTTCTCCCAATTAATCCATCATCCCTCATCGGTCGGCCATAAGCCAAAGTCTTCTGTCTGTAGTTGACCTTGTAGTCTGCTCACTCTACTGGAGTATTTGAGGAAAAGAGACCACACAGATCTGAGGCTCTAATAAATAGCCCTCATCTTCGACTTCTGAATCACGTGTAAAGAGACCACAAACTTAACCTTTTCAATCTTCTATTTACTGCTATTTAATTCAATTATGCTGGGTGCTGTTGCTCCTCTTGGCCTCTAGAGACTTGCTCCCTCTATCTTGTACAGACTTTATACTCTATTAATTGTCCAATACTTTGGCTGTTGCAGATGTTTTCATCTTCCCTAATCTAAGAGGAATATCTCACATTCAGGGCTGATCCGTGCAACTCCCCTTGTGACTTGCAATATTCCTTAAACTAGTATCCTTGATCCTATGCCAACCTAGACTCATCGCTTTTTGCGCACAAGCTCTATAACCAGCATCTCCTGATTCTGCAATCTTGGTCTGTCATGGAGGTAACTTGGTTGAATTCAACATAAGCCAGTGACCATTTTCCAATTATGGCGTCCTTGCCACACTATATATTACCCCATAGCAAGCTTCTATATGTCTCATCTTTCTTCCGTTACTGCATATTTACAGTTATTGACCAGTAAGTTACTAGATTCTTCTTTATATAAATTATTACTTTAGCTTTAGGTACCTATTTCCCTTGGTGCTTCAATTATATCATCACTCTTCATATCGTTTCAGCATAGGTTCATATATCTTCATGACATCACTCTGCCCTTGTCAGATTTCACTTAGTGCTCCACGATATCCATAAGTGTGTGCTGACCAATGCAGCAATCTTTCACACTTTCAGTGCGAGGGTGCATTCTATATGGCTGTCTGAGTGCATAAAGTCGCTCATACACTCGATGAGGTAGTTGGAGTACACAACGGGTCCCAGCCATAGCGCTTCGTCAGCTGTTCCAATATTACGGTGGGGAGGCGGCGGAACTAGTAAGAAAGCATTCACCTGCTCCTCTACACATCCCTTTTTGTAAGCTGGGAGGCCATCATTTCGTGAAGAATTTAGGCAACTATACAGCAGCAACAGTAGCCCTGCAGATCCTCCTCATGAGAATATAAAACTATCAAGCTGCGTCAGTTTCCTAATGGCACCCATCATGTCTCTCTGCAGGACCCAATGCCTAAGTTGCAAGTATATAAACTGGTATCTCTCTACCACACCAAAAGTGGCTTTGCACGGTTCAAAGCATCAGATTTCCATTCCCTTGAACATATGTGAGAAACTCACAGCCTCCATCACCCCAGTTCTAGAACGTATTGTTTCTGTATGCTGAAGTAAAATCCAGGTTGTGATGAATCAGCATGTGGTCAGCCCCAATCTCCCAGCAACCTAATCCCACACAATGATTGTGTTTGCAGTCGAGGGCAATTCATACATATTGACTGGTCGTCCCATCCTGGGGATCCATGGCATATACCTGAGAAGCTTTCCGACCACCTGTTCTTCTAGGTGCCGCCAACCGTCCAGCAAGCCCGGGTCTACCCAGTTCCTTAGAACTCTCAACTGCGCAGCATGGTAATATCGCCGTAAGTGTGGCATGGCTAAGCCCTTCTCACCGCCCGGTCTCCTGGATCTATACAGGGTGCTGCAACTCTTGCTGTCCTCCCTCGCCACAGAAACCTGGCCAGGTCGCGTTGCAATTTCTCCAGAATTAGTTTGGGAACTTCCACCAAGAAGACCTGGAAGATCTGCAATAATCTAGGTAGCACATTCATTTTAAACTTAGCTATTCTGCCAAGCAAAGTTATTGTATGCGAGCGATATCTTCCCATGTCGCCACTAATCCCTTTGAATGCCTCCAAATAGTTTCCTCAAAAAAGTCCTGCCACCTTCGCTGTTAGCTCGATGCCTAAGTAGCTAATACTCCTTTCTGCCCATCTGAAGGGAGAAGTGCTCTGCAGGCTCTGTACCCTTTCCTACTAGTGATAAGTTTATGGCTTCACACTTATCAAGATTTATCTTAAAGCTAGCCACTGTCAGTTATCGTCCGAGCAGCGCCATTATCAGCAGAGGCGACTCCTCCGGTTAAGATTTGCATAGGAGGAAATCATCAGCATACAACACAATCTTATGATCGACACCTCCATACTGCAAGGAACTTATGGTGACAACAGTAAACAGACATGTGATAACAGTTCAAGGGTGTTTATTGAACAATAACTGCAGGGTGGAAAAAAGCCTCACCTAAAACTAAATTTACGATGTGCGCAAACGTCGACCATCAAACGAAAAATAAGGCAGTCCTTGTGGCGTCAAGTCAAAATAAAAGGCCTATACTAAGAAAACCTATTACCAGTTCCTTATGATAAATACAAAAGAGTGTGGGACAGGGTTTTCAATAAAGAAAGAAGTGTTCTCAAATCATATGTCAGGATGTGATTGTCAGGGGTCTCCCTTGCCCGTGTTTTCACCATGAGACAAGGTAGGTCTGCTGAGCACAGCACACACTAGAGCTTTCCCCAGCACGAGCCAACAGTTCTGCTCCAGCTATCGGGTGCTCCGATGGACCAAAAGTCTCTTTCCAATAAAAAGTCTCTTACCTTCGAGGCCCTGATAGTTCCAACAAACACAAAGTTTTGTTCTACGAATACCTTGGGTGATGGCTTCACCTCTGTGTCCCCCTTTTCTGGGTGCTGACCCTCCACAGTTTTTGACTACTTCGACAAATGCTTCTGGACGACGGCTTCACCCCCAAATAACAATCGGGATTCACTCCCCTTACTTTCTTTCCGTGCGGGATTCACTTTGCTTGCTTTCTCTCAGTGCGGGGTTCACTTCCCTTGTTTTTCACCAGTTTGCAGATCAAAGTCTTTCGATTGTATAGGGATTTTGATTGACCTCCTGTACGACCACTTTGATCTGTATTGGCGGCTCTCCTCCGGCCTTCTGGCATCTGTAGTTTCAATCAAGATTGGGTCGACCAGAGTATCTCAAATTAGCATCCGCTTGGTGCTGGCTCCCTCTGCAGCTGGTCTTTCCTTACACAATTTCACAGTTCTTTGAACTTCCTTCAAATTGCCATTTTCCGACTTTCATTCAACACAGCCCGGTTTTTATCGGTTACCCCCTCGACACACCAGCTGTAATGAACCGCCCGGTTTTTCTCTTCACTGGAGTCAAGGCCGGTATCACGGTCGTGGGAGCTTCCCTCGCTCCTGCTTATCGGCGTAGGCTTGCCCGTCTACCATTGACATCTGTTGAAAGACACTGGTGCTATTGTTCGTGATCTTATGTCCTCTTCCACAAAGGTTCTGTGGGACTGGGACGAAAAGAGCAAAGTCACTTCTCTCCTCGGCCCCTTGCAATACCCGCCGCCTTTCTCCTTCTCTTGAACTGTAGTGCCTGGTTAGCTGTGCCATCCTGATCGTACTGTGCTCTCTCACTCTACCTTTGATCCCTGTGGAGAAGGGAAAGGGCCATCAGGTGTGTGTGTGATTTTGATCAATTGCCTAACTCTGCCTGACCCTTGTATTGGGAAAACGTCAGGTAAATGGCTCTGGTGTTAGTCCGTCCTCTGGTGTGTCGTATGAAAGGGTTCGTGTTGGGAGAGGGAAAGGCAGTGGTTTTGAATGTCCTACGTGGTAGGATGGGGAAAAGGTGATGAAAGAAGGGGGATACCGTGTCTCACCCGTCAGTGTCCCACTCCCCCGGGGATACCCCACCCACATGATCCTCCATCACCGGGAACTGTGTCCTGGACACTTGGATGAAAGATCCCTGGGGACTAGACAGGGAGACACCTTTAGATTTCTCACAATACCTGATGCCCCGTTTATCTGGATAGGCCCGAATGCGATCTGCAAGAGGCTCCATGAGAGCGCAAAAAGGAGAGAGGAAAGAGGCACCTCCTCCTTGTGCCCTTGAGTAGAGTGAACCCCCGAGATAGCTGTACATTTACTGACAACTTCCCTGTGGGCTGCTTGTATAATGCATAGACCCCCTTTATAAAATCAGTACCTAGGCCAACTTTGACCATCACCTCTCTCAAATACACCCAACTCTATGTAGTTGAAGGCCTTCTCAGCGTCTAAGGCCAGTAGCATTGAAAGCACCTACTTCTTATGGGCTATATTGATAAGATCTATTACCGGCCTAGTATTGTCCGATGGCCTGTCGCCTTGCCACATATCCCGATTGTTCTACTCCCACCATGTCCGGCAGTACTCGATTGAGACAAGCTGCCAAAATCTTAGAATAGCACTTGCTGTCAATGTTCAATACCGCGATAGACCGGTACGAGCATACTTGCCTTCCTTGAAGATCACCAAGACCCTTGCCTCATTCATGGCGCTTGGGAGCACCCCCTGCCGCCATATAGCATTGAACAGTGAGTGGAGTGGACTCACCAGTTTCGCTGCATATACCTTATAAAATTCTTGGGGGATGGCTTTCAGAATTTCCTCCTGTGTATGTGTTCGCCTAGTGCCCGTCTTCAGTCGCTCACGGTAGTGAGCAAATCACTAAGAATGTGTCTCTCTCTTCTAGGGAGGGAGAGTCCGAAAGAATACAGATTTTTGTAATAGCTATCAAATGTCTTCTGCTTTCTTGATTCCACCCTGATTGTTCACCCCGCTTGGTTTCTAAGCTCTCCTACTGCGTCCTAGCCTTAAGCTCCACGCCAGGAGCGTGTCTGCTCTGTTGCCCAGTTCATTATGGCGCTGTTTGACCTTCATTAGTGCATATTCCACCTTGTTTCTTTCTATGGTGTTCATCTGCCTGTGAACCTCTTGGAGAGATCTCCAAGGTTCCCACGAGCCCGAGGACCGGTACCACTCTTCAAGGTACTTTAGTTGGGCCAACAGTTGCTCTACCTCTACTCTACGAACACAGTGCAGCCCTACTCCCTTAGCTATATTACCCCACAAATGTAAGCTTTTAAAGCATCACACCTTATTCCCCACTCCCGTTTCTCGTCTCTGCCTGGGCTTTCCGCCTGAAATACTGCACAATGTCCTCACCAATTCCCATGTGATGTAAACCGGAGCATGATCGGAAGCGTAATCATGCCCATTGCAACTGTCTCGAGTCTTGTCAGAATCTCCATCCCCACCAAGATGTAATCAAGCTTTGAGTATTGTAAGGAACTCATGGTGGCAACAGTAAAGACAGACATAAGTGATCACAGTTCAAGGGTGTTTATTAACCTGTATAATGGGGGAGAAAAACCCCTAATCTAAACCTAAATCTAAGATGGGAGCAAGCTATGACCATCAAATAATAATAAAGCAGTCCTAGTGGTGTCTTGTCAAATAAAAAAGGCCTATACTAAACAAAACTATTGCCAATCCTTACAACTAAGTTACAAAGTAGTGTGGGGTCATGTCATCAAGAAAAGAAAGAAGTGTTCACCAAATGATGTGTCAGGATGGTATGGCTGGGTCTCCCTTCCCCACGTTTTTAGCATGGGACAAGGCAGGACATTTTAGCACAGCACACTTCTGGGCCTCTACAGCACGAGTTTACAGTTCCTTTCAACGATGCCAGGACATTCGGGGCCAATTCTCTTTACTGCAAAAGTCTCTTGCCTGAGAAGGCCGGCTGTAACAAAAACAATAAACAAACAAACAAAAGTTCCTTTGGTAATCTTTTACCGTTGGGCGACTGTTGGTTCCCCTTCAGTCGGGCTCTGATCCTTTTTGCAATGTTAGCCTCCCTCAATCGGGTTCACTATGGCCTTTCACTCAAAAACGTATCACTTAACAGTCTCACTGTCCTTTTCACCAACTATCCATTGTGGACAACCCTCAGCTGTGTTCACACTTGATGTCACAATGTTCACGGGTATATCACTAGTTAAACTCAATTCGCAGGCATCCCTAGGCCGGGTTCACATTTGACAGTTTCACAGTTCAATCAGTTTTCTCCTAATGTGTCAAAGACTTTTGAATGTACGAGGGGCTTTGCTCGACCCTCGTAGGACCATTTTGACACTTAATGCTAGCTTCTCGCAGGCCTCTTGCTCTTCAACAAAACAACAACCCAAAAGGGCTTCAGTCAGAGTCCTTCGAATGAGCGCCCCACGACGTCTGACCACTCAGCTTCTAAACGTTTTAAAGTTCAAATACACAAGTTCTTTGTTCAACAAAGAACTTGGCTCCCCAGGGTGATCAATAAGAGGGGAATTTGCCTCTCTGCATATGAAAGGGTTGTTAGGGAGAATTCTCTTATAAGGCTAATTTCCCAAACCTAGTGAATCCCCCAGCAGCTTTGCTGGATTTTTTTTTTCTCCTGCTAAGAGTGAGTGAGACTCTTTTCCTCCCACTCTTAGACATGATTTGAGGGGCTTTTTGACTTAGTATGTGTTCATGGGCTATGGGGTAACCTCTTTCTACTCCATAGGGCATCATCTGTTTTTGTATGTGTGTTACACAGCACCCTCAGTGCAGTAACGCAGGGGTGTCATAGTGACTCCCCAACAGACTCCATACTCTGAAAGTCACCATTGACTTTACTAGACCTAAATTGTCAACAGAACCAGTACACAACATCATATTGTGGAAGTACTGGTAGGGGTAATTCGATTGCCCCGGGGTCTGTTTCCAAGGGGGCACTGTGCAGTCCCCCCCCCCCCTTGTCGAGTTTCTGGCTGGTGGCAGTGGTTACCACGCAAAATATTCCTTCAGAATATTCTCTATGGGATTTTCCCATTGATTTTAAATGCACCACTTTTTGGTGCAATGTTATAGATACCGCCGCTTTATTTATTTAATATTAAATCCACGGTTGGGTCTTTTTGCCAGAACTCGGTTCCAAAATGGCGTTTATGTCCGTCTCTGTAACTCTGACCAAGTTCGAGCCCTTTGTTCCACTATTTTGGCGGGCTTCTCCACAGAAGCCCTCCAAATGGTGCCACTCTGTCTGGGTTCCACATGAAGGGTGGAGGGGGGAATTGGCACGCTGGACTGAGTTGCCATAGCAACTCAAGTCGCACTCTTCTCCGATTGGCCCAGTGGTGAGCCGCCCGGTTCACCACTTAGCATGTGTGATTGACAGCTAGGCTGATGAATGGGGGGTTTTCTGCATAAAAGCAGGGCCTTTGGGACTGGAACTTCAGAAGTCGCCACAGGACCTAAGAATCCGAAGAGGGAAGAAGCTGAGCCATCTGCAACGACAACACCACCAATGAAGCCCTTCTGCAACAAACTCACCACTTTCCCAACGACAAGAGAAGATCTTCTGCTGGACTAGTCTTCTCCCCCTGAGCTGGTGGGACCAACCAGTTTGCCTTTTTCGCCTTGCAAAGAAGTCTCTTGGACGAATCGCCCGTGCCAAGCACCCCGGCGGCCGGATAGCCAAGCTTCAACACTTTGACAGCGAATAAAAGGACTGCACCTTAGAAGTCGCCACAGGACCTAAGAATCCGAAGAGGGAGAAGCTGAGCCGACCTGCTACGACGACACCACCGGTAGAGCCCTGCTGAACCGTCTCACCACTTTTCCCAACGACCGAGGAGATCTCCCACCCGGAGAGTCTTCTTCCTTCGCCTGGTGGGGATAACCAGTCTGCTTCCTTTTTCGCTTCCTGAAGCATCTCGTGGCCGCCTTGCCTGTGCCAAGCACCCCGGCAACCGGGATACCACGTTTCACACCTACCGCGAATCAAAGGGTAGTACCTTTAACCGGAAAACTCTGCGGCTGGTTTCTTCCCTGCATTGCAACGACCTTCATCTTTCCTCCACGTCCAGAGCTTCTCTTCTTCTGGACGACGCTGCAACTTGCACCCACTGCCAGGAACAACTGCCCCCGCTGGAGGATCCTTTCCACCTAAGGTACCGTGTTCCGCCTGGCTTCCCTTGCAACCGACTGTACGGTGTAGATTTAGCCCCCGGCTTTCAAACCTGGGTTAGCCTGGGACACCCTGGCTAAACTTTTCTGAGCCTCTCTAAACCCTTTTTGAACTCCCTGCAAGACTTTCAAAGCCTATTGTAATTGTGTGATCTTGGGCGCATTTGTGCTCTGCTCTCTCTAAGAGTGGGCCCGGCCGATGGACTTTGGCTCACCAGTAACTTTTGTCTTTTCTGCCTTGCTAAAGCGTTCCAAAGTATTAGAGTGGTATATCTTCCTGCATTCTGCCTTTTCCCTCCCTTTTTCGTTAACTTATTGGAGTGCCATCTGTAGTTAAGCGCTCACCTCTGTCTGGAAATAAGTGGTGTTAACTAAGACTTGTCTGATAGGGAATAAGGGATGTATATATAATAATAGTAACTGTGTTTAGAGTGATTTACAATAATAGTGCTGGAGTGTTTCAATAAGTGTGTTTTTTAAATAAATAATTATATACCTTGATACCAAAGCTCTGGTCAAGTGTTTGCTTGTGCTATTGTATCTGAGTGCCTATTGTGTATACTTTGCATACTGCCTAACTCTTCTTGAGGGAAGTCTGACTGCTCAGCCACAGCTACCAGGTAAATCTGGGTGGTACAGACTGCTACCAAGTGGGTTTACTGCTAACACCTGTAGTCCTAAATCTTTTGCAGTGTTCCCAAAGGGAACTGCACATGTTTCTGCCTAACAGGGAGTTTGTGGAGTTTTCAAGTGGGGACATGATAATATCTGGTCATCACAACCTGACATTTGACCCCAACTGGGACGCGTCAAAGGGCTCAAAAATGGGTGCAAAGCAGACGACAAAACCAGTTCTATTGGGGTTAGAGGAGATGGGTCTTGTTGACTCCTGGCAGTATGCCAACCATGGTGTGAGGGACTTCTCTTTCTACTCGCACGTGCATAGGATATACTGGCAGAAACCTGAAAATGTCTTACCCGCTAGTCCCCGGGGATCTGTCATCCAGGTGGCCTGGACACGGCCATCGCCATTGGATCTAGTTCCTGGGGTTGGAATAGTGCAGGAAGATCACCTGGATGAGGGGTCCTCTGGGAGTGGAAGTGGGAAACAGATGAGTGAGACGCGGTACCCCCTTCCCTATATCACCTTTTCCGCATCCTACCCCGAAGGTTCCCCGCTGATGCCTCTTCTCCAGATCCCCAATTGAGGTGACCAGGAGAGACATGTCTTGCCTGGCACAGGCCAGATCCGCCTACAAGTGGAGCACATCCTCCTGCAGAGACTGTACTGCAGTCTTAGTGTCCTCGACCCTCAAGTTTAGCTGCTTTTTTCTCCATAGCCAGGACCGCAATCAAACTTTTAATCTCCTCTGCGCTACTCTTGATCTCTGCCCTTACTAACTGCATCAGCTCTTCTTTCAGTGCCTTTACGCAGGCCAACAAATCTGACTTGGAGAGCGTCATTGCCCCTTCCATGACTACGGGCTCTGCAGCTTGTTGCTAATGGGGCTGCGCCAATTTAGCTTCTTCTACTTTGGCCTGTTGCTGACACACTGACCAGTATGCATTCAGCATCCTGCTACGGCGTGCAGATTTGCGCAGCAGCATCCGCTCCCAGCTGGGACCACGCATGCCAGGTTTTATCTCAGTTGTGGATGTAATACTTCAGTTTGGCGCAGTGTTCCTCTCATCCCCAGCTGGTCCCCACTGGTGCAATTGACCTTCAAAACATTTGCTAGATCTCAGGTCATCAGTCCAGGGTCTATTTGGCACCACCCCATAATGTTTCACAGGTCCCTCTCCCAGGGGTCACCATCTTCTGGTCATAAACTGCTGGCTTCACCTCACATCACAAACGTTAAGTTCCGCTTCTCAGGCCAAACAGTCAGCCCCTTATTGTGCCAGGTTCTTGCCAGCCTGCCAGAATCCCTATCCACTTGGGCGAGAACCGGCTGTTCTACCTGCTACAACCAGTAACTACTCACTTTTCAGTGTGGTTGACTGCCTGTCAGATGGTCATTCCCTGCTCCATAACGGCAGGAGGGCAGTGGATCCCTGCATCATGGAGTGCTGCGCTTCTCTACACATGCCTGTCTGAACAGCCTCCCGGGTGGACAGGCCGCAGTTCTAGGACCCAGACCAACATTGCTGCTGATATACTCCTCTGCCACCCCAGAGAGACTGCACCACTCTAGCACGCACGCGGGACAGGGCCAGAGCTCCCGCTTCGTTGCTCCTCTGCAAGGAGCGACTACAAGACCTTGTTCTGCCTACACTTCTGAGATGCATAATCCCACGGCACCCATGGACCGGGCCCTGACCTCCTCCCTGCTCTTCAATTTCTGATGGTGCTCACTTGGCGCAGTCCGGGTTAACCGCTGCTGTCCTCCGAGGTGCGCTCTTCCAGCCCACCATCTTCAGTAATTATCGCTGTCCGCAGCCCCGTCCCAGCTCACAGGACGTACCGCCGGCGCCACGCGGCTCTGGCAGGACACTTAGCTTGGCCTTACGCCGGCATCTTAGATGAGTCTTATGCCCAGTTGTCCATGCTCAACATTTCATAACTGCCCAGTCCTGAGAGCCTCCACTGTTATTTGGGGGCTCCCCAAGGAACTTGGAGCGATGTTGGCAGCCATGTTGGGCGCCCTTGACCACGCCTCCCGACGCCTCTCATTTCTGACCCCTCACATCATGTACAACAGAGTATTGTCTGCATATTGGTGGATGGCTATAGCAGAATCTTTGAGGAGCATGACCAGAGGCTACATGTAAAGGTTAAAAAGGATCAGTGAGAGGATGGAGCCTTGGAGGACTACGCAGAGGATGCAGTTGGTAAGAACGAACATGTTCTTCTGGATGGTCTGGTGTGTGCCTGAGCTGTAGAAGGTAAACCAGTTCAGGACAGTACAAGAGAATCCCATCCTGTCGGCGAGGAAGGTGAGCAGGATGCAGTGGTCGACTGTGCTCAATGCAGGCGAGAGTTCAAGGACGACGAGAAGGCATGAGTTGCCGACATCCATAATTTGAATGGCATCATCCACCACCTTTAGGATGCCATCCAGGTGGCTGTCTTGATGCTACACTTGGGTCAAACACAGACCAATTGTAGGAGGTGTAGTTGTTTGTTTCTGGCAAGTAGTTGTGTAGCGATTATTTTTATCAAGATTTTGCCAAAAAACGGGAGGTAGATAGCCATGTAGCGTAGGTCTAGAATCGGTTTTTGAGGTCATACGAGACCAGTCTTGAATAGCGAGAGAAGAAAGCCAAACAGCCAATATCCCGATAGGTATTCGTAGAATTTACAAAGAAACCTTGTTAACAAAAAGTTTTTTTTTTAATTTTTTTTTACGATAGTGAGAGAAACAAACAGCTCTCTAGACAGAAATCAACCAACTCTAGGACCATCACTAAGCCTCCACTCTCCCGAGAAAAGGCAGTGTTAGGCAGAATCCTGTGCAGTTCCCTTGGGGAACACTGCAAGAAGATTAAAACTACAGGAGTAAGCAGTAAACCCAATTGATAGCAGTCCGCACCACCCAGATTTGCCTGGTACCTGTGGCTGAGCAGTCAGACCTCTCTCAAGAAGAGTAGGGCAGTATATAGAGTATATACAATAGGGCTAAAAACACAGTAGAGCAAACAAACATTGACCAGAGCTTTGTATCAAAAGTATATAATTATTTATTTAAAACACACTTTAGGCAATACACTAGCACTCTAAATCAAAAGCAAGCTAACACACAGTCAGGTAAAGTATACACACCTCCCTTGATAACTATTAGACAAGTCAGAGTTAAAACACCACGATTTGTTAAAACAGATGTGAGCGCGTAACCTAGATGGCACTCCAATAGTTAAGTTAAAGGGAGAGAAAAAGGCAGAGCATAGAAATAAAACAGGTCCCAACACTTTTAGAAGTTCAAAGCAAGGGAGTAAAGGCAGTATACACTGTAGAGCCAAAGTTCATAGGCCAGGCCCACTTTAAATGGAGCAAAGCGAAATGTGCCCAAGATCACACAGTTTAAAATGCACTAAAAGTCTTTGCAGAATGTTCGAAAGAGGTTGGGGTGATTCAAGAAGTTAAAGTTAGAAGGTCTGGGGCCAACCCAGTTGGAAAGCCAAGGATTTAAGGGTCACCTTGGGCAAACTGAAGAAAGGGAGGCCAGGCAGAACACAGTACCTTAAAGAGAGAGGAAGCTCCAGCGGTGGCAGTTGTTCCTGCCAGTCGTTGCAGTTTGTTGTTTCGACCAGGGTAAGAGAGGGTCTCGTCGAGGAGGAAACTTGGGGTTGTTGCACTGCACAGGGATGAAACCAGCCGCGGAGTTCGTTGGTTAAAAGGTGCGTTCCTTTTATTCGCGGTCAAAGTGGTGAAGCTTGGCTATCCGGCCACCGGGATGCTTGGCACGGGCGATTCGACCAAGAGATGTCTTTGGAAGGCGAAAGGGGCGAACTGGTTGGTCCCACCAGCTCAGAGGAAGAAGACTCGTCCAGCAGAAGATCTTCTCTTGTTGTTGGGAAAGTGGTGAGTTTGTTGCAGCAGGGCTCCACCGGTGGTGTCGTTGCAGATGGCTCAGCTTCTTCCCTCTTCGGATTCTTAGGTCCTGTGGCGCCTTCTGAAGTTCCAGTCCCAAAGGCCCTGCTTTTATGCAGAAAAACCCCCATTCAACAGCCTAGCTGTCACTCAAACATGCTAAGTGGTGAGCCGGGCGGCTCACCACAGGGCCAATCAGACTAGAGTGCGACTTGGGTTTCTAAGGCAACACAGTCCAGGGTGCCAATTCCCCTCCCAACACATCCTGTGGAACCCAGACAGAGTGGCACCATTTGGAGGGCTTCTGTGGAGAAGCCCGCCAAAAAGTGGAACAAAGGGCCCGACCTTGGTTGGAGTTACAGAGACGGACACGAACGCCATTTTAGAAAAGAGTTCTGGCGAAAAGACCCAACCATTGATTTAATATTAAATAAATAAATCGGTGGTATCTTTAACATTGCACCAAAAAGTGGTGCGTTTAAAATCAATGGAAAAATCCCATAGGAAATATTCTGGTGGAATATTTTGCGTGGTAACCACTCCCACCAGCCAGAAACTCGACAAGGGGGGACTGGACAGTGCCCCCTTGAAAACAGACCCACGGGCAATCGCATTAACCCCTTCCACAATATGATGGTTTGTACTGGTTCTGGTCACAATTTTGGACTAGTAAAGTCAATGGTGACTTTACATGCCCTGGGAGACAGTAGTCAGTCACTGTCATGCATGCTGGACGCTACGCTCGTAGAACAGCTAGACCGTTCTATTCCAAATGGAGGTTATTCGATACGTTACCGGGAAAACGACGTTTGCACTTTTCACGTCGCTAACTTCACGTGACTTTTGCTTCGTCACGTGAACTACGGTATTACGTATTTAAGCAGCGTAGAAACTTCACTCGCTGCTTCTGATCGAATCTATTGGCGTTGTGTAGCTGAACCTCTTATCTGCATTCTGGCATTTTTCTACAGCTACTTTTGGGCCTTCAATAGCGTGTGTTCCGCCACACGCTGATTCCTGGAGCTATTCCTTCGCGTGATAATTCACACGCGTTCTCTGTCTTCAAGCGTGGCTGGTCCGGACTGCGGGAATCCTGCCCGCGTGTACATCCACACGTACACTCTGTCTTCATACGCGGCTGGCCCGGACTGCGTAAATCCTGCCCGCGTGTAATTCCACACGCGCACGTTGTCTCTAAACGCGGCTGTTCCGGACTGCGGGAACACCGCCCGCGTGTAATTCCACACGCGCTCTCTGTCTTCAAGCGCGCCTGGCCAAGGCTGCGTGAAACCTGCCCGCGTGTAAAATCCACACGCGCTCTCTGTCTTCAAGTGCGGCTGGCCAAGGCTGCGTAAATCCTGCCCGCGTGTAAAATCCACACGCGCACGTTGTCTTCACTCGCGGCTGGCCAAGACTGCGTAAACCCTGCCCGCGTGTAAAATCCACACGCGCACGTGGTCTTCACACGCGGCTGGCCCAGACTGCGCGAATCCTGCCCGCGTGTAAAATCCACACGTGCACGTTGTCTTCAAACGTTATTTTCTTCGCGGCTGTTTATAACCGCGTGGACTTTGTTTTCCTTAAAAAGAGCGCTATTTCTAACTCCTGCATCTGTGGAATTAACAGAAGGATTTATCCCTATAGTGGGAAGGAAGCTTTTCAAGGATTATTGGAAGGTGACATTGAACTGAACTTTTGGACGCTATCCTGTGGTGAATTCAACCCGTATCTAGCGTGAGCCTCGTTCCGTTCGGGATAAGTCTCCCTTACTAATTTTCCCTTCCTTGTCGTTTGTTCTTCATTCAAATCCATCAAGAGACTTCTGGATTATTCTACCCTAAAACTAAAGGTCAGTGTGAACATTCCTGTCATTATCTAATTCATCATACTCAGGTTGGAGCAGTTATTCATGATACTTTAATTTGTCCTAGGCTGGCTTTCTATACCTTACCCACGCCCTTTCCAGTGATCCATCGCTCTGCCTGTTTTATCAGCCAGAGGGTTGTATCATTTGGAAGGTCTTCAATTGACTTCACAACTATCAAATCGTGTGAACAGGGATCCGGAAGACCCTACCTCCTGTATCCTTTTGAGTATTGTATCCTTTTCAGTTAATACTTTGGTACATTCTGACAGAATCAGAAGCCATGGAGGGTACGGATCCTTTAGCTGTTTTGACACAGTTGATCAGCGATTTGAGAAATGAAATGGTTACAGCACAGGACATGTTACGGCACCGTATGGACGTTATGCAAGACGCCCTACATGGTAGTCCTCAGGGAGCACAGGTGCCGATGGTTACTGCATCTGGATCTGGGACTACGGCACCCCCACAGGAAACTATTAATGTGGTTATGCCCACTCAGTTTCCCTTGGCCCCTCCGGAACGGTTCACGGGTGATCCCAAAACCTATAGAACCTTTGTAAATCAGTGCCGACTCCATTTTCTTTGCCGTCCTACATCTTTTCCTGATCTAACCACAAAAGCAGCCTTCGTGCTTTCCCATTTAGGGGGCACAGCTGCTGCTTGGGCTAACCCTTTGTTGGAAACAAATAGCCCTTTGTTGTACGATTGTGACGATCTCTTGACTGCTATGAGTAAAGTCTTTGACATGCGTTACTCTACTCAAGCCACGGATTTAGAGTTGCTTAACCTACAACAAGGCAGCCAACCCCTTATGTCTTACGTTGCCCGGTTCAATCAACTGACGGCGGAAACCCAATGGCCTGACAGCAAGAAAACGGCTGTTTTCTACAAGGGTCTTTCTGAAGAACTGAAAGATGCCTTATCTACAGTTCCTGTGGTTCCTACGGGTTTTCCAGAGTTGCTCGATTTGGTTCTACAAATCGACGCCCGAAGGAATGCTCGAAAGGGAGAGAAAAAGCCCTTCATGCTAGTCTCGGGGCGGTCAGAGACACCAGCAGTCATCTCTAACGACCCTGAAACCATGCAGATTGGCGCCGTGAGAGGCCGATTGTCCAATGCAGAACGGGAGAACCGAAGAAAAAACCACTTATGTATGTACTGTGGTTCTTCCGAGCATTTATTGGCAACATGGCCTAAAAAACCCATCAAGCGTGCGGGAAACGCCAAAACTCGACAATAGCAGGAGTCCCTATGTCGAGTGTTTCATCGGACTCCAGTACCATTCCTAAATATGCACCTGTAATAGTTCAGGTGACGTTACGTTGTGATGAGCGAGAAGTGGTTTCCAAGGCCATGGTTGATTCTGGAGCCACCAGCAATTACATAGACATCACTTATGCCAAGAACTGTTCCTTACCCCTTGTTAACAAAAAAAGACCTGAAACGGTGAACACCGTGGACGGATCTGTTTTGACTTCTGGTATGGTAACCCAGGAGACGGTACCTGTTCAGATGACGTTATCGAATAATCATTCAGAAGAAATCATCTTCGATGTTATTGCTGCTCCACAGTACGAGATCATACTTGGTCTTGCATGGTTAACCCTTCACAATCCTGCTGTTGACTGGGTTTCGGGATCGCTCCAATATCCTTCGATTCATTGCAATGAACATTGCTTTACCAGTCAGGAGGTGTCAAATAAACAACACATATTGGCCTCTATGGTGGAGGATTCAACTATCAGCGTTGTACATCAATGCGACAATATCATACTATGCGAATACGCTGATTATGCTGATGTCTTTGATAAAGGTCAGGCAGAACAATTACCTCCTCATCGACAGTACGACTGTCCCATCGAATTGATTCCTGGTGCCAAAATTCCTACAGGCCGTGTTTATTTACTAACACCTAAAGAAGATGTTGTGTTAAAAGAATACATTGATAAAGCGCTAGCAATGGGCTTTATACGGCCCTCACAATCACCTGCTGCATCTCCTCTATTCTTTGTTCCTAAGAAAGAGGGAGATCTCAGACCTTGCATTGATTACAGGGCACTTAATGATATCACCATAAAAAACCAATACCCCTTACCACTAATAAACGTTCTATTGGATCAATTAGGCACTTCCAGTTATTTCACCAAATTGGACTTGCGAGGTGCATACAATTTGGTTCGCATTCGTGAAGGCGACGAATGGAAGACCGCTTTTAAGACACGGTATGGTCTTTACGAATATTTGGTGATGCCTTTTGGTCTGTGCAATGCTCCCGCCACATTTCAATTCTTCATGAATGATATATTCAGAGACATAATGGACCAATTTGTGGTTATCTATCTGGATGACATTCTGATCTACTCATCATCTTTATCGGAACACGTCAGACATGTTTCTACAGTCCTACAAAGACTCAGGGAGAACCATCTTTATGTGAAAGCCGAAAAATGTGTCTTTCATTCACAGGAAGTGGAATTCCTTGGTTACGACATTACCAATCTAGGTGCTCGAATGAGTCGTTCCAAGGTAAAGGCCGTCTTGAATTGGCCGATTCCGCATAATGTCAAGTCGCTACAGTCTTTCTTAGGCTTTGCGAATTTCTATCGCAGATTTATCCATTCCTTTTCCAAAACAGTAGCTCCTTTGACGGCTTTAACTAGTTCTAAAGTTCCTTTCTGTTGGAACCAACATGCCCAAACAGCATTCGAAAAGTTGAAGGAAGCATTTACCACTGCACCCGTGCTTCAACATCCGGATCCTGATCGCCAGTTTGTCGTTGAAGCGGATGCATCCAGTGTCGCTATTGGTGCAGTACTCTCACAAGTTTGCACAGAAACCAAGGAGGAACACCCAGTGGCTTTCTTCTCTCGCAAACTCATCTCATATGAACGGAACTACACCGTCACTGAGCGGGAACTACTGGCTATCAAAGATGCTTTCCGAGAATGGCGTCATCATCTTCTTGGGGCCAAACAACAGGTGTTGGTGTACTCTGACCATAGAAATCTCCAGGCATTCAAATCCATGAAATGCCTTACGGCCCGTCAGGCCAGATGGCATGTCTTTTTTGCCCAATACGATTTCCAGGTCACCTATCGTCCTGCCCGAGAACATGTTAACTCGGACGCTTTGTCCCGTATGAGTGAAGAGGCGCAGGAAGAAAAACAAGTACAGATTCAGCTGTTGGCAGATCATGTAATATGTAGTTGTTCGGTTCAACCATCCCTAAAAACCGAAGTACAACAGTGGGTAAAAATTCATCCACAAGTAGTCCAGGATATGAATCTGGACGTACATAACGGTTTACCATTCACACAAGGAGTACTTTATCTACCAACTCCTTCAATGCAGAATAAAGCCCTCAAATGGAATCATGATTCCTTGATTGCAGCCCATCCTGGACGGAAGAAAACAGTGGAGCTGCTCAAAAGGTGGTGCTGGTGGCCATCGATGGCAAAAGATGTTATAAACTATGTACCTTCTTGTTCTGTATGTATCCAATGTAAAAATACTCCTGGTAAACCAGTGGGCTTACTCCAGTCCCTACCTGTCCCTAACAAACCATGGGACATGATATCTATGGACTTTGTGGTAGAACTCCCCCCAAATCAGGGATATGATACCATATGGGTCGTAGTGGATTATTTCACTAAATTGGCTCTTTTTATTCCCTGTATTGGTTTACCAACTGCTGCTGTTCTGGCTGACCTATTCATCCAACATATATTTCGTTTCTTTGGTCTACCATCAGTAATCATTACAGACAGGGGCTCACAGTTTGCGTCACGCTTTTGGAGAGCTTTAACATCTGCATTACTGATTGATGATAGACTGTCCAGTGCTTATCATCCTCAAACTGACGGACAGACTGAAAGGGTCAATTGTACTATGGAACAATATCTGCGGTGTCTATGTTTGCAATACCAATCGGATTGGCTCACGGTACTGCCGGCGGCTGAATTCGCCTATAACAACTCTTATCATAGTGCCATAGGCACTTCACCGTTCTATGCTCTCTATGGGCAACACCCCCGATCAATACCTCTGGATTCCGGTCTATCCTTGGACACGCCTGCCGCAGGCCGTACTTTTCGTGATCTGAAGAGATTACAGAGAAAGGTGAAGCAGCAATTGGAGCAGGCCAAACGACGTGACAAGTTCTATGCCGATGCTCATAGAGTACCCGCACCTGTCTATAAGGCTGGTATGAAAGTCTGGCTGTCCACTAAGAACTTAAGAATTCCAGGCAAAAAGAAATTGTTGCCTAAATACATCGGTCCGTATGTAGTGCTCCAAGTTCTTAATCCTGCTGCTGTACGTCTGGCTTTGCCACAACGATGGCGAGTGCATCCTGTATTCCACGTGTCACTCATTAAGCCATTTTCTGAAGCTACTAGACTGCCTGTACGGCCTGTTGCTATTTCTGTGCGGGGTTCAGATGAATACGAGGTACAAGACATACTGGATATGAAACTACGTTCTGGTAGACCATATTATCTGGTGGATTGGAAGGGCTATGGTCCCGAAGATAGGTCCTGGGAACCTCTTTCTAATATCCATGCTCCTGCTTTATTGAAGCGCTTTCACACAAGAAGGGGAGAGGTTGTCCCTTTGGGGGATGGCACTGTCATGCATGCTGGACGCTACGCTCGTAGAACAGCTAGACCGTTCTATTCCAAATGGAGGTTATTCGATACGTTACCGGGAAAACGACGTTTGCACTTTTCACGTCGCTAACTTCACGTGACTTTTGCTTCGTCACGTGAACTACGGTATTACGTATTTAAGCAGCGTAGAAACTTCACTCGCTGCTTCTGATCGAATCTATTGGCGTTGTGTAGCTGAACCTCTTATCTGCATTCTGGCATTTTTCTACAGCTACTTTTGGGCCTTCAATAGCGTGTGTTCCGCCACACGCTGATTCCTGGAGCTATTCCTTCGCGTGATAATTCACACGCGTTCTCTGTCTTCAAGCGTGGCTGGTCCGGACTGCGGGAATCCTGCCCGCGTGTACATCCACACGTGCACTCTGTCTTCATACGCGGCTGGCCCGGACTGCGTAAATCCTGCCCGCGTGTAATTCCACACGCGCACGTTGTCTCTAAACGCGGCTGTTCCGGACTGCGGGAACACCGCCCGCGTGTAATTCCACACGCGCTCTCTGTCTTCAAGCGCGCCTGGCCAAGGCTGCGTGAAACCTGCCCGCGTGTAAAATCCACACGAGCTCTCTGTCTTTAAGTGCGGCTGGCCAAGGCTGCGTAAATCCTGCCCGCGTGTAAAATCCACACGCGCACGTTATCTTCACTCGCGGCTGGCCCAGACTGCGTGAATCCTGCCCGCGTGTAATATCCACACGCGCTCTCTGTCTTCAAGTGCGGCTGGCCAAGACTGCGTAAACCCTGCCCGCGTGTAAAATCCACACGCGCACGTGGTCTTCACACGCGGCTGGCCCAGACTGCGCGAATCCTGCCCGCGTGTAAAATCCACACGCGCACGTTGTCTTCAAACGTTATTTTCTTCGCGGCTGTTTATAACCGCGTGGACTTTGTTTTCCTTAAAAAGAGCGCTATTTCTAACTCCTGCATCTTTGGAATTAACAGAAGGATTTATCCCTATAGTGGGAAGGAAGCTTTTCAAGGATTATTGGAAGGTGACATTGAACTGAACTTTTGGACGCTATCCTGTGGTGAATTCAACCCGTATCTAGCGTGAGCCTCGTTCCGTTCGGGATAAGTCTCCCTTACTAATTTTCCCTTCCTTGTCGTTTGTTCTTCATTCAAATCCATCAAGAGACTTCTGGATTATTCTACCCTAAAACTAAAGGTCAGTGTGAACATTCCTGTCATTATCTAATTCATCATACTCAGGTTGGAGCAGTTATTCATGATACTTTAATTTGTCCTAGGCTGGCTTTCTATACCTTACCCACGCCCTTTCCAGTGATCCATCGCTCTGCCTGTTTTATCAGCCAGAGGGTTGTATCATTTGGAAGGTCTTCAATTGACTTCACAACTATCAAATCGTGTGAACAGGGATCCGGAAGACCCTACCTCCTGTATCCTTTTGAGTATTGTATCCTTTTCAGTTAATACTTTGGTACATTCTGACAGTCCCAGGGTATGGAGTCTATGTTTGGGGTCACTATGACACCCCTGTGTTACTGCACTGAGAGTGCTGTGTAACACATACACAAAAACAGATGATACCTTATGGAGTAAAAGACCCCATAGCCCATAAGCACACAAAAAGTCCAAGGCATACCTCAAATCATGCCTAGGAGTGGGAGGAAAAGAGTCTCACTCTTAGCAGGAGAAAAAAATAAACCCCAAAAATCCAGCAACGCTGCTAGGGGACTCACTAGGTTTGGGAAATTAGCCTTATAAGAGAATTCTCCCTAATAGGCATATACCTACTGCTAACACTTTCTGAGTATAGATGGATGGGAGGGGTGATGAGTAATCAGCGGGAGAAGAATCCAGAGAAAGAACATTACGGTGAGTAATTTCTCCTCCAGTTGATTGCTTTTCTCCTGCAAATTCCTCATCAGATAAGACTCCGAAAGCAGTGGAACAATGGAGTCGGGCAGAAAGCTTGCAGCAAAAGATTTTGTAGCACTGCCTTACCAAAGCGAGAGTCAGCACCAAGGGCAACGTCTAGGCTATAGTGCCGCAAGTAAGTGTGGAGTGAGGACCAGGTTGCTACCCGGCAGATGTCCCTAGAGCCGCGCATGTAGGTTGGGGGATTTCGGGTTTGGGTGGAGCGCTTGACTTTCCAACTGGGTTAGGGGATCCGGGCGACGAGGCAACCGGAGAGGTAGGCAGATGGTCAGATTCAGAAGGCCCGAGTACCATGTCCTCCTAGCCAGAATGGGGCGATCAAGATCATGGTTGCTTTAAACCCCCCCAACCTCCTGAGAACCTAAGAAATGACAGCAATCGGAGAGAAGGCGCAGTAGAGAGGGAAGGTCCAATCCACCAGAAATGTGTCCCCTAGCACACCGTGCACTGGGAATTCCCTCGAGCAAAACTGTCTGCACTTCCTGTTGTACTCTGTGGCACACAGATCCATTGTTGGAGTACCCCAGAGAGATGAGGCCTCCTCTAGGATTTCCTGGCACACTTGCCAATCGTGTGAAACCGTGCTCTGCCTGCTCAGAGCATGCGCCAAACTGTTCTGAGACCAATATATGTTTCTCTAACAGCCAGAACCAAAGCTGCATCGCCTCTCTGCAGAGGGAGTTCATGCCACCCTGTTTGTTCAGGTAGTGCATGGCCACTGTATTGTCAGTTGGGATCAGCACATGCTTCCCCTTCAGAGACGAAGCAAACGCCTTCAGGACTAACTTGATGGCCCTCAACGGCAGCCTTTTGATGTGCCACCTGGCTTCCATCACTGACCAAAAGCCGGTCACCTACAAGTCCTTGGGAGTGAGCGCCCCAACCTTCGAAGGACGCATCTGTGACTACTCAGAACGGAGGCCACGGAGCCCAGAAAGGTTCACCTGCCAGAAAATTGCTGCCATTGGCCCACCAAGACAGGTCATTGATCACAGACCTGGACACCCTTAGGACATCCTTCAGGGTTTCGAGGTACTGGGACCACTGACATAGGAGTCATTGTAATAATCTAATTTGCAGCCTGGCCTCTGGCACTAGAAAAATACAGGAGGTCATGAATCCTAAGAGGCTGAGGAAGGAAGTCGCTGGTAAAGAGGCTGGGTTCTGGAACAGATGAACCATCTGCGCAATGCTGACAACTCTCACCTCAGGTGGAAAAGCCTTCCCTGCCCGAATGTCTAGGATTGCCCCGATGAATTGGTACCTTTGAACTGTTGTTGTATGGGACTTCGGCAATTACAGGGAGAACTGAGAAAACAGAAATTTGAGAATCCTATTGTGTTGCGCTTTCACTATTTTCAATTTTGTTTTTAAACAATTGGTATAAATAATGACAGTATTTTCAATTAGGGTTTTTTAAACTGTTTTTTCTTTATTGCAGTTTTGCTATAGAGCATTTGAATCCTTTCGTATATTTGGTTCATAAGGTTCTTTGGATCCTTGGTAAGGTAGCGATTGAATTAATGTTGCTTTGCTTTATTTGTTGTACTCGTTGGTGCTTCCTTATAGTTTATTCTGTCCTGTTGGTATAACTCTTAGATTAGCTTCATTCAATGTTATTGTGTGATGCCTTGCTTATTGTGCATAAAGGTTTGTGTCCTTTGTTAAAGTTCATTGGGTTTGTGAATCCTCTGTCTGGTAGATAATTGAATTGTTATTCATTCTTTGGCTGACTTCTCCTTTGTTTGAATTGTTTAATACTGTCAGAGATGTCTCCTTAGTATGTTAAGATTTGTTGTTGGTTGACATTCTTCCTTAATAGATTATTGCTAATTGTTGTTATTTTTCTTCTTCTATGATTTGATCCCCATATTTATTTGGTGCTCCTTAATGTTTGTGATACGGTATTTCCTTTGTGAATTTCCCCTTATGATTTGCTCCCCGTATTTGGTTGGTAAGCAGCTTAGAGGACATAGACACACCCACCGCTGCCTGCTGGCCTCTGGGAGTCCCCCTGCCTCTTCCGAAGCACGAGAAATGCTTTTTCCCCTGCTTTGCCTGTGTGAGCTGCAACTTCCGGCCATAAGGGACGTAGCGCCTGTACCCTTTGCCCCTAGAAGCAAAACTGTAGGCAGGTTTGGCCAGCTGCGAAGCTAGGCAGAGCGATTTTGCAGAAAGCTTGGACTCCTTGAACTTTTCCTGGGAGTCATTGCCTTGGGGCCAAAGAGAAATTCCCCATCAAAGGGCACGTCCAGCAACCTATTATGGACATTAGGACAAAACCCTGAGGAGCGTAAGTAGGCCTGTCTCCTAAGCACCATGGCTGACCCCACCAAACGTCCAACGCAGTATGCCAAGTCCAGGCCCGGTTGCAGGGACTGCCTGGCCACCTCCTTCCAGTCACCCACCAGTTGCATGAACCAGTCCCACAGCTGCCCTTCAAGGATGCACTGGGCTGCAAGCTCTATGGCCTTCCATAGGCCAAAGAAATATTTTGCAAAGCCGCACAAAACATTACTAACCTCGAAGGCCATGCTCTAGGAGGAGAACATCTTTTTTGTAACACCATCAAATGTCTTGCCCTCCCTGTCAGAAGGCAGATTGGAGGTGGATGAAGCTGCCCTGGTGGATACTGTGGCTACCTGAACAACTAGCCCCTCCAGGGAAGTGTGAGAGGACAGAAAAGATGGATCGTCTCTAGCCGGCCTGTACTTGCTGGTCAAGTTGGAGTTGACCGGGGATAGAGCAGGGCCGGTGCCACATGGAGGCAACTGGGTCGGCTATAGCCTGGTTCAGTGGCATGTTTCTCTCTGTAGTGGGACCTTCGTCCAAGATATCTTAGCTCATAGCCTTGGACCGGTACTGCGTAAGCATTCAGTCACAAGTGATCTAAATTTGGCATGGGTATGAGCGTAAGGCAGAGTTTGCTGCCAGAAGGTCTGCCTGGTCATCAGAATAGCCCACGCCACCCCCCTGCATACATGGGGTCGACGTCACCCTGATCGTCCCCGCCATCGGTGCCAAAGATCAGCACCATGCACCCAAATAAAATCAGATCGAGAAAGCGGGACAAATAATCGATCACCGATGGTCGGCGTCAAGGGCTTGTCCTTCCACATTGATGGAGTGGCTGTCAGTGTCGGGCGAGCTTTGGATGCCAAAGGCACGTTGAGAAGGATCGGGCCCCGAGGGTCACCTGGGAGGGTCCTGGCATCGAAGGCTTGGTCGCCTTCTTCGGCACCAGATCTGAAGGCTCTCCCGATGCCAATGGCATTGGTACCGGTGCTACTTTGGGGTCGGGATAACGGAGTGTCGCTGAAACCACCGGGACCTGCTGTTTCGGGGGCTGGCACGCACCCACAGCGGCCTTCTCAAACATCACTAGCATTTGCGGCTTGAAATACTCTGTCTTGTCTAGACGTCGGCCCCACATCAGTGCCAGTGATGCCTCTTCTTTTTGTGAGAGTACGACGAAGATGAGTGGCTCCGCGAGTGGGACCTTTTCTTCGTCTTGAGCTGATGTCTACTCTCCTTCTCAGGTGTGGGCCCCTCTGTCTCAGCCTCTGAAGACTGAACGGTCGACAGCACTGGTGATTTTGATGACAGTCGGCCCAACGCAAGCTTGGCTGCCCGCTCCCTTAGAGACTTTGGGTTCATCTTACCACATGACACGAACCCTTCAGTGTCGTGACACGTGCAGAGGCTCCACATGCACATGTTGTGTGGGTCGGTCACCGACATCTTGGAGCCTCAACTGGTGCAGCGATTGAACCACGACATCCGAGGACTCGTCTACGACAAATCGAGCAAATAATTTGCAACGATCTTGTTTCACCAGTGGACAAATAGTAAGAAGATGACATAGTGTTTCCACTTCTTGAGCACAAAACCTATATTGTTGTTGAGTCCTTCGTATCTTTTCCCTTGCACCTGAAACTTTACAAATTTAGTTTAAAACGTAACAATGCATTTCGATATGCTCTAGATAGAAGTTTACACAAATAAGAAGGACAAACATTGTAAGCCTTAATTTCATAGGTTCAATGGTATAAAAGATAATAGTTCATTGTTAATTCTCGGTTTTTAACCCAGTCGGTTTCAAATACTATCTTTTTAATGTTGTGTCGGAACCATCAAAGATCTGCTTCTAAAATGTCACAGAGCTCAAGAAGCTTGATCATCTTTAGTTTCCATTCAAGAAAAGCTCTACATGAATTCAAAACTCAGTTCAATATTTAATGCAGTAAACACACAATTGGCCGGAGACAATAAAAAGTTTCTCCACAGCTGAGTTTTTTTCCAATCGGCTCAGGCACATAATGAAATTAAACCAGCCTTGTGCCGGAATTGGGGATCCATGAGGCAAGAAAAAGGTACGATTCCACAAAAATGATTCTACCTTATGCCATAAATCATACAACAGTCCAGTTTCTGCTCTATACAGTAAACGGGAAACACTCTTGATGATAATTCAAAATAGGGACAGCTGAGAAGTGACCAAATTTCATGTGGAAAACACTTAGTTCAGCAGCAATTGCCTTAATTATTCTTCGCAGACTTTCCAAAACTAGCCCTGTAGAGGGCCTGGCATAGATTACAATGGCCAAATATTTAACATGTATTTGATTTTGGGACCATTATGGATGTTGTGTTATATGTTTATTGTGTTATATAAAATCCAATGTACATTAATTCCCTTTTCAGAATTGCAAAGCGCCTTGTCAGATTTTTTGTGGTATCCACTTGCACCCTCGGTTCAAGGAATTGTACCAAAAGTTCTTTATTACATGAACAGATCATTTTCTATGGCCAAACATCTATGGTTACTCCTTGAACTGTAGCAATGAAGCTCAGACACATGCCAAATTTTGCACACACACAATGGTACCAGTGTGTTGCTCCTACTGACATGGCACAGGAGCTTCTGGGCACACACCATCGCATACGGGTGGTTAACAAAGCTTTTGAAACAATCAGAAGAACCAAATGGAAATAGGAGACATGAAAAGAATATGATTGGTCAATAAAATGTTGAAGATCTGATCACAACTGGCGGACCTGGAAACAAATAAGTGTTTGTCATCACTTATTCAAGAAGCCTAGGTTTTTTGGGTCTGACGTTGAAATAATGAAAACTGCTCCAATATTGCTGCTGTCTACAAATGAGGTAATTTGATATTGGACCAGGATGCGGCTAACCCAGAGGCATGGCCCAATAGTCTTAATCCCAGAATAGCACTTCATGTGGCTTTCACAACTCCACCTCTTAAGTTACCCTGTGTGAAGACAAAACCGAAGAGAGGGGTAATCTTGGCTTGGGACTGGAGGAACACAAGATGAAGTTAGTCTTCACATGCATGTAATGTACAGCAGCAAATTGGGTTGTACAGGTCACAGCTTAAGCAGCAACACTGTTTAACGTACCTGAGCCTTCTACAGCAAATCCCATGAGGACTGAATACAACCAGAAATCCCGAAAGAGTTTCTGCAAACGGGGCTTTGCCTCTTTGATTGGTGGTAGCCGCCTGGTGAGCTAAGAGGACAAAAAGAAAAACATGAGCGATAGTGAGGAAGTTATTTAATTATACCTACTGCAGATCATAGGTTAACTGATATGACATTGGCAGAGCATCAACATAGCATGACAATTCGATGTAAAGCAGATGGTCAAACATCCATGGCTAACATTTCAAAGACAGAGACAAGCAGAGTTGGAAATCAAGACATTGGGCCTCATTACGAGTTTGGCAGGCACCCTTGGTGCTACCAGAGGGTTGCCGCCGAACTCGTAACACCGTTTCCGCCGCCTGAGATTCCGGTGCCACCAGGACATCACAAATCTCGGTGGCACGGGATATCAGGCGGGGGAAAGTGTAAGTCCCCATTCCCATGAAGTCCCATATTACTCCATGGGAATGGGGACCCGGAAGCACCGGCACCATTCCTTACAGTTCAGGTGCTTCCGTGACAAGTCTGCCTAGTGGGATCATTGCACCCGGCAGGTCGGAACTGTCGGGCGCAACAGCCCACGAAGGGAGACTTGGAGTGTGACGGTCCGGAAAGTGTGCCGGTACGGTGCGTCCAGCACCCTTATTTCCAGACCTCCACACTTGTCATGAGGCCCATTCAGTTTGAGCTTCAAAACAACATTTATGACAGTGTGACTATGCTGTGAAATTAAGTTAGATTGTGGGTGGAAGTGAGTCAGCAGGAATAAAAAAAAAAGATGAGCTGAATATTGGTTGTTTAAGAAGGAAATCCAAGGAGTGTTGCTTCAGCAGGGAAAGTGAATGTTATCATGCAAAATAAAGAGCCTACAAGACCCATTCATTCAATTAATTTGAATGGCACACCATTAGGTCGATAGAAAAAACAGACTCCTTATGTGCCAGCTAGAGAGTTAGCAACAATGCCTGAACTCTGATCAGTGCACTGAAATTTTAACTACCTTGGAGAAGGCACTAACCTCTGCCTCCCCTCTCTTGTCGTCTAACCCTAGAAAAACAAAATACTTACCTCTCCGTAATGTTCTTTCTGATGGAGGTTAATCCCACATCTATGATATCCATCTCAAAGCGCAGCTACTTTATGGGCATTTTTACACCACCAAGGGGAGCACAGCGAGACTGCATCAGGTGCGCCCCCATGCCTCCAGGTGCCCCACATGACATCAGTCGGTGGTATATATTGAGGCGCAGCGCAACGTGACCTAAGTTCCACTCTTTTTCCCTAGAGCTCTGTGCTGAGGGGGGTATCAGGTAATATTATCACCACCAATAATATCGCCATATATATATGGTCATGGGGTAAGGCCATAGGCGATATTAGTGGGGAGAATTTATGGGGTAAATGGGACCGGGAGATGCAGGGGTGTCCGCCGCTCCATTAAAAAAATATGGGAGTTGCAGGGGTGTCCCCCGCAGGTTCCATGGCTTAATATTGATGCAAAAATATAGCAATAATCTTGTATGGCAATATTTTTGCGGGGATATTAACACATAGAACCGCCGAGGGGCCTCACAATCAATGGTGTAAGCGCTATCTGCCAAGTGGGGCGGGTTGGGACGGCGATAAGGAATCCGTGGGAGGACACTTTCCAGAATCAAAGTTTGGCATCTGAGCCTGAGATCAAAGGGGATTTACATCAACCTATGGTAGACCAATTTGATTTTAAAATAATTTCATAGGATCTTATTCTAAACCTGATGAAAACTCTCAAACCCACGAATGATTTGTTATTTGACCTACCCGTATTAGCACAGCCAGACGTCGGACTCCAAAGATCACTGCTTTTATGACACTTGTTAATGCCTCTCTACACAAGGTATAAAACCAGCCAGATTAAACAATCCTATCATGACGCCATTGGTGAAAATACTCAATTTGGATCTGAACCGGTGGCCGGAATGCCTTGGCATGGAAAAATCCTGGCGAAAGTTGTTACGGCTCAGCTCCACGTAGAAAGGTTCTCTCTACTTATCAATCTAGGTCCAAGCCAGTTTTCACTACAGAAACCGTTTTAAAGGCGGTTTGGGAAGATCTGCTGATGAGGGTGAGATGTCCCTGCTAATAATGCTCAATTGGTCTGCGGCTTTTGATACTGTAGAACACACTATTATTTTAGGCTGCCAAAAGAGGGTTGGTTGGGCTGGATCATGCCATGAAACGGGGTGGGTCTTTTCTATCTAAGCGCCGGCAGCAGGTGAGATTGGGGAGCTTCCTGTCAGACTCTCTTCCCCAAGAGTGTGGGGTCCCTCAGGCACCGTCCCTCTCACCGCTGTGGTTTAATGTATATTTGCAACCATTAATGGGCATACTGAGGAGGCGTGGGGTAGGGTTTAAATACTATGTGGAGGACACCCAGATCTTGCTGAAGTTGGGGGACTCCAGAGACTCATTCCTTAAAGTCAGGCAGTGCCTGGAGGATATGGAAGATTGGATGGTATCGAATTGCCTTCAACTCAACCCAATTAATACCCAGGTGGCATTGTTCGGCCTGAATCATCTTTTGTCAATAAGAAGCATCCTCCCACACCTTGTTTCTTGGGCTCTAACTTGAAATTGACCCTAAAAATAAAAAACATAGGCTGCATATGGCAAGACAACCTTGGATGCGAGATGCAGGTAGGATAAAAATCAGTTTTTTACTCTACGGCTCCTTCAACTCTCGCCTTGCCATACCTCCCACCTGAAGACCATTACAGTGTTGTGGGGGCCTAGGTTAATTCAAAGCTGGTCTACGGTAACAGTATGCTGGTTAGAATTCCCTGTAGACAGCTATCCCGTCTTCAAAGAGCACAAAATGCAGCAGTGAAGTTGATCTACAAAGTGCCCAAGTCTGCCCATATTTCGGCTCTATGTCGTTCTCTTCATTGGTTGCCGGTCGAGGCTAGAATCAAACTTTAAAATCCTGTGTTTGATTTAAAAATTCCTTAACAATCTGGAACTCTCATACCTGGCTGAAAAAGTGATGAGATTTCAGCCTTGCATAAACTATGCTCCAGTGATAAATTCTTATTGGTGGTCCCGCCCTCCCATCATGTGTCAAAGGGTGACGGAAGGTTTTCAGTATATGGTCCCAAGCTCTCGCACAGCCTTCCATTGGAGCTAAAAACAAAGGACTCTTATTCAGTTCCACAAACAACTGAAAACCTTCCTTTTTAAATTACATCTCACATAGAATCCTCTGTTCATGTACTCTAGCATATCTTTACTTACGTGATATCATCTGTGCCTAGATGCAGTTAAGTTCGCCCTGTTTGCACGTTACACATGTTTAAAAATCAAAATCAAAGCCATCAGAAAAATATTTACAGAGGTAAGTAATTTGTACTTTTCATCGATTCCTTCCTCATCTAGGATAGACTCCCATAGCAGTGCTTTGATTTAGAGGAAGGAGGAGAGCAAGAACACCCCCTAAACCATATGTAAATATGTTCTATGCACAGCATTGGCGAAAGCGCTATATAAATAAATGCTAACTCTACCAAAACGATCGTCCTGTCTGAGAATCCAAGCAGCAATGTTTCACAAACATGTGCAGTGAAGCCCACGTAACCGTCTGGCAAATGTCCAGAACAGTGACTCCACATTTCAGAGCCGAGGTGGCAGCCAATCCTCTGTTGGAATGAGCCACGAGACACTCAGGTACATCCTTACCAGCCAGATCATAACATTCCAAGAAGCAAAGGATGATCCACTTTAGCAGGGTCTGTTTGGTCACCGCCCTACCAGTACAATACAACTTACATAACCTACAAAAAGCTGGTCATCCCTCCTGGTCTCCCTCGCTCGTTCGAGAGATGTAGTAGCTCGGGGCCCGCACTGGGGTGTTGTTCCTCTGCCTTGGAAGGATGAGGCAGAGGAAAAAAAAAAGGAAGGTGGATCTTTTGAGAGGGATGAAAACCTGAGACCACCTTTGGGAGAAAGGGTGGCCTCACTCTCAATGTCCCCTTCTCTTTAGAGACAACCAAATACGGAGGTTTAACTAATAACACCTGAAACTCACTCACCCTCTAGCGAAAGTGATGGCAACCAGGTAAATCTCCTTAAGGGTGAGAAATCACAAAGGACAAGAATGTAGGGGATGAAACAGACTGCCCATAAGAAACGTTACCTCTACTTCCTGGTACCTTTGGGCATATAAACACTGTCCTTTGGGCATCCATTCCCCCGGGCATCCAGAGCAAAGGGAAGACAAAGCTAAGGGTTGCTACTATATCCTTTCTCCATTTCATTCTGTGCTCCCTGTTCGCTCCAGTTTGCCACAGGTTGCCACAACAACGCCTTGCAAACAGGACACAAATAACATTCAAGTCCAACACTCCACTAAAACAACTATTGCATACAACTACAGTAACCCTAGCTTCCTAATTACTGCACCGTCTCTCCACACTGTGCTACTCACCTATAATGCATTCACGCCTGCTTTTCTTCCTACTCACCTCTCCCTACGCTTTCTCCAATCATGCTACAACTTCCTCCATCCCTATCCCTATTGTAAAATTCACAACTCAAAACTTCCACTACTCCATCTCTCTTCCACCTCCTTCCAACAAACAAAGGCGACAAGCTAACCATACCTCCTCTACCACCTATCCACCTTGCGTATCTTCCTCCGAGACTCTACTTCTATACACTTCCTTTCCGCATCAACTGAAATATTGCACTCTAGAATGCTCAGTCCGTAAGCAACAAAACTTCCTTTATCACAGACTACTTTCACTCCAGCTCTCCTTCCCTAAACCTTCCTGCTATCATTGAAACCAGGATTCTCCATCTGACACTACCACTCTGGTGGCCCTACACAACTCCAAACTATCCTTCATTTCTTAGTGACCATGCTGTCCACACTATCCATAGTCTACATACCCACACAAGGGGTAACTCTTTGGATCTCTTACTCAACCATGGGTCATCCCATTCAAATGCTCTCTACGCACAAACATGCATCGGCTGCTGCGCAAATGGAGGCGTAACCACTGGCATGAGGACCTGCAACTCTACCTCTCTGCCCTGAACTCTTTCAAGTCCACTCTTGATAGAGCAAAACAGGGATTCTACCTAACCCTCATTCTCGCTCACTCCAACCATCCTCGTCGGCTACAGGGCACCCTAAACTCACTTCTCCCAAGTTTATTACTATCAACTCCAGTTTCACAGTAAATGACTTAACCGAGTACTTTGCTGCAATCATTTTCTAAATTAGAGACTCTCTCCTGACCTTCCTCACACACCCTCCTCCTACAATTTACACTCCGCCTACTCTACCATCATCCTCTACCTCTATCTCCCACTTTAGTCACACTAAAAAAATACTGACAAAGTGCTATCTCTACTGATGAAGGCTAACCCCTCTAGTGCCCCATCAGACCATATTGCTCCTCAGCTAGCCAAGCGTATTGCCGCTATAGTGGCCTCTAACCTAGCTGAACTCTACCTGCCCTTCGACTCCACTTGCTTTCCCCCTCTGTTTCCAACGCAGCCACAGTCATCCCTCTAATAAAAAAGCAATGGGCTCACTCGAACCTACCGGTTAACTTTCACCCTGTTTCTCTCCTTCCGCACTACTCTAAAGTGCTTGAAGGTGTTGTGTTCAACCGTCTAACCAATTTCTTAGACATCCACAACCTTCGAGACTCCTTACAAGCAGGTTTCTGCTCCTGTCACTCCACATCTGCTAAGCACTCCAACGTATCCTCTATCCTAAATCCCCTCCACCTGTCTGCTGCCTTTGACACTGTTGATCTCCTTAATAATCTCTTTCTTCTTGGGATTCACGATTGAGCCATTGCCTGGCTTGAATCCTAACTTGCAACTCACCAATTCTCTGTCTCCTGGAGCAACAACAACTCTCAACTCACTCCTCTAACTGTTGGTGGTCCACAAGGCTCTTTTTTGTGTTGGCTTCTCTTTACACTCACCACCTGTGCTGTTTGGGCTCTAATCCCCTCCTTTGGGGTATCATATAAATTCTTCACGGATGACATCCAAATCTTCTTCTCTTTTCCAGAACTCTCCTCTGATCTCTCTATCAAAATTTCAAACGTTCACTCTGCCATTAAATATTTAATGGCTTTGCACTCTCTGATGTTTAACTCTACCAGAAACAGAGGTGCTCGTTTTCCCTGCCAAAAGCTCTCTTTTTCATCTCTGCCTCTGCCTATCCAGTTCCCACCTGACACTTTCCCATACTCTTCTTCAGCTAGAAACCTCAACGTCATCTATGACCCTACTCACACCTTCTCTACTTTCATCTCAAAAACTGGAACAGAATCTCGCCTCAACCTCCTAAATATTACAAAAATCAGGCAGAACCTTCATTTCAATACCACCAAGCACTTTTGTCTTCTCTAAACTAGACTACTGTGACAGAATCCTCTTTGGTCTCCCAAACTATGCTTCCTATCCTCTTGACAAGATCATTAACTTCGCTACCAGAACTCTCTTTGAACTCCTTCACTTCACACCTACTTTCTTGTACCGTCACCAGGCTGGATGGCTGACGATGCAAAACAGGGGCAGATTTAAATTTCTTCTCCATGTTCACAAATATATCCACGGTAAGGCACCACTGTATCTATCATCCCCTAGCCAACTCTACAAGCCTTCTTGTAATCTTTGCTCTGCCTCATCTACCCTTGTGACTCTTCACCCTCCCTGTACTTCCTCTTGCTTCTGCTCCTTCTCTCTTCTTGCTCGACTTGCATGGAATTCTCTTCTCCCGGATATCTGAGAAACAGTCCACATGGATTTATTCAAAACCCCCAAAAAAAGCCTACCTCCTTGCTCATTAACCTACCTCTCATCTGCCTGCTAGCTAACATTTGTCCATCACCTCTATCCTACCTCGGTCCCTCGCTTCCTCGACCTCCCCTCTAGTACATCACCCATCATGGTCACACACCGAGCACAGCTGGCCGTACCACCTACCTGCACTTAAAAATGTCCAATGATCAGTGTCCTTCATCCATGCATGTCTACTTATGTATTTTCCCCTGTGACTGTTCAATTTATTCCACTCCACAACCTGGGTCAGAATGTCCCCCAAACTCACCCCATAGTAAGAAGCTCACTGCTTCCAGTCAAATCTGAATTTCTGTCTATTGTAAGTTCTTTTGTGATCAAAAGAGCATTGTTCCTCCTGTATATAAATAAATACAAACATTCTAGTAACATGCCGGAACAACAAATTGGTGTTGGGGAAACTTATTACACAATCCCCGTAAATATTGCATGACTCTGGGGGATCATGAAAAACAAGCCCTGCACCATGGTTCTCTTAAACACTAAAATAGTAGCAATATACCCCTTCACACTCACCCGCTCAAAGTCAAAGAAAGCAGAAAATCCAGAAATGAGGATGTGGTACAAGTAAAAGTGTGTATATTCCTCTCCTGGCATCAAGATGAAAATGTACGCGACCTGCAGGCATATTAGGATTTCATGGCAGGCTTGTGTGATGAATCCGAGGAGGTTGTCACCTCTCTCTGAGGCCACCCCCTTTAGGACTATGGAGGTAAGCCACCTGCCCTTAACACCTCCTAGGGGACAGGGTAAGCAGGATCCCTCTAGAGGTGGCTCCCCCTTAGGGGACAGGGAAACTCCAGGGAAAGGCTTAAGTCACTATGCCTCCATCCTGAGACGAACACCTCTATGGGGTATGCAGGAACTAAGATCTGTAAGAACAGTTTTACAATGGCTTACTCTCGTAATCCAAATTTCATTTCATCCTTTTTAGGGAAAACAGCAAAATCAGCCTCCTAAAGTCACATCAGGCGAAGAACCAATCAGGAAGAAGTATCCATGCAGCCTGCAGAGTTTAATTACGTTGCAGTGCACATTAAGGAGAGAGATGACTGGGGAGACATGCTTAGAGAGACAGAACACTAGACATGGTGTCACACCTGGAGGCCGACATCTAGGAGAGTACAATACTGTCCAGCAGCCGAGCAACCAGAGCAGTGGAGTGTGGCAGACCGAGAGAGAAAGAAGCGAGTACCTCAGCGGGTCAAGACAGAGCCCTGAGGAGGGACTGCCCACAAGCTACCTCACCCTGCAAGCAGGAAGCAAGAGGAAACGCCTACTGTGGTGGAGTCCAGTTGAGGTGTTGCATGAGCTGCTCCGCTTCGAGGCGAGAGACAGTCGGCCTACACAGCCCTGCCAAGGAGCATCGCTCGTCAAACAGAGGTACACAGTGGCTAGGTACGGGAGGTGGGCGGGCAAGGCCAGCCATAGGATGTAATGGAGATGAAAAAGGAGAAAAGTGGAGAGAAACTGGAGGGACCCGAAGAGTGAGGAGGAAGAGGGAAAAAAACTGAGACTGGAGAAAGAAGAAGCAAGCCCCAGAGAAGAGCAGTGAGAGGGGGAAAAGCCCCGGAGCACAGAGAGACTGAACACCACAGAGTGGGGTGCAAGAAGGGGAGAAGAGCCCAAGAGTGGGCAGTATGAAGGAGCAGGGCCCTAGAGTGGGGAGATACTGAAAATACCCCATAATGGGGAGTACAATGTAGAAAGACCCCAGAGTGGGGAGTGAGAAGGGGAAGCCCAGAGTGAGGAGAAAAACCAAAAGAAGCCCCACAGTGGGAAGGAATAGACAGACCACCCAGCTTCCAGCTTATAGAGATTTGCAACAAAACAAAAAAAAAAAAGAAATCACAAAATCAGTTGTTTGCCGCCATTCCCGCTAAACATACGTCAATGGGCGTGAAAATCTAATCAAAGAATCCCCTTCCAGTAAGCTGGTTGAATGGAGAATAAGTGTTTCAACTAGTGCCCGTCTTCCTTCTTTTGAAATGAAGAGTTACTCCACCTGCAACAAACAGCAGCTACATGCCCACAACCCCCTGATTTCATTTGCTAATCGGTCATGGAAATGGTCTTTGTCACTTTTGCATGATTTTGGGCATAGGTGGTCATCTTGACAGAAGTCGCTCACAAATTATTTACACCAGTGAAGAAATTACATGTTTCTTTCAAATCACCGTCTGTAGGTTTATAGGGCAAACACTTGGCTATCTAATCAACGGATGTATTTGCATAGATTGCCTTTATAAGAGCTCAGAGGGTTTAAGCATTTGGAATAACGGTAGCTCATTCCTGCTGCAGTCTTGAGAACGTAGCATAAAAGTCTTCAGGGTGTGTTCTTAGTGTAAATGACTGACAACGGGATAATAACTGTCCATCTGAAAAGTTCAAGAGAAACACCTAAAAGAATGCGTTTTATCTTTTTTGTGAGGAGATCCCAGGCCTGTCATCCCTCCTGATGGCAATATATTTACTTTTTAGCTGCTTTTGCTCCATTGTCTACCTGCCGCTTTTTTTCATCCCTCATTCTTTTCTCTTGCCATCCGCTTTCAGTTTTTTTATTTTTAAAACCCTTTCTCTTTTTCATTCTAATTTCCCACATGTACCTATTCCGACACCAAATGTGCCTCTTCCTTCCGCCCTCATATACAGTCCTTTAAACATGCACACTACTCTCACCGGCCTTGCACGCACACATTCTCGCACCTTTGCATCAACACCCTTATCTCTCACTGTAGTATGCACATGCTTGTAAGCACTCTCCCTCACTCTCCCTCTCCTGTATGCACACTCTCACCCTTGGATGCACTCTTTGGCTCCTGCTGCTGCATGCATATTCATACCATCCCATTCAGCATCACATGCCATCTCTGCTCTTACACATGCTACATCACACGCACCCTCTACCTTAAATAGGTTATCCTGTGACAGTGTCAGAACTGCCCCACCAACACCACCACACAGGGCTACAGAGGCAGCACTGCCGTCACCCAGAGACTCTGTGGCAGTACTGGCCTCAGAGCTGACTAAACTATCACGCACAGGACCCAGTGCAACTCTCACAACCAGCCAGAGCCTGAGCAATAATGCCCTACGTGGCAGTGCCCTGGTCACCAACCATGCTCTCAGCTGCAGCACTGGTCTGATCAACATCACCGCTGCAGAGGCAGCCCCATTTTCACAAATCATGCTCTCGTTGGAAGTGTAACTCTCATGACCATCCACGTGGATGCCCTCAGTGCTAGTCCCAACAACACCACCGTGTGCTACAGAGGCATCATCTCCCACACCACAACTCGACCTCAGCAGTAGCACCACACTTAAACTAACACCCAATACCATGCTGGAAGTGCAGTCAACACTATTGCCCGGGGTCTAACCAGCCTAGCCACCACTCATGGCCTCAGCAGCACCACTATCCCACAAACACTACATGCAAGTCTTCGCTGAAAGTGCAACCAGCACAACCAATGTCACGGACCCCATATGAGCCGGAGTACCACTAGTCAACTAGCACTGCCATCTTGGGGAGCAGAGGCAGTACCATCCCCATAACCACCCAGGTCCTCAGCTGCAGCACCAGCCCCATTGCCAACACCACTACTCATTTCCCAGTGCAACCAACACCACCCTGGCTGAAGAAGCAGTGCAACCCTCACTATTTAGGCTCTCACTCCCTCAGTGCAAGTCCAACCAACACAACCCTGGGCTATAGAGGCAGTACCAAAACCATCACAACCACACAGGACCTGAGTGACAGCAACAGCACCAACACCACCACCAAATGAGACCTTACTGGGGGTGTAGCTATCACCACTCATGGTCCAATAGGCAGCACCACAACTCATGACCTCAGCAGCACCACTTGCCCCACGATCACCCAGTGCCTCAGAAGCAACACTAGCCTAACAGCACCATCCAAGGCCCAGCTGGGAGTGCAACCAACACCATAAACGGGGCCTAAGAGGCAGCACAATCGCCACCTATGACCTCAGAAGCACCACTGGTCCACAAGCACCACTATCCTGGGAAACAGCCAGTGCCATCGCCACACGCACTATTGCCCATGCAATTTAAAATGCTGCAAAAATGTTGCACAAAAAGCAGTTTGCCGCAAAATGTGCTTATTTGTGCCGCAAAACATTACTTCCCATGCTGCAATATCCTTGTGGGTCTAAATAGAGAAGCCCCAGAGTGGGGAGAAAAACAGATAGAATCCCTGATGTGGGAAAAAGCCAAGAAGACCCGGAGTGGGGAAAGAAAAAGCAATAAGCCCCAGAGTGGGAAACAAGACGGAGAGAAGCCCAGTATGGGTTAAAGAAACAAGGAACCAAGAGTGGGAAATAAGCGAGAGCAAGCCCCAGAGTGTGAGAGGAAGAGTCTGAAAGAACCCCAGACTGCAGGAAGGGGAAATATGAAAGTATCGCTGAAGGGAGAAGGATTGAGAGACACCAAGGTTCCAAGGAGACCCAGAGGCACTCGGCTGACACCCTGTGATAACACTCCAGCAGTCCACAAACTATAGGTTTTCGACAGTGAACATAGGCAAGTGCCTATGATGAAGAGAGACAAGTGGGGGGGGGGGGGTAAGGGCCAGAAGCCAGTACCTATCGTTTCCCTTGGGCAAGGCGCAAAAGTATGTCTTGGTTGCTTTAGATTTTCTTTTGAGCAGTTGGGAGATAAAGTAGGTTAGAATAGAATTTCTGGGATTGGCCACCAGGGGGAGTAGAGATGTAGAAGTCTCTACGTGCTGCTCCTTACCCAAGGACCGAATTGTGTTTATAGCCCTCTCCAAGAGGCTCCTGCTTGAGGAAGCAACCCTCCTCCCTAGGTGTGCGACGTCCAGGTGCATCTCCTGAACCAAGTCTCGACTCTACTGATGCAGGGAAGCCGGAGAAACAGCCAATGGTGGCACGGACGACGGAAAAAACCAGCCCAAAATGGAGGAGGCAGCAGATTAACCCCTGCGAGGTCATGCCGCCAGTAACCTGGGACCCTCCCCCTGGGGACAGGAGGAGGTCAAGGGGCGGAACGGCGCCAAAGGCCAAATGGCCCAAAAAGCCCGCGAAGGGCTGAACAAAGGAAAATGGGCGGGGCCTCCAAGTTATAAGCAGGCAGGGCCTGGGTGACAGGCATCTCGCTCCTGCACTTGGAACACGTCACCTCGCCACTGGAAGGGATTTCGTTTGATTTCGTTTGGAAGACCAGCAGCAGGATCACCACGCTGATCAGGTTGTGTATGCCAAAGGACCGCCCTGCAGACGGAAGATAGCCCAGCTGATCGGGGCCGTGGAGTCGCTGCCGGAGAACGCGCACAGCGGAAAGGCAGGGCTGGAGCCCGGGACCAGGAGCAGAGCTGCGGACGCCAGAGGACCGCCCAGCAGACGGAAGGAAGCCCAGCTGATCGGGGCCGTGGAGTCGCATCGGTGAAGAGAGCGTGCTCAGCGGAGAAGAGCCCGGGACCAGGAGCAGAGCAGCACAGGACCGGCAGCGAGCAGGAGAGGAGACCGCTCGGCGCGACGAACGGCTGGAGGGGCGGACCAGGTGAGGGGCTCCAGCGCAAACGAGCGCCAAGGCGGGGTAGAGGCCCAGGGGGCAAGGAGGCACAGCAAGGACATCCGGGGCAGTAACCCGGCATTGAGGGCCCCAGCTGACCTGAGCGAGCTCCTCCCCCCTACGGACGGAGGTTCTCTAACGTAGGGCCTGCCACACGCTGCAGGGGCACGGCAGCGCAAAGGCTCCCCTCCTCACAGGAACACACGCGGCAAGCCGCGAAGCAGCAGCCTCCGTGTGAGCGCCGGCGGGCAGGAGGTGGGGGCCGTGTGAGCACTCGCCAAAGAGAGGGTGCAGGAGAAGAGGCACCAGGACAGCAGGGGGAACAAAGGAAGCACGGGCAACAGCAACAGGCTGCCCAGGAGGGTCAGGAAGTAGGGGATTGCCACGGCAGGTGGGCAGCAGGCAATGGATCTGGCAGCATTTATGGAAATGGCCAGGGTGGGAGCAGCAACCCATGGCCCGGACTGGATGACAAGGATGGTGGCCCAACCTAGCCAGGTAGGACCCAGCCAGAGGGTAGAGAGCTACCCTATGATGTTTCAAGACAGCGGCAGTGAGGCCACGGTAGTCTAAGCAGAGATTCACAGCATGGAGGAGGATGAAGAGGAGGAGATCCAAGTGAGCAAGAGGAAAAGGACAATGACGGCCAAGGCTAAGGCGAGCAAGGAGCAGGCCAACAGCACCAAGAGACCGCGACAAAAGGGGAGGGCGCAGGAGGATGTGGCCTTAACGGCTCCTACACAAGCTGAGGCTCCAGGGAACCGAGTGAGCCCACCCAGCACTCCTGTGACCAGAACGGTGGAAGTCGCTGGTGGAGGAACCACATCCCTGGAGATGGTAAAAGGTATGGTGTTGGAATGCATGCAAGCATGGGGGAAAAATGGGCAAATGCCAAATGTTGTTGCCAATGCTAGTATGTTGGAAGGAATTATGGTTAATGGGAGTATAGCCACGCAACCGGGGGCGCCTCAGGGGCTAGGGGAGCCATGGTGCGGAGGCAGGAGTCAGGGCTGGTCCCAGGCAGGGGGAGTAAGTCAGCTACCACAGAGAAGCGGGATTCCACCCGGGGGTTTCTTATCGGTCGGGCTGCCTAGTGTGTGCCCACCTACTGGGGGCAGTCAACAGGCACAGATGGCGGGGCTTCCGTGGGGACAGGAATGGTGGAGTCAGGGGCCGAGGGCTCCAGTGAGTGCAGGGATGGCCCAGCAGCCTGCTACAGGGGTACCAGCGGCAGCGCAGGTGGCCCAGAAGGAAGGAGGGTCAGGGCCAGGGGCGGTCTTGCCGGGGGGGCAGAGCACGGCTCAGCTACCGGCGGGGGGCCCGAGCAACGGTGAGACAGGGGGCGTGTGGGGCCAGGCAACCCAGTATGGGAGACCAATGCCAATGTTCGCACCGATACGGGCTACAGTAAACTCCTTGGTGTGGCACATTCCGTGGGGAATCAAGGAGAGGTTGTGGAGGAAGGAATTTATTGACATCTTTGATTTGTTGGGGATTGTGCCCACGGGGGGAGGGCTGACGGATCTGTCCGAGAAAGAAAAGGAGAAGAGGGACAGAGAGTGCACCAAGGTGGAGCACTCCATTAACAACTGGCTAAAAGCCTATAGAATGTACATGTCAGTGATGTTGAAGAAGTACCCGCAGGATGCACTGGCAAGGATAGCGTACGAACAATATGTGCATGATTTGTATCAGAAATATGGCGGCAAGGGATGGTTGGATTATGACCGAGGCTTTAGATTAAAGATGCAAGTATGGCCAGCAATGTCATGGGAAGAGATGGATGTCGGGGGGTATATTGACAAAGTGGTCCCCTGCAGGGAACCCGAGGACAAGCCACAAGGGGAGAGGTCCCGGGGGGGGGGGGGGGGGAGAGGCAGGGGCGGGTACTCACAGCGGGGGAGAGGGTCCTTTTGCGGGCCCTACTCCTGGGTGAACCGGGCAGCAGCCCACAAGGGGGAGCAGGAAACCTGCTGGAGGTTTGCGGGGGGGTACTGCTCATACGGGAAGACATGCAGATACAAGCACCAGAGGGGTGGCAGCACGGGACCCCGCAGAGCCACTCCAGGAGAGGCTAAGCCCAGGGAAAGTGGTAAACCAAAAGAAAAAGCAAATGTTGACTGATGCGCCGACAAAACAAGGCAATGTTGGGGAACTTATGAATGTCAAATATGTGATTAAAGGGGCACTGCCCACACCAGTTAGCCTCCTTGCCATGACACCCTTTTTAAATTTGTATCATAACAAGGCCGATGCAAAGTTGTTAAGGCAAGGGTTCAGGTGGGGCTTTCGGATCCCAGGGGCAGGTACCCAAGGGGGGAGGGAGGCGGCCAACTTACGGTCTGCATTGGAGAAACCCGAGGTGGTGGAAAGGAAGGTGGAGAAAGAGGTTGGGCTGGGGAGAGTGGCCGGCCCATTCACGTCGCCGCCTATGAGCAATCTGGTGGTATCCCCACTGGGGTTGGTGCCAAAGAAGGAAGAGGGCCAATTCCGCATGATACACCACCTGTCCTTCCCAGAGGGTCAGTCGGTGAATGACGGCATCCCTGAGGAGCAGTGCAGGGTGCAGTACGCCTCCCTGGAGGACGCGATACAAATGGTGAAAGCAGCAGGGGAAGGGGCGTTGTTGGGAAAGGCAGACATAGAATCGGCCTTCCAACTATTACCAATCCACAAGGACAGTTACCACTTGCTGGGTTTCAAGGTGGGGGACAAGTACTACTACGACAGATGCCTACCCATGGGTTGCGCTATTTCTTGTTCATACTTTGAGGCATTCAGCTTCTTCCTGGAATTTTCAGTAAAACTGGGGAAAAAGGGAGGGGGAGTATTGCACTATGTTATGATGTAAGTGTAAGTTAAAACAAGTTCATAAAAATGTATTACCAGATCCTAGTTAAACATTGAGCTGCACTATGAGCTCATTAAGTTCTAAGAATTATTATTCTAAGAATGTTGATGAGAGACAGTAGAGACTGCAGGGAGAGAGCCATGTTGGCACTCGGCTCTCATAGGCCGCTGTCGCTGTAATGAAATAAATTACTGTTTCTTCATCACTGCTGCCTGGAGCCCTTATTTCCACATTGGCGACGAGGATGGCTCTCAGCAGTGTCTCCGTACTCCTTTGAAGTCTCGTCATAGTGCGGCCTGCATTATTCCACACTCCCGTGCGACAGCGGATGCTGCAGGAAGGTCAGGAGGAGCGGAACAACCGGTTAGCAGGTGCGTCCCCTGGGGGTGTAATCTTGCCTTCCCCATTACTGTATTGACTCTGTCTCAAAGCAACAGTGTTTACTTTCAAGGATCCCTAGCATTGACATTATCGTTGCTGAGCAACCTGCCCATTCCGTTCTGGCAAGTTTCAGGAGCCAGCCATTATGACATGTATCCATTCTGTGGATGAGCAGCCATCACGTTCCAATTCAGACTGATGTAAGGAGGATTGTGACATCATACACAAGGGATTGTACTCATACAAGACTGATCCCTTTGTCTGCATAGCACAGCACTGTCACTGCTCAGTCTGTGCATCCACTGGACATACTTGAACTGATCCAGAGTCTATTGGTTGCATCTAGCAAGCCCACTCTTTACCACCTTTTTACCGCTTAAGACATGGCAGCTTCAATACCTCCGCCAATGTCATTTTTTAATGAACCTGGACGCCCCCAAGTTAGGTGGGACAGGTGGAAAGACATGTTTGACAGCTACCTGGTGGCAATGGGAGGAGAGAGATTCAGCTCAACTCGCAAAAAGGCATTATTACTTCACAATCTTGGTGTGGAAGGCCGTGCAGTGTTTGAGGGGTTAGGCAGTGCACAAGCTGGTGAAGCGGAGGACACAGATGAATATGCCCTTGCGATTAAACAACACAAGGATCATTTTGCGCCACCTAAAAAAAATGTTACATTCGAGAGGCACAAGTTCTTTCAGCGTACGCAGGAGTCCTCAGAATCCGTGGAATCGTACATAGCCTCATTAAGAACATTAAGCCACTCCTGTGAATTCGAACATCTATCTGACTCGTTAATTAGAGATCAGTTAGTGAGGTGCACAAATAATATTAGGATACAGGAGAAATTGTTGGCAAAAGACATGAAGTTGGATGAAGCAGTGGACCTAGCCAGAAGCATAGAACAAACCTCACAATATGTCAAAGAACTGAAGTCTGACAGAGTACCCAAGCTGTGTGCGCAGTTGATCACAGGAAGAGACTTAATGTCAATACAAGCAGGAAAGGAACATGGGGTGCGAAGTGTACCATATGTGGCAGTGTCAAGCATGGTCCGAATTACCCTTCGTGCCCAGCAAGGAATGCTGAATGTTTCAAGTGTAGGACCAGAGGACATTTCGCTAATGTATGCAAGAGGTCATCAATAAATCTCTTAGAAACCAGAGACAACCAAGAAGAAGGTGCTCACTCAGCTTACAACATACAGGAGGTATACTCCTCGCAAGACAACCCTAGACATGTCTTCGAGATTTCGACCATTGGAGGGGGAGACAGCAAAGGTCCAACAGATGTTTTTGTAATTGATGGTCAAGAAATACTCATGAAAGTTGACACATGTTCCCCATGGACCATCATTTCTAAAGAGACATTTAAAGATGTTCTAAAAAAGGATGAATCAATGCTGGATCCACCAAGAAATCGGCCCTGCGGCTATCCGGAATCCCCTATTGAGATGCTGGGACAGTTTACTGCAAGTGTACAATACAGAGGTGGAGAATGCATAGCTGACATTTTGGTTGCAAGAAAGGGAGCCTCCCTTTTAGGTTGGGAGGAACAAAGGAAGTTGAGAGTCAGGGTGCAAGCTAGTGCCACTAGGCCTGTCACCATTGCCGAGATTGATGATATGTGGTCAAGGGAGTTCCCAGAGGTCTTCACCGAAGGTCTGGGCAGACTCAAGAACTTCGAACACCATATTAGACTAAAGAAAGAATCTCAGCCTATTGTTCATAAAGTAAGACATGTGCCGTTAAACATGATAGCGCAACTACGCAGTGAACTCGATTACTTAGTAGATAATGGTGTCATTGAACCTGTTGAGGCCACAGAGTGGTTGTCCCCCATTGTTTTAGTGGCCAAAAATAAGACTGTGTGTAGATTTGCGCAGTCTGAATCACAATATTCTGGTGGAGAGAAAGCCCCTACCCAACATTTCTGAGACACTCTCCACTCTAGGCGAACCCAAATTGTTCTCTGTCATTGATCTCTCTGCTGCCTATCATCAAGTTCCCCTTTCCCGAGAATCGCAACATCTCACTGCCTTTATCACACCTGAAGGCACTTATAAATACAATCGCATGCCATTTGGGTTGGCCTCGGCCGCATCTGTGTTCCAAAAGGTGATGGAGGAAGTGTTAAAAGGGTTGGAAAATGTTAAGGTGTTTCAAGATGACATTCTGATTTTTGCAAGTAATGAGCATGACAGAGTACTTAGGGCAGTACTATGCAGACTAAAAGAGGCTGGGTTAACGGTCCAAAGAAGCAAATGTAAAATAAGTGTTGAGGAAGTGGAGTATCTGGGACACAAAGTTTCGAAAGAAGTTATTTCTCCCAAAAAGTCACTCATAGAAAGCATTAGTAATACTCCTCAGCCCCAAGACAAGGACCAACTACGTTCTTTCATGGGACTAGCGGAATAGTACCATAAATTTGTGAATGGCTTTGCATCCATCTCATCTCCATTGAGGGAGTTACTAAAAACAAACGTGAAGTACGCATGGTCCAAAGAGTGTCAGGAAGCATTCTTGCAAATCAAAGATTGTATAGTCAAGGCCCCATCCTTAAGTGGATTCATGTTTGGCAGGAAAACGTTGCTTTCAGTTGATGCTAGTATCCTTGGTTTAGGAGCGGTTTTGACTCAGTTTGACTCAGGTAAAACTGAATACACAATTGCATTTGCATCCAGGCCACTTAGAGGAGCAGAAAAAAATTACTCGGTCATTGAAAGAGAGGCACTAGCACTATTTTGGGCAGTCACGCACTTCAAATTCTTTCTATGGGGTCGACCATTTATTTTCAGATCAGATCACAAGCCTTTGGTTCAATTGATGAACGGTTCTGAGTGGGCCAAAGGGTCTCCAAGAGTTTCGAGGTGGATGGTAGAACTCTTGGGTTATAATTTCAAGGTGTGTTACATTCCCGGGAGGGAGAATGTGGTAACAGATTGTTTATCCAGATTACCTGTGTGTGATGGTGAATTGGAGGGAGCACCTGAATTTCAAGATGTGAGCATTGCAGAAATTGAGCATGATGCCATTGATAAAGAGATGTGGATAAGAGCTGGTGAGGAGGATTTAATATTGAATCAAGTTATGATTTGGACCAAAGAAGGATGGCCTCACAAGAATATTGTGGGAAAAGAGTTTGACAGATATTTTGGTGTGAAGGACGAGTTAAATATGTCTGAGGATGGATGTAAACTTAGAAAAGGAAATAGGATAATACCCCCCAGTGGAGTCAGATCTCATTTAGTAAATATAGCACATCAAGGTCACCTGGGCATGGGAAGAACAAAGAGATATTTGCGGCAATATTTCTGGTGGCCCGGGATTGACAACGATGCAGAGAAGTGTGTTAGGGGTTGTAGAGAGTGTGGTAAGAGTGACAAGACCAAGATGGTTAGAGAAGTACCAATAAATCCTGTCCAAGTACCAAGTGAACCATGGCAAAAAGTTGCAGTTGATTTGATAGGACCATTACAAAACCTTGACAATGGGTATAAATACATTGTTGTGTTAGTAGACTACCATTCCAAATGGATTGAATGGAAGGCTTTGCGTGAGGCAACCACTGCAGAGATGGTGTTATTCTTCGAGGAAGTGTTTTACAGGGAGGGTTTCCCGACAGAATTAATCGTTGATAACGGAGTACAATTCTGTTCTGAAAGGATGTTAACTTTCTTGAAGAAATTATGCATCAAACACACTAGAACTGCTTTATATCATCCAAGGGCCAACGGCCTCGTTGAGAGAGCCAATAGGTTCATAAAGGGTGGTTTGCAATTGGCCATGGCTTCTAATCTAAGATGGTTTGGTGTAGTAAGAGAAATTATATGGAACTACTGTACCACACCACACTCAGTTACAAATGTATCTCCGTTCATGTCATTGAAAGGGAGACAACCTGGAACAAAACTATGTCCAGGGTGGATGGACTTAGCCAAGAGTTCCAACATTGATCGCGAGAGAATTATGACTCATCAAAGAAGCACAGGAGGTGTACAAAGAAAGATTTGATGAGGACAAGAGTGTCAAAAGTAATACCTGGAAAGTGGGAGATTGTATTCTCATAAAGAACCCTAGATTCACTCCCAAATGTGTAGAAAGCAAATACATTGGTCCCAAGAAAATATCTGCGGTAAGAAACAATGTAGTAATTGTAGAAGGGGGCGGGGGGAGTGTTGGTCAATGTCCAGAATTGTGAAATGTCCAGAATGCATGAAGGACAATGCACATGATAAACATGACAATGGTGAACATGACAATGGTGAATTTGCTAATGACAGTATCAGAGACTCTAGTGTCATAGATAAGTGTTCCAGGGATGACAACAATTCAAGGTCTGCAGCAGAGACACATTCAAATAGAGTCAAGAACAAACCCAGCGGGTTTAAGGATTATTATGTGGAGTAAACAGCTGTATGCACATAAGGAATGAGATGTGTTATGATGTAAGTGTAAGTTAAAACAAGTTCATAAAAATGTATTACCAGATCCTAGTTAAACATTGAGCTGCACTATGAGCTCATTAAGTTCTAAGAATGATTATTCTAAGAATGTTGATGAGACAGTAGAGACTGCAGGGAGAGAGCCATGTTGGCACTCGGCTCTCATAGGCCGCTGTCGCTGTAATGAAATAAATTACTGTTTCTTCATCACTGCTGCCTGGAGCCCTTATTTCCTCACACTACTTAGATGATTTTCTCTTCATTGGGAGAAAGGGGACGGAGGAGTGCAGGGCCCAGATGGAGGAATTTCAAGAGCGGATGAAGCAGCTAGGGGTCCCCTTGGCACCAGGGAAGACCATGGGTCCAGCTACAACATTGACATTTCTGGGGATTGAGATTGATTCGGTTAAGGGGGAATGTAGGCTCCCGCAGGACAAGGTACAAAAATTGAGGGACCTGATTCAGGAGCTGTTGGGGAAAAACAAGGCGACCTTGCGGGAGTTGCAGACATTGGCAGGGAATCTCAATTTCGCAGGTAGAGTGATACCGGCAGGTAGGGCTTTTGCCAGAAGTGTGGAACTAAAAACTGTGGGCCTACAACACGCCTCACAGCACGTACGATTGGGCTCAGAGGATCTCAGGATGTGGGAGAGCTTCCTGACAGAATCCAACGGGGTGGCAATCAGGAGGGCTGACTGGGCAAGCAGCCAGAGGCTCAAGCTGTTTACAGACTCATCGGGATCCCTGTGTTTTGGGGCGATCCTGGGGGACAGATGGTGTGGCATGGCATGGCCAAGGGAATGGCATAAGGAAGGGGTCACTAAGGACATTACTCTGCTGGAGCTATTCCCCATAGTAGTTGCATTTAAGTTGTGGGGGTGCAGCTGCAGAATTCGAAGGTCGAACTATGGTCAGATAATTTGGCAGTGGTGCAGATTATTAACACAGGGTCATCCAGCAATCTGAGGGTGTTGAGGCTCCTCAGGGAACTCACCAGAAGTCTGTTAATACTGAACATCGAGGTCAGGGCGCGGCACATTCCAGGGGTAAAAAACACGGCCGCTGATTCTCTGTCTCGTTTACAGTGGGCCCGGTTCCGAGAAAGCTGCCCCGAAGCAAGGAAAGAGATGACCCCATTCAAGGATCAATGGTGGGGGATGATTGGGGTGATCTGACCTCGTTGGTAGAAACGGCACTAGCACCAGGTACAGCCAAAAGGTACAGGGCTTGTTGGGATCGTTTTTTGCAATTCCAGGAAGAGGCGCTTGCAGGTAACCAAGGGGTGAACCCGGTGCAGGCATTCATAGGCTGGTGCTGGAAGACAGGGAAGACCCAAGCGTGGGTAGGCTACCACTTGGCAGCCATAGCACATTTCGCAAAAGTAAAAGGAGAGAAGGACCCCACGAAGGAGCACTACGTCATGCTAGCCATGAGAGGCTGGGCTAGACAAGCAGTAGCAAAACCAGACGAGAGGCGGCCAATTGATATCGTGAAATTGCACAGATTAATTAAATGTCTAAAATCAGTATGTAGTGAAGAGGCAGAGAGGTTGCTCTTCACGGCCGCCTTCACGGTGGCGTTTTTTGGGGCTCTCAGAGTCAGCAAACTGGTGCCTGAGAACAAGGACGGCAAGGGGAAAGGGTTCTTGCGCGTCAGGGATGTCCAAGTGGGAAGCGCCCAAGTCGTCATTTATGTGAGGAGGTCCAAGACGGATCAGAAGGGAAAAGGGGCGGCTTTGACTTTACAGGCCATTCAGGCAAGCAGGGTTGGTCCGGTGGCGGCGGCAGCAAACTTTATGCAGCAACGGCGGCCATCAGGGGTGGAGGCGCCATGGCTCATGCACAGAGTTGGGTCCGCATTAAGCCATTTTCAGTTCAGGAAAGTGATGGCGCAAGGTTTGGAAAGGATGGGGCTGACAGGGGGGCGGTTTTGGACACATTCATTTCGGATAGGGGCCGCCACCTCCGTGGCGGTCGGGGGGTGGGGGCGGAGGACATCAAAAGGATGGGGAGATGGTCCTCAGGATGTTATAAACGCTATGTCAGACCAGAGAAAATGTAAGAGTTAACCTTGCCGTTCCCTCCATTTTAATTTTCCAGCGGTACACCAAAGGAAACTCCGCACAGTGTGGGTAGTGGGGCACTCATTCATCTCAAGGGCAAAGGCGAGCTGGACTCAACAGCAAGAGATTTTGACGGCTGGAGAGTTCAGGTTCGAGGGGCACGGGGTGCCAGGGATGAAATGGGCGCAGCTGAAGGGGCATTTGCAAAAGCTGGTGGGTAGGCGGCGGAAGCCGGAGGTGTTGGTGATACACTTGGGAGGGAACGACCTGACCAGCTTGGGGAGAGGGGTCTTGCTGAAAAACATGACAATCTCACTACAGGAAATATCGGCTCAATTGGGTGAAACGGAGATCGTCTGGTCTGAGGTGATTCCCCAGGCGCAATGGAGAGGGGCAGAACACCATTCAGCAGTAGAGAAATCAAGAAGGAAGCTGAACGGGGCCGTGGCCAAGTTCTGCAGGGGCAGAGGTTTTCATCAGGTCAGACATGGCCTGATTGACGGGAAGGCACCCGAGTACTTCTTAGCGGATGGGGTGCACCAGTCCCCAAAGGGAATGGAGCTCTTTTTCTGGAACATTTGTACCAAATTGCTGGAGTTGTGAGAAGGATTGAGGAAAGGGGGAGCCACGGTGGTTGCCCAAATACAAATGATAGACTCAGGACGAGCCAGAATGAAACGGAATGGGTCTTCGCTCTTTTGGACCAGCGCCTCTTGGGGGCCTAAACGGCGGGGGCGTCTGGTAGGGACAAATAAGGCTCAGCTTCCCCCAAAACAAACGGCACTCTCCCCACCCACGGACACCTGCACGGGCAGGATAGGAACAGGTACAATGGGTCGGGGGCCTACTATACCAAGTATAGGTGGAAGCAAAGGAAATCCGGCAAGCAAGCGCCACACGTGCAGACCGAAGTTCACAAATGTGTACAAATAATTCTGTTGTCATGGAAATAAAACTGCGGCCAAGTTTGCCAATTGAAATACTGTGTCATGCCAATTTATGGGGGATAAGGAGAAATGCATTGGGGTACATGCGCAAAGAATAATTGGCAGTAAAAAGGCAAATGGACGGCTGCAGGGGTTATAGCGGTGGCTGGATGTGCCCAGCCCCTGAGCCACACCAGAGCTCCAGGAAACACACTGAGGAGGGCAGAGGCCATGGGCGGCCTCAACACTGTGATCCCATCGGCGGAGCCGGTGTGGTATGGGGAGTCGCCCAGGACTGAACAACCCTCTAGCCCCCGTCCCCCGAGAGCGGGGTGATGAAAGAGGAACCGTTGTGATGGAGACCAGATTCAGGGAGGCGAAGCGGAGGCCCGCCAATAGGAGCAGCGAGGCAGCAAGGGAAGCATCCAGAGCTCCTAACTAGCCACACGAACGGAGATCAAGCAAAGCAAGTACGCCACCCCGGACTATATCATCTGCGCCAGAACAGGGGCCAAGTTCCCCAAGTAAAGCGCTACCACTGCATGCAGCTACCCAGCACGGCTATCCCCAGAGTCTAGCACCCCCAACAAAATCTTGCTGACCCCCGAGGCCCGGCGTAGAGCCCCTGGGGGCGAGAAACCATTGTGGGAGTCCGCTTTTCCCCACCTGAGGCCTCATCAACCGTACCACGACACCTGGGGAGGGAACAAGAGATTTCCTTGCAGCCTGGGATCCACACTCCAGCTTAACCCCTACGCCTACCCGAGGGGACCCCCACAGAGGCCCCGGCGAGGACCCCTGAGGCACAGAGTGTAAACCCTCAACTATACCTAGACCCCATAACTTACAAGCGTCTCCAGAAAGCCCACGCCCCGGGCTCTAATCCCGCACAGCAGTGGCAACGGTCCAACCTGCAACTTGCGGACTGGGAGCCTCCTTGCCCCCTCCCCCCGTGGAATTTAGGGGCCCCAAAAGGAGAACTCAGCTACATAGCAGACCAGTGATAAGGGGTGAAAAGGGGTTTGATGATCACCACCCCCTCGCACGCCTCCAGCACTCCCTCGAGTGCAGCCCCCATCTTGAGGCCCAGTAATCCAGAATGTTCTCCACAACCCATGCCCATGGAGCTGGGCAGCCTCGCTTCAAAGATTCCAACACGACCAGGCGCCCCTCCCAACACAGGAAATCATGCCCGTTACAACTACCTCTGAGCCAGGGGGAAGGCCAGCCAATGAGCAAGGGTATGGTGGCGCTCCTTGAAGAAATAAGGGGCTTTTGGGCGGACATTAACAAAAGGCTGGACTGGACAAAAAGGTAGACAGTATGGACGACCGCATAAAGTGCCTCAAAGCAAATCAAACCTCTGTGGGCCTATTGGAAACCCAAATTGACATGAAACTCTTGGAGCTGGAGAGGAGAGAAGAAAAGTGTGCGCTAAAAATGGAAGAATCGTGAACTCTGTAACAACCTAAGGTTTTTCGAGTTCCTGGAGCAAGAGGGAGAAACGCGGAACTTCATTAAAGCCAACAATGCAGTGGTCGGTAAGCTCTTTAATGAAGGCAACACCAATGAGCCTACAATCGACAGAGCCCATATAGCAGGAGGGAGCTCCATGGGTCCAAGATCAGTTTTGTCAAGATTTCATTACTTTGCAGAGAAAACAAAGATTCTGGAATTGACAAGAAGAAAGGGCCCGAATGAATGGGGAAACTCACAAATAACTGTATATCAGGGCCTCTCTGCCTTCACTTTGACAAGGAGGAGACTCTGCGGGCCTCTGACAAAGTGTCTTAACGCCAAAGGATTGCATTGTAGGTGGGGAATCCCCTTCGAGTATGAGGGGTATAAATACAACCTCATAACAGAAGGTGACATAAGCAGAGTGACTCAGGAACTGTTAAGCGATACTGCCCCAGCGACCGCGTCGGAGCCTCGAGGGGGAGAGCAAAGTGAAACCCAGAAGGTGAACAGATTCGTGGGCAGACGGCATGTTCGAGTTCATAGGAAATGTAAGGAGATAAACCCGGTGCCACCTCTGCTGTCTGGAGGACGAGGCTAAGTACTTGATGAGTCCTTGAGAGGGTATCATGAACTAACACTTGATGAGGGCCCAGGGACTCTCCGTAGATGAGAATGCTTTCAAACGAGTAAGGCGGAACAGTCAATGCTTGATTCTTGAGGGGCTGGGGGATTACCTGGGCACCTGATTGTGACCATAATTGTGGGGCGGTGCCTCCGTGCACCGACCAGTTCTCTTTTGTGGAGCAATATTGGCTTTATGGCCCCATGGGGATAGGGAGAGGTTGGAGTAAGGTCATTGAATGTGGGCTCAATTGGGGGGGGGGGGGGGGGGACTCAGAGGTGTGCCACTTTGGATTTTTCAAGCCCGAGGGTGGGGTAGCAAATGGTGGTCTTACCCAGCGATGCGTATAGATACTGCAGGTAGTCCCGGTGCCAAGGGTTAGAGAGGGGGGAGGGGGGGGGGGGGGAGTTGGGGGTTTTGTTCTTTACCAAAGGGAATCAAGTTATGCAGGCTACCAAAAACCTGGTCCATTCAGAGGTGGGGTTGTATCATTTGAATTCAGAAGAAAGGGAGCACAGCCCTGGAGGAGGGTACACCTTAGCGCTAAAACTACGAGATAGTGCATGCCCCCCCCCCCCCCCGATGGCTGACACACCGAATGCATTGGCGTTGATGTCTGAACTACCTGCACAAGAGGTCCTTAACTGTTCATGAATTCAACCGACTAAAGTTCGATTTTATGTTTTTACAGGAAACACACTGGCTAAGGAGGATGGAGCCGTCCTCCAAAGCCAGGTCAAGCGGGGAGGTTTCCACGCATCGTGTCTATCCAAAAAAAAATGAGTAGCTCTCCTGGTTTCCAGTAAGCTACATTTCGCTCTTAAAGCGCAATCAAAAGACCCAGGGGGCCGCTCTGTAATGGTGAAGGGGAGGTCAAGGGCTACATGTTCACAGTTGTCTCCATCTAGTGCCCAAATGAAGCTCAGGATCAATATTGGGGATCGGCCAAGGGCAAAATCCAAGCCTTTGTTGAAGGCACATTGATAATAGGAGGCGATTTTAATATGGTCCTGCACCCCGATCACGACAAGAAGAGAGCAGGTCCCCAAACTGCAACCCAGTCACAGCAAAGGATGTCCTTGCGTGCCAGACAGTTAACACGGAATTGGTGGATTCTCATATTAGGGAGCAGGGCCGGGACCTCCCATTTATGAACTACTCAAAAGGTGCATGACACTTTTTCAAGGATAGACTATATTATCCTCGTGGAAGCCCCACTAATGGAAAGTGTGAGGGAATCCGCCACAGAGCTAATTCCATGGTCCGATCACAACCTGGTGAGACTTAGAATTGGTGTACTGCCCCCAGAGAATCACGGGCCTATGTGGTCATGCAACGACCAGTTGCTGGGGGCGAAAGAGGTAGCCCTGGTGTGGCTGAAAACTATCAGGGAGTTTTTTTTAAATTAACAACAACAGGGAAGTTGGGATCCCAGGAGATTGGGAGGCATTCAAGGCCACGATTAGGGGAGTCCTGATAGGAATGGGGTCCGGGAGAAAGAGGGAAAGGGAGGTGGAGGAGAGGAACCTCAGGCGGAAAATTGAGTCTCTACAGCCGGAAAAGGGCAAAATACAAGAATACAAAGCTAAACTGAAAACCCTCATGATCGGCCAAACAGAGAGAAAACTGGCATTTCTAAAGCAACAAAAACGGGAAAGAGGGGAAAAAGCAGACAAAATACTGGCATGGAGGTTAAGAGAGCAGAGAAAGAGTAGAAGGGTAGATGCAATCCGACCAATAGGAGGTGAGAAGCTCCTCGACGACCCCCAAATAGCTGAGGAGTTTCATGTATATTACGAAAAACTCTATATACCACAGAATACAGTGGGGACGAGTCAGACGTAGATCGGTTTGTGAACTCCCTCCCGATCCCGAGTCTCCCACCAGAAAAAGCAGAAGCCCTTGAAGCCAACAATTACTGCACAGGAAGTGATGGACACAATTAGTGTAAGAAGGGGGGGGCATGACACCGGGGGAAGACGGCTTTACGGTATACTTCTTTAAAAGATTTCGCTTTACCCTGGCTCCATTCATGAGCAAACTGTTTAACAACGCAATGGAGACGGGCTTCCTCTCAAAGTCTATGCTTGTGGCTTTGATAGTAGTGATTCCAAAGGCAGGGAATCACCCTGCCTGGTGCCAAATAGGCCCATCTTTCTGCTGAACACCGACGTTAAAATAATGGCAAAAGAGCTGGCCAACAGACTCAGTCACCTGATGACTTCTCTGGTACATGGAGATCAAGTGGGGATCATCCCAGGACAGCAGGGAGCAGACAATGTAAGAAAGGCAATAAACCTAATACACGAAGCAAAACGCAAAAGCTAAGAGGCATATTTGATTTCCATAGACTCAGAAAAGACCTTTGACCGAATTGAGTGGGGGCACATGGGAAAGGTCTTAGAGGCTGGGGTTCGGTAGGAACTTTAGGCAGTGGATCTCGGCTCTATACAATGCCCCCACTGCGAAAGTGGCAGTGAATGGCACTATTTCATCCTCCCGCCCCCATCTCAGCAGAGGAACAAGGCAGGCATGCCCCATCACCCCCCCTACTGTATGATCTGGCCATGGAGCACCTGGGAATCGGTATTAGGGAGAACCAAGGGATAACGGGAATCCAGTGTGGGGTCATAGACTTCAAACTCTCCTTGCTTGTCGATTATATCCTCTGCTATGTGACAAACCTAGCAAAACCCATCCCTGAACTCCTAAGCCAGATACATCGCTTTGGCAGGTTTTCGGGCCTGAAAATTAACCTACCCAAATCCAACGTGATGCCCATTGGGTTGGACGACTCAGCAAGCAAAGGTAAGAAAATAGTAGGTGGAATGAGAGTTGAGGACTTGTCCTCTCCGTAAATGGGCATGGACCTCTCTAGAGACGTGACAAAGCTAGTAGAGCTCAACTACACTCCCATTCTAGAAAAAATAAGGCTGGGCCTCCTGCACTGGGCACCCTCACACTCTCCTGGTTGGGCGAATGGTATCAGTGAAAATGAACATTCTTCCCCGGCTCCTATATTTGTTCACGTACTTACCCTCACACCTCCCAGAAACCACCTTTTCGAAACTACAGGCCATGGTGAATCAGTTTATATGGAAGGGAAAGAGGCCCAGCATTGAACACACTACATTGACTTTCACGAGAGATTTTAACAAAGGTACTCACGGTAGTGACTACCTTACTCCTAGTCCATAGTCACCTTTCCTCCATACTTTTGGGACATTCTGTCCTGTGTAACAAAAGCATCAAATTGAAAAATGTGTCCTTCTCCATTTATGCGGGGTACCGCAAGCGACAGTAACCCCACCCTCCTTAGCTCCACCCGCGCATCTGCCTTCTGTCGTTTTCTATCGCCAGGCCAGAGACCATTTAAGCAATAATAGAGGATACTTATTAGAGGGGACGGCAGGCCGGCGTATGGAGGAAAGGGGACTATGGACTAGGAGTAAGGTAGTCACTATGGTGAGTAACTTTGTTATAATCCTAAGTCCCGTCCCCTTTCCTCCATACTTTTGGGAGATTACCTAGCACACCTCACAGGAAAACAGGTGGATGGAACTCCTTTACTGAAAGAGGTTTTTAAGAACCGCCTGCCCGAACTGAGCATCGGCTTTGGAGCTCAGGTCTAAGCTGTAATGCTAACAAAAAGCTGATGGGGAAGCCCATGTGGCTGCTCTGGCAATGGCTTCCCAGGGAACATATTTCTGGAAGGCAATGGCAACTGCCTTGCCCCGCACCAGATGGGCATGAATTCCCTTTCGAGGCTGAAGGCCCTGAACAGTATACGCCTCTGAAATACAGGAAGCAATCCATTGAGAGATAGTCGCTTTTGAAGACGGCTTTCCTATCGCATCTCCAACGGTCACAAAAAGGAAGGAAGAGCGCCTAAATTTCGATGTTCTGTCCAAATAAAACTTTAGAGTTCGTCTGACATCCAAATTATGCAATACCCTCTTGGCATCTGAGGCCGGGTCTGGAAAGAAAACGGGTAAGGAAATAGACTGGTACAGATGAAAAACAGATAATACCTTTGTAAAGAAAGAAGGATTAGGCCGGAGGACAACCTTATCCTTGTGAAAGGTGAGGAATGGATGTTTTACAGACAAGGCCTGAAGCTCGCATACACGCCTTGCCGAAGTCACTGCAATCACAAAAGCCATTTTCCACGAAAGGAATTTCAAGTCCAGCGTAGACATGGGCTCAAAATGTTTATGGCATAAGGCAGGGAGGACCACATTCAATTCCCACTGTGGATGCGGGTTGCACACCTGTGGATAAAGATGCAATAGACCTACAAAGTGTCTTTTAATGACAGGGTTTGTCAATGAAAAAGAGCAAGAGTCAGTGGACAGATAAACAGCGATAGCCGACAAATAAGTCCTACAAGACAAGACATCTATGCCTGAAGCTGCCAGATGAGAAACGTATGACAGGACTGTGTCGATGGTAACCTCTCTGGGATCCAGCTGCTTAGCTAAACACCAGTGACAGAACCAGAGCCACTTGCTCCTATACTGTGACCTTGTTGAAGTTTTTCTAGCCGCCTGGATAATACGCATATTATCCACAGACAAGTTGAAACTTTCTAAAGATTTGAACTCTGGCACACGGCCGCCAAGCTGAATGATTGTGGGGAGGGGTGCCACATCTGCTGATCGCTCTGGTGAAGCAGGTCAGGAATCAGCGGAAGTCTGATCGGCGAGCAGACTGACAGATGCTGAAGCTCCGAAAACCAGAATCTGGCTGGCCACCAAGGAGCTATGAACAGGAGAGTGCAATTTGTTGTGTACCTGAGCTTGCATAGCGCCGGTGAATGAGAGGAAGAGGCGGGAAGGCCTAGGCCCTCATGTTGTGCCACAGAATCTCGAGAGCATCCCCCAGGGAAGAATCTCCAAGCCAGTCCCTGGGAAGCATAAAGAGGAAGTTTCCCGTTTGATGACGTCGCAAAGAGGTCCACTTCTGGAGTGCCCCAATGGCGAAAAAGGTCGGAGACGATCTCTGTGTTTAGTTCCCCAATCGTAGCTGACCACCACTTGTCGGCTGAGAGAGTCTAAAGTCACATTCAGTTGGCCCGAAAATGTGCACTGCCAGCAGCCAAACACTGTGCTGAATGGCCCATTCCCAAATCTGAATGGCGAGATCCACAAGGGGAGGTGACTTGGTACCCCCTGCTTGTACCCTGCCTGTGTGATGTATTGCCTGTGTGGATGCGGATCACCTTGTTCACAATCACTGGCTTAAAAGCTTTGAGCGCCAGGAAAATTGCCAGAAGCTCCAGATAATTTATGTCAAATTGCCTTTTCTGTGGCGACCACAGGTCAAAAACCTGAAGATGATCCAATGTCGCGCCCCACCATATAAGGGAGGAGTCCGTTGTAATGGTCGTTTGAGGGGAGGGCTCCTGGAAAGGAGCACCCACCGACAGATTGCTGGAAGACGACCACAATAGGAGGTCTGCCAACATGCAGGGTTGAACCGGAATCATTTTAGCCAGGAGCTCCGAAGAGCCATCTGCGTGCGTCGCATCTTGAGACGAGCAAGGAGAAGAGCAAACACACACAAAGCCATGAGGCCTAGAAGGCTCTGCATCCACCAGGCCGACATGCTCTCTGACTGAATGAAAACCTGACACATGGTCAACAGATCCGCCATTCTGTCCACAGTCAGGTACAGAAAAATGATAATTCTGGAAGATATCTCGCGCTCACACCACACATTTAATCTATAGTTTATCCTGGTAAAAGTCCAATATTACTATCTTCAAGATAATTCAATAACGTCACTCCAAGAGATCCATTTCCGTGCATAAATTATTTTAAAAAGAAATATACCATACCATATGGTGCCACATGTCAGGTCAGGATGAGGGAATGAGTTCACGCCATGGTCAAAAGTTAAAGAAGACGATCAAAGAAGTAAAACACAATTTAAAGCCACAAATTAGTTTTTCACTCAGTATTGTCTGATCATTGCACTCTTGTTTAAAACAAACTTGAAAGACTAGCAGTTAAGCATAATAATATTGTCATCATGCACATTCCGAATAAGTCAATATGGTGCAGATACTTCTCCTATAGTCATTATCCCCACATCTACATCAAAGAAAAACACCTTGTGAAACCATTCAAGCAAATCCAAAATGTGAGCACCCCAAATAGTTATAGGTATATCTTCACTCCCATGTTAGTATTATCATAAAAAGATACACTGTCAGACTAAGGCTTACCCCTTAGGTAATTCGCTATACTTTTCAAATTGAAATGTAGGTGCCAGTTTGTCGCACCTAGTCTTTCTTCTCTAAATCACTGGAAATTGAAATGTCCAATCCTACATGGAAATGCCCCATATTTATTACAGGATCACTTCGGAAAAGGAAATCCCCAAAAAAGTAGTATCATAAAAGGGCGGCTAACCCACTTATACGGATGTATCTTGATAGTCCAGATCTTAGAATAGATAAAAAGATGTACTGATAAGTCCCGTACCTTGGTACGTTTGAAATACTGACTCCAAATGCTAGCTGTCTCCTATAAAATAATGAGCTAAACTTCCCTTCTATGCATATTGTGTAAGACATCCATTGTGTGCTTACTTGGTCCAATCTATGGGCTAAATCCCTTCCATCTGCTATGTTCAGAGAGCTCCCACGAGAACCGCAAGCTCGTAAATAAACTACGGGGCGCGAATGCACGCACTGTACCATGATGACGCCACGCGTACCTGTACGCGTGACGTCATATGTAATCATCAACAAGTGTTGCTGACGTTAATGGCGGCATCGCTTGCCACCAGCGTCATCGGCAGCATAACAGCGTTAATTCCATCCACTCTTCTAATAAGAATATAAACTTAGCTCATGCTCGATTCTTGTCTCCGTGTTTTATATAATTTGCACTTGAATAATGACCTTGCAAATATATCTCATCCTTTGATATAAGATTGGACTTAATTCTACTTGAACATATAGTTTTAGTTACAATGTGTCATTACCAATATACTTTGCCCCCTGACTCAGATGGTCTAATAATTTAATTGAAACCCTCGCATTTCTACCTACCTAAAAATTATTCCATTACAAGAATGGATTTCCTCATTTGGTTGAATATCAACATGGATTGGTATTGCAGAGTTCTATTCAATAGTTATGTCCATAGTATATGAATGTGTAATCTTCAATCTATATGTTCCAACTTCTTCTAACCCAGACAAATGCATTTTTTACAACAAAAACTTTTCTTTGAAGGGGAACTGTTGTGTCTCCATAGTAATCCTCCCACTATGTTTATAACATTTTTGTCATAATCTCATTCTGGAAGAGGGTAGAATGGCTTCACAAGTAACAAATGTATCCTTTTTACTTAAGAACTTGATGTTACGCCTTGAAAATATTTCACAAAAAGACATGCATCTCATGATCCTGATTAAGGCCAACTGTAGCACTCCTTAAAAAACTAATTAATTTACACTCTTGTTGCCTCAATTTTAGCCTAAGATTACCACCTTGTTTCCCCATCTTCATTTGCATTAATCCAATAAATCGTATGTCCTCCTTATTGTCAAGCTGGTGTTGTACCTGCCAATGTATGGCCAAAGGAGACTTCGGATCAGTGTTCCCTTATTCGGATTCTCAATTGCTGAATAGTACTGCTGATGTAAAGTTTACCACATACACAAATAATGGCATAGACAACATAGCACGTTTTACAGTTAATAAACTCAATCTTGATTGTCACTCCATTAGCATCAGTAAATGAATCGCAAATTCGCATGTGCATATTTACAGTGGTTACAATTACCACATTTGAAAAAACATTTTTTTCTACTCAGCCAAGTATCTTTGGTATTGTCTTCCTTGACATTCAAAAAGGAGGAACTACATTTTTGTTTGATAGTGTGTGCCCTTGTAAAAGTGAACTTAGTTTTCTAAGGAAGGTAGCAGATCCTTGTCTAGTCTCAAAATATCCCAATGTTTGGACACCATTCTGTAAAGCGTAGAGGAATCTTGTGAGAATTGTGTTATAATGAAAATATGTTCTTTCTCTGGTTTCCCTTTAACACGATCACATAGGAGTTCAGCTTGATTGTGCCCCTTGCACTTGTGAGCAGCTTTCTTTATGCATTTCAAAGTGTCCCCTCTATTCTTAAGTCTATCCATAAGCAACCTAGACTCTTTGGGGTAATCCAAATCCAGGCTGCAGTTTCTCCTTGCACGATAAAATTCCCCAGCCGGAATGTTGTCAATTGTAGACCTCTGATGGCTACTTTGAGCATAAAGAACAGAATTAACCTCTGTTGGTTTACGATATGTTTTGGTTTGAATCTGCCCATTCTCTACAAAAATGTGTAAATCCAGAAAATCAATGCTAATCGGACTAGCTGACCCAGTAAAGCTGATACCTAATTGATTTTTGTTAGTATGTGACACAAAAGTTTCAAATGATTCCAAAGACCCTTTCCAAACAATTAGAACATCATCTATGAATCTCCTCCATGCTATTAAATTGTTTTTGAAGGATTCTTGGTTATAGATGTGTTTCTTCATATTGAGCCATAAACAGGTTTGCCAGGGATGGCACAAATTTAGGACCCATGACAACCATCTTAGTCTGTGCATAGTATCCTTCATTAAAGATGAACACATTGTTATTTAAAGTGAATTTTAAGAAACTCTTGAGCAAGTGAATGTGTTGCATATAAGAAGCAGATGAGTTTCCAAAAGTCAAATCAATTGTCTGAACTGCTAATTCGTGGTCTATGCTAGCATTTAGCACCGAGACATCTAAAGTGGCCAAGAGATAATCAGATTCCCATTTTAGGGCCTTGAAGAATTGTAAAACATGAACACTATCCCTAATGTAGGATTTCATTTTTAGAACATGAGGTTTCAGGGCTTCATCCAGGTATTGGGACATGCCCTCTGTAACCCACCCTATGCCACTCATTATCGGTCTGACTATTGGTAAAGTGTCATAAGTCTTATGTATCTTAGGTAAGAAGCAAAGGGTGGGCATAGTGGGTTCTGTGTTGGTCAGAAAAATCTTTTCATCCTCTGTTAGGAAGCCTTTGTCATACCATACCTGTATTAGCTCCAAATGTTCTGCCACTATTCTCATGGTTGGGTTGGATTTCAAAGGGGTATAACATTGTGGGGTGTTCAGATGAGACATAGCCACAATAATATAATCCTTAGTATTCATCACCACAATGTTAACCCCCTTGTCCGCTTCTTTGATAGTTATCGATTTGTCCTTTGATAAAGCATCTAAAGCTTTTGATTCCTCCTTGCTCAAATTGGATCTGCATTTCTTTCTATTGTAGGTACTACAATCCAGATATTTATGAATATGTCTTGTGATTGCCTTATGAAATGTTTCCATTACAGTCTCTGTTCCCAAATGGGGTGTAAATTTTGATTTCGGCTTCAGTTCCTTTAGCTCAAGGGGGTTGGTGTTGACACCCAATGTTTGACAGATTGTATCTGAATCTGCAATGGTTTCTTGGTCTAAAGTGGTCAGAGTTACAATATTTCGAATATCAGAGATAGTGTGCGAGCTAAGTGGATGCAAGGCGGTCTTAGGCTTAAATATTTGTACCCGAGTAGCAAAAATATTTTTAAATTTAAGTTTTCTTAGAAATGTAAAGATATCTATCTGAAAATTAACAAAGTCGGTCCTTGCGCCTGGTGCAAAAGAAAAGCCTTTATTCAGTAGAGCATTTTCGGCACTCGAGAGGTGCCTATCTGACAAATAAATGTATAACCAAATCACATTTTACTGTTTCGCTTGACGTTTCTGGGTGGTTGACCTGGTCAGAATTCCAGGGCGACCTTGATCTTCGTCAGAGCTTCCACTCCCGCTTATCCCCTCTCCTGCCCCTTGTGTGGCACTTAGTGTTGGTGTAAATACTGTTGGTGGTGTTGCGAATCTGACTTCTTGTTTTAGATTTGAAAATCTTACGTTTCCCTTTTTGTGTCTGTATCTGTTCTAAAAAACCTTGTCCTCCACTGTGTAGATTCTGTGACTTCCTTTTCACTAGTATCATTTCTAATGACATCCTCCTCCGAGTCAGGATCTGAGCTGGCAGGTGTGGTGTTGGAAGAGCTAGGTCTAGATCATGGTGTGATATTGTCGTACTTGGGTTAAAAGGTGTAAACCCGATCTTGCCTGTAATCCTTGACATCTCTAATGACAAACCCTGGTGCACCAGCATTCAGAATGCTCTTGCCAATAAAATCACAGAACTTCAATTTAAAATTGAATGTAAACGACAACAACTAACCAGCAGCAAATCTACCAGCCCCATCACCCCTCCACCCATTGACACTAACCCAGGCTTTACTTTCAAAAGGGTCACTCCATTAGAAGTACAAAATATTATAGCTTCACTAAAACCATCTAACTGCAAAGGGGACAGTTGCCCTGCCCAGATTATAAAAGATGCAGCCAGAGATCTCTCCCCCTTCATTGCTAAACTAATACACCTTTCCTTCGTCTCCAACTCAGTCCCTATCAACCTAAAACATTCATGGGTTCTCCCTTTGCTAAAAAAACAATCACTAGACCCAACTATACCCACCAACTACAGGCCCATCACTATGGTACCATTCCTGATAAAAATCCTCGACAGAGTTGCCTACCTTCAAATTCATGACCACCTTGAGGCAAACCAACTGTTAGGAATACGTCAATCTGGCTTTAGACCTCAATATGGAACAGAAACGGCCCTTGTTGACCTCAAAAGTCAGATTGATGAAATCAAAGAAAAAGGTAAAGCCGCCATCCCACTCCTCTTAGACTTATCAGCAGCCTTCGACCTGGTCGACCATAAAATCCTGTGCAACCACTTATCTTCAGCTGCTCATTTCTCCTCCTCTGCTGTCACATGGATACAATCCTTCCTGGCCAACAGAACCATGAGGATTTTCTCACCAGTAGCGGCAGCTGACCCCATCCCCATCACATGTGGTGTCCCACAAGGCTCATGTGTCTCGCCTACTTTGTACAATATATTTACAAAGCCACTCTTTGAAAAATTGGACCATCTGGGTGTCACCTATACAAACTATGCGGATGACACCCAGATACTCCTCACCCTATCAGGTATCTACAATACGGATGTCACCCGGATTAACAACATCCTTACCATCATTCAAGCATGGATGGCAACATACGTCCTTCGTTTGAATGATGAGAAAACAGAACTTCTTGTCGGCTCTCCCAACATCGTCTCGAAACTCAGCCCCAACTACAACAGCATCATCATTGATGGCAATACTATACCCATCGTCAAAAGTGTAAAAACACTCGGCTTTTATCTTGATGCCAACACTAACCTTTCCAAACAACTCAACATGACTGCCTCAGCCACAGCCTACACCGGCAAACTGATCAGGGCCTGTAGACCCTTCCTGTCCTCTGATAGTTGCCTTACGCTGGCCAGGGCTCTCATACAGTCTAAACTGGACTACTGTAATAGCCTATACCTAGGTGCAAATCAAGCCATCATTAACAAATTACAGGTACTCCAAAACAATGTGCTACGAGCAGCTCTAAACATCCCAAGGCGCGACCACATCTCCACCACCAGAAACCTGTCTAAGTGGCTTTCCATAAAACACAAAATTGACCTAAAAACCATTTGCCTGACATACAAAGCCTTAAACCACCTTGCCACCCCTTATCTCACCAATAAATTTACCTTGAAATCTGCAGCCAGAACCACTAGATCTTCCAACACACTAGGCCTTACAGTGCCCAGATACTCCCTAAAAAGAGCTTGAGGCTCCAGTTTCACGGTCCTTGCTTCCCAACTTTGGAATACCCTACCAATCAATATCAAATCCAGCGAGTCCTTTCAGTCATTTAGGAAACAGGCCATCAGTTGGTTACTGAATAGAACCTAGCACTCACCCCAACCGCCCTCTCTGTTCGAAGCTACTACCATGTCTTCTTGCCCGTAACTATGTTTTGTCGTTCCAAATGCAAATTGTAGAATGCATTATTGTATACTTTATTATGTATTTTGTAACCTTGTACCGAACCGCCCTTTTACCTCTGGGTCTGGAGCCCTAGACTAAATAAAATAAACAAACAAACTTTCTAAATTTGCTCAATTTAATATCATCTTGATACTCTCGTAAAATTTCATGCATTTTCTCATAATTTTTATCCTTAGTGGTCTCTGCATTAGGCATAGGGCCTGATCACGACTTTGGTGGAAACCCTTAAATCCGGCGGTAGCGCTATTACTGCCGGATTTAAGGGTCCGCCAAATCAGGACTTCGGCGGATTTTTCCCCAGCTCTGAGCTGGGGGGAAATTCGCTGAAAATTTGCGCTATTACTGCCAGCGGGAAATCCGCCAGCGGTAAGAGCGTGAAAGTTCCCCATTGAGCCCAATGGGGAATGGGGCATTCCCGAATGGGCTCAATGGGGAATGGGGATTAACATTACCGCTGAAGTCGTGATCCGGCGCTACTAGCGCCGGGGAGTTTGGCGGTAGGGCTAATACCGCTGGCGGTAATACCGCCAGCGTTACCACCAATAAACTTGATTTCTTCTTTAATTTTATTAATTTGTGCTATAACCCTCTTGTGCTCTGATGTAGCATGTGTTATGAGTAATTCTAACATTGTTTTGGAACTCTGATTAAGATTCTTCTCCCAATATTCTGCCAGATCAGCATCCTCATCATTATCAAAGTTTGGAAAAATCAGTACTCTTAGTCCTCTGGGAATAATATAATTTTCTAAGTAGTTGGCTAAAGAAGCATGTTCCCAATACTTGTTGATTTCTCTTTTTGATAGCCTTTCCAATTTTATAAATTTCTGTTTAAGAGTTTCTGTTGTAGTATAGCTACTTCTAAAGGGGTTGGATGTACTCCCCCTAGGTGCAAACAGAGCAGCTCGTGCCTGCTGAAATCCATTATCCACTATCAAAGATGGCAGATTACATGTGTAACAGGGACGAGGACAGTGCTGCTCTGTTTGCACCTAGCGGGAGTACATCCAAGCCTAAAACAGCCTTGCATCCACTTAGCTCGCACACTATCTCCGATATTCGAAATATTGCAACTCTGACCACTTTAGACCAAGAAACCATTGCAGATTCAGATACCATCTGTCAAACATTGGGTGTCAACACTAGCCACCTTTAGCTATAGGAACTGAAGCTGAAATCAAAATGTACACCCCATCTGGGAACAGAGAATGTAATAGAAACATTTCATAAGGCAATCAAGACCTATTCATAAATATCTGGATTGTAGTACCTACAATGTAAAGAAATGCAGATCCAATTTGAGCAAGGAGGAATCAAAAGCTTTAGAGGCTTTATCAAAGGACAAATCGATAATTATCAAAGAAGCAGACAAGGGGGTTAACATTGTGGTGATGAATACTAAGGATTATATTATTGTGGCCATGTCTCATCTGAACACCCCACAATGTTATACCCCTTTGAAATCCAACCCAACCAAGAGAATAGTGGCAGAACATTTGGAGCCAATACAGGTATGGTATGACAAAGGCTTCCTAACAGAGGATGAAAAGATTTTTCTGACCAACACAGAACCCACTAGGCCCACCCTTTGCTTCTTACCTAAGATACATAAGACTTATGACACTTTACCAATAGTCAGACCGATAATGAGTGGCATAGGGTGGGTTACAGAGGGCATGTCCCAATACCTGGATGAAGCCCTGAAACCTCATGTTCTAAAAATGAAATCCTACATTAGGGATAGTGTTCATGTTTTACAATTCTTCAAGGCCCTAAAATGGGAATCTGATTATCTTTTGGCCACTTTAGATGTATCAGCGCTATATACTAGCATAGACCACGAATTAGCAGTTCAGACAATTGATTTGACTTTTGCAAACTCATCTGCTTCTTATATGCAACACATTCACTTGCTCAAGAGTTTCTTAAAATTCACTTTAAATAACAATGTGTTCATCTTTAAGGAAGGATACTATGCACAGACTAAGATGGTTGTCATGGGTCCTAAATTTGTGCCATCCCTGGCAAACCTGTTTATGGCCCAATATGAAGAAACACATATTTATAACCAAGAATCCTTCAAAAACAATTTAATAGCATGGAGGAGATTCATAGATGATGTTCTAATTGTTTGGAAAGGGTCTTTGGAATCATTTGAAACTTTTGTGTCACATACTAACAAAAATCAATTAGGTATCAGCTTTACTGGGTCAGCTAGTCCGATTAGCATCGATTTTCTGGATTTACACATTTTTGTAGAGAATGGGCAGATTCAAACCAAAACATATCGTAAACCAACAGAGGTTAATTCTGTTCTTTATGCTCAAAGTAGCCATCAGAGGTCTACAATTGACAACATTCCGGCTGGGGAATTTTATCGTGCAAGGAGAAACTGCAGCCTGGATTTGGATTACCTCAAAGAGTCTAGGTTGCTTATGGATAGATTTAAGAATAGAGGGGACACTTTGAAATGCATAAAGAAAGCTGCTCACAAGTGCAAGGGGCACAATCAAGCTGAACTCCTATGTGATTGTGTTAAAGGGAAACCAGAGAAAGAACATATTTCCATTATAACACAATTCTCACAAGACTCCTCTACACTTTACAAAATGGTGTCCAAACATTGGGATATTTTGAGACTATACAAGGATCTGCTACCTTCCTTAGAAAACTAAGTTCACTTTTACAAGGGCACACACTATCAAACAAAAATTGAGTCCCTCCTTTTTGAATGTCAAGGAAGACAATACCAAAGATACTTGGCTGAGTAGAAAAAATGTTTTTTTCAAATGTGGTAATTGTAACCACTATATGCACATGCGAATTTGCGATTCATTTACTGATGCTAATAATGAGTTTATTAACTGTAAAACGTGCTATGTTGTCTATGCCATTATTTGTGTATGTGGTAAACTTTACATCAGCAGTACTATTCAGCAATTGAGAATCCGAATAAGGGAACACTGATCCGAAGTCTCCTTTGGCCATACATTGGCAGGTACAACACCAGCTTGACAATAAGGAGGACATACGATTTATTGGATTAATGCAAATGAAGATGGGGAAACAAGGTGGTAATCTTAGGCTAAAATTGAGGCAACAAGAGTGTAAATTAATTAGTTTTTTAAGGAGTGCTACAGTTGGCCTTAATCAGGATCATGAGATGCATGTCTTTTTGTGAAATATTTTCAAGGCGTAACATCAAGTTCTTAAGTAAAAAGGATACATTTGTTACTTGTGAAGCCATTCTACCCTCTTCCAGAATGAGATTATGACAAAAATGTTATAAACATAGTGGGAGGATTACTATGGAGACACAACAGTTCCCCTTCAAAGAAAAGTTTTTGTTGTAAAAAATGCATTTGTCTGGGTTAGAACAAGTTGGAACATATAGATTGAAGATTACACATTCATATACTATGGACATAACTATTGAATAGGACTCTGCAATACCAATCCATGTTGATATTCAACCAAATGAGGAAATCCATTCTTGTAATGGAATAATTTTTAGTTAGGTAGAAATGCGAGGGTTTCAATTTAATTAAGTCCAATCTTATATCAAAGGATCAGATATATTTGCAACGTCATTATTCAAGTGCAAATCATATAAAATACGGAGACAAGAATCGAGCATGAGCTCAGTTTGTATTCTTATTAGAAGAGTGGATGGAAGGAACAAGTTACTTATCTGTAACTGTTGTTCTCCAGTATGGGTCTGGCATGGATTCACATGCTCATGAATATTCCCCGTCGTCAGGCTGGGAATCCTCGGTAAAGAAAAAACCAGTATCAGTTTCGTTTCTGATCTGTCTTTCATAGTAGTAACCAATCACTGATCTCTGCGTCATACTGACCACAGCCAATGACTGCCCTCTACCTAAGCCCAGTCTCTGGCAGCCATCTTCAGATTTGGTAGCACGTGTAGTGGCAGTATGACCAAGTGAAGAGCCGCAGAGGGGTAGGCGGGAGGGTTCGCATGTGAATCCATGCCAGACCCATGCTGGAGAACAACAGTTACAGGTAAGTAACTTGTTGCTTCTCCAGCATGGGGTCTGGCATGGATTCACATGCTCATGAATAAAGAATACATAGCAGTACACACATGCACAACCACGGGAGGTGGCAAAGGCTCAACATTAAGCATTACATCAAACTCAACATTAAGCAAATCTTACCTCCTCACCAGGCTCACCTTGGGCGAACAGGTTGCGCAGCACTGCTTGGCCGACCCTGGACTCCTCCCTGGAATCCCGATCGACGCAGTAGAATTTCGTGAAGGTGTGCGTCGACCTCCACGTAGCAGCCCTGCAGATGTCCAGCAAGGGCACACCAGATAGGAACGCCGTGGTAGCTGCGATCGCTCTGGTGGAATGGGCTCTCGGACGGCCAGGCAGCGGTCGGTTTGCCAACCGATGACAGTACATGATACAGCCGGAGAGCCATCTGGAAATGGAAGCCTTCGAGAGAGCCTTCCCCTGATTGACAGGTCCAAAGTTCACAAAGAGTTGTGACGTCTTCCGAAAACACTTTGTGCGGTCCACGTAGAACTTCAGCACTCTAGCCACATCCAGCGAGTGCAAAGTCCTTTCAGCCGGCGACGAAGGCGACGGGAAGAAAACAGGCAACACCAAGGGTTCGGCGAACCCTTGATGGTGCCGGGGAGGATGCGCCCTGCCTGGCGCCCGTAGAGCCTGACCGTTCGGCGCTCCCGGTGCCAGCGGACTCGCGGTGCTTGGCCTTGTGTTGGACCCCCGTCGCCGGGGCGTCCTCAAAGGTCTTAGAAGACCGCTCGGATTTCTTCCTCTTCTTCTCGCCTGACAGGCTCTTCCCTTCCAGCCAGTTGGCGAGACGTTGATGGCGGTCCTTCATGGTCCGCTCCGACATATTGCCGCAAAACGCACAGTCCTTCTCCACGTGCGTCTTGTCCTCATGTAGGCAGTAAAGACAAAAGGAGTGTTCGTCCTCCTTAAAGACATTCTGAAGCTGGCATCCAGGGCAGACCCTGAACAGCTTTCCGGGCGTCGAGCTTCCCTTCTCCTGGGCCATGTCCGAGATGGGCCTGAGAAACTTCTGGAGTCCTCCAAAAGCATAGCTCGACGAAATCTTCACCCTTGAGGGGCGTAGACGAATCCGACACGGGTCCCCGTTGATCGGATGAAGAATCGGTGGAGCTTGAGGCTCTTTTTGACCGAAAAAATCGAAGTGCGGTAAAAATCTGAAGATGGCTGCCAGAGGCGTGGCTTAGGTAGAGAGCAGTCATTGGCTGTGGTCAGTATGACGCAGAGATCAGTGATTGGTTACTACTACGAAAGACAGATCAGAAACGAAACTGATACTGTTTTTTTCTTTACCGAGGATTCCCAGCCTGACGACGGGGAATATTCATGAGCATGTGAATCCATGCCAGACCCCATGCTGGAGAATTAACGCTATTATGCTGCCGATGACGCTGGCGGCAAGCGATGCCGCCAATAACGTAAGCAACACTTGTTGATGTTTACATCGGACGTCACGCGTACAGGTACGCGTGACGTCATCACGGTACAGTGCGTGCATTTCGCGCCCTGTAGTTTATTTACGAGCCGGCAGGACTCGTGGGAGCTCTCTGAACATAGCAGATAGAAGGGATTTAGCCCATAGATTGGACCAAGTAAGCACACAATGGATGTCTTATACAATATGCATAGAAGGGAAGGGGTCAGTGTGTCTTTACTCTAATCCGGTAAAACAAGCTATGTATTATGAAATGAGAATTATATTTGCTGAGTGGGGTTATAGCCACTATTGTTGCAATTGAATTAAGGGAACTAAAGTTATTGATTGCTTTCTGTTGAACGGGACAATTTTTGGAGAATACTAATCTTTCAGATATCCGTTCATGTTTATTTTGAATGTTGTCATACACATTCTAGAGTAAGGACAGCATGTAATTGTTAAGATTATTCATCCAGACATTTGTCTGCGGTCATTTAGAATGATGATATACGCATCCCGAATTTAAATTTAAGTTTAGCTTATTATTTTATAATAGACAGTTGGCATTTGGAGTCAGTATTTCAAACGTACCAAGGTACGGGACTTATCAGCACATCTTTTTATCTATTCTAAGATCTGGACTATCAGGATACATCCATACAGGTGGGTTAGCTGCCCTTTTATGATACTACTTTTTGGGGATTTCCTTTTCCGAAGTGATCATGTAATAAATATGGGGCATTTCCATATAGGATTGGACATTTCAATTTCCAGTGATCTAGAGAAGAAAGACTACGTGCGACAAACTGGCACCTAAATTGCAATTTGAAAAGTATATAGCATTACGTAAGGGATAAGCCTTATTCTGACAGTGTATCTTTTTATGATAATACTAACATGGGAGTGAAGATATACCCATAACTATTTGGGGTACACACATTTTGGATTTGCTTGAATGGTTTCACAAGGTGTTTTTCTTTGACGTAGATGTGGGGATAATGACTATAGGAGGAGTATCTGCACCATATTGACTTATTCGGAATGTGCAGGATGACAATATTATTATGCTTAACTGCTAGTCTTTCAAGTTTGTTTTAAACAAGAGTGCAATGATCAGACAATACTGAGTGAAAAACTAATTTGTGGCTTTAAATTGTTTTTTTTTTTCGATCGTCTTCTTTAACTTTTGACCATGGCGTAAACTCATTCCCTCATCCTGACCTGACATGTGGCACCATATGGTATGTTTTTTTTTTGTTGAATAATTTATGTATTGTATCATTTTATAATTTTGTGCAGCCTTGAAAACGACCGGTGGTCGAAACACGCGTCGGATGTTAATTCTTTGGCAAATTAAATACAGATAATTTTTTTGAATCATCATGGAAATGGATCTCTTGGAGTGACGTTATTAAATTATCTTGAAGATAGTAATATTGGACTTGTATCAGGATAAACTGTAGATTAAATGTGTGGTGTGAGCGCGAGATATCTTCTCGAATTATCATTTTTCTGTTTATTAATCACAAACTTTGTGGGAAGAGTGAGGGAATGGTATCACTTGCTGCCGACCTCTTTCACTTAAGAAGCTAAGAGTGGTAAAAAGCGCACGCATTTTAGAGCGATCCCGCATTTATCACTACACAGTCAGGATCACTCTTCAGTCAATCGTGTTCCAACGGAAACCCAGGAATATCAGGTCCTGAGAGATCGTCAGAGGATTTCTGCCAGTTGCCAGTTCACTGACAGCCCAAGGCAGAAAAGGAGCTGGAGGAGAGACTGAAGGTTGCTGGAGGCTTTTGCTGCACAAGAACTGCGCAGAAGCCAGTCGTCCAAATATGGATACACATGCATACCCTGTAGCCGAAGAAAAGCCGCAATGACCGACATCCTCTTTGTGAAGACACGCAGCGCTGAGCTGAGACCAAAAGGGAGCACTCGGAATTGAAAGTGCTCCTCTCCCAGGAAGAGCCGCAGATATTTCTGATGCGGACTCCAAATTAGGATATGCATATAAGCGTCCTGAAGGTCCACAACGCTGAGCCAGTTGTCCGTCTGAAGAGAGGACTTTATTTGGCAGGGCGTGATCATTTTGAATTTCTCTTGGGGAAGAGAAAGGTTTAACTGGGAAAGGTCTAGGATGGTGGGCAGGCCAGCCTGGTCGGATTTGGGCACCGTGAACAGATGAAATTAAAACCCCTCCCCTCGTATTTCACTAGGGCAACGGGTTCCACCGCCTTGTGATCTAGAAGCTTCTGGACCTCGACTCTGAGGGAGGGCGTCCCTCCAACTTCTGAAAGGGAGGACTGAAGGGTGGGTTGGGGGGGGGATCAAGCGGAAGCCCGCCCGAGCGATGGACAAAACCCACCGGTCTTCGGTGATGGTTTGCCACGCCTCCAGATGAGACGAGATTCGTCCTCCCACCGGAGTCTCATGCGAGCGTCAAAAAATATCATTTAGCTGATTTTTCGGCAGAGACACTACCTGTCCCTGATGAGGAGGCTGAAGACCGCGAGACAAATCAATGCCGTTGCTGTCTCCGATGGGTGCTACCTGTTGGGGGATCAGCTCTGCGTGATCTGTGGTCTTGGAACCCTCTGAAGCCTGAGGAGGACATAGACTGGGATCCAGATCTCCGAGCTTTGACTGGGGGCTTCACTAGCACCGACAGAGACTTGGCAGTTTGCGTACTCGCCTTAGTCTTTGTAAGCTCGTCATCCATTGAAGAATGAAACAACTCTTTGCTGTCAAAATGCAGGTCCAGAACTCTATCTTGGACCTTCTTCGAAAACTTTGTTGCATGAAGCCAAGCTTGACGAGAGGTGTCCACCCCCAACATGAAGCCTCAAGCTGAGGTGTCGACATGGTGCACAGCGGCCTCCAGCATTTCCTGCGCCAATACATTGGCGTCTGACAAACCGCCTTTAATGTCTTCCAGCCTGTCCCCAGGAATGAACTCCTGGAAGCACATCAAATCCCTCAACAGTTTCATATTCGTAGCCGCCAAAATGAGCTCCGCGTTAGCCTGATGCAATTGTAGTGCCAAGTTGGCAAAAACTTTCTTGGCCAAGGAGTCGAGCAACTTCTCTTCCTTGGCCAGAACCTGAGCCGCGGCAGTAGAGGTCGCAGAGGCCGGCTTGGATTGTAGAGTTGCGGCGCAACCACCATTGAGGAAGGAAGTGGACATGACGCCAAGGCTACTTCCTCAGATTTGTGAAGCCTGTAACGGGCATCTATTCTCTTATTTAGATGTAGCCCAGTGTGGGGTTTATCCCAGACTTTGTGGGCCTCAGCCAGAACGTCCTTCTGAAGGAACAGGTCGGTGCGCTCCTGTGGAGACAAGGTGAGCGCCCCCGAAAGTACCCCTTCCTTGCGAGTGGGTGCCTCAGGTACTGGTATGTCAAGGAGTGACATGTCCAGAACCCGGTCATGGAATGCTCTTACAGAGCGGGGCTGGTCCTCACTATTCTGGTCTGCCTGAGGGTCCTCCAGAACATCAGGATCCGCCGGTTGCCATGCGACCGCCATCAAATCGACGTATCGCTCTGCTGCAGTCTTAACAAAAGGAGACAACGGAGGCACAGGTGGGAGAGGTGGAGGCGGGCTGGGAGGTAAAGGTGGTACCGCTGCGGGGTGACGGGTGCCGTGACTAGAACTGTCGGGGCAGGATGTGGCTAAAAAGGCCTTTAAAGTAATCCCTCATGGGATCAGTGTTCATAAGACTTTGAAACTTCCCAAAAAAGGCATCCTCTGCCGATACATTAGGTACTGGAATGGGCAGAGGCTGCTCATGAGGGGCATACCCCCACAAACGTACTGAGGAAGGCTGCCAAGAGGGCCCACCACCCATGGGGTCTACATAGACCAGTGGGGCAGAAGTAGGAGGAAGCAAGACGGTATGCAGTGGTGGCATCCAAGCAAGCCAGTCATAAGGAGAGCGGAACAGATTCACACCGTCCCATGGATAAGGTTGACCACCAAAAAGAAGGCTCCCAGCACCCGCCGTCGATAGCGTGGGTGTGAGGGAAGAATCCAAAATGGCCACTGTAGACCACGCGGGAAGGCCTGCCATTTTGTGAGCATCTGAGGAGAACTGCGTCATGTGTGCGGATAAGGCAGGAAACTCCACAGACTGGTCAAGGGACTTGATCAAAACTTCAGCCTTGAAACAAGGATCCTCGGTAGAGGCGCGACTATGGGGCCTGGGATGTTTACTGGACATCCTGTTGTGACCCTTTGAATTAGCCTCCAAGGGAGGAACCGCAGCCAAGCCGGTAAAAGAGGAGAAACGGTCAGTGACCCCCCTCAACAGAACCAGTAACACCACGAGCGCGGGAAAGTTGAGTAATCCACCGCACAGACAAGACCTTAACAGGTCTCAGTTCTGTCGGTACACACCTCAGCCTCGATAAGAGGAACCTTGGAACAGAGTGAGGTCTTTATAGTTCCCCAGAGAGGGACCTCGGACCGTGGTTCGGTACAGAAAGCCTCAACTGAGGCCTCAGGGCACACACCGGTGTCTGTATGGGAAGCTCCAAACAGCGAACTGCGGTATGCAATGCCTCAGCATTGGGCTGGCAATTAGCACCTGATTGGTGAACCTCTGATCGTGATCCGGTGTCGGAAAGCCCCTCGCGGTAACCCTGGCAGAATGTTACGCTCACCTGGTTCCCATGGGGGCGTCGACCGGAACTGGGCCGCTGTTTCCACCAGCGTGACGTGTAGCGCCGAGATGACTGACTGGACTGGCCCGCTCAGCCTAGTTTGTCTGGCTCGCAAGAATATTCTTCTGCAAAGGAGAAGAGGAATTAACCACCCATGGAATTGATTGTCAACCCACCTTCCCCACTCCCGTTGTCTTCCCACAGATCACTCTTGATGACCCCTCCTTAGTCTCACCTGATGGTTTGGAAGGATGAGCTCTCCATCCTGCGTCGACCGCAGGGGCGCGTTGATGACCAGTTACTTCACTGGCGTAGAGGAATTGGTGAGTTCCAGTATTGACTCTAAAGTCCAATTGTTGCTAAGAGTTCAAATGTCTGATCTTCACTCTGTCCGATTCCTTGCAGGTTGCCGATTAATCCACTCAAAGATTTCCAAATGGCAATTGGTAAGATTCAGGTAAGTCTATTGTGGTTTTCCCCTTGGGGGCCGGGGTACGGCGATGAAGCAGAGTTGACTGCGCCGACCCGATATGAGGCGAGTTCCTCCTGTGGTAAATCAGGTAAGTCCTTGGGGGTAGCTTGTATAGCCTTAGAGAGTCCCCTTGCTCACCTTGCTGTCTTTGTCTCCTTAGGTGTCGGAGGGCGGCCGCGAGATGGAGAGAGCGTGATGGAATGCTGAAGTACCGCCAAGCAGGTGAGTTCCGCGCGGCGCCGTAGGAATGCGAAGCGATGCTTCAAAGACTTCTGTCTTTCAGCTCCGTGGCGAAATGGATCAGGATTCAGGTAAGAATTAAAGTTACAACTCCTGTTCTAACCTTTATCCTTCTTTTCTTCTTGTTTCAGGAGTCCCAGGACTGAAGCGGGCGTGGCTGAAGACTGGAGCTGCTGAAAACACGGTGAGCGTTACGCTGCAGCAAGCAGAATAACGCGAAGTACGTGTGGCTGTCCGGGTGTGGTTTAAATAGTCTTGGAAGAAGATCCAGGTAAGTATTCTTCCACAGCCCCACCCAAGTAACAAAATAGTCCCTTCAGTAAATTAGTCCCTCCTAAGCCTCATTTGGCTTGAGTCTTCATGCAGCATGGTCTGCCTCAGGTGAGTATGCAGCATGGTCTGCTTCAGGTAAGTTATCAATAATGAGCCTGGTGCCTATGGCGCCAGGACTGACTTTATCCTTATGAGCCTGGCGCCATAGGTGCCAGGACTGCACCCAAACAGCCCCTAACTGGGGCTTTTGGGCATGCTCCAAGTGGCATGATGCCTGCTTCCGGGGCTGCTGGGCCTTGTCTGGTCTTCCGGGGGCAGGCATCATGACACAGAAAACCCTGGTACGCCTATTAGGCCTGCGAGGCACCGCGGGAGAAACCCTGGTAGCAGAGCTTTTGAAGCCCCTCCTGGACCTGGAGGACCGCGGGAAGGAGTCCCCCGGCCGGGGTGCCCTAAAAAGTAAGGAACTTACCCAACGTCTCTTCTTTCCATCGATAAAGAGTTGAAAATGCAGTGGAGGAGCTCTCTGGGAGATTTCTTCCCACCAACGAAGACGACGCTGAAGTGCCCGGACCGAAAGGGAGTCATAGTAGAAACACGAGTCCCAACGGTGATCTGGTCCCAGACACTCCAAGCAGAGAGAATGGGGATCCGCCCTAGCGAAGCGACGTTCGCAAGAGGAACAAGCGGGAAATCCCAAACGATCCGGCATAGACGGAGGACTATGCCAACGCAGAACTGGAGCAGGAGAGAAGGACAACGGGAAAAAATCTTCCCAGTGATGCAAGTGTGTCCAGCCCCGTCTGCGCGGAGAAAAGGACTGAAGGCACGATGCGTGGGTGGTACTCCACGTAAAAAGAGAAGGACACATTTTTCAATTTGATGCTTTTTTACAAAAGTGCTCAGATCCTGGAATGTCCGAAAAGTATGGCGGAAAGGGGACAGGACGTAGTAGTATAGGGGTTTTGGCCTTCCCGACTTTAGGTTGTATCATAAGGCAGCTTAACTGCGAGTTATGTTAGAGCATTTACGGGACGATATGGGCACCTATTTGACATACATTGAGGACTTAACATCCCCATCCTAAAAAAGTCAGCGACCTGTTGTGGGCCCATAATAAATGCGATACCTACACATATTTGGGTCTACAAACCCTCTGTGCTTTGGGGCCTTTGGAAAAATAAAGCACATTTTGCCGCTCCTCCTTGCCATCGCCCCCGAGTTTACTGTGGGGCGACCCACTGGATATGGAAACAAAGGCTTCCGAGATACACACACAGCTGTGGTGAGACAAAGGGCCTGGAAAGAGTAGCCCAATTAATCATGGGGAATCATTTCATTGAGTATGAGGCCCTGTCTGAGGCTCTGGGAGCGAACATAATAAATGTCCTCGGATACCTCTGCCTGAAGTGTATTATGACAGACCCTAAATGGCATACTAATACCTCCTGCGCCCAGACGCCTTTTGCGAAAATCCTTTGTGAATCCACTACGAGGAAGGGAGCACTGTCCAGAATATATAAGGTGCTGGTCACGGCAGAACTGGAGGGAAGGCAGAAATGTAGGCAATTCTGTGAGGCAAGGGCTGGGGGTAGGTACCTGATTTTGCCGGCAACCTTTACACTTCAGCTATGGAGCAACATTTTAAAATCCTCCACTGTTGGCACTTGCCGCCCGTGACTGTCAAAGATGTTTGTGGGATCCTCCCCATTCTACCCAAGGGAGTGTGGGCAGCCGGGAAGATGGTACCACATGTGGTGGCAGTGTCCTAACCTTCCGGTATACTGGACTGAAGTTCTCAGTTAGATTAAAGACTTGGTCGGAGTGACTCCCACTTTGTGCCCTCTCCAGGTTTTGCTAGGCATCCCTGCTACTGACTGATATCCTCAGGTTCCCGGAAAATCATTGAAGCTATGCTAAGAGCGGGAAGGGTAGCGCTAGCCCAGAAATGGAAAGACAAAACCGCCTCAACTAAGAACGAACTGCAATCAAACTGTGGGACATATTCACATATGAGAAGCTGACCGCGATGGTAAATGACAAGATGGAAAGTTTCTTGATTGAATGGGGAATTTTCATATTGAAATGGGGAGGTGGGAACCCTAATCTCTGAGACTCATTGAAATAGTGGGGTTGTTTGTCCTCCATGATTCTCTGGTTGAACAGGATCACTGATGAGCCAGGGCACTATATGCAGAACCCGCATCACCAAGAAAATCTGAACTTATGGATGCGACTAGTCGCCTCAACTTCTAAATGGATGGACGGTCATGGTAGCACATGGTTGAGGGGCGGGTTTAGGGGAGGAAGGCTGGGATAAATAAGGTTGTTGCTGTTACTTCTGTTTAATGAAAATGATTGTATTGCCTATAGAAAATGCCAATGAATACAACATTTTTAAAAAAGAATGGAATTTCTGGACAGAGGACTTCATTTATATTTGACAATCTTGACACAGTGATGGGCACCACTCTTTACCTTCAATTGTATAGAGTAGAATTTAGTATCACAGACTTGGGAGAAAGATTAGGTCTTTTGAATCAGAAGAGGAAATAGATATATTTTTTTTAATCATGCTTGCTGGTCTTTCTCCTGATTCTGACCTACGATACCTCCTAGCATAGAGGAGCATGTCCAGAACCTCCTCAGACAAATCCCACTCTTTTATACCCCAGCCTTTCAGTTGCCAAGCACGAAGGTTCAGACTGTTAAGTTTCAGAATAAATGGCCAGTCCTTCCAATTAGGAGAGCAGATTTGCGATCTGTGGCAGGCACCAGGGGAGGCAGATGGACATGTTCAGCAACTAACTACCACGTTCTCTGGGCACATTCCGGAGCTGGCTGGCTGGCTGGCTGGCTGGATGACCAGGGCCAGCTTGATCGCTCTCAATTTTAGGAAATCGATGTGTTCTTGACATTATCACAGAGGGCACACGTTGCTCGCAGTCAGATCTTGTAGGCGAGTGCTCCTGCCTTTCAAGAACATGTCCGTGGCTAGGGTCAGTTGGGGCAGGTTTGTTGAAACAATGCCCCTTTCGACAGGTTTTCTCTCTGGAAACACCATTCTAGTTTCAGAATTATTTTGTGAAGACCGGAATAATGTCTGATGTACGTCCTTGAAACCGAGAACACTGACAACTGATGAGACACTTTAGCGACCTCATGCGCAGATGGGCCCTCAAGTACCACAAGATTGCAGGAGGCCATAAGCCATAAGCTTATCAAGTGCAGAAAGGCAGGAATGCTCTCCTGTGATTGAGGACACAACCCATCTTGGCGATGTTCACTACTCTGTCCTCAGGCAGGAAGGCCCTGCCCAGATGAGTGCCCAAGGGAGTCCCGATAATCAGGAGTAGAGAGACAGCGAAACCTGAGAATTCCTGAAGTTCAGGGAGAAGCCCAAGCTGTACAGCAGGCTCCACATGCGGAACAAGAGCTCTGATGTCTGGTCTGGGAAGTAAGCTCGAACTCGCTATCCTAGCTACATAAAAGCAGAGAGCCCTCTTAGGACCTAACCTGTGCAATTTTTCCTCGTCCTTAGAGGGATGCGGAGGAGGGCAAAGCACTGGCAAATCAATGCTCTGGGACATATGTAATTCAGAGACCACTTTAGGTAGAAATCCAGGTTACCCCTTGAGTGAACCGGAGGAAAGGAGGCTTGCAGGATAGACTTGCATGTCTAGCTGATGTGACTGCCACCAGGAAAGCTGTTTTCAGCGTTAGAAGTCTGACAGGACATGAGTGCATAGGCTCTAACGGCAACGCCATCAAGAATCTGAGAAGCAGGTTTAGGTCCCAATCTGGAACCACAAATGGGGTAAGCAGAAACCTGTTAACAAGGCCATTCAGAAATTGAGTCATAAACAGGATCGTAAAGAAGGATCCTTGCTACGGAGACCTCTTAAAAACAGACAAAGCCACCAAGTAGCCGTTGACTGTACAAACCTTGTAAGTCTGAGGAGGCTTGCAATGGAACAAACTATCACCATAGTGGTGGGGACAAGCGACTATCACGCGTTCCCTGCACCACGCCTCGAATCTTCTTTATCTGTAGGAGTACAGAGATCTGGTAGATGGTCTGCGTGCAGCCAGTAGCACCTCAAGTACCTCTTCTGAGAGGTCCTAGTCATCATACCTGTAAGGGTGGAGGAGTGCGAGTCTGACAGTGCAGAAAGGTGATTGGCAAAAACCTTTATTCTGGAAAAAAATAAAGGGGAAACTGAACTCTAAGAGGTGTTCCCCTGCCTCTAATAAAGAACTAATGAGTCGGTCAAAATGTCCAAGTAAATAACAAGAGACCACCGTGTTGTCAAAATACCTACTTCTATCCCTCACATTTTTAAATAATATGAAAAAGGGTAGTGGGTTTTCTTGGTCCAGAAGAAAGGTGGGTAAATGTGTTATAACCTGCAAAGGCCGCAGGAATATCGTTCTCCTCTCCTCCTTTCCCGGTACAATAACAAGTCTCACCTGGGGCAATTCCCTGAGCATAACCCTGGGCTCTCCTAGCCAGGTGATCCTCCCTCGCTCATCCACCTCCAGGTTTGGGATCCGAGAGCGCCTGCCCTTCCATGGCCAAGTATATAACAAGAGACCACCGTTGTGTCAAAATACCTACTTCTATCCCTCACATTTTAAAAAAATAAGAAAAAGGGTAGTGGGTTTTCCTCAGTTCCAATCGTGGGGGGAATTTCACCTGCGAGAAGGACTCCCATCTCCAGGTCTAAATAAGGGATTCTTGAGGTCTACTCAGGAGAGTACCCTCAGGTTTCTCACAGTACCCCACTGAGCAAAGATCTCCTCAAGAACTTCCTGGCGCACCTAGTGTGAGACTGTTCTCTGCCTGCTTAGAACATCCACCAGCCCATTCTCAATTCCTTCCAAATAACAGTTGAAGCAGATCTCGGTGTCAAGGAGATTCCCCCCCCCTTCTAACCTGGGTCCGGTGTTTGCCGGTATCTTCGATCGCTGCCTTCTTGCGAACGCTCCTGGTTTTGAACAGTGCTGCTCGAGTCTCGTCTGATTCCAGGCTGCGTTTACTTCCGGGAACACAGAGTCCAGGAATCTGGGAGTCTTGGCAAAGCTAGTAATGTTCGGAATCAGGAAGGGGGAAGGGTCAGGAGCGGGTAATAGCACTGGGACAAAGGAAACAATACCGCGAGCTAGGAACGCACATCTGAGGCTACTCTGCAATAGCATTGAGACGCGCGGAGCCGCGGAAGGCGTGGTCTATAAATAGATCACGCCGTGTTCAGCGCATGTAGCGAGCAAGGGCTTCAGCTCTGGATGGCCATGTTGGAAGTAGTACGGAATGTAAGCCCCATTGAGACAAGGACCAGGAGGTCCAAAAGGGGCGTGATCTGAAGTTCATGACAGCATGCCTCCTCCGAAGGCCTTTTCCTCCAGGTTTGCCCGGGTGTATTAGGTGAAATCTTCTGAGCAACCGAGGAGCCTTGATATTTGAAACAGTTTCCCAGGTCCTTTCGCTAGGAGGATATCCTTTCCACTCCACTAGGTATTGAAGATGGCCCGCTTATACCTGGAGTCACAAATCCGGGACACTTCATATTCCAGTTGGTTGTCAATCAGTAGAGGAGGAGGTCTTCTGGATTTTCGAGAGGATTGGATGTAGGTCTTCAATAAGGATGTGTGAAAAACTGGATGAATTCTTTTCCAGGAGTCAGGTAGCTTGATTCGATAGGAGACAGGATTGATAATCCCCTTGATGGGAAATGGACCATAGTAGCGGGGAGCAAGCTTGTTTGGTCGCAAGTGTTGGGGAAGTAGTTTTGATGACAACCACACTCGGTCACCGACCGTATAGGAAGGACCTGGTCTTCTCTTGGAATCTGCATACCTCTTGGTTTGTAATCTGGATTTCTCCAAGTGTTCTTTAGCCTCCCGGTGAATGTTGATAAGAGTTTCGATCCAGGAGTCAACAGTAGGTACTGGTGTTGGGTAAGGAAGAAACAAGGGTAAAACCGATGGATGGAACCCCTGACTACAATAAAAGGGGCTGGTCTGTAGCGCTGAGTGTTCGGAGTTGTTGTAAGCGAATTCCGCAACGGGTATCAGGAGAGACCAGTCATCCTGGACCTTGGTGACGAAACATCAGAGATATTGTTCCAGGGTCTGGTTTGCACGTTCTGTGGCTCCGTTGGTTTGGGGGTGATATCCTGAAGAGAGGGCACGTTGGATTCCTAGAACTCGACAGAGGTGTTTCCAGAATTGTGAAATGTATTGGGGACCCCGGTCAGATATGATCTTGGAAGGAAGCCCATGTAGTCGGAATATGTGTTCCAGAAATATTCCAGCTAGCTCTGAAGAGGAAGGTAGTTTCATCAGTGGCGTAAAATGGGCCATGTGGGTAAATAAATCTATGGTGACCATGATGGTAGTATATCCTCGGGAAGGTGGTAACTCCACTATGAAGTCTGTAGCAATGATTTCCCATGGTTTAGAGGGTAGAGTGGGCTGCAGAAGAAGACCCGCCGGTCTTGTTATGTTTATTTTGGGCACAGGTCATACAAGCATGGGTGTATTGCTATACATCAGACTTCATTTTAGGCCACCAGAACTGTCTCTGTATAAAACAGAGAGTGCTGGTGATACCTCGGTGCCCGGAATGGAGTGTGTCATGACAAAGGTTTATTATTTTCTGCTGTAACTTCCGTGTAGGAATGAGTAGTGCATTGTCCTTGAATAAGTAGCCTTCCTTGGCTCTTAATTTCCAGTGGTTTCTTGTTGAAATGTCCTTCCATATTTCCGAGGATTGGGTTTGCGATCGGACTTCTTCCAGGAGATCCACTGCTTGGGCTACGAAGATTGTGGGAGAAAACATTTTAGGAAATGCCTTATCTTCAGTGGTCACGTAGTCAGGACGACGAGACAAGGCGTCAGCGATTAGGTTCTGTGATCCAGGGACATGAGTAATGTGGAACTGATACTGGGCAAAAAAGTAGGCCCAACGTGCCGGACGACTGTTCCTGCACTCCAGTGACTCTAGAATCTGAAGGTTTCGATGATCAATATGGACTTGGACAGGATGTCTGGATCCCAGAAGTAGGTGTCGCCATTCAGTGAAGGCTTGGCGAATGGCTAACAGTTCCTTTTCCAGGACGGAGTAGTGTGTTTCACTCAGAGTTAAGATAAGCAACGGGGTGTTCCAAATCATCCTCCATTTTCTGCTTCAACACTGCTCCTATAGCGCAATTAGAGGCATCCGTTTCCACTAAAAAGGGTCGACTTGTATCGGGTTGAGCCAAAATGGGAGCTTGTGTAAACTCGGTCTTCAAACCCTGGAATGCAGTTTCTTGTAATGTTGACCAGACAAATGGGGTATCCTTTAGCAGAGCCACTATAGGTTGTACAATCTCGAAAAAGGTGGCTATGAACTTTCGGTAGAAATTGGCTAGTCCTAGGAAGGATTGGATTTGTCTCACGGACATGGGAGTAGGCCATGCGAGAATGGCCTTTACTTTTGAAGGGTCCATGCCAATCCCCTCTGGACTAAGGATAAATCCCAGATAGTGCACAGAGGTAACGTGAGACAAACATTTTTCAGGCTATGCTAAGAGGTGATGTTCCCGGAGTCTTTGTAGAACTGCCTTAACATGTCCTTCATGCTTCAGAGGGTCCTTGGAAAAAATCAATATGTCGTCCAGATAGACAATGACGAAGAGAAACAACATGTCACAGAACACCCTATCCATAAAACGTTGGAATACTGCTGGGCATTGGCTAGTCCAAAGGGCATGATCAGGTACTCGTAGTGGCCAAAGGGTGTTCTAAAGGCGGTCTTCCACTCGTCTCCTTCCCGGATACGGATCAAATGGTAGGCACCCCTGAGATCCAATTTGGTGAATATTAATGCACCTCTCACTGCTTCCAGGATATCCGATATCAAGGGTAGTGGGTATCGGTCCTTAAGAGTGCATTGATTTAGGCCACGATAATCGAGGCAAGGTCTAAGTTCCTGGGTGTCTTTCTTGGAACAAAGAACAATGATGCGCCTGCTGGTGACTTTGAAGGTCTTATGGTACCGTTTTCAAGGTTTGTATCCAGATATTCTTTGAGGGCTTTTTTCTCAGGTTCGGAAAGGATAAACATCCTACCGAAAGGGATCACTGCCGGCCGAGGTTTCCGTTTCAATTGCGCAGTCTTCGGGTCTGTGTGGAGGTAAAGCCTGGACAATGGCAGTGGAAAAGACATCGGCGAATCCTTGGTAGGCCTCCGGAACCTGTATTATATTGGAAACCATGAGTGGAGTTTCTTACTCCTTAGGTGGTTCCTCAGGGGGTGTTAAAGGAAGTTCCAGGGATAGACAATGAGACATACAAAACTCTGAGCCTAGGAATAGTGATCCTGCTGTCCAGTTTATATACGGAGTGTGTTTTTGTAACCAGGGCATACCCAATACCATGGGGTAGTGGGCGGACTTAATGATATCGAATCTGATTAGCTCTTGATGGTGGTTTATTGAGAGCTGGATTTCCTTCGTCTGTAGGCTTATGGGCCCTGAACCGAGGGGTCTTCCATCGATCGCTTCCACAGGCTGCATGGTGCTTCGTGCCTCATATGGGATTTGATGACTGACAACCCATTCCTGATCTATGAAGGTTCCCATAACTCCACAGTCAACCAAGGCCAGAATGGGGCAGCTCTTACTCTTCGAGGGTGAAAGAAATGCCTGGAGAACGACCAGTCTGTTTTGTCCAGGAGAGTTCAAGGATGGAATTGATGCGGAGCAAACATCTCTCTCCCGAATCTCTGCTCCATTTAAGATCGGGAGCTGGCGTTTCCCGAACGCCGAGGAGGTGCCAGAGGACATTCCCTGACCAAATGTTTGTCTGAAGCACAATACATACACAAACATGTATGGATCCTTCTCAACCTTTCTTGAGGTGATATGGGTCCACGAAAGGCTCCAATTTGCATGGGTTCAGGTTCTGGGGCTGGGCTTGGGTTTGCGTCCGTTCTGGCTGTGCTCTCAAAGGTCTTGGGTGGGTTTCCCTTGGATTTCTTCTTTTCAGCCTTCCTTTACTGGATGCGAAAGTCTATTTGCAAGGCCAGGTCCATTAGTGCTTGGAATTAATTTGGTCGAGCCACCCTGGCCAGTTCATCCTTGATCTTATCGTTCAGGCCTCTCCTGAAAAAACTAGCCTCAGAGGACCAGTCTGCTTCCTTAGCCAATTGTTTAAATCCGGTCTCATAAGTGAGCATATCTTGGGAGTCCTGTTGAAAGTCCAGCAAGCGTTCTTGGGCAGTATAGACCTGCTCTGGACGGTCAAACATGCCTTTAAGGGCCTGTATGAACCCATCATAGTCATCTAGGAGGGCATCGCCGACGTTAACAAGGGGTGCTGCCCAAGTTAAGGCGTTGCCAGAAAGGTGGGATATGATGAAACCCACCTTAGCCCTAAGAGTCGATAAATAATAGGGCTTAAAGGTATAGTGGACCAGGCATGAATCCAGGAATCCGCAAAGTGTTTTTACCGAATCATACTTGTGAACAATACTGGCCAACAGGGCACTCTCCTTTGTAGTAGAATCCCAGGATAAGACCAATTGTTTGAGCGCAGCGTTTTCCGCCTTAAGATTTTGAACCTCGGTTGATAATTCTTGCATGCGTCGCATTAAGTCCTGCACGGCGGCTTCCATCTCGTTTTTAGGTTCGATCAGGTGGCATCTCAAACTTTCAAGGAGTTCCCCCCTTCTCACCTGGGTTCCGGTGTTTGCTGGTGTCTTCGATCGCTGCCTTCTTGCGAACGCTCCTGGTCTTGAACAGTGCTGCTCGAGTCTCATCTGGTTCCAGGTTGCGTTTAGTTCCGGGAACGCGGAGTCCAGGAATCCGGGAGTCTTGGAAAAGCTAGTAATGCTCGGAATCAGGAAGGGGGAAGGGTCAGGAGCGGGTAATAGCACTGGGACAAACAAAACAATACTGTGAAATACAAACACACGTTTTACGCTACTCTGCAACAGCATTGAGACGCGCAGAGCCGCGGAAGGCGTGGTCTATAAATAGAGCACGCCGCGTTCAGCGCATGGAGCGAGCAAGGGCTTCAGCTCTGGACGGCCATGTTGGAAGTAGTACGGAATGTAAGCCCCGTTGAGAGAAGGACCAGGAGATCCAAAAGGGGCGTGATCTAAAGTTCATGACACTCTGCTTCTACAGAAAGCAGAACCATAGTTGCAGTGCCTCCTTACATAGGGGCAGAGATCGAACACCACCCTGTTTGTTGAAATGCATGGCCACTGTCTTGTCTGTCAGAGCAAGGATGTGTTTCCCCTTGAGAATGCGTGGAAAGGCTTTTGGGGCTAGCCTGATCGCCTGCAAATCCAGCCTTTTGATATGCCACCGACATTCTATTGGTGACCAAAGGCTGTTCACCCGAAGATCCCTGCAGTGAGCATCCCAACCCTTCAAAGATGCATCATTGACCACCTGCATAGGTAGTTCGCCACTGACCTCGACCATTTGAGAAATGTCCTTCATGGCATCGAAATACTGGGATCGCTGAACTCTCAATAGCCAATACAGAGAGCACATACGTAGTCCGGCATCTGGAACCCGAAAAATGCAGGAAGCCAAAGATGCGGAGGAAGGACGCTGCTGGTAGGCGGTCGTGATTCTGGAAGAGTTTGGCCATTTGCCCGACACTGGTGACTTTTTCTTTAGGAGGAAAAGCCTTCCCCACCCGTGTATCCAGGACTGCTCTGATGAACTTGAGCTTCAAAGTGGGACTTCAAGTTTAGGGAGAAGACCAACGTGTGAAGCAGCAAACAGGTTTCCTCAGGCTGCGTCGATACCTTCTGCAGAGACATTACTCAGATCAGCCAGTCGTCCAGGTATGGAAATACGTGAACACCAGATCTCCTGAGGAGCACCGCCACCGATGCCATGAGTTTGGTGAAGATCCGGGCAGCTCAGGTTAGGCCAAAGGGGGGCAACTTGAATTGATAATGCGTGTCCCTGATGATGAATATCAGAAAACGCCTGCGCTTCACATGGATCGGCACATGAACATAAGCGTCCTGAAGATCCAGCGACATCAAGCAGTCCTGAAGTTGCAGAGCAGCTATTTCTGAGTCTTTGGATTTCTCCAAGAAGTCATGGGCCTTCAGGCCAAACAGGTGCTTGCGTCAAAAGTTATGTCCAGTAGCTTAGCTTGGACATTTGGCGAGAAACCCGAACTGTGCAGATAGGCTGACCTTCATGCACGGAAGACAACCCCATTGGCCTGCCCATGAAATCTCTAGTGTCCAGGCCCGACTGCAGTGCCTGGTATGCTACTTCTTTGCCGTCAACCACCAGCTGAAGAAAACCATCCCTCATTTTGCCAGCATGGATGTGTTCTGCTACCTCCCCTATATGCCTCCATAGTCCATGGGAGTACTTGGAAAATAGACAGGCTGCAACAACAGCCGTTCGGGCCATGCTGCCAGAGAAAAAGATTTTCTGTGCTAGGGCATCAGTTTTTTATATTTCCCAATCCATGGGAACATTTGAGGTAGAAATAGCGGGTCTGTAGCTCACCACAGCAGCTTTTACCACTAAACCGGTGCATCGTGGGAGGGGAAATCAAAGCGGCTTAGAGGGCGCGGGTGATCCTGCTGCTGCCGTTACTTGTTGGCCTCTAGAGGCCCCTCTGCCCCTCCGAGAATGCAAGAAGCACCTCTGCCCTTGCCTGGCTTGTGGGAGCTCTGCCGTCCTGCCATAGTGCACATAACGTCTTTAGCCTCTGCCCCTGGAGGCGAAGCTGAAGGCAGGTTTGGCTGGCATTGCCTCTAGGTCCAAAGATTTAGTAGCCAACTTGGATTCCTTGAATTTCTCGAAGGATTTGTCTGCTTTCTGCCCAAAAAGCATGTCACCTTCAAAGGGAAAGTCCAGCAACCTGTTTCGAACGTTTGGAGAAAAGCCAGACGTTTTTAGATAGGTTTGGCGTCTCATTACAATTGCTGAACCCATTGCTCTGCCAACGTAGTCTGCTACATCCAGGCCTGTTTATAATGACTGCTTGGCTACCTCCTTCCCATCCTCCACCAGCTGTAGAAATCCGTCCTGCATGGCACCCTCAGGGACGTATTCAGCAGCATGCTCCACGGCCTTCCATAAGCCAAAAGAGTACTTGGCGAATCCACACGCTACGTTAGTGGCTTTGAGTACCATGCTACCAGAGGTGAACACTTTTCTGACCAAGGCGTCAGATTTCTTCCCCCCTCTGTCCGTGGGCAGATTAGAGGTAGATGCTGCAGGTCTGGTGGAAATAATGGCAGCCTGTTAAACCAGGAAAGAATGGTTTCCTCTTGCCGGCCTATACATCCCTGTACAATTGGCATTCCCAGGGGGAATGATTCAACGGTGCTGCCATAAGGCGCTAAAGAATGGCTGGGTTAAATGGCATATTATGCTCGACTGTAGGACTCTCGTCCAAAATGTCAGTAAGCTCATACCCCTGAAGAGGGGTAGTGGACGCCTTCAACCCCAGGGTGTCAACTACCCTGTGAACCAGATCCCTGAACCTAATATTAGCATGGATATATGGCTGGTTTTGCTTTAACTCAAGGTCTGTGGAAGTATCCAGACCACTGGCGTCATGTAAACCCAGAGCTAAGGCCAATAAATTGGCCTGGTCGTCGAAGAAAATCGACGACAGCGCCTATGTAGACAGGGTCGACTGAGTCCTTTGGGTCATCGACGCCAAATATGGAATGCATCGAATCGATGAAACCCGATCCAGACAGCAGCACAAATGAATCGTTGCCGACTGTCGGCGCCGAGGGCTTGAGAATAGGTTTAGAAGCCTAAGCTTTCACAGAGGGACGCTCGGATAACCAATGGGCATCATGGGCCTCGGCCTTACGGCCCTCCGGTGACTTATGCCTGGTAGGCATAACGCCCGAAGACGTTTGACGCAGACGGAGCGGCTGGCTTGGGAGCACTGAGTGCCTCTTTTGCCGCCAATGCTTGCTGGTCGGGGGCCAGAGACGCACCTACAGTAGTTTCCTCTTAAACATTTCTAACATTGAAGTTTTAAAACGTTCCCACTCTTCCCGAGTGGTGGGCCCCACCGTGGGCTTACCTCGTTCTGATGAAAAGCTGGACATGCATCGATGGCAGTGGTGCTGCTTCTTCCTCAAGAAAGACGATGAGGAATGTCTCCCGGAATAGGAACGTTTCTTGTTTTTTGCAATGTCATTCCTTCTCCTTGTCGGGACTGGGAGTCTCGGTCTCAGAAGACCGGACGAGCAACTAGCCCGGAGACTTGGTGCATTGTCGGCCCAAGGCCAGTTTCCCGGCCCTCTCAGATAGGGATTTCAGCTACATCTTTGAACACAACGCCAGGCCTCCGTGTCGTGACTAACACCTAGACACCATAGACAGACATTGTGGGGGTCGGTCAGACATTTTAGCCTCGCAATTACGGCATCGATTGAAGCCCAAAACTAGAAACCCTGGGAGATGACATTGTATCAAGGTTTTCAAAGAAAAACGTACAGACAGTACAAAAAGAACTTAGAAAAACTCTAGTTGTGTTCCTGATGCAGCGTGCAAGCACGCCGAAAAAGGCAAGTGAAGCATGGAGCATAGTGACGTGCTATATATACGACAACCCACGTCACATCCGGTGCAGATGATTGAGAGCCAGATAAGACGGATCAACGGCCGAGTCAAGGTCCACTACGCCTCCTGTCGAAATGTTTCCAAACAGCAGAGCTAAATGAGGGATATCTATCATGAAGAGGAATCTGCGGGAGAAAAGCAATCCATTGAAATTCCCAACGTTGCTGGCTGAAAAAAGGTGTTACAAAAATAATGTGTGTAAAGTTCCTATCCTAGGAATGTACTCCTTTCTCCTAGCTTCTTTCTTATGTTAAGTCTCTGAATAATTGGCGAGGAACTGTTGACTATTTTCACAGTTCCTATTTTTTACTAGCCTGGTATGCTCTGATCCCAAGCAGAAGTTTCCAATGTTAGGGTTTTGGTTCTTTCTCCCAGACATCTTTGATGATATAAGTCAGGAGGAACTGTTTATTGGTTGTACAGTTCCCGTTTCCTACCAGCTTGGCATGTTCTGCTGCCAAGCTTAGGATTTGTGTGGTTTTTATCCTGTTATTATCAATCTCTTATATGGGTTCAAGACCCAGGCTCGCAATGCTTTGTATGACATGTTTGGTTTCCTTTGTAAACACATGGTTATCTTGTGCCTTATCTCTCCAAGTCTCAGACCCTCCTGGCTCTAGACCTTGGTTTCATATGTGGGTGCCAGTCCCATCCTGCAAGGTTGCATTGTTACTACTTGGTTAACTTCCCTCCGAATCTGAAACTCATTCTCACTTGCTTCAGGGTTCTAGACCTTTCCAAATGTGTAATTCTTTTCTTGTTTATTTTAGGGTGCCAGACCCTCATCAAATAGGTAATGATCTTTGTTGGGTTACAGACCCTCTTGGCTTTGAAATTAGGTGGCACTGGTAGATGCTCGTCCCAGACACGCAATGTTGTGTCGCATTCACTTGGTTCACTCTCCTACCAAGTTAGCAACTTTCTATCATTTGTTTCAGGGTCCCAGACCCTCATGGTTTTGGGTGCAGGTCCCAGACTCGCACAGTTGAGTTGTATCTGTTTGGCTCACTCTCATGGCAAGCATACAACTGTCTCTTATTTGGTGCAGGGTCCCAGACCCTCCTTATCCAGCTCTTTATCCGACGCATAGTGCTTCCCCTGACATTCTACAGCTCCCGGGCACTCCACGTACCTGTATGCCTCCTTTGTGGCAGTTTCTGCAGTCCCCGGACAGCTGTTTCCTTCCAGGAGGCTCTGGCTGTGTTCGGGCAGCCAGTGGGGTATGCAGCCTCGCTGCAGACGAGGGCTCCTTCCGACCTCACATTCGGTTTCTTCCGCATGTTGTCCCTCGTCCGGTTCTGCTTTCCGCTTGTCCTCTTCGGGGGACTGCTCTCCCTCTCTCGCATCTCTCTGATACTTTCATTTGAACCTGAGCGCCCTTGGAACTCCCACGTTGGATTGATATGTTTCTTCAATCCAATCGCGGGCCTCTGGAAGCTAGACCACTCATTTGGTTGCACACAGGTGATTTTTGTACTTTTGGCCATCTTCTTCATCACAGTACCGTCTGTCAAGTTACCTGCACAATATTTCCTATTATCAGCTTAGTTCTGTAAGTCAGTTTGACTATATGCATTTTCAGTATTATTATGCAGGTCAGTTTGGCTATATGCATAACACTTCATACAGTTTAGGTCTTAAATATCATGTGGGTTATTTTCACTAACTTGACAGTAATATATATTAGCTATATCGAGGGAAGGAATAGTCAGAGTTAGTCTTGGAAAAGGGGTAGGCTGAGGTAAAGCAGAGTGATACTGTGTTCCCTGGTGATAATCGTCCGTAATCCCATAGGGGAATTCCTTCCCCATGTGATCCTCCCACGGTGCGCCAACCCCAAGGAGACTATTGTACTGTGGACGCAACACCCTGGCCCCATGGGAAAGGTCTCCCCATAGGGAAGAAGGGACGACATCCTCGGATTTGCCACCAGAGCCTCCACCTGCTGAATCGAGACCAAAAGGTACTTGGTCACCATTATCGTAAAAAATCGTCGACTCTGTGTCTCGATCGGGACTGCGGGTCACATGAACGGTCAGGCACAGGCATTGGCGCAGACACTGATGGACCCACGCCTGAAGGTATGGTTAACGGCTTCGTTGACATGACTGTTTTGACCACGGGCGGCGCTGAGACCGAGGGTATTGGTATCAGCGTGCCCTTCTTGGGGCCGGAATCACCACAAAGGCCTGCTGTTTTGAGGCATGAGCCATACCCACGGATGCCTTGAACATCTCATGCATCTGCTCTTCAAAGGTCTCCCATTCTGCCCTAGATGTTGGGCATGATGACGACTTACCACGGTCTTCCGAAAAGTCCATACGCTGATGGCGGCGCCTCTTTTTGTGGGAGGCGGAGGACGAAAAGTGGCTCTGGGAATGTGATTTTTTTAATCTTCCTGTGCCTGTCCTCCTATAAAGGGGTGGGCCCTTCTGTATCGAACTCCGACAACCAAGTGGCCGAGCGACCTGGAAAACGGGGGCTGTCCGAGCATGCGTTTCAACAGCTTTCTCCCATAGCGGTTTTGGGTTCATCTTCATGCAAGAACCGCAATCTTCTGTGATTTTATAAGGTTCATGTATCGCAATCCTCTGTGATGTGACCAACAGTGAGACACCACGCGCAGACACTGTATGGGTCCATAATAGACTTCTTGGAATTACAGACCTTGCACCATTTGAAACTGGACACCTTGGAATCGGATATTCCAGCAAAATCATGTTAAATTGACGAAATAATTTTGTGAAGAAAAAAGGTTCTCTAACTAGAGTTGTTCCAGAGAGCAGTGTGTTGAGTGCGTGGAAAAAAGGAATTGTGGTGTAGTGACGTGGTATGTTTAGGACGACCGACATCACGTCCGGAGTCGACGACTGTTGCATCGAATCAAGATAAATCGAGGTGCACTAGGCCTCCTGTCTAAATGTTTTCCGAGCAGCTGACACTGGAATGATATCTATCAGATGGGTAATCTGTCGGAGAAAAGCAATCCATTGGAGGTATACTTTGTCGGAGTCAACATCACACAGAAGTGCTTTTAATACATCAAATGAAATGACAATTGCAATAATGGTATTAATATGCAAAAACCTGCTTCCATAAGAGCTGGATCACACAGCATTTCCACCATATGTGGAACCATAACCATACTCCTTGCTAGGAGGCCGTTACATTGGATGATGGTTATTTACATTTCAGTTTGCCGCAATGAATCTTGTACATAGCTCAACCTTGTAGCGGATTTACAACTTCACACTCCAGACCAGGACTCTTTCCACTGGCAAGGAATGCGGCGCACAATAAAAATGATTTTTATCTTTATTGATTTCGGATTCTACTTTGAGAAGGCACCCAACTCGTCTCACACCCACCTTAAAAAATACCCTGTGTCGCAGTAGACAACCAGGCCGGTGTGTAACAATGAAATATTTATTAATTTTTAAAAATCACCGAAAAATCAGAGCAGAATAAAATGTAGGTCAGCAATCACCAGTGTGGTAACAATACCAATGCAAAATCTGATCATACAGTTAATTCAACTTCTAACACAATGTACATCCACCTTCAAGAGAAATGGAAACAAAAATCACTTTTCTTCACAATCATAGATGGCACATAGATTATGCACTCCCCCTGCAAATCTTCCCCAACAGCTGCTGACTAAATTCTGTGTGGGGGGAAGCAGTGGCAAGGAGTCAGAAAGAAGAGGGAAACATTGATTTTCAAATTCAACCCACCACCCCAGAATGGGAGGCCAAAACGAAAAATGAAAACCCTCAAAATGAGCGAAATGGCATACTCGGATGTAATGTTTACTTAGAGATCAGTTTACAATTGCGGTTGGATGGTTAGGATTGAAATTCGTGTGGCTGTACTAAAGAGGCAAGGAAGCTTACAGGCTACTGAGCAGGGCACTGAAGCAACGTAAACAAAAGTAAGAAACAATTTTGGGAAGGAAAACAATGCAGCAGAAATCACACATTGGCAAAATTGCAATTCCTTATTTCACACATGCTTTAAACTGGCAAACAGCTAAGAAAGTGGGCTTAGCAGTCAAATTCGAAAATCGGTTTTTGGGAGGGGAAACAAAGGCACATCACAGAAAGGGTACTGAGGGAAAAGGATGCTAGTATGGGTTTATCTATAGGACATGCAAATCGGATTTTAAAGAAAAGCAAATAAACTGGCAATTCGGTTTTGTTAGCACAATGACTAGTTTTACTAACACTATATTTGAATGGCTATATTATTAAAGAAAGACACTGCACGCAAGGGGGTTAATTTGCAATTGTAGCCAGCTCGCGCTGCGTACCTCCTTATAGGGGAATTAATTTATTTCAAATAATACTAAGGATATACACAAATAATTGAAAGAAATAGGAAAGAAAGATGCTAACAAATATGAACTAACACGGATTCTTCTAGGGAAAGGGTAAACCGAGAATACTAACAGTTTGGGATGTGACTATAGTTTTTAAGGGATTTTAGTAGGGTTTGAACAGAATGCAAGGTAAAAGAGCGGGACATGCAGTTTTAGGGTGCAGGGTGATGTTGATACTTACAAAATACACTTGAATTGGGTAGTTTGGACAGCCAGACGGGTCTCTGGACAGTGGGGCCAGGGATCTGGTCACTGGGCAGCGGGGTCAAGAGATCTGGTGACAGGGACGGCTGGGCTCTCTTGGATGGGAACAGCTGGGCAAAGTCTGGTCACTGTGGACAGCGGGGTGAATCAGCTGGGCAAAGGGTCTGGTTACTGGATTCTTTTAAAGGGAATCAGCTGCCTTTCCTCCTTTCTCCCTGGATTATTGGGATGAATGTGGTTCTGGATAGGTGCTTATGCCTGGATGGGATCAACTGCCTCTGGACCTGGTTCTGGAGTCTTGGAAGCTTGCAGGGTGAATTTTGAATGTTGAATCTCTATCCCTGTATCTCCCTGTCTACCCCTTATATAGCCAGAGTTACATCATAGAATTTTACAATATGGGCAGAAGCACCCTGGACTTTCCCTTTGCATGGGATAGGCCAAGCTACGGGTGTCCCCTTCTCCCTGCGGGCTGATTGGTTCCAGGGAAGTGACATCAGTTTAAGTGTGTGCGTTTTATGACTTGCTATGTCTCACCACAGTTACTTTAACCAAATTAAGTTATGGAAAAAAACCTCATATTTACAATAGTCACCATCATAAAAATCACAAGGAATATGCCGGTTCGAACGCCAATTCTGTGCGATTTTGCCTCATCATTGGGCACAATTTCACAGTTTTTAGGAGACATATCACATCTAAAATTCAGCAAGTGGCTACTATACCCATACTAATATCTGGCATGTTCTCCCAAAGTTTAATGTATGTGCCATTTATGCTTCACCCAGAAATGCCTTTTTACTGCCATTCCAGTCCACCACATCCCAAGACAACACACAGTCTCGTTGTGCCTGTCCAAAAATCACACAAAATACTTTCATAATATCATATTACTGCTTATTCAGATTTGCAGGGAAAAATGGCTTAAAATATAAATGTTCCACCTCATTGACAATGCAGATTTGCCAAAGATGTGGGCGGTGCTGCCACACCCACAATCCAAATTGTCTCCCCTGGGCCAGCTTGCACAAGGGTTTACATGACTCCTCTTTTGAAGTCCTCCAGTGGGTACTGGGCATGATTGTAGAGGAAATCACACCTCTGGGCCAACAACACAGGGCCCGGCCCAGTCATCTCCATTGTATTTGATGTCAGGCCTGCCAGTCAGAACCTTTAATTATCACACTGTCAGCCCCATGAGAACAGAGCACCTGCCTCGCAGCCTTGGTTCACTGGTAGGTGCGAAATCCGCTTTTAAGCCAAACTGGTTGGACAGGAAATCCTGGCTTCAGCCAGGCTGTTAAAGTCCTTTTTGGGGGGGGGGCACAATATACATACTTTGCAGCCCTTCTACCCATCTATACAATTGTGTTTCTGTGCGAGCCACAGTATTATTTCATCTTTATCTGTCAAAGAGCAGTTTTCTTGCTTTTGCAAAAAAATGGATTTACACGTGTTCATTTCTTTGCCTGTTGATTTCACAAGATGCGTTTTTTGTCGCACACAGCTTGTTTTGCATGAACTTCAGAAAGGCTTTTAAAAGAGATGATCAATTTCTGGACATAAAGATATGCTGCAAATAGTGTCTTGGTAATTGACACGAAGCAAGAGAGAGCATCTTTCCATTTGAAGTACTTTGCGTGTGTTGATTTATTTCAAAAAGTAGATCGAAGCCGTGTGGCCTTCTTTTGCTTTTCATGTACTTTCTGGATGAAACAATACTGTTCTGTGAGGGATGGCCTTATTTGATGGTGTTCAAACTGAAATACATGGACAGGGCTGTGTTTCACTAGAACAAAACTGTGATGTTCGAAATGAAAGTAGCACCGGTGCGATGGCGTTTTAAATGCAGGTCATTTTCCGGTGTAGCCTTGAATGTTTAAATGGCAAAAGAGTTTCGCACAGCCATTCTGAATTTGAGTTGTTTTCTCTGGATTCACGTGAATGACAACAAAATGCAGCCATTCTTGGGGTGGCTGTGTTCAACTCTCGCCCCATATGTGCTCAGGGGACCAAAGCACATCCATTTTTGGGTGACTGCTAAAATGCAGTTTTTGTTGTAAGGGGTCTGCCTTGAGCCTTAAATGTACCCCACAACCTGCTCTTACATTCTAGGTTGGAATGTTCTATAAAATAATGTGGGGTAGTTAGATGTTGGTGTTTGAAGGTGAGCAGTTGGAGAAACTGAAGGGAGCAGGAGGATGGGGCATCTGAGGGCCCGTTTATCCACATATCTATGTAACGAATAATAAAGAAAAGCTGGAGATACAACTTACTGGAGTAATTGTACTTCATAATATAAGCATTGCCAAAAAAATGATAATTGAGCTGGACATATCTTATACAAGCGTACAGGGGTATGGTATCAATTAGAAAATGAAAAGGAGTTCTACCATGCATAGGTATACATTTAGAATTTAAGGGATAGACCTATATATTGTTCGAAGAGGATTATGGAATATCGATTTGATGGTCCGCCTAACATTGAGACAAATAGGGATATTCTGGAGTTCCTAGTTTCATTTCAAGGGTCTTCTAACAAGTAGAGGTTCATCAAAATTGAGTTTCCAACAAATATAAATGCAAATTCAGTGGTTTCACAATCTTCCCTTGAGATAATTGTGGAGCGACAGATCCAATGATAAAATTGACAATACCTAAACCTTTCACTTTCCAAAATAGAGAATGCTGGTTTAAAGCTTTTGAAATCCAACAGGGTCCCCTGAGAAAAAAGCTGCTGCAGACCAGCAAAACCTGCACTAATAAACACTTTCAATTGCTCGACACAGAGGACTGGAGAGAAATCCGGGTGATAAAATGCTGGGGTCAAGGGGAAAGTTATTTATGAGCATTCTTGTCCAGTACCAAAATGTTACCTTACTAGGACCTACAGCATTCAGAAATCTCTACAAGTAACTGCCAGACAGCCACAGCATTCTTTTTAAGGAATGGTGAAGACTGATCATTTAATATCTACCCATTTCGAATCATGAGAAAGATGTATCCAGCAAAATAAATTACTCAAATGAACAGGTATAAACACTGTACACATTTGCATAGTGCCAGGTCCCCCCTTTCATGAGAAGCAATTTCAGTCGTTCTAGCTGCTCTCGCCAGTCATGGATTCCATCTAAATCTAGACATTTTGAATTGGAGTTTGGTAATGTCCATCATTGGCAATTGTATTGGAAGCGCTTCAGAATGTTTTTAATTCCCTCCAGTGGCTGAAACTGGGGATGGGAACTGGGAGATTGAGCAGAAACTTCCTGGAGCCAATGGATCAAGGCGTGCTTTTTTTTTAGCAAAGGTTGGACACTGCCTGTTTCGGCTCTTTCACAGACAATGTCCATGAGGGGTGAGTTGATTCATGAGCAGAGGTCTTCCTGAATGAAAGGGCCCAGATATTTAATATGTTTAGGTATTCAAGTACTGAATACGGTTAATGAAGACTCTTGGTTGAGGAGGTGACGGATAGGAGGATAGCAGAGGGAGTACATGATTTGAAGGGTGTGATAATGGCTGTCATGATCTCCCCCTCCTGGAAGCTCTGTGATCTATGGAAGCACCGCCATTAGGGTGTTCCACACATAGGATTCCCGTTACGTGCATATCAGTCTAGTGCTCCATGAATATGGCTACCCTCCGTTCTATATACTGTGCTGTCTCTGCCATCTCGGCGTGTTGCAACCTTTGTGTTTCTTTTGGGTGAGATGCTGTGTTTTCTCGCTTTCTCCTTGCCTACCCGCTCCTGTTCTGCAGGGGCTTCTTATCCTTCTGTATCCGATTACTGTCGTTTCTGAGCTCTCGCTGGCTCTTGTTTGTTATTTTGCTATTTTCCTCCACAGCGATCTTAGCTGGCTTTTCATGGTGCCTATTTCATCAGTACTCCTTATAATACTTTGCCTGCAGCGTTGACTTCCGCTGCCTCCATGGAGTTCTCCCATTTTCATGCTGCCTCGCAGGAGAGTTCTCCACAGCCAATGTTTCATTGAACACACTTCAGTCTACAGCATAGAGGGGTCTTTACGCCTGGAAGCTTTTCCCCTTGCATGCATGGGCTGTTACCGGAGGGCACGCCATTCTGTCTTTCTGTTTACCATCCTCAGGAAATAGTGGCTACCTGCCGAAACAGACCCTATCTCCTCGAGAAGGGCACAACCAGGAGACGGACCCCAGACCCTGCAGCCGGACCAATGGAATCGTAGCGCTCCACATCATCATCAGGTGAGAGTGAAGAGGAGAAAACCACTGTTTTTGAGAATGGCATCCAGATACATGTCTGCAGTGGAGGTGGTGATGAAATGCTGGATATTGCTATTTTTGTGGTGAAAAGCACTGCTAGATTATTGCATAGCACAATTACCTCGATGGTTCATCGAGACTGAAAGAGGTGTGGGTCCCCAGAGGACTAAGATGATCTTGAAAAGGTTTTTGCAGCGTTAGGTGCAGACGTCGGGTGATTTATAGAGTACTCTTTTCTGGCTTTGATAATTCGATTTGTGTAGTGTGACAGTTTGGATTTTAAGGCGATTTTGGCTTAAGGACAGTAAAGGTGGTGTCATTTTTGTCAGGTTGTCGCTGGCTTTTTATTCTTTTTGATCAGCGCACTGCGTTAGTTTTAATTTGAATGTGTTTAAATGGGGTGATATAATGCAAGGAGTGCTGAGGTGGTTTTTGAAGTCCCAAAGGACGAATGTTGGGGGCATTAGGGGGTGCTGGTTACTTTTTTACAGGATTGTTCAGGCCTATGGTGTCAACTATAACTTTGGACCATTTCCTTTATGGGGTGGTGTGTGAGGTGTGCTTCTGGTAATAAGGTTATCCTGTAAAGGGGACGTGGAATGGAGTTGCGTAGTGGTTCGACCATGGCATACCAGTCTGGATAAATCAGACATGAAGGTGCCCCGGATGAATATGCCATCCAGCGTGTCCAGCACAGTGGGTAGGACCTTGAACCACTTAAACTAGCTGTGAAAGGCCAAGGATAGATAGGCAAAGCAGCAACCATTTTGTATCCAGTAGTTTACCGTTTTGAAGCAAGAAATTGAACTCACCTGAGATTGTTAGATGTGAGTAAGAGAGAATTGACTGGGTTGCAAGTTAGCACATGTTCCAAAGAAAATTTGACTAGATGACAGAGGTTGGTAGATGAGAAAAATAGGATATGAAAAGCAGGGGCGTAGGAGATGCATAAAATCTGGAGGGGGGACAGGACCGCTGCACCAATATTCGGCACCAAACCAATTACTGGAAGTTCTATTGACTTTATTACCAAAACAACACAAACACTTGCACGGTTCATGTTCACAGAATCTCTGACACCACCGTCCCGCCATTCAGCCCAGTGCACGTGTGTGAGGCTCAGGCTGGCGGGGAGCAGAAACTTCTGAATATACTTTACTGTTCTAGGTGTATATATATTTGCTGCTGTGTGCTGTACGAAAAATCGAAGAAGGTATTGGAAATTAGAAGCTTCAGTGAATTGCCTCGAAACTTGACTCAATAGGTTTACTAAATGCTTTATTTGTTTTAAAAACATTTCTGAAATGTAGATTTTTCCCAGGCAGCACTCTCGGCTTGTGCCCGGGGCAGATAGCAATCGTCCAGTACGGCCATCATTTATTTAGAGCAGCGTGTAAAGGCTTGTAGGCCTATAATTATAAAGGGAAAATCCAAACTACAATTACCAGAATGCAAACAAACAGACGTGAATGGATGGCCTGCCCTTTTCGGCAGTCAAGCAGGCGATGGTGAGGTGGTGCATTAGATGTTTAGGGTGGATTTAACCGCGTTGGTGGGACTGAAGTCACGCAAATACGTGCGGTACAGTCTAGCTATCATAAATCGAAGACATTGTATTTCTACTTACTATGTTGGGCATAAGCGTAATAAGCAATATAGTAGAGGGCATGTTGGCACATATGCCCAGGTGTGTGCGAGAGGATGGTTTACTGGCGCACACGCGCATTTCAAACTGTTTTCAACATCTGCATTACAAACCATTGTCGCCTTTTTAGTTTAAAGTGCCCCCACACACGTCTTACACTGTGTGAGCCAGTCCAGGCTTTCCTGACAACAGTACTTTGAATTCTGGGTTTTGTAGTTTTGTTTTTCCAAGACAATCTGATGGTGCCGCCCTACCCCTGACTCACATAAGCTTCTTGGCACCCATGAAGGGTTCATTGTTCATATAAAGTTTTTACTATCCACTTCACTTTTGCACTTTCATAGTAGACATTTAATTGTAATACCATCTAAAAATAAAGACCTTGAAGCAAGCAATACGAGTACAGGAGCGAATTCTAGTTCACGGGTGGATCGTCCTTCCCCCAACAGCGACTCCGGGGGTCTTACCGGTGCCCAGTCTGTGCAGCCTGTGTCCTTTAAATGCGCACGCAAAAAAGAACTACCACTGCAGGCAACACAGCGCTGGCACAAGCGAAGCCTTCACACACACACACAAACTGCAGTTAGAAAAATAACTGCCTTTCCCTCGCCTCGCTTCTCATTGTGGAGAATTGTGGGGGGTGGTGGGGATACATGACATTATATACCCCCTGCTTAAAATTGTGAGGTGGGGGTTGTTCCCCCTGTACCCCACGTTTCCTATGCCCTTGAGTGTGGACAAGAGTTTATCTGCAGTGGTACAGTAAAACTCTGAATGAAGACAGTCTTGTCAAGCCATTTAAAGCCTATACGAGTTCCTGTTGAATTTAACTTGAGGTATGTAATCCCTTAATTTTGCGGATTAGAAGGGGGCATGGGTTTCGATGTGCGTTGGAGGGGGCCCTCAGGCTGTTTGCGCCCCACAAACTGTTAAGATTGCCCTGCACCTAGCCCTATACATCTAACTTTCTCTTGGCCCCCGCTTTGGTTCCCTGGTGGCGGTTTATAATGTTAAATGTTGTAAAATGTCTACTTGTAAATGCCTGTAACCTATGCACTTATGTACTGCACCCAGATACCTGAGCGCCATATAAATGAATAAAAAATACAATACAATACAATACAGACTGGCTTATCAGACAATACAAACTGAGGTGCAGGTTTGCAAGGTGACTGGTAGTCTTTCAGATAGAAATTCACCATTATGCATAAGCAAGGCTATGCTGCTGACGACAAAAGAAACGTGTTGTCGAGTTCATTATAGCACTGGCTGCAGAGACAGGGACACACGCAGCCCGTGTGTCTCAGGGGGGAAGATGTGAAGGGTCTACAATTGAAGAGCTCCTTAAAGATAATTGCCATGCCTGGGCCGATCCGGCAGCCGAGTCTTTGCATTGTATTTTGAATCCAGGAGCAATGAGATTGGTTAACACTGAGAATGTGCTGTCCAGCAGACGCCGTGTGCGATAATGAGTGGGGAACTGACAATAGATCCGATCTTGATGAGAAAGTCCCTGGTTTCTGTGTGGGGCATTTATATGGGTTGGCTTCTGGGACAGTGAAAAGGAAGGCATGTTGAGTTGCTGGTATGATGGATTGTGAGGTTGGTTGTGATGCCCAAGGAAGCGAGCACGGGGTTTCCTGGGACCGACATGGGTGCAAAGACTGCGGGACGTTTTGGTGGCAGAGTGGGGAGTACCGAGTGCCAAAGGCGAGCTTTAAGCAGGCGTGCTCTGCGGCAACAGGTCCGTGGTAGTAGGTTCGAGTGTAGATGCGGTTCAATAGGCCCGTGGTGGTAGGTTCGAGTGTAGATGCGGTTCAATAGGCCCGTGGTAGTAGGTTCGAGTGTAGATGCGGTTCAATAGGCCCGTGGTAGTAGGTTCGAGTGTAGATGCGTTTCGGCAGCCCGTGGTAGTAAGTTCGAGTAGATGCGTTTCGGCACAGTTGTTCTGCTTGACTCGATATTATCAGCACTTTTATCAGGCTGCTTAAAAATGCAAAAACACTTCCCATCAATTTGCTAAAGCCAAATGAAGCGGGAGACAGGCCGGAAGTGACGGATGGATGTGCAGTGACCACTGGCCAGAGGTGATGGGCCGTGTTTGGCTGGTACAGAGGGGTGAAGTCTGTGTACTCTGGGAGGGGCGCTGGGCTCCAGCAGCAAAGTCCATCAGGGATTCGTGGCAGTCGCCCGTGCTCTCGTCGCTGGACTGGAAGCCAGCCCCAAGAGGCTCAGAGGTAAGGGGACAAGTGAGCGCGCCGGCTGGCCTGGGCCATCACCCATCGTCTCTCTCTCTCTCTCTCTCTGGGCAGCAGGTGGGCATTCCATCGGGATGTAAGACAGGGAGGTGCAGAGAAGCCTATCGATGGCAAGTCGAGCAGGAAGAGCAGGAACATTTTCATAATGAGGGCATGGGGCTGTGTTTACATGCTATAGAACAAATCAATAATCATGTATTAAAAATAAAGTCTTTACCAAAGGAAGATTTCCCAGATCATGACTTTCATCCCAATCTAGCTGGTGAGCATGAAGGCTAAGGGAAGAAGGGTGATCTAGCGCACCTCCTTTAAACGGAAACCGGCAAGGGTTGACATCCGAATAGGGTGCTCAAGGCCGACTGAGATGAAACACCTTATTTGTTTACCTGGCCTACCACGTGCCCATTTCATTGTGTTCCTCTTAAACTCAGACAAAAAGTCAAAGTTGTATTACAATTGTGGCTGTCCCTTCCACGTGCCGCAGTCCTCACCGACTGCCCTGTCCCATTCCTGCTGTAGTGTCAAAGGCCCGTTTTTGCGCTTCAGCAGTGTCTATGGTCCCAACGCAGTGACGGGAGACCCCGTTTATGATAAGACCCAACGAAAAGTAACTTGTAATGGCATAATTGACTCAGTGATCTTCTAGCGGTAACCAAAACACTGCCCACCATTCGCCACCCAAGAGAGGAGTGGGTCTCCCGCGGGAAAGCACCAATGGAAACAGGAAACTGCAATAGGCATATTCCTGCGTGCGTACGCATCCTGAAGCTAATCCTCTACACCTGGGGAAAAGAACAGAACCCCCCCCCCCATTAATGCCAATTCTTAGACCAGCTCCCACTCGCTGTCACAGTGTGTCTGTAGCTGGCAATCTAGTTGGTGGATCAAGCAAGGCACCTATTGGCGATTGCACAACGCGTGCCCAACCTGTGCCAGTAACCGCTTGCTTTCAAAACATGTTGAGTTTCTGCCCCGGTTTTGATAAACAGGGGGGTGGGGAAAGAGAGCTGGCTACATCTAGGACAAAGTCTCACCCACAGAATCACGCAGACCTGGATCCAAAGTTACTAACAATTATAAAGAGAGATATCAACACCTGCGGGAGCAAGGTGTCCAGATGTCCCTCAAGAGGTTTCTGGAAAGGGATAGGGACAGGCTCAAGTCCCATCTTAAACAGAAGTGCTCTGAATATTAGAAGATACAGGCAGGTCCAGTTTGTCTAAAACATGGGAGATGTACACTGGCAATAATATAGAATACAGCCATGGACATGCCTTAAAAATGTGGGGTACACAACCACACCCGCACACTACTAGTCATGCCTCTTCAATGCGGGTACAAAGACTAGGTCCTTTCTCATAAATGAGGCCCCTTGCAGGTGGCATGAGGGCTCCTGAAGCGGTGGCACGGACACCACACACACACACACACAGTACTCTGTAGAGTGATATCTTTACTAGAGTTCACACACAGTCTCCTAAATATGCAGACAGAGTGATATCTCGTAAAAGTAGCATGCATAGCCGAGCAACTACACACACTAATATATCTGAGTTGAGCAATGCAGAAGTATTGAGCACACAACAGTTTAGGACGTTGTGAGTGTGGAACATACAGAACTTGTGATGTCACTAATGCAGTATTTGATATAATGGTGCACTGGGCTGGGCTCACCATCTAATTAAGGGTTACACAATCCAAGTAAGCTGTACCAGTAGGACAGAAGATACTGCAATGGCCTCTGCGAGTAGGACACCGAGGTGTAAAAGCAGCTTTTAGAGACCATCGAAAAACATGGACACCAATTAAAATCACACCAAGAGTAGCGGGAAACAACTTAAACAGAAGAAACGGCTTCTATCTGGAACAAAGAATCCCAAAGTCCCCTAAAGGGGACGATATCACCAGGATAAACAGGATAAAGGCACTGATTCGAGTGAAATAACGAGGCGACACCCTGCGACAGTAACCAGTAACACCTCTGGGGTCACCATGAATGGACTGAAATCACGGCATGTGGCGATTACCGACAACATGCGGAAAACTGAGCTACCACCACATACATGTCTTGTGTCAGAGATACTACATGCCTTGTTATTAACACCTGCATTTCATCCCTGTTTGGTAAGCAACAGGGTGAACCAGTGCTGTACCAAAACGAAGAAGAATGGGCCTTCCACCCCATTAATGGCCCTGGAGTAATGGGTCGGCTGCTGGGAGCGCTCTGCCTCTGGAGAATCGGGGCAATGGCAAACTCTTGATGTTGCTTGAAAGACTCAAAATGTTTCCACTGGAGACATTCTTCAGATTCTGCTCGACCCTTCATTGATCGCCAGAGCGTAGATGCGCGCTTCACAAATCCCCTAAAATGAAATGTGCAGAAGAGTCAGGAATCTGGACAGGGGTGAGAAAGAGTGCATGTGACATGTCCAGGTTCTCACTCTCTGAGGGTCCCCCACAGATGTAGATGGCTAGGTTAATTTGAAGGAGTACACTTTTGCCATTGCTAGGATATTCTAAACGCCTCTGCACGCCAATCTCAACAGGCTCTCACGTGACTGGCGACAGACCCTCAAATGGCAGGCATTGCGCCCTCACATGGCAAGCAACTGACCACCACAGACGCACACAGACGCACACAGCAGACCATCAAAGGGCTGCACAAAGCTCCACAACACACTTGCTGCATAATCCCCAGTGGACCCTCCTGTAGCCGCTTTGGAGGGGGGGGGTGGGGGGGGGGGAGTTCTTCACCATGAGTAAGGGTTCAAACAATGCATTATTTGCATGTGATCTGTCAGGTGGTCCGGAAGTCCAATGTCTGCCGGTGGAGTAGTCACAGCTCGCTCTTCCGCGACTCCTTAAAAGGTGGATTTCAGGAGTCAATGACGGAGCTTTTGGTTTTAGTTCTGATTCTGCCAACAACAAGAGGAACCTGAACTCCAAAACACATGAGTATCTTCTATGCCTCCCCTTTCAGTCCTGATGAAATGCACTTAGGACATTTAAGAAGAATTCTGGTGTTTCACACAGCGCCACTATCACCTGGAATCCAGTTTCAAATCACGTAGTTACCTATGTCACTTAATGTTGTCATTATTACCGACAGTGTGGGATTCAATGTATTGACTTGAAGAGTTTAGGGGAGGAAAACATGAGTCAAAACTAACCCATAATGCACAGCACCATCCTGTTTCGCAGGCAAGAGTGTTGTGCTCAAGCTATCCTCCCAGATCAGGGACTATAAGTTCCAGCATGCATCGGTTCTCACAACCTCAATTGGCACTTGAAACTTTTCCCTCGCGTTATGTCATGAAGTTTTTATAATGCACAAATCAAGATCTGGCAAGCACCGTTTCTCCTTTGGTCACTTTACCAAATGCCAACTGCATTTTCCTTTCATCATTTCCTTATCAAATAGCTACCTACAGATACTGTGATTTACCTCTGAAAGTCCTTCAGACCCCTGCAGTACCTAATTGACATAGCACTTAAAATATGATATAAAGATATAACAGAATAGGTTCTCGCATAGCCAAAAGACTCCCACCGAGGACTCTAGAAAACCTGATCCTAAATACTAGCTTGAACCAGACTCCCTAAAAAAACGAAACGACCCTTGCAGCCACCCTATAGGCCACCTGCGCCCCTTCTAAATGAACTATACAGCTGCTTGAGTATATATGGATTTGGGTGCCATATATGGACATATGGGCCACATCCTGCACACATTACACCAAGGAGCCCAAGACACACCTATGAAACCGTGAGGTTACCTTGAGCGAAAGCATCTTCAAGTCTCCCACTGACACTGCTTATACAGCGCTTCATGCCATTCTGCTGAAGCCAGGCACTTGCAATTTACTCAAGAGAATAGAGGCGCAGATCGCCACATGGGGGGTGGGGGTGTGGACAAGAGCACAGGGGGCATCAGTAAGGAAGCAACATCACGATACCGCGCCACAAGTCTCACCAATCACATCACGCAAATATGCAAAGCTGGCCTTCAAGCTGACCCTTAAACTGTGTACAACGTTCCCAAGAGAAGCTCTGCTGTGCAAACAGCCCCGTCCGCACTGAATTGTGCAATCTCCTGCCTCAGTGTTGGGTTCCATTGGGGTCACATACAACCAGACCACGTCGTGCCTGAAGCCACAAGGCCCTGTATAGAACTAAAGAAGAAAGTGCACCCGGCCACCCTCTCCCCTCCGGCCCCGGCAAATAATGTCTCTTGTGTTATGATAAGATGTGATATTTTATTTCCATCGCACTCGTACACAAGTGTTGCAGAGCACAACAAGGCAAGGGAGGGGAACATGGGAGAACAAAACAGCGATCTTACTAGGTCCAGTGACATTGAGAACGCGCAAGTGCATGGGAAAGGAAATGGGGATATGTGCATGGAAGGGGGAGACGTGGAAAGTGCAGAGCAGAGGAGAAACAGATAAATAATAAAGGCAACAAACAGTGGTAGTGCAGCCAGCAAGTGCTAAGTGCTGTGTTTAGGGCAGCAGACAGGGTATGTCGGATAAGTGCAGAAAGAAAAGAAGGGGGCGGGGGACTGTATGGGTACAGCTACAGACCCTAGTGCGAGGGGTGGCCTGGAGGCAGTGCAGGAGGGTGAGCAGGTACCTGGGCCAGGAGAACAGAAGGTGGCCAGATGCATGGTGCTGAGAGAGAAACAGATCAGCAGGGGAGATGGGGAGCAAAGGCAGAAGAAAAGTGGAAGGTCTTGAGGTGCTTCCGGAACCAAAGATGGTTCTCCCCAAGTTTCAGAGTGGCAGGGAGGCTGTTCCAAAGGGAGGCCCCAGCCGAAGACAGATCTACCCCCATGTTCTACCAAGTCATGGACAGTGAGGGCTCAGGCGGATGGTTGTGTATGGCGGGTGCGCACCGAGAGAGTGTTGGGATCCCAGAGCTCAACAGATCAGAAGAGGAGAATACTAGGGTGTACAAGGAGGGGTGTAACCACATAAAGATGGAGGATGACTTGGGCACTAGTATGCAAGGGTTAACACACGACTCCTGGACTTGTTGCCTTAGTTCTTGTCATTGGAAGCAATTAAAATAAACTACAACATTGCATAGATTTGTAATATAACCCCTCAGGGCGGGAAGCATGGTATCTTTGCTGACGTCATCTGGTAGGCTGCATGTGAACAACAGTGTCAAGGTCTGGTGAGAAGCCAGATGTCGGGCAGCGTCTCCAGTTCTGGACGGAAAGGGGGCTCCTTAAGAAGTACATCAGAAAGCAGGGGTTACAATATGAAACGGCAGTGAGGAGTACACATTAAACATATGCCCCTAGAACTACAAGCTACTATATGAAACTGGGGCAGACTCGGGGGAAACATTAGCAAAGGTATTTAAAAAACAAGAGCTGTAACATGAGACTGGAGGGTGAGAGTTTACGAATAAAATTTAAAAAACATTCTCTCCACTGTGAGCGAGTTTATAAGAACAAACTATGTAGCGGAATATCGAGAGGAGAGGTATCATGTATGAGAAGACTAGTCAGAGTCCATTACCAACGTCCCTATGAGCTTCTGCTAATGCCTGTTCCGATAGGGTTGGGCTCGGGAAGCTTTAGCTCGCCAGATGTTTTGGACTACGATTCCCATCAGCCCTAGCCAGAATACGCTATGAAGGATCATGAGAGTTGTAAACATCTGGAGAGCTGCAGATGATTGCAGACATATGTATAAATAATGATGTTAATGTGAAATGTGAAATCATTTTTATAGATGCTGTGTGAGGGAGGAATTGCAGAAAAAAGCTTATTTTTCACCAACGTTAAAAGCGAATGTCCATTTAAGAATTGTTGATGATTAGTATAGAAACAGTAACTGGCAGACGTAAAACAGCAAATCAGTTTCTTTAAAACACTTTAGGCAGCTGTGTTCAACAAAGAACGCGCGACCACGAGTATGCAGGGAGATGGGCGCACTGGTTAGACCTGGCGGCTTGGACTCTCCATCACACTCCAGGTTTCTATTTACCAGGATGCGTTACCGCAGCCCACATGTTGCTCAGAAGAAGGCGTGCACCAGTGGATAAACAGAAAACATTGGAACCAGGAGACAACCGTTCTAGTCCCAGGTTTTCCATCTGGTCAAGCTATGATCCTTGGACCCTTCCATCTCAGATCCCCAAGCTATGATCCTTGGCCCCTTTCTCTCTCAGATCCCCAAGCTATGATCCTTGGACCCTTCCATCTCAGATCTCCAACCTATGATCCTTGGCCCCTTTCTCTCTCAGATCCCCAAGCTATGATACTTGGACCCTTTCTCTCTCAGATCCCCAAGCTATGATCCTTGGACCCTTTCTCTCTCAGACCCCATGCTGTGATCCCTGACGTTTCCCGCTCTAATCCCCAAGCTATGATCCTTGGCCCCTCTCTCACATCCCAAAGATATGATCCTTGGTCCCTTTCTCTCTCAGATTCACAAGCTATGATCCTTGGACCCTTTTCTCTCTCGGATCCCCAGGCTATGATCCTTGGCCCCTTTCTCTCTCACATCCCAAAGATATGATCCTTGGACCCTTTTCTCTCTCGGATCCCCAGGCTATGATCCTTGGACCCTTTCTCTCTCAGATCCCCAAGCAATGATCCTTGGACCATTTGTCTGTCAGATCCCCAAGCTATGATCCGTAGACCCTTTCTCTCTCAGATCCCCAAGCTATGACCCTTGGGACACTTTCTCAGATCCCCAAGCTATGATCCTTGACCTTTCCCTCTCAGATCCCCAAGCTATGATCCTTGGACCCTTTCTCTCTCAGATCCCCAAGCTATGATCCTTGACCTTTCCCTCTCAGATCCCCAAGCTATGATCCTTGGACCCTTTCTCTCTCAGATCCCCAAGCTATGATCCTTGGACCCTTTCTCTCTCAGATCCCCAAGCTATGATCCTTTGACCCTTTCGCTCTCAGATTCCCCATTGCTTAAGCTAGGGTATCTTTAGAACCAAGCTCATTCACACAATTAAGTGCTATTTCAACAAGACTTTGACCTTTATTTCAATCACCAGTGACTCCTGCATAATCTTGATAAGAATTGCTGGAAATCAAATCATGTCTGTATTCCAAGCAATAAGTCACATGACCCCTAGTCCCCCACACAAAACTTATAACACATTAATCTTCATGAATTATTTACATTTAGACCGTCCAACATAGCTAGCTGCTTGTTCAAAGTTCAATTATTTGTTAAATGGCCTTGAAACAAGAAATGCGGATTCAATATAAGCAAGAAAGATGTGTACAGAGCCGAAGGCTAACAGGAAGGAATGAGGAAACAATGAGTGTGTTAGATTTACAAAACATGTGCTGCGTTTCTTTGTGGGTAGAAGATTTGGGGAGAGAGACTGTTTTTTTTATTTTTTAATACATTGCAACTCTCAGGCAACGTGCAGAGCTACCTGGGGTCTTTCACTCATCAATTCAGGTGACATGAAAGGAGGAGTACAATCTGCCCAACGCTGGGGCCTAAGCATAACCAATATATGTGCATTGTTGGGGTCTAACCATGTGCCCCTAATGGCCATCTTGTCTCCACAGATATCTAGTCCTCCAGCTGGTACGGCCTGCTCTAGGTGACACAAAATGAAGGCTCTGCTTGTGGTAGCCACCGTTTCTCTTCTCCTATCCATGGTAAACTGTGGAGTTAAGGATATCTTTGAGCATTTTGTTCCCCCTGCCGTTGGCCCCCGAGGACATCACCCCAATGGCAGCCAGGTCCTGGACAGCCTCCCTGCAGACTTCCACAAGGAGAACACAGTCACCAACGAACTGATTCCTGGAGATGAAGAAGAAGAAGATTACCTGGATCTTGAAAAGATTATGGGGGAGGACTACGATTATACAGATATCATCGATGGGGCTCCGGAGGTCAAAGACTCTGAGACCAAGAGGGGAAACATTCTGGAGCTCTTCTCAGGCAAAACTCGGATCCAGCGGCTGAACATCATCAATGCAGACTTTGCCTTCAACCTGTATCGGAGCTTGAAGAGCAGTGTCAATGCGTCAGAAAACATCCTGATGGCGCCAGTTGCAATTTCTACCGCCATGGCCACCGTTTCTCTAGGGCTAAAGGGGCAAACACTGCAAGAGGTCATCTCTGTGCTGGGCTTTGGGGACTTCATCAATGCCAGCTCCACATACGAGCTCATGACAATCCACAACGTCTTCCGCAAAATCACACACCGGCTCTTCCGTCGTAACTTTGGCTATACCTTGAGGTCCGTCAATGACCTCTACATTCAGAAGAACTTTGCCATTAAGGAAGACTTCAAAAACAACATGAAAAACTACTACTATGCTGAAGCACAGTCTACCGACTTCTCGGATCCCACCTTCCTCACCAAGGCCAACCATCGCATCCAGAAGCTCACCAAAGGCCTGATCAAGGAAGCCCTGGTGCATGTTGACCCTGCTCTTCTGATGCTGATTTTAAACTGCATTTACTTTAAAGGTAAACATTATTTCCGTTTTATTTTACAATTCACACAATACAGTAAGATTGTTCCCTAGACTAACTATTCTGACAGAATGAGGCTACATTTGCCCACAAAGATGCCATATTGTCAGCCTGTGATTGTTACTGCAGTTTAAACGTTCATTTTGGTTCAGTAAGTGTGAAACCTAGGACATGGAACAGCCAGATGTATTGTGAAACTGTATTTCTGATAGTACAGTGCATGCCTTTTAACAAAGGGACCTTGGACCCTAGTTGTAGACAATAGTAGGTCAATGAATTATATGTTATGAACAACTTAGCAATGCTGAAAATGGTGGCAGCAGGATCCCCTCACCATTGAACTTGGTTTACAACAGGAGATGGAGTAAGAACACAGAAAAGTTTCAGGAACACTGGTACCAGGGACACTGGTACAGACAGTGCAGTCACAGATGTACACAACACACCATCATTTCAATAATAGGAGAACTGCAGGTTAGTTGTATGGCAACTGTGCGAGTTCTCAACATTTGGGAATTGCAAACTAAGGTGATGGTGGCAGCAAAATTGGAGATCTGGAGATAAGGGGTCCCAAAAAGCCAGAATACAACAGCGTTGGGGATTCCTTTCGTTGTGTTAATGCACACTGGCTGCCTGTTCAGTGCAAACATTAATGCAGTTGGTATTATCCATTTATGATCAATACTTAGAAAGTGGCAGCAAAAAGTCATTTCAATGTCATTCTGGTAGTTTGAATAAATCAATGTGTTACAAAAGATAGTTTGCGGTGCGCTTTACACTAGTTTATTCCATTGCAAGAGATGCGAATGGAAAACAACAAAGAGAAGTAATTATCAAACCAGCACGGCATATACTATCTTTAGAACCACGAGAATGCTCGCTCAACAACTTGCAGAAAATACCAAAATATAAAAGGTCACAGACTCATTGTACCTCCCATTGTCTTTTGAAGTTAATAGCGAATATGACCCAAAACATTGGAAGGCCCCCACACATTACCAAAATAATTTCGTCCGGGTCTGTGGCTGTGCAATGGTAGAAAGTTGGTACGTCAGCTTTTCTTGTTGTACTGGCTTTTGTAAAGTATTGGTGCATGGGGGAGTGAGCATGAGTAGAAGGAGGTGTCCCGTATTAGAGAAGGTTATGGAGGGGAAGCGGGCGGTAAACTGTTTTGTTGCAGCCTGAGAGCCAGGCCTGGAAAGCCTGGCTTCAGCAAACCTGGCCTGCGACAAGACATCATGGAACCATTTGGAGGTAGTTACAGTCCTTATTCCAATGAGAGCCAATGGCAGCCTCCTGTGAGATGAGGCAGGCCAGGATACTCTTGCCAAGGTCTCGTAGGTACATTCACTGTATTTAGAGTGTGGATGCAGAACATCTGTGCAAGGTAGCAGTAGTTTTGTTATGAGAAAAGTCTAGCACCAGTACACAGATTTGTAATACACAATGTGTACTGTGATAAATCACAGGGTATAGAGCCCATTTCAAGGTGCATTGAACTTCAATGAAACTATTTTCAGACTATTGACTAACAATTAGACGCTGCAACTAATTCTAGTCTAATAGAGAAGACGGGGCCGAGCTGCAGCAGGCAGGGGCAAGCTGGATGGGGGCGACGGTCTTCGTTTGCTGCCAAGACATATGAAGGGGGGCTGCCCGAGTAAGAACCTTGGACCAACAGTTTCACAGGTGGGACATTTCCAACAAAGCATTGCTCCACTGACACTACTTTCAGTAGGCACACAATCATGTTGCTACCTGCCGAGGATCAGAACAATCGGATGCGTTATGTGTGAAACAGTGTCCCATGTTTTCTGCTGCAGCCACAATGCACGCAGGGGCATGGCTTTAAATTCTCACTTTCCTAACAGATTCCAAACACTAGAGGCATGAGATTGATGGCTTTAAAGAACCGCATTCTGGCGTGAATGTATTAAAGACTACATTTACATTGATGTGGTGATATAAGGAAGTGAATAAGTGGCTAAGCACAAGAGGTGCAGAACTGATGCCTGCTGACCACTGTGGGTTGTGCAGAGCGAGAGAGCTACCGTCCTTCTCGGTAGCTTCCAGATATTATTTCCCTATTTTGGAAAAAACGCCATTACAACAAGAAATAGAGTTTAAGGGGGTACCCCCCATTTCCCCTATTTAGTTGTAAGAATCCTGCACGTTATAAACCATGTCCGATCTGGGGGGCAGATCACATGCATAGAATTGGTTCTAATCGATTACTTCTATTAGTCTTAGGTTATTGGTATCTCAATAGATTTTAAATCCAAACACAGGTTCACAGCTTTTTCTTTCGGTGCCCATACCGTCAAACCTTTCATCCAGACAATGCATTCAGCTACAGAACCAATTCCCAGATCGAAGCTAATAGCCCCAATAAAAGTGAAAGCGCAGGACGTTAAGGAAGGAAAGAGGCTGAAAATCGACTAAGCATTGCTTTTGCCACTTTAACCTTGTAGCCTTTCAATCCGGCACTCTGACAAGTTATACTCTATTTTTTTTATTCACATTTTATAACTTTAAAAACAATTCACATAAAACCAATTACAGTTTATCTCTTTAAATAAAAAAAAATAAAAAAAATAAATAAAATCCCCCACAGTGTTTATAACGGAGCTAATACATGTCCAGGAAACTACCCCATATCTTTGCAAAAAAAGACAATTTTTTCTTTGTCGATAAATCAACCTTTCCATATTAGCCAATTTCAACATTTCATCCATCCAGACATCCACTTCCGGAGACAAGTTAAATTCTAATCGAAAGTTTCGAGAGCGTTCTGAGCGCGTGTGCATTCCTTAAGTAGGGCGACTGGGAGTGACACGATCGACACACGCGGTGGTCGAGGGACCACATCGAGCCACACTACGCCCCTTCGAATGTGTCAAAGCAGCAGTCGCTGGATGGGAGAACTACGCAGATGAGGAATCTGTGGGAGAATGCAATGCATTGAAGTGTGCTGTTACTCCTAAATGTTGCAGCTCCTGTCAAATACTGCAACTTCGAGCACTCCACCTCATGTTAGTGCCAATACAAGTGTACATCGAATAGCTTCACAAAACCAACTTTTACATCAGAGATTTGAACACTGTGGTCCCTGTAAGTGCAAAAAGCCTGGCACATTCATTCCATGGTTTGCATCCTGGCTTATGAGCATGCACTACACAACGGCACACAGCGCTTGAGGTATGATCTGTCAGACACACTTCTGGCTCTTGCAAAGCAAAGAGATGGCAGGAAAGAGGAGGGGTGCCACCTATATCTGCGCTACCAGACGTCAGAAGAGGGATGGATGGAACTGGGGATAACACACAAAACACAGCTTAACAGAGCAACACTATGTGTAGTTTAGAGGAGAAAGCAGTGGGGAAATGCAGCGTCTCAGATCTAAAGTCAGGAATTTGTGGTAGGCACAGACGGCCGGGCTGGGGAAGGACTAGTTCAGTGAGTTTTTTGGTAGGGTAAGCAGGTGTGTTGGTATGATAGGCACAAACAGATTTCAAATGGGAAGGAATTCCAGAGTTGATTGGCAGCTACACTGCAGGAGCCCTTTCCAGGTCAGATTTGTGCTCTTCATGTGGTTCTAACTGGTCAATGCTTCTCGCTTCTCCGTCATGGTCAGTCTTTGGATCTGTATCCAGGTTTATGTGCACAGCTTTCTGCAGGAAACATCAGTATTTGGAATTTCACGAGGAGGGAGGTTTGATTGTGTCCCTGCTTGAAGGCAGCAGCAGCAATTTGAACCATCAAGCGCACTTACTAGTCACCAATATTCCCTAGGAATAGGGAGTTGCATTCTAGGTCAAACAATGGTGCATTGAATGTAGCTGGTCAACGCACACTGTACATCTGCAATCTATTCTGCCCCCCCCTGTGCAGCCTGTTTCTCACTGTGCTTTTGTCCTTTAACACACAGGGACCTGGGAGAACAAATTCCCCCTGGAGCAGACGCAAATCATGAACTTCCGCCTTAACGAGAAAGAGGTTGTGAAAGTCCCCATGATGAAAACCAAGGGCAACTTCTTGGTGGGGTCGGACTACGAGCTGGACTGCGACGTACTGCAGCTGCCTTACGTTGGCAACATCAGCATGACCATCGTGGTGCCTCACAAGCTCTCCAACATGAAGGTTCTAGAAAAGCAGCTGACGCCCCAGGTGGTGGAGCGATGGCAGAAGACCCTGGCAAATAGGTGAGGCACGGCCATAGGGAGAACCTGGGGGGGGGGCACAGCTGGGAGAGGGAGAGATCACCATCGGAAATATCGTTTTAGGTGTTTTCCTTGCTGTTTACCATATATGTTCTACTATGATGAGGTATGAGAAGGTCCTTAAAGTACATCTCTGAAGGTTGACAAATAACAAAAAAATCCACCTTGGCTGTCCTTCTATGCAACGTCCTCATCACTGTATGTCTTGCCCTGTACTTATAGAGCATAGGGATCATTGTGCATTCCATTACCATGTGCAGCTGAAAGTAATTGATGTGCCTGCATCATGCCCACGGATGGCTGGTTGTAGAGGTTAAGAACTTAGAACGGGGTAACCTGAGTTATACCATAGAGAGAATACAGAGTGCATTCGATTAGAGGTGCTGTCTACTTAGCTACTCAAAGTTTTGAGTTTGAAGTCAGAAACACAAAGCCTGCTACAGATCTACCAATCAGTAGAAGGCTAACAGGATGGATGCGGTTGGGGTCTATGTGGTTACGGCATGGGGCTATGTGTAGAGTGCACATCCACGTATTGGCGTCTTAGCAACAGTGATGTCTTCGGGGTTTCAGGAGGTCAAACTGAGTCAGGGAAAATCCACATTTTTGGGCTCCATGAGTAATACGGGAAGATTGTTCATTGACTAAATCTCTTTTCTGCGTTCTCCAGAACGAGAGATGTGTTCCTGCCCCGTTTCAAACTGGAAAAGAGCTACGACCTGACCAACGTGCTGGGCTCCATGGGCCTGAAAAATCTGTTTGAAAATGGGGATTTCTCAGGGATATCCGAAAAGGACATCAACATTGGCCTGGTAAGTGATGTTTACAATCCATTCCACCCACATCCTCCAGTAGCACGTCAGACAAACTCATACACACTGTACCCTTATTCTGTGCGTCATAAACTGCGGCTTGGAAAAGTCCAGAGTTTAAAAAAAACCCAGAGAACTTACAGTTTCAGTGTTAAAAAGGGGATTCTGAAATGGTCTGGAGGATGTGTGGGTGAGAACATTCAAAGGGCACACTATCAAGTTAACCACATCTTAGTGCTGTTCCTAAAAAAAAGCAAACATACAAACCTGGGGTTAAGTTAGTGTGCTTCTTAGATTGTGTGGCTTTTCAGGAAATCTCAGGATTTGTTTATCCTAGAATCCTAAGAGGGCAGAAAGGAGGGTCCTCCTTCTTCTGTGGGTAATGACTGTGAACCAATCTCCTCCCTTAGTCAGTGTCTGAACTTTGGCTGTACTATGAAACAAAGGGAAGCTGATTTCAGATGGCTTGAAGAAATACACGGATTGGTTCTTAATGACCGAGTAGGTAGGAGCCAATCTATCCACACATTCTTCGAGGTAACCTTAATGGAGATGTGGACCTTCCTTGTGAGTGGGGCGGGAGGGCAGGGAGATAAAGACGTAGACGTACAGCATATGGAAGCTAAAGAGAAAAGATGCCAGTGACCTGATCTGTTTTTTGTAACCCATGGATTAAAGGCTCCCGCTCTCTTTTCTCCTCTCTCCTTCCTCCTTTTCTGCATAGTTCAAGCACCAAGGCTCCATTACAGTCAATGAAGAGGGGACGCAGGCGGCGGCTGTGACTGTGGTGGGCTTCACACCTCTCTCCACCCAAGCACGCTTTCTGGCAGACCGGCCCTTCATCTTCCTCATCTATGAGCATCGCACCAGCTGCCTCCTCTTCCTGGGCAGGGTGGCAAACCCGGCAAAGTGTTAGCCATCGGAGCCCCCTATAGTCCAAGCTCACTGTTGTGTTTTTTAAACTTGAAAAAGCAAAATATGTATCTTGAAAAAAAAATCTATAAAATGTTCTGTAAGCGGCACTACTGGTTCATTTTTTATTACAAATCATTAAGGGGGTGGTTGGGTTTTCAGTTGCCAAGGACAAAACACCACACGATTCTTTTGATCACAAGTAGTTGCACCAAAAGGCCATTTTTTTAAAAAAAGAAATAAGAGCACCCTTAGTAACCTCGCATAAACATTTCCAAAGATTGGACTTCGAATACATGTCACTCAGACTCCATCAATACATGTATTTTTTTTGAAAATGTTTCAGTTGATTTATCAACTTTTTCAATGAGAAACATTACAGTGAAGCATACAACCGAATGATTTGACAATGACAAGGTTTACAGTGCAATCACAGTTAAGTCAGCGGTGGTGCAATAAAACAAATGATGTCTATATCACAATCGCTTAACTTGCCCGATCTATACATTTTGTAAGAGTTAAGAAGAGATGAATAAGAAAGATTCATAGTCAATTTCAATGCAGACGCAGCAGTCTAATCTGACAGTCAATAGCTTCAAATCATCATAACAGAAAGCATTGAACACACATATCTAGTTGCTCGGTCAATTTGATGGACTTTCGAAGTAAGTCATTGCAATAGAGTGTTGAAATACAGATTGTTAGACAATACATGTATTTAAAGTTACACCCAACCTCCTGAACTAGTAACTCACACTTGTGTAACTTTTGCTCGGATTCCTAATATAATCGGATTGGATGCTCTGTAGATCCTCCGGGTGTGAGGTCAAAAGTCCTAATCAGCATCCAGGAGTTATATCAGCTGCAAAGAACGGTGTACAAGGATGATGCTCTGATATGAATGTGTTCTTCCAAACAGGGGATGCCTCCAAGAGATATGACAAAGCGCCGGGAAAAAGAGGGCAATTCTAACTGCATGAGAAGGAGTGTAGGAGGGAAGAGGAGCGAATTAAGGGTCCTGACTAAACGGTTCATCTGGATACCTATGGCGGTGTTTCCAAATCAAGGATCAACAATAGAAGACTAATACCGCTCACAATGAGGTACAGGTTAGGGGGTGCGTGGAAGGTGGAGAAGTGTGTTATACAATATGTTGTATTCTATTCAGCCGCCAATAAAGACTAAAGACACGTTATAAAGTTCTAAACGGTGCCTCTGGGACGAGGTTAATTTTTTTTTAGAATGTTTCCTTGCTTGTCTACTGATCCTTCCCCCTTACCCCCCGAGGAGCCCTTAAGGCCTCATCAGTGATGCAAAACCTGAATGTGAATGAGGGCCCCTAAAACTAGCAGAGATAGGCTGTCCCAAAGGTACCCTTTACCCTGTGTGAGTCTCCCCGTACAGATGGCTGTGAGGACCGCCCCCTGCAGTATGGGTAATCCCTCTGCAAAGCAGTCCCGACCCTACATGCAGGGATGTACTGCAAAAGAGTGAGTGGGATCCCTATGATTCCATATATGGGCATTGCAGAGTGTGAGGGCTAAAGAGCCAGCTGATACTTGTGGAACAGGGTCTAGGACTAAAGGCTTGAAGTCTGGCAAGGAGAATGTGAAATCTGAATGTAGCAGCCCCCAGGGAGGTCACCATGAATGGTGAATGTTCAAGGCAGGGCGAGGGCGGCAGTTGCCTGAACTTGATATGAAATGTTTGTGAATGGTGTTTGCAATTGAAAGTCTTTATTCCTGCAGGAAAGGGGGGAGCATTTCATGAAAATTGAATGTGGCAGCTCCCAGTGATTGATTGTCCTCCAAAACATTAAAGGAATGCAGCTCTGTGGCTGGGGTGCAGCTTCCCAAATTGAACCAAAGTTTCTATTTAATCTGAGGGTTTTCATCCTTGCTTTGTCCAACAGTCTGGGTGAGTGAGTCCTGAAGCACAGAAAAATTCACCACGCCAAAGTGGCCCCGTATCCCATGAACTGTTCTCATGGCGTCTGTAGCCACTGCTCTTCTATCGACCAAAGCACAGTGTTCTCTTCTCTTCCCCCAGCAGTACCAACTAAATGGCATGCTCTCAAGAATAGGATTCTCTGCAGCCAGGAAATCCTGTCTGCCCAGTCCTCACGCATATCGGACAGAAATAGGTGGAAGCAATGGACAGAGGGTGGACCGGGAACGGATGCTGGCCGAGGCCTGGAGTGGATATCCAAGCGAATCACGTTACAGAAAAGTGGAAAGTTTAAGACGGAGAGCACTCTAGAAGCCCAGCTAGATCAGTTCCCTGCCATGATCTTGCAGAAGTGAGGCAGAACATTTGCAATGAGAAAGCCGATGACAGGGTGTGGGTCTATTACAAAGTTTAAACCAATGTAAGGGCTTAAGAATATCGGGACCCATTTAGAATCATGCACAGCAAGGCTATTGGCTAGGAGGCTCTTTGTATCAGCTCCCGGGTTTTAGGATTTGTAACCTATACCATGTCTGTTTTAGACTCATCCTCAGGCTGCTGTTCTGAGGACTTGTGACCCCTGGCACCAGATAACCCCTGGGGCTTCCATATTGATCGCCCCGGTTGTGCCACAAATATATCCTTCTGTTGCTCTAAAGAGGGATTCTTTTGATGGGCTAGTTTGGGATTCCCTGCTGGAGGTGGTATATGGGGCTACCCCCAGAGTCCACCCAGCCTCTCCAAGCTGCTCCAGCAGAGAATCCCAAGTTGGTGGCTTCCCCAGACAAGCAGAGCCCCACTATCATCTCCCATAGTACCCGAAATGTGACTGTGCCAGTCCCCACACTCTTGAACAAAATATCTACTGAAAGCCAAATGGCTCCTGTGACAAATCTGGTTGTTTCGTCCCTTATTCCTTGGGGGGTGGGGGGAAGCCACCCCCTTTGAGGCTAGGGAGGTGAGCCTGCTAAGCAAAACCCTACATTGGGATTTGTGAAATTGGGACCTCTTTGGGAGTGACTCCCCTCAGGGGGACAGGGACTCCCATTCTGGTAAGAAACTCCCCACAACTGAGACATTGTCTGAATATATGGGAATTCCAAAAGTGGATCTGTCAGCTGTGGAACTCCAAATAATGTAGAAGCGAAGTACATTTGAACAGTTGTCGCAGAGTTGTGAGAAGGAACGAAGAGTCTAGATCCTCTTCTCAAGTGGCCAGGGAAAGGCCCTCGCTTTTGGATCCCAACGCTGGGGGGTGGAAATGCGAGGGAGGATCACCTGGGTGGAGGGAACTTGGGGAGTGGGGAAGAGGACGTCCTTAGGTGAGACATGGTATCCCTCTTTCCCTTTTCAAAATAAACCTTCCATCCTTAGAGCCTTCATAGGCTACCATCACATCCCCCCAAAATGTCCCAAAGAAACATCACCTTAATACTGGAATGATAAAGAGACCAACTAGGAGGTCACATCCTCAATCGGTAAGACCAATATAAATCAGTCTTATATTGTTAATACAGGCCAGTCTTATTTTACTAATACAGACACACAACCATCAAGTGTAAAGATGAGGAGGAGACAACATAGAGGTATGCACACTTCATTTTATTCTAACACCACTCTGGTACTGAGACCAGGAAGAGGGCTATGGCGGATCTCAGTTGGAACAGCCAGGCATGTCCTGCTAATAGGTTTCACCATGATTAGACAATTTAATTCAATGACTTGCACCTGCGGTCATTTTACAATCTCCAGGTGTATAAAAATGCTGGCCGCCCAGCACAAAGACGGTCTGGAGAGAACGAAGCGGGCTGGAGAGTCGAATCAGGCTGGTGAAGAATGGTCTGGAGAGGAGCCGTGCAGAGCAGGAGTGAGGGAGAGACGCTGAGGCCAAGGCTGGCCGTGAGAGGGTCTATACATCCTGCTGCCCTCCCAGTCAGGTGCACGCAGCAGGAGCTGTGGGGCGCCGAAGCCTTCGAGTCATCCGTAGGACTCAAAGAGAGTGAGTGGTGGTCTCTGTAGGTGCCGCCGGGTGAGAGCAGAGCTATTCACCGCAGGATGCCAGGAGAGCATACACTGCTCGCTGTGGCAACCACAAGAGAGGAGCGGAGCGAAAAGAAGCCGGGAAGCAGAGCAGTGAAAACCGAGGGAGCTGCCGTATACAGCCGGTGAGTGAAAATAGGGACACACTTGTACCGGGGCGCACTGGGGACTGGAAACAAGCTTGTTTGAATGCTGAACAAACTAAGTTATTATGAGCACTTCGGAAGGTCATAACAAGTGCGTTTGAATACCTAACAAGCTGAACATTGATATAAGCACTTTTGGAAGCTGAAACAGTAATTTTGAATACTGAACAAACTAAAAGACATTGTAAGCACATTTGAATGCCGCACAGAACAAGATCAGGTTATGAGCAACTATGAATGAAGTGGAAGCAAGGTGGTGCAAATAGCAGATACCACAGAATGAATTCTGTGAGACACAAGTGGTGGCAAAGCCAAAAAGAATACCAAGAAGGGTATGAAATGTGAAATTATAAGTTACTCACTGTAGTGACTAACGTACTCTTAGTCCATAGTCCCCTTTCCTCCATACTGCATGGGCGTCCCTTCCAAGGGACGGGAGATGGAACCTTTTTCACCAGAAAAAACCTTCTTCCCCATTAAATTTAGAAGCACGCGGGGGTGCGGCCGTGGGAGCATGCGCTGCTCTGGCTCCGCCCTCCGGCACCACACCTCAGTCCCCATAGACGCGTCAACAATATATTTACCATTGCCTAATGACACCGGTAGTATTAGAGGGGAGGATGGTGGAACGTATGGAGGAAAGGGGATGTATGGTGGAAAGGGGACTATGGACTAAGAGTACGTTAGTCACTACAGTGAGTAACTTATAATTACTCTTGTGTCCCGTCCCCTTTCCTCCATACTGCATGGGCGATTACAATTGAATGTAGCTCCAGGGTGGAGAGGAGACCCTCCTTAAGCAAACACATTCCTGAGAATCATCTGTCTGAAAGCCGCATCCGATCTGGAGCCAGCATCCAAACAGTAACGCTTGCAGAAAGCCGAGGAAGTGGCCCATGTTGCCACGCTGCTTATGACTTGCCAAGGGACATGGCGCTGGAATGTGATGGCCGTTGCCTTGGCCCTGACTGCGTGGGCGTGCATGTTAGACAGAAGGGGCTTGTGCTGGCCCTTGTATGCTTCTATGATGGCCGAGACCATCCAGCGGGATATGGAGGACTTGGATGCCTGATAGCCTGGTCTTGCACCTCAAAAAGTAACGAACAGGGCATCTGACTTGCAGAAGCCTTGGTCCCGTCAAGGTAGAATTTCAGGGCACGCCTGACATCTAGGCAGTGCAGAACTCTCTGTGCCTTGTCCTTAGGATTGGCAAAACACATAGGAAGGACTATTTCCTCGTTCAAATGGAACGCAGATGGCACCTTAGGCAGAAACGCTGGGTGCGTCCGCAGGACTACCTTGTCCTTGTGAAAGGTGGTATACGGTTCTGAGGCGACCAGCGCCTGGATTTCGCTGACTCTGCGAGCCGAGGCAGACTAGTAAGGCCATCTTAATGGTGACCAGCCTGATGTCTGCGGACGCCATTTGCTCAAACGGTTTGTGCGCCAGGGGGCCCAAGACTATGTTCAGGTCCCACACGGGGTGTGGCCTCTTGAAGGGCAGGTTGAGTCTTGCGATCCCATGTTTCTTGACAAATCGGATTGTAGGAGGAGAAGACCCCTTCCTCTGAGTTCCTGGAAGCCCTGATGGCTGAGAGCTAAGTGCGGCAGGTGTCCACCTGCAAGCCTGAGTGGGCGAGGTGCGCCGAGAAGGAGAGCACGTCGTCCAGGGTACATGCCAGGGGGTCGATTTCCTTGGAGTCTGTCCAGTGGCAGAACCTGGTCCATTGACTTTTATTCTGGGCCCTGATAGCCTTGCTCCTAGTGCCCTGTATGATCTCCAGATTGGCCTGGGAGAGGCTGAGGTGCCTGAGCGTTACCTGCTCAGGAACCACGCTGTGAGGGCCAGTTTCTGTGGTGCGGGGTGGATGACCCTGCCCTCTGCTGCACCAGAAGATGTCCTGGGCCCGTCGGAAGGTGAATCGGGGGCATCTCTGAGAGGCTGAGCAGCTCAGGGAACCGTGGCCTGGCCGGCCACCATGGAGCTATTAGAATGATGTCGAGCTGGCGAGACGCCTTGATCTTGCAAATCACACTGTGAATCAGCGGAGTGGGCAGGAAGGCGTACGCTATCATGCCATTCCACTGAATCCAAAATGCATCGCCCAGGGAGCCGGGGCCCTGTCCCTGCCAGGAAGCGAACGAAGGGCACTTCTTGTGCCAGGTGGCAAAGAGATCCACCTGGGGAGGCCCCCATCGGTTGAAGAATTCCTGAACAACAAAGCCGTTTAGCTGCCACTCGTAGCTGTCTGCTCCCAACCTGCTGAGCCTGTCTGGCTCTAGGTTGGATTCCCCTGGAAGGTGAACTGCCGTGAGGTAGATGTCGTTTTTCCAGGGCCCATTCCCACATGCTGATCGCCAGTCTGCACAGTGGAGGGGATCTGGCCCCTCCCTGCTTGTTGACATGGTATATTCTGGTGGAGTTGTCTGTCTGGATGAGGACAACCCTGCCCCTGAGACGTTGAAGGAAAGCTCTGAGCACTAGCCAGATGGCGTTCAGTTCAAACCAATTGATGTGGTACTCCTGCTGCTGTCGGGACCAGGTGCCGTGGACCGAGAGATCGTCCAGGTTGGCTCCCCAGCCCTCAAGAGAGGAGTCTGTTGTGATGGTGACCTGCAGGGTGGGAGGCCGGAAGGGCTTGCCCATCCGTAGGTTGCAGTCCCTGGACCACCATGAGAGGTCCGGGTGGAGAGATGGAGGACCGTGTGGGGGACGGCCAATAGGACCACTGCTAGGAGACCCAGGAGATGCTGGTACCACCAGGCCGATGTCACTTTTCTGCTGAGGAAGTGGGATGTGGCCCTCTTGATGGCTGTGATCTTGTCCTCTGAGCGTGTGTCCCAGATGAGGCTCAAGAAGGTCAGAGTCTGCGTGGGTTGCAGCTGCAACTTCTTGAGATTGAGCGAAAAGCCCAGATTGTGCAGTATTTTCATAAGGGCATGGTAAGAGTGGTGAACTGCTTCCAGAGATGTAGCCCTGACGAGCCAGCCGTCAAGGTATGGGTAGATATGGAGGCCCTGAGGAGGGCAGCCACCGCATTCATGAGTTTGGTGAAGACCCTGGGGGCCGAGTTGAGGCCAAAAGGAAGGACCTTGTATTGGAAATGGAAGCCCATGATCCTGAACCGGAGGAAAGACCAATGGGGCTGCCAAATCGGGACGTGTAGGTGCACGTCCTTCAGATCCAGGGAGCACATCCAGTTTCCCCTGCACAGTATCTCCGCAATAAAAGCTGGTGTAACCATCTTGAATCTTTGTAGAGATAAGGAGAGGTTGAGGGTGGAGAGGTCAAGCACAGCTCTCAGGCCAGCCTGGTACTTTTTCTGAATGGCAAAAAACCTGGAGTGAAAGCCCAAGCCTCGCTGGGAGGCTGTGACTTCCTCCACGGCCTGGCTCAGTACGAGCGACCGAATCTTCGCCAACAGAGTTACTGTCCCAACTTGAGGGAGTGGAGGGGAGGAAGGAGGAGAGGCAGGGATAGGTAGGTGGTACCCATGGAGACTACCGAGAGGATCTAAGGGTCCGTGAAGTTCTGGTGCCAAAAATGCACATGGAGAGCAAGCCTGCCCCCCACTGGAGACACGTGGATGCGGAGGGGCGTGTCATGCCTTCTTTCCCTCAGAGGCTGTTGCAGAGGAGGGGGGCTGAAAAAGCCCTTACTCCCCCCCCCTTTTGGTGTTTGCATCGATGTGGAGTCAGCGAGCGTTCCGGCTGCCTGGACCTCTGTTCTTGGAAGCCGCAGAACCCTCCGTACGTGCGCCCCTTGTCAGAGCGCTGCTGTGACTGGGCGTACGATTTGGCGTGGTCTTTGTCAGGATGGATAAAGACTTGGCTGTTTGTGAGCTGCTGTTCTTTTTATCCAGCTTATGCCGTGGTGGAGTGGACGAGGTCGCTCCCCTCGAACGGTAGGTCTAATATGCGTTCCTGATCCAACGGATTGAACTTAGTTGCCCGGAGCCAGGCTGTCCTTCTCACGTCCATGGCGATACAGATGGCACGGCCAGAGGTATCAATGTGGGCCACAATGGATTCCATGATGTCCAGAGCCACCAGCTTGGCCTCAGACAGCCCCGCCTTAAATCTTGATTGGCTCTGCGTGGGGAGTTCTGGGAGGAAGTCCGCAATCTCCTGCCATAATCTCTGGTTGACGGCCGCCAGCATGGCATCTTTGTTGGCCTGACGAAGATGCAAGGACGTGTTGGAATACAGCTTCTTCCCATATGCCTCCAAGGTCTACTCCTTGCCTAGCAGCGCCAAAGATGAGGACGATGGCGGTTTGGAGTATAGTGACGCTGCGGCTATCACAGAGGAGTGTGGCTGAGGATGGGCGGAGAGCAAGAGTGTATCCCCCTCCATTTGCCTGTACTTAGCGTCCAGGCGTCGACTGACCGACTGACCGGCTGGACGGAGTGGGGCTTGAGCAAACTCCTTTTTTCCAGGGAGACTACATCGGCCTGCAGTGGAATCCCCGTTTTAGCAGAGGGGCGCCTCATGAGGACTTCCGCGAGGACCCTCTCTGCTGGCTGTTCTACCTCAGGTTGGGGCAGACCCAGGTACTCCGCCAGTCCCGCCCGACATTTGTGGAAGGCCTTGGCCGACGAGGGAGTGCCAGGGTCCTCCTCTTCATCTGTGTCCTGGGGGTCAGGAGGATACTGCACAGGAGGGGGAGTGTTAGGAGCTGGATGCTGAGGTGAAGAGACCGGAGCCGGAGGCTGCAGCAGGGGTTGTGGAACCACCTGGACAATGGGCTGAGGGGCCGGAACTGGCAGCAAAGGCTGAGCCGAGGGCGTCGCCAGAGGAATTTGTGGTGCTGCTAGCATCGTAGGGAGGACTTCCCTGACAGAGGCCCTGAGGATACCCCCCAACTAGGGCGATTTCATAAACCCATTTATGAAGAAGCTGTCCTCGGACGCTGAAGAGGTGGTAGGTGATGTAGAAGGAGTAGCGGGAGGCTACTGGGGCCGGTGCATACTCTGCCTATATGGACGCACTGGGAAGCTGCCCTGCGCAAATGAAGGGTAGGCCGTAGACCGCGTACCTGGTTGATGCCAGTCCCAACTTGACCCTCGTTCTTCGCAGAATTCGTGGAATGGCGTCGGACGGGTGCTGATGTCCGGTTTGGCGGCCATCTTGTCGAGCTGCCTGCCATGTGCCTGCGTCGTGTTGCTCGGCTCGCTGGGACAAGAGTCCTGGAGGAGGCTGGAGTGTGAATCATGAGGCCTACCCCGCTCCTTGGGCCTAGACCCAGTAGGCCGGTAGAGCTGCGTTTAGACACCCCCTCGACGGAATTGCCAGTATCAGGGTGTAGCCCCTCAGACATAATTCCAGTAAAAGGACGTAGCCCCTCGTGTGTAGACCCAGTAAAAGAACCTTCCGGTCCCTCAACACTTTCACCAGGAGGATCCGAAGATCCCTCGGCCTGCAGGCCGGTAGCTGGAGCAGCCTCGGTGCACATGTTGGTGCAAGAACCTGAACAGTCCCTCCCGCACAGTCGAGTCTCTGGGAAGGAGTCTTCCTTGCGGGGTGCGTTGGAAAACAAAGACCCTACCGTGCGCCTGGATCGATGGTATACGAATTCCTTGAGGTCCTCTGGGGGCGATTTCTTGAAGTGCTCCCTCCACCTGACAAGTCTGTTCTTCAGCGCCTTCGATGACAGAGCGTCACACGCTGTACAAGATTGCCAGCCATGGTCTGGCCCAAGGCAACATAGGCAGAGGGCATGGGGGTCTGAAGTTCGAAAGAGCCTGTCGCAGGATGGACACGTGCTGAACAGTGTAGAAGTCGACATGCTGAGGAGGAGCGTGACACCTGAGGAACGAGTATCTGTGATAAAAAGACAAAAAAGACAGAAAAAGAAGAAATATCCACACGTGGAATTACATGGCCGAAGCCAAACCCAGGTGCGCTGGTGAATTCGGCCCTTTCCCGTCGGCGCAGAAAAGGCGACTTGGGTGTGGCGTCAGAGGGCGGAGTCAGGGCAGCCCATATTTCCTGGGCCGCACACCCACACGCCTCTAAATTAAAAGGGGAAGAAGGTTTTTTCTGGTGAAAAAGGTTGCTTCTCCCGTCCCTTGGAATGGACGCCCAAGCAGCATGGAGGAACAGGGACGGGAGGTTAAGAGTAACCAAGTATAACAAAGTGCATAGACGCCAACAAGCCACGGTCAAGCCATTTCAGGTTAAGAGGAAACCTGTGTTGGCAAGAGCCAGAGCAATACAGAAGTGTAACAAAGTGCATAGGGGTATCTGTTGCGCGATCTGTAATGGGTGGACCGTGTGGTCCGACAACTGCGCCTAGGCTGAGTGCCCCCCTTTTGTAAAGAGCCAAGGAAAGCAAATATAAAGAAGCCTATGTTTTGCAACAGTTGCTTGAGTGATTTTGAACTGAAGAAACAAAATCTATCTGAACTAGTGAAAAGTATTGATGACAAAAGGTCCCTAAGAACTGTTTTATTTTAAAAAGCTGGAAGATTTGAACTCTTGGGGAAGGAAACCCTGAGACTTTGTGAACTGTGTTGAACTCTTGGGGAAGGGGAAGCGGAGTGCAAGCTAAGAGCTGGACGAAGCTCAGAACTTTATTTTGAAAACTTTATTTTTCTGCTGACATTCCTACACATTGTATACAGTTGGTTGTGAAGGCAAGTATAGGTTCTGGACACAGACAGACTTTTAATTCGGACTTCCTGACATAGATTATCCTTCGTTTTCTTTAGGTAGGGGCAAGTAAGGCCTTACTCCATGACGACTTTTAATTTAAATAAAACTTTTGAGTACAAATTTGAACCTGTTGTCTATGTCTTACTTCATGATGCCTTCACAATCCCTACGAGGGGCTACCAGGTCCAGAGTGGGAGAGGGACATAAATAATAAGAGGGGTCATGGAAGCCCTAAGAACCAGAGCCACGAAATCAGTCAAACTGCTCAAAGCCGCACACAAAAACCAATAGAAAGATGTACTAGAAGGGGATACACATCCCCTTATGAATCTAGTGAGAAATTGGTCACAGGTGAACCAATAGGAGCGAGGAGGGCCTTATAAAGCAAGTAAGTGATCATCCCAATGGGAAATCAGAAACAAGCAAGACTGGGATTTCCTGGGAAGAGACCCACGCAGTTGGTGGAGGAGGATTAAGGAAATATCCCTTCAACTACGACCACAGAGAATTTACTTTTTTTGGAACTTCAGAGTTTATGCTATATACCCGAGGAAAACCTTTTCTTTACTCGGAACTCTGACAAGATGGCCACAAACTGATCAAGTCAGCAGACCTATCTCCTATTAATTAATTGTGGAAACAAACTATGAGAGATTCCTAGAACCACTGGGAGACGGCAGAATAAACACCACTGAGGGCAGCCTTTATTGCCCGCTTTCTCTTTAAGTGGTAGGGCCAGTTTAGAAGTTAGGATTTGGACAGAGGTCAAGTTTTATTAATTTGACAAATGTTGACGAACACCCTCAGTTTAGTTGTTGGGTAGCAATAGGGTCAATACATTCTTTAATTTAAATAAAACTCCTCTAGTAAAAGTAGGTGTTCTAGTCTGAGTATTTCTTTTGATATGCCATACCTGCATTTCAGGAAGGAAATGAAGACTGCTGCTCTTAAAGGAACAATACAACAATTGATCTTGACAGTAAACGGATGATGGGAGTCCCCTTCCTCACCATACCCGCATTCTAATCTACATTGTAACCATCATTTAACAATTAAACTTCTCTCCTGTTTTCTAGTTAAGTTTGCGCTGTACAGAGCATCTAGGTGTACATAGATGGTGCATGCCATCCATTGGGAAGAGGACGTTCTGCACGTAATCCAGTACAAAATGAGCTGCAAGCAGTGGATGGCAACCGAAAGGGGATGGACCGGGACAGCGGAAGAGCAGATGTTAGTGAGGAGTGCAGAGGTGTGGGTCGGGGGTAAATGGACTGGGGAGTGGAAGGAGTGGGAGAGCAGGACTGGGGAATGGGTGGGGTTCCAAGGATATCCCTCGGGTATATTGAGCAGGGAGGATGAAGGAAAGGGCAAGGGTTCAGGAGTATGCTCTGAGGAGGCAGGGGAGGGATGGAGAGGGAGCATGGGAACAATACGTGGAAAAAGAATCAGTTTAGCAACTCCTGTTGTGCAATAGGGGTTGTGAAAAGCTGCGGTTAACTAACAAAACACCTAATGCAGGAAGTAACGATTCAACCTTACTTTATCCAAAACCAGGAAATGGTTAGTATAAAGAACTATGTTATGTTATTTTATCTTGCATTTGTATAGCACCTACTGACATAGGTTATGGCATTAAAGCAGGTTTTGCCAGTCAGAGCGGAATATGATAGAAGATTCAGCAGTGGTAGGGAGAAGCAAAGTCGTGTAGATAGTTGGGTTGATGGCGAGGGATAGATACGATGCACAGGAAGGAAAGAAAAGGAAAGGTGGAGGAGCTATGTGTACAATTGGACAAAATGTATCATGAGACTCAACTGTATTCTATGGAGTGCAGCACCAAGAGGAGAGATAGCTGGAGAGGTGGTGTTCGCTGCACATGGGGTACTGTCTGGAATGTACTCACTGCATGGCGAGCCTGGGCATGTTGAAGCCGTGCCCAAGAAAACACACATGCAAAAGCCCTTGCCCTTACTTTTCTATGCTCCCAACTACATTTGGGAGAGGTTTGTGATGAAGTGCAAGGCATCGTCACTTCTCAAAATCGGGGGGCTACTTCTTATAAGGTTAGGGACGATCAATTGGAGAGAACGTGGTATGTCTCCCATACCCCATTTCTTCCTAAATCCATTTATCATGCTCAAGATGCATCTTCTCTGCATACTTCCATAGGCCTCTGTGGGTTAGATAACATCCAACCCTTAGAAAGTAATGGGATGAGGAAGAGCTCAACTGACTCACTAGTAGTCCTCAAGATCAGTACGGAGACGAGGAAGAACACCTATGACTAACTGGGAGCCTCAAGATCAGTACTGGGACGAAGAAGATGTGCGGAGCAATGCAGAGTGGTCAGCAGAACCAACATGAGCGGTCTAGACAATTTGTAACAAGTACTGTGATGAGGAGGAAGCACAGAAGCATGAAGATCACCTTTGAGAACCACAAGGAACAGGCTAGTGGTTACTGGCTTCCGAATGGTCCAACTATAGATCAAATAGAAGAGGGAAACCAGGAAGTGTTGTCAAACCCTCCTTTGGAGGAGCAAGGAGCAAGAAAACTGGGTTCTGATGAGAATGGGTTGCGGACCAGTTTGCCTACCAGAGAGAGAGAGAGAGAACCTTTGCGAGCTGGCAAAGTACAGAGAGCTGGAAGAAACTGGAAAGTTCCTTACTGGTGGAACCAAGTTCCAACGCTCCCTCAAGGAACAAGGAACAGGGAAACTGTGCTATGCGAGAAAGCATAACAGTTTGCCTACCAGAAAGACAGGGAACTGCTGCAGAGCTGTCAGAGACCCTATAACCTGCGAGGGATGCCAAGAATGGGAGAAGGTCCACCAAGGACAGCTGCGAGAGACCGGGGAGCACCCAGAGGAGGGGTGGTGGACCGGAAAAGATGTTGGGAACCCCAAGAGACAGAGGAGAAAGTAAGGTTCTGGGATCCACATGTGAAGCCGAGTGGCAGTACCTGGGAGGTTAGTACACCAGATTTGCTATATTCCCAAAGAAGGGAAACAAGGGTTTGGGACCCCCCTGTGAAATCGAGGTGCATCCAGAGCAATCTTCCTCGTGGCAGTGCCTGGAAGTTTAGTGCACCAGGTCTGCTAAATTACCAGAGAACGGAAATAACTGTCTGGGGCCCACATTAGAAACTGAGTTGTATCCAGGGGCATCTACCCCAGGGCGGTACCTGGGAGGTTGGTGCACCAGGGCTGCCAGATTTCCAGAGAGGGGAAATCAGGGTCTTTGGTGCATACCTGTATATTTGAAGTTGTGTTATGAAGAGCAAGACCTGGCAGGGGAGTGAAGCAAGGTTTTTCCAGAATTTGAGAAAATTCAAGAGTGGGGGGAAATCCTCTTGGTGTTTGAAGCATAAGAAAGAGCAAGACCCCTTCAAGTCAGTGACCTGACATATGGCATGCACCTCCTGCGGTAAAGGGACAAAAGTACGAGTTGGACCCCATCCAGTTTGAACTAAAAGTACTGGATGGGTGCAGTGGGGTCTAAATTATAAATCTGCACTTTTCCAATGTTAGGAGCAGTTTCCCATGGGTTGCCAACATGTTGAGGAACGAGAGCCCAAGAGGTAAGTGCAATTAAAGCTCATTGCCAGGTTCACAAAGCTTTTCATGAAAGGGTCCGATTGTTATTGAATTGCGGTTCCTTGGGTAGGTCCCACAGGCACTTACGCCCGTCAGTACCTCGATGCAAGGCGTGGAAGGTCGCCTGAGCTCCCTTCAGTCTGTACCGTTATGGGATTCTCTCCCAGCTGGGCTGTTTAGAACTGGGACTTGGCTTTCCTCTCTGTAATGCCATCCCCTTCCAAGAGACCTCTGCCACTTTGATTTCTTTAGTGCCAAGCAAGATGCCTTAACAGGATGGACAAGGGCACGAAAACGAACATAACGCAGCATCCTGCGAGCAGTACGAGATGCGAGGTCATTTAACGCTAGAAGCATTTGGAGGCATTTAGTGAAGTGTACCCAATGCAAAAGGTACATTGTGCCATTGATGTACACGCCACTGCCTACGCCTCTTCTTGGCTATGGCACCCAGTGGTCAAGGTCACACGTACAGAATGGAACTCGTGTTTTGAGTTTATAACATGTTTGCAAATTCCCAATCTCCAGATGGAAGGGCGAAGAAGTAACCAACCGAACGAATGAACAAACTAGGCCTTAATGATTACACCGTGCATAGCACAGTGCGCAGAACAGCAACAGACGCCCCCCCCCCCCCACCCCGCGGGCAACTATTACAGAGGCACTTTCATGCAGGCTTTCCCCCGAGTGTGGGGGCAGCAGTGAAAGGGTCTGGATTAAGGTTAGTGACGATGATCAAGTCATCGCGCGACAGGAACTCGCGTCGGCTGCAAGACTTCCCCATAACTTCCGAGGAAGATTCAGGGTGGACGCCCCGAGTCCCTCCCCACTCCTCCAGAAACAAAGCCATGTCCATTATCCCACTCCCCGCCCTTTCGTCCAATGATGTGATTTCCGTTATCAGGCACCGATGCAAGCGTTCAGCAGATGCATGACACGTGTACGGAGGAGGCGGCACCAGCTGAAGAGAGCGAGTCAACGCTGGGGGATAGCTTAGGGGTAGCGTGCTCGTCTTGGAAGCAAGACCACCCGGGGCCGCGTTTATAAACCTCTGGGTATTAAGTGCGTTACAAATAACCTATCATATCATGTCATGTCATGTCATGTCCCGTTGTTGTCTTGTCTGTACAGTGAGGCAAGGAATCTCCATCGAGCACTGTAAATCTAACCCTGATGAGCCGCAGGTTCAAGTCACATCGATGTCTGTCCAGCCTTACACTCTCTCCATGGGAGATCGAAGGGGTTAAGCCCCACGGGTTAAGTGGGCACGGCTGGTCTGTTCATTTCTTTACAAAGGAACAGGGTTCAAGGCTGAAAATGACGGCACGCCGCAGTGTTGGCTTAACCCATGGTGGCACGGCTGCCACAGGAGCCGAGTGTAAAAAGCAACGCCTGGGCCTGGTAGAAAGGCTGTCAAGCACTCCGCGAGAACTTATCAGTATCACGCGTGGCTATGCCTAGCAAGGATACGCTGCAAGTATGACCCGTGTCGGAATTTTACCGTGTCGATTATTAGCGCTATTATTATTATTATTATTAGGGTGTGTATTGAGCGCGGGCGGGCCTGGCTTCGGCCTGGCTTCTGGAAGCAACGCAGGAAGGACACTGTGACGGAAGCAGAGGAGGAGGTGGTGGGGCCGTGCAGTGGTGAGCATATCGCCGAGTCTCAGGTAGGGTAAGGACTGGAGTGCAGGGTGTGTAGACCTGCGTGTTTTGGAGGAGCGGGATTCTGATTGAAATCAGTGTCAACTAAACCACCAGCTGCAACAGTTGATTGGGGAGTGAGGACAGTTTTTTTTAATGGTTTTACAACGGTAGCGGGCGCCCCTCTCTCGAAAGAACAGACTTGATAACCTGTTCAGTGGTTATTAACCACTTGAGAGTTCGTTCGCAGCCACTGCTTTTACTCACTGTGCCTTTCACAGATGGGAAATATCCATTTGCATATCAGTCTTTGTCCTGCCCAGGGGCAGTCCAGCACCGAAATGCAATGGCAACTCCAACCTGAACGAGAGTACCACCAGCAACCCCATACACGTGTTTCACCCTTGTTGGGGATCATCAGTGAGGTGAAGCTGATGCCTGTCTAAGCACAGTGAGAGGGAGACCACGTCTGGTTGCCCCCAGGAGACCTAGGGTTACCAATCCCAGGTTCCTTGAAAAATAGTTTTACAACGGTAGCGGGCGCCCCTCTCTCGAAAGAACAGACTTGATAACCTGTTCAGTGGTTATTAACCACTTGAGAGTTCGCAGCCACTGCTTTTACTCACTGTGCCTTTCACAGATGGGAAATATCCATTTGCATATCAGTCTTTGTCCTGCCCAGGGGCAGTCCAGCACCGAAATGCAATGGCAACTCCAACCTGAACGAGAGTACCACCAGCAACCCCATACACGTGTTTCACCCTTGTTGGGGATCATCAGTGAGGTGAAGCTGATGCCTGTCTAAGCACAGTGAGAGGGAGACCACGTCTGGTTGCCCCCAGGAGACCTAGGGTTACCAATCCCAGGTTCCTTGAAAAATAGTTTTACAACGGTAGCGGGCGCCCCTCTCTCGAAAGAACAGACTTGATAACCTGTTCAGTGGTTATTAACCACTTGAGAGTTCGCAGCCACTGCTTTTACTCACTGTGCCTTTCACAGATGGGAAATATCCATTTGCATATCAGTCTTTGTCCTGCCCAGGGGCAGTCCAGCACCGAAATGCAATGGCAACTCCAACCTGAACGAGAGTACCACCAGCAACCCCATACACGTGTTTCACCCTTGTTGGGGATCATCAGTGAGGTGAAGCTGATGCCTGTCTAAGCACAGTGAGAGGGAGACCACGTCTGGTTGCCCCCAGGAGACCTAGGGTTACCAATCCCAGGTTCCTTGAAAAATAGTTGTACAACGGTAGCGGGCGCCCCTCTCTCGAAAGAACAGACTTGATAACCTGTTCAGTGGTTATTAACCACTTGAGAGTTCGCAGCCACTGCTTTTACTCACTGTGCCTTTCACAGATGGGAAATATCCATTTGCATATCAGTCTTTGTCCTGCCCAGGGGCAGTCCAGCACCGAAATGCAATGGCAACTCCAACCTGAACGAGAGTACCACCAGCAACCCCATACACGTGTTTCACCCTTGTTGGGGATCATCAGTGAGGTGAAGCTGATGCCTGTCTAAGCACAGTGAGAGGGAGACCACGTCTGGTTGCCCCCAGGAGACCTAGGGTTACCAATCCCAGGTTCCTTGAAAAATAGTTTTACAACGGTAGCGGGCGCCCCTCTCTCGAAAGAACAGACTTGATAACCTGTTCAGTGGTTATTAACCACTTGAGAGTTCGCAGCCACTGCTTTTACTCACTGTGCCTTTCACAGATGGGAAATATCCATTTGCATATCAGTCTTTGTCCTGCCCAGGGGCAGTCCAGCACCGAAATGCAATGGCAACTCCAACCTGAACGAGAGTACCACCAGCAACCCCATACACGTGTTTCACCCTTGTTGGGGATCATCAGTGAGGTGAAGCTGATGCCTGTCTAAGCACAGTGAGAGGGAGACCACGTCTGGTTGCCCCCAGGAGACCTAGGGTTACCAATCCCAGGTTCCTTGAAAAATAGTTTTACAACGGTAGCGGGCGCCCCTCTCTCGAAAGAACAGACTTGATAACCTGTTCAGTGGTTCATGGTGAGTGGAACCAGGAGATCAGCCCAGGGCTTTAAGTGGGCTGTGGCTGGACTGGGCTAAGCCCTGGCAGTATCCCAAAACCCCGGAGGGAAGCGACAACCACTTTGTTTTACTTTCCATCGAACCCACGCACTGCCGGTGACTAGGCAGTGTCACGTCACACTGTGCTACTACTTAGGTGGTGGATTTTATTTGTTTCATTCATAGATTGCTTGACACATGGCAGTCTATTGTATAAAGCAAAAGACATTGTGCACCTATGAAAGTGTGCTGCAACACTGGGTTTTGTCATTGGCAGGGCTCGGGTTGGAAACCCCAGCACGGGACAATAAATAAAAAAGAACTTTTTATCTGTCCCATGCTGTGGGTTCGAACCCAAGCCCTGCTGATGACGACGAGCAAGTGTCACATCGCACTGTGCTCTTTCGTAGATGCTGGATTCGTTTGGTTTCATTCAATTGACTGTTTTACACAGAGTATTGAATGAAACAAAATTAATTGGGAACCAATGAAACAGTGCAATTTGAAACTTGCTTAGCGCGAGACAATAAAAAATAAATAAAGTAACCCTTCAACTTTTCTATTGTCGTATGCTGGGGACACTTAAGGAAGGCACGCCCATAATTTAGGCCACCCACCCGTCGTTGCAGCCCCCGCCCCCCGATTTCTCACCTCACTTAAAGCACCGAATCAGCCAACGCCCCTCCAAGTACCTGCATGCCCACTATTCGATGCACCCTTGGCTTTGTGAGCTCCTGCCTCAGTAACCCTCATGCACGAACCTCCCTTCTGCCCCACATCTATCCTGGAATAAAAGGAGGGGGGGCGCAGCATAGGCGTCAGTGTTGATAGGCTACTTGTGCTGGGAATCAAACGAGGCATCTTTTCTAGATGATGAGACGACTACAGGCCCCAGCATAGCAAGAAAACCTGTATCAACACCTCGCCAGGAACTGTAGATCCTGCAGTAAGTGCATTAGCCCACTGCCCTATCAACCATCCCCTTTAATCTGAGACCAGGATGCTGAACATCTAAACAGCCCATTCGATCCATCTTTCCCCCAATTCAGAGGATACAGGTTTCACAAAGAGATACTAATCATCGGGAGGTGTGAGCCATTTAAAAGCTGAGCAGAGGGTTCTAGGTCATTTTACAGCAGAATTGTTTTCATTGTAGAAGGTTTCATTTTTTGAACTTTCACCAAGTTATGGCTCTGGTTTTGCCACGTGAGGGATATTTTGATATGTGAAAGGGTACTTCTGTCCTGTGCTAATGTACTTACATTACTGCTGCCTCTTCATTTTTAAACATTTGCTCTCAGAGGTGAGAGATTTGACAGGCTCTTGCTCTAGGGCCCCTTTTCCATTGGCCCCCTGATCTAAGAGTCATGGCAGAGTGCTGCCTCAAACCTCCTCAGTTTGGGAGGGCTTCAGCCCTGCCAAGCCACTGGCCCCCTGATCTAAGAATCATGGCAGAGTGCTGCCTCAAACCTCTTCAGTTTGGGAGGGCTTCAGCCCTGCCAAGCCACTGGCCCCCTGATCTAAGAGTCATGGCAGAGTGCTGCCTCAAACCTCCTCAGTTTGGGAGGGCTTCAGCCCTGCCAAGCCACTGGCCCCCTGATCTAAGAGTCATGGCAGAGTGCTGCCTCAAACCTCCTCAGTTTGGGAGTGCTTCAGCCCTGCCAAGCCACTGGCCCCCTGATCTAAGTCATGGCAGAGTGCTGCCTCAAACCCCCTCAGTTTGGCAAGGCTTGAGCCCTGCCAAGCCAGTGGTTTACTCCGCCACTGCCACTAAAACAAAGAATGTCCCAATGAACACACGTCCCACGCCTCCTACACCGCTGAACTCCTGATCCGCAGGCCTTGTGCAAACTGGACAAATATTTGTTCGCTTTGGACAAGCAATGTAACCATTAACTCTAGTGCAATGGTGATGGGGTGGGAGAGAAGGTCAGCCCCAGGGGCTAGTGCGCTGCTCGCAAGGGCACTGATGGTGTAGGCACTGGACAGGGATAAAGAGTGCCGAGATAGACAAGCAGAAAGAATTGGGATAAAGTCAGAAGAAAATAACATGACAACAAGATCAAACATTGTTGCCAAAGCAAACATGTTTTGTCTGTACTAAGATAAGTGCAGCCTCACATGTCCACATACACTTTATAGTATGACTAAAGGGCACCAATAAAGTTCACACAATTACAAGCAATAACAATCATTCTAGTACTTCACTCAGTAGCGACCCTTCAAACCAAAAGGAACCCACTGTTCGGGCATCTTCCATTGACAGTTGGGGCAGAATGTCCCCTTTCAGCGATCCGTGTGTGTTTATAATCACACACACTGGCCATCTAGTACTATTCAGACCAGCAGTTTTTGCTCCACTGAGTGTTGACGGCAGAAAACATAAGGTTGGTGCAAGGAAGGGATGGGTGGGCGAAATATATACATACAAAAGCGTCAACAATGTACCAGGCGAGAATAAGAGGATGAGGGGAAAAAGAAAATCAGGAATCCGGGTAGTATAAGTAAAAAACAAATCTAGCGAGCAATAAGTGCAGGGCCATGTTTCGCAAAACACAAAGTGAGAGAAAAAGGGAAAAGGCAGCTAAAAAGAAGCCAAGCAAGTCACTTACCAATGCAACATTCTTTCCGATGTACACAGACTCCCAAGCGCAGACAGCTCTGGGCATTTTCCTCTGGGCCATTAGATGGAATCCCATGTCTGGCTCCATTCCAACTCTACCACAGCAGCATTGGCATCGTACATGATGTCCTCGCAACATACAAGAACCTATTTGAGCCCCACGGCTACAGTTGCTTCAAGGGGCAAGAATGCATGGCCACAAATGGAGCAGACATCAAGAAACGTAAAAACTAAATTACAGTCCCAAAAAGGGCTTGGGGGGGGTAATGCAATCAGTAGCCGTTTCGTAATGCACAGTGTGCATGGAAAAATACAACCCCTCTTAAGGAGTCCTCTGTAAAATGGACTGAGTCTTAATATAGTCCTTCACCATACCAAGGTTTAGGAGAAGACGATAAGAACTCAAACTGTAAAAATAAGCATAACAATGGGTCAGAGTCCCACACAAGGTGACACCTGGAAAACCAGGGCCAGCAACAAGCAGAGATGGATTTAGTGTATTGGTGCAAAGCAGAAGAACTTCATGACAGAGGTCCCAATACTGGTTCCTCCACCTCTAAACAGCCGGGAATAAAAAGGTACAGCCTACTGGCGGGGGGTGAAGTATCCTGATGCGAGCCAGCGACAGAAGGACACATCTGCCACCACAGTGGCTGAAGGCCACGTCTGCAAAACAGGGAACCCAAAAAGATGTCGCTGAAGGTCTTGACTAATCTACGGAGAAACTTCAATAACATCATTCTTGCCTACTGAAAACTGAGATCGCCACTTCTTTAGGGACCCATGTAGTGCAGAACTAATTACTTCAGTAAGGTTCTTTCTGATGGGTACCTTGATTACCCTCACAGATTGATTCCTCATCTTATGAAATCCAGTCCATATGCAGTGTGCATCAGAAGTTTCTAACAGCCAACAGATGCCGCTATGCGGCTCCATGGTCCGCCTTGTCACACTCCTTAGAAGAGGCATGTTGAGTCGGATGTGAAGTCATATATATATACACACACACACATACACATACTTCAAGACGCCCACACGATTTCCCTCACTTGCAAATTGTTCTGACCCGAGTATTGCAAAGAACAGAAGAATTGGCACGTGTAAAAACTGAAATGACTGGGGTAGGCTGGGAGGGTGATGAGGAAACTGTTAGAGGAACCAATATGTCCTTCAGAAATAACATTACTGAAGGGAAGTCATTTTCTCTTCTGATGAATCCATTCCTTTCACAGATTCTGCATCTTGTGAAAGACTCCCGAAGCCAACCCACATGCAAAACGGGGGTGGGAGAAGCATGAGTGAGCCAATGTAAAAGGACACTTTGTAGACGCGACCTACCCACGCCCACCTCGGAATGCAGAAAGTAATGCTTGTGAAGGAGTGCAGAGATGCTCAAGTGGCGCCTGACCGATGACCTCTTTATGGTGCTAGGCCACAGCAGGTCTTAATGCAAAGGACAATCTATCTTGAAATTGACTATTTGGGGATTGCTTTCCCTATTTTCGGCTCGGCGAAAACCATGACAATTTAATCATTTCTCAACAGTATTCATTGGACCTCGAATTATAAAATGTGATTGCCATCTGTGGCGAGTTGAAGTAACTCGCCAACATTCCCTTATGAGAGGAGCAACCCACAGGGGAAAGCTTGGACCTGTCTATTAGAGATGCATCTGCCAAAGGGTGGAAGGAGTGGCATCCTGTCGGCTCACAACCCGACAGGGCACAGTATCGCATATCTCAAGCTGTTGCCAATTCTTTCTGCAACCTTGCGCAAGGATATCATGGCAGGGGTTCCTGGGAAAACCCAGGTACAAAACACTGCATATCAGAATGGAGAAGATAACTTATGAATATACAATAGGGCCCCAGATCTGACACCATATCCTTTAACATAACATGTCAAAGACAATGTCGTGGAAAGCTGCTCGGGGTGCCTGTCCCTGAAGCCATGTGAGACACACTTGCTGTCCCCTCAGAGACACGGTAAATCATCCTTGGATGAAGCCCTTCATGCCACGGCTTCAGAGGACTCATCTACTAGAATGGCTTGCCAAAGGCCGTAACAGCTCGGGGTGCCTGTCCCTGAAGCCATGTGAGACACACTCGCTGTCCCCTCAGAGACACGGTAAATCATCCTTGGATGAAGCCCTTCATGCCACGGCTTCAGAGGACTCATCTACTAGAATGCCTTGCCAAAGGCCGTAACAGCTTGTGGAACAGTACATGTTTGCAAGCGGGAGAGGAATACTAACCACGGACTCTGCTGAAAGAAAGCATACATCTTACCTGGAGTGCAACGTACAAAAAAAGCAGTCCGGGAGCTCCTTCTGCTCTGCACATGCAGCGGCACAGTATACAGCAGACCGGAGAAACCCGTGCTGGGAGAGAATCCACGATGGTGCTGCACACCACAGATGCCTGTCAAACTTGCAGCCCCTCATGAATCATCATGTACACCCTCTGGTCATTAACCAATACCATACTTGAACTAATAACAATATGAATGAGATCAAGTATCCCCAGGGGACTCGCAACCACAAGAGCACATTCAAATAAACATGTGGAATAACCTAGTTGGGAAAATCAGTATCCAGTAAAAATGTTTCCAACAAAAATGTAGTCCGTGAAAAAATGGTGGTGAAAATACCTCTGCAGTGAAAAAGGAGCCAAGCAAAAAGTAGTCAAAAATGAAGGGTGCTTGTGAATTCCTGGTTTACGGTTACGGATTAGGGTTAGAGTTAGGGGTTAGGGTCAGGATAGGGGTTGAGGTTAGAGTAAAGATTTTGCTTAGAATTAGTGCAAGGATTAGGGCTAGGGTGGTTGAGGGAGGGCCAGTGATGTTGGTATTTGGTTAGGATAGATTAAGTGTCAGAGTAAGTGTAAGGGTAGGGGTAATGGTAAGGCTACAACTAATGGAGTGTCAGTTTGGGTAAGTGTTGAAGAATTGGAAAGAGGTTGGAGAGGGCTGGTGATGTTGGCATAAGATTGGATTTAGGATAAAACTATTTTAGGGTACAGTAAGCACTAGGGTAAGTGTTGGAGTTGCGTTTAGGATAAGGCTAAGGATAGGATTTGGGTCATGGCATGGGTTATGAAATTTAGCTGGTGATGTGGTTGGAATTCGGTTCACTTTCTATTAATTGGGTGTTATGTATTGCGTCACATTCAAATAAAATGTTTTTGTGCGCTGAAGGGTTAGTCTTAGTTACCAGTTCAGCACAGAATAAAGGTTGAAATTAGAGTTGGGGTAAGGGTTACAATGGAGTTACAGTGATTGTGGAGGTGTTATTAGAGGTTGGGCCATTCCTAGGGTTACCGCCTTGTACTTTTGCGTATTTACAAATAGCATTTTTGGCAACCTTTTTACTGGCAACATGTTCACCCTGTCCTTGCTCGTACTGAATGACGACAGTTTTTAAAAGGACTTTTTGGTAAATACTTTTTCACATGACTACACTTTCCTGGGGACTTTTTCTCAAAGAACGTGAGAATACTGGAAAACCTCCCCAGCCTAGGCTGCGTAAAAGGAGCAGTGAAGGAACAGTGAGGAAAGGAATACCAGAGGAAGCAAACATGCTGGATATCGATTCATTGACACAAGGAATGCTGAAGGGAGAAAGGTGGAGAAGGTCACTGCCTGGAGAAAGGCACTATTGTGCAGAGGCAATGAGGAGACCAGTACCAGGAAGTCGGTAGCCCAAGGACTCAAGGTTTGGAAAGAGATTAGGAGGTGCAAGGAATATGAGGTCCTGGGGAAGCAGACCTGTCAGAGGTGTACCCAAGCATCTCCCAAAGCCCCGTAGGAGGGGAGTGGCCGCCAGAAACTCCTTAGGAAGGAATAGAAGATGAAAACCTGACCCATCGCACAAGGTTGACAGTATACTGGCTGGCTGAAAAGGACCTTAAATAGGGGGTGGGTAGCTGCAGTAAATGCAGAGAAACCAAAGGTCAAGGAGAGACCCTTGATTCCTGAAAATGGAGTCTGGGAGAGACTTACAAGGGAATACTGGAGGCCCTGGAGAGGCCTAAGTGGAGAAAGCTGCGGAGCCAAAAACGTTGGAGAGGCCTTAAACGTGGTCAAAGCAGAGAGGTTGAAGGAGAGTCCAGACAGTAACTCATGACAGAGGCTTCACCAGAATAGCTGCTGACATTTCGGAATAGCATTTAAGAACTATTTTTGTTGGACCCAGCTTCAGATCTAAAAGAGTCATTAAGACTGGGTTTGGAATTTGCTGTTCCCCACATCTTTCAGCCACTATTTTATGAACTTGGGTGTCCCGGGAGGGACAAGGGCCCTTAAGAATATGTCTGGACTTTATGATTTAGAACACTAACTTAGAAATGTTTTGAACATCAGGAGAAACTCCACTTTACTTGGACCCTTGTGGTACGCAGAGCAATGATAAGACAGACACAAGGGGGTTGTTTTTAACCTTTGTGACCTTTATTGAACATAGGCTCCTATAGCAAGTATTTGACTTACTATCCTCTTTGCTTTGACCTGTTTCTTCCAAGACCTGACCCTCAATCTTGAACTCTATGGTCCCGCCTCCAGAATCTTAAGATCTGCCCATCTCTCTGTCCACGGATGGGTTTCTTCTATTCTTGAGATTTCTTACTGTTACCACAAGGTGTTCCTACCATTGAGTTTTTACCAAGTCTTTCGTGGATCTTGCCTGGTAACATGATTTTCTGACTTCTTTAAAGAAGCCCCACCTGGACCTTCATTTCTGGCTTTACAACAGCCCCTACCTCCGGAGCTTTAAGTCAGCTGAAGCTTTCAATAGGTCCCTCCTGGAACTTCAGTTCTGGCTTTGCAGCAGGCAATCACCATCAGAGCTTTGATTCAGTTGGAGGTTACAATAGGTTCCCCCCATGACCTTTGGTTCAGCGATGGTTCTCAACAGGCCCCCTCCTGAACCTTCGGTACAACTCTGGTCCCATTCAGACCCTTGGTTCAGTTCTGATTCTGAACAGGTTAATCCTGGATCTGGGGCTCAGTTCTGGTTCTCAAAGGGTACCCCCCATGGACCTTTCTTGCTTTGATACCCTACTGCCACAGTTTCAATCCCTCCATTACTTTGGGGAAAGAGCCTTTTACTTCCCTCAAGATGCAGGAGTGCAGTTCTGAATACCTTGGCCAATCCCTCTGTCCCGGGTTTGCAGACACAGACTGCTTCAGCTCTGAATCTTTCCACTTCTCCCAAATAGAGGTCACTATGGTAGATCAGAAGGTGGAAAGAGACAGTTTTGCTCCACGTTCACAATGATTTTATTTAAATAATACGAAAATGCCTAACTTTCCTTATGCTAAGGTTTTCCTAACATAACTAAACTAGGGCGCTAGCCATAGGTCATAATGTCCAAAGTAAATAGTCCATCCTTCATCCAAAAAGCTAAGCTACTCTAACCCTACTACTAATACAAAAACAAAAGACCAGGAGAATGCTCCCCTTCTCCTGCAATGCTTTCAGCAGGGTTCCTTTTAATAAGGCATCTTCAAATATTCTGTGGTTATTCCGTTTAATAGCCGTTTCAAATCTTTCAAGGGATCATCCCAGGCCCATATAGACTTATTATCCGCACTCTTCAGACACTTCAAGGCCGCCAAATATCTTTTGACTGGTGACCTGAAGGCCTGCTGAGGCCGGTGACAGAAAGAACTCCAACACCGTAGTGAAGGGGCAAGAAATAAAATCAATCTCGCGTTCCTTGCACTACGCCTCAAATCTTCTCCACCTGCATGCTCACAGGGATCTTGTAGATGGTCTCTGTGCAGCCAGCAACACCTCAAGCACCTCTTCAGAGAGTTCCCAGTCATCCTATGTAATCCTCTAAAGAGCCACACATATAGGTTGAGGGATTCTGGGTTTGGGTGAAGCACGCAACCTTCCGTTTAGGTTAGGAGATCCGGGCAACGAGGCATCCAGAGAGGTGTGCAGATGTCCCGATCAAGAAGGTCTGAGTACCATGTCCTCCTTGCCCAGTCCGGGGTGATCAAGATCTTGGTTGCTTGTAACCTCTTCAACCTCCTGAGAAACCAATGGATGACCGGGATCGGAGGGAAGGCGTAGTGGAGAGGAAAGGTCCAATCAACTAGAATCGCATCCCCTAGTGCGCTGTTCACTGGAAATTCCTCAGAGCAAATCTGTCTGCACTGCCTGTTGATCTCTGGGGCAAACAGGTCTAGTGCTGGGGTACATCAGTGAAAGAAGACCTCCTCTAGGACTTCCAGGCACACGTGCCACTCGTGTGAGACTGTGCTTTGCCTGCTCCGAGCATCCACCAAACTGTTCTCTGCCTCTGCCAGATGAACTGACGAGACCGAGTTCCGGTTCTCCAGCAACCAGAACCACAGCTTCATCGCCTCTCTCCAGGGGAGGTGGGGGGGCAGGGAGCACATGCCACCTTGCTTGTTCAGGTAGTGCATAGCCACTGTATAGTCGGTCAGAATCAGGACATTCTTCCCCTTCAGAGACGGGGCAAAAGCCTTCAGTAATAACCTGATGGCTCGCAACTCCAGCCTGTTGATGTGCCACCTGGCTTCCACTGCTGACCAAAGGCCGTTCACCTGCAATTCCTCGCAGCGAGTGCCCCAACCCTTCAGAGACGCATCCGTGACCACTCGGGCCTGAGGCCAGAAAGGGTCCCCAGCCATGAAATGGCTGCTGTCAGCCCACCAACCAAGGTCGTTGAACACGGACCTGAACACCCTGGGAGAATCCGTGAGTGTTTCGAGGAATTGTGACCACTGGCCCCGTAGAAGCCATTGTAGAGATCTCAATTCACAGCCTGGCCTCTGGCACTAGAAAAATACAGGGGGCCATGAGGCCTAAGAGGCAGAGGAAGGAAGCTGCAGGTAAGGCGGCGTGGTTCCACTACAGATTTACCATCTGACCAATGCTATTGACTCTCTCCTCGGGAGGGAAGGCCTTCCCTACCTGGGTGTCTAGAATTACCCTGATGAACTGGAGCCTCTCGACTGGTGTCACGTGGGACTTCAAGTTCATGGAGAAGCCCAGCCTTTGGAGTAGTGAGCAGGTGTCCGCTAGGTGGGACAAAACGCCTGATCAGTCATTCGTCCAGGTACAGGAATACATGGACTCTGGATCTCCTGAGTTGAACTACGACTACTGCCGTGATCTTGGTGAAGACCCTTGGTGCAGAGGTAAACCCAAATGGAAGCACCTTGAACTGGTAGTGCTTGTCCCCTATGAGAAAACCTCAGGTACTTCCTGTGCTTGCAATGTATCGGCACGTCGAAATAAGAGTCCTGCTGGTCTATCGACACCAGCCAGTCCTGCAATGCGAGAGCATCGAGAATTTCTCTCAACGTCACCATCTTGACCTTGTCTTTCCTCAGGAACTTGTTCAAGGCCCCGAAGTCCAAAATGGGACAGAGACCTCCTCCCTTCTTGGATAACAGGAAATACTGGGATTAGCAGCCCAACCCACTATGCTCAGGAGGTACCTCTTCCACGGCACCCTTCAACAACAGGGCTCACAGTTCTTCCTGGAGCTCCTGACCAATGCTATTGACTCTCTCCTCGGGAGGGAAGGCCTTCCCTACCTGGGTGTCTAGAATTACCCTGATGAACTGGAGCCTCTCGACTGGTGTCACGTGGGACTTCAAGTTCATGGAGAAGCCCAGCCTTTGGAGTAGTGAGCAGGTGTCCTCTAGGTGGGACAAAACGCCTGATCAGTCATTCGTCCAGGTACAGGAATACATGGACTCTGGATCTCCTGAGTTGAACTACGACTACTGCCGTGATCTTGGTGAAGACCCTTGGTGCAGAGGTAAACCCAAATGGAAGCACCTTGAACTGGTAGTACTTGTCCCCTATGAGAAAACCTCAGGTACTTCCTGTGCTTGCAATGTATCGGCACGTCGAAATAAGAGTCCTGCTGGTCTATCGACACCAGCCAGTCCTGCAATGCGAGAGCATCGAGAATTTCTCTCAACGTCACCATCTTGACCTTGTCTTTCCTCAGGAACTTGTTCAAGGCCCCGAAGTCCAAAATGGGACAGAGACCTCCTCCCTTCTTGGATAACAGGAAATACTGGGATTAGCAGCCCAACCCACTATGCTCAGGAGGTACCTCTTCCACGGCACCCTTCAACAACAGGGCTCACAGTTCTTCCTGGAGCTCCTGTCCCAGTTAGATAAAGGTGGTGGGCGGTCTGTCCAGAGGTTTCCTTAAGAAAGGCAGACAACCCCACCGCAAACGTGCCAGTGCCCAGGCGTCGAAGGTAATCCCCGCCATAGAGGCCAATTCTCCGACAGCCATCCACCAACCGGTAAACTGCGGGAGGGGAAAATCAAAGTGGCTTTGAGGGCGGAGCTGCCCCGCTGCTGCTGCCTGCTAGCCTCTGGAGTCCCCCCCCTGCCCTTTCTGGAGGTTAAGAACCCAAATAGACCTTGAGAATCCCTTATTCTGGTGGCCAGGGGAGGGCTGGCGCTCTCAGATCCCAACCCTGGGGGTGGATGAGTGAGGGAGGATCACCTGGGTAGGGGAGCCAAGGGTTATGCTCAGCGGAATCCCCCAGGCGAGACACGTTATCATACTAGGGAAGAAGGCGAGTAGGACAAGCTCCCTGAGGCTTTTGTAGGCTGTTCCAAGTCTACCTCCCTTCAACCCAACAAATCTCCCTTGCCTGAGTCCAGCCATCCCTCTGCATCTGGTGAACCTATTAGGAACTCAAACCTTTTAAACAACATCTTCCAGAATTCCTGTGTTCCTGTTACCTACCCAAGTACTCCTAGTCATTCTTCTCCACGTCCCTCTGATTATTTCCCAAACTCCCAGTCTACTGTGACAAAACACTCCTGTCCCCATAATTCCACCTATTCATTTGACAAACCCTACCAAACTCTCCCTTCCGAGCTTACCAAACCCCCTAGGACGAGGGAAATAATTTCTTATGACACCTTGTCCCCATCCTGTTTAGCAGGATACATAGAAACTCGAACCCTCTGCCCCCCTTTCGACACAAACAATTTCATACGCCATGAAAGACAACGGACTAACACCAGAACCGTTTACCTGACACGTCCCGACACAAGGGTCAAGCAGAGTCAGGCAATTGACAATAACTACATACACCTGAAGGCCCTTTTTCTTCCCTACAGGGATACAAAAACAGAGCCCGAGAGCACACTTTGAGCAAGGCAAAATGCACGAGGAAGCAGCTATTCCAGGACGCAGTTCAAAAGGAGGAGAAAGGTGGCGAGAACCGAAAGGACAACAAAGAGGAAAGTGCCCTTGACTTTTTTGACCCAGACCCGCGAAGAGTCTGTGGAAGGAATCATAAGACCGGGAACTACAGCTAGCGTATGGTGTAACAGATGTCAACGGTGCACAGGGCCTTCCTACACTGATAACCAAGACGAGAGGCGATTGCTACCCTGGTACCGTCCTTCACTCCAGAGACAAGAAATGCGAAGCGGTTCAGCGCAGCCAGTGAGACGGAGGGAGAACTGATAGTAAACTAAACTGTGTTGAGCGAAGGTTGCAAGTGGCAACATGATATGAATTGAAAGAACTTAGGAACAAAGAACTTGTGTGTTACTGAACTTTAAAAGCTCAGGTAAAGACCAGCTGCAGATTGGTCTGGCGCCACGTGAGCGCTCATTCAAAAGACTCTGGTTGGTCCCCTTTTGTTGAAACTACCGATATCAGAAGGCTCTAGGAGAACCTGACGTAATAGGTCAAAGTTGTCATACAAGGGTCGAGTGAAAAGCCCTTCTACAGTTGAAAGTCTTTGACACGTTGTGGATACCAAGTGAACTGTGTTCAAGGCAAACGTGAACCGGATTGAAGGATGCCTATGGATTAGGGTTACCAGTAACACCCTGTGAACATTGTGTGAATAGAAGTACTTCTGAACAATGATGCCAAATTGTTCGCAAAAATTGTAGCCAATAGACTTGCCCCCATCCTCCCAGAAATCATCCATCCGGACCAAACTGGGTTTATCCCAGGCCGTAATACGCAGGACAACATCCGGAGAACAATCAACATCATAGAATCAGCGCATAGAAGGGGCTCCCCATTGGTGGTTCTCTCCCAGTATGCGCATAAAGCATTTGATATGCTGGACTGGGGCTATATAGATGCAACCCTGTGCCACTATGGGTTCGGCCCGAGCTTTAGGAGAAGGGCCCTCGCCAATTATCAGCATCCATCCACCTACCTGAGACTGAATGGAGCTTGCTCCAAGAAAATCAACATCACAGGGGGGACCAGGCAGGGGTGTCCCTTCTCTCCTCTCATCTTCGCACTCTCCATGGAGCCTCTGGCCAGCAGGATCCGGAATAACCCGTTAATCCAGGGCCTGGAACTTAAGGGGGAATCCTACAAGACTGCACTCTACGCGGATGATATTCTGCTCACCCGACCAGAGGAGTCTTTGCAAGCTCTATGGGAAGAGCTGGAGGAATTTAAGGCAGCCTCTGGGTTCACGATCAACATTGCCAAGTCGGTGGCCATGGGAGTAAACATGCAGAGCAACATCATGGAGAGATTGCAGACCTCCTACCCGATCCAATGGGCCAAAGTGCATATAAGCTACCTGGGTGTTCAGATCCCATCTCACCCGGGAAACTTATATAGAGCAAATTTCTCACAGCTATTCAAAGAGCTCAAGGCCGCCCTGGGCCGCTGGCGCAAGCAGGAAATCTCTTGGTTCGGTCGCATCTCAGCGCTGAAAATGAACTTGCTCCCGAGGCTGCTCTACTCGTGCCTGGCTCTCCCCACAACCATCCCCGCGAAAGACTTGCACAAACTGCAAAGTGCCATGCTGAAGTTTTTATGGGAGGGCAAGAACCTGCGAATCTTAAGACACATCATGCTCCCCGGCCCTGCGCTCGGGGGCCTGGGAGTTCCAGACACCGCCAGATACTGCCTCGCAGCCCAGCTCGCCCATGCCTTTGCCTGGAAGGTAACCACCAAACGCCCCAGTTGGCTGAAGTTGGAAGAGGACTGGTCCCCTTCCCTGATTGAAGCTCTCCCCACATGAAAGCAAGCAACATATCCGAGCACACGGGCCCACTACTGGCAACGCGGAATACCGTGTCGAGTTGGAGGAAAGCGGCTCTCCTCTGGAAGTGCAGAAGTACAACAGGTCCACTCACCCCAATCTGGGGCAACCACGACTTCTCCCCTGGTCTGGTCCCAAACATCTTTAGCAGATGGCAGGAGGTTGGCTTGAGAATTATGGCAGACTTCTACGTGAACAGGAACCCACTAAATTTTGAGGAATGCAAGGCTAAATTTTCGATTCCAGAGTCGGAAAGGTTCCGGTACGCCCAGCTCAGACACTGGTTATCCAGTAGAGAGGCCAAGAAACTAGGTGGCAGAGAACTAACAGCCCTAGAGCGGACCCTCTCGTCGAATCCCCCCAATTGGAAAATCTCTGCCCTATACAAATTACTCGACAGGTCGGACCCATCCAAAAAGGAACTGTACATGCTCAAATGGGAATAGGACATCGGTAGAACTATCCAGCTGGAGGAATGGAGTCAGATCTGGGCCCGTGCCAACAAAAGTTCCAGATGCACGACAGACAGAGAGGGAGCATACAAGTGTTACCGCACCCCGGAAACCCTAAACAAATTCAATCCGACCATACCCCCGCAGTGCTGGAGAGGCTGCCCCGACCGGGGCACACTGCTTCAACTACTATGGACCTGCCCAAAGTCGGCACGGTTCTGGAGGGAAGTTCTGGACCAGATTAGAGGGATAACGGCCTCACGATCCTCTGGGACCCGGGCATCGTTCTCCTAGGAGCTACCGGCAAGGGCCAGTTTCCACTGACAGGTCGCATAGCAAAATTAAGCACCCAACTCCTGACGGCAGCAAAGATCGCCCTGGCCAGACTCTGGAAGAACCCAGAGGGCCCAACCATACAAATGTGGTGGTCCAAATGTTGGGAGACAGTGGCGGCAGAGAAGATCACGGCTCTTCGATTCAGCAGCTCCGCCAAATTCGAACAAGTCTGGTGCCCCTTCCTGGACTACACTGGGAAATACCCAGGCCTAGCGAGGCAGCCCCCAATCTTCGCTGGATGGGGGGTTCAGACTTAGCCGGGGAAGCCGGGTCTGGAACCATCGCCGCAGGCGGCAAGCAGAACTAGAGCAGACTCATTCCTCCGGCCGACTCTCCTTATCCGAACTAGGGGTAAGCCCCGCTACCCGAACTGTCATCCTAAGACGTTAGTCCGAAACCCCCTACTGTGTGTATAGCTCCCCCACTGCCCCCCACCCCCAAGAGACCCAAGGACTTGCCCACTGTTGGGCCTAATTTCGGTTCTGTTCAGGTTTTATTTTATGTCTCTTTTTTCACTGTAATACACTACTTGCTAGCCTTCTGCGAAAGCCGTTCCTTTTGGCGCAATGTTAAGTTGTTACGCATAAATTCCAATAAAAAGAGGTTTGAAAAAAAAAAAAAAAGAACAGGGCCATTTGCAACAAGGAGGCGACTGGATCAGCGATAGCAGGACCGTCATCCAAGATGTCAGTCAATTCAAACTCTTGGACTGGAACAGACGCAGCATTCAGCCCCATGGTGTCGACAATGGGCATAGGTGTAAGGCTGAGCAGATTGTACTTCTACATCTGGAGATGTATCCAGCCAGCTAGGATCATGCAGCCCCTGTGCCAAAGCAATGAGGTCTGTCTGGTCATCAAAATAGTCGACGCCACCAGCCCCTGCATATATAGCGTCGACATCTCCTTGATCATCCCCACCGTCTGCACCAAAGATGGACGCCATGGAGCCGGAGGAATCATTCCGGGGAAGTGGGACAAAGGATTGATCGCCGACATTTACGAGGACCTATCCTTTGACATTTACGGAGTGGGTGGTCAACGTCGAGTGAGGCCTGGGCACCAAAGGGGTGTCGGGAATGCCCGAATGCTGAGGCTCACAGGAAGGCCCCGGCTTCGAGGGTTTTGGTGCCTTTTCTGGTGCTGAGCCCGAAGCCTCCCCTGACACCGATGGCGTTGGTAAAGGTGTTTGCATGGGGTCGGGACCACCAAGCGCTGCTACAGCCACCAGGGCCAGCTGCTTTTAAACAATGCAAACATCTGCAATTTAAATTCTTTCCATTCCGGTTGAGTGGTCGGCCCAGCCACCCACTTACCTCTCTCCGACAAAGAGTCGGAATTGCATTGGTGCCAGTGGTGTCTCTTATGAGAAGATGACGAGGAAGAGTAGCTCTGCGAGTGAGAACACTTATTCATCTTGCGCCAATGTCTTTCTTTTTCGTGTTTGGCCCCTCAGTCTCGGCCCACCGCGAGCTTGGCTGCCCGCTCACGCAAGGATTTAGGATTCATTTTCGACACGCACCCCTCAGTGCAGTGACCCATGCCGAGGCACCACACACAGATACTGTGCATGTCGGTCACCGACATCTTAGAGTCACATTCAGTGCAGCATTTCAATCCTGATATCCTAGGTGCGGACATCTGGCGGTCAAGAAAAAATACAAAATCTGACAAAAAAGTAATCGAAAAGAGTAGAGAACTTGATAACCAACACTAGGTTGCTCAAGAGCAGCGCGTCGAGCGCACTGAAAAAAGGAACTGAGGGTTTCCGAGCAGCAGAGCTGGATGAGGATATCGATCAGATGAGGAATCTGCAGGAGAAAGGCAATCCATTGAGAAGCCCAGCTTCACCTTACTGATGAGGCCCGACTAGGCCGAACCACGTGTCTGGGGTAGCTGATGGTACATTTTTTTGCTTTCAGTTCTGGACTGCCCAAGTAAGACCAGCCTGATGTACAAATTCATATTTCTCCTCTGTATAAGGTACAATGAGCTCAAATGTGGTTGCAGACCCTCCCGAGTGGGAACCTACCCAGAGAACAGGTTTTAGGCTGTGTTCGTTCTCACTAGAAGGGCTCCCAGACCTTTTGCATACAAATTGTACATTAGTCTGCAAGTATGGTACAAATGCGCAGACAGCTGGTTCGGGGTGCAGGATCAAATGAGCCAATCCTCCAGGTAAAGAAAGAGGTGTACCCTCTCCCTCCTGAGACGAGCCGGCACAACCGCTAACAGTTTGCTGATACCTTGGGTGCATAGGAAAGACCAAAAAGCACAAATTATACGTTACTCACCGTAGTGACTAACGTACTCTTAGTCCATCGTCCCCTTTCCTCCATACTGTATGGGCGTCCCTTCCAAGGGACGGGAGACAGAACCTTTTTCACCAGAAAAAATCATCTTCCCATTTAAATTTAGAGGCGTGTGGGGGCACGGCCCAGGGAGCATGTGCTGCCCTGACTCCGCCCTCCGGCGCCACACCTCAGTCCCCATTGACGCGTCGACAATAGATCTAACATTGCCTAATGATATATGATATGATATGATATGGCATTTGTAACGCGCCTATACACAAGTATTTCAAGGCGCGACGAGGTAGGGAGGGGGGAACAAGGGGAAGACAGACAACGATCCTACTAGGCCAGGTGTCATTCAGACCGCGCAAGTGCAGGGGTAGGGGGAAGGGAAAAGTGCAAGGGGAAGGGGAGGGGGGGGAAGTGCAGTACAAGTAAGTAGAATAAGTAAATAAATAGGGCCAGCTGGTGGCAAGTGCAAGGTAAGTGCAGACAAGTGCTGGGAAAGGGGGGGCTGTAGGGATACAGAGACAGTCCCTCGGTGCAGGGGTTGCCAGGGAGGCAGTGCAAGAGGAGAGTGGCTGGGCCCAGGACCGAGGTCGGTGAGAGTGGCCCAGTTGCAGATTCGGTGCAGATTCAGTCGAGAATTTAGCAGGGGAGAGGGAGAGAGAAAGCAGAAGCAAAGAGGAAGGTTTTGAGGTGCTTCCGGAACCAGAGATGGTTCTCCTCAAGTGATGACACCAGTATTATTGTGGGGAGGTTGGTGGGACGTATGGAGGAAAGGGGACTATGGACTAAGAGTACGTTAGTCACTACGGTGAGTAACTTAGTTACTCTTACGTCCCGTCCCTTTCCTCCATACTGTATGGGCGATTACAACTGATTGTAATCTGAGGGTGGAGAGGAGACCCTCCTTAAGCAAATAGGTTCCTGAAAACCGCCTGTCCGAAAGCCGCATCAGATCTGGAACCGGCATCCAAACAGTAATGCTTGCAGAAAGCCGAGGGAGAGGCCCAAGTGGCCGTCCTGCTGATGACTTGCCAAGGGACATGGCGCTGGAATGAGATGGCCGTTGCCTTGGCCCTGACTGCGTGGGCATGCATGTTGGCCGGGAGCGGCTTGTGCTGGCCCTCGTACGCTTCCTTGATAGCAGAGACCATCCAGCGGGATATGGAGGCCTTAGAGGCCTGGTAGCCTGGCCTCGAGTCTCCGAAAGTGACAAACTGAGCGTCCGACTTAAGGAAGCCCCTGGTCCTGTCCAAGTAGAATCTTAGGGCATCCCTGACACACAGGCAGTGCAGCACCCTCTGTGCTTCATCCTTGTAGGAAGGATTATTTCTTCGTTCTAGTGAAATGCAGATGGAACCTTGGGCAGAAAGCATGACTACCTTCTCCTTGTGAAAGGTGATATATGGTTCAGAGGCAACCAGCGCCTGATCTCGCTGACTCTGCGAGCCAAGGTAAGACCAGCTAGTAAGGTCGTCTTGATGGTGACCAGCCTAATGTCCACGGACGCCATTGGCTCAAATGGTTTGTGCGCCAGAGCCCCCAAGACTATGTTAAGGTCCCACACAGTGTGCGGTCTCCTGACGGGCGGGTAGAGCCTAGCAAGACCAGTCAGATGTTTCTGGACTATAAGGTTGGAGGAGGAACAGATGCTCTCCTCCGATTTCCTGTAAGCCCCAATGGCTGCAAGGTATGTGCGGCAGGTGTCCACCTGTACGCCTGAATGAGCGAGGTGCGCGGAAAAGGAGAGCACGTCGTCTAAACTGCAGGCCAAGTCGTCGATTCCCTTGGAGTCTACTCAGTGGCAAAATCTGGCCCATTTGCTTTTCTACTGGGCCCTGGTGGCCTTGCTCCTGGCGCCCTGTATGATCTCCAGATTGGCCTGGGATAGGCCAAGGTGCCGAAGCGTTACCTGCTCAGGTACCACGCTGTGAGGGCTAGTTTCCCTGGAGCGGGGTGGATGATTCTGCCTCCCTGCTATGCCAGAAGATGTGCTGGGCCCGTCGGAAGGTCTATGGGGGCACCTCAGAGAGGCTGAGTAGTTCCAAAAACCACGGCCTGGCCGGCCACCATGGAGCTATCAGAATGATGAGGAGTCAGTGAGACTCCTTGATCTTGCAAATTACCCTGTGGATCAGGGGGTTAGGCGGAAAGGCGTAGGCTTTCATGCCTGTCCACTGGAGGTGAAATGCGTCTCCCAGAGAGCTGGGGCACTAACTCTGCCGGGATGAGAACTGGGGACACTTCTTGTTGTGCCAGGTGGCAGAGAGATCCACTTGGGGGTGACCCCAACTGTTGAAGATCTCCTGAATCCTGAGGTTGTTTAGCTGCCACTCGTAATTGTCCGCTCCTAGCCGGCTGAGCCTGTCCGCCTCCAGGTTGGATTCCCCCGGGAGGTGGACTGCCAAGAGGTACATTTTGTTTTCCAAGGCCAATTCCCACATGCTGATCGCCAGTCTGCACAGAGGAGGGGGTCTTGTGCCTTCCTGCTTGTTGACGTAGTACATGCTGGTTGAGTTGTCTGTCTGGATGAGGACAACCTTGCCCTTGAGAAGTGGTAGGAATGCTCTGAGCGCTAGCCAGATGGCGTTCAGTTCCAACCAATTGATGTGGTATTCCTGCTCCTGTAGAGTCCAGGTGCCATGAACCGAGAGATCATCCAGGGTGGCTCCCCAGCCCTCGAGTGAGGAGATGGTGGCCTGTGGAGAGGGTGGCCGAAAGGGCTTGCCCGTCCTTAGGTTGCAGTCCATGGACCACCAAGTTTGGTCCGGATGGAGAGATGGAGGAACGTTGATAGTTTCGGATTGCGAGCCCCTCTTCTGATTCCATGAGGCTGCGAAGTGGTGCTGAATCCTTCTCACCTTTAGTCTTGTGTGCGGCACGGCTAACAGAGCCGCTGCTAGTAGACCCAGGAGATGTTGGTACCACCATGCCGAGGTCACCTCCCTGCTGCGGAAGTGGGCGGTGGTCCTCTTAATGGCCGAGATCTTGTCTTCCGACGGGAAAACCCTCTCGGAGCACGTGTCCCAAATGAGTCCCAGGAATGTCAGAGTCTGTGTAGGGAGCAGCTGTGACTTCTTGAGGTCGAGCGAGAAGCCCAGTTCGTGCAGTGTATTCATAAAGGCATAGGAAGAGTGGTGAACCACTTCCGGAGATGTAGCCCGGACGAGCCAGTCGTCGAAGTATGGGTAGATGTGGAGGCCCTGCGCTCTGAGGAGGGCCGCTACACGTTCATGAGTCTGGTGAAGACCCTGGGGTCCGAGTTGAGGCCAAACGGATGGACCTTGTATTGGAAACGGTAGCCCATGATTCTGAACCGTAGGAAAGAACGAAGGGGCTGCCAAATTGTACGTGTAGGTACGCATCCTTCAGGTCCAGGGAGCACATCCAGTCAACCTTGACCAATGTCTCCGCTATAAAAGCTGGCATAACCATCTTGAATTTTTGCAGGGGTAAGGAGAGGTTGAGGGTGGCGAGGTCCAGCACAACTCTCAGTCCCACCTCGTTCTTCTGAATGGCGAAAAACCTGGAGTAGAAGCCAAAGCCTCGCTGGGAGGCTGGAACTTCCTCCACTGCCTGGCTCTCTACGAGCGACCGGATCTCCGCCAAAAGAGTTGCTGTCCCAACCTGTGGGAGTGGAGTGGAGGAGGGAGGAGAGGCTGGGATAGGAAGGCAGTACCCCGTGGATACAACAGAGAGGATCCAGGGGTCAGCGGAATCCTGGCGCCAGAAATGTGCATGGAGAGCAAGCCTGCCCCCCACCGGAGACACATGGACCCGAAGGGGCTTGTCATGCCTTCTTTCCCTCGGAGGCTGAGAAGGGGGACTGGAAAAAGCCCTTACCATCCACCCCCTTTTTGTTGTTTGTGCCGGTTCCGAGATGGCGAGTGGTCCGGCTGCCTGGATCTGCGTTCCTGGAAGCCGCGGAGCCCTCCATGCGTACAACCCTTCTCCAAGCGCTGCTGAGATTGGGTGTACGATTTGGGCGTGGTCTTTGTAAGAATGGATAAAGACTTTGCTGTTTGTGAGCTGTTCTTCTTTTTGCCCAGCTCTTCGTTCGTAGAGGAGTGGAAGAGCCCTCCCCCCCCCCCCTCAAACGGTAGATCTAGAATGCGCTCCTGGTCATCCGGGTTGAACTTCGTTGGCTGGAGCCAGGCTGTTCTCATGTCCGTGGCAATGCAGATGGCACAGCCTGAGTTATCGATATACGCCACTGTGGATTCCATGAGGTCCTGCGCCACGAGCCTTAAAGCGAGATTGGCATTGGGTGGGGAGTTCCAGGAGGAAGTCCACAATTTCCCGCCATAACCGTTGGTTGGTGGCCGCCAGCATGGCATCTGCGTTGGCCTGATGCAGGTGAAAGGAGGCGTTGGAGTAGATCTTCTTGCCGTACGCCTCTAAGATCCTTTCCTCCTTGCCTAGCAGCACCGCAGAGGAGGCTGAGGACGACTGAGGCTTCAAGTATAGTGATGCCACAGCGATCACTGAGGAGTGTGGCTGAGGATGGGTCGAGAGCAAGAGTGTATCCCCCTCCATCTGCCTGTACTTGCCGTCCAGGCGTTGGTTGACTGGCTGGTGGGGCTTGAGCCAACACTTCTTGGGCAAGGAGACTACATCAGTTTGCAGTGGAATCCCCATGCTGGCAGGGGGCCGCCTCGTGAAGACTTCAGCCAGAACCCCCTCTGCCGGCTGTTCAACCTCGGGTTGGGGAGGTCCAGGTACTCTGCCAGGCCAGCAAGACGTTCATGGAAGGCCCTGGCTGAGGATGACGTGTACAGATCGTCCTCCTCATCCGTATCCTGCGGATCTGGAGGATCTTGTGGAGGAGGAGGGATAGATGGTGCCAGAGGCTGGGGTACAGGGACCGCAGACGGAGGCTGTGGAGGCGGCGGAGGTTGTGGAGTTGGCCGTGTAGCTGGAGGAGGCGGCTGCACCAGGGCCTGGAGCCACGATGAAGGCATCTGTGGTGCCTCTAGCAAGGCGGGAGGACTTCACTGAATGCGTCTTTGATAACCCCGATGCGTCTTTGATGATAACCCCCATCAGGAGACCTCATGAGCCAGAGAAACCTCTCGAAGAGCACTTCCTCACCGGCCAAAGAGGTGGCAGGGGGTACCGACAGGGTAGCAGAGGGCTGCTGGAGCCGCTGCGTGCCCGGTCCGTATGGACGCAAAGGAAAGCTGCCCAGCGCAAATGAAGGGTACACTGTAGGCCACATACCTGGTTGAGGCCAGCTCCACCTTGACACTCGTTCTTCGCCAAATTTATGGAATGGCGTCGGACGGGTGCCCCTTTCTGGCACGGCGGCCATTTTGTCGAGCTGCCTGCCACGTGGTCCAAGACTCTTGCGTGTGGATCACGAGGCCTACCCTGCTCCTCGGGCCTTGGCCTAGTAGGTGCGACACCCTCGACCCGGGGGTTGGTAGAGTTGCGTTTAGGTGCCCCTTCGGACATACTGCCGGCAACAGGGCGTGGCCCCTCGGACGTGTTGCCGGTAATAGGGCATAGTCCCACGGCCATTGTGCCGGTAACAGGGCGTAGCCCCTCGGGTGTAGACCCGATAGAAGAACCCTCAGGTCCCTCGACACTGCGCCCGGGAGGATCAGAGGACCCCTCGCAACCTGAAGGCCGGTAGCTGCAGCAGCCTCGGGGCATGTGCCGGTAGAAGGACCTGGCCCGTCCCTCCCGCGCGGAAGAATCCCTGGGAAGAAGTCTCCCTTGCAGGGTGCGCTAGAAAATGTAGGCCGTACCTTGGGCCTGGTTTGATGCTTCACGAAGTTCTTGAGATCCTCTGGAGGCGACCTCTGGAAGAGCTTCCTCCACCTGGTTAGACTGTTTTTCAGCCCCTTCGAGGACAGCGAGTTACACGCCGAACTTGATTGCCAACCGTGGTCTGAGCCAATGCAACGTAGGCAGAGGGCATGGGGGTCTGAGGTCGGGAAGAGCCCGTTGCAGGATGGACACCTGCTGAACCCTGTGGAAGTCGACATGCGGCGGGGAGGAGCTTGACGCCTGATGACTGAGTGCCTGAATGATAGATAAGACAAAAAAAAGACAAAGAGAAGAAGTATCCGCGCGTGGAATTACATGGCCGAAGCCAAACCCTGGAGCGCTGGTGAATTCGGCCCATTCCCGTCAACGCGGAAAAGGGGACTGAAGTGTCGCGCCGGAGGGCGGAGTCAGGGCAGTGCACGGTGCCTGGGCTGCGGCCCCGCGCGCCTCTAAATTTAAAGGGTAAGAAGGTTTTTTCTGATGAAAAAGGTTCCGTCTCCCGTCCCTTGGAAGGGACGCCCATACAGTATGGAGGAAAGGGGACGGGACGTAAGAGTAAGTAGAACTGGTAGTGGGTGTTTCCAACCACAAACCTCTTACCATGGTCTGATTGCCTACCACTGTTCTCTTGGGGAGTCAAAGCTAGTTCCCGCTCCATATCCAGGACTGCCCCTTTGACTGGCAAGCATTTGGAAGGGGAGCAGAAAGGACCAAACCAAACTTATAGAGGAGAGTGTACATCGTTCCTAGATCCACCAGGGACAGCTCTTCAGATCCTGCTTGGCAGTCTTCACGCTAGGGAAAGATGTGCACCTACCTCCGTTTGCGGTCTCTGAGCCTCAAGGCCTATGTACGGAAGCCTGCATACAAAAGGCTGCCTACTGTATGTACGACTGTAGGGGCGTGGCTTAGATGGAGTGCAGACGAGTGCGCTGCAGCACAGCAGTTAAGTGTGGTGGAGGGGGCGGGATGGGGTTGGGCAGTGCACAGCAAAAGGGGGAGAAGGGTGGAGGAGGCATCACGCCAAATGGGACTGGGAGGAGACTTGGAACAAAACACAGCCTTTTTGGCCTGTAATCTACAAGGTAAGCCTTTTGTTCCTTACCTTCAAACCCTAACCCCCTTCCTCTTGTGCATATGGGCATCCATTACCGGCATGACCTTCATGAATACTTTCGGGGTGGAAGTAAGGCAAAATACGTGCACCAAGAACTAGTAGTGAGGGCTTCGCATCACAAACAATCTATTGGGTGGAGAGAGAAATGAAAGCACACACCCTGCCGATCTAAATGTATGAGGCAGCTGTGCAGCTCCAGGGATTCGAGGGTCTGTGCAAAGGTGGCCATCTTGAAGCAGTCCTTTCTAAGAAGCTTGTTGGAGTCTTAAATCAAGGATGGCCCCGAGACCTCCATCCTTCTTTTGTATTAAGAAGTGATGGGAATACCAGCCTTTCCAGACATCTGCTGCTGCAATCTGTAAAACCCACCTATCTGTTGGTAAGGCCTGCCGAGCGCCATTGTACAGTCACAATCGGTCCCCCACAGGAGACGTGTGATTGCAAGTAAGATGAGCAAAGTATGATAGGTTGCATCCGACATATCTGAAGGGACCGAGTCTTTAGCCTTAAGCGTTGAAGAGCCTCAGATTGGAATATTTTACTTCAATGCTTTGTCTGATGCTGCTGGTAGAATCCCCCTATGCCTAGTCTGAAAGCATCATGAAGCAAGACACAGACAGATTCAAAGTTCAAACCAAATTGTTTTATTAGCTCAAATGTCAGGATGTATGAAGGCCTAACTTGCCCTATACTAAGGTGGGATTTTCCTACCTAAAGAAACTAAGTAAAGTCTCAGTCAGAAAGTTCAACTTAAAAGTCTGTCTATGTCCACAACCTATACTTGCCCTCACAACTAAATCTAACAATGTGCAGGGATATTAGCAATAAAAGTAAAAGGGTTCGAAATAAAGTTCTAAGCTTCTTCCAGCGCCTAGATTACTTTTCAGCACCCTTCCCCAAGTTCAAGAAAATTCAACAAAACCTTGGGGTTCCCCTTCCCCAAGTTCAAGACAGTCAATTTGTACTTATTCTCAATCTCAAAACAACTCTAGATCAACTTTACGCTCCTTCTGGTTTTCTTTTCTTTTTATATAACTCTTGAGCGACTACATTGTGGATTATCTAATAGCAGAAATTCATTGTAATGTAATTTGGATCAATGTTGCCTATGTATGTTTTTAAATGTTGTATATAAAAAACCTATTTGGCTATTAATTATACTAATAAAAAACATAACTCTTTATTATTTTCAAATTAAACACATGATAAAACAAACAACTGATTGCCAAAGCTTGGTAACATGATGCCAAAAATATCACAATAAATGAAGTGCAAGATCTCGGTTACTCTGGGAGAGGCACTTGTCGGTTTACAGTTCAACATTGTGACTGGCGGTCAGAAGACAGCAAACAAAGGGTCAACATAACTCTCCCTCATCGCTCCCCCACACACCTATCACATACCTTGTGAGATTTCTGTGGACAGCCCCTAGAATTGTATATACACCTCTAGGGACACGCATCTATCGACCTCCGGGCCCGTCGGTGGAGTCATGGTCTTTCTGCAGAACCCCACAACCCGGGTGTCTAGGAATGCTCCGATGAACTGGAGCCTTTTTGGCTGGCGTCATTTGTGACTTCTTTAAATTCAGGGACAAGCCCAGCCTGTATAGCAGCAAGCAGGTATCCTCTAAATGGGACAAGACCTTCACCGCTGACTTCCCTCGGATCAGCCAGCCATCCAGGTATGGAAATATGTGGACTCGAGATCTCCTGAGGTGAGCCGCAACTATCGCCATGAGCTTGGTGAAGACCCTTGGGGCGGAGGTCAGATCAAAGGGAAGCACTTTGAACCGATAGTGCTCGTCTCCTATGGTGAACCTTAGGAGCTTCCTGTGCTTAAATGGATCGGCACATGGAAATAAGCGTCCTGTAGGTCTATTGACACCAGCCAGTTCTGAAATTCGAGATTGTGTAGAATCTCTCTCAACGTCACCATCCTGAATGTGTCTTTCCTTAGAAACTTGTTCAAGGCCCTGAGGTCCAGAAGGGGACACAGACCTCCTCCCTTCTTGGGTACCAGGAAATACCAGGAATACCAACCCAATCCTCTCTGCTCTGGAGGTACCTCTTCCACAGCACCCTTCAACAACAGGGCTCACAGTTCTTCCTGGAGCTCCTGTCTCGGTTGGATTGGAGGTGGTGGGGGTCTGTCCGGAAGTTTGCTTAAACATGGCAGACAATAACCCCATTGGAAGAGCTGAAGAGCCCAGGCACCAGAAGTAATTACCTGCCACTGGAGCAAATGCTCAATCAACCTTCCACCAACCGGTATGTTGTGAGTGGGGAAATCAAAGCGGCTTAGGAGGCTGTGTTACCTCTGCCGTTGACGCTGCTTGTTGATCTTTACAAGCCCCTCTGACCCTTCCGTAGCGCAAGACACGCTTCTGCCCTTGCCTGCCCAGTGGGAGCTGCGTCCCCTTGAGGCGAAGCTAAAGGCAGGTTTGGCCGGCTGCCCAACTAGGCCTAAAGATTTTGCAGCGATTTTTGATTCTTTAAATTTCTCTAAAGAATAGTCGGCTTTCTAGTTGAACAGGAAATCGCCCTTGAAAGGCATGTCCAGCAGTTTAACTTGGACAGTAGGAGAAACACCAGAATTCTTTAAGTAGGCCTGCCTTCTCAGCATTACTGCGGAGGCCATAGAACGGCCCACACAGTCGGCGATGTCCAGGCCCGTCGCAGCAACTGTCTGACCACCTCCTTCCCATCGTCCACCAACTGTAGGAAGCCCTCATGCATTCAGGGAACGTACTGCACAGTATTCTCCACTGCGGTCCAAAGACCAAAGGAGTACTTGGCAAAACTGCTTGCCACATTGGTAGCTTTAAGGACCATACGGCCCAAAGTGAATGCCTTGTTGGCTAAGGCATCAACTTTTTTTGCTTACCTGTCAGGAGATAAAGTGGAAGAAGATTGTCTAGACAAGACTGTGGCAGCTTGCATAACAAGCCCCACCGCAGAAGAGTGAGAGGAGAGAAATAAAGTGTCGCCTCTAGCCAGTCTATATTTCCCAAAAACAGTGGAGCTGACAGGGGGACTAGAGCATGGATGCTGCCACAGCACCATTAGAGGATCAGCAATGGCAGGGTTTAAAGGCATATTGAACTCTGTCGCCAGACTTTCATCCAGGATATCGGTGCGGTCATACCCCTGCAGCAGCGCCACTGAGGACTGCAATCCTAGGGTATCAATGACCCTCTCAACCAAAGCTCTGAACTTTGACAAGTTATGAGTACAGGGCTGGGACTTTTGAAATTCCAGGTCTGGAGAGGTGTCCAGACCGCTGGTGCCATGGAGGATTTGAGCTAGTTGTAAGAGTCGACTGTGGTCCTCAAAATAATGAACACCTCCTGTGCCCATGTATATGGGGTCGACATCCCCTTGGTCCTCTGCATCATCGGCGCCAAAGATAACCGACATGGTATCAAAAAACTTGGATCAGGAATGTGGGGTAAAAGTTTTATCGACAACCTTCGACGCTGATGGCTTGTCTTTTGGCGCTGATAGGGAGGATGTCTGTGTTGATCAGTGTCGAGACACTGTAGTGTCCGTTTCGATGCACAGGATGGATCCGGCTTCCACAGGACCTCCATCAATGTGGAAGGATTTATCTGCGCTGATGGCATCGGTACCGGGGCGAGAGAGGGGTCGGAAATGCTGAGCGTTACTCTTGGCTCCAAGGCCTGCTGCGTGGGATGGTAAACTGTACTGATTGCAGAATGCTTCTTGAACATATCAAGCAGAGGGGTCTTAATCCTCCCATTCTTGGCGGGTGGTAGACCCCCCCCACTCCCCCTGACAGCTTACCTCTTTCCATCAACGAATTGGAATCCCGACAGTGGCGGTGATGCTGCTTCTTTTTACGGGACGAAGAAGAATGGCTCCTCGAGTGAGACAGTTTCTTCTTCTGCCGATATTCTTTTTCAGGGGTGTGCCCCTCGGTTTCGGCATCAGAAGACTGAACGGGCGACCACGTCAGTGATTTAGGGAGTGGCCAAGCAAGAGTGAGTTTAGCTACTCGATCAAAAAGGGATTTCGGTTGCATCTTGGCACACAACGGACACCCTTCCGTCCGGTGACCCGTGCCAAGGCACCAGAGACAACTCATATGGGTCAGTGATGGACATCTTGGTTTCAGTCTGTACACCGCTTGAAGCCTGAAACCCTAGCGACAGACCTCTTGCATCGTGTTCCCTAACAGTTTGTTAGCGCACGGAAAAAAAAAAAAAAAGGAGGTCTGGGGCGTAGTGACAAAGTATATATACGACACCTGACGGCACGTCCGGAGAACTATTGGATGCCGAGCAAGAGGCATCGACGATTGATGGGCAAGTCTAGGTCCACTACGCCCCGTTGAAAATTTGTAGAAGCAGCAGAGCTGGATGGAATATCTATCAGATGAAGAATCTGTGGGAGAAAAGCAATCCATTGAAATGAGCTATCGTAGACCTTACACTCCCTTTGCTTTCCTGGAATAACTTCATCCTGTTTTGGTTATATGTATTAAATATTCATTTTACCTGGTGTAGCTTCTGTTCACAAATACAGATCAAAAACACTCACAAGTTGTCTCCAATGTAGTTCAAAAATCAGTCTGAGCAGGAAGAGTGGAAAACATGTTGGAGGAAGGTGCCTTTTCTGGATTCATCCACATCGTATTAAAAACACTTTGTGCATCCACAAATCAATGTGTGTACTACACTGTTAACTTCTGGCTCATTTACCTATACATAAGCCAACATGAATGCTGTATTTGTTTAGGATTGAGGGTTGGCAAAGCTGAGACAGGTATAGATCGGTGGTGTTTGGTTGCATTGTTTTGTGCTTCATGTCTTCTGGCCAGTTCCATCACCAACAAGAGTAGACAATTGCTGAATATCCCGTACCATCATCAACCATTTCCACAAATTGCTGACCATCCCCTACCATCATCTACATTCACCAACTACAGTTGAGCATCGCCAAACATTTCGCAACCATAGATATCCATCATCAAACATGGCTGACAGTGGTTGACTATCGCCAAGCAGGCCACCTCCCGGGTTCCCCTTCCTGGGTGGAGGCCTGCATGACAAAGCCTTTCCCCTTCAACTAAGTCAAAGCAGCTGCTTTTGCCAATGCTCGAGAAGATAGACATTTCAAATTCATACCTTTAGCTGTGCTTCGCTTTCAAAATATTATCATAATGGGTTTTAGCTTAATGGCGCGAGCATGCAAGGTTCTATGCCCCCTCTTTCTGAGAATTGAACTCCTGTTTTGAAGACCCCTAGCTAGAGCCACCAATGCACTGCTAAACCAGCTATTTGAACAAGAATGACATGTTTACTAATTATACCTTTTTGGGCCATATGGGTATTGCAGAGCCCAATAAAGAATACCATGGAGTTTAAAACAATGGTTTTAATGGTCCAGGAAGGGGTACTGCAGACTCAAATTCGAGGGTTAGGGATTTTAATTTGAGTAAACATTTCTGCATGTCATATGGCTGTCACTCTGAGTGGTTTTACAGAGGTCAGGCCAGCCACACGCACAGATCTTTGAGGTACCCAATTAAAATCCAGTCTACATACCTGACACTACAGTCAGGAGAAAAGACTGTTGCCCAGAACACATTTATTCAACAAGTGCTTTGGCTGCCTTTTCTGCTTCCAAGAACTAGGGAGGAAAGCTTAGACTTCTAAACACTGGTGCATGGTCATTCTTAAATGTATTCACCAATAACCAATCACCAATTGAGTACAAGAGGGTTTCAGCCTCATTCTTCACATAAGGCAACCACTCCCCACATGAGGAAGGGACCAGCTCTGCATCACCTCCAGATATACCTCCGCCCATTGCTCAGAAACATGCATGATCTGTGCCTCCATTCATCATATGCAATGAGCCCTGGAGAGCAGAAAACATTTTGAGACTGTATTTTAGTACTCACCACTGCAATCACTGGAATCAGCACACCTAGGTTTCCAGCACTGCTTGACGCCTAACAGATTGAAAAAGGAACATTAAGATACAGAAAAAAGGACTGAATCAGACAGTATGAAAAGAACTTCAGCTCAGCGCCTACCTACCCAATTTATGCCCTGAAATCAGACAAATAATACAAAACGAAATGAAGAGTAAAAGATAAACAGGCGTCAGCCCCAAATGTTCCTGGGGTGTAAGCAAGTGACTTGTTCTGCAATCTCTACTCTATAGTCATCCAAACAATTCTATATCTCAATACACACTAACATCTAGCTGGTGTCTATTACCGAGAGTATGTTTTAATCAAACTTTTAAGAAATTCAAACCATCATAGCGAACATGAATTATTCTGAGGACAATTTCAGACACCCTTATACAATTAATAATATAGTGTGTGCTCATCTAAAAATCATACATTTCTTAGTTGTAAACTATTCATTCAAACAATTATAAACAAAAAAGTTATTACTTCAACACACATGTTTTGGGGTAAAAATTGCAAAACATGACTAGCTCCTGAACCTAATTTCATCACCATGCAAGTGTTTTGTCTATTTGGCTTTATGTCCTAATTTCGGCACCAGTCCTACATACCTTTAAACAGATTAAGCCTTCTTCAGAGTCTTTAATTCCATTAGTTGTACTATGATAAAGCGTGACACCAAAGAATGTAATATAAAGAAAGAAACTGAGCTTTTTCTTTCTTGGGGATGTGCCGCCTATCATAAATGTGGGGAAAAACAGAAACCAAAGATCTATTCCTTCCTTTTGGGTCCACCTTTATGGATACCCACACTGGAAGGACTAATTAAAACCATTTTTGCTTGAAGTCTTCTACCACAGATTCCTCATCTGATAGATCCATTCTGGAATCAGCTGCTCAGAAAACCTTTCGACAGTGGGTGTACTACACCTCGACTTGGCCATGGATCCATATTGACTCGATGCAGTATGTGGTCTGGAGGCGGGATGAAAGTCCCTAAAGCAGGAGGTTCCATAGCACCGCTCTTCCAAAGTGAGCATCAACACTACGCGACACGTCCAAACAATAATATTTGGTGAAGGTGTGTAAAAATGACCATGTTGCCACCCGGCAGATCTCTATAAACGGAACGCCCCCTTGGAGTGCTGAAGAAGCCGCCACACCCCTAGTGGAGTGAGCCCTGATGCCCGGCAGAAGCTCTTTCCCTGCGTGTGGGTAGCACTCTGCTATACTTGGTGGAATCCACCTAGATATGATCTGCTTACAAACAGCCAAACCCTTTCTTGACAGCAAAAAAGCTCCAAACAGCTGGTCAGCGCTGCTGATCTCCGCTGTACTTGCGACATAGAAACTAAAAGCCCTCTTCGGATCCAACTTGTGCAACCTCTCCTCCTCCTTGGAAGGATGGGGATGAGGGTAGAACACAGGATATGCCCTAGGAGATGTGGAACTCTGAAACGACCTTGGGCCACACCTTCAGTGATACCTTCTCCTTATAGAAATAGAGAAAGGAGAGGCTTGCACGACAAAGCCTGCAGCTCACTGACTCTTGCAGGCAATCACTTCTGCCAGAAGGAAGGCAGTCTTCAAGTGACCAACCGAAATGGGCAAGAACGCATAGGCTCAAACTGAGCCATCATGAGGAAAGTGAGAACCAAGTTAAGGTCCCAGTCTGAGACAACAAAAGGAACAGTTTAAAACGTATTCACAAGGCCCATCAGGAATTGGGCCATTACCGGGATTGTAATGAAAGACCCTTGATCCGGAGACTTTTTTAAAGCAGACAAAGTCGCCAAGTATCCTTTGACTGTTGCAACCTGAAGGACTGACGAAGCCAGTCACAGAAAGAACTCCAACACTGTAGTGGTGGGGCAAAAGATTGGGTCAATCTCGTGTTCCCTACACCACACCTTGAATCATCTCCATCTGCATGCATACAGCACTGTGTGCAGCCCTCAGTGCCTCAAGAACCTTCTCTGAGAGGTCCCAGTCATCATATCTCATCCTCCGGGTTGGGATACAACACCCAACCCTCCAACTGGGATAGAAGGTCTGGCCGATAAGGCAGCTAGAGAGGTGGGCAGATTGCCAAGTCGAGGAGTTCCGGGTACTACGTTCTCCTCGCCCAATCTAGGATGATCAAGATCATGGTCGCTTGCAGGGCTTTAAATGGGCCAGAGCTCAGGCCTGGCAGTCTCCAAATATTGCCCTTGAGCCAGGGCTCTCTGAACTGACCTCCCTTACCAGATTTCTTTCAAGTTTGAGTAGCAATACTGCTCTTGGAAGTTGGCTTCAGTAATGTTTAGGAACACAACATCAGTTAAAGAAATGTGAAATTAGGTACTATTCAAAAAGGCAAGGGAATCTGTAAGAGAATACATGGTTTGATTTGTGCACATATTGTATTACAGTATTAGAATGCCTTTAATTAGTATGTACAAATAATGAATTTCTTTCAGAAGAACTGTGGGATTGCATTGTGTACTGACCCTTTTGATTTGATGTGCTGTTTCATATTTTAATATATTTATTTTGGTCAAAGTTTTTACAAGCATTAACCATGTTTAAATACATCTTTTAAACCAGAATTTGTGCCCTTTCATTGCACATATGTAAACTCGATTGGCTGTTAGGCGCTAATCTTTTAAAGCTTTATTAGCTACATGGAATTTCAAGCGGCACAAGACCATTTTAGGCGCTGCCCCCAAATATTGCACAACAACCATTAGAAACCCTCCTCGATTTATTATCCCACTTAAAGCACTGATCGCTTTGTCCCCTGAGAACCCACGGGATAACGGGGATCAGTGGAAAGGCATAGTGGATGTCGAAGTCCCACTCCGCTAGAAAGGCATCCCCCAGTGCGCCTATGGCTGGGAATTCCCTCAAGTGGAACTGCCTGCACTTCCTGTTGGACTGTGACTAGCAGATCCACTTTTGGGGTACCCCTCTGAGCGAAGATTTCCTTGAGAACTTCTTGGCAAACCTCCCACTCGTGTGAGGCCATGCTCTGCCTACTCAGGGCATCCGTCAGCCCATTCTCCGTCCGCACGAGATGGATTGCCACAATGGAGATCTGGTGATCTAACAGCCAGAACCACAGTTGAATCACCTCACTGCAAAAGGACATGTTTGCCCTTGAGAGAGGGCGTAAAAGCTTTCAGGGCTATCCTGATCGCTCGCAGCTCCAACCTGTTTAAATGCCCTCAGCTCTCCATGGTGGACCAAAGGCCAATCATCTGCAGATCGTCGCAGTGAGGTCGCCGACCTTTCAGAGACGTGTCCGTGACCACCCTGACCTGGGGCCACGCAGGCCAAAATGGTTCCCCCGCCATGTGGTCTCTTCTGATCCACAAAGTGAGATTCTTCGCCACTGACCTCAACACCTAGAGACCATCCATCAGGGTGCCGAAATACTGGGATCACTGACCCCTGGAGTAGCGACTGCAGAGATCACATGCACAACCTGGCCTCTGGCACTAAAAAAATGCAGGAAGCCATGAGGCCTATGAGGCAGAGGAACAGAGGACGGAGTTGTACCATCTGTCACACACTGGTGACTGTCTCCTCGGGGGTGGGAGGGGTGCACCCTCCCAAGTGTCCAGGACTGCTCCGATGGAATGCCTTTGAGTTGATGTTGTGTGTGACTTCTGAAGGTTTAGCGAGAAGCCCAGCCTGTAGAGCAGCGAAAAGATGTCTTTGAGGTGAGAGAAAATCTTGTTGGATGATTTTCCCTGTATCAGCCAGTCGTCCCAGTATAGAAACACATAAAAGCCAGATCTCTGGAGATGCACTGCCACTACTGCCATCAGCTTAGTGAAGACCTGTGGAGAGGAGGTGAACCCAAAGGGGAGCAGCCTGAATTGGTAGTGTCTGTCCCCTATGAGGAAATGGAGGTATCCTCTGTGCCTCTGATGCATGGGCACATAGAAATATGCATCCTGCAGATCTAACGACACCAACCAGTCCTGCGACTGCAGAGCCTGGAGAATTGTTTGGAGCGTCACAATTTTGAAAATGTCCTTCCTCAGGAACATGTTCAAGGCCCGGAGGTCCAAAATGAGACACAGCCTCCCGCCTTTCTTGGGTACCAGGAAATGCCAGGAATACCAGCCCAACCCCTCTCTGTTCAGGTGGAACCTCTTTCACAGCACCCATCAACAACAGGACTTGCAATTCTTTCTCGAGTTCCTGTTCCGGTTGTATGGAAGCAGGGAGTGGTCTGTCTGGGGGTCTTCAAGGAAGGGTAGACAGAACCCCATTGGACGAGCTGCAATGCTCAGCCGTCGGAGGATATTTCCGGCCATTGTGGCACGTGCTCTTCAATCCGCCTAACCGAAACATGGGGAGAGAACTCAAAGCGGCTTTGCGGCAGGTGCCAGCCCTGTCGCTACTGCTGTTGTCTGATGGCCCCAAGAGGCCTCCCTACCCCTTACTTGGGTAGTGGGGGCAGTGCCTTTGTCCCAAATGGGACAAACTGCTGAAAGATGGTTTAGGCAGTTGTTGCACAGCCAGTCCCAGCGGCTTTGCAGCCAACTTTGAGTACTTGAATTTTTCCAAGGACTCATCGGCCCTTGGGCCGAACAGATGCTCGCCATCAAAGGAAATGTCGAGTAACTTTGAATGTTGGGGGAAAACCAAAACTGTGCAGGTAAGCTTGCCCGCGCATTTCACGAGCATTTCAGTTGCCGACCCCAGGGCCTTACACAGATGACAATCTGCAACGTCCAGGCCCAATTTCAGATTTTGATACGCTGCCTCCTTGCCGTTGTCTCCCAAACACAGAACACCCTCCCGCATTTCCCCTTTGGGGGATGTAATCTGCCACCTCGGTATGGTTCTACAGAGGACGCGAGTATATTTGGCAAAAGGGCACAAAGCATTGACAGCATTGAGAGACATGCTACTGGATGAAAAAACATGACGTCATATTTCTTCGACTCCCTATCGGTCGGCACATAGACCGCCTCGTATTAACCGTGGCTGCCTGGACCACTAATCCCTTAAGAGTAAGATGAGCCGACAAATAGAGGGGATCTCCACTCACAGGTTTATATTTTTTTTGTCAACTCTGCATCCACCGGAGTGGCGAAACAGGGTCTTTGCCCCACACATGCAAAGGGGTCTGCAATTGCTGCATTGAATGGTATAGCACTCTCAGTAGGTGTGCCCATCAATGATATCTGTGAGTTTGTAGACTGACAGTGGTTTTGCCAGAGCCCACAAGCTTAGAGCATCCACCACCCTCTCCACCGTTTACCTATATTGAGCATTTTCATGACCATGAGGTTGGGCCTGGTGTGTCTCCAGGTCGGGGAAGGTATCTATGCCGCTGGCTTCACGCAGGCCTTCCAGCAAGTTAATGAGGTAGGCAAAACCATCAGCGCTGCCTGACCATTCTGGCGCTGGATGAAATTCATCAGTCCGATCCCCATAACCTCTGAAAATGTAGGTGATAGTCTTGAAAAATGATGTTCGGGACTGTGAGGGGTTAGAAATCCAAGACGGACACAAAGGTAACGATTTGCTATTTATTGCATGGAAAAAGGTGACACAAACACCTATCTTTCCCTTTCCTAACAAGGAGGTCCCTGCCTAGCAAACTAAAACTAAAGAAAAATGACCTAGTGTCCAAAAGGTCTCCGACCCTCGCACTAACAAATACACCAAAATTATACAAGGAATATATGGCTAATTTTAGTTCAAGACAATTTCTAAATTCAAACAACGTTTTTTGAAAGCACTCCTTGTGACCAGGGTTGGGCTCCCTTCCCCTAGATCAATTCAGGAATACTTTGAGCACAGTTCTGATCAAGGTAACACAAAAAGTCGCTTCCATCCACTGTCTCTTACCCCTCGACACAGCCAAAAGCTTTTCCACAATGTTTGTTGACAATTTAAAACAACTGTAATAACACAACTTTTGTAATAAAAGTTCAAACCCAAAGGAACTGTTCTTTTCAAAATGTTCAACAATTATTAGCATGTCACACCTTCTTCAAATGAACTACTTTTGTCAGGATAGAACCACAATTAATGGTGATGCCACAGCTTGTCAAACAAATGATAAGGTCAATACATTCTTTGATTCAACAAAGGTTGTGCCAACATACCTTTTTTACAAAACCATACTTCTTCAAGCCAACTCCTTTCCTGATATACTCGCCTCCCAGGACTAACTACTATAATTCCTTTTCTGGTGTACTCGCCTTCCAGCAAGAAAAACTCCTACGACTACAATCAAACTCAGCAGCAATATTAATTCCAAGATTCTCCACACCAATGTCTCTTGGAAGGAGGACTGCACAATCAATGCCATTTCTTTTAGCTTCTTGACTCTTGGCAATGTACGTTCCAGTTTTCCCCAAACTGAGAACTTGAAACAGAAGGATTATTCTCAAAGTGTCTCTAAACTATTTCTTTACAGCTTCTTGATGTTGGCAGTTTGGGTTACAAGTTTCGAGCAATTGATATCCAATAAGTGACAGTTGAGCCCTTGTCACCTCTGTATGGTTTTATAGTCTCTTGGCTGTTGGCAATGCAGGTTATAAGCATTCCCCAATTTCAGTTTTTACCAGCCTCCTGGCTGTTGGCAATGTTGGATAGAAGTAAGGCTTCCAGTTCTCCGTTTCTACTGATTTGTACACATAAATACAGATGGGAATCAATCTGCTTGCTGTCTGTATTTATTTATAAAAATGGAAAACAACGGAAAAAAAAGTCTTTCTGTCTGGTTCTCTATGATGTCACTCATACATCGCAGTCCAATCACATTGCAGATTGGCAGCATGGAGGGTCTAAAAGTTGCATGAAAATAGCATTAAAGTTCTTTAAACTGCTGTCAGCATATATCTTAAGGCAGCAGCAGTCATAACAGCAACCGTATGTTGTTATGGAACATTTTTTGCTAGCACTACTTTCCTAAATGGCTGCAGGTGTGCTTTAATAAATTCATGTTAAACTCCAGTAAGCAGTGGTAAAACGGCCTGGAAAATGTCCCTAGTGGAAACACTGACCCTAGCAGGTGAGGAGGACCAGCAGCAGGACAAGACAGACCTAGGAAGAATGCCCAGCACCACAAAATGAAATCAGAGCAAAGGCAAGAGACACCAGTCCCACCAGTATGCCCAAACAGAGTCTCAAAATCAGCTACAATGATTTTCAAAACCCTCCATCAGGCACAACTGAGTGTAGTAAAAGGGTCTCTTGTTTATGTACCTTCAGTCACAGGGGCTGTCTTGTACCAGTCAACCAATCCCATTAGGGCATTTAACACAAAGGCTTTGACAGCAAGCCCCTGAGATTGCTCACAAAAACCACCAAACACCCAAGCCCACAGCCACAGGAAATATATTGGCCTGCTCCGCACCAGTAACTAATCTAGACCAATTCAAACCAACATACATGGTGCCATGTTGGGCCTACAAAGAGCCCACGTTTTGTACTCCTTCATTGTAGTTTCCCTGAACAAAGAAAGCCCGTAAATGCCCCTGGGACAGGGGAGGGCGCCGCTGGTTAGGAGGTGCTGGTGGAGACTAGTCAGGGAGAGCCTGGTACACTGTGTGACTTGTATGTGCGCCAGGCCACCAGTCACAGCGGCATAGGGAGCATTTAGCAAGGGGCTTGGGAAGGAGGTAGAGAAGATCAGAATCTTGAGATGCTTCCAGAATTTAAGGCGGTCCGGCTCAAGTCTGAGAAGGGCAGGGAGGCCATTCCAGAGGGAAGTGTGTGAAACCAGACTGTCTCACCCACTAGTCCCCGGCGATCTGTCATCCAGGTGGCCAGGACACGGCCATCGCTTTTAGATCCAGTTCCTGGGGCTGGACCGGTGCAGGAGGATCACCTGGGTGAAGAGTCTTCGGGGAGTGGGAGTGGGACACCAGATGGCGAGACTCGGTATCCCCTTCCCTGTAACACCTTTACCCCATCCTAGCAGTGCTGCCTACTATCCTACTAGGATACTTAGGAACTCAAACCCCCATACCCCCACCCTTCACAACACACTTTCTCATGGACAGCTTGCTATGAGAGAAAACTGACAGAGCTGTATACCCTACATGTCCCAATACGATAGACAGGGTCAGGCAATTACTGACCATCACACACACCTGACTTCCTTTACATTTCCCCACACGGATAAAAGGCGGAGAACGAGAGCACACTCGGAGCGAGGCAAAGCACACGAGGAAGCAGCAGTTCCAAGATTGCAGATTAATACGAGGCGAAAGATGGCAAAACAGAAGAGAATCGCAAGGAGGGAAGTGCCCTTGACCTTTTCGACAACGAACCGTTACTTTCACAAAATAGAGAATAGAAAGTGTAAGACCAGGAAACCAATCTGAAGAATTCTGCATTGTGTGTTGGAGGTACCAGACGCATTCCTGCGTAGAAAATCAAGGCGGGGAGAATCGCCTACTGCTGTGGTACTGTCCTTGGCTCCTACAACAAAGCAGCGCCAGTGAAATCAACACAGCCGGTGAGTTGGGGAGGCCAATACCAGACTGGTCTGTGTTGAAGCCAAGGTTGCAAGTAGCAACATTGTATAGTGAACGTTGAAGCGATTAGTGTATGAAGCGCATGTAATAACCAACGTGAGTAAAATTGGACAACAGATGAGTGATTGAACTTTGAAACCAAGATACAATACCTTAGAAAGAGTGGTCCGGCAACACACGAGTGCTCATTCGAAGGTCTCTGTAAGGTATCCAACTGAGAGGTGGCAAAAACGAAAGAGTGACAAAGGATTGTGATTTGAAGTGGTCCTGAAACAGGTAAAATTCTGTGCACAATCGCAAGTCTTCGATGTTAATAGAGTAAAGAAAGTTGATGATGCAGTAGATAAAGTTGGTCCCAGCCTGGCCGAGGGACATCAGCCGAGAGCTTCTGGATATGGCAAGTTTGTGTTAAAGTAAATTGAAAAGTTGGTCTGAGTCCGGCAGAGGGAGACTGATTGAACATTGTGTGAGACTGATCTGAGCCCGGCGGAGGGAGGTCCATCGTGAATCGTGAATCACCCGAGAAATTGGATACATGAAAATCCTACGAGCATTGTGTTAAAAAGAGGATCTGAGCCTGGTTGAGGGAGATCCGAGGTGAATAGTCAATCACCTGAGAAATTGAGTGTGTTTGAAATCCAGAGAGGAAAAGAACTTCTTGTTTGTTCGTCGCATCAGGCCCTCTGAAAGAAGAGACTTTGAAAGGCAAAGAGACTTGGGCATGGAAGGCGCTGATGCTAATGTTTGAACGGCACCCTCGTGCTAGAGAAGCCAGAGACTGCTAAGCTCGAGTGGGTCGCCTTGTTCCATGCTGAAAACGTGGGGAAGGGAGGCCCATGTCCTGAATATCCCGATTTAGCAATTCTTGAACATTGTTTCCCACATTATTTGTATTTAGAGGTAAGGATTGGCAATAGGTTTATTAGTATAGGCCTTTTTATTTTGAAAAGACACCACTAGGGCTGTGTAATTATTATTATTTGATGATCATAGCGTGCTCCCATCTTTAGATTCAGGATTAGATGGGCGTTTTCGACTCTTTTTGAAGTTCAATAAACATCCTTGAACTGTGGTCACTTGTGTCTGTCTTACTGTTTCTCTAGGAGGGAGGTATTTAAGGAGAGAGAGTTGGTTGCAGTGCGGTCCGAGGCCCCAGAAGACCTTGTGGATGATGATGATGATGCAGAGTGTCCGGAATTTGATCCTTGCAGCCACCCGGAACCAGTCGAGACATTTAAGGGCTTGAGAGATGCAGTCCCTGGGCTTAAGGCCAAGGATAAGCCTTGCAGTCCTATTCTGGAAGTTGAAGGGAGCGAAGAGTTGAAAGAGGTAGATTGAGGAAGAGGCTATTGTAGTAATTCAGCCTAGAGAGAACTAGAGCTCTGGAGACATTGAGTTTCTGGAAGAAGGCAAGGAAGGGGAGAATACCTCTGAGGAGGTGAAGCTCAAAGTGTGCCTTCTTGGCAAGTCTGTAAAGTGAGGGGAGAAGGAGAGAGCGGAGTCAAAGATGGCATCAAGGTTTATTGTCTCACTAGATGGTGAGGGGAGGGGCACGAGGAGGGTGGCGAGCAGTGAACAGGGGACCCTGTTCCAATTCGAAGGATCTCCGCCCTACTGGCATTAAGACAGAGATCATTAGCCGAGCACCATGCCTGAATAGCAGTCAAACAGTCAGGAATGAGAGAGGAGGAGGTGGTGGTAGTAGTGGAGGCGCTTGAAGGAGAGCCAAGAGTCATCAGCATAACACTGGAAATGAGGAGAGAAGGAGGAAATCAAGCGGCCAAAGGGGCAAGGCAGATGTTGAAGAGTCACAGCGATAGGATAGAGCCCTGAGGGAAGCAGCAGAAAGAGTGAGAGGTGGAGACGAGGAAGGAGCCCAGTTGCACCTGGGAAGGTCGATTAGAAAGGAAGGAGGTCAACTGATTCAATGCAAGGTCTGTGATACCAAGGATGTTGTGGAGCCACTTTGGGAGGGTAGCATGATTGACTGTGTCAAAGGCAGAGGAGAGATCAAGGAGGATGAGAACAGAGGGAGAGTTAGAATCAGGGTTTGAGAGCAGGACTTCACAGGTGTTCAGGAAAGCAGTTTCCGTGCCTCTGGATGCTCTGAAGCCAGACCGGTGGTCATGAAGGCAGCCAATGGATTCAATGTGAAGTGTCATTTGGGAGATGACCAACTTCTCCAAGAGTTTACCTAAGAACGGGGTAGTGGAGATAGGGTGGTAGTTAGCCGGGCCGGAGGGTTCTGTGGACGGCTTTTTTGGGAGAGGGTGCACAAGGGAGTGGTTGAGGGAAAATAGGAAAGAGCCAGTGGCAAAGGAATGGTTACAGAAATCGGACAAGGCAGGAGCAAGAGTGGAGATGTTGTCCTTGATAGTTCTGGTTTGGATGAGACTTTCACAGAACAGACAGTTTTGGAGACCTTGTCCGGTGCTATAGGCTAGAAAGAGGAGAGTATAGGGGATGGCAGGAGGGCCAAGGGAGGCTTGAGAACAGGTGGGGGAATATGGAGAGGGGTAGAGGAGAGTGAGGACAGGATGTCCTGGGTTTTGGTTGTGAAATGGTAGCCCAGTGCAGTACAGAGGGCCTGGGATGGAAGATGAGAGGTGGAGACTGCCGCAGGATTAGCGAGTTCCTTACAGATTTTCAAAAGTTCAGCCGTGTTGTTGGTGGCTCCAGAGATGCGGAATTGGATATGAGCCCTCTTCTTGGATCGGATGGAGGGACAGTGGTGCCTTTGGAGCAGGCAGCAGGCCAGTTTGTCAGTGGATGTGTTTGATGCATGCCATTTCCGTTTAGCAGCTCTGCACTTGTGCTTCAGAGCGGCTAGTTCAGAGTCATACCAGCTGTTGCATTTGGAGGCAGGCTTCATACAGACCCTCATGACAGGGACAAGGGTGTCAAGGGTGTTGGCGATAGAAAGGTGCAGAGGGTTAAGTCAGAGGGAGAGTCAAAGGCAGGGGTGAGAGGGGGAATGAAAATGGTGGCAAAGGCAGCAGTTGACACTCGCTTAATCGGTGGAATGACGAAGGAGACTGGCAGTGCAGGTGGAGGTTTGGCCAGGGGGGCCAAGAGCTCAAAGTGAGAGGAGAGGAGGAAATGGTCGGACCAGGAGAGAGGTGTGGTGAGGAGGTTAGAGATGGGGATGTCAGTTGAGATGAGTGCATTCAAGTTGTGTCTGGCTGAGTGGGTTGGATCAGTGGAAAGAATGGTGAGAAGAGTTACAGAGGTCACTGAAGAGTACAGTGTATTTACTGGCAGAGTGAGCATTGAGAGTAGCTAAGTGAAGCCGAGTTTCCCTTTGAAGGTTTTCCGAGTAGGGCTTGTGGGATATGGTACACCCATTGGTGGTGGAGAAGGGGCTAGGTGGAGGAGTGACAGGAGAAGGTAAGAAACTAATGGGAGACGATAGACACCTGTCACGAATCCCTGGGCCAGGACAGTGCCATTCTGATGGACATTAATGATACACCTAAAGGATGGTAAGTGTGCCAAGAGAACTTCTCATCTGCTTCCACCATTAATGGCTCCACCATTGACTTTGGTGTGCTCTGCTAAAAGCATTAACACTTTACTTTTGGAATAAAATGACTTCAGTTTCAGAATACTGTAGGATAGCAAAGCAAGTGAATAAAAGAACAAGGTAAGTAGCCATCACTTAGAGAACAAACATTTTTAAAATAATGAAGTTAAAAAAAACATACAAAACCTTAGAATCTTAGGTACTACACCCTGTAAAGTCTTTCCCTAGCTAGAGTCACAGATGCCCAGTGCTGTTTCCTTCAGAGTCTTGGAGTCTGACAAAGAGTTAGCAAAGCAAACAGGCAGTTTCTAAGGGTTTGAAAGTTATAGAACCATTGAAGAAAGGTTCTTAGCAGACTCTCTCCCAATTCAACCACCTTAGGTGGAGGACAGCGGAGGATCCTTTACCAGAACTCTACCGATCATGGTCAGGCCAGGGAGAGATAGGGTAAGGACTATACGCCCATTAAACTCTATGGAAATAGGGCAGTGGGGATAGTTATGTTTATTCACCCGTTGGCACTCTGATTCACTCAGGTAGACCCCCTCCCCCGTAGAAGCTCCGGATATTGTTGGCCAAAATGTTCTCATGCCTTGGTTCCTTTCAGGGAAGTTCAGTGGTCTTGGGTGCAAAGGTCACTTTTGGCTTCCAGTTTTGGGTCTGGCTAGCCGGCAGTTCTGTGCTCCAATGTATCGCTTCTGGATACTGCACAGTTGGACACTTGTGCTAGAATGAAGAAAAGAACCACCACTCCGGTGACAACCTCAGAGAACCGCAGGGCACAATGCAGGTGGGGATCAGCGATGGCCAATTTGAAGGAATGGCGGAAATTGGCACTCATGGAGGAAACATAGAAACTGGTCCTGCAAGCCCACTCATCATGCTGGAAAGTTGCAACTGCAGGGGGAGGCTTCTTGTTTCACAAGTTGAGGATCTGCAAAGTCCCAAGGATCAACTTGGGACGACAGCTGGTGCATTGAGGTAGCCCAGGAAGAAGCTGGTAATCCCACAGGATGATTCTGGGATGCTTCAGAAGGCTTCCAAGGGCAGGGACCTCAAGCAAGAGTCAAGACTGGTTGCTCCCACGTGATCGAGGGGTCAAAGCACTGAAGAAGGCTTTCTGTAGATCAGCAAAGGAGCAGGGCTTTTTCAGGACAGTTGAAAAAAAAAATGCTGGCTGGCCTTCAATGACGGCTTCCGGGTCTTCATCAGCATGCTGCTCTCCATAGGGGTTTTGGCTCCAACGTCGATCTGTTGAATGGCTGTAGGAGTGTCCCTTTTATCTAGGATTCAAGCTGGAGTCACTCCTGAGCCCACAAACGGTAAGGATTTGTGCCAAACTATCAGGGGCAGTTCAATCCCGGACAGCCTCTGGCCACACCAACTTCTCAGCAACAGCCACATTTTGGCATGGATGTGGACTGTGAACAGACAGACCCAGCACTCGCATCCAGTCACACACACAGGCCACCACTTTGCCCAGAAAAGCTGGAACTTTCCCCGGGAAAGGGCTTACCATATTTGGAAAATCCTGTCATGAGAGGGCAGGAAGACGACCAAATTAAAAGATAAACAAAAGACAGGCAAAAAGCTTGTTGCACAGTCATTTTGCAGTATATGATGCTCTAAAAGGCATTAGGCGGTAAAATGCAAAGATTAGTGTGAGACAATAAGAACACAAATGGTAGAATTGTATCTGCTGCCACCAGTCTGTCCTGAGCACATCATGCAAGTAATAAGATTTTTAAACAAAGTTACAGGGACAAAGTGTCCCTACCCACTTCACAGTACGATGATGTGTAGGTAAAAATAAACAGAGAATGTTTCAATGGAGAACAGAGTTCTCCTGCAATGACAGCCATAGGGACTGATCAGTGCCCCCAAAACAGGACAGCTTAGCAAGGCAAGTGCAGTAAAGACTTCACTTGCCTCCAAAAGTCATAGCTTAAAACAGCAGCAACAAGTTGGTGTGCTCAACTAATGCCTACGGAGCGAAAGCAGCAAAAAGAAAAGCTTTCCCAACACCGCTAATAAGCAAATCCCTGCTCAAAGAAAGAAGACAGATGCTGGTTAATGAAGAGGAGTATAGTGTATCTCCAGTACTGTATTGAAGAAGTGCAAACCACTGCTAATCTCCCACAGCAGAATCATGCTGGGATCCTCCAGACCACAAGACAAGGGCCTCCCCCAAGTATATATAACTATCACTCCCCACCCCTCCGCAGGATCTGCTCATCCCCAATGCAGAGGAAATCGCTACATTGTTTCTCAGAGAAGTAATAAACAAAGTCAATAAGCACTCCGTGCACCCGCCTGGGCTCAATGTAAAAATCCCTACAAAACAGGCCCATCCCTATTGCAGACGTTAATCTGCCCAGAGAAACCCCTCATCGTCCCGACTCCCCACCAGCCAATAATTAAAGTTGACACAATGAGTCAGCTAAACCCACCATAGCAAGCAAAACAGCAGGCATCCCCACCAGCAAATCTAATCAGTAACCAACCCCTGTACAACCCTCCAGGCCTCCAACAACAGCACTATCAGATCCCAAGGATGGAAGTAAAAAAAGGAGAAAAAGGGGTGGATCCGAAAAGGCACAGTGCAGAAACATGTTCCACCTCAGAAAGTGCTATTCTCTAATTTCTAGTCGGAATTCTAGTCGGAGAGAACAGATTTCATGCCTAAAGGTAGTATTTTGTTAGTTTTCTTTTTCATGCCTCCACCTCTTGGGCTTTTCTTTTCTTCTATAGATATGAAATGTTTGAAGTAGGAGTCACTACTTCCGACTCAAGGCACAAAATGTGATTGGCCACATCGACTGTAGTAACTTGCTGTCCCTTGAGAAGGCCAAGCCACAGAGGAAGGTAGAGCGATATTGTACATAGGATATTGTCAGCCTTTCAGTGATCCACTTACAGGCGATTCATTTTGTAGCTTTTCAGATGAAATATCTTGAAAAATATAAAGTGGTTGACTCTAAAAAGAAATTAAATATTTCTAAATTGTTTACTTCAACAACAGTTTGTTTTATTATTTATAACTCGCACCAACCCGGGGGGTATCAGGGCGCAAAGAAAGCAACAAGAAAGTTTTCAGCTTTGGTTACATTGCGCAGATATATACATATATACAAATTATGTACAATGGGGTAGGGTAGCTGGAAGTGGCAGAATTAATAAGGGCAGATAGTCAGAAGGTAGCAGGCATGAGAATGGGGGTGGGTACAGGAAGGGAGAAACAGACAGGAAGGAATGGAGGCGTCGGGTGGGGCAGTCTTTGTGTTAATGGTCATTTTCCTTAATCAAGTGGATGAGGTTATGCCTAAAGTGTGGAAATGTTTGCTCAACCCTTAAGGCAGGAGGAAGGGAGCTCCAAAGTTGTGCGGTTTTAACCAGGAAGCTACTTCCTCCGAGTGTAGATCGTTTGAATCTGTGCACCGTCAGGAAGTTGGCATTGGCAGTTCTTGTAGGGCAGTTGGAAGAGTGTGTCTTGAATCTGTCTATGAGGTTTCGGGGGGCGGCATTATTGAGGCACTTATGAGTGACTAAGGCTACTTTTAGTGAGATTTTGTCCGTTGTGGAAAGCCAGTTATTCGATCTCCTTTTGTCAGAGATATGATCTTTTTTGGGAATATTCAATGCTGCTCTGAGAGCATTATTTTGTAGAATCTGGATTTTGTTGGTTATATATTTGTTGGCCCCTAGATATAAGGTGTCGCAATAATTAAGGCTCTTGCCAGGGTGGTGCAGCTGTTGGTGGAGAGGAAGGGCTTGGCTGCTCTAATTAGTTTACATGTGTAGGCAGTAGAGGAGGCCATGGAGCTGACCTGTCTGTTGAAGTGAGGGTGGCGTCTAGGTAGAAGCCTAAGGTTTTGACTTCTTTGGCTACTTTGATGGTGTTGCCGTCTTTGATAAAGATGGTGTAGTTGTGGCCAGGTTTGTTGCTATTGGAGGAGGTGCAGAGGATTATCAGCTCGGTCTTGTCATCATTCAGGCATAGACTATGAGATGCCATCCATGCCTGGATGATGAGGTACACTCGATTCACCAAGGATAAATCCTTGTCATAATCTCCGGTCAACGGTATGGGGATCTGGGTATCATCGGCATAGTTGGTGTAGGTGATACCAAGACCATCGAGATCATCAAAAAGGGGCTTTGTGAATATATTGTTCAGGGTGGGGGAGACACATGAACCTTGGGGCACCCCACAGGTGATGGGGATGGGATCAGCAGAGGATGAAGCTGAGAAGACGTGCATGGTCCTATTATTTAGGAAAGATTGTATCCAGCCTATCGCTTCTTGAGAGAAATGGGCAGCAGAGTCCAGTTGGTTATTGAGGATTTTGTGGTCTACTAAGTCAAACGTCGCTGAGAGGTCGAGGAGGAGTAGTAGTAGTAGTAGTGCAGCTTTACCATTGTCTCCGAGTGTGTCAATTTGTGCCTTAAGGTCGATTAGTACTGTCTCAGTCCCGTGTTGGGGTCTGACCTCAGACTGGTGGAGTCCTAGGAGGTGATTTTGTTCCAAGTATTGTTGTATTTGGAGGTATGCACCCTTGTCCAGAATTATGAGCAGGAAGGGGGCTGTGGTGATGGGTCTGTATATGGTGGTATAGAAAGGTAAGTGATTGCTTTTTGAGTAATGGGAGAAACCACAACTCTTTGAGGTTGTTGGGAATGGTACCAGTGGAGGAGGAGGAGTGGATAAACTTTGTGATAAAAGGTGATAGGCCTCTGGCTGCGTCTTTAATGATTTGGGAAGGGCAAGAATCACCTTGGCAGTTCGAGGGTTTCAGGGTAAGTATTTTTGTTTTTTTCGACCTCTAGTATGGTTACTTTACAAAAGCTAAATCGGTGTGAGGGTTTTTATGTGGTTTTTAGGGTGGGCGGGGGCACGTATTGGCTGCAGGGATTGAGTCGTGAAGGATTTCTTTTTTGTCAGCAATCTTGACTTGTAGGCTGCTATTGTTTTGGAGAGGGCATTTTGGATGCTGGTGCACCAATTTCTATCCTTCACGCAGGTGTCAGGAGCAGGGATGGGCGTTTCCCTTTCTTTAAGGATAGTGAACAGTTCTTTTATGCTTGAGTTCACTTGAGAGATTCTTTGGTTGTAGGAGTCTGGCTTGGCTAGTAGAATTTCTTTCTTGTAGAATTAGGTTATCTTACTAAGGTTAATCTTGTCGTCGTCCGAGGGCGATTGTCTCCATATCTGTTCACTTTTTTGTTTATCAAGTCGAAGAGATGTCAGGTATGGTGAGACCCAGGTGTTCAGGTTTACTCTTTCTAAGTTTGAGTGGGGTGATGGAGTCTAGTGCTGAGGTCATTATTTTGTTGTATTCATCAACAAGGGTGAGGGGATCAGTGGATTTGGTTAGTGAGTTCAGGGTCGGTAGAATGAGAGGGATGAGTTTTTCGGCCGTAATGTTTTTTTTAGCCGGTGGTGATTGGCGGGGGCCAGGAGGTTGTTAGGAAGAGTGGGTGTTAAGGCCTCGAGTGAGATAATGGTCAGACCATGTAATAGGAGAGTAATGTCATCACAATATCTGTACGGTGCAAAGTTTTGTCAGTTCAGAGTGGGCCCACTCAATGGATTCTGTCCAGGATAATACCAGAAGCATGCATTTCAGGGTTCATGTAGTTAAAAACTGTGGGATTCTGGATAACAAGTTCTTCCCTTTGGTATCCTAGTGAAGGTCCTTTAAAACGAAGATTTTCCCTACTATGTCGATTTTATAATTCCTTGATGCAGGATAAGGCAACCCCTGTAACATCAGTATAATCTTTTAGTAGATAGCCTGTGAAGGTCAGGTTTCTCTGTATTTCTTGTATCGCTGTTTAATTTGCTTCTACTCTCGAGGATGTAGATGAATACACTGAGATCTCCTACCACCAAATTTATTTTGTTGCCAGGTTCCTGTGCATCCTTGGTAAATGTCTTTCTAATATCTTCCTGTAGAGTTGACAGACAAGTTGGCAAGTCCCATTTGGTTAAGGGCTGAGAGTCAAAAGTCAAACCCAGTGGGCCCAAAGATATTGAAGCTGTCACAGATGATGCATAACCCATGTCGCCTTCTTCCTCTTAGCCCTTCCTGTTTTCATGGGTTTATTGCAGCATATTCCACAATTTAATAAGCATAGCTTTCTTAAATGATGTGGTTTTCCTCACTTTGTTTTCTGCTGTGTTATATTGATATAAATTTTGCACTCGCTCGGGATCCCTTACTTGTCGGAATTAAGACATTAGCCCTTTCGGCCAGAAGGGCTCCGATACCTTTCTCAAACTATTGATATTGTAACAAGAGCTCTCCTCGTTGCTGAATGGTGGTCATTTAATCTTGCCCACTATGCCTGTTCGAATGACAAGGTGTTGCTGCAGGAAGAGGTTTTATCCAGATCGGAGACCCCAGTAGTGCCTGTAAAGATATCAATCTAACTACATCAGGGCATAACGGGTCACTCCTCTCCCGTTCTCCCGACTGTTATGTGCGCTGCAACGTTTGTTTGCACTGGGCTCTCATCCATAAAAGGGAAAGCACACCAGTCCTGTCGGTCTGCATGGCTCATATAGACTTCATCTCCCGCCAGGGTGTGGGATGCACTTTGTTTTATTGCCTGATCTGTTGGCAAAGGCAACACACCAATAGATTCCCCTAATGCATACATGAAGGGTCCCGTTCCCCCACACTGAAACACTGAGTCACTTATCTGGTAAATGCCCTTCACCACATTCCTCCTCTTTTGTAATAGTCCTTCTCCTTAGTCTTCGTCAGACTGTCTGTCCGTCACATCTCCCCATCCTTCTCCCGCTGTTTTTCTCCAACTAGTTTTACCTTCCCTAATTTTTACCCGTCCATATGTCGTTCTTTTTCCCTCTCTTCATAATTTATTACTTGCTATCATCATTGTTCAGCAAAGCCATTACAATAGAACTCAATACATTAGCATTACAGAATTATACAGTAAAAATATAATGGATAGACCACAATCCAAAAAGGAAGACATAAGCACACTAAGACAAATGGTAAAATCGATCTCCAAAATCAACCCTGGGAGTGGATTTTGGGAGGCCATCCTATAATGGTGAACATTAAGTCACTGAAGTCTAGCCAAACCCCAATCAAGGTAGGTAGCTGAGCACAAGGCTTAGACACAGGAGGGGTCTGAGAGTGGTCGAGGGCTACAATGAGTTCACCCAGAACACCACAAATAATTCCAGTTAGACAGGTAAGTACAAACACATACAATGATTTATCAGGCCTTTAAATTACACACAAAGCAGCAAAACCACTAGTCAAATATTGTCACACAACTATTAAAAAATAGATATACACACACACACACACACACACACACACAGGAGAAGGTAGAGGGCATTTGATTCAATAACCAGTGGCAACCAGGAAAGTAGTCCAATGCATAAAAATCAGTAGAAAAAAACTGTAGAGTAATGGGACTAGTCAGACGACATCCTCAGGGAAGAAACTCTGCACCCACACCAAAACCAAGAAAAATGCTAAAAGCTCCCACAACATCTTATAAGTTAAAAGTTAAATACTGAAATACCGTATGGGTATATGTATTTTTGTGATGTGAACACTGGGACGAGGAAACGTCATATGGAGGAAAACCATAAACAAAGGTTTAGTCCTCTCTTTGTGTCGGACAAATGTGCCAACAACAGAAAAAGAAGGACTAGGGTAGCGTGGCTGTTTGAGTAGTAGCTGTAGTAGTGGGGAAGGAGGAAAGGAGCAAAGACTGTGAAAGAACGAAAATACAAAGGCGAACAGGGAATCCACACCCCTGTTCATTGACTGGTGATTGGATAAAACATAGCCCAGAGTACGCGGGGAAACCAAGTATCCAGAGGCCCTCTGAGCCGGGACCCTCAAACCGAGCGGGAGGTCGGATGAGGAACTCAGAAAGCCAGCGCTTCCAAGAGTGGTGTCAGCGCCGAGCCAAAGAAGTGGGGCAAAGGTTAAAAAGTGACAAACTGACAAGAGGACCAATGTTCAACCAAGCAGGATAACAGGGGAGAATTCCAACTCGGAAGTGTGAGAAACCTGAAAGTATTCTCACTTCCACTCCCTTGGGGTCTTCTGCACAGGTGACCAGGGAAAGGGGAGGTGGAGAAACGAGGAGGATCACCCAGTTGGAAGGTCGTTGGGAGTTGGGAATGGGGTTCCTTTAGGAGACGTGGTATTCCCCACGTCCCATCCAAGAAGAAACATGCCAGGGGCATTATGGGATATTGTTATCCATGTCCCATTGACCAAGAAAAGGGTATGAGCTACTCAGTTCAGACGGCCAGGAAGAAAGCAAAAAAAAAAAGAACTGTTAAATATAAGATGGGTGGAGAGTCTTTGGGAACTAGGAGTGGTATTCCCTTGGAAGGGACAGGGTATCCCCCGTCCCGTACTAACAACTAACCTAACCCTTCCCCAGCCTTCATGGGCTATTATAAGTCTGCTCCCCTGACTTTTTCATATAGGACTATTGACAGTACTCGGACGAAGAAGAGGCAACCGGGAGTAATGAAGACTAGGTGTTTTTACCACTCTGGTACTGGAACGAGGAAGATGCCTGCTAAGGACTATGAGGGTCAGGCATGTCCCTTTGATTGTGGTCGGGCAGGGCCAATTGGGAATTCACACCTGAAGCTTGTCAAGGGGCTGAAGGTGTATAAAAGGCACTCAAATCAAGAAGCAAAGAGAACTGCGGTAGCGGTGAAGCAGCAGCAAAGAGGCCAAGATTAGCAGCAGGGAGCTGTGTGCTTGAAGCATGCCGACTTTCATGGGAGTGCAGCTTGGGAGCTGGGGCACCGTGGAACCGGTCAAACGCTGGGAGCGGAGCCGTGCAGGAAGGCTGCCCTTTTTTCTGGTGTTCAGTGCTTGTTCTCCTGTAGACAGAAGCTGACCCAGGAGTGCCCGAGGGGCAGGAGGTGGAGTCCTGAGGCAGAGAACAGGGGGCTGAACAATCTGCGCTGGAAAAACCATGGACGCAACCAGTGAGTTTCTATCGGAAGAGAAACCCGGTAGGCGAGTGTTTGAAATTTTGTGGAGGATTAAATTGTAACGGAGTGGTCGCGTGTTTGACCTAACACGTTTTCGAAGGTCTGCGATGTGAATACTTGTTCACTATTGAACATTCACAAATACTTTTTAGCGGAGTGGTCGCGTGTGTAAGAAAGCACATTCTCGAAAGTCTCCGAGTGCTGGGTACTTCATTAAGGGTAATTTACAAAGTTATTAAATAACGGATTGAACGGAATGAAAACATTAACAATAATCTCATGATTATTGAATTCTGAACTGAATGAAAACGTAATAAACAAGCAGAGTTATGACATATGGGGATTAAAAATGAAAGGAGCTTTAAACTCAAATAAAACCACCATGTGCCGATCTCAGAAATGTTAAAGGTATTTGTACGGCGCACCGTCACCAACGGAGTTGGTCCCCAGGCGCTCTGGCGGATCTGCAAGAAATATGTATGAAACTTTAAACCAAGCAAAATCCATGTATGCTGAACTTTCAAGTGAACAGAACTTTGAATTTAAGTGAAACTAATATATACTGAACAGAACTGTAACAGTGCAAATTAACCCACTATATGATGAATATTAGGGTGAAGGGAACTTTGGAGGTGAACTTTAACCACAAGTCAAAAGAGGTATATTAAATAAAGTGGGAGAAGATTAAACAATATATTTTGACAAGCCGAATGAACTGCAACTTTAAAGTTTAACTATTACTCAAGATATTTGTAGAAAGAACAAACATACAAAGAGGGCGCAAAGGTGGCGCAGAACTAAGAAGTCTGTAAATATTGTTGGGGCAATGAAACTGAGTCTTGGGGAAGGGAAGCCTGAGGCTTAACCCTTTTATTGACTTGAAAACGGAGTCTCAAGAGACTTTTGTGTTTGGAACGGAGTTATTTGGAACTTGGGGAGTATTGGTTAAAACTACATCATCCTAAACTTAAGGAAGATAATTCAGAGACTTTTGTTGGGACTGTTTTACACTTGGGGAAGGGAGCTGAAAGGAAGCTATGGGCTGGGCAGAGCTCAGAACGTTATGTTGGACACTGTTTTCTTTGGTTGCTGACATCCCTACACATTGTATAGATTAGTTTTTAGGGCAAGTATAGGTTTTGGACAGACAGATTCTTAAGTTGAACTCTTTGACTCTGACTTTACTTAGTTTTATTTAGTTAGGGAAATCCAATCATAGCATAGGGCAAGGTAGGCCTTTTTCCATCCTGACTCGTATGTTAATAAAGCGGTGTACCTCTAATTCAGAATCTGTTGTCTGTGTCTTACTCCAAGATGCCTTCACAGAAGACGTTTGCATCCACAAGTATGGTTTCCTCATCCCAGCCAAGGACGCAACCTCGGAAAACACATGGGCACTGAAAAGTACAAAGCGCAGAAGAGGGAACAGGGAAGTTCCCAAAGACGATCCGCTTGAATGGCAGAGTAGCCGACTTGAAGCAGAGCATCAGACCCCCACAGGGACTGTGATACCAGCGTCTCCAAGAAACCGGACAAGCCGGTACCGGTGGCCGAGGAACCCCACAGCTAATTTGTGCCCGCTAAGAGCAGCGGTAACGTGGTTACGCAATCAGGTGGCGGGTCCACGCAACACGGGACCGGTTTGCAGAGAGTGTCTACAAACACCACCGCTGCGAGGAAAGACAAGGAAGCATCACGAGTGAGAGAGAGGCTGGAGCCCGATATGTCCCAAAACGAGGCGGGTAAGAAGAGATTTCTGCTATTAATAATGTTTCCATGTTAGAAGGAGATGGAGTAACTCGATCCCTAACTAAAGAGAAACACACAAGGAGAGCACCTACTTTCCTTGTACTAAAACAAGGAACAATAAACAAACACCAATAATCCAAATACGATACTAGTACTTTAAGGGGAGGACGTTAGCAACTCTTCCTCATCCCAGTGTTTTTTTTGGTAGAAACTGCTAAATAAGTAATTAGCCAACTAAGCATTCCCCTGATGTGGGACAAAGCTAAAAGAAGACCAGGGGAAGAGGATTGTCCCTCCCCTGGTATTTGTTCAGAACACTTTCCCCTTCAAGTGGAACTTATAATTTGGAACCTACAGGGCTGCAGACGAGCAGCTGAAAGGCACTTTTTTCCCTTAGAGTAGTTTTGTGGTATTTAGAGCGTGAGGGTCAGGTTAGGTTTTGGACAGACGACAGTAAACATTGCTTTTGGACATCTTGACAAGTTAGGGCTAGAGAGGCATTTGTCCAAACCCTTTTATTAATTTAAATAAAAGCAAGTGTGGAACTGTTAGTCCTAAAACAACATTTCCTCCGGCCTCGCCCCTTATGGGTGACCACTTGCTAGTCTCCAAATCTACCTTGGGGGTGTGGATCACTATGCCCCCTCTGCTCTTGTATCTCAGGGAGATTGTGCACTGTGTTACTCCTAAGTTACTATACTATGGACACACAAACATAACCTAACACTTAAGAAATGACACGAGAAATAGGATAACAATGGACACGAATAAAAACACACAAGTCAGTTTCAATTAGAACAATAGAATACATTTATTCATGCACAGCAAGGCATGATGCAAACACTACTATAATGCTAATCTTGAATTTCCACTTTTTATGCTCTTGGTGCAAATCTAATAGCATTTGATAGAAACGTATCCAGTCCTGCTGGATCTATCATGTCTAATGCAGCCTAATGCAAGCGTCAGCATTCAGCATTCCTCTCCAATCCACACCACACTCCACACATCAGCTCTGTGTGTCTGTCCTAATTCCCCACTGGCAGGTGTCTTATTCAGATCAATTAGGCCTCATATCAGCAATACTTCCCTCTTGCCATGTGCTAGCTTCCCAATCTCTTATCTCTCCTCTCCAGCTAACTCTGCAACCAGCCAGTCAGTTAGGGCCTCTCCTTGGCCTCTCAGTGGTCTGGTCTTCCTGCCAACTCTCTCTGCAAGATCGATCTCATCAGCTCTCATCAGAATGCTTCCCCAAGATTCCGAACTCCCGAAGCCATCCGATTCTGCTACACCCAAAACACTTCACGAAGCGTCCATCAATGCCACATCAAACACCTCCCTTCAATCTCAGAGTCAGAGCCATCCACATCTAAAATCTCAGAGTCAGAGAGCAGCATACACGCCTACTGCTCAGTTATAGTATCAAATGACGTACATACATTTCTATGGTACATTAAGCATTCACTCGTTCTCTCTGTCAGCATTTCTGAAAGTCTGTGATGCACTGCGTGTTCTTGTCTAGTTACTGCGTGTTCTGTCATTGTGACATTTGTACATGCTATCCGTGTTACCATCCTATCTCCCTCCATATTCCTCTATTCACTCCACTGTTAGCTTCTAAAATCGTTCTATCCGTCTCTCTGTGCAAAGCTCCTCGCTCTCTGCTGCCTGGCCCCCACCTTTTCTGTCTGCGAACACAACCCAGGGCCTGATAAGCTAGCTCTTCTCCGCTTCTCCACTCGGACAAGAGTCACGTCTAATCTCTCTCTGAACAACCAAACTGTTTACGCATTCCTCATACCCCTGTAACTCAACATTCTTCCGCAGAACCAAGTGGCGCGTCTGTTCTGTCTCATTCAGGATGGCTTCAAAATGCCATAGGCCTCATGCATTCTAGCGTTTACTCTCTCTCACAAAGGCAAGCGCCATACTCAAAGCTCAATGCATACTCTAAGTGCACACTCATGCATGTCTCTACAAAGCATACATAATACTTAACAGTGAGTCTATCTCTACATGTCTCTAGCAAATATAAGAGGCCTCTTTCTATAGCAAATGGCTAGATAATATGTGGATAATGGATAACTAATATCACACTAATCAGAATGATGGATAATTAAATCCCTAAATGGGTAATGATTCTCTAATGATAACAAACCAGGCTTCTCCATACAATATCTGGTTTTACAGAACAATCAATACTGTGCCTGTCTGCTTACTCCGACCACTCACAGTAACCATGCCTTGTGCCCTAAAGTTACCTGTACAACTTTTCAGGTAGGTATGCTATCTGATTGGATGATGCCAGTGGTTATGATTCAAAGTTCAAAGAGATCAGGAAAGTTCAGTTAAGTAACTCACTCCATTCCACAACACTAGGCTAGATGTTGGAAGGGATCCTTGACCATGTTACCACCACCCAAAATCTGGAATGAGTGAGATGGGGACAGGACTTTACTCCCAAGTAATCCAATGGAGAACAGTTGGGAGAAAGGAACATGTATGTTAATTTACTCCTCCGATTTCTCCAGCGATCTTCTGTGCTTGGTCTGGTCAAGGGAGGTCCAGGAGTCGTGGGTGCAGAGGTCACTTTCTGTCACAGGATTTAGTTTCGGTTGGTCACGGTGCTTGAATCGTGTGTCCAGGCACCTTCCAGCTAAACACCCTTGCAAAGAAAAGATGAAGACTTATGTGGAGCAGGTTACCTCGGGACACCTCTAGGAAGTGAAGAAAACTGACCTCAACAGGAGTCAGCACTGGCAGGTGTCGACAGACAATCTTAAATGGACAGACAAAGGAGCAGGCCCTGCACGGCTTTCATTGATGCAAGAAGGATGAACATGCAGGTGTCTTGTAGCAAAAGCTGAAGCTCCTTCAAATTCGAAGGATGTAGTCGGAATGTGGTTGGCTGCAGCAAGGTTACCCAGGAGAGAGCTGGTCAGTCCAACGGTTAATCCAGGGACACTTCTGAAGGCACAGATCCTAGAGCAGGGGGGGGGGGGTCGAGTGTGGTTGTTCCCACCGGTCTAGGGGCCAAAGCACCAATGAGGGTCTTTCTGAGATTTGGACAGAGGAGCAGGGCTTCACAGGAGTTGGTGCTGGTCAGCTGCATAGGGGTCTTGTCCAATGATGATTTGTCAAATCATCTTTTTATCCAAGATCTGGACTTGAGGCTTGACCAGGTCCACCAACAGTGAGGATCTGAACCATTCACAACTGGTAGTGGCTATCCAATCCACTGGTGCCAAAGACTGCCCAGCAACAGACATTCAGGCACCGGGACGTGTACTGGGACCAGACAGTTGCAGCACCTACATCTGGGCTCACAATCAAACCGCTTCTTTGACCGCAAGAGCAGAAGCTTTCCCTGTGAAAGGGCATCCCATATATGGCAATTCCAGACCAGAGATGGCAGGAAGAAGGCCAAAGAACAACATGGGCAAAAGACAGGCAAACATCTTGTGGCACAGCCATCTTAGAGTTCTAGCCACTCTTAGTAGCCATTTGCGGTAAATGCCAAAGTGCAAAAGTATAAGACATGGTAGGAAAACATCTGTTGCCCAAATCCATCCTAGACAATTGTAACAGTAAAGTTTATTAGGAGAGAAAGTTTTCTAACCATACTTCAGTTAAAGGTAATGTGTACAGTTGTAACAATACAAGAAATCCATAAAGAGAAACATAGGGTCTCATTATAAGTGTGCTGGTCCAGAGGAAATATGCCGGTAATTCCGGCTCTGGCATTCTTTCAGTACCGCTACACTTCAAGTTTGCTGGTGGGAGCCACAGATCTCACGACAGGCCTGGCCTGCCGGTAGATCAGGCTCATACAGGCCAAGAAATGCCTGAAACAACGGCCCTGGAAACACCTGTGCCGGTGATTCGGGCAATCCCATCCCATGGAGTCCTTAATGGGAACTTACTGCCTCTCCGCTGCCCGCAAAATATCCAGGTGATACCGGGTTATCGGGCGGCAGAGACTGTAAGGACAGTTTGCTGGTATCCCGCCGGTAATACAGGCAGAATATCAGCAAACTCATAATGAGGGAAATAGTCTCTCAGTACTGATAGCCTGTGGACTGATCAGTTTCCCCATACACATGAGCAAAAAGACAAGGGACATAAAGCAGAAGGCTTTACTTCCCTCCATAGGTCAGGAGTACAAACAAAGCAAAAATAAAAGGTGTACCATAGAACTCTATGAAAGGAAAACAGAAAAAAAGACAATCTTTCCTAACAACAAGCAATACATATTCCAAATTCCACAAAAACTGCATGTCCCATTCTCATAGCTCTCCTTATCTCGCATTAGCAAAATGTGCAAATCTAGGGAGCAAATGCCCTTCTTTCATGTCAGGCCACAGTGAGATATTGGGCTGCCACTTCCATCATCCTCTCATCTTTAGTGGATGCACAATATTCCATGGCATCCTTACAGGCTTTAATATTGTTTGGCCTAAAGCGGGAAAAGGGCCCATTTAGTCTCAACCTGCAATAACATCGGCATAAGAGTAAAACATGCACCACAATAGTCTCAAAGTCTTATCACATTCAATATGTCAGTCCGTTTATGCATTGTCACACTTAGAAATTAAGATCAGAGAGACGCATACCAATCTAAACTGAATAAATATCTTCCTGGCCTCCTTTAGTGTAATTGATGCCACATACGCCTCCATCTCCATATATCCTAATGTGCTAAATACCATTACAACATTGGACATTTGTCTGGTTTACCAAACATCGCCTCCCTTTTCGCATCCTAAAATCAATCTCCAAGTTCATGAAGGGAAAACCTTAGTAATCATAGTTGGAGACTCCCACAAGGTTCCAAAGCTCAATGCATAGAGGGTTTTCTCTATTCTGGTCAGGCGCAGAATCCTCATATGAGCATCCAAGACTACAATATTTTTCAATGTTGCTTGGTATACTCCTCCCTCCAATTTGCCCCATAGCCTAATACAATATGCAATTTTTAAGAGGGTGAAACTATCAGCGATAGAACACACCCTTGTATCTAGACTCTGATCTTTTTGGCATTGCCTTAAACAATGAAAGAGGCTTCCAAGATACCAATCTGCGGCTACAGTCAGCTGGTACACGCTGTATAGACCCAGACTTCAGCACCATAAGGAGCTGCAGGGACAGATTTCTGTTGATAGACATCAAAGACATGTACAAGGGAATTCTGCTCGCAAACTGAACCTCAAACCCCTGTCAGCAGATATCCCATTTAATTCCCACTGCTTTCCACCTTTAGCTCCCATTGTGCATTATTATCAAAGCAAATGCCAAGGTACTCAAAGAGAAACACTTCTGTTGTAATGTGCTTGGTGTGAATACAGGTGCTTGGCAATGCTTGAGAGAATGTTGGTGTGCCTGAGAGAATGTTTAGCTGTGAGTGTAGGAATGCCTGTAGTGAAGGTTCCACTGCTTGGGAGTTGGAGAGCCCCAGCCTGGGTGATGGGACCCAGTCGTTCATACTTATCCTAATAGATCATAACCTGACTGGAATAAAGCTTGCTTGTGGAACCTGACAGATGTGTCTAAGGAACTTACTTTTCTACAACTACCTTAAACCAACTACTATTTAAACAAAAATTCTTCTTGGGGCATTACCAAAGCCTTTGTTTTGCTCCATTAATGAGCAATTTCTTGCAAATGCATTAATTACAAAAGGCGCCCAGTAGTTTATGTATTCCTATTTACGTGCGAGTGACTAGCACAGCATCATCTGCAAAAGGCAGGAGTGAAATGTCCGGGACTCACACGCTAGGCACATGGGCATATCCAGTTGCTGCCCATGGGAAACTGCTCTAAATTAGTTTGAAACAGGCTAAAGCATTCAGTTCTCCATCCAGGCCGCATCTTGCTACATTACCACCTTGTAGCTCTACATAACTTTACCTCTGATATTCCCTCCTCAGAGAATCATGCAACAACTCCCTATTCACACTGTCAAAACTGCACATCTTTCCTCCCCTTTCCCTTCATCTTACTGGAGGACGTGGTGCTGGTCGGAATGAAAATAGTGCAAGAGAAGGCTAGGAAAGAAATGAAGGCTGAATGGGGAGTGTGTAAGGGGACTGTAGCACTGAAAGCATATAATGTGAAGTATGGGAATTATGCTCCTTAGAACCTTGAGAAAGGATGAAACTGATGTCAGCATCCAGGCAGCTACTATCTGCTGAAACATTTGGACCAAGTACAACAAGCACAGTTTCATTATTTCATTTACGTACATCATGGTTGTGTAACCATCTCCCTACCCGCCTGGTAACCTATGACCCTTCTTTTGCACATGCCTTTCAGAAATAGAGTTTTACAGTAGGAGTAATCCCGTTTCATTTACTCACCTTCAAAGCAGGCCCTTTCTCACTAGCCCTTTCGCTGGCTCGCTTCCCTTCCAGTCCAAGTTGAACAAAGAGCTCCAGCAAGTTCATTAGTAACTCATCCACCAGCTGCTCCCCTTGAATGTTGGCAGCGATGTTGGCCAGGGCATTGATGACGGCTAAGGAGCAGTGTCTGGAAAGAGAAAAAGACAGGCAGTAATTATAAAGCCTTCAATTTGGGGCAAAATGCTACCATGCCATTATTGTATTGTATTGTATTTATTTATAATGCGCACCTAACCCAGGGGTAGCCAGGCGCAAAGGCAGCAAGAGGGTTGCAAAACTTAGTTACATACAGTAGGGTGAGGTCCAGCTGCGGTTACAGTGCCGGATGTATCACGCCAAATAGGAAGGGTAGAACATATACACTATAGGCAATACTGTATACATATTTACATTCAATGAGGTAAGGAGCCACATGGTAGTGGCGCATCTGGACATCGGAAGGTCGTTATGAGTCGAGAGATTTGAGCCAGTGGATAGTCCTGGCTCTGAACTGGTGGTAGGGTAGGTCCTCCCTGCAGTTAGGAGGAAGGGAGTTCCAGAATTGCGCTGCTTTTACTGGAAAGCTATTGCCTCCAGACATTGTACGTTTGAACCTGGGCACCAGAAGAAGGTTGGAATTGTCCGTTCTCGAGGGGCGAGAGAGGGTGGGTCTAGTAAATCTGGCGATGAGGTATTGAGGGGCTGCTTGGTGGAGGCATTTATGAATCAGAGATACCGATTTAAGGAATATCTTGTCCTTGGTGGATAGCCAGTTGACAGATCTTCTGGCTGGAATCTGAGATATGGGCTTTCTTCGGGATACTGAGGGCCGCTCTAAGGGCATTATTTTGCAGGATTTGGATTTTATTTGAGATATATTTGTTACAACCTACATATAGAGCGTTGCAATAGTCCAACTTGGACAGGATCAGCGCCCTGGCCAAGGTGGTACAGTTGGTGGGAGAGAGAAAGGGTTTGGCTGCCCTAATGAGTTTGCAAGTGTAGGAGGTGGCGGAGGCCATTGCATTCACTTGTTTGTTGAAGGTAAGGGTGGAATCTAGATAGAAGCCGAGGGTTTTAACCTCCTTAGCTACCTTGATCTTGTTATCGTCAATTATGAACGATGAGTATTTGTGGCCCAGCTTGTTGAGGTAGTGTTTAGAGCCTAGAATAAGTAGTTCCGTCTTGTCATCATTCAGGCATAGACCGTGTGAAGCCATACATGCCTGGAGGATGAGGTACACTTTATTAACCAAGGCCAAATCCTTGTCGTAATCCCCCGACAACGGGATGAGGATCTGGGTATCATCGGCGTAATTAGTGTAGGTGATTCCCAGATCGTCTAGATCGAAAAGGGGCTTCGTGAAGATGTTATAAAGTGTAGGGGAGACGCAAGATCCTTGAGGCACGCCGCAAGTGATAGGTGTAGGGTCGGCTGCTGCTGACAATGAGAAGACTCTCATCGTGCGGTTATTAAGGAAGGATTGGATCCAATTGGTTGCTTCTTGAGAGAAGTGGGCAGCTTTTTGTAGGTGGTTGCACAAGATCTCATGGTCGACCAAATCGAAGGCCGCAGAGAGATCAAGGAGTAGCAATCGTGCTGTTTTACCCTGGTCTCTCAACTCGTCTATCTGTGCCTTGAGATCTAGAAGTGCAGTTTCAGTTCCATGCTGTGGCCTGAAGCCCGATTGTCGGACGCCTAGGAGATGGAAGTGCTCAAGGTAATGTTGGATCTGTTGGTATGCTATTTTGTCGATTTTAAGAGGGAACGTTACTGTGGTAATGGGGCGGTAGTTAGTTGGTGTGGATGGGTCTAAATTCGTTTTTTTAAGCAGAGGGAGGACCCAGGACTGTTTTAAATTATTAGGTACGGTGCCTGATGTGAAAGACGCATTTATTAGTTTGGTAATAAATGGTGCGAGATCACGGGCTGCATCCTTAATCAGTTGAACGGGGCATAGGTCTCCGTGGCAATTTGAAGGTTTGAAGGTGAGAATAGTATTTTCTACCTCTTTGGTGGATACTTTATGGAAATTAAAGGGGGGGTTGTGCGCTGGGGGGGGATGATTGAGTCAGGTGAACCTTTTTATGGGAGGCGGTACTCGGCTTAGTTGAGGAGAGCAGAGATTCTTTTTTAATGCTTATCTTAGTCTTAAGGGAGGAGATTTTGTTCGCTAGGGCATTTTGTATGCCCGTGCACCAGTTTTTATCTTTGATACACGAGTCGGGCACTTGGATCAGGGATTTAACCTCTTTAAGTATTGTGAAAAGCTCTCTAGTGTTAGATTTAGCTTGTGAGATTCGCGTACTATAACACATTTGTTTGGCCAATATAATTTCTTTTTTATATTGGAAGCTAGACTGCTCAAGTTTTTTTTGTTATTTTCTGAGGGGTAAGCTTGCCAGATTTTTTCACAGCGTCGCTTTTCCTGTCTGAGGGCTTTAAGATGAGGCGAAAACCAGGAGTTGATGTGTTTCCGGGGCTTGCTCTTTTTTAGCTTCAAAGGGGCTATGGCACCAAGGGATGAGAGCATGATTTTATTATAGATGTCCACCATCGTGAATGGATCTGTATGATCCGGGATGGCATTCAAGGTTGGTGTGATTAGCGGGATCAAGTTTTCGGGGGTGATGTTTTTTTTATTTCGGGATTGGACAGCTGGAGCTGTGCTGTTAGCTTGTGCTGGGGTTGCCTCTAGGGTGAACGAGATCAAGTAATGGTCTGTCCAGGGCTGCGGGAGTATGGCAGAGACTAGGACTGGGCAGTTGTGCACAGCAAGCCAGTCCAGAGTTCTCCCTTTGATATGGGTGGGCTCAGTGATCTTCTGGGTGAAGCCCAGTTCCTCTAGGGTTTTATTGATTGTACTGGCATTGGCGTCTGCAGGGTCGCTAAATCCTAGGTTAAAGTCTCCTAGTAAGACGCGTTGTGAGGAGTTTTTAAGATTGTTTGATAAAATGTCTGTGACGTCTTCTTCAAATGACCCTAGAGGGCCCGGTGGTCGGTAGATAAGGTGAATGGAGATGGATTGAGTATTAGATAGTGTTAACTTGGCGGTTAGAGATTCACAGGAGCTAACGTTAGTGGGTGATTCAATTGTAATAGGGAATTTAGTTTTGGCTATGATGGCAAGACCTCCGCCTCTAGAGGTGGTACGATCAAGTCTTAATAGCGTGTAGTCATCTAGTACCTCTAGCATAATTGCAGGGCCTGCCGTGAGGTGAGGCCAAGATTCGGTGACCGCTAAGAAGTCCAGGTCTTCGTTGTGTAGCAGGTCGGCAATGTCTGATGCATGGGCTACCATGGAGCGGGCATTTATTAGTGCACCATTGGTCCCGAGATCTACTGGGTTTAGGGGTGGTGGCACAGATTTGTGCGTACTTTTCTGGTCACGGATGGGCTCACGGTGGAGTCTACTGTTCAATTTAAGAGGGTGTAGGGATGGATTCCTAGTCACCTTATTGTGGGCTGGTTTAGATAGAGGGTCATAGAGCCTTGGGAGCCTGGCACGTAATCTAAGGTTCCTCATGAGAACAGGGCAAGGTGTGGAGGTCATTTCAGTTAATGTGTATGGGTTATATGCGGGCTCAAGTGCTGGTAAATTGGGTAGCATGGTTAGGTATTGGCTGTTCAAGATGTGCAGTATTGATCTCAGTAACACTGTATAAAGTGCATGGAGATACATTGTGATATTGGGCAAGATAGGGCTAGTACAGTATAGTTGTTGTCCGGTAGCGTAAGGTCTAGTCTAATGGGTCACTTAAATTCGATTTTATCAATCAAGGCACAAAGGCATAGGTCACTAGCAAGGTGCATAGGCAAAGGGTCATCTGAATTCGATTTTATCAATCAGGGCACAAAAGGAGTGTCATGTATGAGGCAAATGTAAGGCGCAGGTAGGTACAAAATTAGGCAATACATATGTGCTAAGGCTGGTAGCAATTGTGGGCGAACAGACTCAAGTTCAAGTTGTGAGGCACACCAGAGTTCGGCTATACAGAAATCCTAATGTTAGCGTCAGATGTGGGCCTAATAGGTAATGGACAGTGCAACGTATACAGGCGTAGTTCAAGTGTCATTGCATAGTGATCATTAGTGGGCAGAGCAGTAGTTAGTTAGCGGGGCTGGAATGCAGTGATCAGTAGGACAAGCATTTCAGGTTATCAATGAAAGCTGGTTTTAGGCATAGCGTCAACAGCAACTGACCTGGAATGGCAGATGCAATATTACAAAAGTTGCGGGTCAGGTACAATATGATGATGAGTCCTACAGTAAATGCCCCTAGGGCCTTACCGTGAGAGTCTCAGTGGAGCCCGGAGAGGTAGATAAGGTGCAGCGCCTCTGCGCTACCATTGCGCTAACAGGCGCAAACAGGGCCTTTGTACGGCCTTCGTGCAGGCCGGCGTATCCGCCTACCGGCAGAAGCAAGGGGCTTTGAAGTGCCCGGAACGAGGCTCAGCCTCACTGTGGTGCCGCGTCGCGCCCGGCATGGAGGAGTCAGGCAAGCGGGAGGGACACGGTCAGGCAGGCCGCCGTGTGCTCTGCAGCGGGTCTGCAGTTGCTGCGTGGGTGGTCTGCTGGAGGGGAGGGGGAGGCTCCTGCCCTCTACCCTCGTCGGAGGTCGTCTGGAAGGCATTAAATTCCTTTAGCTACTTGGACGCTTTCAGTGCCTCCCTATGGATGGAAAGAAGGACCAACCAACTTTTGTTGCGGGAAGGTGCTGATTGACGTTGAGTAGGTAAAATTATAGTATGTGGGATGGAGGCTAAAGAACAGTGCCTAAGTCCTAATGTGATGAGTAATGACCCCAAAACTGAATACTGCACGCACACTGAGTGGCAGGGAACTTGAAAATCTACGAGGCATATAACAAAAACAGTTATCACTGACTATCAGGGAGAAAGAAGCATTGCTTCAAATTCATAACAGCAGCCATTTGCTTGAGTAATTTATAAAACATGCTCACCAAAGTGACTACTGTACTCAGTTTCTTTTCTCCCATACTTGTCGGATTATGTTCCCCTTCTGGATATTATCCGGGAAAGTATCTCAGAAAGGGGACAGGCCCTAGCACTAGAAGGGATAACGTGTTTCGTGTGGAAGGATGTAAAAGCAGAGCAACAAGAACCATGATTTCTGATAATTATTGGTGTTGTGCAAAAATACTCATTGATAGCCCCTGAACAATTAAACAGAATAGTGCTCACGCTCTATCACGGTTTCCGAAATTATGGGGTTTTATAAGTTTTAAAGATACGAGTAAATGAATGCATTTAGAAATGGGAATAAAAAACTATAGGTAAGGGCGGCCAGGGATTTTGGGCAACATTAGCACATAGACTTCTAGAGGAGAAGAAACCCATCGAAAGGCACCCAGCAGCAGAGAACAAATTGCTTGACTCTGGTAATGTTCTTTCAGATGCATGTTCCTTCTCGTCGAGAGATATTCTCCCAGCCTCAGCTGATCACAGAAACCTTTTTGCCAGCAGCGGGTGCAAGGGTGGGATACAATGTCAGCGTCAAGGTTCCTTGATGAGGTCCTTACTCTGAGGTCTGAGGGAGAGATGTGAGCTAGATACATACCGGTGCCAACGCCACATCCAGCACAATGTCTATTGTTTATTGCCCTTGCACAGCCGCATTGGGTAATTGATCAATCAGGTAATTTGAGAGTGAACCCTCTATCTGAGGGGCAGGTTAGGAGGGCAATGAGGAATCTGAGGAAGGATCATCCATCAGAAATGAAATTAACAGAGTTAGGTAATTTGTCTTCTAATGGATTGTGCCGTTCCACAGATTCCTTGTCTTACATAGACTGCCATAGCAATATGAGAGAAGAAGAGCGAACCCATTGGGAAATTAAGACATTTTGGAGAACTGCCAAACCAAATCGGGTGTCTTGGCCCAACAGAGAATCAAAGTTGTAGTGTTTTGTGAAGATTTGTATTGAAGACAATGTTGCGGTCTGGCAGATGTCTAACATCAGAACTCCTCTTTGGAGAGCCGAAGTAGCAGCCATTCCTCTTGCTGAATGTGCTCTGAAGCCCGCAGGTTCTTACTTCCCTGCAATGAATTAACATTCAGAGATGCATACGAATTTCCATCTGGACAGTGTTTGCTTAGTCATAGCTTTACCTAGTCTAGGTCCAGTGTATCCTATGAAAGGCTTGTCCTCCATTTTTAAATCTTTTGTTCTGGATGGGGATGTAAAAACTTAGAGCCCTTGGAGAAAGATGTAATTCAGAGATGACTTTTGGAAAAAATGTTGGTCCTACCATAAGCATCACTTTGTCCCCAGGAAACATATGGACATTTGCAAAAATAGGGCTTGTAACTCACTAACCCTACGTACAGAAGTTATCACCAGTGGAAAATAATGTACAGGCTCAAAAGGAGCTCCCGCTATGCAAGTCAGTTCAAGATTCAAATTGCAGAATGGAATATTGGAGAGAGCCAGTAGAAACATGTTAGTGAGTCCTTTGATTAGTAGAATCATAACACGTATTGTAGGATACTTATTCAAGTGTATGCTTGGAAAGTGAAAGTGCAACCAAATACACTTTCACTGTAGTCACCTGTAGCACTGTCACGTTTTCCTTACCTAGCACTAAACCAAAGCACCTTCTACATCAACTATTGCCGGAAGGCTTTGGCAGCCATATTGGACCTGGAGATATGGTCCGCTATGACAGCAGATACCACTTAGTAATGACGGCTTTGGCTCCAAGGTTCACTTCCAAGATGGTGATTGAACCACAACCAAAAGCAATATCAATCTATTTAAAACTTGTGCACCGAGACGCGCACGTCTTGCAACATTTCTGTAAATTGCGTCATGCAGTGGAGGACTGTTGCGGCCTCTAGAGATCTTTTCCCGCTACCAGGATTATTTAAAGCATTTGCGTTGTCATGAAAATCTATGGACATCTCCGGCAGTAATCCGATCCAAGACGAAGACCGTCATTATGTAGGTAATGGGCTTTTTTCATTTTTTGTTTTACCACGATTGACTTTGCTTACAGTGTCACATTCAAAGTGCACCTAAGTAGTGCACACCTTCCTCTGTTCCTTGCCCTTCCTCGTTTATTCTGAAAGCAGTTTACATGCTACTACAGGCTGCAGTGTTGTGGAGTCTCCCATTAGCAGAGGATTGACTATCCTCATCAGGTAAACCTAGACATTTCAAAGGTATTCTAAGTTAGGTACTCTAAATTGCACAACACTGTAATTATATTCTTATCGTCTCCTACTTGCTGCGGCTTTTCAGTCCAGAAGACCTGCTCATCTGAATCGTCCCTTCACTCCAAGATTCTATTACTTTACTTTGCCGGGGACTTGAAGGGGGATCTGATAGTTATATTGAGGGAGCTTCCCTCCCTTTTCCGCCCTCAAATACTTATTCCATGGTTCCCAAAAGCCAGGTCTGCATACCATTGTGACAAGCCCCGGCCAGGCAAGGCAAAATGGAATGGACAGTACAGTAGGAGTGTTTCATTAGCTCTGCACCATTTGCAAGATTTTTCCAAGGGAACCCGTACAATAACTTGGTTGCTGGTCTTTTTGCCTACAGCACAACCTCCATGATGTCTCAAGGAATGCCTCAGTCCCTGTATCTGAACCTCTCAGAAGTCAGGCATGAAGGTTGATGGTGCTGATACTCTGAAGGAGAACTAGACCTCCCGCTTGTGAGAGCAAGTTTGTTTTCTGAAGAAGATCTCTGGAGGATAGCTCAGGGGCAATGCACTCGCCGTGGAAGCAAGACGATGCCGAGCAACACAGATTCAAATGCCGGGTCCACGTTGAGAAACCTCTGGGTATTAAGCACGTTACAAATAACCAATTATTATAAGAAGCCACAGAGGGCAGATGGCCATGTCCAAAGGGTTTGGATACCACGTCATTGTGGCCCAGTCCGGGGCAATCAGAATCATGGTCATTCAGAGCCTTCTCAATCTCCTGAGACACAAGGGATGACGGGACCAGTGAAAATGCATATATAAGTGAACAATTCAAGTTCACCACAAAGGCATTCCTTAGTGCTCATCTCAGGGGAAACTCCCTTGAGCAGAACAGCCCATAATTCATGCTGACACTAGAAGCAACATAAATCCCCTCAAGAGGTTGCCCAAAGGGTAAGAAAGAACTTCCTGACACAACACCCACTCATGGGATAAAGAGCCCTGCCTGCACATGGTGTCCGCTGTTGTCTCCTTCATCCCGGCTAGAGAAACCAAAAACAAGGAGATCCTGATCTGAAACATCCAAAACCAGGAGCTGCATTGCCTCCATGCAGGTGGGCAGTGTCCCTACACCTCCTCTCTTGTTGAAGTAGTGCATGGCCACTGTGGTGTCCATCATGACCAGGGCAGTGTTCCCTTGTATTGAAGGCAAAACGGCCATTAACGCCAGTCTGATGGAATTCAGCTGCAACATATTTATGTAAAGTTTTGTATCTGCTGGGGACCACAACCGGATTACAGCCATCTTGCTCAGGTGCGCTTCCCAGCTGTACAAAGAGGCATCTGCAACCACGGTTTCTAAAAAGGTTGACGATCGACCTTATTATGAAAAAATAATTAAACTTAAAACCCAACAGTGGGATATCGTCTCGAATGTTGAAAAACTCCATAAATAGAAAAGATATTCAGAGTTTTCTAACCAGAATTTCTCGGGTAATAAAATATGTACCTACCTAACCAAAGCTTGCAGTATTGAATTGAAGCGTTTCATTATGTACCTTTGTTTCAATATATTGCCGACAGAAGAATACATTAGCTCCTAGTAGGTTTCTTTACCAAATGAATGCCTTGGTAGACTTTGCTAACCAATATTGAAACATGTCGACATATTCTTACTGCTTGCCCTGTACTGAACCAATGTTACTACCAGGGATACGGGGAGTTTGTTACTCAAATAGAAAACATATGTAACAATCAATTTTGGTCCAAAATGTATGGGGCCCAATCTGTCGTGATTACCGCGGCCGCCTTTTCAATATCGCGAAAAAGAATTTGCTTTGGTCAATAGTGATATACTATACATTTTCTTCCAAAGTGCTTTACGATGAAATGAAGGCGATATATTTTTATACATTTACAAAATGAAGATTTTGGCTTTTATGACACGAAAGCTGTGTATTATATATACATATATGTTTAACATTTTATATTGCTTTTTCTTTTTAATGTGATAAAGATATGTGCTTAAAGTTTTGAAACTTAACTAAATGCAAAATAAAAAAATGAATATAAAATAAATAAAAAAGGTTCTTTTTCCATCAAACCTCTCTGCAGGCCCACAACAGGAAGTCCTGTGAGACCCTGCTCAGGACATGTCAGAGGGTTAAATGACTTGCCTGTAATGTTCTTTGTATGGATTCTTCTACCGCAGATTCCTCATCAGATGGATATCCATTCCAGCATCAGCTGCTTGGAAAACATTTCAACCGGGGGCATAGTACGCCTCGACTCGGCTGTCGATTCCTCTTGGCTCGACGTGCAGCTTGTCGACTCCGGACGGGACTTTGGGACCCATACATATATGTCACTATGCCCCTATAACTCGTATAGATTCCCCACATTTTTCCCTGCCAAGCTCAGTCGCAGCAGAGGAAGAGTCCAAAGATACAGCTGAAAGCAGCCACAATTCTGTACCCAAAATCCTAGGGTGAGTGTGGGGGCGGTTTTGGCTCCAAACAAAGATTTAATAGAGAATAGGCAAGAAGAGGCCTAATCGGCCAACAAGAGCCAAACATCTACCTCACCATGGTAGAAGAAGTTAGTCACAGCAACACTAGGGAACTTTAATAGTGGGGTCAGAAGGCAGGGTGAGGAGGAATATGCATGAGAAGAATCCATAGAAAGAACATTATCAGTAATGTGAAGGCATCATGAAGTAAGGCACAGATAACATATTAAAAGTGAAATAAAAGATATTGATTAACTTAAATGTCACGATGGTTGAAGGCCTAACTAGCCCTAGGCCAAAGTGGGATAATCCTACCTGAACAAAACTAAGGAAAGTCCGAGTCAAAGAGTTCAATTTAAAAGTTTGTGTTTCCAAAACCTATGCTAGCCCTCACAACTAAAGATAAAACGCGTGCAGGGATGTCAAAGTAAAAAGAATCTGTGTTCAACACAAGGTTCTGAGCTCTTTCCAGCTCTCAGCTTCTCCAGCTCCCTTCACCAAGTTAAATAAAGTTCCACAAAAGTCTTAAAATGACCTTTCCTCCACTCAAGGTAATACAGTTCCACACAAACCTCAGGGTTCCCTTCCCCAAGACTTAAACTCAGCCAGTCAGAGTTATTTCAATCTTCCAAACATAACAAGGTTAACACAACTTAAAGTCAGCATGCCCACATTCTTGGATTGCCTCCTCCATTCACGGGCAGTGCCCCTTCTTAGTATTATTCCACAATGTCTTTTGATTCTCTCAGTTCAAGGCTTACTGGTCTAGGCGCAGTTGTCGGACCACACGGTCCGCAAGTCACGCAACCAGGATCCCTCTCCTTGTGGTCTCTCGGCTTTATGTATCCTCTTGCCAGGCTTTGGCCTTGTTGCACTGCAATTGGTCACAACATTCACTTGGTGGTGGTCTTAATTCTGTCCCACCCTTTTATTGCACTCGTTCATACTGATGTAGTTTCTTAAATGTTGTTGTCACTTGGGCACTTTCTCTTTAGCAGTCTCATCAATTGCTTTGCCCATAAAGCTTCCTTAGTTTTATATTCCACAAGCTTAATTGTGTGATTTCACTCTGCCTGGTATTGATCAGATGTGCAATATGCTCAATGGTTAAGTTTCATTCAATGTGTTGTTTAATAAAAGTTCAATATGCTTAATCTCAAATTCCTGTTTGATTCGGTATTCAATATGCATCAGGCGGCTTTCATTGTCCGTTTTCCTTTCATTTGGTAATGTATAAATGTTCAATGTGCTTAATTTCAAAGTCCCATTTGGTTCGGTATTCAATATGCATTTTGAGGCTTAATGGCAAGTATTCCTATCATTCATCAAAGTAATGCTGCTTCGCCACCCGCTAGGAACGCCCCTGACCTACCCTAACACTCACCTGTCTGCAGAGCTGTTCCCCGGCGGCTCCCACCGTCCCCTCCAGCTTCGGGGTCAGCGGGAACGCTGGTACGAGCCACGCTCGCATTCAGGGGCTTGTGTCTGCCCCACTGAGTGTTCCACAGCCTCTGACTGGACGCGGACAGCATCCCGCTCCCTCTGATGGTTCTGCAGCTCCTGCTGCACATTTCTCGTTACAGGGGCTCCTGCACATTGGACTTTGGGCCAGTGTCCTGGATATCCCTCAGGTCCCACAAGGCTGCCTCTTCCAAACACGGTCTCCTGGTTTCCCCCACAGGTCTCCCTGTCGCTGTCTTGGCAGCACCGTCTGTCTGCTTTTATACACCTTTAACCTTGTAACAGGCTGCAGGTGTAAACCTTGAATTGGATTTGTCTGACGTTGATTAAGAACACATGCCTGACCTTCACTATACTTTACAGGCTTCTTCCTCGTCCCAGTGCAAAAGTGCTGACATGGTCTAGTATGCATTACTCTTAGTCTCCTCTTCCTCGTCTAAGTATTGTCAAGTATCACATGTGGGGAAAGGGTTGGCTTATAATAGCCCAAAAAGGTTGGGGGAGGGTTAAGTTGGTGTTAATGGTAAAAGGGGGGATACCATGTTTCGCCAGGGGGCACCCCACTCCCAATCCTCAAGGACCCTCCAATTCAGGTGATCCTCCCTTGCTTCACCACCCCGAGGGTCAGGATCCAAAAGTGATGACCTATCCCTGACCACCTGCGCAGAGGATCCAAGGGGAATAGGAGTGAGAATACTCAGATTTTTCACAATAAATAATTTCTCCGTCAATGGATTGCTTTCTCCCATAGATTCCTCATTAGATAAGATTCCCATAGCAGTATAGCCGATTGAGGTGGGATGAAAGCACTTAGATCAGGAAGTTCTATAGAACTGCCCTGCAAAACCAGGCATCAGTCCCTCGTGCCATGTCAAGTCAGTAGTGCCTGGTGAACTTGTGCAATGAGGATCATGCCGCTCCCCGGCAGATGTCCCTGAACGGAAATCCCATTTGCAAGGCAGAAGATGCTGCCATGCCTCTGGTGGAATGTGCTCTTATTCCCGGTGGCAGATCCTTTCCTGCTGCCTGATAACACTCCGCAATATAGAGATTTATCCATCTTGAAATTGTCTGTTTAGTAACCGGAAATCCTTTTCTAGAAAGGGAGAAGGCCACAAAGAGTTGGTCCAACCACTTGAACTCAGCGGTCCTCGCCAGGTAAAAACTGAGGGCCCTTTTTGGATCCAACTTATGCAACCTCTCCTCATCTTTGGAGGAATGGGAAGGAGGGTTGAACACTGCCTGGAAGAAACAGGAAGGAAGGCAGGAACCTCAGACGCACCTTCAGTGATACCTTATCTACGAAGAATCGCAGGAAGGGTGGTTTAAGGACAGAGCCTGCAGTTCACTAACACGTCTGGCAGATGTAATCAACAGCAGCTAAGCAGTTATTAGCCTGAGCAACCTAAGTGAGCAAGAATGCATAAGGTTCAAAAGGAGCCGCTATTAAGATGATCGGAACCATGTTAAGGTCCCAGTCTGAAACCAAGAACGGGAAAGGCGGAATCCTATATACAAAGACTTTCAAGAATTGAGCCATGATGGGTATTGTAAATAAAGACTTCCGATCCATAGACCTCTTACAAATAGACAAAGTCGCCAAGTAACTTTTGACTGTTGTGACTAAAACCTGGTGAAGCTAGTGACAAAAGGAATTACATCACTGCAGTGGTGGGGCAAGAGATAGGATCAATCCCGCGTTCTGTGCACTGCGCCTCATATCTTCACCATCTGAACAAGTACAGGGATCTCGTAGATGGTCTGCGTGCATCCACTAACACCTCAGGAACCTTTTCTGAGAAGTCCCAGTCATCATATCTCATCCACTCAAGAGCCACACATGAAGGTTGAGGGATTGTGGGTTCGGGTGAAGTACCCACCTTCCGACTGGGATAGGAGGTCTGGACGCCAAGGCAACCGGAGAGGTGGGCAGATGTTCAACTCCAGGAGTTTCAGAGTACCATGTTCTCCTCACCCAATCTGGGGCAATGAAGATCATGGTTGCGTACAAATTCCTCAACCTCCTGAGAAACTGAGGAATGACAGGAATAACATGGAATGCATAGTGGAGGTCGAAGACACACTCCACCAGGAATGCATCCCTGAGTGGGCCCTTCGCCGGGAATTCCCTTGAGCCGTTCTTTGTTCCCACCAGATGGACTGCTGAAACAAGATCTGGTTCTCCAACAACCAGAACCATAACTGCATCGCCTCCTTGCAAAGGGGCAGGGACAAAACGCCCCCTTGATTTTTCAGGTAGTGCATTGCCACTGCATTGTCTGTCATGACTAGGACATGCTGCCCTTTGAGAGAAGGTGCAAAAGCCATCAGAGGTAGACTGATTGCTTGCAGCTCCAGCCTTCTGATGTTCCATTGGCTCTCCTTCAGAGACTATAGGCATCTCACCTGCAGATGCCTTCAGTGAGCACCCCATCACTACATAGATGCATCCGTCGCCACCCGTGCCTGGGCCACGGGGGCCAGAAGGATTCGCCCGTCAACATGTCCCTGCTGGACCACCAAGCCAGAACACTGACTGAGACACCCTCAGAATATCCCTCATTGCGCAGAAGTAATGGGACCATTAACCTCTCACCGACCACTGCAGAGATGGCATTCTCAACCCGGCCACCGGCACCAATTTGTCGAGGCCCTTGAAGAGTTCAACCATTTGCCGGATACTTGTCATTCTCACCTCAGTGGGACCGGGGGGGGACCTTCCCCACTTAAGTGTCCAGGACTGCCCCAATGAACTGGCACTTCTGTGTTGGCCTGACATGGTTCAGAGAGAAGCCCAGCCTATGGAGTAGAGAGCAAGATTCCTCTAGGTGGGACAAAACCCGCTCCGTAGACTTCCCTTGGATCAGCCAGACATCCAGGTAAGGGAATACATGGACAATGTATCTCCCAAAGTGAGCCGCGACTACTGCAATGAGCTTAGTGAAGACCCTTGGAGCGGAGGTGAACCCAAAGGGAAGCCCTTTGAACTGATAGATCTTGTCCCCTATGAGGAACCTCAGGAACTTCCTGTGCTTGCGATGTATCAGCGCAACGAAATAAGCGTCCTGAAGACCTAGGGTCACCAGCCAGTACTGCAATTCAAGAGCGTAGAGAATTTCTCTCAACGTCACCATCTTGAATTTGTCTTTCCTCAGGAACTTGTTCAAGGCTCTGAGGTCCAAAATGGGACAGAGACCTCCTCCCTTCTTGGGCACCAGGAAGTACCGGGAATACCAGCCTGATTCCCTCTGCTTGGGAGATACCTCTTCCATGGCACCCTTCAACAATAGGGCTTGCAGTTCTTCCTGGAGCTCCTGTCCCGGTTGGCTTGGAGGAGGTGGGGATCTGGCCTGTGGTCTCCTTAAGAGGGGCAGACAATAGCCCTACGCACACGCTCTCGGGTCCAGGCGTCAAGGTAATCTCCTGCCATTGGGGCCAGTGCTCCGACAGCCGTCCACCAGCCAGTAAGTCATGGGAAGTGAAAATCAAATCGACTTAGAGTGCGGTGCCACCCCTGGCGCTGCCTGCTGGCCACTGGAAGCCCTGTGCCCCTTCCAGAACGTGAGAAATGCTTCTGCCCCTGCCTGGCCTGCGGGAGCTGCGCATTCCTGTTGTACGGCACATAACACCTGTAGCCCCTGCACCTAGAGACAAAGCGGAAGTGATTTTGCAGCGATTTTGGACTCCTTGTATTTCTCCAGGGTGGAGTCAGCCTTCTGGCCAAAAAGGAATTTGCTCTCGAAGGGCATGTCCAGCAGTCCGTTTTGGACATTTGGTGAAAAGCCTGAAGATCGTAGGTAGGCTTGTCTCCTCAACGCTATAGCCGATCCCATTGAACGGCCCGCGCAGTCAGCCACGTCCAGGCCCGTTTGCAGCGACTGCCTGGCCACCACCTTCCCATCTTCCACCAGCTGTACAAAGCCGTTTGGCAGCTCCCCCTTAGTGATGTATTGTGTTACACCTGCTCTACTGCCTTCCAGAGGCTGAAAGAATATTTGGCAAATCCACTGGTTACGTTAGTGGCTTTCAGAGCCATGCTGCCAGACATAAAAACCTTCTGCATTGCATCAATCCTCTTACCTTCCCTGTCAGAGGCATATTCTAGGAAGAGGAGGCCACGCTGATGGAAACTGTGGCTCCCTGCACAACAAGAACTTCCGGAGAAGGGTGAGAAGACAAATATGGCAGGTCACCTCTTGCTGACATGTACTTCCCGGTCATAATAGAGCTGACCGGAGGAATGGAGCAGGGGTGCTGCCAAAAGGAGGCTATTGGATCGGCGATCACCGGGTTCAGTGGCCTATGCCTCTCAATAACCGGGCCCTCGTCCAGGATGTCTGTCAATTTGTATCATTGGACTGGCACTGCCGCAGTATTAAGCCCTAAGGTGTCAACCACCCTACCCACAAGTGCCCAAAATTTGGGATGGGTATGGGTTTAAGTCTGGTTTTGCTGCAATTCCACATCAGTGGATATGTCCAGCCCGCTGGCGTTGTGGAGCCCTTGTGCCAACAACAAAAGATCTGCTTGATCTTCGAAATAGTCAAAGTCCCCCATACACTGGATCGATGTCACCTTGGTCATCTTCACACATCGACGAAGAAGAAAGATGCCATGGAGCCTAACAAATCAGTCCGGGAGAGTGGGGAAAAAAGATCCATTGCCAATTGTCCGCGCAGAGGGCTTATCCCTTGACATCGATTTAGTGACTGTCGGCGTCGAACAGGGCTTGGGCACTGAGGAGGCGTCAGTGACTCCCAAACCCTGCGGCTCGCAGGAAGGCCTGGGCATTCAGGGTTTTGGTGCCTTTCCCGGCGCCGAGCCCAAAGGCTTTCCTGATGCCGACAAATGGGCTTGCGTGGAGTTGGTTGTCCCTAGCACTGCTGCTTGGGGCGGTGGGGGTGTTTTGCACATGCACCTGCGTGTTTCTCGAACATAGCCAACATTTGGCTTTTAAATACATCCCACTCCTGCCAAGTGGTCAGTCCAGCCAACGGCATACCTCTTTCCGACGAAGAGTAGGAATCTCGTTAGTGCTGATGGTGCCTTTGCTTCTTATGAGACGAGGAAGATTGGCTCCTTTAGTGGGACCGCTTCGTCTTACGCAGATGCTTCACTTTTTCTTTTTTGTGGGTAGGAGCCTCGGTCTCAGCCTCAGAGAACCGGTCAGTCAATGCGCAGGTAGGCCCAAGGCGAGTTTGGCTGCCTTCTCACGTACCGATTTCAGGTTCATCTTTGCACGTGACGCCCACTCCTCGGTGTCGAGACCTGTGCCGAGGCACCACACGCATATGTCGTGCGGGTCTATCATCGACATCTTAGAGTGGCAGTCGGTACATTGTTTAAAACCTGATATCCGAGGCACGGCCATTTCGATCGAGAAAAAAACTAACGTGATGAAAATAAGTCATGAAAGAGTTGAAGAGTCAATAACACTGTGTTCCTCAGAGCAGCAAGTCGAGCGCGCGGAAAAAAGGAACTGAAGTATGGGGTGTCGTGACCTGGTATATATGCGACGCCCGACATGTCAGGAGCAGACAATAGTAATGAGCAAGACGGATCGCCTGACGAGTCGAGGTACACTACACCCCATGTTGAAGAATTTTCCGAGCAGCAGAGCTCATGAGGATATCTATCAGATGAGGAATCTGCGGGAGAAAGGCAATCCATTCAAGATAAATGCTCACAAGTAAATGCACATGAGTCTTGGCAGGAGAGCATACCAGGTGAAGGTAAATGCTTACAAGTAAATGCACAAAAGTCTTGGCAAGAGAGCATACCAGGTGAAGGTAAATGCTTACAAGTAAATGCACAAAAGTCCTGGCAGGAGAGTGCACCAGGTGCCGATAATAACATACATAATTGTGTAAAAGGCCTGGAAGGAAGGCATAGCAGGTGAAGAGAAGTGTTTTGGAAAGACGGCATGAAGCCCTGGCAGGGGAGTATACCAAGTGTGCATATAAGTGGTAGGAAACACAGGGAGGATACCTGCCCTTGAGCTTGTGAGGTATAAAGAATCCCTAAGAAGAGTCATGCTCTTGGGATTCTGAGTTATATGTTAAAGGAGAAGGGACATTTGGAACGATTGTCCCTGAAAACCAGGAACATTGTCTGCTTGGAACAAGGTTTTTGGGAGTTTAATTTTTTGGTTGGAATTGAACATTTGAACACTAAGAGTTAAAGGTGAAAACTGGGCCCATTTAAAAGCATGTCTACAATGTTTCCCTACAACTGAAACAATGATATTGGCAGACTTAACAGGAGCTTTGCATAAGGAAAGCAAAAGCTCATGCAAAGCTGTAGTATATAGTTTTCTCTGTAGAGAAGCAGAATAAATCCCAAGAAGCCCAGGTCAGGGAAACACATTTATAACCATTCACAGATAGAAATGATGATTTGGTGAAGACCGTTGGAACAACTAAATACATCTCCACCTTAGATTTGGCAAAAGGGTTTTGGCAGATCCACCATGGCCGAATCAGACCATGACGCACCCGCAAAGTTTCAAAGAGTAAAGTGTCTGGTATTGGCCCTGTGTTGAACGTTTGCAGGAGCCTATTTAGACGATATTGTTATCTATAGCGACACCTGGTCTGAACACGTGACCCATCTAACAGCATTCTGTGATAAGATACGTCAAGCTCACTTAGCGGTTAATCCTAAGTACCAAACTGCCCAGCCTTTCTGAAAAGTAGCTGGGATTTCAGATTTGGAACGGATGGGTACTGCCACATGGGATGAATCCTATGTATCCCTCACTGAAACCCTACCTAAAGTATCCTCCCATGTGGCCAGGGAAAGGCAGACGCTTCCTGAGCCGGACCTTGGGGATGGTGTACTGCAAGAGGATCACCCGGGAGGAGAAAAGGGTCAGGAGAGTAAGGGATACCTATGGGATGAGACACAGTATTTAACCTCTTTCCAAGAGGACGTCAAACCAATATCACAGCATGAACTGGCTTGTTGCCATCATAATTATTTTGTTCCACAAGTAGACCATCTGAACAGGAATCAATTCAGCCATGAACCTTGTGATGGTAAAAGTAACATTTTGTTATATCCCAAGAAATGCATACAATTATAAATTCCCCTAGTTCCCCAAAGCCTAATAAGAGGAAGTTGTATAATAATGGAAGTCTTAACGGCAAGGAACCATATTTCTGTTCTCAAACCTGCTTTATGCCTGGCTCTTATAATATCCTGTTTAATGTTGTAGAAAGTGGAAATCAAATTCGAAATGTAGAAAAAGTTAAGGATACACACTCATTTGGGACTTCAAGTCCCATTATTCACTCAGTACTGGGACAAGAAAGAGGGTCACAAAAGATCAAAGATGTAGAAGTGGTCAGATAATTAACAATTAGGTTCAAGTAGCAAAAGAGAAGAAGCAGAAGCAGCAGGAGAAGATGAAGTGTGGGCCATGTATGCTCCAGGAGACAGGAGTTGAGGATCTGGAAGACACAGGGACCGGTGCGAGCCATGAGAGGGTCTGTGCCTCAATCATCCTAAGCTGCAGAGGTAGCGTAGCAGATATCGTATGGAAGAAACGCTTATCCAGGAAGACGTTGTGCAGAGCTTTCGCATCGGGAAGCAGGCGTAGTGTAAGCAGTCGAGAGGTCTCCGGTGACAAGGTTGCCCCGAGACTCTCTGCAGTCAGAGCAACTCCAAATCAACCTGGCAGAGGTGGCGGGGACCAAAGAAAGAAGGTGCACCTGGTTGGGAGAAGCCACCGTTTCAACAGTCCTTTGAATGCAGGGAGGAGCACCTGCAAGCAACTTACCCAGTGAGACTAAGCCATGCGAGTGACCCCAGGGTGCGCCGGTGCAGGTCACGTGCGAGTGAAAGGCAGAATAAACAATGTTACGAGTACCGAACTGTTAACATACAAAAGCAGGCTAAAAAGCATCACGAATGCCGAACTTTTGCAAACTTACAAAAAGCTACTCTTGCGAATACCGCAAGTGTATATTAAGTGTGAGGGTTAGAGATCCCTTGGTTAGAGTGTTCCATTTTAGTTCACTAGAGATAGGGAAATCAACGTTAGGGTAGGGATAGTGAGGTGTTTATTCAACCTGCTTTATGTAATAAAATGGCAGAAGATAAAAAGTCTTTAAAAAGTTGCCAGTCTCACGTTTCCGACCCCTCACACACAGCAATTGAAGGTCGAAGCAATCAGAACACCCCCGGCTGATAAACTAGGGGGATAAACTAGCCTCTCTAAGTCTCGTAAGGCATTACCAACTTGTTATCCCCAACTTCCAGATAAAGTAGCACGTTTTACTGACAAATTGGCTAAGGACCAATCATTTGCTGGGATGCGAAGACCCAAGCCGCCTGAGAAATCCTGAAATGAGCCCCGTGAAAAAAAACTTGTTTTGATCATGCCCGATTCCGAGCAGGAATTCATCCTTCAAACAGATGCCTCAAGAGATGGCCTAGGAGCTTGAGTGTCTAGCCATAAAATGGGCAGTCTCTACTCTACACTATTACTTAGCTGGATGCCAATTCAAACTGGTCACAGACCACGCGCCCTTGGTTTGGATGGCTATAATAACAATAATGTATTTCCTATATAGCGCTAGCCACCCATAGGTTTCAGAGTGCTGAAATAACGGAAGACATTATTATGCCCCAGAGTGGCACTCAATTTGTCGACCTCAGAAGGATGTCAAGCTGAGTGGACAATGCTGGGACTGCCACAGCAGGCTGGGCACGGATATCCAGGGCGAGCGCTTAGCTCACTGTGCTATCTGACTGGCTAAGTACAAGGATACCAATGCCTGCATCCTAATATGGTTTCTAGCCTTACAACTCTTTTAAAGTTGAACATCGAGCAGGTACGAAGCAAGGTAATGTGAAGCAAGACATCGACAACTGTTTGAAAGTTCAAACAGAAATAATGTATTTGTAACGCTCACCTGATTCCCGTAGAGGCGCCGGTCTTGACTGGGCGTATACCGTATCTTCAAAGGTGATGTGTAACACACGGCTGGCTCTTTGGGCTGGACCTCTGTGCACTGTATGTTTGACTCGAAGGGTAAGATGTCTGCAGATAGAAAATATGGGATTAAGGAACTGGGTTATTGAATGTCTCTCTCTTCTTCCCTTTCTCTTCTCCTGTAGAACCCCAAAGATTAACGCTCTCACCTTAGGTAAGTGAACGCCGTGCTCTCCATCTGCCTCGGGGCAGGGTGCTGTAACCAGTTTCTTCACTGGATAAGGGGAGCAGGCCTCTTGACTTCAGAGGACTGCTGTCCGTCGTTTACTGCACGAACGGTAAGTTTTGAGTAATTCTAATGTCTTTAAAGTCTTTAGTAATGATGTTTCTTGTTTTGCAGGGTTCTGGCGATGGCGGATGACGGGCTGAAGTGAGTTGAAGATGGAGGCCGTGTGATGAATAGAAGCGCCTGGAAGCACGTAAGTAAGCGCTTGTTGCCTGCTTCACGATGCGCTCTAACTGTCTTTTTATTTTGCAGGTACAAGTTCGGAGCGGCTGCAGGGTGCCGGAATACCCACTGGGTTAGATGTGGAAAGGAGTAATGGCACGTGAGTATTAAAGTTCCCCAATGTCTTTAAACGCACCTTGTTTTGTCTTTCAGATGCGGGATGCAGCGCCGAAGGCCTCCGGAGCGTGCGAAGAGTTGGTAAGCTTTTGTCTTTCAGATGCCGGAATGCAGTGTGAAGACCTCCGGAGCGCACGAAGAGTAGGTAAGCCTTTGTCTTTCAGATGCCGGAATGCAGCGCGAGGCGTTGGTGACAGCCGATGGACCAGGTAAGTGAAGAGCTGTCACTGAAGACCGTAATGCTAACCTGTTCTTTCTTGTCTTTATAGGTGTTGCTGAAGACTGGATTCAGGATGGTAAGCCTTTTTCCTTAGGCCCAGGATCAGATGCAGAAGACACGATGAGCGTTCTGCTGCAGAGGATGCAGAATAACGCAAAGCAAGATTCATCCATCGGGTGTGGTTTAAATAGCCTCCTGTAGTGCTTAGGTGTCTCCTTCCACAGCCACGCCTAGGTAAGAAAAGAGTTCCTGCTTTCCAGAAGAGTTCCAGTGTTCTGAATCTAGGGAGTGGCTCCTGCCCCACCCAACAGGAAAAGTAGTTCCAAACAGAAGAGGATCAGAGGCTCAAGTGGCAGGCAAGTAAGCAGCATGGTCTGCTGCAGGTAAGTCCACCCAAGCATTATGAGCCCGGCGCTTCCAGCGCTGGGACTGGGCATATTCATGGGCCTGGTGCCACTGGCACCAGGACTGGGTCCAAAAGGTCCCAATTGGGACTGGTTGGCACTCGGAACCTGGGTTATGGATCTGCTTCCAAGGGAGTTGGGAAAACCCTGACCTTTTGGAAGCAGAGATCATGACAGTATTAACTGAAATGTCAGGATGGTAGAAGGTCTAACTTGCCCTATAATAAGGTGTGATTTCCCTACCTGAACGAAACTAAGGAAAGCCTGAGTCAAAGAGTACCACTTAAAAGTCGGTCTGTGTCTAAAACCTATCCTGGCCTTCACAACTAAAACTAACCAATGTGTAGGGATATCCATAATGAGAGAAGTACTGATTAACACAAAGTTCTGAGCTTCTTCCAGCTCCCAGCTTCCTTTTCAGCTCCCCTTGCCCAAGTTCAAGAAAGTTCCACAAATGTCTTAAAATTACCTTTCTGTCATGGCCACTGGACTGGAACTCATCCCCTAAAGGGTCCAGCTGGACCCAGTCCTGGAGCCTTTGGTGCCAGGCTCATAAGAAAGTCTGCTTGGCACACCTTTTCCACTGGGCACGTGCTATCCTATTTCATCTCAGTCAGCCACTCCCATCTGGGCCGGGCGTGGCCATAGGAATCCAAGAAGCTGCACGTGCAGAAGCATTTGGGAGTGGCAGGGTGGAACCATCTAGCAGAGCAAGGGAGCGTGGCCGAGACCAGGCTATTTAAGCCTGCCCCGCCCGCAGGCCTAAGCTTTGCGTTATTCTGCCCAAGCAGCGTAACGCTCACTGCTGCCTGAGAAGCACCTAAGCTATGTTCCTGTGCAACCCTTCCGACGAAGCATCCATCCTGTTCTGCAACGACCCATCTCAGAGGAACCACTTACCTGCAGAAACAGCAAAGCCATCGCAGAGAAGCATCTTACTTGCAGAAACAGCAAAACCATTGCGGAGAAGCATCTTACCTGGAGAGTCAGCAAAACCATTGCGGAGGCACACTTATCTGTTTTTTCTCCATCAGAACTAGCCGAATCATCGCTGAAGCGCCTCTTACCTGCTCGCAGTGACTCCATCCTTGACCGGCCAGAGCGCACTTACCCAACTCTCGACTCGAGCACCAACTCACCGGTCAGCTTCAACGTGATCACAGACTTCTTTCACCGCCGTCAGGTCCGCGCTCCGCAACTCTTCTCATGACGCCGCCAGACCATCCCTGCAGGAGAAAAGGAGAAATAAGGTTAGAAACCTGATAGGGACATTATTTAAGGTTGCACGCCATCTCATCTCACGCTTACCTTAAGATTCCAACTTGTCATCTTCTTGGGAATACTTCGAATTCCTGCACCGGCGTACTGGCTCCGCTGGGTCGCCGTCATCTGTAGGAGAGAAAGAGACATTATGAGAGAACAAACTTAAATCATGTGACATGGAATACTCATATGAACAATAATTAACACGAAAACTCTTACCTTCAAAGTGGTTCGGTCACAGCTGGCCTGGGCCACCACATCAATGGACCAGTGAAGCAACTGGGTCATCAGGAAGCGCCCCTGCTGAAGAGAAGCAGGACAGAGAACTCGCCCTCACTAAATACCAGGTGAGCCTCATTTTGGCACGAAAGATCCGTAGAGAGTCACAATACCTCCACCCCCTTCTTATTACCTCTCGTGTTCCCGCAGGGGCAGTATCAACATCCAGAACAGTGTACTTGGCAACAGCAGGGGGTGGGAGTCGATCCAGGGGAGCCGAATCCTGGGAGGGCTCCAACCGTGCCCAAACGTCCTCGCAGAGGCCAGGTGAGCGTAACACTTTCTCATGTTCAAGGTAATACAGTTCCACACAATCCTCAGGGTTCCCTTCCCAAGTTCCAAGCAACACAGTTCAAAAGAAAAGGGTCTTGAGGCTTTGTTCCCAAGTCTCATGGTTCCCTTCCCCAAGACTTTGACTCTGCCACTTGTACTTGGTTGTCTTTTCAAAACGTTTTAACAACTCGAGGTCAACATGAATCTCTGGATTACAGACCATTTCACTTGCAGTGCTTCTCCCTGGTTTATTTCACAATGTCTTTGGTTTTTATAAGTCAAGGCTCACTGGTCTACGTGCAGCTGTCAGACCGCACGATCCACCACAACAGGTTGCGCAACCAGGATTCCCAGGCTCTTCACCCCCACATAAATTCCTCTGTATTTGTTCCAGTGCACATAGTCACATTCCCTTAGTTTCTCTTTGTTGGCCACTTGGCTTTATGTACAATGTTTAGACTCCTCTGCCATAACGGGTCAGACCCCTCTTGCCAGTCTGTGGCCTTGCTGCACTGGCTCAAAGTTCATTTTGTGGGTGGTGGTCTTACTCATCGCCCACCTTTCTATTGCACACCTGTACTCTTTCCATGGGTTGCTTTCATATGGGCACTTTCCCTTTGACTGGCCTTCTGGTTTGCCCATAAAGTTTTACTCAATTCTGTATTCAATAAGCTAAATTGCAAGGGTTCAGTCAGTTTGTTAGTTAACAGATATTCAATATGCTTAATTTCAAGTTTCCATTCAGTTTGGCAATTCATTACCTATTCGCAGCCTGCTAGGAGCACCCCGGCTGTCGTGTAGCTTTCCACGGCACTCACCGGTCCTCAGCTTTGTTTCTCTGTGGCTCCTGCTGCTTCCCTTCTGCCTTTTAGGTCGGTGGGCCAGCTTCTCCAAGCCCTGCCCCCCCCACGGGTGCTGTCCAGCACGCACCGGTAGCTCCGCTGCATGTGCATGGAGGTGGGTGGTGTCCTTTCTCCTGTTCGCTTGAAGCTCCCGCTGCTGGTTCCTTGACACAGAGGCTCCCACCTCTGCGACAGACCAACTCGTCTTGGGCTTTAAAGGTTGCTGCTCGGCATTCTGGCTCCTTCACAGGTCCCACCAAAGCTGCCTCCTTTCGAAAAAAGGGTCCCCTGCTGGTCTCTCCCCCACAGGCCTCACTGTTGCGCTCTGTACTGTTGTCTTGCACTCATTGTATACACCTGTAACCACTTGACAGGTTTCCGGTGTGTATCCGCAATTGGGCTTGCCGGACTACGATTAAGAGGACATGCCCGATTCTCAAAATACTCTGCGGGCATCTTCCTCGTCCCAATACCAGAGAGGTAAAATCAAGGTTTGGTGTTCATTACCCTCAGTCTCCTCTTCCTCGTCCCAGTACTTTCAGAAGTTAAAAGAGGGTAAATGAGGAGCAAGGTCTTGCAGTAGCCCAAAAAGGTTGGGGAAGGGTTAGGTTGGTTGTCAATATGGAAAGAAGGATACTATGTCTCGCCTATCGGCACCCCACTCCCAGTCCCCAAAGACCCTCCACCCAGGTGATCCTCCCTCGCTTCTCCACCCTCAGGGTTAGGATCCAAAAACGATGCCCTTTCCCTGCCAACCTAAGAAGAGGATCCAGGGGGAGTAGGAGTAAGGATACCCTCAGGTTTCTCACACCTGGCACGCCGAGTAAGCAAGTTGCCCAGATGACGGAAAGGAGGAAGGTTGGAGGTATGGGATGGGGCCAGTGGTCAGGCCCTGTTGAGGGGAACTGGGGGCCCGAGCCCTGTTTCTCTTCCGGGTGCCAGTGTGCACGGCCACAGACCCCTTCCCAACCCCTCCTTATATGCAGAGGGGCTGGGGCAAAGCTGACAGCAGCGGATCATTGAGCGCAGCAACCCCGAACAAACTGCCAGCCACACTGCAATCCGCAGAGGTTGATCGTGAGTGGTAAAGGACACAGTGTGGAGGATGCAAACCGACGTGTCGTCCTGAAAGAAAACACGGCTCTAGCAATCCATACTTGCCAGAGCCCATGCATGAAAGATGTCAACCCACCAAGCATTTTTATTTTACCCTTACCAGGGAACAGCCCCCTTTGGAATTTGCTAAATATTATGCCATCGACATAGCAAGCTTTATACTTAAGAATGGGGGGTGGGGGGGTTAAAAGCCCTTATTAAGCCTCCCTATCCCCTCCCTTGCCATAACCCTGGACGATGGTAAGGTGATTGGCTAGGAAGAGCTGGCAAATTCTTGGATGGGGAGGGACATTTAAGGAGGAGAGAGACCGAGTCAGTTGTGGGTTTAGCTGGTTAAGGCCTGGAGGAAGGATGATGTCTGAGAGACCAGAGGAGGAGAGTGTAGAGGTTGTTGGAGAGAGCAAACATGGAGTAGTTGGGCAAGAGTGTGAGGGGTGCGTGAACTGGTGGCAGAACAGGAGTAGACAGAAGATAGAAGTGGGTTGTAGGAGTAGTGGAGAAGTAGTAGGGTTAGCTATCACAAGGTCTTCCTTCTCTAGCCAAGCATGCCTGCTTTAGGGTCCCACAGGGTCTGCCTTTCCCCAGGACGAACAAGCGATGCCTGAGCTGGTTGCTTTTTATTTGGTCTCCGCTCTACCTACTGGGCTGTGTTTTAAGGGAACAGGTTGCGCCTGTGTAATGGAGCTGGTGCCATATACTGATTTGGACCATAGTACCTCGGTCAGGTGTAAGCTCAAGGGACTGGTCTAAATCTATATGAAAGCCAGACACGATTTTGGATTTCATACTGGCCTTAGTTATGTGTACATTCTCACTCCCCTCCCTTGAGTTAATTTCGGTGGCTGCCTGCTGCATTCTGTGATCCTATGTGTTCCTAGTGTGTGTTTTGTTATGACAGAAACCTTCAAGTAAGTCCAGGGAAATGTTAGATACGATTATTCTTCTGCCAAGGAATTCCAATTAGAAAATTGGCATATTTGATCACTCTCAACACTGGTCGATGAGAGAGCACACTGCCTAACACTTTCACTTTCAAAGAGGGTCAGTGTGTGTTCTCTTTTCCTCTGCAGTTGGGAAAGGTGATAATCTGGGCCATCGGATACACGTCAAACAGACATCTCATTTTAATGTTGTGAATTATATACAAAACCTCCTGGAATGGTCAGGCTTTCGGACCAGGATGCTCGGAAAATACCATTTGCAATAGGAGCTTTCAATTATGAATTAAAGCTGTGGTGCTATGTAAAGTTCCTCATTCGTTCCATTTGGGTGTAACAAATCCAATGTATCAATCCAAATTAACTAATTTTGTAAAAGAGATTTAGTAAGGTCACCACCACAGGGCTTTGTGTACTACGTCAAGGATCACACATCTGAGTAGTGCAATTGAGTGTCTATTTTCATTAAAATGTTTTGCGAAAGGTGACTTAACGTTGTCTGTTTGAATGTTAATCTTATGTACATCAATGAAGTTTCATCCATTTTTAGTCACTTGACTATATTCGTCACCCTATGAGGTTACACATCAATCTTTTGCACTGTATACTTGAGACTTATTCAATTGTCAGACAATAGTTATTTTGTCTTTGCTTAGGACGATAGTCAAGAACTCTTTATGCTTTTAAACAACTTTGTGCACACTTAGACTGGTGTCTAATACCTATACATGATTAGGTTGTTAATGAAGGTTATTTTCACTCCGATGCTGCAAAGACTATTTTTACATATTTTGTATTTAATTGGCAAAGATTGATATCCTCACTATAAAGGTATTGGGTTGAGGTCACAGTGACCTATCCAATCCTATGTCATCATTGGCTTTGAGAGAATTTTGTTTAGGAACTTGGTACGAACAATGATGTTGGTAACCAGAATTAATAAGTGTAGATTGTCATGAAGATCACATCACGTATTATATAGTTTGTTAATATATATGTATCCACAGGGGGACTGCACGATACTGGATGGAGGTCTAAGCACCATCCCGGACCCCTCTGTGCTTGGTTATGTGCCAGACGTTGGGTAGCGCCTATAACAGGAGAATGGAGGGTTAAGATACTGGTTCTGTGATGGGTGGACTCCCACCTCCCTCTGGTCCAAATCCCCTCTCTTGGGGTTATTACTCACCTTAGGTGTGTGTGCGTTGAACTCCATCCTGCGTCTCTGTGCAGGGGCGCGGGGTTGGTGCGGGTGTTCCGTGGACCTAGTTGCTTCACTGGTCCGTGTGCCCTTATGTCGGGTCCAGACCGGCTGTGACTCCGACTCTGCTTGCTGTCTTCCAGGTGAGTTAATGTCTTTTCTGTCTCTATTCTGTCGGTCTCTTTCTTTCTCTCCGTTTTCTCTGTCTTCTCAGAATCTTGCTCCACTACGCTGTTCCCTAACAATGTCTCTTTGTTTTCACAGGGATGGTTGCGATATCGGAGTTGCTGCGCCGATGGTGGAGACCACAGTGAGTTATTGATGCGCGGAGCGCTGCGCTGTTTATTGGTCTCAATTGCTAACCTGTGTTCTCTTCTCTTCTTTGTACAGGTTGCGGTGATGTTCCAGAGTGATGAGTGATCGAAGCGCTGCTTGCCCAGGTAAGTGCTTTGTTAATGCTGACCATGTTCCTTCTCCTTTGCAGGTTGCAGTGAAACCCGGAGATGGGCGAGGTAAGAGAAGCGCAGGGTGCTGCCAGGGCTTGCTGTTTGCCCAGGTAAGAATTGTTATTAATGCTGTCCTTGTTTCTTTACCTTAGCAGGTTGCGGCAAACTCCGGAGATGGGCGAGATAAGCTAAGCGCAGGATGGATTCAAGGCTGGTTACTTCACAGGTAAATGTTCTTGCTCGCTAGTGCTATTCTTGTTCTTCCAGGTTATTAATGGAATCCGGATCTAGGGCATCAGGATCGGGCAACCGGAGAAGCAGATGAGCAGGAGCTGGACACAGTGAGCGTTACACTGCAGGAGTTCAGAATAACGCGAAGTGTTTTCTGCTGTTTGGGTGTGGTTTAAATAGCCTAGGTAAAGTAGTTCCAGGCCATGTAGTTCCAGCCGCACTAGACCGCATTGGCTTGGTTCTAAAGAACTGAGCTCTGTAATAGGCCTCCATGTTGGATTAAGGTCCAAAACTGGTATTGCTTTATTCCTGATAATGAGCGAAAGGCGCCAGGACTGACTCCATGTATGTTTCTGATGGAGTTTCTGATGGAGTTTTAAGGCCCTTGGGGCCGGTGTGAAGGGCTTTAGCCCCACTGCTGCCAGGGGGCTGTTATACCTGAGGGGGTCAGGGACATGGATCGTGACATTTATAGAGCGTGCAGCAAACCATAGGCATTGAGGCGGTGTTACAGTAAAAACCAGTTACTTGCACGTGATACATAGAAGAGCATAGACAACAAACCGATGTTAGGGAGAGGCCATGCTGAGCTGCGTAGTGAGTGTAAGGAAGTTTAGGCAAATAGCCAGGTTTTCAGGGATTTCCGGTAAGCCCAGTAGGAGGGTTCCGCTCCCAGGGCAGGAGGGAGGGAGTTGCAATGTTTGGCTGCGATGGATGGAAAGCTGGAGCCTGCCGCTTTTGTGCGTTTTAATTATGGCTGCTGGAGGAGATTTGCATAAATAGAATCTGGTGGGTTATGACGATTGTGTTTTAATGATTTTCTAAGAGAGGTAGGCGGGTGCTGTGTAAGAAGCATTTGAGAGTGATGGACATGGTGCTTGAAGATCATCCATTCATGGAGGGGTTGTGGGGCCGGTCAGTGGGCTGCTTTCCTGGCTACAGAAATGTGAGCCCATTTGGGAATGCTTTGGGCTGCTCGGAAAGCGTTATTTCGGATAATTTGAAGCTTTTGGATGTTTTGAGACATTGCAGTAGTCCAACCTAGCACCACCGACAGCTCACGCTATGGTGAGGCAGCCGTTGGAGGACAAGAAGGGTCTCGAAGCATTTATGAGCTTAGAGATGTTGGCCGCCGAGGAGGCGATGGTGTTCACTCGACAAGTCATGGAGAGGATGGCTTCTAGGTGGACACCTAGTGTCTTAACTTATGTAGAGATGGGAATCAAGGTGCCGTCGATTTTGAAGGCTGTGTATTGGTGGTCGAGCTTGTTGAGCACTGTGGGAAGTCCGACCAGCAACATTTCTGTTTTATCCCTATTTAGGCACAGTAGATTGGCTGCCTGGCTGCCATCCATGTTTGGATGGTGTTGTAGGTGTGGTCAAGGGTGTTTATGTCATCTGTGTAATTGCCTGAGAGAGGTAGGAGGATTTGTGCATCGTCGGCATAGTTGATGTATGCTATGCTGAGGGAATCGAGGATGTCAAAGAGGGCCTGGTGAAGATGTTGTATAGTGTGGGTGATATGCATGAACTTGGGGGACCCCGCCAAGGATAGGTGCCAGTGGGGCATTGACATTATCAGCTAACACTTTCATGGCCCTTCCCTCTAAGAAGAGGGTGCTACAAGTGGTGGCTTCTTTGGAGAAGTTGGCTGAGGTGGAGAGGTAGTGGCAGAGGATTTTATGATCTACCAGGTCAAACATGGCTGATAGGTCAAGGAGGATTAGGAGAACAGGCTTTCCCAGGTTTCTGAGTTAATCTATCCGATTCTTTAAGTCACGAAGCGCAAATTCAGTACCACGGCCTGGGCGGAAGCCAGATTGGCGCATTCCTATAATGTGATTGGTTTCCAGGTAGTTTTGGATCTGAAGATAGGCTGCTCGGGCTATGATTTTGAGAAGGAATTGGAAGGCAGTGATGGGTCTGTAGTTTTGGGGAGTGGGGGGTCCAGTAATGGCCTTGTTAGGAGAGGGAGAACCCAGGTTTAATTGAGACCAATGGTCACTAGAACACCTTTATAATGTAAAGGTGAAATATCCGTTAGAGTCACGATAATTTTCCCTTTATTTCATATAAGTGATTCTCACTTTTCTCCACGAGCAAAGGTAGAACATGCGCAGAACATGTTAAAGGCGGTGCATAAAGTAGAGAATTCCATGAAATGTTGGGCCAAACTGCCACTTTCATTAATGGGAAGGGCTGCGCTGTTGAAAATGGTAGTGCTTCAGAGGCTGCTACATTACTTCCCGAACGTCCCTTATAATATACCCAAAGCGGTTTTAGGACACTCGACACTATTTGCCGGAGCTTCCTGTGGCACAACTCGAGATGTAGAATGTCGCTAGAGAAATTATATTGACCTTATCAACAGGGAGGGATAAAAGTTCCAGATTTTGAGGGGTATTTTGTGGCGTGCCAACTACAGTTTGCCACGTACTTGCTGTCAGACGAACAGACCCAGGACACTGAGTTGTTACAACCGGCATGCACCCTATTCTTTTTGAAAGAGATGGTGTGGACTATGGTATCACGAGACCCCAAGCCCCCTCTGTTACTGAAGCTAGGCATGATGATGTGGCAAAGGGCCTGCCACTTTCTGGGCAAATAGGTGCCCTATTCACCCCAGATCCCATTGGTAACACTAAAGAGTGAAGACGCGCAACTTGAGCTGAATATTAGGAAATACTGGGAGCCTAGAGGGGTAGTGACTTAAGGTAATAAACAGAGAGGGAGGACGATGACCTTTAATGTGGTCGCTTCGGAGTCAGGTGTACGGGAAGGGAGACACATAACCTACGCCTCACTTCTCCATAGAATAAAAGTGAAATGGCCAGGACCGGTGGGGGGGGGGTACTGGTAGAAGATGAAACAATAGATATGTTCTATGACATTTCCAAAGGAGGACATGCAGTATCACGGCTGTATGAGGGACTGATGGCAAGGCCCGATTACAACCTTATACAGATTAGGTGATGTTGGGAAGCAGATTTGCAAGAGCAGCTGTCAGACTGCGCTTGGAGTAGGGCCATGGGGTATCACAGAGAAGTGTCCAGAAATGCAAAACTACAGCTGATCCAATTGTATGTCACTCACAGAGCATATTTAACCCTGAAAAAAATTGCAAAATTTAGCAAAGCAACAGAACAACCTTGCCTGAAATGTGGCCTGATCAATGCAGACTTGATACATATGTGTTGGGCCTGTGTGGACGTACACCGATATTGTGAGAGTGTGGCCCATGCCCTAACCAAGGTTGGCTTGTCGCCAGATTCAATCTCCTCCAAGGAATGCTTGCTTGGAATTTTTACGAGACTGAGACATGTGAGTAAACTGAGAGACCTAGCGTACATCTTGGCGAAGCGTAGGATAGCAATGGGGTGGAAAGCACGTAATGGCCCAGTGATAGGCGTGTGGTTGAAGGACCTCCAGAAATGGTCATTGGCAGAACTGCTGTGTGGCAAGATGCATCCCATCGAGGCCAAAAGGAGCAAAACATGGATTTAGCAGTTTGGAGACATATGATACAGGAACTGACACCCTCTGCACACAATGACACCCAGACACAGGTACATTTGCCATCATAATCTGTGGAATAGAGTTATGGTGAAAGTTCAAGCAGTTTAATACATATCTTAGGTAGACATTGCAAGTGGAGAGGCTGGGGGAGGGGTGGTGGGTGGGATGTGGGGAGGTTTGATCAGACAAGAATGCGAGCTATCATTGGAGGTCAAGTACAAAGTCTATGTTATTTTGTTGAAAATTAATAAATATAGCTTAAAAAAATAAGTGTTTCTCACTTTTCCTTAGAACAGGCTGCTTGTCAAAAACATGGTCTACTAGCCAGATATGTATCTGTGACGTACAGGTGTTACATTTACATATTTCTCTATATCGACTGCTGTGGGGATGCTATGGCATCAATGCGTCACAAGGCCCTTGCGTCTTGGAGCGGTGATGTCATTGCGTGGGCGTGACATTGACGTCTTTATGCTTTACTTGTAACGGCCATCTTTGAATTTAATCACACATTAATTTTGGGGGCTCCGTTGAAACACGCTGGGTTCTGCTTGAGATACCATATTGTTGTCTTCTCATGTTAGGTTACATTTGTAGACCATCAGTTTCTCCTTTCACTTTGAGTTGATTTACCATTAGACCGTTTTCAGGACTTTGCTCCCCACAGAGTTTTGTTCCCTTCAGATTTATCATTGTATGAGCAGTTATAGCTACGATCTACCATCACTCATGAAACTTTACACGGGGATATCACTTTCAATAAGTGGCTGCATGCTATCCTTGAATAGATCCTACCGTTATTAATGGCCTACATGTTCATGATGCAAATAGCAAGGGGGGAGGGTCCGGGGAGACTCTTTGCTAGACATTAGCCCTGGTTTCGAGAGACTTACCCAGAGTCTTTAGCTCACTATATTTCACAGAGAAGAAATATCCCAAACATATCCGTTTTTGTCCTGCCCCGGGGCAGTCCAGCATCGAAATGCTAGGCAATTCTCCTCTGAACAAGAGTACCAACAGCAACCCCAGACACGTGTTTCGGGGAATCCAGACGTGGACCCCTTGCTCACTATTCTTAGAGAGGCACAGCTCGACCCTACTGATGAGGTCCAACCAGACCGAAACACGTGTCTGGGGTTGCTGTTGGTACTCTTGTTCAGAGGAGAATTGCCTAGCATTTTGGTGCTGGACTGCCCCAGGGCAGGACAAAGACTGATATGTTTAGGATATTTCTTCTCTGTGAAAGATAGTGAGCTAAAGACTCTGGGTAAGTCTCTCGAAACCAGGACTAATGTCTGGCAGAGGGACTCCCAGGACCCCCCTTGTTCATCTACATGGTTATGATACAGGCTGACTGCACAAACTTCACTGATAATCCCAAGACTGAAATATATCCATAGTGATCTATCCCCCTTCACCTAGTTTTATCACCACAAGTTATGTGCTGACCCTGTTCTCTTCTCCTTGATTAATATGGTGTCCAGCCAAAGGATCGAAAAAAAAGGATCGAATGCCCTTTTTTTCGAAACCAAAAGGACCGAGAAAAAAAAGGGTTGAATGCTTTTTTATTTATGTATGTTTTTTAGTTTCGTATGCATAAAAAAGTTGTTTTGAAAAAAGAAAACGGGGGAACACCCCCTCCCCCATTAAAAAAAATTTTAAAAAAAATTGACCCTGTTTTTCAGTCCTTTTGGTGTCGAAAAAAAGGCATTCAATCCTTTTGTTTTAGATCCTATCACCTATAACCACTAATATTGTACCACACATATTTATACATTGTAAACTTACTAATGTTTGTCAAACATGGCGATACAGATTCGGTTGCGAATGAACATCATGGAAAAACACTAGAAAGGTGGTTGAAGAGATTAGCATATTTTGCGACAGACTCAAGTAATTCTGATAAATATTTCACCTAACCAATTCCTGGATAAATAGAATTCTATATATTTTCTTTTTTATTGTGCATTGGTTTAATGAAACCTTATACACACACATACAAAACATATTAAATATATATTTTACAGATCAAAAAAAGTTTGCTCCTGAAGGGGGGATATTGCCTGAAACGCATTGAGCTCTACAGTCCCCGGAAAATTGGATTTGCTTTTTCCTATTAAATTTGTTTTTTAGAATACTAAGCATTTTGAAATCTGTTGTCTTGAATATATCTATTAATGTTGTCATTTTGAATCTCAATTGCTTGTAGATACCCATTTTCAAATGATGACTGTCTGCAGTAAAGTGGTGTGCAGGGGACGCAAGTATCCCATTACCTAGGAATCTGTTTTCTTACTGGTTCAAGACAGACTGTGCCGCCACATACGGCCACACACAGACCGCCACTTTGACCAGCAAAGAAGAGGTTTTGCCCAGGAAAAGGCTTTCAACATATGATAACTGCAGACCCAAAAGAGCAAGAAGGCGACCAAGACAAAAAATTGCTAAAGGACAGGCGAGAATATCGTGGCATTGCCATTTTAGAGTATATGGTACATGCAAAAGTGCACAAGTAAAAAGTAAAAGAAAAACAGTAGAAAAATATCTGCTGCCACAAGCCTTTGCTGGACACATTTTGTGTGCAGCTAGTGTGATTGCCTGATGGTAGCTGCATCCTAACATTAGGTGCAGTGATAGTGAGGAATCAGTGGAATGTGTGCCGTCAGGTGGTTGGTCTCCAAGACTGCTTTCTGGTGGCATTAGGCCTGTGCAGCACGTTTATGTGTGCAGCTAGGACGATGTTTTCGTGGGGTATACTTGTGTTCTAGCAGGATGTTGAGGTGTTCATGGAGTATTGTTTGCATGTGTGCAGCTAGACCAAAATTGATCGAGGGATATAGCTGCGCTCTATTGTGTGTTGGTGTAAAGTAGAGGGTGAGCATAGCGGTAGGAGAGGCGAGTGTCTGGAGTGGATGATTTACTCTTAGGAGCCCCTGTTCCTGGATTACATTCTGAATCCGGACGAGCTGGCAGTGGTCATCCTCATGTTTAGCGGTAGCGTCACTCAGAGGTAGATTCACAGGTAGGGCTGTGGTAACATGTTTTGCTCGGTCAGAGGGTCATTATTCTTAGGCTCAACACTTTGGGCCTCATCATGAGTTGGGCAGTAACACCACTGGCGGTATTAGCCCTACCGCCAAACCCCCCGGCGCTATTAGCGCCGGATCACAGGTTTCGCGGTAATGGAATTCCCCATTCCCCACTGAGCCCATTCGGATATGCCCCATTCCCCATTGGACTCAATGGGGAATTTTCACACTCTTACCGCCGGCGGATTTCCCGCCGGCGGTAATAGTGTGAATTTTCGGCGGATTTCCCCCCAGCTCAGAGCTTGGGAGAAATCTGCCAAAGCCCTGATTTGGCGGACCCTTAAATCCGGCGGTAATAGCGTGACCGCCGGATTTAAAGGTTATCGCCAAACTCGTGATGAGGCCCTATGTGTCTTAGGAGACCATTTTCCGGGTCTCTGGTTGAGCTTTATGGAGGGTTGTAGGGTAGGTCTAGGCAGGACACTTGGTTATAGGACAGGAAATATCTTGCACCGACGTGGTCACACCGAGGCAGTGATGCTAAAGGACAGGCTGGACATCTGCCGGCCGGCTGTAACATTTGTCGGCCTGTTGTAACATTTGTCGGCCGGCTGTTACATTTGTCGGCCGGCTGTTACATTTGTCGGCCGGCTGTTACATTTGTCGGCCGGCTGTTACATTTGTCGGCCGGATGTAATTACTTTCCAGAGTAATGTCATTGAAGTCATGAATCCATAATGTTGGTGCATTTCAGCGGCCTTAGATGGTCCTAATCATGGGTTACGGAAAGAGCCAGGTTTTTAGAGCTTTGCGGAAGGCCATGTAGTCTTGTGTGTGTCGAATGTGCAGAGGGGGTGAGTTCCACAGAGTTGGAACCAAGGCTGAGAAGGCAGACCCTCCAATCCTGGCTGAACTGGACGTTAGAATCAGTAGTAAGAGGGCAGTGCTTGACCAGAGGGTGCGTGATGGGTGGTAGGGTGTAATCTTCTCTTGTAGGTATGCTGGGCTGGTCATGTGCACTGCTCGGTGGGTAATGCATAGGATTTTGAAAGTGTCCCTTTGTCCAACAGGGAGCCAGTGAAGGGTGCGGAGAGCGAAGGAGATGTGATCCCTGTGTCCCAGAGCAAGGAGGAGTCTGGTGGCAGCGTTTTGGGCTCTTTGGAGTTTGGTAAATTGGTATGCCGGTGCACCCAGATACAAAGAGTTGGCAGAGTCCAGTCTCAACATCACAATGGACATAATGGACGCGGGTCTGTTGGGGTAGGTGAGGTAAAGGAAGATGCATCTCAGGAGTTTGAGGTAGTAGTGATACCATTTTGATACATTTTTGATCTGATGGGGAGGGTTAAGCCCGAGTCCATAGTGCAGCCAAGGTTTTTGACTATATTGGAGGTAGGAGAGGGGGTGCTAAGGGAAGGGGGCCATGGGAGTGGTTGCCGGAGAAGCGCAGTGCTGCTGTACACCATGATCTCAGTTTTGTTTGGGTTCAGAAGGAGATGGTTTCTTGTCATCCAACGGTCAATATCTCTGAGGCAGGCTTCAAGGTCGGGGCATGGGTTAGAGTCGGTTTTGGGAATTCTCAGGAATATTTGGGTATCGTCAACGTAGTTGTAGGTTGTAGGCGCGGATGATCCCTGGTAGAGTGGTCAGATATGTTGAAAAGGAGAGCAGAGAGGCAGGCACCTTGGGGTACTCCAGTGTGTGGTTGAGACAAAAGGGGAGAGGAAAGTTATTTGTTTCCTGTTAAGTAAGGAGGCAATCCATTTGAGTGCCGAGTCTTTTATCCCTAGGGCGTGGAGTCGGTCAAGGAGGATAGAATGGTTAACCTTGTCAAAGGCTGCTGTAAGATCAAGGAGAACCAACGCTGCACAAGCCTCTGAGTCAGCCGCGACCTTGATATCATCCCAGATCGATATCCGGGTGGTTTGTTGCATGGCGTGGCCTGAAGCCTGATTGAGCGGGATCGAGTAATTTGTTGGATTCTACGAAGCAGTTGAGCTGAGATTACGCAGCGCGGTGAATGAGTTTCGCCAGGAATCAGGTGCTGGAGATCAGCCTGTAATTCTTAGGGTCAAGGGGGCAGGGGAGGGGGGGGTCGAGAGATGGCTTTTTCAGAAGCGTTTTGACATGCGCTATTTTAAACGCCTCGGGAAAGATCCCAGCAGTGAGGGAGTCATTTAGTATGGGCCTTGCATGTTCTCCTGCACAAGTCGAGGAGAATATTTCTTTCAGAAGAAAGGTGCGACACGAGTCAAGGGGGGATCCAGAGGTTCTGCTGCCGGAAAGTAGATCAAGGAACTTGTCTCTCGAGATGGGGTTGAAAGAGTCGAAAGATGGCATTGCGGTAATCAGAGCAATGGAATCAAGAGGGGCAGGTGTGGGGAAAGGGGTGAAGGCGGAAAGTTTGGTATTAAGGGTTGCCATCCTGTCTAGTGAAGTGTTGTATAAATGCAGCCAGAGGGAGTCACAGAGTGTTTGCGTGTGCGTGGTCTGGGCAGTGGTTCAGGTGGGTTTCACAAATTTGGAGATGATCCTGTGGAGCTCTTTGTTGCGACAGTTCAGGATTCGTTTATTGTAATATGGCTTTTTGGCCTTTCTGATCAAGGATCTGTAATTACAGCGGTGGCGTGCGAACATAGATCTGCTGGGAGTGGGTTTAGATGTCCGCCATTTGCGCTCAAGAGAGTTATTTTGGCTTTTGAAATTTTTCAGTTGGGGTGTGAACCATTTGGGGAAAGTCCTTTGCAGAGGCTGTGGAATGTGAGGGGGTGAGAGGAAATAGTGATTCGATAAACCAGTGTTAGGGAGAATTCTCTCTTTAGGCTGAATTTCCTAACCTAGTCAGTCTCCCAGCAGCTTTGCTGGATTTCTGGAGTTTGTTTTTTTCCTCCTGCCAATAGCGAGACTCTTTTTCTCCCACTCTTGGACATGTTTATGGTATTCCTTTGACTGGTAATGTGTTTTATGGGCTATGGGGTCCTTTACTCCATAGGGTCTCATGTGTTTTTCCTATGTGTGTTACACAGCACCCTCCTTGCAGTAACACAGGGGTGTCATAGTGACACCCCACCATAGACTCCATACCCTGGGACTGACTACTGTCTCCCAGGGCATGTAAAGTCACCATTGGCTTTACTAGTCCCAAATTATTAACAGAAACCAGTACAAACCATCATATTGTGGACGTACTGGTCTGGGCAATTCGATTGCCCCGGGGTCTGTTAGTCGAGGGGGCACGTCTCCGTCCCCCCTGATCGAGTTTTGGCTGGTGGCAGTAGAAACTACTTTTTATATCTGACCGCGAATATTTTCCTATGGGATTTTCCCATTGTTCGAGGCTACCAACTTTAATTATTTAATTCTCATAGCCTCGAACATACCGCCGGTTTATTGAATTAATATTAATTCTCTGGTTGGTATTTTTTGCCAAGACTCGATTCTAAAATGGCGTTTGTGTTCTCTTCTGTGACTCCAACCCAAGTCGAGCCCTTTGTTCCACTTTTTGGCGGGCTTCTCCACAGAAGCCTCCAAAAGTGGTGCCACTCTGTCCGGGTACCACAGGAGGTGTAGGAGGGGGTTTAGGCACCCTGGACTGAGTTACCTTGGTAACTCAAGTCGCACTCTTGTGTGATTGGCCCAAGTGGTGTGCCGGCCGGCTCACCACTTAGCATGTTTGAGTGACAGCTAGGCTGAGTGAATGGGGGTTTTCTGCATAAAAGCAGGGCTTTGGGGACTGGAACTTCAGAAGTCGCCACAGGACCTGAGAATCCGACGAGGGAGAAGCTGAGCCGACCTACCACGACGACACCACCGGTGGAGCCCTGCAGAACCGACTCACCACTTCCCGACGACAGAGAAGATCTCCCGGCTGGAGAGGCTTCTTCCCCTGACTGGTGGGCACAACCAGTTTACCTTTCTTTCTTTCTTCACACCCCAGCCCGGTTTGTGGTCGAATTGCCCGTGCCAAGCACCCCGGCAGCCGGATAGCCACTCACCACTGAACCGCGAATCACCGGACCGCTCCTTGTACCCGAGAACCTCCGCGGCTGGTTTCTTCCCTGGCAGTGCAACGGACTCCTGTCTTCCTCCACGAGATCCTCTCTTCCCCCGGACGAAGCACCGACTTGCACCCGCTGCCAGGAACAACTGCCCCCGCTGGAGCGTTCTCACCACTTTAAGGTACCGTGTCCACCAGGCCTCCCTTTCTAAAGATTGCTACAAGGTAATAATAACCCCTTAACTTTCTGGACTGGGCTGGCCGCCTTGACCCTCTAACTGGTCCCTTTCTTTGGTCCAACTCCTTTTTGAACCTTTACAAGACTTTTGTGCACTGCAAACGTGTGACCCTGGACACATTTCGTTTGGATCCTCTGAAAGTGGATCCGGCCTCTTGAACTCTAACTTCACGGTTTTACTTTGCCTGCCTTCCTTGTTGTGTTCTTGCAAAAGTGTTGGGATCTGTTTCAATTTGTTCTCTACTTTTCTCTCCCTTTTTAAAACAAACTATTAGAGTGCCATCTACGTTAAGCGCTCACCGCTGTCTGAAAATAAGTGGGGCTTTACTTAAGACTTGTCTAATATTCTTTTAAGGGAGTGTATATCTTTTAGTGACCGTGTTTTTGAATTGCTTACTATTAGTGCCTGTGCGTTTTTCTAGATGTGGTTTTAAATAAATAATTATATCTCTTTTACACCAAGCCCTGGTCAGTGTTTACTTGCTCTACTGTGTTCTCTTGACCTATTGTGAATACTCTGTATACTGCCCAACTCTTCTTGAGGGAAGTCTGACTGCTCAGCCACAGCTACCAAGTGAATCTGTGTGGTACAGACTGCTATTAAGTGGGTTTACTGCCAAACACCTGTAGTCCTAAATCTTTTGCAGTGGTCCCAGAGGGAACTGCACAGGTTTTTGCCTAAAAAGCAGGAGTCAAAGGATTCGATGGTTAAGGGTCTATCTGAGGTCGGCGGTGCTGGGAGACCGTATAGCAGGGCTTCAGCTAGGTTGGGGGGTACCTTGACTTTGTTCCAACATTTGTAATCATGAGTGAGGGCAGGAAGAGCCATGGGTGGAGGAGGTGGTGTGTGGACAGAGAAAGGGATGGCGCAGTGGTCTTTCCAGATGAGCGGTTTGGGACTAGATACAGAGATGAGGTCATAGGAGCTGAAGATTGCATCAAGGTTGTGACCACCGGTGTGGGTTGGACCAGTGGTATGTCGGGAGAGGTTGGGTGCCGCTAGACTGTCGACCAGGGGTTGGGTCATGGGGCTGTAGGGCACATCGAACCAGATATTGAAGTCCCCCAGTAATGTGAGTTTTGAGTGGTTTATCTGAATGGTAGCTAGCGATTCACAGAGATTGTTGGCAAAATGTCTGTCATACACAGAACCCCTGGATATGACAATTTGCCAACAAACCGCTCATCTGGACAGACCACTTCTCCATCCCTTTCTCTGTTTCAGTGGTGAAAATGAGGTGAGGATGATCAGAGGATAGTAGATCGAAGATGCTGAGTCTTTCTCGCCACAAAGCGGACATTGAAAAGGAGGCAAGTGACTTCATGAGGCGTGGTGGTTTCTTTGATGCTCGTGGCTGGGAGTGCTTGGTTGTTTTGAGATGCAGGGGGTAAGGAGTCCATCTTTGCGATGGAAGGTGTGGTTGGAGCAGTCTTGGTGGCTGAGACTGACCGAGGGGTGGTAGTGGGGGTTCGGGACGTTAGTGCTCTTTGAGGGGGGGGGGTGTGAATGGGTTTGGTCGATGGGGAGCACGAAGAGTAGGCGGGCAGTGGTAGGAATTCAGGAGATGTGGTGGGGAGGATCAGGGGAGGGAGGGCGGCGAGTGGTGCACCTGTGGTGTGTGGAGTCAGGAAAGTTGTTGATTGTGGTTCGAGTCTGGAGGGCGCTAGTGGTTTAGGTGTACTGGGTGAGAGGTCGAGTTCAAGGCGATGAAGACAGGGACAGACCGGTGGGGGGGGGGGGGAATAGGGCCTGATGGCAGGGCTGGAAAAGGATAGGAGGTTGGTCCGATGAAGAAGTGGTGAGGTATGGAGAGTCAAGGGAGAGGGCCTGTCAGCCTTTCAGCGTTTTGTGCGTTTCACTGCAGGAGGGGTGTGGGAGAGGGTAGGAGGGTCAGAGGGGAAAAGGGATGAAGCGACAGTTTTAGAAAGGGCAAGACGTGCTGCTTTGAGAGAAGGGAAAGGGTTTGAAGGGGTAGGTCTGGGGATAGGGGTCGAGCAGGAGATGGTGTGGGAGGGATGTGTGTATGGTAGGGCGAGAGGGTTTCACAGGTGAAGAGGGGGAGTTGCCGAGCTGTGTGGAGTTCAGGGGGTGCGGTTGTATTCGTGGGTCTGTGCTGTCAAGGAGACACTGGGTTTTCGAAGGAGTGCTGTTGGTGGAGAGGATGTGCGGGACTGATGTTGGATGCACGGAGTGCGTGTTGATGGATGGTTGTCAATGTTGGTGTGATGTGGAGCTTTACAGGAGTGGGAGAGTGTTATTACAGGGGTCAAAAGGGTTTTGGCAGGGACAAGGAGGGCTGAGGTCTCGGAGGGGGCTGGCCTTGGAGGGGAGGGGGAGTTGCTGCGAGACTGCACTGATGCCGCAGTAGTGGCGGGGGCCTCTTGTTGTTTGGAGTGCCAGAGAGCTCCTCTGGCTTGTGAGTTAGTTTACAAAAGCTAATCTTTTATCCACAGCAATTCCACTACCCCACAGTATTAAAACGGAGGCCCTTTTTGTTTGGTGTAACGTGTCAGCCACATGTACTGTGCACATGCTCACAGTACACCACCCTCCTCGCCAATGACAACAGGTTTTTTAGCAGTTTGCCGATCGGACAGGAAGCCTGTACAATCATTATTCTGACCTGATCATTTTGGGAGATTTCAATATCAAGATACCATGATTTCTCCCGTAACCACTCAAACTTTTGACAGCATGGTGGATTTGGGGCTGAAGCGACATGTTGTTCAACCCGCTCACCAGTGAGGCAATATTCTGCACCTTATTTTTTCACTTATCTCAATCGCGCCCAACTTTCGAATGGCATGGTCTGACCTATTTGTGGTGCCATTTCATATACTGTTACGAGACGCACAGGTGGTGTTGAAAGTTCATAGGGACCCTTAAATGTAATTGCCACCAAGTCAACTGTGAGCCATCGACAGATGCCATTTTCAAAAGATGCCATTTTACTAACTCAAAAGGTTGGATAAATGCCTCACTATCCCTACCCTGACGAGGATTTTCCTGCCTAAAATAAACTAAAGGAAACACTAACAAAAGATTATTGTCCCTCACACTTATACATACAACAACTCAACAAGGTAATGTACAGCAGTTCGAAGCAATAAATATAACAGTTAAATTTACAATATGATAAATGTCTCTCACTATAATCTGGGTGAATTCTGTGAGAAACCTGAATGTGTCTCTCCGACTAGTCCCCGGGGATCTGTCATCCATGTAGCCAGGACACGGCCATCACTATTGGATCCTGTTCCTGGGGGTGGACCAGTGCGGGGGGATCACTTAGAAGATGAGTCCTCGGTGAGTAGAAGCTGGACACCGATGGGTAAAACGCGGTGCCCCCTTTCTTATAACATCTTTTCCCCATCCTACCTAGTAGGATAATCAGAAGTTCCAATCCCCCCCTTTTCGAACACAAACACGTTCCTACACCGAGACCGACAACGGACCAACACTAGGGCCGTTTACATCACATGTCCCAAAGCGAGGGTCAGGCAGAGTCAGGCATTAACAATAACTATGCACAACTGACAGACCTTTCCCTTCCCAACAGGGATAAAAGCCAAAGCGCGAAAGCACACTTTGAGTAAGACCGAACGCACGATGAGGAAGCAACTATTCCGGGCTGGAGGAGAAAGGCCGAGAGACCTGGAGGGACGACACGGAAGGAATTGCCCTTGCCCTTTGCAACTCAGATCCGCAAAGCACCTGAAAGGAAAAGCAGAAGACCTGGAAGTCCAGCTGGCATGTGGTGTGACAGGTGTCAGTGGCACACAGGGGTCTCCCGTGCTAATAGCCAAAGCAGGGAGAAGTGATTGCCGCCGTGGTTACGTCCTTGACTTCTGAGACAAGAAACTCCAACAGTTCAGCACAGCCGGTGAGTGGGAGAAGACAGATAACAAAACTGAACTGTGCTGGGCCCAAGGTTGCAGGCGGCAACCTTTTTGAACAATGAGCTTGTGTAATTGAACTTGATCCTTTCAAAGTCAGTTTGGTTTACACAATACTGACTGATCGGTTTCTTGTCAGTTCGGTAATCAAAATTACACATTTTCTTATATTTCCCTCTATGTGTGTTACTCCCTGCTTTTAAGTGCCTGGTCTGAGCAATTGGGTGGTTATGGAGCGCTCCGGTGTCACAATATCTTAGTGAACTCACCGGGTCTGGCGTGCGCATCCGTTCCCCTTGCTGCTTCCAGGTCTTCTTTCCCAGCTGCTTCCCGCTGTCCAATCACTGACTGCTTTCAGTCTTCTGCGGCCTGCGCCACTTACACACAGAGCTTTCTGCGCTCCAATAGCTCTCCGGTGCTCGCCTGCCACCAGAGACAGCCTAACTGTAGGGAAAACGTACCAACTTTCGCTTCCCAGTGCATAACCTCTGAATGAAGGCTTCTGGAGGAAAAGACCCTATCAGGACCGGCAACTGCTCACCACTCCGCAGTCGTCCCAGCGTCGTTTTCCTCCTCCAGATTCTGCTCCTGCTGCAACGTGGGGAGTTCACAACTCCTCCACCTAAGACTACTGCTCTGCTCCTTTCTCATAGCCTGCACCAGAGGGGGGCCTTTTAAGCCTCCCAGTCTCCCTCAGGTGTGGTTCATTTCGGTTCATTCCTCTTCAGCCCTCTTCTTCGTCCCAGTACTTTGGGGATTATGGAACTTGGAGTCCATATCGTAAAATACAACTTTCCTCATGGGAATTTTAATCTCATGTTAATTTCTTTCTTTAATTATATTCCTTACAGGAATATCATAATTAAGAGATTTGGTTTTACAGAGAAATAAGGATCTTCAGGCATTAAATTGGTATTATTTATACACTTATCATTAATATTCCTTTGGGAGTTAGGGGAGCTTCAAGCTGTATGAATCTCACAGGTTGTAAAAGTGTTTTCATTTCTCCCAATGCATAAGTAGTTATGAATGTTTTCACCCACATTAAGATATTCAACTTGGGATGTTACAAGTTAAATTAGCACCCCCCCCTGGATCCCATCCCTCTCTGGGTACTGAAGTACATTATACCACAGATTGTTATGTGGGGACTCCAACTCTGAATGCCTCTTCCTCCAGTGGCACTTTTCCGACTGATTTAAAATAGGCACTTGTCATCCCCTCGAGAAAAAGCCTGCACATGACCCCACTATGCCAGCCAATTTCCAGCTGATTTTACGCCTTCCCTTCCTTGAGTCTCTGATTTCCCCTATTGTCAGCTCCTTTCTGGAAACTACGGACTACTTTGATCCCCATTAGTCAGGATTTCGGCCAGACCGAGGCACACAGAGTGGTTTGGTGTCAGTTATGGATGATCTATCCTGGTTGGTGCATTAGGGCGGGGTGGATCTATCAGTGGCTTTCGATAATACGGTCATCCACTGTCTCCTACTGCACTGCCTGGCAGACATATCTGGTTCAGTCCTAGCTTGGTTTACCTCTTTTCTAACCGATGGGTCTCAATCTCTTTCTCTTCCCCCTTTCCGTTCGGCATCCGCTCTCTCGTGTTGGGTCCCCCAGGGATCCGCCAGGTCTCCTATACTGTTTAATGTGTACATACAGCCACTGGTCTGCCTTCTCCACCCCTCCGGCCTCTGCTGTTACTCAAATGCTGACGACTCTCAGATTGTTCGATTAGATCTGACCGGGTCTGGGGTGTCGTCACACCTTTCGGGATTGCTTGGGAGCTGTGGGCCAGTTGATGGGTAACAACTGGCTAAAGCTCAATGGAAATTAGACAGAGGTCCTGGGAGATGGCCCGGCTTCTGCTCCATCTGCCTCTTCTCTATTGACTTCCTCTTTTTGGCCTACTGCACTGCACTAGGAACTCCTGCTGTGTCAGTTACTATTGGTTAAAAATCTGGGCATTAAGATCTCCTCCTCCCATTCCAAGGAGGCTTAGATCAGTCACATTTGCCAGACTGGTCACTATCATCTGAGGATTCTTCATAGAGTCCTCAGCTACCTTCCGGTTCATCTACAGCCATAGGTAGTGACTTCCTTAGTCCTGAGTCGTATTGACTGTTTCAACACTCTCTTTCTGGCCCAGTCTCTTTTTCTTATACATCGGCTGCAACTGCTTCAAAAGGCTGCAATTGTTTCAGAACATAGCAGTCTGTGTGTGGCTACTGGGTCTCCGTATGGTGCTCATATCTCCCCTGTATTACGGTCTCTCCAATGGCTCCCAGTTGCCAAGAGGGTGATGTTCAAGTCGTTGTACATTGTTCACTGGCCCTTTTTACGGACAAAGGTGTGTTGAAGGGTGTAGGTGGGGGGGGTGTTGTAGGTGTGGGTATGTGTGATTTGCAATGTTTGTTCGCATGGGAAATGTAAGAGCCTTTGGTGGTGCGTACATTTCTAGAATATTTATAGGAGAAATGTGCACCCTAAGTTCCTGGCCATCTTCTCCATTCCATGGATGCTCAACTAATCAAAGTCCCCCGGTTTTGTCTGTCTCGGGTCAGTGTACATGCTGTTTCAATTGCTGCTGCTCGGTTGTGGAACTATTTGCCACCTTTGCTTAGAGGGCACTGAAAATCATTATCAAATGCGGTGCCTACTGAAAACCTCTCTGTTCTAATTTAGACCATTACCCTCTCAGCCCTCTTGCTCTGGTCTAGAGCCAAGATGCGAACGTGCGCTGTATAAATACTTTTTACATTATTTGTTTAATTTATTTATTGGCATGTATAAAGCGCGCACACAGCCCAGGGGCATCGAGGCTCTGTTACAAGAATATGTCTTAGTTGCAGAACATAGGTAGGCGGTTGGGTTACATTAGCCCACAAGATACCATTGTCTTAGTTACATTACTTAGGTAAGTGGCTTGGTTACATTAGCCCTTGCCTAAATGACAGTATTCGGGATTGGGTACATTGGTTGCGCGTGTGAGATAAGGTAGCAGGTTTACATGTTGAGCTGCAATCATTCATAGGATACAGTTGTTTGACTAAGGACACCCATAGTTCAAGTCAATAGGATAACGTTGTTATACAATGGACAAGTATCGGTGGAGGGTAAGGCCTTAACAGCTGTGTGTGCAGTTTTAAACAAACAGTCTAGTTTTGATTGATTTAGGAAGGGTAGATGAAAGGGTTCAGCTCTGATGGCATGAGGCAGGGAGTTCCAGTGCCTGGAGGCAATGCAGAGGAAGCTTGCGCGCCCGCCTCTAGCACATTTAATTCTTGGAACAGGCAGAAGATTGGCATATGGTGGTCTTGCGGCATGAGGCAGGATGACTGTGAGAGTGGTATGAAGGTGCGGTATGATGGATGCATTTGTGTGTGATGGCAAGCGTTTTGAACAAGCTGCGCTGGCGGACGGGCAGCCAGTGCGCTTGCTGTCTGGCTGCTGAGATATGTTCTCTTTAGGAGATGCTCAGTGCTGCGCGCAGGGCTTTATTACATATAATGGGGGCTGAAGAGCCAAAGATGGGATGAACAGAGGAACTGATATATGTGTATATATATATATATATATATATATATATATATATATATGAGAATGCATTACTTACCGTAAAAGCATTTCTGATGGTTGTATCTGCTTAGATTCACATGCTGTGCATAGGTCCGACATCCAGTGGTCACTGCGGAGTATTGCATTTTGTTTTTCGTAGTCGAAAAGGGGACGTCGACCAGGCGTGTCTGAAACACTATCCCTATAGTGACGTGCATTGTACCCACAATCCCTCACGCGTCGAGGTCCCTCTGTTTGTATTTTTTCTGCCCTGAGGGAGCCTTCTAGACGTGAGTGAGTACAGAAAGAGAGAGAGATATATAAAGGAAGTCTATGTTCCTTCCATCCGAGCGGGGAGGAAGGGTGGGCGCATGTGAATCTAAGCAGATACAACCATCAGAAATGCTTTTACGGTAAGTAATGCATTCTCTTCTGATGTTTGTTAATCTGCTTAGAATCACATGCTGTGCATAGACTAGCGAGCAGTACCCGGAGTTGGCGGTGGGTTATGAGAAGGAACAGTAGAGAAAAGGTGTCGTAATACTGCCTGTCCCACCTGGGAGTCAGATCTAGAGTGTGTATCTAGACAGTAGTGTTTTGTAAAGGTGTGCACAGAACTCCAGGTAGCCGCTTTGCAGATGGACTCAAGGGGAACATTTGCAATGAATGCTATGGAAGCCCCCGTGCCTCGAGTAGAGTGTGCTCTTGGCTTAAAGGGTAGTTCTCTCTTAGCAAGAGTATAGCAGAGAGTGATGCATTGAACAATCCATCTAGAAATAGTGGACTTTGAAACCGCATCTCCTTCTCTTCCTGCTGCCACCGAGACGAAGAACTGATTAGTCTTCCTCAATGGTCTGGTTCTTTCCATGTAGAACATGACCGCCCTGCGTACATCAAGTGTGTGCAGAGTCCTTTCTCCCAAATTGGAAGGATTTTGAAAGAACGTTGGTAGTTCTATAGACTGGTTTACGTGGAATTTAGAAATAAATTTCGGAGCAAACCTAGGGTGAGTGCGTAGAACCACTTTTTCTTTGTGAACTGTAACAAAGGGGTCTAGAATAGAAAGAGCCTGAAGTTCACTTACTCTCCTGATGGAGGTGATAGCTATTAAAAAAGCAGTCTTAAGAGTAAGATGTTTAAGGGATGCTTTGTGCATGGGTTCGAATGGAGAGCCCATGATTCTGGTAAGTACCACATTAAGGTCCCATCCGGGAGCAGGGTCAGCTATCGGGGGGTGTATTCTTTTTACTCCCTCCATGAATGCCTTTATAACTGGGATCTTCCACCACGACACTTTGAGTTGGGAGGTGGTGTATGCAGAAAGTGCCGCTAGGTGGACTTTAATGGAGTTAAACACTAGGCCTGAATCCAAGAGATGGGTCAGGTATAGTACCACATGTGTGGGAGAGCAGTCAATAGGGTTGATGCTTTTACACTTGCACCAGATGACAAATCTCTTCCACTTGCTAGAATAGCAGTGGCGAGTGTTCGGTTTTCTGGCTTCCCTGAGGATGTCCATGCATCTTTGCGGGAGTTGTAGATGCCCGAACTCTATGACCTCAGGAGCCAAGCTGCTAAATTCATGTTCTGAGGGCATGGGTGCAGAGTCCTGCCCTTGTTCTGAGATAGCATGTTGTACGGGCAGGGGAGTTTTACTGGGGGAGATAGAGACATCTCCATCAAGTGAGCGAACCATGGCTGTCGGGCCCACATTGGGGCCACCAGTATCATGGTCACTTGTTCCTGGTGCATCTTGTGCACTACCTTGTTGAGAAGGGGAGTCGGGGGGAAAAGCGTAAACAAATTTCCCTGACCATTGCATCGATAGACCGTTCCCCTTGGATTGGTTCTGGGGGTACCTGGAGGCGTAACTTAGGCATTGAGAGTTCTCCAGGGTTGCGAACAGGTCTATTTCTGGGAATCCCCATTGTGTGAAGACGTCGAAGACGATGTCTTCGTGCAGACGCCATTCGTACTCTTCGGGCAGGGGGAAATCTCTGCTGAGTCTGTCTGCCAGCAGATTGAGTTCCCCGGGTACATGTAGTGATAGTAGGAACATGTCCTGTTTGAGAGCCCACTTCCATATATTCTGGGCCAGTTTGGACAAGCCTGGAGAGTGGGTGCCCCCCTGCTTGTTGATGTAGTACATGGCTGTAGTGCTGTCCGTAAGGACCATTACTGTCTTGCCTTGTAGGAGTTCTTGGAAGGCTTTTAGCGCCTTGAATACCGCTAGTAGCTCCAGTAGATTGATGTGTTTGGATGCTACGTTCGGAGTCCACACTCCGTGAGCAGTCTGATGGGATAGGTGAGCACCCCATCCTGTGAGGGATGCGTCTGTGGTTAGAGTGGCTTCCGCCGCGGGTGTGGCAAAGGGTTTTCCTTTTTCCATGTTCCCCTTTGTCCACCACTGTAGCGAGAGAACCAAGGCCTGCGAGACCACCACTAGATCGTCCCATTGTCCGCTGGCCTGACACCACTGGCTGTTGAGCCACTCTTGCATTGGGCGCATGCGCAGGCGCGCGTGAGGTACCAAATAAATACACGACGCCATCATTCCTAGCAAGCGCATTGCTTTGCGTACCGTCACCTCTCGGCCGGTCACATATTGGGGGATCTGAAACAGCATGTTTTGGACCCTCTCTTTGGAGGGGAAGACGAGGCCGTCCCTTGTTTGAATTAGAGCCCCTAGGAATTGTTTGATTTGACTGGGGTCTAGACTGGACTTCCTTTCGTTGATGGAGAAGCCCAGTTGGAACAAAAGGTCTACCGTCTTTTGGGTATTGGAGAAACATGTTTCGTAGGAGTCCCCTGTTATGAGCCAGTCGTCAAGGTAAGGGTAAACTGGGATGGACAACCTGCGCAGGTGGGCCGCAGCCACTGCCAGTACCTTTGTGAATACCCTTGGTGCTGAAGCTATACCGAAGGGTAGCACCTTGAACTGGTAGTGTTTGCCCTCTATCATGAACCTTAGGTATTTTCTGTGCGCTGGCAACATTGAAATATGAAAGTATGCATCTTTCACGTCCAATGTTGTCATGTAATCTCCCTGTGAAAGCAGCGGGATCACCTCCTGTAAGGTCACCATACGAAACTTTTGGGGTTTGATAAACTTGTTCGCTGGGCGCAGATCTAATACAGGGCGCATAGTTAGATCCTTTTTGGGTACAAGGAAGTACACTGAATAAATACCTTCCGTTACCTGAGATAGAGGCACGACCTCTATGGCTCCTTTTTCCAGCAGTTGTTGTACTTCTTGAAGAAGGATGGCAAGATGTTCCGGCGTCAACCGCCGTCCCCTCGGGGGTCTGTAGGATGGGGAACTGTTGAATTCGATACAGTATCCGTGGGCTACAGTGGAAAGTACCCAACGGTCTGACGTTATCTCCTCCCATGCAGGAAGAAAGGATGTTATCCGGCCCCCGACCGGTGTTGCATGGGAGGGGACGCGAATCTTCGCGTCACTTGGAGTTGTTGGGGGCTTGGGAGCCTCTGGGGGTGGATCCCCGACCTCTCCCTTTGCCCCGGCGTTGGCCTCTTTGGCTGTACTGCCCACTATTGGCTTGGTAATTGGTGGCAGGGTATTGCTGATGCTGACCTTGTAGTTGTTGCCGTTGGCCACGAAAAAAGCGCTTGTTGCCATAGCCGCGTCTGGTAGTGGGCTTAGAGATCTGGTCAAGAGTCTTGATAGTGTCGAACTCTTTTTTGGCCATCTCTAGGGCTTCATCTACCGCCTTTCCGAAGAGGTTGGCGTCCTCGACAGGTTTATTTATTAAAGACGCCTGTGTCTCCGGTTTAAAGCCTGAGTTGCGCAGCCATACATGGCGCTTTAGGAGTATTCCTTGTACCAGGGAACGTCCTGCTGTTTCTGCCGCGTCCAGAGAGTTTTTTACAATGCTCTGGTTCACTTGTGTTCCTTCGCCAATGGTCGACAGTAGGCGTGTACGTAAAGGCTCCGGTGCTTCCTCTGCGTCTTTGCGCAGTTTGGCCCACTGCGCGTCTGCGTAGCTCGCAAGCAAGGAATTGTTGTTGGCAATTCTTGCTGAGAAGGCAGCCGAGGAAGTAACTCTTTTTGCAAGGGCATATAGCCTCTTGCCCTCCTTGTCAGGGGGTGCCTCACTGGTGGAAAGTGGTACTCCTGCCCTCTTTCTAGTATTAGATACAACTAGGGAGTCCGGTATGGAATGTCCCCTAATGTAGAGCGGATCTGAGGGTGAAGGAGCGAAAAGTTTCTCAATCCGTGGATTGACCCCTCTGATCAATGCGGGAGTGGACAGCGACGGGGTGATCCTCCTTTTCACTGAGGCGAGGAGTGGAATGGTCTGGCTGACCGGGGGTTTTTCTTTAATGACTCTTTCTACAAAGTCTAATTCTGGAGAGAGTTCTCCCGTGTCCAGTTCGAAATGCGCTGCTGCTCTGCGCAACAGTGCATTGAAAGTAGGCTGATCGTCAATTGGAGACGTGTTCCTAACTGGAGAATTATCCGGAGGAGTTAGATTTAGGGCATCAGTGTCGGAACACACTGATGGTGATTGCCAGGGGTGCGAAGGTCCTTCTCCTGGGCTAATCCCGAAGCCTTCTTCTATCATATCTGTTCTGTCTTCTAGACATTCCTCCTGGTCCATGAAATCATCTTCTTCCTCGAAGTATTGTTCCTCCCCAGTGAGGTCATATACATCTTGGGAGTCTGAGGCTGTGTCCATCAGGGGATCGACCAGCCTCGGTTTTTTGGCTCTGGGGTCGTCTTGAGGCCCTTCTCTAGTTCTTCTGAGAGTTAGAGGGGCTTGGGTACTCATAAACTTTTCCATCCTCTCCATACAGAGGTGGAGTCTCTCCATAGTTTCATGGGGTACCCCAGAGCGGTCTAGCGGGGGAAAACTCGAGTTGTCTACCTCGAAATGGCTCGACCTCTCCCAAAGCGTCGAGGAAAGTGTCCCGTCGCCCTCCTCAAAACCCTCAGGTGTGTCGGGAGACTCCCTGACTGAAGGGGGTAGTCCCTGCTTTCCTTCGGGTGTTTTCGGCGTATCCTTTGATCTATGCGTAACGCTCGAAGAAATCTTCGGCGTACGCTTTTGGGCGTCGGCTACAACGATCCTGGCTAAGCTATCGGCGACATTCTTGTCGGCGGAAGCTTGAGTTTTCGACGCTATGGGTATCGAGCGCTGTACGGCGGTCTGCGCCTTCTGTTGAAGCGCACCGGCCGATGGTTTGGTGGTGGCGCCCTTGTTTGCCGAAAGCCCAGTCGCAGGTCGCGGCTGCGGTTGCGAGAGGGGCTTCGAACCCGAACGGTCCGAGGAGGCCGCCGGTGGAACCTGCGTCTCCTTGGGCGCCGAAGCTCTCTTCGACTTAGACGAAGAAGAGCCATGGGTTGTGTGCTTACCTTTATGTGAATCTTTGTGTGCGTCAGTGTCGCCGGGGTGTTCATCCCCATAAGCAGGGCGTGAGCCGAGCCCGTCGGGGCCGGGGACAGACGACGAAGCGCGTAAGCGCTCCTTAGAGGGGGTTTCGACTTCCGTGGCGGAGGTCGTGTCATCGCGTTCCTCGTCACTGTCGGTGGTAGCAGCGGCGGGTGAACCTTCGGCCTTCGACATCGCGTAGGCCGCCCACCTTTTAACCCTACGGTCTTTTAGAGTTTTAGGCTTCAGAAGCCGACAAGCCGCGCACCCTTCCTCTTTGTGATCGAGGGGCAAGCAGCGGTTACACCGTGAGTGCTTGTCCTTCCAAGTGAATTTGCCTTTACAAAGTGGGCAAAACCTAAATGGTGTCCTCTCCATAGCAGAGGCAATAAATCGCGATAAACACCCCCAGGGAAAGGAAGGGGAAAGGGAAAGGCATTCTCAGAAAGACCCAGAGATGTCCCACGACCCCACTCTCCCTACTGTATGTGGCCAGCGAGGCCAGGCCACGTGTTCGGCAGCGCCGAAGATTTCCTCCGCTCGACCCTCCGTCGACGATTTTGCTCGGCGGAGAACAGCTACACTGCGTCGAGGGAGTGCTGTATTAATCTTCGTAGAAGAAACGACCAAAGGTCGAGGGTTGCAATGTCTCTCGAGGAGCTCCGCGTGAAGGCGACCAGAAGCTGGGCGGAAAAAAACAATCTGAGGGACCTCGACGCGTGAGGGATTGTGGGTACAATGCACGTCACTCTAGGGATAGTGTTTCAGACACGCCTGGTCGACGTCCCCTTTTCGACTACGAAAAACAAAATGCAATACTCCGCAGTGACCACTGGATGTCGGACCTATGCACAGCATGTGATTCTAAGCAGATTAACAAACATCAGAAATATATATATATATAACGTGTGGTGGTGTTTGTATTTGCAGCGCCAACTGCTTTGCAAGGTATATTAAGATCCTGTGAACATTTGAACTGTCTGCAACTGGCGCAAGACTGACTATCACCTAACAGTCTAAACACTACAGCTACTCCCAAAATATCATCCCACACGGTGCGCTCAGTTTTTTCAACTAGTCACTCAATGAACTGATTCATTCAAATCTTTCCCATAAACATATGTTTTAATACTTCATTATCTCCATATTGGACCAAATTGCACAACATACAGTCGTATAATACATAAATGATTTACAATATGCCACACTATTTTTGGTTTTGAGATGCCAACAATAACCACTTGGTGCACGGGCCTATTGTTTCGCCAAGCCCTTTAGCTTTATCTAGGCTATTAACTGTATCCTATTACATCTAGGCGTTGCAACAAAATGAAAACCGTCCTATTCACTTTCCCTCAAAACATTATTCAATTGTATACATTATTCAGTTTATCTCTGTAAAAGAGAGCGGTGAAAACAAAAAAGAAGTAAAAGAATTAGGAAAAATTAATTTATATAGAAATATCTCAAATGTAAATTTCTTTAATTCTAATAATAGTGATTGTAGTGAGGTTGTGCTTTATGGCTACCAGAATACATGTGTTCTTTATTTTGTTTGCATTTGTCTCCAACTGTACACTGTTGACCTAATTTACAAAATGTTAGTGATCTAACTGGCCCCTTATCTGCTCCATCCATCAATAATCCTTCCCAGGTTACCCCATGAATGATATTGCTGCTTAGTCTAACTGGATCTGCATGATTTTTCCGTGACGGAAAAGTCAGAGACAGAAAAGTTTGGATGGTAAATGTACGCACCACCAAAGGTTCGTACATTTCCCATGCGAACAAGCACTGCAAATCACACATACTCACACCCCCACTACACATCCACGACACATACCCCCACCCACACCCTCAACACAGCCCTACCCACACCCCAAACATAAACAAACCCTACTTACCTTTTCTTCACGCTGTGTCCCTGCGGCGCAGGTTCCCTTTCACTTCTGTGATTGGGAACTGGCACCGCTAGGTCTTTTTCTTTTTTTTTTTCTTTTTTTTAAACGGGCAGCTGCAGGTTTTTCCCCCGGAAACCTCGCTCACTATACTGTAAAGTACACCCCAGCAGCCCCTGTTTCTTTTATTTATTTTTTCTTGGGTATGTTGCAGAGGTGTCTCCTCCAACCCCCGCTCACTATACTGCAGGTGTTCGAACCTTTGTTCACAGGGGCTACACATGTGATATCATCAGTGATGTCTTCAATGACATTTGTGATGCCATCTTTCATGTCATGGGTGTTAGTGCTAGCAGTGCAGTGGTGCGGGCAGGTATGGGTGCTTAGCCTACCATAACTGGCAAATTACAGGGGTTTTTCGGTTTTACTTTGAACCATAATGGCACATTTGTGAAGTGTTTTTAGTGAAGTGCACAGGTTTTTAGTAGTGCAACTTAACCATAACATCCCCTTAAAGGTTTTTTTGAGTGAATTTTACGGGTTTTGAGTAGGTCAATTTAAGTGTAATGTCTTGTTACTAAAACAAAATTGTACTGAATGTCACACATTTTCAGTAGGGGCAACGTAACCATAACGTCCCTTTTGCAAGGGTCTGTTGCTAAACAGTATGTAGGGAAGGGTAGGTCAATAGGACCCCCCCTCCCACTACATGTCCCACTCTGGCTAAGACCCATGACTTGTCGGCAGTCCCCCGGCCTCCCAGGACCAGGCGGCAGGGCGGCTGCAGGCCGACACGTGGGGCTGCACCACCACGTTATGTGGCAGAGCATAGACATCATCTTGTATTAAGCCATCCCCATCTTGCTAGAAATGTGCAGATCTAACCCAAGGCAGAGACACTGAACGCAGCAGAGTGACCCCCACTTGACCGCGCTCACAGAGGCCCACACTCCCCCCCCCCCACCTCCCACTGCATGGAAGATCCGCTGAGAACACGTTCTCACGAGTCACCAGACGCGAGCAAACAACAAAATAAAACAAACACTGTAGCTGTTAACCTTCCGCAGTACATCACTGCCCCAGCCTTGAACGGGAACATTAGGATGTAACTGAGACCAGCCCAAACCCTGCAGGCCCTGACCCCTGCACCAAGACCCCCAACTATAGACGGCGTGGCGCCTCGCACCCATACCCACCCCGAAAACCCTTGCAACATGTAGAAACCATTTATGTAATATGTGCCTTGTTGACTAACGTTCGCTGCTAATGTAAAGGAGAATGGGTAAAGAGAAAAATGTGCAACCGATATTGTATATAGTGAAGAGATGTACAAGGACTGGACAGCTGATAACAGTGAGCAATAGCCTGTGTTACTCTCTTTATACACTCTTTATACACACCTGCCTGACACTACCTCATGTTCGAATGTCAACTGTAGATGTGAAATGCTATGTAAAAAAGTATGATCCCCAGCTAGTATCCCATATTAATGCAAATACATGTGAGAACTTTTAGAAACCCCATGTGGTGTTAGTCGCCCCTCACCCATACGACAGTAAACCGCCTTGTACAAGATGCCACGCACGGAGCTGCAAGGCCATTTCCCCCTCCTCCTGCCCAGGCCCTCTCGAGATAGACGGTGTTCAAACACCATAGCCCTGCCTTCCCTCCCGATCCTGCTGGACCTGTTTCAAGCATCCGCCACCCTCCCCCGTGTCAGAGGACGCCACAGCCTGACTCCATGACTTACGAGCTACCTGGTCCTAAATCCCACCGCCTTTCAGGCACCAGTCACATGCACCCCCCCCCCACGGGTCAGTAGTACCTCCATCGACCCCGAGTTAATGACCCTAAAAAGGGGTGTTAGGAAAAAACCTGTGCAGTTCCCTCTGGGACCACTGCAAAAGATTTAGGACTACAGGTGTTTGGCAGTAAACCCACTTGGTAGCAGTCTATACCACACAGATTCACTTGGTAGCTGTGGCTGAGCAGTCAGACTTCCCTCAAGAAGAGTTAGACAGTATACAGAGTATTCACAATAGGTCAAGAGAACACAGTAGAACAAGTAAACACTGACCAGGGCTTGGTGTAAAAGAGATATAATTATTTATTTAAAACCACATCTAGAAAAACACACAGGCACTAATAGTAAGCAATTCAAAAACACGGTCACTAAAAGATATACACTCCCTTAAAAGAATATTAGACAAGTCTTAAGTAAAGCCCCACTTATTTTCAGACAGCGGTGAGCGCTTAACGTAGATGGCACTCTAATAGTTCGTTTTAAAAGGGAGAGAAGAGCAGAGAACAAGTTAAAACAGATCCCAACACTTATCAGAACATAACAAGAGAAGAAGGCAAAGTAAAACCGTGAAGTTAGAGTTCAGGAGGCCGGATCCACTTTCAGAGGATCCAAACGAAATGTGTTCAAGGTCACACGGTTGCAGTGCACAAAAGTCTTGTAAAGGTTCAAAAAGGAGTTGGACCAAAGAAAGGGACCAGTTAGAGGGTCAAGGCGGCCAGCCCAGTCCAGAAGGTAAAGGGGTTATTATTACCTTGGAGGCCTGGCGGACACGGTACCTTAAAGTGGTGAGAACGCTCCAGCGGGGGCAGTTGTTCCTGGCAGTGGTTGCAAGTCGGTGCGTCGTCCGGGGGAAGAGAGGATCTCGTCGTGGAGGAAGACAGGAGTCCGTTGCACTGCCAGGGAAGAAACCAGCCGCGGAGGTTCTCCGGTACAAGGAGAGGTCCGGTGATTCGCGGTTCAGTGGGGAGTGGCTATCCGGCTGCCGGGGTGCTTGGCACGGGCAGATCGACCACAAACCGGGCTGGGGTGCGAAGAAAGAAAGGTAAACTGGTTGTCCCACCAGTCAGGGGAAGAAGCCTCTCCAGCCGGGAGATCTTCTCTGTCGTCGGGAAGTGGTGAGTCGGTTCTGCAGGGCTCCACCGGTGGTGTCATCGTGGTAGGTCGGCTCAGCTTCTCCCTCGTCGGATTCTCAGGTCCTGTGGCGACTTCTGAAGTTCCAGTCCCCAAAGCCCTGCTTCTATGCAAAAAAAAACCTATTCACTCAGCCTAGCTGTCACTCAAACATGCTAAGTGGTGAGCCGGCCGGCTCACCACTTGGGCCAATCACACAAGAGTGCGACTTGAGTTACCAAGGTAACTCAGTCCAGGGTGCCTAAACCCCCTCCCACACCCCCTGTGGTACCCAGACAGAGTGGCACCACTTTTAGAGGCTTCTGTGGAGAAGCCCGCCAAAAAGTGGAACAAAGGGCTCGACTTGGGTTGGAGTCACAGAAGAGAACACAAACGCCATTTTAGAATCGAGTCTTGGCAAAAAATACCAACCGGAGAATTAATATTAATTAAATAAACAGGCGGTATGTTCGAGGCTATGAGAATTAAATAATTAAAGTTGGTAGCCTCGAACAATGGGAAAATCCCATAGGAAAATATTTGCGGTTGAATATAAAAAGTAGTTTCCACTGCCACCAGCCAAAACCCGATCAGGGGGGACGGAGACGTGCCCCCTCGACTAACAGACCCCGGGGCAATCGGCCCCGACCAGTACGTCCACAATATGATGGTTTGTACTGGTTTCTGTTAATAATTTGGGACTAGTAAAGCCAATGGTGACTTTACATGCCCTGGGAGAGAGTAGTCAGTCCCAGGGTATGGGGTCTATGGTTGGGTGTCACTATGACACCCCTGTGTTACTGCACGGAGGGTGCTGTGTAACATACATAGGAAAAACACATGAGACCCTATGGAGTAAAGGACCCCATAGCCCATAAAACACATTGCCAATCAAAGGAATCAAAGGAATACCATAAATCATGTCCAAAAATGGGAGAAAAAGAGTCACTCTTGGCAGGAGGAAAAAAACAAACTCCAGAAATCCAGCAAAGCTGCTGGGGGACTCACTAGGTTAGGAAATTCAGCCTAAAGAGAGAATTCTCCCTAACAAGGGGGGCACCCACGCGTGTACCAACAGATCGTAATACCATCCCTCACCGAAATTGCCAAGGATGGTTAGTTAAGCACCCCCGCCCATGCCCCTGACTAAGCCCATGAGACCTGATTGTTTGAACGCAAGGTATCTCCCAAACTGATGTATTCAGACACTCCAGATCACATATCAATGTTCCTGGCCATGTATTGATCTAAGGTCAGCGCTTACAAGAGTTGCAAATCAACAGGACACATGAAGTGTGATGAATGGGTGGGTATGTGTGGCCAAAAGGGCAAACGTTAGTTTAGTTATCAATCGTTGTTACAAGGCATGTCCGGCCCGGCGCTACACCCCGATGAGCCCAGATGACCTCCCACCCCACGTGGCGCACCACCAACGTCCGCCAATCCTGGAGAAGCAACTGTATACATTGTATACCACCTAGCCATCACCACCCAATCCCTAAGACTCTGTGGCCCCTATAGCCTACCTCATGCATGACGTGTATTTGTAATATAACTGACTGTCTTTGCTATTGTCAGACAGAGCGCTGTCGGAGTTTGCAGAGTCCTTTGCATGCCCTATATTGAATTATATAAAGCTCTTTTTGATCTCACGCGCACTTGGTCCTGGCCTCATTCCCCTTCTGGGGTGTGTCCATTATTGCCTCTCACTAAGGGGGGTGCGTTTCTGGGGACACTTACATTCAGTGGTGACCCCATAGACGTGATTTGTTTTGTTAACTTTAAACTGTCGCCTTGGCAAGAGACGACCCCGGCTGCAGTGGAGACGCACGGCGCGCCCGCTCAACAGAGCTGCCCACCTACGGCAACTGGTACGCAGAGACGTGCGCACGCAGTTAGGGCGAGACGGTACGGGTCCCGTATAAAAAAAACCTTAGTACCGCTCGCCGTAGCCGGGTGGGGCCACTGAGTGCGAGGCCTCGCTGCTTGGTTGGACCAAATCTGGAGAGTCTCGGATCAAGACGGGCACGTGAGTAGTAAGTGCGAGTGATATTAAAAGGGAAAATGTTTAGTTTTTTGAAGGACAAGGGGAAACGAGAAAAAGGGAGTGGGGAATATAAGGGGAACTTTCTTACTTCTAATACGTTCTCTTTCTTTGCATATGGCCATTAGGACACTAAAGTGAAAAGGAAAAGAGGACGGGAACGTAACTCTGTAAGGGGGTAGAAGGCGGCACCGCGTAGTGCTATCTCGACTATTGCTGGGAATAAGTAAAACTGTGAAAAGATAAATTAAGGGTGTCTGAGTGAAGAGACACGGAAAATACGTTAGAACTAGCTTTTCTTCTTATTCTTCTCTAAATTCCTCTCATTTCGGGGTAGAAATAAGGTCTAAAAAAAATATTTATATATACACAAACAAAAGAAGTTGTGTAAGGAGTAGAGGGGGTCGCCGTAGAAGGCGAAGGGCAAGACAGGGAGGGTAAACGCTATATGTGGATGCTGAGGTATGATGAATGTCTGTGGTGTGTTGTGCACATTGTATGGTTGTGATTTTCTGTAATTACGTGACACTATAGGATTGCACTGTTTCAAGTACTTTTCTAGGGGGGTACGGTCATTTTAAGTATGGCCTGGTAAGATTTGACAAACCAGCACCTTTTTCATTGAGCAAAGTGTGAATTGTTTATTATAACGTGAAAGGGGTTGAAGTCGCATGTACACAGTAACCCACACATAGTGACAGAACAGACTAATACAGGAGAACAGAGTAACACCGGTCTAGGCATGGGAGCGGAGACACCCCTAGCGCACATCTGTAAAAGTTTACCAGGCCATGCAGAAAGAATAACTAAGTACCATGACCAGTGGGTAACGGAACTGAATGGGGAGCGTCTCCACCAGGTCTGGCCACAAGGAGGGTCCTTTGATAAAAGTGTTCTGGACATGGTAGCCACCTGTATATTCCTAAAATACAAGGGAAAACAATTTCATATTAGGAGGGAGATACAAGTTCTATGGCGATTATTCGAGGAAATACCTCCTCCAAAGAAAATAGATACCACACTTGATCAACCCGCCCTCACGGCTACCCCATCAGCGCGAGCAGAGGGTAGCAAGGAGGACGAGGGAAAAGAGGGAGTCATAGAGGTGACTCGATTGTACCCACTTCTAAATAAACCCCCACCCACTGAAGGATACAGCGATCCCACATATGTGCCTACTAGCACACCCACACCAAGACCAACTGCACCACCGCCATACGAGTGCCCCCGATCAAATGGGCAGGCGAGTACCCCCTCGGTAAACATATGTAAATTGACAGAAGATTTAGACGCCAGACTCTCAATAGCAAGGGAAGAGTTGTCAAGGATACAAAGCCCATGTGAACAAGGTGAGCCAAGTACAACAAGGGCAGAACGATTGTCCCGGTCCCACCCCATAGATAAGTCAAATGAGGAAGGGTGGAAGAAAGGGGAGATACTATTCAGAATACAAGAGGAGCCAACCCAGATAGCAGAACTAGGAGCGAACAATATGGGAGGAAGTGTAGAGGGAGAAGGAGTGGAAGGTGATGGGAGAGAAGAGCTGTGGTGTGCCCTAGACAAAGACGAGCAGGAAGCTGGGAGATTGGGAATGGCGGCAGGTGGAAGTTTAGAGGAATTAGGGGAAACACCACTGGGGAGGACACTAGAACAGGAGTGGACAGGGAGGTTAAGAAACAGGACAGGAAGGATAGCCATGGTGGGAAAAAAGGGAACAAAGGTGAGTATTGGGAAAGGATGTACGGGACGACTACAACTACCACTAATACATCGGGAGGCGGGGAGACCGAATTATATACCTTGGGCACAGATGGATAAGACAAACTTATTAAAATCTTTGCCCCCGCTATCAGGTGGAGCTAGCAAATGGATATACGCCTTTGAGAAACACACTGCAGGGGTGCCCCTGGCCATTGGAGATGTAAAAAGTTTACTCGTTGCAGCAGTAGGGGACCAATCAGACAGGGTGTGGACAAAAGCAGGTTTCCCGTGAATAACGCTGGATAGTGACAGACATGATGGCGCTGCCTTCAATACCCTGCGCGCGCGTGTTTGGGACGCATCGAGGGAAACATTCCCAGACACGCCAGATTTACAGTCAGTAATGCAATGCACTATGAATGATGGGGAAGAAGTTACGGATTACATTTTTCGGGTACAGGAGATGTGGAGAGCTGAAATGGGTACACCATATGACCAATCAACATCGTTATTTTACTTCATAATAAAGAGAGGGCTCCCGAAAGAAGTGCAAAAAGCGCTTGACAAAATAGCAGGGATCGAAGCGAAGGGATGGCCAGAGATACAGAGCATAATAGTGCACCATAGCAAAAGAATTAAGGAACGAGAAAAGGAGGTGGCGCAAAAGAGGTTGGCAGATGAAGCCAAGTTAGTACAAACTAAACTGGTGAAGGTCGCAGCAGCTGTAGCAGCACTCCCACACGACAGAGACCCAGAGGAGGACGAGGGGGGGGTTAGTAGCAATACAGGGGAGGATGGCTGCAAACTGGGCAGGCAACGGGCAAAGGCAGTGGAATGGACAGGAGGAGTACGGAGGACTGCAGTGGCAACCGTGGCACCCCAGCAACAGAAGAGGTGGGTACAGGGGGCGAAGAGGAGGTGGACAGGGATATGGAGGTAATGGCGGAAATGGGGGACCAGGACCCAGAGGGCGGCAAGGAAATTGTTGGAATTGTGGGAGGTGGGGACATTTCTCGCGCAAATGCAGGAGCAGGCCTAGCACGAGTTACCAAGATGATCAGTATTACGGGCACCCCCATCCGGGGAGCCCATACGGGTTGCCCCGGGACGAAGGAACAGAACAGCAAGACCAAAGAGGGCAAGAGCAATACAGGGAAAGACTACACCACACTCAACAACATCCACAAAGCAGTGAACACATACCATACACACAAAACAACCCATTCACTACGACATCTAACAGCGCGCTTGCCCCATATGGAGGAGTAGCGGTAGTTTCAGGTAACGTTTTCAGCCAAGGGGGAACAACTAGGCATCCAGCATAGGACAGCCCACAGAGACCACTTGCGTGTCCAATCCTATCGACAATCTTCAATGCAAGCGAGGAACCATTGATAGGAGCAGAGATAGGAAACAGACAATTCATCTTTATGGTAGATTCGGGAGCCGAAAAATCGTGCATACGCGAGGGCCGGTTTCCGCTATCTTATCGTAAATTGGAGACGCAGGGGTTCTCTGGGGTGGTGGTCGAAGTTCCTTACACAGAAGATTTGGATGTTACAGTGGGGGGAAAAACAGTGAGGGCACCCCTATTGTATTATGAACAATCCCCTGTGAACCTGCTGGGAAGGGATCTCCTCAGCAAGTTGAACATGACTATCTCGTTCACAAAAAGGGGAGGGATTGTGTGCTCAACCCCAGGGATGTGTTCTATGCGTGTGATGCTAGTGATATATTCAAGAGCGACATGCCCAGAGATGCGCGGCATGCCCGTGAACCCAGATATGTTCATTCATGGGCTAAAAACATTAGCTAGGGTGGTCCCGGAGTTGAAAAAGCTAGAATGGAGAGTACCAGCAGAATTTGTCTTTCGCCCAATAGCCAGCCCCGAGATAGTGCCAGGAACAGTGATGTCATTGGACATACATGCCGTACAAATCACAGCCAAAAGAATAGTTGTAATTGCAATGGATATGCACTGCTGCGAGTGGCGCACGGTATTATGCATAAACGCTGACATTGCACTCCAAGATCTGTCAGATGAGGAGCTTTTCACAGATTCAGAGAGTGACGGAGAAATAATCATGGAAATAGCCATCCCTTGTGAAATAATGATACAGCAAAGGCAGGTGCCAGTACAGCTGATGGCAGTGGCAGGCGCCCCACCTTCATTCTTTAATGATGACATGCAGTCAGTGCCCTGGCAATTGTGGACGACCGGTCCCCATGACGTAGGGCTGCTACAAGGGGTCACACCAGTAAAGATCAATCTCAAGCCTGGAGCAATTCTACCCCGGGTCAAACAATACTCCTTGTCCCAGGAAGCAGAGGAAGGGATAAAAGAAACAATAAATGCTCTACTCGCACAGGGGATAATAGTACCCTCGAACTCACCGTGCAACACATGTATTTACCCAATCAAAAAAGCTAAAGGAGGGGCCTGGAGGATGATCCAGGACTTACGCCCACTAAATGACGTCATCCAGAAAGAGTTCCTTTTGGTCCCAAATCCGGCATACATCCTATGCAGCATACCGAAAGACGCATTTCACTTCACTGTAGTGGATTTAAAAAACGCATTTTTCTCAATACCACTCGCAGAAGAGTGCAGGTACCTGACAGTATTCACCCTAGGGGGGAGGAGGTACGAACACTGCAGATTGCCCCACAGATATTACGAAAGCCCCAGCATATTCAATAGAATATTGCATGAAGATCTTGGAAACATGACTGCCGACAGCACAATAATACAGTATGTGGACGATTTATTAATTTGCAGCAAAAACGAGGGAGAGTGTAGAAAAGACTCCATAGCCCTTTTAACATTGCTATCCCAAAAGGGGTACAAAGTGGACAAAGAAAAGTTACAATGATATCGAAAGATGGCAAGAGAATAATCCCAGACAGAGTAGCGGCTATCTCGGCCGTGGGAAGACCAAAGACAGTGAAAGACATGCAAACATTCCTAGGGATGTGCAACTATTGTCAGGCCTGGATATTAGACTATGCTGCATACACACGCCCATTGCTCCAGGCACTCAGAGGCACAAAATGAAAAAACAGAAATACAGTGGGACTCAGAGACATGCGATGCATTCACATCACTCAAAGAGCTCATTTCAAGCACACCAGTACTCGCGACCCCAGATTATGAACGCGAGTTCTACCTATTCTCGCACTGCAAGGGGGCACTCATGCACTCATGACAGCAGTCCGAACCCAGAAAACGTCACTAGGTCACAAGCCTCTAGCATACTACAGTGGGACACTGGACACCGTAATGCAGGGACATTTCGCATGCGAACAGGCTCTCGCAGCCGCCGCGTTCGCTATTGAAAAGAGCGCCACCATAGTAATGGGGTGCTCACTGACACCGTATGTAGAACACTCATTGTTCGCCATACTCGAGCGATCAAAAAGCACATTAACCACACAGAGAGCCACCGCGCATGAGGTAATACTGTCAAGCGCCAACATACACGTGGTAAGATGCAAGGTGGTTAACCCCGCAAGATTAATCTCAGAACCATGCACTGTAGAGGATATCCAGGCACATGATTGCGCAACATATCAGGGCGAGGACAATGGCACAACTGTGGTAAGCGAGAACGCATTGACGGAAGGAGAGGTATTTTTCATAGATGGGTCAGCTTCCATAAATTCAGAAACGCGAAAAAAACATGTGTGGGTGGCAGTCATGCGAATGTAAGAAGGTGAGTATGAGGTCCTAATACAGCGGCGACTGCTGGCTCATTTCTCAGCACAAACAGCAGAACTGGTAGCATTAATTGAAGCATTACAAGCAGCAAAAGGATGCGCAGTAACGATTTACACGGATTCAGCATATATGGCCACAACAGTTTATGGAGGGCTTGCCAGGTGGGGAAGAAATGGGTTCAACAGGGCAGATGGTTCACCCGTACAGCATGCAGAACCGTTAAGGGAACTCAGACGCATTGAAAGAACCCACCATGGTAGCAATAGTAAAATGCCAGGCCCATACCAATAACACTGACTTTGTCTCTTTGGGAAACGCGGCAGCAGAGGCGGCTGCCAAGGAGGCGTCATATTTGAGAAAAGAAAACACAGGTGAGTACTTAATGCGAAGAGAAGCAGAGGAAATTGTCCCCGACGGGTACAATGCCATGCCAGTGTCTCAAATACTGGAGCTACAAGAAGAGGCACCTGAGGACGAAAAAGAGTTGTGGACCAAAAGAGGATGAAGCCAGTCGGCAACTGATTTATTATTGCGGCAAAACAACATAGGTGAAGTAGTGATGCCAACTAAGTTATTAGAAGTAGCATTCCAGCAGCTACACTTCCCAGCACACAACGCAAGGCAGCACATCGCAGCCGAGATACAAGAAAACTTGTTTATTCCAGGATTACAGGAACAACTCTGCAAGCTAACAATGGAATGCACAACGTGTCAAATATACAACACCGGCATGACTTTAAGAGCACTAAGAGGAACGATACCCAAGCCAATAGGACCTTTCAGAGAGCTGCATATCGACTATGCGGATATGGGTGAGAGATGCAACGGAGCGAGGTACATGATAGTGGTAGTTTGCCCCTCTTCACAGTGGATAGAAGCAGGTCCCTGTGCCCACCCAGATGCGAAATGCGCTGCAAAGTTTCTCGTGCGGGAAGTATTCCCCCGCTGGGGAATTTGCGACGTAATTCGCTCAGACAACGGCACACATTTTGTGAATCATCTCTTTAAAGAAGTGACATCATTGCTAGGAATAAGGCATAAATTGTGCTCGATTTATCACCCGCAAAGTAACGGAATGGTAGAAAAGATCAACGGATTACTAAAAGGCAGACTCTCAAAACTCTGTTTCACCCTTAAGAAAAATTGGGTGCACTGTCTCCCCTTGGACCTTTTTGAGCTGAGGAATCAGCCAAGCAAGGACCACCATTTGTCACCCCATGAGATCGTGACAGGGAGACGAATGAACACAGCACACTCATCCCTCCGTAGACATTCAGATGCATACAGAAGTGCAACTGTACTAGGAGAAGAATTTAATGACTACCTGACCAAACTTACTAAGGCAGCACAAATGATAGCGAGACAACTTGCACCACCACCACCACCACTTGAACTGACGACTGTATTATAATAAGGTTTATGACAAAGTGTGAAGCAGTATTAAATGATCTCTCTCTCTCTCGAAAATGCAAAAATAATTGCACTGTATGCTTAATGCACCCTTTTCTATGTTTCAACATATAGGAGTAACCATGGCAACGAACAAGCCGCCTGCAACGATTATCAATAGGGATACTAGGAGTATAAATGTTTTTGATTTGCGAACATACTCATACGAATGTGGGTTGACTGTCTGTGCTATTATATGTGTTACACTGATGTTTGGCTTTACAACATATTACATAATAGCATTTATCTGCATTGAGATAAATGAGGGGGGAGGTAATGGAACTAATATGGAAAATGCAAGCAAACCTTTTAAGGAGGGTAACTATTTAATATGGGATGGCTTTCAGCTGGTATGGGGGTATGGCTCACATCCTGACAAGGCAAAACGTCAGAACAATACTAACAACAAGCCGACCATCCATTTGAAGCCCCAAAGCCACACCACACATTTTAGTGTACATGAACTAAATGATCGACACCCATCTGTTATATCATGGTTATATGGCACTACTGCTACCCCGCCCACAACGACAATCAGTCCTCCCAGAGAAAAAGACTACACCACAGAGAGACTGAAGGAAAATATTGAAATAGCTAACAATTTCATTACTCTGTATGAGGAATGGGAGAAGGAGGGGGCCGGGGAGAGGGAGTCCCTGTTGCACGCACCCAGGCATGCTAAAACATCCCTTAAAAACAGGAGGAAGAGGGAAACAGGTAGGAAGAGATATGACGAATACTATGGCCTGGGACTTGACATGATAGAGGATCCCAGGCACCCACACCAGTCGAATAAATGGTATGCAGACATGAGCTCAAGAATTGCCTCTTGCCGACGCCCAGTGTCTCCTCCATCTCACTCTGTGAAGAATTAAGAACACCTTCCAGGCAAACACGGTATCTTTTGAAATGCTGCAGAAGGAAAAAACGTGCTACTCAAGACCAAAGGGAGTGGTATGCTTAAAAGAACCATTTTTAGTAATAAAAGGAACACTATTTTCAGAAAACAAATGGAAAGATGATGTGGTAACGTGCAAAGCTGAAGCACTGAGAGGGCTGCCAACCGAAAAACTACAATGGATTGCAAAGACGTGTGTCGCGGTGTGGTCAGAACATGTGGCAAAATTGACCTGGGTGAGCGCTATAGAAAAAGCATTGAAACTACAGAAAGAAATCTCATACGAACTTTGCTTCCTAGGAGAAGGGAAAATCGACATGGGAAGAAATACGAACTGCAGCAAGAGCCCAATGATCCCAGACATGAAGAAAGGAACAGCAGCCCTGATGGACACTTAATGGGTCTGTGGCAAGCGGGCGTAGATGCACCTCCCACCATCATGGAGGGGCACGTGTTCCCTGGCGACACTGCACTCAGCCTTAATGGTAATACCGGAGAGCCACCTCGGCCAAGGGGACCGGAAAACGACTCAAGCTACAACCGACGCCTCACCCACTGAAGAGCCACCACTATACGCCCTATCAGAAGGAAACGCCGACAAAATCATGTCCAGAAAATGGAGGTCATCAAACTATATCTCAAAGGCCTCCTCAGAACTCTTGGCACAGATCCCAGACAGGTACAGGTTATTCAGCTCAGCGGAAAGCTTCTTCGCCTCCCTCATTCCACGCATTCAGCCCCGAGCAAATGCAAAATGGCTGCAGATCACACGGTGGGAGCGGATTCAATTGGCCAACGACACTGAAGAAGGGTTCAACGTGATCAAAGTGGAACTAAGGGCACTGAGACTGATGACAATGCAGAACAGGTAAGTCCTAGACCTGTTGACAGCGATGGACGGAGGTGTTTGCCGAAAAATCGGAAGTGCCTCTTGCACTTTTGTACCTTCTGAAGATGCCGATAATGGAACACTATCACACGTCATCGCTGCAGTCCACAACCTAGGGGAACGAATGAAGACAGAAGGCGGCACCAACCCAAGCACGCGGTTCGACAACCTTTTTTCCTGGGTACCTTCCTGGATGGGGCTCGCTGTGAAACTACTAATGCCCCTCATCGTGTTTTTACTTGTGATTTTTTGTGTGTGCCAGTTGGGTCTTCGATGCTGCGCAAATGCAGTTCCCAATGGAGCAATGATGATGGTGACAATGGGCAACGCCGGAGGAAGGGCACGGGCGCAACAAGAAGCACACGTACAAACTGGAGAGGCTTCAGAATCCAAGTACATAATGGTGCCCAAATATTATGACGGGGATATAGTGGACAGGTTATATCATACCACAATAAAGGAGCCCCGGGAGCTAGAGTGGTACACGGAGGTATGGGTGGACCTGGAGAAGATATGGGATGTATATATATATATATATATATATATATATATATATATATATATATATATATATATATATATATATATATATATATATATATATATATGACTTGCACCCCTGATGAGTATGCTAGAAGTGGGAAAAGCCTCCGGGGGGTGTGCAGAGCCTGGATGCCAATAAAAGGAACGCCAGCTTGGGAAGAGGCAGTGTTGGCTGAGAAAGAGAGCGAACGACTGGGGGAGCTAAGGTATTCGTTACTTAAGTAACGAAAGGGGGGAAATGTAGGGAAGGGTAGGTCAATAGGACCCCCCCCTCCCGCTACATGTCCCACCCTGGTTAAGACCCATGACTCGTCGGCAGTCCCCGGCCTCCCGGGCCCAGGCAGCAGGGCGGCTGCAGGCCGACAAGTGGGGCTGAACCACCACGTTATGTGGCAGAGCATAGACGCCATCTTGTATTAAACCATCCCCATCTTGCTAGAAATGTGCATATCTAACCCAAGGCAGAGACACTGAACGCACTCAGAGGCCCACACTTCCCCCACCTCCCACTGCATGGCAGATCCGCTGAGAACACGTTCTCACGAGTCACCAGACGCAAGCAAACAACAAAATAAAACACTGTAGCCGTTAACCTTCCGCAGTACATCACTGCCCCAGCCATGAACGGGAACATTAGGATGCGACTGAGACCAGCCCAAACCCTGCAGGCCCTGACCCCTGCACCAAGTCCCCCCCCAAACTATAGACGGCGTGGTGCCTCGCACCCATACCCACCCCGAAAACCCTTGCAACATGTAGAAACCATTTATGTAATATGTGCCTTGTTGACTAACGTTCGCTGCTAATGTAAAGGAGAATGGGTGAAGAGAAAAATGTGCAACCGATATTGTATATAGTGAAGAGATGTACAAGGACTGGACAGCTGATAACAGTGAGCAATAACCTGTGTTACTCTCTTTATACACACCTGCCTGACACTACCTCATGTTCGAATGTCAACTGTAGATGTGAAATGCTATGTAAAAAAGTATGATCCCCAGCTAGTATCCCATGTTAATGCAAATACATATGAGTGCTTTTAGAAACCCCATGTGTTGTTAGTCGCCCCTCACCCATACGACAGTAAACCGCCTTGTGCAAGATGCCACGCACGGAGCTGCAAGACCATTTCCCCCTCCTCCTGCCCAGGCCCTCTCGAGATAGACGGTGTTCAAACAGCATAGCCCTGCCTTCCCTCCCGATCCTGCTGGACCCGTTTCAAGCATCCGCCACCCTCCCCCATGTCAGAGGCTGCCACAGCCTGACTCCATGACTTACGAGCTGCCTGGTCCTAAATCCCACCGCCTTTCAGGCACCAGTCACATGCCCCCCACGGGTCAGTAGTACCTCCATCGACCCGAGTTAATGACCCTAGAAAGGGGGGCACCCACCCGTGTACCAACAGATCGTAATACCATCCCTCACCGAAATTGCCAAGGATGGTTAGTTAAGCACCCCCGCCCATGCCCCTGACTACGACCATGAGACCTGATTGTTTGAACCTAAGTTATCTCCCAAACTGATGTATTGAGACACTCCAGATCACATATCAATGTTCCTGGCCATGTATTGATCTAAGGTCAGCGCTTACAAGAGTTGCAAATCAACAGGACACATGAAGTGTGACGAATGGGTGGGAATGTGTGGCCAAAAGGGCAAATGTTAGTTTAGTTATCAATCGTTGTTACAAGGCATGTCCGCCCCGGCGCTACACCCCGATGAGCCCAGCTGACCTCCCACCCCACGTGGCGCAGCACCAACGTCCGCCAATCCTGGAGAAGCAACTGTATACATTGTATACCACCTAGCCATCAGAACCCAATCCCTAAGACTCTGTGGCCCCTATAGCTTACCTCATGCATGACGTGTATTTGTAATATAACGGACTGTCTTTGCTATTGTCAGACAGAGCGCTCTCGGAGTTTGCAGAGTCCTTTGCATGCCCTACATTGAATTATATAAAGCTCTTTTTGATCTCACCTGCACTTGGTCCTGGCCTCATTCCCCTTCTGGGGTGTGTCCATTATTGCCTCTCACTAGGGGGGTTGCGTTTCTGGTGACTCTCCCTGATTAGGAGAGCACCAAATGCACACAGGGCTGCCACAGTGCTGGGGGAAGAGTTCAAGGAATATTTGACTCAGCTGACACGCGCAGTACGCAGCATAGCGCGACAAATACCACTGCCTTTTACTGAAAATGTGGCAACTGATACTACCATGCCAGCTGCAGACAGCCCAACTGGGCCATTGATGCCAGGAGCACATGTATACGTGAGGAGTTTCGTCAGGAGATGGAATTCGCCAAGGTTTCATGGCCCCCATGAAGTGATATTGCCTCTCACTAAGGGGTGTGCGTTTCTGGGGACACTTACATTCAAGTATACACTTTGCGAAGAATGCCACATGACAATATGCTGGCGTACAGCACAGTGACATGTCCCAGAATCAGTACACACTTAACAGTAAGATATATGCCTCGTGGACAGTGCGGAAATAGACTTTATATTGATGTAGGAACGTCCACCTTCAACATTTCCCTTACACAACGCCAACACGCATTGGTATGAAGCGATTACCAATGCACTACACATTATATATCTTTAGCAAAAGTTGGACTTATCTGAAAATGACATCAGCTAAAGCCATCCCTCCTCCCCAAGAAACAGCAGCACTGCTGTAATTAAGAAGCATGAGAAACAGTGCCGCTACCTTGCAAATAACAAACGCACAAAATTTGTCGGCGTACATGTACCGACACATTACCATTTGTAGCCTCTTTGCTCATTGCCGTTCGCAAATTGCCTTATTACCTGCCATACCAAAAAAATAAAGCCACCCGTAAACAAAGTAAATATTGCGTTAATAGCGACCTTTCACAGTGTAAATATATTTTTTTTTAAATTGCATACACTCCAAGTACTGCATATTTCTCAGTAAAATACATAGACGCAATAACCTTTGCCAGTAATAGTCTAAATTTACAAAGCAGTAACGTGTGCTACTAAAAAGGAGGATTACTTGTTATAAACCGGGGCGCTTTGCCGGGTCGGATTACTAAACAAAATCCTTTTTCAAGATGGTCACCATAGAAAGGGAAAACGGTTCTTTCATACCTAGCCCCTCTTCCCTTTCCATGGTAGGCTGCAAAAAGCACAAGTACGTGACGTGACGCAGAACCTGTAAATAAACATACAGCGACGTACAACCTAATAACTTACATTTTGAAATAATAGACTGGATTGTAAAAGAAAACCTGAACATTTTAGAGTTCGTAAAGTAGGTATATTTAACAACAAACTGTCAGAGACCATCGGAGTAATCTCATTTTCAATGCAATGATAACAGTGGCTTTAAGGGCGGCATTGCAAATGCCTACAGCACCATAAATGATGCGATGTTGCTCCGAATAGCGAGTTCAGCGTACGGGCAAAGCGGGCTTAGTGTGTCATCCCACATAACTGTTATGGACAGGCAACCGCTCACGAGCAGTTGTATTTGCCGTCCGAAAAAGCCCTCACTCGGCATCTGGAAGCCATGGCACGCACAGTACGGCAAGATGTACCTGGGCGGGAAACTTAACAGAAAATATGTGTCAATAACCAACCTCTACCAAAAAATTTCCAAAAGAACACAAAAAATGTGTAAAGTAATACACAAATGTAAGTGGTCAAACATGACATTTTAGTGAAATGTTACTAATGACCATGTGTAACTATAGTAACAAGCTACAAACGCCGAGATTCTGCATGCGCCGTAAGGTAAAAAAAAAATGGCAACTACACAGGAAGACGATAATTCAGTTATGAAAGCAAAATGAATGCACAATTTTAAAAAAAACGACGTCTCGTGATTTCAAACAAGACCAAAAGAACGTCCAAAGTGATACACAAAGCTATGTGGGCAAACATAACGTTTCAAACGAGAAATATTAATGCTAAAAAAGGATGAGTGTAGTCCTACCCTACAAATGCGGAACCTGTGCACTCTGCAATATTACAGGAAAAATGTAACAGCGCAGAAAGATAATACGTCAGTTATATTGGCACAATTAGATTTTCGGTAATGTAAAAATAAAGCGCGGTTCGCTGTAGAGTGGGCAAAAGTAAACTTACATAATATTTACTGCCTCCATTCTTTTTGTGCAAGTCAGACACCTATGTATTTGCATCGAAGAATCTTCGTGGACTGATATTGCATGTTCCTTACAAACTTTTTAAAACATAACCTTATCAAATGCTATTTTTTTCGACCCTTTCATTCCTTGAATTTCTTGTAAGGTTTCCCTTCCGCTCAAGGTCAAAAAACAATTGCCCGCTACTTGCCTACTTTGCAACAACATATTGAAATCCAATTATGAGAACCGCTATTCCCATACACCTCCACAATCGCTGTTTCCAGCTAACAGTGCAGATGGTGGCCTTAGTTTTCAAAACTTAGGACGCCAGTCTGAGGGCAATATTATTCCAAAAACATTTTAACCCACACGCACTAATTGGTAGTGGTACAGTGAGCACGAACTTCCATTTAAACGTATGACTTTAGTGACAAGAAAACTCCACTTTTTCAGATTGTGCTGCCGCATCGCATCCCCCTCAATGGTCACCTTCTGAAATAGTATTACATAAGTGTGACAAGTGCAATGCTGTCTTGTTTTGTATGTGTTTCTGGCGATGTCCGCGTACACCAAAACATGAATAAAAGATAGCGGGGGCACCGAAGAAAGCTAACGTACTTGACGCTGTTCCACAACCAATCAGGGAAAGCGCCACATGTTTGCAGGCACAAACCTTTTCCCCCATTCAGTATAAGGGGAAAAGAGACGTTTTCAGAACCCCACCCCCTTACAACTGTCCCCCCCTGGACCAAACATCACCAAACTTTCCAAAGAAATTCAGAGTGTCCGATATATTGTTTTTACAAACTTTGGCGAGTATTCATCCAAGGGGAGCACAGTTATAAGGCACCCAAAAATGCTCTTCCTATGGAAACAGCAACTTCACCATAACACAGCCACTAACGTGCCTAATATGCTGCAGTGGTTGTGGGCAGGACCTAGAGATTTCGATATATGTCCATAGATACTTGAATGTATGGGTGTACATTGGCTTATAACTCCACTGCTTATAAGGTCATTCCTGGGTGAATGGCCTTCGGCCATGCACCCAAGACTGTACACCCTCCCCAGAACCATCTGACTGCTAAGTTATAGTACGGAAGTATGCATTGCTGTAATATGATGTGGTGGTTCTGGTCAGGGACTAGAGTTTTAGGAGTATGGCGTACGGCCTACGGCCTGCAGCCATGCACCCAAAACTCTACATCCTGCCCACAACCACCTGAGTGATGTGCGGTAGTACAGTTGTATCGATAGGTTTGGTATGCTTCACTTGTTATGGTCAGACGCTAGACTCCTAGCTGTATGTCCATAGATATTACAATGTGTGGGTGTGCAGTGGCTTATAGGTCCAGTGCTTATAACTTTGTTCTTGGCTGCTAGCCTTCGGCCATGCACCCAAGACTGTACACACTCCCCACAACCATCTAATCGATAATCAATACTACAGGTATATCCATTGCTGTGAAATGCTGCGGTGGTTGTGGCCAGGGCCTACAGTCTTGGAAGTATGGCCTTCGGCCTACGGCCATGCATCCACGACTCTAGGCCCTGGCCACAACCACTGCAGCATGTCACACCCATGGCGGCGTACTGATCAATAGCAAACCCATAGGAAAAAATAATGTACTCAATTTCAATGTTCGCTGACACCACGCGTGTCCTTAGAACAGTTTCGAGGTGCCTGTACACAGCACGGACTGAAATACTACCCTTATTAGACCCGTCATTTTCTGCATGTACATACATCCCGAACAAGGCGGGCATAGAGAATACATCATTAACACCTGCCGCCCAAACATGTACAGTATTTCACCCATCTCTTACTCTGTGAACCTCCCCAAGCACTGTAGGCGATCAAAATAGTTTCCGAAACAGCATTTCGCATGGCGAATACATCATTAACACCTACCGCCCAAACAGGTACAGTACTTAATCCATCTCTTGCTCTGTGAACCTCCCCACGCACTGTAGGAGAGCAAAATAGTTTCCAAAACAGCATTTCGCCTCTGGTGGATACCGCGCTGTCTTAGGATCCAAGATGTCGGGTGCATCCACACATTCTGACGCACATCACGGCTCGCTGCAGCCAATCGGCGAAGACGTCGCGTGTCCGCGGTCATGACGCCACCCCCCTGGCCAATCGGTATCTTGTCCGCAGAGCGAACAGGGAAGTGTGACCGCGGAGCAGACATAGATATCACTAATTTTTTTAGACATATTTTTTGGTCGTTTTAAAAGAAACTACTGGACGGATTGTCACCAAATTTACAAAAGCACGCTTTTGGGACCAAGCCCCTACCCCTGCCCCAAATTTGGTGAACATCCTTCCAACGGTTTGACCTGTAGGCGTGCGCAAAGTTTTTCCCCCATTCAGTCTATGGGAAAAAAGATGTTTAGGGACCCCCACATAACTTTTGCCCCCCTGCACCAAACATCACCAAACTTTGCAAAAATAAATCAGAGTGCCCCATATACTTTTTCTGCAAAGTTTGGGGAGGATTCGTCCAGGGGGAGCGGAGTTATAGGCCGCCCAAAAAGTGCTCTTCCTATGGAAACAGCAACTTAACCATAACTACACAGCCACTACTGCGGCTGTGTAACTATTGCTTGGACACCTCATCCTACACAACTATCCTCCTGAGTAGCCTGTCCATTCCTCTCACCTGTCGGTATGCATATGCAGGGTATTTTAATTTGGCAGCGGCGGCGTTCCGCGTGTGTGGACTGCCGCACCATCTTGAAAATCCCTTTAAGTCTTACTAACCTCATGATTCGTTGTGTTGTCATCACGCCAATCTCTGTGGCGCGATGACGCAATATGTAAACAGCATGAGCTGGCTAGTTGGCATTGCTGCAAGTGTCACCGGATACAAACGTATGTTGAGCCATCTTGGTTTGTTATTTCAACAACTCCCTTATTTTGGTTTTTGCCAGATTTAGGCATACAGTTATAGTAAATAACAGAAAGCATACATATATTATTGCACATACGGGCATACAATTGTTTATCTCACAATTATGTTTCACTCACGGCTAGTATAGCTATGGCTATTTTGCGCTTCGAATAGAATTATTCTTACATTTACATATTCCTGTTTTCAAAGTGCAAGGGTTGTTTCATGTTGCTGGCGGAGTGCCATTTTGTTTTATTGGGTCGGATATAAAAATATGAATTCATCCTATACTCTCATATGGGCCCCAGCACTGGTTTCTAGTATTAGAACCTGTGATGAGCTGTTCTCCATACACATTTAGGTGGATATTATTTTATCTTCTAATCTGTTAGATCACATTTAGGTTATTTTAGGTTCACATCCTTTGATTGGATGAGTGAAGTTTTGAGTATTCTAGCGGGTCCTGTTATGATTTGTACTTGGATACATGTTCTATCATGTTGATGCGAATATCTAGTTTTATAATTGGGTTTGTGTACTTTACCTGGCTCCATTCAAACACGGATTCTGATATGTCAATTCGCATGTACATCCCTTCATAAATTATTCCCTTCATTATTTGATCTCATTAATTTGACATCTTAGTCAAAGTTAGTCATTTGCATTGTTCTATCTTGTTTGCTTTTTTGCTTACTCTATATTTCATCATAGAAAATGCATTCCATTATTTACACGTGGGACTTATACAACTCTTCGTAATATTTGGTAATGTGGTCATCACCACACAACCCATCTGATTCATCCATATATCTTAAAGAACTTGAATGCTACTTTCCTTCACATTACTATATCACAGAAACACCTGCAGATCATCATCCTTGTTTACTCCTGTGATCGTGCTGCGTAGTTTGCAAATTATCTTGGCCTCTTCCTGCCCGAGGATTAGTTCTTAATCTCCAAGGCGTACATCTTGTTTTGTGTGTTTGATTCCCACAAATGTAACATCGTCCTTGTTCTTCATTTAGTGATGGTTTGCCCAATGCTCTTGTAATGGTTTTCTTCTTTCCATTTTGTTTGTCACATTCATACTGATATGCTTCCTAATACTCAAACGCAATTTTCTAATGGTGGACCCCACGTACAGTTTGTTACATACACAGAGGATAATATATATGACACATTTTGTCCTTTGTTTCTAAAGTCTTTACATTGTCTAGTGTGTGCTTACACATTGAGCATGGCATATACTTGAAAAAGCCCTTCAATTCCCATCCCGTTCTCACACTTGTCTGGCTTGTAGTATTTTAATGCTTATTTAACTGGGACTTAGTTGTATTTTTAAAGTCAGTGCTTTTGTGAAGACAAAGTCTGGACGATTTGAGATATAAGACATATCTTCATCCAACAGCAATATATGCCACTGTTTCCTGACATATTTTTGTATGTTATCATTTCTACAGTATCTGGTAATTATACATGTTTTGTTGTCTCCTTAGTTAGTTTCATGCAGTAATTAATAAAAAAAGACTCAGGAAATTGGAGTCCATAAAAACCCCATCTTCCATTGTAAAAGGTAAATAGTCGTTTATGCAAGGACAAGTTGCACAATATAGTTACACTAATCAGCAGTATCATTCATGGGGTAACCCAGGAGGATTTTTCATGGATGCAGCAGATAGGGGGCCAGTTAGATCACTAATGTGTTGTAAATTAGGTCAACAATGTACAGTTAGAGACAAATGCAAACAATGATAAGGAACAAAAGGATTCTGGTAGCCATGAAGTACAACCTCCCTAGAATGACTTATAATGGAATTAACTAAATGTGCATTTGAGATATTTATATATACATTCTTTATATATTTTTCTAATTCATTTACTTCCTTTTTTGTTTTCTCCACTCTCTTTTACAGAGATGAACTAAACAATGTATATACAAGTGAATAATCTATTGAGGGAATGTGAATAAGGATGTTTTTTCTGTTTTTTGTTGCAAATCTTAGATGTAATAGGATACAGTTAATAGCCTAGATAAAGCTAAAGGGTTTGGCGAAACAATAGGCACGTGCACAAAGAAGGTATTATTGGCATCTCAAAAACAAAGAAAGTGTGTCAAATTGTAAATCATTTATGTATTATACGACTGTATATGGTGCAATATGATCCAATATGTATAAATTGTAGAGTGTCCAGTGTCATCAATTCAATTCTTACCTGTACCCGTGATCCTTATAATCCTTGGCAGATGAGTACACAACAGAACTGGCTTTGACGCTGATCTGTTGGAAAAGGTTCCAGACCTCCTGGTAAATATATTGCTGAAAGAGAAAAAAAACGACCTTAGTGGAGTCCAAGCACACAAACAATGTGTGTGACAATTTAACTGGTGAACCTGGAGATTCATTTAGCAGTATTTGCAAAGAAGAACGTATCAGTGGTCACTGCATTAGAAACTGCATAAAAATAGGTTCAGAGTGAGAATTTCTCTAGGTAGCAGATTTGTGAACAGGACCCACCTCTCTGACAGATGGTTCTCTTTGAAGATATGAGTGAGCTGAAAAGAAACCAGATAATTTCGACTTCCTCTAGTAGTCGCAACTAGTACTACCTCCTACTGCTACACACACTCACTCGCCACTCCTAAAGCACAAACACTCCAATTGCCCCCTCTCTCCAGTAACCTCCACTATGCTTCCACGCTCTCTTCCTATGGTGTCTCAGACGTCTTCCTACATCTTGTGTCCTTGTCAAACTACAACCCAACCTGACTACTCCTATCTTACCTCTTAAATATCTCACCCCCTCCCAGGAGTGGCCAGCTTTCCTTGCCCACTCACTTACTTAATTCTCCTTGGGGCGACACAAAACCCCTTAGAACATATTGAAGAGACACCAGGCGAAGGGAGTCATTCTCCTAGTCCAGAGCATGGAGTTGTGCAAACTTTGTGTGGTACCCGCAAGTCAGGGGAACAGAGTAATTCCACCAGGCAACCTTTTTTCAAGAGAACATTCTTTTGGACATCACCTGAACACCAGAAAAAGGGAGTCAGTCCCCTGGGGAAGGAACTTTCTGTTGGTTTATATTAGTCTTTAGTTGTATTGCAAGGGATAGAAATAGGTTGTGACACGGGACGGTGACGGCCATTCGGGCAGGGAAACCCCTCTTAGATGATAGAGATGGTGAGGATCTTTCTTTTATAAATAAACGTCTACCATCTTTGTGTCAGCTTCCTTCTTAACACCCTTAAAGACTCCTCTCTGCAGAGAATAGGTGGCAGCCAGCAGTCTGGTAGAACGAGCCCTGAGACCTTCAGGCACATCATTACCAAACAGATCATAGCATTACGAGATGCAGATAATCTACCATTACAGGGTCTGTTTGGTCATAGCCCTACCAGTACATGCATCAGCATAACCATCAAAAACCTTGTAATATGTCCTTGACTCCCTCATCCAAGAGACGTGGTAGTTGAGGACCCGCACCTCGTCCAGCCAATGTTATCATTCCCCTACCTTAGAAGGATGAAGCAGAGGAAAAAAAAAAAGACTGTAAAATGGATCTTTTGAGAGAGATGTAAATCAGAAAATACCTTCGGAAGGAAGCACAGTCTCACAATTTCAAGGTCACCTTCGCTTTGGAGAAAACCACTGCTTTGTTGGTATCTCAGGCTGTCTTGAACATGATGTGCACTTGGTGATGTGGTCACTTTTTCCTAGTTCTGTGATGGGGCATGCTGTCTTTCATAACAGTCGTGTCATGAAAAATAGTTTCTAATTTAGGAGCTCTGACTACTTTAGTCAGATTGTCCCAAAACTTCCAACAGAGGTCATTTTCTTTTCTGTTCCATTTATTACTCCTTCTCAACAATTCTCAACTCTAGCGAAGGGGGTCTTTAACCTTTAGCTCTCTCCTTTAGCTATCTAGATATTTTGGACTACAACTCCCATCAGCGCTAGCAAACAGTCATGGGCGAGGTATCATGTGAACTGTAAAACAGTCAGAAAGCCGCAGGTTGCAGTCCCCTGGTCTGGTACCTTCACCTTATTCAACCCAACAAAGGTCTGATCTCACAAGAGTCTCTTCTCTTCAGACAAGCGTCTGAAGAAGGTTCCACATGAGGAGCCACAATAGCCAGAGAGGTGTGTGGGGAGGCCTGTCCTAGGGAATGAGGAGAATGGCCAAGCTTGCTGGATGCTGGGCCAAAGACAGGAGACAAGAAACAGATCTGCTTGTGTCCCTCGATTGTTTATCAACCTTTGCAGCTGCGAAGGCAAGGATGGCCAACTGTTCCAGCGCATACCATCCCTTTGACTGCCATTATATGAGTTTGCAGTGGCAGGGAGTTTTCAGGGTATATTGATCTGAATTCATCCCCATCAGCCAAATAGGGTCCTCACCCTGTATATATTGTTATGTGTTAGGGAGAATTCTCTGTTTAGGCTGAATTTCCTAACCTAGTGAGTCCCCCAGCAGTTTTGCTGGATTTTTGGGGTTTATTTTTTTTCTCCTGCCAAGAGTGAGACTCTTTTACCCTCACTCTTGGACATGAGTTGAGTGTATCTCTTTGATTCTATATGTATTTAATGGGCTATGGGGTCTTTTACTCCATAGGGCTTCATGTGTTTTTGTGATGTGTGTTACACAGCACGCTCAGTGCCGTAACACAGGGGTGTCATAGTGACCCCCCAGTATAGACTCCATACCCTGGGACTGACTACTGTCTCCCAGGGCATGTAAAGTCACCATTGACTTTACTAGTCTCAAATTCTGAACAGAACCAGTACAAACCATCATATTGTGGACGTACTGGCTGGGGCAATTCGATTGCCCCGGGGTCTGTTAGTCGAGGGGACACGTCTCCGTCCCCCCTGATCGAGTTTTGGCTGGTGGCAGTGGATACTACTTTTTTATATTTCGACCGCAAATATATCCCTATGGGATTTCCCATTGTTCGAGGCTACCAACTTTAATTATTTAATTCCTATAGCCTCGAACATACCGCCGGTTTATGTATTTAATATTAATTCTCCGGTTCGTATTTTTTGCCAGAACTCGGTTCTAAAATGGCGTTTGTGTTTGCTTCTGTGACTCCAACCCAAGTTGAGCCCTTTGTTCCACTTTTTGGCGGGCTTCTCCATGGAAGCCCTCCAAAGTGGTGCCACTCTGTCTGGGGTACTTAGGGGGTGTGTAGGGGGATTTAGGCACCCTGGACTGAGTTGCCTAGGCAACTCAAGTCGCACTCCGTCCTGATTGGCTCAAGTGGTGAGCCGGCCGGCTCACCACTTAGCATGTTTGAGTGACAGCTAGGCTGAGTGAATGGGGGTTTTCTGCATAAAAGCAGGGCTTTGGGGACTGGAACTTTAGAAGTCGCCACAGGACCTAAGAATCCGACGAGGGAGAAGCTGAGCCGACCTGCTACGACGACACCACCGGTGGAGCCCTGCTGAACCGTCTCACCACTTTTCCCAGCGACAGAGGAGATCTCCAGCCCGGAGAGTCTTCTTCCTTCGACTGGTGGGGATAACCAGTCTGCTTCCTTTTTCGCTTCCTGGAACAACTCGTGGCCGCCTTGCCTGTGCCAAGCACCCCGGCAACCGGGATACCACGTTTTACCACTACCGCGAATCAAAGGGTAGTACCTTTAGCCCGAAAACTCTGCAGCTGGTTTCTTCCCTGGCAGTGCAACGACCTTCATCTTTCCTCCACGTCGAGATCTTCTCTTCCTCTGGACGACGTCGCGACTTGCACCCACTGCCAGGAACAACTGCCCCCACTGGAGGATCCTTTCCACCTAAGGTACCGTGTTCCGCCTGGCTTCCCTTGCAACCGACTGTATGGGGTAGATTTAGCCCCCGGCTTTCGAACCTGGGTTAGCCTGGGACACCCTGGTTAAACTTTTCTGAGCCTAACTAAAACCTCTCTGAACTCCCTGCAAGACTTTTTAAGCCTGTTGTCATTGTGTGATCTTGGGTACATTTGTGCCCTGCTCTCTCCAAGAGTGGGCCCGGCCTATGGACTTTGGCTCCCAAGTAACTTTTGACTTTCCTGCCTTGCTTAAGAGTTCCTAAGTATTAGTGTGGTGTATTTTCCTACATTCTGCCTTTTTCCCTCCCTTTTTCGTTAACTTATTGGAGTGCCATCTATAGTTAAGCGCTCAACTCTGTCTGGAAATAAGTGGTGTTAACTAAGACTTGTCTGATGAGGAATAAGGGATGTATATATAATAATAGTAACTGTGTTTAGAGTGATTTACAATATTAGTGCTGGAGTGTTTCAATAAGTGTGTTTTAAATAAATAATTATATACCTTGACACCAAAGCTCTGGTCAGTGTTTGCTTGTGCTATTGTATCTGGGTGCCTATTGTGTATACTTTACATACTGCCTAACTCTTCTTGAGGGAAGTCTGACTACTCAGCCACAGCTACCAGGTAAATATGGGTGGTACAGACTGCTACCAAGTGGGTTTACTGCCAACACCTGTAGTCCTAAATCTTTTGCAGTGGTCCCCAAGGGAACTGCACAGATTTCTGCCTAACAGTATGAGGTAGGGCTTGGGCGTTATTGCATGTGGGCTAGAGTGCACACAGTTTCCTTATGCACTACCAACAAAACGCACCTGATCAAATTGAGATCGTACCTGCTTCCAGAAATTGTGGTGAAGTGTGTACTATGGCCCGCACGTGGTGGTCATGCTGGGAGGATGTTTAAGTCAGGATAAAGGAGATGTGCTAAAGTTAGCTACTCTTGAACCCACTCATCTTTGTCTTGAGGGTACATTCCTAGCTTTGGGGCATTCTGCGAAACTCCTCTTTAATCTACTTCTGGCAGCTATATGAACATTGGCTCTGGAAAACCTTGCAGGACCTGTTCTGGCAATGTGGCAAGGCAAAAGTTTGGAGATTCTGACACTGGAAAAAAGATTACTGCATCAATGTTGCATTGTTTCCAAAAATATATATATTCTCAAGCTTCAAATGTACTCAAACAAACCCATAACACCAAGAAAATAATAAAATAACCAATGCACAAATTAAATTCATAAGTCACTCCCTGAGTTTAACAAACATAACAGTCCATAATATGTCAACATCAAATAAAATGGCATTTAAATGATCAATGCAACTGTGCCACATTCAAATGATGTTCCAGACTCTAAGGCTATAAGACTTAATGGCATTTTTGAAGCTATCTACAGTGCAAGCTTTTACAATATCTGGTAGAATTTGTAAGTGAAGTAGAACTAAGTGGCAATTCCTAAAACCTCTGGATTGTAATAGAAGCTTCAGTGTTTGCTTAAAAATACATGCCTACCTGGGCTATAGAAATACAAAAATGAATCACAGTTTCTTCAACACTATGAAAAAGTGGCAATATTAATATCTGAAGCCTCACTCTTCTATTTGGATACAGCATTCCCAATAAGCAAAAGGGCAAAACGTAGAAGGGTCAGGTGCGATCTTGATGAAATAGTTGAAATCCAGGTCAATAATTCTCTTTATATTGTATGGGTGCAGAAGGAAGAGATCGACACACAGGTGGCATTCTTTTGGGCAAAGACTTTTATAAATCAAAGAAAATAAGGAGAACAACAAGTTACTTACCAACTGGTAACTTTCTTTCGACTGGATGTTCCTCCAACGTATTCCACATCTTTGACATGTAATGTCCACAGTTGTCTTACTTCGGAAATCTTTTCGGCAGAGGGCGTCCTGCGTCAATGGCGTCGGGTCGATGCCCCTTGAAGGCCTCTGTTGAGGGCTACTTCAGCAGATGTTATAAATAGGGCGCACGGTGCCCGTAGTCTCAGTTTATGTTTTTTCCTCCATAATGTGTGACATGCTGTACACAATGCCTGCTTGACAGCACATAGCCTTGAGGGAACGCAAGCTGCAATAGCATAGAGGCAGGCTGGGGGGGCGATGTGGAATACGTTGGAGGAACATCCAGTCGAAAGAAAGTTACCAGTTGGTAAGTAACTTGTTCTTTGAATGGATTGTGTCCTCCAACGTATTCCACATCTATCACAGACTCCCAAAGCAGTACCAGAAAATGGAGGAGGGAAAAGAATTTAAAATACCCAATCAGGTGGCATAATACAGAACCACTTTACCAAAGGCCATATCTTGACCATGGAGCGAATCCAGGGAGTAATGTTTGACAAAGGTGTGGATAGAAGCCCATGTCGCTGCATCACAAATATTCCCAATAGGAACTCCCCGCTGCAGGGCTGTGGAAGTAGCCACGCCCCTAGTGGAATGAGCTTGCAACCCTTCAGGAAGCTCCTTGCCCGCCAATCTGTAATATTCAGTAATGGTGAAGATAATCCTTCTGGATAAGGTCTGTTTGCTAAAAGCCTGGCCCAATCAGTGTCCAGCGTACCACACAAGAGTTCATCGCCTACTATGACCCTGGATATCCTAGAAATATAAAAGCTCAGTGCTCTCCTAGGGTCCCACCTATGGAGTCGCTCCTCTTCCTTACCAGGATGAGGAGGAGGATAGAAAGCAGGAAGTACCACTTTCTGGTTTAAATGAAACTCGGACACCACCTTAGGTAGAAGGAAAGGATGTACCTTCAGTACAACCCTATCCTGTGGAACACAGTAAAGGGCAGCTTAGATGAAAGTGCCTGCAATTAACTCACTCTGTGAGCGGATGTAACCGCAACCATAAAAAAACGTCTCAAAGGACAAGAGTGCAATGGTTCAAATGGAGCACCCATCAGGAATTTCAAGACCAAATTCAGATCCCAAACTGGCACCTGAAACGGGGACGGCCGTAACACATTAGTGAGCCCTTTTAGAAATTGGGAAATCATAGGAATCCTAAAATAAGAACATTCTTCAGACGAGTGCTTGAAGATAGACAGCGCTGCCAGGTAACCTTTAATGGTACATACTTGAAGGCCCCTGTGGGCCAAAGAAAGCAAGAAAGCCAGAACCATGGGAATGGAACACGGAAAAGGATCGACATCTTGTCCTCTGCACCAGTCGCAAAACCTATGCCAATGGCAACGGTACAGGGATTTGGTTGCCAGCCGCCTGGCCGAAAGCAACACCTCCATCACGTCATCCGGGAGGTCCCAATCCTTATATCTCAACCTTTCAGATACCAAGCGTGAAGGTTGAGAGTCTTGACCTCTGGTTGTAGAGCCCGACCCCCCCACTCTCTCGCACAAGAGAAGATCCTACTGGTAGGGAGGACGGCGTGGAGGGCAGATGGACATTTCTAGAAGATCCGGGTACCACGCTCTCCTGGCCCAATCTGGAGCAATGAGGATCATGTGGGCGCCGAACCTCTGCAACCTTCTTAACACAGGGACAGGAGGAAACGCGTACAGAAGTGGGAATGACCAATCCACGTTGAATGCATCACCTAAGGCTCTTCTCGGAGGACATTCCCTTGACCAGAATCTCTCGCACTTCCGGTTGGTACTGGACGTAAAGAGATCCACCTGTGGGGTTCCCCAAAGGTCAAAGATCTCGAGAAGGACTTCCTGAGCCAACTCCCACTCGTGAGAGACCCTGGTCGGCCTGCTCAGAGCGTCCGGCACTGCACTCTCATCTCTGGCCAGACGTACTGCCAAGAGTGATATTCCCTGCTGGATTGTCCAGAACCAGAGCTGCATCGCCTCTCTGCACAACAGGAGTGACCCTACTCCCACTTTTTTGTTGAGGTAATGCATGGCCACTGTGTTGTCCGTCATGATCAGGACACTCTTCCCCCGCACAGATGGCAGAAAAGTCTTCAGGGCCAGCCTCATGGCCTTTAGCTCTAACAGGTTGATATGGAGTTTGGACTCAGGCTGGCAGTCAGATCGTTGACATGAGCTCCCCATCCTGTGAGGGAAGTGTCCGTCACTACTGTCACTTCCAGCCACGGTTGCCAAAACTGCTCCACCTTCATCAGGTTCCCATCGTTGGCCCACCACAGAAGATCCTACGAGACCGACAGTGGATTCTGAACGGGATCCGACATCTTGCCTGAGAATTGTGACCACTGCATATTGTGGATCCATTGCAGGGATCTCATCCACAGCCTGGCCTCTGGCACCAGAAAAATGCAGGATGCAATGAGGCCGAGCAACCTTAAGAATTCGAAAGCCGGGAGACGCTGGGCATGTTGAAATTTGTCCACCATCTGCACAATGTGATGAGCCCTCAACCTTGGGAGGCAACCACTGCCCCCAAGGACGTGTCCAACACAGCCCCTATGTACTGGAGCTGTTCGGAAGGTGTCAGATGCAACTTCTTGAAATTGAGGGAGAAGACCAGTTGTGGAGGGTGCGGCAGGTGAGACTGAGATGATTCATCGCTTGCTCGGGACGACGCACACGGATCAGCCAGTCGAACAGGTAGGGGTAAACGTGAATCCACCCCCCACCCCTCGCCTGAGATACGCAGCCACCACCACCATTAGCTTGGTGAAGACCCTCGGGGTGGAGGTCAATCCGAGTGGCAGGACCCGAAACTGAAAGTGTGAGCTGCCAGCCGCAAACCTCAGGTACTTTGTGCTTTGGCTAAATCAGCACATGAAAGTAAGCATCCTGTAGGTCCAGAGACACCAACCAATCGACGGCCCTGGAGGACCTGAGAAAGAGTGACTATCTTGAACTTGTCCTTCCTGGGGAGTTTATTCAACCAACGCAAGTCCAAGATGGGTCTCAATCCCCCGGCTTTCTTTGGAATCAAAAAAATATGGGGAATACCATCCCTTGTTCCTCTCCGCTACAGGCACCAGTTCTATAGCGTCTTTCTCCAGCAGGGTCAAGATTTCCTGCACAAGGAGCGACCCGGAAGCTTCAAAGAGACAGTGGTGGATTGTCGTTAGGAAGGCAGTAGCCGTGGGCTATCGTATCCAGAATCCATGCATCCAAAGTAATAGCTTGCCATTCTTCGAGATGCTGAGACAGTCTGCCCCCAACCGGCAAACAATGGAACATAGCCTCATAGTTGTTTTGAAGCAGCTGCGGCAGCGCCTGAAGGCAAAGAGGCAGCTGCTTGAGCGGCTTTAGCACCTCTATTTCCCACCACAGGTACTTCTACATTGCACCCTTTGACTGGCGGCTCCTCGCCTCCTACCAAAAGAGGAGTAGTAACGAAAGGAACCTCCCTCCACTGCTGTCCCCTAGGACGAAAAGGCAAATGTTGACGCAAAGCTGCGCTCAAAGATTTTGCCGCAGCTTTTGAGGTCTGCATCCTCTTAAGGCTCTAGTCAGCTTTGCTGCCAAACAAACTTTTGCGCCATCAAAGGGCATGTTCAGAAGACTGGCTTGTACATCCGGTGCAAAATCAGACTTCCGCAACCACGCAAATCTGTCGGCCGTGTCCAATCCCGACTGAAGGGATTCACACATGGCATCCTTGCCATCTTGCACGAGAGCAAGGAATCCATCCCCTTCTTCCCCCTCGGGAATATTCTCAGCCGCTAGAGAAACAATCCCACAGAGTGTGTGAAAATCTTGCTAAGGCACAAGTGGAGTTGGCCGACTTCAGCGCCATACTCCCCGCAGAAAACACCTTGCATGCCCAACCATAGAAGCGTTTGTCGTCCCCATCAGGAGGGATGGTAGGGTACGCCGCCTGCCTCGAGGTGGCCGTAGCCCCCTGAACCACCAAACTCTCGGGAGTGGGGTGAGATGATAAGTAGCTGGGGTCGCTACTTGAATGGCCGTATTTTTTAGTTAACAACTTCTTAACCGCCAGAAGAGATTACGGTGTCTGCCAAGCAGGCGGCACCCTTTTCTGCAACATCAAATGAAAAGGTAACACTGGGTCAGAGGACGGACCTTGATCCAAAATATCCGCTATGTCATCCTGAACTAATGCATCCGGAGGACTAGACCAACCAAGATACTCAGTGACCCTAGCCTGTCTCCTATAAGGGGACTCAGTATGAGCCTGAGGCTTAGGCCTGCCAAACTCCACCTCAGGAGAAGTGTCCAAGCCACTGGCATCATGAAGAGATTGGTGTAACTCTTCCAACTGACTGTCCCTGAAAAAGACAGGAGCCACATCAGGCTCAACAGGGTCAAATTCCAAATCTGACCTCTCCTCATCCTCAAAGATATTATCCAGAGGACAAAATATCTCCTGCCTAGGGATAGAAGAGGGTCTGGAATCTGAACAGGCCTAACAGACTTGGAAGTAGCCTTCCTTGGAGGATCCAAAGTACCAAGGACCTCCATCGGCAAATTCCAGCCAAAAGGCCCAGAAGGCATTGAGGGCGCTGACGCTGAGGGCTGGTGTGAAGGCAAAGCTTCGGCATCCATATCCGACGGACACGACAGTCAGTTGATGCCGACCTCGATCCCTTACCAGTTTCACCGGGGATGAAGACCGAGACGTGGATGCAGTCCGTCTCGGGCGATCAACCGGAACCTTGTCCGACCGGGACCTCGAATGTTCCCGATGAGTATCGTGCCGAGGACCTGAGCCTGAAGGCGCACGCCCTGAGGTGCAAAGGGCTGCTACATCACTGTTTGGCTGTGGCGAGTGAACTGACCTACCTGGAGGAGAAATAGGAGAAATAGCAGATTTTGGAGTACTGGGGGTGCGTGTGCCTGTACCTTTAACATTCATTGCTGGTCACCTGACCTGGTCACCTGGTACATAAGGCCGCCTCCACCGCCCTTGCGGCGCTAAGCCCTGAGGTGCAAAGGGTTGCTACATCACTGTTTGGCTGTTTGGCGAGTGGGCGACGTGGATCGTCTGTTCTATTGTGGCAATCCTATTGTGAGCCGTGCTATGGATCCCGCATTGCCTGCATCAAGGACAAGAGCTCAAATAAAACGCATGGGTAAGCCTGAGGAGCGACCAGCAAAACACGACAGGCACAACCAGGTGAGCCAGTATTTTTCATGTAACTCTCCAACTAAGTTAATTGTGGAGACTGGTGCCTGTTTTCCTCAAGTTGTCGCAGAGGATACACGAAAGGCTGATGATGCCGTGGCCCCAATTAACACTGGACCCCCAATAACACTCGACTCAGTTCCCTTATCTGTGCCCTTGCAGGCGAACATTGTCACTATGACTGGGGATCTCCTCGCATTGTCTATGGGTTCAAAGGAAGCCCGATACAGTAGCATCGAAGATGGACTTACTGTCGGGGCTGGAATGGGGATGTGCCTCCCGACAGGTGTGGAGTCTCCTGTTCTGTCGCCGCGGCGCGTGATGAGTGTGGCGGACCCGCTTTCCCCGGTGTCGCTGTTGCCGAGGAGCGCAGGGGCGGAGCTTGTGGCTTGCTCGGCACTGCATGACAACGCGGCTGGGGGGAGTTTGGAGGTGGACGCTGTGGTCACTGCTCACGAGGGATGAATCTTGCATGATTCGGTGGAGGCGTGCCGTGACAGTCGAGCAGGGACGGCTGCCAACCACCAGGGGCTGCCTGTGGCCCCTCTCTCTGTGTCTGACATTGAGGCAGCTAGAGGCGAACGCGCTACGAGCCAAGAGCTCGAATGTCAGGTAAGCTCCAACAGTTACCCTGCAACAATGGCGGACCCGGTTCTCCACGAGATTAGTGGTGAACGACACTATGATGAAGAAGTGTTTACTGCTGCGGTCTCGTTGGGTGCCTGTACGGAGCCAAACTTGACAAGCCCAGATTGTAGGCCAGCAGTGTCTTGTGATGCTGTAGGTCTGCTATGCGGATCCCGGGTGCAGAAGGAAATAGGGGGTGTGTTTACCGTTGAGCGAAGGAACTCCTTAGAGGTGGTTTCAACAGTACTGCAAAACCTGATTGAGCTGAATAATGCACGCGCTGGGAAACAGACGCCAGCGTCCACTCCTGAGCACAATGGGGCGCGTAAATTACCTCAAAAAAAGAGTGTCATGATTTGACAGACGCTAATCGTGACATTTGGGGTTCTGGATTTTACAAACGTGCTAGGACTTTAGAGGCCGAGTCAACTGGCGAGTCCTCCCAGTCATCTGTGGGAAAGGTGGCAGAATCCCAGAAAAGGCTGACATTCCACCCCAATGCAATCCATGGCGTGAGGCCGGGTCGACTAAGCCAACGGTTGCACAATTCAAAGAGTGCTGATTCAACAGATGATTCATCATCAGGGGACTCATCTCTTGTGGAGCGACCTTTTCCAAAAGTGCGAAGAGAGCGATTTGCCCCAAAGCATGCGGCTCATGAGACGAAGCGAAAGGTTAAAGAGGGCGGTTTGGCGCCTTGTGTGCATGTGCCCACAAATTATTTACTATCAGCTTTGACTTCTGCAATGGCAATCTCGCTGGCGCCGTTTACCAAACTATATGAAACAATAAATGACAACGTGAAAGACCTAACAACGTTAATTGCTCTAATGAATTCAAAACTATTGCATCTAGAAGCTTTGTACAGTGGACAGAAACACGCATGAAAATGTGAACCAGAAACTTCTGGCCTCCCTCGCCTTAGTGAATGAGGGGAAACATAACGCGATGATTGATAAATACTATTTGCAGAAGTGGCAAGGGAAGCTCTAGCTCTCTTTCGCAAATCCCATTTGGAAGCAAAAGGCGGCGAACAATCAGGAGCGTGTGCCGTCCTGCAGATACCACGGAAGGAGCTGTCGACGGCACTCTCTATATCACTTAATAGTGTTTCTGCACCAGAGACAGAAGCTGTTCAAAGGCAACTAAGCCATCGAGAAATTAATCTTGGTCCAAGGAACACAAGCCCAAAAAGTACACTTGTGCCGTCGAATGGCTCTTCTGTGTCAGCACCCACGGTGCTACCTCGACAAGCGGCAAGCGAGGTAGTAGGGTGCGCGGTATTTGGTGATCTACACAGAGAAAGCAGTGGACCCGACAGCACACTGGAAACTTCCTTCCACTCAGCATTTTTACAAGCTAGAAGTGCTGTAAATCTGGGACAACTTGATAGTCAAATTGCGTTGGGTTCAACTCTTCATACTACAGTGCCGGAAGTGTGTACAGGGAATACAACTGTAGATGTTGACGTGTCAAAGTCAGCAAGTTTGTTTCCCATTTTTGGAGGTGCAGATGCTGTCCAACTAAAAAAGGTGGAAAGTAAGAAATCCAAACCTCTGCAAGCCAAGAAGCAAAAAAATCTGCCAGGACGTAAGTTGAATCATCAAAAAGGTGCTCGCAAATTTCTGCACAACATTAATGTGCTACAGATTGTGGATAAAGCCATCACCACACGGCTGAACTCTGATGTAGGCAGAGAGGAAGGCATTAAGTTAATAGCAGAGTCAATGCCAAATACTTCGCAAGCAAGTGTCTCTCAGATGATTGAAGCCGAGAATGCAGACCATGAGGAGTTGATGAACTTGTCGGTGTATGAAGACGAAGAAGTCACAGAAGGTCTTCCTGCGCCTAGTGGGATCATCGTGCCTAGTAAACAGAGTGAGGAGACTACTGGAATGAATGCTGAGGTTGCCATGATAAACACCACTTTTTGCGAACCGCTGGAGATAACGGACCATTCAAACAAAACAGTCGCGGTGAAGCGAGGAAGAAGCTGCGTCATAATGCCGTTTGAAGTTGTGAGTATAAACAGGGACCCGGGCATGCCTGAGCCAGCTAGTCATGAATTTACGAATGAAGCAGCTTGAGTCTGGCAGAGTGAGTCATCTACCGATGAATGTCTTAGCCGTGGAAAGAGAAAGATCTGAGCCCACTCAGACCCCGTGGTCTGCTGCTAGTTTGGACCGAAGAAAAGTAGTCCTGGATCAGCCAAAAGTGTTAGACAAAAGTATGAACTGCAACAAAGGGCAGGAATCGGTGCGCCCTACGGCTCATATCCTGACGATTAAATTGATGTTGGAGAGGCTGGAGTCTCGAGACAAATTAATTCTGAATTGAGCAAATGTATTAAGATTGCTCCACCACGTTCCTCGCCTGCGTTCAGTAGGCTCCAAGGACATAAAAATTGTAGAATTCCCTGAAGATACATGCTATGATAAGGTGATTTTGCATGTTGACTCCAACAGAATCACTAATGCAATCTTAGATGCAGGTGAAGACCTTTTGTCCTTGGGTTTTGATATCTTCAAAATAATGGAAAAGGTGCATGGCAAAAATTGGGAGAATGAGGTTGCCATAGGGGCTGCGTTAATCCCACAAGAGTTTAATTCATACCCAACTGCGATGAAACAGCAGCCAGAGAAGATAACACTGATGCTGATTGCCCAGAACAGAAGAACTGAACCGGTACCCAAGGGAGGGCTACCATCGAGTGCCTCCAAAAGCGTGACGGTTATTGACCAGGAGGTGGTTTCAAGAACCAGTCCGATGGAGAAAATTTGTATTACAATTAATAGCAACAGATCATTGGACGGGACTGCAACAAGTTTAGGAGGAAGCCCGTCCTGTAAAGAAAGTACACAAAATTGGAAATGGCTGGCCAAAGCGCTGAATGAAAAAGTCCAAAGCTAATGCCCGAAGGACGGAACAACGCAAGCCTGTACGTTTGCTTGGTGGAACACTCGTGGCTTTCTCCATTTGCTAAATAACGATTGGCTGCAAGATTCACAATTGGTTTGTCTCCAGGAAACATGGATGGGTGAGATGCCAGTTATCTCAGAGTTTGAATGTGCATTGAATCCAGCAATTAAGGCAGCGAAGGGGCGACCTATGGCGGGCCTTCTAACTATGATTAAACAGTCTTCAGGTTATCGCTTGTTAAAATCAACAAATTATACATCATACATTCAAGTATCTGAGATAGGCAAGATGAATCCCTTATTGAAGGACGTGGATGTGATTCAGGTGATCAATCTGTACTGGAACCATCGCTGTACGGGGACATACCCTTTTATTGACCAAGTAACGACGATCATCGATAATTTGCTGGGTTCAAATAAGGGGGTCGGAATCATTGTCTGCGGTGATTTAAATATTGATTTCTTCAAGTCCCTTCACCCGGAGAAAGAACAATTTACGAAGGATTGGTTGGAGGAATTAAACGCAAGAGGCTTTACGAGGTTGAATGGCAGTACGCAAGGGGACATCCCGGCGAAGGCGACATGGCACCGGGATGGCCATGCGTCAACTATTGACTACATCTTTACAACAGATGCTCTTCATGCTAGGGTAACATCACTGAACATTGTCCCCATGAAAAACAGCGATCATGAAATGTTGCAGTTAAAATTCCAAGAATCAGAAACTGTCCAAGGCAAAAAATGGACGACTAAGGTTGAGGTTGAATCTAATCGCCTAAAACTGAGACTGGATGAACAAGAGGTGTCGTTGCTTTACAAGCAATTTAAGTCAATGCCGGAGGAGGTAGACTAGGCCTCGTTACTGCAACAATTTAAGGTTAAAAACATTGGCCTAAAACAATGGTCGTTTCGGAAGACTCACTGCTTCGATCTAACGGTGATGCAACGTAAGAGATTGATGCGCGCCGAGATTCGACGAAATAACCAAGGCCCAGCGAGTGAAAGGAGGTCGAAAAACAGAGTTATCAAACAAGCCTACAATAACTGGTTAAAGAGCCACAAATACCAGCTACAACAACATCATGCAGAGGCTATGTTGAAAACCCTCTTAAGTAAGAACAGCGGGGAGTTTTGGCGTATTATTAATCGAATGGAAACATCGCAAGGAGCCTTACAAAGATGCTTGGTGTCAGAGGTAGAGTGGGTAAAACACTTTAAGACACCATACAACAAAAACTCGACTAATAATTCCTCAAACGTGGACGAGACAATACCATGGGAGTTGCACTTCTCGAGAGAGGAAATTCGAGAAGTTATTATGAAAGCGAAAAACTCTAGGGCACTCGGACCTGATGGGTTGACGAATTTCACGATTAAGCAACTCCCTGACCTGTGGGCAGATTTGTGCTTTGACTTATTTGGAAAAATTAACTTGCACCAACAAACGCCTGCCTCATGGAAAACGGTATAATTGTCCCAATTTTTAAGAAAAGCGATAGAACGTCTCCTAAAAACTACCGTCCAGTTGCCTTGTTAGACATCTTAGGCAAGATCTACGCTGCATTGTTCCAAAGAAAACACAAATAGAATTGACGAAAGACAAGCAGGTTTTGTAAAATATGTGGGCTGTTCCCTGAACCTACTTATTTTGAACCTACTAAAGATGTAAGCACTTCGTACGAACACCTCAGTTTATCTCGCCTTTGTGGATTTTTCATGTGCTTTCGACATGATTGATAGAGAGCTACTTTGGCAAAAGCTGAGGTTGTGGGGTTGCCCGGCTGGCTTGCTAGAGGCCATTAAAGAATTGCATACAGACACGTCAATTTCTATCCGCTTGGATCAAACGGTACACTGCCATCGCAAATCAAGACGCATAAGGGGGTGAAACAGGGCTGCCCGCTGGCTGCGGCAATATTCAGCTTGTTCATTTCAGACATTGGCGATTCAATAAATTAGTTGCGGTCCTTCCCACCTAAGCTCCACTTATCCAAGATAAGATGGATTTTGTACGCTGATGACTTAGTAATTCTGGATGTAACCCCGATTGGGTTACAACGAAAACTCGAGGCAGCCCAGAAGTACGTGACCATGAACAATCTGAAAATTAATGCAGCTAAGAGTGAAATCTTGGTGCTGCACAACTTGAGAAAAACAAAATGCAAAGGGAACTGAGTTTGCATGGAAGTTAGGTCAGGAGCCACTTCGCATATCAAAAAGCGGAAAGTACCTGGGCATGACGCTAAATTCCAGCATTTGCGATGCTCCATGGTTACTTGAATCAAAAAGGAAATGCGGACAACTAGCATGTCAGGCGCTACTTCTGCCTAGAAAGTTTGGAAAATTCTCAATGAGACCTTTGAGAGACTTCTATGAACAGAAAGTATCACCAATACTGACATTTGGGGCCGAGAATGCCTTTGGATGCTCGTTTAATCATTGGGCTTCGTTAGAGCATGTGTTCTGGACTAAAGCCTTAAGCCTTCCAACAGGCATTCCGACTGCGTGTATAAGATATGAACTGGCTTTAATCTCCTTGCACGCACGGATTAGCTGGAACCTACTGGCACTATATCGAAAATCTAGAGCTGATGAGAGAATTCTGCAATTCCGATTACTTCACAATGCGCCATCGGATGGAAGAGACATTGGGCCTCATTACAAATCAGGCGGTCCGGAAATAACGGTGGCGGTAAACCCGCCGCCACCGTTGTTTCCGGACCACCTGATCACAACTCCTGCAGGCGGGTCTGACCTGGCGGGTTGAACACCGCCCGCCTGTAGGCGGACGAGGAAACACCGGCAGCATTACGAGATGCTGCCGGTGTTTCCATGATCCCCATTCCCATTGAGCCCGATATGGGAATGGGGATTAACACCATTCCGCCTCCGTGATTCCCGGAAAACCGGGGTTGTAATGCCCCGGTAATTCCGGGAATCACGGAGGCGGAATGGTAATACGAGTCCAGCGGTAACCAGTTTTACTGCTGGTTACCGCCGGACTCGTAATGAGGCCCATTGTCTCCTTGTAGGTAAAACGCTGTGAAGATCTTCTGCTTGAATATGACATCAGCATGGAAACTCTTCATGCAAATCCCTCAGCAGCAAAAGTAAAGATATGGCGAACAGATTGGGAAGCTACATGCAACGAGAGATCTGCCGCTAGAGCTATGGAAAACTCACCTGCTGAGTCAAGAGGATTTAATGTGCCACAAAAATACCAGCAGCTATTCCCAAATCCCAGGGCACGAAGACTCTTTATGCTGTTTCGATTAAATGCTCTACAAACTAAAGAGAAGTCCAGCCATTGGGCCTGCAATACAGACGCAAATCTTTCGTGCAGATTCTGTAAGAGCGGAACTGAATCGCTTAAACATCTGGTATTGTTCTGCCCGAAATTGAAAGATGAGCGATCAATTCACTTGGCACGTTGGAGTGAGGATCATCCGACGTTATGTGCTGAAGAATGGTGGAGGCGAATGTGGAATGGCATCGATATGAAACTATTAATGCCTCTGACATCTTTTCTAGCACTGAATGACGCACAGTTAAAGACATGGGAGGAGTCGTAGAATGAGAGACTGATGTGAAAGCAAGATGGACCTTATATTTTTATTAAACTGGACAATGAAGGGACGGGTGGATGGGAAGGAGTTTGTGTTGTGTTGGATTGTGTTTGTTTGTTTATGGTGTAATATTTTAAAGGTTTGAATTTAAACCAATAAAATGAATTTAAAAACATTTTTAAAAAAAGAAGGCGCACTAGCCACAGACCAAGACCGTTCCCTGCCTGCTTCTTCCAAACGCACAGACGGAATTGTGCTCTGCGATTGAAAAATCGTCATCATCTGCTCCCTGAAGGCTGCCAATTCCTCCGGAGTCAAGGACTTAGTGGCAAAAGCCACTTTCCTTGCAGCGCCATCCTCCGAGGATGGGGAAGGCGACCGGTGACGGCGCTTCCGGGAATGCCGAGACAGGGACGACGAATGGCGGGTACTACTCCAGGATCGAGATCCCCAGGACTCCCTCCGACAAGGAGAGGCGCCCTTTGAATCGTCGGTGGACATCCCCTTAGCAGCTTTACGGAACTTACTGGGTTTAGAACCACTACCTATCTGTAACCTCCCCTTACAATCCCGCAAGGCCTTAGCAGTCAGTGACTGGCATTTCAAACAGTCGTCGGTGTCATGACTCTCACCCAGACACCGCAAACAAATGCAGTGCGGGTCAGTAATCGAGATCTTAAAGCCAGACCGCGGAGTCGAGGGGGTTGAAGAAGAAAATGTATTCACGAGGAATACACAAGGCACGCTGAATTCACGTTTGCGAAAAAAACAGAACTGAGGCTACAGACGCCGTGCATCCTATTCATAACATCCGGTGACGTCGCCCTCGACAGAGGCCTTCGAGGGTCATCGACTTGACGCCATCGACGCAGGACACCCTCTGCCGAAAGAATTTCCGAAGTAACACAGCTGTGGACATTACATGTCCAAGATGTGGAATACGTTGGAGGACACAATCCATTCGAAAACCTACTTAAACCCAACTCTAAGAGGAATTTCCCTGCCTCAAAGAAATACTAAGGAATTATCAGAATGTCCGTAACTAAAACATCCACCGTCCTGTGTCAAAACCCTACTTCTATCCCTTACACTTATAACTAAAGTAAACAGGATTTTTCCCTTCTGGGTCCAGAAGAATGACTCCCTTCTTCTGAATGGGTATAGTTCGCAAAGTAGGGGGAATGTCTCCCTTGCCCTGGGCCACTGTCAGGCTTCTCTCGTAGGTTTACCAATGGTGGAGGAATGTCACCCTTCACCGTGCCCCTCTCAGGATTCTCTTGGCAGTTCAGAAAATGTGGAAGATGGTCTCCCTTTGCATGGCCTTTCTCAGGCCTCTCTTTTGGCTGAGCCCTTTCAGTGGCTCAGTAGGCAGTCCTGGTGTACTCCCCCTGTTCGGTACTGCCTAAAGACCCAGACCCCTTTAATTTGGTTTCTCTTGCTCATGTTCCGACCCCTTTACTATGGTTTCTCTTGCTTCGGTCCCAGACACCTTAAATATGGTTTCTACTTGTGTTTGTGTCTTAGAGCCCTTTAATATGCTTTCCCGTATCCGGGTCCCAGACACCTTCAAGATGCCTTCGAGTGTTTTGGTCCCATATTCCTGAACAGACCCAGACAGCCCCCGTCCTTGTTGGGCTCCTGGTCCGTGACATCAGTCTCCCAACGTTTTTTCTTCGCCTTCTTCTCTGCTTGCGCTGCCTCTGGTGACTCAGTCACACTTCCTCGGAGCCGGGCTGCACATCTCTGTTCATCTGCGTCAGGCGGTGTTCTTCTGCAGGAAAACTTCCTTCTCCTGCTTGTCTCGATCTACCAGTTCTGGGCACTGCAGTTAGGAATGTCGGGTTCTCCCCCGTCCAACTCCCGCTTGGCAGGATCTCTTCCAGTTCCACCAAAAGCGGTGCGGGGACCTCGTCCGCGGATCCTCCAAGATGGGACTGGCAAATCTGTTAGTCCTTCTTCCCTCTTTGAACTGCTGGAGCCGACGACTAGAGTGTGCAAGCCAGTTCTCAAAGCAGTTTTTCTGGGTTCCTTGATTCTTCTTCGTCACAGTACTTTGGTACAGGTATTCAGTATTGTCAATTTTGTTCACCCACGTCCCAGTACCATAGATCTTAGAGGTTTGACATAAGTACAGAGGGAAGTTGACATGAGTAGAGGAAGGTAAGGGATGAGGTGTAAAAGAGGTGGGTTAGGGGTGGGATTACCGCTTTGGCTCTTGATGTCCTCCCTGTATCCCAGAGGGTGAATCCCTCCCCATGAGATCCTCCCGCTGAGTACCACTTCCAGGTGGACTATCTGGTAGCGGTCTCACCTCTTTGACCTCAAGTAAAGGGTCTCCCCCTTTGGGAGAATGGATGACATCACAGGATTTGCCACAATATCCATGACTATATATCAAGGCAATGGTCATATTAGTCGATTTCCAGAGTGACAACATTTCTCTTTCTCTGTGCCATATTCCCTTCATAGTAAATTACAATTTCCTGATCTCACATTTGGAACCTTCTTGGTGAGACAACATATTGAGAATATGGTTTCTTTGTTAAAGGTATCAAATGTATTTCAAGCAGGGAATCTTACAATAATGATCACAAGCTACTATATCATTCATAATGGCAAGCAGCAATGGTGCAGAACAATTTTATGAAGATAACTTTAGTTAATGGTGCACAAAGTAGGATGGAGCAGAGTATGATGCTGCAAGATGCTCTTTGCTTGTCTGGAGCGAGGTGTAATCTTCATAGCCTCCTAATTCTGCACCGTAGTGCCCAATAAAACAGGACCTAGCTTTATAAACTGTTTTTAATGACTCAATTTCTTGCCTGGCTTGACAATTTAACATTTTAACCAGGCCCCCATTCGATCGTCTTATTTGGGCAACTTGTTTTACTATGCCTACCTGTACATTTTCTGCAAAATAAACTCTCCTAAGTATGTGAATGATTTGACACGTTAAAGTGTTGCACAGCTTAAAACTAAATATTTATTTTTGCTGAAAATATGTTTCCTTTATTTTCAGGTAAATTAGAAAAGAGAAAAACAAAAACAGGAACGACGAAACAAGTAAAACAGACAACAAGGAAGAGATATGTCAGAAGGAGAAATTACTTAGCACAATGATCTTTCCAATGATTCTTCTCCTGCAGATTCCTCATCTTGAGAGATATCCTCATCCAGCTCTGCTGTTCAGAATCTTTTGCAACAGGGGGCCTAGTGGATCTCAACTCGGCCGTCGTTCGTCGCCTCGTCTTGCTGGGTGCTCGATCGTCGGCTCCAGACAGGACGTCGGGCGTCATATAAATACAACGTCACTACGCCCCATGCTTCAGTTCCTCCCCCCCCCAGTGCCTGTACGTTGCAGAAGAAAACAACCAGAGTCTATGCGAGGCATGGTATCACAAGTATGACACTGCCAATAGCTACAATTCGTAAAACCTTTATTGAAGTTTATGGGATTGGAAAAACTCCTACTTTGCCTTATAGCTAAAATGGGAGTAGTCTCGACCATCAAACGATAAACAAAACAGTCCAAGTGGAGTCCGTCAAATCAAAATGGCTTACGCTAATGAAAACCTAATGCCTGCCCTATCTCTTATACAAAAAATATATAAAGGAGAATTGTATGTAAAGGAAAAATCAGTGTTCAAAAGACTAAATGTGGCTGAATCAGCTCTCCTCTCCACGTTAGACCACACCGAGTCGGGCGGTCCCTGTAGGCAGGATGACACACTCTGGCTCGTGTTTTCAACACAAAACAGTAAAAAAAAAAAAGATTTAAAAAAAGAAAAACAAAGCATGGATTGAGGCTCGCCTGGCCTTCCACGTTAAAATCTCTCTTTCAAGACTTCCAAGTAATGTTTCAACAAAAAGTTCACATAGGTCCCCCTCCGTCGGGCTCAGACCTTACACAACCAAGTTCATGTGGGTCCCTCTCTGTCGGGCTCAGTCCTTTCACGACAAAAAGTACAACAAAACTTGAAGGGGGCTCCCTTCCCCCAAGCTTTTTACACTTGGGGTCGCCCTCAGTAGGGCTCAGACTGCTTTCAGATGTCGAAGACGTTCGAATGTGCGTGGCTTTCTTTACAGACCTCTGCAGGACCACTTCGACTCAAAATTCAAGGTTCAGCTTTTCACTCTCCCCTTCTCTCTGGGTAATTGTTGCTTACTTCGCTTTTGCATTTAATTCACTTTATCGTCACAAACACTGCACCTTTCACTGAGACTTTCAAGGGGGCTACTTCCTTTCGCTGGACCACTGCGTTACTCATTATCACTGTTTTCCTAGCTGTCCTTATAGGAATAGGTTCAGAGTTGTCTATCTCTTTGGGTACCAAACAAGACAATATAGAGGAGGTAGTGGCGGAAGGATTTTCTTTCCATTCTTTTAGGAGAGTCACGTGGTAGAGGTGGGTCTTTTGTTTTCCATCAGGTTGGGTGTTTTTATATGTACAGTGTCATGTTGGCTCTAATACCTCAAATGGCGCATGCCACATTGAGACACGTTTATTTTCAGAGGTAAGAGGACAAACACTTTCTGTCCTACTGAAAATTATCTTAAATTCACCTTCTTGTCATAGATGAACTTCTGTTGGACTTGAGCTTTCTCCATGTGAGTGTGGGCTAGACTCTAGACAAGTTTCATGTGCTCTTGTAATTGGGTACCTGTCTCTGAAAGGGGAATAGGTGCCTCTTCTCTTAATTCCCAGGTCTCCCGGCGCATGTCTAAGGCATCTCTTGGTTCTCTACTGTATAGATACTCAAAAGGGAAGACTCCAGTGGATGCCTGAGGGTCTTTCTTACTGCAAATAAGGCCCATGGGATCACGCGATCCCAATCCTTCCCATCCTCACCTACCAATTTTCCCAAAATCATTTTAAGGGTTTTGTTAAATCTCTCTACCAATCAGTCCGTCTGGGCATGGTAAACTGAAGTTCAGTCATTTCTTGACTTCACCCATGAGCTTATGCATGAAATTGGATACCTGGTCCATTAGAATTTCCTTGGGTAAACTAATCCTAGAAAAGAACGGTAGTAGTTGTTTTAAAATTTGCTGGGTTGTGTTGTTCCGCATGGGGAAGGCTTCTGGGTACCGAGTAGCACAATCAACGATTACAAGAACATATTTATTACCCAGTCTAGAAGTTTCCAAAAGTCCAATAATATCCATCCCAATTCGGGAGAAAGGGACTTCTACTATCAGTCATGGGTTTAGAGGGGCAGGTAAGGGACTATGTGAGCTGGTATTCTGGCATATTTCACGTGTCTGAATAAAGTTCTTTATCTCAGCATGGGTACCTGGCCAGTAGAATTTCCCACTGATGTGAGCTTGGGTTTTAGACTGTCCCAAATTTCCCCCTGTAAAATGAGTGTATGCAATCACCAGCACGATCTTGTGATGGGTTATGGGTATTTTTATTTAGTTCTCTGCAGGTTTTCCTTCTATAGAATACTCACTGTTCCAGAAAGAATAAGGGGCTCCCCTTCTCTTGTCCTTCTCCCTCAGGAATCATTTGTAAGAAAGCCTCTGCGAGCACTGTATCATTACGCTGGTTGATGGGTAGATCGGGAAGGATGGTAGGGTCTTCCCTTTGTGTCTCAGTGATACTTGTCTCATCAGCCTCTCCAAAGCCAAAGCTACCTCTCACTTTCTTCTGGTTCACTTTCGTCCTCAAACGGGGAAACAGAGACTTTTTTAAAGAATTCCCTGTGCAATTCTGTCCGCGCGGCGTATTTCAAACGGAGTTTCGCCATGGTTCTGTAGGAAAACCTTTGTGTCTCCCTAAAGGTCTGGGTTTATAACACATGCTAGGTCATCAAGGCCAAACCTCCAGGCAACGTCAGATTTTGGGGCCAACCTTATATAACAACCCACAGGGGGTATTAGAATGAAGTCTGTGGGAATCATTCCTCTTTTCCCGGGTGGGATAGTGGCTTCTCTGCTGCTACAAATATCAAAGCCTATGGATTCTTTTGTGGCAGTAGAGGGGACAGAGGATCTGTGACAAAGTTTCTGGAATTTTATGGTCCTCCAATTTGTCTCAAATGTGTTGTAACTGTAAGGAAGGCATGATATCAACAGTAAGACAGACAAGTGGCCACAGTTCAAGGGTGTTTATTGAACTTTAACAAGGGTGTGATAAACTCCTATCTAAACCTATATCTACAGATGGGAGCAAACTACGACCATCAAATAATAATGTAGTCCTAGTGGGGGGGGCGTGGATACAGGGCCATGTAAGAGGACGTGCTCCCGGAGGAGCTCCTGTTAATCCTGAAAGAATCCAGGATAAAAGTGCACATGCATGTGCCCTTGGAGGACAAAAATACCAGTGCCAGCACATGAATATACAGAGCGTAGATGCAGGCGGCTTGGAGCTCACAGAACGCAATGAAATATAAGTTGTGAGCAAGCGAAGACTCCGAGGACGGTGGCACGAAAACACAAAATGGCAGACGATCAAGGACAAAGGAATTACAACGGCAGACCCGAAGCAGTGCCAACGGAATGAGCAGCCGGAGTGTAGGCTGAGCATGAAAAGGGCGAACCACTTCTGCGATACTGAGGAGCACACTAGACTTTTGGTGGCCATGATTGCACAGAGATAAGGTGCCGAAAGCGAGGCGAGGCTGAGGGGCGGCCGGCGGTAGGACCACACGAACCATGGCGTGAGCTGCTGGATCCTGGGGCCCAAGAGGCATAGTACATCAGGCACCCCATAGCCCGAGACGGCGGGTGGAGGAACCCGACTCAACAGCAGATTGCCTGGAGCCGCAGAGGTCGCAGCTGGTAGCTGAGAAGCGTCTGCCAGGATACATTGTTGCGCCGGCGAACACAAACAATGAGCGCGGGGCCCGGCGGCGGCACAAGGCAGCACCTTGGTTTCGCTTCGAACCTTGGCATACTGTAAGCAGAGACAGTGATACCCGGAACCTATGAAGGGAAGCACTTTCCGTGGGAAGTGCTGCACACATATACTACGTGCTGGAAGATACGTGGCCCAAGAGCAGCGGTGGGCAATGGATTGTAAGCAGTGGATCCGAATCACTGCAGCATCTACGGCAGAGGAACGGTCTCCGAGAGGACTGTATTGACAGGGACATGGTATGCTGTGATGGGAGATAAGCACTGGGGACATTACATGTTGATATACCCGGCAAAACTGAAGGTGTACCACAAAAAAAGGGCACTGTTCTTCGACACCCCGGAGGATGCATCGGAGTGGCAAGATACACAGAGCTGTCCGCCGGAAGCGGGTATCCAGAAGGAAGACGGCGCAGATAAGTAGATGTAAGTCTGCAGCGCTAACGGTGCAGCAGACTCAGACATTGGGACTTGAATATAAGATAGGGCTATGGTTGCTGGGATAAGCGCAACAAAGGCCATATGAGTATGATCCTTGCGGCACGGGAACATAGTGCTAAATAGAGGAGCCTAAGGAAACCTGCTCTCACACCCCCGTAAATAGACTAGGTAGGTGACCGGTAGACCGGTGACACCCTGCTGGGTACCTGATTTCGGCATTCCGAGTGAGGACCAAATGCGGGGGAGCCTGAGATCCAGGGATGGAGCTGGGCATCAGTTGGGGACGGGTAGGGAGGATGGAGGGGTGGAAAGGTGTGCTGTGGACATAGTTGGGGGGCAGGGGGAGGGCTAGTTGGGGAGTTATTGTTGTATTTGGGAGGGGAACAAGCACATATTCATGCCAAACGAGTCAGGAGGAAGGAACAAAGAGGGAGGGATAGGGGACAAACCACGCATGACTATGAGTAGTTTTAGAATTGTCACCTGGAATGTGAGAGGCCTAAATAGTTATCTGAAGATGAACAAAGTAATGATGTACCTGAGAAGGCTGAAAGTGGACATAGCGCTGCTACAGGAAACCCACCTCACTAGAGAGAAACTGGAGGTGATTAGGAAAAAGTGGAAAGGGACCACCATAGGAACGACATACTCTGCTTATGCTAGGGGGGTGGTTACCTGGGTAGCATCTCATGTGCCATTCCAGATGCTGCAGGCCACAGCGGAACCGGATGGGAGGATGGTACTGATGCAGGGGTTGCTGGAAAATAGGGAAGTGAGCATTATAAATAACTATGCCCCCAACCAAGACACAGCAGCTTATTTCAGGGCTCTATACGACAAAACGAGTCCCCACCTATATTATACCGCAATTATATGGGGAGTGGACTTTAACTGCACGTTATACCCTAAAATGGATAGGTCGGATGATCAACTAAATGGGCCCACCCCCGCTACGAAAGCACTACAGGCCCTGTTGAGAGATTTTGGACTAGAGGATTTCTGGAGACAGCAACACCCGAAGGATAGGCATTACTCACACTACGATGCCCCGCACGGCCTGTATACGAGATTGGATTATATTTTTGTTGCTTCGGAACTCGCAGGGGAAATGATAGGCTCAGAATACAAGGCGAGAGTATTATCGGACCACTCCCCCTTGGTCTTGGAGTGGAGACACCAGCCTCCCAGAGCGAGAATCCCGGCATGGAGGCTCAAGACCGAATCCCTGCAGGACTCGGTATTCCCGAGAGGATTTAAGGGAGGAGATTATTGAGTACTTTGACATTAACACAGGGAGTGTGCAGTCAGAGGGAACCTTATGGGAGGCGTTTAAATTGGTGGTAAGAGGTGCAGCCATCTCCAAATCCAGAGGGCTCCAAGGGGGCATAGAGCGTGAGCTACAAGAGACAGAAGAAACTGGAAGAAATTATGCAGTAGGAGGGCACCTCACAGGAGGACGCCGAACTGGGGAACTTACTACAACAAATTAGTAGAGAGCACTGGGATAGATTATGTAAATTGAATTATAAAAAATATATTGAGAGGCAACACGCGGGAGGAGATAAACCAGGTAGGCTGCTAGCATGGCAATATAAAAATGAGACACATAGACCAGTTGTCAGAGAGATAAGGGGAGAGGAAGGTCAGATCTGGGACACCCAAGCAGGAGTAAACGAGGGGTTCCTTAGTTTCTATAAACGCCTCTTTCAGGACTCGGAGGAGGAGACGGGACGAGAGATTCAGGAAACACTGGAAGATATAGGGTTACCCAAATTAAACGATGAAGAACGGGAGAGCCTGGATGCCCCAATCACAATAGAGGAATTAGAGACAGTGGTTCTGCACCTACCCACATGCAAAGCCCCGGGGTCGGACGGGCTCCCCAGTGAATTCTATAAAACATAAGCAGGAAGTACTACCCACCCCCCCCTCTGCTGCTGGCCATGCTCAACAAAGCGTTCGAGAAAGGAAGGCTGCTGGAGTCTCAGAGAGGCGGTGATTATACCGCTACTAAAAACAGGCAAGCTAAGCAAAGATTGTGGATCATATAGACCCCTATCCATGCTGAACCAAGACAGCAAAATTCTAACGGCAGTGCTAGCAAACAGACTGAAAAGGGTAATTGGTAAACTTATACACCCCGATCAAACAGGCTATGTTCCTGGCAGGAACATAACGGACAACCACAGGAAACTGCATCACATTATAGAACAGACAGAGAAGGACCCAGGCGAAATGGCTATAGTCTCGCAGGACGCAATAAAATCCTTTGACTCTGAGGTGGCTGGGGTTGTTGGCGGCCCTAATAGAATACGGGATAGGATCAGGGTACCTGAGGTGGGTCAAGATGATATACAGCTACCGAATGGCCAGGGTCAAAACGGGTGCGATAATCTCAAATAAATGGCAGCTTGGTAAGGGCACTAGACAGGGCTGCCCCTGGTCGCCCATGCTTTACATTTTGGCATTAGAACCACTAGCGATCTGTCTCAGACAACAGTACGGGGAGATAGGTATCCATACGAAGGGGGGACCGCACCTGATATCATTGTACGCCGCTGATGTATTGCTGTACTTGCGCTTCCCAGAGGAAAACTTACAGTATTTCCTGGAAGTGATGGACCGCTATGCGACCCTTTCAGGCATAGCGGTAAATCCCAAGAAGTCAAGCATGTTCTCCCTGGGTAGATATAGAGGGGCCCAGCACAGGAGCCTACCTGTTTTGCTGATACCCTGGCAGACAAGGACATTTCGATACTTGGGGATTAACATATATCATATGGCCGCAGACGAACACAAATACAATACGGAAAGGACAGTGGAAGGCATCAGGAATAGTATGGGGTTCTGGGCAAAGCTCCCCGTGGCCATAATGGGAAGGGCGGCCCTGATCAAGATGGTGGTTTTGCCTAGGCTATTATATTTTTTCACGAACATCCCATACATGCGCCCCAAACAATTTTTCACGAAGCTCCATAGCTTATGCAGGGGCTTCCTGTGGCATAATTTCAAGAACAGAGTGGCCCTTTGGAAGCTGCAAGAACCCATGTGAGAAGGGGAGCATAAACCTACCGAATTTCGAGATATACTACCTGGCGGGACAGGTCCAGTATGTGGTAAGGTGGCTGTGCGATGAAGAGACGGCCGAGGAAAGGCTGTTGAACAAGGATTCCGCTCCATTCTTTCTGAGAGAACTGGTGTGGGTGCCTCAATCGGAGATGCAAGGTAGTGCGAGATTGCTGGAACTGGGTCGGAAAATGTGGCGCAGAGCGTGGCAAATAGCGGGGAATCCGACCCCAAGCTCCCCGCAGGTGCCGCTTGTGGCGCTATGTGGTGAGGACACGCAAATAATAAAAATGATCCGCAAATACTGGGAACCGAAATGCCTTGCGACCCTCGGGGACATATGGCAGGAGGGGGAGGTACTAGACTTCCAGAAGATAATGGAGGACACCGGGCTACACAGAGGACAATACTTTACATATACAAGAATTATTAAGCGCCTGCGAGAAAGGTGGCCTGGGGTAGGACAAGCGGAACAACCCGACAGTCATTGAGACGATGTACGATATTTCGGAGGGAGGGCACGAAATATCCCGAATTTATGAATTATTGATGACCAGGGTGGGCAAGGAGTTGCTCCAACTGAGGCGGGACTGGGAGGAGGCGGCGGGAGAACCTTTGCTAGACAGACAATGTGAGAGGGCCCAGAGGTATCATAAAAAGGTGTCCCGGAACGCGAGTCTACAGCAGATCCAGTTATATGTCACCCACAGGGCATATATGACCCTTGTAGAATTGCCAGGTTTGGAAGCTCAGCGATACAGGCGTGCCCAAGGTGTGGGGAGGTGGATGCCGGGATGACTCATGTTCTGGGCATGCCCGGAAGTGCACAGATTCTGGATGGAGGTCAAACAACGCCTGTCCCAAAAGGGGATTCATCTGGAGGTGGATTCAGTATGGGCATGCATGCTGGGGGGTTTCGTCAGGCCACACAACCTGAAGCACATCAGCAAGATTAAAGACCTAGCTTACATCTTGGCCAAACAGAGAATTGCAATGGGCTGGAAAGCAGCCCAAAGACCCAGAATAGAGGTATGGTGGGCCGACCTCCTGAAATGGGCAGAGGCAGAGACGGCGGCATGGTGGGAAGCTGTCACCAGGGGAGGGGAGGAGGAGGTGGGACCCCTGATAAAGTGGAGACAACTAGTGGCAACGATGGTGGGACTCCCTCAGGCTGATCTTAGTGAAGATGACACGCTTGAGAACAAAGAGGGGGTCAAACGCTAAGGGACGAATTCTGAAGTATTGAAATAAGGGCTCGAGTTAAGGAGGTTGGAGGGGGGAGGACTGATGCAAAACATGTGGAAATAATGATGTGATGCATACATGTGAATGTCCTGCAAATTGGTAAATTTGGTGTGTTGTTTATAAAACAATAAAACGTTTTTTTTTTTTTAAATGTAGTCCTAGTGGCTTCTCATCAAAATAAAAGTGCCTATACTAAAATAAACTATTGCCAATCCTTACCGCTAAACATACATAGTGAGGGGTAGTGTTCATGAAAAAGAAAGCAGTGTTCACACAATGATATATCAGGATGTTTAGGCCGTTGGCCTCCATTCCCCATGTATTCAGCAGGGCACAAGGCAGTTCACTCGAGCAAAGCACACACTCAGGCTTCTTCAGCACAAGGGAACAGTTCCATTACCAGCATCGGGGCCTTCTGGGCTGCAAGTCTCTTTGCTTTTCCAAAGTCTCTTGCCTCAGAGGGCCTGATGTACAAAAACAAAATCAACACAAAGTTCCTCTCCTCTTTCGAGTGTTCAATTTGGGTGTCTCACCCTAGATCCCCCTGAGCTGGACTCAGATCCCTATTTTCCAATGTTTAGAGAATACCCTTTCTCTGGTGACTCACGGTTCACCCCAGATCCCCCTCAGTCGGGCTCAGATCCTTTCTCTGTTACAATTACTCTCCCTCAGCTGGGCTCGGACAAATTGTAGCACGCATTCAACTATCAAAGACTTTTGAATGTGCATAGGATTTAGCTTGACCCGTTGCAGGACCACTTCAATCTCACATTACCCCTTTCAATAGTTGCCAATTAACTGAATACCTGACAAAGACCTTTGAGCAAGCACCCACATGGCGCTGGACCACTGTCTATGGTATTGTGTTTGGCCTCCCAAACTTCAATCACTCCTCTGGTTTTCAATTATATTTGCGTTGTTCATCTCATACGTTTCACATGCTATTCTCTTTAGATTTCTTCATACAATGTTGCAGCTTGCAACCTTGTTTCTAACATAGGCAGGTTTGGTATCAGTCTCTGTGACTCACCGGCTATGCTGCCTTTACTAGCGCTGCTTTGTTGTAGGAGCTAAGGAGAGTACCATAACGCCAGCCGCTCCTCCCCGCCTTAGTTATCGATGCAGGAGAGCCCCAGGTACCTATTAACAGACAATGCAGGTTTGCTCAGCTTTAGTTCTCGGTCTTAGATTTCTTGCTTTCCAAAGGTTTGCGAATGTAATGGTCTGAAAAGGTCAAGGGCACTTTCCTCCTTGCAACCCTCTCTGGTCTCACCGTCTTTCTCCTTGTATTAAACTGCCATCTTGGAACCACTGTTTCCTCGCATGCTTTGCCTTGCTCAGAGTGTGCATTCATGCTCCGCCTTTTTTCCGTGTGGGGAAGTGTGATGGAAGTCAGGTGTGTGTAATGATCAGTAATTGCTTGCCGTTGCCTACCCATGGTATTGGGACATGTCGGTTATATGGCTCTGGTGTTAGTCCATTTTCACTCACGGTGAGTTGTCAGTGAGAAAGTGTTTCCGTCAGGAAATTGGGGAGATGAGTTCCAAGGTATCCTACCTGGTAGGATGGGGAAAGGGTGTTACAGGAAAGGGGATCCTGCGTCTCACCTTCCGGTGCTCCACTTCCACTCCCGAAGACCCCTCATCCAGGCAATCCTTCCGTACTGGTCCATCCCCAGGAACAGGAACTGGATCCAAAAGCGATGGCCATGACCTGGCCACCTGGATGACAGATCCCCCGGCAACTAGGGGGTGAGACACCATCAGGTTTCTCACATATCCCAATCCGGAACCCATATGTAGGGAAGGCATGGTATCACGAGTATGAAACTGACACAATAGGTACAATTTGTAAAACCTTTCTTAAAGTTTCTGGGGTTGTCAAAAACTCCTACTTTGCCCTATAACTAAGATGGCAGTAGTCTCGAGCACCAAACGATAAACAAAGCAGTCGTACTGGAGTCTGTCAAATCAAAATGGCCTATGCTAATGAAAACCTAATACCTGCCCTATCTCTTGTACAAAAAGTGTATAAAGGAGAAATGTATGTAAAGGAAAAATCAGTATTCAAAAGTATAAAGAATAAATGTGGCCGAATCTCCCCACGTTAGACCACACAGAGTAAGGCGGCCCCTGTAGACAGGATGACAGACACTGGCTCAGGTTTTCAAAACAAAACTATTTATTTTTAAAGTGGATCGAGGCCCCCCTGGCCTTCCACATTAAAGTCTCTCTTTTCCAGACTTCCATTAAATGTTTCAACAAAAAGTTCACGTAGGTCTCCCTCTGTCAGTCTCAGACCTTTCGCAACCAAGTTCACGTGGGTCCCCCTCTGTCGGGCTCAGACCTTTCACGACAAAGTTCAACAATACTTGCAGAGGGCTCCCTTCCCCAAGCTTCTTACAATTTGAGTCTCCCTCAGTTGGGGTCAGACCGCTTTCGGATGTCGAAGACTTTCAAATGTGCGTGGCCTCACCTCGCCAACAACTCTTCTGTTCACCAGGGAGGGACGCTGGGGTCTCTGAAACACAATGCAGCCTTCTGACGTGGGATCTGGGCTTCTTCACGTGTATTTCGTGGTTTGTTGCCTTCACCCCAGAAGTTCTGTTCTTACTAGTGTTTCACCTTGCTCAGAGTGTGTCTCCAGTTTCTGCTTTTTATCAGTTTGAGGCGAGTTTATTGGTATCAAGTGTACGCACTTAAGAGTCAAGCAGGACATTGTCAGTACGATGTATAAGAGTTAGTCTTGTTACTCTCAGTCACCCTCTTTATCATCCCAGTGTTTGTGTAAAAAGGGAGGTGGGGGAGTTTGGACCTCAGAGAATCCGAAATAATAGGATGGGTTAGATCAAAGAAAAGGCCGGAATACTGCGTCTCACCATTGGCTGCCTCACTCCCACTCCCCGAAAGGGGGGGGGGGGGGAGAGGGAGAGGGGAGAGAGAGAGAGGGAGAGGGAGAGAAGTTAGCAATGCAATGGCATTTATAGCAATGCATTGCTTAATGAACAATTTCTGCCAACATTATAATGACAATCCCTTGTGGAGGCTGTGCATAAAAACTAAATGCACATGTGATGTCATCAGTCATGTCATCAATGACATTTGTGATGTCATCTTTGATGTCCTGGATGTTACTTTTCTACTTTTCTCCTGCAGTTTCCTCATCTTCATAGATTCCCCAAGCATTTAGAATTACGGAGGAAGGCAGAAAGCATTAAACAAGCAGATTTTGCAGAACTGCTCTACCAAATTTTGCATCTGCTCCACGTGCAACATCTAAAGAGTAATGCTTGGCAAATGTATGCAGGGACGGCCAAGTGGCCGCACAGTATATGTCTCTGTGACTGGAAGCATTCGGATAAACATAATAATCCAACACAACAGGGTTTGCTTCGTTATGACGAGAACTTTACGGGATAATGAATGGGCAACGAACAACTGGTCAGTTTTCCGAAACTCAGATGTACGTGCCACATAATAACATAGGGCTCTTTTGGTGTCAAGGTGGTGGAACCGCTCTTTCGAGGGATGGGGTGGAGGGTAAAAGACAGGCAAATCAATAGACCAAGTTGAAACTCGGAAACAACCTTAGGAAGGAAGCCGGGCCTGACTGAGAGAAACGTGCTCTCGAAAGAAAGGTAAACATTGAGGTCTGCAGCACAACGCCTGCAACTCACTGACCCTCCCGGCTGATGTGATTGCAACCAAGAAAGCTGTTTTAAGGGAAAACAGCTTATGGAACAAGAGTGGATGGGTTCAAATGGATCGCCATCAAATAAGTCAAAACCAGAATTGGCAGAAACTTATTGAGAAGGCCCTTCAGGAATTGGGCGATGATCGAAATAGTGAAGAAAGAACCCTGATCTGGGGACCTTTTCAACACAGACAAGGCTGCCAAAATCTCCTTTGACTCTGTTGACCTGAAGGCCAGCTGAGGCCAGTGACAGAAGGAACTCCATCACTGTAGTGGTGGGACAAGAGATGGGGTCAATCTTGCATTCCCTGTACCACGCCTCGAATCTTCTCCACCTACACTCATACAGGGATCTTGTTGATGGTCTGCGTGCAGCCAGCAACACCTCAAGCACCGACACGTACCATTCTTTCCTCATCCTCTCAAGAGCCACGCATGTATGTTGAGGGAACTCCGTGTTTGGATGCATCACACAACCTTCCAATTGGGTAAGGAGATCCGGGCGATGAGGCAACCAGAGAGGTGGGCAGATGGTCAGATCCAGAAGGTCCGAGTACCATGCCCTCCTAACCCAGTCCGGGGCGATCAAGATCATGGTTACTCGTAGGGTGAATACCCAGAAAACAGTATTGTTCCCAATTCAGGGGGGAGCAGACACGATCCCTGACCGCTGCCCATACCCGGTTTCCATCCGTGGCTTCCTGTACCTGGGAATACGAATTAGCGCCTCGCCAGAGGGGTTCCTCCAACTGAACTTGCAACCTGTCCACGACAGGCTCGCCACAGACATTTCCCACTGGCAATCCCTACCACTGTCCGAAATGGGCCGGGCTGCATTATTCAAGATGAGGGCACTCCCGAGACTACAATACTTTTACAGAACGCCCTGCTGCCCATCCCTCCCAGAATATTCACATCAATAGACCAACACATACGGACTCTCCTATGGAGGGGGGGAGGGGTGACAACCTAGAATTGCTCTCACGACACTACAACGCTCAATTTGGGAGGGAGGGATAGGACTACCATGCATCCGCACATACTACCTAGCGGTGCAGACTGGAGTGGTAAATGATTGGCTGCACGGTGACAGCGCACTCCCCCACATCAGTATGGAATTGTCTGCCATGCACCCGCTTTCTCCCCTCCAAGAACTGTACACCCCCTGGGACGGAACGGCCAAAACTCCACGCATGTCACTCCACATTCACCTGCATGGGAAGAAACACACAAACATGTTGGCTGGGGCTCCAGGCCCACACTGGCCCAACCCCTCTGGCAGAATGCACACCTCCCTGAAGTCCAAAAAATGGGGCCCCTGGGAAAGGCTCGGGATACTCGCACTGGAACAGCTGATTCAAGGGGGGCGCATGGTTGAGTTCGACACCCTCAGGGAGCACTTTAACTTGAGCCCCGGTGACCGCTTCAGATACACGCAACTCGTCCACGTCATAAACGCACAGTTTCCGGACCTGGGAGAGATTCCGCCTTGATCCCCCCTGGAAACCAACATCCTTGTGGAATGCATCCCCTCAAGGGTTACATCCACGCTATACCAGGCCCTTAACTCCTTCGGTACCAAAGAACTCAGCATACTGAAGGAGAAATGGGAAAGGGACATGAACAAGTTGGAACAGGAGGAATGGGTGGAAGCTCTGATGTTCCCTCGCGAGATAGGCATCGACACGAAACTACACCTGATCCAACTCAGGATACTGCACCGATCCTATTATTCCCGCACCACGCTGGCCAGATAGAGTGGGGTGGGCGTAGAAGTCTGCCTTCTGCAAGTGCACCTTCTTCCACAAAATTTGGGATTGCTCGGTGGTACAGACTTTCTGGGCAGGGTGCACACGCACAATCTCCGCGACGGTGAGAACCCAAACACCAATGGACCCAAAGCTAATACTGCTCGGGATATGGGGAGAAACGGGCCTCACTAAGCATGAAAAACTGTTCAAGGCCGTGGCACTGGGGGCGGGCAAGAGGCTGATTGCTGCAAACTGGGGATCAGCCGCAGTACTGAGCCTAACTCGATGGTCAAATGAGGTTACTAGGTGCGCCTCCTTGTAGCGACAAATTTACACGGCAAGAGGCTGCCCACGCAAGTTCCAAAAGGTCTGGGGAAAATGGATGGACGATCAATGAGAACCCTCCCCCTAACTCACCCCCCCCCTCATGCCCCCCCATGGTTACTCTAAACCTCTTCAACCTCCCGAGAACCCAAGGAATGACAGGAATCGGAGGGAGGGCATAGTGGAGAGGAAGCTCCAATCCACCAGAAACGCGTCCCCTAGTGCACTGTTCACTGGGAATTCCCTTGAGCAAAATGGTCTGCACTTCCTGCTCTGTGGCAAACAGGTTCACTGATGGGGGTACCCCAGCAAGAGATGGCCTCCTCTAGGACTTCCTGGCAAACTTCCCACTCGTACGAGACCGTGCTCTGCTTGCTCAGAGCATCCACCAAACTGCTCTGTCCCCGCCAGATGAACTGCCAAGACAGAGATACGGTTCTCCAAAAGCCAGAACCACAGCTGCATCGCCACTCTGCAGAGGGCGAGGGAGGGCACGCCACCTTGCTTGTTCAGGTAGTGCATTGCCACCATATTGTCCATCAGAATCAGGACATGCTTCCCCTTCAGAGACGGAGCAAACGCTCTTAGGGGTAGTATGATGGCTCGCAACTCCAGCCTGTTGATTCACCTGCAAGTCCTCGCAGTGACCGTACCAGCCCTTCAGAGACGCATCCGTGACCACTCTGGCCTGAGGCCACGTAGACCATAATGGTTCACCCGCCATGAAATGGTTCCGAGGTACTGGGACCACTGGCCTCCTAGGGGCCATTGAAGAGATCTCATGCGCAGCCTGGTCTCTGGAACCAGAAAAATACAGGAGGCCATGAGGCCTAAGAGGCAGAGGACGGAAGCTGCTGATACGGCGGCGTGGTTCCAGAACTGGTTCACCATCTGCACAATGCTGTTGACTCTCTCCTCAGGAGGGAAGGTCTTCTCTGCATAGGTGTCTAGGACTGCCACGATGAACTGAAGCTTCTGGACTGGCATCACATGGGACTTCATGTTCACAGAGAAGCCCAGCCAGTGAAATAGCGTGCAGGTTTCCTCCAGATGGGACAAAACCTGCTGTGCAGACTTACCTGGGATCAGCCAGTCGTCCAGGTACAGGAATATATGGATTCCGGATCTCCTGAGGTGAGCCGCAGCTATGACTGCCATGAGCTAGACGGAGAACCTTGGAACGGAGGTCAACCCAAAAGGAAGTATCTTGACCTAATAGTGCATGGCCCCTATGAGGGACCTCAGTAACTTCCTGTGCTTTCGATGTATAGGCACATGGAAATAAGCATCCTGCAGATCCATTGACATCAGACAGTCCTACAATTCGAGAGCGTGGAGAATCTCTCTCAATGTCACCATCTTCAATTTTTATTTCCTCAGGAATTTGCTCAGAGCCCTGAGGTGCAAAATGGGACGGAGACCTGCTCCCTTCTTGGGCACCCAGAAATACTCGGAATACCAGCCCGATCCTCTCTGCTCAGGAGGTACCTCTTCCATGGCACCCTCCAACAACAGGGCTCACAGTTCTTCCTGGAACTCCTGTCCCAGTTGGTTTGGAAGTGGTGGAGGTTTGCCCGGTGGTTTCCTTAAGAAGGGCAGACAATAGCCCCACTGCACGAGCTCCAGGGCCAAGATGTCCGAGGTAATCTCCTCCCATTGGGGCGAGTGCTCCGAGAGCCGACCTCCAACTGGTAAGTTGTGGGAGGGAAAAATCAAAGTGGCTTAGAGGGCAGAGCCACCGCATTGCTGCTTGTTGGCCTCTGGAAGCCCTTCTGCCCCTTCCAGAGTGTGAGAAACGTTTCTGGCCTTGCCTGACATACAGGAGCTGCACTTTCCTGCCACAAGGCAAATAACGCCTGTATCCCCTGCCCCTAGAGGCGAAGCTGAAGGCAGGTTTGGCCAGCTGCACAGCTTGGTCCAGTGATTTTGCGGAGATCTTTGACTGCTTACATTTTTCTAGGGGGTCGTCAGCCTTAAGCCGAAAAGGAATTCACCCTCAAAAAGGCATGTCCAGTAGTCTGTTTTCGACATTTGGCGAAAAGCCTCAAGACCTCAGGTAGGCCTGCCTCCTCAATGCTATAGCCGATGCCATTGAACGGCCCACGTAGTCGGCCACATCCAGGCCCCTCTGCAGCGACTGCCTGGTCACCTCCTTCCCATCTTCCACCAGCTGTACAAAACCGTCTTGCAGCTCCCTCTCAGGGATGTGTTGAACTGCCTGTTCTACTGCCTTCCAAAGGAAGATTTGGCAAACCCACTGGCTATGTTGGTGGCTTTCAGAGCCATGCTGCCAGACGTAAATACCTTTTTCGCCATTGCATCAATTCTCTTACCTTCCCTGTCAGGAGGCAGATTCGAGGAGGAGGATGCCAATCTGGTGGAGACTGTGGCTGACTGCACAAAAAGACCTTCCTGAGAAGGGTGAGAAGCCAAAAATGACGGGTCTCCTCTTGCCGGCCTGTACTTTCCGGTCATAGTGGAGCTGACTGGAGGAATGGAGCAGGGGTGCTGCCACAGAGAGGCCACAGGGAGGCTACTGGATCGGCAATCGCCAGGTTCAGTTGCATATTCCTTTCAGTAACCGGAGTCTTATCCAGGATGTCTTAAATTGTAACCTTGGACTGGCACTGCCGCAGCATGCAGCCCCAAGGTGTCAACCACCTTATCCACTAGTGAATGAAATTTGACATCAGTGTAGGGTTGGGCTTGCTGTAATTCCACATCAGGGGATGTGCCCAGCCTACTGCCATCGTGGAGCCCTTGTGCTAACGGAAAAAGATCAGCTTGGTCGTCGAAGCCCCCTGTCCATAGGATCAACGTCCCCTTGACAATCTCCGCCGTCACCGGCAAAGATCGATGCCATGGAGCCCAAGGAATCGGTTTGGGAGAGTGGCACGAAAGATCAGTTGCCAGCGCCGAGTTCTTATCCCTCGACATGGATAAAGTGACGGTCGGCGTCAAACAGTGTTTTGGCAACGAGGAGGCGTTCTGATTGCCCGAACCCTGCAGTTCGCGGGAAGGCCCAGGCATCAAGGGTTAAGGTGCTTTTCTCGGTATCGAGCCCAAAGGCTTTCCTGATGCTGATGGCATCGGCACCAGGGCTTGCGTGGAGACTGGTGTATCGAGCACCACTGCTGCCTCCTTGGCCTGCTGCTGGGGGAGGAGGGGGGGGTAAGAGGGGAGGTCTCACCCGAACCTGCAGCGGCATTCTTTTGGAACATCTCCAGCATTTGGGTTTTGAACTAGTCCCACTCTAGCTGAGTGATCGGCCCAGCCGACGACTTGACACTTTTCAACGAAGAGTCTGAATCTTGTGCATCAACGACGAGAAAGAAGGGCTCCTCGATTGGGACCGCTTCTTCGCTGATGTTTCTCTTTTTCTTTGTCTTTTTCAGGGCTAGGACCCTCGGTCTCGGCCTCAGAGGATCGGATGGTCAACCGCACAGGTGACTTCGAAGGTGGTCGGCCCAACGTGAGTTTAGCTGCTTCCTCACGCACTGATTTCAGGTTCACCTGTGTGCACAACGCACATCCCTCAGTGTCGTGTACTGTGCTGAAGCACCACACGCATATCTCATAACCAAAACCTCTACTTGCCCTCACAACTAAACATATAATGTGTAGGGATGTCGGCATTAAAGAAATAGTAGTTCAAAACAAAGTTCAGAGCTTCTTCCAGCTTGTGGCTTAAGTTCTGCTTCCCTTCCCCAAGTTCAAAACAATTGCAAAAAGACCTTGGGGTTCCCTTCTGTTAGGCAAAGTTTGTACACAGTACCCTTTGGGACCTCTAGACACAACTAGGACTACTTTGGTATAAGTCTGTACTACCCAGTTTTTGGTAGCAGAGCTGAGCAGCCAGGCTTATCTCAAGGGGCAATGTGAGCTGTAAAGATGTTACACAGAGGTCTACAATCACAGGTGTTCAAACAAACTAACACATGGTTTCTTTGTGAAATACTTATTAATTTATTTAACTGTCAGTTATAAAACATTCATAGGAAGGATGCAATATAATCTCACACAAATATACTTCAGTACTATACACTCTTAAGTTTCTGAGGCATTCAGAATACTTTGAAGGAGGAGAAAAAAGGCATAGGTTATCAGACCATAGAAAGAATAGTTATTTCTTAGGCAGTGCAGATATTTTGCGTACACCAGAAGAGTCAATTCAATTCAATAGGCTAGGCCAAAGTCAATGGGCTAAAGTCTTGGATGGGATAAAACAGTTTTGGTAGATAAACGGAAAAGTCTCTGCCAAAGTTTTTAGGAATAGTTTGTAGCAAGAAGAATCATATGTTGTTCACAAGCTGATTAGGTCTGTGAGTTGGGAAAGTTTCAAGCACTTTCACCGCGAGAGGCAAGTACTCTGTCTGATTTAACAGTACCTTTACAACTGAAGAAAAGGATGCAGCTGGTGACCTCTGTTCCCGGCAGTTCCTGCAGATCTCGCTGATCCTGACCCTCAGTAGTCGGGACAAGAGGGAGGACGTCGGGGGACTCCTGCACTGCACTGGGACTGGTGAAAGAGCTGGCAACTGGCAAATCTTCAATTTCGGGAGCTGTAGTCAAGCACACAAGCTGGCGTCCCTCTCCCTGGTTATTGGGTTTCCTGCCGCACTCTGAGGAATACACAACCAGCTCCGATAATGGTATCCAGGTGGCTTAGTTCCGAGTTGATTGGTCCCACCAACTCAAAGGGAGGAGTCGTCCTTGCAGGGCATCTCTGTCGAGATGAACTTAGCGATTTGGACCTGCAGCAGGGCTTCACAGGGCAAACCAATGGTCCAGGAGTTGCAGCAGCCGTCCTCTTCAAGCTGGTCTTTGGTTCTTTCGTTCCAGTGGTAGACTCTGCCTTCCAAGCTAAGAGACTCGCCTTTTATTCAGTTCTCTCCCATTCATTCTAGCCTAGCTGTCAATCACCCAGCAGGTGGCTGTCCTTGCCGGACAGTCAGCCAGCCAATCACCACAGAGTGCATTTGGGTCTCCTAGGAGACTAAGCACAATGAGTTTCGGGCACCTCCCTCACTTCCTGCCCATCCCAGACACTCGGGCGCCAGAGGCGGTCTTCACTCCTGAAGGCCGCCAAAGGCGAATGAACAAAGGAACCAAACCTGGTTTGGCGTGCAGAGCTAAACTCTAGAAGGACCTTTCCACAAAAGGCGAAAAAAGAAGACCAGTACCTGTTTTTACAGAGGGGGCTCAGACGCCATCTTGAAAAACATGGCTCCTGCGATTTAACACTACCGGTGTTCGTGGTCAGGGAAAAATCATGGTAGTTTGTTGTAAAACCACAGCCACCAGCCATTTCTAGAGGAAAGGGTAGCATTTGACTGCCACATGAGTATCTAGACACAGGGGATACTAGGTAACCCCTCAAGCACTCTATTGTAAGATAGGGGGTGCTGGGTCTAGGCATGTAAAAAGACTAGTAAAGTCAATTTCACTTTACTCACTCTGGGAAACAGTAGTTTATCCCAGAGAAGGTATTTAAACCTTGGGGAAGCCTGAAAAGGTATCCCTGTGCCACTGCAGAGTGCTGTGTGACACAAATAAAAAGATGATGCCTATGGAGTTGTCTAAAACACCATAACCAAATAAAACACAAGAGTAAAACACATTTCAAAACACATGGGAGAGTGGGAAAAAGGGTCACACTCTCTCCAGGCAAAGTAAATCAAGTCCTCAAAATCCAGCAAAGTTCCTGGGGGTCTCTAAGGTGAAGGGAATTAGCACATTTTTGCGAATTCTCCCTAAAACCTTCCAAGAGTTCAACACAGTTGTATAAGGCTTTGAGGTTTACTTTCCCCAAAAGCTCAACACAATTCCAAAAGGCCCCGGGGCTCCCTTTCCCCAAGCATTCAATATAGTACTAGGGTCAATATAATTCACCAATTCTCTGGGTCCCTTACCCAAGAAATCAGCTCATAGATCGTGAGGTATCAGGGTTTCCTTCCCCAAGAAGTCAGCTCTTCCAGGTTTCAAAACAACAATCAGTACAAGTCTCTTGACTTTCAAAATAACTCCAGTCCAACTCCTCAAACACTGTAAGGAAGGCATGGTCTCAAGAAGACACAAGTGATCACAGTTCAAGGGTGTTTATTAAACTATATAGGTTGGGTGGAAAAACGCCTAATATAAACCTAAATCTAAGATGGGGGCAAGCTTCGACCATCAAATGAAAATAAGGCAGTCCTAGTGGCGTCTTGTCAAAATAAAAGGGCCTATACTAAAACAAACTATTGCCAAAACTTACAACTAAATACCAAAAAAGAGTGTGGAATAAGATTCACAAGAAAGAAAGAAGTGTTCACAAATGATAAGTCAGGATGTGGTAGCCGGGTGTCTCCCTTACCCACTTTTTGTTTGAGCACAGGGCAAGGTGAGACTCCTGAGCACAGCACACGCTCAAGCTTTCCCAGCACGAGACGACAGTTTCGATTCAGGTATCAGGGCCGTCGGTGGTTAAGTCTCTTTTTCTGCTAAAAGTCTCTTGCCTCTGAGGACCTGATAGGCTCCAAAATAATGAACAAAAAGTTCATTTCAAATGTACACTGGGTGATGCCTTCACCCTTGGGTCCCCCTCTTCCGGGCGCATACCCTTCTCGACTGTTTGCCTCCCTCCATCGGTTCACTCTGGCTTTTGCAAAGATATTTTCTCCTTGGCATTCACACATTTTAATGTCTTTTTAAACAGTTCTCCGTGGACATCCCTCGGCTGGGTTCACTTTTGTCAACACACCGTTTCTTGGGACCTTAGACTTCACCCCTCTTTATTGGCATCCCTCCTTCGGGTTCACTTTTGCCACTTCTCATTCGTTTTGCTGCTCTCTTAATGCGGGATTCACTTCCCTTACGTTTTCAATGGTTTGTCGGTCAAAGACTTTCAAATGTACTGGGATTTTCCTTGACCTCTGTATGACCACCTTGATCTGTCTTGGCAGCTCTCCTACGGTCTTCTGGTACTAGCAGCGTCAATCAACACAGGACCAACCAGAGACTCTTGAGTGAGCACCCAAGTGGTGCCTATCCCAACTGCAACTGGTCTTCCCTTAACAAATTACAGTTCTTTGAACTTTTCTCAATGTGCCACTTTGCGACTTTGATTCAACACAGTTTGGTTTCTTTATCGGTTCTCCGCTTGACTCACCGGCTATGAGGAACCTCTTGGCCTTCTTCGTATCTGGAGTCAAGGCCGGTACCACGGTAGCAGGAGTCTCCCTCAATTCTGCTTATTGGCCTAGGCACGCTCCGTGTACCGTTGACATCTACTGCAACACACGAGCTATTGTTTGCGGAATTACGACTCCTTCTACAGAGGTCTCACGGGCCTGGCTCGGAAAGGGCAAGGTCGCTTCACGCCTTATCACCATCACGGTTTGCACCCTCTTTCTCCTCCTCTTGAACTGTCGTGCCTCGATGGCCGTCTCATTGTGAAGTCTGCCTTGCTCGTCCTGTGCTCTCCTGTTCTACTTTGTTAGGGAGAATTCTGTGTTTAAGCTGAATTTCCTAACCTAGTGAGTCCCCCAGCAGCTTTGCTGGATTTTTGGGGTTTATTTTTTTCTCCTGCCAAGAGTGAGACTCTTTTACCCTCACTCTTGGGCATGATTTGAGTGTGTTCCTTTGACTCTAGATGCGTTTAATGGGCTATGGGGTCTTTTACTCCATAGGGCTTCATGTGTTTTTGTGATGTATGTTACACAGCACCCTCAGTGCAGTAACACAGGGGTGTCATAGTGACCCCCCCCAGTATAGACTCCATACCCTGGGACTGACTACTGTCTCCCAGGGCATGTAAAGTCACCATTGACTTTACTAGTCTTGAATTCTGAACTGAACCAGTACAAACCATCATATTGTGGACGTACTGGCTGGGGCAATTCGATTGCCCCGGGGTCTGTTAGTCGAGGGGGCATGTCTCCGTCCCCCCTGATCGAGTTTTGGCTGGTGGCAGTGGATACTACTTTTTATATTCAACCGCGAATATTTCTCTATGGGATTTTCCCATTGTTCGAGGCTACTATCTTTATTTATTTAATTACGATAGCCTCGAACATACCGCCGGTTTGGTTAATTATTATTAATTCTCCGGTTGGTATTTTTTGCCAAAACTCGGTTCTAAAATGGCGTTTGTGTTCTCTTCTGTGGCTCCAACCCAAGTCGAGCCCTTTGTTCCACTTTTTGGCGGGCTTCTCCACAGAAGCCCTCCAAAGTGGTGCAACTCTGTCTGGGGTACTTAGGAGGGGTGGAGGGGGATTTAGGCACCCTGGACTGAGTTGCCTAGGCAACTCAAGTTGCACTCCGTCCTGATTGGCCCAAGTGGTGAGCCGGCCGGCTCACCACTTAGCATGTTTGAGTGACAGCTAGGATGAGTGAATGGGTTTTTCTGCATAAAAGCAGGGCTTTGGGGACTGGAACTTCAGAAGTCGCCACAGGACCTAAGAATCCAACGAGGGAGAAGCTGAGCCGACCTGCCACGACGGCACCACCGGTGGAGCCCTGCTGGACCGTCTTACCACTTTTCCCAACGACAGAGGAGATCTCCCGCCGGAGAGTCTTCTTCCTTTGACTGGTGGGGATAACCAGTTTCACCATCTTTTCGCCTCCTCGACGCATCTCGTGACCGCCTTGCCTGTGCCAAGCACCCCGGCAACCGGAATACCATGTTTTACCACGACCGCGAAATAAAGGGTAATACCTTTAACCGGAAAACTCAGCGGCTGGTTTCTTCCCTGGCAGTGCAACGACCTTCAGCTTTCCTCCAAGTCGAGATCTTCTCTTCCCCGGGACGACGCCGAGACTTGCACCCGCTGCCAGGAACAACTGCCACCGCTGGAGGATCCTTCCCACTTAAGGTACCGTGTTCCGCCTGGCTTCCCTTGCCACCGACTGTACGGGGTAGATTTAGCCCCCGGCTTTCGAACCTGGGTTAGCCTGGGACACCCTGGCTAAACCTTTCTGAGCCTCTCTAAACTCTTTTCGAACTCTCTGCAAGACTTTCTAAGCCTAGTGTAACTGTGTGATCTTGGGCGCATTTGTGCTCTGCTCTCTCTAAGAGTGGGCCCAGCCTATGGACTTTGGCTCACAAGTGAATTTTGCTCTTCTGCCTTGCTAATAGTGTTCCTAAATCTTAGAGTGGTGTATCTTTCCATATTCTGTCTTTTTCCCTCCCTTCTTCATGAACTTATTGGAGTGCCATCTATAGTTAAGCGCTCACCTCTGTCTGGAAATAAGTGGTGTTAACTAAGACTTATCCGATAAGGAATAAGGGTTGTATATATTATAATAGTAACAGTGTTTAGAGTGTTTTACAACAAGGGTGCTGGAGTGTTTCAAACAGTGTGTTTTTAAATAAATAATGATATACTTTGATACCAAAGCTCGGGTCAGTGTTTGCTTGTATTATTGTATCTGAGTGCCTATTGTGTATACTTTGATACTGCCTAACTCTTCTTGAGGGAAGTCTGACTGCTCAGCCACAGCTACCAGGTAAATCTGGGTGGTACAGACTGCTACCAAGTGGGTTTACTGCTAACACCTGTAGTCCTAAATCTTTTGCAGTGTTCCCAAAGGGAACTGCACAGGTTTCTGCCTAACACACTTTTATCCTTGTGGGGTAGGGAAAGGGCCGTCGGATGTGTGTGTGATTCTGGTCAATTGCCGGACACTTGTATTGGGACATGTCAGGTAAACAGCTCTGGTGTTAGTCCGTTGTCTTTCGTAGTGTGCAAAAGTGTTTGTGTCAGAAAAGGGGGGGAGCAGTGTTTTGGAATATCCTACAAGGTAGAATGGGGAAAAGGTGTTGAAAGAAGGGGGATACAGCGCCTCAACCGTTGATGTCCCACTTGAACTTCCCGAGGACCCCCCCATATACAGGTGATCCTCCCTCACTGGTCCACCCCCAGGAACTGGATCCAAAAGCGATGGCCGTGTACTGGCCACCTGGATGACAGATCCCCCAGGGATTAGTTAGGGAGACACCTTCAGCTTTCTCACACAACTCAGGCTTTTCAACAGTTCACAGAGATTCCTTTTCCTCTCTGTTTTTCTATGCACAAGTAACATTAGCCAAATGCAAGCTTTTTCACATTTGCTTTTTCTTGGCTCTTTTCAAAATAGGGGTCACTCGGTCTAGGCGCAGTTGTCAGGCCACACGGTCCACTCATTACAGGTCACGCAACCGATAACCCTTGGCAGTCTGCTGACTTTGCCACAAAATGTATTTAAAAAAAAAAAAACATTTTATTACACTTGATTCAATTGAAATTAAAACAATTTTTACAAGTCTTATCCCTGGAAATTGAACAGTTCATCTGTTAGGCCGCTCGACAAAACAAACTTAGCTGATTACTCTACAGCTCTCTGTTTTCAAATCAAGAAAGGCAAAGACTCTAAAGCACTCTAACTCTACCCCCCACGTCTTCAATGCACAACTGGGAGAGAGAAGGTGGTTCATCAGAAAATTGCGACGTGAAGCAAACAAGCCTCACTCCAAAGTTAAGATGGGGGAGGTCACAAACTCACTTAAAAGCTATTGTGCCCGATTGAGAAACACCAAATTCCAAAGATACCAGGAAGATGCAGAAGCCATGCTCCGCACCATTTGCAGGAAGAAGTCAAGGGACTTATGGTCCCTAATTAAGGGCAACGCCAAGGGGGACAATCATTACAGAATTTAGTGGGCGACCAAAGACGGGAAAAACATTTCAAGGAGCTATACAGTACACCGGACAAATCAAAGACTTCGAACGCCATCAGAAGCTGTGCCGAATGGCAGATTCCAATGGACCATAATACGACCCTTTCGAAAATAACGAAACTCAGCGGTTCTTGGCCCGCTGGCCCGACGGCATCACCAACTTTGACCTAAAAAACAAACGCTGAACCTTGGTCAGTCTTTATTTCGGAAGTGGTTACGAACTGCATCCGGGCTGCTGCTATCCCGCCCTCATGGAAAAAGGCGATAGTTGTGCCAGATAGCTCTACTTGACTCTATATAGGGAAACTCTTTGGCTCACTGGTTCTCAAAAACCTACAGGATTGGATAGCGACCTCCAAAATGGCAGACTCACTCCAAGCAGGCTTTGCTAAAAATCTGGGGATGACAGCTAATATCCTGGCCTGAGCGTCTTGAAAGCCTAAGTCCTGGAAGGACGACCAAAAATCTACATGGCTTTCATCGACCTGGTCCAGGCGTTCGACCGGGTCGATAGAGCTCTTCTATGAGAAAAACTAGAACAGCGTGCCTGCCCGCCTAAGATCTTGAATCCTATGAAGGAGCTGTACTCTGGCAATTCGATGTGCATTCGTCTCATACTGTTCGAGGAGTGAAACAAGGATGCCCATTGGCTCATCCATTGTACAATGCCTACACTGCTGACTTCATTGAGCATGAAAACAGAGTTCGATCTTTACCTCCAACTCTGGGTGAGACCAACATTTCACGATTGCTCTATGCAGAGGATATAATCCTCATGGACCAAACGCCCATAGGACTCCAGAGGCAAATTACCAACTTAGCCACATACCTGAAAGATAACCTTCAGATGAACCGAGAGAAAACAAAATTCATGGCATTTGGAAGAAACATGAGAAAAGCAGAGAACTTCGTCTGGTCAATTGAAGAACAGCCCCTTGAACTCGTGAATGATTTCAGATACTTGGAAATAATACTGAGCAAAAACAGCAAAGAAGTCCCGATACAAGAGAGCCTACTGATGAAAGTGTGTCTCTTGATTACCCAGACCCGATCTCTAGCTAGAAAATATGGGCGCTTCACCTTGTCCCCCACCTGGTCATTCTACAAAATGAAAGTCATTCCATGCCTAACGTATGGGGTCGAAGCCTTGCCCTACTTACCGGCTAAGTTCTGGCTGAGGCTAGAACGGACATACTGGAGGAAGGTCCTAAATCTCCCACAATCTCTCCCGATCTCTTTGATAAGGCGAGAACTTACCCTGCAATCACTGGGCTCAATTGTGGCACGGAATGGACTTATGCTTTATAGAAAAACACTGCTGCCCTCACCTCCGCTTATCCTGAAGGCAATAAATCAGGAAATCTGTGCCGGATCCTGCAAAATGCTCCAAGAATGGGCATCAAAGAACAAACTGCTCTTGGATTGGGTAGGAAGCTCCAAAGAAGAGCTGATCAACAAACCGGAAAAAGTTTTTTAAAAAACACTTACTGTAGAGAGACTGGATACAATCTCTGGAAGAAGCCAGCTTCTCTACGTTGGTCCCCGATCTTCCCGTAAATACGACATAAGTCAACGTAACAAGAGCTTACCTGGCAAAATGCCCGGACAGGAAATATTGTGAACATTTTCAGAGACTTTGTTGAAACAATCTGATTCCAACACATGCCGCTATTGTTCTCAACCAGAAACGATTGAAACAGTCAAACACCTCCTGTTAAGTTGCCATGGGGTGATTGCCATACGCTCCCGACATTTAGGCCATCTACTTAGCAACCTTGCATGCTACGATGAAGAAGAATGGTGGAGCGTCTGATGAGCGGGGAGAAGACAATCTGGACAATTGCGGTAGTAGGCTTCTTCAAATACCTCAGATTAATTAATAGTCCTCCTAGCCTATCTAATGATGAGACTGAAGCCAATTAATAGAACATTTCCTAGGAATTCGAGCTGCCTAACAGATGAACTGTTCAATTTCCAGGGATAAAACTTGTAAAAATTGTTTTAATTTCAATTGAATCAAGTATAATAATAATACTTTTTTTAAAAAATATGACTTCTCCAACATTTTTGGCTCATATTCAAATACATTTCTTTCAAATATTCAACACCCCAGATGTTTCCTTTACCCTGCAGATAAGTGCATCTGAGATCTAGGAATTTCAGTATATGCTCTGCTTCCCTACACATCTAATTCCCATGGAGTTTCTTGATGAGTTCACCATTTCGCCTGCTGCCACATTCATCTAGTTTGGTCCCCCTATTCCATTGTCCCGTCTGACCCCTTCTCACCCTGAGAATGATAAGTCCCAGTTTTGTTAAGATTTTTGCATCTTGTTCTCAGAAAACCTATTTATTGATTCCCTGATTCTCCAGCTCCTTCCAACCAATAAACAATGTTATGTGCGTTGCTCAATGGGTTTCAATCTTTCCACATGCCGTTGGAAACCTGGCCCCTCAATCTTTGGGAGAGTCACAATGGGCTGCAAGCCCATGTTCGCCGCTATTTACCATTTGTATTCCATCCCCCTGCCCTCAAATCTTCCCCTCACTTACGTTTCCGGTGATGACCATGCAGCCCAACTGATCAATGATGAGAACGTCCAAAGGGGATGGGGGCTGGCAGAACTTCTGCTGCAGGATCTGTAGGATGGGTTCCATCACTTTTGGGGTGTCCCTCAGCGCCACAGCGATGTGCCCAAGAGAACGGATGGTGTGGTCTGGAATCAAATGGGCATCCCTGGAGAAAGGAAAATGTATTTCTTTAGCATAAGGGGTAGACAGCAGCACGAGTAAGGTAGAAAGAAAGCTATCAGCCAGCTAATGGTGTGTGTTTGTATAAACATTATTCTCACAATTACACTTCTTCATAAAGGGGAATAGGGCTCAAAAGTCATACAGCCACTACAAATACCATGATTAGCACAAAATACAAATACATACATAAAAGCAATTTAATGCTTCATATTCATGAATTACATGCAAGAATACTAAAAGTTCTGGAACCACAAACATACAGTTTAATAAAAATGTCAAAACTAACATAGAACATTCAACATTAACGCATACAAAAAAGAAAGTGGACTTAAGTTTAGCATCAGGATTTATCATGAATTGCAACTGCAGATGCCATATCCCCTCCCGTTTAAGTCAGTTGTGACAGAATCCAGATGTTTCAGGACAAGGTGCCTTTTCAAAATAAGGTGCCAGTGCATATGGCAGAGGTTTAATGTGGGTGGATATCAAAGAAAATAAGGCTTTCAGAAAATTGCTAATCTCCAGAAAACATAATATACCGTTTCCATGATATTATCATAGGAACATTCTCATTCATAAGAGTTCAAAGTTATCCCATATCTTTGTTAGTAAAGTACATTCATTGTAATGCAACAAGTGAGATCTTACTTGGGCCATTTTATCCAAGTCGAACAAATCACTTGCCTCTCAATAATGTTCTTTCTGATAGATGTTCTTCTGATGGATGTTCTTCTGATGGATTCCTCTTCTTTGATATGTATCTCTCAGTGCAGCTGCTCTTCGGAAACGTTTCTGCGACCACGGGGCACAGCGCAGCTCTGCCCGAGGTCCCTATGTGCTCTGTGCCGAATAGTACGCCTGGGCAATTCTACTTTGATGGCGTCACGCCCTGTGATCTTAGTTCCACCCTTTTCCCCTAGCACTCTATAAATCCACCAAGCAGGGTAGGTTGGGAGGCCGATGAGGAATCTGTGGGAGGAACATCAATCAGAGAGAACATAACTGAGAGGTAAATGTGTTCCTCTAATGGATTCCTTTCTCTCACAGATTCCTTGTCTTTGAAAGAGCCCCATAGCAGTAAATAGATCTGGAGGAGGGAGGAGAGCAAGGACAGCAACTTAAACCAGAAAACTCTGAAGGACAGCCCTGTCGAAACATCTTTCCTGGCCTCACCCTGATCTGAGAGACGTAGTAGCTGAGGGCCTGCACCCGGTGCCGCCACTCCTCTGCCTGGGAAAGATGAGGGTAGGAAGAAAAGACAGGAAGATGGATCTTTTAGGAGAGATGGAAACCCGAGATCATCTTCAGGATGGCCTCACTCTCAAACTCAAATTTTCCTTGGAGAAAAATAAGTAGGGAGGTTTAACTGAACGCCTCGCTGGGATGACATCTCAGGGGTAACACGTTTGTCTTGGACGCAAGACAAAGCAGAGCAGCACAGGTTCAAATCCCAGTCTCGTGCTATTAAGAGCGTTATAAAAGATTAACGCCTAGACCACATCTTGCAAAGGTGCTGGTGACCAGGAAATTCACCTTATGGGTAAGCAATTTTAATGAACACGAATGAAGGGGCTCAGACAAGAGTTCCCATAAAAAATGTTAAATTTAAATCCCACGCTGGACCATCAAAGTGGCATGAGGAAACTGATCGCAATGACCCCGCAGGAGCTGTGTGAAAAGACAACCCTGCTCCGCGGTTGGTTTAAAAACCAAAATGGCAGCAAGGTACCCATTTCACAGTGCCCATCTGCAAGCACATCTGGGCCAAAGAAAGCAGAAAATATTTAACAGAGGATGTGTAACAGGTAAAAGGGTCCAGATCCCTCTTCCAATATCAAATTGAAAACATACCCCACCTGCAGGCATCAATGGATTTGGTGGCCGGTATCCTAGCACAAAAGAGGATGTTGAAGAACTCCTCTGACAAATCCAACTTTTCAGCAGCCAAGCATGAAGGTTCAAGCTGCTGAGGTTCGGATGCAGATTTAACCCCTCCGATTTGGAGAGGAGGTCCGTTCTCTGCGGAAGGCGCCAAAGAGGGCAGCAACTCTGAGTACCATATTCATCGGTACTAGTCCGGAGCAAACAAGATCGGCGATTCCAAGATGGCCACTGGAGTACACGGTCACGTTTGAGTGAGCTCTGTGCCTTGCGCAGAAGAGCAGATGAAGGGGGGATTGGAAGGGACCTAATTTTGCACCAGTCCAGTGGGTGGTGTTCCCCCAGTCCCTCAGGGTGAAAAGAAGATCTGCGGGGTGTTGGATGGCAGCAGATTGAGGACTGGAGCCTCATCATGAAAGGGCATGGTGCTGAGGATTGAAGCCCAGACGTGGGTCCCGTGCCTGCTGGGCCTAGAGACCCAAGCTACTCCTCACTGATGAGCCCCAACAAGGGCGAAACATGTTTGGGGATGCTTGTGGTCTCGTGCAGAAGGGATGTGACCTAGCAGTTCGGGCTGGACTGCCTCTTTTGGGGTGGGGCCAAGCCTGATTTGCATATGGTCTTTCCCCTTCTGTAATGGCTTGGCAGGTGAAGAACAGTGGTCTGGAGGGTTGCCCAGAGCAACGCCAGAGGTTAAGATTAATTCTAAACCTTCCAGCCATCACCTCTTTGTTTTTGCTTTGTCACCCCGAGTGGGACGGGTATGCCCAGACGTGGGTCCCGTGCCTGCTGGGCCTAGAGACCCAAGCTACTCCTCACTGATGAGCCCCAACAAGGGCGAAACATGTTTGGGGATGCTTGTGGTCTCGTGCAGAAGGGATGTGACCTAGCAGTTCGGGCTGGACTGCCTCTTTTGGGGTGGGGCCAAGTCTGATTTGCATATGGTCTTTCCCCTTCTGTAATGGCTTGGCAGGTGAAGAACAGTGGTCTGGAGGGTTGCCCAGAGCAACGCCAGTGGTTAAGATTAATTCTAAACCTTCCAGCCATCACCTCTTTGTTTTTGCTTTGTCACCCCGAGTGGGACGGGTATGCCCAGACGTGGGTCCCGTGCCTGCTGGGCCTAGAGACCAAAGCTACTCCTCACTGATGAGCCCCAACAAGGGCGAAACATGTTTGGGGATGCTTGTGGTCTCGTGCAGAAGGGATGTGACCTAGCAGTTCGGGCTGGACTGCCTCTTTTGGGGTGGGGCCAAGCCTGATTTGCATATGGTCTTTCCCCTTCTGTAATGGCTTGGCAGGTGAAGAACAGTGGTCTGGAGGGTTGCCCAGAGCAACGCCAGTGGTTAAGATTAATTCTAAACCTTCCAGCCATCACCTCCTTGTTTTTGCTTTGTCACCCCGAGTGGGACGGGTATGCCCAGACGTGGGTCCCGTGCCTGCTGGGCCTAGAGACCCAAGCTACTCCTCACTGATGAGCCCCAACAAGGGCGAAACATGTTTGGGGATGCTTGTGGTCTCGTGCAGAAGGGATGTGACCTAGCAGTTCGGGCTGGACTGCCTCTTTTGGGGTGGGGCCAAGCCTGATTTGCATATGGTCTTTCCCCTTCTGTAATGGCTTGGCAGGTGAAGAACAGTGGTCTGGAGGGTTGCCCAGAGCAACGCCAGTGGTTAAGATTAATTCTAAACCTTCCAGCCATCACCTCTTTGTTTTTGCTGAGGATTGAAGCACCTGAGCACGCAAAGAGGTCGTTTTCAGGACTTCTGAGACCGGCAATCAGAGCATTGGAGTTGAAGGAGAAAAAGATAGGCCTTCAGGGCCGCAGAATACATTGGCGATCTTGCAAAGTTATTTGAAGGAGGGTTGATGTAAGATCTTCTGGGATCGAGGTCTATCCGTGGCAGATAAGGAGCCGACAGAAGTTTGACAGGTTGCTGTGGCGTTGATATTAATGTGGCTTGGCTTGCGCTCTCAGAAGGACATTTGAAAACTGATATGGGGGTGCAGCGCCCTGTCCGAGTAGGAGGTGACGAGCGAGGAGTGGCGATACCTCTCTAGATGCCAGGGACAAAGGGGAAAGCAACCCAGGCAAAACAAGGCGGGCCCGCGAAGTCAAGGAAGGTCAATTAGACATGTTTTGGAAATCTGGAGAAAATAAACGGAAGGAGTGAGAGGTGGGCTTCGCAGAAGAGAGAAGGACTCGGGAGAAGGAGTCGGAAAAAGGAGGAGATATGGAATTGAGTAAAGAAGACCTAACTGCTTGTCTCAGAGGAATGGAGGACAGGCTGACCTGGGCTATGCAGGAACAGATTGCAGACCTAAAGGAAGACCTTAAAAACTGTAAGGAAATCAGAGAGGAAGTTGTAGTGCATGTGGGTAGAGTGGACACCACAGAACATGGGCTGGAAGACATAGAAATGGAAGACTTGGAAAACAGATCACGCAGATCTAATATGGGGATAAAGGGTTTGGCGGAAACAACAAAGGATGCTGAACTGAAGGGAGTAATGCAACAGTGTTTTGCGAACCTGCTGCTGTAAAAAGAGCTGGAAGACATCCGTATAGACCATATTCATCAAGTTGGCCCCAGGTGACAGACCCTGAGACGTTTTGGTAGCTTTTGTGACATACAAGGTTAAAGAAGGAATACTAAAGGCGGCCTGAGGTCAAGGCGACATAACAGTGCATGGTTCAAAAATATTGCTCTTCCAGGATTTGGCAGTGGTGACACTACAGAAGAGGAGAGGTATGGGTCCAGTGACTAGAGTTTTGGCGGATAAACAAGTTCCTTACAAGTGGACTTTCCCATTTGGTTTGTTGTTCTCATGGGATGGTAAACAATACAGAGCTACTACGTGCGCAGAGGGTCTTTCTATCCTTGGGCTGGAGGAGGGACTGGAGGGGGACCAAAGAGATCCCGCTGGATAAGGTAGGAGATTATGGGAGTGGTCCAGAAAGACAGGAGGAAGGGGTGAAGGTTGAGAGGCCCTCCTAATGTACGAGGTGGAAAGATGCCTTGCTGAGGATTTATCTGGAGGAGCGCCCTTGTACGATTTGCTTCTACTGAGAACTGCAGTTTGGCAACAAGGACGTCGTACAACAAGAGGTGAGGGGAAGAAAAGGAAAAGGGGTGTTGGGGTAGGGGAGGTGCAAGACTGGTCAATGAGGTCATGGGCTGGGCAGGGCTTGAGGGATGGTTTAGGTATTGGAATCAAAGAAAGATTAGCTCTCGCACAGTTAATTTTGGGTACAAACATGGGCTGGCTCTCAAGAACAATTGGTAGAAGTCATAGGATGCCAGCTTCAGGTCCGGAATGGGGGGTGGGGAGTAGAGGTGGGGCAGGGTGAGGGGAACGGGGGATGGAAGTCGAGGAGGGAGGGGTCAAGCTCACAGTTTGTTGGAAGAGGTTTGGCTGGCGTTTTTTATTACGTAGATTTAAAAGAGATCAAGTAAAATGGTTAAATGGCAGAAATAAAAATATTATGCCATAATGTAAGAGGCCTAAACAGCCCCACAAAGAGGAACAAACTGGAGATGCAATTGAAGAGGGGATGCATTGATATTGTTATGCGTCAAGAAACCCACATTCAGAAAGCAGACAAATCGAAATTTCGGTTGAGGCATTTCTCGTAGATTTATCAGGCAAACGGAAAGGGGAAAAAGGGGGAGGTTATGATCGTCGTAAGGGACACGTTGGGAGTTAAGATAAGCAGTAAATTGATAGACCCCAATGGGAGGTACCTTTTTATAAAACATTATGGAGAACAGGGCTATTACTCTAGCCATGGTGTATGTTCCAAATCAGGGACAGGGAGAGTTTTTGCATGTAACATTGGGGAAGCTAGAACGATTTGCAGAGGGGGAAATATTGTTGACAGGGATTTCAACTTAGCGTGGGATCCTGGGAGGGACAGGAGCGCGCACACGTTGTGTAAGGCGGTCGGCCCTTCATTTGCTTTGAGAGAGGGATTTGGCGGTATGGCTCTACAAGACTTATGTAGGGTTAAGAAAGGGAATGAGAATGGATATACGTGCTTTACCCAAGTGTATCATACCTTTTCAAGGATTGACTATGTGTGGGGCACTCTGGGAATAATAAGGCCACTTGCAAATATGGTAATAGATCCAATATCTATGCCTGATCACGCTCCCATTAGAGTTTCTCTGCAGGGTTGGAAATCGGGTAATAGGCTATGGTCTTGGTCGCTCACCTTGAAAGTGGTCCAGGATACCGTCTCACGGGAAATTTTGAGAGAGAAAATTAGGGAATATTGTCAAGTTAATAACGCGAAGGAGGGGAAATTGAATTATGTATGGGATGCCTTCAAAGCTGTGATTAGATGCAAATTGATTCAGCTTCAAGCAACAAGATCTAAACATAGGAATGCCCTGTAAAGAGAATGGGAGGGCATTTTACTTAAGGCTCAAGGGGAGCTGGAGGTGTAACAAAGTAGGGAGGGGTACAACAAATTGAATGAGGCTAAAACAGGTGGAGTAACCTCAAACAAAGAGGGCTGTGAAATCTCTACTTAAAGCAAAGCTATTATGTTGAAGCTAATTGTAGTATCGGGGATGGTAAGAAGACATCTGGATTCAGGTAAGGCACAGGAGACCAGTATATATAAAAGGAGTGAGTTTATTTATAAGTTACAGAGTTACAGGGCTAGTTATATAGAAAGGGGCAGAGAGCTAAACAGATGACATCCTTTCAGTCAGGTTCTCCCATCCTGTGTTCCAACTGTAGTTCTTGGAACCCTCAGGTCCCATCACATTCCATATGACATAGCTGTATTCTACTAGCAGCACTGTGTGCACCCAGTGCAAATAGATAGGTACAATACTACACATCTCCCTCTCTTCAATTTAACACCAAACAAAGTATCACAAACCAAGCATTAAAAAAGGCTTTCAAAATTACACACTCCTGCGCATCCGTAAAACCTATACAACATTCACAACCAAGAAAACGTATCCACATTCACGTAACTAACAATCAAAACAATCAAATACACAAATCACCACCTGCCCGGGACTGCCACTCCCGGGCCTCACAACTGCCACTTGCGAGCACATACGTTCCTTGCCACACTCTCAACCATCAAAGCGTATCTCCTCCCACTCCACCTGCCACATGGAGACAAGGGTCTGCCACACGCAGCACAAACGCGTACTCACGCAACCATCAGGAACTATCTAACATTCATATGAACCTCTTATATTTTATCCCTATCAACATTACATTTGCCTCACAACCATAACTGCATAACTACATACACCACCATTCCTCTCCGAAACACCTGTGGTTTGCACCATCACATATTCACATACACACCCTGCCATAAGAAACAAAGAAAAGTGGGAAAAATGCAGAAAAGAAAACTCACAAAACAAAGATCATATTAAAACAACGCAGCTGGAAAAGAACAGTGCGAGAAGAGAATACACCGCGACAGAGACTGATCAGATCTGAGTCCAAGTGCAAAAGATCTTTGAAAACAAAATTGTTTTGAATGCGGCCAAAAATTGAAAGCATCCAAAGTTTAAAAAAACATGTTAGGCCAAGGAAAATAAACCGGTAATATATTCATATGCATGCCATAAGTAATATGCCCAAAAAAATTGTATACGTACCACGCAACATTCGTGTCACATTTAACCATAGGGCTTTCTCATTTAACATGAAAATCACTCAATATTTTCACTCATGTATTACATGACATCAGAACGACGCTGTGCCAAAAATATTATACTATAACATGGCATCAGAACGATGCTGTGCCACTTAAATTATACTTATTACAGTCCACATCATGGATAATATATTATTAATGAACATATTTCCCCTTTGGATTGATAACACATTTAAAATATCAATATGTATTGCAAATATATATGAAATGCAGCATTTGGAGACCTGAAAATCCTATAATATTGTTAAACACTACACGCAGGAAAAAAAACATTTGTTTTCTTTGTGTTGTTTGTTGGTTATTGTTATGAGTGTATTATCAATATGTTACACCTACACTTATAGCAAATGTAATCATTTACTAACCCCAGTCTCCCTTAAAAACACATCATTCAAACTTGCATGCACCGTGTGCGCCTTCCCAGCCAGGAACACCAACATGGACAAGCATCCAACCTCATTTGAATTTGCACCCACAATATCATTTCTACAAGGAAGTAAAAAGGCTTAGAATAACCATCTGAGTAAAGACTCACTATAGTCCATGAATTGCACGAAGAACTTAAACACAGCAAAGAAGCGGAAAACAATGCTGGTGCCCTTAGTGCTTTCATCCATATGAAAGGCATTGCTAATGCGCCCTTCATTTAGCATCATAAATAACTCTGGCAGGTCAATGTCAAAGTATATAAATCACTTCATTCACCGGCAACGCTGTGACAATAATAAAACAGTACCTGTACCATATCTCATCCAATAATATGCAGAAAATGTATACTGGAACTGCTGCCGGTGGGTTCATTCACAAGAAACACATGGCGCACTGTAAAACCCTTCCTATGCAAACGAAAGGTTTAATCCTTTTAAAATCCTTTGTAAACTGCTGCGCCGACGAGACCGTTCTTATCACACACGGCAACGCTGTGATGAATCTTCCAATTCGGAGACTGCTTCCAGGATTCATGTTTCCTCACAATACGGCCTTGCAGCTCTCAGGAAACTTCTGATGCCAACCACAATGCTTCCGTATGCGTCATCACGCTAGATTACGCAGCAAAAGCCTTTCCTCATAAGTTTTATTGTGCGGCAGACTGCAGAGGACCGACGCCGTTTATGACTTTACAGGATCAACTCACGCATTCTCACGGAACGCAGCGCCAGCATGCCACCACTCCGCCAACACCCTCGGAGTAGTTGTGACGTCATCATTATTCATCATCACATCAGGCAGCACGGAGCTCCGAGTCACTGCCGTAACAAACAGTAGATTCCAGCAGGCGCATACAGTTCAAGCCATTTCACAGTATTACTTCTTGTCTGGACGTGTCATCAATTGACAACGAATGCCCACACAGTACGGACCACCGGAACTATCGAGATATATATGTAACAGCTGCCTCACTGCATATAAGTCAATTCATGGCCCAAAACAAACTATCATTGAGGGGCACGCAGAACAGCTGGCCATTTCTCTAGATGCATTAAATGCTCCTACGCAGTACTTTATTAGCAGCCTCATTAAAAGAGGGATTGCAATTCTTCCATAGCCCTGTAACTCAGCTAAACGCTGCTGCAGCGCCAATGCTGCACAGTACCTTATTAGATGGCAAAATAGGATACTCCTCAGCAGTCATTTGCGTGCCGGCTGCCTGCCATATAAAGTAGCAGGACCTCTCACCGGAAACTCTTACTGGGCATATCATAGAAAGCTGGCGCTGGGCATCACCAATGCTGGGCTCATCACGGACCTCTGCCATAACCATCTTCATCATGTAAAGAAACAGCAGATTTTTTTTAGTGGTTCCTTTTAACTTGGGATCAACAGGCAAACATATATCAGTCCAACTGGAACCAGCAACATCTGTTAATCCCATCCTCGTCGCCATTTGTAGTATCGGGGATGGTAAGAAGACATCTGGATTCAGGTAAGGCACAGGAGACCAGTATATATAAAAGGAGTGAGTTTATTTATAAATTACAGAGTTACAGGGCTAGTTATATAGAAAGGGGCAGAGAGCTAAACAGATGACATCCTTTCAGTCAGGTTCTCCCATCCTGTGTTCCAACTGTAGTTCTTGGAACCCTCAGGTCCCATCACATCCATATGACATAGCTGTATTCTACTAGCAGCACTGTGTGCACCCAGTGCAAATAGATAGGTACAATACTACACTAATAAAGCTGGAAATATATTAGGAAGACAGCTGAAACAACAAAATATAAACCGTCATGTTAACAGGATAAACAGAGTGACGGCTCTATAGCCACGGGAACAGATGATGTTGTGCGATCCTTTGTTATTTTATGAACGCTTATATTCATCGGAAAGTCCCACATTGGAGGCAATTAAGATGTTTTTACAGAACCAGCAGATGCCAAAAGTAAATATAGAGAATATGGCATTTTTGGAATAAGATCTAACTGAGGAAGAAGTAGGAAAAATTTAAAAGGAGCTCCCCTTAAATAAGGCGCTTGGCCCAGATGGCTTCTCAGCAGTTTTTTATAAGATCTTTAGGAAGGAAGTAATGTCAATACTAACGAAAGTGTTTAACTCGCTCCAGCAAAGCGGAAATATAACTAGATCGATGACATTGGCGAAGGTGGTTTTACCGGGGAAGCCTAAACAAGATTTGAAACTTTGTAGCTCCTATCGGCTGATAGCATTATTGAATATTGATGCTAAACTGTACACAGGGATTTTGGCTGCAAGAATGAAACATATCTTTCCCTCGTTGATAGGGCTGGATAAATCTGGGTTCATAACGGGGAGGCAAAACATGGGATAATACGAGAAGGGTGATGCACTTGTTAGAGAAAGTGGAGATTAAAAAAGGTCACTGCAACGCTGATATTGTTCGATACTGAGAAAGCATTTGGTAGAGTCGAACGGCCTTATCTCTTCGAGACAATGAGACATTTGGCCCCAAATTTATATAGAAGGTGGAGGTCAAAACCTGCAATGCATTTCTCAATTATCAAAAATGATATATATTGAATGAGGGACGAGGCAGGGTTGCCCTCTTTCACCTATACTATACGCGATACACTTAGAACCCCTGTTATTTGCAATGAGAAAATATACTGATCTAAAGGGGTTACCTTTGGGGGAGAAGTACACAAGAAAGTGACTTATGCGGACTACATGCTGATGATGTTGATGGAGCCGCAGACCTCAATCTCAGAAATAATTAAAACCTTGGAAGAACAAGAGCAAATGTCGGGCCTAAAAATCAACATGGTAATATCCGAACTTATGGGGCTGGATCTTTCAAAGGAACATACACTAAACATGCACATGTTCTCACCATTCCAAGTGGCAGGGAAGGACATAATGTACTTGGGGGTGAAACTAACAAAAATAATTGCCCAGCTTTATAAAGCAAATTACTTGGAGTCTTTGCAGGTTTTTAATCAGTGGACCCCCCCTTAAGGTTTCCTGGTTGGGGCGCATTAAACACAATCAAAATGGTGATATTACCTCAGTTGCTTTATTTGTTTCAGTGCCACCCAATTCAGATTCCTAAGGCTTTCTATAAAACTGTTAGCTATGGTAACTAAATGTATTTGGCTAAACAAACGGCCAAGGGTTTCTTTTAAGGTGTTGGTATCCCATAGGAACAAAGGAGGGTTAGGCCTACCAAACTTGGCTAAGTACTATGAAGCGGCTCAGTTGAGGGTGATTCAGGAATGGTACACTAATAGTGGGGAGACCATTTAGACACGTATGGATAGGGCAGTAGCAGGGGTATCACTGGATGATCTGTTATGGATACCAATTAAGGACAGGCTGCCTAGTGCTTGCAGAAGTGTAGTACTGAGAACGACATGTGACATTTCGGATCGATATGGGAAGAAAGGTTACTTATCATCCCAGCCCTCACCCTTCACTCCTATATATTCGAAAATCCCCAATTCTCGCCGGGTTTGAATAAGGGGGCCTTTTGCCGATGGAAAGTCAGGGCTGTGTAAAACTTGCAGATATGAATAGTGAAGGAGATATAATGACTTTTGAACTTTGCAAGAGTAATTTAAGCCTAAATGTGACTGACAGATTTCAATATGGCCAGTTGAGCCATTGGTTAATGCACCCAGAAAATAGACAAGCTGCAAGTAGATTGCTGACACAGTTTGAGACTAATATTACTACCCACACGAGAGATAGACATTTGGTGTCCCAGTTATACCAAATATTATTAGCTTGTAACCCTGATGGTATATGGCCATATCAAATATCCTGTGGAGGGGGGGTGAGGGATAGGGGAGTAATCACATTACTAACTCGCTGTAACGCTCACCTGATTCCCGTAGGGGCGCCGGTCTTGACTGGGCGTATACCGTATCTTCAAAGGTGATGTGTAACACACGGCTGGCTCTTTGGGCTGGACCTCTGGGCACTGTATGACTGACTCGAAGGGTAAGATGTCTGCAGATAGAAAATATGGGATTAAGGAACTGGGTTATTGAATGTCTCTCTCTTCTTCCCTTTCTCTTCTCCTGTAGAACCCCAAGGTTAACGCTCTCACCTTAGGTAAGTGAACGCCTTGCTCTCCATCTGCCTCGGGGCAGGGTGCTGTAACCAGTTTCTTCACTGGATAAGGGGAGCAGGCCTCTTGACTTCAGAGGACTGCTGTCCGTCGTTTACTGCACGAACGGTAAGTTTCGAGTAATTCTAATGTCTTTAAAGTCTTTAGTAATTATGTTTCTTGTTTTGCAGGGTTCCGGCGATGGCGGATGACGGGCTGAAGTGAGTTGAAGATGGAGTCCGTGTGATGAATAGAAGCGCCTGGAAGCACGTAAGTAAGCGCTTGTTGCCTGCTTCACGATGCGCTCTAACTGTCTTTTTATTTTGCAGGTACAAGTTCGGAGCGGCTGCAGGGTGCCGGAATACCCACTGGGTTAGATGTGGAAAGGAGTAATGGCACGTGAGTATTAAAGTTCCCCAATGTCTTTAAACGCACCTTGTTTTGTCTTTCAGATGCGGGATGCACCGCCGAAGGCCTCCGGAGAGTGCAAAGAGTTGGTAAGCTTTTGTCTTTCAGATGCCGGAATGCAGTGTGAAGACCTCCGGAGCGCACGAAGAGTAGGTAAGCCTTTGTCTTTCAGATGCCGGAATGCAGCGCGAGGCGTTGGTGACAGCCGATGGACCAGGTAAGTGAAGAGCTGTCACTGAAGACCGTAATGCTAACCTGTTCTTTCTTGTCTTTATAGGTGTTGCTGAAGACTGGATTCAGGATGGTAAGCCTTTTTCCTTAGGCCCAGGATCAGATGCAGAAGACACGATGAGCGTTCTGCTGCAGAGGATGCAGAATAACGCAAAGCAAGATTCATCCATCGGGTGTGGTTTAAATAGCCTCCTGTAGTGCTTAGGTGTCTCCTTCCACAGCCACGCCTAGGTAAGAAAAGAGTTCCTGCTTTCCAGAAGAGTTCCAGTGTTCTGAATCTAGGGAGTGGCTCCTGCCCCACCCAACAGGAAAAGTAGTTCCAAACAGAAGAGGATCAGAGGCTCAACTGGCAGGCAAGTAAGCAGCATGGTCTGCTGCAGATAAGTCCACCCAAGCATTATGAGCCCGGTGCTTCCAGCGCTGGGACTGGGCATATTTATGAGCCTGGTGCCACTGGCGCCAGGACTGGGTCCAAAAGGTCCCAATTGGGACTGGTTGGCACTCGGAACCTGGGTTATGGATCTGCTTCCAAGGGAGTTGGGAAAACCCTGACCTTTTGGAAGCAGAGATCATGACACTCGCTCACTACAATTAAGGGAAATGTGGTATAAAGTAATGATGCAATGGCATTATACTCCTGAAAGTTTGTACAGAATGTACAAAACGGTCTCAATTAAGTGTTGGCGGGGTCGTGAGGAGGAGGGCGACTGGAATCATATTTGGTGGGGATGTCCCAAGATTAAAGGATTTTGGGACGAGGTCCAGAAACAAATGGAGAGTATCTATCCGGGGGCCAGTTCTATGTCAACGGGGGGAATTATGTGTGGAATGTTGGGTCCCGATCTAAACCAAAGCCTGAAACCAACAAAGAAGGCAATGTGCATGATGACAGCAGCATTGTTGGTGCTGGCAGAAATTGGAAAATTACAGACCCCAGTCGATATTGCTTTGGGTGGACAAACTGTGGGAAATACGCTCAATGGAATGGATAACATACAGGATTCAAGGGGAGCTGGAAGTGTTCAGGAAGGATTGGAGGGGAATGTTGGAATATCTAAGAGGAGACTTTATGCTACAATGGTTCCCACAGAATATTTGTTTGTTTATGTGAATATCAGAGACTAATTCCACTGTCAAATGTAAATGTGAAACTGAAGTTGATATCTACGTGCAAGATGCATAAAATAAACTGTGATCCTGTGGAAGTGCAGGGGGAAGGGGTTCAAATATTGTTTGCATGTAATAATGGAAAAATCAATACACATTTTTTTTAAACAATAATCGTCAATCCGAACAAACGTAGTCTCCAGAGAACCAGCGGTATGACAGGATCGGCGAGAGCAGACAGAGCAGGTTTGAAGTCCTAATTGACTGTCAAAGTATCCCCCAGAGATCCCAGACGAGGAAATTCATTGAAGCAAAACACTTCATGTTCACACTGGAAGCAAAGAGGTCCACCTTACGGGGACCCCCAACGGGAGAACACCCACTCTAGAACTTTGTGGCAGAGCTCCCATTCGTGGGAGGCAAAAGACTGTCTGCTTAAAGCATCCCCACTGACATTCTCTTTGCTGGCCGGATGAATTTCTGTCAGAGATACATTGGTTCTTCAGGGCCCAGAACCAAAAGACACATTGCTCCTCTACATAGAAAGAAGAAGTCCACACCACCCCCTTAGTTGAGGTAGCTCATGGCCACTGTGTCGTCCGTAAGGACCTTCACATTCTCGCACCATACATTTCTGAAGAAACTAGGGCCAGCCTGAGAGCTCCCAAATCTAACAAACTGATGTGTTCCCAGCATTCCGATGGAGACCAGAGATAGCTCACCATCAGGTCTTGAAGGTGAAAGCTCAGCATTTCATGGACGCGTCCATGACTAGAGTTAGTTGGGGTGGAGCTCACGAAACAACACCTTTTTTGCAAGGTTGTTCCACTGGGACCACCATTCCGGGTCTCTCAACACTGTCAATGAGACCTGAATTAGATCTAAGGTGCACCCGTGGAACTGTGACCACCGACAACTAAGAAGCCACAGACTCAACCCATGTGTAGCAAGGCTTCTGGCACTACAGGAATGCAGGAGGCTATAAGACTCAGCAAGCGCAGAAAAGCTGAGGCCCTTACTTTTTCTTGTTACTAGAAGACATGAACCACCTTGAGGATTTTCGCTACACGATCTTCGGGTGGGAAGGCCCGGACCAGGAGAGTGTCCATGAATGCCCTATGAACTGGAGTGACTGGGACAGAGAAACTTGAGACTTGCTGAAGTCCAGAAAGAAGCACAAGCTGTGCAACAGGCTGCATGGCTGGAACAATTGTACTGATGCATGATCTGTGGAGTGCCCTCAAACGAGCCAGTCATCAAGAAAGGGAAAGACATGAATGCCTACCCTTCTAAGTCGAGTCACTACCACTGCCAGCAATTTCGTGAAGACCCTGGGTGCCAAGGGAAGACCTAATGGCAGGGCATTGAATTGGTAGTGGCAGTTCCCCACAATTAATCTCGGGTACTTCCTGTGCCGCCAGTTGATAAGCACAGGGAAGTAGGCATCCTGGTGATCCAGGGAGAACAGCCAATCCTGCAGGTCTAAGGCCTGAAGAATCTGGGTGAAGGTGACCATCTTGAACTTGTCCTTCCGTCAGTAAAGGTTCAAGTGCTGCAGATCTATGATGGGGCATAGACTGATGTCCTTTTTGGCACCAGAAAATACGTCCTTAGCTCATTCCAAGCAGGGAACTGGATTTATGGCCCCTTAGAAACTGATGAACCTCCTCCAGCAGGAGTAAGGTCCGTAGACAGGCACTGGTTGCCCAGCGGGTTGTCTGGAGGGTGTTCGACAAAAGGGAGACAGTATACCTGGTGACTGACCTAAATGGCCCAGGTATCGGAAGTAGTAAGAATCCATTCCTTGGCAAACTGGTAAATCCTGCCTCCCACATGTGAAGGGGTGGTGGAAGTGAGACTCATTAGGGCTTCTTACTGAGGGCTGTTGAAAGCACAGTCAAGGCAAACAAACCTCCTCTAGGGCAACCATTCCCATATCTCTATTGGGGTGGTGAGCACCACCTGTTTGGTTGAGGGTGCCTACCTCTGCCTCTGTGGACATAAGAGATGAAGGAGCAAAACGGCCGGCCCCTCTGCATGGTGGTTGCAGGCTGTTGCTGCTGGACCACCAGGCCCAAAGATGTCTCAGTCACCTTAGATGCCTGGAAGTTTTGGAGAAACCCGACATCCAGAGAAAATCCATAGCCATGAGTATGATGTGATATATGATATGATATATGGCATCTATAATGCGCCTATACACAAGTGTTTCAAGGTGCGAGAATCAGTAACTCCTATGCACTAACCTGGGTAGCCAAAGTTATGGCCATGCAGTCAGCAATGTCCAGGCCTGAATGAAGGATTTGAGGGAGGAAGACTCCTTCCCATCCTCCACCAAGGCCTCAAAACGATCCCTCATGTCACCAGCCGGAAGGGGATCCGCTGCCTCTGAAATCACTGACCAGAGACCAAATGAAAATATGGATAGGGCACAGGCGGCATGAATACATTTCAGACCAAGCCTTGCGGAGCCAAAGACCTTCCTATCCCAGGCATTCAACCGTTTGCTCTTCCTTATGTGAGGCCAAAGAGGTTTCTAAGCACGGATCCGGGATTCAAACCTTTTTTGCTCTACGCCGACTTGCTTCCAAGACGAGGGTGTTGCCATTGAGCTATACTACCCGTGCACACTTAGGGAGCAGAGCATACTCCTGAGGAACTCTGGCATTACCAGCACCTATGGCGCTGCAGAGGCAAATGTCGAGGCCGCAGGAACAATATCAAAAGACTAGGCGGTACAACCTCGAGACAGGAGTTTGCCCATCATTGACGTGGCCAGCCCAATGTGTCTCTGCCAGCTCGCACCAGGGCAGTGAACTCCAATGGCGCATATGGGGCAGAGGCTGAAGCGGCCAGGTCGATAGCCGACTGCATCAGGATCGAAGCCGCCAGCACCTGTGCCTTGGCGACTATGTTGAGGATCTTAAGCCAGAAGACCTTCCATTACTCTGGAGTAGAGGATTGGGAAGGGAAAGGTACCTGAGGTGCCTGGTCTTCCAGGGAGTCCCTTTTCCTGGAAAAGGAAGATGAATGATGCTTAGAACACCAGCCAGGTAAATGAGATCTCTTGAGGTGCTTCTTCTTGTCCTTGCTGACTGGGGACCATTCTTGGTGCGACGTCCAGCACCGGGCGACATCAAACGAGAAAGTTGGTCACCTTTCTCCTTATGAAGAAAGGTGCACAGTTTTGGCTCCCGTTCGCAAAGTGCCTTGGGGTTCGACTGACATGATATGCAATCCTGCCTGTCGGCCCCCACTCTGAGGCATTAAATACAGAACATGTGTGGATCTGAAACAGACATTTGGTATCTGCAGTCGGCGTATGGTTTGAAACCTGAGGACATTGATGAATTCAGCATATTGTCAAAAGACGAGAAGTGGTAAAACTTTGAAAGGATGAGGCAGTGTTCTTGAAGCAAGCAGCGTGTGTGGAAAAAAGGAACCAAGGTCGCTGGGCCTCAATATATACTGGTCGTGAAGTCATATCTGGCGTTTTGCACATAGGAGCTTGCGCTGAACCCCCAAGGTGCAGAAACGTTTCCGAAGCACAGTTGCATTGGGAGATAGATTTCAAATATGATAAACCCGTGGGAGGAAAGAATCCATTAGCAATAACTCTCCGACCTAAAGCACTATATATTATTAATTTGCCAACATTGTCTTTCAATAAATGCATGTTTAAGAAAATGGACAAGGTGTTCCAGTGCTTTCTATAGGGGGAAGCAAGGCTCCATAAATTCCTAATTTTTTCATTGGAAGTGTTCTGAAGGCTGGATTTGGGTATGGCGACAAATCCCAGGATGTCACCCCTGCTTCCCTAGGAGGAGCCCCTTTCCATGAGGCCAGGGAGGTGAGGCCGCAACCAATAATCCCCCTCAGGCGGTACTCGGCGGGTGGATCTCATGGGAAGGGATCCCACCCCTGTGGGACTGTGGACAACTGGTCTGGAAGAACGTGCTACACTGAAACTACATCCACTTCTTCCTCAGTATCATACCCTATACCGAGCCCTATAGTCCCTCATATAGCCATATACTCCTGTACGGTAGAAGACTTAGCCACCAAAGATAGTACTGGGATGAAGAAGAGTAGGGCCTACCTATGTGAAGCATTTATAAAAACTGGGACGAAGAAGATCACAAGAAACGCACTTGCAAGTAAAACCACTAATATTGAGACAAGGAGGAGGAGCGGAGAAACGCGGGGTACTCTGCAGAACCAACTCGAGTGTTCCAGACAATGGGAGTCAAGCCAACAAATACAGAGAATAAAAATGGGAGAAGGACTTGGTAAGCAGTCAGTCCCTTCCAGAAGAACCGCAAGTCAGAAGGATGTTCGGCTTGGAGTAGGGGAGAGAATGCTGGCCGGAACGTAAGAGTTGCTGCTGGGATGTCCCTAGTCGGTCTGCAGTCCGCAGACCGACGAGAGAATCACGGAAGAGGGAGCGAGGTGAAAGCAAGTCACCTGATCGCCAGGTGTGGGGAAAGCCTTCAGGCACTGTAAGGAACTCAACAGTTAAGACAGACACATGTGATAACAGTTCAAGTGTGTTTATTAAACTGTATAGGTAGGTTGGAAAAACACCTAATCTAAACCTAAATCTAAGATGGGAGCTACAACCATCAAATAATAATAAGGCATACCTAGTTGCGTCTTGTCAAATAAAAGGGCCTATACAAAAAACAAAACAAAAACAAGACTGCCAATCTTTACAACTAAATGATATATGATAAGATATGGCATTTATAACGCGCCTATACACAAGAGTTTTGATAGGGTTCACAAGAAAGAAAGTGTTCACAAAGGATAAGTCAGGATGAGGTAGCCGCGGTCTCCCTTCCCCACGTTTTGAGCACGAGACAAGGCAGGACTCCTGAGCAAAGCACAAGCTTGAGCTTGAGCTTTCTACAGTTCCTTTTTCAGGTATCAGGACCTTCGGTGGTGAAGTCTCTTTTCTACAAAAAAGTCTCTTGCCTCCAAGGATCTGAGGCGTTCAAAATAACAAACAAGAAGTTCCTTTCCGCATGTACGGTGGGTGATGACTTTTCACCCTGGATCCTTCTTCTGGGCTCAGATCCACAAAACGTTCCTCACGATACCATGACCTTCAGTGGTTAGATCTCTTGTTTCGAGGGCCTGTTATGTTCAAAACCATACACGAAGTTCCTTTCCAATTGCACTTGGGTGATGACTCTTCAACCCAGGGTCCCTCTCTTCCGGGCTCAGACCCCTCTCGAATATCAACCTCTCTCTGTCGGGTTCACTACGGCTTTTCCTCAAAACAATTTCACCTGTGGCATTCACAAGTGTTAATGTCTTTTTCAACAGTTCACTGTGGACATCTCTCTGTCGGGTTCACTCTTGTCAACACACTGTTCAAGGGGATTTCAGGCTTCGCCCCTTTCCATCGGCATCCCTCTGTAGGGCTCATTCTCGCCAACTTTTGCTAATCACACCCTTAGCTTTCCAATTATGTGCAGGTCAAAGACTTTCGACTGTACAGGGGGTTTTGCTAGACCTCTGTATGACCGCTTTGACCTTTTCTTTGTGGCTCGCCTAGGGCCTTCTGGTATCGGTAGTTTCAACACATGTGGGATCAACCAGAGTCCCTCGAATGAGCACCCACGTGGTGCCGGACCCCTCTACAGCTGGTTTCCCCTTAACATTAACAGTTCTTTGAAACTCCCTTAATTTGCCATTTGCGACTTTAGTTCAGCACAGTTCGGTTTCTTATCAGCTCTCCCCTCATCTCACTGGCTGTGATGAACAGTTTGGCTTTTCTTGTCTCTGGAGTTGTTCGGCAGAAACCTGTGCAGTTACCTTAGGGACCACTGCAAAAAGTTTAAGACTACAGGAGTAAGCAGTAAACCCAATTGGTAGCAGTCTGCACCACCCAGATTTACCTGGTAGCTGTGGCTGAGCAGTCAGACTTCTCTCAATAGAGTTAGGCAGTATATAGAGTATACACAATAGGGCTAAAAATACAGTAGAACAAGCAAACACTGACCAGAGCTTTGGTATAAAAGTATATAATTATTTATTTAAAAACATACACACTTATGAAAATACACTGGCACTAATATATCAAGCAAGTTCAAACACAGTCACTATAAGTATATACACCTCCCTAGTTATTTATTCGACAAGTCTAGGTTAAGACACCACTTATTTAGAAAAACAGAGGTGAGCGCGTAACCGTAGATGGCACTCCAATAATTAGTTTAAAAAGGGAGAGAAAAGGCAGAGTAGGAAAATAATACAGTACCAAGACTTTTAAGAAACCACAGCAAGTCAAGAAAGGCAGGGTCTATCGTAGAGCAAAAAGTTCATAGGCCAGGCCCACTTTTGGAGAGAGCAAGGCGGAACATGCCCAAGATCACACAGTGGAAATGCACTCAAAGTCTTTGCAGAAAAGTCAAAAAGAGGTTGGATCAGTTCAGAAAGGCAAAGTTAGCAGGTCTGAGGTCAACCCAGCTAGAAAGTCAAGGATTTACGGGACACTTTGGACAATCTGTAGAAAGGGAGACCAGGCGGGACACAGTACCTGAAATGGTGAGAAAGCTCCAGAGGTGGCAGTTGTACCTGGCAGCGGGTGCAAGTCGTGGCTTCGCCCAGGGGAAGAGATGATCTCGACGAGGAAGAAAGCTGGAGGTCGTTGCACTGCCAGGGAAGAAACCAGCCGCGGAGTTCCCGATTAAAAGGTACGACCCTTTTATTTGCGGTAGTGGTGAAGCGTGGCTATCCGGCCGCCGGGGTGCTTGGCACGGGCAATTCGACCACGAGACATCCAGGAAGGCGGAAAAGGCAAACTGGTTGGTCCCACCAGCTCAAAGGGAAGAAGACTCCCCTGGAAGAAGATCTCCTCTGTCGTCGGGGAAGTGGCGAGTTCGTACAGCAGGGCTCCACCGGTGGTGTCGACGTTGTAGATGGCTCAGCTTCTCCCCTCTTCGGATTCTTTAGGTCCTGTGGCAACTTCTGAAGTTTCAGTCCCCAAAAACCTACTTTTGTGCAGAAAACCCCCCATTCATCAGCCTAGCTGTCACCCAAACATGCTAAGTGGGGAGCCGGGCGGCTCACCACTGGGCCAATCACACAAGAGTGCGACTTGAGTTGCCAAGGCAACTCAGTCCAGGGTGCCTAATCCCCCTCCCACACATCCTGTAGACCCCAGACAGAGTGGCACCATTTGGAGGGCTTCTGTGGAGAAGCCCGCCAAAAAGTGGAACAAAGGGCTCGCCTTGGGTTAGAGTTTCAGAGGCGAATACAAACGCCATTTTAAAACCGAGTCCCGGCAAAAAGACCCATCCGGGGAATAAATATTAAATAAATAACCCAGCGGTATCTTTAACATTGCACCAAAAAGTGGTGCGTTGTGGGAAAATCCCATCGGAAATATTCCCGTGGAATATTTTGCGTGGTTTCCACTGCCACCAGCCAGAAGCTCGACGAGGGGGGACTGGACAGTGCCCCCTTGGAAAACAGACCCAGGGGCAATCGAATTACCCCTACCAGTACTTCCACAATATGATGGTTTGTACTGGTTCTGTTCACAACTTGAGACTAGTAAAGCCAATGGTGACTTTACATGCCCTGGGAGACAGTAGTCAGTCCCAGGGTATGGAGTCTATGTTTGGGGGTCACTAGGACACCCCTGTGTTACTGCACTGAGGGTGCTGTGTAACACACATACCTAAAACACAAGAAGCCCTATGGAGTAAAAGACCCCATAGCCCATAAAACACATTCACAGTCAGAGGACATTCTCAAATCATGCCTAAGAGGGGGAGAAAAAGAGTCTCACTCTTAGCAGGAGAAAAAAAATAAACGCCAAAAATCCAGCAAAGCTGCTGGGGGACTCACTAGGTTTGGAAAATTAGCCTTAACAGAGAATTCTCCCTAACAGGAGTCAAGGCTGATACCACGGTAGCAAGCGTTTCTCCCTGTTCCGATTATCAGTGTAGGCACGCTCCATGTACCGTTGACATCTACTGCAACACACGCTGGCTATTGTTTGCGTCCGAAAGGCCAAGGTCACTTCTCTCCGGGAATAGGTCCTGCATGAAATCGCCTAGTTCCGTGTCTGTGACTGAGTTTGGAATGCCCCGCAGGTGGATGTTGTTGGGGCGGGAGCGATTCTCTGGATTTTGATATGGGAGAATGACTGGGGTGGGGGGGGGGGTTTAATTTGGAATAGCCTATAAAGGCCTCAAGGACTTTGTCCTCTTCCCTAGTATAATACAGCGTCTCACCAGGGGTACTTCCCACAGAATAACCCCAGGTTCCCCAACCCAGGTGATCCTCCCTCGCTCGACCACCCCCAGGGTTGGGATTTGAGAGCACCAGCCCTTCCCTGGTCACCTGAAAAAGTGATTCTTGAGGCCTGCTTGGGAAAATACCCTCCGGTTTCTAACAGCACCCGGCTGTGGAGTTGTGGCGGCGTGTGCAGTCCCTATGAGGGAAGGCGACCGCTGGGGATAAAACAAAACAGCTGAGGCGCCCCATGCTCTTGCCTGAGACCCAACGAGAAGTCAGACGGTACAAGGGACTTTGGGAAAGGCACCGGAAGCCAGAGAAACGGGGTCAGGGACCCACATGAGAAGCATGAAGGGTCTGGGAAACCAGTGCAATAGGGTCTCAAACCCAGATGAGACTAGAGAAGGCCTGGGAAGCCAGAGAAACATGGTCTGGGATCCACATGAGAACCACGAAGGCCTGGGAAACCAGTGCAATAGGGTCTCAGACCCATATGAGAACAGAGAAGGCCTGGGAAACCAGAGAAACAGGGTCTGGGGTAAGTATGAAACTCAGAGAAGCCCCAGAAGCCCACAAAGAAGGGTCTGGAACCCACTAATCAGAGAGGGTGCTGCCACTAACCTTCTCCTTCCTCACAGTATCTGGCAGGTTAGTGAACCAGGCTTGTTACACCAAGAATTGTGAAAACCTAAGAAAGCCAGGGGAAGATCCATACCCCTGTGGGATTGTGAAAGCCTAAGAAGGCCAAGGGAAGATCCATGCCCCCTAGCATTGTGAACTGTGAAGGCCTGAGAAAGATTAGGGGAGAGGCATATCCCTGGCATTGCGATTGGTGCAAGGCAAAGAGAAACCAGGGGAACGGAGTCAATCCCCCTGGTGTTTGTGAACACTGATAGAAAACTAAGTGAGCAGAGGCATTCTCTTGGTGACCAGGATTTGAGTTTGAACTTTTGCTTTATTTGGTAATAGAAACTTTTTATTTGCTAATCTGGTCCTTTGTGTGCTACTGTCATGGGCACTAGCTTAGCTAGCACTACCAAGTCACCTTCATATTCAATTCATGATGGCAAGAAGCGAAAACAGGCAGGAGCACTGTGGGTGAGAACATGGCGAGCAAGGATAGGGTTAACATCCATTGGTACTCCCAACTCCCATAGAGTAACATGTGACTTCCTGTTTCCACTAGTATGGATCCATTTGTGCCAACCCAGAATTAAGTTGAACACTCTAGTCTTCGGGAGTGGCTCTCTATGAAAGCCACGCCCAATGAGAAACCCATGCTTCGTGTGCTTTCTGTAGCTTCGAGCGCACGCTTACCTGGTTCCTGAGATTTCTACTGCATTCTTCAGCCCTTGTGACCGGCAGATCAGTCTCCTTCACTGCGACCACCGCTCCTGAAAGAGAAGAACAGAGGCGTAAGATGATATCGGTTTTCTACTCACCTTTTCAGCGCTTGGCCGGAGGTTTCGCGACTTCTTTTCCACTAGCGGACTGACAAGTCACCCCCGCTCGTCTTCTCTGCAAGCGTTTCCAGATCTTCCGTCCCCGAGAGACTTTGGCAACCTGCAAAGAGAAAAGAGCAAGGAAAGACAGGTTAGAACTTGAAGACACATTGTTGGCAAAAACATTAATAGACAATACGAACCTGAACCTTTTTTATGTGCTTTAACCCAGTGAAGCAACTGGGATTCCAAGGACATATAGCACTTACCTGATCCAAAAAAGGATCCATTTCTGCACATCTGCAATTCCAGCAGTACGAAGGGTCCAATGAGGTAACTGGCCTTGGGACCCTCTTTAGGAGTACAAGACTCCACTATCCAAAGTAAACAGTGGTGTTTGCATCGCAGTACCAGCGCAGCAACCAGCAAAACCAGCGCCAAGTCAGCGCAACAGCCAGCTGGCCCACACCATAGCGCCCCTGCAGAGGCAGGACGGAGAGCTTGCCATTCCAAACTAAGAGGTGAGTCCCCAGACACTATTTTTCAGCACACAGAAGGAGGGGGGAAGGTTCCCTGGGTTAGGATAGCACCACTCACTAACCCGTCATTCTCCTTACAGGTAGAACTCCCAGTATTCCGGGTGAGGAGAGGGCAGGGCAGAGGTCGGCAAACTCCATTGCTCCTGTGGAGACTCAGGTGAGCGTGACAGCTACACTTGAAAAGAACTATAAACTGGAGAAAGGACTCTCTCCCTAGAGACTAATGGCATGGAATTCCGCTACTCAGATGACGGGAACCAATTTTCTGCGTAAAGAAGATTCACCAGACCTTTTGTTGTTTACTTGGAAGTTTGGGGTGGAAATAGGTTTGACACAGGACAATGGACTCTTGATTTCGGGCCTTCCCGACACATCCTGAGTTTAAGTTGAGGAAGGGAAAATCCTCTTAGGAATAGGGCAAGATATGTTTTGTCTTTGCTTTTGTTGAAAATAAAAGTCTATAGCCAAGACTAAGTCTCTCCTGTGTCAGTCTCTTACTGCCACACCCTTACAGTACCCAGACCTTTAAAAACACTATTAAGGAATATATAAAGGAATCTCTCTACAATTGTGGCTACATGGAGGGTGTTAGTCTCAGGCTAAAAGAAAATGATACACATATTTGGGTTAATAGAGAGACATCTTTGTGGTATAATCCAGCCCTACTTATAGAAAATAAAATGTTATACTGGAAAAGCTGGATTGTGAGAAGTGTGATGAATGTGGGAGATATTCTGAAAGGAAGCCAAATGTTAACTTTTGATAAGTTAGTAGACAGATTCCATCTGAGAAGGCAGGAATTGACAAGATATTCTACTCTTTAGTGGATATCATTACAAAGATTAGAAATGCTGGACGCCCCTCTGAAGGATAAACCAGATTTATGTCAGATAGTTGACAACCCTCCTAGAATGAAATTCACATTTATTAAGCGTATACCTGAGAAGTCTCACACCCTACTTAGTGGGACCTTGTACGAGAAAAAAGGGTAGCTGATATGGACTATGATATCTCTACAGAACAATGGGAAAGGAAAAGTGGTGACATTTTCATTATAAAAACTGATTTCAACGTCTGCCTCATACAACGAAAAGTAGGACGATGCTTATATTGGACATCGGTTGAGATGCATGAACTTGAATGACTGTAGAACGATATATGCTGGGGATATGAAGTAGAGGAGGTTCTTTATGCCATATGGTTTGGAGTTGTATGAGAGTTAGAGGATTCTGGACTGAAGTACTAAATAGACTAAGGGTCTGATTCACTGAGCATTTTCCAATGGGGACTGCACCATTATAAACCACTTATGTGAACCAAACTCTAAGTTTGCTAATAAAACATTGTCATATTAGTCACCCCCTAAAGCTATTCTCTTCAGTAATACAAAAGCTTCATATATTGGCAAAAGCCCATTGTGCAAGGCCAGAATCAGGACTTGGACAACTAGATCTTGATTTCAGGGTTTTACATTTATTACATTCTTCTGTATGGAATCCTTCTCTACCCTACCCACTTTTTCCATCTATGAAAAGAATAATAACAAACCAAGCAAAGTAAGACTTTGTGGATATATTAGTCTAGAAGGGATGGGTTCTGGCTTTTGACCGCAACCTTGTACCTTTCAATAAAGGCCTTTGCACTCGGTTGAAGTTCAGGATTGTCAGTTCTTTTTGGGCTGGAAGACGTCAGAGTGTACCAGCCCAGGTCTCTAACCATCCCTGCCCACTCTGGGATTCTTTCAATCTTTCTCCCCTCTATGAATTCTTTCCGTCTTTTGCCCATCCCACTCTAGGGTCCTCTCAGTCTCCCCATACTCTGGGGCTCTTCTACTTTCTCCCTACTCTGGGTTTCTTATCCTTCTTCCCAAGTCTGGGTTTCTCCCAGTTTCTTCCTACTCTGGGCTCTTCTCCTCCTACCTCCCCCACACTGGGGGTTTCTCGGGCTCTCTCCACTCAGGGGGTCTTCTCACTGCCCACTCTGGGGCTTTCCCACACTGTGTTATCGCAGGCTCTACCCCTTCCTACTCCCCGCCAATGGGGTATTCTTAGCCACTTCTAGGCCGTCTTCCTTCTTTCGCTCGCTTTCGTCCACTTCCCTCTCCAGTCAAGCCACTTTGTACCCAACTGCCTAAAGCAGTGCTCCTCGGGATGAGCGTGGAGTCTGGTTGACTCTCCTGTCAACAAGGAGCCCTTTACGAGACTCGTCTGCCAGGCTCTGCTTAGTTCGTCCGGGGTTCAGGTCTACCATCCCAACAACTCGGTTGACGTGGAGTTGCTTATGTGACTTTTCAGCTGGGCTCTGCGTCGGCCTTGTGGGACGCTATTGTTCTCGCAGCTCAGACGTGGCTGCTCCAGCCAGACTTTCTCTGCACCTAGCTGCACACTCCTGGTGCGAGTCGCGGTCCTGGCCGCCAACACAGTTGTTCACTTTCGCTTTTTGGCTACACCTTCTTTGGCTTCTGACATGGATAAGCTCAGCAGGGCCTGCTGAGAATCTTCAGTCACTGGCTGTCCCAGGGCTGCTCCTTCAGTGGACAGGTTCACTAGTCTCTCCTAATTCTTTGTAGGAGAGTGGGCATACCTAAAGTCAGAATTCAACTCAGAAAAGAGTAATGGGTGTAGATGGTAATCCTAATACCTAGCTCCTACAAAGGTGTTAGTCGGAGGGATGATGACTTACACCCCTATTGGGTGAGAGTCTCCTCCAGGTGGATCCCACTACCCCCGTCCCCTCAGGGCTGTTAAGCATAGCAGGCACACCTCCCTAGATCCCCCGCTCCTGGTGGAGTGGCGACTATTTCCCTGGAATCGTCACACCATGAAGTTGTATTAATAATGCCTTGGTTGAGACAAAGATTATTTTTTTTAAAGGTTTGGAAAATAAGGAAAAAGTCACAAGTAGAGGATTGGGTTAATGACCTTTAAGTATTGTCAGGGTTTGAAAGAATAATGTATGCGAAGATGGGTAGGGAAAATCACCATTTAGATACGCAAGGATCTTTCAATGATCGATATGAGCTTGTCAATGATCAGTAAATCTGGGCATTTCCAGCGTACCCACTGATTCCTGTCTTCTTGGCCGCCCCGTGTGATTCTATTATTGCATAGTGCCTCTGACCCTCTCCCCTGCTATCCTCTGATCCCCCTCGTTCCTGAACCCATGGTGCTCTCCATCTCCCCAATCTTTTGTAACTGCTTCTCTATCTCCTATCCTCCCTCTCTCACAAAGTCTGGAAGGAAGAAACTAAAAAGGCACTCCTGAGATCCAACCCTGGTCTGCCCATCGCAGACACCTACATCAATGCTTCCTCTAGACAGACCATTACCGACATTCTTTTCATTGTCCCCTCGTCTAACCTAGGGACCCCCTATATGGTCTCTGTAGTCTCCCCTTTCTCCTCCTCACCCATTATTGCTGGCACTAGATGGGAAGTGCTCTTGGCTCACTGCGCATCTTCCAAATACACCATTAATGTCGATCATAATGGCACTGTCATGGCCCAGGGCTCTCAGCCCAACTTACTCTTTCTTGACAGGCGTCTTCCTTCTCTCTTCAACTTCCACCCATCTCATTTCACCACTCCTTCCCCATCCCCCTTCTCACCTCCCCCTGAGTTGTGGCACCACTTCCCTGTTCCCCCCGTCACAAATCTTTTAAAGGGGGCCACCAGCTTCACTTAGCTACCCTCAATTCAGACACTCCTCTGATATCTGTCACCTCCTTGAAGACCTTGACGTCCTTGCCCTCACCGAGACATAGTTCAAGGCCAGCTCCGTCACTGCTTTTGACACGCTTCTTCCTGAGGGCTTCTTCTCTTTTCTCACTATGCAGGATTCATCTCCCTTAGCTTTCCAATTATGTGCAGGTGAAAAACTTTCGACTGTACAGGGCATTTTGCTAGACCCCTGTATGACCACTTTGACCTTTTTCTTGTGGCTCTCAATAGTTTTAGCACACTTGGGATCAACCAGTCTCTCTCAAATGAGCACCCACGTGGTGCCGGGCCCCTCTGCAGCTGTTTTTCCTTAACGTTAACAGTTCTTTGAACTTCACTCAACTAGCCATTTGCGACTTTCGTTCAACACAGTTTGGTTTCTTATCAGCTCTCCCCTCGTCTCACCGGCTGTGATGAACCGCTTGGCTTTTCTTGTCTCTGGAGTCAAGGGCAGTACCACGGTAGCAAGCGGTCAAAGCCGAAAAAATAGCAAATGGATGTTTTAGCACCGCTTGTCCCACCTTTGAATCTGCTTTAGAATGTGTCAATGCAGTAATGACGAGTAAAGCCATGTATAGAGCTCCATGTAGCTGTTTTTTTTTTTATTTGGTTTATTACAAACCTTTAAAAAATTAATGTTTCATAATGTGAATACAAAAGAAATGCTTACATTTTTTAAGCCTCGTTTTCACAAGTAAAAGTAGTCATAATCGTAACCGTAGACACCAAACAGCAACTTCATCGTAACATGCTATGATCAGTTACCATTAGTATTGGACTCCATTATAACGTTTCCTACCACAGCCTCGAGACAGTCTAATCGTGAACATTGATTCAAGAAAGAAAGTTAGTGCTATTGTTAATTTATGATCAGTTTCGTCAAACATTATCTGCCACCAGTCTTTTGCACATATTGTTGTCCTTTCAGTCATGACTTTCCCAAAATGGCGTTTTCTTACCTCAGTGAGGGCGACACAGAAGAGCACAAGGTGTTTTAGGGTTTCTTGCGAGTCATTGGTCTGATGTTGACATGTCTACTGACCATAAGTTTGCTCTTTCTCTCGTTTTGAACATGTTCATACGAAACATCATATACAGTCTTCTCCTTACATCAGGAAAAGGTTTCCATGCAGTTTGAATCTTATTTAGGCCTCGTTTTTCACCGGGGACATCTTGCACAAGTATGTAGGATCTTCTGAGATCACATGTCTCACACCAGTCTATTCTCCATATTTTTTTTTGTTACATGATCAGGAATGTTCTGCAGCGTTTCAGTGTCTGTGTCTAATTCCCTGAGCAAGATTTTACAACGTTGCACCCATAAGTACAACAGAGAGTTCTTATTATTTTCGCCGGGGTTTTCAAAGATTTTGTACTGTGGCAAGATCTCTTGTAAGGTCATTTTATGATACAACACGAGTGTGTTCCAAATCACTCTTGCATCGAATGATATCAGACTCAGTTTGTATCGTATGCATGCTGACGGGATACCCCTTGGTAGGCCAAAAATTTCAGACCAGAAGTTGTTTTCCAATGTGTTCCACAGGTCAGATGAACAGCCCAGGGCACACTCCGCACCATAGATTAACGCTGGGGTGGCTTTCAGTTTAAAGAATGCCGGGATGAGAAGGAATACAGGCTGTAGTTTTTATTTAACACCATCGCCTGGGTGGCCATCTGTCGACATTTCAATTTTGTGCCTTCTACCCATGGTGCATCGTTCAGGCTAGAGCTGATCTTCATCCCCAGGTACTTCCTGTGTGCGATAGAGTTTAGCTGTATTTTCTCTACATGTCATTTAAAAGTCAGTCTCTTAACTCATTTTTGACCTTGGTAGTCCTTCAACTCTAATATTTCTGATGTGGCTATGTTTATGTTCAAAACATTCTCCTTAACATATAGTTCAAGTGCGTTTAGTTTCCTTTGTAAGCCAAATGGTGTTAAGTGTAGCAGAATTAAATCGTCTGCATACAGGCTTACATGCGAACCGTTGATTTTAGGTGAAAAGGAACCGTCGCTGTTGATTGTTTGATCGATGTCAAAGAGAAATAGATTGAAGATGATGGCTGCAAGTGGGCACCCTTGCTTGACTCCACATTGTGTTGGAATTGGGGCGGAGAGTTTCCCCAGTCGATAAAGTCGTTTTCTAATTTCAGTCTTGGTGTGCAGATCTTTTACAGCAACAAGAAGACACAAGGGGCACTTCCACTTGATTAGTTTTGCCCATAACAGTTCACGATCAATACTGTCAAAGGCTTGGAATAAGTCAATTAAGGCAAGGTATGTCTTAGCCCTAGTTCTTATCGCTTCCATTTTCAGAATATTGAAAATGAAGAGATTCAGACTACAGCCTACTCCCTTTACAAATCCAGTTTGTCTCTGGTCAATGTAGTTGTTCTGCAGACTCCATTTTGACAGCTTAACTTTCAGCAAGGTTGCATATACCTTACTCAGGACATCAAGCAATGCAATCAGGCGGTAATCTTTGGGGTTTGACCGATTAGCCTTTTTGAACACCGGTACAATAATTGCACTCTTCCATAATGTTGGTGTCACACGTTCTGTTGCAATATTCTTGAACAAGGTATAGCAAAAATCTGCGCAGATTTGAGGATTTTCTTTAAGTGTAAACTTTATAAGTCCGTCGGGACCAGGGGCTCGTGATGTACCTAAGTTGATAATCGTCTCTAGGATGTCTTCTTTTGAGAACGTCAGATCCTAATGGTCTAATGAGGGAAGCGCCAAGTCTGGTACAACTCCTTTTTTCATGTACAGAGACTTGTGATAAGTTAGCCAATCATTTTCAGTGACTATATTGGCTTGGAAAGCAGTTTGAGAACCCGATAGGTTATTTATAAGACTCCAATACTCACGTGTGTTATTGGTTCCCATTTTTGCAAGCATGACTTCGGCATCTGTTTGGATCATCGCAGTTTTGTGTAGTTAAAGCCAGTTTTTGTAGGCTTGTTTTATGTTTTGAATCTTGTGAGCATTTTCATTAGTGTAACTTCCGCTACATGCTCTAATGTCGCCTCTCATCTTTCATTTTTTTTTTTATAGGACCTCTAGGTCAAAAATGTGACTATTTTTGAAACTGCGGTTTTTGTAGTTTTCCAAGATGTGTTGATATTCTAGTTGAGTTTTATCCTCCCTGAAAAGCAGCATTTATTCTTTTCGTCTCTTCTTCAGTAAGTCATAGTCGAACCAGATTAGACTCCACAATTGTGTCATGAGACCATTTCTCGGATTCTTTCCGTGCCGGTACAGCAATTAAGCCTGTCACCAAATTATGATCACTTTCAATCATATGTTTAACTTGCAGTTTCCGCACATTTATATGCACATTCTCTGAGACTAAAAAGTAGTCTAGAATGGATTCCTGTGTGTCTCTCTTCTACGTTGCTCTGGGCGGTATGTCACCTCTAGTGTTCCCATTCAGCATATACATATTTCTACTCTCCATTTCTGACGACCATTGTTGCGCCACTTTCGACAGAGCAGAGGTGTTGTGATTAGTTGATTATGCGTCTAGGCAAGTTATGTTTAGGTCCCCACATAAAACATTTTTTGCTGCCGCGTCTACTTCATAGATGGAGTTGATGATATTTGTTTGGTCAATAAAGTCAGGAGCTGGAGTGGCCTTATGTTACCAGTACAAGTTGATGATATATAGATGTTCCTTATTTAGGCTAAAGGAGCTTTCGGTCTGCAACAATGTCATCTGGATATAAGGCGTGTGGTTATAGGTTTCAATGATCTTGTAGCCCAAGCTTTTATGTACTATGGTCGTAAGGTCAGCCATAGATCGACCCATTGCTTTTTTGATGGCAGGGTTAAAGGCTATTTCAAAACCATCTAAAACTGGGACATACAGACAACAAAGTTTCCTGAGCACACATGATGTCAAGATCTTCTAACCATTTTGGTTGTTGCAAATGCACGTGTCCATGGGTATTCCAACAACCTATATTAATGTGATCCTTGACATTCACTTTTAGGCGTTAACTTTGATGTTGTTCTGTCAAGGCTTTCGAAAGCCAACTCCAGTCTTTGGCGCATCCAACCAAGGAACCAGAAGTTGGTGTTTTTGCATTGCTCACGGGTAAACTGATATTTTGGGCAAAAGTAATTTTGATTTGTTCAATAGAGTGCATCAGAGTTGTTTTAATTTGGGAGATAGATCTATCAGCCAAGGCCTTGTTGGGCAGTTTCTGCAGGCATTCCACTCGGTCAGATTCTGGTATGCCAAATTCATTACCTTGCGCCACGCTTTCGTGAGAGTTTTTATTCTTTCTCACTGCTTCCTTGGCATTGCTTTCAGGGTTTGTCCTTACAACATCTTTTTTTAGATGTGTTTCAGTGATGTCAAAACCCATTGAAATCAGTACCGGTGCAGCTTCCAGCAATGTGTCGCATACGATCCTTGAATCGATATGTAATCTTACCAAGTCGTTCTGTTTGTCATTACAAAAGTCAACAACTTTTATATCGTTCGCCTTGATCATTCTCAGTGTCGGTACATAGTGGAGTAGACGTAGCACATTTTTACAGTTCAAAACTAAGTCTTCATTGTGTTCAATGCACTCCAGCACCAAACAATATTTTGAATGTGGTTTTGCATTCACACCAGCATTACAACTGTTGGTCACAGGTCCACTAGGCTGTTCTTCTGCAGCGTTTTTGCTTACAGTGTGCTCAAGTTCCATTTGTTGTATTGCAGGATTCGTCAGTTTCGGGGCACTTGGAACCCAGATGCTGTGCTGGGTGCATGAATTATTCGTGAGTTTGTGTTCTTCTACTAACTTATCGGGTTTTTGACTCATTGTCACAGAGGACTTGTAGGCCTGAGCAAAGGGTCTTCAACAGTAGGCACAGGCACAACTATGGTACCCACTCTTGCACACTTTCCAGCGCCTTAAAATAAGGGTGCTATGACCGGTAAAACATTTTCCATTGGAGTAGTTGCAATCGTTTGGACAACAGGAGCTTCAGATTCCACTTCCTCCTCATACATTGACAAGTCAAGTAAGTTGATAGAATTTTCTTGATTTGTAGTTGGTGGGTTAGCTTCTTCAGATTGTTTCTCGACTGCAGCTTCCTGTTCTTTTGAGGCTGGGCTCCCGTTTATGCCATGAGTAAAATCGACAACAGCTCCATCTTTGTTGACTGTGTCCTTATTCTGGTCTTAACCTGTCGTCGCCTGTAAGTTCATATATACAACTATGATGTTTCGCAAGAACTTTACTGAGTTGTTAGTCATTCTTGTAGTTTTTGCTTTAGCGTTTTTGGATTTCTTTGGCTGAACCACTTTCAGACCACCCTGTTTTAACCCCCTGGTTAAGTTTGAAATTAACTATCGGGAAAGCAACAGAGTTTGGGGGGTCTGGTGTCACAACGTCCTCATACATGTTTGCCGGGCCTCCAGTTTCGCCCGAACATTTGGCCGAGCAGTTTGGAAGTTGGACATTAGCGTTTGCACGATTTTTTCCACATCATGCACTTATGACAGCCTCAGAGAAGCTCCTCATCGAATCCCCACAAGTGTGCTGTTTTGAATTTCCATCCATAATTTTTGGCAAAATATTTGTATGCATGCTAGGACTGAGGATGATCATCTCAGGTTCGTTCGGGACGGTCTCTGGATCTGCTGCTAAGGTTGAGCTTCAGTTAAGCTCAGAATTTTAGTTGGCTCCTTCCCAGACTTGGTGAAGTCCTGTTTTAAGTTCTGCTGTGTCTGAGCATTTGTGGTTTCCACATATGTCGAAGTGCCCTTGTTTACTTTGCTACCAAGATGTCTCGGTAGGGCAGCCAATAGACACTACGTTGCAGTTATGTGGTTTTAAAAGACCAAGAGCTTCTTTCGCGACTTCTGCCAATAGTTTTTTGTCGTCGCTGTTCTATTTTTGATCTGCAAGCGCAGCCAGTGAATAGTCAATTTTGTTTGTCGAATAATGAATCAACTGCTTAAACAAATTATTGTCTCATTCTAGATTCATCATCTTTGAGTTCATCAGGGCCACCAAGGTTCTCAAGTCGTTTACACAGTCTTTTAGTTGTTCATACATTTTGATAAATGGGCAAATCGTCATAGACAGACGAAATCAAGGTTGGTTGTATCTCTTACATAAGTTTTTTAACAATAGCTTCAGGAAGCAGAGAGGTGTCAGACCTGCAAAGGTAAGTTATGTTGTAACAGCTTTATTTTGGGAAAGTCTCTTTTGATGATGGATGAGTCGCTCGAAGACTGTCGGGTTGTGGGTATGGAATTGTCAGCACTTTTCAAAGTTGTCACTGAGGTCTGGTTGCGGTCAGGTCCTTGTAGCAATCGTTTCTTTTGAACTATGTTGTGAAAAGTTAATTCCAGCAGAGTCACTATCGCCAAGCCACCATCGCTTGCTGCTACCACTCAGGCGGTTATTACATATTGAGTTTGGGATTCTTTCTCCAGCACTTTGGTCTTTGTTCGATTTGTTCCGTTCTGACAGTTTTTTTCTCGATTCTTGATTTATTTAGGTTTGTTAGATCTTGTAGTAGTTTATTTACTACTTCCAGCAAGTTTTTCCTTGTGGGAGTGTTAGGGAGAATTCTCTTATAAGGCTAATTTCCCAAACCTAGTGAGTCCCCCAGCAGCTTTGCTGGATTTTTGGGGTTTGTTTTTTTCTCCTGCTAAGAGTGAGACTCTTTTACTCCCACTCTTAGACATGATTTGAGGTATGTCTTTGACTTGTCATGTGCTTATGGGCTATGGGGTTTCTTTTTACTCCATAGGGTATCATCTGTTTTTCTGTATGTGTCGTACACAGCACCTTCAGTGCAGTACCATAGGGGTGTCACAGTGACCCCCAAACAGACTCCATACCCTGGGACTGACTACTGTCTCCCAGGGTATGTAAAGTCACCATTGGCTTTACTAGTCCAAAATTGTGAACAGAACCAGTACAAACCATCATATTGTGGAAGTACTGTTAAGGGGTAATTCGATTGCCCCTGGGTCTGTTTGAGGGGGCACTGTCCCGTCCCCCCTCGTTGTGTTTCTGGCTGGTGGCAGTGGTTACCACGCGAAATATTCCTCCAGAATATTCTCTATGGGATTTTCCCATTGATTTTAAACGCACCACTTTTTGGCGAAATGTTAAAGATACCAGTGGTTTATTTATTTAATATTAAATCACTGGTTGGGAACTCGATTCTAAAATGGCGTTTGTGTCCGTCTCTGTAACTCTGACCAAGGTCGAGCCCTTTGTTCCACTATTTTGGCGGGCTTCTCCACAGAAGCCCTCCAAATGGTGCCGCTCTGTCTGGATTCCACAGGAAGGGTGGAGGGGGGGGAATTGGCACCCTGGACTGCGTTGCCTTAGCAACCCAAGTCACACTCTACTCTGATTGGCCCAGTGGTGAGCCGCCCGGCTCACCACTTAGCATGTGTGATTGACAGCTAGGCTGATGAATGGGGGTTTTTCTGCATCAAAGCAGGGCCTTTGGGACTGGAACTTCAGAAGTCGCCACAGGACCTAAGAATCCGAAGAGGGAAGAAGCTGAGCCACCTGCAACCGACAACACCACTGGTGAAGCCCTGCTGCAACAAACTCGCCACTTTTCCAACGACAAGAGAAGATCTTCTGCTGGAGAGTCTTCTCCCTTTGAGCTGGTAGGACCAACCAGTTCGCCCTTTTTCGCTTCGAAAGTTGCACTTGGTCGAATCGCCCGTGCCAAGCACCCCGGGGGCCGGATAGCCGAGCTCACCACTTTTGACCGGGAATAAAAGGACCGCACCTTTTAATCAGGAACTCTGCGGCTGGTTTCATCACTGTGCAGTGCAACGACTCCACGTTTCCTCCTCGACGAGATCTTCTCTTCCCCTGGTCGGAACCACAAACTTCAACCACTGCCAGCAACAACTGTCCCTGCTGGAGCTTCCTTTCTTTTTAAGGTACTGCCTGACCTCCCTTTCTACAGATTGCTAAAGGTGACCCTTAAATCCTTAGCTTCTAAACTGGGTTGGGTCCAGGCCTTCTAACTATATCTTTTGAATCACCCCAACCTCTTTTGAACACTCTACAAAGACTTTCAGTGCACTTTAAACCGTGTGATCCTGGGCACATTTCGCTTTGCTCCATTTAAAGTGGGCCTAGCCTATGAATTTTGGCTCTACAGTATAACCTGCCTTTCTCCCCTTGCTCTGAACTGAAGTGTTGGGAACTGTTTTATTTTATGCTCAGCCTTTTCTCTCCCTTTTTAACCTAAACTATTGGAGTGCCATCTAGGTTAAGCGCTCACTTCTGTCTTAACAAATAGTTGTGCTTTAACCCCGACTTGTCTGATAGTTATCAAGGGAGGTGTGTATACTTACCTGACTGTGTTTTAACTTACTTTTCATTGAGAGTGCTAGTGTATTGCCTAAAGTGTGTTTTAAATAAATAACTATATACTTTTTATACAAAGCTCTGGTCAGTGTGTGTTTGCTCTACTGTGTTTTGACCCTATTGTGTATACTCTGCATACTGCCCTACTCTTCTTGAGAGAAGTCTGACTGCTCAGCCACAGCTACCAGGTAAATCTGGGTGGTGCAGACTGCTACCAATTGGGTTTACTGCTGCTCCTGTAGTCTTAATCTTTTTGCAGTGTTCCCCAAGGGAACTGCACAGGATTCTGCCTAACAGGGAGTTTCTAAGGCAGATGGGTATTTTAAGTCCCCAGAGGCCATCGCACTAGGAGTAACAAGTGCAATACCCAAAGCAATAGCACTCGTCCCCTGTTTTTTCGCTGCAGAATTCAGCACAGAAGGTTGTGGTTTTGAGGGGGGTCAATAAGGTGCATTTGTGTTGCCGTTGGAGAGGAGGATGGAGAGACGGTAAAGAGCTCATTTGTGTGTTTGAACACGTCCTCTGAGCCCAATTCTGTTTGCCTACTTCCATTTCCAATGGGATGCTCGCGTGTGTGTTCAGAGCGCCCAGTCAACGTCGAGTCAGGTAGCAAATGCACCCCCACAGAGCAAGCTGCATTTTTCGCCACAGTCTCGTTACACAGCTCATGCTGACTTCTTTCAGTCTCTGAGATGTACGTGAACGTAAGAGGAGTATTGCAGCTTTTCTTTGAGGCATGTGTATCATGGGTCTAACCCGTATTTTTGGGAACAGGCATCCAGTTAAACATTGGTCTTTCCGATGCGGAAAAGCACAGTGAGTTCGAAATTGAGACCGCATTTGGGGTACAGTTTGAGGCACTTTGGCCATGTAGCCTGGCAACCAGTTGACGTGCAGCAAAAGACTGCCATGCCAATATGCGCAGCATGTGCACATTCGAGCCATGAAGTGGACAAGGAGCAGCGCCACTTTCGTCCTCAGTGAAAGCCAAGATCGGGTCACATTGCGTGCGCGTGATGGCCATGACGTTCACAGCGTCTTCAAGTAACACACAGGCCTGACCCCCACCCCCGATTTGAGTCAATTCAAAGCGGCCTTTGTTTACATGGGGAGTGAAAACTAACTCGGCGGTCGGTGTACAGTTTAACAGAGTTTGTGACACACACATTAAGAGCATTACAAACGGGAAATTGTGTGTGCATCTCGGGCTGTGACAAAGCATACTCAGTCGAGATATGGCCACTTTGGGCGGAGACACAGTAATTTCCCGAATCAGCAGAGCATGCACTTACTTGAGAGTTTTGTGCGACCCCGTCAACTTCTCATTGACGGCTGTGGCGGCAGAACATGCGGTTCCTCTCCGTTGTAACCATGTGTATGGTTGTTTTAACAGTATCGTCTTTGAGCGCATAGTGGATTGCAGGGTAGCTCATAATTCTGACTTCTTCTTCGAGTCGACCGCTTCCTCCATTCCTCCCAGTGACTCCCAAGATTCAGCGGACTCCGCTGTAGCTGTTATGCAAATGGTGTCCAGCGGGACGTTTGCAATAAAGGCCAAAGTAGCTCCTGCACCCCTGGTAGAGTGAGCTCTTGGTGTGAAAGGCAGAGTTTTGTTTGATAAAGAGTAGCAGAGCTGTATGCATTTCACTGTCCATCTGGAGATTCTTTTTTTTTTTTTTTTTTTTTTTTAAATGTGATCACCTTCCCTGCCAGGTACTATGGAAGACAAACAGTTGATCTGTTTTTTGTGGCGGTTTTGTTTACATAGTAAAGAACCACCCTCCTTACATCTAGTGTATGGAGGTTTTTCTCAGCAGAGTTTGAAGGATTTTGAAAGAAAACGGGTAGTTCAATGGACTTGTTGACATGGAACCTGGATATGAACTTGGGTGAAAACCTAGGCTGTGTTCTTAGTACCAACTTTGTGGATAAGAAAGAAAAGGTCTTGCACTGACAAAGCTTGTAGTTCACCGACTTCTTATGGAGGCGATGGCCACCAGAAAAGCCGTTTTATGTTAGGTGTTTAAGGCTGGGTTTGTGCATTGGCTGAAAGGGATGACCTATGAGCTTTGCGAGTATCACATTTAGATCCCACCCAGCAGGTGGGTTTGAAATGGGGGGTAAAGCCTTTTTACTCCTTCCATGAATGCCTTAATGACATGGACTTTCCAGCAGGACACCGTGCTTTGAGAAGTAGTGTACGCAGGTAGAGCGGCTAGGTGAATTTTGATGGAGTTGAATACTAGGCCGAGTCTAGTAAGTGGAGCATGTAATGAAGAATGTGTGATGGAGTACATTCGATAGGGTTTACATCTTTTGACTGGCACCATATTACAAATCCTTTAAAGTAACAGTGTCTGGTGTTTGGTTTATGTGCCTCCTTGTGGATTTCCATACACCTTTGAGGTAGTTTTAAATGACCAAATTCTAGGACTTCAGGAGCCAAGCTGCCAAGTTCATAGATTGTGGATGTGGGTGTAACGTCCCCCCATGTTGGCGGAGCATGTTGTAGTGGCACAGGAGTTTGATTGGATCGCACATCAACCAGTTTGCGCAGATGCGGAAACCAAGGTGGTCTCGCCCACATAGGAGCAACCAAGATTAGAGGTACTTGTTCCTGCTGCATTTTGTTTACTATCCTGCTCAGGCATGGTGTTGGGGGGAAAGCGTAAGCAAATTTCCCTGACCAGCTCCTCCACAGGGCGTCCCCCTTGGATCTGGGTTGGGGAAACCTGGATGCGAAGTCTGTGCTTTGTGCGTTTAGGTTTGTGGCTAACGGAGGATAGCCCCAGAGGGAAGAGAGATCGTCTGCAATAATTCTTCTGAGCTGTCACTCGTGCTCTTCGGGTAGTGGATCTCTACTTCGAGAGTCTGCTAGAGAATGGAGTTCCTCTGTAATGTGTTGTGACACTAGGAACATGTTCCGCTTGAGTGCCCACTTCCAAATTGTTTGGGCTAGTCTGGACAGATGGAGAGTGTGTGCTGCCCTGCTTGTTTATATAAAACATAGCATTGGTGGCATCTGTGAGGACTTGTACTGTTTGACCTGCTAGGTGCACTTGAAAAGCTTGTAGTGCTTTGAACATTGCTAGCAGTTCCAAAAGGTTTATGTGATTTTGGGCTGTGATCTGCATCCACAGGCCATGCAAAATGTGTGGTGAAGGTAATGGGCTCCCCACCCGGTGAGTGATACGTCTGTTGTAACAATCGCTTGCACTGTAGGTTTGTGAAATGGTTTTCCTTTTAACAGGTTTTCCTTTGTCCACCAGCGTAGCGCTTGTACCAGAGTTAGTGAAACAACCACTAAATCTTCCCACTGACCGCTTGCCTGAGACCACTGTTTCACTAACCACTCGTGCATTGGGCGCATGCACAACCTTGCATGCGGAAACAGGTAAATGCAGGAAGCCAGTATCCTGAACAAGCGCATTGCTTTGCGTACAGTTATTTGGTGACCAGCTAGATACTGAGGTATTTGCAGCAGTTTGTTTTGCACTCTTTCGTTTGACGGGAAGACTAGGCCCTCTTCTGTCTTTATGATAGCTCCTAAGAAGAGTTCGGTTTTGCTTGGAACAAGACTTGATTTTTTCTCGTCGATTGAGATCCCAATTGGAACAGCAGATGGATTGTTCTTTGGGTATTTTCCTTGCAAATTTGAGGGGATTCCCCTGTTATCAGCCTGTCGTCGAGATAAGGTTACACTGGAATTAATTCTCTGTGTCAGTGCACCGCCACTCCCGCGAATACCTTGGTGAATACCCTTTCGAGCAGAGGCTATGCCGAAGGGTAGTACCTTGAATTGGTAGTGTTGATTCGCTATTTTGAAGCGCAGGAAACTTCAGTGCGCTGGGAACATTGAAATATGAAAGTATGCATCTTTCATACCTAAGGTTGCCATGTAGTCCCCCTGTTTCAGCAGTCGGATTACTTCTTGTAGCATTGTCATACAGACTTTTTGTGGCTTGACATAGGTGTTCGCAGTGAGCCGGTCTAGGACAGGGCGCATTGTTGGGTCTTTCTTTGGCACAAGGAAGTACATTGAATAGATACCCTTGTTTACCTGGTTTGCCGGGAAGATTTCTATGGCGTCCTTTAGCAGCAGTGCCTTGATCTCTTATAGCAGAATGTGCTATTCTTCCTGAATAGTTTTTCTTTGTCTTGGCGGATGGTTGGCTGGTGTTTGTTTTAGCTCTATGCAATAGTCCACTACCACGGTGGAAAGTACCCACTTGTCCGATGTGATCCCCTCCCATTCATGGGTAAAATGAGAAATACGACCTCCTACTGGAGAAGCATGGGACGGGACCTGTAGAGGGTGGTCATTGCTTAGGAGAGTTGGAGCCTCCTCTTGAAGAGGATCTGCCTCTACTTCTGAACCTTCTGTAGCCCCTTTAAACATTTTGTTGGGAGGACTGGCCCTGTGAGGAGCCCCAGGATGAACTCTGTCCCTGGTTGTAGTTGGAGGACCGCTGGGAGTTTTGTCCTCTAAACTGGCATGTTTTCGAACCTCCTCTCTGCATAAATGGTTTGTTTGTTAGTCGGCCCAGGGATTTGAGGGTGTCAAATTCCTCCTTAGTGCTTTTCAGTGCATCCTCTACCGCTTAACCGAATAATGCTTTGGGATCGATAGGCATGTTCAAAAGGGTGGCTTGGGTCTCCAACTTGAAACCCGATTGACGTAGCCATGCATGGCGTTTGATGAGGGTACCCACTGCCATAATCCGCCCCGCATTGTCTGCTGTGTCTAAATTATTCTTAAGGATGCAGCTTGCTACTTGACTCCCATCAGCAACTGTTTGCAAGAGCTGTGTCTTTAGGGGTCTCGGACAGAGTCTAATTGCTGCGAGATTGTAACGCTCACCTGGTATCCACGGGGACGTCGCTCAGCCTGTTCTGACCTCTTACGACCTCGAACCCATCCCTGGAGCCTAGTCGACTGGAGACTGGGCCTTGTTTTCTTGGAAAGTGTGCTCTCCGTCCTACTTTCAGCGCAGGGGCGCGTTGATTGATGCGCGCTCGTTGCTGCCTAGTTACTTCACTGGCAAGAGTCCAACAGGTAAGTATAATGAGTCTTTTGAACAGTTCTCTAACTTTGTTCCTTTCCTTCCTTAGATGATGGCCGGCGTCCGGGGATGGCGACGTGCTGCTGAGATGACTAGTGCTGAAGGTGAGTGAGAGCGCGATGCGCGATGCGACCCTTTCGTATTTGTATTAACTGAGTTCCTTTTCTGTGTCTTTTAGGTGGCGCGATGTTTTCAGCGTGGATGCCGGTTATGAAGAAGAAATGTGGCGACTAAGCGCGGTATGCAGCGCCTCTAGATGTTTCCACGCTAACCTGGAGTTTCTTTTCCCTCTTGCAGATGGATGAAAAGTTCCGGAGACAGAGTTCCCCCAGAGCGGCTGGGATTCAGGTAAGCGTTTGAAGCTCGTACAGTCTTTAAAAATAAACGAAGATTTGCTGAATGCTTACTAATGCCTTTTTTCTGTTCTTTTCCCTTAGGAAGCAGCGTGCCAGAATGGGAATGACACTGCCGAAGATGCCCGCAGAACAGAAGGAGCGATGAATGATGGGCAGAAGCGCTGCAAGATAAGGCTGTTCCTAACGGTGTTCTTGTTCTTGCAGGACCTGAGCGCAGAAGAAAGATACAGGCCTACGGGAGACCGATCCGAACACGGCGAGTGTCACGCTGCACGTGCAGAAAACACAAAGCATGTTTCTCAGCCTGGGCATGGCTTAAATAGTCTGTGGGTATCCCAGGTGTGTCTGGGCTGAACTACACCCAAAAGACTAGACTGCACATGCAGTTCTGGGAACCGAAATATGTGGGGGCATCCATATTGTCCCCATCAATGCACTAAAAGTCCAATCCCCAATGTTATCCTATGGGAGTGAGTGAGTCTGGTGCCACAAGCGCCAAGTCTGACGCCAAGTGGGTCTTTGGAGGGATGGAGAGGCCCTTGAGGGCCATGTAGGTGATCGTGGCCTGGCTCCAGCCTGACATCTTGGAGGGCTGGGGACATGAGGGGCAGGAATCATGACAGAGATCTCGTCCCATCCTCCATGTTCCCCTGGTCTCATTGGTCCGCTAATGAGCCAGGGTCTTGGGAACCTTGAGTGTTGTCATAGCATAGGTCATCAGACACGGTTTGCTAGGTAGACATACTAGGTTGAGTTGGGTCTAGGCGGTCTCTTTGGGCGTTGGGTTGCTTGCTAGCTTTCTTGCCTTGAGGGAGCTCCTGGGGGTTTGTAATTTGTTCCGGGTGTTGGTCCAGAAAATCAACAAAACTAGACATTCTTTTCATAACCCTATCCAACTGTTCTGGGGTCCATTGGGAGGATGGTAACACTATGGGAGCTGGTGCAGGCAAAGGCTCTGGAGCAGGGGACTGCTTGTGGTGCATTGCCTTTGAAAGGCTGTTCGTAGGGGCAGAGTATTACTTATCCTTTGAACCTTGTAATTTTGAGGGTAGGGGCTTCGAGGATTTAGAGTTTTCTGATGTCTTTGCCCTGAGGAGGGCGACAGAGATGTGTTTTTTGATGAGTTCACTCATTTTTGATTTTTTTGAGGGAGCCGTCAACGGGACTTTCGATGTATGGTAGCCGGAACCCGAGGCTTACAGGATTTAGTTGCGGTGTCGGAAACGGATGTTGATGTCCGTTTCTGCGGTCTGTTGTGTAGTGATCGTAAATGGGATGGTCCAGAGAACAGGGATTTTTCAGACCTTCCCTTCGACACTGCGTGTGGCTTATCAGTGGACGACGTGGTTGACTGTCAGCCACGGGGGGGGGGTGGTTTGTGTGGCGTGCAGTGGAAGAGCTTGAGCCGACGGGCGTCATCTTCATAGCAGGACCGCCGGCCTTCCTGTTGCAGTCGGGGGCCCGCAAGCGGGTATCCATCGGGTCCCAATCGCCCTCAGAGTCACTCAAGATGCTGACGCTGCCATCGCTCGAGGCTCCCTCAACGACTATGTCGGCCTCTTCTTGCATGGCGTTGTGGGCCGAGCGTTTAGTTTTCCGGTCCTTTAAAGCTTTTGGCCGAAACAGTTTGCAGAACTTGCACTGTTTCTCAGAGTGGTCCCTAAGGAGGCAAAGGTTGCACACTCTGTGTGAATCATTCCAGGGAAACTTCAGGTTAGAGGAAGGAAAGAATTAAAAAGGTGCATTTTCCATAGTGTGGAAGGATGGCAGCCGGTAAATAAAAGGAAGCATAGGGGAATATGCATTCTCTAAATGAGATGGATTATGACCTCTCCCCACTCTCCCTACCATGCAGGGTCGAGGCCCGTTGGGGCCTAGGTAAGCCGCAGACAAAGTTCGACGAGACGGGTGTAGCTGTCGTTGACGAATGGTCTTGTCCTCGAAAGCCGTCTATAAGTAATGGCGTCAGCCAGAACGAACTCCACGAGATGCGTCCGACTACGATCGCAGAAAAAAACAATCTGAGGGACCTCAAAGCGTGAAGAACCATGGGTAGAGTGGACATCACACTAGGGCTAGAATTACTGGCATGCCCTGTCGATATCCCTTTTCGAGTTTCAACAACAAATAATGTAATACTCCGCAGCTACCACTAGATGTCGGCCTATGTATAGCATGTGATCTGAGCAGATCCACAAGCCTCAGAAATCTAATTATCTTTGGCCTTTGGGTTGTCGGGATACCTGGTATACTCTCCTGCCAGCGTTTCTCTGTTCCACTATATTTACATACTTGTGATTGCCTGGTATGCTCTCCTTCCAAAAATCTTATAATCACACACTTGTAACTGCTTGTATACTCTCCTGAAAGGACCTCTGGTGTTCATACACTTGTGATTGCCTGTCTCTGCAACTCCACTTTAGATAGTTCACCACATTAGCCCTTTTGCCAATTCCTTTTGTCCATAGTATATTTCCTTATTAGTGTTTTGCTCACACTTCAAATCTTGGTAATTCACCACTTTAGCGTTATTGGCTAATTCACATTGCCCGGTGTTAGGCAGAATCCTGTGCAGTTCCCTTGGGGAACACTGCAAAAAGATCGAGACTACAGGAGTAAGCAGTAAACCCAATTGGTAGCAGTCTGTACCACCCAGATTTACCTGGTAGCTGTGGCTGAGCAGTCAGACTTCTCTCAAGAAGAGTTAGGCAGTATACAGAGGATACACACTAGGACTAAAAACACAGTAGAGCAAGCAAACACTGACCAGAGCTTGTTATCAAAAGTATATAATTATTTAACACACTTTAGAAAATACACTAGCACTATTAATCAAAGCAAGTTCAAAACACAATCAGAAAAGTATACACACCTCCCTTAGCAATTACTATACAAGTCTAAGTCAAACCACCACTTTTTGTCAAAACAGAGGTGAGCGTGTAACTTAGATGGCGCTCCAATAATTAGGTTAAAGGGAGAGAAACAGGCAGGTCATAAAAATAAAACAGTTCCCAACACTTTTAAAAGACCAAAACAAGTTAGTGAAGGCAGAGTCTACTGTAGAGCCAAAGTTCATAGGCCAGGCCCACTTTAAATGGAGCAAGGTGAAATGTGCCCAAGATCACACAGTTTAGAAATGCATTCAAGTCTTTGTAAAAATGTTCAAAAGAGGTTGGATTGATTCAAAAGGTAAAGTTAGAAGGTCTGGGGGCCAACCCAGTTGGAAAGCCAAGGATTTAAGGGTCACCTTTAGCAATCCGTAGAAGGGTAGGCCAGGTGGAAGACAGTACCTTTAAAGTCGAGGAAGCTCCAGCGGTGGCAGTTGTTCCTGCCAGCAGGTGAAGTTCGTGGTTTCGACCAGGGGAAGAGAGGATCTCGTCGAGGAGGAAACTTGGAGTCGTTGCACTGCCCAGGGAAGAAACCAGCCGCGGAGTTCGTCGGTTAAAATGTGCGTTCCTGGTATTGGCGGTCACAGTGGTGAAGCTTGGCTATCCGGCTTCCGGGGTGCTTGGCACGGGTGATTCGACCAAGAGACGTCCTGGAAGGTGAAATGGCAAACTGGTTGATCCTACCAGCTCAGAGGAAGAAGACTTTCAGCAGAAGATCTTCTCTTGTCGTCGTGAAAGTGGTGAGGTCGTTGCAGCAGGGCTCCACCGGTGGTGTCGTCGTTGCAGATGGCTCAGTTTCTCCCCTCTTCGGATTTCTTAGGACCTGTGGCGACTTCTGAAGTTCCAGTCCCAAAAGCCCTGCTTTTATGCAGAAAAACCCCCATTCAGCAGCCTAGTTGTCACTCAAACATGCTAAGTGGTGAGCCGGGCAGCTCACCACTGGGCCAATCAGAACAGAGTGTGACTTGAGTTGCTAAGGCAACGCAGTCCAGGGTGCCAATTCCCCCACCCACACATCCTGTGGAACCCAGACAGAGTGGCACCAGTTGGAGGGCTCTGTGGAGAAGCCCGCCAAAAAGTGGAACAAAGGGCCCAACCTTGGTTGGAGTTACAGAGACGGACACGAACGCCATTTTAGAAAAGAGTTCTGGCAAAAAGACCAAACCGGTGATTTAATATTAAATAAAAAAACTGGCGGTATCTTTAACATTGCACCAAAAAGTGGTGCGTTTAAAATCAATGGGAAAATCCCATAGGAAATATTCTGGTGGAATATTTTGCGTGGTAACCACTGCCACCAGCCAGAACTCGACAAGGGGGGACTGGACAGTGCCCCCTTGGAAACAGACCCAGGGGCAATCGAATTAACCCCTTCCAGTACTTCCACAATATGATGGTTTGTACTGGTTCTGTTCAGAATTTTGGACTAGTAAAGTCAATGGCGACTTTACATGCCCTGGGAGACAGTCAGTCCCAGGCTATGGAGTCTATGTTTGTGGGTCACTATGACACCCCTGTGTTACTGCACTGGGGGTGCTGTGTAACACATACACAAAAAACAGATGGTACCCTATGGAGTAAAAGACCCCATAGCCCATAAGCACACCAAAAGTCACAGACATACCTCAAATCATGCCTAAGAGTGGGAGGAAAAGAGTCTCACTCTTAGCAGGAGAAAAAAACAAACCCCAAAAAATCCAGCAAAGCTGCTGGGGGACTCACCAGGTTTGGGAAATTAGCCTTATAAGAGAATTCTCCCTAACACTCGGCAAATACAAATGTATTACAGTTTCTTATTCAATGCACATGGGGCAAGTTTCAAAGATTATCTTCTGTAGTGAATGTACTCTTAGTTTCTTGCTTTCAATGTTAATAAACGGCTCCCTTCCTTTTTTGCTCTTCAATTTTAACACACAACGTGTTCGCCAAATGCCCCAGTGTTCCCTTTGTTCCAGCATGCACTCTCTGGCTCTTTGAGGCGTTTCCCTGTCTGCTCACAGCCAGCCAATGACAGTCGCCATATGCTCTCTTTATGCTGCTTGGCTTTCCTCCTTCCTGCGGTCCCGCTGTGCTTCTCTTCTCCTCACGGCTCACCAGTAAGCTTCTTGCTACTTCTTTCCACCGACGCACACCCAGGAGCCCTATTACTTACTTCTGGTGTCTCCACGTGCAATCTTCTTTGTGCAGACTTTTTCTGGTCAATGTTTGAGCCGGTTGGTTCCAACGTCCTCCTTTCAGCCCCTCGGTAACACAAAGAGCAGCAGCCCGCTCCCACCAGCAGTCTGCCATTTCATCTGACAATCCTGTTTTAAATGTACCGGCCACAGGTGCATGCTCCCAACAACTAAAGAATTGTCTGTGCTCAGGGCTTCTTCTGATCTGTATTCCTCCATTCCTCTTCCTCATCGCAGTGTTAAAGTGTTTCTGGGAGAAGCAGTTCCTTTTACCAAACTTGCACGAAAAATCTGCAGGAATGGTTTTAGCATGTTCTGAGGGCAAGTTAGTGTTTGAAAGTGGGTTTGGAAACTTGATTGAGAAAAATTCAGCATTCACCTTTGAGGGAGCAGGGAAATAACCACAATAGGCCATTAGGGTGTTATGTATGGAAGATTCATCTTGAAAGGGGATACCCTGTCTCAATCTCTGATACTACTCCTCCCTCCCAGAGCTTGTCTCCCCCATCTGATCTACTCCCTCATATAGCTACACCGAGGGTCAAGTAAAGGATTAGGTAGCGACTGCCATCTCCTGGCTACATGGGGGGAGGTAACCCCCGGAAAGGGAGTGATTCATTACAGTACTGTATACGAGACTGAATTAGATATTAAGTTATAACATTAACATGATGTTTAATCCTTTCCAGATGTTGGATATTGATAATCCAGTCCCACTGATGGGTATTCCTTTGAAGCCGTCTTTTTAAGGTGTAATAATCAAGAGACCCATACAGAACCCAATCTATACTTTCACGGAATGCTATACAGCCGTCCAGAAAAAAGGAATCCCAAAGGGCCCAGAATAGTATTCCATTCAGTCAGCCTCACCCTAATATATGCTACACTGTGTCCAATTCTTACTTCAGTTTCCAAGGAACCAAGTCCTAACTCCAAGCGGATCGCTTGGAAAGGTACACACTGAGGTAGTCCCAGAATGATTCGTTACACTTTCCCTTCAACCACGCACAGCTGTGCAAGCTTTAGCCTGAAATAAGTTTCTAGACCACAGATCACTGCTGGTACTACACAGGTGATATATACTTTGCTGACTCCTTCAAGGGAAGAACAAAACAAAAAAAAAATCAGACTATTGTTTTATGTTGAATTATACTGCGCTCTTTTTGGGGAAGTCTGCAGACGCTCTTTTTGTGAAGTTCTTTCAAAAATGAAAGCCTAGCTAAATCCTTAGATGTGATATCGGTTTGCATTCTGGGCCTTGTTCTCAGAAACCACAGCACTTTTTTTCATATGCTGTGTGAATAGATAAGTTACTTTTATAAGGTAAGAGGACACGGTGCGGCAGGTACAGGTTCCTTTATCAGCAAGTATCAATGATGGCATCCCTCAAACTCCACCACGACCAGAGCTTCAACGGACTCATTTCAGAATGTAAAAAGCTTCCACAAACACATTCCAACAAGCATTCCTACATTACACGTTCCGCACTGCACCCTCAAGCTACTATATAACAGTTGCCAAACCGCCAGGTTTTAGGGACAGCTCCAATATATTTTTCACACAGACAACTAGAACTTTGCTTTTATCAACATTGTTAAGAAGCTCATTGGAGTCAGCATAAAAGCAAAAAGGCCGTCCCCTGTCACAGACAGCACAAGGATCACTCCAACTCTCTGAGGTGGTTCAAGGGTTTTTACTGGGCCTTCATGGGGCCCTTGGGCTATCCCACTCTCTCTCTCATCTTATTAAAGACCCCTTTCCTAACCCAAGTGTCCTAACCCAACTGACCACTGTCGACAAGATGATTTACGTCAAAGGTGATCATCTACATGTCGCCTACCTAAACTCCCTCAGAGACTTCCTGTCTCTATTGTATCCAGTTGTTAGTGTTCTGTAGGTAACCCGGAATTGTGCCTTGCAGATGCTCAGTTGGAATCTCATCACACACTCTCCCTCTTCCCTGTCCCCTGACTACTATCCTTCTCCAATCTCCACCCACTCCTTGCCACCTTCCCTCCTATTGCGTGTCCCTCTGACAATTTTTTGTAAATTTTTTTTTATTTTTTATTGTGATCTATAGTTTATACAAACTTTTATCACAGCATCTTCATCCAATCACATTCATCTTTAGTAGCAGAGTTATTCCAATTCGCATTGTTTCTTACTTATCTAAGTCTGCATCAGAGTCTTCTATGATTCTTTCAGAATTACGTCTAGAAAGTCAATTAACGCACAGGTTATTTTTATATTATGACCTGATATCACACGCAACCACCATTCCTTGTTCTTTCTATTTGTTGGAAAGCAAAAACCCAAGTAAAAGGACCTTTGGGTCCGGATTGCGTCACAATTTATGATCAGGTGGTAGAGTGATTCCGTGTCTTTTTTGCAGTGTCTGCATAAGGCGTTTATTTTTTCCGGATCTTTTCTTAACCATCTCATTTCATTTGTTTGTAACGCATTTAACCGCAGTCGCAAGAATTGGTCTCGGTGGTGGCGCGATGGACATTTAACTAAATATTGTGGTTGAGCATTCAAACTGTTCAATGCGAGCCCTAGAGGAAGGGCGGTTTTAAGACCTGCTCTTTTGTCGCAGTTCAGGATCCACGCCCACTGTTGGAGGCGTTTTTTCACCAGTTGAGGATGGTATTGCAAGGACTCAATGTTAATGCCAGCGGTCACCATAATTTGATCAACTTTATGGGTCCAGTCCTTTAAGATGGATGAACATGAAACAGCTGTTTCCAATTTGAGTATTCTGTAAGCTTGTTCACCAGGGTGTTCTCTTATTTTGCATAGCAGTGTGCAGGCTTTCCAAATTGTGGAATGATATAGCGAATTGATCCCCAATTCACAGCGCAGAAGCGTCATTGAGACGTATCAAGGTAATCGTAAGGCTTTACGCCAAAACAGTCCTGCTAGTAAGTCCCATACTTTAAAGTCAAGATTCCATGCGCATTCAGACCCAAAAGTTATTGCAGGTATCACTTTATTTAGGTAGAAAGTTAACAATGGTTGAACCGAGAATTTCCCGTATTTGTGTAATTTTAGCCCTTGTAAGGCGTATGTTAACATTCTATTTCTCAGATCTTGATACCACGGCCATTCTGTTCTGACTTGAGTGTCGTGTAGACCGATGAGACCTCCGTCCCCAAGTGACGCACAGAGGAACAAATAGAAACCCGCTGTGCGACCCTTGAGGCCACAGGTGAGAGATGTCTTCCCAGATCCACGGAGCCTCTGGAACACCGATGCTGCTGTCAAGAAGGAATGAGGTTAAGCACCAGGCAATCACAATACTGGCAGGTAAACAAAAGAATCTAAAGTGTCTTACCTATCTGGTGTATTGGAGACCCAGGTAACCTAGTAGGGAGGTTCGAGGCTCAGAAAGATACAGCGGTCCCTGGAGTGGTAGAACCGCAGGTGAGCGTGGATACGGGTAGGCCACCTGTAAGATAGGGCTTGACTCGGGCGTAGAAGTACAGCAGGATACACAGGGAAGATCCAAAGACAAGTCGATGTGCAGTCCAAAAATCCGGCAACAGGTAAACAGTTCCAAGCAGAGGTACAAAGGGGTGTCCAAGAGAGTCCGAGGTAGAGTTCCGTGATCGAGGTAGCAAGGAGCAAGTGGTAACGCCAAACAGGGTCCGAAGCCAGCTGAGAAGCAATGATCGTTCTGCCTCCCAGGTCTTTATACTGTGTATCCCTGGGTCATGTGACGTCTCTGGGTCATGTGACGTCCACCAAGGTCACGTGAGGAACGTCGAACTGTATCACGTGACGCCGCCCCTTCTGCGATATATCCTCCAAGGCAGTTGCCAATGTAGAAAAGGTTGTAATCGAGCCCGTACACCACAGAAGGTACGGTGTTTTCGGTTCTGAGGGTTCACCGAATCCCTTGAGCCTCGAAGCTGGGGTGGAGATGTTGGGGGAATGTGAGCAGTGTTCTGATGTGGGGAGGCCTGATGTGCTGGGGGTCGCCTAACACATTCACGAATTGAAGTACTAAAGATGACTCCGAGGTAAAGTATTGACGTTGTTGTTTCGAGTTCCTCGTTTGCTACTTGCCATTTGAAGTTCTTGGTTTTCTGCTCCTTCGTGTTCATCATCTTTATAACTTTAGTTTCACTGTGTTGATCTCCAACATGTTCTTTGTGAGGTAGATATTTAATTTATTCAGCAGCCGTTTGTAGACCTATTGCGGTCGGCCAGGACTATGTCATCTGCGTATAATAGGCAGTTTACCTCTTGACCATTTATTCTTGCTGGAAAACATCTTACACCCTTCAACTCAGTAGGTAAGTCAGAGAAGAACAATTTAAATAAAGCAGCCAACGGGCAGCCTTGTTTGACTCCCTTTGACGTGGCGATAGCGTTTGTCAGATTGCCGTTCTGATTGATTCGTATACGAACCGATGTGTCTTCGTGCAAAGCCCTTATTCGGTCCAATATGTGTGAGGGACAATTCCATTGTGTTAATTTTTGCCAGAGAAGGTTTCGGTTTATTTTATCAAAGGCTTGCCTCATGTCCACAAATGCTAGGAATAAAGGTTTCTGTGCTTTTCGTGAGGCTAGCTTTAGAAGATTTAATAATAATAGGTTTACTTCAGTACCTACGCCTTTAGTAAAGCCTGTTTGCCGGCAATCACCAATCTCAGATTGTGTGGCCCATGCGGACAGTTTTTTTTGCAAAAAAGAGGCAAATAATTTGCCAATGGTGTCCAACAAGGTTATAGGACGATAACTTATAGGGTCAGCCCTTGAACCCTTTTTGTGGATTGGCACTATCACAGCTTTACGCCAAGAGGAAGGTATTTCCTGGTTAACTTCTATGTTTTCAAATAGTAATTCAATAAACTGTGCCCACTGTTCTGGTTCTTTTTTGAGAATCACATTTGAGATGTTATCTGGGCCTGGGGCTCTCGAGTTTTTCAGCTGTTTGATTGCATTCAAGATGTCAGCGCAAGATTCTGCAACGTTCCAGTGATTTAATGATGTTCTATGGGTAATTTCGTTCTTGATAGCACCATCATTAAATAGCTCAAAGAAGTGGGATTCCCATAGCTGGGGAGCTATTTCGTTAATTAGTAACTGATTACTTTTGGTGTTACCGGAATTCAGAATGGACCCGATTTCTCTGGAATTGTGTTTTTATACTAGTTCTAACATTATTTCTGCCCGTTCTTGATCTCGTTGGATGGAGAACGATTTAACCCAATTTCGGTAATGTTGTCGAGGATGGCGTAGCTGCTCGTCGTGCTCTGGGTGATTAGATTTCTTGATATTCCTGATGTCTCACAAAAAGTTATTTTTTTGGTTCACAAGCTGGCTGCTAAATTTGTGTTGATGTAGATGGCCGACTGTCCCTTTTGAAGACGTCTTCACTAAAAATGTACTTAACAGCGGCACGTAGTTGGCATCTTTTGAAGTTGTTACATGACCAAATCTGTCGGTCATCTGACGAATCTGCTTCTCGTTTATCCAGAGACGGTTTCCAGTTGCGTTTGATCCAACGTCATGAGCGTATCTTATTGTTGTCGGCTGCGTAGACTTCTGCCAGGTCAGTTTTAGTGGTAAATTATCACTATTTGGCGCTTGTTTCACTTGTAGTTTTATCACAGTTTTTAGTGTGTTGTGTGAGATCCAAAAGTAATCTAACGTTTCCTTGGTATGCTTTTGATGCCAGGTTGTTTTGGCTGGTATGTCTCCTTGAACCTGTCCGTTCAGCATTATGCAATTACGAGTTTTCATTGCGGCGTGCCACAATTTGGCCTCTGCTGACAGTTTGTCAAACGTTATGAGCCTTTGTTTTGACATGGAATTGTCAGTCTCGAACCAAGTATTGTTTAGGTCTCCACATAACATAATTTGGAGACAATTTCCCAGTGTTAAGTAAGTGTCAATCATAGTGGTTACGGATTTGACAAATTTATCTGGGGTAATCATTGCAGAGTTCCGGTAAGTGTTTATGAACAGCATCTGAGTTTTGTCAGAATTTGAATTGTTTTGCTTGTCAAGTAATACTCCTTGCACAAATAAATTTGGGTTCATTGTTTCTTTCACTAACCACTGAGCTGAATGTTTAATCATCGTCAGTAAGCCAGAGAACGGTCTTCCATTTCTATTTTTCCCCGCTGGATTTAGTAGAATGGTGTAACTATCTCTTGTAGGAGGCTCTCATAACCACGTTTCCTGTAGACATATAGCAACATTTTTATCTAGGTTTAACGGAAAATTGTTTAGTAGATGTACGAATCCTCTTGTATTCCAGGAGATTAGATTCTGAGCTAGGTCTTGACATTCGGTCTCTAGCTAGTTCCGAGTGATGGTATGAAATCTTCTCCTTGCTTCTTGATGGTCTGAAGGGATGGTCGGTTTTCTTTGCTTGACTTAGAGAGATGGTATCTCAGTTGGTCTCTTCTTATTTCCATACGTGTTGCTGTTGCCGACGTCGCTTTGGATGCGAAGTCTGCTTTGGTTATGCCCAATGGTTCGAGGAATAAATCAAAACCATATGATAATAGATCATCTTTTGCATCTAGTAGCGTTCTTCTTACAGCCAAGGAGTTGATGTGATGCAGCACTTGGTCAGAGGTTCTTTCGGTTGCATATTCTACGATCTTTATGTCCTCAGAGGTTACTGTACGCAGTGCTGGTATACATTTGAATAATTTCATAATGTTACTGCGATTTAGGTTTACATCAACATCATCTGAGTGAATATTTTGCGATCGTAGTTTTATTTGCACGCCATCTTTAGATGACGCTCGCCTCTGACGCAGGTTTGAACTGTAATTTGAGTCTTTTTGTTGTTGGAATCGTGTAAGTTTAGGATTTAAGTTGCAACTCGGATTAAGTTTAGCTCTGTGCAACGAATAGAACTGTGTAGCTCTTTTCACATCTAGCGAAGAGGCTGATCCTTGAGGGATGTTTTTTATTTGAAGTTTATCTACTGTGACCGCCTTTTCCCTTGGGTCCTTATGAGTTAGGTTGGTTTCAGTCTCTAGTTGACTTGTTGGCTCAGGAGTCTGACCATCAGAGTATGTTGAAAGATCACCTTGGTCGGTCAATGAGGCAGGAGAGAGACTTATTTGGCTTACAGATTCCAATCGCTGATGTTTTTTTGGGTTAGTGTTTTTGTTGACAGTGAGCAGCTAGGAGACTTTGCTGTTTCTGCCAACTCATCGTGAAGTGCAATAACACCGGAGTTGGACTTCATGCGTTTGAACAGTGCAGACTTTCTTGGAGTGGTAAGGTTCCGAATAAAAGATTTGGCTGCTTGACGCAGGTGTTTCCTTGCATTAGATTTATGCATGATCTCTGATGACTTCTTTTTTGGATGGGCAGTTGTACTTGAGGTTCCTTTCACCTTCCAGTTACCTGCTTTTGCCAAACCGGAAAATATTCCGAACGAAGCCGAGGTGTTTGTTTTGGCATTTCCCGTTAAAGTGTCATTCTCATTATTTAGAAGTTTTGCCTGAATCGACAACCGTCTTGTGTTCGACGTTTACCTTGTTCTAATTGAATTGTTGAAGATGTTTTTTGTAGAAGGGAGCATAGTGTTTCTGAAAAAAAATTCTCTTTGGCGATTGCTGTTGACTCTATGAAGTTAGATGTTTTATTTTGTGGAGAGTCGTTGAGCGCGCACTGGACGGTGTCATTTATCGCTTTCGCTGTGATGGTAACAGTCGGATATAGTCCTGCTGTCGGACGCTGAACTTGTTCGAGAAGATCATCTGAATCTTCAACTTCTTGAGGCCTTGAAGGGTGTTCATTGATAGCCCGACCAGGACTGTGACAAAGAGGCTGGAAAGCTTTTTTAATTTCATTTTGGTGCATCCATTTTATGGATTCCAATAATGCAGTCATTAAATCGTCTTTGGAAGTTTGGTCTTTTAACATCTGATCTTTTAGGATGGACTTCCACTGCATTGATTGTTCCGCTTCATGGTCGATTTTGCAGTGAAGAAATTTTGTAAACTCTTCTATTGCTGCAATTTTCGAGAGCAAATTTGTCATCATGGTCGTTTGATTGCTCGTGGTCTCGCGAAGAGACTGATATAAGTTGATGAATGGACAGAGCGCTTGGGATGTGGCTGCCAAGACATTATTATGGATTTGGATTGCCGCAGCCGTCGATAGGTTGGATTTGGCTCCTGACTCGCGGTTAGATTGGATTTCATTTTCTTGCGTTTTGCACCTGTTTGGCAGATGATTTGGATCATTCTCGTCCTTTGAGTGGAGCGCTTAAGTAGCCGCAGTTGACAGATTTAAAGAGGCATCCCAATGGTCTGATTTGAATTCTGGTTTTTCCAGAACATGCAGTGTTGTTATTGGGGTGCTGGTGGTGGTTTGACGTCGAGTTTCCAAAGTTTGACGATGTTTTGTTAGCTTTGGCTTTCTTTTTTCTTCTTCTTCTTTTATTTTATTTGCCTCGGTTTGGAAGCTTGCGGTTAGTTTAGCTTCAATAATGCAATAGTCTGCTTTTAATTTTTCTGTCAGCCGTCTGTCTCGGGCCTCTTGGGCAGTTAAATTCTGAGATTTCGTTTTATGTGAGGTTTCTTTTTTCTTTACCAGCCCGAAAGAAGAGTTTGGCATTATAGGCTCGTTTGTGTGTTGGACTCTGATATCGTTTAAGGAACTTCCTGCATTCTTAAGGTGATTTGTGTTACAAGATCCAATCTCAGATTTAGCTTTTGTGGCAGTCTCCACACGGGGAGATGTAGTTTCTATACTTATGCCACTGGTCTTTAGTTTGGTACACTGAACATTGATGTTGGCCGAAGCGTTGTCAGTAGTGTGGTTTGATCCAGATAGTTTACTAGTTTGACTAGTTGCATCCAAAAGTTCGAGATCAGTAACTTCGAATGGAGATTAAGACAGTGCTACATCAATTTCAACCGCGTCAAGGTTAAAAGAGGGAATTGTTGACTTAGAGGAATCGATCTCTAATTTCCCCATCTGTGAGGGTAACTTAAGTAATTTGCATACTTGTTTCAGGTTCGGTCTATCTGGCCATTTCACCTTTTCGTCACATAGCCCAGCAGCTTTTACTGCTAGTGTGTAAAGGGAAAGTATCTGTGTTTTGGTGGGTATTCGCACAGGTGGCAGAGAGATCTTCTGTTTTGTACAAGGTATCATGTGTGTCGTTGCTTCCTTCACAATCGTTTCCAATACTGGTTTGTTGGCTTACCTTTGCGTTCATTCCTGCAAATTTTGCCAGCGTCCATGGATTGAGGAGGCGTCTGTTGTAATGTCTTTCCCCTTGTTTGAGGGTCTTCATCAGTTTTTTCCGTTGCATGAGCTCAAATGGAGATGGGCTTTTTCATTATGGATGTGCCGGTCCCGGTTTACGGCACACAGCACAAGCAACAGTCTTTGACTTGCGCCCTTTACTGACGCGGTCTCCAGAGACCAGATCTCACGATTAGGTATCCAATAGCCTCATGCGCCAAACAGCCAAACAGCACCAGCCCTTCTGCCACCAGGGCTTACGCCGCGAGGGTGATGCATCGTCGGATTTGAGGCATTGGGCGTAGTCACATGACCTCCGTGTCACGTGCACCTCCTTGACTCCGCCTCTCTTAAGGCAGCAAGAGCAGCCCACTCGCAATGCTGCTGGGGGGAGTTGTCAGGAGAATAGAACGAAAGTTCAAAGAAGGAAGAGAGCATCCAGCTGCTCCTTTCACTTTGACAATTTCACTAGCCTTCACCCCTTGATGTTACATCCTACTCTTCAATGTTGATCATCTATTCTACACACTTCTTTTCCCTACTTCCCACTACAACTTACTTCCTCCTCCCTTTCCTAATGCACTACTCGCTCCTCCACTCTAATCCCTCCTACTACTACTACCTACTCCATACTATTACACAGAAATACCCGCCTTCCACTCTACCATTCACTTCACAGTCACTCTTTACACCAACTATCCTCACCAGACTTACCACACAAACATGCACCCTCACACTGCAGTACCACATCTACTCAAAAACCAATATCTCGCTGGTCTCAAAATCGGCCTCCACAATCTGCTGCTCCTCCCTCCCTACTTCCCTCCCTCCCTTCTGCTGGTCCGTTGGCCGTCCACCTCCTCTGGTCTCACCTGGGTAACCCACACTTCATGTGGCCCCTTTGTATAGCCCACCCTCTTTGTGGATTGCCTCGGTTCGCCCAAGCCAATCTGGCCCGGTCTTCCCCTCCCGTATTGGTATGAATGCAGCGAACATTTCAAAAAGGGGGCTAAGCTTAGCCCACTTCTACTGCGCCGCTTGGCAGCAGAACAATGGAGGTCATTACGAACTTGCTGGTCCGGAAACAACGGTACCGGTAAGCTTGCTGGTACCGTTGTCTCCGGATTGGCAAATTACGAATCTGCGAGCGGGTGCCTGTCCGCCTGCCAGGTCTGACCCAGCATGCGGAAAGGCACCCGATCAGAGACCATGTCGGATGCAACGGCATCATTCACGAATGGTGCCGGTGCATCCAACCTCCCCATTGAGTCCAATGGGACTCAAATGGGAATGGGGACTAATATTTTCCAGCGCCCGGCAATGGGCAATTACCAAGCTGTAATGCCCCGGTAATTGCCCACTCACGAGCGCCGGAAAAAAAATGACTCCGGCACTGCTACCGTCGATGTCATGATGAGGCCCAATGTTCCAGTTTGTGTACCATGGCAAGGTCCATCTATGCGGAGTGAGGATTTATTTTCCTTTTTATTCCATGGAGGTTTAGGGGGACCGTCCGTTCTTGCATAGACTTGCTGGGGCTCCCTGACGGCACTGTGCTTCTCCTCGATTTGCAGCAGAAGACCGTGGCTCCTCGCTGCAGCTCACTTGGTCCCTGGTGGTTGTCTGGGTCGGCTGTGCAGGTGCGCTCAGGGTTTGTGGGTTCTCTTGTGTCTCTCAGTTCTTTGTTTGGGCCTTGATGGGTTGAAGCACTGCTCTGGTTTTCACAGTGTAGGGTGCTGGCTCATGTCTCTTGATCTTTCTGATGGGTTGCTGGATCAGATGTCTTTTCTCTGAAAACCAAAGAGAAAGACTGGCAAGCATTGTTTAGTGAGGGCATAGTTTTAATTAGGTGTGGACTGCAAAATGACATGCTGGCAAAAAGTGGGGCACAAGAATTGGGGCCCTCTTAGTAGCAGGTGTCCTCACGGTTTGGACTGGTTCTGGACTTCGCAGGTTCCCACCCCTATTTGACAAGGCCAGCGAATACAAAAGTGTCATTTTTGGATATACCCTTTTATTATCCAAAATAAGGGTTGGAAAAATGCCTCTTTATCCCTAAATACTAGGAGGGGTTTCCCTGCCTCTAAGGAAACTAAGGAATACATCAGCATGTCAAAATAAATGTATGTTACCGTCGTGCCCAAAAACCCCACCTCTGTCCCCAACATTAATACCCTAAATCAACTGTTTAGGGCTGGTTTCTTCCGAAGTAAAGTGTTAATAATAACTCTTGCCAACAGAAAGGTGTGCAATGTCTTGGGTGGTCCAAAAGACAAAAGAAATGTTCTACCAGGTAAAAGTCCCAGGCTTCTAGGGGGTTTGCTCCTTTCCCTGGATTCCTTCTGGTTCTATGTTCCTTTTGTTTGGGGTCCTAAAGATCCTGCTTCCTCTCATTCATTCATTCATTGATTCATTCATTCATTCATTTTGTCATTTTGTCATTTGAATAGCGCCTTTCACCATAATCATGATCCCGTCGCGCTGTTGGCTGAACCACCTCGGAGGAACCGGAATCCAAATTCGGAAGAATTGGGAAGTGCTATTATGCGTGTGTACATTTCAGACATTAAAGTTATGTGAGGGCGGCCAAAACCCTGCTAGTCGCTCATGTCTGAATGGCGTGTGGATGGGCACAGCGGTGGTAAACTATGAACTAAACAGGGGTGGATTGTGTTTAAGGAGATAATTATGTGAGAAGCTACAGTTCGAATTTTTGTCGTTAAATGTAGCTTCATTCTTATGGCAGAGGTGTTGTGCAATTGTGTTTGTGTTATATGTGAGTGCAGGGTGTGTGGAATGAGCCTGTGCCTTCTGCAAAATTATGAAGGTGCAGCGCTTGAGGGGAGAAAATGGGTTAGCCTCACAAACAACAATATCTACATCCTGGGTTCCATCTATGTGCAAAGAGCAGTGCTATGTTTCACAGAGGAACTAAGTGCTAAATGAATACATAACAATCACCCCATAGAGGATCTTAGAGTGATATAATGCCTTCCCTAGTTCATTCTAGCACGAACAAGGCCCCTCATTTCATATTTTCTTACGGCGGCATGGGCCTTCCTCATGTGCTTTAGAGTAACAGAGTCCTGACTACGAAAGAGGGATCAGATGTGCCAGACTGGCCTCCTCCCTGATGATCTGAGTGTTTTTCCTAAGGTGCATTTAAAGTGTAATGCATTGCCCATGCTCCGAGCACATACGAGGGCAATACCCGGCCCACTGTCAGGATATTTATCATGTGCAAGTTACTGGAATACCTTTGAGTCCTCCGTATGGTGTTGGCAGTGCCCAAAGTGGGGTTTGAGTTGGGAGAGCTGTAAGGAACTCATGGTGGCAACAGTAAAGACAGACACAAGTGATCACAGTTCAAGGGTGTTTATTAAACTGGACACGCAGGTTGGAAAAAATCCTAATCTAAACCGAACGCTAAGATGGGAGCAAGCTACGACCATCAAATGAAAAATAAGGCAGTACTATTGGCGTCTTGTCAAATAAAAAGAGCCTATACTAAAGAAACATATTGCCAGACCTTACAACCAACTACAAAAAGAGTGTGGGATAGTGTTCACAAGAAAGAAAGAAGTGTTCACAAATGATAAATCAGGATGTGGTAGCCAGGGGTGTCCCTCCCCCATGTTTTCAGCACGGGACAAAGCAGCACTCCAGAGCACAGCACGAGACGACCATTCGCCTTCTCAAATATCAGGACCTTCGGTCATTACGTCTCTTTTCTATAAAAAGTCTCTGGCCTCCGAGGAACAAAAAGTTCCTATCCGCATATTTGTTGGGTGATGCCTTTTCACCCCTGGATCTCCATCTTCCAGGCTCAGATCCGCAAAAAGTTCATCGTGATATCAGGACCTTCGGTGGATAGATCTCTTGCAACCGAGGGCCTGTTATTTTCAAAATAACAATCAAAAGTTCCTTTCGGATTGCACTTGGGGGATGATTCTTCAACCCTGGGTCCCCCTCTTCCGGGCTCAGACCACTCTCGAATGTCAGCTTCCCTCTGTAGGGTTCACTATTGCTTTCCTTGCAGTCACAAGTCTTAATGTATTTTTAAACAGTTCACTGTGGACATCCCTCTGTCGGGTTCACCTTTGTCAACACACTGTTCATCGGGACATTAGGCTTCTACATTCTTACGATGCAGGATTCAATTCCCTTAGCGTTACAATGCTCTGCCGGTCAAAGACTTTGGACTGTACAGAGGATTTTGTTAGACCCCTGTATGACCATTTTGACCCCTTTCTCGCCCCATTCCCAAGCCTTCTGGTAACGGCAGTTTCAACAATAGGGTAATCGCCAAGAGTTTCTCGAGTGAGCACCCACATGGTGCTGAACTCTTCTGCAGCTGGTTTTCCCCTCTTGTCTTAACAGTTCATTTGCTACTTTTGTTCAACAGAGTTTGGGTTCTTATCGGCTCTCCCTTTGACTCACCGGCTGTGACGAACCGCTTGGATTTTACTTGCCTCTGGAGTCAAGGCCGGTACCACGGTGGCCAGCGTCTATCCCAGGCTTGGTTATCAGCGGAGGAGGCCCTGTGTACAGTTGACATCTGCTGCAACACACGCTGGCTATTGCTTGCGGTCTTACGATTCATTACACAGAGGCTTTGCAGGATTGGTTCGGAAAGGGGAAGATCGCTTCTCTCCTCGTCACCCTTTCGGTTCTCACCACCTTTCTCCTCCTCTTGAAATGCTGTACTTGGATAGATGTCATGATTTATCGTCCCAGGACTCATATGGCCAGCTGGAGCCAACATTCCCGATTTGCAGGTGCCATTTTTCCTCACAGCATGGCCCCCGCCGGCTTTCCAGCATTGCTGTGCACGGTCTAGTTCTTCTGCGCAGAGTGTTTATATGCATTAGCAAAGCCAGAGCTCCTTGCGTCTCAAAGCTTGGCTACTCTGGTACCCAGATCAGCGTTACCTTGTGAGTTTCCTTGTTTTCCTGTTCCCGAACCCCTCCTCCTTCGGCCCTCTTCTGGCCATTCCTCCTTCATGGATGCCCTCGCCTGGATCTTGGTTCCCTGTGAAGTTGCTCTTCTGCCTTCTCTTCTTCAGTTCGGAGTTTGATGTGCCTCTGTCCACCGAAGTTCCTCGGTCCTTCATCTCTGCCTGGACAACTCGCGCAAAAATCTACAGGTCCCCCCCCCTTCGCAGAGTTTTTTTTCCTGTTATTTGGGTTGCCGCCCCAGGGTTACTCTGCCCGATTGTTTTGACTATTGGGGAGGCTCGCCCCTTCCTCCACAAGATCTGCACAAAAAGGAAATCTACAAGAGAAGAAAGCTAGAAAGTCCTTGGTGTGCTCAGCCAATAATTCCTTTTCAATAACCGAATAGTTCTCTTCTGACTGATTAAACGTCTTGGAGAGATATGCTACTGGTTTCTCATCTCCCTGTTCGTCCCTTTGCAGTAAAACCGCTCCCAATGCATGATGTGACGCATCTGTCTCCACAATAAAAGGTCGATCTTGATCCGGGGTAGACAGTACCTCAGCTGAAGTAAAAAGGTGTTTTAGCCTTTTAAAGGCTTTCTGTGCCTCTTCATCCCAATCGAAGATAACCCCTTTCTTTAGGAGCCTCGTGATGGGTCGAACAGTTTCAGAGAAACAGGGGATAAATTTGCGATAGAAGTTTGTGAAACCCAGGAATCTCTGGATTTCTTTGATGGACGATGGAGGAGGCCAATCCAAAACAGATGATACGTTTCTAGGATCCATTGAAATCCCTTGTGACGAACCCTAAATATGTTACTTGATGGAATTCGCATTTTTCTGGCTTGCAGTAAAGCTGGGACTCTTGAAGGCGAGCTAACAAGAGATTGACATGATGGATGTGTTCTTCCTTGTCCTTAGAAAAGATTAAAATATCATCGAGATATATGATGACAAAGTGAAGAAGGATATCTGCGAATAGATGGTCCATAAATCTTTGAAAGATTGCCGGTGCGTTGACTAGTCCAAAATGCATAACATGATACTGGTAGTGTCCGAAAGGAGTTCGAAAAGCTGTTTTCCACTCATCCCCAGGGGTAATTCTAATAAGATGATGAGCTCCTCTGAGGTCCAGCTTGGTATAGAATGAGGCTCCTCGAACAGCCTCCAGGATGTCAGGAATCAATGGCATGGGATACTTGTCTGGAATAGTAATCCTGTTTAAGCCATGATAATCTATGCAGGTTCGTAATTCCTCTGAATCTTTTTTTGGGATAAAGAACAATGAAGCTCCAGCAGGAGAAGTGGATTCAGAAATTAGACCATTTTGGATATTTTGCTGAAGGTACTCCTTCAGAGCTGCTTTTTCCTTCTGGGAAAGCACATACATGCGCCCGAATGGGATTGGCTGATCGGGCATTAGACCGATGTGGTAGTCGTCTCTACGATGTGGAAGAGTGGGAAATTTGGGAGTGGAGAAAACTGAATGATAGAGCTGATGGCTTTCAGGAATCCTACTGATGTGGCCAATAGATGGAACTTTCTGGCAACTTTCCATTTCCGACGGGATATGTACTCCAACCAAAGAACTGGACAAACAATGAGAGGAGCAGTATTTGGAAACCAAAAAGAGAGTACTTGCTGACCAATTGATGAAAGGATTATGTAATCTCAACCATGGTAATCCCAAGATTACGGGGAAATGTGCAGTTCTGATAAGGTCGAATTCCATGGTTTCCTGGTGAGTCTTAACCTGAACATTTAAAGGTACAGTCTGTTCTCGAATGCGACCCGAACTCAAAGGAGTTCCGTCTACACCTTGAATAGGAGTTACCAATGGTTTGGCAACTCTAGGGATCCCTTTACTGGATGCCCATTCATCATCCAAGAAGTTCCCCGCCGCCCCACAATCGATGAGTGCAGGTACATTCTTTAGGATAGAATTAGGGAGGGTTGTCAAACAAATCACGACCATGGGTTGGTCAACCACCCCAGGTTCAGAGGAAAATTCGTTGTTATTAGGGGAATCCTGTCTAAACACTCCTACCGTGGTTCCCCCTACGGTAGGGATTTAGCGTTTCCCGAAACCTGGGATTGCTTCCTACGAGGTGGTACTAAAGGATAGTCTCTTAGAATGTGTAGAGCTGATCCGCAATACATACACAGTCCTAAATTCTTTCTCCTCCCACTTTCTGTGCTTGATAAAGGACCTTTCATGGTCCCAATCTGCATGGGCTCTTCCGTAGAAATAGGTTTAGTGTTTCTGGGAAGAAACTCCAAATGAGCTTGAGGACTCTTACTCTTCTTCCTTTCCTGATGGCGTTCTTGCACCCGGTAATCTATCTGCATGGTAATTGAGATCATTTCTGCCAATCTTTGAGACTTCGTCCTTGAGCTCTTCAGATAGTCCTCTCCTAAATAAAGTGATCAGACCATCATCCGGCCAACCCGTCTCAGAGGACAATTGTTTAAAGTGCGTGATATAAGAGATAAGATCCTTAGATCCCGGTCTTAAATCTAGTAGTCTTTCTTGTAAAGATACCGAAATTTCTTTTCTGCCAAACATGGTTTTCACACTGTTTATGAAAGCAGGATAGGAATCAAGAATAACATTTCCTGAAGTGACCAAAGGGGTAGCCCATGCTAATGCTGGACCCGATAAATGGGAGATCACAAATCCCACCTTTTCTTTCTCTGTGGGAAAGAATCTGGGCTTAAACATAAACTGAATAGTACAGCTTTCCAGAAACTCTTTCAGCTTAAGCGGGTTCCCGTCAAACCTTTCCGTGTGAAAAGATGACAGTGGAGTTTCAGAAAAGGCACGACCTATCTGCGGTTTTAAATGTGCATTGTCTTGTCTTAGAGTCTGCATCTCTAGCGACATGGACTGCATTGCAGCCATGAGTTGTTGCATCTGTTCCATAGCTAATCGCAGTCTGCCCTGGTAACGATACCAATGGCGTTGCTATCTGTTAATTGAGGAAAATCAAAGACTTCAATTTTCACTAACATGGGCAGACAGAGACTTGCACTGGAGGCAACAGGCAGAAATTGAGGAATCCCCCGTGGAGGTCCTGCTCTCTCTCACCCCCCGGATAGAAATTCAGAGAGGAGGGAGGCAGAATCCCCAGGGAAACCCTCCTGGGGAATAAAACCCTGAATCGAGGTGGCTCTTCGGAACGGTGAGTAGAAGCTTGGACGGTCCCTCTAGGCGAGCTGGAGTGCGAAGAGGATTGGAAACCTTTCCGGGGAACAATATAGAACAGGTAAATGCCAGGTAGTAAGAAGTGAAAGAACAAGAGATGGATATAGAAGGGAAACGTACGTGATATTCAGAACGTAATTCTCAATGGGATGAGGACATTCTTGGGAGTATCCGAATGGCTGGAAGCCAAAGAACTGTGGTGCTGAATGAACGGAATAGAAAGGGTATGAATGTTAGTAATGGGAAGATAGAATGACCTAAAGAGGACTTTGAGTTTAAGGGACTTACAGACACTGGCGGAACTCCTAACTGGAAATCTATGGTGGTACCTGGATACAGCCTGAGAGTAAGCCTGTATGTATGAGAGGCGGAAAGAGAAGAGTAAAGATTAGATTTTAAAGGAGAATGCAAGCTAGCAATGTCGGAAGAAGGAATCCTAGTGGCGAACTTACGTAGCGTCTGTATGAACAATAGCGACGCGTATGCTCCTAGCACTTGCTTATCAGGAGTCACGCGAGTAGACGCAGGAACGTAAGATGTGCGTGGAACAACTAGACCGCGGTCTTCCTCACAAGGAACCGTCACTTTGGGAGCCTGTGTTATAACGCTATGTGCTGTTCTTCCTAATCTCCTTCTTTGCCACAATGACCAATGCTGATAATGTGTAACACAGATCCTGACAATAGCTGTATATGAATTTGGAAGGGTAAGTTTGGTAGAATTTGTGAAATGAATAGGGGGGATTATGGGAACAGTAGTGTTTTGTCAATGCGGACTGGGAGCTTGGACAATAATAACCAGAGGGACGCGGAAATCAGGGATCCTGGGAGGAATAATTTATGGGAGGGGTCGTTGGGTCTGGGCAAGAGAGATTCATTGGGAGGAAGGGAGGCAGATGTAGTAGAGCCTACAAAGGCCTGCGGGATCTCAACCTACTCTCCCTCTTCCCCGGTATAATACCACGTCTCACCTGGGGTATTTCCCTGAGCACAACCCTGGGCTCCCCCATCAAGGTGATCCTCTCCCGCTCGTCCACCCCTAGCGGTGGGGTCTGAGCGTGTCGGCTCTTCCTAGGCCATCTGAATAAGGGATTCTTGAGGTCTGCTTGGGTGGATACCCTCAGGTTTCTCACAGAGCACAGAAGATGAAGGATAGATGCGGCAGGTAGCTGAGAGAGGGGCATGTCGCAGGAAGTGTGCGGGGGGTATAGGAAGGGGGTGATTGCTGGAAGAAGCCAGTGTGTGAGTGGAGGGTGATTAGGTATGGAGAAGGGGGGTGATCAGGATGTGGGAGGGAACCGCCAGTTTAATGGCTTCCCTAAAGGCCAGGTAATCCGTTATGAGACGGAGTGAGAGGGGGAGGGAGTTCCAGAAGGTGGGTGCAAGGATGGCGAAACAGGCCTCTCCTAGTCTGGAGATCTTGAAAGGAGGGACTACCAGGAGGTGTGCAGAGCATGTGAGCTTTCGTTGGAGGAATTCAGGGCCTTACTTATGGATGGCGCAGCAGGTTATGCACGTGGCGCTGAAAGAGGCCTATCGGCTGATGGGCAGCCAGTGAAGTATCCAGAGTGCAGGGGAGATGTATTTTCTTTGGGGAGAGTGCGAGAGATAAATGTCACTGTATTTTAGATCTTCATAAGAGTGAGAGTTCCCAGACTCACAATTCTTTACATACAGGCTTGGTGTATTTCCCTAGCAAGCAAGGGTTTTTTATGAAAACAGTCTCTCTTATCTTTAGGGTCTTTGACCCTCATGTTCTCAAATTCTCTTTTGGGTGCGAGTCTCGGACTCATGAAGGTTGAGACATAAAAACTTGGTTCACTCTCCTAGCAAGTATATGTCCAGCTTGGTTTACTCTCCTGCCAAGTGTTTGTCCTCTCCTGGACTCTCTTTACATCTCTCGGGGTCCCAGACCCTTTGATTCTTGCTCTCGCAATAGCTTGGTTTAGACTCCTGCCAAGCATGTGCTCCTTTCTGTAACGTATCTGCTTTATTCAGGGGACCAGAGCCAATTTCTCTTATTCTTATGTGGGTGCGGGTCCCAGACTCGCTCAGTTTCTTTTCATGGGTGGAGGTCCCAGACCTGCACTGCATGGGTGTAATAGCTTGGTTTATTCTTCTGACAAGCATATGTCCCCTTCTGCACTCTCTCAGCTTCTCCTGGAGTCCCAGACCCTCTCACTCTTTTGTTCCTGTTGCTCCCAGACACCCTTGTGACTGTCTTTTTTTAATATAATGGTTTTGTAGCCAGTCCCTTATAGCTTTGCGGGACAGTGTTTCACTTCCTGGCTGGTTCCCAGGCTTCGAGACACCCAGAGGTAGGTTCGGGCAACGCACAATGGAGCTTGTACTCCTCTACCTGCTTTCATGCTCCTGCTCTGTTCCGTGCACCCTGTCTCGTGCTTTGGTTCCTGGTATGCTGGGTCGGTGTCTGCCCAGCTTCCTCGCTCGAGAACTGCTCTCCCATCTGACTTTCCTCTATCTTTTTATATTTCTGTGGGCCAATCGAAAATGGTAAAAGGCAAGACCGTTTATTCCAGTTCTCTGGAGTAATCATCATACTCCTGGTCCTCTTCTTCCTCGCAGTACTCATGGTAGAGTTACATGGTCCTTCCAGGGTTGTTAGTCAGCTCTATCATATTAAGAGGTTTTGCTTTACAATAACAAATACTAAGACTGCCTGGAGAAAGTGAGGAAGAACTTTATTTGGGGAAGGAGGGAGGGTCTGCAAAGGCAGTGGCATCCTGCGTTCTCTGGGAATGATCGTCCCTAATCCCATAAGGGGCTTCCTCTACCATGTGATCCTCCCGCGATGTACCAACCCCTCCCACAATGCACCAACCCCAGGGCGGGCTATTGTACTGTGGACTCACCGCACCAGCACCATGGGAAAGGCATCCCCTAGGGGAAAGGGGACGACATCCTTAGATTTGTCACAGTATTTACTTCCAGTGCATACATTATAAGTTATTTACAGGTAAGTAAATCATTAATAACTGTTTTAGAATAGAGAAACAGAACATGAAATGTTAACAGAAGTTCAGTAAGTCCAACTGATTGTTTGAGGCTTGGCATCAGAGAGAATGATTGTCCCAAGTCCCAATGCCAGTCTTTTGGCTCACTGGAATCAATGGGTCAATATTAATCTATGGAGGTAAGTAGGTATGCACATATCCCTACCTCTGACGATAGTGTAGCATAAAAGAAAATGAAAGAACAAGTTACTTACCAACTGGTAACGTTCTTTCGACTGATGTTCCTTCAACGTATTACACATCTTTGACATGTAATGTCCACAACTGTGCACTCGGAAACCTTTTCAGCAAATGGCGTCCTGCGTCGATGACGTTGGGTCGATGTCCCTCGAAGGCCTCCGTCGAGGGCGACATCACAGGATGTTATAAATAGGACGCACAGCGCCCGTAGCCTCAGTTTAAGTTTTTACCCTCAGAACATGTGGCACCAGTCTCATGCCTGCTTGACTGCACTTAGCCTTGCAGAAACGGAAGATGCAATTGCATAGGAATTCTCTTGAGGGGCAGGCTGGGAGGGCGATGTGGAATACGTTGGAAGAACATCCAGTCGAAAGAACGTTACCAGTTGGTAAGTAACTTGTTCTTCGAATGGATTGTGTCCTCCAACGTATTCCACATCTTTGACAGACTCCCAAAGAAGTACCAGTAAATGGAGGAGGGAAAAGAATTTAGAGTACCCAATTAGATTTCGGAATAAAGAACCGCCTTCCCAAAGGCCATATCCTGACCATGGATTGTATCCAGGGAATAATGTTTAACAAAGGTGTGGATGGAAGCCCATGTAGCAGCATCACAAATGTTCCTAATAGGAACACCCCGCTGGAAGTAGCCACGCCCCTAGTGGAATGAGCTCTCAACCCTTCAGGAGGGTCCTTACCCGCCAATCGGTAACACTCCGTAATGTTAAGGATAATCCACCTGGACAAGGTCTGTTTGGTAACATCCTGGCCCAATCAGTGTCCAGCATATCCTACAAAGAGGATCGTCCACTCTGACCCTGGACATCTTAGAAATGTAAAAGATCAGAGCTCTCCTAGGATCCAACTGATGGAGTCGCTCCTCTTCCTTACCAGGATGAGGAGGAGGGTAGAAAGATGGAAGACCCACCTTTTGACTCAAATGATATTCGGAAACTACCTTAGGTAGAAAAGAGGGACGTACTCGCAGTAGAACCCTGTCCTTGTGAAACACAGTAAAGGCTGGCTTAGATGAAAGTGCCTGCAATTCACTCACTCTGCGAGCAGAAGTAACAGCAACCAAGAACACAGTCTTGAAGGACAGTAATCACAAAGGACAAGAGTGCAAAGGTGCAAACGGAGCACCCATGATAAATTTCAAAACCAATTCAAATCCCAAACCGGCACCTGGAAAGGGGACGGCGGGAACACATTAGTCAGTCCTTTAAGAAACTGAGAAATCAAAGGAATCTTAAAGTAAGAACATTCTTCAGGCGAGTGGTTAAAGATAGACAGTGCCGCCAGGTAACCTTTAATGGTATCCACTTGAAGGCCCCTGTGGGCCAAAGAAAGTAAGAAAAAGAAAACCATAGGAATGGAGCACTGAAAAGTATCAACATTGTGATCTCTCCACCAGTTGCAGAACTTATGCCAGCGGTACAGGGATTTTGTTGCAGGCCGCCTGGCCAAAAGCAACACCTCCATCACGTCATCCGGGAGGTCCCAATCCTTATACCTCAACCTTTCAGATACCAACCGGGAAGGTTGAGAGTCTTGACCGCTGGATGGAGAACCTGAACCCCCTCTAACCCTCGCTCTCCCCTACCCCCCCCTTCCCTTGAGCAGAATCTCTTGCACTTACGGTTGACACAGGTGGCGAAGAGATCCACTTGCAGGGTTTCCCAAAGGGCGAAGATTCCCTGAAGGACTTCCTGAACCAACTCCTACTCCTGGGAGACTGCGGTCTGCCTGGTCAGAGCATCCGCCGCCGCATTTCGTCTACAGCCAGATGAACTTCTGAGATTGAAATTTCCTGCTGGATGGCCCAGAACCAGAGCTGCATTGCCTCTCTGCACAACGGAAGTGACCCTACCCCACCCCACCTTTTGTGGAGGTAATGCATGGCCACTGTGTTGTCCGTCATGATCAGGACACTCTTCCCCATACAGAGGGCAGAAACGCCTTCAAGGCTAGCCTGATGGCCCTCAGCTCTAACAAATTGATGTGGAGTCTGGACTCCGACAGAGACCAACGACCGCTGGCGGTCAAGTCGTTGCATGAGCCCCCCATCCTGTGATGGAAGCATCCGTCACTACTGTCACCTCCGGCCACGGTTGCCAAAACTGTCTCCCCCCCCCCCCCCTCATCAGATTCCCTTCGTTGGCCCACCACAGAAGATCCTGGGAGACCGAGATTGGAATCTGAACGGGATCCGACATCTTGCCTGAGAACTGTGGCCTCTGCATCTTGAGAGCCCACTGCAGGGATCTCATCCGCAGTCGGGCCTCTGGCACCAGAAAAATGCAGGATGCCATGAGGCCAAGCAACCTTAAGAATTCGAAAGCCGGGAGACTCTGGGCATGTTGAAACTTGTCCACCATCTGCACAATGCGATGAGCCCTTGCATTGGGAGGTGAATACTTCCACAAGGACGTGTCTAACACAGCCCCGATGTACTGGAGCTGTTGGGAAGGTGTCAGGTGCGACTTCTTGAAATTCAGAGAGACCCCAGCCTGTGGAGGGTGTACTTTCTGTGCACGGGATGGATCGGCACATGAAAGTAAGCATCCTTGAGGTCCAGAGACACCAACCAATCCTGAAGTTGACGGGCCTGGAGGACTTGAGAAAGAGTGACCATCCTGAACTTGTCCTTCCGGAAAGGTTTGTTCAGCCAACGCAAGTCCATGTTGGGTCTCAATCCCCCGTCTTTCTTTGGAATCAAAAAATAAGGGGAATACCATCCCTTGTTCCGCTCCGCTACAGGCACCAGTTCTATAGCGCCTTTCTCCAGCAGGGACAAGATCTCCTGCGAAAGGAACGGATCTGGAAGTTTATTTCCCCGGTGGATTTCCGTGAGGCCGCTGAAGGAAGGGAAGACAGTAGCCGTGGGCTATGGTATCCAGAACCCACGCATCTGAAGTAATGGCCCGCCAGTCTTCGAGATGCTGAGACAGTCTGCCACCAACCGGTGAACCATGGGACATGGCCTCATGGCAAAGAGACAGCTGCCTGAGCGGCTTTGGCACCACGATTTCCCCGACCACCACAGGTACTTTTTCGCTGGCCCCTTTGACTGGCGGCCTCTCTCGTTCTACCAAAGGAGTAGTAGTAACGAAAAGAACCTCCCCTGTGCCCTAGGACGAAAAGACGGAGGTTGACGCAACGCAGCGCTCAAAGATGTCGCCGCAGCTTTTGAGGTCTGCTACCTCTTAAGGCTCTCGTCAGCCTTGCTGCCAATCAAATGTGCACCATCAAAGGGCATGTTCAGAAGACGGGCCTGCACATTCGGAGCAAACCACGACTTCCGCAACCATGCAAATCTGCGTATAACTGTGCTTGCAGCCATGGATCGGCTAACACTGTCAGCCGTATCCAAACCCGACTGAAAGGATTCGCACATGGCATCCTTGCCGTCCTGCACGAGAGCAAGGAACCCATCCCTTTCTTCACCCTCAGGAATATGCTCAGCCGCCAAAGAAACACAATTTGACAGTGTGTGTCAAAACCTTGCCAAGGCACACGTGGAGTTGGCTGATTTCAAGGCCATGCTCCCAGCAGAAAATACCTTCCGGGCTCAACCGTCAAAGAGCTTGTCGTCCCTATCCGGAGGGATCGAAGGGTGCGCCGCCTGCCTCAAGGTGGCCATAGCCGCCTGAACCACCAAACTCGGGAGTGGGGCGAGTAGATAAAGAGCTGGGGTTGCTAACGGAAGGGCGGTATTTCTTAGTCAAAGATGTATTAACAGCCGGAAGAGATTCCGGAGACTGCCAAGCAGCTGCCACCCTTTTCTGCAAGGTAAGATGAAATGGCAAAACAGGGACAGAGGACGGACCTTGATATAAAATGTCCAATAGATCATCCTGCACAAAGTCTTCAGGAGGACTGGACCAGCCCAGATACTCAGAGACCCTCACCATGAGCCTCTTGAACGAAGACTGTGCATGAGCCCCAGGCCAGGCCTACCGAATTCCACTTCCGGAGAATTGTCCAACCCACTGGCATCATAGAGGGTCTGCCTCAACTCCTCCAACTGACTGTCTCCAGAAAAAAGTGGAGCCACATCAAGTTCACCAGGGTTCTCAAACTCAGACCTTTCCTCCTCCTCATAAATGTCAGCCAGAGGGAGTTGAAACCCAGGTCTGGTGACAGAAGAAGGCATGTAGTCTAAAACTGGCCTCACAGACTTCGCCGTACCCTTCCTTGGAGGATCCACAATATCCGGGTACTCCAAAGGCAAATTTAGAGAAAAAATCCCCAAAGGCGCCAATAGTGCCGAAGGCTTCGACAACCTCTACGTCGAGAACAAGTCGACGCCGGCCCCAAGCTCTCAATAGGTTGCTGCGGTCTGGCTGGAGACGAGGACCGAGACCTAGAGACACGTCTCTTGTGACTTTTCTAATACTTGTCTGTACGGGACCTCGAAGGCTCCCGATGCGAGTCGTGACGTGGACCCGAGCCCGAAGCCGTGCGAGCCGCGGTACGAGACCGATCCAGGCTGGCTTCGACAGAAGGCACGACTGGACCTGTGCCCTGCAATTGAAAAATCGATAAAAGATTCTTTAAACACCGCCCATTCCTCCGGAGGCGAGGACTTCCTCAGGTACGTAACCTTCTTTGAGGCACCCTCCTCCTCCGAGGGGGACGGGGAAGGCGACCGATGACGGCACTTCCTAGAGTGCCGGGACGAGGAAGACGAGTGGCAGGAAACACTCTGGGACCGAGATTCCCGGCTCTCCTTCCGACACGTAGAGTCGCCCCTCGAGTCGTCGGTGGAAACCCCCTTAGACTTGGATTTGGAAGACCGGGACTTAACAGGCTTAGAACCCCTACCTACCTGGAGCTTCCCCTTCCGCAAGGCCTTGGCAGGCAGCAACTGGCATTTCGAGCAGTCGTCGGTGTCATGCGACTCACCCAGGCACCACAAACAAATGTGGTGCGAGTCGGTGAGCGACATTTTCGACTTGCAGTCCCGGCAGGTCTTGAAGCCAGACCGCGGGGTAAGAGGGGTCGAAGAGAAAGACATAATGAACACACAAGGCGTGCCAAGTCTCACGAAGTTAACACGTTCGCAGAAAAAACGGAACAGAGGCTACAGGCGCCGTGCGTCCTATTAATAACATTCCTGTCGGCCCCCGCCCTCGACGGAGGCCTTCGAGGGACATAGGCCCGACGTCATCGACGTAGGACGCCCTCTGCTGAAAAAGTAACCCAAGTGCACAGCTGTGGACATTACATGTCAAAAGATGTGGAATACATTTGGAGGACACAATCCATTTCGAAATGGGTTTACTGCCACCAGCATCTTCTGAACATCAAAAAGGGGAATAAAAGTTACCCAAAACAAAAAGGGATACAAAGTGTCCTACAGTACGCCGCTAAAAGTGGGTTAAGCAAACTTAAAACCACTGAGTCACACAACTGATGGATCTGCATTATCAGGCCACAATGCAAGAATGTGTCCAAGCAGCAGTTGTGTCTCTTCTTAGGATGGTGCAGGCCCTGGGGAGTTATAATTGTTCTTAATACCAGAGAATGGTTTCTAAGTGTGGGATCAGGATTAGTTCCATCTAAGTCTCTGAGGTTCTGAGAGAGAAGGTCTTGAGACTGCTTAAGCCCACCAGTCTATGGGAGGAAGGTGCCTAGTGAGGGGTCTCCCTTTGTCACAAGAAGATGGTCCAATGGATCCCTGGAGTTATCTGATGTTCCAGTATGGTGTTTTTGTCTTTGGACTTTTTGTTCCTGTGTGCGACATCCAGAATGGCTCCAGACGCTCTCCTTTTATCCTCAATTCAGGCTGTCAATAGCAAAAGATTGGTGAGAGCGTCGGAAGCGGCCAGTTCTCAGCTCTGTATACGGACTGTGAGCTTCGAACGTGGTGCGGCTTGACGCATTTGTCAGTTTCGTGAGAATCGTGAGGTCCTTTCCTCTACTGCGTGGTGCGTGGCGAGAGAGAGCGGAGAGAGCGGAGGAACTACGAGCAGAGTCGGAGGGATGCAGGAAGCGAAGCGAGTCAGCGCCCGCGCTTGACCTCGACCCTCCGCTCCTGCTACTTCCTCGCCACCGACACAGGCCGCGCAGCCGCCAACTTCCCGCTGTCACCGCGGCTTCTTGATTGTCCCCATCAGTAACGAGACTCCATTCTTTGTATGGAGGTAAAGTGCAGCCTTACGAAGATTCGAGTCCCCCCCCCGCCCTTGCCTGACTTTGCGTGATATATAAATCAGTGGGTGAGTCTGAATGCTGGCACGGAGCGTGGAGGGTTAAAATTGCCGGTGTTAAGATACTGGCTGGGGCTACCTATCCTTAAATTATAGCCTAATGTGGGGCATTATTAGTTGCTTATAAAAAGCCTTGCACCACGACTGCTGAGGTGGGCCTAGTCTGGTTGTGCTGTCACTACATAATATACGCACAAGCTAGGGGAGATTGCGGGGGAATAAAATCTCCTTTGATCCCACTATCTAAATCTCGAGCCCACTCTCTGAGTTATTATGCCGCCAAAAGTGAGCAGTGCTAAAATGTCTTACAATCTGAGGAAAGGTAAGACAAATAATACAAAGATGCCTGTTAATAATGTGCCTGGAGGGGACAGTTTGAACTCCCCAGCAATGGCTAGAGGCACTATCCCGGCATTATTTGAAAAAATCCCACAAGTACGCCCCACAGATCATACTGAGGAGACACACACTATAATCCACAATGGTAGTCGTCCCCTGGATCTGACGAATTTTGATGATAATTCATTACTAGACTTGTGTCTGTCCATTCAGAAATCAATGGCCCCCCCCACAAACACTGATGTGCTGGGGAACTCCAAGAAGGGGCCCACTCCGAGGGCTGCAAGCATGACAATTGAGGCTCAGGTATTGCAGCCAGAAAATACTGCCTTGGGGTCTATCTGCTCGGGCCGATTGTCAGAATCACCTAATCTTTTGATTGAGATTGACCAGCCTGGGAAACATGATGCTGATCGATCTAATGAATTATCGCTGTCTAACTCTGACGCGATTGCCGATCTGCAGGCGTCTTTATCTTCCTTGCAATTTGCGTTAAAAATCCTCTTAAATTTATGTGGGAGAATACATGTAAATACAGTTCTGCAGCTAAATCTACCTGGTCCAGGTCCATCCCACGAAGTGGAGTCTAAAGGAATTAAGGAGCCCGATATATTGATAATTCCAACTAATACAGAGGGAGGAGAGCACCCTCTAAAAGAAGATCATATTCACTTGACCAAAAAACAGCGCAGAATGGCTAAGAGAGAGGCTCTAAGAAACGTTCCAGTGGAGATGGCCTCTCCACTTCCCAATACAGCAAATCCCCAGCAGAAATCCAAAAAAGCAAAAAAAAGGGCTCTGAAAAGAAAGAAACTCCGAGGTAAGGGCCCGGGAACACTCACGAGCTGGATATTGCCGGAGAAGTCCAAAGAAATATCAGCAGTGAGTAATGATAGCCAAGACTCTATTCTTATAGACAGTCCTATTGCTATGGATAACCAATTTTCCACCCCGCAAAGGAATAGTATAAACAGTACTTATGAAAGCATGAACTCGGAGAAGGTACGTCCAATCCCAGCCAGAGATGAAATAAAAGAAGAAAACAGGATCTGCATCGTGAAGAACTTGAATCAGAAATGTGGCGGCAAGTGGTTACCACGAGAGGCTATGCGTGAAAAACTTTTAATACCTCAATTAAGAGTTATTAGATCAGAGGACTTCTCATTTGTGGAACCACTGTGTAGCACCAATCCAAATGTAACGGCACTGTATTGTACGGTTTTGGCTTCTGCACAGCTGATCTGTAAATATAGAGGCAATCTGGCGCAGGTGGGGTTGGGGGTGGATGTTAATCCTAACGATGAAGACCCGTTGATTAAGGATAAATCTAAGTCTACTAAAATTAATGACAAAATCAAACTCACCCTAATTACCGGTAAGAAAGTACAAATGAGTGACATTCAGAACACACTTAAGTGGTTAGCAGAGGCTCTGCCCATGGCTATAAACAAACCATGAACTTGCTCATTGTTGTCCTGGAACACGAGGGGTTTTAAACATTTTATTGCAACTAATGGGTCACTACCTTTTATTATGAACCATTCTTTTTTTATGTTACAAGAAACCTGGCTGATTGCTCCGATTGTGATAGATGGCTTTAAACTATACTACACTCCTCCTAAAAAAGGGCAAATGGGAAGACCATTTGGTGGATTGATGACTGGGGTAGCTAAGACTATAACATCTAGAGAAATACCCACCGAACAAGAGGATAACATGCGGTGGAGGTGGTCATATTGATTAAGGACCACTGGGTTAAGTTATTGCTGATTAACCTTTATAACCCCCATGATGCATCTGCGAGTGACCAAATTCAAGATAGGTTGCATGATTTGCTGAGTTATTAGAAGAGTGAATGTAAAAGCAATCTCATTGTCATTGCAGGAGATTTTAATTGTCTTATCAAGGGAGAAGGAGGTACGACCAATAATAAATTACTATACCCGTACCCTCTTATGCAGCATAACTACAGTGATGAGGAAGGAAAGAAGTGGTTATGTTTCATGAAGAGTTGGCATCTGGAATGTCTAAATGGAAGAACTATGAGTGACCGTCCGGGTCTCTTCACATGGGGAGTGGGTGTGGCGCATCGTACCCTGGACTACTGTTTTACTAGTGCAGAGGTGGCATCCCTGGTTAATGATATGAGAGTGGTTGAGAATGATTGGAGTGATCATAATGGTCTCAGTTTAACCCTGAATAGTCATATTGAATCACCCCCTAAAATGATGACGGGAACCCTTTTTGTCAATCACTCTATCTCTCGACTAATATGGTCGGAGAAAAACATTTCTAGAGCTTGCCGGGATTGTGGCGATTGGGACAATAATCATCATAATAGGTTTGTTAAATTATCTATGGAGGATTTGGAAGGGTGGATCTATAACTTTACTGGCAAATATAAAACCAAACAATCATTATTGGTTATTAGAGAACAGGGTGTGACTGAGAACTATGATAAGACAATAAGAGATGCTAAACGCATACTTAGAAGGGAGATACGTAAAATCAGAGCTACCACAAAATCCATTATTACTATTCATCCTAGGACTAAAGAGATAAAAAACAGGTATAGATCATGGTTGAAACAACGGAAAAGGGCGAAAAAACTGGCATGTTGGCAAAAGACTGAGGATTATTTGCTCAAGAAATTCCCGTAACATTTGGGCACTTCTGGGGGATGCGAGGGGTAGTAGGAAAACTCCGCAAATAAACCCGATTGATGCAGAGGAATGGGTGATTTTCCTTGAGAAACGTAATGGGACTAGGGTTGCTAATCTCGAAACAACCGGAATACCTATACAAGCTCTGATGCCCTTCCAGGTGAATTTAGAAGAGCTCTTAGATAAGATCTCTAAACTCAAAGCCTCAAGGGCCCCTGGCCCGAATGGACTTTCTAATCTCCTTATGAAGAAAAACCCAGTGTTCTGGGCAAACCTTCTAAAAATACTCTTTGAAAAAGTGCTACAAGAGGGGAGAATACCGGAGACCTGGCAAAAAGCAATTCTAGTACCCGTATTTAAAAAAGGAAATAGATCCGATCCGGGAAACTACCGTCTGCTCTCGATGCTAGATTGTTCAGGTAAATTATTTGCATCTTTACTTTTACAGAGATTGCAGACTTGGGCAGAAAATTCAGGTATCCTGGACCGCTTTCAAAGCGGATTTAGAACGGGATATTAGACTACGCACAATTTATTAATTATGAATAGTCTAAGAGATAAAGCCCTGTCAGCTAATAACCCTCTTTTGTATGCCTTATATATTGATTTTAAGGCGGCTTTTGACACAGTTAATAGAGAAAACTTGTGGATGAAGCTGAGGGGAATGGCATGCCCTGAAGGATTGCTACATTACCTACAACTCCTGCACCAGAATACTTCTGTTCAGCTGAGGCTTGATGGAGGTGGATCAATCACCAGGGCGATTAAACAAATCAGAGGGGTGAAGCAGGGATGCGTAACTGCTCCCACACTGTATAATTTGTTTGTCACTGATATCCCTGAATATTTACGCACGGTACGTAACTGTCCCCCGAAAGTGGGTAGCCAACATTGTTTAGTTATGACCTATGCGGACGATGTGGTCATCTTTGACCACACCTTCAGTGGAATTCTCCGCTCGGCTGAGAGGCTCTGGGAATATGCTAAAGTGAATGAACTCACTATTAACTATCCGAAAACAGAATTGATACTGTATAGTCATGGTAAGGTGAGCCACCCGAGAATGAAGCTGAGAGGAATGGAAATTCAATATACACAGTGTTACAAATATCTGGGAGTGGAATTTGATTCTAGTGGGATTTTTCAATCTTGTGTGCAAAACCGTAAAATAAAAGCAGCCCAACTAACCGCTCTGATCTGTAAGTTCTCTCGCAATCAGAGTGGTTATTCTATCTGGGCGGCTCGCCAACTTTACATCCAAAGTTGGGTTGCCATGGTGATATATGGACTGGAAGCCCTGGTCGATCGTAACCTTGATTGGCTCCAAATATTGGAGGGTAAATTCTGGCGCAAGCCTTTAGGTTTACCACAGGGAGTACCGATGGCGATACTGAGATTAGAAGATTAGAATTAGGCCTTCTCTCGTTAAAAGCATTGGTCTTAAAGAAAAGAGCAGACCTTTTCATTAAGATGCATATGAACAGTACCAATCAACTTCTGATGACGGTGAAAGAGGACATAACTGGGAACAAACAGGTTAAGCTTGTAAGAGAAATGACCACTCTATTTGAGATGATCGAGTGGACACCCAACTGGGGTGATAACTCTGAATACTTGAAAGCCTAAATGGGGGAACGATTAAATATTTGGGACTGGCAAAACAACTTTAAACATCTGGAAAGTCTACACAGCTATGGGTTTATATCCCATTTACTTTACACCTACAGGAGGGCACAAGGATATCTGAACCTATGCCCTTCGGATAATTTAAGACGCTTTATATTACTCTTGCGTATTAATCACCTACCTGTCTTAACTGTGATAGGACCTGAACGGGCCATTCCCAAACAAGAGCGATTCTGTAGGATGTGCAAGAATGAAATCTCACCCGAAACAGCGAGACACGTCCTTATGCTATGCCCCACACTGAGTCTAACTTATATAAAACACTACAGTAGTTATGTCCATAATTTAGATCACATCAAGTCGAAAGATTTTTGGTATATGTGTACTAATACCTTGAATGCAATTTACATCTGGCATTATGTAGAGTATGGCATATGGTTAAAGGGAAACTTGAAGAATAGTTATTCCCCCACACAAAGTTTGCTAAAGAATTATAGGTGATTGGTGATTGATGCTTAGTATCCGTTGCTTATAGGGACGGAGACTATATGGCTCTGGGGGATAGCCAGTATATAAGAACAATTAAGGGAGGGACTGATTAGTGATCAATGGATTGTGGATGGATTGATAAATTACATTCTCCTTGTACGGTTAGAAACATTGTATTTTCTACCTATGGATTTTATTTAAAACAGGTTTATGTGAAATTGAAGGTAGTAAACTCTTATGTTGTATCTAATAGTATGAAAATTGAACTGAGTTATTTGATGAAGTTATGCGAAAGAATAGATGAAGATGAAATGTGTGTAACTTGATAAATGTATATGATGAAGATATTTATTGTATTATGTCATTGGATAACAATTTTATGAAATCATGTGTAAAGTTTTTGTTTAAAAAACTATATCACATTTTTAAAAAAAATAATAATAAATAAATTCAGGCTGGGAGAGCCCCAGTTCTATTAAGGTAAGGCTCTATACCATTCAAATAGGCAGAAGCTGTCTAATTACAGACAGCCAGCTACCCCACCTCTGCCCAGCAACAAAATACTTTGGAATGTGGATTGGGGTCAGGCCGCCACAGAACTCGGTTGCAGCTAGTTAAGAGACACAAAGAACTAACTGTGAAGTCTTGGCCTGACTCCTATGAAAGTGCATACCTAAATATGGCCATTTCCCACCTGAAATTGCAGGAAGGCAGCCAAACGTAGAATGGCACAAAGAACAGGTCTTGTACCACGAGGATCAGATATTTTGATGAGTATATGGTACGCAAAAAGGTATCGCAGTAAAAACACAGATGCATTGTCAAAACAATGAAAACGGATTTACTACCACCAACCTGTTCTGTGAACATCAAAAGGGCAATAAAATTGACCTAAAAGGAAAAGAAAAAAAAAGGACACAGTGTCTCTATAGCACTTCAGTTACAGTAGGCTGTGCAACATTTAAACAAAGGTAAAACAAATAGGACAAGCTCCTCTTACTTTGGGAGCTATAGAGACTACCCAGTGGACCCCAAAATGGCACGAGTAAAGCAAGGGAGTGAGGTTAAAAAGTCCTCATTTGAAGTAAAATGAGGACAAGTTGCAAAAAAGTGCACATTTCCTGAACAACCACACAGAAGGTAGGTTGAAGTTGCTATGGTAGTACCATCCCCAGTGCTATCGGTATTAAGACTCAAGAGTATTTGTGCATCTTATCAGGCACTTCAGGAAGTTGTCCTGAAATGTTGTTGCACAATAAAGGGGTTTATCATTCCAATTTCTTTGCCGTCCTCTCTAATTCCATGAAGGTGAAGAAGTTCTGTGACATGGACCTGTAAAATTGAGACTAGTATTTGAAATAGTGAGCCTGAACTTACCCATTCAAAGCTTGTCCCGCAGTTCAAAGTTAGTCCAATGCTGCTCAAGAACCATTCACCGAAAGCACAATGTGTGCACGTCAGGTTTAGAATAGAGGGCTAAACAGGACATTAACCTCCTGTAACCAAACTTTCTCATAAAAAGAATCATATGAATCATGTTACAGCTGACATGCTGCTCAGCAAAAAATACTATTGGAGGTGGGAGGTACTGAAGCAGTGGCATATACAGGCTGTGGCATGAGGAGAAAGGGCTACCTTCATTGCCCCAGAGCCAACCTGCCTTTATGGGAACAGCTCAGCTTGTGTCCACAGCTGTCCCCCAGGGGTGAGGGTGCAAATTAGATTGGTTACTGCACAATAAACGTGTACACGTGCATGTGGAAGGACAAACTTAAAGCATTTTATGGTAAAAAAACAAGCTGTAAGCTTATGTCAAAAAATGGCATCACACTGGCTTTTTTAGGGGTTTCTTCAGTGGTGGAGCCAGGGAGGGGTCAGTTGACTCCCCATGAGGAGTTGGGTCAGTGGACACCTCATGGGACCCTTTTCCATGCCTGGTGCTCCACTTCCCGCTGGACTGGTTCTAACAAAGCAATACCTGAAAAAGTAAAAAAGTATACAGGTAGACGCGGCAGACAGCACCAGCGATGCAGGATTCAGACACTGCATAAAGCAGCTTGCGTTTTGCTAGGTAGCCGAGCTGAAGCACATCTGGGCACTCAGCTTGTTTCAGAGTGCTGTCATTTATTCACTTGATCTTAGAGAAAAACGAAACAGCAACGTGTTAATGTAAGTTAACAGAAAAAAGTGTGTGTATGTGCATACGCAGCAGTGATGCATGCACGTGTGAAGACTGTGGGGGCTGTCTCATGAAATGTACTTATAGCGACCATGCAAACTTATATTTTGTGTGCAAAGTCATCAAAGTGCTGAACTGTGAATTCTGATGTACACTGTGGATGCAGCTTCATGAAAGAAATTTAGTGACAAAACTGGCATATATGGTGGGTGAAGCATCTATAGAGATATGCACTGGCATATACTCTGAGCGCAACATCATGCAAGTGACATACAGTGGCAATGTTGGATATATTGTGTACCCAACATCAAAGTGATTTGTGCTGTCAACGGTTATCGGTGCACTCATGAAAGTCATTTACAGTGGCAATGCTGGCATATTGTGGGTGCATTACCAAAGTGATTTACACTGTGGGTGCTGGCATATTTAGGGTGCAGCATCATTAAAGTGGTATATACAGGCCAATGCTGGATTTATTTGTTGCACAAAATCAGTAGAAATACTGAGATATAATGTGGGCAAAGCTTTATGAAAGTGATTACAATGGCAAAGATGACATGTTGTGGAGTCATATCATCTATTGGATTATTTTTCATAGGTTACTGTAAACATTTTTCTTTTTGCTGCTTTTCCTCCAAAGACCCCATGTTTAGCTATTGTGTTAATGCATTCCTTACTTTTGGAGTTAAGTGAAGCCCCTTTGCTTAACTTAGCTTGCTAAGCTCACCAGTCCCTATAGCTAGCACTTCAGGAAAATGTCCTCTATAGTAACATTCTCAGTTTGTTTTTCTCCCTGCACACATCACCTTTTGTGAAGTGCATTGGAGACACTGTCTCTATAACTTGGTTTTTGGTATCTTTGTGGTTACTTGCAGGATATGTCCAGGGTGGGCTGGTGGCACTGGATACTTCTTTTTTCTAGTTTTATGCACTTTTCCATTTTACTGCATAAAGCCATTTAGAGAACCATATACTCTAAATTGACAGTGACATGAAATGGTCACCTGTCTTTTGGCCATCTTGTAGTTTGACATTCTTCCTGCCCTGCTATGGCCAGATTTTATATTGGTAAGCCTGTTAAAGGGGAAAGCTCCAGCTTTCGCGGGCAAAGTGGTGGTAAGTGTGTGTGGCTGGACATGGGGGCTGACTGTCCACATCAATGCCAGAGTGTGTGTTTCTGGGCAGATGTAGTAGCCAGATGGTGTCCAGATTGGACAGCTCCTGCCAGATTGAGTGGTGCAGAGCCTTCTGTGATGAATCCATAGATGTCGTCACTTCTCCCCGCGGGGTGAGGGCCCTTCCCAAGAGGCTAGTGAGGTGAGGCCGCTACACGATAGTCCCTTAGGGGTGGTACTCAGCGGGAGGATCTCATGGGGAGAGACTACCCCTATAGGGACAAGGACGACCGTCTAGGGAGGACGCAGTAGAACAACCCTCACTCTCGACCCACTTCCTTTACCTCCCCCTAGTCCATGAGGCCCACCTTATCATTCCTCACTTCCCTACCACACACTTCCATGTACATATGTGAGACTGAATACTCCAAGAGTAGGGATTACTTAATTAAGCTCTACTTTACAGGTACTGAGACCAGGTTCAGAACAATGAAGAGTAATCCTAAGAACCTGAATGAGCATTCTAGCTGTCATTGCTCATTCAACATAAAGAGGGAGGAAGGACGTACGTTTCTGTCAGACCCTCCTAGGAGGATACACGAGTCTGGAGGACGCCCAGCGTGAAAGAGAGGATGCTGCTGACCGGGACACGTGCAAAGGAGCTGAGGTGACCCATCCGGTCTGCGATGCCTGTGCAGACCAAAGAACTGGAAGAGCAGAGGACTGGGTGGAAGCAGTAACTGGACTGCGCAGTTGTGGCAAGACACGCAACCCGCCCAGAGAGAAGCACTGCAGAGCTGCTGCAGATGCCACAGAAGCAGCGCAACAATGCAAGAAGCCAAACAAGATGGAGAAGAACGCGACTGACTGAGAAGAACCGGCAGAGTTCCAGAAGGTACATCTGCCGTCAGGGTCTTGAAAAGGGGCAAGAGAAAGCCCGAGGTCTGGGTGCCATGCTCATGAGCCTTAGGATGCCTTAACTCTGACTTGCGCCGACTGTCACTGGAGGAGGCCAGTCTGAATCACAAACACATACCATTGCGAATTCCAGCAAGGCCTTCAGAGATCCAAAAACGAGGGGGAACCCCTTGCGATCATTCTGATGGCAAGATAAAGACTGGAGCTAAAGAAATGGAAAGGCTGTAATCCAAGCAGTAGATGTGGAAGAATCCGGCGGAGAATTCGAGTCAGGAACAAGGAAGCAAGGAGCGAACAGACTTCGGAAAAGCAAGTAAAGATCAAGGCAGTAAGCAAGGACGAAGAAAGAGGCAGAATCAAGGAACAAGGTAGGGAAGAACAGAAGAAAACTAGCGCAAAGGAAACTTAACCAAGTTGCAAAACGCTGGGCATCGAAATCTCGGGAAGGATATCCTGGTGGAAGTGACCTCTGGTGCAACGTCTTCCAATGGAACAATGGCAAACAACTAGGAGAAATGCAGAGGAGAAAACACGGTTGGAGACCTGCAACTTCAGGAGGAGATCCTCACTAGCCATCTTCTTCGTGACAGTACCTGGCAGGCAAATGAACCAGGTCTGCCCAGACGAAGCTCTAAAGAAACCGTGGTCTGGTACCCTCATCAACAGGTTTATATATGAGTAAGGCCAGGGGAAGGAAATCATTGCCCATGGAGGGAAGAAATAATGAATGTATGATGCAAAACCTGCAATCCTTTGTTCTGAATTATTGAAGTCAGGGGAAGGGTGTCATTCCCCCTGGTGAGAGACTTGCAAACAGAATTGTGCCACCCAGTCCAGGAGGAGGGAGTAATTCTCCTGGACCAAGAACATGGGTACAACTTTAGTTTACTTATAAGTGTAAGGGACAGAGACAGGGACGTTTGATACAGGACGGTGTGTAGGTGATTTCAATCCGGCACACACCCAACATGTAGTGCACAAATGAAAACCTTATTTATTTTATCTATAAGTTCAATAGTCTGAACAATATACCACTCATATCACACCCTTCTCCTGAGACCCCCCCCCCCCCCCCCCGGTCACACTGAACCAGGAATCAGGCTAGTTTGCAACAGTAAATATTTATTTATGTATTTAGAATTTAAATCACAATAGATTTTAATAGGTAAACAACAATCACCAATGGGGTGATAGAATACAGAATGCACTAGGAATCAAATACTGAGCACAAAAACAAATGCAGCACAGAAATTAATACTTTTGGATTGGTTTGGAACAGATGGCACTATGGTTAGGGTTTCCCCTTGCAACACCCCCTCGACCCCCCCAATAGGCAATTAAATAGATGTGAGGAGAGAGCAGGTATTCAGGAATAGCACAAAGCAGACAGAATATCACTCGCACCTTCCCCCCTTCAAACACAAGAAAAAAACGGAATTGACTTTTCAGCTGTCAGAATGGCTTTGAAATAGTCTCTGGAATTGGCTTAGCAAAAACACCAAATGTGGTCCAAAATACTTAAATTATTATAAATTCCTATGGGAGCCGCTTTGAACAGTTGCACACAATCAAACAATGATTTAGTCAAAAGAAAACATTTGAAATCTCAAAGTCCAAGTGGGAAGCAATTTAAAGCTAATTCACACGTCTAAAAACCTTTCAGATTTTCAATTTGCGGCATACTTTTCCTTGCGCGATATTCGCTATAATGGGCCAATCGCACTGTTTTGGGGTCTATGGCAAGCTAAGGATGTTAGGTACACGTAGGAGTTGAAAACTCGCTTCTATCCTAAGAACCGAGCGAGTTATGAAGGTTTAAGTAAAAGTCGTTTTTGCAAAATAGGCGTGAGAAGGGAAAACAGAAATGCCATTTTTAAAATGACAGATGGGTTTGATTACACGATATTATGACTATGAAAAAGCGGATGCCACAGATGGATCTTACAGTCACGTGATCAGCGTAACCCGCCTGTTGTGGATACTCTACTTCTTCCTGGGATTTACTTTTTCTTAATCAAATCAATAAGAAGTTAGGGTTTAATAACACAGATGAGAAAAGAGTCAGCGCAAAGATAGTTCTAGAAACACTATAGTTCTGAATTAGAGATGGGATGGGTTTGAGATTGGAATCATACAATGCAGATATATGATGGGTCAGTGTTCTTCCTATTAATACTTAAGTTATTAAATTGGACCGTCAGTTCTGGCCATGGATTGGATCGGTCAAGAAAGAACAGCACATCAGGCAAGGGACTGGATCAGCTAGGCCGGTCACCGGATTTGCACAGGATCTGCCCTCCTTGTTGGTGGGTATTTCAATCAGCTGGATAGCGAGCTCCTCAGGCAAGCCTTGTGGTAGCAAGCCAGAGAGTTTCAGGATACTAGTTCAAGAGGCCTTCTCGCACCACAGTGCTTCACTGGTTTGCAAGAATAGGTTTGAGGATTTAGGACTTGCCGAAATTAATAGATCTCTACTGCTGGCAAGAGTCCAGGCATCTGGATCTGGAAGGATGTTAAAGCTGGATGTAGAATGCTGGATGAGAGTGCTTTGACAGAATCAGGAAAGTGAGTGAACCAGTGAGTCCCTATGTGTTGTCAGCTGTCTCTATTTATCCTTTCAAATGACATCACAAAATGGGTGTATGGGCCGGCTTAACTAAGCCTGCCCCTGTGAGCTGGGACTGGATCAAAACCTCATCTCCGCCTGGCACCTGAGTGATTGGATCAAGCCCGGATGATCTCACATTTTATGGTTTGCTTTACAGTCCTTAGAAACCTCCCTTTAGCCACTGGTCTCAAAATCGGATTTTATCCTAAATACATATTTCTACATTGGTCACCTCTACACAAATCACACACAAAGATTGCATATTTTATGTAGTAGCTGTTCATCAAAATCCCGCAGCTGCGGGATCTTGTTTCACCTTTCTACAGAATTTTGTCCTTTTTGCTATGAACACAATTTCAAAACTTTCTGCAACTTTCCACAAATGTGTGTGTTTACCATAGGGATGTGTGTGTAAAGGAACACGTTACTTACCTGTAACTGTTGTTCTCCAACATGGGTCTGGCATGGATTCACATGCTCATGAATATTCCCTGTCGTCAGGCTGGGAATCCTCGGTAAAGGAAAAAATAATCTGTTTCAGTTTCGTTTCTGAACTGTCTTTCTCCTAATAACCAATCACTGGTCTCTGGGTCATACTGCACCCAGCCAATGACTGCCCTCTACCTAAGCCCCTCCTCTGGCAGCCATCTTTGGATTTGGTAGCAAGTAAAGTGGCAGTAGGACCAAGTGAAGAGCCGCAGAGGGATAGGAGGGAGTGTTCGCATTTGAATCCATGCCAGACCCATGCTGGAGAACAACAGTTACAGGTAAGTAACTTGTTCCTTCTTCAGCATGGGGTCTGGCATGGATTCACATGCTCATGAATACAAGAATACATAGCAGTACACACATGCACAACCACGGGAGGTGGCAAGGCTCAACATTAAGCATTTCATCAACTCCTCACCAGGCCCACTTTCAGGCGAACAGGTTGCGCAGCACTGCCTGGCCGACTCTGGACTCCTCCCTGGAAGCCCGGTCGACGCAGTAGAATCTTGTGAAGGTGTGCGTCGACCTCCACGTAGCAGCCCTGCAGATGTCCAGCAGGGGCACACCAGATAGTAACGCCGTGGTAGCAGCGATCGCTCTGGCCGAATGGGCACTCGGACGGCCGGGCAACGGTCGGTTTGCCAACCGGTGACAGTGCATGATGCAGCCGGAAAACCATCTGGAAATGGAAGCCTTCGAGAGGGCCTTCCCTTGGTTCACAGGTCCAAAGATCACAAACAGCTGTGATATCTTCCGAAAACTCTTCGTGCGGTCAACTTAGAACTTCAGCGCTCTAGCTACATCCAGCGAGTGCAAAGTCCTCTCGGCCGGCGACAAAGGTGACGGGAAGAAAACAGGTAACACCAAGGGCTCGTTGAGATGGAAGTCCGACGGCACCTTGGGCATGAAAGAGGAGTGCGTCCTCAGCACCACCCTTCTCGTGGAAAGTCAGGTATGGAGGCTTGCAGGAAAGGGCCTGGATCCCTCCCACTCGTCGTGCGGAGGTGATGACCACAAGAAACGCTGTTTTCCATGATAAGAACTTCAACGGTGCCGAATGCAGAGGCTCGAATGGCGGGCCCATGAGCCTGGTCAGCACCACGTTGAGCTCCCACGCCAGGGCCGGAGCCTTCACCGGCAGAAAAGATCGGAATAGTCCCTTCATGAACTCCTTCACCAGGCGATGGGACCACAGGAATGAGCGTCATGGAGTTCTGGTGTAGCGGGATATAGCTGCCAGATGGATCTTGATGGAGTCATGGGCCAGCCCCGCCTTGGCCAGCGATAGCAAGTACGGCAGCACTTGAGGGGGCGTAATCCGCAGAGGGTTAATCTTCTGTGCTCGGCACCAGACAGAAAACCTCTTCCATTTGTGTCCGTAGCACTTGAGAGTTGAGGACGCCCTGGCCTTTGCAAGAACCTCCTTGCAGTCCGCCGGGATATCGTACCCTCCAAACTCTAGTGCTGCAGGAGCCAGGCCTGCAAGTTCAGCGACCAGGGCTCCAGGGCTTCTTTTTAATGTTCTCACTGTCTTTCAGTGTAGCACATTTGTATTCCTTTACTGTATATACTTTCTTGGCTTAAGGTACTACTTGTTCCAACTTTCCCCACATTCTCGTCATTCCTGGATTCCAACGATGTGGTGCGTTTTCTTGGGTTGCCAGGCACAGCGGTGCTTCTTTATTCAATCATTGCAACTTATTTGCACATTCTTTGGTGCCAAAGCACCAGACACCTGCTCCCCTCTCCCTTTGTCCCCTGCTTCCTTGTTTCCTCTACCCTCCTCCGTCCCTCCCGCCCACTGCGCTTCTATTGACCAACTGGACTCTTATCAAGCAACCTTCCTAGGCAGCCTCTGCCATGGCAGCCCTCTCTGGCGAATTACCTTGAGGCAAAGGGCAGTTCCATATTGCAGCCCCAGATGGTGTCGGCCGTGGAAGCAAGAAGCCTGCAGCCGTCAACCTGGTGCGGTCAGGGGAGCAGCAATCACTGCACTAAACTAACCTACCCCTCAAATGATTCCTATTTTCCTTACCGTACCACCCTCGGTTAATTGTATTTGTTTAGCCACTCTTCACATTTCTCTGGGAAAGTCGCATTTACATGGTTGCTGTGTTTATAACTAGGCCTTTTCCCTCTTTTAGGAAAGTCAAATCTGGTTTTGCATTGTGGTTACCATTGTACTGTGAACAGTGTCCCTTCAGGCTCTGTCCCACGCTCTAGACCCCCACCAGGCTGTGGGTACCATTGTACTGTTGTGCATCTCCCATCTGCTCCTCCAGTGTGTTCCCTACTGTGAGACTCCGCCCCCCTCGGCGCTTCCTGCGTTGTGTGGCGCTGGGCTGTGTCTCTCCTTCTCTCTTTCGCTCCCTCTTCCTCGCACCCTCTATGGTGCTCTCCATCTCTTCGATCTTCTCTACCTGCTACTGTATCTCCTATCCTATCCTTCTCACTAAGTCTGGAAGGAAGTTGTTTAACCCAGGCCTCCCTATTGCAGATACCTACATCAGTGCTTCCACCAGACAGGCTCTCACCCACATCCTCTTTGTTGTTCCCTCACCAGACCTATGGGTTCGTCATATGGTCTCGGCTCTCGCTCCTATCTCTTCCTCTCCCATGAATGGTGTCACTCGGTAGGAGGTCCTCTTGGCCTCATTCCACTCCTCTAAGACCATCAATAATGTCTATCTGAATGGCACGGTCTTGGTCCATGGCCCTCAGCCCAATCTCCTCCATTTCGATAGGCGTCTCCCAAGTCTTATCAACTTACTTACTTCTCCTGCTAGCTCCACTGGTTCCTCTGCCACCTCCTGCCTTCGCTGCCTCTCTGGAACCTTCCTCTTCCTCCTCTCTGGCTCCTCTGCCACCTCCTGCCTCTGCTGCCTCTCTGGCATCTGTGATGCTTTCAATGTTATTCGTTGCTGAGCCTGGAATGCAGGCCTCAGCCAAGGACACAGCGCTGGGAAAGCGAGAATCTACATGTGCAGACTGGCACCAGATATAAAAAGGTTTTGTTATGTCTGGCTATACTTGCGCCAAGGTCTATGGAACTGTTTTCCGTGGTGCTTTAGAAGAGGGAAGCTTTTCTCCTTGGGGTTACTGTCAGTAGACCCTGCCGGGAACCAATGGTCACTCAGCAATGCGCAAGCGCGAATGCCAGAAGGTTCGAGAAATTGCCACCCCTTTTTGAGCAGGGCATATATGCAGAGCTCTGGAAAGGTCAGGTGGAAAAAACACAAAGACCTCAGTCGGAGGGGGGACGCCTTGTTCCGACCTTCCTGTGGGCTGTTGTGCTCTCTGCCTGGCTGTTACCGGGGTCTTCCAGCCGCTTCTGGCGAGATGAGGGATTCAGTTACACCCATGGTGATGTATTTTCTCTTTAATTCTCTATCTTGTCTGATTTATTTCTGTTTTATCACTTGTTGCTTTTTAGCTATGAATAAATAGCCATATAAGTGCTCATTATTTTGCTAACTGCGTGTATGGTGGGGAGTTATTTCTCTGTCTACCTGTGTTCAAAGTATTTGCTCTGCTCTGCAAATGTACTGGTGATAAATAACTGTCCCTGCACTCTTGGCGAGCAATACAGCACCTCCATCCTCTCTGGCTACTATGCCAACTCCTTCTACCCCCTCTGCCCACTCTCGGCCCCCTCTACCACTTTGCTGACTACCTCAAAGCCTGTTCCCCACCCTGGAAGACTTTCAAATGTGGCAATCTGCTCCACGTCGCTACACTCAACTCTCGCTCTGCTGTCAAACACTCCTCTGAAATCTTCCACCTCCTAGAAGAAATTGACCTGGATGTCCTCTCTCTCACCGACACATCCCACTCTCTAACCCTCTCACCGCACTCTTGGACTGATCACTTTCTGCTTTCCTCTCACCTGAAACTTTGTCCCTCAGGCAAAGCCTGCCACAGCACTGCCACCTACCCTCTCAGTCATTCGGCCCATGAAGTGTGTGTCAGTGGATGCCTTTGCCTCTACTTTCTCTGCTCCTTCTACTCCTGCGGATGATTCACAAACTGACACGGCCCCCTCTAACCTGCATCTTTCGATCTCCAAATCTCTGGACATCCTTGCCCCAGTCATAAGAATCTGTCTGAAGACTAGCTCAAAGTGCAACTCTTGGTATGACCTCACAGCCCTGAAACGCATGTGCAGGCTGGCTGAAAGTAAGTGGAGGGCTTCAGGTGCATCCTTTGACAAACTGGCCTGCCACCTGCTCCAAAGGCAATACAGACTATCTGTCCTGTCCATGAAGAGAGTCCACATTCAACCCTGCATCTCTGCGGCCTCTAACAACATGGCTGAACTCTTTAAAATCTGCAAGGAGCTGGCCAATCCTTCTGCAGTCTCTTCCTCTCCTGTTCCCTCCCAGGCCATCTGCATGGCTCCGGCTTCTCAGTTCACCACTAAAACCCAGGACATCCTGTCCTCGCTCTCCTTTTTTTCTTCCTCTCTCAGCCTCCCTCTGGCCGTTTCTTCCTCTCCTCCTCCTCCTTTTCGTCAGTGGCAACACCTGACGATGTTTCTAGACAAATCCGATCTATGAAAGTGGGTATCCAGTCATTGCATCGAATACAAAGCATTGAATGCCAAAAGCACTGAAAAAAATGCATCGAAAAAAAGCAGTGAATGCATTTTTTTCAAAGGTAAAGGTTTTATTTTAATTATAATGGGTTTTAAGGGGTAAATAAACAGGGGTTGGGGGCCCATCCCCCCACTAAAAAAAAGAAAGAAATACATTCAATGCTTTTTTTCTTTTTTTTTTAGATGCTAATGGCATTCGATTGCAATCACTATAAACCATGAAAGTGTCGTCCAAACAGGTGCTCCCCTGCTCCTTCAGAACCATCAAAGACCACAATGACACAGTCGCTCCAGCCTTGGCCGATTTCTGCAATCACTCTTTCGCCACTGGATCCTTTCCCTCTCTCCTCAAGCACTCCCTTGTGCACCCCCTTCTTAAAAAGCCTTCTGCCGTCCCTACCTGTCTGGCAAACTATCGCCCGATCGCTATCACTCCTTTCCTTGGCAAACCTCTGGAAAAGCTGGCCATCTCCCAGCTTACTCTCCAAAGTGAATCTATTGGTCGTCTCCATGACCATCAGTCTGGCTTCAGAGCAGCCAGAGGCACGAAAACTGCTCTCCCGAACAGCCATGAAGATCTGCTCTATAATCTGGATTTCAGCCTTCCTTCTGTTCACATCCTCCTCGACCTTTACTCTTCTTTTGACACGGTCAAGGACTCCATCCTGATCAATCGACTCTGCGAGAACCTGGGCATCACGGATCAGTCCCGGTGGTTGTCCTCCTTTCTCCTGGACCGACCCTGCCAGGTCCAACTTGGGTCGTTTCTCTCCACCACCTCTCTCTCCACAGAATATTACGGTAATGTAATTTCTCCTTCAATGGATTGCTTTTCTCCCGCAAATTCATCATATGATAGACTCCCACAGCAGTAGATGAAGGAGGCGGGCTGAAAGTTAGAGCCGAAGGTTTTGCATCACCGCCCTGCCAAAACGTTTATCAGCCATGCGAGCAACATCGAAGCTATAGTGCTTAGTAAAAGTATGGAGGGATGACCATGTTGATCCGCGACAAATATCCCCAACAGGGACTCCCCTTTGCAATGCGGTTGGTGGCGAGCCCCCCCCATCCCCCCAGCCGAGTGAGTCCTGATGGCAATTCTTTGCCTGTAGACTGGTAGCATTCCGCTATACAAAAGATGATGATCCAGCGGGACAACGTTTGTTTAGTTATAGCCAGGCCCTTGCGGGCTAAGGAAAAGGCCACAAAGAGTTGATTAACTCTTCTGAACTGGGCTGTTCTCACGTTATAAACACTTAGGGCCCATTTAGGGTACAGGCGATGAAATCTCTCCTCTTTACAAGGGTGTTGGGGGGTAGAAAACTGGGAGGTCAATGGATTGTGACAAGTGAAACTCTGAAAAAACTTTAGGAAGAAAACCCGGTCTCACCCTAAGCGAAACTTTCTCGCAGAAGAAACGTAGAAAAGGTGGCTTGCAGCATAAAGCTTGCAGTTCACTTGCCCACGGATCTAATAGCCACTAGAAAGGCTGTTTTCAAAGAGAAAAGCCTCAAATAACGAGTGCATCGGCTCAAAAGGGGCTGCCATGAGATAAGTTAATACCAGATTCAGATCCCAATCTGGGACAGCAAAGGGAGTTGTCGGAAATGTATTTACAAGGCCCTTCAGGAATTGTGCCATTACCGGGATCGTGAAATATGAACCTTGATCCAGGGATCTTTTAAACACAGACAAGGCCGCCAAATATCGTTCGACTGTGGTTACCTGAAAGCCTGCTGAAGCCAGTGACAGAAGAACTCCATCACTGTAGTGGTGGGGCAAGAGATGTGGTCAATCTCACGTTCCCAGCTCCACACCTCCAATCTTATCTACTGGCACGCATACAATGATCTTGTAGATGGCCTGCCTGCTGCCAGCAACACCTCCAGAACCTCCTCAGGGAAGTCCCAGTCACCATACCTCATACTCTCAAGAGCCACGTGGGTTGAGGGGCTCCGGATTCGGGTGGCGTACCCGACCTTCCAGTCGCTGAGGCAACCGGAAAGGTGGGCAGATGGCTAGATCCAGTAGATCTGAGTACTTGGTCCTCCTCGCCCAGTCCAATCTGGATTATGATCGAACCTCTTGAGCAGCCCGAGAACCCAAAGAATGATATATGATATGGCATTTAGAACGCGCCCATACACAGGGGTTTCAAGGCGGAAGGAGGCAAGGGAGGGGAAGCAGAGGGAAGACCGAGACAACGTTCTTACTAGGCCAGGTGACATTGAGATCACGAAATGACAGGAATTAGAGGGAAGGCGTAGAGAGGGAAGGTCCAGTCCACCAGAAACACGTCCCCTGCACACCATTCGCTGTTAATTCCCTCGAGCAAAACTGCTTGCACTTCCTGTTGGACTCCGTGGCAAACAGGTCCACTGATGCTGTACCTCAGCGAGAGGAGACCTCCTCCAGAACTTACTGGCACGCTTCCCCACTCGTATAAAATGGTGCTCTGCCTGCTCAGAGCATCCGCCAAACTTTTCTCTGTCCCCGCCAGGTGAACTGCCGAGACTGAGATTCGGTTCTCTAACAGCCAGAAACACAGCTGCATCACCTCTTTGCAGAGGGGGAAGAGAGTGCACGCCACCTTGCTTATTGAGATTTGTTCATCATAATCCGGATATGCATCCCCTCCAGGGACGGAGCAATGCCTTCAGGGCTTACCTGATGAATCGCAATCCCAGCCTGTTGATGTGTCATCTGGCTACCGTCGCTGACCAAAGGCTGTTCACCTACAAGTCCTTGCAGTGAGCGCCCCAACACTTCAGAGACTAATCCGTGACTAATCCGTGACCACTCGAGCCTGGGGCCATGGAGTAGTAGACGGGTGTCCTCTAGATGAGACGCGACCTGCTCTGCTGACTTCCTTCGGATCAGCCAGTCATCCAGGTATGGGACGGAGACCTCCGCCCTTCTTGGGTACCAGAAAATACAGAGAATACCAAACCGATCCGCTCGGGAGGTACCTATTCCACGGCACCCTTCAACAACAGGGCTCGCAGTTCTTCCTGAAGCTCCTGTCCCGGTTTAAATCGGAGGTGGTGGGGGTCTATCCAGTGTTTTTTTTTTTTTTTTGTTTCTTTTTTTTTTAAGAATGGCAGACAATAACCCCACCAAACGAGCTGTAAAGCCCAGGCATCTGAAGTAATTTCCTGCCACTGAGGGCCAGTGCAACCGCCCGCCAGCTGCTAAGTTGTGGGAGGGGAAATCAAAGCATATTCGGATGCTGGCCCTTAGAAGCCCATCTGTCCCTTCTGGGGCGCGAGAAATGTCTCTGTTCTGCCTTTGCCTGGCATGTGGAAGCTGTGCTTTCCTACCATAAGCCACATAATGCCTGTAGCCTCTTCCCCTGGAGGCAAAGCTGAAGGCAGGCTTGGCCGTCTGCATAGCTAGGCCCAAGGATCTAGCAGCGATTTTGGATTTCAAGCCTTTTGACCGAATAGGAACTAGCCCTCGAAGGGCATGTCCAACAATTTTGCCTGGACATTAGGTTAAAAGCCAGAGGTTTTTAGGTATGACTGTCTCTTCAGCATTACTGCTGATGCCATATATCGGCCCTCACAGTCGGTGATGTCCAGGCCCATAGGCAGCAACTGCTTGGCCACCACTTTCCCATCCTCCACCAGCTGTAGTAAGCCCATGCGCATTTCACCCACAGGGACTTACTGCGCAGCATTCTCCACTGCTGTCCACAGACCAAAAGAATATTTAGCGAAGCCACATACCACATTGGTGCCTTTAAGGGCCATACTGCCCGAAGTAAACATCTTTTTGGCAAGGGCGTCGACATTGTTTACTTCCCTGTCGGGTGGCAGAGTGGAAGAAGCTGGTCTGGAGGAGACTGTAGGAGCCTGCACGACAAGCCGTTGCCGGGAATAGTGCGAGGAGAGGGATGAAGGTCTCCTCTAGCCTTCCTGTATTTTCCGGATTTAGTGCAACTAACCGGAGGAACTGTACAAGGATGCTGCCACATAGTGGTTAGAGGGTCAGCAATTTTGTGGTTAAGAGGAATATTACGCTCAGTCACCAGACCTTCGCCCAAAATATCGCTAAGGGCGTTTCCCTGCACTGGCGTTGCTGAGGAGTGCAATCCCAAGGTGTCAAGGACCCTTTCCACCAGAGTTCTGAACTTGGTGTAGTTATAGGTGTATGGCTGGCTTTGTTGGAAGTCTAGGTCTGGTTAAGTATCCAGACCACTAGCCTCATGGAGACCCTCAGCAAGTTGCAACAACTGGTCATGGTCGTCGAAATAATCAACACCACCGGTGCCCACAGACATCCCCTTGATCTTCTGTGTCATCGGTGCCGGAAATACTCTACATGGTGCCGGAAAAAAAAGAAGAAAAAAAAAATCGGACCGGGATTGAGGGGTGCAAGATTTTTCAGCAACTGTTGGTGCAGAAGAATTGTCTCTTGATGCCCATCAGGTTGCTGGCGACGTCGATCAGGCCCGAGGTGTCAAAGCCTCGACAGCTGTGGCATCACGGGAGGGAACTGACATCAATACCAAAGAAAGAAACTTCCTTCGGTACCAGGACGTGTCACGGGTCAGCAGTACAGAGCGCCGCTGATGCCTTCAAAGTCTGCTGTGAGAGGAGTGGAGGGGGTTTGAACTGTGCCTTCTGCAGCATACTTAAACATTTCAAACATGGAGGTTTTAAATTCCTCCCACTCTTGGCGGGCATAACGTCCCGCCAATGGCTTATCTCGTTTGCTCGATGAATCGTAGCCCCGACAATGGTGATGATGCCTCTTCTTTTTTCTGGACGAGCACGAGAAAGAATGGCTCCTCGAGTGGGAAGGCTTCTTCCGCTGATGTTCTTTTTCGGGGGTATGCCCCTCAGTTTCGGCCTCTGAGGACCGAACCATCAACCTTGCCGGAGATTTAGCCAGAGGTCGACCAAGCACGAGTTTAGCCGCCCAATCGCACAGAGATTTCGGCTGCATTTTGGTGCATGACGAGCACTCTTCTGTCCCGTGAGCCGTTCCGAGGCACCAGAGACACAACTTGTGTGGGTCGGTAATGAACATCTTAGTGCCACACACCGTTTGAATCCCGAAACCCGAGCGACCAACATCTCGTGTTGAATGAAGCGAAAAGAAAAAAAACAGGTTTTCTGACAAAAACATCGAATTAGTCAAAGACTCACTGTTTTCATAAAGCAGCGTGTTAGCGTGCAGAAAAAGGAACCGAGGTACGGGGCGTAGAGACTGGCGTCATGTCCAGAATTATCGATCGATTGCCAAGCAAGACTGATACAGCCACAGGTTGTGTGGGGGTAGTTGTGGCGAACCACTGTTCACGGCATGCATGGAGCTGCGCATGTCCCTTGGTGGCTCTGCACCAATGCCTATCAGCCTCTGTGCTGGTCAGGTATTTTTCTATTTCAGATGGTCCTAAAATAAACTACCACAACCAGCATGCATGGGACTCTGGGATGGGTAATGGTTCCCCCTATGTGTTCATTACTAGGGAGACCCTAAGCTGTTTTTCATATCCATCCTGGAACGTACCTGGAAGGCTGCAAGCCAGATGGGCTGCATCTGGGTACCCTATCATCTCCAGTCCTGGCTGGGCCCTGCCATTTTGGGAGTGCCTCTATGTCCCCTGTAGGCTTGAAGAATTGTGGGCAGTTTCTGCTTCCCTCTGGCATTGCGTAATTGAACTCCAAGCTTGTAGCCTCTGATGTTTTTTTAGAAGCTATCCTGTCCTCATCGTCATCTCCAGACTGAAGGTGGGAGCCCCTCTGCAACTGTGCCCGGAGTGGCTTGGCTACTACACCGCCTCAACCTGTTCCCATCATGGGACACCATCAGCTCCTGCAGTTCTCATCTAGGGACCATTTTCAGTGAGTTGGTTAATCCGTTGTCTCCCCTTAGGCTCTCTGTGACATGCTTGCTTTGTCCTCTTCACTATCCCTGGACTTCTGTCACTGTTGTGAAGACCTCTTCATTTTGGATCGTCTTCATACGGCGCATGTTCATTGGGATTGCAAAATCTTGGCTGTGGCACTCCTGGGGACACTACTCCTACTGACCACGGAGCTCTAGCGCCTACTAGCCAAACTGAATCTGGACCTGAAAAACTCACCCATGTGCCCATTCTCTATATGCTGTTTCCACTGCAGACAGTAGCATGACTAGGTGTACCCAAGTCCTTTTGCTGCAAACCAGTCACTGGTCATCTTTCCCATGGTGTCCTGGCTCCACCCTTCTGTGCCTCCTCCCCTGTCGCCCCTTGTTACCTGGCACCTCACACTGCAGCTACTTTCACCAGTGGGATGAATGTACAGCTTGATTAAATTTTACCTATAACCGTGAAAAAACGATTGGGTTAGTCCTGTTAAACCCTATGGACAAAGTTTCTTCAACTTCTGAAACTCCCAAAATGTGACATTAACAATGAGCTGCCAGCGTTCCTTTGTATTGGTGATGATGTTCTTGAGGGGAAATGATGTGCCTCACTTCGTGACCACTTTCAAGTATGAGGGTCCTTTCTTTGAACATTTATCAGGCCAAAAAGCTTGGCAGAAGGCCAATTGTTATCACAACGTTCCTATCATATTTTGCATACTTGTTGCGGCTTCCTAGACAAAACCTGAAAAGGGTCCTTTCGATTAATAATTCTTTCAGCCTCTAAAAGAGTCTGAAGTCCTAGAAATAAAAGGGTTCAATCTACATGCAATCTGTGCTTAACAAAGCAAGCCCTAAGACTGCAATCTTTTCCATCAGGATTTTGTTTTGTTTGTTGGCATTGTGGTGCCCAGTAACCAGTACAATATTGATGAGTGTTAGGGAGAATTCTCTGTTTAGGCTGAATTTCCTAACCTAGTGAGTCCCCCAGCAGCTTTGCTGGATTTTTGGGGTTTATTTTTTTCTCCTACCAAGAGTGAGACTCTTCTACCCTCACTCTTGGGCATGATTTGAGTGTGTTTCTTTGAATCTAGATGTGTTTAATGGGCTATGGGGTCTTTTACTCCATAGGGCTTCATGTGTTTTAGTGATGTGTGTTACACAGCACCCTTAGTGCAGTAACACAGGGTTGTCATAGTGACCCCCCAGTATAGACTCCATACCCTGGGACTGACTACTGTCTCCCAGGGCATGTAAAGTCACCATTGACTTTACTAGTCTGAAAATTCTGAACAGAACCAGTACAAACCATCATATTGTGGACGTACTGGCTGGGGCAATTCAATTGCCCCGGGGTCTGTTAGTCGAGGGGGCACGTCTCTGTCCCCCCTGATCGAGTTTTGCCTGGTGGCAGTGGATACTTCTTTTTATATTCAACCGTGAATATTTTCCTATGGGATTTCCCATTGTTTTAGGCTATCTTTATTTAATTATTTACGGTAGCCTCGAACATACCGCCGGTTTATTTAATTAATATTAATTCTCCGGTTGGTATTTCTTGCCAAAACTTGATTCTAAAATGGCGTTTGTGTTCTCTTCTGTGACTCCAACCCAAGCCGAGCCCTTTGTTCCACTTTTTGGCGGGCTTCTCCACAGAAGCCCTCCAAAGTGGTGCCACTCTGTCTGGGGTACTTAAGAGGGGTGGAGGGGGATTTAGGCACCCTGGACTGAGTTGCCTAGGCAACTCAAGTCGCACTCCGTCCTGATTGGCCCAAGTGGTGAGCCGGCCGGCTCACCACTTAGCATGTTTGAGTGACAGCTAGGCTGAGTGAATGGGGGTTTTCTGCATAAAAGCAGGGCTTTAGGGACTGGAACTTCAGAAGTCGCCACAGAACCTAAGAATCCGACGAGGGAGAAGCTGAGCCGACCTGCCACGACGCCACCACCGGTGGAGCCCTGCTGGACCGTCTCACCACTTTTCCCAACGACAGAGGAGATCTCCCGCCGGAGAGTCTTCTTCCTTTGACTGGTGGGGATAACCAGTTTCACCGTCTTTTCGCCTTCCCGACGTACCTCGTGGCCGCCTTGCCTGTGCCAAGCACCCCAGCAACCGGGATACCACGTTTTACCACGACCGCGAACAAAGGTACCACCTTTAACCGGAAAACTCCACGGCTGGTTTCTTCCCTGGTAGTGCAACGACCTTCATCTTTCCTCCAAGTGGAGATCTTCTCTTCCCCTGGACGACGACGTGACTTGCACCCACTGCCAGGAACAACTGCCACCGCTGGAGGATCCTTCCCACTTAAGGTACCGTGTCCCGCCTGGCTTCCCTTGCTACCGATTGTACGGGGTAGATTTAGCCCCCCGGCTTTCGAACCTGGGTTAGCCTGGGACACCCTGGCTAAACTTTCCTAAGCCTCTCTAAACTCTTTTTGAACCCTCTGCAAGACTTTCTAAGCCTAGTGTAACTGTGTGATCTTGGGCGCATTTGTGCTCTGCTCTCTCTAAGAGTGGGCCCAGCCTTTGGACTTTGGCTTACCAGTGACTTTTGCTCTTCTGCCTTGCTAACAGTGTTCCTGAATCTTAGAGTGGTGTACCTTTCCATATTCTGTCTTTTTCCCTCCCTTTCTCACAAACATATTGGAGCGCCATCTAGTTAAGCGCTCACCTCTGTATGAAAATAAGTGGTGTTTTACTGTGACTTATCTGATAAGGAAAAAGGGGTGTATATATTACAATAGTAACTGTGTTTAGAATATTTTACAATAAGAGTGCTGGAGTGTTTCAAACAGTGTGTTTTTAAATAAATAATTATATACTTTGATACCGAAGCTCTGGTCAGTGTTTGCTTGTATTGGTGTGTCTCAGTGCCTATTGTGTATACTTTGCATACTGCCTAACTCTTTTGAGAGAAGTCTGACTGCTCAGCCACAGCTACCAGGTAAATCTGGGTGGTACAGACTGCTACCAAGTGGGTTTACTGCTAACACCTGTAGTCCTAAATCTTTTGCAGTGTTCCCTAAGGGAACTGCACAGGTTTCTGCCTAACAATGAGTTCAGAGATGGTCAATTCCAGTAATACAGCTAAGGTGGAAGAAAAAGTAGTCTGGTGTCAGTAAGTGCTTTGGATGATGTCATGTGAGTGGTCACAATACAGAGGTACCCCCATGTCGAGGGTCTCTAGACTATTTTTCCACATAATATAAACTATATCTAAGCAAGTAATGCTCAACAGAAAGTTGTCAAATGGTTCTTTCAATTCAGGCTCTGACAAATCAAACTGCTGGTTCGGTACTTCAGCTCTGGATTAACTGTGGTGCTCATTTGATTAACACAATTTTGAGATGCAGGACATTCCCTATAGCAGAATGGGGAGGCATTTAAGCAGCAGTACAATGAACCAAGTTGTGGTAAAATAACACAAACCAAGATGCAACAGTGATCTTGGGCAGGAGTTTAAAGCGTCAATCAATCCCATCCTTTTTTTAAAAAAAGTACTGTGTAAGCACCAAGCAGAGTGAAATTCCAAGTGCACTTTTGTATATCATAATGTCTAACTATTTTATTTGCAGACAGCACTGGAAATAAGCAGCCCAAACATTTTCAGAGATTAAAAAAACCTCATAAATCAATTGTGAAAGGATGATAAATAGGCACCTACTTCTCGTTTTCTTGGGAGATGTAGAGACGGTTGGATAAACTTGCTAAGAAGGCCTCAACGATGACTGGGTCTATCGTTAAACCAGCATTTAGACATCTGCATGGAGACAAAAGTAGCACAAGCATTATGCAGTGAAGCACTTGCAACGAAGCGAAAGAGCTACTGATGCACACATTCTAGAAGGCCCCACACAAAAACAGATTTCAGGGTAAGAAAACTTTCCAGTTTTGCTGGTTTGTGAGCTACAAGTATGGTCTTCTAGGATGTGGGAGACCAACAGTCCTTTGGCAGGGTTTCCCTATATTTCACTTTAACCAATGTATGCCTTAATGCTTTCATTTTCGTTTAACTTTTAAGGTCTCAGTGTGGGGCAGAATGTCCTAAGCTGTACCTCTGAACATTTGCTTTTCTGCATGTCTTCACCATCCCCTTTTCCCTATCCTAAGGCCTCACTAGGGAAGCAGTTTTACGTGGCCCCTGACAGACATCACACCTCTTAGGGTGGGGATCCACTAAGATAACCACTGTTGAGTACCCAGCCTAAATTAGCTGGGATTACACAGCAGGGCGGCGGAACAAATGCTTTGTTACAATGCTTTTAAAACTTACTGTGCTCATGTTGGAAATACTGCAGGAGTTCCATAGCTAAAGCTTGGTTTCCTCTGAACGAAAATTACAGAAGAGGATGTATACGCTCATTGCCAATCGCCAGGACCAGATTTGACCAGTGACTAAACATGCTGCTGGTGATTGGTGTTAAGGCTGAATCAACATCCTGTGCGTTTGCCAGAGAAGATTCCTGGGATTATGTTAAGGCAGATTTTGTACCACCCTCGGTTGAGGATACTACAACTAACACTAGTGGTAAGGCTAAAACACCTGACAAGAAATTGAAGCCAAACGTTTCTTAAACGTGGGTAGCATGGTCAGAGTGGCAAGGCTTAACGGTCAGATAGGGCTATTGGGTCGATATAGAGGTTTACCACGTTTCTGGCTGCATCACTGAACTCCTACGGTTCCCCGCCTGAACCTCTGTGGGCCTCACTGGGTCCTATGTGGATTCAACTATATGAAAGCAGATTGATAAATGAATGGCGGGAGAGGGGGCAATGATATGGTCCACTTTGAAAATAACAGTCAAACAGATGAAGGGGGGTCATGATGTGTCGCCTCATATAAGTTTGTTTTTAGCATAGGTGTTCCTACTTTTTGGCCAATCTTTGTATATAAAGCTATTAGTACACTTGTTGCTGTTTTAATATGCCAACACATGCATGTTATAAGGAACATAGAACTCAGATTTCAGTGTTGACCAAGATCACACGTGCTACAAATAACATCTCCAAAAATATTCTGTGCAGGCTCTGGTCAGCAACAATGTTTAATTCCCCTTCTGCAAAGTGTTGACCATAAAATAGCCTGCAGAATGTGTATTCATTTGGTGAAGGAAGTCTACTTTTCTGAAGGAAAGTGCACAATGAAAGGGGAGCATAGGTAAAAACTGCCTACTGGACTGATAGGGGATCGGACGACAGGCCGGGGTGAGAGGCGGAGGGAGTCGCCTTAACCTGACTGCAAGCACCTCAGCTCATTGACTTCTTTGACGTGGGTGGTGCGATATAATCTCAGCGGCAGGCAGATAAACCTGCTTACCTCTCACACTGTGGTAGTAATATGCAGTGTTGGTTCATTTATTTAATGTATTTTGGTACTGGTTAGCCATTGATCTCTATGGCAGGCATTGCACATTCATGGAGATTTTGGGGCAGGCAATTACATTTGCAAATCTCACATTAGAGCCTAGCAATATCATGCATCACAATAAAACAGGCTAAACTGAGGGGGTACGATAAAATATCACTAACCAACCCCAATAAAAAAAAACTCATCCCTCTGCTTACCCTTCCAAAGCACTAAACAAAACACAACCATACCTCTACAGCACAACACACTGCACACACTTCACTGCAACAATGAAACAAACCACACATAGCCTCGCACAACAGCATATACCGACAGAAAATTCACACCTATGCTTTTTCCAGCTCAGTCCTACTAACTTACCGTACCCTCTTGTTTTTCAGATCTGAGAGAGCACCAGGGGACCACTCACTCAGGTGGCGATAGTGTGCAGTATAAATGTCCTTTAGCATAGCATAACAGACTCAAGTATCGCATTGAAACAAACCATCAGCAGTGGGGCCAACAGTTCCAGCTAGTCTTGAAAAAGATCCACAGGGATTGCATCAGGTCCCGGTAAGCGGTTATGCGCCTGATTAGGAATTGCCAAGGCCATCTTGCTGTCAATGCCAGGTTTACACATTAATATTTCTGGTAGTTGGATTGTTCCATTATATAAATTGGAAAAATCATCCACCCAAGCCCCCTTCTCAATAGCTGTCTCTATTACCTTTAACATACGTTTATTGGAGTTGCGGGGTATAAGAGGCATGTCGATTAACTGCATTAGCAGCCCACTGTACCTTTTTGGCATCATTGAAGTACCCATGTTATTTCTTTTAAAATCAAGCTCTTGGTCATTTTGTATTTTAGATCTACCTTTGTTCATGGCAACCACAAAGTGAGCGTAACATGGCAGTTTGGACCAGATGGGCTCTTTGAGAGGCCACGGGACAGTCTTCATTTTAGTTCTTACTGGTTTAGGCCAATGTAGGTCTCAGGGCGCTCCCTCTTGCTTCCTGTGAGGGTGGTCTGGGCTGAGCGGCAGTTCTGATGGACAACCAAAATGGTGGGACACCTGTCTCCTTCCTCCCTAGCCCCGTCTGGTCATTGGTGGGCTGGCTTTGACCTGCCCCTACTCTCGCTTGCTACGTTACTGAATCTTGGAGGAAGCATTGCCTGCTGACCTGCTGGAGGAGTTTACCTCCATGTTCCCGCTAGGGATTTCTTTTCACACTCATCATTACATACTGGCTGTACGTAGCTGTTAGTGCATATCCTGGTTAGGGTTTTCTGCTGTAAGAAGTCTAGGCAGGGTTGCTGTAGCCTCCTGCTGACTCCACTTCACTCCCGAGTTTGGCCTTTTATCCTGAGACTGTTTTCCAACCCGTTAACAGCCACTTGCCACCAGGGTCTTCTGCTATCCTCTGGGACACTGCCATCACTTGGAAGATTAGAGGGACACAACCTACCCCGCCTCATCGGCTGCTTGGGCCATCCTGTGACACTCTCCATCCTTCACCCTCTTTGTGAGGCTATTTTCTGTGCAGTGTCACTCTTCCTTTGCTCACAGAGTCGCCAGAGTCTGTCTTCACTTGTAAATTTGTCTTCCCCAACTCTTCCTCGTCAGTATTTTCACTAAAGGCTGCTGCCACAAGCTTGCGTTAGTGCACCTCTAAATGTAACCAAAAATCCTATGTCTAAAAAGCTAGGGTGATACAAATGTATTCCCATTGCACTGCATTGTAAGATGCTGTGTGCAATTGTAAAAATATGCGAATACAAAAGGCGAAACAAATTTTCCCAGTAATGATAGTCCAAAGGACTGATCAGTTTCCCCATAACATGTGAGCAAAAAGCAAGGGAATGGAAGTTGAAGGCTTTACTTCCCTTCAAAAAGACAGGATAGGATAAAAAAAAACAGTGCAAAAAGAATGGGGTTCCATAGGCAACTATGGAGGAAAAGTTGCAAAAATAAAATCTTCCACAACACACCCTGAGCCAGCGACAACCCAGACAAACCAGAAAATGATCAACAGACGCTTCCACAATGTCGACCTTTAAGCTTGAAGACAAGATTTGAGTTAGAAAGACTTGGGCAATGTAAGGGAACCTGCTAAAATGGCAACTGGTGGCTTGGTGGAAAAAGAAGGAAGCCAGCTCTGCAGAAAAAAATCCCAGGATGGAGATAACAGCTGGAGGCACCGTTGGATGTCCCAAGCAGAAGATTAGGTGGGGTGTTGAAGTCTCAGCATCCTTCTGGCAATGCTAGCGACCCTTAGCCAAGCAGAAGACGTGGGAAGGCAGCAAGAGTCTCTAGGAAACTTGGGCTGCGCCTCCAGGAGCAACAAAAGCCAAACTAGGCTTTGCCCAAGCCAGCGTATACCCAGCCAGAATGGGCGCATAAGTGATTTAAAATGGCAAGCATGGTGGGAAAAACTCCAGTAGGTTGGGAGACTTGCTTCTTCCATGTAGCAGAAAAATGCAGCAAGGGCGAAGAAGGGACCAGGTAGGGCCTCAAGTCATCTGCAAAAAAAAGCTGGCCACAGGCCAACCCATCAATCACTAGTGAAGGCTGGGGGCAAAGGGTCAGATGAACAACCATACTGGTTGGTCAGTGGACTGCCCTAAGCCTAGACCAAACCCGTAGGAAGCAAGAGGGAAAGCTCAGGGACTTATATGACCAAAACCATTGTAAACCAATATGGAGGCTGCCATGAGGGCTCACAAGAACAGACATTTTAAGGTCACTTTATGGCTGCCGTGAGGAAAGGGAGCTCTAAAATAATAAATGGTTGAGGGCAGGATTTAATACAAAAATAAAGAAAATGAAACCAAATCATTTGATTTGGAGAACCAATACGTTAAAATGGTTGTAACCCTGGTGAAGCCAAAACTAATGTACAGCTGTCAGCAACCTACTCCCTAATACCTATATATGGGTATAGAATCACTGCCTTATGGGTGGCCCAATGCCATATTCCTCAAGTAAGGTAAAAAGGGTCATAATGGCAGCGGGACTTCCGAAGAAGTCCCGCTGGCCATCAAAAAGAAGCCAGTCATCCAAAAAAAGAAAGGGAAAAGAGTAGAAGTTGGGGTGCCAAAAAGGGGACAGTCCCATGATGATGATGATGATGATAGTGGAGATGACCCAGGATGGAAAAGACAAATAGCGGAGACTGGGTATCGGTGTCCCTACACCCTTCTGGGCTGCAGCAGCTCTACACCAAGGCAGGAGGCCAAGGCGTTAAAAAAGGAAGACGTCAGTCAAATGGTTGCGAGACGTTCCAAGCACAGAAGTTGCAACCTAGCCAAAAAGGGCAACCAGGGGGAAGAAGAAGAACCCCTGTGAAGGACATATGGAAACCAAAAATCAAAACCACAGCGAGATACAGGCCCAGCGTGTATGACCATACTTCGCCTCAAAAATGGAGTAGCAGCTTTTCGTTGCCAAAGTCCTCCAACAGTCAAGTACATGCCCATTTTAGGCCATCATCAAGACAAAGATGGCCCAAAAACAAAACGGCAGAGAGCAGCAATTACAAAAAGCCAAAACAAATGACTCCCTAGACCCAATGTAAGGTGATAGTGATATAATTACACAAGGGCCAAAAATTAGGGGCTTAAAAAGCACTCCTGTCCTAGGACTCTTGTGGGATGTGTGATGAATCCTACAGATTCCTCATTAAACTCCTGCCTAAAGTCTCCTCACAGGTGGCCAGGGAAAGGCAGAAGCTTTCGGATCCTGACCGTGGGGTTGGAGAAAGGGCCTAGGGGAATATGAGGACTTCATGGGATGAGACACAGTATTTATCTTCCTCTAATCAAGACCTTTCTTCCATGTCTAAGTCTGTAATGGCTTGCTGTCATAACAACCTTTTTGTTCCACACATTAAATATCGAAATGTGGTTAAAAACAAGCACACATCCCTAGGCATTGTAAGGAATAAAAACCCTTCCAAAACCCAGGAGAATTATGAAACTAAAAACTCCCTAAACTCCAAAGGTACAGCGAAAGGAAGTCTGAATGAAAATTATGTATATTCAAAAGAACATTACTCTTCTTTACAATTAAATCTGGTGACTCAGCCTTATGATATTTCTTTAAAGAATATTATAGGGAACAGAAAAGGGTTTAAGAATGAAAAATTAGCCAGAAAAAAATAACTTTACCATTAAGGCCTTCATGTCCCATAATTCCCTAAGTACTGGGACGAAAAAGAGAGCTTAAGAGAAACAATTTTGCAGGAGTGGTCAAATTGCAATGACTCACACCTGAGGGAGATTGGGAGGCTTAAAAGGCGCAACTCATGAGAGAGAAGAGTAAGCAGGAAGAGCAGAGTGAGTCGTTAAGCAGCTGACAGAGAAACGGAAGGAGGGAGAAAGCGCTGGGACCACTGTTAGGCAGACAACAGTAGCCAGTCCTGAGAGGGTTTGTGCCTCCAGAAGCATAAAGTGCAGAGGGAGCACAACGGGAAGTGCACAGAAGGGAAGGGTTATGACTGGTTTTCCTGCTTGGTCCCTAGTCACTGAATGCATGGTGTGTGAATGCAGGGTGTGATGTCATAAATGGAATGCTATATGAGTGTCTGGAATGATTGGGGTTGAATGTTACTCCACCAAGGACAGGTGGAAGATGTAGCCTGGGTGGTGGGAGCAAGTGGGCTCCCCTTTGTTCCTCTCATCTCCTGATTTACCTGATGTCACCTGATAAACCATGTAACCTGATTAAAGTATCCTGTGTAACCTACATACTTCTAAGAATAAAGGAGCTTACATAACCTACTGTGAGGAACTCATGGTGGCAACTATAAAGACAGACACAAGTGATCACAGTTCAGGGGTGTTTATTAAACTGTTTGCAGGTTGGAAAAACGCCTAAACCTAAATCTAAGATGGCAGCAAGCAGCGGCCATCAAATGAAAATAAGGAAGTTCTAGTAGCGTTGTGTTAAATAAAAAGGGCCTATACTAAGAAACCTATTGCCAAACCTTACAACTAATACAAAATGGGTGTGGGAAGATTTTCAAAAAAAGAAAGTGTTCACAAATAATATGTCAGGATTTGGTAGCTTGGGTCTCCCTTCCCCACGTTTTGAGCACGAGGTAAGATGGGATCTTGGAGCACAGCACATACTCTAGCTTTCCCGGCACGAGTCGACAGTTCTGTTTCAGTCTATCAGGAGCCCCCAGGGGCTACCCAAAGGTGGTTCTTGATGAGGCAAAGTCTAGATCTAATGAGGTATCTAAGGAACAGCTACGAGCCACTTCCTCGAGCATCGAGTGGGCAGGAACCCAGCACCGACCCGACAACGATTCTACATCAGCTGAGCCGCGGGAAGATGAAACGCTGCTCCAGCACTCCCATGATGCAGAGATAAGCAACCTGCTGCTGCTCTCTGCACCGATCCCAGGAGGGTCAGGTAGCCATTGCCACACCACCTAATCTCTTGAAATTGCCTGAATTTGCTTTTAATCTGGCCGAAATCACGACTGCAGCCCACGAGGAGCCACTCAAAATGGCCGCCGCCATAGTCGTTTGTCGGGTTGCTAGCAACCACACACAAGCCCATTGGTCCGATGCCAATACTTTTTGGAAGAGACCCAGCCAGAAGGCGTGAGCCGGCCCTCCCCTAAAGGCACTCCTTTAAGGCACAGGCCTGTCTGTGCCTGTCTACGCCAGTCGGGCCATGCCCCAGTCCACCCTACAACCACCAGTAAGTACTATACCGTGCTGCAAACCTTTTACCCTCCTGACCTCAACTACCAGCCCTAGGCATACACTATCACCCCACAAGCCGCTAAAACCTCAGCATCACCCCCAAACAACTACTGTCTACTCCCTGCCGCCTGAAATCCACTTCTGATTCCTCTCTGCAGCGACGCTGCACTGCCCATCTACATCTGCGGATGTACGGACACGGACCCCCAACCCCACTGCAACATCTGGCTTACCATAGATCGACATAAATAAGGCATTGGCCTACCGGGTCCTGAAATTCCCCACCTGACTCTCAGCGAGGGCCTGCCCACCAGCTACTGCATCTCTGTCCCAAAAATGTAATTTTTGCATTTAGCCTACCATGCCTTGCTCACTAGCTACTGCATTTTAGCCTAAAACTGTGATTGTTGCATTCAACAATGCACATACTGCTGTACCATCTGAAATGCCTACAAAAAAAATGCCTGAATTTATCAATACTAACGCCAGCATCAGCTCTCATGGCCTAGCTATTCTCGCTCATTACTGGACTCCCCATTCTGTAATAGCGTTGTGAGCCTATTGAGACCTACTTACCGCTCATCTCGTGTCGCTTACTGGCATATATATCCAGCTAACTGCTCACTCGAAGCCCATTTGATATTGCCTACTGCTTGCACAGAGCCCATTAGATATTGCCACTGCTGTTTCTGTGCTGTTTAAATTGTACTCTGGCCTAGCCCACTGTGCCATCTACACACACACCATGCAGCACACTAGAAACCTCCTCTACAAGTTTCTCACTGCCACCATAGCTGTGGCCCTCACACTCTCAAAACCTTCTGTATCCTGTATGCTAGCCACCCCATCCACACCTGCCCAACTTCACGGCAATACACCACCCATACACCCCACATACAGACCACACCACCCATGCACACCACCACCCAAGAGCCCCATTGTGCACTTGAAATATCTCCCATGCAGAACTCCACCTCCAGCAGACGCACCAGACTTCGAGCACGTACCCTAACATCAGAACCCTATTGCCATCCGCCATCCCCCACTTTTCGTAACCTCCACCTAGGAAACCGATTCACACACAAATACATGCTGCACCTCAAACACCATCTCACTTCCGCATTTAGGCCCATCCAAACACCCCACCACATCAACACACTAAATACCTCCCACACATAGAGCCGCCCCACTACCACCAAAACCACACCCACTTCGCCTCTCAATCTCAAATGTGCCCTTCTCAATGTTAGATCACTCTGCGGACGCCCTAGAAATAAACAATCTCTAGACCAATAATAACATTGACTTACTAGCCACCACTGAAACTTGGCTGCATGAGGCATTTGGCCCTGCCATCGCCCTTGCCCTCCCAGAAGGCTACACCATTCTCAGAAAAGACAGACCAACTCGTCTAGGAGGAGGAGTAGCTCTCATATTCAAAGAAACCCTCTCTCTCAGATCCATCAGCCACCCATGGCAGAGCAACTCCGATATGCTCTCAGTTAAGCTCTCACTATCCCCAAATAGCACCATCAACATACACACGCTATATCGCCCCCAGTCCCCTCCATCAGACTTCCAGGGACACCTCACCCACCTACTTAGCAAGAACATCAAAGGCTCTACTAAGACTCTCCTCCTTGGAGATCTGAATCTAGGTCTCAACGACCCCAAGGACAAAGCTGGGGCCACCCTTGCCAAAGAACTCAATGACCTAGGATTCGCTCAGAGAATCATCACCCCAACACATAACAAAGGCCGTACCCTCGACTGGGTCGCTGACCACAACTACCTCACCTCTGTCACTTCTAACACAGCACTACCATGGACCGACCACAACTATATTGAATTCACCTTGCCCATCACATCGAGCACCAAAAAAACTCACCCGCTCCGTCCACAAAAGCTAGAAGCTCCAAAAAGCTCACTGCAGATAATCTACGGCTGTACCTTAACATCCCAGCACTTGCCCATCGCTTCTCTGATGACCCTAACACCCTAGCGGATATCTACAAACATACTCTCTCCAATGCAATCAATGCCATAGCGCCGCTAGAAAACAAAAAAGGAATAAGGACTCTTCACTCAAACCCCTGGTTCACAACAGAACTACAATCCATGCGCTCCTGCAAAAGAGGCACTAAAAAACTGGCAAACCAACCCATGCGACATCACCAAGAATTGCTTCAACCTTATCTCCCACCAATATAAACATGCCATCACTAAAGCTAACACCTTTAACACCCGAATCACTAATGCAAACTCACAATCCAAGGAAATCTTTACAATATTTAAGGAACTTACTTCTCCCCCTAACATCCCCAACGAGATCATCAAAGATGAAGCATGGTGCGCTAGTATTCAAGTGGCCATGCTTAATAAAATTAATCTTCTACAACAACAACAAAAATTCAGGACCACTATAATGCCTTAACCGGTAATATAGACATCAACCAGTCGCAACCCACTACTCTGCCTAACAAGCCTCTCTTCTCATTCAGAGACATCTCGGAACCTGAACTTAATAACATCCTTAAAAACGTAAAACCCTCAACATGTAAAGGCGACATATGCCCCCCCTAAGCTCATTAAGGACTGCGCAGATAGCCTTGCTCCCCTACTGACAGCCTTCCTCAATGCCTCCTTCAGAACTGGCATCATTTGCACCGGCCTCCAAGAGGCATGGGTCCGCCACCTACTCAAAAAGCCCACACTGGACCCCACCCAATCTAACAACTACCGCCCAATAACCACTGTGCCCTTCCACCTCAAGATCCTGGATAAACCTGCCCATTGCCAAATCCAACAATTCCTTTAAGACCACTCCATCTGAAGCACTAGACAATCCGGCTTCCTCAAAGGACACGGTACAGAAACTGCCCTAGTTGATTTAAAAAACCAGATCACATAAATCATAGACAAAGGAAAACCAGCCCTCCTGCTACTCCTAGACCTCTCGGCTGCGTTCGATCTGGGGGACTACAAGACTCTCACATCTCACCTCACCCAATCAGCAAACTTCTCCAAAGAAGCAGCGCTCTGGGTCACCTCCTTCCTGGAGGGTAGGGCCATGAAGGTCTTCTCCGACATGGCCAACGCAGCCCCCACCACCATCCACTGTGGAGTCCCACAGTGCCCCTGCACAGCGCCCACTCTTTACAACCTGTTTATGAAGCACCTCTTCGACAAACTTGACGCCCTGGGTATCACATATACCAAATATGTTGACAATACCCAGGTACTCCTACTCTCTGGAGTATGCCACATAGATGCTGAAGCACTAGACACAATCTACTCCACCATTCAGGCATGGATGGCAGCTAACGCCCTCTGCCTCAATGGGGACAAGACCGAAATCCTCATACTAGGTCAAAAAGCCACTCTAGCCAAACTCGACAAATTATACTCCAACTTCACCATTGATAAAACCATCATCCCCGTGTCCACCTCTGTAAAGACCTTTGGAGTTTATTTAGACTCTACCTTATCCATGACAAAACAGGTCAGCGCCATCACCTCCGCCTCAGCCTACACCACCAAACTCATAAATGCAATTAAGCCATACCTCTCCAAACCCAACTGTGTATCTATCGCTAGAGCAACAATCGGTGCTAAACCGGACTACTGTAACGCCCTCCTAGCAGGCACGTGAGCGAAGAACATCAACCGACTCCAAATCACACAGAACAACGCACTAAGAGCAGCACTCAACATCGCAAAAAGAGAACGTATCTCCCCTGCCAGACACGTAGCACACTGGCTCCCAGTGAAAGAACGCTTCACATTCAAAATCGTCACTCTCACTCACAAATGCCTCTCCCGCACAGCACCTTCTTTCTTATCCAAGGCTATAACGAAATCCACCTCCACACGACCAGTCAGGGCTCGCTACGCCAACAAAATACAGCCCCTCCCACATAAACAAAGCTAGAGCTGGAGGGATAGGATTCCCACGCATAGCCTCCAAGCTATGGAACTCTACCTGCTGACATCAGAGCTGAAAACTGCCTCCCCGCTTTCCGGAAAAAACTAAAAACCACCCTCTTCACATAATCCCTATCTCTCTTCCTATCCCTCTCCCCTCTCCGGCCCTGTATTGTAAATAATGCATATGTCAACGCAACTGTAAATAACTCAAATGTAAAGTAATATGTACTGTAAATAAGAAAAGTGATCTGTAACTAAGAAATATGTTCTGTAACCAGCGCCACAATGCCTCTGGGCTGCTGTGCGCTCAACAAATGCGAATAAATAAATAGTTACACGGAAAAAGACAAAGGAAGTTCCTCTGTTGCTCATTTCTAGGTTTTCACGGCAAAGCTTCCTGATAAGCAAAATCATTAAAAAACACTGGCGTATGCTACATAATGATCCCACCATAGGTCAATTGTTTTCTGAAGCCCCCATGATGGCCTTTAAAAGAGGGAAACATCTAAGAGACAGACTGGTGAAAGCAGAGAAACCTCCTAAAGACAGTCATTTTTGCAAACCAGAAAAAAGGGACTTCTCCCTGCCCGTGTTGTCATCACTGCAACAACATTTTGAAAGGTGACATAATCGTACATCCACAAACAGGTAAAAAGATCAAATTGAGGGATTATGCGACCTTCCTTAGCCCAGGAGTAATTTACATAATTAAATGCCCCTGTGGGCAACTTTACATTGGGAAAACTACAAGACCTGTAAAAGAACATTGGTCTGAACATAAATCTAACATCAGGTGCAATAACCCTAGATCACTGGTAGCAAGACATTTTCATGAACATCACCATACCATAGCCCAACTAACGTTCCAGGTGTTGGAAGTAGTTAAGCGCCCAAGTAGGGTAGGTAACTATCAGTCTCTCCTCCTTGGTAGGGAAATGTATTGGTAAACCTGCTTGACACTGTACAGCCAAAGGGTCTCAATGACGAGTGTTCTCTAAACAGCTTTGTATAATGTTCAAGGCTGGTGACATACTGTCTTTACATGCATTTCTTTGATCAACACTGTTTAGGAACATTTGTCTGATATTTTTGACACGGTGTGCTGTTGAATGAACTTGACCTGGGTCATCCATATGCGGGAACAGATGCTTGATATTTAATAATATCATGAAATTGTCTTCCTTTGGTTACCTCCCCAAAATATCCAGTACACCTTGGAAACATCTATCAGGATGTTTTTGTGAAGACTAAACTCCGGTTCACTATTTACAGTTTCACGTTCTATGTGTTTTTTTGACCATAATTGCTGTAAAATTACTCTGCTTTTATGTACTTGTATTAGCAAATCTATGACCATGTTTTAAGAACTTGAATTGTGGCTTCAGTTTGCTCTCCATTTGTTCTATTTTCAATATGTCTGCCAATTTTTAGGCAAGCGTTGTTTCAAAAAAACTATTAAATGCTATGGGAAACTGAACCCATATCCTGTGTGACATCAACTGAATAAATAAGCTAATAGTCACCTGTGATATTCTTTTTGTATTCTTATCCCTACTAACCCTGAGTATACAGTTCCTTTGATACTTAGCATGCAAAATGTTATAACCTTTGCAGCAAATAAAAATGTAAAGGGTAATTGATGTTAATGTATGTGGCAGGACGCCACCCTTTTGTTTCAAACAACTTACAGCTCTGAAGTCCTACCACTTTCTTTGAGCAGTCCCTCCAGTTACGTTCCTTTGTTTAAATGGCTGACATTGAATGAACATTATAGCATATGATTGATTAGACCTCTATTTTTTAACGCTGAACTGTGAACATTGACATTTAGACACTTAGACACCATGTTCTCCATAGGCGTGTCCACTAGAAGTAACTATTTTATTCACCTGCTCAGTTTTCATCACTGTATTATGTGCATACCACTGATTGTTAGAAAATATGAACACATTTTGCTGTGTTTTATCTACAAATCACAAAATTGTTCTAGATTCAACATAAGAGATGAATACACCTTGATTAGGTTTCCAATCAAAAGGACTACGTATTTATGGAGGGCACTGATGAACCCCCTGGATGTTGACCCGCACCTTGAACCATTTTTATTTTCGTTTCATTTTGTACCATTTCTTCAAATGTATAACACATAAGTGACTAGAAAGGGTAGATTGATGTGGAAGAGTTGATTTTTGACTCCACTATAGAGGCTTTTTGCCCCCTAATACATTAACGTATATAGACTGTGGTTCCGTTCCAAAATGGATGCCTTATTTTTCAGTAGTAATTGTAAGTCCATCCTTTATGTCAGGAGCGATAGAACGAGGGTGTTCATCTGCGTTAGTTCACAGTAGACGTGGATACGGCTGTATGCAGATGAGAACCGATCAATTGTTGAAACCATCTCCTTCTTGTTTGCAAGGTAAGGAACGCCAGACAGGTTTGTGATACAGATGGCATATACTTAGTTTAGTCAAGTACAGGCTGCGAGACAGAATTAGCCCATCGTTGACCTCCATGTTTGGACTTTCCACAGAGTTACCATTGCTGTACAATGAGAATTCAATAGCCCTAATGATTGAAATGGTTAACACGCCTGTGAGGATGTATTAAAAGCAGGACACTTATATTGTTTGTCCGTTGATTGGGAAAACATGCAAGAATGAAGTTGGAAGGTGCAAGTGATTTTCTGAGCATAGTCCCCTATTACAGTGAGAGTGTGTCGATAGATCAACACATTCAGTATGATAAGCACTCTTTATGAGACAACGCCATGTCATTCATTGCATGTTGTTTTTGTGGTTACAGGAATACATGCCATATTAACAAACAGCCTCGAGCCAACCCACCCGAGTACCTGGGTGTTGTATAGAGCACCTATTGAGAATGATCACTTTGGAGTGGATCAGAGGGGACGACTGCATGTCTGTTAGAGTGGATAGCTTACCTATTACATTAATGAGATTGTTATAGCTGATGTTCAATATCATTACTCACCACGTCCCCCCCCACTATAGGGTTGGAGTTCCAGTTCCACCCCTAAAACACTTCTCTTCATCCAATTTATGTCATCCTGACAAGGTAAGCCCTTTTCTTTTATGGGCCCTCCCTTCACTAATGGATAATTAACTGACAAGATTGGTGGATCAAATAGAGTTGCATGTCACAACGAAAGGGGGAAAGATCACAGGAGTACTTTTAATCCCACTAAGAGGTGGTCACATCCAGCTGGTTCGAAGTGGTGTAGGGTACTCCTTAAATATCGTTGAAATGGGTTACATATTGTTTACCTATGGAGATGAATTCTCATGTAGAATATTGTATATTCACTGAATAGAGAGTACACACATTTGTTTGTGTTATTTTCCTTTCCAGTCCGAATTGCTCATGAAGAAGGGGTTTTATATCTCGAAACGCGTCAGCTACCTTCGGACCTAATAACTGTCTTTTGAAAACTTTATGTTATTAACTAACACTTTTTTTAGAAATGTAACAGTCTTTCTTCAAAATTGTGTACTGACTGATTTAAGAGTGTTTTCAGAATATATGTAAATTTGACAGTTTTTTCAGTATAAAAAAGTGTGCTGGGGATGGGAGGATCCTACTTTTGGATTTTCATTGCCCATTGTAGCTTTGGTCTCCCTTCCCCACATTTTGAGCATGGGGCAAGATGGGATCTTGGAGCACAGAACACACTCGAGCTTTGGCGGGACGAGTCCACAGTTCTGTTCATGTATCGAGAGCCTCAATGGCCAAGTTTCGTTTCCCTGGAAAGTATCTTGCCCTTGAGGGCCTGACGTATTTAAATAACAAAACAAAAGTTCCTTTAACAAAATGAAAATTTGCTTCTTTGTCTTACTTAGGATGAGGACTCTTCACTCGCTTGGTGCCCCCTCTTCCGGGCACTGACCCCTCTTTATTTTCAGCCTCTCTCCTCCTGGTTCACTATGGGCTTATCCTTTCACTCACAAATCTTAATGTCTTTTTAAACAGTTTCAGTGGACATCCCTCTGCCGGGTTCACGTTTGTCAATGCACTGTTTCTTTGGACTTTAGACTTTGTCCCTTCCTTATCAGCATCCCCCTTCCGGGTTCATCCTTGCCAGCTTCACAATCACATTTACTTTCAATGTTTTACAGGATTCACTTCTCTTGTTTTCTCATGTGGTGGGTGTCACTTCCCTTGCTTTCTTTACAGTTATTAGGTCAAAGGCTTTCGACTGTACAGGGATTTTGCTTGACCTCCTGTATGACCACTTTCTGTCTGATGTTTGGAGTTTTACTCAGATGGGGATCGAGCAGAGTCTCTCAAGTTAGCACCCATGTGATGAGGATTCCCTTTGCAGCTGGTCTTCCCTTAACACCTTTACAGTTCTTGGAGATTGGTTCAACTTGCCACCACAGCCGGGCTCTCATTGGCTCTCCCCTCGACTCACCGGCTGTGATGAACCGCTTGGCTTTCCTCGTAACTGGAATCAAGGCCGGTACTACAGTAGCAGGAGTTTCCCTCGCTCCTGCTTATCAGCATCGACACGCTGCAGGTACCATTGACATCTGTTGCAGCACACTTGGGCTATTGTCCTCGGTCTTACGATTCCCTATGCGGATGCTTCACAGGTCTGCATCAAAAGGGCAAAGTCGTGCCTCTCCTTGTCAGCCTCTCGACATTTGCTGCCGTTCTCCTCTTGAACTGCCGGATTTGGATAGCTGTAGCATCGTGCCGCCTGCCTTGCTCGTACTGTGCTCTCCTGCTCCACCTTTTATCCCTGTGGGGAAGGGAAAGGGCGGTCAGGGGTGTGCGATTCTGATTAATTGCCTGACCCTTGTAGAGGGACATGTCAGGTAAACGGTTCTGATGTTAGTCTGTTCTCTTGTGTGTCATGCAAAAGTGTTTGTGAAGGAAAAGGTGGGGGGGGAGCAGAGGTCTTGAATGTCCTGGGTGTTGAAAGAAGAGGGATACCGCCTCTCACCCGTCAGTGTCCCACTCCCACTCCCTGAGGACCCTCCATCCAGGTGATCTTTCCTCACTGGTCCAACCCCAGGAACTGGATGCAATAGCGATGGCCGTGTCCTAGCCACCTGGATGACAGATCCCCAGGGAATAGCAAGGGGGACACCTTCTGGTTTCTCACACTGCCTACTACCTCCAGTGTACTTTCAAGCATAAAAGGAAGCTTGCCCTCTGGGGACCTATTTTGCAGAGGATGCTCTTCGGGAAGAGAAGACGAGGGACGCTTCCCTTCCCAAGCGGCCGTCTCCAGTGGCTGGTGTGCACCAAAGAGCCTCCAGAGCAAAGGAAGCTCCTTTTCCAAGTGGCGTGGGTGACGGCGGTCCGGGAGTATCAGTTTGCGGGTTGCTAGAAGCCACTGAAGCGGAAGACCTGCGAGCAGCGAGGGGATTGGAAGCCCACACCTTACTCAGTGAGTTCACAAGCTGGTAGTGACCCCGGAGCGCTCCGAACCCGCTTGCGTGCTCCAGGCACTCGTTTACCAAGTGACAAGCACTCGTGCATGAGTGAAAGTAATATTAAAAGTCAATTTGAATACCGAAATAGAAGAAAACAGCTAAACCAATATTTGTTAAGACCAAATGACTAACTTGAAGCATGTGAGTTTGTTAAAAACCCAGCAACCCAGATGGGACAAACTTGTTAAGAGTTAATGCATACAACCATTATCTAAGCCAAGAGAAACTAAAAACAAAGCAATTCAAATACAACATATATTGCCAAAGTCAGAGGGGGAATAAGGAAATGTACAATGGTTGTGAAACTTACTGCCCATATTTTGAGATCCATAGAACAACAGCTGGTATAAACCCACATTTCCAAAGCAATGCAAGAAGTAGAATAAGACCTTATCCAGGTCACTATTTGGTTACTTGTGCAGTGGGGAATCGAGAGTGGCAAAAAGGCTGCCCTTCTGGAAGAGGTTATTCAGAAGAAGAGGAGCATAACTTGCAGAGGAGTACTGAAGAGGACCAATGTGAATCTTGTTTTTTGCTGAAGAGCTGCTAGAAGTTTGATGTTGCAAAATAATGAACATCGTGAAGCAGTTATAAGTTGATCTTAACCACAGAAGCTCTTGCTGTTTGTGAATGGCTGTTCAGGCAGGGGAGTATACCAGAGTGGCCAACCTTTGAAGTATTAGGCCCGGCATGCGAGTAAACCAGCTAAAAGTTGATGAAGTACTATAAAGTGGTGCTGACAAAGACAGACAATTTGTTTTTATTTATATTTGCATTTATAGGACATTAAGCTCTAGATAAGTGCGAAATAAGTGCGAAATTACATTCTAAAAAAGTGCAAGACCACGCATAAGGATTACAACATGCTGGTGGCTCTTGAAGCAAAATCTGTCTGAGCCATGGCACAGTCAAAGTAAGGTCAAAGTCAGGATAGGTACACCGTCTGGGAAAGCCGCCTAATGTTACATGGGGGCTAGCTACATCAGGTGTACAGATACGCAAAGGACAAAGTTAGAGTAGGTGCACAGTCTGGTGAAGCCACACCTCATGTTACAGGGGGCTACTTTAGGTGTGGAGATACACGAAAAGACAGATTTAGACAGGTCCTAGCTACTGGTCCAGGTCAATCAAAGGACCCAACAGGTAAAGGGAGCAGTAACATCAGGACACGTATCGTTACGATTGCATCACAGGGCAACCAAGTCAAGTTGAGTGGGTTGGAGTTGAGATAGATTACAAACACAGTACAGGGCTGAATGAGTCAAATCCAGTAGTTATAGTTAGGTTAAAATGCAAACACAGCCCAGAGCTGAGAAAGTCAAATCCGGTTCTTACAGACATGTAATAATGCTAAATACCACCAGAGGCTGACAAGATAAATCCACTTACACAAGCAACACTTGATTACAGTGATATACAAGTAAGGCAGATGTGGGTCAGAAGCTCAGTTCGGGGTCACGATAAGGCAAGGTAGTCAGGTTAGCTGGATGGTATGTGTAGGCAATGTTTTATATTTGCGACAGCATGAGGCTTTGGTTTTTCAGAGCGATGTGCATCGGATGAGATCTGAGGCAAGGCCATGTTGCTTATGTTGCTGAAGAAAGAACTGTATAACACTGATGTGGAGAAATGATATGTCTTCAGAAATACTCAGTTGTGGCAAACATCCTGACAAAGACCATTATTGTTGCTATTGATGAACTGAGAAACTATTCTTTATGTGAAAAGGATAATTCAGAATCTTACTCAAGGAAGAGAAAGAACCTTCTATTTTTCTTTGTTGAATTACTGTAGTACTGGAAACTTCTTTTGTCAAGTCGGAGTAACAAAGAACTGTGTTGGAACTGTATTACAAACCACGATTTCCTTTTTTCTTTTTGGAACTGTGAAGGAGAATCCTGCGCGAATCTGGGGAAGGGAAATTCACCCAGATTATAAGGAGAGATTTATGATAATACAAATTTAATTGTTATATTTTTGTTGCCTTTGAACTGCCATGTATTACCTTATTGAATTATTGTAAGTATAAGTGTGAGGGACAGATATCCTTTGTTAGAGTGCTTCCTTTAGTTTATTTTAGGCAGGGAATCCTCGTCAGGGTAGGGACAGCGAGGCGTTTATCCAACCTTTCTATTTAAGAAAATGCCATCATTTGAAAAACCCTCACAAAGTTGTCCTCCTCCCACTTCTGACCCCTCACAGATATAGAATCATATGCTGTGTTGGAGGGGCACTTCAGTAGACGTGCATCCGGTAACAAAAAGATTGGAGATCCTAAAAAACAAAATGGGGGTGAAACGTTCAGGAGGTCACCAAAAAGGGAGTGCAGAACCTCCAGAAAAGAACTTTTTCCCTAATAATCTCCACTCTCTGCCCCCAAACCACTTCTTCCCAAGGGAACTAAGCTCAATATGGAGAGGAGTAAAGGAGAGTTCCCCACCTGGCTTCACCCTCACTGCTCCCTTTGAGCATGGTTCAGTGTGGAAGCCCTGGCTGGTGTTTCTTTAGGCGATGGAAACAATGAGTAGTTAGAGCCCATTGACAGTGTTTGGCAATTGTGTTTGGAAGTTGGTGCTTGTTGGAAAATGTAAATCCCACCTGTGGGGAAGAAAAGACCACCATGACTCATGTGCTTACTTTATCACTGGCTTTAAGTAGCACTTGTGTATAGGCGTGTTACAAATGCCATATCATATCAGGTTGGTAGCCCACTCCTGTCAAACTTTGCAGGTTGGTGAACAAAGTCTTCTCTTCAGCTCAACTGGGAAGTGCGGGTTGTGTGGTTGACCTACTCTGGCCGGGTAGGAAGGGGTACCACCAGCAAGCCAAAGTGAAAAATACCCTGGGCTGATTTCCAAAATCATCAGTGAAAACGAGCCAGGGAAAAATCAACAAGTAGATATACCTCCCGCCAGAGATATAGTTAAAGACTCAAACTCAGACATACTTATGGAAGAACATTTAAAGCCCAATAGGTGTGACCTTATAGCACAGACCTACACTGCATAGGTTTAAGAAGGTGAACTAGTCAGCAAGTTTCTTACCTGCAGATATTATCTATGGCAATATCCCTTAATTGCTCATACATCGACTGCTGGCACCTCTTCCCAGATATAACATTCACTGTAGATTCAGAGTTTTCATTTGTGACACTGATCTTGATGTCATTGCATGCTGTAAAAGACAGAAAACGGTAAAGATCGGCTACTGAAGGATACAAATTGTTCTGGGATTTTAATTGTTAGGAGGGTTTTTCGGAAACACGATTAGTATAGGGTTGTGAGAAAACAACTTTAGTGGACCAATAGGTTTTCCACCAAGTTTAACCAAAGTCTCAATGGTAACGTGACTGCGTATTAAGGTTTAGGCTAAGGAGGGGAGGAGAATGGTGTAAAGTTCCGATCACATATACAATGGGTGTCAAGGAATACATTGCCTGTACAGTAAGTAGCAAAATAATACTAAATTATTACAACAAGAAAGATGAACTAAGTTCAGCAAAGCAACAAGGTAAGAAATAATTATATCTATGCATATAACACAGCATTGGTGTCGAACTGGAACACCAAGCACACTTTACATCAAAACAGGTCTAATAGACAGGCTGAAAGGCTGCCAGAAACATACACGAACTAAGCTGAAAGCACCTCAATTAATTAGGAGAGAAAAGGAAGACACAAAAATGATAAACATCTTTTTTTTTAATTTAATCTTTTTATTAAGCTGTTGAACACAAAGAAAAAACACCAGCATGATACACTATATATAAGTAGATCAGTATTACAGCATACCGTCTCAGACGTGTAGGTGTATTCTTAGTTGTATCATAAAACGACAATGCCAACTCCCCTCCAACATTCCCTCCTGCATCCCCTCCGCCTTATGCACCTAACAATATCAGCATGAGCATAATAAGACAGAGGCCATCGTCAGGACAAAACTATCCCTCTCTCATAATGTATATATAATTGCATCTCCTTGATATCCAGACACAAAATGTTATGGTATGGCATATTACATGATCATTTCAATTCTCTCACACTCCACTGTGTGTTGGTGCTAATGCACAGGTGTAGGAGAGCTCAATTGTCTAGAGAATAGTGTCCATTAAGTCACCCAATATGTTAGCCTGAGGCTGAGACATTGACGTTTTAATGTTGGCTCGTTCAAAGTCACAGATTTCGGCTACCAGAGCCAGCCATTTTTGCTTAGCAGGTTCAGTCCCTGATTCCCACCCCATCAGAATGGCCTTCCTTACTGAAAACCGTACAAAATGTACAAAATGTGTTACAGAATCCTCATGCCACGCCGTAATTTCTCTGACAAAGGGGGAGTCTGGGAGAGAACCATGGTGTGCAATTTAGAGGTTGTGTAGTATACCCTATGTATTATTTTGTACTGCATCTCCCTGTGCCTCAGATTGTAAGACACATTTTTGATTACATCATACAGGTCTTCAGCGCATTATGGGGTTCTCAGGTCCCCAGCCCATATTTCTGCCAGAGTAACGTTTCAACTGAGATTCTGTGGCACACAAAAGTCATAAAAAGTCCAGAGTCTGGGGAACTTGCATCACACCCAAATTCAGACTCGCACGTCGTCGGTTCCCTGACTCTAGACTCAGTGGTAGTAAGTTTGACATAATGGAGTACATGGAGAGGTACAGCAGCCAGTCTGAGGCCACAAGATCCAACACCCCCCTGATGACCAAGAACAGCAAAATTGCCTGATCGTCGCATAAATCCATTACCCTCACGTGCCCCCAGTCGGTATTTCGTCAGCTGTGTAACTGCATGGGGGGCCCAAAAGTTAGCAGGGCCTTTAGACTAATCCAGGGCAGGATTTTATGGGCATTAGACCCGGTCAGACCCCGCTCACGATGACATAGCACCAAAGTAGGGCCTATGATGGGGTGAACCCTAAGCTGGTTTGGAAGCCATCTGGGTGGAAAAGCAAGTATTTCACGGGACGCAAACAGGCTCATAGCTTGTAGTTCAGTCGCTTGCTAACTGGTCATATCCGTGGTATTCATCCGGCGTTTGGCCCAGGAAACCCTTGCAGCCAAATAGGCTACCCACGAGGGGAAGGGTAGACCCACATTGGCTTTGGAGGCCTGGTGGATGGTCTTGTGCAGGTGTGGTTTCTTGCTTCGCCAGATACATTTCGACATTGCTTTGTCTCAGTCGGCATTCAGCTCCCTCGGTGGAGGTGTGGGGATCACAGTGGCCACATAAATAAGCATAGGAATCAAATTCATTTTTATCGCATTAATACTTGATATGCTGGTCTTGCAGCCTAAAAGGAGCAACTCCTCCGGGATCCCATGGTATGTCCAATCTCGGGGGCATGACCTCAGACTCATCCAAGTGGACAGCTTACCCTGCGACTGGCCCATAGTGAAATAGGATAGTTCGCATCCAGGGTAGGGAGTTGGCATATTTGCTAATATATAACAAGATGTTGTCTGCAAAGGGAGACTATGTTAATGTTAATGTTAAAGGACATGTGTACCGCGCACTATCACCACCGTAGTGGTCCCCTAGCGCTTTGGCGGCTCTGAAAGTGGAAGGGATGGTGAGTTAGTGGGGGGAATCTGGAAAAGTGGAAGATTGCAGTGATGTGCTGTTGGCGGCCTCAGCCCGGTAGGTCTGTTGGCAGGGCCTGGGGTGTTTTACGGCCGGCAGTCGTTGTGTACTGTTGTGCGAGTCTATGTGTGTTTTTTGTTTTGTTGTTGCAGTGTAGTGAAGTTTGTGCGGTTTGTTGTACTGTAGGTTTGTAGTCGTGTTTAGGTTAGGAGTTTGAGAGGTGTATGCAGGAGGAAGAAATTGTTAGTAGAATTGTTCGGTTGGCATCTCTATCCTGAATTGACGAGTTGTGCTAGCGTAATCTCTCCAGATGGGGAGCAGGGGCATTCTGTGCCCCTGGGTGGGTCTGTGCCCATCCTGCATTCAAGGTCCTTTTCACATCTCACTCCCAACCCCACTAGCCTCCTGCCCATGTCAACAACTCAGTTAGTGTGGTCATTGGTAATATCTGGACAATTCCACATCACGGTGGTATCTAGTAGCAGCTAAGCGGGGGTGAGGATATAAGATGGGATTGGATGGGATTGGCTGGGGTTGTTGAGTCCGTCTCCATGGGCGTCGCCTGTGTTCCATTCTGTCCGGCGTCACCATTTTGCCATTGCTCTCTTTTTTGATGGTGTGAATGGTTTTTCTGGGGCGATCTTGTCAATTGTATCTGCAATCCATTTGCGTAATAGCTCTGCTTTCCAGTCTAGGTCATCTAGCTCTAGTTCTGTAATTGAGGGTTTGGTTAACTCCAGTTGTTCGAATAAGTTGCTTTTTTTGACGTCTTTCCAGTTTCTTTTTGTGGTGGTTGTGAGTTTAGGAGGTTGGATGCAGACTTGAGTGGGCAGAGTGATCACGAATGGGATGATGATCCTGTGCTCCACGCCTCTTTTCACAATCCCAGACCACCCCACATCTAAGCATAGCTTCATAGCCAGCGGTTTGATAGCAAGCATGTACAGCAGAGGCGACAAAGGGCAGTATAAAGTGAAAAGGGCTCAGAGGTGTGACCGTTGGAGACCACCGCAGCGTGGGGTGCCCCATAAAGCAATTGGATCAATCTAGGATTCGACCTGAGAAGCCAAATCTACGGAGCACCGTAAACAAATAGTCCCACCACACCCTGTTGAACGCTTCAACATCCAGAGGCATGACTAATGAATCTGGGTCCGGCAGGTCCTCAATTATATGCAGCAGCCGCGCTAGGTTTTCTGAGGAGTGGCGATGGGAGTATGAAGCCGGTTTGGTCCCGGTGTACCAGTGAGGGCATAAGCCTCTCGTTGTTTTGCCAGTCATTTAGCTCGAATTTTCACAATCAGCGTTTATCAGGGAAATTGGGACACGTCCTTTCTTGTGAAAGACGACAATGCTCACAGTGAGAAGAGTGGGTGGAAGGTGCCCTGCCTCAGCTGCCTCACTGAACATCTGTCCCAGCTTGGGTGCGATAATATTACTCAGTCGTTTGTAAATGGGAGGAAGTCTGGGCATGAAGCCTTACCAGCTGCCAACCCCCTAATTGCATTTAAAACTTCTTTGTCGGTAATCAGCATATTAAGCATGCCCAATGCTTCTGGAGACAGAATCATGAGAGGCAGTGGGCACAGAAACTCAGTTACTAACCCCAGGTCTCTCGCCAGGGGAGTGGCATACAAGTCCCTATAAAAGTCTGCAAAGCGGCAAAGCCATTGCATGGTTTTGCCGCCGACCAACACATTCCCTGCGTTGTCCTGGATGGGCGTCAATAACCTGTGCGCGCTGCGGGCCCACTTGCTAAATGCTTTCGGAGCTCACAATATAGTAAGCCATGAGAGTTTAGCTCTGGCGCAAACAATGCTTGTATAGATAGTGTGGTTTTGTGTTGCTTTGTGCTGTCGTTCATCAATGAAGTGTCGGTAAGCGTCTTTCCCTGCACCTCCCAGGTGAACAGTTTGAACGCCCAACGCGAGATGCATTGCCCCTGGACGTATGCCTTGAATGAATCACAACATCGGAGCACAGGCAACTTATCCGAGCAATTATCCTGCCCAAACCCCTCTGCATCCTCAGCCAAGAGCTGTACCAAGTCAGGGTGCGTTAAAGCCATCGGGTTAAGGTGTCAGGACGCGGGTACGCTGTAGTTCAGTAGACATTCTAATGTGCAGCAGAACAGAGCTGTGATCAGAGAAAGTCATCGGGAGAATGGTGCAATGTTCTAACAGGTGCAGGATGTTGCACGGAAGGAGCCAGTAGTCGAAGCAGGAGTACCTACGATGAGGATGTGAGTAAAACGTGTAGTCCTTTTTTCCAGGATGTGTATGGCGCCAGTTAATTGAAGCTCAAAGTGAGAGCAGCGTCTGCACTTTTTTCACCAGCTGTGATATATTTGGTGCACTCTGACTATCCATCTGTTGATCAAGGATGACATTAAGGTCACCACTATTAAGCATCAGATTACCTAGGAAGGGGGCACATACAGCTAGTGTATGTGTACAAAAAGCTTGGAGTATCTGTGATCGGAGCATATATATTCAAGAGAATAATGTGTTGGCGATGTAGGATACCGTGCATCGAGGCATATCTACCCTCCTTGTCTGTTCTGGCGTCTAGAATGGTGAGAGGACCCGTTTGTGGACAAGGATGAGGCACCTCACTTCCCATGGTACGGGGAGTGGATCGCCTCCCCACACCCACCCAGCCCTATCCCAATTTAGCAGACTCTATAGCATTCAAGTGAGTTTCCTGCAGAAACCGAGCATCTCCATGCAGGTCCCTGACATAATTAAAAGTCGCCTGTGCTTGATAGGATGGCCTAGTCCCTGAATATGAAGAGTAATGCACCTAAGCAATGCCATAACTCCCTATTAAACATCGCATTATAGCTATAGGGTTATGTAGCAATAGAGGCCTACCGGCATACAGAGATAGGTATAGTCCCGTGTTGTATATCATCATCACACCAGAGCCATAGCGCATATCACAGCCTAAGGCCTGCTGCACAACATATGGGCATTTAGTGCGAGGGGTCAGTTTGTAACACCACCTTAGGGTGGTGCTCAGGGAGTGGTAGCTAACAATAGGCTTCCCCGAAGAAGCATCTGGCCTGAGTGTAATGCAAAAGTGACACAAGCAATTCCCAAGAAAACTTAACACAATAGATCGATAAGAGAACATCTGATAACAGCCCTGTTAGGCAGAAACCTGTGCAGTTCCCTTAGGGACCACTGCAAAAGATTTAAGACTACAGGTGTTTGGCAGTAAACCCACTTGGTAGCAGTCTGTACCACACAGATTCACTTGGTAGCTGTGGCTGAGCAGTCAGACTACCCTCAAGAAGAGTTAGGCAGTATGCAGAGTATACACAATAGATATAGAGACAGAGTAGCACAAACAAACACTGACCAGAGCTTTGGTGTAAAGGTATATAATTATTTATTTAAAGACACACTTGGGATTTACACTAGCAAAAACGAGGTAAGTAAATTCAGCACACAGTCGCTATCATATATATATACAACCCTATTCACTTATTAGACAAGTCTTAGTGAGAAACACCATTTATTTTCAGACAGAGGTGAGCGCTTAACATAAGATGACACTCTAATAAGTTATAAAGAAAGGGAGGGAAAAAGGCAGAGTTAAGGAAGCACACAAGTTTCAATACTTTTAAAAAGAACCACAGTAAGGCAGGATAGGCAGAGTTCTACTGGAGAGCCAGGAAGTCAATTGGAAGGCCCACTCTTGGAGAGAGCAAGCAGGAGGGGTCCAGGCTCACACAGTGGGGTTATGCCCAACGAGTCTTGTAGATAGTTCGCACAAAAAGGATGAAATTAAAGTCAGGCAAAGTTAGCTAGGTTGTCCCAGGCTAGCCCAGGTTAGGAAGTCGTGGCTTTACTGTCATCCCGAACGATCTGTCGCAAGGGAAGCCAGGCGGGACACAGTACCTTAAGTGTGAAGGAAGCTGAAGGAGTTGTTCCTGGCGGCAGGTGCAAGTCGATGTTTCGTCCAGAGGAAGAAGAGGTCTCGCCGTGGAGGAAAGATGAAGGTCGTTGCACTGCCAGGGAAGAAACCAGCCGCGGAGTTCTTTGGTTAAAAGCTACTACCCTTCTCTTTCCGGTAGTGGTAAACCGTGGTATTCCAGTTGCCGGGGTGCTTGGCACGGGCAAGGCGGCCACGAGATGCTCCAGGAAGGTGAAGAGAAGGCAAAACTGGTTATCCCCACCAGTCAAGGAAGAAGACTCTCCGGAGTGGAGATCTCCTCTGTCGTCAGGAAAAGTGGTGAGACGGTTCAGCAGGGCTCCACCGGTGGTGTCGTCGTTGCAGGTCGGCTCAGCTTCTCCCTCCACGGATTCTTAGGTCCTGTGGCGACTTCTGAAGTTCCAGTCCCCAAAGCACAGCTATGCAGCACACCCCCATTCACTCAGCCTAGCTGTCAATCAAACATGCTAAGTGGTGCCAATCACACAAGAGTGCGACTTGAGTTACCAAGGTAACTCAGTCCAGGGTGCCTAAACGCCTCCCAGACAGAGTGGCACCACTTTTGGAGGCTTCTGTGGAGAAGCTCGCCAAAAAGTGGAACAAAGGGCTCGACTTGGGTTGGAGTCACAGAAGAGAACACAAACGCCATTTTAGAATCGAGTTCTGGCAAAAAATTCCAACCGGTGAATTAATATTAAATAAATAAACCAGCGGTATGTTCGAGGCTATAAGAATTAAATAATTAAAGTTGGTAGCCTCGAACAATGGGAAAATCCCATAGAGATATATTCACGGTCGAATATAAAAAGTAGTATCCACTGCCACCAGCCAAAACTCCCTCAGGGGGGACGGAGACGTGCCCCCTCGAACAACAGACCCTGGGGCAATTCGATTGTACAGTACGTCCACAATATGATGGTTTGTACTGGTTTCTGTTCATAATTTGAGACTAGAAAAGCCAATGGTGACTTTACATGCCCAGGTTATGGAGTCTATGTTGGAGGGTCGCTACGACACCCCTGGGTGACGGCACGGAGGGTGCTGTGTAACCCACATTAAAAACACATGAGACCCTATGGAGGAAAAGACCCCATAGCCCATAAAACACATGGAAAGATAAAGGAACACCTCAAATCATGTCTAAGAGTGGGAGTAAAAGAGTCTCACTCTTAGCAGGAGAAAAAAATAAACCCCAAAAATCCAGCAAAGCCGCTGGGGGACTCACTAGGTTTGGGAAATTAGCCTTTACAGAGAATTCTCCGTAACCAGCCCGAACAGGGCAACATTGGGGCCTACAAACTTGAACCCAATATAACTTGTATAGAGTCAGTGCCGGGAGCATCAGACGAAACCCAAGGGGCCTGGCACAAGCTCCCGGCAGCCACTCCACCGCATGAAGGTATCAACAAAAAAGGGGGCGGGGGAGTGAAAAAGAAATAAAGGAAGGTGGGGGCAGAAGAGCATAGCCCAGGCTGCACCCTATATAGTAGCGTCCGTGATCATACATCTGTGTATTTCATAAGTCACATGGTGGAAGGGTAGGTATTTCTCAGTGCGCCTTAGCTGTACTGGTTTCCTTTCGGATGTCAAAAAGGTTTGTTAGAGCCCATGGGGTAGGCTGAGTAAGTAGAGGGCAGTGACAACAGAGAGCGCCAGTTGTAGCAGTCAAGAGCCATAAAAGGAGCATCATTGCAGCCAACGGCCGCGGTCCGCATGCTCACTGATGGTGCTGCATATTGAGTGCCACGGGATCGTTCCAAAAACACTTGCATGTTGTCAGTCTGCTTTCCTCCAACCCTGTTCCAGCCCCTTCGGGCGCCGGCCACCCCTTCTCCACCAGGTACGCATGGCGCCAGAACCTCGGGCTGATGGGTTGGCAGTTTAGGACACAGTGCGCTCTGGCCCTTCTGGGAGAGAGTCAGCAGCAACCAGATCTCGTTCCTTTAAGAATTTCCAAGAGTCTTTGGGGTCATCAAAGGAATGCCATTGCTTGTCAATTTGGATGGTCCATATTGCCGAAAACTTTAGAAAGTGGCGATGGTCCGAGTCTTGTAGTGCAGTGAATATGGGGTTGAGACCTCTGAGGCATCTCGCAACCTCCACTGAGTAATCGTTAAAGATCTGCACCGCTGTCTTATCAATTTGTATGGTGCCCACTGCCCCATATGCTCAAAATGGCCACTTTGTGTTGGAAGTTAAGTTAGTTGAAATGTGATAACACAGGCCATTCACTGGTTTGCGTATGGGGGCATGTTAGGCAGAATCCTGTGCAGTGCCCTTAGGGACCACTACACACAATTAAGACTACAGGTGGCAATACAAGTTTTACCTTTGGTACAAGCCTGTACTACTATGTTAAAGTGGTAGCAGTAGCGGAGCAGCCAGGCTTATCTCAAGAGTATATGAGCAGTAGCAGAGATTACACAAAGGGACCACAATTACTGTGACTCAAGCAAACACTGACTCAAGGTTTCAGGTAAAAAATAGAAGTACATTTATTTTTAAACCATCTGTTATAAACACAACACTTCTATTAATTTAAAACCACACGTAAAATACACTACAACCAACCAATTCACTTTGGTACACTCTAACTCAAGGTAAGTACCCTATGTTTTAACGTACCGGTTTTGTGAAACAAAAGACGTTACCGGGAATACACTTGCGATCACTTTTTGACAGTAATGACAGTTCAGTCTTACTAAAGAAACACGTATCCGTGACAAGAAATGTTGCCAGGGCAAAAACACACTTAGAACGTGATTTAACCAGAGAGAGTTGGGGGCAAAAATCATAAGCAATACTTTTGTCAGGGCAGACAGAATCAGAGAACACTATTCGACGGAAATTCAAGAGTCAATAGGCCGGAGCCAGTGTCAAGTGGAACCGGGTTCCTGTTGTCGAGGATCACACAGCCAGACAGTTTGAGATTCAACGTTGCCAGGAGTACTTAGATATTGTCAACAGAGGAAGCAAAAGTTATAAGAAGGAGGGAAGACAAGGGCAAGCCTTGGAGATGAAGAAAAGGGATTCACCCTAAATCCTCAAGCAGAACACAGTACCTTATACAATTGAGAAGCTCGTGCCTGGGCAGTTGTTCCTGTTGGTTTCCCAGACCCACGGTTCCTGGAGCTTCGGTACGAATGACGGCGTCTGGAGGGGTCTGCACCACACAGGGATGAAGCCGGCAGCAGCGATGGTGAATAAAAGGTGTGCTCCTTAAAAACAGGAGAGGCTCTTCAGATGGCTATCCGGGCCACTACAGCAGTGTGCAGCGATTTCGACCACGAAGACGACCTCTGGCTGAAGATGATGAGCTGGTTATCCCCACCAGGCTCAAGGGAAGAAGACTCCGGACTGGATCTTCTCTGGTCGTCGAAGGGTAGATAGCTCAGGACTGCAGCAGGGCTTCACCAGGACGGGGTGGTTGCAGCAGCCGTCTTCTTCTCCGCTTCTCTTCGGTTCCTTGTAGTTCCAGTGGCAACTGACTTCTAGCCCAAGAGACCTGCCTTTTATGCGAAAATCCACCATTCACACAGCATGGCGGTCAATCACGCAGCGGGGGGGGGGGTTCATCCAGCCCGGACAACCACCTCAGCCAATCATGGCAAAGTGCGACTTGGGTTTCCTAGGGTACCCTGTGCAGGGGGGTGACTACACCCCTTCCTCACATTCAGCCCACCTAGACACCCATGCGCCTGGAGGAGGGCTTCTTAGCAGAAGCCCGACAAAAGACGGCGAACAAAGAAGGCAAACCTGGTTTGCCGCGCAAAGTAAAACACAAGAAGAACTAACAAAAAGAAATGGCGAATAAACCCGACCGGAGCCAAAAGAAAAAGTATTTGGTCAAGCGGGTTGAAGTTCGAGGCTAATATGATAGCCTAAAACAATACCACGTTTATATAATATAATCGTGGTAGAAAAGTTAGGGTAGATACCACTGCCACCAGCCAAGTCTAAATGTTAAAAGAGCGAAACAATGCTCTAGGAGGTACAGATACAAAGGGATATGAAGTAACCCTTTCCAGTACTCCATGGAAGATGGGGGTGTACTGGATCTGTGGTTAAATGACTAATTAAAGTTAATGGCAACTTTACCCTTTTCTGGGGGACTGTAGTCAGCCTCAGAAATGGAGTCGGTGGGAAGTCTAAAAGACAACCCCTGTGTCACTGCACTGACGGTGCTGTGTAACACACAAAAGAGGGGGACTACTAAAGTGGTGTACTCCAGAGTCTACAATCACAAAAACAGGTAAAAGACACATGGCAAAACATGGGTAAGAGTGGAGGAAAAGCTCACACTCTTACCAAGTGAAAAAATAAACTCCAGAAATCCAGCAAAGCTGCTGGGGGACTCCTTAGGTAGGGAAACTAGCCATAAAATGAGAAGTCTCCCTAACAGGGCATGCTCGATGATGAAAGTGAGTGGTTCAGCCAAGTGCAGTTTGACTTTGAAAAAGCCATAAAGGAAGTTTTCGATGTCTGTCCCTTACAGATTTTCAGGAACCCCAATCAGATTGTTACGGCGCAACATATTGTCTTGGTCCTCAACCTTTGCGCCGAGCCATTGGGCCTCCCTAAGAAGTGTGTTGACGTCCGTCGCCGTAGTTTCATGATTATCTTCAAGCGCACTTACGCGTCTCTCATTGGCTGTGGTCCGCTCTGGCTGGAGATCAAGGCGGCTGTTGCTATCCCCAAGCTCTTTCATAATCCCCTGCATCGAACCCAGTGTTTCTTGCGTGCAGTGTGCAATATTTTTCATTTTGGCCAGGATGCCCTGCAATTGCGTCAGAACATCTACTGTTTCTCTGCATCTTAGGTACCGACGAAGGGATGCAAGCGTGGAGGTGGGGGGATTGTCAACAGGGTGTCATTACCCCAGAGACCACTTACCAGATTACACAGACCAAAAGTTGTTGGACTCAGGGAGGCAATAATACACACTTAGACCAACAGTTAGAATATAATTGGCTCTTTACAGGCCCTTTATTCACATAGGGTATAAACATGCACACAACTCTATAAATGAATAGGGTTGGTTATACATAGACATATACATAAGTAAAGATAGACAAGTTACATAATTGTTAGTGTAGTCGAAAAAGATAACTTCATCTCGGCCACTACGACACAACCCAGTCCCAAGACAGGTAGGCAGACAGATCACACGTGCTAACGGGGTCTGGAGCGGAGCCTCCTCCCTCTCAGCGAGACTTCATCACCTGGGGTTCCAATTCTAATTCTACTACCCGGATACCTCTTCTCTTATGGGGAGCAAATCCCCCGCCCACCTTAGGTTGCCAACCGTCTCTGGTGGAAGGACAGACAGCAAGCATGGGGGCAGACAGCGGAAAAATCCAGTTGGTCTCCTGGGCGCTCGTTCCCAGCATCCGTTATCACTGAACCTGCACAGCTCCGACTCCCTTCTTGGCACGTCCTTGATTGAACAATACGCCAACTATCCTCTATAATGAGCTCATCTGCTTCCAAATATACACAATGCAACTGTGGCAGAACTGATGTCTGCTAATTGAGTTCACAGAATCGAAGACTTCCATTGCGGTTATGGACGTGAATGTCCAAAATGGCCTACCACCGGCACCATGTTTTTTTGCTCATTTTTGCACACGTATTACACATGCGTCATTAGCGATCTTGCGAGAATGATGCTGAGCAGGCTAAATATAAAGGCACCCAAGCAGGCAGGTCCACTATGCCTGCCTGTAAGGAAGTTGGCTCCCTGAGGGGTGTAAGGAAGGCATGGTATCAACAGTAGGACAGACAGAAATGACCACAGTTCACAGGTGTTTATTGACTTTCACAAGGGTGTGATAACTGCCTATCTACACCTAAATCTACAGATAGCTATGACCATTAAATAATAATGCAGTTCCAGTGGAGTCTTGTCAAAATAAAGGGGCCTATACTAAAAAAAACTATTTACAATTCTTAACGCTAATCTACAAATAGTGTGGTGTTATGTTTGTAAAAAAGAAAGAAGTGCTCACAAAATGATACGGCAGGATGTTCGGGCCGTTGGCCTCCCTTGCCCACATTTTCGACACGGGGCAAGGTGGTTGACTCGAGCAAAGTACACACTCTGGCTTCTTCGGCACGAGGATACAGTTATATTGCCAGCAACAGGGACTTCTGTGCACAAGTCTCTTTTCTCTTCAAAGTCTCTTGATTCAGAGGGCCTGATGTACAAAAAATAAGATATACAGTTCTGTTCTTCTTACAAGTATTCAACTCCGGTGCATCCTCCTGGATACACCTCAGCCGAGCTCTGATCCCTTTTATTTTACAATGTTACAGTGGATCCCCCCTCTGCCAGGCTCAGATCCTACTTTTTAAACAAAGTTCAGAGAACATTTGTTTTCTCGGGTGACTCACGATTCACCCCGGATACCCCTCAGCCGGGCTCAGATCCCACCTCATTTCCAATTTGTCTCCTTCAGCCGGGCTCGGATCAATTGTAATTCCCCTTGATTTAACAAAGACTTTCGAATGTGCGTAGGGTTTAGCTTGACCCGTTGCAGGACCACTTCCATACAAACTTGCGATTTATAATACAGTCGCCATTCAGTTGCATACCTAACAAAGACCTTCAAATGAGCACCAACATGGCGCCGGACCACTCTGTATATGGTATCTCGATCAGCCTCCCCAAAGTTAATTCACTCCTTTGGTTTCCAACTAGATCCACGTCGCTCATCACATGCATTTCCTACACTGTCCTCTTTGGATTTCTTCATAGAATGTTGCTGCTTGCAACCTTGGTTCAAACGCAAGCTGGTTTGGTATCAGTCTCTACGTTAGGCAAGATTGTATGTAGTAACCCTGTGGGAGACTACACCAGCCTTGTCCTCTTGGCAATAGTTAACCCAACCTTTGGTAGCAGCATGTACTACACAAGTTGGTAGAGTGACTGAGCAGCCAGGCTTACCTCAAGAGGAGTCAATGTGAGCTGCAGGGTTGCAACAGAGTTTCACAGTGACAAGTATCCAAATAACACTTATACTTAAGGTTTCTTGATTAAATAATGATTTATTAATTTAAACTGTCAGTTTTAATAAGCCTTCTTTAGAAGGGAGCAGATATGCAACAATTAAATATACTTCCTACACCCTGAGGTGACTTCAATAGGTCGGACACTGTGGACATTGATATATCACTGGTACATTTAAGGCAATACTGTCATGTCTCGTTTGGGCAGACGCCTGTGGGACCGCTAGCGTCTGAGCGGCCATTACTAGCGCTGTCACTTTTTTTTTGACAGCGCACTGCAGAGGTCTAGTTGTTGCAGTACTGCCAGTCGGAAGGTATTTGTTTCCTTCTCCTCCCGGCAGGCAGTACGTTGCAACCCCTGGCTTGGCGTTCTCGCTTTTCCTCTGTCGGGAGGCATCGCTTGTGTTTTCCTTTTCCCCGTACACACGGTATGCTGCACTTCTTTCTTCCCCCGCTCTGGCAGCTTTTCTATTCTTCTTTCCTCTGCCTGTTTTCACTTGTACTGAGCAGCCATCTCCGCGCCTTCGCTTTCCCCTATTCCTGGCTTATCACATGCCTCTCTGTTCTATCTTCTTTCTTCCCCCACAAGCAGACTTACCATTGCCCTCTGTTATCCCTGCTCTTCCGCTCACCCATACCTATACTTACCGCTACAATTCCTTGCAAGGCACTTTTTGCTCTCCTGTTGTACATACCGCCGCAACTCCATACGCGGCACAGTGCTTCTCCTGAATCCAGTCTCTGCATTCATTACTTGGAGATACTACTCTCATCCGAACCTTCAAGGTTTTTTTTGTGCCTTTGGGTTTTTTACCCTATACCGACTATTCCGGGAAGGGGTCACTGGGTTGTTGAGTCCAACTTCCACGGTGGCTTCATTCTGTGGCAGGCCATATCCACCTACAAAACAAAAGGAGCTTGTGGGAAAGGAGACTACAAGGACCTCAACAGGAGGACCCTTATCCAGGTGAGGAGGAGGGGAATTTATTGCAAACCATAAAAGAGTTTCTTAACGCTGACAAATACTGAGTTTGGCGTCAAAAAGGAAAAGGTTAAGGAAACAATGGTTGACAAGTTTCTCAAACAGGTAAGCACTCTAGTCGAGGCGAATTCAGAGCTTCAGCACTGCAGCAGGGCTTCACTGTGCAAACCAACGGTCCATGAGTTGCAGCAAGCTTCTCTTCCAAGTTCTACTATGAATTCCTTCGTCCAGTGGTTGACTCTGCCTTCCTTGCAAAAGACCTCACCTTCTATACAAGTCTCACCCATTAATTTGCAGCCTAGCTGTCACTCACACAGCAGGGTGGCTGCCCTCGAAGGACAGCCAGCCAGCCAATAAGCTTTGGGTACATTCCTGTAAGGAGGGAGACTAAGCACAGGACGTTTCGGGCACCTCCCTCGCTTCCTGGCCTGCCAGACACACTGGAGCCAGGAGGCGGACCTCACCAGTGAATCCCACCAAAGACAAAACGAACAAAGGGACCAAACCTGGTTTGGCGCGCAGAATAAATCTGAAGAAGGACCTACACAACAATAAACGGCGAAAAAAGAAGACCAGAGCCATATTGACAAAATGGGCACCCATGGATGCAATACATCACCTACAATTGCAGCCCGTGGTAAAAACACACAATGGAAGGAAAAAGTAAACCACCGCCAACAGTCATTAATTGTAGAAAGGGTAACATAAAAATGTTACATGAGAAGATAGACAAAGAGGATCCTTAGTAACCCCTCCAGCATCCTATGGTAAGATAGTGTGTACTGGGTTATAAAGATACAAATGTAAGCAAAGTCAATTTCACATTACTACTCTTGGAAACAGTAGTTTCGCAAGGGAAGGCATTTAAACCTTGGGGAAATCTAAAAGACTTCCCTGTACCACTGTACTGAGGTTGCTGTGTGTCACATTGTAAAAAGATGATGCCTATGGAGTTTGTCAGACTCCAAAACAAAAAGAAACAGTATTCAAATCCATGTAAAAATACATGAGAAGGTGGGAAAAAAGTCTCACTCTCTCCTTGATAGAAATTAAAAGTCCTAAAGCCCTGCAAAAGAGCTGTGGGTCTCTAAGGTAGAAGTCAATTAGCACGGGGTGGCGCTGTGGAGCAGCCCAAGATGGCTGCCTAGCCTCTCAGCTCTGTGCGGCGTAGGCATTAATCCTTGAACATCTGCGGTCCTCCTTGCTATATGACACCGGTACTCCGCTGAGGCACTGTGCACACCTGTGGCCGCGCGCTGTGAAAATTTGGGGCCGTTTTGACCTTCGGGGACCCAGCTGCAACCCCTGAGAACTGCTGGCCGGGTGCGGGCCTCGCCGGTGTGCGACCGTCAGCCAGCCTCCCTCGCCAGGATCCGCTTCCCGAGGCCGCGCTGTGACGGCTGTGGAGGCGTCCCATTCCCTCCCACCGTATATCAAAGAGGGGCCGCTGCGCGCTTCAGCATCTGGCCTCCCCCGCTGTGATCACCTTCCTGGGCCCGCACCGGGACGGCCGGGGGAACGGCCCCGGCCCCCCTCCCTTCGTGCATCGCCGAGGAGCCTGAGGCGGACCGCGGGAGCCCAACACTGCTGGCCGAGGGAGCTCCCTGGAAGTGAGCCGCGGTGGACATAGCCGCGTTCTGGGCCTGCGCTGGAGCGCGCCCTTCACCCTCCTCCAGAGAATGCCTCATCGGGCTGCCCGCAGCCCCATATTTACTGCGACAGTCGTTTTCACCCGGATCGGAGGCCCGGAGGCCCCGCAACCCCCCCTTGCAGGGATTTAGGTGAGGAGTGGGGGGGGGGGGGGCAGTGAGTGCGGCGCCCCCCCCCTCCTCCCTGCGGCTTCCCATTCCGCTTGCGCCCGTGTGCGCTGCCTTCATTGTGGACCCGGCGGCGCCTTTCCTGCTATACGTGGGCCCCTCTACACACCAGCCTGCCAAGTGTGGGGCTCGCCCATACAAAGTGACTGAGGCCAGGCCGCGGAATTGCCCGGGCTCACCTGGTTTGGGCCCGTCATACCGCTTGTGTGCCTTCCAGGACCTGGGGTTCCTCACCTCGCCACTCTTCCACTACTGACTCATCATGTACGGGAGGTGAGTGGCCCCCCTCCTCATCCTCTTGGCCTCAGACACCCCCGGTGCGGCTTACTGCTGACCCTGCCGGACCAGACGGGGGCAGTTGGGGCGCACGAGGGCATCGCTCCCGTCGCTACAGTCCTACCACTCCGACGGCGCCACCTTACAATCCGCAACCGCCCAGGGGCGACACCCACCCAAAACCACCTTGCTGCTGGGCTTGACCACCTCTGCTGCGGTCTCCACACACAGCTGGGGCAGGGAATTCAGGTGAGGGCTTCTGGCCCCGCTGAGACCAACACCTACTCGCTTCACTGCCCTCTCCCCACCAGCGTCCCTCTCCCACTTCCAGACCTACGCCGACCAAATGCCAGGCAGAACTAAGCTACCCACGGGGGCACCATGGACAAGTTCACCAAAACGGTCCCCCGAGCTGAGCCAGACCAAGCATCATCCTCACAAGAAGCACCTGGCCCGGACCCTCACCGCAGTGTCACAGCCCCTGACCTCACCACTCTAATGGAATCCATGGCCAAAAACTTAGCCGCTTTACACAAAAAGCTCGATGACATCAATGCGAATGTTGCCTCACGTAAGACTCAAGTGGACCAGGCGGGATCTAGGATCACTGAGGCCGAGAATAGAATTTCGCTCAACGAAGATGGAATTCACGCGCTCCAAGACACTGTGGCTTCCCTGTCGCGGGAAATGAAAAACGTCAAGGCGAAATGTGACGATTTGGAGTCACGCTCCCGCAGAAAAAACCTGCGCATTCTCGGGGTTCCCGAGAACGCCCTTAAGGGGCGGATGGAGGATGCAGTTGAAAAACTACTTAAACACCTGCTGGACAATCCTGATCTTTCACCGTATTTCACAGTGGAGCAAGCCCATCGGGCCCTATCACCTCGCCCTAGACCGGGCGACATTCCCAGGCCCATTATCGCTAAGATACTAAATTATCGCGACAGGGACCTCATCCTCCGCCGGTCCCGGGAGAAGGGAGAACTACGATTTGAGGCCCACACTATCAGTATCTTCCCTGACTTTTCAATTGCGGTGCAGCAGGAGAGGCGCCAATTCCTTGGCATGAAGAAGCTGCTCAGGGAGCGCAACATCCCCTATGCCATTCTGTTCCTGGCGAGGCTGAAAATTACCTACAATGGCAATCTATATTTCTTCACAGTCCCGGACGAGGCAGTGAAATTCATCGAATTGTAGATACCGCTACATGGGCCAAGGAACGAATCCCCCCCCCCCCCCCAACGGTGACTGATCATGAACAGTATGGCCCGGAATGTCACATGTCCACTGATCCTTATCTTTCGATGTGTTAATGGCAACCAGTCTTCGTTCACTCTGCAGATATGGCCTCCTATCACGTACACCGGGTTGCGGGCTGGCTCCTAGACGGCATACACTGTCCCTCCTCTTGGTGCCAGGGGCTAGCCTTGTGACCCACCTTCTTCTACTCTGCTGACTGGCCTGAGGGCGCCCTCTGGCTTCAGAGGCCGATCGCAACATCCGTCTACCGCAGTATCATCACTGGGACGGCAATGCTGCCCCACATCATACTTAAGTTGCCGACCGCACGGCACTAGCGCTCTCCGCTGCAATTGCAATGTTTGTTTTCATTTGGTTCCTCCTTAAGTTTTGCCCCTGTTGGGCGGGAATGTGGGCTAATCCACGATGGATCTGGCCCTTCGGCCATCACCTCTTGGTGGGACTCTGCCCGGTTGGCGGCACTTGTGTTCTAGGGTGGGGGGACTGCACTGCATGTTGTGGTTGGGCAGTGAGGGGGGGGGGGACGTGGCTGGGGTTGTGTTTAAAGTAAAAGGCATGGCAGACAGGTGCACGCAGACTACGACATGGGAATGTATACTACTGCAGGGATGTCCCATAATGTGATACCATGGCTCTTAATATAATGACATGGAATATTCGCGGACTGAGCAACTTCACTAAAGCCCGCAAGATAACTGCCTATGCCCAGAGGCATGGCATTAAGATTCTCCTTCTCCAAGAAACTCACGCCCTGGGGCGCCTAGCGACATACCTCGCCCCGACGTGGAGAAACAACAGGTATTACACGAAATACTCAACCCAGTCCAGGGGGGTGCTAACGCTAATCCACAAATCAGTCCAATTCTCATTGCGCACCAGCCATATTGACCCCGAGGGTAGATTTGTAATTCTTCACTGCTTACTCGCCAACATGGAATGCCTCCTTGTTAATACATACGCCTCTAATGTTGACGCTCCAGAGTTCTTCAACGCCATCACCAGCATACTTCTAAAGTACATCCAAATTCATATCACCCCCCCGGTTCTATGGGGGGGTGATATGAATTTAATCTTAGACAGCGACCTAGACAGATCCGGTGCCTCCCGCAGAGCCCCATCACGTGCGGCTCATAGGCTACTGGCGCACATGAACACACTTTGTCTTACAGATATATGGAGAGCTCTCAACCAACAGTCTAGAGAGTACACTTTTTACTCATCGGTTCACGATAGCCATTCCAGCATAGATCGCTTTCTCATATCAGGCTGCATGGTGGGCAAGGTCACGGAGCCCAACATACTACCGCGCACATTATCGGATCACTCACCGGTAACACTACGCATAGCATTGGGACAGGACCGCCCCGCTCCTCTTGGAGATTCAAGTCTGAGGCCCTACGGGACAGTCTTCAAAGCTGATATCCTGGCTGATATTAACACCTTCTTTGACTGCAACAACAGGCGGGATACCTCTGACGGGGTGCGATGGGAGGCATTCAAGGTCTTCATTAGGGGGATGTGCATTTCTAGAGAAGCCGGGGTCCTCAAAGCTATCAAAAGTAGCCTGCAACGGTCGGAGGCAAAACTAAAGGAACTTGAGAAAGAATATGCTGCTGCCCCTTCCCCGACCACACTGGCACAGATCAGAGCGGAATTGGAAACATTTGAGTCCCACGCCCAAAGGGAGGTCCAGTACTATGCCCGTCCCGTAGCGGCCAGGAAATATGGTGAGGGCGACAGACCAGGGAGGACGATGTCCAGGCTGGTCCGCACGGAGGGGGGGAAGGACTCGTATTGACTGTATCAAAAACATAGACAGCACCCTGTGCTGGTCTGACCAGGACATCCTCACGACGTTCACCCCGTTCTACACAACCCTATACGGCCCCTAGCAAGAACATAGTTTACAAGAGACGGATGCCTTGCTGGATCAAATACCCATGACCCGCCTCTCCCGCACCACTAGCGATCAGCTTGAAGCTCCATTCAACCTTGACGAGATAACCACAGTCATCTCGAACTGCCCGATGGGCAAGTCTCCTGGCCCGGACGGTCTCACCGCCGAGTTCCATCGAGAGCATGTAGCAATCCTGGCACCCAGACTCTTGGAGGTATGGAATGAGGCACTAAACCTGAACACCCTGCCCCAGTCCATGCGCGAGGCGCTCATAACTATGCTTCCCAAACCTGGCAAACCGCTGGACAAATGTGGCTCTTACAGACCCCTCTCTTTGATCAACGCCGACATGAAAATATTCGCCAAGATTATCGCCAATAGATTTCTTCCTATTATGACACACTTAGTCCATTGTGACCAAAGTGGCTTTGTGCCCGGTAGGTCCACAGCCCTCAATATCCGCCGCTTGTTTAACGTCTTGGCCAAAATTGACCCCAACGCAAACGCAGTAGCGGTCACCCTTGATGCCCATAAGGCATTCGATATGGTGTCGTGGCAATACATGTGGGCGGTACTCGATAAAATGGGAATTGGCCCACGCATGATGTCGTATATCAAGCTGCTCTACACAGACCCCATAGCCAGAGTCCTGGTCAACACCAGGACCTCGGCCCCCTTTGCTCTCCATAGAGGTACCAACCAGGGCTGCCCGTTCTCCCCTATACTTTTTGCACTTGCCATCGAACCCATGGCTGACAGCGTCAGAGACAAACACACGCATAGAGGTATACGTCTGCGCGACACCCCGGAGATCATTTCACTGTATGCAGACCATGTGCTACTTTATATCAGGGACCCGTCCACCCACCTGGACCCGATCATACGGGACATTACCAAAATTGTCACTTTTTCAGGCTTTTCTATTAATTATACCAAATCTGACATGTTCCCGCTCACACCGACCACAACACAGCCGTCATGTGAATTCCCCCTTCGCTGGTCACCAAAGGGTATCAGATACCTCGGGGTGCAGGTATCCCTCACTAAGTCTTCACTACTGGCTGACAATTACGGGGCTGTGGCGCAGCTTGCTGAAGCCCAACTGTTGAGATGGTGTAACCTCCCGCTCTCCTTGTCGGGCAGGCTGGCTCTAATTAAAATGATAACTGTCCCCAAATTGCTCTACGTCTTCGTCAATGTGCCGATCTGGCCTGGAAGGCGATATTTCAGAAATCTGCACTCTCTCTGCGCTCAATTTTTGTGGCATTCCGGTGTGGTCCGGAAGAAGTGGCAGCATATGACCCTTCCATACAAGGAAGGGGGCTTCACCGCTCCTGACTTCGCAAAATACTGGACTGCCGCACAGGCCCAACACGCCACATACTGGTACACGTTCACTGACCCCCCCCACATGTGAAGCTTGAGAAGCTAGCAGGTGAGGGGGTTAACGCCCTCTCTCTTATAATCCAGCACACATTTCATACTGATGCCCAGGCCGACCCCGTAGCGGTCACAACCATGGCGTGGAAACCAATTACACTCACAACCCGGCCTTCACCCATACTATAAATGGTTGCCCATTTGGCAATTCCGAGGCCTCACCCCCACACATGATAAACTCCTAATGAAACACTGGTATGACTTGGGATATCGGGCCTTGACCGATTTCTATCCCGCAGGGAAGTTCATCACTCCACAAACATGGCGTCAGGGCCACTCTGGCACTGTGCTAGAGCTACTGCAATATTTCAGGCTGAGAGCAGTGTTTCGAACCTACTGGCCCTCATACCCTGATGAGCCCCCAGACTCGCCGGAGATACACTATATAGCTAACTCAGCCGAGGCTAGAGGGATCATGTCCTCCCTTTATAAAATGCTGATGACCAACCCTACAGAGTTGCCACGTGTGGCGCGCGATCTATGGAGCGATGAGCTGGGACACACCATCACTGACGCAATATGGAAGAAGATGTGCGTACACACCCGCGCCACCTCCTTTAATGCCAGATATAGATGCATACAATATAAGCTCCTAAATCGCCTGTACTACACTCCGCACAGACTGGAGAAGTTTACACGCGCTCAGGCTCACTCCTGCCCTAGATGTAAATCATATGCACATGTTTTGGTCCTGTGATGCATTGGGTCCATACTGGAAGGCCATAATAGACGCCCTCACTGAAATCACAGCGTTGCCCATCTCTCCGGAACCATTAGCTGTATTATTTGGCCTCTGGAATAGTCCAGAATTGGGAAAAATGTCCAGGTTTCTGAATGTCGCCACCATGGTGGCCAAAAAATGCATATTACAATGTTGGAAACGCTGCTCCCCCCCTTCATTTTAAATGTGGCCGAGGGCCCTCACCTGGACTCAAACGTGCAAAGAGGACTACATTAACACCCTCCCGCAGACCTCTTGTCCCAAGAATGTGTGGTCAGAATTTTGTACCTATCTGAACAACAAAGATGATCTAGAACTGTTGTCTTCCCCCCTCCTGGTGAGGTGAACTAGTCCTTCCCAGAGCCCAGTGTGTCTGCTAGATTGGGCATCTACCCCCGCTTGCATCTACCAGGCATTATGTAGTTGCTCATGTACCTGCTACCATATTTACCTTGTACACTTTGCTGATTGTCTGTTCTTTCGCTATGCCAATTAAGAAAGTAAAAAAAAAAAGAAGTCAATTACCACATTTCTGAGAATTCTCCCTAACACTCTACGACTCACCGGCTGTGCTGTTTTTACTGGTGCTGCTTTGTTGTAGGAGCCAAGAACAGTACCACGGCGGCAATCATTCCTCCCCGCCTTGATTATCGACGTGGGAGAGCCCTGGGTACCTTCGATGCACAGTGTATGTTTGTCCAGCTTTAGTTCCCGGTCTTAGGCTTCTTACTCTCCAAGATTTGTGAAAGTAACAGTCTTCAAAGGTCAAGGGCCCTTCCCTCCTTGCAACCCTCTCTGGTCTCGTCATATTTCTCCTTGTATCAAACTGCCATCGTGGAACAGCTGTTTCCTCGTGTGCTTTCCTCACTCAGAGTGTGCTTTCGTGCTACGCGTGGGGTTATCCGTGTGGAGAACAGTGATGGAAGTCAGGTGTGTGTAATGATCAGCGATTGCCTGACCATTGTATTGGGACATGGTATACAGCACTGGTGTTAGTCCGTTGTCACTCACGGTGAACTGTCCGTGAGAAAGTGTTTGTGTCAGGAAAGGGGTGTTGGGGGGGGGGGGATGCAGGTGCTACAAGGAAGGGGATACCGTGTCTCACCACCTGGTGCCCCACTTCCACTCCCCGAAAGACCCCTCATCCAGGTGATCCTTCCGCACTGTTCTACCCATAGGAACTGGATCCAAAAATGATGGCTCTGTCATGGCCACTTGGATGACAGATTCCCGGGGACTAGCGGGTGAGACACCTTCAGGCTTCTCACAGGGGGAAGAAAAAGTTAGGAAGCATATAAACAAGGGAGTAGGGATATACCAGGGGAGGGAGGGCAATAGTCAGCAATGGATCTACAAGTGACATGATGAGGAAACAGTGGGGATCAGATCACCCAGTCTCAGGTAAGGTGACGAGGGGACTGTGTAAGGACGTAGGTGTTAGGGAGGAGCCACTCCTTGACGATGAGGGTCTTGAGCTCCTTCCTGAACTGTAGAAGTGAGGGGGCGGGTTGGATGTTGATGGGTAGGAGGTTCCAGAGTCTTGGTGAATAGTCAGAGAAGGCCCGTCTTCTGTTTTTTTCCATTCCTGCACTGACAGGGTTCAAGTCTACACGCGCCTTTACTTTTGGTGGATTGTAGGCCTCAACAGATGCAGAGGTACTCACAGAGGTAGCCTGGGGAATTCAGGGTGACAGCCTTGTAGATGATGCAGAATTATTTCAAAATGATACAGGCTTGCAGTGGGAGCCAGTGCAGTTTGATGAGGGTCAAGGTTATGCTGTCAATTATGTGGACTTCTTTGATGAGTTGTGCTGCAGCAAGCTGGACACATTTTAGCAGAGCCAGGGTAGTTGCCAGAAGGCCTTTCAAAAGGACATTGCCACCATCTAGGTGGGAAAGGACCAAGGCTTGGACAGGAGATCTTTTCTGAGATGAAGGGATTGATTCTTCACAGTAGAGAAAGTTGGCATCAAGCCGTTGGTCTCCTCCTTGCTATGTCCTGTTTGACGGAAAGGTGTCTGTTGATGTCGAACCCAAGGGACTTTGCACAGGTGGCCAGGTTTGGTGTTAAGCCCTTGAGGTGCATAGCAGGGAGCCCGGTCTTGATGCCCGGGTTTTCACTGTTGTTGGTCTGCAGTAGGAATTCAGTCTTGGAGGGGTTGAGCTTCAGATAAGTACTGGACATCCACGACTGTATTAATGAGAGGCAGGCCTTGAGACTGTGGATGTCTTCTATGGAGCACATCTTGAGTATATGCTGCTTGTCATCTGTGTATTGGTGAATGTCGATATGGTTCAGATGACCAATATCGACTCCAATGATTGGCCTGTTGAAGCCCTGATCTCAGAAGACCCTTGTTGGTGTTTCGACACTTGAACAGTGGAAACGATCAGTCTCGGCCCCTCCTCGAAGATTCACGCCTTAGTATCCTTCAGAGGTGTCAATGGACCACAAGGTGGACTGACCAGCTCCCTTTTGGGCTACTGAGCTGCAGCTGTCGTCATTTGAGCACAGCCTTCGGGCATGCAAGATCTTCAGTTCATGCAATAAGTCGGCTGCCCTTGCATCTTCAGTCGTCTCGCTACAAGGGAAGCTGTGCTGTGGCTGCTTCTGTGTTCACCACTGGTTGACATTCTGTCGCTGCCAGACCGGGTTGCCCTCCGATGGAAATCTCTCTCTACACTCCTGTAGGTTCTGCACTGTGGAAGTCTACACCTTTTCTTAAATTTGTGGGGGACGTGGGGGTTCTTCTTGAAGCTCAATGGAACCGTGTTGGTGAGAATCATTACCAGCTCCCGACACAAAAAGTGACCTCTGCACCCGAAACCCCAGGGCTTCCATAATCGTACCAATGGCAGAAGTGCTGCATTGTCATCTGGATGAATCAGAGTCAAGGGGGCAGGGGGTAAGGGAACATACCCATTTCTGTCCCCCTACATCCTCCATAGGGTAACATTGGGTGTAGAACCCTTGTTCCTAAACTCCCTCTGGCCTGGCTTCTGATCATCGAACCTGGGCTAAGGATCCTCTAGTAGGGCTTATCTTGGGAACAGGATAGAGTGAGGTACTTAGCCAATTTGAGATAAATACTTCGAACACTTTAAAGAAGATTCAAAGCGGATTCCAAGATGGACGCCGGACCATGAGGGTGTGCGTCCCTGTCCCTCCATCCAGGCAACCAAATTAGGTGGCATTAGCAATATAACCTAGCAACGCTTTGGAGCAGATTAACCTCCCCTTGGCCATGGAAGGTAGAGGAGGCGAAGTGCACGCCTGGAAAGGCTTTTTTAAATAAAAAATAAAAAGTTTTGAAGCGGTATCAGGCGGCAGCACTGCTCCCGGCCCGGATCGAAGTGCAGACCCAGACCGCAGGGAAAGCAGCGTAATAAAGCCAGCATAGACTGGAGCAGAGAAACACCAGCAGCGAGCAGGTGAAAGCACAGAGTAGGCGTGTACACCACCGTTGTAAGCTGTACCGGTTTAGACACAAGCTGCGAGAGAGGACCCGGTCCACAGGGGGACCTGCACAACGGGACCCAGCGTAACTTAAAGCAGTGCGGCGAGGGATAAAGAAAACAGCAGTCCGCGGCAAGCTAACAGAAGGTGAAAAGACAGTGGGTTGCAAGGATAATACACCCGGGCCCCCCCGGATGGGAGGCCTGGGGCCGTAAGCTGGGAGGTGGGAGGTTTGTGCTAAGTCCGGTGGGGCAGCACCTTTTCAGGTGCTGCCCCACTTAGCAGGCACATGGTGGGGGCATGCAGCTGGGTCCCCAAAAGATAGGGGATCCAGACTGCCGGTAGCCACTGTGGAAAGAGGTGAAGGGGGCAGGTGACAACAGGTAGTCCCTTCCCTCTGTCACCTGGCATCAAGGGTCCCCCTTCCCATCCGGGCGGATGCGGAGCGGGGACCTTTGAAGTTCAAAGAGGGGCTGCCTTGCCCCCAGGCAAAATGTTGCCTTTATCTGACGGGGGCAAGGTCGCCCCTCTCATTCTTTCCCCCCCTCCATCGGCGGTGACAGCAGCAAGGACGGCTGCAAGAATAAAAAATACCTCCCTCCCACCCTGCAAATAGCTGTGGGGGCCAGGTAGACTATAGAACATACACAAACACAAGGGGAGGCTAAAACGCCTCACTTAAATAGAAAATTCAACCTCAGGAAGGGCTTTAAAACACACGAGGGTTTTTTTCCTTATTTAATTTTTTCTTATAAAAATACATAGTCATGTAAGACCCAGGCGCTCATAAACTACCACCGAAGATAAAAGAGCAATTATACCTCAGAGGGGACCTAAAAAAGAGTGGGTCAGGAGCAGAGAGTAAATCCATTAATCTCTAAAAGCCTCCCTAGAGGGAAACTGAACAAGTAAAGCGCCTATGGGGGTTTCCATTTTTAATTTTAAAAAAATTGGATCACGAGCCGGAAGGATCCTTAGTAAGGCTCCAGGAACCCACTCCAGATATGATCAATACAGGTTAGCGCTCTAGGAGTCTTACAAAACAGAAAAGGAGTGAGGACCTTGAGCAAGAACATGTACTAGTAAGCCTCAAGAAACCACCTCCATGCATGCATAGGGGGGTCTTACCGCAAGTGGATCAGGAGCAGGGTAAGTTCCTAGTAAGGCTCTGGAAACCACCTCCCTTGCATTTAGTACCCAAGATAAATGCACTGGGGGGTCCAAACACAAGTGGATCGTGGGCAGGGGAGGTTCCCAGTAAAGCCCTTAGAGCCCACCCCAGCGGCGAAATAGTACAACACAAGCGCTGAAGGGGTCTCACAACACAAGTGGATCGGGAGGAGGGTAAAATCCTAGTAAGGGTCTTGAACCCACCCCGGCTGGAAAATAAACAACCAAAAGCGCAGAGGGGGTCTCATAGCACAAGTGGATCAGGAGCAGGGAAGACCGTAGTAAGGCTCCTAGAACCCACCCCCGAAGAAATAACTATCTCGCAGACAGAGCATGGGGGCTTCAAAAACTCAAGTGGATCATTTGAATAGAAATTGCCAAATTCATCTCCAAAGATTACACCAAAAGGCTAAAACGCCTCCATCAATGGAAAACTACAAAGCACATGACCAAAAACTCAAATGGCTCAAAGAACCCACCCCGAGGAGTATCAAGTGAAAGGTTTCACAGAGGGGGGTTGTTTTTTCAGAGAAAAACAGACCAAGAGCCATGAGATCAGGGAAAATCACCCTGTGAGCAAGCGAGGGCACAAGTGCTAAACCTGGTCAGGTTGGACACTAATGAAAGGCACATAAGCGCACATCTCCCCACATCACATGGAAAAGACAAGAGAAAGCAGGGAGAACCTGCTCCAAAAAACAAGCATGTTATGAACAAGACACAGCTCACACGCTGTGCCCAACAAATGTCACAAGCTTTCATATGAAGGGAGGCGGGGATCAGCATCGAGCGAGCCCTATTTGGGAGTAGGGCCCCCGCTCACCTGATCCCTCTGTCCCCAAAATATATTATGGTTATCCTCTTTATGATGTTATGGTTGGTTTTTCTTTTGCACCATGGCTGGTACTAAAATAAAGCTTGTGGCCAAAGTTTTTCCACCTCACATCCTGGTTTCAGTCTCCTTATTCCTGTGACTGGCCACTCCCCCGCACAAAAACACTTCCAGGCTTACTCCCAAGCACCGCAATGCACAGGGGAGGAGCCAGGAGATGGGAGGGAAAACGGATCGTGGATCGGTCAGTGTAACGTATTATGGAGGGCAAGGTGATCGCCCTGCCCACACGGAACGAAGGGCAGCACACAAGGAGTGGTCAGTCACGGGCTGAAGGAGGAGATCCCTCCAGCACAAAGATATAAGGTGAGAGGGCCACTGTCATAAGTGTACTCGGCGGGTGAGCGAGAGGAGAGAAACTGCAGGGGAGAGGGGGGAAGGGGCGAAAGAGCAAGGCTAAAATAATCAAAGAATCAAAGATCATGCTATAAGAGGCAGAAAGCAGAACTCAAGGAAGTCAAGCTCCTTAAGGCTGGAGGCAAAATAGCTGCAGCAAGAAGGGAGGCGAGAAGAGTGTGAGGGGCAGGGCCATGAGGTACGTTTGAAGCAGGAGAAACTCTGGCGGGGGAGAAATCAAGCACACATGTGCAAGGTGAATGGCAAGCCAGGAGTGAGGAGGTAAAGGGGCCTACCCCCCCCAGGAACTTGAAGCACAGGGGAAAGCTGCAGAATAGGTGGCCAAGAAAGGGGAAATACAGTGGCTGAAGTTCCTGATCCACCCTAGGACCGCCCAGAGGGGGTGGCGAGGAGCCTAAGGAGGTAGGTGGAGCCGGGACTGAAAAGGAGAATACCTGGAAGTTGATCGAGAACATACAGTACCGGCACAACTAGCAAAGAGCGACACAGAGACAATTGATCACTGGGCTTCCTCCCTAAACACCTAGTAGGGGGCGGACTACGTGTGAGCTGATGAGCTAGCTCCCAGATGCCCGGGACCAAACTCAGGAGCACCCCAGCAAGAGAAAAAGGGTCAACGAGATTGCAAGGTGGGCAGTTGGAGCAGTGCTGAGGCAGCAACATAAGGCAGACACACAAACAGCTGAACCAGCTAAAGGAAAAGGGGGAAAGGATAACACAGAAACACCATTCAAGATGGCACTAAATAAAGAGGAGCTGCAAGACTGTTTGAGCGGAATGGAAAACATGATGGACTCCTTCCAGGACCAATTTGGGAAGATGAAAGACAAACTCAAGTCATCGCTTCAGGAGGTCCGAAGAGAAATCAACGCACTGGGCAATAGAGTGGATGTGGTGGAGGACGGCCTTTCCGAAATGGCAGAGGAAGTGAAACAGAGCAGCAATCTACTTGAACAGGTATCCAGAGCAACGCACAACCTGGAAATTCAAGCGGAGGACCTTGAGAATAGGTCTCGCAGGTCTAATATAAGAGTTGAGGGACTGGTTGAGTCAGTCATGGACAATGACCTAAAAGACGCTATGCAGCATTGTTTTAGCAGGCTCTTGACTGGAATGCAAACTGAAGATGTGCTGATAGACAGGGTGCATAGAATAGGCCCTAAGAGAAGGGACCCAGGGGCAAGACCCAGAGACTTTTTAATAGCCGTGACCACATACACCATGAAGGAGGAAATACTTAAAGCTGCAAGAACGCAACAAGACTTGACAATCAATGGAGCTCGAATTCAGCTATACCAAGATCTGACATTGTCAACATTACATAAAAATACTGATGCAGCCTGTCACGAGGGTATTAATTGCATAACAGATTGCCTACAAATGGACATTCCCGTTTGGTCTGCTCTTAACATGGGAAGGTAAGCAGCAACGGATTACTACGTGTGAAGAAGGACTATCGCTGTTTCAGATGGAAGGGGACGCAGACCAAGCAGAGCAGAGATCAAAGCAAAACACCTCAAACGAAGCGGCCTGACCATGGGAATGGTCGATGGATAAGAGAACGAAGCGTGGAAGCGAAGTTAAAATTGTCAGACCCTCATACGAAATGAAGGATGTGTGGGTAGTCTACGTATGAGGTAAAGCCACGCGTTTATGCCAGTATCATGTTGACCAGGAGGGGGAGGAGGGAATAACAAATGCAACAGGCTAGGGAAAGTGTGAGCATGGACGGAGGAGGGAAGGCGGGATCGCTTGGAACCCAAATCAGGGTATGGAAATATCCTGGCGAAGGGAATTCCAAGGGTTGTACAAGGCCAAAGGCGCTTAGGTGTCATTGGGGGATTGGGAAAATCCTGGCCACCTTGGGGTAAAGGAAAAAGGGAGAGTCAGGGAGAGCAGGGGGGGCTGAGGGAGAGTGGGGGGTGGCAGGGAATTTGGGGTTTAATTTGGGGAGGGAGTTGGGAAGGGGTTATTGTATGGTGTAGGGCCTTGTGCAGGGTAGAAGGGGAAAGGGATGGAGGATTTAAAACAAGGGTATACAGACCCTAAAACAATGCAAATGGCTGAGGCAACGATTATAACCTTGAACCTACAGGGCTTGAACTCACCAGCTAAACGACGTGCAATAATGGGGAGATTTGTGGAACTGAAGGCATCAATAGAGTTTTTGCAGGCGACATATCTCCTTCCTAAAGACGAATGGAGGATGTCGCATAGGGCATTCCCTAAGCAATTTTATGCATCAAGCGGGAAAAAGACGAAAGCGGTTGCAACCCTGCTTGGTGCCAGTTTGGGGTTTAGAAAGCAATTCTTGTACAAAGATACTTAAGGTATATATCTGGTGTTTAAGAGTACAATAAGGGACCAACTGTAACACATTGATTTCGTTATAAATCCCAATGAGAAACAGGACCTTTATTTGCGGGAGAAACTGTAGAAACTGGAAGGTTGGTGTGAAGAACAGGTGGTGATTGGAGGAGATTTTAACTGCGTGAAGGACCCTACACTAGATAAAACACTCATGGCCTCCGAAGCGGATGGGAAAAATAAGCAGGCATTGGGGAAATTCTTTAGAGACCTAGGGGTAATTGAAACATGGAGATTCTTCCTCGAACAAGATGTGGAATATACACACTATTCGGCGATATACAAAGGGTACTCAAGGATTTACATGGTCTTAGTCTCTGCAACACTGATCCCTCTAGTGATAAAAGTAGAAATAGGAGTTAAATACTTTTCTGATCATGCCCTGGTGATAAATACATGCTGAAGTGCCGAAAGTCAAGGGGAAAACTCAGAAATACTGGAGACTTAAGGAGATGATACTGCGCCAAATAACACTTTGAGAACATATGGAGAAAAAAAATAATTACTTCAAAGACAGCGATGATGGAGAAACAGATGGAGGATAGTGTGGGACGCAGGGAAAGCAGTGGTCCAGGGAGAATTTATTTCGCAATCTGCAGCATATACAAGGTAGAAAGGACTCATTATAAAGAAACTGGAGGGGGATGTAAAGAAAGCGGAGACGCAGCACAAAAAACGCCAGACACAAACGCAGTTGAGGGCACTACAGAATGTTAGAGCTCAGTTGGAAGCACATGCCACAGACCGTGTGGCAGAGCCAATACTAAACACTAAACAAACATTACACACAGGATGGGAAAGCTAACCGATTCTTAGCAGCCAGATTGAGGAAATGAAGAACCGTAATTACATAGCCCAAAATGAACAAGGGATACTATGCACTGCGGAAGAAGGGAAAATGGAAATAATGGAAGGATTTCACGAGGGTCTGCTGAAACAAGAGGGCTTAAACCCCTCGTTACAAACAACATGTATGTCAGCACTGCTTCTACCCCAAATATCAGAGGAAGGCAGCAACACATTGAAAGTCCCGATAACAGCACAAGAGGTTAGTGACTCGATACAGCCTTACTGACCAACACAACTCTGGGGCCGAATGGGCTATGAAATGGTTATTATAAAACCTTTAGGTCTCAGCTGCTGGCACCATTAACAAGACTTTTTAATTATATCAGGGAGAATGGCAAGATTACAGAGGACATGGGGAAATCTACCACAATACTAATACTTAAACCAGTAAAATACCGCACAGATTGTGCCAGTTATCGCCCCATAGCGCTGCTAAATAGTGATGCCAAGATCTACGCTAAGGTTTTGGCTGCGAGATTAATCAAGGTACTACGGGGGAATCATACATGAGGATCAGACGGGCTTCATAGCTGGGAGGCATACACAGGACAATATAAGACGTGCCAAAGATATAATAGATCTGAGGACAAGAACGGAACAGCGGTTCTCTGTAGCAGCATTAGACGCACAGCAGGCTTTTGATAGCTTAGAATGGGGATACTTGCGATTGGTCCTTGAAAGGTTTGGATGTGGGCCTGAATTTACCAGGATGGTTATACCGAACTTTCAAATACATACAACTAATTTTTTGGTTAATGGGCAGAGCTTGGCGCAGATTTAAATACGGAGAGGTACGCGTCATTAACATTTGCAATGGCTATGGAGCCCTTAGCGGTGGCTGTCAGAAAAGACCAGGACATTTTTGTGGTGACCTCTGAAGAAGAAACACACAAAATCGCGCTGTATGTGGATGATATACTGTTTTTGAAGAATACAAAAGATACACTAACAAGAGTAATGGCGAGGGTACAAGAGTTTGTCACAATTTCGGGATTCACTATAAACTATACGAAATCTAAGGCGCTTAATATAACTGAGGAGCAAGGTGAGATAAAACTGGGTAAAATGTATCCCCTAACTTGGGAAGAGGAGAGTAGGGAATATTTGGGGATAGAATTGATGAAGGAATACAGACAGCTGAATGAAGCAAATATAATACCGCTCTAGAAACAACTGCAGGATGACTTGCATAGATGGGATGCCCAGGAACTCTCTTGGTTTGCACGAATTGCGGCCATCAAAATGACCCTGCTTCCCGGAATACTATATATGGTGGGTTCCCTTCGTGTAGATATACCACCCTGTAACGCTCACCTGATTCCCGCAGAGGCGCCGGTCTTGACTGGGCGAATACCGTATCTGCAAAGGTGATGTGTAACACACGGTTGGCTCTTTGGGCTGGACCTCTGTGCACTGTATGTCTGACTCGAAGAGTAAGATGTCTGCAGATAGAAAATATGGGATTAATGAACTGGGTTATTGGGTGTCTCTCTCTTCTTCCCTTTCTCTTCTCCTGTAGAACCCCAAAGGTTAACGCTCTCACCTTAGGTAAGTGAACGCCGTGCTCTCCATCTGCCTCGGGGCAGGGTGCCGTAACCAGTTTCTTCACTGGATAAGGGTGCAGGCCTCTTGACTTCAGAGGACTGCTGTCCGTCGTTTACTGCACGAACGGTAAGTTCCGAGCATTTCAAATGTCTTTAAAAGTCTTTTGTAAAGATGTCTCTTGTTGTCATGCATGCTGGACGCTACGCTCGTAGGACAGCGAGACCGTTCTACTCCAAATGGAGGCTATTCGATACGTTACCGGGAAAACGACGTTTACACTTTTCACGTCGCTAACTTCACGTGACTTTTGCTTCGTCACGTGAACTACGGTATTACGTATTTAAGCAGCGTAGAAACTTCACTCGCTGCTTCTGATCGTCTCTATTGGCGTTGTGTAGCTGAACCTCTGATGTACATCCTGGCATAATCCTACAGCTACTTTTGGGCCTTCGATAGCGTGTGTTCCGCCACACGCTGATTCCTGGAACTTTCCCTTCGCGTGATAATGCACACGCGTTCTCTGTCTTCAATTGCGGCTGGCCAAGGCTGCGTGAATCCGGCCCGCGTGTAAAATCCACACGCGCTCTTTGTCTTCACACGCGGCTGGCCAAGGCTGCGTGAATCCTGCTCGCGTGTAAAATCCACACGCGCTCTTTTTGTCTTCAAGTGCGGCTGGCCACGGCTGCGTGAATCCTGCCCGCGTGTAGAATCCACACGCGCTCTTCGTCTTCAAGTGCGGCTGGCCAAGGCTGCGCGAATCCTGCCCGCGTGTAAATCCACACGCGCACGTTGTCTTCACACGCGGCTGGCCCAGGCTGCGCGAATCCTGCCCGCGTGTAAAATCCACACGCGCTCTTCGTCTTCAAGTGCGGCTGGCCAAGGCTGCGCGAATCCTGCCCGCGTGTAAATCCACACGCGTACGTTGTCTTCACACGCGGCTGGCCAAGGCTGCGTGAATCCTGCCCGCGTGTAGAATCCACACGCGCTCTTCGTCTTCAAGTGCGGCTGGCCAAGGCTGCGCGAATCCTGCCCGCGTGTAAATCCACACGCGTACGTTGTCTTCACACGCGGCTGGCCCAGGCTGCGCGAATCCTGCCCGCGTGTAAATCCACACGCTCACGTTGTCTTCAAACGCTATTTTCTTCTAACTCCTGCATCTGTGGAATTAACAGAAGGATTGATCCCTAAAGTGGGAAGGAAGCCTTTCAAGGATCATTGGAAGTGACTTTGAACTGAACTTTGGACGCTATCCTGTGGTGAATTCAACCCGTATCTAGCGTGAGCCTCGTTCCGTTCGGGATAAGTCTCCCTTACTAATTTTCCCTTCCCTGTCGTTTTGTTCTTCATTTCAAATCCATCAAGAGACTTCTGGATTGTTCTACCCAGAGATACAGGTCAGTGTGATCATTCCTGTCATTATCTAATTCATCATACTCATATTGGAGCAGTTATTCATGATACTTTAATTTGTCCTAGGCTGGATTACTATACCTTACCCACGCCCTTTCCAGTGATCCATCGCTCTGCCTGTTTTATCAGCCAGAGGGTTGTATCATTTGGAAGGTCTTTGTTGACTTCACGACTATCAAGTCGGGTGAACAGGGATCCGGAAGACCCTACCTCCTGTATCCTTTTGAGTATTGTATCCTTTTCAGTTGATACTTTGGTACATTCCTGACACTTGTTTTGCAGGGTTCCGGCGATGGCGGATGACGGGCCGAAGTGAGTTGAGGATGGAACCCGTGTGAGGAATAGAAGTGCCTGGAAGCTCGTAAGTAAGCGCTTGTTGCCTGCTTCACGATGCGCACTAACTGTCCTTTTATCTTGCAGGTACAAGTTCGGAGCTGCTGAAGGGTGCCGGAAAACCCACTGGGTTCGGCGTGGGAAGGAGTAATGGCATGTGAGTATTAAAGTTACCCAATGTCTTTAAACGCACCTTCTTTTGTCTTTCAGATGCGGGATGCAGCGCCGAAGGCCTCCGGAGCGTGCGCAGAGTTGGTAAGCTTTTGTCTTTCAGATGCCGGAATGCAGCGCGAGGCGTTGGTGACAGCCAATGGACCAGGTAAGAGATGCGCTGTCACTGAAGACCATAGTGCCAACCTGTTCTTTCTTGTCTTTATAGGTGTTGCTGAAGACTGGATTCAGGATGGTAAGCCTTTTTCCCTTAGGCCCAGGATCAGATGCAGAAGACACGATGAGCGTTCTGCTGCAGAGGATGCAGAATAACGCAAAGCAAGATTCATCCATCGGGTGTGGTTTAAATAGCCTCCTGTAGTGCTTAGGTATCTCCTTCCACAGCCTCGCCTAGAAGAAAAAGAGTTCCTCCTTTCCAGAGTTCTGAATCTAGGGAGTGGCTCCTGCCCCACCCAACAGGAATAGTAGTCCCAAACAGAAGAGGATCAGAGACTCAACTGGCAGGTAAGTAAGCAGCATGGTCTGCTGCAGGTAAGTCCACCCAAGCATTATGAGCCCGGCGCTTCCAGCGCTGGGACTGGGCATATTTATGAGCCTGGTGCCACTGGCGCCAGGACAGGGTCCAAAAGGTCCCAAATGGGACTGATTGGCACTCGGAACCTGGGTTATGGGTCTGCTTCCAAGGGAGTTGGGTAAGTCGTGACCTTTTGGAAGCAGAGATCATGACAGCACCCCCCCCTCAAGGCCCCTCCCAAACCGGGCTTCTCCGGGGGTTTGGGCTTGTCAGGAAATGTTCGGTGAAATCTTTTGATTAGACGAGGAGCGTGGACATATTCTGCAGGTTCCCAGGATCTTTCTTGGGGGCCGTAGCCTTTCCAGTCAATTAGGTAAAATAGTTTAGATTTGGAGATCTTGGAGTCCAGAATGCTTTTGACTTCAAACTCGAGTTCTCCATCGACTAGGATAGGTTTTGGAGATTTAGTTAGTCGGGTTTGAGGTTGCACGGGTTTTAATAGAGAGACGTGGAAGACCGGATGTATCTTCATGTGAGGGGGCAAGTCCAACTTGACCGCTACTGGGTTTACTATGGTAGTGATGGAATAGGGACCAAGGTACCTTGGGTTGAATGTGCGTGGTCCTTTTAGAGGTAGGTATTTGGTGGATAACCAGACTTGATCTCCTACTTGATATTGGGGGGCTTCCTTCCGATGTTGATCTGCTCCTTTCTTGTATTGTTCCTTAGCCCTTTGAAGGTGAGAAACGGCTTCCTTAAAGGCTTGGGTGATTGTAGAATGCAGGTAGTCTACTGCTGGTGTTCCAAGATCTTGGAGTGGATCCAACTCCGAGGTTCGAGGGTGACTGCCGTATAAAAGAAAAAACGGGGTTTTCACAGTTCCCGAGTGGACAGAGTTATTGTAGGCATATTCGGCTATCCAAAGGATATCTTTCCAAGTTTTTTCAGTTTGTTGCAGCATGCAGCGTAAATACTGTTCCAGAGTTTGATTGGTCCTCTCGGTTTGTCCGTCGGTTTGAGGGTGGTGACTGGTCGATAGTCTCACATCAATTTGAGCCGACCGACAGCAACTTCGCCAAAAATGAGAAATAAATTGACTACCTCGATCCGAAATTAGAACTGAAGGAAAACCGTGCAGTCGGATGATGTTTGAGAAATTCTCGGGCCAGAGTTGCTGCTGTTGGCAAGCCTTTGAGTGGAATGAAATGCGCCATCTTGGAGAATAAGTCCACGATTACTAGGATCGTATTGTATCCGGAGCATGGAGGTAGATCGGTGATGAAGTCCATAGAAAGCGTATGCCAAGGGCGAGGTTGGATGTCAATAGGGCGTAAGAGGCCGGCTGGTTTTTCCTTTTGACTCTTGTTTTGGGCGCATACTCCACAGGACATTATAAAGTCTCTGATATCTTTTTTCCAAGACGGCCACCAGAAGTAGCGCTTGATCTTTTCTGAAGTTTTGGCCATACCGGGATGTCCTTCCATTAAAGAATCGTGATAACAAGAGATTACCTTTTTCTGTAAATCTGTGCTGGGCAGGTATAATCGTTCTTGGAAATACAATAAGTTGTCCTTCACTGCAAAGTCCTTTCCCTGCAGATGCCAATTCTGTATGTCTGCTGGAGTTACAAGTTGCCTGGCTTTATCCTTAACTTCCTCTATGGATTGTGTGGCGATTACACCCAGAATTCTTTGTTCGGGAATGATAGGTACAGGTTTAGGGTTGATCAAGTGTTCTTCCACTCCCATCCAAGAAAGGGCATCAGCTTTACCGTTTTTTGTACCAGGTCGATAGGTAATTATGAAGTCAAACTCGGCAAAGAATAGTGCCCAACGGAGTTGTCTAGAGGATTGGGCTTTTGCGGTTTTCAAATATTGTAGGTTCCGGTGATCCGTAATCACAGTAACGGTGTGTCGGGCCCCCAGAAGATAATGCCGCCAAGCCATAAAGGCAGACTTGATAGCCAGAAGTTCCTTATCAGTAATCGTGTAATTGATTTCAGGAGGCGAGAATTTGCGGGACCAAAATGTCACGGGATGCAACTGATTGGTTACTGGGTCCTTTTGTGATAGAACTGCCCCCTTGGCAAGGCTCGAAGCATCAGTTTCAACGATGTAGGGGAGTTCAGGGCGAGGGTGTTTTAAAATTGGTGCAGAGATAAATTTAGTCTTCAAATTCTGGAAAGCTTGTTCCGCCTCGGTAGACCATTCAAAACGTTTGTTTTTCTTTAACAAGGCAGTGATGGGCTGGACTATTCGGGGATAAACCTGCGGTAAAAGTTAGCGAAGCCTAACATGCTTTGAACACCTTTCACGGAGGATGGTGATGGCCATTTGAGAATTGCATCGACCTTCTTTGAATCCATACGCACTCCGCTAGGTGATATGAATCCCAAGAATTCAACTTCAGTTACGTTGAAAACACATTTTTCCAACTTAGCGAAAAGTTTGTGTTGACGCAATCTCTCGAGGACCATTTTCACGTGTTTCCGATGTTCAGATTCCGATGAAGAATAAACGAGGATGTCGTCAATGTAAACAACAACACACACATCTATGAGCTCTCTGAGGACATCGTTCATAAAATATTAAAAGGCGGCCGGGGCATTGCAAAGTCCGAAGGGCATGACCTGATATTCAAATAGCCCATACTTGGTGCGGAAGGCCGTCTTCCATTCATCGCCCTCTTTTACTCGTACCAAGTGGTAGGCTCCTCTAAGATCCAGCTTTGTATATATGCATGCTTTTCTGACTTGGTCCAGGAGTTCAGGGATCAAAGGTAACGGATATCTATTCTTAACGGTGATCTGGTTCAGGGCGCGATAATCTATACAAGTTCTAAGGTCTCCTTTTTTTGGAACGAAGAACAAAGCTGAAGAAGCAGGGGACTTGGAAGGACGAATAAACCCATTCGCTAGGTATTGATCCAGGTATTGTCGGAGGTGAAGGTTCTCAGGCTCGGTGAGGGCATAAATTCTACTACAAGGAGGGGTAGATCCAGGTATCAGGTCTATCTGGCAGTCATAAGACCTATGAGGAGGTAGAGAGTTAACCTGATCCTTCCGGAAAACATCTTGGAATTCTAGGTATTCGGGAGGTAACTGGGGAGTCTCCGAAGAAATTGCTGCCAGTGCAACACCAGGTGGAGGGTGACAAGTAGAGACACATTCTGGAAACTGAACCGTTCTTGCTCGCCAATCGATCTGAGGATTGTGTTTCTCTAACCAAGGTATTCCTAGAATAATCTGGAACTGAGGGACCTTGATCACATCAAACACTATCTTCTCATGGTGTCCATCTTGACTTACTAGCGTCACTTCTTGAGTGGTATGCGTTACTGGTCCGGAGGCTATCTCCGTACCATCCACCGTAGTAATGACGTCCTTTACAGCCTTGGGACAAAGAGTTAGATTCATCCTCAAAACCATTTCATGATCCACATAATTGCCGATGGCACCGCTGTCGACGTAAGCTTCAATCGCATGTAATCGATCCGGATGATCAGGGGTAATGAGGACCATAGGTATCACGAAATGCGAGGTCACGGAACTGGTTTTAACGCTCGGCAAGAGGAACTCTATTCTTGTCGGGCGAGGTCGTTTCCCTGCTCAGAGTTTGTGACCTTGGTAACTGCAGCTCCTACTGCCTTCTTGGCTGGTTTCACCGGACAGTCTTGAAGAAAGTGCCCTGAGTTCCTGCAATAGAGGCATAATTGCAACTGTTTTCTCCTTTCCCGCTCCTTTTGTGTTAGTGGTCCTTTCAGGCCCCCTATTTGCATGGGTTCCCCGGAGTCTACTCCTTTGGAAGGAGTTGGTGGTTTGGAAAATACTCAAGCATCAAACTTGGAACGATCGGCCTTCCTGTTCTGCAGTCTGTGATCTATTTGAACGACTAAGTCTATATAGTCCGAACAGTCTTGCGGGGGATTCACTACTTGGGCTAACACATCTTTGAGCTCTCCACGTAGACCTCTATAAAACAGCGTAATCCTTTTGTCCTCAGGCCATTGAGTTTCCACTATCCGTCTGTTGAAAGACGCAATATAAGCCAAAAGGTCTTGATTACCCTGTCGCAACGAAAGAAGCTCATTGTCCAAGGCCTGCCCCTGTGAATGTCTTGCGAACAGTTTTTCCATACTGAGCTGAAAAGCTTGAAAATCATGGAGAACCGGATCATCTTGATTAACTAGAGGGATCGACCAGTCTGCCGCATTGCCACTAAGGTACGAAAGCACAAAAGCTACCTTAGCTTGATCAGTTGGAAAGGCTGCTGGCCGGCATAAGAAATGCAACCGGCACTGATTAATAAATACTGCAAACCTCTTTGGGTCACCAGAAAATCGTTCGGGCGGAGCCAGAGGTACATTCCCAGGTAGGTTGATCTGCACTGGATTCATAGAGGATGTTGAAGGAAGATTTGCCCCTCATGCGGGTAACGGGGTCTGTCCGGCTTGTGACTGTAGCAATTGTCTAGCGAGATTGTCTGTTCGCTCCTTGGAAATAATCAGTTCCCTTCTTAGAGCGTTCGTTTCCTGACGGGCTGCATGCACTTCTGCTCTTAGTTCCCCAAGTAACTGGGCTAGCTGGTCGGTATCCGAGGTTTCCATAGCGCCTGGGCGGGAGTTTTGCGGTAGGCTTTGCTTTCTGTAACGCTCACCTGATTCCCGCAGAGGCGCCGGTCTTGACTGGGCGAATACCGTATCTTCAAAGGTGATGTGTAACACACGGTTGGCTCTTTGGGCTGGACCTCTGTGCACTGTATGTCTGACTCGAAGAGTAAGATGTCTGCAGATAGAAAATATGGGATTAATGAACTGGGTTATTGGGTGTCTCTCTCTTCTTCCCTTTCTCTTCTCCTGTAGAACCCCAAAGGTTAACGCTCTCACCTTAGGTAAGTGAACGCCGTGCTCTCCATCTGCCTCGGGGCAGGGTGCCGTAACCAGTTTCTTCACTGGATAAGGGTGCAGGCCTCTTGACTTCAGAGGACTGCTGTCCGTCGTTTACTGCACGAACGGTAAGTTCCGAGCATTTCAAATGTCTTTAAAAGTCTTTTGTAATGATGTCTCTTGTTTTGCAGGGTTCCGGCGATGGCGGATGACGGGCCGAAGTGAGTTGAGGATGGAACCCGTGTGAGGAATAGAAGCGCCTGGAAGCTCATAAGTAAGCGCTTGTTGCCTGCTTCACGATGCGCACTATCTGTCCTTTTATCTTGCAGGTACAAGTTCGGAGCTGCTGAAGGGTGCCGGGAAACCCACTAGGTTCGGCGTGGGAAGGAGTAATGGCACGTGAGTATTAAAGTTACCCAATGTCTTTAAACGCACCTTCTTTTGTCTTTCAGATGCGGGATGCAGCGCCGAAGGCCTCCGGAGCGTGCGCAGAGTTGGTAAGCTGTTGTCTTTCAGATGCCGGAATGCAGTGCGAAGACCTCAGGAGCACGCGAAGAGTAGGTAAGCCTTGTCTTTCAGATGCCGGAATGCAGCGCGAGGCGTTGGTGACAGCCAATGGACCAGGTAAGAGATGCGCTGTCACTGAAGACCGCAATGCTAACCTGTTCTTTCTTGTCTTTATAGGTGTTGCTGAAGACTGGATTCAGGATGGTAAGCCTTTTTCCCTTAGGCCCAGGATCAGATGCAGAAGACACGATGAGCGTTCTGCTGCAGAGGATGCAGAATAACGCAAAGCAAGATTCATCCATCGGGTGTGGTTTAAATAGCCTCCTGTAGTGCTTAGGTGTCTCCTTCCACAGCCTCGCCTAGAAGAAAAAGAGTTCCTGCTTTCCAGAAGAGTTCCAGTGTTCTGAATCTAGGGAGTAGCTCCTGCCCCACCCAACAGGAAAAGTAGTCCCAAACAGAAGAGGATCAGAGGCTCAACTGGCAGGTAAGTAAGCAGCATGGTCTGCTGCAGGTAAGTCCACCCAAGCATTATGAGCCCGGCGCTTCCAGCGCTGGGACTGGGCATATTTATGAGCCTGGTGCCACTGGCGCCAGGACAGGGTCCAAAAGGTCCCAATTGGGACTGATTGGCACTCGGAACCTGGGTTATGGGTTTGCTTCCAAGGGAGTTGGGTAAGTCCTGACCTTTTGGAAGCAGAGATCATGACACACCCCGAATGATCAAGGAATTACAAGCTGCAATAATTTCCTATATATGGCACCGAAAGAAGCCGAGAATACAAAAGCAATTTCTGAAGCGCCCAACACTTCTGGGTGGACTGGGGGTCCCAGATGTAGAGAGATGTCTTAGCAGCGCATATGGCGCTGATGCTGAAATGGGCAGGGCAAGATAGACCAGAAGGTTGGTGTGGGATAGAACAGGTGGTTACAACGATTCCACTAAGAGCTCTACACGCTTTCAGTACCGGGGTTCGGGGGGCAGAGGGACAACTGCTAGAAGCTACTAAGGTGACATTGCAGGGATGGGATCAAGCACTCAGAAGGAAGAAAATACAGCACAGATTAGGCCTGCACACATCTGATGGCCCACAATACGGATTTCACCCCAGGTCAACAAAACGTTTTTGGGGATGCCTGGATGGGAACGGATTACATCCTCTTAAGTTAATTGTTTCAGGATGGGTCCTCCCTCCTTTTTGAAGAATGTAAACAAAAATTTGGTATAGGAGAGAAAGAAAGGTATAAATATATCCAAATTAGGCATTGGATCTCCCAGAAGAGGATTAGGGAGGCGGGCACATGGGCTCCGGTGTGGCTAGAAAAGACCATACAGGAAGGTACAGCAAGAAGAGGGTTAGCAAGATTGTACAGGTTGCTGGATGGAGCGCAAATGGGGGACCAGCTTTCGTACAAGGATAGTTGGGAAAAGGACTTTGGTGAGCCCATTACAGAAGAGAAATGGGGGAAGATTTCCCATTGATGGACACACTTTCGCCTGAATCCTCTTCAAATAGAGACATCTCAAGCAATAAGTCGTCCAGGGGCCCCCGGTCAAGAGCGGGAGGAGGATTAAGTGGAGGGGTTATGTGAAGTTCTTCTAAAGGAGCTTGTCGTGCTTCTACCTTGGTGGCTTTGTTAAAGGGCATCGGTTCCACTAAATGCACCTCACTAGACGGTATTAGGCTCTTTATAAAGCTCTGCAAGCTTGTTGGAATTTTATGGCATAGGCATGTGATTAGTTTTCTTCCCCAAGTTTAATTTTGAAACTTTCTTTGATTTAGCAAATGTACCTTGAGATTTAGCTGCAAATATTGACTACATCACAGTAGAACTGGAGAGATCCGGGTCTTCGGTCTCAGATACTAGGATGGTTTCAACAGATTTATTTCTTGAAGAGGGGTTATCAAGTGCTAAATCTTGATCTGTTGATACTAGTTATCAGTTTGGGTGGCGGTGCCTATTGGAGTACTGAAGAGTACACCGGAGGGACAAGGTATTTCCTCATCAGCCTGGAAAGATCCCAGGTAGATGGTCGAGTTGGTCATAGATTGATTGGCTGTCAAGCTTGATAACTTTGGTAAGGATTTTGTTTTCACCGCAGGTAGCATGTTTGGTAGCTCGGGCATCGTGCTCACCATGTCTTTATTTGAGGAACCAGAAGCGTCCACACGGCCAGCCCTTTGGTCAGCTCTGGCATCTTTAATCAGCTCCACCAACGTCTTCAATACTGCATTATCCAGCTCTTTAGCTTTTAGTCTCTTTTCGCTAGACGGTTCCATAAAGGGTTCTATATCAATCAATTTTGAGTTCATTAGGGTGATCAGTGTTGATTGAACTTTGTAATTGTCTGATAAATCTTCATATAAATTCAGGTACGGTGCCAACGAGATTGTCATTGCAGAGATGAGATTTGTTTGGAGATGCTCGAGCTGCTTACGTAGTAAATGGTCTTCTGATTTCTTTACCACTTCAAAACGTTCATGGGCTGGATTATTTCTCCTCAAGCATTTATTTGTGAATCTCTCTCGGGCGAACTCCTATCACTAAGGAATTCAAATGCTTTTTCGGGTTTAGCACTAGAGCTAGACGTGCTTGGTTCTGAAGAGTAGATGTCAGCGTTGTGATTACAAAGCCAAACCTTTTTTTGGCAAGAACCTTTAGAAGATGGGCAGCATGGTCGAGTAGCCTCCATTGCACACTGTGTAGAATTTAATGATTCAGTAGTCGTCGTGTGAGTGACAGATCACGGGTTCACCTCACAATGGACATAATTTGGGCTCCCGCAGGCACTATTAGAATGGGGGGTTTTCTCAGCCTTTTCTTTAGGGTTTCTGTGAGGCAAGACATCTGTAGATTCAGACCTCAAACCAATAATTTGCAGTTCCTCAGTTAAAGTGGCCTTTAGGACAGCTTGTGAGTGATCACCAATAACGTTTAACGTGGTGGATCTGAGATCACCCAAAATCTCATGTGGGCTTTTGTGTAGGCGGTTGCCTCAATGCCGGCCTTTGTCAGATTCAAACGCCAAATTAGTGGCCGCCTCTGTTAAGGTCTCAGCAATAGCTAATGTCTCAAGAATGCTAGATGGCTCCATGGGCCAGTCACTTGTTTCAAGTCGGTGGGCTTGCAGATGGGGGTGGGAGGGTAAGATGCACATGGGTCTCCAATGAATTCACTTATTTTAGACAAGGTAAATTGAACATCGTCTACATCTGCACACAGCATCACTGTTGTGGCAGACCAAGCTTTATTGCTCTCTACAGGATTACTGTCATCAATGTCTAGCAGATCCCCCATCAGTCTGGGTATTCCATGTTTTGTTCGAACGAAGATCGTCACTTCTATGTGGAGGTAGCGATAGGATGGACTCATATTTGTGGTTTGATTTGGAATTTGCTTACATTGAGGAGATCTCATTTGGTTAAAGTGCCATCTTAAGTTGGAAGGGTCTGCCAGAGAATTACTTTTTTTTCCCTGAAGAGTGTCAGTTGGGAGAGCGTGGCTACATAGTTATCATCAAGTAATCGGGATAGGGACGTGGAAATTACTATCCCTAAATATCTCAGGCCCTCGAGGGACCAACTGAAGTCTGTGCCGACATCGGCAGGAACAACAGAGGGGGTTAACAGTAGTATTTCAGACCTGGTCCAATTAATGCGTAGGCACGAGAAGGCCCCGAACTCTGATCTCCTGCACCAGAGGCTGGAGATTCTGTTTGGGATGTTTGATATATAATAACATATCGTCCACATAAGGGATATGACGGAGACATGCGAGCCGAGCCGAACCTCCCTATGTGAGTGAAACTCCCCGACAGCGCAAGCAAGGGGCTCTATTGCCAGGGCGAAGAGGATGCTGCGTCCCCCCTAGTGGGAAATATCGTCTCAGGGGTCTGTTGGTTTGTAAGTATTAGAGCTTGTGGGGAGGAGTAGAGTAAGCAGATCCACTATGTATTGTAAGCCCAACCCGAGCTGTGCAGCACATTGAACAGGAACGGCCACTCGACGGAGTCGAAGGCCTTCGTTGCGTCGAGGGCGGCGACCACCATGGGGATCGCCTCGTCGATGTGCATCAACGAGAAGAGACGTCGTAGGTTGTTCTGTGTGGACCTGCCATGGATGAAACCAGCTTGGTCTGGGAGGCCCAACATCCCCATGTGAGGAAGCAGCCTATTCGCCAGGAGTTTAGCCAGAATCTTGTTGTCCATATTAATCAACAAAAGGGGCCTGTATGAGGTGCAATTTTTTGGGGTCTTCATTGGGTTTGAGTAAGAGTGTAAGTATGGCCATTCTGGTGGATTCCGGCAGAAGGCCAGCTGACAGGGATGCCTCGAAAATGCTACCTAAATGGGGGGCTAGAAAAGCTGCATATTCCTTGTAGAACTCAGCAGGGATGCCGTCCTGACCGGGAGCCTTGCCACTTGGGAGGTCTTGGATAACCTTGCATATTTCCTCTGCTGTAAATGGGGCGGTCATAGGATCTGCTTGGGAGGGGTCTAGCCAACCAGGGCCACCCGATCTATGTCCAGCCAGATATCCTCTAAGGATGCTGCTAGTTGGGAAGAGTAGAGCCGACTATAATAATGTTTAAATCTCTTGTTTATTCCAGTGGAGTCCGAAGTAGTGCCCCATCGAGTCCATGACTTCAGGTATACCCCCTTGTGAGCTTTCCCTGCATATCGCCCACGCCAGTGTGCGACTGGGACTGCCTCCCTCGGTGTAGTTGAGTGCCAGTACGGGCCCCCCAGGAACCTGTCCTCCCTTTGTGCCATCTCAAAAAATTCTCAGCGTTTCTCCTGAAGATTTTCAGAGATGTGTGTGCGTGACCCGGCAGATTGCTCGTTTTCTAGATCCTGTATATCCTCTTCTAATCTACAGAGAGACCCCCTCAGGGACTTCAGGACACTGCAGTCTCTAGAGACAGAGAAGCCCCTAATGGCGGCCTTGAACACCTCCCACACTGTACAATAGTCCGGAATACAAAAGTATTCGTCAATGTCGTCTCTTAGGGCATTCCGGAAGGCGGCGTCCCCGAGTGCGCATGGGTGGAAACGCCACTAGGGGGAGGGGCATAGGGATGTCGGGATCTGAATGGTGGCTAGGATAGGGGAGTGGTCCGACAGGGTCCTGGGTAATATTTGGGTGCTATACGTTGTACGGGCCGGGTGAAAGAGCATTATGTAATCTTTCTGGAGGCCGTGCCATGTACTCCCGAGTAAAAGGAGTATTCCCGCACCTCCGGGTGTCTAAGCCTCCATATGTCCACAAGGTCCATGGAGTCTGCCAGATCCTGCCAGACTTTGGCAGTTTTAGGGGCGTGGGGGCGATTGTGTGGTGGCTGAGCGGTGAAGTTCTAATGACAGTGCCATGTTAAAGTCACCAACCCACACTACTTCGCAGGAAGGGAATTTGTAGGTCAACGTCATTCAAATCTGAAAGAAGCTGGGTGAGTCCGTGTTAGGGGCTTACACATTGACAAGCAGGACCTTAATGCCCAAGCATTCTATAGCCACCAACAAGTAACGACCCTCAGCATCACCCAACTGTTCGTGAAAGCGGAACTGGAGGGACCGGTGTAGATACATAGCTACCCCCCCTAGATTGTGTCGAGAAGGAGGTCCCGTAGCGGTGAACTCCCAAACCTCTGGCCACAGGGGGTGGGGGCCCTCCCCCACTGGAATGTGTGTCTCCTGCAGAAGAGCAAGTTACTTACCAACTGGTAACGTTTGTTCGATTGGATGTTCCTCCAACGTATTCCACATCTTTGACATGTAATGTCCACAGCTGTGTACTTCGGAAACTTTTTCGGCAGTGGGCATCCTGCATCGATGGCATCTTGTCGATGTCCCTCGAAGGCCTCCATCAAGGGCGACGTCACCGGATGTTATAAATAGGACGCACGGCGCACGTAGCCTCAGTTTATGTTTTTTCCTCCATAACGTGTGGCACCTATCCAATGCCTTCTTGACTGCACGTAGCCTTGCAGAAACGTAAGCTGCAATCGCATAGAAAATTCTCCAGAGGGGCAGGCTGGGAGGGCGATGTGAAATACAATGGAGGAACATCCAATCAAAAGAACGTAACCAGTTGGCAAGTAACTTGTTCTTTGAATGGATTGTGTCCTCCAACGTATTCCACATCTTTGACAGACTCCCAAACAGAAAATGGAGGAGGGAAAAGAATTGAGTACCCAATCAGATGGCGGAATAAAGAAATGCCTTACCAAAGGCCATATCTTGACCATGGATCGTATGCAGGGAATAATGTTTAACAAGGGTGTGGATAGAAGCCCATGTGGCTGCATCACAAATATTCCTAATAGGTACCCCCCGTTGTAGGGCTGTGGAAGTAGTCATGCCCCTAGTGAAATTAGCTCGCAACCCTTCAGGAGGGTCCTTACCGCCAATCGGTAGCATTCAGTAATGATAATCCCCCTGCACACGGTCTGTTAACAGCCTGGCCCAATCGGTGTCTAGTATATCCCACACAGAGTTGATTGTCCACTCTGACCCTGGCCATCCTAGAAATATAAAAGCTCAGAGCTCTCCTAGGATCCTACCTATGGGGTCGCTCCTCTTCCTTACCAGGATGAGGAGGATAGAAAGACGGAAGAACCACTTTCTGGCTTAAATGAAATTCAGACACTACCTTAGGTAGAAAGGAAGGACGTACCCTCGGTACAACCCTATCCTTGTGAAACACAGTAAAGGTGGCTTACATGAAAGTGCCTGCAATTCACTCACTTTGCAAGCGGAAGTGACCACAACCAAGAACACTGTCTTGAAAGACAATCTCAAAGGGCAAAGGTTCAAACTGAGCACTCATCAGGAATTTCAAAATCAAATTCAGATCCCCAACCGCCACCTGGAAACGGGACGGTGGGAACACATTAGTGGTCACCCATGGAACTCGGGCCTAGGCTCTTGCATGTCCTGTTGCCCTTGCGCTGCCCCCGGGGTCCCCAAGGCTCTGTATCTGCAACCCTACAGTGTTACGCTCACCTGGATTGCATAGGGGCGTCGAACGAAGCTGGACTGCTGCGGTCTCCACCGATGTGTGTCTCGTAGCAAAGTGATGATCGACTGCACTTGCCCACTCAGTTTCGTCTGCCTGGCACGCAAGAATATTTTCCTAAAAGCAGTAAAGGGGATTAGCCACCCGTGGTAGAGAGGTTACACTAACACTATTTTCCCTGAAAACTTCCAGTATTCCCCTTCAGAAAGTCTCACCTTATTGTTTGGAAGGATGAACTCTCCATCCTGCGTGGAGTGCAGGGGCGTGTAGAAGTTCAGTTACTTCACTGATCCGAAGGTATTTGGCAGAGTTCCAGACAATAATGACTCCGAGGTAAGTAGTGTGTAAACCGAATGTATAGTTCATTTAGAGTTCAAATGTCTGTTAATTCACTCTTGCTCCTATCATACCTTTTCCCTTGCAGCGTGATCCAAGGAGTGAGTTTGCCTCGATGGATGAAGGTAGCGCTTAGGTAAGAGTCAGTTTGTACCAAGCACTGTCTAGCAAGTAATATTGTTCCAAATGTAATTAACCAATAGTTCTCCATCTTCTTTGCAGGTGCGCGCCTTGCCGAAAATGTCTAACGTAGGATGGTGACCAGCGCTGCCTCGAGCAGTAAAAGTATCTTGCGGTAAGTAAAAGAATGTCTTTGGCGGAACCCCGCTCACCTTTTGTTTGTTCTTGTCTTTTCAGATGCTGAGGTTTCAGGCGGCGATTCAACGGGTGCTGCGCCGGGTCGTGGAGATGCTCCGAAGACAGGCGAGTATGCGCGGCGCTGCAGCTGGCAATGCGACACGGTTTATTTTAATGTCTTTTTCCTTTATCCACAGGTGCGGCTGCTCCAGGAAAAGATGACCAAATGGAAATCTCCTTGATCTAACCTTCTCTTCTTCTTTCCTTTTCTCTAGGATCGGCTCCGGACACAAAACGGGTGTGGCTGTAGAGTGGATGCTGGCCTGCAGACACGGTGAGCGTTACGCTGCTAAGATGTAGAATAACGCGAAGCGTGTGCTGCTCTTCGGGCGTGGTTTAAATAGCATGAAAAAAGTAGTTCCCAGGTAAGAAGTTCCAGTACCACACCCAAGCAGCAAAATAGTTCCTAAAGGAAAGTAGTCCCTTCATGGCCTGTACATGAGTTCTTTGCAGGATGACCTGCCTAGTTTAAAGTTGGCAATATGAGCCTGGCGCCTATGGCGCCAGGACTGAACCCATATAGCCCCGAGGCGGGGTTTTGGGAATTCCTGTGTCTTCTTGGGTGCCTGTTCCCTGGACAGATGGACCTGTTCCGGATGTCTGGGGGCAGGCATCGTGACATACAGTCCCTTCTCTCTGCACTTAGGAGCCACCTGCTGGTTGAATTTGTGAGTCAACTGCACTGCCTCCCCCACACTCCCCCCTGGCACTTCCCTCTTCCCCGCACTTGCACGATATGCATGAAACAAGGCCTATTAAGATCGTTATTTTGTCCTCCCTTTGTTTCCCCTTCCTTATCTTGTCGGGCCTATAAACACTTGTGTATAGGCGCGTTATAAATGCCACATCATATCTTATCATTTAAGAAAGTGGAAATTCAAAGGAATCTTAATTTAAGAACATTCTTCAGACGAGCGCTTAAAGGTAGACATTGCCGCCAGGTAACCTTTAATGGTACCCACTTGAAGGCCCCTGTGGGTTAAAGAAAGCAAGAAAGACAAAACCACAGGAATGGAACACTGAAAAGGATCAACATTTTGTCCCCTGCACCAGTCGCAAAACGTATGCCAACGGTACAGGGATTTTGTTGCTGGCCTCCTGGCCAAAAGCAACACCTCCATCACATCTCTGGGAGGTCCCAATCCTTATACCTCAACCTTTCAGATACCAAGTGTGAAGGCTTAGAGTCCTGACCTCTGAATGGAGAACCTGACCCCCCCCCGCCCCCTCGTGCATGTGAGCAGATCCTCTCGGTAGGGAAGACGGCGCAGAGGGCATATGGACATTTCTAGAAGGGCCTCCTGGCCCAATCCGTAGCAATGAGGATCATGTGGGATCCGAACCTCCACAACCTCCTTAACACTTGAGGAATGACGGGGACTGGAGGAAACGCGCACGGCAGTGGGAACGACCAATCCACTACGAATGCGTCTCCTAAGGCTCCTCTCTGAGGAAATTCCCTTGAGCAGAATTGCTCACACTTCCGGTTGGCACTGATGGCAAAGAGATCCACTTGTGGGGTTCCCCAAAGGGTGACGATCTACAGAAGAACTTCCTGAACCAACTCCCACTCGTGAGAGACCGTGCTCTGTCTGCTCAGAACATCCGCTGCTCCATTTTCCTCTGCGGCCAGATGAACTGCCGAGAGCAAAATTTCCTGCTGGATTGCCCAGAACCAAAGCTGCATTACCTATCTGCACAACGGGAGCGACCCTACCGCACCCCCCTTTTATGGTGAGGTAATGCATGGCCACTGTGTTGTCCATCATGATCAGGAGACTCTTCCCCCGCACTAACGGCAGAAAAGCCTTCATAGCCAGCCTGATGGCCCTCAGATCTAACGGGTTGATGTGGAGTTTGGACTCCGACAGAGACCAACGACCGCTGGGGGTCAAGTCTGCGGCATGAGCACCCCCTCCTGTGAGAGAAGCGTCTGTCAGCACAGTCACCTCCGGCCACGGTTGTCTAACGGCTCCCCCTTCATCAGGTTCCCCTCGTTGGCCCACCACAAAAAATCCTGGGAGAGCGAGAGTACAATATGAACGGGATCCGAAATCTTGCCTGAGAACTGCGACCACTGCATCTTGAGAACCCACTGCAGAGATCTCATCCTCAGCCTGGCCTCTGGCACCAGATAAATGCAGGATGCCATGTCGCAGAGAAACCTTCAGAATTGGAAAGCCGGGAGACTCGGCATGATGAAACTTGTCCACCATCTGCACAATGCGAGGATCCCTCACCTTGGGAGGTGAGCACTTCCCCAAGGACGTCTCCAACACAGCCCCGATGTACTGGAGCTGTTGGGAAGGTGTCAGATGCGACTTCTGGAAATTGAGGGATAAGCCCAGCCTGTGGAGGGAGCGGCAGGTGACACTGAGGTGATCCAATGCTTGCTCGGAAGAACGTGCAGGGATCAGCCAGTCGTCCAGGTAGGGATAGACGTGGATCCCCTGCTCGCCTGAGAGACGCTGCCACCACCACCACCACCACCATTACCTTGGTAAAGACCCTCAGCGGAGGTCAATCCGAATGGCAGGACCCGAAACTGAAAATGCGAGTCGCCAGCCGTAAACCTCAGGTACTTTCTGTGCTTGGGATGAATCGGCACATGAAAGTAAGCATCCTGTAGGTCCAGAGATACCAACCAATCCTAAAGTTGAAGGGCCCGGAGGACCAACTTGAACTTGTCCTTCCTGAGAAGTTTGTTCAACCAAGTCCAGGATGGGTCTTTCTTTGGGATGAAAAAATAAGGGGAATACCATCCCTTGTTCTTCTCCGCTACAGGCACCAGTTCTATAGGGCCTTTCTCTAGCAGGGTCAAGATTTCCTGCACAAGGAGCAGATCCAGAAGCTTCAAAGAGAGATTCCCTGGTGGATTGTCCTGAGGCCGCTTTAGGAAGGGAAGGCAGTAGCCGTGGGCGATTGTATCCAGAACCCACGCATCCGAAGTAATGGCTCGCCACTCTTAGAGATGCTGAGACAGTCTGCCGCCAACCGGCGAACCATGGGACATGGCCTCATGACTGTTTTGGAGCAGCTGCGGCAGCGCCTGAAAGCAAAGAGGCAGCTGCCTGAGCGGCTTTGGCACCTCCATTTCCCAGACCACCACAGGTACTTTTACGCTGACCCTTTGGACTGGTGGCTCCTCTCATTCTACCAAAGGAGTAGTAACGAAAAGAGCCTCCCCTCCACTGCTGTCCCCTAGGACGAAAAGGCGGAGGTTAACGCACAGCTACGCTTAAAGATTTTGCTGCAGCATTTGAGGTCTGCAACCTCTCAAGGCTCTCGTCAGCCTTGCTGCCAAACAAATGCGTGCTATCAAAGGGCATGTTCAAAAGGCGGGCTTGCACAAACAGAGCAAAAACCAACTTCTGCAACCACGCAAATCTGCGTACAACGGTGCTCGCAGCCATGGACCAGCTAACACTGTCAGCCATGTCCAAACCCGACTGAAGGGATTCACACATGGCATCCTTGCCATCTTGCATGAGAGCAAGGAACCCATCCCTTTCTTCCCCCTCGGGAATATGCTCAGCCGCAAGAGAAAGAGTTCCAGAGAGTGTGTGAAAATCTTGCCAAGGCATAAGTGGAGTTGGCCGATTTTAGCACCATACTCCCCGCAGAAAACACTGTGCGTGCCCAACCGTCTAAGCGTTTGTCATCCCTATCAGGAGGGATGGTAGGGTACGCCGCCTGCCTCGAGGTGGCCGTAGCCGCCTGAAACACCAATCTCTCGGGAGTGGGGTGAGATGAAAGGTAGCTGGGTCGCTACCGGAAGGGCAGTATTTTTTAGTTAACGATTTGTTAACTAACACAAGAGATTCCGGGGCCTGCCAAGCAGCCACAACCCTTTTCTGCAAGGTCAAATGAAATGGCAACACCGGGTCAGAGGACGGGACTGGATTCAAAATGTCAGTTAAGTCATCCTGAATAAAAGATTCAGGAGGACTGGACCAACCAAGGTATTCAGTTACTCTAGCCATAAGTCTTCTGTATGACGACTCAGCAGGAGCCCCAGGCTCAGGCCTGCCAAATTCCAACTCAGGCGACGTGTCCAGGCCACTAGCGTCATGAAGAGATTGTCTCAAGTCTTCCAATTGGCTATCCCCTGAAAAGCCAGGAGCCACATCGTGGTCAACAGGTTCAAGATCTAAATCCGACTTCTCCTCATAGATGTCATCCAGAGGGAGGTAAAAGTCCTGTCTCGGAACAGCCGAAGGTCTGGAGTCCATAACAGGCCTTACAGACTTGGAGGTCGCCCTCCTTGGAGGATCCACAATACCAGGGATCTCCAACGGTAAATTACGGCCCAAAGGTGCGGATGGCTTTGGCGTCGACAAGGGCGCCGACAGCGCAGAGGGCTGATACGAAGGCAAAGCTTTGACGCCCATATCCGACAGACACAGCGCTGACGAGGACTGAGACCTGGAAGCACCTCTCTTGCGACCATCCTGAGCCTTGTCCGAACGGGACCTCGAAGCTTCCCGATGAGGATCGCGCCGAGGACCAGAGCCCGAAGGCATGCGAGCCACGGATCGAGACCGTTCCTTGCCGGCTTCGTTAGAAGGCGCGGATGGAACTGTGCCCTGCGATTGGAAAATCGCCAACATCTGCTCCCTAAATGCAGCCCATTCCTCCGGAGTCGAAGACTTAGTTGGACAAGCCACTTTCCCTCACAGCGCCATCCTCAGTGGACGACGGGGAAAAGCGACCAGTGACGGCGCTTCCTAGAATACCGAGACGAGGACGACGAATGGCAGGAACCACTCCAGGATCGAGACCCCCGGGACTCCTTCCGACGCAGAGAGTCACCCCTCGAATCGTCGGTGGACATACCCTTGGATTTACGGGACTTACTGGGTTTTGAAAACCTACTTACCTGAAGCTTTCCCTTATGCTCCCGCAGGGCCTTAGCAGTTAGTAACTGCCATTTGGAACAGTCGTCAGTGTCGTGACTCTCACCCAAGCACCACGAACCAATGCGATGCAGGTCGGTAATCAACATTTTCTACTTGCAGTCCTGGCAAGTCTTAAAGCAAGACCATGGAGTCGGAGGGGTTGAAGAAGACATTCACGAGGAATACACGAGGCGCGCCGAGTCTCTGAAACAAACACGCTTGTGGAAAAAACGGGACTGAGTCTACGAGCGCCATGCGTCCTATTTATAACATCCAGTGACGTTGCCCTTGACGGAGGCCTTCGAGGGACATCGACCCGACGCCATCGACGCAGGATGCCCTCTGCCGAAAAGGTTTCCGAAGTACACAGCTGTGGACATTATATGTCAAAGATGTGGAATACGTTGGAGGACACAATCCACTCGAAAGAGGCGTTGACCCCTTGCGATTTAGCATTGTTCAGCACAAGTCTACGCTTCTTGTGATTAGTGAGGCCCTCTAAGGTTCCAGGACATTACGGTTAAAGAGTTAGTTGCCATGTCTTCTTGGGATAGAACAACACCTCGGAGGGGCACAGGGGATCCAAACCAGGGCCACTCCCAGAGATTATACCTTCCTAACACACTACTAAAGTGACATTGCAAAGAGGAGCTAGTGTGAATTCTGCACCATGAACAAACAACTACCCCAACTGCCCCCATCCCACGCCATAAACCTACCAGGTGAATCCCCATCCCTGCCCAACAAAACTATGCACAGTGACTGCAACAAAGGGGTGTGAAGGGCGGCTGTGGAACAAGGCCGGGGTGGTGAAGAATAGGGTTTTCTCCCCCATGTACCACCCGTAATTTAGCGGGATAAAGCATGGCAAAATTAATATTCTTTTCCCGCAGTTCATTTTGCACAGCCTGGAAAGTTTTCCTCTGCTCCTGGACTTGCTGGCGGCGATCAGGGAAAAGTATGAGTGAAGAGCCATATCTGAGTTCTCCCTCGTCACTGGTGGCGCGGAGGAGAAAGTCACTGTAGTTCAAAATCCGAGCAATGATGAGTCTAGCTGGGGCACCCGGTGGTTGTATGGCCGCCAAGGAGCGATGCGCCCTCTCGACTAGGAACATGGAAGACAGGGGGGGGGGGGTGGTCCAGTATATCCACAAGTAGTTTTTCAACAAATAGTTCCATGTTGTCAATTTGGGTGGACTCGGGGACCCCCAGGATGCGGACATTGTTCCTCCTTGATCTCCCCTCTAGGTCGTCGTTCTTTGCCTCCACCCGTTTCACCGATTGCTGCAAGGTCGCAACCTCCCTCTGTAGAGAACTCAACCTGTCTTCTGCATCTCCAATGCGCTGCTCCTCCTCCGACATGCGACCACAGAGTTTGTCGATCTGTTTCGCGGAAGTCTCCACTTTGCAGGTCAGTGTGTCTATTTCCGAACAGAGGGAGTCTGTGCTGTTCTTTAGGCTCAGTAGGGTTTGATTCAATGTGGCCATGTCGACCGTGGTAGATGCTGAGGAGGGATTGAGGGCATCGGGTGGGGATGGTCCTGCCTGGTGAACTGATCCATTTTTGCCTGTTTCCGGGTTTTACGAGTGTGGGCACCGTATGGGCGTCCCCGCCAACAGGAAGGGGGAGATAGCCAGATGGACGTACAGATCCCAGGAAGGGGGTACCAAGCCACCATAAAGTTCTTAGATGCAGCGGGGGTGTCACGGTGAAGGAGTCTCGACACAAACCACCTGCAGTCCCCCCGGTGTGCAAGGATAAGTCCAGGGTATGTGTCGGTGGCAGAGTTCGCTAACCCTCCAGGTAATCAATGTGATTGCGCAGCCAGGTAGGGGTGGGGAAGTTTCACCCTCCAAACGGAACCTATTAATTGGCTGGTGCCTTGGGTGGGCAATCGCCCCACTGCATTGGATGAATTATTCAGCAGGGCGCGAGGGCCACAAACAGGCCCTCTACCCAGTTTACTCACGTGTATGGGCCTCCGCTGGGGACCTGTCCAGCACAACAAGGCAGGAGCCTCCCTGGTGGAATATGACAAAGTGTTGTCTAGAGAACCGGCCCAGCCTCCAGTAGTCGGCGGCGACCGCTCCGCAGGCCAGTGGTGTAGCAGGGCTCCCAGGAGGGCCTTGTGCCCAGGGAATGTGGATATCCTATGGGTAGCGGGAGCGTGCAGGCACTGGAGCAGGGTATTCATCCAGCGCGGCCAACGGCACTTTATATGGTCTGCGCGGCTCCCTGTGTAGACACTGAAAGTGGCTCTGCCTGTGCACCACAGGGGTCTCTGGCTGCTCCCGGGGCGCGGCAGGGACCCCTCACTCCCGACACCAGTTCTTGATCAGGAGCCACATGGAGGAGGAGCCGGACTGTGGAGACATGCGGTCGGGGGCTGAGGAGATCCTAAGCAGGTGCACTAGCACCGTGATGTGAGGCCCCCCAATGTGCGGCGACGGCACCACATGACCAAGGAGGACAGCAGCAGGGGAGAGAAGGCAGGGGCCAGGCACCAGTCCCCAAGCCCGGGCGATCTCCATTGGGGGCATCTGCAGACGCAGAGGCTGCGCTCCCCGTGGAGTCCCAAGGCACAAAGGCCGGTCTACTGCAGCCGCTGGAGTTGCTTGGCATAGAGCGCCCCGGAGCTCCTGCTCCGTCTGTCCTTGGGGGCGCCCTGCCACAGAGGGTTATGCACCTCTGTCCTCGCAGGGGACCACCGCAATGAGGTGTATACAGACCCAGTCAGGCAAATGTAGGTTGCTCCGGCCACAGAGGATTTCAGGCCCAACGTGTGCGCAGCAGGATTGAGTCGCCGACAAGGACATGCAGACAAGTACCCCCAAAACAGACAAGTTTAGCAAGGTAAGTGAAGTAAAAAGGCATTACTTACCTCCAAAATTAAGCAAAGGTGCAACACAATAGAAACAAGTGTGGTGTCCTATTGAAGTTATGGAGGGAAAGCCACACAAAGAAAAATCTTTCCTAACATCTCACCGGGGTGTTTCATGGGGGGGCGATCCAGGGTGGTGGCTAGAGGTTTTGCTGCATCACATTTTTGTGCATTTGCTAGCTGCCTCAGGCGAATGGGTGAACCGGGATCCAGCCCGAATATGAGGTGAAAAATGACTGAGGGGAAAGCCCTCCTACTGAAGAACAGTTACAGTTGAACATGGTCGAACACCTGAGCTCTCTCTGCACTTAGTAATACTAGTATAGCTGTGAGAATCAAGATTCCACTTACTGTATTTCGCGCAGATGGTGATATCACAGCACGATGCAGCTGCGGATCAGGGGTTGAGTTCCCTTCTCCTGATCTTCCTGTGAAACAGGGGAGCAAGGAAGAGTCCAGCATATAAGCCCAAACGAAGGGAAAAAAGGGAATCCAAGAAAAAATCATCATGGAAACACTAGACCGCGCAGGCAAGAGCGGTCTAAGCCATTTGAACACTGTGTGCGTGGCACCAGCGGTTCGATAGGGACCACAACACAGACATTCCTACAATAGCTCTAGGAGAGAGCAATAGAGAAAGAAAGACAACACAACCTGTACGGTCTGAAGAACATTCATTGAACCCAACCTGTTTTTCCTGTCATCCCACTCATAATTTTTCCCTTTGCAATTTTAAAAAAGTTGATTTTATTGGCCTTTTTGTCGAAGGTACTGTAACAAGGAATCACATAGGTTTCATGCCTCCATTACACACCAGAACAGAAAGCAAAACTTGTGGACACCGGAAGAAGTTACAAGCAAGCAAGTATCATGGGTGATGTGGCTTGATCTTACCTGGAGGTGTTTGGCTGTGGTACTTGTATAGTTTCACCAGAACTGGAGAAGGGACCACCAGGAAATCCCTCAAAGATGGAGTCACAGAATGAACTACAACAGGAAAGCGCTCACAAAGACGACCCAAACCCTGCAACGAAAAACCAGTAAAAGTTAACAAAGAGGCAATTGATGATGTCTGCAGAATACAAACAGCTAGTATAGGCTCATAAACTTTAGTAATGCTTTTCATATTTTAATTATAGGCTATACATTTGATATACCCAGGAGAATCATGGAATAAACACAAAGTGATTACACTGCTAAATAAATACCACTTCTGTTAATTTAACAGATCACTCAGAAGCACGGGGGAGGTATCAAGGATTTTGCAAACTGCAGTAAAACTTTATAAATACATTGCCACTACAATTTACGTTAGAGGACTCCAAAAAAGCAGCCTAAGCAGCAAACTCTGAGTCGCAGTTTTAATGCAGTGTGTGCATATTGGCTGCAAAATTAAAAAAAAGTAATGGGATAAACAGAAACAATAAATATTTGAAACATGGGTATTGCAGGCACAAGGAACGTTTTACAAAATGACAGTGCAACAATTAATCCATGCATCAATTACTAGGAAATAGCAAACAATGTTCCTGATGCTCCTCACCAGCTACCAGCAAAGAAACCAGCAACTGCTAGTATTGGCAGTGTTAACTGGGCAGGACGGAGAACTCCATCTACAAGCCATCTGACTGCAGCATGCACCCAAATGTCTAAAAAGTCCATGCACCAAGCCAGGTTACTCGGGCCCTCTGCAGGTCTCCCCTCATTGATCTATAACTCTAGAGAGCAGCTTTTTCAGAACAGATGGTGAGGGAAACTAATTGTTCCAGTCTCCCGGTTAGCCACTGGCAAACAGGCTACTATGTAGGGGGTGGAATCCCATAAGCACACCATGCACTTCTTTTGAAAAAGACACAGGGGACGCAGGCAGTTTTGACAGATGTGAAGGCTGTCCTTGAGCATGTACCTGTAGGCAGCAGATGAGCAGCGGCATGTGGGCAATGATCACCTTGCTGGATGTCTTGGACTGCAGCTTCTCGGACAGCTTGATGCAGAGGTTCTCAGCACCTTAGATCAGAAAACAGAAACACAAAAAGTCTCATGGTCAGACGTAGAGGAACAGGCAGCCTTTTTGGCCTTGATTTTAGATTCCAGGCCAGTGGAGGAACTCCAGTGTAGTTAGATGCTTTATAGCCCTCACCGGCAGCAACAATTCATTTGATTTCTTTGCATTCAATATTTAATGCATAACAAACAGCAGATTTTAACGCACAATAAACAGCAGAGATCTGGTCTGTGCTCTGCAAAGCCATAATAAAGAACCCCTTCTGACTCAGAAGTTAACATTAGTTAACAGAGTAGTCAAGTGATGCATTATAGCAATCCCCAGAGAAAAAAAGGATGCATAGGGATGAGGGGGGAATACAAACACAAATGGGCTGTACGATGCACACAATGTCGATTCACTCAACGTGACAAATACAAAGGAGCAGTAACATACATTGAGAGACACGCACAAGTATCCACACATACATTGCAGTATTTTTAGATTAGCATACTGTGGCACTAAATGTGATTAATCTAGTGATTATCTCCTCTCTCCTCTCCTCATGTGACTAGGGAAAGGCAGAAGCTACATGATCCCGACCCTAGGTGTGGCTATCTGAGGAAGACCACATGAGGGGAGATGACCCTCATGGGAGTGAAGTTGACTTGTTAGGTGGAACATGGAATCCCTGTTTCTCCATAGAGCCTGACAACACCCCTATAACTCCCCAATCCTCCATGCCATATTGTAATGTTAGACAAGAAAATCCAGTCATGACTAATTGCAAAGCTTTTTCATATCTTTATTTGAAAATGTCAGACAATACTGAGACGAGGAAAAGGACTAGAACAATGAAAATTGCTGAGACTAAGAAGCAAGTGACGCGCTATAGTTGTTGGGAGAATTCAATAGGAGCCAGGAAATTCAAAACAACCAAGTGTCGGGATGGAGTCTCTTTACTTCCAACGCAAGTCAGGAAATCCGATGGAAGCAAGCTGCAGTGTGGAACGAGGAAGTTTCTGGAGGCGCTGTCAGAAGAAGCTCTGAAGTGGGAGGTTTGCAGTGTGAATGCCGTGAGCAGATGAAATTGCAGAGTAAGGTCCAAGACATTGAGGAAATCAGAAAGCTGACGAGACGCCTGTCAGACAAGGGAGTAAGCCGTGGGGAGAACTGTTGACCGCAAAGGACAGCGGAGCTACTAAGTGAAGCTGAGGAGCCTATAGATGGAAGTTAGGACACCGGGGCACTTCATGGCGTGTATTGCATACCGTTAGAACAGAATTGTATGGACATGGTGCTAGGGAGGTTTATCATCATTATTGTGCTATATCCCCTCTCCTTGTGAGACCCCCAGCACTTATTGCTGAACTTCTGGCCCTTTTTCCTTTAATCCTGAATGAGTGGAGCCTTTTTCCACTCATTCATTTTTATGGGCTCTGTATTTTGGAACTCTATTCTTTGCATTCTACCTGTACTATGGAGTCTGTCTGCTCCATAGCTCTTTTATTTTTAAACGGTTTTTATTGACATTTATGTTATTAACAACTACAGTGAAATAGAGCTATAGCCCCAACACCCTCCCGCCCCGCACCACTACCCACTTCAAAACTAGCATAGTCCTTTACTCGTTTACGTAGGTACATCAAGACGGGACTCTCTCTCATCTCAAACCTTGACATAGTGGTAATCCATTCCTGGAATCTGGGGACTCTATTCCCTACCCAGGTTCTGGCGAGGAGTGATCTCGCTACGATCAACACCATTCCCATGAGACACTTCTCGTTTCGGGTGCCAGATTCCACGATGGCGAGCAGTCAGACCACCAGGGAGTGTGATTGTTAGGCAGAATCCTGTGCAGTTCCCTTGGGGAACACTGCAAAAAGATCAAGACTACAGGAGTAAGCAGTAAACCCAATTGGTAGCAGTCTGCACCACCCAGATTTACCTGGTAGCTGTGGCTGAGCAGTCAGACTTCTCTCAAGAAGAGTAAGGCAGTATATAGAGTATACACAATAGGGCCAAAAACACAGTGGAACAAGCAAACACTGACCAGAGCTTTGTATCAAAAGTATATAATTATTTAACACACACTTTAGGCAATACACTAGCACTATTAATCAAAAGCAAGTTCCAACACAATCAGAAGAACAAGTTACTCTCTTACCTGGTAACATTCTTTTGATGGGATGGTCCGACGACGTATTCCATATCTATGACAGTAATCAACACAGCTGTGCTGCTTTGGAAAATCTTCGGCGTCTGCATCCTGCATCGATGACGTCCATACGCCACCCTCAAGGACCTCCTCCAACAGCCGACGTCACTGGATGTTATAAGTAGGACGCACGACGCCCGTAGCCTCAGTTGTAGTTTTTTCCCCCAGAACGTGTGGGACCAGTCTTCTGCCAGTCTGACACACAAAGCCTTGCGGAAACGTAAGCTGCAATCGCATAAGAAATTCTGTAGCGGGGAAGGTAGGGAGGGAGCGATATGGAATACGTCAGACCATCCCATCGAAAGAACGTTACCAGGTAAGAGAGTAACTTGGTCTTCGAGGGGATTGGGTCCTCCGACGTATTCCATATCTATGACTGACTCCCAAAGCAGTACCAATGCAAGGAGGTGGGAAAAGAATTGAGAAAACAGAAATTTAGAATGCCCAATCAAATTCCAGAGTAAAGGCCCGCCTTGCCAAAGCCCAAATCCTGCCCACGGATGGAATCGAGGGAGTAGTGACGTACAAAAGTATGTACCGAAGCCCAGGTGGCTGCATCACAGATGTTACGAATAAGAAACCCACTCTGTAGGGCAGTAGAGGCAGCCATACCCCTGGTAGAATGGGCCCATAAGCCGACTGTTAGGGAGAATTCTCTGTAAAGGCTAATTTCCCAAACCTAGTGAGTCCCCCAGCAGCTTTGGTGGATTTTTGGGGTTTATTTTTTTCTCCTGCTAAGAGTGAGACTCTTTTCCTCCCACTCTTAGACACGATTTGAGGTGTTCCTTTGACTTTGTATGTGTTTTATGGGCTATGGGGTCCTTTACCCCATAGGGCTTCATGTGTTTTTGGTATATGGGTTACACAGCACCCACCGTGCCGTAACCCAGGGGTGTCGTAGCAACCCCCAAACATAGACTCCATACCCTGGGACTGACTACTGTCTCCCAGGGCATGTAAAGTCACCATTGGCTTTACTAGTCTCAAATTGTGAACAGAACCAGTACAAACCATCCTATTGTGGACGTACTGGTCGGGGCAATTCGATTGCCCCGGGGTCTGTTGTTCGAGGGGGCACTGTCCAGTCCCCCCCTGACCGAGTTTTGGCTGGTGGCAGTGGATACTACTTTTTATATTCGACCGCGAATATATTCCTATGGGATTTTCCTATTGTTCGAGGCTACCACTTTTTAATATAGCCTCGAACATACCGCCGGTTTATTAAATTAATATAAATTCACCGGTTGGAATTTTTTGCCGAAACTTGGTTCCAAAATGGCATTTGTGTTTGCTTCTGTGACTCCAAGCAAGTCGAGCCCTTTGTTCCACTTTTTGGCGGGCTTCTCCACAGAAGCCTCCAAAAGTGGTGCCACTCTGTCTGGGTACCACAGGGGGTGTAGGAGGGGGTTTAGGCACCCTGGACTGAGTTGCCTCAGCAACTCAAGTCGCACTCTTGTGTGATTGGCCCAAGTGGTGAGCCGTCCGGCATGTTAGCATGTTAGCATGTTTGAGTGACAGCTAGGCTGAATGAATGGGGGTTTTCTGCATAAAAGCAGGGCTTTGGGGACTGGGACTTCAGAAGTCGCCACAGGACCTAAAGAATCCGAGGAGGGAGAAGCCGAGCCGACCTGCAAAGACGACATCACCGGTGGAGCACTGCTGAACCATCTCACCACTTTTCCCGACGACAGAGGAGATCTCCAGTCCGGAGAGTCTTCTTCCTTTCACTGGTGGGGATAACCAGTTTGCCCGTCTTTTCGCCTTCCTGGACCATCTCGTGCCAAGCACCCCGGCAACCGGAATACCACGGTTTACCACTACCGCGAAGAAAAGGGCAGTACCTTGTAACCGGGAAACTCCGCGGCTGGTTTCTTCCCTGGCAGCGCAACGACCTTCAGCTTTCCTCCACGTCGAGACCTCTTCCTCTGGACGAAACACCGACTTGCACCCGCTGCCAGGAACAACTGCCCCCGCTGGAGCGTTCTTCCCACTTTCAGGTACTGTGTCCCGCCTGGCCTCCCTTGCGACAGATTGTTCGGGGTGACAGTAAATCCTCGACTTTCTAACCTGGGTTAGCCTGGGAACTGTTAACTAACTTTTCCTGACTTGATCTCAATCTTTTTGTGCACTATTTACAAAGACTCTTTGGGCATAACCCCGCTGTGTGATCCTGGACAAATTTCGCTTGCTCTCTCTAAGAGTTGGCCTGGCATTTGAACCTCCTTGCTCTCCAGTAGACTTTGCCTAACCTGCCTCACTGTGGTTCTTTGAAAAGTATTGAAATTTGTGTGCTTTCAAAACTCTGCCTTTTTCCCCTTGTTAGGGAGAATTCTCTGATTAGGCTGAATTTCCTAACCTAGTGAGTCTCCCAGCAGCTTTGCTGGATTTTTGGGGTTTATTTTTTTCTCCTGCCAAGAGTGAGACTCTTATACCCTCACTCTTGGACATGATTTGAGTGTGTTTCTTTGAATCTAGATGTGTTTAATGGGCTATGGGGTCTTTTACTCCATAGGGCTTCATGTGTTTTTGGTATATGGGTTACACAGCACCCACCGTGCCGTAACCTAGGGGTGTCGTAGCGACCCCCAAACATAGACTCCCATACCCTGGGACTGTCTCCCAGGGCATGTAAAGTCACCATTGGCTTTACTAGTCTCAAATTGTGAACAGAACCAGTACAAACCATCCTATTGTGGACATACTGGTCGGGGCAATTCGATTGCCCCGGGGTCTGTTGTTCGAGGGGGCACTGTCCAGTCCCCCCGATCGAGTTTTGGCTGGTGGCAGTGGATACTACTTTTTGTACTCAACCGCAAATATTTTCCTATGGGATTTCCCATTGTTTTAGGCTACTATCTTTATTTAATTATTTACGGTAGCCTCGAACATACCGCTGGTTTATTTAATTAATATTAATTCTCCGGTTGGTATTTTTTGCCAAAACTTGATTCTAAAATGGCGTTTGTGTTCTCTTCTGTGACTCCAACCCAAGTCGAGCCCTTTGTTCCACTTTTTGGCGGGCTTCTCCACAGAAGCCCTCCAAAGTGGTGCCACTCTGTCTGGGGTACTTAGGAGGGATGGAGGGGAATTTAGGCACCCTGGACTGAGTTGCCTAGGCAACTCAAGTCGCACTCCATCCTGATTGGCCCAAGTGGTGAGCCGGCCAGCTCACCACTTTGCATGTTTGAGTGACAGCTAGGCTGAGTGAATGGGGGTTTTCTGCATAAAAGCAGGGCTTTGGGGACTGGAACTTCAGAAGTCGCCACAGGACCTAAGAATCCGACGAGGGAGAAGCTGAGCCGACCTGCCACGACACCGCCACCGGTGGAGCCCTGCTGGACCGCCTCACCACTTTTCCCAATCTCCCGCCGGAGAGTCTTCTTCCTTTGACTGGTGGGGATAACCAGTTTCACCGTCTTTTCGCCTTCGACGTACCTCGTGGCCGCCTTGCCTGTGCCAAGCACCCCGGCAACCGGGATACCACGTGTTACCACGACCGCAAAACAAAGGTACCACCTTTAACCGGAAAACTCTGCGGCTGGTTTCTTCCCTGGTAGTGCAACGACCTTCATCTTTCCTCCAAGTCGAGATCTTCTCTTTCCCTGGACGACGACGCAACTTGCACCCACTACCAGGAACAATTGCCACCGCTAGAGAATCCTTCCCACTTAAGGTACCGTGTCCCGCCTGGCTTCCCTTGCTACCGACTGTACGGGGTAGATTTAGCTCCCAGCTTTCGAACCTGGGTTAGCCTGGGACACCCTGGCTAAACTTTCCTAAGCCTCTCTAAACTCTTGAGCCCTTTGCAAGACTTTCTAAGCCTAGTGTAACTGTGTGATCTTGGGCGCATTTGTGCTCTGCTCTCTCTAAGAGTGGGCCCAGCCTTTGGACTTTGGCTCACCAGTGACTTTTTGCTCTTCTGCCTTGCTAACAGTGTTCCTGAACCTTAGAGGGGTGTATCTTTCCATATTCTTTTTCCCTCCCTTTCTCACAAACTTATTGGAGTGCCATCTAGTTAAGCGCTCACCTGTGTATGAAAATAAGTGGTGTTTTACAGTGACTTATCTGATAAGGAAAAAGGGGCGTATATATTACAATAGTAACTGTGTTTAGAATATTTTACAATAAGAGTGCTGGAGTGTTTCAACAGTGTGTTTTTAAATAAATAATTATATACTTTGATACCAAAGCTCTGGTCAGTGTTTGCTTGTATTATTGTATCTGAGTGCCTATTGTGTATACTTTGCATACTGCCTAACTCTTCTTGAGAGAAGTCTGACTGCCCAGCCACAGCTACCAGGTAAATCTGGGTGGTACAGACTGCTACCAAGTGGGTTTACTGCTAACACCTGTAGTCCTAAATCTTTTGCAGTGTTCCCTAAGGGAACTGCACAGGTTTCTGCCTAACACCCCTCCCTTTTTAATAACTTATTAGAGTGCTATCTTATGTTAAGCGCTCACCTCTGTCTGAAAATAAGTGGTGTTTCTCATTAAGACTTGTCTAATAAGTAATTAGGGTTGTATATATATAATAGTGACTGTGTTGAATTTATTTACCTCTCTTTGTGCTAGTGTAATTTACAAGTGTGTCTTTAAATAAATAATTATATACTTTTACACCCAAGCTCTGGTCAGTGTTTGCTTGTGCTACTGTATCCCTGAACCTATTGTGTATACTCTATATACTGCCTAACTCATCTTGAGAGAAGTCTGACTGCTCAGCCACAGCTACCAGGTAAATCTGGGTGGTACAGACTGCTACCAAATGGGTTTACTGCCAACCACCTGTAGTCCTAAATCTTTTGCAGTGGTCCCTAAGGGAACTGCACAGGTTTCTGCCTAACACCGACCGGTAGGTCTTTACCCGCCAAGCGGTAACACTCCGAGATAGCCAAAATAATCCAGCGAGACAAAGTCAGTTTTGTCACAGCTTGTCCTAAACGCTTTCCAGCGTAACCAATGAAGAGTTGATCGTCCACTCTGACCCGGGACATGCGTGAAATATAAAATCATAACGCTCTCCTAGGAACAAGCCTATGGAGCCTCTCCTCTTCCTTACCAGGATGTGGAGGAGGATAAAACGCCGGAAGAATAACCTTCTGGCTTAAAAGAAATTCCTTACACCACCTTCGCAAGAAAGGAAGGACGAACTCAAAGGACAACCCTGTCCTTATGAAACACAGTGAAGGGTGGCTTAGCTGAAAGTGCCTGTAACTCACTCACTCTGCGAGCGGAAGTGACCGCAACCAAAAATACAGTTTTAAGTGTTAACAGTCTCAAAGGGCATGAATGCAAAGGCTCAAACGGAGCACCCATCAAAAACTTAAGAACAAGGTTCAAATCCCAACCGGGCACCAGGAAAGGTGACGGAGGGAACACATTATTGAGCCCTTTCAGAAACTGAGAAATTAAAGGAATTTTAAAATAGGAACACTCTTCAGACGAGCGCTTAAATATGAACAGCACCGCCAGGTAACCCTTAACGGTACCCACTTGCAGGCCCCTGTGGGCCAAAGAAAGCAAAAAAGACAGAACCATGGGAATGTCACATGCAAAAGGATCCACATTCTTAACCCTGCACCAGTCGCAGAACTTACGCCAACGGTACAGGGACTTGGTTGCTGGCCGTCTGGCCGAGAGCAACACCTTCATCACGTCTTCAGGGAGGTCCCAATCCATATACCCCAACCTTTCAGAAACCAAGCGTGAAGGTTGAGGGACCGGACCTGTGGATGGAGAGCCTGACCCCCCCCTCCCGTGAGAGCAGATCGTCTCGCTAGGGAAGACGACATGGAGGGCAGATGGACAAGTTGAGAAGGTCCGGGTACCACGTCCTCCGGGCCCACGCCGGAGCAATGAGGATCATCCGGGAACCGAACCTCCGTAACCTCCGCAGTACTTGCGGGATGACAGGGACTGGAGGAAACGCGTACAGCAGTGGGAATGACCACTCCACCACGAAAGCATCTCCTAAGGCTCCTTTTGGAGGAAATTCCCGTGAGCAGAACCTCTCGCACCTACTGTTGACACTGGAGGCAAAGAGATCCACTTGAGGGGTCCCCCACATGGCGAAGATCTCCAGGAGAATCTCCTGAGCCAACTCCGACTCATGAGAAATTGCGCTCTGCCTGCTCAGAGCGTCCGCCGTCTCGTTTTCGCCTCCGGCCAGATGAACTTCCGAGATCGAAACTTCCTGCTGGATTGCCCAGAACAAGAGCTGCATCGCCTCCCTGCACAGAGGAAGTGACCCTGCCCCCCCTTTTTGTTGAGGTAGTGCATGGCCACCGTGTTGTCCGTCCCTCAGCGCCAACAGATTGATATGGAGTCTGGACTCCGACGGAGACCAAGGACCGCTGACTGTCAATCCCGTGAGGGATGCATCTGTCACGATCGTCACCTCTGGGCAGGGTAGCCAAAATGGAGCCCCCTTCATCAGATTGTCTTCGACGCCCCACCACAGAAGGTCCTGGGCGACCGAGGACGGCACCTGAACAGGGTCCGACATCCTGCCGGAGGACTGAGACCACTGGAGCTTGAGTGCCCATTGCAAAGATCTCATCCGCAACCTGGCCTCTGGCACCAGAAGAATGCAGGATGCCATGAGGCCGAGCAATCTCAAGAACTCGAACGCTGGGCGACTCTGGGCAAGCTGAGACTTGTGCACCATCTGCTGAATGTGATGAGCCCTCACCTGGGGAGGAAAACACTGCCCCAGGGACGTGTCGAGCACGGCTCCGATGTACTGGGGCCTCTGAGGAGTTGTCAGATGGGACTTCTTTAAGTTGAGGGAGAAGCCTAGCTTGTGGAGGGAGTGGCAGGTGACTGACAGATGATCCAAGACTTGCTCGGGAGAGCGTGCCCTGATCAACCAATCGTCCAGGTAGGGGTAGACGTGAATCCCTCCTTTCCTGAGATATGCTGCCACCACCACCATGAGCTTGGTGAAGACACTCGGGGCGGAGGTCAATCCGAACGGCAGGACCCGAAACTGAAAGTGAAAGTCGCCAACCGCGAACCTCAGGTACTTCTTGTGCTTTGAATGTATCGGCACATGAAAATAAGCGTCCTTGATGTCGAGAGACACCAACCAGTCCTGAAGTTGAAGGGCCTGGGACTTGAGAGAGAGTAACCATCTTGAACTTGTCCTTCCTGAGGAGTTTGTTCAAACCGCGCAAGTCCATGATGGGTCTCAATCCCCAGTCTTTCTTGGAAATCAAAAAATAAGGGTAATACCATCCCTTGTTCCTCTCCGCTACAGGCACCAGTTCTATGGCGCCTTTCTCCAGCAGGGATTGAATTCCCTGAACAAGGAGCGGATCCGGACTCTTCAAAGAGAGATTTCCCAGTGGATTGTCTTGAGGCCTATGCCGGAAAGGAAGACAGTAGCCATGGGTTATGATCTCCAGAACCCACACATCTGAAGTAATGGCGCGCCACTCTGCAAGATGCTGCGCCAGCCTTCCCCCAACTGGCGAACCATGGGACATTGGCTCATGACTGAGCTGAAGCGGCTCCGGCGTTGCCTAAGGGCAAAGAGGCAACAGCCCGAGCAGCCTTGGCACCTCTAGTACCTTGTTTTCCACCTCTGCCACTCCTACGGTGGCCCCTTTGACTGGCAGCTCCTCTCGCTTCACCAAAGGACGAGTAATAACGAAAGGAACCTCCCCTCCATTGCTGTCCCCTAGGACGAAAAGGCAGAGGTTGGTGAACTGCAGCGCCCAATGACTTCGCTGCAGCGTTGGAGGTCTGCAACCTCTCAAGGCTCTCGTCAGCCTTGCTGCCAAAAAGATGTTCCCCGTCAAAAGGCATGTTGAGGAGCCGGGCCTGCACATCAGGAGCAAACCCCGACTTCCGCAACCATGCAAACCTGCCTATCACGGTGCTCGCCGCCATGGACCGGCTGACGCAATCTGCCATGTCCAAACCCGACTGAACGGCCTCACACATGGCGTCCTTACAATCCTGAACCATGGCAAGGAAACCATTCCGTTCATCCCCTTCAGGAATATGTTCAGCCGCTAAGGAAACAAAGTTCCACAGAGTGTGCGTAAAACATGACAAGGCACATACAGAGTTGGCTGCCTGAAGCGCCATACCCCCTGAAGAAAACACTTTCTTCGCCCAGCCGTCAAAACGCTTGTCGTCCCCATCAGGAGGGATGGTAGGATACGATGCCTGCTTTGCCGATCTGTAGCCGCCTGTACCACCAAACTCTCCGGAGTGAGGTGCTTGGTCACGCAGGAGTTGCTACTGGCTGGGCGATATTTTCGCTGCAAAGACTTGCCCACTGCCGGGAGACTCTCCGGAGCAGTCCAGGCCGCCGCCACCCTCCTCTCTAGAGCCATATGGAACGGCAGTACCGGGTCAGTTGGTGGACCTTGGTCGAGGATATCCGTAAGGTCATCCTGAAGAAAATCCGCTGGGGGAGCAGATCATCCCAAGTACTCGGTGACCCTGGACATAAGGCGCCGGTATGAGAAATCGGCATGAGTGCCAGGCTAAGGCCTACAAAACTCCACCTCCAGAGAGGTGTCCAGCCCGCTGGCATCGTGCAGGGATTGCCGCAGGTCTTCAATTTGGCTATGGCCCGAGAAAATCTTGCCTGGTACCGTCTCCGGAACCATGCCATCATCAGAGCCCTCATCCACCTCCGAAATAAACTCAAGCTGGCGGAAAGAAGGCCCAGAATGCGGAACAAAGACATGCTTGGCCTTTGCCAGAGCCTTTCTAGGCGGTTCCACCGAGGCCCGGGGAATCCCGGTCGAAACAGCCTCGAAAGGCGTCGAGTGAATCGGCGTCGACGCTGAACGCGGCGCTGACAGCATCGATGGCACCGACACAGTCCTTGAGGCCGGGGCCTGAGCGTGTCCCTCGACAGCCGGGGCGCCGATGACTTCTTCGAAGGCGGGGCCTCAAAAGTGTCCGTCGACGACCTCGGCGCCACCGGTGTCGATGTCTTCCTTTAAGACACTACAGGTTCACACGGTCTCGAACGCATCTTGGAGCGGGACCTAGGACGGACATGCCGAGAACAATTCCCCTTGTCCGAGCGGGACCTCTCCCGCGAATCGTGATGACCAACCGAGCCCGAAGGCGTGCGAGCGGTGCCTCTCGACCGATGACGACCGACTCCACTCGGAGGCGCGGACGGACCAGTGCCCTACGATTCGAGAATCGCCAACATTTTCTTCCCGAAGGAGCCCATTCCTCCGGCGTCGCATTCTTGGTGGGGTAAGCGACCCGCCGACGGGCAGAAGTCCTCGGAAGAGGACGGGGAAGGCGACCGATGACGGCGCTTCCAGGAGTGCCTCCACTCTGGGACCGAGACCCACTGGACTTCCGACGACGACGCAGAGAGTCGCCTCTCGAATCGTCCGTCGAAAGCCCCGCAGACCTCGACTTCCGTGGCTTAGACACCTTACCTACCGATAACAACTTCTTGCGCTCCCGCAAGGCTTTTGACGTGAGCGACTGGCAGTCGACACAGTCATCCGTGTCATGGGCCTCCCCGAGGCACCAGAGGCAGGCGTTGTGCGAGTCCGTAACCGACATCTTGGACCCACAGTCCCACACTTCTTAAAGCCTGGATGCGGTGTGGAAGACGAGGTAGACATCTTTACGAAGAAAGACTTCACAATACAAAACAAGTTCGAAGAACCGAGAAAGAACAGGAACTCCAAAGAGTCGAGGCGCGCCGAGATCTCCGAAGCGAACACGTTTGCGGAAAAAACGGAACTGAGGCTACGGGCGTCGTGCGTCCTACTTATAACATCCAGTGGCATTGGCCGTCGGAGGAGGTCCTCAAGGACGGCGTATCGACGTAGGAGCCGAAGATTTTCCGAAGCAGCACAGCTGTGGTGATTACTGTCATTTCTGTCATAGATATGGAATACGTCGGAGGACCCAATCCCCTCGAAAAGTATTTACACCTCCCCTAGCAATTACTAGACAAGTCTGAGATAAAACACCACTTTTTGTCAAAACAGAGGTGAGCGTGTAACTTAGATGGCACTCCAATAATAAGGTTAAAGGGAGAGAAAAAGGTAGAGCATAGAAATAAAACAATTCCCAACACTTTTCTAAGTCCAAAGCAAGTCAGTGAAGGCAGTATACAATGTAGAGCCAAAGTTCATAGGCCAGGCCCACTTTAAATGGAGCAAAGCGAAATGTGCCCAGGATCACACGGTTTAAAATGCACTAAAAGTCTTTGCAGAGTGTTCAAAAGAGGATGGGGTGGGATTCGAGAAGGATTCGAGAAGTAAAGTTAGAAGGTCTGGAGCCAACCCAGTTGGAAAGCCAAGGATTTAAGGGTCACCTTTAGCAATCCGAAGAAAGGGAGGCCAGGTGGAACACAGTACCTTAAAGAGAGAGGAAGCTCCAGCGGCGGCAGTTGTTCCTGTTAGTGGATGCAAGTCGGGGTTTAGACCAGGGGAAGAGAAGATCTCGCCGAGGAGGAAACTTGTAGTCGTTGCACCGCCCAGGGAAGAGACCAGCCGCAGAGTTCGTCGGTAAAAGGTGTGTTCCTTGGCTATCCGGTCGCCGGGGTGCTTGGCACGGGTGACTCGACCAAGAGACGTCTTTGGAAGGTGAAGTGGCGAACTGGTTGATCCCACCAGCTCAGAGGGAGAAGACTCTTCCAGCAGAAGATCTCCTCTTGTCGTAGGGAAAGTGGTGAGGTCGTTGCAGCAGGGCTCCACCAGTGGTGTCATCGTTGCCGATGGCTCAGCTTCTTCTCTCTTCGGATTCTTAGGTCCTGTGGCGACTTCTGAAGTTCCAGTCCCAAAAGCCCTGCTTTTATGCAGAAAAACCCCCATTCAACAGCCTAGCTGTCACTCAAACATGCGGCTCACCACGGGGCCAATCAGAATAGAGTGCGACTCGAGTTGCTAAGGCAACGCAGTCCAGGGTGCCAATTCCCTCCCCACACATCCTGTGGAACCCAGACAGAGTGGCACCATTTGGAGGGCTTCTGTGGAGAAGCCCGCCAAAAAAGTGGAACAAAGGGCTCGGCCTTGGTCAGAGTTACAGAGACGGACACAAACGCCATTTCAGAATAGAGTTCTGGCAAAAAGACCCAACCGTTGATTTAAAATTAAATAAATAAACCAGCAGCATCTTTAACATTGCACCAAAAAGTGGTGCGTTTAAAATCAATGGGGAAATCCCATAGGAAATATTCCGGTGGAATATTTTGCGTGGTAACCACTGCCACCAGCCAGAAACTCGACAAGGGGGGACTGGACAGTGCCCCCTTGAAAACAGACCCAGGGGCAATATAATTAACCCCTTCCAGTACTTCCACAATATGATGGTTTGTACTGGTTCTGTTAACAATTTAGGGCTAGTAAAGTCAATGGTGACTTTACATGCCTTGGGAGACAGTAGTCAGTCCCAGGGTATGGAGTCTATGTTTGGGGGTCACTATGACACCCCTGTGTTACTGCACTGAGGGTGCTGTGTAACACATACACAAATAATAGATGATAGCCTATGGAGTAAAAGACCCCGTAGCCCATAAGCACACAAAAAGTCCAAGACATACCTCAAAACATGCCTAAGAGTGGGAGGAAGAGAGTCTCACTATTAGCAGGAGAAAAAAACAAACCCCAAAAATCCAGCAACACTGCTGGGGGACTCACTAGGTTTGGGAAATTAGCCTTATAAGAGAATTCTCCCTAACAGTGATACATGCGCATTTAGCATGACGGACACTGCCATCGCAATCTTACCCCATAGTGGCTGTATCTGGGGGCACTGCCATGCAACATGATAGAAATCTGCCGGGGACTGGACACATCGCTTGCAATTGGGAGGCCTGCCCGGGCAGAGCTTGTTCAGGCAGAGTGGAAAGTAGTATATTTGATGTATACATTTGAAATATACCAGACAGAACCTATTGTTTATGGGTATGTTTCTGGTCTCCCACTGTGGATAAGTGTAGGTTTGTGAAATGTAATCTAAAAATGTCTTGTGTGTGAGTGGGATGCCTCTAACGTGGTAGATTGGGCACTACCACTGTTCCAGGCCGGCCCTACTCGCCAGAGATCCCATTCTTTAAGTGCAACTTCCCGGGGCTGCACCTCTGCCTTGACATGCTGCTCTCAGATACCCCATAGTAGTCCCCTTACGTCGTTTGGGCGTATTACTGCCTTTTCTAAGAGTGTGTGTGGCAGGTCAGTCGTGGGGGACCACCACCGTACAGTGCATTGGGCTTGCGCTACCACGTAGTATAGGAGGAGATTGAGGGCATCTAGCCCGCCCTCCGAGCATGGGTGGCACATTGTATCTAGGGATACCCGAGGGTGCCCACCAGCCCATATCAACCTGTTCATCAAACCCCTGAGACGAATCCAGAATCTCGCTGGCGGCCATATCGGTACGTTATTAAAAATGTATAGGAATGTATGTAAGATTACCATCTTGGATCATGAGATTCTATCCGCCTGAGAGATGGTTACGCGTATCCACGTGTCTACCTTATGTTCCAAGCTTTCCAGAGCCGCCATGTAGTTTTCTTCGTATAGCTTCGTGGGGGACGTGGATACCCGAATGCCCAAATATCAGATCCCCTGTGGGCGCCAGGCGAAGGCTTCCCGATGTCTTGTTGTGCCAGGTGTGTGGAGAGTGGGAGAATCTGACTTGGACCAGTTGATCTGCAAACCCGATAGCACCCCAAAGTCAGTAATCTCCTCTACTATTGGGGTTAAGTTGGTTTGTGGATGTTTTAAATAAAGCAACATGTCCGCATATAAGGAGACTATAGATGTGTGCGAGTGAAGTCTTACTCCTCTATGGGAATGAAATTCACGCAGGACGCAAGCCACAGGCTCGATTGCTAGGGCAAACAGGATGGGGAAAAGGGGCAGCCCTGTCTGGTACCCTGAGTGGGGAAGATTCCCCCGATTGCATTGGGTTGGTGTACACCATTGCTCTGGGGGTCGTATACAGTAGGTGTATCCATTGTAGGAAGGTGGTGCCCAGTCCTGCCCGGCAGAGGACCTCTAACAGAAAGGGCTATTTGACAGAGTCTAACGCCTTTTCAGCGTCAAGGGCGGCAATGACTATTGGACATCCGTTTTAACGTTGTGCATTAACTAAAATAATCTCCGTAGGTTGTTTTGGGTAGAGCGGCCCGGGATAAACCCTGCCTGGTCAGGGAGGACCAGGTCAGGCATCTAAGGGAGGAGTCTATCTGCCAGGAGTATGGCCAGGATCTTATTGTCGGTGTTTATCAGGGAAAGGGGTCTACAAGAGGAGCATTTACTAGGGTATTTGTCGGCTTTGAGCAGCACTGTTACTAGGGCCGTCCTGGTGGACTCTGGGAGTGTGCCTGCTGCGCTAGCGGCCTCAGTCATGCATCACAACTGTGGGATGAGGAGGTCAGGGTAGGCCTTATATAGTTCTACTGTAATGCCATCTGTTACAGGGGCTTTACCATTTGGGAGGGAACGGATCACTAAGCAATTCCTTATCAGAAGGGGGATCATTTAGTGATGTGCCTTGTTCCGGATCCAGCCACCCCAAGGCAATCCTGTCTAAGTATTGCATGATAGTATCATGGCCCGCGGTGAACCGAGCGTTATATAGCTTCTCATAGTATTCCTGGAACGTCTCATTGATACTCCCGTTATACCTGGTGATGTCCCCATTTTCCATCTCTATTTCCACTATGGGGTCGGGGCGTCATTCCTGTCTAATTGCCCAGGCCAGTGTTCTACTGGGATGATCCCCCTCTCCATATCTGGCAGTTACTATAGGGTCTCCCAGGAAGCACCCCTCATTGGCCATCAGTGTGCAGATTTCCTCCCTCTTTTCCCCTAATAGGGACTGTAGCTCAGAGGAGTCTTTCTGGGCCTGACTGGTCTCAAAAACATTTTATTTCCTTTTCCAAGGTTAAATTCGACCAGCGGATGCATTTTAGGACTCCCCCCCCCCCCTCCTTGGATATGCAGCAGCCCCAGATGTATACTTTGAAGGTTTACCAGACCACTCTGGGGTCTGGGACAGAGTCCTTGTTGTGTGGAAGAACTCGACAATATTCTGGTGAATATCCTCGCGGAAGGCATGATCTTCCAGCGCACAAACTCCAAACCTCCAACAGAGCTTTTTTGGATGGGATCTGTGGCCTAGTGAATTGTGCCATGACTCTGCAGTGGTCTGATAGGGTACGGGGGAGGATCTGTGCATTATGGGTTACCCCGGCTAGCTCTGGGGACAACTGGATATAGTCAATCCTGGAGGAGTTACTGTGGTCCCCTGAGTAGAAGATGAATTCCTGACTGATGGGGTGTAGAAGCCTCCAGGAGTCAATGAGGGAGTGATCTTTCAAAATAGACTTCCATTTCTGGGCCGCCGTGTAATCATTGTCTGGGTGGAGGAGGATCTGTCCATATCTAATGAGGGCAATATTCAAGTCCGCTGCCCACACAACTTCATGGTCTGGGAAGGTGCGCAGGTGGTCGGCACATATCTGACAGAAGTCTGGGTTATCATAGTTGGGGCCATATATGTTGATGAAAAGGATGGACCATCCCGATTTCTCCCCAGCAACCAGGATAAAACGTGCTTCCGGGTCCGTTAATACGTCGTGGAGTTTAAACTCTAGTGATCGGTGTATGTATATAGCAACACCCCAGGAATGGGAGGACTAAGGTGAGCCATATCTATGGATAGGCTGGGGAGTTTATGTTCCTTCCTCAAGTGGGTCTCTTGGAGACAGAGCACGTTCACTAATTTGTAATCAGGTGTGTTTTTTTACTGTTGGTGAACCACCACATATTCCAAGTTATTAGGGTTATGTCCCCGCCTAGGTGCCTTACACCCTTGAGTGTTCGTTGCGTTGTGTCCGAGCCATGGGTCATTGCCAACGGTCGTTTTATATGAGCCCCTGATTTCTGATGATGCTCTTTGTACCTTTGAGCGCTGGATCGTCTATAGTTGCCTGTGCCTTTGGAAGTGTAGCTGCCTCACCTCACCCTGCCACTCTCTGTAACTTAACCTGAGTTGAACCATTGCCCCTTCTACCCACCCCCGTCCCACGCCACAAACACCCACCTTTCGGACCCCATGTCCCTCCCACCTCCCTAAACATACTAACTGTTATGGAGAATTCTCAGAAATGTGCTGATTCCTCTCTACCTTAGAAATCCCCAGCACTTTTGCTGGACACAAGGACTTTTTAATTTTTAACCTGGAGAGAGTGAGACCTTTTACCTACTCTCTCATTTATTTTTCTGTGATTTAAACTCTGCTTCTTTTAGTTTTTAGAGTCTAACAAACTCCATAGGCATCGTTTTGCATTGTGTCACACAGCACCTTCAGTGCAGTGGCACAGGGAAGTCTTTCAGATTTCCCAAAGGTTTAAATACCTTTCTCTTGGATAACTACTGTTTCCAAGAGCAGTGAAGTGAAATTGACTTTACTTCCATTTGCAACTTTCTAGACCCAGCACACACTATCTTACAATAGGGTGCTGGAAGGGTTACTTAGTAACCCCTTTTGTCTAGCTTCTCATGTGACATTTTTAGGTTACCCTTTCCACGATTGATGGCTGGTGGCAGTGGTTTACTTTTTAACTACCGTTGTGTGATTTTACAGCGAGCTGCGTTCGCAGCCACGGTAAAGCACCCAAGGGTGCCCATTTTGTCAAAATGGCCCGGTCTTCTTTTTTCGCCATTCTTTTGTGGAAGGGTCCTTCTTGAGATTTACTCTGCGCGCCAAACCAGGTTTGGTTCCTTTGTTCATTTTGTCTTTGGCGGGATTCACGAGTGAAGACCGCCTCTGGCTCCAGGGTGTCTGGCGATGGCAGGAAGCAAGGGAGGCGCCCGAAACTCCCTGTGCTTAGTCTCCTACGAGACAAGAATGCACTCTTAGGTGATTAGACAGCTAGTTGTCCGTCAAGGACAGACACCCTGCTGGATGACTGACAGCTGGGCTGGAATGAATATGAGAAACCTGCATAAAAGGCGAGGCTTTTTAGCTTGGAAGGCAGAGTGGACCACTGGACGAAGGAATCCAAAGAAAAACTTGGAAGAGACACCTGCTGCAAGTCCTGGACTGTTGTTTTGCCTGGTGAAGCCCTTCTGCTGTGCTGAAGCTCCGAACTCACCTCGACTAGAGAAGCCTTGTAAGGACGACTTCTCCCCTCGAGTTCGTGGGACCAATCAACTCCAAAGTAAGCCACCTGGACATCCTCTCGAAGTTGGTTGCATTTCCAGTACAGTTGCTGCTGGAACCAAAAAAACAGGGAGAGGAACACCAGATCATGTGCAATGCTTTTAAGCTGGCCAAGAGCTCCAGGAAGATCCTCCATACTCCCAGGAAGCAGGACTGACCTAACCTGACCCCCATCAACAGAGTGCGGGACCCCAGATGCAAGGAAAGCCCATCTCGACAGCCAGGAACTGCGGTGGTGCTATTTGCGGTAGACGCGAGGAGCTGAAACATCTAAGTGCCACTTGTTTGAAGATTGCCGGTTGTGGTTGCTGACCGTCCCATTGCAGAGCAAGAGTCCCCACAACTGAGGCCCAGGAACAACAGGATCTGCAGAGCTGCACTTCAACCTAAAGGTACTGTACAGTCTAAGAGAACTTACCTCTTTTTGTGCCACCTTACTTGCTCTCACCTGGGACTTGTCTTGGTTGCTCCTGTAGAGTTGCTTGCATCTTCTACTACTCACAGGCCTAACAGCTTTTGACCCTACATTTGATTCTACTTTTTCTACAAAGATTACTAAAACATAGTGTAAGACTTTTACTTACCTACATAGTACTTACCTGCTTAAGAATAATTGTGTGAACACTTGTCTTATTCTGAAACCTCTTTACTTTGACCCTCTTCTCAGTAACGTACTAAATGCAACAGTGATATATGAATGTCCACAGCACCCTAGCAATTGAACTCACCTGAGGTTGTAGGAAGTGTCTGTGTGCCATCCCAAATGGGTATTTGCTGATTCAGAAGACTAAGAGTGTGTATATTACGAAGTGTGTTGCTTTATATTGCTCCCATCTGAAGAAGGCTTTATCAAACTGACCTTTAAATAAATTAATAACTGTTTAATCAAGAAACCTTGAGAGTAAGTGTTTATTTGGATGCTTGTCACTGTGAATCTGTGTAACTACCCTACTGCTTACATTGACCCCTCTTGAGATAAGCCTGGCTACTCGACCACATTACCAACCTGTGTAGTACAGATTTATACCAAAGGTTGGGTCCCTATTGCCAGGAGGCTAAGGCTGTTGTAGTGCACCCAAAAGGTACTGCATACAATCTTACCTAACACTAAACATTAACCCCAAACAAGTCTATTTTGCCGCTGGGCACAGGGGGTGCTGGTGGCCTTGTAGTCTCCTGGTGTCAGGAGGCTCTTTTCCATAGGTTTCACTTCGCTTTACATTTTCCCATGGCAAGTGTTTTCGGCAGTTGGAAACTTCTGTTCGAGAACTGAGGACATTTGTTGTCGTCATGTTAAGTAGGCTTGATCGCTGGGGGCGACGTGGGCGGTTCATGGGGTCCTCGGAGAGGAGGAACCGGAGTCGGGAATGTCCATAGCGAACCGTTCGGCCACCTCAGGTGTTGTGAATAACGATACCTTGCCATGTTGTACCACCCTGAATTTTGCCGAATACATCATTGAGTACTGTATGCCTTTTTTCCTCGGGACGTTTTTGACGTTTCGGAAAGTCTTTCTCTGCTCCTGCACTTGTTGACTAAAGTCAGGAAATAGTCGTATCGTCGCGGAGCCCCATTGCAGGGTCTTCTTTTCTCTTGCCACACGTAGCAGGGTGTCATGGTTTCTATAGTTAAAGATCAGGGCTATGATGGCCCTTTCTGGGGCCCCCGGCGGGGTGTAGCTGCTAAAGAGCAATGTGCCCTTTCCATCATAAACATGCTCGTGACCGGTGGGTCATCTAGGACTTCCCTGAGGAGGTTTTCAACAAAAAGTTCCATATTGTCTATAGGGGTGCTCTCCGCCACCTCCGTAATGCAGATGTTATTCATCCTGATCTTCCCTCAAGATCGACGTTTAGGCCACCACTTTTTTCACTGCCTGCTGCAAGGTGGCCAGTTCGTGTTGGAGTTCAATGATTTTATCTTCTCCATCTCCGATCCTCTCCTCCGCCATCCTACCACATAGTTTATCTATTTGGATCGCTGAGTCGTCCACCTCGCAAGCTAAGCCATCTCTTTTTGCTCCAAGATTATCCGTACTATCCTTTAGGGCCAGTAAAGTTCTACGAGTATGGCGTGACAGCGACCATATTTAGTGTCCGTTCTGCAGTGGCTCTCACTACTCGAGTGGTTGGAGGCTTAGGAGTGGCACATGAATGCTGTAGGCCTGTTTCTGTATGTGTGGTGAACAGCGGCTGCTGCTGGAGGGTTTGAGGCCATTTTTATGGCTGGGGCTCTGTTGCCGGCCACAAGGGGGGGGGGGGGGTTGACCCTCCCCGTAGTGATTCCCCACCTCAGTTATGGACACCAAATTGCTGTGTGTTCAGGCCCCTGCCAAGTCGGAATGTTGCAACGAGCTCATTGGTTATTGATGGGTTTGCTTTTAGAAGCCAGGAGCTGTGGCCTGGTTAGATATGGATCCCCCGCTGCAGGGACCTCTGCTTGTCCTTGGCGGGGGATAGGGGTATGTAGGAATGAGTGGTAACGTGGATGGTATCCCCCCTCCGGGGTCCCCAGCCACACGACTCACCGTTATGCCGCGTTGTGGTATCTGGAGGGTTGGCCCGACAGTTGCTTCCACTGTCTGGTCACAGCGGTGACGCTGCACTCCAAGCCCGCTGGTGTTCGGGGTTCCAGCCTCCAGCAACACGGCGTGTTCTCGCCGCAGGGAGGGTGTGCCCAGCCACAGTCGGCAGTGCAAAACGGTCGTAAATCAGGATGTTATAGGGTAGACAGTTACCATCCAGCGAAGGATCAGTGGTTCCCAGCACAGGGAGCTGGGATCGGCACAAAGCCTCTGCAGACCGGTCCTGCGCTGTGATGGTTTATGGAGTCAGGTCGCCCCGGAGAACCCCCCGCCCCCCGAGCCTTGCTGTGGCTGTCAAAGGAGGTGGCCTGGGTCGCTGGGCAGCGGAGCTCGGGTGTACTGTTTCACCAAGGCTGCCGTTAGTTTTTTGGCACCGGTGTCTCGCTGCGATGGGGAGGGGCCACTCCAAGTGAGAAGGGATCTCGGTTGCCGCAGTCTCCGAAGCGGCATCCAGGCTTCGTATTGTGCTCGGGTCGAGAGTTCCGTGAGGGGTACCGAATGCTCCCCTGATGTTCCGCCGCATCTATGTCTCTGTTTTAGGTCTCCAACTGCCGCAGTGTGCCAGATATGTTACCGGATTTCTGAGGCTTCGACGGAGCGCTCTCAGGCTGCGGCCATTGCTGAAGCCACACAACAGTGACCCCTGCTCCATAGCTCTTAAAGGCATCTGTGTTTTACTACTGCAGCACACGGCTCCTTATGGGCAGTGTTGCTGTGAACCCTTTGGGGCATCCTTTAAGATTATTTTTCCTGTATCCTTAAGTCAGCTACAGTTCTTAATGAAGGATAGAGAGATACTTTGTGTCTCTCCCAAAACTCTATAGTCTGAGAGATTGGCACACAGGAACTTCGGTGGACTGCCAAAAGGATACTTAGTATCTCCCTTCTCTCCGCTCCTGTGACTTTTCACCTACTTAGGCTGGTGGCACTGGACGTGTCCTACCAACTATTGTGTATATTGTATACCGCAGGCTATGTCCAGAGCCTCATTAGTGCACAATAGGAGCACCCATGTACCAACTAAGGGCCTCCCTTCTTTTTTCGCCATTACTAGCATGGTTGCTCTTGGTTAGCCCTTCTTCTAGCATTCTGGGAGGGGGAAGCCTGTGTATGTGTGCGTTTTGCCTTTGGTGGGAACCAGTAGGTATCCCCACCTAGGCTCCAGAGTGTCTGGGCAGGCAAGAAGTGGGGGAGGAGTCTTCCGACCCCTGGCCTTTGTCTGCCAGAGTGCCTGAATAGGATCAGCTGCCACAGGGGGCCTGGCTGCCCTGATTGGACAGCCAAACGCCCCTTTCTGTAAAATGCTGAGAGATTGCAGAGCAATGTGTGCTGCAACTGTATAAAAGGTGAGGCTCCTGGAGTGTAAAGCAAGTCGACACCAGAAACAGAAGTAACCAAAGAAGAAGACAACCAGACACACCTACAGACCTTTTGCAAGACCGTGAAATGACCGCTGCTGTCCTGACCCCATTTTCTGAGGAGAGGACGACTCCTTGACTTTGGCTGGTGGGAACAACCAGTCCCAAGATGAACTTTGAAACGAGCCATCTCCTGAGGGCCTAGAAGTTTCCAGAGCTGGGGCAACACCAATACCCATAGACCTGCTGCCCATTTCAACTGCATCATTGTGCAAAGGCCAAAACCGTCCAAATCTGTGCTGAGCTCATAAGGACACTCCAGAGATCCGATCCAACTCTCCCAGACCCTCTCACCAAAGTGTGGGACAGCAGGAAGCAAAGAAGATTGACCGGGCGATCCGTGTCCTTTGTTGGCGCTGCTGAAAAGGCACTAAAACCGCAGAGTGAACCAAGAAGTTGCTGAAAGTTGTGCCACAGGCCCCCCCTCAAGACTGCTGTTAGAAGACACCATCCATTGTCCTGCCTTTTGTCACTAGACCAAGGAATCCGGATGTCGGGTCCAGACTTTCCACATCGCGGAGGAGCCAACAGAAACACTTTAGGTAATGTGGGGAAAACGGTATTTAGCGGATTCCAAGAAGTTGCTCCAGAGCGTTGCAGTGAGCGTAGAGGTGTCCAGGGAAACGCCCTCTTACCTCTGATCCAAGCTGTAGCTTGTGTCCCTCTGTCACGACTGTTTTTAGGTCTCCTTTGTTATTGCTAACTTGCTGCTTCAATAACTTTAGACTGCAAGAAATTCACAGGAACTCTTCATTATTCGCCGTTTGTCAAGACTTCAATCCCTCTACGAAACTGCCTTTAGCTAGCGTTGCGTTTTTGGACATAAAAGACTTGCCAGGCGAAGAAACCGTCTCTAGAGCCTTGAACTAAGCTCATGTTGCACTAGCCACCCATTTTCCTCCCTTTAAGTGACTTTTCTATATGTGTTGCAGAGAAAATGTATAACTGTATAACCTGCTGAAAACCACATGAGTGTGCAATTACTGATAATACGATAACCTTGTCTTTCCCCTTTCTAACTTTGCTACAATATAACCGCGAACAAACACAAAAGTGAAAGTGCCATTTGAAGTGTATCATCTAGTATTCATAAGTGTTCTACTGTTGCAGTCTGAAGTATTTAAAGTGATTCTGGTGTAAATATAATAAATATATCTCTTAAATAAATCTATGTTTAAGTGCTTCTTTGTTGTGCCTATCTAAGGTTCAGAGTACTTACCTACAGCTCACATCTTCCTCTTAAAGGATAGTTCCGGGACTTTTTTTTTATTGTCCCTACGGTTCGGCCATGTGTTTTTAAGCATAAATCGGTAGATCGTAGAAAACTTTCCTATGGACCATACCCGACTTTTCGTCCATTAACGCACTCGAAATCAGCTGCCATTTTCTGATAATCCTATCACTTGCCGCATCGCCCTGGCTCACCTGCTTTTGCGGCACTAAATGAAATCCCCCGCCCCTGAGCCTGACATCAGCAGACGCGTACCGCCCATTTCCCAACGCCAAAGCACGTTTCGTGTCAACAATCGCTGCGCCTCAGCTAATGATGTGTCGCCATGGAAATGGCAGGACGCCTTTTTCCTCAATAAGTATAAACACACCGTTTCACAACACACAGCAGCCGATTTTCGATTCCATTCCTCGCTCTGTGTTACTTTGAGTATTCTGTGACTCGTTTCTGTGCTCTGGTCAGCTACCTTCGCCGCTTCTAGGCCTTGTGAACACCTGTACCATCTCTGTAAATTATTTTACTTTCTTTACCACACAATGGCTACAATAATGCTGTATATGTACGAGCCCGAGTACACCGAGGAGGAACTACTGGAAAGGCAAGCACGCGAAAACGATGGGGATTCGGACGGCAGTTGGGAGGACCAGTCAACGGATGAAGAGCCTGGACCATGTCGCATGGACGGCGTCTCCACCTGGTGCACATGCAATCGGTGCGAGCTAATGCCAACTGAGGAGGAGAACTGCTGCTGCCGTGAAAATTCCGGGTGCTTGGCCTACATTTCGGAAGGCGAGCCAAGTCCGCAATGCATCACCGAGCTGCCAGAGTTCAGGGAAGCCTGCCTCTCACGGACCGTGTTGAGGATGATGATGGTGCTTATGCACGAACTTCGCGGCACTGTTCGTCCGCGTAATCCGAGTAACGAGTAAGTATACTCTGGTTTTGATGTCAGTGATGCCACTACTATGTCATGGTCGTCTCCCACATATAAAATTACATCTACATATCATTCGAATGCATGTAAATTGGGTCCATATTGTGCATTTTCTAGATAGAATTTTTTTCAAAGCAGAATGATAAGAAAGTTTTGTCATTTTAATACAGTTTGCATCTTTCATTTTCACAGGTGGTACAGGCTGGTGGCCTATCGTTGCTTCACTTGGTGGCTTCACGGGAGGCTCGGACACCGCGTTCGGAGAGTAATACCTGCCTGTGCGGTACTTGCCATTAGACAACATTTCCCAAGCGACAGTGGACAATACCGCGGATTTTCCCTGGATGTGCTGCAACCGGAACTTTACAATGTGTAATGTTTATTATTTATGTTCAATTGAAATTAAGATCTAAAATAAAACCCAACATATATTTTAACAATGGTTGTTTTCATTTTTTAAATGAATCTAGTGTGTCTCCATTGAATAGTCTTCCTGTGCCTTGTCTTGTCACACCACATGTCTCCGGCCAGCATCCTCCCTCACGCTGGCCGCCCACCTTCAATCCACATAACCTTTGAACCCATATGCAGCAGACATACATATGTTATTTTGCGGGTTGGCATCAAGCCTCCCGGCCTTGCCTCCTCCCCCAAAAATACTTACCACACCACTTTGTTCAAGCGTTGGCAATAAAAGGACATTGGATTTTATTGATACAAAACATGGTTATAGGTAAATAATCAACATGGTTGATCATAATAAATCATCCTTTTGGGCACCGGGTACAGAGATGACCCCCTCTGGCCCGTGCCGCCTTGCCACCACAGGCCAGCCTGCTGCTGACTAACTGCCTAGGCATCCTGGGTCTCCAGGGTGAACTGCACCCATATATTCTCCTGGGAGGCTGAGGTATTTATAAACTCACCCCCCTGCCTTCCATGTACTAGATCCTTCAGCCTGCCTCTTACATGCAGTTAGATGGCCTCTCCTTGGTGAGGACCTGCAGCAAACGAGTATTGTCTGCACGACCAGCGCCCTAATCCACACCCCGCCCTATCAAAGGCAGTTCGCACCGGGGTACTTGTGCTGGCAAGTGGAGCTGTCGGGGAGCGATAAAGGCCAAGAGGTGCCAAAGACCATGTACACTTCAAAGTGGTCTATAGAGCATGGGTTGTTGTTCCCATGTCTACCTCCAGACCCCGTGTCTCCTGTCAAGCATCCCCCCTCACGCTGGACGGCCCCCTGCAATCCACATAAGTGTGTCTCCATTCACGAGTCTTCCTGTGTCTTGTCTGCACGACCACCGCCCCAATCCACCCCCCGCCCTATCAAAGGCAGTTCGCACCGGGGTACTTGTGCTGGCAAGTGGAGCTGTCGGGGAGCGATAAAGGCCAAGAGGTGCCAAAGACCATGTACACTTCAAAGTGGTCTATAGAGCATGGGTTGTTGTTCCCATGTCTACCTCCAGACCCCGTGTCTCCTGCCAAGCATCCCCCCTCACGCTGGACGGCCCCCTGCAAACCGCATAATGCCACGACATATAGACGTCATTCATTCACAAACACACCCCTGTTTCGAATTCTTTATAACCCACTTCATATTTCTAATAAGCACTTCTTTGCGCTTTGCTAGTCAACCCGTGAAGGTGCTGGTTATCTGCTCTTCGTCTCTGTGAACTTCCGTGACCACTCCGAGGAAACTCCTCAGTTTGCAACCGTTGAACTGCTCCCTGTTGTACGACAAGAAAGTACTCTGATCCCTGCATCTAACTGTTTGTTCGTCAAGGTAAGGCCATGTACCATAATCATTTTGCGTCCAATTTCTTTTCGTTCAAGACAGTACATGCAAGGAACTAGTCACATGTTCTGAGTTTACATTGGTATTCATAGAGAATTGTTGATCTTTACTTTTCAGAACTTTCCACAATGCCTGCCTGTTCCATTGGCGGTTGCCCTTCGAAGACCCATAATAAATCTGAAGGTACTATAATGCATGTTTTCCCTAAGACAATAGATCAGATAAGAGAATGGGTCCGATATTGCGGATATCCACCGTCTGAGTTTGAAAGTAGAGTCCTAGAAGTCTTTGCGGACAAGAGGGGTGATCGATACCGCATCTGCAGCAGGCACTTTAGCTCAGACATGTACTCCACATCATTGCTAATAAAGAAGAACACACCGCGAGCGAGGCGAAAATTGCTCTCAACCGCTATTCCCACTCTATTCGTCCACATCCCTCCACTGGTGAGTCAAGTTTACGTATTTATCTCTCGGCCTTGCGGTAGTGTGTAGCATAAGCTAACAATAATTTCCCCATTTATGTATCCACTCAATATGAAGGCGGAAGATTCTCCATCCGTGTCGTTATTGCAGTCATCAGCCACTTCAAGCGCCTATCGGGTAATCTTACTTGGCTATTCTGCCACTGACTTGTTTTAGGCATGTAAATCAATAGATTTAATTTATCGTGTAATTATTTTACCTAATGGTACACCCTTGTACTCATCCTCTAGTCTTTGTTTTCAGTTATAATTATTGTTATCCAAAATAATGCAAGTACTGTCTTTCAGGGAGATGCTGAGGAGTCCAACGTATTGACGACAACCGTTGATGTCACTCAGATGCTCGAGGTACGTTTCCGGACAGTTCCATCGATGGAGATCATCAGATCTTGCATTCTTGTAGCGTGATTGTTACACACAATGTTTCTTTCATTTTTAGCCATTGATATGTCCTTCTGTCGTCGCCCTCCTATGCGTCTTCTTTTTTCAATATTGTTTTCATTACTAATGAAAGTCCTATGTTTCAGGGAGTCGATGGAGCATTAGTCCAAGAAGAAGGGGGAGCATGCAGTTACGGGTCGGCGCAACAGCTTGCAGAAGTGTGCACCGCAGTTACATCGTCCCTTGATGTTCTTATGCATTTCGAGGTATGGATACTGACAGTTCGATCAAGCGAAATCATATGACGTGATTACATCCGCTATACTTCCATCTTTATTAACGCAAGTACTATGTTTCAGGGAGATGACGGAGCTTCTTCTACAAGAACATCACCCCTAGTAGTTGATGCAGATCTCTGGGTGGTGACACTTCCAACGATCGAGCAAATCGAATCATATTTACATATCCATTATTTATTTTAGACAACTGATCATTTGTGCAGGTCTATTTAGATGAGCCGTTGACGCCTGCACAAAGTTTATGTTCTTTTTAACAAAATAGAAAACCAAACTAATGCAATTACTGTGTTTCAGGGAGTTACTGATCATCTTCAATAATATCATCAATGGAAGTCTATGAGGAGCCCGAGGTATGGATCTTGACAGTTCCATCTAACTATATCAACAATGCGTGAATAATTGTCGTTTGAATGTTCTACACAAAGCGTTCATTCGTGTTTTGCTATTGAGATGTACGTGGGTATTGGTCCCCAAGTACATTTTGTGTTTTCGATATTATTATACATACTAATGAAAGTTCTATGTTTCAGGGAGTCGATGGAGCGTCAGTGCGTGATGGATGTGCTTATCATGAAAATATAGTCGTTGCAGCGCAAGAGGAAGTGGAGACATGCACACACGAGTCGGAGCAACAGCGTCCTGATGTTGAAGTTCGAGACAAGAAAGTTTCAAAGAAAAGAAAGCAAAAGAAGGTTAGTGTCCTGGTCACTATATTATGTTGTTTTTCACTGTTAATAGTTCAATACTGTAAGTTGTGTTTAAACTGAACATCCCTTTTCCAATCTGTCCTCTAGTTGCGAGTGGGTGTACGAACTAGATCTACACAGACAGTGAAGCGAACGAGAGATGTTGCTTGTCAAACCTTTTGGCAGGGACATGAGACTGGAGATGCATCGTGCCAATGGGAAGAATATGAAGTGATTGACAACGGAGCTATACCACATCCAGCCATTGATAGTGAATGTCCTCCTGGTAGTTCGGATGCAGTCGGAGATCAATTCACAGAATCCACACCCGCAAAAACTAAGACCGCGAGAAAGTTGAAGAAATTGTTTTATTCACCCATCGCCGGAGAAGGAACAGATGTTGCAATGGAAGAGAATGAAGTGGACGACAATGAAACACCATCAATATCACTGAACATAGCGGAAGACGATATCAGATTCTACCTTTCATGTGAGTGACATGTCCTCAACGTTACAGGCCGAACCAGCTGGGATGCAGAGTGACAGTATAAGGAAAGAGGCCAAATTCATTGTATTCGATAGTTGTTTGATTGATATTATTATTCGGATGAAATGTGGGCATTCGGTTGGTGGGGAAGTATGTGGGGAGCCATTGATTAATGTGACTCGTGCAATTCGAGGCACTAACCTTAAAATACATGCCACCTGTACAAAATATCATCCTTTCTCATGGTCTGCACAACCCATGCTGGGGCAACTGCCAGCAGGCAATCTACTTTGTGCAGCGGCTGCACTTTTTAGTGGTTCAAGTTTTAAAAAGTTAGAGTCTTTCTTTCAGTTTGTGGGAATCCATTTCATTGCGAAAACTCACTTCTACAAATACCAAACCGATTATCTATTTCCAGCCATTAGCGAAGCTTGGAGAATGGAAAAAATGTCTATTGATAGTACATTCGCGGGCAAACGGTTCAGGCTAGCCGGTGATGGACAGTGCGACAGCCCAGGATTTTGAGCCAAGTACTGCACCTACCACTTTCAGGACATGGAAAGTAAGAAAATTGTGAGTTTGGTGGTCGTGCAGGTGTCACAAAGTACATCCTCAGTGGCCATGGAGAAAGTTGGCTTTGTAGCATCATTGCAAGAACTACAATCGCGGGGAATGGTGATCGACCTGATAGCCACGGACAGACACGTTTCAATTGCCAAGACAATGAGAGAAGAGTACAAAAATATAAATCACCAATTTGACGTTTGGCATCTTGCAAAAACAATCAATAAAAAAATGTCGGCTGCAGCTAAAAAAAAAAGATATGCAAGGTATTTCACAGTGGTCCAAGTCAATCAGCAACCATCTTTGGTGGAGCTCAAAAACATGTGGAGGGTCGTTGGAAATTCTACTGGAAAAATGGCGGTCAGTAATCCTACACTGTAGCAACGTCCACCGCTGGAACACAAACCAACATTTCCACAATTGTGAACATGGCCATTTGTCCACAGAGGAGGCACGGAAGAAGAAGTGGTTGATTCCTTCATCACCCACTCACAAAGCCATTGAAAAGATTGTATTTGATAAAACTATAACAAGAGATTTGAGGGGACTCACGGAATTCTGCCACACAGGAGATTTGGAGGTGTTCCACAATATGTGCCTAAAGTACAGGCCAAAACGATTGCATTTTGGCATGGAGGGCATGATAAATCGGACTCTTCTAGCGGTCTTGGCACATAACCATAATGTTGGCCGTCAACAAAGTAGGACGACCGGAACTTTAGGGACGCTTCGCTACAATAAGGCCTTCACTAAAAGAAGTAAACAATGGGTGATCAAACCAGTGTTTGAGGATATGCAATATGAGTTTATTGAGAGACTTATTGTTGACGTCCTAGATAGGCACATAAATGGAGTTGTGAACGAACCTGTGCAGGGGAAAACTGCATTGCCACCCAACATTGCCTCTGTTCCATGTCCACCTAAAGAAGAGCTCATTGAGAAATACACATCACGGTTTAAATGATTGTAATTTGATTGTCTGTTCTCTCGAGTCTCCTCATGTCGCAGGCCCATTGAATATGTGTATCTATGTAATGTGTAAATAAAAGTGATTGCTCAGTGTACATGCAATGTGTCTATCCAACCTTGTTCATCTGCGCATTAAATTAAACCAAACAGTATTATAAATAATTTTTCAAAAAATATAGAATGTCTCCGTATTTATGGTTCTCTGGGGCTGCAAAGCACGCAGACAAAATGCAAAGATGGAGTGTAAATTTCAAGTCCTGTGAGATGGCCTTACACTGAATGTAGCCAACTAGGAATGTGCGCTCGTTCAAAGTGAAGGTCAGCTGCTTTGATTTTTTGCTCGGGTGCCGGAATGGCCCACAACTCAGTATAAGGTTCTATTGTTATTTGACCTTGACAGGCCGGGACCATCCCGAAAGACTTCTTTTTGGGGGTGTGGGGCAATAACGTAAGAAACAATAATGAAGTCATTTCATGTTCGTTCATTAGAAGAAATAACGTCGGCATAGAAGGAGTGGTATTTCGGGGCTGCCCTACGCACAGACACAATGGAAAATGCAAATATAATGTAAGTAACTCTTTAGATGAGTTTATACCGCAATTTAATTACTATACAGTAGCTTTAAAGACGGGTTAAGTTGTACTTGTTCGTTCTATGTGGCATATTGTTTTGTACCGCCTTTATCTTGAGGAGAACCATCTCCTTTTACGGAAGCACCTCAAAACCTTCCTCTTTGCTTCTGCTTTCTCTCTCCCTCTCCCCTGCTACAACTTGTCCACTGTCTGCGACCTCGGTCCTGGGCCCTTCCACTCTCCACCTGCACTGCCTCCCTGTCAACGCCTGCACTGGGGGACTGTCTCAGTATCCTACAGCCCCCCCTTGACTTATATTACCCAGTTGCACTGTCCTAGCTATGAAATAATTTCCCGACCTAATATATAAAATGAATAATTTTAATAAAGATCTGATGGTGAGACTAATTTCATTTTTTATGTTTTTCAAACAGGTACATCATCCATTACTGCATGTGTCACGAGTACCAGACACCGGCGGATGGTTTTTTTAACCGCCAGTTGCTTCTCCGCGTGAACAACGTTACCACCCTGACCATTTTATGGGACGATCGCCAAGTACAAGTATGCCCTTACGCGGTACTAACGGCTAGATGCAACATACAGACCGTTGTGGTGGCCTAGTGCCTCGTTGTTGGAACAGCCATGCGATTATCAGTGCGACCGAAGAGCTTATTTTATCGTAAACCAACACCCTGTGTACTGCACACGAACATCGCTTGCCTCAAGACGAACTATTTTGGATCGAGAGCAAAGAAAAATGCAAATCGCAGAATATTCTCTAAACATTTGATGTCGAATAAATGTACTTTGCCAAATGTACAATCTTGCCGTTTGCTTTTAAACCACAGTTTCATATTCCGAATTGTGGCGCTGTATTGTGAGATGATCTAAGACCCTGTGTACAGCAAAGGAACATCGCGTGCCTCAAAACAAACTTTTTGGAACGTGAGCAAATAAAAATGAAAATCGCTGAATATTCTCAAAACATTTGATGTCAAATAAATGTACTTTACCAAATTTACAATCTTGAAGTTTAATTTAAAAGTACAGTTTCATATTCCCGATTGTGGCGCGCTGTGTTGTGTGAGCTCATCTGTGTTGATTTCCGAGTTCTGTGTGGAGTCGCGTAGAAGACGCCTGGGCGCGTTTGCCTACGCAGCTCAGTCACGTCACGGATAGAGGCGGGGAATATGAATGTTTTGATAAAGTCTGTTTCAGGGGCGGGGGATTTCATTTAGTGCCGCAAAAGCAGGTGAGCCAGGGCGATGCGGCAAGTGATAGGATTATCAGAAAATGGCGGCTGATTTCGAGTGCGCTAATGGACGAAAAGTCGGGTATGGTCCATAGGAAAGTTTTCTACGATCTACCGATTTATGCTTAAAAACACATGGCCGAACCGTAGGGACAATAAAAAAAAAGTCCCGGAACTATCCTTTAAGATAAGTCTGATGTCACGACCCTCGCCCAAAACCCCCTCTGGCAAACCTATTGGCCAGGTGGAGTCAGGACTCGGGCCTCTAGAGCCTGGCATCCTCTTCAAAAGCCCTCATGGGGACAGTCCTGGCGCCTATGGCGCCAGGCTCATACACCATGAAAAACCATGTGCTTGGGAACTACTTTATTGTATTGTCAGCCAACATGGAGGTATCCACATAGCTTGGTTCTTAAGAACCAAGCTATGCGGTCTAGTGTTTTGGGTGTGGCAGCCTAGGGACTACTTTACCTGGACTATTTTGTTGGGGCTATTTAAATCACACCCGAGCAAGACAACACGCTTCGCGTTACTTTGCAGCTTGCAACGTGACGCTCACCGTGTCCAGCTATTCCCTCGAACCTCTGAGAAGCAGAACCTGCAAGGAGACAAAAAGAACATCATTAGCAGCAGCATCTTACCTGCAGTCTTCATCTTTAAACACTCGCAGCTACTGAGAACAGCTTCCTCGAATCTGCACGCCTCCCGGACAGAACGACCTGAAAGAGGAAGATAGAGGCAACATTAAAGGAAGCAGTAGAACTTCTCAAAAGGCTTACCTGGCTGGTCGCCTCTCGGCTGGCACCACTCCGGACATTCCACTCGCGCTGAAGAACACCGCGACCTACAAGGGAGGAAAACACAGGTTAGCAAAGGCAAGACTTTGCAGCGCTGCGTATAGCGCTTACTTACCGCATCATAGCGCTCTTAATGCGCCATCATTTAACAGCGGGGCTCAACCAAGCCAGTTTGCCGCGCTGGAGCTCTGCATACCTAAGGGAGAAAAAAAGAGACTTTTTAAACAAAGAAAGGCATGCAGTAAAGCAACAAAACTGAAGAACAGCAATAAGACCTACCTGAACAATATCAAACGGGCCGGCGTCAGTAAAGTAACTGGACCGCACTCGCCCATGAAAGACAACGCGCCCCTGCAAAGAAGGCAGGACGGAGAGCACGCCTAATTTTACCACAAGGCAGAACCTTCCCCACAGACCACATCAGGGCAAAGCTGAGAAGCATACCAGCGAGTAACCCGGCTGGGTGGCGTCCCTGTGGATACCAGGTGAGCGTAACACCTGACTGCTCTGCCACACTACCAAGGTCCTGAGCTAGTACATACTGATGCTAAGAGTTGGGGGATCTACAAACCAATGGGATAGCTTACTAAATCTTAGGCCAGTAGGACTTTGGGGAGTTTTCCTAAATACACAGTGAGCCTGAACAGGGTAGCTGGGACGCCGAGACATCTGTTGAGAGAAACTAAGATAGTTGACAATGTGTGGAGGACCCAATGTATAAAATAAGCAGATAACAAATCTTGGAACTGTAATATTGAGAAAGAGGCAAGTTTGCTCATTAATAGAAAGCCCTGGCAGGAGCGTAAACCAGGCATAAGGATTGCGAGTCTGGGACCCTGCCCCCAATAGTTGAACACATAATAGGAGAGTCAATTCCCCTGGAACTGGAAATGGGACATATTGTGACCAGGGAATCATCCCCCCTGGTGCTCTCAAGAGACTAAAAGAAGTGGTGTTGCTTCTTGACCCTGTGTTGACCCTGTGAAAGCCTGGGACAGCTCAAGGGAAGAGTAAAAACCCTGGAGATTGTGAATTGTAGAAATCTGGGAAAGTTCAAGGGAAGATCCATACCCCTTGGGAGTGTGAATTTTATGAGACCTGAAGAAACGCAGGGGAAGGGAAGCGCCCACTGAAACTTGTGGAACTTCGTTTTCAGCGCCTTTCTTTGGAACTGTGTGTTGGAACTTTGGAAAAGAGCTGCAAGTGGCCAGCTGGGAGACATTTCCCTTTTCACTTTATATTGAGTTTAGAATGTAAGGGTCAGGTTAGGATTCGGACGCAGGGTGGAAAACTTTACTTTGGACACCATTTAGTTTTGTTGAGGCAGAGAAACCCCTCTTAGAGTTAGGGCGAGATATGATTTTCTCCAACTCCCTTTTTAATTTAATTAATAAAAGTTTGCCAACCACCATGATAGCCCCGTTTCCGGGTCTTATTCCCGATTTCTTCCATAACATACAAAACAACCTACTACAGTGACAAGTTGCAATATACATACATCAAGATTTACATAGGCAGAAGCAGAAGAGACAGAGTCAGACATTGCTTAACATATATTACATGCCCGTATTGTCCCAAAAAGAGGCAAAAGATACAATTTCATACTTAGTAACATAAAATGGACACCCTTAAAAGGTACACACAGGAGGGCAGGGAATGTGAATGTCCTGAGTCTCAGAACACCGAAATATCACCTTGTTCGTCCTTCGCAGCCCACACCATGAGGTCTACACAGGCGGCGTTTGCTTGGCAACGAAGTTTCAGCGGGCCCAACTCGCTATGTAGGCGGTCTACATCGTGGAGGATCTTTTGTAGTTCTGCCTGGCTGCTGTTGAACTGTTCTAGCACAAAGTCGTGAATCTCCTTAACAAAGGAGGTCTGAAGGTCTGAAGGAGGAGAAGAAAAAACTGTGATACAGGCTCACGAGGAAAGTGAGCAACCACGTGGCACACCTTGGGATGAGAAGTGCACCACTCGAATGGTATCCTAAGAGTAATCAGCAATAACAGAACACAATGGGTGATGTCACATAAGGAACCAGCAACACATTAAAAAAAATAGAGGTGGTAATACTGACCTCTTTAAACACTCCAATAGATTTGCTCAATTAAAGCCAATAACTTCATACGATTCACATTGTTTTTTTGTCAAAAGAATTTGATTAATTTAGTGTTCAACAACAGAACACTACAAGGCTTATTCATATCGATTAACAGAAACGTTTCACTGTGTCATCGTTGCTGTGCACTGCGCTCCCCTCCCTCCCGCCGCCATAGAAAAAAGACATAACACCCTGAAGGTCACAGCATGTCAAGAAGGGTGATAAGACAATACCACATCAGCAAGACATTGTTCTCTCAATACAGTCACTTAAGAAACATTGTTATATAATTCAAACAGATTGAAGGTGCTCCACCTTTGCGGGCATGTGCATGCCCTTTACTCAGATGACAAAAGGCAACAATGGATCCCATTCTTAGCTAATGCAATAGTGGTCTCAGATAGAGTCGCCGAACTGTTTTCCATGGCCAGTAAATACCACATTCTGGTCCACCAAGCCTGAATATCGGGTTATTTCCTTCACTTCCAATGTGCCGCTATTACCAGCTTGGCCACCAAAAACAGTTGTGTTTCGATGAGAAAGACAGAGGTTTCTTGGCTAGGGGTAAGCCAAGCCTAGCAAGGGGCTCTGGCCTGGCTCTTAGCGCCAAATGCCGGCTGAGCCAGGGAAATAGGTGTGCGAAACAGGTGGTGGTGGCGTGGGGGGATGAGGTGGGGGAGGGGCCTGTGTCAGGGTGGGAGGGGTGTAGAAAAGAGGCTGGGGTGTGAAAAAGAAGTGAAAAGGAGCTGGCGTCTGAAAAAAGAGGGGTGAGGGGGCTGAGTAAAGGAACTGATGTAGGTTAGGGGCCGGCAAAAGGGATATCAGGGGAGTTGGGGCGAGACAATGGGTGCAAGGGGGATAGGGGCTAAGTAAAGGTTTGAGGGGTGTTGGGGACCGGGGAAAAGGGGTGTGAAGGGGATAGGGGGTGTGAGAAACCTGAAGCTGTCTCACCCGCTAGTCCCCAGGGATCAGTCATCCAGGTGGCCAGGACACAGCCATCGCTTTGGATCCAGTTCCTGAGGGGTGGAACAGTGTGGGAGGATCACCTGGATGAGGGGTCTTCGTGGAGTGAAAATGGGACACCAGATGGCGAGACACGGTATCCCCTTCCCTGTAACACCTTTACCCCATCCTACCAGGTGGGATACTTAGGAGTTCAACTCCCTGCCCCCTTTTCCAACAGGAACACTTTCCCACGGACAGCTCACTGTGAGAGAAAACGGACTAACACCCGAGCTGTATACCTGACAAGTCCAATACAATGGTCAGGCAGGGGCAGGCAATTACTGATCATTAGACACACACCCGACTTCCATCACACTTCCCCACATGGATAAAAGGCAGAGCACGAAAGCATACTGAGCAAGGCAAAGCACACGAGGAAGCAGCAGTTCCAAGAAGGCAGTTTAATATACGGCGAAAGACGGCAAGAACGAAGAGGATTGCAAGGAGGTAAGTGCCCTTGACCTTTTCACCGAAAGACCATAACATTCATGAGCCTTCGAGAATAGGAAACATAAGATCCGGAATGAAAGCTGAAGAATCCTGCATTGTGTATCGGAGGTACCCGAGGCTCGCACGTGTCGATAGTCAAGGCGGGGAAAATCGTTCGCCGCCGTGGTACTGTCTTTGGCTCCTACAACAAAGCAGCTCCAGTGAAGTCAGCAGAGCTGATGAGTTGGTGAGACCGATACCACACCGGTCTGTGTTGAACCCACGGTTGCAAGAAGCAACATTGTATAAAGAAAACTGAAGAGAACAGTGTATGAAGCATATGTGGCAAGCGACGTGAATATTATTAAAACAGCAGATGAATTATTGAACTTTGAAGCCCAGATACAATACCGTAGACAGAGTGGTACGGCAACACAAGGGTGCTCATTCGAAAGTCTGTTAGGTATCCAACTGAAAGGTGGCAAATGTTAAAAGGAATTGTGAAATCGAGTGGTCCTGCAAAAGGTCAAGCCAAACCCTGTGCACACTCGAAAGTCTTCGATAGTTGATATTAAAAATTGAAATTGGTCTGAGCCCGGCCGAGGGAGACCAATTGTATTAAAAGGGTATCTGAGCCCGGCTGAGGGGGGTCCGGTGAAATGGGAGTCACGCGAAAAGGAATATCCTATGACCATTGTGTTCAGAGGATCTCAGCCTGGATGAGGGGGATACGGGGTGAATAGCGAATCACCTACTTGTACTTGTGAAAATCTACAGAGGAAAATAACGTATTGTTTATTTGGTCGCAACAGGCCCTCTGAATGAAGAGACTTTGATAAGCAAAGAGTTGAGCACAGAAGGCTCTGATGCTAATGATTGAACTGTATCTTCGTGCTAACGAAGCCAGAGACTGTGCTGCGCTCGAGTGAACCGCCTTGTCCTATGCTGAAAACATGGGGAAGAGATGCAAACAGTTGGAACATCCTGACATATAATTTTGTGAACACTTCTTTCTTTTTCATAACAATGTTTCACACACTATTTGTATTTAGAGGTAAGGATTTGCAATAGGTTTATTAGTATAGGCCCTTTTATTTTGACAAGACACCACTAGGGCTGTGTTATTATTTGATGGTCGTAGCTTGCTCCAATCTGTAGATTTAGGATTAGATAGGTGTTTTTGAAACCCTTTTTGAAGTTCAATAAACACACTTGAACTGTGGTCACTTGTGTATGTCTTAGTGTTGATACCATGCCTTCCTTACATGGTTGAGAAAAGAAGGGTGGGAAACGGGGCAGGAGGGCTCTAGGGGTAAGAAAAGCGGTGAGAGGGAGCTGAGTAAAGCGGCTGGGGGGCTGAATAAAGAGTTTGAGGGAGCCTGGGGGCCAGGAAAAGGGATACGAGGGGGCTGGGGTTGGGAAAAGGGATATGAGGGGGTTGGGGCAAGAAAAGAGGTGTGAGGGGCTGGGTAATGGGGTTGAGAGGCCAGAAAAAGGGATATTATGGGGGCTGGGGGCTGAATAAAAAGGTTGAGGTGGCATGGGGCCAGGAAAAGGGATATGAGGGGGTTGGGGTGTGAAATGGGGTGAGGGGCGAGAAAAGGGGTATGAGGGGGCTGGGACAGAGAAAACGGCATAAGGCATAATATGGGGTTCAGGGTTTGGGTGTTGGTGCAGGTGAAGGGGCTGGGGGCAGGGAAAGGAGAATGATGGACGGGCTGGAGTGGGACTCAATTAGTGGCTAGGGCGGGACAGGAAGTCAGGCGACCCAGGATTAGAAGTCTGATAAGCATGCTCCTGTTGTGCTGTCAGCACTTCAGGAGCATGTTTTTTGAAAAATATATATTTGATTTCTTACTCGGCGGGCAGCTGGTCAGAGTAGGGTCAGGCCAGAGCACAGGTTTGGGCCTGGGCCACCCAAGCCCCTAGAGGCTTGCACAGCTCTAGTCGTGATAACGCTTCCACCCTTAGGGAAGAGAGGATCAATTCCATCCACAGGTCTCCCCAGCAACACTACCCCCCTGATGAAAAAGGGAAGTCCTGTTCCATCACCTGTGATGCAAATGCCACAACTTCCTCCCAGAAGGTTCTGATCTTTGGGCAGTCCCACCAAATATGTGAAAAAGAGCCACTTTCCCTGCAATCTCTCCAGCAATCCTCAGGAATATCCTTATTATTTTTTACTTAAGCAAGTAGGTGTCAAATACCACCTTTGGGTTAACTTATATGCTGTTTCTTTAAAGTTGTACAGAGGGTGAGGTGATCTTGCGTCATACCCATATGCTTGACCATTTGTCACGCACCCCTGCCTCACGCGTGCTGCTGTGCCCCTTTGCATCTCGCCCCAAGCCATGCCCAACACCCCCACTTACCTGTCGGTTGTCCCGTGTCTTGGCGCCTGTATCCATGCTGGCCTTGGTCCTTTCGGCAGAGGTTTCCCCGTCGTGGGGGCAGGGGCCGCAGCACCCTGGGCACCGCCATTTCTGTCATACTGCACACTATGGCGGCAATGGTGCCGGTTGGCAGATTCCACCTGCCAGACACAGGAAAGCCTCACTTTCGTGCTGCAGGTTTATTTACACCCGCGGTCATAGCGGCAAAGCACGTCTTAATGCACTCCAGCAGGTAACTAGGTTGCTGCTGTTGCCTTGCTTTTGCCTACCTTGTCCCCTTCCTTGCTTCCTGTTCCCCCTTCTTGCCTGGTTCCCTGCCTTTCACCCTTTTACTCCATGCTAGCCACAGAGTTACTCACCTTGGCTGCCGATTATCATCGGGAAATGTCTTGACAGCCGCCTAGGCTGCTGTTTGTCACCCGAAAGTCTCCTGCCATCCTGCCATTGGATTCAGCTTTTCCTGTAGTACCTCCCCTGTCAGTGTTTGCACTGTCCTCACACCACAGAAATACAGATAAGGTCTCCATGTTGTGTGGGGAATTGGGTTGGCAACACTAGATACCAGATCCCTGGGGTTTTGTCAAGCTGATTTCCTGCATCGCTGAGGCAACTCGTCCAAATACGTCGCAACGGATCACTGTGCCAAATCAGGTACGAAACACCGGCGGGACACCACCCTTGACACCATTCCTCCTCATTAATCTCCCTTCCCGCATCTCTGGCCCAAGCTCTCATACATGTCCAACCTACCTTTATGAGCTGCCAGAAGTGTTTTGTATATATTTGATATTAGACCAGTGGCCAGTAGGGAGCATGCCTTGATATTTTCAAATAGGGTCAGATTTCTTGTGGCGGCTTCTCTGTGCTCTTTATTTATCACCCAATGCCTAGTTTGACCATGTTACAAACTGTCCTCCTCCACCAGGAGAAACTCTTGCTTGCTTAAATGATGTCACCTCTGAATTCCTAAACATATCTGCAATGCACCATCCTTTATTTCCTCTCCACTTGGGGGTATCCCTGGTGAGTTCTCGGGGGTAAATTCGGGATTGTTGTGTATACGCGTAAAAGGCGATGGGAACGACGTCAGGTGATGTTTAGCGTTGACCTGTCCCATGACGACAGCATTTACCTAGTTACAGGGTTCATATATTGGGATTTAGGCCAATTGTGCTTTGGTAACCATAATGCCCGCCATAATGGCATACCCACTACTGCAGTGTCCATCTTCCACCGCTGTTTGGCTGTGCCGACCTAACACCTTTCACAGAGGATCTTAAGGTGTGCTGCATCACAATAAGCCGGGAAATTCAGACACTGAAGACCCCCCTCTATCAAAGGGTGCCATAATGTTTGGAGTCCCTGCTTCTACCCCCGCCCCCTGCCAATTATACCTCATGACCTCTCTCTGTAATTTCACTAATTCCTGCCCCGGGCTTTGACAGGGAGTGCTTGAAATAGATAAAGTAGATGAGGAAGAACATTAATCTTTACAGTATTTATTCTACCTATACAAGAGAGAGTTAGTTAACCTGTCTATTTAGGTTGTACAGCTCTGTAATATTTGCCACTAGAATAACCCCCAAGTATTTAATGCGTTTGCCTGCCCACTTAAACAGGAAAGTGCTCTGCAGAAGTTTCTTTTGTTCCGGGGGTTACCGTCAAGTTCAAGGCCTCCGATTTAGTTTAGATAACTTTAAAACCTGATATAGACCAATATGCCTCCTGAAAATCCTTCAGGGCGATGATCGGATTTCTAATAGACAACAGCACGTCATCAGCAAATATGGTGGCTTCATACCGAGCCGGAACACTACCATGAACTTACGCAGATTACAACAGGTTATAAACCAAACTGAGGCTAGCACGGAGGCATGTGCACTGCTATCCCTTGATGCCATTAAGGCGTTCAATTCTATATATTGGGAATGGCTCGTAGTGGTTCTAGAAGGTTTCGGCTTTGGCCCGGGGCTAGCCCTGGGTTTTGTATCAAGATACTTTATACAAAACCCAGGGCTAGGGTAAAAAACGGAAAGTATGTATCTGAGGTCTGGGATATATGCAGGGGCACTAGGCAGGGATGTCCACTATCCCCCCATGCTTTATGTACTAGGACTGGAACCTATTGCCATCTATTTTCGGAAACAATTCTTCAATGCTGGGATACGCCTGGGGGGAGTGGACCACATCATCTCGCTTTATGCAGACGATGTGCTGCTATATGTCACGGACCCACACAATAACGTGCCCACAATGCTAGATGTCTTAGACAACTTTGCGAAGGTCTCGGGCATACAATTTAGCAGGGCGAAGTCCTGCCTCTTCCCTCTAGCTGGCCTCAAGAGCAAGAATATTGTAGGACTTCCTTCGGTGGGGATACAGTGGGAGGTCACCTCTTTTAAATACCTGGGAATACACATAATGCACACCCCTGCACTGATGCACGAACACAATACGCAATCCCCGTTTTAAGGAAATCCATGAACTTCTGGGCAATACTTCCCCTATCTATGATGGGCAGAGCCTCAATAATTAAATTGATTGTCCTCCCTAGATTCCTGTACAGGTTTCAAAATGTACATTACTACATCAATGCTTCCTTTTTTCGCCGCGTGATTTCCTATGGGGGAAAGGAAGACGCAAGATAGCACTCACCACCTTGGTCCTACCGCATAGCCAGGGGGGAATTCAACTCCCAAACTTCGAGAAATATTATTTGCCAGCGCAACTCAGTTTTGTGACCAAGTGGCTAGCAGACGATACCACATCTGAGACGCCCCTGCTACAACCCTTTGTCTCCCCGATCCATCTGAAGGAACTTATTTGGGCCCCCAGCCACCTGATGCGAAATGCCCCCTTCTTGGCTGCCCTAGGGCGAAAAGTATGGCACAGAGCAGAGGCACTCGCCCACGCAAAGCATCACTACTCCCTAGACATACCAATGATCTCGGACCTATGCTGAACCGACATGGACCTGCAACACCTCAGACGCTGGGAAGAAAAAGGTGGCACCTTTAAGGAATTAGAAACACTACAGGAGGAAGCTGGAATCCACACGGGCCAGTTTCTGTGGCATCAAAGGATACGGACTACAGCACGAAACAAGTGGACAACATGGCCGGAGGAACCGGAATCAAACCCTCTGATCACACTATTGTACAGCTTGGGAGAGAGATGGAGACCAGTGTCCCAGATCTATGGCCACTTGAGTGACACCCCCAACCCACGAAGTGCTGATCTGAAAAGAAGATGGGAAACGGACATGGGCCGGGAAATGGCTGATGGAGAATGGGAGAGGGCTCTAGCGTACCCTAAAGCAGTCTCCAGAAACCACAGATTTAGACAAATACAACTGAACCGGTTACACCGAACATATTTGACCCCATCCAGGCTGCCGAAATTCAATAAATCACCACACTCTGTCTGCACCTGGTGCGGAGAGAAAAATGCGGACCTGATTCACATGTTCTGGTCGTGCACCAAAACACAGTGCCTGTGGACCACCGTACAGCTGACAAGCGAAAAAGCAGGGTTTACTAGGTACAAGTGGACCCCGGACGAATGCCTACTGGGAACGTACCCCAGGCCGGCCAAACTTAAACACCTGGCCAAATTAATGGGCATCATGTGCATACTGGCAAAAAGGACAATTGCAATGTCCTGGAAAAAACCCGCAGGACCCCAACAAAAGGTATGGCACAGAGAATTGGAACGTTGGGTACAAGCTGAAACAAAGGCATGGGAAGACAGTGTTGCCAGGTCCACGGACGCCTCGAGCATGACCCTAACGGCCTGGAAAAGAACTCACATGATCCTTGTTTCACCCCTCGGATGACAAGCCCCCATGAACAAGAACAAACCTGTGGAAAACGGATTCACAACCAACATCACAGGACCCCGAGAGCAACTAGCCACAACTTCACTGGGTCCTTACAAGCTCATGTCCCCTCTCCCCCCTCCCCCCGGCTTGCCCAAACCCCTCTGAACCGACAGGCTGCCCTGCCATGATGGAAGGAGCACTTGGAGACAGTTAAAGTTGAATTGTTAAACGTTAATGTCTTATTACGAAATGCTTATTATCCTCTAACTATGGACATATTTTATGTCATGTAAATGTAAAAATGATAAATGCCAATAAATAAATTTAAAAATAAATAAATAAATCAGCAAATATGGTAATCTTATATTCGATCTGTCCAAACTTTATCCCCTGGATCTCCGGGTTATTTTCAGTTCTCCTGGTCAGGGGTTCCACGAGTGCAAATAAAATCGAAGAGGGGGAAACCCTGTTGGGTCCATCTACCCAGCTAAAATACTTGTGTCAAATTACCATTAACCTTCACACTAACCATAGGAGCGGCGTAGATCGCAAACATCCATGTAATCAGGTTGGTCCCAAAACCTGAGGCCCAGTTCACCCTATGAAATATTTTATCGGCATCTAGAGCCAAAAGCATAGATGGATCTCCCTGAAATCTCCTTGTTTTATCAGTCAAGTGTATTGTCGTCCTTATGTTATCAAAGGTTTGAGACTAGGGAGCAACGGTTCCAATCGGGAAGCTATGATTTTGGCAAATATTTTCTCGTCCAGGTTTAAAAGGACTATAGGTCTATATAATCTGTTTTGTTGCCTGACTCATGGAGTCAAACTCTACAAGAGAGGAAGAAATAATTAAACGGGTCCACCAGATATTTCAACAGTTCTCTGCTAAATTCTTTATAAAAATGCCCAGTCAGCTCATCTGGGATTGGTGCTTCATTTGCCTTATGGGATTTTAATCGCCCGCAGCACTTATTCTGCCACTCTAGGTTGCTCCAGGCTAGCCCTTTGTTCTACGTCACCTTCCTCATACCAGCCTCTTTGACATACTGCTTAATCCCGGTCCCTACTACAGGTTCTGCCTGCTACAACTGGTCGTAAAATTCCCTAGAGGCAACAAGTACATGTTCTTCCCTCGTTATTCATTTTCCCTCTCAGTCTCGTAGGGATTTAATTTGTCCCCTCTCCTGCTTTGCCCTAATCACATTTGTCAGGAACCTGTCTGCCTTGTTTGCCTTTTCATAGAACATACATTTCATATTCAGCAGGGATTGCTCTGCTCTGTTGGCAGCCATTGTGTTAATCTGGCCCCTTACCGCATTGACCTTTAATAATCTCAAGGCGCCTGACTGCCTGTATTGCGCTTCTAAGTCTTCTCGTTCAATTTTTCCCACTCCAGTATCTGCCTCCTGGATAAATCAGAGCCCAGAGCCAGAAATGTTGCATGAACTGTAGCCTTAAGAGCATTCCATGTTGTTATTGAATAAGGTATCAGACATATAATTCAAGTCAAAGAACTCCTCTATTTGTGCGCAGATTGCTTTACGTACCAGCTGATCATTAAGTAAATATCTAGGAAGTGTCCGGATGTGGGGTTGGTTCCTATAATCGCCCACCCCAAACTGGAGACTCACCAGCCCATTTTCAGATATGGTAATATCCCCCATGTTCAGATTAGATATCCCACCTCAAAGTATTGTGGCAAATAAACAAACAATCCTGGTGTATGCTTTGCGAGCTTTTTCAGTTGTGTGCTGCTCCCTCCATGTGTCAAAGAAGCCCATTCCGGCCAGCTCCCGCCTTACTACCTTAGACGCAGGAATCCACTGTACTGTGCAAAACTATGGAGGGATCCATGCTTGTGTCCAGCACTATATTTAACCTCCACCCCCCAATCCTCAGGATGATGTCACTGCTTGAGAACAACGATAGCCTGGGAAGGAGCTCAAGTAGAAATTCTGATTGTTTCGTATTGGGTGCAGTAAGGGTGCAGAAGTAAGACTGACACAGAGTGGTCATTGTGATTGGTACAAAGTTTTATTCAAGTGAAAAAAAGTTATGAAACCCTATCTCTAAGAAGAGTTTCCCTGCATCAACCAAAATTACTAAGGTCACAATCAGGATGTCAAAAGCAAGAGTCCAAAGTCCTATGTCAGAATCCTGGCTCTGCCCCTCACACTCTATGCTAAACTAAATAAAGGATATCTTCCTAGTCCAGAGGAATGACTCCTTTCCCCTGGAAAAAAAAGTTTTTGGTTTTCAAAGATCTCAAAATTCAGTCTCAAGTGTTGGGGGGGGAAAGGCCAGCCTTCCTCAGGCTTCTGGTACAGTGCATCAATGGCTGGGGCAATGGCTCCCTTCCCCAGCCTTCCTCGGGTTTATAGCAAATGGTGGGGGAATGTCTTCCCAACAGCCTTTCTCAGGCTTCTTCTCAATATTTGGGGGTCCTAGACACAGGATTCCAAACCTGGTCCCTTTTGTTAGCAAGCACTACGACGAAAAGTGGCTTGGATGTTCCACCAAATTGTGGTGGGTCCTTGATCTTGGTTGGTAGATCTGGTTCCCTTCTACCAGGCACTGCGATGAAAAAGAGGAGTTTGGATGTATTATGAAGTAGTCATCTCACAAGTGGGAAGAAGGAAATGCCTTTATTTGCATTAAGTATCTAAACAATGACCCCCAGCATAACCTCTTTACTCCAGCTCCACTCCTTTAACTGATATTCACAGGAACCTAGGATACAGTTCCTCAGTAAAAATTCCTCACCAAGGTTCCACCTTCCACATTCCAATACACTTCACATCTCCTTTCCTTTCTATAACACACCCTTCTCTTCACCACTGCAACCCTATTCATATTCCACACCAGTCCCCCTCACAGCACTTTCCACCTGAACAGGCCCAGAGTCCAGTAAATCACATTTCTTCCTCACCACTCCCTTCTTAATCCTCACCCAGTCACCCTGTTGTACCACCACATTCTTTCGCCCCGATTCTCATTCAACACCCACCTCTCCTTTTCCTTATCCAACTTGTTCCGCAACTCATCCACCACACAATCTGAATCTCTTGCCCTCCCCAACCAGGGAGGAACACCTTTGATGTTGGCCTTGCAAGCGTTCATCATTTCAAACTCCAGTGACAGCATGTGGTGACATGCGCAAAGCATGCATCCTCTCCTTCACTGCCACCTTCTTGTCCTTCCCACACACTCCCGCTATCTGGATAGCCTCCATGATACACCTATTTGTCCTTTCTACCATGCCATTGCTCTCTGGATGATTTAAAGCTGTCCTCTTATGTGGAATACCACACCTCTTCACATATTGCTGGAAATAACCACCATTGAACAGTGTTCCATTATCCGTGAGAATACTACCCGGCCTCCGGTTGCAAAACCCTCCTGCAACAATTCCAAAACAGTTTCTTCACTAGTCTCTCACAACTCTATACTCAGTCCATCACGACAATAAATCCACAAATACAATAATGCATTTCAGTCGTTCACTTCCCATGTCCACAAGACATAAGACATCCATAGCCAACTCATCCCACACCTTCTCTGGTACATCAACATTTATAAGGGGTTGCGCACAAGCAAACTTCCCCCTTCCCTACTCTTTCACACTCCACACATTCAACAAAATTTCTCTCAATATCCCGATCAAAACCTGGCCACCAATATTCAGTCCTTAACACAGCTTTAGTACTCTTCACACCCAAATGTCCATCATGTACAATACCAACAATACATTTCCAGATAGACGCTGATGAGCTCTACTCTGAACTCTTCCTTGCCTTGCATTCTGTTTTGAGTCTGCTTCCTTGCTTGCCACCTTGCTTCTCCTCCTGTTTGGACAGCCTGGAGTTTGTACCTCAGTGTTCTTTCCTTCATGCTCCACCTAGATGTAAGGTACCTATTCTGTCTGCTTTCATTTTCTTCTCTGAAAACTACTCATCTGTCTCTGGTCCCCCACATCCAGTCCTTACACTGCCTGGCATCACATTAAGTGTGGAGAATCTTGCATGGTGCTCGAGAACCGATTCCTGTCCCTTGCTGGTCTTCACCATTTGAATTATCCTGTGGGCTCTGCATTCCCCTGAGCGATCTATGTAAAGGGACAACTGAAAATGCTTGGTCTTGGAGACCATTAGCAATTGATAAACGAAAATTGAGCAGAGACCACCAGGGGGTGCAGGCAAGATGGATGCCTGATTGTTAGACTCCGTGCCCTGCCCGGGTAAATAGTGGAGCATCAGCAGAGTTGAAGCCCAGGGAACCCCTACACCAGCTGCCGGGACAGCAGAATATGAGCAGCTCTCGAGTAGAGGTGCTGCGTGAGCCCCAACCCTCACATGGCAGCAAAATTGACTTGGGACAAAGGAGCTGGTGGGGCGCAAGGCAGAGGATGCGTGGCGCAGGCCAGGTAACTGCCTGAAAACCGAGGTTCCGGAAAGAGGCACTGTGGTGCTGAGGGACAGCCAACGGCACATCCAACGACAGGAGTGGAGTACTGAAGGACAGCACCCCGGTCCCCAGCAATGGAGGCGGACATCATGACCAGTGCCACCCCTACCCTATTGACCTTGAGGGGCCTGGAGACAGTGAGGAGAGCCAGGGGGACCCCATGAGCAGTCCAACGCAGGAGGGGCACATCAGGGGCTGTGGATAACGTGAGCAGCACCCCCGAGGAGCTGCGGGACGGCAGCCCTTCCTTTTTCTTCCACTTGCGGCACTCCCAAGGTCCTGAAGGACTGTATACCGGTAAGGTCTTAAATTAATGAAGCAGGGTGCTGAAGAAAAGCAAATCAGCCCCTGGCAGCTGAGATACACGAGACCGGTACCACCCCACCCCGGCCTCCCGTGAAGAAATCCTAGAGGCAGTGGGAGGGCCAAGGAGAACTTGTGAGGTGGCCAGGTACAAGAGGGCCACAGCAGGGGCAGCAGAGGGCCCTCCTCGCCCCCACAACCCCCCTTGCCGGCTGTGGTGGGGAATGCATCGACCGCGAGGGCAGACCAGAGGTGAAAGACCACCCCCCTACGATCATGGGGCCTGCAGGACCATGCAGGGAGGCCCCCACCTACTTGGGTGGAACCCATGAGGAAACCGGAGTGCAGATATACAGCGGCGGCCATATCTAGTGGTGAACCAGCAGTGTGGCAGCTGCAGGGACAGCAGTAGGCCTCAGAAGAGGAGCAGGAAAGGCCCATTGCAGAAACTGAGTGACCACATCGAGGAGTGACTGGGGAGGGCAGGGGGCCATGCATGAAGTCCTAGGTCCCAGAGAGCCCCACGGCTCAGTCCTCTGACCCCCCCCCCCCCACAACTCCCTACCAGAGGATCCTAATGTGGAGAGCCCAACTTTGACACTATTGCCTGGAGGGAGCGAACCTAGAACCGGGCGTGGTGGAAAGAGGACCACCACCCGAGGTGAACGATGCAGAGACCTGTAACCCCATACACCAGGCCTGAGGAAGCACGGTGTACCACAGTGGCCAGACTCTAGTTGGGGTAGCGGGTGGATAACCGGGACATCCCAAATCAACCTCTACAGGAGCAAGGGGGTTCGGTAATCTTGTGCAGGCGGAGTGCAAGAAGCCTATTAAGAGGAGAAAACCCGATGGCATAGGTCTCAGGTACAAATGGAGCGTCCCACCTCAACGGACTGGAGCTGAGAAGGAACAGAGGCGATGTGCCCACTACGAGAAGGTGCCCACTGGTTGAACACCAGGACTGCTGACCTAGAGCTGGGGGCCGAGGAACCCCGTGACGGGAGGGAGGTCATCAAGGTACAGAGGTTTCAGGAGATGGGTAACTGACGGGGTAGTACAGCTGGTGTTGAGTTGGCGGGAAGAACTTGGACAATACCAGTAAACGGAGAAAGAGGAAATGGCGACAGCAAAGGGAGGGGGAGGGCCCCACCCTTGTGCTGCGGAGATTGGTACTATGAAAACTGACATACAAGCAACCCTGGAGGAGATACGGGGCATGAGAACCGATATTGGCGCCAAGGTGGCAGACCCCTCTGCAAAGGTGATCACCTAGACAACAGAATGGATGGCCTGGAAGCAAATAACACCTTGTATGTGATCATGTAGACAAAGGTGGCGGACATCCTCCAAAATATGATACGATATGATATGGCATTTGTAACACGCCTATACACAAGTGTTTCAAGGCGCGACGAGGAGGGGGGGTGGAACAAGGGGAGACAGACAACGATCCTACTAGGCCAGGTGTCATTCAGATCGCGCAAGTGCAAGGGTAGAGGGGAAGGGAAAAGTGCAAGGGGGAAAGGGAGAGGGGAAAGTGCAGCACAGGGGTATTATCATACAAGATAAATAACAAGGGCCAGCTGGTGGCAAGTGCAGACAAGTGCTGGGAAGGAGGGCTGTAGGGATACAGACACAGTCCCGCAGTGCAGGGGTAGCCAGGGAGGCAGTGCAGGGGACTATATAGAAAGGCGTGAAGAGGAACTCTGGCTCAAGGTGGACGACATCGAAAGCAGAGAGCAGTGTAACAACCTCAGTTTCTTCAGCTCACAGGAACGGGAAGGGCAATATGCAGCGGGGCTTGAGCGCAAGATACAAGATACCATGGGGATAGTCCTGGGCTCCAAGGAGGGGGAGACAGTTGCCGTGGACGGAGTACACTGTACACTGTGTGGGTGGTGGTGGTGGCAGGGAGCCTTGCTTGGTCATTTCCCAGATACACTACTACCGAGATAAGGTGGATATCGTGGAGAAGGCCAGATGCATGAGTGACATTGGATATGAAGGATCAAAAGTGGCCATCTACCAGGACCTCTCCGCCCAGACGCTTGCGAGGAGTAAGAAATGCGGACCCTTAACCAGATGGCTCAGAGAGAAAGGGGTGAAGTACAGATGGGGATACCCTTTCGCACTTATTTTTGAGTGGAGGGTGGGCAATGCCAGGTGATATCGGAGGAGGACATAAAATGGGCCACAGAGGATCTGATGGGGCAAGCCCAACGAAGGGGGGAGCTTTTGCCTGGCTGGCGAAATGCTGACATCAGGGACACCACAAGGACGCCGTAGGATTCAGGGTGCCAGAAAATTCCGGAAGCTTAATACCCCACCATCCAGAGGGGAAGACACTTGAGGGGAAAAGGAGGGAGCTTAACAAAGTTGTACTATTTGAACCCAACGGTTGTGTTAATACTGACAAGCATCCCTGTAGGGTCAAGTATTTTTGGGCAGGGTGTGTTGCGGGTGCGGGGGAATATGGGGGCCTGACATGGACTTTTATTATAATGTAGCGCTGGGCGGGGAGGTGCACGTTACAGTGTAATCTAGATGCTTTGATTGAGAAGTAAACTAGCTAGGACCAGGGCAGGGGTCCCGGCCTGGGTGGTTTGGTCTGCGATACTGCAATATGGGAAACATGGGACCACAGGTTTTGTTGGGGAGACGTGCAGGCGGGAAGGGGCAGAATGGGGAAAGGGAGGGATGGTCTCATGCAGCGAAGTTCACAGGAAACAGAGGGTGATGGCTCCCACGACACCAGGTGGGGTACCGAGAGCAAGGTGAAAAGAGGATAGGCTGAGCTCCGGATAGCCATGCTAAATGTTAAGGGGCTGAATTCCCAAAATAAAAGGTGACTGACGTGTAACATGTTTCGTAAACAGTGAAAGCCCAAGTAAGGAGTCTAGTCTCGGCTGCTGCCTACTATATTATTTGCCCATTTACGCCCCCTCATAAACAAGCCCAGTGCCGAGACCCTGGCAAGAGCCATTGTGGGCTCTAAACTGGATTATTGCTGTAGCTTACTGACAGGGCTCAGCAAAGTAAAATCCAAGAGACTTCAGGTCAAACAAAATGGGGCTGTGAGAGTCATCAAGGGATTATCTAAAAACAACCATGTTACCGAGGCCAGGAGATCCTTGCACTGGCTGCCGGTGGAGGAGCAAATTTGCTTCCGCCTCCTTACCATCACCTTTAAGTGTACTCTGGGCACTATGCCTGGCTATCTCAAGGATCTAGTAGTGAAGAAAGGCGCCAACAGAGCGCTCGGATCCAACAATCACAACCTATTGGTAACCCTGAGATGTAAATCTAAGAAGTCAGAAAAGGGGGCTTTCTCAGTGGCTGCCCCTCTGGCCTGGAGCATGCTACCCCTCGATTTAAGACTTCAAACCAAGCTCGAGCCTTTTAAGAAGAAACTAAAAGACCTGGCTGTTCGCCTAACTCCCCCCTCCTGGCCACACTGCGGATTTACTCATCGTATTCCCCGTTTCTGGTTTATGTTTGTTCCTTTTCATGTACATCAGCGCCCTCATGCCCACGGGTCCATTGGCGCGCTATATAAGTAATTAAAGTAAAGTAAAAAGTATGCTGGTGCTCTTCTTGCAAGAGACCCACTATAAACAAGGGGCAGAGTCCCTTATCAAAGGTGGAGACATTGGTAAAAACGCTCTGGGCTTCCCATGAGGACCACAAAAAGGACCACAAAAAGGAGGGAGTAGCTATTATACTGGCAAAAATCTTTAAGTTGGTGGTGACAGGTCAAGAGGAGGTTCGGGGGCTGGTTTCTGGGGGTGAAGGGTCACCAGGAGGGTGTTGGGTTCACATTGGCCACAGTATACGCTCCCAGTGTAGGGCAGGTGAAATTCCTACTTAAGATAATGGGGATGATGGAAAACTGGGCAGAAGGGGTCATAGTGCTAGGAGGGGACTTCAACTTGGTAGAGGACCCGGCTAGAGGACCCGGCGGTGGACTGTTGGTCACTGAAGGGGGACGGGCGGAGGGAGGCGGCCAAGGAGAATGTTGATTTTAGAAATCTGTTGCAGGATTACCTCTGGTTGGACATATGGAGGAAACGCCACACAGGCCCGGGAGGGTACACCATTTTCTCGCCTGCATCAATCCTATAGTAGGATAGACAGTTGCTGCCGCGGGAACAGAGGGAGGTGGTACAGGGACCAAGGGTCGAGGTGAAAACATGGTCGGATCACAAATTGGTGTTTGGGGAATAGTGAGTCCACCACCGAGCCAGACGCGTTCGAGGTGCAACAACATATTGATGAGGGACCGAGTATTCCGTGATTTCCTGTGGAAGGAGATAGTGGAATACCTTACCACAACGGGGAGGTGGGCATGGCAATCATGTGGGAGGCGGTCAAGGTGACATTCAGGGGCTTGCTCATTTCAGAGGGGGCCCAGAAAAAAAAGGAAGAGGGGCCTCGGCGAAGCCATGATCAGAGGGGAACTGAAAACACTATAAGCCAGGCTAGGGCAGAAAGGAGAGGACAGGGGTGAACTTCTGGGCTTGATGAGGGACAAATGGCAGGAACTGCATTCGATATCCATTGGGGAGGTGGTTAAGCGGATGAGATCCACCCGACAGAAATACTGCGAGCATGGAGATGCAACAGGGGCCTTCCGCGCAAAAAGGGTGATCCAGTGAGCAAATGGAATTATGATATAGAAAGGGGATGAGGTCTCAACCCAATTTGCAGAGTTGTACAGAGGGCTCTATACCGAGCACGGGACGGCAGAGCAAGAGGAAATTTGTGAGTATTTAGAGGAGATAGGTCTACCGGGGCTGGCGCCAGAAGATAAGGAACTGCTGTATAGGCAAGTGACACGGGAAGAGCTACTGCTGGCGATGTGCATGCTGAAGGCAGGGAAAGCCCCGGGGGAGGACGGATTCACTGCAGAATTTTATAAACAGTACCATGACCGCCTTGTAGGGCCCCTGGCTAAACTGTTAACTTCATGCCTTGATCACGGTGATCCCCAAACCGGGTAGGGACCCAACTAGCTGCGCTTCATATAGACCCATCTCACAACTCAATGTGGACGCTAAGATCTTTACACTGGTGCTGGAGTCCCACCTAGAAGACCTACCTACCAGGGCTGTTACACGCTGACCATGTCGGATTTATATTACATAGCCAGGGGGCAGACCATATGCGGAAGACGCTCCATATTCTCCACGCACTTGGGGTGGCAAGGGAGGGCGCCCTGCTGCTAGCCCTAGAAGCTGAGAAAGCGTTTGACAGGGTAAACTGGGCTTTTATGGGGGAAGTCCTGACGGCGATAAAACTGGGGGGAGATGGTGGTAGTGGATTGCAGCCTTGTACTAGAAGCCAAAGGTCAGGGCAGTGGTTAATGGGAACATGTCACAGGCGTCCCAGCTACATCGAGGCCGCAGACTGGGATGCCCTCTGTCTCACCTGCTCTATGCATTGGTGATGGAACCGTGGGCCAGGGGAGTACGGAAGGCGGAGGGGATCAAATTAGTGATGGCTGGGGGCCATATGCATAAAATGAGGCTCTTCGCTGACTATGTTCTGCTGTACATTACAGACCCACGGTCCTCAATGCCACACCGGATGGAGGGCCTGGAATAATATGGAAAATTATCAGGCTTTAAGGCAACCTTTGATAAATCAGTGGTCATGTTGGCTGAAGGGGTGTCGGAAATAGAGAGAAACTACGCAAGGGAATTTCCGTTCCAGCTGCTAGACAAACATTTTCGACATCTGGGAATACAGGTGTATGGTGGTCAGTCAAAAGGTCGGAAAAAAAATCTGGAATGTCAATAATCTCGAAACAAAAATCTCGAAAAAAAGGTTGAATTTATTATTTATTTATTTATATGTATTTTTGGGGTCAGGTAAGTAATGGAGGGTTGGGGGTGGAACCCCCCCATTTCGAGAAAAAAAAACGTATTGTATAAAAAAAATTCGACTTTGTTTTTTTTTTTTCGAGATTTTTTTTTCGATCTTTTCACTATAAACCCAGGTGTATAAGCAAGCTGAGGATCTGTATGCAGGGAACTACCTACCGCTATGGTTAACAGTATGCAGTGACGTGGAACGGTAGAGTAGACTGGGGCTCAGATGGATGGTGCGTATTAACTGCATACAAAATGGTCATCCTACCTAAATTCCTGTTCCTGTTTCAGGTGCTGGTGGTGGTCCCAAAATCCCTTTTGAGGTAGTCTGGGCGGTTTTGCTGAAATTTCTGTGGGTAGGGGCCAAACATTGTATCGCATACATGACACTGATCCACCCAAAGGAGGAGGGTGGGGTGGGTTTCCCATATCTTTTGACCTACCACAAAGTAGCCCAGATGTGGGTGCTGGTGGATCACAAACACGGCGTCAGAAAAACAATGGGCACCTCTGGATAATCAGGTCCTGTCGCTCGTCTCCCTGGGGGAGTGGTTATGAGTACCCCGTTCCCAGATTCCGAAAAGGGTGTTACGTTATCCCGTCCTGGAAGTTTTATGGACAATCTAGCGGGAAAGAGGGAAAAACAGAAGGCTGACCACATGACCATCCCCCTTGAGCTGCATTTGGGCACCACCTCTGCGAGATGGGATTGTAGAGCCACTAGCGTTCCAACTATGATATAAAGCAGGGCTAGGCAGGTCGGGCCAAATGTGGGAAGAAGGAGCCTTCATCACAATAGAAAGGCTAGCAGAGTGCCTGCAGATTGGCTTGGCACACTGCACATCTTCCGCCATCAGCAGCTGAAAGGTGTTCTCCTGGAAGATCGCTGGGGGGAGAATCTGCGGAGGGGGTTGACATATTTCGAAAAACTCCTGTACACGAGAACGGGCTCCAAGGGCCCCCTAGCTAGACTGTATAAAGGGATATTTCTGGCAGAGCATGGGGATCCACTCCCAACCAGGGCTAGGTGGGACATGATCTGGGAAGAGAGATCGATGACACTCTATGGGCATTAATGTGCAGGAAAGTGGCAAGTTCAATGGCCTCCTTGCAATATCGGCACCAGGCCCTAAGAATCTTACACAGGTGGCACTATCCACCAGTGGGGTTGGCAATAAAGATGTGCAAGGGGTATGACCAAGGCTGTTGGAAATGCGGGAAGATGAAGCGGGACTATGGACATATGTGGTGGGGCTGTGGTAGTTGTGCAAACATACTGGAGAGAGGTCTTATCATGGATCAAAGGGTTTGATGGAATCAATAGAGAACTCTCCCCATGCTTGCTTCTCTTTGGGGTGACGCTGGAGGCGACGAGAGGGGAAGTAGGGCATATGGTGAAGGTAATGTTTGTAGCAGCCAGATGCTGACGATGCCAATTGAAAAGGACCAGGCAGCCAAGGTGCGAGCCATATACGACATGCAGTTTCTTACACACCTGCTTGACGAGTTTGGCATTAATATTGAGACCCTATGGGTGCCTTTCTTTGAAAAGTAGGAGCGCTGAGACGCAGGGGCGGTAAAGAGCGGGGAGGTGAAAGATGGATAAGGTTGAGGACACCTGGCAGTGGAATATCTGGTCTCACAGTCCCGGGAATGACACGAAGGGGGCAAACCCTAGGGAAACAGAATCTGGCGTGGGAATGATGAAAACAAACTAAGCTAGAAGACCACAAAACCAATTGTGGGGAAGAATGCTGGCTTGGGGTGGGGAGGGAAAAGAGGCTTCATGGTGGGGGGGAGGTGGAGTGGAGGAGTGGAGTATGGAGGGGTTTGGGTGGATGGGGAAACAGAGGGGCAAGGGGACGGGGGGGTGGGAAAGGATTAGGGGGAGTTAATGGGAATGTCTGAATGTTACCGGAGAGGTAGTTATGGACCCGAGCCTGTGGACTGCATCACATATCGGAGCTTAAAGAGAGGGGTGAACAAACAGATATGTCGGGGCAAGGTGCAGGGCTAATTCAAAACGTTTGCATTGTTTTTGATTAAAATGCCAATAACGTTTAATTTTCAGAAAGAAATTGAAAATTGGGCCCGACTATCTTCTTAGGAAATCGGTGCAAGGTCCAGAAGAGTACCTTGATCTGATTGTGCCTCCATATTAACATGCTCTTTTTATGGAGTTCAGAACAGCTATCCTTAGGACGGCGAGATTTACCTCTGGTTAGAAAGCAGGTAATTCAGAACTTTGCCCGCTTTGTGGCCTGTGCAGTGAGTGCGCGACATTCTCTGTTCTCCTGTGACATGTATGAAGATCTGAGGAGTGCATACTTATTGTCGCTCTCAAGGAAAGCCGGTGTCACTTGTAGCATGGATGCTGTTGCATTGTGTAAATCAATTGCACTGATAAACAATGTGTTTTTTGTAGCGAAAAACTGTAGGGTTCCTGGGAAGTTAGTTAGATGGTTCTCCCAATTCTCCTGACCCGAGTCCCCTCTCATGTGATCCTCCCGCAGAACACCCCCCCAGGTTAGGGTCAGGCAACATCAGCCTTTCCCTGACCACGGTTCTTGGGAGAATTACCTCTGATTCATCACAACCTTCAGGGTTCCAATTTCTCTGAGCCATTTAGCCGATACTTGCTTGAGAAAACTGCTAACCAGGTGCTACTTTTGACGCCCTGATGCCATATAAATACACCACTATGTATTTGAAATGTATAAAAAGGAACATTCTGGCACCTTTAGAATTCGTTTGAAACATTTGGGTCATATAAAATGGACATGTAATACGGTCTGGAAATGAGATTTGCTGCATTCTATATAAACTCTTTGTTCCCCAGCGGTAGCTCTTGCTTACTGGAGGATGCTCAAGATAACCAGAAGCTGCTTTTAGCTCTTACTCATTAAATCTTTTTTTTTTAAACATGTTTTTATTAAGTTTCTATTGGCACAGTGTTATACCTTACAAGGTTCAAACTTCAAACTTCATTCAAAGAAAAACAAAGAACCCCCCCCCCCGCAACCTGCATAACTCAGTCTGTGTATGTTTTATGTTGGAAGATCTTTTCCTCGTTCACGTGAATAAGTCCAATAGTCTTATATTGTGTGGGCACCATTGTTCTTTATATTCTTTTTGAAGGAGTTCCAACACACCTCCCCAGTCCTCTCGGAATTTCCCATGGTCTCCTTGGATGTTATACGTTATTAGTTCTAGAGCCAGATGTGACCAGACCCTTCGCGTCCAATCAACGACCAATGGTGGGGATTTGTGTTTCCAGTTCCTAGCAATTTCCAACCATGCTCCTATTAGGAGGCCCATAAAATGTATTTTCTGCGGGGTAGTTAGTGTTTTGTCTTTTGGATCCCAAAAGCCCCCTAGCCATATTTCTTCTCCCAGGTGTTCTGTTCCCTGGAACATTCCCCTCATTTGATTCTTTATCTCTCTCCAGTATGGTCTTATCTTCGGGCATTCCCACCAGATATGTTTCCAATCTCCCAGCCCGCCACACTTTCTCCAACAGATATTCGGGGAGTTAGCATACATCTTATTCAGTTTCTCCGGTGTATAGTGCCATTGCACCATCATCTTCACCCACATTTCTCTCGTTTGAATGGCTCTTGTCAGTTTTGGCATCAAGCCCCACAAGTATTCCCACCTCTCTTTGGAGAGTGCGTAGCCCATGGTTTTCTCCCATTTCTTCATATATAGCCATGTGGTAGGTTCCTTCAGTGCATTAATACATTTGTAAGTGTTGGATACAAATTTTCGGGATCCAGAGTGCGTCATGATGTAGTTCTCAAAGGGGGTCAAGTCCCTGGTCAGTGCTTCCTTTATTCGGGGAGTGCTCAGCCAATGATGTATCTGATCATATTTATATCTATCTTTTGGTGTCAGATTCAAAAGAGTTTTGCAATCCTCGAAAGATCTGATCTGTTGGTTCTGTTGCATATCTCCCACCATCTTGCACCCCCCTTCCTCCCACTTGCGAAACGCTCCCCTGTCCATTCCCGGGGGGAATTTGGGTTTCCGAATATTGGCATGAACGGGGCGGGTTCCTTGGTCAAGGTTTCGTTTGTCGTGGCGGCGTCCCATACTCCCAGTGCCGTTTTCATTATTTCGCTATTGTGGGTGTTTGCAAGTCGGAATCTTTTATTGATCCATAGCATGTGCCTGGCAGATGTTGTCGCTACCGCCCTATCCTGTCTCTCCAAGATTTTCTCCCCCTGTTCCAAAATCCAATCCCTCATGACCCACAGCTGGGCCGCTTCGTAGTATTTTTTGAAGTGTGGCATGGCACATCCCCCCTCCTTCCTATGAGCTGTCAAGACCGCATCCGAAATTCTTGGGGTCTTGTTCTGGCAGACATATTTGGAAATCGCCTTCCTAAGTGCTTTGAAAAAGGCCTGTGGGGGCTTTATCGGGAGGGCCTGAAACATATACATTAGTTTGGGGAGGATTGTCATTTTCACTGCCGTGATTCTCCCCCACCAGGAAATCGCTAACGGGTTCCATTTTAGCAGGTCGTTTTTAAATTTTTCTAGGATTTGTGGGTAATTGTGGGAATACAATTTGTCTATGTGGTCTGTGAGGGTGATTCCTAGATATCTGACGCCCGAGGTGGCGATTTTCAGTTGACAGTCTGTGGCCACTGAGTCGATTTTTTCTCTGTTCCCCGCCAGAATCAACACTTCTGATTTTGCCTACTCATTAAATCTTAATGCAATCATAGGGTTTTGCCTCTGAATCAGCTGAAAAAACTTGAAGAATTAATACTTTTCATCACTTTGGTTCATTCTTTAATGTGTGGTGAATCAATGTTTTTCCCTGACTCACACAGATAACATATCTCTGAAACCCTGTGGGGAAGGCAAAGGAGCGGCTGATCGAGCTGACATCATGAAGCGAGATGCGCTGCCAGCAGGGAGAGAGGAAAAACAATTCTCAGGTGCAATAAAAATACTTCATCCTCTCTCAGCACCGCTGAAACAGCACAGTGGAAGAACCGACACCGCCCATATTGAAGACCCAGGTTCAATTCCCCATTGAGGACTGTGGGTAAAGTTAATCTAAATTTATGAAATAACATCTACACCAGCACAAAAGCATGGGGGAATAAAATAAAACATCTCAGGAAGCAAGAGAAAACAGAGAGCCTACCTACCACCTACCCAAGAGGAGCAAACCAGATAAACTGGATCAGAGCTCTCCTATACGAGAGCTCATTGAAACTCCCAATTGATCCAATTTCTTATTTGAACTAACCAACAGGGGATGACTTCCTCCCCCTCCCCCCAGGAGGATATGATGTAAGCACTACTTCCACCAATGGTGAAGTCAGACAGTTCAGCCAGAGAGCCAGTTCAGTTGCAAGTTGTCTCAGCTGGGGACTATCTCTGTCTCGCTGGTTAAGGTGAAGCAGGGGAAGGAAGGCTGCCTTGAGCTTGCTAGCTACCCCGCGATGCTGAAGAGGGAAACCTGAGAGAGCCCAGATGGGGAGAAGAGGCCCACACTCCTCTGATCCAGGAGCCCAGAGGAGTTGGAAGAAAGGCAGGCCGGGCTAGCCTGTGGAAGGGGCTTGGCAATCTAAAGTTTCCCAGTGAAAAAGGGACGGTGAGCAGCCTGACTATTCTTGGAGGGTAATAGGCGAGAACAGTGAGCCCAGTTTGAAGGAGTTACGCAAGAGACCCATCCCCTTTGTTAACCTAAGAGAGTGAAGATACCCCAAGAGACGGCTTGAGAATGAGGAAACCACGAGAGAGAGAGAGGGGAACGAAAGTCAAGTCATCTCAAGAGAAAGAAAGGGGAAGAAGTGTGAATGGGTGAGCCCAGTTTGAAAGAGTTGCATAAGAGAATCAACCCTTAGCTCAACGTGAAGATACCCCAAGAGAAGGGGGTGATAGTCAAGAGACCCCAGAAGAGGGGGAGTGATTGAAGACACTGTGGAACTCGGATGAAAGAGAGAAACAGGAGAAATGTCCTGAGTGGAGTTAAAGAGTGTTTGTAGCCCTGGAGGGAAACAGAAACACAATGGAGTGGGTGTAAGGGGAAAGAGACTAAAATACCTAAAAGTAAGATTTTATTTGGAACATTTAGCAAATACAGTGGCACCTGAAGAACTTTATATCAAGGGGAGAAAACCTTGAACAGAAGCAGCAATCAAGCATCTTTTTAGTTGTTAAACTCTTTAGACATATGTACCTTAGTTTTGCTATAAATATGGAAGGCTTGTATAGGATTTGGGATAGGGACTTTATTTCGACAAAAATATTATCCTGCCAAGAGTATCTTTACCTTGAACTTTTGAGTTCTATTATTTTAGTGTGTTACTTTCTTTGAAGATGGTCAAGAGGTCAGTCTAACTGTAAAAGAATATAATACACATCCATGAACATGATGATCCACAAATAGCAGGGTAGTCAACCAAGACAATGATTTAACCCTGTGGCTGACCGACTACCCAGGGGCCCCGATTGGGAGTGGGGGTGTGTGTCCATGTGTCTGTGTTGCAAGGAATGCATGGTGACAATAGTAGGACGGACACAAGTGACCACAGTTAAAGGGTGTTTATTGAACTTATGCAAGGGAATGATAAGATAAACGCCTATCTCAACCTAAATCTAAGATGGGAGCAAGCTACGACCATCAAATAATAATAATGCAGTCCTAGTGGAGTATTGTCAAATCAAAAAGTGCCTATACTAAAAAAAACTATTGCCAAACCTTACCACTAATTTACAAATGGTGTGGGGTGAAGTTCATGAAAACTATCGAAGACTTTTGAATGTGCATGGGATTTAGCAAGACCCGTTGCATGACCACTTCAATCTCAGTATTCCTTTTCTCACACTCAGCATCAGTTGGATACCTAACATAGAACTTTGACTGGGTGCCCACGTGGCGCCGGACCACTGTGTATGGTATCCTGGGTTGCTTCTCAAAGCTCATTCACAAAGTTCAATTACTTCTTTGGTTCCAATTATATCTGCATCGCTCTTTGCAAATGCCTCACACACTATTCTCTTTGTGCAATGTTGCCGCTTGCAACCTTGGTTCAAAAACACAAGCTGGTTTGCTATCAGTCTCTCCAACTCACTGGTTGTTCTGCCTTTTCTGACGCTGCTTTGTTGTAGGAGCCAAGGACAGTATCACAGTGGCAATCGCTCCTCCTCGCCCTGGTTATGGACGCGGGAGAGCACCGGGTACCTTAGACACATTGTGCAGGTTTGATCAGCCTTAGTTCCCGGTCTTCGGTTTCCTACTTCCCAAGGCTCCAAAGTAACTGTCTCTAGAGGTCACGGGTACTTCCCTCCTTACAACTCTCTCTGGTCTCGCCATCTTTCTCCTCATATTAAACTGTCATCTTGGAACTACAGTTTCCTTGCATGCTTTGCCTCGCTCAGAGTATGCTTTCATGCTCCGTCTTTTATTCATGTGGAGCAGTGTGATGGAAATCAGGTGTGTGTAATAATCCGCAATTGCCTGTCCATGGTGTTGGGACATATCAGGTATACAGCTCTGGTGTAAGTCCGTTGTTACTCACAGTGAACTGTCCGTGAGAAAATATAGAAAAAAAGGGGGTGGGGTTGAATTCGTAGGTATCCTACGTGGTAGGATGGGGAAAGGGTGTTATTGGGAAGGGGATACCACGTCTCACCCTCCGGTGTCCTACTTCCACTACTCAAGGACCCCTCATCAGGTGATCCTCCCGCACTAGTCCACCCCCAGGAACTGGATCCAAAAGCGATGCCTCTTGCTTCATACGTTGCCAGTGACATGTCAGATCTGTTCGGGAGTTGCTTTCTCCCAATGGTGGAGTCAGTGCCGTTACACGGGCCGGTTGTCCACGGTGGTTCTCGCATGGCCACACCACCACCGATCTCTCGCTTCAGAGTGTGCGTCTAGGCAATAATGTAAAGGTATGAATGGACCTACAAGTAGCAGCCTTACAAATCGCGTATAAAGAAACATTTGCAATAAAGGCTAAACTAGCACCTGTGCCTCGTGTAGAGGGGGCTCTAGGTGTAAAAGGTAAAGTCTTTTTTGATAGTGAGTAGCAAAGCTGGATGCATTTGACTATCTGCGATTTTCAAACATAATCCCCCTTATGACAATTTCTATGGAAACAAAGAGCTGATCGGTTTTCCTTAGTGGTTTCGTTGTGTTTATGTAGTAAATCTATGTAGGCTTTTACTACTGAATTTGAAGGATTTCGAAAAAAAGAAGGAAGTTCAATATATTGATTGACATGGAACTTTGATATGAGCTGAGGTGAAAATCTATGGTGTGTTCTAAGAACCACTGTGTCTTTGTGGATGATAATGAAAGAGCGTGTACTGCAAGTGCTTGCAGCTTACTGACTCGTCTGACTTGAAAAGCAGTCTTGTAAGTCAAATGCTTCAGACTGGTTTTGTGCACAGGTTGAAAGGGTAGACCCATGAGTTTTCAAAGAATTGCATTGATGTGCCAAACCAGTGGGTGCAATAGAAATGGGAGGGGACAGTCTCTTTTGCACCCTCCATGAATGCTTTGATAAAGGGTACTTTCCACCACAAAATCTTGTTTTGGGAAGTAATAGTGTAAGCAGAGAGAGCTGCTAAGTGTACTTTCATTGAATTAAAGACTAAACCTGAGTCAAGTAGGTAATGCATACAGTGAAGTATGTGCGATTACGAGCAGTCAATTGGATTTATGTTGCGTGACCTGCACCAAATGACAAAATCTTTTCGACTTGTTAAAATAATAGTGTCTCGCGTTAGGCATCTGTGCTACTTTAAGGACATCCATGCACCTTTGTGGAAGATTTAAATGCCTAAATTATATGACCTCAAGAGCCAAGCTGTCAAATTCAGAGTCTGAGGGTATGGATGGAATGTCGTCCTCTTGTGTTGGGACAGAATGTTGAATGGGCACAGAAGCTTGATTGGTTTGCACATTGCTAGTTTGAGTAGGTGTGGAAACCATGGTTGTCGCGTCCACATTGGAGTTATTAGGATTAGTGTGACTTGTTCCTGGGGCATCTTGTGCACTATTTTGTTCAGGAGTGGTGTTGGTGGAAAAGCATAAGCAAATCCTGACAACTTATCCACAGGGCGTAGCCCCTGGATCCTGGTTGGGGAAACCTGGATGCAAATTATGGACAAGATTTGCTTTGTTACAAACAAGTATAGAGGTGGACGCCATTGGGAAAGATATCGCTTAAAATATCTTCGTGTTTTTTCCACTCGCCTTCTACTGGAAGTTGTAGACTTCTGCAGAATGTGTCTGCTGGTGATTTGTGTTCCCATGGAACAAGTTGTGACACTAGGTACATGTTTCTTTGGATTGACCACTTCCAAATCTTTTAGGATAACCTAAACAGACTTAGGGAGTGTGTCCTGCTTTGTTTGTGTAGATGAAACATAGCAGTGGTACTGGCTGTGAGGACTAGCATTGTTTGCCCTCTAGCTGTTGAAAAGCTAGCAGGGTTTGAAGACTGCTAGCAATTCTAGAAGGTTTGTGTGTTTTTTGCGGTTTGTTTCCACGTGCCGTGTGTAGCATGATGGAGATAGAGGGTTCCTCAACCAGAGATTGAGGTGTCTGTTGTGAGAGTGGCTTGAACTGGTGGGTTGCGAAAAGGTTTCCCTTTTAACATGCTATCTTTTGTCCAACAGCGAAGAGCTAGTACTAAGGTTAGAGAAACAACCATTAGATCGTCCCACTGTCAACTTGCCTAAAACCAACGTTTTGCTAATCAATCTTGCATTGGGCACAAGAACAGCTGCGTGTGTGGAACTAGAAAAATGCCCTAAGCCATCATCCCAAGCAGGCGTATTGCCTTGCACATGTTTATCTGAAGACCGGCTATGTAGTGACTTACTTGAAATATCATGTTTTGTACTCTCTCCTTTCAGGGGAAGATTAATTCTTCTTTACTCTTTATAATTGCTCCCAGGAATTGTTTGACTTGATTGGGAACAAGACTTGATTTTTTCTTGTTGACGGAGAACCCTAATTCGAACAACAGATTGTTTGTTGGGTGTTGCGTAGGCAAATTTGTGGCCTCTCCCCTGTAATGAGCCAGTCGTACGGATAAGGGTCCATTGGGATTGATTCTCCGCTTAGGTGTGCTACTACAGTTGCTAATACCTTTGGGAACACTCTTGGCACTGATGAAATGCCGAAGGGGATGCCTTTGAATTGGTAATGTTTGCTTGCTATTTTTAAGCATAGATATTTTCTGTGTGCTGTGCAAGAAAGACATGGTATCAAACGGAAAGACACACAAGTGATCACAGTTCAAGGGTGTTTATTGAACATTCAAATGGGTTGGTAAAACACCTATCTAATCCTAAATCTAAAGATGGGAGCAAGCTACGACCATCAAATAATAATAATGCAGTCCTAGTAGAGTCTTGTAAAAATAAAAGGGCCTATACTAATAAAACTATTATCAATCCTTACTTCTAAATACAAATAGTCTGGGAAACAATGTTATGCACAAGAAAGGTCTTCAAGAAATGATATGTCGGGATATTTGAGCTGTTGGCTCCTCCTTCCCCACATTTTCATGCACGGGACAAGGCAGTTCCCTCAAGCTTAGAACACACTCTAGCTTCTCTGGCACAAGGATGCAGATCAAAACTTCAGCATCAGGGCCTTCTGTGCCTAAGTCTCTTTGCCATTCAAAGTCTCTTATTTCAGAGGGCCTGATGCGACAAACACCAAAGTTCCTTCCTTCTCTGGATTTCATATGCACAATTTCTCGGGTGACTTACTGTTCACCCCGGGGTCCCCATCCGCCGGGCTCAGACCCACTTTCACATAATGTTCTCAACTGATCTCCCTCAATTGGGCTGCAGACCATGTTATCTAATTTTCCAGTCTTTCCTTTTCTAGATCCAATATAGAAGACTTTTGAGTGTGCGCAGGATTTTGCTTGACCTACCACAAGACCACTTTGATTCACAAAATCTTTCTCTTCACAATGCTGTACTTTCACTTCCGCCACCTTTCGGCTGGATACCTTACAGAGACCTTCGATTGAGCATGCATCCGGTGCCGGACCACTCTGTCAACAATATTGTATTTCTTTCAAAGTTCAAACATTCATTAGCAGTTCAACTTTAATCGCGTCTTTCATCACAAGTGTTTTAACAATGTCCGTTCCAGCACTCGGTATACAATGTTGCTGCTTGCAACGGTGGCTTCAACACAGACCGGTCTCCCCAACTCACTAGCTGTGTTGATTCCTCTGTCAATACTTTGTTTTTGGAGCTAAGGACAGTACCACAACGGTTGCTGCTTCTCTCTGACTCCATTAGTCATGTAGGAGTGGTGCGGGTACCTTCAACACACAATGCTGGATTCTTCAGACTGGTCTCCGGGCCTAAAGCTGTCCAATCTCGGGGTCTCTTGATCATAATGGTTTCCCTCCTTGCAAGCCCCTCGTGGTTCGCCGTCTTTCGTCCCTCATTCAGCTGCTGTCTCAAAACTGCCATTTCCTCGTGTGCTTTTCCTCGCTAAGTGTGTGGTTTTGTGCTCTGCCTTGTATCCGTGCGGGGAAGCTTAATGGAAGTCAAGTGTGAGTGTTGGTTAGTAATTGCCTGATCTCGCCTGCTGAGCATTGTACTGGGACACGTAGTGTATACTGCTCGGGTGTTAGAATTTTTGATCCCAGAGCAGGCAAACCTGTTACGCTCACCTGGTCTCTGCACGGACGTTGGGACACGGTTGGAGCCCTCCCTCGACTTGGCTCCCCTGGATCGACTCTCTCCCACAGCTGCTGCGGAATCAACTGCTCTGGATGCTGATATTGCTCCTGTTTTGTAATGCTAAGCTCTCCGTCCTGCTTCTCATAGCAGGGCCGCGTAGAGTGGACCTAGTTACTTCACTGGTCCTTGGAAGTGGCGATCCAGACCGGCTGCGACCAACCACTTAGAAGGTAAGTCTCTCAGCAATGATTATTGTTTGTTTATTATAATGTCTTTTGTCGTAATTGTAAACAGTAATTCTTGCAATGTCTTTTCTCTCCTCTATAGGTGTGAAGATGGCTGTTCGAGTCGCGGTGTCCGGAGCGAGTCCGATGGTTCCACTCAGGATGATGGACCCCTCGAAATAGATGGTAAATTGGCCTTTGAGATTGCACTCCAAGCTTGGGTATGGCGCGGCCGAGCGTTAGTTATTTATGTGACTTCTAACCTGTTGTGCTCTTTTCCCTTGCAGGAGAAGTCTGGCTGCGTCGAGCGGAGCCTGGTTGTTCGGAGGCCAATCCGCAACTGCAGGATGAAGGTACTGCAAAGGAGAAGGAGGGAGGAGGAGCTCCCGCGTAGCAGGGCGTCCAGAACAGGTGAGGAAGGCTCCAACTCCGACAGCGATGTGAGACAGGTAAGGTGCGTACACAGCGATGGAGCGGCTGGAATCAGGTATGGTGCGCCTTCAGCGATGGAGGCAGGAATCAAGTAAGATGCGCCTTCCGTGATGGAGTAGCTGGAATCAGGTAGATGCACAACGAGATGAAGAGCAGGGAAAGCAGAATAACGCGAAGCACCAGCATGTGGGCGGGTTGGCCTTAAATAGGCTGGCCCCGGCCCCTCCCTTTGGCCCCACCTTGTGGCTCTACCTAGCCACTCCCATAGGTTCTTGCACATGCCCTCCAATGATTGTCTATGGCCACGCCCGGCCCTTATGCACGTGCCTCAGGCACAAAGTGTGCAGAGCACACCTTTCCACGAGCCTGGCACCAGAGGTGCCAGGACTGGGTCCATTTGGACCCTGGGGGTGAGGAAGACCTGGGCCCTTGCCCTGTGGCCATGACAGAACCGTGTGAAAGTGTGTGTGTGTGTGTGAGTGTGAAAGTGTGTGTGAAAGTGTGTGTGTGTGTGAGTGAAAGTGTGTGTGTGTGTGTGTGTGTGAAAGTGTGTGTGTGAGTGAGTGAAAGTGTGTGTGTGTGTGAAAGTGTGGGTGTGAGTGAGTGAAAGTGTGGGTGTGAGTGAGTGAAAGTGTGGGTGTGAGTGAGTGAAAGTGTGTGTGAGTGAATGAAAGTGTGTGTGTGTGAGTGAAAGTGTGTGTGTGTGTGTGTGTGTGTGTGTGTGTGTGTGTGTGTGTGTGTGTGTGTGTGTGTGTGTGTGTGTGTGTGTGTGTGTGTGTGTGTGTGTGTGTGTGTGTGTGTGTGTGTGTGTGTGTGTGTGTGTGTGTGAAAGTGTGTGTGTGTGTGAGTGAAAGTGTGTGTGTGTGTGAGTGAAAGTGTGTGTGTGAGTGAAAGTGTGTGTGAAAGTGTGTGTGACAGTGAAAGTGTGTGTGACAGTGTGTGTGTGTGAAAGTGTGTATGTGTGTGAAAGTGTGTGTGTGAGTGAAAGTGTGAGTGTGTGTGTGTGTGTTTGAGTGTGTGTAGCAAAGGTGTGGGTGGTAGAGTTCCTACGTATCCTACCTGGTAGGATGGGGTAAAGGTGTTCCAGGGAAGGGGATACCGCATCTCGCCATCTGATGTCCCACTCTCCGAAGACCCCTCACCCAGGAGATCCTCCCGCACTGGCCCACCACCAGGAACTGGATCCAAAAGCGATGGCCTGGTCCTGGCCACCTGGATGACAGATCCCCGGGGACTAGTGGGTGAGACACCTTCTGGTTTCCCACAGCTGGCAGCACTGAAATGTGAAAGAATGCATCTTTTTAATATCCAATGTTGCCACGAAATCCCCCTTTTTTAACAGAGGGATTACTCCTCCAGCATTATCATGAGAAATATTTGAGGTTTGACATACGTGTTGGCTGGAAGCAAGTCTAGTACAACGCGCAGTAAAGTATTTTGTTGGGGACAAGGAAGTACGTTGAATAGATACCCTTGTTTATCTGGTTTGCTGGGACTATTTTGACTGCGCCTTTCCACAGCATGGACTTTACTTCCTCTTGAAGAATTTGCTTGTCTTGTGACGATATCTTCCAATATTTTGGGGGATGGTTTCTGGGTTTCTCCAGAAACTCGATGCAGTACCCCCACTGTCAATGGGAATAACACCCACTGATAGCATGTGATCCTCTACCATGCGTGGGTGAACTGGCAAATGGGACCTCCACCTGAAGTTGCATGGGAAGGAACTTTTATTGGGGCGTCATTGTTCAGAGGCAGGGGTGCCTCTGGTGGTGGAGGATCTACCTTTACTTCTAGATCTTTTGTGTCCCCTTTGAAAATTGGGCTGGTATGCAGTCAACTGGCCCTGTGTGTTGCCCCAGGAGGAGGATTGGCCTTGGTTATATCCCATAGATCATTGGTAACTGTGGCCATGAAAGGAGCGTTGGCTGTTGAACCTACCTTCGATAGACGAAAGGCTGGTTTGTTATCAGGAATACAAATTTAAGAGTTCATACTCTTCCTTTACACTCTTTAGTGCATCATCAACTGCCTTGCCAAATAATACATTAGGCTCTATTGGCATATTAAGAAGCGTGGCCTGGGTTTCCAGTTTGAAGGCCGATTGTCGTAGCCAGGCGTGTCGTTTCATGAGAGTGCCTTCAGCAATAATGTGTCCGGGATTACCTGCTGCATCTAAATTATTTTTTAGGATGCAGCTGGCAACCAACCCTCAGAAATGGTTTTTATGAGCTGAGATTGCTCAGGGACAGATTCAATTTGTTGTTGGATTGTATCCCAGACATGGCAGTTATAACTGGCAAGTAGGGTGGTGTTATTTGCAATCCGGGTTTGGTATGCAGCATAGGGTGCTACGTTCCAGCCTAGATTATAGATCTTTTTACTATCTTTGTCCAGAGGCGTCTCTGCAGAAGCAAGCGTTGTGCCTGCCCTCTTTTTGGTTGTAGTTACTACCAATGAGTCAGGTTATAGTTGGCCTCTAATATAAAGGGGATCAGTTGAAGTCGGCTTAAATATTTTGTCGATGCAGAGGTTTACCGCTCTTGTTGGGGTGGGTACAAGTAGAAATGGCTGACTGCGTCTCTGTACTGAATGGAAAATAGGGATAAACTGGGTTACGGATTTTTATAGCCCCTAGGATGTTGTCCACAAAGTATGTCTCATGTTGAGCCTCCTGTATACTATTTCGAAGTGTTCTGCTGCTTTAATGAGCAGCTCATTGTAATGGAGCAGGTTGTCAATAGGGGAGCAAGCAATGGGCTGATCCTGGTCTTCTGGAGATGACAAAATGTAAATGTCTGGGTCGCTGCCATCATAGAACTGATCCTGGTCCTGATTAAATTGGTCATCCTGTGATACCTGATCACTTTGGTGTGAAGGATCAACTATGTAGGTCATCCGAGGTGTCTTGACTGGGAGTAGGTGCTAGGCATTTCCTAAAAGCCTCTGAGTCGCAAAGCACTATGGGAGAGATATATATATACACAGTTTTTTGGCTGTGTGGGGCATCCCTTTCTCCCTTGAAATATTGCAAAAACTACCCATTTACCCCAATGCACTAAAAAGTCACATCTGCACTTCTTTGTGCCCCAGTTGTTTCTTATTTGGTGCAAATCCATTCATCGATTTTAGTACTATGGGTGTTCAATCGAAAGCCATTTTTCTCTACAGGAAAATGAATGGGACAAGCCTGAAAACAGTATTTGTTTGTTTTCTTAATACGTGTTCCATCATTTAAAGAATTTTCCTCAAAATCTTGGGTTTGGAACAAACTGTTTGGGGGACATTTCATCCAAATCCATCCGGCCTATCAAAAGTTCAGGCAAAGCTATGTAAACAGGTTTTATCGTCATACATCCTGGAAGCAAAACAGAAATAGGTTTGGCACCTATACATATATTATATATGCACTGTGACTGTCAGGGTCTCTCAACCAAGGGCAAAGGCCTATCAGGGTGTTTGCCAGAGCCAGTCCTGCCTCAGAGGCGGGGTGGGATAATTGGGAGGCACCCAGTACCAGTTCCCCCACCATATGTGTGTGGTTGCAAGTGGGAAGAATCATCAGATTAATTCGGTACCACATGCTGGCCAGTGTTCTCTCTATTTTCTTTCAGAGCCCTCTGCGGCGAACCAGACACTACCCGACCGGAGAGAGAGATGCTCCAAGGACTCCAGTTACCAGACGTCCCAGCAGAAGGTGAGAGACTTTCCAACCAAGGAGAGAGAGAGATAGAGGCACCCAGCTTGCCTCGTTGCAGTGGGGATACAGACAGGAGATCCTAATGTTGGGCGAACATTACAAAGCCCCAGCTCAAAAGAACACAAATTTGTGTCACTTGGCGAGACAGGTTGTGAAGGTGATAAAAGTAGGAAGCAGATTACAAGTCAGCCAGAGATAAAGGCATGGATTAATTGACTACAAGCCAGCCCCGGGAGGAGGTATGCCATTTTAAGCCACATTTTGAAGTGCCACAAACATGCATTAAGTACTATTTATTTCCGTTAGCAAAGAGACAAGGGTCTGGCGTTTTTGATTTTCCTTTGTCATGGAAATTGAATTTGATGAATGAAGGGCATTAGAAGTTTTGCTTGTGTTCACGAAATGAAATGTTCCTTCGAATTAGGAGCATTTTAAGTGTTGCTCCTGTCCAAGAAAGGAGAGGTTGCATCAAATTACAGTAATTTCAAGTTTTGCTTATGTTAAGTTCAAGCTTTGAAAGGCTACAGAAAGATTTGTTGCATACGTTATGTTGAGGAGATTTTAATGAAAGGATTTAGGCCAGAGGTCACCTCAAGTAGCAAGAACATCAATGTACTCGAACACATAACACAGATTAAACTGCATCATTATTAAGACTTAGACATATAGATTTGAAAGATACTAGATTTTAGAAGCAATTATTTGTAAAGTGATTACAAAGTGATTATAAACCAACAGAATGTTGCTTTTAAAAGCACCAATTGATATTATTTTAAGCCTAGAGGCAAAAGCACAAATGTTTAAAATGAATTAAAGAAAATACATAATTGTGATGCATTGTTTTTATTATGGTGACTAAAAAACATGCATGTAAATGATTGGGTTATCCCAAATGTGTTAATAAACACCTTACACATATACTACATAGATGTATTACTCTTGAAGCTTTCAAGACTTTGTCCAAGGAAGGAAAAGGAACAAGTTACTTACCTGTAACTATTGTTCTCCAGCATGGGGTCTGGCATGGATTCACATGCTCATGAATAAAGAATACATAGCAGTACATCATTACACAACCACGGGAGGTGGCAAAGCTCAACAGAAGCAAATACTCTTACCTCCGGAACAGGCTCATCTTCAAGCGAACATTTGGTGCAGCACTGCTTGGCCGACCCTGGACTCCTCTCTGGAATCCCTGTCAACGCAGTAGAATCTTGTGATGGTGTGCGTGGACCTCCACGTAGCAGCCCTGCAGATGTCCAGCCTGGGCAAACCAGACAGGAACGCCGTTGTCACAGCAATCGCTCTGGTGGAATGGGCTCTCTGACGGCCGGGCAGTGGTCGGTTTGCCAACCGTTGACAGTGTGTGATGCAGCCGGAGAGCCACCTGTACATGGAAGCCTTGAACAATGCCTTCCCATGGTTCACAGGACCAAAGTTCATGAATAGTTGAGATGTCTTCCGGAAACTCTTTGTGCGAGCCACATACAACTTCAGAGCACCCGCCACATCCAGCGAATGCAAAGTCCTTTCAGCTGGCGATGAAGGCATCGGAAAAAGTAGAGGAAACACCAAAGGCTTGTTGAGTTTGAATTCCGACGGAACCTTTGGCATGGAAGGGGTGCATCCGCAGCACCACCCTCGTGTCGGGGAAAGTCAGATAAGGCCGCTTGTAGGACAGGGCCTGGATCTCAACTACCCTCCTGGCAGAGGTGATTGCCACAAGAAAATCCGCTTTCCACGAAAGCAACTTGAGAGGGGCTTGATGCATAGGCTCGAAGGGGGCCCCCCCCATGAGCCTTGTCAGAACCACGCGAGTTCCCACGCCGGGGCTGGTGCTTTCACCGGCTGGATCGATCAAATCAATCCTTTGAGGAACTCCTTGACTTGAAGGTGCGACCAAAAAGAAGACCGCCCCGGAGACCTGGTTTAGCGGGAGATCGCCGCCAGATGCACTTTGATGGAGGCGTGTGCCAGCCCCGCCTTGGCCAAGCACAACAAGTACGGAAGGATCTGAAGGGGATGTGACCCTAAGAGGGTTGATCTTCTGAGTCCGGCACCACGTTGCGAAAAGTTTCCACTTGTGCCCGTAGCACTTCAGGGTTGATGATGCTCTGGCCCTGGCAAGGACCTTCAGGCAGTCGGCCAGCAGCTCTTACCCACCAAACTCTAAAGCTGCAAGAGCCAGGCCTTCAGGTTCAGCGATCCTGGGTCGTGATGTAGGATTGCGCCTCCTTCTCTGGTGAGCAGATCCGCGACCACTGGCAGTGACGTCGACAGGCTAAGAAGGTCCGAAATCTGCCTTGGTCATGGTGGGGCAACAAGATCATCTTGCATTGGCATTGTTTGAGTTGATTGATGACTCACAGTAGGAGAGGCAATGGGGGAATGCGTACAGGAACATGCCTTCCCACAGGAAGGAGAATGCGCCTGCATGCTTTTCGGCTGGTGGAACCTGCTGACGAAGCTGGCATTTGGAGTTTGTCGCCGTCGAGAACAGATCGATCTGGGGTCTGCCCCACTTAAGGAAGAGGCTGTCTACTTGATCCTGCTGAAGTTCCTACTCATGGCAAGAGCTCAGCTCCCTGCTGAGGGAGTCGACGATGGTGTTCTTGACTCCCGCCAGGTGGAAAGGGACAAAGAACAGCCCCTGGGCGACGGCCCAGTGCCACAAGTCCTGCGTCTCTCTGGTGACCGCTGGGGATCTGGTGGCCCTCTGCTTCCAGATGTAGAACATTGTGCTGGTACTGACCGTGAAGACCCTCACCACCTTGCCCTTGAGGGACGGAAGGAACGACTTGAGGGCCCAGAACACTGCTCGCAGTTCCAGGACAGGCCTCCGGCGTGGTGACGTCAGGTGTGGGCTCCACAGCCCTACAAGGAAGAATCCGTGGTGGCCGTCTCCTGGTATGGGGGCCCTGCAAATCCGTGCCCCCAGAGGTGTTGGAGTGCACGCCCAACGACCTTATCGCTCGAACGGAACTCCTCGTCGAGAACAATCTCATCTGTGAAGCTTCCGGACACCTGGATCCACCGAGCATCCAGGAATTCCTGAAGTGGTCGCATCCACAACCTGCAGAGTTTGACAAGGTAAATACACAACGACATCATGCCGAGCAGCGACTTGATGGTTCATACCATGGTGGTCTTCAGTGCTAACAGCCATTGCACCTTGCCCAGTATGCACGCTATCCTCTCATCCGAGCGGGCCGCCAGGCAGGAGACCGTGTTGAGTCTGGCCCCCGGGTACAGCGTGTTCTGTGATGTAAACTAGCAGGACTTTGGATAGTTCACAGAGTACCCCAGACCTGTCAGCACCAGTACGGTCCTTTCTGTGTGTTCGACGGCGGCTTCCCTTGACTTTGGGCAGATGAGGCAGTCGTCGAGGTACGGGTACACATGTATCCTTTGTAGACGCAGATGGGCCGCCACTGGTAAACTTTGTGAACACCCTGGGCGCCGACTTCAGTCTGAAGGGAAGGGCCTTGAACTGGTAGTGCTTTCCCCTCTACAACGAAGCGCAGGAACTTTCAATGCTTCTCGTGAATGGGGACGTGGAAGTAAGCGTCCTCCAGATCCAGCGACGACAGGAAGTCCCCTTCCTCCAGCTGGCCGAGCACATGCTGCAACCTGACCATCCTGAATTTTTGTGACTTGAGGGACTCGTTGAGACGCCACAGGTCGAGAATGGGCCTCCAGCCCCCAATCTTCTTTTTTACCAAGAAGTATCTGGAGTAGACTCCAGAGCCCCGGAGTCGCTTAGGAGCCATCTCCATCGCCCCATTTCTTAACATGGCCCGTACTTCCTGCAGCAGCTGAGGGATGTGTTGCTCTTGTCGGGCCACCAGAGAATCCACTGACACTTCTGCTGGAATTCTAAAGGGTGTCCGTGGGCGAGAGCGTCCAGCACCCATCAGTCGGTCAGTGGAGATCTTTTTCCACTAGCTGACGAAACCTGCCAGCCGGCCTCCCACCGGGGTGGATGGGTGGGGGCCCGACATCCCTGCCGGTTCAATCCTGCTTCGAGGCTTGTATGCGCCTTTGGAGCGACAGCGGCCACGTCCGAAAACCTTGGGTCGTGGAACGGGAGGGCTGGTGGTAAGATGAGCACCCACTGAAACCCTTTGATGACCTTCCAGATTTCCCACCTGAGGCACGAAAGGAAGAACGATGTTGTGGATGCGTGCTTAGGGCACGGGTCGTCTCCATGTCAGTCTTGATGGCATGCCTTTCCAAAGAGATTGTCCTGGTCGAAAGGCATGTCCAGGACCCTCATCTGAACTTCCTGCTGAAAGTTGGTGGCTTTCAACCAGCCACGACGACGGAGGCAGACACTGTTCCCAATCTGTCGGAACCCTGTGTCCGCAATGTCCAGGGCCATGGTGATGGCATGGTCCGATGCCACCTCGCCCTCCTGGAGGATCTCCAGTGCCTTGACCTGCTTGTCGTATGGGAATAATTCCAGCAGCAGGGCCTGTCGTATCTGGACAGGATCGATAGCGCATTCGCTGCCTTGACTGTTGTCGCCGCCGCCGTGTAGATCACCTTTCTACCCACGGCATCCAACTTCTTCCCCTCGCTGTCCAGGGGAACAGAGGCTGAAGATGAGGGATTTGAAGACTTCCTCACAGCCGCCTAGACCACCGAGGCCGGTGAGGGCTGCGACCGCAGGCACCTGGGTGCAGACTCCGGCACCTGGTACTTCTTTTCCAGGCTGTCTCTTTTCGCCGAGGCAGGATTCTTCATCAGCACCAGCCCTCATCCCAGACGTCGTCCAGGAGAAGCACCGCCAGAATGGTTTTTCTCTTGGCCTCATGGCGTCAGCTGGAAGAGCTCAGACGCGTGGGCGACCATGGCGTGCAATGATCCTACTTCATCTGGTGGAGAACCCGTCGTCCATATCCATCGTCGCTGTGTCCGTCCTCATATCCCTAAGGGGAGGAGAGCATGTGCAGCGGTTGAGGAAACGTAGGGAGCTGCTTTCTCATTTTCACTGCTGGGGGGCCCGGTGCCACAGGGGCCGGCACCAGGGATGCCGTCTCTGACACCAGCGTGTAGAGTGTTAGGCAGAGTTTGTATGCAGTACCCTTTGGGACTACTACACACAACTATGACTACAGGTGTAAGCAAAGCCAACCTTTGGTATATGTCTGTACTACACAGTTTTTGGTAGCGGAGCTGAGCAGCCACGCTCATCTCAAGAGGGAATGTCAGCTGTAAGGGTGTTACACAGAGGTCTACAATCACAAGTATTCAAATAAACCCTTATACCCAAGATTTCTTGGTTAAACACTTATTCATTTATTCAACAGTCAGTTATAAAACATTCACTAGAAGGAGGCAATCTATATCACACCAAAGATCAAGTTACTTCTTACCTGGTAACGTTCTTTGGACGGGATGTTCCTCCGACGTATTCCTTATCTTTGATAATACGTTTCCAGCTTGCTGGCCTCAGAAATTTTTTCTGTAGAGGGCGCTGCGCGTCGATGTCCGCCGAGTCGATGTCCCTCGACAGCCACCGTATCGGCGCCGACGTCACCGTGCCCATAAATAGCCACGCGCTGCGTCCGTTGCTCAGTTCCGTTTTGTAGCATAAGAAAAGACATGCCTGAATCGGTTAGTAACCTTGAAGGAGCGAAAGCTGCAACCACAAGGGAAGTTATCACTGTGAGGATGGATGGGAGGGGCGATAAGGAATACGTCGGAGGAACATCCCGTCGAAAGAACGTTACCAGGTAAGAAGTAACTTGTTCTTCGAAGGGATTGTGTCCTCCAACGTATTCCTTATCTTTGATAGACTCCCATAGCAGTGGTATGTAATTGGAGGAGGGAGTGATAGTGTTATGTATCCCTTTAGGGATGGACCGAATGTAATACGGCCTTGCCAAATCTGGTCTCTTGAGCAGGGGAGGAATCCAGATTGTAAAATTTTGTGAATGTATGTGCGGACGACTATGTGGCAGCCGCACATATGTCCCGGACCGGTACCCCTCTCTGGAGAGCCGAAGAGGCTGCGATACCCCTGGTTGAATGAGCCCTGAGATTTTGGGGTGGCTCTTTCCCTGCTAGTCTATAACATTCCAGGATGGCCAAAATAATCCACCTGGAGATGGTTTGTTTTGTTATGGGTAGTCCCAACTTGTGACCTGAGTATCCTACAAACAGTTGGTCTGCTTGCCTGATCCTAGCCATTCTGCTGATGTAAAAGCTGAGAGCTCGCCTAGGGTCCAGCCTGTGTAGCCTTTCCTCCTCTTTCCCCAGATGGGGAGGAGGGTAGAATGAAGGCGAGGTAATTTTCTGAGTAATATGGAATTCAGAAACCACCTTTGGGAGGAAATTAGGCTTCACCTGTAGGACAACCTTGTCCTTGTGGAGGATTGTATGTGGGGGTTTACAGGAGAGAGCTTGTAGCTCACTCACCCTCCTAGCAGATGTTAGTGCTACCAGTAGGACAGTTTTAAGTGTGAGAAATCTCAATGCGCAAGAGTGAAGTGGTTCGAATGGAGTGCCCATTAAGAAGTTTAACACTAAATTTAAGTCCCATAATGGAACCTAGAATGGTTTTGGAGCGCGAACATTAGTTAGACCCTTGAGAAATTGTACAATTAGAGGAATTTTGAAATGCGATGGTTCCTCCGCAGTGCGCTTGAAGATAGAAAGCGCTGTGAGATAGCCTTTTACAGTGCCAACTTGAAGGCCTGAGTTTGCCAAGTAGAGTAGAAACGATAACACCGTTGGTGTACCACATGAAAAAGGGTCGATATTCTCCTCCCTACACCAGCTGCAAAACTTGTTCCAACGGCAGCGGTATAAAGACTTTGTTGCTGGTCTTCTGGCCGAAAGCAACACCTCTATGACGTCATCAGGGAGATCCCAATCCTTGTACCTCAACCTTTCAGAAGCCAAGCGTGAAGGTTGAGGGTTCTGGTGTTTGGATGGAGAACCTGACCTCCCTTCTGCGAGAGAAGATTCTCTTTGAGTGGAAGACTGATTGTAGGGCAGATGGACATATCTAGAAGGTCCGGGTACCACGTTCTCCTGGCTCAATCCGGGGCAATTAGGATCATGGTTTTCCGGAATCTTCTCAACCTCCTGATTATTTGAGGAATAACAGGGACTGGTGGGAATGCGTAAAGGAGTGGAAACTCCCAGTCCACTACGAACGCATCTCCTAGAGCTCCTCTCGGGGGAAATTCCCTTGAACAGAACAGATCGCACTTCCTGTTGGTGCTTGTGGCGAACAGATCCACCTGAGGGGTTCCCCAAAGGGCGAAGATCTCTTGAAGGACTTCCTGAGCTAGCTCCCACTCGTGGGAGACTGCTCTGCCTGCTCAGAGGGTCCGCTGTCAAGTTCTTCTCTACGGCTAGGTGGACTGCCGATAGAGAGATTCCTTCTTGGATTGCCCAAAACCAGAGCTGCATTGCCTCTCTGCACAGTGGCAGTGATCCTACGCCTCCTCTTTTGTTGAGGTAGTGCATGGCCACCGTGTTGTCTGTCATTATCAGGACATTTCTCCCCTGTACTGATGGCAGGAAAGCTTTCAGCGCTAGTCTGATCGCTCTCAGCTCTAATAGGTTGATATGTAGTCTGGACTCCGATGGAGACCAACGACCGCTGATGGTCAAGTCGTTGGCATGGGCTCCCCACCCTGTGAGCGAGGCGTCTGTGACTACTGTTATCTCTGGCCATGGTTGCCAAAACAGTTCTCCTTTCAAGATGTTCTCTGGATAGGCCCACCATTGAAGGTCGTGGGCTACCTTGTCCGTAATCCGGAGGAGGTCTGTCATTCTCCCTGAGAATTGTGACCACTGACTTCTCAGTGCCCAGTGAAGAGATCTCATTCTCAGGCGAGCCTCTGGCACAAGGAAGATGCCATGAGGCCTAGCAACCTCAAAAAGTCGAAGGCTGGGAGACGCTGGGCATTTTGAAACTTGGTGACCATCTGTAGAATATCTTGAGCCCTCACCTCTGGTGGCGAGGCTTTTCCCAGGGAAGTGTCCCGGACCGCTCCAATGAACTGGAGTCTCTGAGATGAGGGAGAAGCCCAGTCTGTGAAGGAAGAGGCAGACATAATCTAGCTGGGTCTGGGCCTGTTCCGAAGATACGGCCCTGATCAGCCAATCGTCCAGGTAGGGATATACGTGGATCCCTTCCCTCCTTAGACTCGCCGCCACTACCGACATCAGCTTGGTGAAGACCCTCGGGGCGGAGGTCAGCCCAAATGGCAGAACTCGAAATTGATAATGAGAGTTGCCAATTGCGAACCTCAGGTATTTCCTGTGCTCGAGATGGATTGGCACATGGAAATAAGCATCCTGAAGATCCAGAGATACCAGCCAGTCCTGGAGCTGGAGGGCCTGAAGGATCTGAGAGAGAGTTACCATCTTGAACTTGTCCTTCCTGAGGAACTTGTTCAATTCTCGTAAGTCCAGGATGGGTCTCAGTCCTCCGTCCTTCTTTGGTATGAGAAAGTAGGGGGAGTATCAGCCCTTGTTCCTGTCCACTACAGGTACCGGTTCTATGGCACCTTTCTCTAGCAGGTCCATAATTTCCTGCAAGAGGAGCGGATCTGGAACTTTTAGGGAGCTGTTCCCCGGTGGAGGACTCTGAGGGATGTGTAGAAAGGGTAGGCAGTAACCTTGGGCAATTGTCTCCAACGCCCAAGCATTTGACGTTATAGCCTGCCATTCCGTCAGAAGGTGAGTTAACCTGCCCCCTACAGGTGTCTTGTGTGTGAAGGCCTCAGAGTGGTTTGGGGGCGGCTGATGCAGATGCCGAGGGTAAAGAGGCACCTGCTGCTGCGGTCTTAGTACCTTTGACCCGTCCACCTCGGGTGGATCTCCTTTGGCCTCTTTGAGCCAGCTGTCCTCGGCCTTTCCCGAATGCGGAATAATAGCGAAAGGACTTTCCTCTCCCACAGGTTCCTGAGGGGCGAAAAGGAGTTTGGCGGATAGCAGCTCCTAAGGATTTTGCTGCTGCTTTAAAAGTCTGTAACTTTTACCGACTGTCATCAGCCTTTTTCCCGAATAATGAAGAGCCGTCAAAGGGCATATTCAAAAGTCTGGCCTGTATATCAGGGGCAAAGCCCGACTTTCTCAACCACGCATGCCTGCGGATTGTTGTACTTGCCGCTATGGCCCTGCTGATACTGTCAGCGGAATAGATGCCCGTTTGAAGTGATTCGCACATGGCATCTTTGCCATCTTTAATGATGTTAAGGAAGGCTTCCTTTTCCTCTCCATCGGGTATGCAGTCAGTCGCTGATGAAGCACACTCCCATAGTGTGTGACTAAACCTGGTGAGCGTACATGTGGCGTTGATGGACTTCAACGCCATACTACAGGCAGAGAAGACTTTCTTTGCCATAGAGTCGTACCTCTTGTCATCCCTATCCTGTGGGACAGTAGGGTAAGCAGTCCTACTGCTGGATGAAGTTGCCGCTTGAACCACCAGGCTCTCTGGGGTCGGGTGTTTTGACAGGTATTCAGGGTCAGCAGCCGCTACCCTATACTTTGTCGACAATCTTTTATTGACTGCTGGGATAACTTTGGGAGTTTCCCAATTGGATGCAATTTTTCTTTGTAGGGCTGCATGGAAGGGGACCACCGGGTCCTCCTGTGGGCCTTTGTCCAATATATCTGTTAGATCATCCTGTTGGAAAACAGGTGAAGGCGCAGACCAACCCATAAACTCAATTATTCTTGCCATCAGGGTTCTATATGGTGTTTCGGCATGTTCCCCTGGGTCTGGCTTTACAAATTCCACTTCTGGGGAAGTGTCTAGTCCACTTGCCTCATGAAGTGACTCCTGTAGTTCCTTCAGCCTTCTTTCTTCAGAGGTGAAATCTTCTGCAGTAGGCAGTGTGGTTCTCTGTAAACCAAATGTTTCCTGGTCAGAGTCTTCCCCTTCTTCATAAATTGAAGAAAGACCAGGGAATTCTGATCTCTGAAATGGAGTAAAGCCCATCTCTAGGGCCGAAGGAGCCAAACTCGTCGTTATTGGACGAGAAAATGTCGAAGTCGTCGACGCCGATGTAACAGGCTTCGAAGGCGCCGAAAATGGCGTCGAAAAAACTGGAAGGGGTCTCGAAGAACTCGAGAGGATCGGGATCCTACTCGAGGGCATCGACGACAGTCTCGGCGTCGTGCCGGAGGCCCTTGAAATCACCGTTGGCTGTGGAGCCTTGGTCCTCTCTTTCATCGGCGTCGACGATGGCGTCGAGTCGATCGACCGATGCGTCGAGGAACCCTTCGACAACGGCGTCAATGGCGCCGATCCGTGCGTCGAAGGAATCTTCGACGACGGCGAAGGAACCTTGGACGACAAAGACGATGCCTTCTTACCCGATGGCTCATGGCGCTCTCGGGTGGAATGTTTCGCCGGGTGCGGCGACTCGCGGCGTTTTGATTTTTTGGGTTTTTCACCCGGGGTATGACCCTCAGCTGTCTTCGAGGGGGTCGAGGCCGCGTTCTCGAAGACGCTTAACATTTTCTTTCTGAATTCCTCCCACTCAGCTTGAGAACTGTTTGGTGGGACAGGAAACTCTTTCTGGGGACGCAGAAGACGACGAGGAATGGGACCTTCAACGTCTCTTTTTTGAATGTCTAGATCTCGACGAATGGTGGGAGCTGCTTCGAGATCTAGAATGGGAGTGTTTTCGACAGCGAGGAGACGAATGCCTCGACTCAGCCGACGAAACCTTCGAGGAGGATTTGGCTGACTTACCTCTCTCGAGCTTCCCCTTTCGCTCCTTCAGGGCTTTCGCCGTCATGGACATGCAGTTCTCACACTCCCCACAATGGTGCTCGGACCCCAAGGTCCATAAACAGACCCTGTGTGGATCCGTTATTCACATTTTTTTACCGCAGTCTCGACATTTCTTGAAGCCAGATCGCGGCGTTGTCGGTTCTGATGAAGAAGCCATCGAGAACGATAAGGAATATTCGAGTCGAAATAGATAGTAAACCTGACTGAACTGAGCAACGACGTTCCGAGGCCCCACGAAGCGCAGAAAAACAGAACTGAACAACGGACGCAGCGCGTGGCTATTTATGGGCATGGTGACGTCGGCACCGATACGGTGGCCGTCGAGGGACATCGACTCAGCGGACGTCGACGCGCAGCGCCCTCTACAGAAAATATTTCCGAGGCCAGCAAGCTGGAAATGTATTATCAAAGATAAGGAATACGTCGGAGGACACAATCCCTTCGAAATATACTTCAGTACTTTACACTGTATGTTTCTGAGGCATTTAAACTACTTTGAAGGAGGAGCAAAATGGCATAAGTTAATAAGAAGATGATACAGTTACGTGTAGACAGTGCAAACAGTTTGAGTTCACCAGGGGAGCTGATTCAATGCAATAGGTTAGGCCAAAGTCAATGGGCTAAAGTCTTGTATAGGATAAAGCCATTCTGGTAGTTAAACAGAAAAGTATTTGCCAACGTTCTCAGAAGCAGTTCATAAAAGAAAGATTCATATGTTGGGTCACAAGCTGACTGGGCCTGAAAGTTTCCAAAGTTTCAAGCACTTTCGCAGTGAGAGGTAAGTTCTCTCGGTCAGGTTTTCACAGTACCTTACAATGAGGAAAAAGATGCAGCTGAAGACGTCTGTTTCTGGCAGTTCCTGCAGATCTCTTCCTGAGCCTCAGTCGTGGGGACAAGACGGAGGACGTCGGGCGACTCACGCACTGCACTGGGACTAGTCAAAGCTAGCACTTGGCAAATCTTCAATTCCGGTAGCTGTAGAAAAGCACACAAACTGGTGTCCCTCTCCTTGGCTATTCAGTTTCCTGCAGCACTCTGAGGAAAATACAACCAGCTGTGAGAATGGTATCCAGGTGGCTTACCAGTTGATTGGTCCCACCAACTCAAAGGGAGAAGTCGTCCTTGCAGGGCTTCTCTGTCAAGATGAACTTGTCGATTCGGACCTGCAACTGGGTTCACCGGGCAAACTAACGGTACAGGAGTTGCAGCTGCCGTCCTCTTCCAGCTCGTCTTTGGTTCTTTCGTTCCAGTGGTCGACTCTGCCTTCCAAGCCAAGAGACTCGCCTTTTATACAGTTTCCTCCCATTCATTCCAGCCTAGCTGCCACTCACCCAGGAGGGTGGCTGTCCTTGCCGGACAGTCAGCCAGCCAATCATGCCAGAGTGCATTCCGATCTCCTAGGAGACTAAGCACAGGGAGTTTCGGGCACCTCCCTCACTTCCTGCCCACCCCAGACACTTGGGCGCCAGAGGCGGTCTTCAGTGCTGAAGCACGCCAAAGGCGATGAAACCAAGGGACCAAACCTGGTTTGGCGCGCAGAGCAAAACTTTTGTAGGACCTTTCCACAAAGAAGTGGCAAAAAAAGAAGACTGGGACCTGTTTAAACAAAAGGGGGCTCAGCCGCCATCTTGAAAAACATGGCTAAAAGTTCAAAGTCCCAAAGTTTAGCAAAAGAGCAGGAGGGCTCTAAGGTGGGAGGAATTGGCACATTTATGAGAATTCTTCCTAACAGATCGCTGAGAGAATGTCCAGCGATGCGTCCCTGGGAGGTGTCAGGGCGGGTGGTAGGCTTGCAGGCCCAGCGCCTACGTCTTCGTCGGCATTCCCGCTGTTGTCGTCCCCCTCAGTGCATCCGCCAACGTCGCCATCCTCTGCGTTTTTGCCATCGTTCCCCACGTCCTCCGGGACCATGTGAACAGACACCAGATCCTCTTCGTCCAAAGAAGAAATATCTGTGCCTTGCAGCACGGTAGAGGCCTCCATTCCCCGCCGCCCTTTTTTGTATCCTGACGGGTCGGTCTAGGGCTCAGGGATGGCATCCTCTTCTCTGGCGTTCTTTCTAACGGTTTGGTCAAAGCCTCCTGTCTGGGTCGAAGGGCCACTCTGGGCACCATCGGGGTCCCCTGGACCGGGTCAGCCACTTTCGCCTTCGAGAGGGTGGCAGCCACCAGCTCGATCGTCGAGGAGGACTTCTCATGGACCACCTAGGCCTTCAAAGGTAGGTCGGACACTAGGGGTAGAGTCAAGTGGGTCCTCACCAGGAGAGAATCCCTCCTTTGGGGAAAATGACTCCCTTCCCGATGAGGAACTCCCTTGAGGACCTTCCAAAATAATATCTTTAAACCTTTCTGGTAAAAATATATGTGAAGAAGCAACCAGTATGCGTTATTGCCAACCAAAAATAGAAGAGTTCCCTTTAAGTCCTCATACCACTGGGACGAAGAAGAGGATGTATGGAGTTGAAGAGAATCCGCCATAGAAAGAGAAGAAGGAACACAGGCTTATGTAGGCGAAGCCCGATGGCTGTGTAATCCCAAAGAGGGGAGGAGCCTGGAGACACAAAGAGAGCCTGTGATTTTCAAAGGGGTTTGAGCCTTAACTCAGAGAAGCAGTGGCAAGAGGCATAGTACCAGATGCGCAACAGCCGGTAGCAAGGGAACCAGGACAAGTGGAGCTGGACGAGCGGGAGAGAGGGTGAGAGATGGGGAAGAGATGGATGGGGAGATGGAGAGAACATTTCTGGTATGCTGGGAATGCATGGGCACAGCCAGCGTGAAATTGCTGAACATTTTTTATATTGATTGTGATGAATCGGAGGCTAAGGAGGTGAGCCCGCTAAGCAATACCCTCCCTAGGAGTCTGGGAAAGCGGGACCTCACTGGGAGAAACTCCCCTCTATGGGACAAGGACTCCCATTCCTACAAGGAACTCCTACAAAGAACACAGTGTTTACCTATATGAGACTTGAAAAGACTAATATTATTGCTGTGGATTGCCCTACCCAACTTACTAACATTATTCCCAGTGATTTGGCTTAAGGCAATGATGAGATTCTCATTTAGGCAACAGATGATGGCGCTCAACATGACTCCATTGGAATACGGCGGTAAGAATAAAGAGATGAGGAAGCTGCAATTGAGCAAGAAGAATCTTACGCAGAGACAAGCCTCTGCCGAGAGACAGAGAGAGACAGAGAGGCCAGGAGGCTGGCATTGTGAAAGGAGACCGCGCCAAACCAGAGAAGGGGACAAGAGAGAATCCGTCTTGCCTGGTGGCGAGACCACACAGCAGCTGTGTGATTTAGTATAGTTTACCTTGAACCCAGAAACCCGGCCGAATCCATCCAAATCCTGCAGCACCGCAGCTAAAGAGGATAGAGTATTACTCTTGGTGAGCAATATTTCATTTGCATAAAGGGATACCTTATGGACCACCTCCCCAACCCGGAGGATGCCCCCAATCGCCCAATTATTCATCAGACAGCTGGCGAACGGTTCCATGCAGAAGGCAAAGATCAACAGTGATAGTGGGCAGCCCTGCCTCGTCCCCCTGATAATTGACAATCTAGACAACAGAGCCTCATTAACCCTAAGGCAAGTGGTTTGGTGTTGATAGATTGCCATCACCCCGCAGGTGAATCCTGGCCTCAACCCGAACTGCGTCAGGAGCTCCCCCCCCCCCCCGGTGATAGCCCCAGTCCACCCTGTCGAAAGCTTTGTGGGTGTCCAGTGTCACTCTGCCCAAATCTATATCCAAGCGTTTCCCCACTTCCAACAAGATAAGGACTTGCTGCACGTTATCGTGCACACTGTGGCACACAATCACTGTCTATAAGGTCAGGAAGGACCTCCATCATACGATGGGCCAACATTTTTTTAAACATTTGAGAGTCTATGTTGGTGAGAGTAATGGGGCCATATGAGTCGCAGCTAAGCAGATTCTTGCCCGGCTTGGGGATCAGGACTGTTATAGAGGCTCCCATGGAATGAGCGACCCCACCAGAGGACACAAATTAGTTTAAGGGGAGGCTGGGAGGGGCCAGGAGTTTGCAGAATTTCTTATAAAGGGAGCATGAATCAGTCGTGCCCCAGAGCCTTGTTCTTCAGGGATTTGATTGCCCATTCTACTTTCCCAGGCAAGATGGTCGCTTCCAGGCTTCCAGATCCTCGTCAGATAGACTCAGCAAGTGTGCATCTCTCAGGGATTATGCCCGAGCGTCCTCCAGGGGGAGCGCACCCCTGAATACCTCATTTACAGGTGCCTCTAGAATCCTCATTTTATCAGCCTCACCCATTTGCACCACTCCTTGCTCATCCCGCAGGGTTAAGACGGAGTTCCGGTTTGGGAGCTTACGCAGCTTTGCCACCAGGAGGCAATTGGCTCGATTCCCTTTAGCATAGTAGAAATGCTTTGTTTTTAGCATTTCCTTATCTGTCCTGTCGACAGATGTGCTTAAGTTTGCTCTGTGCCACTCCTTATGAGACCGCAATCTCTTATGTGCCTGTTCAGCCTGAGAAACCTCCCCCTCCAAGCCCACCCTGACCAGCTGCCCCTCTCGTGGACTTTCCAATGAGCTCCCCCCGAACCCTCCAAGGGCCAGAGTTTTCATTCTCCTTAAAGTATTGGAGATAACCACCCCCAGCTCTCTAGTCAACACAGGGTCTGAGCATCGGGTCATATAACGGGTCATATAACCTCCGTGGGCGCCTGGGCCTCTCAGGCCTGTCCAGTACTGCCAGAGACACAGATACTGGTGTGTGGTCAGACAGGGTGCGTGTGCCTATTTCCAACCCTCAAACACATGGGTATAGTGCACTGGGAATGAGAATGAGATCCAGCCTAGAGAAACCCCAGTAAACTTGCGAGTAAAAAGAGAAATCCCTGTCTTCCCAGTGAGCCAATCTCCATGCATCTAGCAATCCCAATTCACAGAGGAACCAGCCAAAGGCTGTGTAATGCTTAAAGTCTAACTTGGTAGGGGGCAGGGTCTTGTCGCACAGGGGATTAGGTACCAGGTTGAAGTTTCCACCCACGATGATCTGTACTTCAGCAAATGGGAGCACTTTGAGCAGGACATTTTCCAAAAATGCTTCTTGGCCAACATTTGGGACATGTGAACATACGATCCCACAAGAGGCCTCTAAGACACACATAGCAACCCTGCGGGTCCCGTAGGACCTTGGTTCGAGAGATCAGAGTCTGTTCTCCCACCATTATTGTCAGCCCTCGTTTTTGATCGCCCCCAGAGGTGAAGAATTGGCTCGGGAATGCTCCATTTTTCATACGCTTCTCATCCTGCACAAGCACATCCTGCAGGAACACAATAGAAAGAGACATATCTCTCAATTTGCCCAACACCGATTTTCTTTTCACTGGGGAGTTCAAACCCTGCACATTCCATGTCCCCATCAGCATTAGATCCTCCCCCTCAATTTCAGCCCCATCACCAGGTAACATTTCTACAGAGAACCAAGCGCCAAAACCTGATCGCCCCAGCACACATTTCCCACACACTAGTCACATAAAGTAATTGTCTGTCCCACAGCAAACATTTATAACTTAATCCCACCCACCCTAAATCTTGCTCAAACATGAGCATATTCTCGCCATAGCCCAATATCGGTGTTTCAATACTTAAAATCGAAAGGCGTTATGACACGAGAGGTATGTAAAGACCAGTTGCAAAATTCTTGACACATGCATAGGCTCCAAAGGCCTAATAAGCGCAATGAATACGGCACTAATAGAGGTCCATACAACCCCCTCGGTCACACTAAAGAACAGATGGGAAGCATATCTGGGAAGACACCTCTCACATGAGTTGTGGTTGCGAATATGTAGGCAAACAGCGAAATCACCGGTATCCTGCCAGTATAAATTAAACGCGCTCAAATTACTGTATAGATGGCAATATGACTCAGACTTGCCAAAATGTATCAGGACCTGAGCCCATATTGCTGGAGGGGCTGTGGGCGGAAGGCAGACTATTGGCATATGTGGTGGAGATGCAAGGCGGTGCAAGCATACTGGGGCGAAATTCTTAGTTGGATCAAAGAATTAGATGAAGAGGAGAGGGAAAAACACCCTTTGCTGATTTTATTTGGTCTAATTGAAAATGAAGAGACAATCCTTAAAGCCCCTAAAATGGTCCTGGGACTGTTGATGGCCACAAGGGCCTGCCTCACGATGACCTGGAAAAGGTCAACCCTCCCCACCAAGGCTGAGTGGATAAGTGTCGCCCGAAATATTTTTAGAATGGATAGTCTGACTGCCGCCCTTCACGGAGATCGCACTTCTGTTGAAAATGAATGGTCTGAATTCCGTGCCAAATATATCATATGAAGAAATGTGTGCACAATATGCCAAAATAACTAGAAATACACGTTTAACCAGCCGACTGTGCCTGTAAAGAGTCGTCTGCTTTTATATAAGTGCCCCTTTTTATTGTGATGTTAAGGTTCCGCTAAAGACTTCACCGCAAAGCAATACAACTATTTCCGCTTCGCCAACGTCATACGGGATGGGGAGGGTGGACGGAAAATCAGATTTCAACCCGGACAGTAATATTGTTGAAGTAAGTTACGTACATTATTACCTACATTGTGTTACATAGGCAATGTGATCTGTAAAACGAATAAAACTGAAATTTCTAAAAAACATGAACATATTCCAGACATCTGGAAATGAAGGAACCCAACTTGGAGGGCGGAAAGATCTCAAACCCCAAGAAATTCTCCCTCCCAGCGCAGCCCAGGCCCAAGGACGCCCCAATAGACGCATCCCCAAAATAGCCCCCTCAAAAGCAATCTGGTTAACACACAAGACCTCAAAGGATTCAAGTCCTTCTACCTGGCCCCTTTGACTGCCTCCCCTTGCCTACCTTGCACCATCTCTGAGAAACCAGGTCAACCCCACCACTCGGGTCCTGCTCAACCACCAGACCTCCTGCACACACCCCCTCTGGATTCAGTAAGCTCTCCGCTTCCTTCAGTGTTTGACTATCCAGCGCCTTCTCCTGTTGTGTGAAATAGAGCACTGTAGGAAAGCCCCACCTATAAGGCACCTCCCCTGCATCCAGCCATTCCGTCAGCGGGCGCAATGCCCTCTGCTTTGCCAGAGTCATTGATGCAAAGTCTTGATACAGGGAGACTGATATATTGTAAAAGGATATGGAGGGCAAAGGCCTGGCTGCAGCCATTATTCGTTCCTTAAGTGTAAAGAAGTGAACCTGGGATAGTACATCAGCAGGCCTGTCCTGGGTCGAGGCAGCACAAGATTAGGTCCAGTGGGTCCTGTCTAGTTCAATCACCTGGTCCTCAGGCAGTTCAAGAATGGAATGGAAGAGATCAGCCACAAAGCTGGGTAAGTCTTCGTCTCGGACCGCTGAGGAGATGCCCCTAATTCGGATATTAGTCCTGCGGGAACGATTTTCCCCGACGTCTTGCTTATCCTCCAGGGCTTCACAACGAGCTTCCAAAGCCTCCAGTCGATTGGTGCACTCCCCCACTTTAAAAACAAGTACCATATTTACATTCTCTCAACTATGAGTTGTCCCCCTGGCAAGAAACCCTTTCTGCCCCATATCACCCTTGTTTCCTTTACAGCCTGGGTGGGAGGGTGGTTGCTGTTGCCTCGGCTGGAAAAGAGACCTTGCTCTCAGCCCAGCTATTTATGCCCCTCGGAGGCCCACCAGAGGGCACCTGCACAACGCCCACCTCAAGGAGGCGGCGAGTCCACAAAGGGGGTAGCCAGAGGAGCGGCCCACTATGTGAGCTGCACCTCTAGCACCCCCTGCATGAGCTGGTGCAGCTGCTGAGCGTATCCTCCACCTCAGAGACTCTAGTCTCGGTCTCCAAGACTCTTTTGTCTAATGTCAGGTTCTTGTGGGAGAGTTCTTCCGTGCTTTTATGTATTTGTTTGCGAATCTCGGCCAGCAGATCCTGCAGGTCAGACTTGGTCGACACCTGCATAAGCATAGCTGGGAGAGGGTTGACCCCCATGCACCTGGGCAGTCACTATTTCAGAGTGCTTGCTCTTGTCTGTGGACTGCAGCATTATGGAGATATCACCTTGTTTCACAGTTTTAGGAGCTTTAGTGATGTTGGGCGAGGGGTCACCAGGCAGTCGGGATCTCCTGCGCTAGACCGCCTGTGCCACAAAGGGCGACAGGGAATCAGCCCAGGGTGAAGAAACCCCAGTGTCAGTCCATGATCTGGCTTAGCATTAGAAGATCATTGGGCAATGTTTTAGGGAAGGCTGCAGGCAAGTTGTAGGTTAAGGCTAGCGTGCCTAGTAGCGACTCCTCTTTATATTTGCTGTAGAATCATACACCCAGCAGGAGTACAGAGAGGCGACCCAAGGCCACCCCTCCAGCAGCCCCCTCTGCAAGCCTCAGATCGATGTGTGTGTCGCCGGTGTCAACCTGGACTGCAAAGGAGGGAACAAACAAAAGGGACAACCTGCTGCCTCTATGTCGCCCCAACTACGCCAGGCCTCATAAAGCTTAGAGTCCAAGTGCTACCAATGCACAGGAGGGGTCATGAATCCAGGTAGAGAAGTCAAGGTGCTGTCCTAGCGCAACTGGAGCCATGGATCTGGATAGTCATAACAGCAGGAGCCTTTGCTTGCTATCGGGTGCCTGCTCCTAGTAACATGGCCCTATGTCCCCTGGAGCCTTTAGCTACTTTGTCAGGATGGTGTGCTGTGCATGTGTGCCACTTGAGAGCCTGCCTGAGGAGGAGCCAAGTCTACATCCGTGAGGCCATACGCGCCCCACAGGCACCACGAGGAAGAGGGACAGGGAGCTGCATCAAGAGCCCTCCCCCCCTCCAATGTTTGCCGCAGCAGGTGAGTGCCTATGTGGCTGCCGTACCCCCACGACTCACCGCTTTGATGACTGCTGCCTCCAGGCCGGGAGCACCTATGTGCCGGGGCACGGGGCCCAACGCTCAGCTCCTCACTGAGCCTGCAGTCCAGCACTTGTTGCCGGCTCCAGTCTCCCTTCCAGGGCTGATGCCGTGTTGGTGATGCGCTTTCTGGCACACGTACCAGGCCTCCCGCTGGAGCAGCAGCGGTTTTGCGGGGACGGTGAGCTCAAACCACTGAATGCACTGTGAATTCACTGTGAACATCAATCACCAGTCGGAGCTGCAGAGCTCACATGTCTCCCCTATCAGGTCCGGGTCCAGCCCGGGGCCGCCACCTTCTCGCCCGGCCAGCCGCCTTCCATCCAACACAATTCTCGGAATGCCAGCACCGTCAGAGCTGCAATTTCACCCAGCAGCTGCCACAGGGCTCAGGGTCACCAACCCTCCTGTACTGTGCAATTCAGGGTGCTGGAAGAGGGTCAAAATGTGTCTTTCCGCCCTCTCGGCATTGGAGACACTTAGGCAGACATCCTTCTGATGGCGCGCCTATCCACACGCCCCCCTTCAAAACGTTGTTTTATTCTAAAACTACAGCCAGTCGGCCCACATTAACAGTGGATTATGATAAACAGTGCAGATTAGCTGACAATGCTTTGCTAAATGAATTTAAAAAAGCTTATACCCAAAGACCAGTCCCAGATTGCACAATTGATAGCAAGCTATAAAGAACTACTGGAGGGAGGGTGTGGGGGTGGCGGGGGAGGAACTATCATCTAAATCAATGCGATAAGTTAAAAAATGGTGTCATAACTAAAAACCACAGTGCTCTGGAAAATAATTGCAGGGGGAAATCTTTCAGCAAAATTACAACAGTCTAGAACAGAAGTGATGTGATTGAACCACTTTAAAGCTATCTATCAAGAAGATCCAACCGAACTACCCAAATAGATAATGTCTGCTGTGACCATGTTGTAACGCATCAATCAAGTGGAATGAGATTAAGGCTGCTCAGAACCAACAGAAATCTAACCAAGCACCACGTCTGGATTTTATGCCCATGGATAGGGATAAAGTTGGCATATGGGCTCCAATTTTAACTAAAATGTTTAATGACCTAACATCTTTAAATGCAATCCCAAGAAGTTGGTAAGAAGCAATAATAGTTCCAATTAAAAAAAAAAGGAAATTGGGACGATGCCCAGAATTATCGCCCCATCTCTCTTTTGGACTAGTTATCCAAGTTGTATTCAAGGACTCTCCCCTAGGTAAATTGGAAGAATGGTGCAAGACAAAGATAATGTTAGCTCAATCCAGGCTTTGGAAATCTATTTCCACCACAGGCCAAATATTTAGACTAAAAAACTAATTTGTAAATATGTCTCTATAAAGAAGATGCCTCCATTTGTAGCATTTATAGATTTCCAAACGGCCTTTTATTTTGTGCTGTGAAACCAACCATAGGGCATTTTAAAAGAGCTAAGTGGCCCTAATTGGCTAATTGAAGCAATCCATTTTGCTCTACCCTTAATAACTTTGCAGTATAACTTTGCAGTGGTAAGCCCACTGAGATTCTACAGAGCAATTCTATATCACCAGAGGAGTTAAGCTTTTTTTTCTATACAATAATGGCATTGCAGTAAAAATGAATGAGGTGAATGGCGATGCTCCAAAATGTAGGAATAAAATCTGCCCATTATTGCTCTTTTCGGATGACGCAATTTTAATATCCAAAATCCCTAAGGGTTTACAGTGACTACATGATAGCCTTGCGTTAAGATGCAAAGAAAGGGAACTGAATGTGAACATCTCAAAACAAAAATAATTGCACTATTTGAAAAGCTTCTTCCTAGATACTTCCATAGAACCTTTACTATCAATAATATCAAAATCAAAGATGTTGACATGTATGTCTACATGGGAATTTCTATTTGCAAAAGAAAAGTGCCTCTTCCTCCTAAAGACATTGCAACGTGGTGACAACATTTCTGAAACAATATGAGGGATGAATAATTTTGCATGCAACAAAGATACACAAAATGCAGGCAATTACTGCTGCATCCTATGGTAGTGAACCCCTTGCAGTGTAACATCTTTAGAGAAAGACAAAAATAAAATCTTGAAAAAACTACTTGGTCTTCCATATAACCCTAAATCAGTCGCCACAAAACAGGAGCTAGGTTTCCATTGCATTGCGTATGTGATGAAATTGAAACCAGTCTTGTACTGGTTAAAATTGTGCTTTGTTCCGGAGTTAAAACTATACCTGGAAGCACTCTCCAAGGGTCTAGCATTACAAGGAACTCCACAACTCCTGTGGTTTGCCTATATAAAGGGAATTCTAGACAGGATGGGCATAGCAAACGTATGGGAAAACCCTTGTAGATACGGAACACACTATAAATCTGTGGTAAAAGAGGCGTTTGAAGGGTGGTTTCTTAAGCAAATATGAGCCTCTCTTGAAAATAAAAGTCGTCAAAAGAATACCTTATTTTAAATTCTAGTCTGGATTTTTAAAAAGTACTTGGATGTACCATGTCAAAAGGCTACCAAAGTTGATGAAGATGCGTTTTCTTACCCTAACACTAAATAATTGTGTTCCTAAATGCAATTAGGATGTATCAAAAAAATGAATTTTGTGGTATCTGTAAAGAATATTTTTTACATGTTTTGCTTCTATGATCACACTATAGTTCTTTTAGAAAGTTTGATCTTGCGCCCATTTTTATTAAGCATTACAAATGACGCACTTGTAACGCTCACCTGATTCCCGTAGAGGCGCCGGTCTTGACTGGGCGTATACCTTATCTTCAAAGGTGATGTGTAACACACGGCTGGCTCTTTGGGCTGGACCTCTGTGCACTGTATGTCTGGCTCGAAGGGTAAGATGTCTGCAGATAGAAAATGTGGGATTAATGAACTGGGTTATTGAATGTCTCTCTCTTCTTCCCTTTCTCTTCTCCTGTAGAACCCCAAAGGTTAACGCTCTCACCTTAGGTAAGTGAACGCCGTGCTCTCCATCTGTCTCGAGGCAGGGTGCTGTAACCAGTTTCTTCACTGGATAAGGGGAGCAGGCCTCTTGCACGAACGGTAAGTTTCGAGTAATTCTAATGTCTTTAAAGTCTTTAGTAATGATGTCTCTTGTTTTGCAGGGTTCCGGCGATGGCGGATGGCGGGCTGAAGTGAGTTGAAGATGGAGCCCGTGTGATGAATAGAAGCGCCTGGAAGCACGTAAGTAAGCGCTTGTTGCCTGCTTCACAATGCGCTCTAACTGTCTTTTTATTTTGCAGGTACAAGTTCGGGGCGGCTGCCGGAATACCCACTGGGTTAGATGTGGAAAGGAGTAATGGCACGTGAGTATTAAAGTTCCCCAATGTCTTTAAACGCACCTTGTTTTGTCTTTCAGATGCGGGATGCAGCGCCGAAGGCCTCCGGAGCGTGCGAAGAGTTGGTAAGCTTTTGTCTTTCAGATGCCGGAATGCAGTGTGAAGACCTCCGGAGCGCACGAAGAGTAGGTAAGCCTTTGTCTTTCAGATGCCGGAATGCAGCGCGAGGCGTTGGTGACAGCCGATGGACCAGGTAAGTGAAGAGCTGTCACTGAAGACCGTAATGCTAACCTGTTCTTTCTTGTCTTTATAGGTGTTGCTGAAGACTGGATTCAGGATGGTAAGCCTTTTTCCTTAGGCCCAGGATCAGATGCAGAAGACACGATGAGCGTTCTGCTGCAGAGGATGCAGAATAACGCAAAGCAAGATTCATCCATCGGGTGTGGTTTAAATAGCCTCCTGTAGTGCTTAGGTGTCTCCTTCCACAGCCACGCCTAGGTAAGAAAAGAGTTCCTGCTTTCCAGAAGAGTTCCAGTGTTCTGAATCTAGGGAGTGGCTCCTGCCCCACCCAACAGGAAAAGTAGTTCCAAACAGAAGAGGATCAGAGGCTCAACTGGCAGGCAAGTAAGCAGCATGGTCTGCTGCAGGTAAGTCCACCCAAGCATTATGAGCCCGGCGCTTCCAGCGCTGGGACTGGGCATATTTATGAGCCTGGTGCCACTGGCGCCAGGACTGGGTCCAAAAGGTCCCAATTGGGACTGGTTGGCACTCGGAACCTGGGTTATGGATCTGCTTCCAAGGGAGTTGGGAAAACCCTGACCTTTTGGAAGCAGAGATCATGACAGCACTTCATACCTTAAAAAATAACACAAAGTGAGGATCAATTGCAATTAATTTGATTATTTCTGAAAAAAGCCTGGTATTTGCGAATAAAACCTCTGAGGGTTGAACAGAGTATAGCTACTCCAAATGTGCCAAACACAACATAACATCTTTTAATATTGAGATTTTATGATGAATTGTTTCTGTTATTTCAATGTTGCAATTTTTCTTTTTACACGACATGTATTTTGCGAAGTAATGACATTTTATATGTTGGTTTTATCCATCGAATAATGTTATGGATCATCTCATCATTGTATAGGCTTTTTAGCAAATTGTATGTTTTTACCTTTGCTTTTATGGCTTATAGCCCAAATAAATCTATGTATGTATATAATTCTAAATCAAGAACAATTTGAAAGACAATGTCCAAGTGGGTGGAGTCACAGTAAGAGAATAATTTCTCCTTTTAAAGAACTGGAACCACTGGATGTGTGTAAAGACTTAAAACTTGCTATAAAGAACCTGCGTGCACAACCGGAAGTACCCCGTAAGTTCGAGGCTGTTAGGCTGGAACGTTGTGTTTTGACAGTCTCAAGCAGCCGTCAGCAAGGAGAAGCTCCATCTGTGCCGCAAGACGTGCTATGTTACTATTGACTGCTGTCTAATTCCTCCCCCCTGGCTCCACCCACCTGCTCCTGTCCTGCCTACATCTTCCACTCTTGTGCGCACCCGGAAGTGCCCCTGGGTGCGAGGCTGTTGGGTTGTTCGGGTGTGCGGCGCGGCGCGCGCGCAAGAGAACGTTTGTTATGGTTTTCAGGGATTGCGAGTCTTTGATTTTGATATTGCATTCAGCGTTGGTGCGTGGTGCAGGTACGGCATATTTTATTGTTCACATTTACATTGGATATATAAACAATTTATGAGTGCTTTTTATATCCAACATCAGAGTATCATTACATTGTGGGACACAGTAAATTTTGATTTGCCATTTTTATTTCACTATGGCCACGCGCACGCAAAGGAATGGAAAATGCTTAATTAATCCCCCTACCAAATCTTGAATAAACTCATCTGTAATGCCTGAGGTGACATTATTACTTCAATTAAATCTCTCACATACAGTGGAAAATTCATACTCTCATCTCAACTCTATTGATTTGGATGCTGTTAGTGGTGGCATGTACAATGACCCTACCCATGACAGCACATCAAATAAGAGTGGATCAGAAAATGAGGTAACAAATGCTGTTAAACAGCAAGTTAATGTGACTGTTTATGCGCATAGTTTACATAATATTCCAATCACTGATAAGGAACAAGTTACTTACCTGTAACTGTTGTTCTCCAGCATTGGTCTGGCCTGGATTCACATGCTCATGAATATTCCCCGTCGTCAGGCTGGGAATCCTCGGTAAAGAAAAAATCAGTATCAGTTTCGTTTCTGATCTGTCTTTCTTAGTAGTAACCAATCGCTGATCTCTGGGTCATACTGCCCCCAGCCAATGACTGTCCTCTCCCTAAGCTCCTCCCCTGGCAGCCATCATCAGATGTGGTAGCACGTAAAGGGGCAGTATGACCAAGTGAAGAGCCGCAGAGGGAAAGGAGGGAGGGTTCGCATGTGAATCCATGCCAGACCCATGCTGGAGAACAACAGTTACAGGTAAGTAACTTGTTCCTTCTCCAGCATGGGGTCTGGCATGGATTCACATGCTCATGAATATAAGAATACATAGCAGTATACACATGCGCAACCACGGGAGGTGGCAACAGGCTCAACATTAAGCAATACAACAACTCAACATTAAGCATCTCTTACCTCCTCACCAGGCTCACCTTAAGCAAACAGGTTGCGCAGCGCTGCTTGGCCGAGCCTGGACTCCTCCCTGGAGTCCCGATCGACGCAGTAGAATCTTGTGATCTTGTGAAGGTGTGCGTCGACCTCCACGTAGCAGCCCTGCAGATGTCCAGCAGGGGCACACCAGACAGGAACGCTGTGGTAGCAGCGATCGCTCTGGTCGAATGGGCTCGGACAGCCGGGCAGCGGTCGGTTTGCCAACCGATGACAGTGCATGATGCAGCCGGAAAGCCATTTGGAAATGGAAGCCTTCGAGAGAGCCTTCCCTTGATTCACAGGTCCAAAGTTCACAAACAGCTGTGATGTCTTCCGAAAACTCTTTGTGCGGTCCACGTAGAACTTCAGCGCTCTAGCCAGATCCAGCGAGTGCAAAGTCCTCTCGGCCGGAGACGAAGGCGATGGGAAGAAAACTGGCAACACCAAGGGCTCGTTGAGGTGGAAGTCAGACGGCACCTTGGGCATAAAGGAGGGGTGCGTCCTCAGCACCATCCTTGTGTTGTGAAAAGTCAAGTATGGAGGCTTGCAAGATAGGGCCTGGATCTCTCCCACTCGTCGTGCGGAGGTGATGGCCACGAGAAATGCTGTCTTCCACGACAGGAACTTCAACGGCGCCGAATGCATATGCTCGAATGGGGCCCCCCCATGAGCCTGGTCAGCACCACGTTGCGCTCCCACGCCGGGGCAGGGGCCTTCACCGGCGGGAAGTATTGGAATAGTCCCTTCATAAATTCTTTCACCAGGCGATGAGACCACAAGGACACCCGTCCTGTAGTTCTGGTGTATCGGGAGATGGCCGCCAGATGTATCTTGATGGAGGCGTGAGCCAGTCCAGCTTTGGCCAGCGACAGTAGGTACAGCAATACTTGAGGGGCCGTAATCCGCAGTGGGTTAATCTTCTGTGCACGGCACCAGACAGAGAACCTCTTCCACTTATGTCAATAGCTTTTGAGAGTTGAGGACGCCCTGGCTTTTGCAAGAACCTCTCTGCAGTCAGCCGGGATATCGTATCCTCCAAACTCTAGTGCTGCAGGAGCCAAGCCTGCAATTTCAGCAACTCCGGATCGTGATGAAAAATGGTGCCTCCTTCTCTTGAGAGAAGATCCGTGTCCGTCGCCAGCTTGATAGGTGGGGACGCTGACAAGTCGAGAAGGTCCGGGAACTAGATCTGTCTCGGCCACGCCGGTGTGACGAAGATCATCCTGCACCTGGACCTCTTGAGCTGGTTGATGAGACGGAGCAGCAACGGCAACGGAGGGAACGCGTACAGGAACAGGCCGTCGCAAGGGAATGAGAAAGCATCACCCATGCTCCTCGGCTGTGCGAACCTGCGGGCGAACCTCTGGCACTTGGAGTTTGTCGCCGTCGCGAACAGGTCGATCTGGGGTCTGCCCCATCGTTGAAAGAGCCGATCCACCTGGTCCTGGCATGGTTCCCACTCGTGGCACGAGCGCAGCTCCCTGCTGAGTGAGTCGGCGATGGTGTTTTTTATTCCTGCCAGGTGGAAGGGAACCAGAAACATCCCCTGGGCGACGGCCCAGTGCCACAGATCCTGGGCCTCTTTGGATAGGGCTGGGGATCTGTTGCCTCCCTGCTTCCGGATGTAGAACATCCTGGTGTGTTGTTGGTGAAGATCCTCACCACTTTGTCCTTGAGGGACAGAAGGAACGATTTGAGCGCCCAGAACACGGCTTGTAGCTCCAGGATGTTGATGTGGAGAGACCTCTCCTCCGGGAGCCAGAGGCCTCTTGCGTGGAGATCTCCGGTGTGGGCCCCCCATCCCTCCAGGGAGGCGTCTGTCGTTACCGTCTCCTGATACGCTGGGGGCTGAAAGTACATGCCTGCCGTGAGGTGCGCACGGGCACCCCACCATAGAATCGCCCGACGGAACTCCTCGTCGAGCGGGATCCTGTCTTCGAAGCTGCCCGCCGCTTGAATCCAGCCGGCGTCAAGGAACTCTTGTAGCGCACGCATCCGAAGTTTGCAAAGGGGCACAAGGTAGATGCATGAGGACATCATCCCGGGGAGGGACTTGATGGACCTCACTCTGGCCACATCCGTGGCTAACAGGCGCTGCACCTTGCCCAAAATGGCCTTTGTCCTATCTTCCAAAGGAGATGCCAATCGCTTCACTATATCGAGCTTCGCGCCCAGAAACAGTGCCACCTGCGACGGGACCAGATGGGATTTGGGGTAGTTGATGGCGAATCCCAGCTCCGTGAGCAGGCGGACGGTCCTCGCTGTGTGTTCGACGGCGAGTCCTCTTGACATTGCACGGATTAGCCACTCGTCCAGGTAGGGGTAGACGTGGATCCCTTGCAGGCGCAACCGCTCCGCCACAGGTGCGAGGCACTTGGTGAACACCCTGGGTGCTGACTTTAATCCGAACGGCAGGGCTCTGAATTGGTAGTGACACCTCTGTATTACGAATCTGAGGAACTTTGTGTCCTTTTAGAATGGGGATGTGGAAGTAAGCATCCTCCAGGTCCAGTGATGATAGGAAGTCGCCCTCCTCCAGCTGTCCCAGCACGTGCTGGAGGGTGACCATCCTGAATTTCTGTGCCTTGATGTACTTGTTGAACCGACGCAGGTCCAGGATGGGGCGCCAACCGCCTGTCTTCTTTCTGACGAGGAAGTATCTTGAGTATACTCCGGAGCCACAGATGAGCTCGATGGCACCTTTGAGCATCGCCCTTACCTCCAACAGCAGTTGAGGGACGTGATTCTCCTTCCTGGCCACGGGAGGATGCGAGGACACTTCTTTTGAAATTCTAGCGAGTGTCCGCGGGCCAGGGTGTCCAGCACCCAACGGTCGGTGGAGATGGACTCCCACACGCTGACAAACTTCGTCAGCCAGCCTCCCACCGGGGTGCTTCGGTGGGGGCCCGACGCTACGGCCGGTTCAGTCCTGCTTGGAAGAGGCCTTGCCGCTTTGGCCTCCTTGCCGACAGCGGCGAGACCCTCCTTGCTTGCCGCGGCCTCTGAAGGCCACCTGGGACGAGGAGCGGGCCGCCTGGCGGTAAGTAGAAGAGCCACCGCTGGATCCCTTGGAGGCTCCCTGTCTGCCTCCGGAGCTCCGAAAGGGCCGCCGTTGCTGAAGGACTCCTAGGGCTGGGGCTGTTTCCGTGTCTGTCTTGAGGGCCTGGAGGGACTCATCCACCGTCTTTCCAAACAGGTTGTTGCCGTCGAACGGCATGTCCAACACTCTGGTCTGGACGTCCTGGCGAAAGTCCGTCGCCTTGAGCCATCCTCGTCTTCGGAGGCAAACCCTGTTGCCCAGTTGGCGAAATCCGGTATCGGCAATGTCCGTTGCCACTGTTATGGCGTGATTCCGACGCCACCTCGCCTTCCTGCAGAATCTGTAGGGCCTCCGCCCTCTTGTCGTCCGGTAGGAAGTCTAGCAGAGGAGCCATCTTGAACCAAAGCTCCCTGTCGTAACGGGCCACAATCGCTAAGGCATTGGCCGCCTTAATCGTCGTCGCCGCCGACGAGATGACTCGTCCCATGGAGTCCAACTTCTTGCCCTCGCTGTCCGGCGGGGAAGTGGAAGTTGAAGCCGCCGCACCCGCTGCTTTCTTCTTGGCAGCTGCCGAGACGACAGAGTCCGGCGTGGGCAGGGCCCTGAGGCACAAGGGGGCGGCATCGGGGACCCAGTACTACTTCTCGTACCTGTCCCTTTTGGTGGGTGTCGTGGAGGGGTTCTTCAGGATAACCAGCCCCTCGTCCCAGATGTCGTCGAGCAATGGCACCGCAAGGACCGTCTTTCTCTTGGCCTCTCGTCGTTGGTAAAGAAAACCTTCCTTTTTCTGTTCCTCAGGGAAGAGCTGGAAGAGCTCAGATGCCCTGGCTATCATGGTGTGAAAAGAGCCAATTTCGTTGGGCGGAGAGGCCCGAGGGGGTGGGGGGGTGATGACGGGACATCCGTTGTATCATCGCCGCCGTCGTCGTCCGTCCCCGTCGCTGTATCCGTCACCGTATCCTCCCGAGGGTCCGGTGAGGGGGATGAGGGGTCCACAGGCCTCGCGGGCACGAAGGGCGGCGCGGGGTGGACTCTCCTCCACTTCTTCGGAGGGCTTCCCGACGGTCCTGGTTCTGGATCCTCCGTCGGGGTCCATGGTAACCTCGTCCTTATCTCAGTACATAAGGATTGGATCGCCAAAAAAATGGCTGCCGAGCTATCCTGGGGCTCGGGTAATGGCTGCGACGGATGGGATGGCTGCTCCACTGGGCCCTCGTCGTCGCTATCTTCGATCACATCAGCGGGAACCTTCCCCTGGGATCGAACCTTCTCGAACCTCTCGTTGAGGCCTACAAACCTCTCGTTAAGGCCTTTCACGGTTTCCACCGGAACCTCCTCGGAGGCTGAATCCGAGTCCGTAATGGCCACCGGCCCCCCCTCTTTTTCCAACGGGGTCTTCACAGGGGTCTTAACAATGGTCTGGAAAGAGGATTCCCTCCGCGGTGGCAGGGAAACTCTGGGCCCCGAGGCCGCCTCCACTAGCGTAGCCTCTGCCGGCTTCGCCAGAGCCGCTGCGACAACCTCGATAGAGGCCTTTGCCGGTTGGATCAAGGCCCTCACCACCTTAGGTGCGTCCTGGTCCTTCGCTTTGGGGGGAGAGTCATCGCCTCGCTCCCCCTCGGCTCCCTTCGAGATCGACCTGGGCCTCTCCAGAAGCTTAGCCGGGTTCTCGGACTTCCTCTTCCCCGAACCAGAGCGCTGGCTCGTGGTTGATCGCGTCGGGGAAGTCACGCCCTGCCTGGCAGCCGAGGAGCCCGACCTTTCAGCGCTCCCGGTGCCCGCGGACCCGCGGTGCTTGACCTTCTGTTGGGCCACCATTGCCAGGGCGCCCTCACAGGACTTAGAAGACCGCTCAGATTTTTTCTTCGCCTTCTCACCTGCTGTGCCTTTCTCCAGCCAGGCGGCGAGGCGGGAACGACGATCTTGCTTGGTCCGTTCCAACAGGTTCTTGCAGAACGCACAGTCCTTCTCGACGTGCGTCTTGTCCTCATGAAGGCAGTAGAGACATCTTGAATGCTCGTCCTCCTTCAAAACCTTTTGCAATCCGCATCCTGGGCAGCTCCTGAACAGCTTGGATCCGGGCGTCGAGCTTCCCTTGTCCTGGGCCATGTCCGTTGAGGTAGGCCACAGATCTTCTGGAATCCTCCAAGAAGCGTAACTCGACGAAAACTTCACCCTTGAGGGGCGTAGAAGAATTCTGAAACGGGTCCCCGTTATCGGAAGTAGAAACGGTAGAGCTTGAGGCTCGATAAAACCAAAAAAATGAGAAATTTCTCCTGAAAAAGCGTGAAAATGCAGTAAAAGCTTAAGAGCTAAAGCACGAGGACTCCCAACACTTGAATGTGCGGTAAAAATCTGAGGATGGCTGCCAAGGGAGGGGCTTAGGGAGAGGGCAGTCATTGGATGGGAGCAGTATGACCCAGAGATCAGTGATTGGTTACTACTAAGAAAGACAGATCAGAAACGAAACTGATACTGATTTTTTCTTTACAGAGTATTCCCAGCCTGACGACGGGGAATATTCATGAGCATGTGAATCCATGCCAGACCCCATGCTGGAAACTCTTTACTTGGTGCATCAGGCGACTCTAATGTTATCACAGAATCAGATACTTCGCTTGTTGCACCAGTAGTTATGGCAGAACTACATAAGCGAGCACGCTTGTCAAATGGTCCCTCAACCCCCGCCTCTAAAACACAAGGTGTGAGGGAAGAGGTACATTTCCACCGAACTCCAGCAAGACTTCAGACAATTTCCAGCTTATACAGTGTAGGATTTATAGAAAAAGAAAAAGCCCATGAACAAATTACTGCCAGTTCTCCGACTTATGAAGCTGTGGCATACATTTTAGAGCCTCTCCCATTGCATTCTCCGGTGGATGTAATTAGCTCGGCGTCACAGCATGCCCTAGGGGTATCCCTTGGAAGAGTCATTAATGGACTTAAATGAACACAAGCTGCAAAACTTCCCAGTACTTACTCGGATACTAAATCTGTTGGATAAGGGGCACAAACATACTAATTAATTAATTAATTCCCTCAATGCATCTACGTCCGACATCCTGATTAAACTGAGTAGAACTGAAGGCTTTATGTTGGCTCGTGAACACTTTCAAACACCTTCATCACATGAAAATTGCACCGCCACTCATTGTATTATGACTCACCAGGATACCCCAGCAACAAGTTATTGGGCACAAGAATCACAAACATGCAGTGAACTTGAAGATTGCGCGAGGAAGCCAAAACAGTTTACTGATGCATTAAAATTGCCTAAATCTGCTCCACTTCCAAGTTGAGGTTTCGCCGACTATTGATTACATGAAGGTAGCAAAGCTGCAGCATGATAGAATTGCAGTAATTGAAAACATTCTTCTTCAAGCTAATCTTGTACCTAAAGATCTGCTGCATTCGGTATACATGACACTTGATAATAATCTAACCAATGTGGCAGTTTCTAGAACACCAGATAGCCCGTTGGTGCTAAAAACAATCCTTGAAGGCGATGAATTAAAGGGTGTTGAAACTAATGGGTCACATGATGACACACTTAATCAGCAAGAAATTCAACAAAATGTTAATTTCATGTCGGGCAAAGTTAAAAAATCGTACATAAGAGCAATTAAAAGGAGAAAGACCGCCTTAGCTCATGCCAGAACTGACATAAACCCTGAAGGTATGACACCTTGCAAATCTAAGAACATACCAGCAAAAAAAAATAAAAGGTCACAGCTCTGCGGTTAAAAAACGTGCTAATCTACCGCACGATGATGCCATCATTGATCTCAATCAATTAGATCTTGAAAGCAAAATGCATCTCGATTAAAAAAATTCTGAACCTGTACAGTTAATTAAGGTGACCTTAAATGCATCTAGTGGGAAAGACTCCACTGCAATTCTGATCCAGAACAGGGATATAGTGCAAAAAACTAGCCCAGCAAATACTCTCCTCACGCAAACTCGGATGCTCAATTATTTTCCGGCAACTGATAATAAAAAGACAACAGTTCTTATTCAAGATGTCCTTCCAGCTACCGCTGGTTTCAATTCTTCTATTAAAGAAGATATTTCCAAGCAAGGAATGTATGAACAAGCAATCCTTGCAAAGAAATTAAAGACTAAGATGCTGTTGCAAATGGAAACACTACCTATTAAAGACATGTTCTCTTTGCCTCTCACCTCAAATCGACAATCTGAAGTGGTACATAATTCCTCTAAGCAACTCCTCAGAACTGAAAATGAGGATGGGTAATTGGGCCCAAAGAATCCAGATGGAATAGTGTCTTTAAGCAATGCCTTTAATGATTTAGCATCTGAAATGAAACCATTGATGGGCTGGTATTCAATTACTGAAAATAATGGAATAGCTAGCTTAAATCGTTCAGCCTTTATGAAACTTTTTCACCTAATTCCATCTCTCTGCAGTTTGATCTCGGACGATGTTGATTGGATCAAACTCCCTCTTTCAAAGAACAATCGTATGTTGTGCAAACTACAAACTCATATAATAGCAAAGCTCATATGGGACCATTAAGAGGATTTAAGGGCGTTGGGTTATCAATTGTTTGTTTAATTCAATAGAAGAATCGGTCTTGTTTATTGAATTTCAACCACCCTTGATTTCCTTGCCTGCCCCGATAACGGCATCTGACCATCATTCTCTGGCAGCTAACAATGCTCTAAAAGAGCAACTAGACTCATTTGCCAACATAATAAAAGGACTCGCATGGCTGGAACCTTTGATGAAAACGTTAAATTCTAATACGATGGGCAGGAATTCATAAAAAACACCTTTTTCCATTTGCTCATGGAATTGTTGTGGTTTTAATAATCATCACACATGGTTCCAATCTTTACAATCGCCAAATTACCCCACAGTTATTATTCTACAGGAAACAATGTCCCTTAAGGACATTGTTGCAGATGGGTACACCGCATATTCCCAGCAGGCCGAAAAAGGACGCTTAGGGAGACCGTTCGGTGGACTTGCAGTGTTGATCAAAAACAACTTGCTCTCCTCCTCTCGAGTACTTTTTTCTTCAGCTCAATTTTTAGTCATTGAACCAACAGAAGCCTCTATTCCTTCTTATACATTTCTGATAGTCTCCCTTTATTGGAATCCAGTTTCAGTTCCCATTGAAATTATAATTTTTAACTTAAATGTAATTTTAAGTGATGCCCTAATATACGATGCCCACTTTGAAATTATCATTGCAGGCGACTTCAATGTTCCGCTTCATGTGTCGCCGCCATTTAATTCATCTAATTCACATTTGCAGGTTAATGGCTTAGCTTGGGTCCAATTCTTGGAAGATAGGGATCTTCAGATTATGGTCGCACACACACAATCTGTTCCTGTCATGTGGCAAAGAGGTGCCCACAGTTCCTACATCTGGTACTATCGACAGATACTGCTAGGAAAGCAGAGCCTATTCACCTAGTGCATGCTGGCAACAGTGATCATCTCCTGCTGAAGTGCATTGTATCTATTCCCTTTTCCACACATATGATAGATTCTACGCTCACTTTACCAGTCATTGACAGGTAGTTGCTTTCGGTCTCATGGCACTCTTCAACCTGCAGGGAAATTAACAGTTTGGTTAACCGCAACCTATGGGTAGCACATAATAACTTTATGGTAGGTGACCATCCCAGTGAAATCGATAGATGGAATCTTAACATGATTCGCGGACATATTTTGGACTTAGCTCAATTAGAAGCTGCTTTGTGCCAGTTAGTCATCCAAATCACTTTAATGAATCGATTAGAGCATTGAAAAATCGAAAAAAAACCATGCAGTGAGACAGTTGCAGAGTTCTACTTGTACCCTCGCTGAGCATATGGCAAAAAAGAAATCTATCATGCGGAATTACAAAAATTACATTAAAAAAATGTAATTTGATATTCATTTGAAGGTTAACCAAAACATAATCAATCACATTCGTAAAATAAAAATACAAGGCAAATCTGGGCATTGATTATAAAGCCTACTGGTAAGCAAAAAATAGACCTGCAATCAACGATCTCGGGAGTGACCTGGACTCAATTTTACAGGGTCAAGTACACGCTTCCGCATAGCTTTTGTGAATATAATGCTCACGAATATTCTAAATTTATGCTACCCTTATGTCCTTGGGAAATAAATGACATTTATGATGTCATAATCAGATTTAAATGCTCTAGGGCGGCAGGTCCTGATGGGCTGCCACCGTGTGTTCTGAAGAACGATCCCCACTTTTGGGCGCCAGTTCTTAAAAAGGCACTTGGATATATTTCAATCCAGGACTATCCCTAGCTCATGGCTAACATCCATCATTATACCAGTGTACACAAAAGGGCCTATGGATCAGCCTTCCAACTACAGACCCATAACTTTAATAGATGTTGCAGCTAAAATCTTTGCCTCATTAATTTTCCGAGAATTAAATTGTTATATCAACACGCACAAAATCTTGTCACACTATGTTTGTTTATTCATTTATATGGCGCATCGGACCAGAAGGTATGAGGGCGCAAGCATTACAAGTATATTCTCAACTTAGTTACAGTGCTGTACATTATTTACATTATTATACATGAATGCAGTGAGGAAATGCAGTTACAAGGAGACAGTAGAGTACAATTGCGAAAGAGTTACAGGTTGAAATAAATGTGCAGTAGTTACAAAGGTGTCAGTTATTGGTCTTTGTTCTTTAGCCACTGGATGTAGTTATGCCTAAATTGGTGGTAGGTTTGTGGTGCTCTAACGGAGGGTGGAAGTGTGTTCCAGTGTTGGGCTGCTTTCACCTGGAAGCTATTGCCGCCCATTTTCGTTCGCTTGAATCTGGGAACAGCAAGCAGAATAGCATTGCTATTTCTGGTGTGTCTGTTGGGCGTGCATCTAGTTATTCTGTCGGCTAGATAACGGGGAACTGCATTGTTAAGGCATTTGTGGGTGAGGGAGGCTACCTTAAGCAGGATTTTGTCCGAGGTGGTGAGCCAGTTTGCGAGTTCTCCTAATATTCGAGATGTGTTCTCTTTTAGGGAAGCTAAGCGCTGCTCTGAGAGCATTGTTCTGTAGGATCTGGATTTTATTGGTAACCTGTTTGTTAGCACCTACATAGAGGGAGTTACAATAGTCCAGTTTTGATAGTATGAAGGCTCTGGCTAGAGTAATGCAGCTTTGGGTGGAGAGGAAGGGTTTGGCCGAGCATATAAGCTTGCATGTGTAGGCTGTGGTGGAGGCCATGAGCTGACCTGTTTATGGAAGGAGAGGGTGGAATCGAGGTAGATGCCGAGGGTTTTCACTTCCTTAGCTACCTTTATAGAGTTGCCATCTATGGTGAAGCTGGAGTAGTTGAGGTCCAATTTGTTTAGGTTTGTGGCTGATCCCAGGATGAGGAGTTCGGTCTTGTCATCATTCAGGCATAGACTATGGGAGGCCATCCATGCCTGGATGATGAGGTACACCTTGTTCACCAAGGCCAAAAACGTGTTGTAATCTCCCGTCAAAGGGATGAGGATCTGGGTATCATCAGCATAGTTAGTGTAGGTGATACCCAGACCGTCAAGATCATCAAACAGGTGCTTAGTGAACACGTTGTACAGTGTGGGGGAGACACATGACCCCTGAGCGACCCCACATGTGATGGGGATGGGGTCAGCGGAGGCCGTGGTGGAAAAGACGCGCATGGATGTATTGCTCAGGAATGATTTCACCCAGCCAATAGCCTCTTGGGAAAAGTGGGCAGCCGAGTCTAAGTGGCTACATTGGATTTTATGATCAACAAGATCAAAAGCTGCCGAGAGGTCTAAGAGGAGGAATAAGGCAGTTTTCCCATTATCTCAGAGTGTCGATTAGAGCCTTGAGGTCAATGAGTGCGGTTTCTGTGCCGTGTTGGGGTCTAAATCCTGATTGCCGGACTCCTAGGAGGTGGGTTTGTTCAAGGAATTTTTGAATTTGTAGATAGGCTGTCTTGTCAAGGATTTTTAGTAGGAAGGGGACGGTGGTGATGGGTCTGTAGTTAGTGGGTATGGCTGGGTCGAGTCAGGGTTTTTTTTTAGTAGGGGGAAGACCCAGGATTCTTTGAGATGGTTGGGGCTAGTACCTGAAGAGAAGGAGGCGTTGATGAGTTTGGTAATAAATGGAGATAGGTCTCCGGCTGCGTCTTTGATGATTTGAGGTGGGCATAGGTCGCCTTGGCAGTTGGATGGTTTGAGGCCGAGTATGATTTTTACCACTTCTAGCGTGGAAACTTTGGAGAAGCTGAAGCGAGTGAGGGGGTTTGGCGGAGGGTGTTGAAGGCCGTTGCGTGGGGGGGGGGGGTGTTGCTAGGTTTGGAGTTGGACAAAGTCTCTTTCTTGTTGTTAATTTTGATTTGGAGGCCTGCAACTTTATTGGAAAAGGCATTTTGGATGCTGGTGCACCATTGTTTGTCTTTCATGCAGGTGTCTGGGGCCGGGATGGGTGACTCTAGCTCTTTTAATATGGTGAACAATTCTTTAGTGCTGGATTTGGCAAGCAGTATTCTCAGGTTGTAAGATTCTTGTTTGGCGAGGAGGATTTCTTTTTTGTAGGTAGAAAGTATTTTGTTGAGGATCAGCTTGTTGCTGTCTGTGGGAGCTTGTCTCCAAATGTGTTCCTTTTTGCGTTTCTCTAACCTAAGGGCTTTTAGGTGGGCCGTGAACCAGGTATTCAAATGTTTTATCGGCTTGGGTTTTCTCAACTTTAGTGGTGCGATGGCATCTAGGGCTAGGCGCATGCTATTGTTGTAGCTTTCAACAAGATGGTGGGGGTTGGAGTTGGCTGGGAGTTGGTTCAGTGTAGGTAGAATGAGAGGGATGAGTTTTTCCACAGTTATATTTTTCTTCTTCTAGTCGGGATGGCTGTGGCTAGGGAGTTGTTAGCGATTGGTCTGGACGCTTTAAGTGTGAAGGAGACTAGGGGGTGGTCTGACCAAGGATGCGGGGTGATGGCAGTGATGGAAATCACGCAGTTGTGGTCTGCTATCCAATCAAGGGTTCTCCATTTGTTATGAGTGGGTGTAAAAATCATATCATTTTTAGAAAATCGATGGGTACACAACTAAATGTGACCATCATATCACATATGTTGGTGTCCTCTCACCAATCAATAAATGGACCCATAAATATGTCATTTTTAGATCTATCCTCCGCCTTTGATAGTGTGATTAGAGGAGTGCTGCGGGCTAAAATGAAAAAATTTGGCATCCGCCACATCTTATTGCCATCGTTGCTTTATTACACCATAATAAAAGTTATCAGATCAGAATGGCTCTCTAACTGAAGCAATTCGTACAGAAATAGGAGTCAAGCAGGGGTGTAACTTAGCAGTTGTGCTGTTTAACCTGTATCTTGCAGATGTTGATGAACTATGGTTCAATCAAAAAATCTTTCCGGCTAAATTGGGTGGTCTACGTATAAGTTGGCTTGCTTTTACAGATGTGATTTTATTTGATAGAACTCCATTTGGTCTGCAGACAAAAATAGACATCTTTGCTGACATTTGCATGTCACATAACTTAACTACCAATGAAGAGAAATCCAATATTCTCATTTTCAAATCAAATTTTTTTTAAAAAGGCACGCGTTTTAATTGGTCGTTAGGAGGTAGAGTAATTCAACGCAAATCGAGTCTGGCCTATTTGGGATATAGGTTAAACATTAATAATTCCTTGATAACCTGGTATAACTCACTTACCATCAAAGCAGCTCCTTTAATAGCCCAAATGAAAATCATTTGCAGCAAACTTTGTACATTTGCTCTGATTCCTGTGATAGATATTTATCTACCCAAAGTGGAGTCTGTCCTGCTCTATGGCCTAGATATTTGTCTCCTAAACATAAACAATCATCTCAATAGGATACAGGGTCTTATATGGAAAAAGGTTTTACAGCTTCCAAAAAGTCTTCCCATTGCATGTATTAGACATGAACTTGGCTTATCCTCACTCGCTACTAGATTGCAAGGGTGTAGACTTAGCAACTTTTGTAAAATACTACAACCACCAATAAATTCCTCGTATGAAGATCTCGCTGAGACGATAAACAAGGATTCGCCCATCTCCATGGCTAGATTTAAAGAACAAATGTTCGCTTTGCTAGAAGAGATGGGGATGATAGAATTTGATTTGATATCACGGCCGAGTATTGTGAAGAAAAGAAATTTTGCAGTTAGATTGGGTGTCTACTTCAGATCAATTAGCAAATTACTCGCAACTAACTGAATATGCTTAATTCAGGCACAAACAAACCCCAAGGCTATATTACCTCAAGCTTTGTCCTAGTGATCGAGCTAGACAAAGGTTTATGAGATTCAGGTTAAACCTGTTTAATACTAAAGAACGAACCAAACACTGGAAATATCAACAGGTAAATTTATCTGACCATTTTTGTCGTTTCTGTCGTAAAAAGAATGAAATTGAAACTCTAAAGCATTTAACTCTTTATTGCCAATTTTTGGAAAATGAACTATTGCTTTGTCTTAGCCATTTTATGATGAACACTTCTGGGTCCGCTGATATGGAACTTTTTTGGATCTTTGGTATGTGGGGAGATAACAATACTTTGCTTCTCGCTTTAATGCGCTTTTTATCCCTTATTCAAACAAAACTAGATGAGGTTAAGATTTAGTACCTATTAACTTACCAACAATTGAATGACAACGAGCAGTTATTGGCTAAAATTTTAATTTGTCGCAATTTATTATGAGCTTTGTTTATTTGTTTTATTTGAGCTCTTGTACTAAGTGTTGGGCTTCTGGAAACATGTCTTGTAAACTACAAGAGTTTCGCTTTTTAATGGTTAAGTTGCGATTCAGTTTTGAGATAGGCTGTTCATTAACTGTTTACAGATTTACAGATTCATTTAGAGAATTGTATGGAAAGATAATAATGTGTTTTTATAGGTGCACAATTATGTTTTTTTTTCTTTTTTTCTCTCTGTTTCTGTGTTTATGTATTGTAAAGATGCTTTCATCAAATACAATTTTAATTTAAAAAAAAAAAAAGAACCAAAGAGGGGACTGCAAACGTTACTTTGATAAACTAACGCAAAGCCCATGTTAGACTGATGAGCAGTACTTGGGAGTAACCCAAGTAGCATTGGCCAGAAGGCTACTTTTAATGATTCTTTTTTTTCATGTGATAGAGCCAGATAGTGGTTACGTTTTGGACTGTTAGGGAGATTTCTCATAAATGTGCTAATTCCCTCCACCTTAGAGACCCCCAGTAACCTTGCTGGATTTTGAGGACTTGATTTTTTACCTAGAAAGAGTGTCAGCCTTTTTTCCCACTCCTTCATGTATTTTGATATGTGTTTTACTCTTGTGTTCTTTGATTATTGAGTTTGAGATAACTCCAAAGGCATCATCTTCTCATGTGTGTTACACAGCACCCTCAGTGCAGTGACACAGGGGTGTTTTTTAGACTTCCAAAAGGTTTAAATACCTCCTCTGGGATCAACTACTGTTTCCCAGAGAATGTAAAGTTAAATTGACTTTACTAGTCTTTTCAAATTCCTAGACCCAGTGCACACTGGAGGGGTTACCTAGTATCCCGGGTCTAGAAACTCATGTAGCAGTCAAATGCTATCCTTTGCTATCGAAATGGCTGGTGGCAGTGGTTTTACAACGTACTACCATGATTTTTCCCGGCCACGAACACCGGCAGCTAAAAATCGCGGGAGCCATGTTTTTTAAGATGGTGCCTTAAGACCCTTTGTTTAAACAGGTCCCGGTCTTCTTTTTTCGCCATTTCTTTTTGGAAAGGTCCTTCTAGTGTTTGTCTCTGTGTGCCAAACTAGGTTTGTACCCCTTGTTTCTATGCCTTTGACGGGCTTCAGGACTGAAGACCGCCTCTGCCGAGTGTCGGGGGTGGGCAGGAAGTGAGGGAGGTGCCCGAAACTCCCTGTGCTTAGTCTCCTTGGAGACCCAAATGCACTCTGGCGAGATTGGCTGGCTGACTGTCCGGCAAGGACAGCTACCCTGCTGGGTGAGTGGCAGCTAGGCTAGAATGAAAGTAAGAAAACTGCTTAAAAAATGGCAAGTCTCCAGGACTGGAAAGCAGAGTCGATCACTGGAACAAAAGAACCGAAGACGAGCTGGAAGAGGACGGCTGCTGCAACTCATGGACATTTGGTTTGCCCGGTGAAACCCTGCTGCAGGTCCAAATTGCCAAGTTCATCTCGACAGAGAAGCCCCTTCAAGGACAACTTCTTCCTTTGAGTTGGTGGGACCAATCCACTCGTAAACCACCTGGATACCATTCTCTGAGCTGGTTAGGTTTAACCAGGGGGAAGGACACCAGCTTGTGTGCTTGACTACAGCTACTCGAACCGAAGATCTTCCATTTTGCCAGCTTGTTTGACCTGGCCCCAGGCAGTGCAGGAGTCCCCCGACGTCCTCCCTCATGTCCCCACGACTGAGGCTCAGGAACATTGAGATCTGCAGGAACTGCCAGGAACCAATGTCTTCAGCTGCATCTGCGGGATCGAGCGGTCGCCCGTAGCCCTGTGTGGCCTGCTGTGAGGCTGCCGTCCAGGCCCCGTTGGGCCTTCAGTAAGATTTTAATCAGGCACTGTTTGTTTCTTAGCGCTCCGTGCGCGTTTGTGCTGCGCCCTGCCCCCCTTCCCTCCTCCGTCCTCCCTCCTCCTCACTACCTGGTCCTCCTCTCCCCTCTCCCTTCCCACCTCCCTGCCTGCCCACAACCCCCTCCCCTTCCTCTCCTCCTGCCTTAATTCCCACTCCCCTGGGCAGCCACCTGCCCGGCAGCCCCCTCGGCTAAGGGCCCCTTAGGCAAAGGGCGGCTCCTACGGCTGCGGCTCCCTGTGTGTCTGCAGGTGTCCGCAGATGACGCCAGGCGCCAGTTTTCACCTTGCTATCTCCACCTTCTCCCAGCCCACCCCCATCTACACCTGTTCACTTCATTCGCATGGTGTCTACACCTCACTGTGTTCCACAGTTGTAGTAAACTAGGTTTTTTTCTCCCCTCACAGGATTCTCAATCTTAGGTGGCCTCTCCACTGGGTCCCTAATATGCATTTACTGTTTTCTAAAATGTGGTAAATTGCCGCTCACTACCTGTCTGCTTGCTCTGTCTCGTCTGTCTTCCCCCCCACTCCCTCCTACTCCATGGTGCTCTCTATCTCGCCTATCTTCTCTAACTGCTTCTCTATTGACTATCCTGCTCTGCTCACTAAATCTGTTAGAAAAAAGTTTAAAAAGGACATTGTGGTCTCTATCCCAGGCCTCCCTATCGCAGACACCTACACTAGTGCCTCCTCCAAGGAAACTCTCACTGACATCCTCTTTTTCGTGCCTTCGCCTGACCTATGGACCCTTCATTTGGTCTCTGTGCTCTCTACTTTCTCCTCTTCTCCCATTAATGGTGGCACCCGTTGGGATGTCCTCTTGGCCCCTTCCGCTCCTCTAAGGCCATCATTAATGTCTACACTAATGGGACCGTCTTGGTCCAAGGCCCTCAGGCCAACCTTCACCTCTTTGATAGACGCTTCCCACGCCTCATCAACTTCCTTTCCTCTCCTGCTGTCCCCCCTCCTCTGTCCTCGGCTACCTTGCCTCTACCCTCCCTCCCTGTCCCCTCTCGTGCTCCTTCGTCACCTCCTTCTTCACCTCTGCAGGGCGTACCTCTGTTCTGTACCCCTCCCCGGAAGTCCTTCAAGGATGGCAACCTTCTCCACATTGCCACTCTTAACTCTCGCTCTGCCATCAAACATTCCTCTGATATCTGTCTTCTTGATGAACTGGACCTTGACGTCCTCGGTCTCACTGAGACATGGTTCACGGCCAGCTCTGTCACCAGCTTTGACACACTCCTACCTGATGGTTACAAGATCCTCTCCATGCCCAGGCCCAACCGTGCAGGGGGGGGGGGTGGCCCTTATCTTCCCTGAGTGGATTCCTGCCACTGTCACTCCTACGCAGACCTACTCCTCTTTTGAATGTCTTGTCTGCCGACTCTCTCTCTCTCCTAGCCATTCCCTTACCGTGGCTACTATCCATCGGCCACCTGGTCAAATTTCCTCCTTCCTCTCCGAGTGGGCTGACCTCTCCTCCTCACTCCTGTCCTCAACCACTCAACTCCTCTTTCTTGGTGACTTCAACATCCACCTGGATGCCTCCTGTCCCCCCTCTGGACTCTTTCGTGATCTCTGCGACTCTCTCTCACTCTCTATTATCCCGTCTGGGCCTACTCATTCTGCTGGGCACACTCTTGATGCTCTGATGTCTTCTGACCTTCCCCTCTCCGTCCCCCTCTCCACTGCTCTCTCCTGGAGTGATCACTTTCTCCTATCCTCCCACCTCACCCTCCCCACCCCACAGGCAAAGCCACCCTCATCACTGCCACCCACCTTCTCGGTCATCCGACCCATGAAGCGGGTTTCAGTTGAGGCTTTCGCTGCCACCTTCTCGCCCCCCCTCCCCCTTCGGCTGACTCCCACCCTGAAAGAGCACTCTCCACGCTCCACTCTGCTATATCTGATACTCTTGATATCCTTGCCCCTCTCATGAGAATCCACCTGAAGCCCAAAGCCAAATGTAACTCCTGGTATGACTCAGATCTCGTCACCCTAAAACGCAAGTGCAGGGTGGCAGAGAGGAAATGGCGTGCTTCATGTTCATCCTCTGACAAACTGGCCTGCCGCCTGCTCCAAAGGCAATACCGTCTCTCCGTTCTCACCAAGAAGAGAGCCCTTATTCAAGCCCGCTGTCACGCCCCCATCATCATCCACGCGTTCCGTGGACACACCCCATAATCCAGCCCCCACTATCACCACCAAAAAACGTGCCAGGACATACTCTCACCTGCAGGCCTGCCGGCAAAGGGTGGGACAAGGTCAGCGACGCCGGTTTTTGCCTCATTTCCCATCCCGGCGTTGGTTTCCATTCCGGCGTTGGCAGTTGCCATGGAGACGCGCCACGGGCATTCTACAACGTCTCCGTTGCCGGCCCCTGGGAGCTCCTCCTTCAGCACGTTCGATCACGTGACGGATAACGAGAGTCACGTGATCACTAGTCAGCGTTCAAAAGCGACGCGCTGACTGCCCTCCAGCGCTTCACAGCTGATCCTGTTGGGCGCATTACGGATTACAGACTACCACTTGGCTCCTCTGACCTCGGATTGATCTTGGACTCTGATTTGGCTCCTCCCATCACGGTACCTTTGCCTGGAACTTACTCCCTTCTGGTTACGATCTTGGCTACCCCCTTGGATTGATTTGAATCTCCCTTGCTGTACCCTGCTGGAACTGTTCTCTCCTGAACTCGACCACGTTTTCGTCCCCGGACTGCTATTGGATTGCCCTTTTGTTACGAACTTTGTTCTTGGATCACGTACCTTTCAACTGATTGACTCACAGCTTCTGGCTTCTACGTCAGGTGGTGATTTCATCCTCCTAAGTGCATTACCCAGTGGTCATCCAGTCGTCAACCTTGCCGGCTGCCTCCGATAACATCCCTACACCAATATTGGGTCCCGACCAACTCCTAAAGGTAAGCCCTATTGTAGACTTCTTTTGTATTCATATTCAAGTCTAGGGTTCTGTGTTTATGATCTAACTCCGTGTTTGCCTTACAGTGGTCATAGGGGGCATCTTCCGGCATTCCTGGTTCCGGCTGACGAAATTCACCACCTGTGGCCTCCAGGACCGCTCGGGCAGTAATTTCTTGTTTGCTCGAGTGGTACTTGGGGACGGAGGTATCATCGGCTACACGACCATCAAGTCTTGACACCCGCATCTCTGCGGCATCTAACAATTCGGCCGAACTCTTTAAAATCTGCAAGGAGCTTGCCAACCCTGCTGCAGTCTCTACCTCTCTTGTCCCCTCCCAGGCCCTCTGCACTGCACTGGCCTCTCACTTCATCTCTAAAACTCAGGACATCCTGTCCTCACTCTCCTCCTATCACCTCCCTCCCTCTCTTCCCGGCTCTTCCTCTGGCCCTTCTGCAGCCACCCCTCCTCCCTCCTTCTCTGCCTTTCCCCTTTTCTCTGCGGACGAGGTTTCCAGACAAGTCTGATCTATGAAAGTCTTGTCTAAACAGGTTCACACCTGTTCCTCCAAAACTATCAAGGACCACATCGACTCCCTGGCTCCTGCCCTGGCAGACTTTTGCAACCACTCCTTCTGCTCTGGAGTCTTCCCATCCCCCCTTAAGCACTCCCTTGTGCACCCTCTTCTTAAGAAACCCTCTTCCGACCCCTCCTGCCTGGCTAACTATCGCCCAATCTCCATCACTCCTTTCCTAGGCTAGCTCCTGGAGAAACTGGCCATCTCCCAGCTTAACCTCCATGCTGAATCTGTTGGTAGTCTTCATGACCATCAATCTGGCTTCAGAGCTGCCAGAAGCACGGAAACTGCTCTCCTGAACATCCGTGAGGACCTGCTCTCGAACCTCGACTCCAACACTCTGTGTTCTCATTCTGCTCGATCTCTCTTCTGCCTTTGACACGGTCAACCATGCCATCCTGCTCAACCGTCTCCGTGATAACCTGGGTATCACTGGTCAGGCTCTGGCGTGGCTGACCTCTCTCCTTTCCAATCGACCCTCCCAGGTCCAACTGGGTCCTTCCTCTCGGACATCTTTTTCTCTACCTGTGGTGTCGCCCAGGGATCTAATCTCTCTCCCTGGCTGTTCAACCAGTATCTGGCACTCCTTGCCCACCGCATCGCCGCTCTCTGCCCCAACTTTCATTGCTATGCGGGCGATACCCAGCTCATTTTCAGGCTACCCTCGGCCTCCTCTCCTTCCCTCATCTCTGTGTCTGCTATCCAGGAATGGTGTGCCGCCAATGACCTCTGCCTTAATGCCAGTAAGACTGAGATTCTACTCATCGGCACACCCACTCCCTCCTTCCCTGCAGCTCTCTGGCCAGCCTCTCTTGGCCCTCTTCCTGCAAGGCAAAAAACCTCAGGGTCATCTTCGCCTCCACACTCTCCTTCTCTCCTCATATATCTGACGTCTCTAAGAAGTCACACTACCAGCTGCACCTCCTCAGAGGTATTCTTCCCTTCCTCTCCTTCTCCCCCAGAAGCTCACTGTCTCCCGAGCCCTGGTTCTCTCGAAGATGGACTACTGTAACAGCCTCTTAATCTGCCTGCCTCCACTCTCCGCCCTCTGCAACTCATCCAGAACAGGACTGCAAGACTTGTTCTTGGCCTCAAGCCCAGGGACCGTATCTCTCCAGGACTGAAATCTCTACACTGGCTCCCCGTGGCTGCGAGGATTAAGTTCAAAACCCTCTGGATTGTCCACAAGGCCTTCTGGGGGCTGGGGCCTAAATACCTTCAACTCTCTCTTCCTAAATATCTTCTTTCCCGAGCCCTTCGCTCATCCGTCTCCAAATCCCTCAGGGTCAGCCGCTTCTCGAAGCAACAAGCTGGGGTTAGATCTCTCTCCGCGGCAGGGGCCTCCCTCTGGAACAGCCTTCCTGCCTCCCTGAAACTTGAGGAGAACCATCTCCGGTTCCGGAAGCACCTCAAAACCTTCCTCTTTGCTTCTGCTTTCTCTCTCCCTCTCCCCTGCTAAATCCTTCACTGAATCTGCAACTGGGCCACTTTCACCAACCTCGGTCCCTGGCCCAGCCACTCTCCACTTGCACTGCCTCCCTGGCAACCCCTGCACTGCGGGACTGTCTCTGTATCCCTACAGCCCCCCCTTCGCAGCACTTGTCTGCACTTACCTTGCACTTGCCACCAGCTGGCCCCATTTATTTATTTTTATTCTACTTACCCTGTACTGCACTTCCCCCCCCTCCCTTCCCCTTGCACTTTTCCCTTCCCCCTACCCCTGCACTTGCGCAATCTAAATGACACCTGGCCTAGTAGGATCGTTGTCTGTCTTCCCCTTGTTCCCCCCCTCCCTGCCTCGTCGCGCCTTGAAACACTTGTGCATAGGAGCATTACAAATGCCATATCATATCATTCTTCATATTAAGGCACTGTGCCAACCAGATAGAGAGAATGTACCTCTTGCGGTGAAAGTTTGTGAAACTTTCCCAACTTGCAGGCCTAATCAGCTTGTGACCCAACATATTATTCTTTTTCATACAAACTACCTCTGAGAACTTTGGCAAAGACTTTACCGTTTACTACAAGAGCTGCTCTTTCCTATCCAAGACACTAGTCCATTTACTTTGGCTTAGGCCTATTGAACTGAATCGAGTCCTCTAGTCAACTGAAACTATTTGCACTGCCTAAGAAAGTATTTGTGATCTATTCTATTAACTTGTGCCTTTGTCCTCATATTTGAAGTGACTGAAATGCCATTTTGCTCCTATTTCAGGGGAGCCTCATTTACTTAGAAACTTATTGGTTTGATACTGAAGTGTATTTGTGTATGATATTAAGTTGCCTTCTTCTAGTGAATGTTTTCTAAATGATTGTGTAATAAATTAATAAGTGTTTTACCAAGAAACCTTGAGAGTAATTGTCTACTTGAACCACTGTGATTGTAAGACCTCTGTGTTACCTCGTGTACTGCTCACATTCCCTCTTGAGATAAGCCTGGCTGCTCAGCTCGCTACCAAAAGCTGTGTAGTACAGACTTGTACCAAAGGTTGATTTTGCTTACACCTGTAGTCCTAATTGTACCTGGTGGTCCCAGAGGGTACTGCATGCAATTCTGCCTAACACGGACTGAGGACTATTTTGACTAGTTTAGTTTTTAGGCAAGGAAATTCCCTCACTGCAGTAGTGACAGATAGGCATTCTCTCTTTGTTTCAAATAAACATCCTTGAAATGTTAATCTCTAGTCCGTCTCCTTCTGGTTTGCCATATGGCATATATTGTGCGTGAATGCATCATGAACATGCATTGGGAAATACTTGTGTGTACTGTTGGTGATTTGCAAACTGGCTTTTTACCCAGTTTTACACAGAAAGTGTGCTGTAGCATTTTAACCCAATACTTTAAAACAAATTCTCCTGGTGGGAGGAAAACACCTCCAACCCCCTAGGTTGGTTCGGGCTCTCACTGTACATTCGATTGCTCTGGCGTATTTGGGGGAATTATTTACATGCTCTCTATGCCGGCAATCATCACTTTAAATCACATGCATAAAGCTGCTGCCACAACCTATCCAAGCCAGGCGGATCGCTTCATGCATGCAAGTGACCGTTACTGGCATAGATAGATTGTAGCAGCATGCGATTTACACTGGCCATTACTGGCATAGATGGGTTGTGGCTGCATCCTTGTGAAAATGGTAGAAGTGCTCCCATCTAGTGCACTGTTACCAACATGGCATTTACTTTATTTTTTCATGTGTTACCCTAGAGAACCAACTGTAAATTGCATCGCTTTTCCCCTAAATTTTTTCCAAAACATGTGCTGCAAAATGCATAATTTCAGCACATTGTTTTAAAAATAATCCCCCCCTCTCCCCTGAACTCCACGTACATTTTGGCGGCTCCCTTGCTATGCTCGGTCGCTTGAACTAATTTGAGGGACAATTTAGAACCCCCAACTGAAAACATGCACCACCCTGCAAGGGCTTGCTTTCCTTTGAATCATTTAGAAATCTTGGTGCCCCTTCAGGGGGTATCCGCCCCAAAAGCCAAAAGCTGCCTCCACCATTGGACTCCACAGTTCAACACCACTACAACAATGGTGGGGCAAATCTTCCCAACAATTCTTGATTGACTGGGGTTAGTCATATGTTGTGAGGGGTCATTTATATTTCTTGAGCCACCCATACCCCCATTGGGTTTGCATTGGGCACAAAGTCCTTCATAACTTAGTGCTATCTGGGGCTGGTCCAGGTCAGTGGTAGCCGGGTCATTACTTCCCCACTTGACATCCAGTGCTGGTCGCTGCTTCCTACAATACCTACATTTTAACCTAAGTTACTTAAGCCACATTCTAAATACTACTTGTGACTCTAAGCTTGCTGCATGCTTTGCCCTTAAAGGCCCATCAGGTTGCCTCTCAGTGCTACTCACCTGTGCACCTGAATACCTTTTGGGACACATAAAAGACTGAACTTTTACTGGCTAGGGATTGGACTTCTTAAGCTAGCTCACTGTGTTGAGCTACCTTAAAGTAGGGCCTATTATTTAACAGCTTTCCCTACTTTAGTAATTACAGTATGTGTGCTATCTATATACAATCCTGAAGTACTGAGCAACCGATCCTGGATTGTGTGAGAAACCTGAATGTGTCTCACCCACCAGTCCCCGGGGATAATCATCCAGGTGTACCGCCTTGTATCGTGCTGAAAACGTGGGGAAGGGTGGCCAACAGCCTGGACATCCTGACATCATTTTGTGAACACTTCTTTTTCGTAACACTGTTTCCCACACTATTTGTATTTAGAAGTAAGGATTGGCAGTAGGTTTTTTTAGTATAGGCCCTTTTATTTTGACAACACACCACTGGGACTGCGTTATTATCTGATGGTCATAGCTTGCACCCATCTGTAGATTTAGGATTTGAATCCCTTTTTGAAGTTCAATAAACACCATTGAACTGGGGTCACTTGCGTCTGTCTTACCGTAGATACCATGCCGTCCTTGCATGTAGTGCCAGGAGTACAATGTGAATCAATTGAGACAAATTGGGGAACCCTCAAATTCAAGAAGCTTAGTCATAGAGCCTCAGATACCAGACACCTCTGTTGCCAAGAAAGACTCAATAGGTGTTGATATCTGTAGCAGCAGAGAAGCTACTATCCCTCCAGGGAAAAGGGGAATGATTCCCTCATGGGCGTTCTACAAGATTGGCCCCAAAATCTGGCATGGCCTGGAAGTTCGCTCTAGATGTTTTAGCAGGCGTCATAGATCCCGAATTCCGGGGAGAAACAAAGGTTCTCTTACAGAACCATGGTAAAATTCCATTTGAAGTACATCGCGGCGATAGAATTACGCAATGAATTCTTAAAAGGGCTCTTTTTCCGCGTTTTAGAGAAAGTGAACGAGAAGATACTGAGAGAGGTACCTTCAGCTCTTAGGAAGCTGATGAAACATCTACCACTGAAGAGAAAAGGGAAGAAGAGCTTACGATCCTTCACAACCTAGCCTTCGCCCAGCTAAATGATCCAGCCCTCGCTGAGGCTTTTTTACAAGCAATTCCCAAAGGGGAGGGAGTAGAGAAGGGAAGTCCCCCTTTCTTCCTAAAGCAGGTATTACTGTATACAAAGGAAACAGACACAGAAGGCCTAAGTAAAACTCAGTTAGTAATCCCCAAAACCCATCAGAAGATCGTACTAGAGATCGCACATTCTCATCTGACAGAGGGACACTTAGGATAATCTAAGACCCAAGCGCACATCAGTGGTAAGTTTTACTCGCCGGGTATCCCTGCTGATATAAAAACACTTTATCGGAACTGGCCACCAGGGGGCGCACGGACGATGAACACCTCCGTGTGAGCTCCGGACCCACGGGCCCCAAAAGTGACCTGAGACCCCAATTTTGCCCCCCCGTGCCCAACAACAGATAATTGAGCTGTCTGAACTATCCCCCCACCCTTTAAGCGAAAATCAGACGGAAATTGGACCCCCCCCCCCATCCAGGAGAAATGTCCGTTCGGCTGTACCTCCCCCCCAGCCACGCTTCCAACAGCTGAAAGGCAGAACGTGCTTACACACGGCCCGTGGTACTCTGCCCCTCCCTTCATTCCCCCATGGACGGTGCGGACCCCGCCGCAACTCTCTAAACGGCCGCTGCCTCACCGCCTGTCCTGCTTCCTCCAGGGGATGGACAAAAACCCCTCGCAGGCGTTCCTGCGCGCACCCCCTGTGCGGCCGCCCTCACAGCCTAGGACACCGGCGCTTCGCCGAATACAGCAGGGCTGCGGAGCGGGTAAGTGCCCACCCCCCCGGAACACGCCAAAGCGCCCCACCTGGACCGGGGCCCCTTCTCCCCCAAGGTGCTCCTTACCCAGAGCTTGAGGCCAAGCAGCGGAACGTGGGGCGCGGATGAGGCCCTGCCCCCCCACCATTACTGAGGACCAGGCAGGAGCTGCACTAGGGGACAGTGCGTGGGCCCACGAAGGCCCCTCACCGACCGCCTCGCCCCACACAACGAGGGCCCCTGGGGCGAGCCACCCACACGCTCGACCCCGACCGCATCTCCATCCAGGCAGCCCCAGGAGACCTCACCAAACACAATAATAAATGCCCATAGAGGAAGGCCCCCAACTGCTGGCCCCGTGCGGACCTCATCCTGCATACAATGCCGATTCCCACTCTGATCCACAGAAACTCTATGGACTGCTAAAGCTACCCCCAGCACGCTTTGTGCAACACTCGTCTCTCACCTACAAGGGCACAACGCATCACACAGCGAGACTGGGGTCACCCACCACAGAGGCACTCCCTCCCCCAAGTATAGTCACAAGGGCTGACTCACCGGATACCCCCTCCCCCCCCGCAGAGGCACAACCTCCTCCAGATACAGGTACAGGAGGACCCATGTTCAGCTGACCCCCTCCATGGGGCAACAACATTCTTAGAACCAGGGAACTCCTCCCACCTGCCGAGTAAAGTGCCCTGGGAGAGCCTCACCCTGACTCCAGATCTCCAACCAAAACACCATGACTGGTAACCTTGAGCCTGCTCCAAAAATCTGAGGAACTACCCACATAACCCACTCTGAATCCATCACCCAAGGCCGCAGCTCACAAGGCAACAAGCTCGTACTTGCGCCAAGGCTATGCAGAGGGTTGGGCCACCACCTTTGGTTTGTGTGCCCTCCTCTACGAAACCACTAGCCCCTCGCCCGGCCGGGACACAGATAGACGGGCCAACAACGAAACGTAACGGAATACCCTAGTGTGCTCTCCCCCCAATCTAACCGAAACCCAGACCCCCCCCCCCCACCCGCATTAGGGGCTCGGTCTCACGCGACCTCCTCGAAACCTCCTCACAGACCCGCACCGATATATGAGCTCCCTCGACATCGCACCGGACCCACTGACGGAAACCCACTTGAACGGAGGGTAGGGCACCTGGACCCAGGGCGTGTGCCTCCTCCCATCCACGGGCTCCCGATCCAAGGGACAACCCGCATGGCAATCTACAGCACAGTTCATGTACCATCCAGAATACCAGTGCAGAGGGTAGGGCCCCCACTCCCGGGGCGTGTGCCTCCTCGCACGCGAGTACCATATGAACGTTAAAAGCAAACTAGCCAGATACGCTTACACCCGCTACCTCCGGCTCCTGAGCCAAGAATGATAATGTCACTAGAAGCATCGGAGACCGGAGCGGCAGCTACCAAGGGAGACATCGCTGCCCTTCGGAGCAAAATCCGAAACATGGGGGCCAACCTCGGCGGCAAAATGGACCCAGAGAGTAGACAACAACGAGGAGAGGCTGGAGGGAGTTGAGAACAATTAAGCCTCGATAGACACCCTTGAAGCCCAAATGGAATTCAGAATACGAAACAGAGAAGAGGAAGGACGAAATTTGCCTTAAGATAGACGATTTGGAAAACAGAGAGAGAAGGAATAACCTACGTTTTTTTGGGATTCCGGAGTGCGAAGGGGAAACGGAAGAAGACCTCAAACAAACAATGCACGACATCATGCATCAAAATTCTAGCAGCAGACGAAGACATTGATGAACTCAAGACAGAGGATACACAGAGCTGGCGGCCCTCCAGGCGGCCCGAGATCGGTCCTTGCCAGATTCCACATATATCAGGAGGGGCTCAAATCACCATCTTTCAGGATCTATCCTCGCTCACACTGGCCCTACGCCGCCTTTGTAGCCCCCTCACGAGATGGCTTAAAGATCAAGGTACGAGATACAGATGGGGATATCCCTTCTCCCTCGCATTTGAACATGGCAGCAGGAAGATACTATTCCGCTATGAGGAAAAAATTTGGGATTGCATCGCGGACCTCCTTGGGACAGCCCCAGATGAAGGAGCACAGGACATTCCGGTGCAGGACAGACCGAGACGGGAACTCCAGGGCCCGAGAAGGAAAAGAGTAAAGGGATCCAGAAAGTATAGGCAACCCAACGACATGCCTGATAGCAACAAGTGATACTGTTCACCCAAGTCCTGTATGCCCACGATGTCTACCGTGAGAGTTTTTGCATAAAGACCTACTTGCATTCCTGAACCCGGCACTCCCTTGTTGCTGGTCCCATCTCACGGCATATATGCTGCCCGGAGCGCAAGCACGAGTTGCCGGTGGATGAAGCCTCCGGAAACCGCATGTATCACTATATATGCTATTCTATAGTAAAAGTTGTTGTTGTTGTTTAACATCATGTTTTTTATTACAATGTTTCTCAAAAAAGGGGGCGCGGGGGCTCAAAATGTTATAATGACAATAGTTGCTGTCGGGGCCGTGCGGTTACAACCCTTACTGGTGGTCCGATTGTAGACCGGCTGTTCACACCAGTCCAACTCGGACGCCGTCACACAGACCCTCATCGAGAGAGCGAAGAGCAACGAGACAAGGCTGAGAGCAACGGGTATTAAGTTTAATACCCCGAAGGGGACGGAGGGGGGGAGGAAGGCAGAAAATGTTACAGCCTCAGTTCTAGGGAGGCATTCATCTGATCACTTCCACTACGGCGACTTTCCGCGACGAGCGACACAATATGATGAGCAAACTCAAAAGGCACACCTCTGATCAACGGACATGACAATCTAAGTGACAGGCATGAAACACTTAAAATTGGCACACTGAACGTCAAGGGATTAAATTTTCCCACCAAGAGATCGCTAGTCTTCAGAGAGTTCAAGAGGACAAAGCTTGACATCCTCTTTCTACAAGAAACCCGATACATCAAAGGAGAGGAGAGGAAAATTCTATGCACCAAAGCTGGCACTGAATATTGGGGCTCAGGCCCCCTCAAAAAAGCTGGAGTCGGCATCCTTATCAACAGAGCAAACCGGTTCGAACACTTAAAAACTTGTGCTTACGTAAGTGGTAGGGCACTTGTACTGGTCGGTAAAATACAAGACACCATCATTACGCTCGCATCCATATACGCGCCTAACACTGGTCAGTCCAGGTTCCTCCAACAAACAGTCCCCAAGGTCATGACTGAAGCAGAAGGCGAGGTGATCCTGGGAGGCGACCTGAATTCGTGGATGGACCCAGATCTAGACAGGCAAGCAGACAACCCACTTGCAACCCCCCCAACTGGACCTGGTCGCGTACAGGTCACGGACATGATGGAGGGCTACAACCTCAAGGACGCATGGAGACACATGAACCCGAATCTAACAGGCTTCACCTTCTACTCCGCACCGCAGGCTACATTCACCAGAATTGACTACATATACCATATACTCACCCCTGAACTCACCGAAGCAATGGCCGAATCCACCATATCCCCCGTTACATGGTCGGACCCTGACAGTCACAGTAACCGTTGATCGGATGGCTCTCCCCCAGAGGAGCTCTAAATGGCGATGCAACGAGACCCTCTTCAAAGACCCGATTTTTCGGGACCAACTAGAGCAGGACATCGCTCACTACTTTGAACAAAACAACACAGGCGAGACCTCTGTAAATACTGTATGGTAGGCAGGGAAAGCCACCTGGAGAGGACTACTCATTAGGGAGGGGGCCACTAAGAAAAGAACGCCAACTCATAGAAAACAGGCTCTGAAAAGAAATTTCTCAACTCGACCTCATAGCCCAATCCTCAGGCTCTGACAGACTACAAAAAATAGAACAAGCCAACAACAAGAGGGAAGAACTGCGGCAACTAGAAACTGGTAGCATTGTGTACAAACTCCAACGTCTCAAGCAGAAACAATATGAGCATGGAAACAAGGCGGGGGCCTTACTTGCCGCAAGACTCCGAGGGCAACGCAAAGAGCGATGGGTCCCAACGATACACAACGAAGAAACACCCCATGGCCATCGTCCTCCCAATATCCCGGAAGCCTTTGCTGACTTTTATGAGAAGCTATATACCTCCGATGCCACCCCACATCCGGAGGCGATCACCGAATACATGAACAAAGTGTCCCTCCCGTCCCTCCCCCGGGACACAGAACAAACCATAGACGCCCCTATCACAGGTGAGGAGATTGAAGAGGCGATCAAAAGACTTCCTGCAGGGAAAGCCCCCGGGAACGATGGCTACACAGCAGGCTTCTACAAGACTTAAGGACGCCCTCCTCCCATTCATGGTCGAGCTCTTTAATAACATACTCCAATCAGGCGTGCCGCCGGAAACCTTCTCAGAAGCATTAATAACTGTCATACCCAAGGAAGGCAAGGACCCCAAGCTGTGCGCTTCATACCGTCCAATTTCCCTCTTAAACATTGACGCCAAGATTTTATACGAGAGTCCTTACTGCGCGCCTTGAATCTCACATGCTGGTGATAATTCATAACGATCAAGTGGGTTTCATCCTTGGGAGACAAGGTGCGGACTCTACCCGAAAGACCCTCCACCTCATACACGAGGCTAGAAAGATGCCGAACAAGCCCGCACTGTTCTCGATTGATGCCGAGAAGGCATTCGACAGAGTCGAATGGCACTTCCTGGAAGCCACACTGAAGAAAATAGGCCTGGGTCCCACTATCCGACGAGGGATCAAAGCCGTTTACACTGCACCACGTGCATCTGTAGTAGTAAACTCCCAATACTCCCGCTGGTTCCCTCCTTAGTAGAGGAACGAGACAAGGTTGTCGCCTCTCGGCAATTCTCTTTGCGCTATCGCTGGAACCCCTTGCCCAAATGCTCCGAGCAGATGCTGGTGTGGAGGGGATGCGAGCAAACGGCAGAGAGTATAAGCTGGCCCTGTACGCAGACATCCTGCTCCATGTACTAAATCCGATGTCATCAATTCCCAGAGCGATCCGCCTGAATATGGCACACTCTCGGGCTTCAAAATAAACAAAACCAAATCTATCCTCTTCCCGCTCCATGTTAGGCAGAATCCTGTGCAGTTCCCTTGGGGAACACTGCAAAAAGATTCAGACTACAGGAGTAAGCAGTAAACCCAATTGGTAGCAGTCTGCACCACCCAGATTTAACTGCTAGCTGTGGCTGAGCAATCAGACTTCTCTCAAGAAGAGTAAGGCAGTATATAGAGTATACACAATAGGGCTAAAAACACAGTAGAGCAAACAAACACTGACCAGAGCTTTGTATAAAAGGTATATAATTATTTATTTAAAACACACTTTAGGTAATATACTAGCACTCTAAATCAAAAGCAAGTTAAAACACAGTCAGGTAAAGTATATACACCTCCCTTGATAACTATCAGACAAGTCAGAGTTAAAACATCACGATTTGTTAAACAGATGCGAGCGCATAACCTGATGGCACTCCAATAGTTTAGTTAAAGGGAGAGAAAAAGGCACAGCAAAAGGCACAGCATAGAAATAAAACAGGACCCAACACTTTTAGGAGTTCTCAGCAAGGGAATAAAGGCAGTGTATACTGTAGAGCCAAAGTTCATAGGCCAGGCCCACTTTAAAGGGAGCAAAGCGAAATGTGCCAGGATCACATGGTTTAAAATGCACTAAAAGTCTTTGCAGAATGTTCAAAAGAGGTTGGGGCGATTCAAGAAGGTAAAGTTAGAAGGTCTGGGGCCAACCCAGTTGGCAAGCCAATGATTTAAGGGCCACCTTGGGCAAACCGAAGAAAGGGAGGCCAGGCAGGACACAGTACCTTAAAGAGAGGAAGCTCCAGCGGTGGCAGTTGTTCCTGGCAGTGGTTGCAGTTCGTTGTTTCGACCAGGGGAAGAGAGGATCTCTTTGAGGAGGAAACGTGGAGTCGCTGCACTGCACAGGGATGAAACCAGCCGCGGAGTTAGTCGGTAAAAGGTGTGTTCCTTTTATTTGCGGTCAAAGTGGTGAAGCTTGGCTATCCGGCCACCGGGGTGCTTGGCACGGGCGATTCGACCAAGAGACGTCTTTGGAAGGCGAAAGGGGCGAACTGGTTGGTCCCACCAGCTCAGAGGAAGAAGACTCGTCCAGCAGAAGATCTTCTCTTGTCTTTGGGAAAGTGGTGAGTTCCTTGCAGCAGGGCTTCACCGGTGGTGTCGTTGTTGCAGATGGCTCAGCTTCTTCCCTCTTCGGATTCTTAGGTCCTGTGGCAACTTCTGAAGTTCTAGTCCCAAAGGCCCTGCTTTTATGCAGAAAACCCCCCCATTCAACAGCCTACCTGATTGGGCCAGTGGTGAGCCGGGCGGCTCACCACTGGCCCAATCAGAACAGAGTGCGACTTGAGTTGCTAAGGCAACGCAGTCCAGGGTGCCAATTCCCCTCCCCACACATCCTGTAGACCCCAGACAGAGTGGCACCATTTGGAGGGCTTCTGTGGAGAAGCCCGCCAAATAGTGGAACAAATGGCTCAACCTTGGTCAGAGTTACAGAGACGGTCATGAACGCCATTTTAGAAAAGAGTTCTGGCAAAAAGACCCAACCGTTGATTTAATATTAAATAAATAAACCGGTGGTCTCTTTAACATTGCACCAAAAAGTGGTGCGTTTAAAATCAATGGGAAAATCCCATAGAGAATATTCCGGTGGAATATTCTGTGTGGTAACCACAGCCACCAGCCAGAAACTCGACAAGGGGGGACTGGACAGTGCCCCCAGACCATGGGGCAATATAATGAACCCCTTCCAGTACTTCCACAATATGATGGTTTGTACTGGTTCTGTTCACAATTTAGGACTAGTAAAGTCAATGATGACCTTACATGCCCTGGGAGACAATCAGTCCCAGGGTATGGAGTCTATGTTTGGGGGTCACTATGACAACCGTGTTACTGCACTGAGGGTGCTGTGTAACACGCACACAAAAAATAGATGATACCCTATGGAGCAGAAAGAAAACCCCATAGCCCATAAGCACACAAAGAGTCAAAGACATACCTCAAATCATGCCCAAGAGTGGGAGGAAAAGAGTCTCACTCTTAGCAGGAGAAAAAAAACAAACCCCAAAAATCCAGCAAAGCTGCTGGGGGACTCACTAGGTTTGGGAAATTAGCCTTATAAGAGAATTCTCCCTAACACTCCACAAACCCTCCCCAGACCACCAAGCAGACCTCGAGACCCTAGGGCTAATCATCGGAGGCCCAACACTGAGATACTTGGGGATCAATCTCACAAGAGATCTTGAACACCTGTACGAAGCAAACTTTTCTCAACTCCTCGACGCCCTTAAAGCGGACCTCGCAAAATGGAAGCCACTTACGATCTCCTGGATGGGACGTCTAAACGCCATTAAGATGGTGAGCCTCCCACGTTTCCTATACCCCTTCCAGGTCCTCCCCATCACAATCCCAGACCAATTTTTCAAACAAGTCAAGAAAGCCATATTGGAATTCCTTTGGAATGGGCAAAAACCCAGAATATCCTATGAAACCCTGATACTACCAAACGAGCAGGGGGGGAGTAGGCCTGCCGGACAGAGCGATACTACCAGGCGACTCATCTCAGGATCCTGATCCCACATCTGCGTGAGAGAAGGGACCTGCAATGGATTCAATTGGACAATGATAATCTGACCCCCGCTACTCTCGCCAGGGGCGTAGGAGACCTATAAAATCTGGGGGGCACAGGGGACACCTTGGGGACTTGAGCAGGAAAAGTAAGGAATTGCCTGCTCGCAGATACTCCTTTGCATCTTTACCCCGTCACTGTCATATGCAGTAGATTGTACAGGAGCTTACCCAAATGTATGAAAATACTTTGGTCTTAATAATATTCCCCCCACGGGCCTTGTTTTTCACTTCCACCACAGTTGGTGTGATGATCCGTTTCACTTCTTGTGTTTCTCCGGGTCTCCAAGCAACGGACCTTTAGAGAGATCTTTTATAATACTCTCACATGCGCTTTAAGTGCAGATGCTTTATGGAGTTTCGCCAACCCATCCTATCCTATTCCACTTGAACCCTCAATGATGGAACATGAGTGTGCCCCTTTACAGCAGTGTATGAGCTGCAATCATACCTCGGCACCAGGGTATTCACTGGATTTACATGGATAGCGGAGCAAGTGCTGTTGAGAATCTCAAGGCTCTGCTTTATTTTTTTCTGGGTCACCCAGATGGCTTATGGTGGCCTCTATTAAAACTTGTCTAAAACTCATTATTCAGATTGTGGTGGGTACCAGAAATTCAGTTGCATCCCTATTTTAAAACAAGCGTTGCCAGCGCCAACCGTTTTGATTTTAATGTAGGCATGGAAAAGGCACTTGCCAGGCACCGCCATAGTGGTATTAGGTACCCTCTGAAGGTAACAGCTGCAAAATGGTTCAAGTGCCTGGACATTTAATGGCAGTGCCTGGCAAATGCTCAATACGTATACACAAGCAAACACTTGCCATTGCTGCTTTTTAGCAGGACTTCAGTGAAGGAAATAGGAAATGCAAAGTGCTAATAGAATGGCTGAAGGCATCCCTGGATAAGACATTTGTATTACACCAGTAGTATGTTCCCAGTTCCAATTAAGTTATTAACTACACAGGGCTTTGTAGTATGATATGGTATGATAATGGCATTTATAACACGTCTATACACAAGTGTTTCAAGGCGCGACGGGGCAAGGGAGCGGGAACAGAGGGAAGACAAACAACAATCCTACTAGGCCAGGTGTCATTCAGATCGCGCAAGTGCATGGGAAGGGGAAGTAGGAAAGTGCAGAGGGGGTATGGGGAGGTGACAGTGCAGTACATGGGATAATGAGATAAATAAACAAAGTAAAAGTAAGCCCAGCAGGTGGCAAATGTAAGGTTAAGTGCACACAACAGGTCTCAAGTGCTGGTAGTGGGACTGTAGGGATACAGAAAACAGTCCCCAAGTGCGGGGTTGCCAGGAAGGCAGTGCAGGAGTGCGACTGGCAGCGTAGTGGGCCTGGGTCTGAGATCAGAGGATGGCCAGGTAACCAGTGCAGTTTCAGTATCAGCCAGGAAGACAGCAAGGGAGAGGAGGAGAAAAAGCAGAAACAAAGAGAAAGGTTTTGAGGTGCTTCCAGAACCGGAGATGATTCTCCTCAAGTTTCAGGGAGGCAGGGAGGCTGTTCCAGAGGGAGGCCCCAGCCGAAGAAAGATCTACCACCAACTCATTGCTTGGACGACCGTCTGATCCTGAGGGAGTTAGAGGCGGGTGAGTGAAGAACTTGAGAAGGAAGGTATTTGGGAAGAGAGTTGAAGGTAATGAGGCCCCAGACCCCACAAGGCCTTATGGACAATGCAGAGAGTTTTGAACTTAATCCTCACAGCCACTGGGAGCCAATGCAGAGATACGATCCCTGGGCTTGAGGCCAAGGACAAGTCTCGTAGTCCTGTTCTGGATGAGTTGTAGAGGGCGGAGAGTAGCAGGCAGATTTAGAAAGAGGCTGTTGCAACAGTCCAGCCTAGAGAGAACCAGAGCTCTGGAGACAGTGATCTTATGGGGGAAGGAGAGAAATGGAAGAATACCTATGAGGAGGTGCAGCTGGTAGTGAGACTTCTTAGAAGCGTCAGAGATGTGAGGAGAGAAGGAGAGTGTGGAATCAAAGATGACGCTGAGATTTTTGGCCTCACAGGTGGGATCAGGAAGAGGGCCAAGAGAGGCCAGCCAGAGATTGAAAGGAAAGGGGGGTAGCGGGTGGGCCGATGAGGCAAATCTCGGTCTTACTGGCATTAAGGCAGAGATCATTGGCGCACACCACTCCTGTTTGGCGGACAGACAGTCAGAAATGAGAGAGGGAGAAGAGGTGGCTGAGGGTAGCCTGAAAGTGAGCTGAGTGTCATCTGCATAGCACTGGAAGTTGTGGCAGAGCACGGCAATGCAATGGGCAATAAGTGCCAGGTATTGGTTGAACAGCCAGGGAGAGAGGTTAGACCCCTGGGGAACACCACATGTAGAGGTAGAGATGGAGATAGAGCTAGAGGAGAGGAAGGACTCAAGTTGAACCTGGGAGGGTCAATCAGAGAGGAAAGAAGTCAGCCATTCCAGGGCCTGACTGGTGATTCCTAGGTTACCACGGAGACGGTTGAGCAGGATGGCATGGTGGACTGTGTCAAAGGCAGAATAGAGATCAAGTAAGATGAGGACACAGGGGGTGTTGGAATCAAGGTTGGAGAGTAGGTCTTCACAGATGTTCAGGAGAGCAATTTCCATGCTTCTGGCAGCTCTGAAGCCAGACTGATGATCACGGAGACAACCAACACATTCAGTGTGAAGATTGAGCTGGGAGATGGCAAGCTTTTCCAAGAGTTTGCCCAGGAAAGGAGTGATGGAGATTGGGCGATAGTTAGCCGAGCAAGACGGGTCGGCAGAGGGTTTCTTAAGGAGAAGGTGCACAAGGGAGTGCTTCAGGGTTGAAGGGAAGACTCCAGTGGCGAAGGAGTGGTTGCAGAAGTCAGCCAGGGCAGGAGCCAGGGAGTCAATGTGGTCCTTGATGGCTTTGGAGGAAAAGGGATGAACCTGTTTTGATGAGACTTTCATAGATCGGACTTGTCTAGAAACCTCATCTGGGGGAAAGGCAGAGAAGGAGGGAGAGAGGTGGCCGAAGAAGGGTCAGAGGAAGAGCAGGGAGTAGAGGGAGGAAGGGGAGATGAGAGAGAGGACAGGATTGTCCTGAGTTTTAGAGATGAAATGAGAAGCCAGTGCCGTGCAAACATCCCTAAAACAATGGCTTTATCTAAACCCGAAGCACATCCTATGCCATTTCTGCCCTACACCACTCTCCCTGTGTTCTGGTCTTTCCTGGACCCCTCTCCCCTGCGCACACTGGTCACTCCGTGCTGCAAACTATCCCCATCTTTCATCTGCCCTCCGTTCTTGATCCCATCTCTCCCCTCCCTTGCTCCTCTCTTTTTCTGTCCTCTGCACCCTTTCGACCCTTTTTCACTTTGCATTCCCTCTTTCTACTGCACCCCAGTCCCTCACTTCACATTCCCCCATGGCCAGAACCCCACAACTCTCATCTGTACACTTACTCAGCACTTTCTCCTCAGTCTTCAGAGCACCCTCGATATCCTTGAGCGCTTTTCTACAACTATTAGTCATGTCCCATTGTCGTACCTCATTTTGGGGACTTCTCCAGGTCACTGTCGAGGCAAGGCCCAGCCAGTGCTGTGCACACATGCTTGTATTTATTATTTACATTATAATGTTGTTTGCCGCTTGCCGGATGCTGCCCCCCCCATACCGGCCTGCACCGCACTGTTCTGCAATCACATGTTTGCCTCACCTGCACTGTATGCAGTGTCAGTATACATACACTCATCACTCTGTGGTGATGAAGTCCAGGTATGGACCCAGCAAGGGGTTGAGGGGGGCAAGTGGGTAATGGGATTATAAGCCACTTGAACTTCCATAAACTAGTGCACTGTTCTGGATGTGCTAAGGGAACTGAAGGGAAGATGACAACATGCTTCTTCTCACAGCAACAGCATTAATACTGCATATACCATAGGGACCTCTGGGAGGCAAACACACAACACAAGGGAAAACAAACTGCAACGGAGCATGGACATGAATGTGCACTGACACACAGGTCCATGGGGGAAAGAGGCCCGCTAACAAGGCCATACAGTGCTGTCTCAGGTCACTGTCACCAGGTAAGTAGCACAACGTAAGGGACTGGCCTGCACTTATTTTCGGGGTGTTGAGCTGTGCGGTCAGGTCTTTGTAGTATTTACACATTAGCCTGCAGTGCAGGTCTAAGTAATTTCTCATTTCTGCATTCATGTAATACAGACTATTCTTTGTAGTCGACACGATGCCCAAACGGTCATCTCCCTTTCATGGCTTTTTAATTCCCACAAGGCGCAGGTGGCGTGGCGGTGGTGGTGGTGTTCTAAACTCACACTACACTTATGGTTCTTAAATCCGAATTCGAGCTCTGCAGAGCCTAAACAAGCCCCCCCCCCCCTGAACACGGGCCAACCGCTCCCTGCGACGCACTCCTCCCCTCTGCCACAGCCACCACAGTACCGTAGTTGGGTTCAACTGCTTCAAATGAATCCACAGACGTGTGAGCACATCCCTTTGCTCCGGTTACAGGCTGAGGCAACTTGCATTTCACACCCACTTTTGTTGTCCTCACGAATGCCCTCATTATCGGGAAGAATTTCACTGCACAATGCACCCCATTATGAGCTTCAACATAAACAAATAGCTTCATTTTGGCACATTCCCCCTAATAAATCCTCCATATGCCGGCCTGCACTGCACCTGGGAGAGGGGGCCATTTGACTTGCCTTAAGTACGGTAGCAGAGGTCTCAGGAGGTCGAGTCGCAGTCCGAGTCTCACTCTGTCTCCCTCGATATTAACAAACGCTGTCTGTCAGTCACTCTCAGCAGGAGCAGTCGTCGCTGCCTGGCTTCTCCTTCGTTCGGGAAGATGAGGCTGGGCAGCAGTGCACTGCGCAGGGGAACGTGCAGTTCCCCGGCCTGGGTACGTTCCAAATGCACAGGCGCAGGGCACGCATGAGCAAGCAGCAGAAGTTCTTGTTTTAGCCCGCTGCTGCAGTCAGTCTGAAGTTAACTTGTACTTTTGCACGCATGACCAGGGATGTCATTTCACCAAAATGCCAGTGGTAGCGGAAGTGACATCACACGACCCTTGAACTCTGATGACATCACAGGAGGTCATATCATTTGACCCCACCCCGAAGTGATATCGTGGGAAGCGATGGAACTCAACCTTTCATCCCTTGACAAAACTTGAAGTGGCATCACATAGCATTGTTCCCAAGTACACTACGAAAAATATGTTTACGATATCACTATAATGTGATGTACATTTCATACAAGAATGGATCGACATATGTATCGTTAGGATCAGTGTGTATAGACCCATATTACCAAATTACTGTGAATGCATGCAGACGTCCATGGCCAAATGATAATGATGTGTTACTATATAGCACTTACGCTTAAGCGCTTTATATAGAAAAAATATACACCCAATATCACCCAACCTGTGTTGGTACTCATTTATCGACCTCAGAAGGATGAAAGGCTGAGTTGAGGTGTTTAAGAACAGACTTAATCAGTGACTCACCCCCTGAAGTGTGCCTGAAATGAACCTTTAATGAGTCTAGCAATTATTGTATAGAATTCCAGAAAGACGTATTATTTGGTTTCCCTATTCTTTCTTATTTAGGGTCAGTGCTGTTAGGCTTGTGGCACCCCTGTTTTTTTTTTCTTCTTTTTTTTTTTAGAGGCCTGAACAAGAAAGCCAGTCACTCCAGAAGTAAAGAACCACATGGTGCTGGCCACAGCCCATGAGCTTGCATTACAACAACAAAAAAGGCCACTTTTATTTTTCCCCCCATTTTTCTTTAGGGGTAGCAAAGGAGACCACAGGGGTAGCACAGTGGTAGCAGTTGCAACCTCTAGCAACCCCTAAATGACGTCCCTGCGCATGATATTGACATCTGCAGCCTGCAGTGCAGGCTGCAGACGTATTATACATGCAGAAGTGCCACAAATTCTGGGGGGGATAAATGACATTATATCCCCCCCACTTAAAATTGTGGGGGGGATTTGTCCCTTCTGCCCCCCCCCCCCCCCATGTCCTACGCCCATGACTCTCGCAGAGTGGTTATGGGTCCCCAGACCGAAACTGATAAGAAGACTGCGCAACCACCCAATACTGGGGACACTGTGGAACATGTGGAAGGAAGGGAAGTGAATGTCTGGAGTCACCACGTGGCCCTCTCCTCTGAGCCATCTCTGGTCCCCTGCGATCAGAGAGGAGATCCCCGAACACGCCAGATATCAAGCTTGGTTCGATGCTGGACTTGAGAGTAGGCCAGCTGTGGAGAAACAGAAAATTCATTGCAATTACGGAACTAGAAGAAGCCCTCCAACTACACCAGATTCCGATTTTTCTGTACCTGCGACTGAAAGGTGTATTATCCAAGAAAGAGTGGAAGGCCAAAACACAGAGGGCTCACGCCTTTCGAGACAATTTTGGACACGACCAACATAAATAAAGGCCTAAATAGCATGCATGTACAGCGCTCTGATCTGCCAAGAACAAACTTCGAGCTCCCACCTGAAAGAGAGATGGGAAAAAGACTTTGGCATAGAATTTGACCAACAGGTTTGGGACAGAATTTGTGAAACACCATCCAGAATATCAATCGCAGCCTAGTATAAGCTGCATGCAACAAAGCTACTCCACAGATGGCAGTATGACCCACGACGGCTCTCCAAAATGTTCCAGTCCTCCAGCCCTAGGTGCTGGCGACAATGTGGCATGGATGCCGATTATTGGCACATGTGGTGGGACTGCCCCAAGGTCTGCATCTACTGGCAAGAAGTTCTGGGATGGATTAAACAGCTGGATGGCATAGAAAGGGAACCGTCCCCCCTTCTGATCCTCTTCGGTCTGGAAGAAGAAGACTATGAACTGATTAAAGGACTGGTATCCCCCCTGCTATTGGCTGCAAGAGCGAGCATGGTCATCAAATGGAAGTCTTTACACCTTCCAGCTAAAAAAGACTGGATACAGATTGCAACAAACATCTACACAATGGAAAAAATCACGGCAGCCCTCCACGATAAGGTAAGGTGCGACTTTGCCAGCCACTACATTGCGGGTTCAACGGTGAACGACCCAACACACCACTGAAGTCAAGAAACGCCCAGCCCCGGTGCGAATGGAACTTCGCAGGATATACCGCCAGTTTAACATGCCTGCCACAGACATACACTATAAATCTAATAATCTCCAACTCAAACGTCGATCAGTGCTAAATATCATGTCGCCCGCTACAAATCGTCATGACAAACGCCAAAGTCCCGGAAGTTTTATGAGCACTGCTAAGGGGTAGGAGGGAGGGGGTTAAGTGTTCAAAACGTCCTCCCAAGAGGGGGAGACAAGTATTTGATGTTAACAGGCCACGCAGGTGGAACGAAAATTGTCTTTTGATGCAACTATGTGAATATAACATGCACCCACCTGTATGTTTATTACCGATGTTTAAAATCAATAAAAATTGAATTTGAAAAAAAAACACTTTATCCACACATGTGAAATATGTCAGAAAACCAGTACTCGCATTTCTTTGCCTGCCCCTGTGAATCTTTTACCAATAATAGAAGTCCCTTTCTCAAGGGTTGGGATGGATATCATTGGATCGTTGGAAAACTCTAGACTGGGTAACTGTCAGGTTTCCTTAATTACTGTCATCAGGTTTCCTTTAATTACTGTTAGGTTCCCTTTAATTATTTCCCTTTATTTCTGTGTGGGTTTGGCCTTGACCTTTCTATACAGATTCCTGGCTCTGGCCTAAGGCAAGATGGAGTTTTACAATAGAAGCCTTGATTGGTTAGAGAGAACTGCAGGACAACAATGAACGTTCTAAACTGTCACTCTCTGCCTTTCATCGTCGTAACCCCAGCTGAGAGGACGTGTCTGTAGCTACTCCTGCTGAAGTCTTGGGCCTAGTGGATTTGAACTTTCAAATCCTGGCAGTCGAGCAGCTACTTATGCAGGGTTGTTCAGGAGAAGAATTCAGGTTCACAGGAGAGTTTCTGGAAGTTCTTTTGGAGAAGAAAAAATTCTTAAGCTAAGTGACTTTATTTGGATATGTAAATCTTTGCTCAGATTCATTAGATACTTTAGGAGATTGTAAATGAAAATTCAAAAGAAGAACTGATGTTACTGTGTTTATAGTTCAATGTTTCATTTTTAAACGCGCGCGAGCAATGTTAGACTGTTAAGTGTGATCGCGAGAAAAGACTGCTACGTGAAAACTACAGCGTGTGAATTCATTGCGCGTGTACGCGTGCGCAAGAAAAGACTGCTACGTGATTTCTACAGCGTGTGTGTTCATAGCGCGGGTGTTTAAAGCGCATGTACCCGAGAGTAAGAAAAGACTGCTACGTGACTTTTTTTTTGCGTGTGTTTTCTTAGCGCGTGTGTTCCTCAGCGTGTGTCTTTTCTCTGGCGCGTGTTTTTCTTCAACGCGTGTTTTGCGTGGGTAAATATCTGCGCATGTGCGTGAAAAGGTTTCAACGGACTTGGAAAAGTTTGCAAGTTCTTCAAGAGACTATGAACTCTATTTATTAAGAAGAAAGAACAGGATTCATCTAAGTCTTCTTAACTGGAACATTTAATAGTTTATAAGGCAAGAGTCAAGGTTCTTAAGAGTTCAATAATCAAAGGAGTTGCTGTTATTTTCAAGACTTTCAATGCCACAAGAAAGGTAGAAAGATTTTATCAGCTATTACTCCAATCTTCTCTAAGATCTTAAAAGAGAAGAACCAGGTATGATTCTTTACATTTTAGTTAAGGATATAAAGTTTTCATTATTTAAAGGTAGTAAAGTAATTTGAGGATTCTATATGTTCTTATGTATTCACTGCAGGTTCCGCATCAGCTAGTCAGAACGTCGCCAGCCCGGTGTTTCTTATGTTATCCACTTCCCCCTTTCCCTTTGGGGTGTAGTTAACAGAGCCGAGAATTATCGGGTTCTGAGGATTACACTTCAGGGGGATTGTCGGGGGTTCAGCAGCTTCCGCGGACACAGGATAACTCTCAGCCTGACAGTAACACATGCGTCCTCGTGATTGTTGATTACACTACCTGATACCCCAAGGCATTCCCTATGCGGAACACCACCACCCAGGTGATTTTAAAATACCTTTTACCATATTTTTCCAGGGTTGGCTTTACTAAGGAAATCCTGACGGATCAAGGATCCAATTTCATGAGTAAGCTTATTGGTGAAGTCAAGGATCTGCTCCATATCACCACCTTAAGAACTTCAGTTTACCATCCCCAAACAGACGGATTGGTAGACAGATTCAATAAAACACTCAAAATGATCCTAAGAAAGTTGGTAGATAAGGACAGGAAGGACTGCGACCTCATGATCCCCATGGCACTATTTGCAGTAAGGAAAACCCCTCGGGCATCCACTGCATTCTCTCCTTTTGAACTACTTTATGGTAGAGAACCTAGAGATGTCCTGGACAGGCTCCGGGAGAACTGGGAAGAAAGAGAAGAGGCACCCATTCCCCTTTCACAAACCACCACCAGATTGCAAGAGCATATGAAACTTATTCGAAATCTAGTCTATACTCATATGGAAAAAGCCCAAGCACAACAAAAGTTTGTCTATGACAAAAAGGTAAACCTAGGTTAGTTTTCCGTAGGACAAACAGTATTGGCCCTCTTTCCTACCTCGGAAAACAAACTTGTCTCTAAGTGGCATGGGCCATATGAAATATTGGAACAAACAGGAACCTGTACTTATAAGGTAGCACAAACTGACAGGAAATAAAAGACCCATCTCTACCACGTAAAGCTCTTAAAAGAGTGGAAGGAAAATCCTTCCGCCACCAATGCCACGATACTATCCTGTTTAGTACCAGAAGGAATACATAACTTTTAATTACTTCCTCGAGAGCCATCTAATCAACAACAAGAAGATTTAAAAGATTTAGTTACATTTCCCAATGTATTCTCGGAGAAACCAGAAGTGTAAAGGCACTAATCACTATATTAGAACACTTAAAGGACAAGTGGTCCATCTGAAACCATATAGACTCCCGGAAAACTGTAAACAGATAGTGGTTGAGGAAGTAAATTAAATGCTAAGAGTGAACATTATCGAACCCTTGTCAAGCACATGGTCCTCCCCTATAGTAATGGTCACAAAACCTGGCAATTCCTGGAGGTTTTGCATAGACTTCTGCCAAGTTAATGCAATCTCCGACTTCAAAGCCCATCCCATGCCACACAGATGAATTGATTGATAAACTTGGAAATGCCACCTTTCTATCAACCCTAGACTTAACCAAGGGGTACTGGCAGGTGCTAATGCACGTACCTGATAAGGAAAAGGCTGCTTTCTCGGTGCCCTTGGGACTGTTCCAGTTCAAAATCCTCCCTTTTGGCTTCCAGGGTGCCCCTGCCTCTCAACGACTTATGGACAAAATATTACAGTCCTAGTCTGATTTCTGTGGAATTTATATTGACGATATAGTTATTTATAGTAAAACCTGGGAAGGCCATCTTTTCCATCTCTTTACTATTATGAGAGCCCTCAGAGAAGCCGGCCTAACTGTCAATCCTCCCAAATGCAAGCTGGCTCAATCAGCCGTGAAATACTTCGGCTTCTTTGTAGGGAATGGTAGTGAAGGCCGTCCTAAAACTACACCTTAAACTAAAAGAGACCTCAGAGCATTCTTGGGGCTAATCGGTCATTGCCATTGATTTATCCCTAACTTCACGGACAGGACAGCTAGGCTGACAGGCAAATTAAAGAACGCTGACTCCCAGAAAAATCACTGGACTGACGAGGACGATGTATGTTAAAACAACCTAAAACAAACCCTGTGCCAGAACCCGATCCTAAAAGGTAGTAGATTTCTCAAAGGAGTTTGTGTTACAAACAGACGCCTCCCGTACAGGACTAGGAGCAGTCATATCACAAATTAGCAAGGGATTGGATCATCCTATCTTATTTACTAACCGCAAACTCTTCCCACTTGAAAATAATTACTCTGTGCTGGAATTAGAGGCACTTACCATCAAGTGGGCCACTACCCACCTTAGATACTACCTCCTAGGAAGGAAGTACTCATCACAGATCATGCTCCACTTGTTTGCATTAGCCAACGGAAAGATTATAACCCTGGAGTCATGCAATTGTTCTTAGACCTGCAACCCTACCATTTCACTGTGGAGCACCGGAAAGGCAAAAACCAAGAAAACGTAGAATTCCTTTCTGGGTTCCTTTGTGAAACAGATGCGGCTACATCGCATAGGGGAAGGGTATGTGAGAAACCAGACGGTGTCTCACCCACTAATCCGCAGGGATCTGTCATCCAGGTGGCCAGGACACGCCCAATGCTTTTGGATCCAGTGGACCAGTGCAGGAGGATCACCTGGGTGATAGGTCTTTGGGGAGTGGGAGTGGGACACTCGATGGCGAGGTATCCCCTTCCCCGTAACACTTTACCCCATCCTACTATGTAGGATACTTAGGAACTCAACCCCTGCCCCTTTCCTGACAAGAACACTTCCTCAAGGACAGCTCACTATGAGACAAAACTGACTAACACCCGAGCCGCATACCTGACATGTCACAATACAATGTTCAGGCAGAGTCAGGCAATTACTGACCATTACACACACCTGACTTCCATTTCACTTCCCCACAAGGATAAAAGGCGCAGCACAAGAGCACACTCTGAGCAAGGCAAAGCACACAAGGAAGCAGCAGTTCCAAGATGGCAGTTCAATACAAGGCGAAAGACAGCAAAACCAAAAGGAATTGCAAGGAGGGAAGTGCCCTTGACCTTTCCTACGAGAGACCGTTACTTTCATGAACCTTCGAGTATAGGAAACATAAGACCAGGAATCGAGGTTGAAGAATCCTGGATTGTGTGTCATAGGTACTTGGGGCTCTCGCGCATCGATAGTCAAGGCGGGGAGAATTGCTTGCCGCTGTGCTACTGTCCTTGGCTCTCACAACAAAGCAGCGCCAGTGAAGTCAGCACCTCCAGTGAGTTGGGGAGACTGAAACCAGACCAGTCTGTGTTGAATCCAAGGTTGCAAGTAGAAATCTTGTATAGTGAAAGCTGAAGCAAACAGTGTATGAAGCGTATGTGCTAATCGACGCAAGCAAAATTAAACAGATGAGGGATTGAACTTTGAAGCCAAGAAACGATACCTTAGAGAGGTCCGACACCACGTGTGTGCTCATTCAAATGTCTGTTAGGTATCCAACTGAAAGGTGTCAAAAGCGAAGGAGTGATAAAGAATTGTGAAATCAAAGTAGTCCTGCAATGGGTCAAGCAAAACCCTGTCCACATTCAAAAGTCTTCCAATGTTAATAGCATAGAGAAAGTTGATGACAAAGTAGATGAAGTTGGTCCGAGCCCGGCGGAGGGAGACTGAATGAACATTGTGTTGGAAGTGATCTAAGCCCCGCTGAGGGGGTTCCGGGGGTGAACCGTAAATCACCCGAGAAATTGGATGTATGTATATCCTGTGAATATTGCGTTAAGAGGATCTGAGCCTGGCTGAAGGGGATCCGAGGTGAATAGTGAATGGCCTCAGAAATTGAGTAGTTGTGAAATCCTAAGAGGACAATAACTTCTTGTTTGTTTGTCGCATCAGGCCATCTGAAAGAAGAGACTTTGAAAGGCAAAGAGACTTGGGCACGGAAGGCTCTGATGCTAATGATTGAACTGTATCCTCGTGCTAGAGAAGCCAGCAACTGTGCTAAACTCGAGTGTACCGCCCTTGTCCTGTGCTGAAAACGTGGGGAAGGGAGGCCAACGACCTGACCATCCCGACATATCATTTTGTGAACACTTATTTCTTTTTCGTAACACTGTTTTCCACACTATTTGCATTTAGAAGTAAGGATTGGCAATAGGTTTATCAGTATAGGCCCTTTAATTTTGACAAGACACAACTAGGAGTGCGTTATTATTTGATGGTCGTAGCTTGCTCCGATCTGTAGGTTTAGGATTAGATAGGCATTTTTCAAACTCTTTTTGAAGTTCAATAAACACCCTTGAACTGTGGTCACTTGTGTCTGTTTTACTGTTAATACCGTGCCTTCGTTACAATTGCTGAACTGTATATATAGGTATAGCATTGTTGTTTTCTACTTCCCTTTAGTTGCATAAAGTGTGCCTTAGCATAGTAGTGTGATATATTAAGAGTCTTTTTGTACGGACCTGTATGGTACCTTTTATCTATCCGCTTTGTAAGTCTTAAAGGCATGGTCTAGTAAAAAATGTTATTTAAAAAATAGATAGGCAACATTAAAAAAAAAATACTAGAATTCTCTTTTTTTAAAACTTCCTATGTAAAATTTTGAGCTATTCAAGCTCAAAATTCGCAAAAGCAAGCACCATGGGCGCATCCATTTTGTGAAATGGATGCCCTCCTGTGCTGGCTTTTGCTTTTGCGGCACTAATGAAGGAAAAGCCAGCCAGCTGTAGTAAACAAAAGCTACCGCTGGGTGGCTTTCCCTTCATTAGTGCTCTACGCGGAGGACGGGGACCGGAGACCAGAGCAGGAAAGCTGCAGCTGAATCTCGGTAAGTGCTATTTATTTTTTTTAAAAAATAAGCACTAGCTGGGGTTATTTTTTCTAAGTTTTCCGGGCTGGAGGAGCCCGGAAAACTTAGAAATAAAACTGCAGCTTTAAAAACGTTGTATTTATGTTTGCGGTCGCTCTTGAAGCAACCGCAAACATAAATACAACGTTATTGTGTTGGAAAACGCTGCGGTTTTTCTTTCCAAGTTTCTCAGGCTCCTCCGGCTCAGAGGAGCCTGAGAAACTCGGAAATAAAAACTGCAGCGTTTTCCAACACAACCGCGTTGTTTATGCCTGAATCTGCTTTCCCATTTGGGGCTCTCGGGCTCCCATCAGGGAGCCCGAGAGCCCTAAATGGGAAATCAGCTGTAGGGAGAAACACTACGCGGCATGTAAACACAACCGTGTTGTGTTTCTGCCTGCTGTGGCTTTCACTTTGGGTCTCCGGTGCTCCCACTGGAGACCCAAAGTGAAAGCCACAGCAGGCAGAAACACAACTCGGTTGCGTTGGAAAACGCTGCGGTTTTTCTTTCCGAGTTTCTCAGGCTCCAAGGAGCCTGAGAAACTCGGAAAGAAAAACCGCAGCGTTTTCCAACACAATAACGTTGTATTTATGTTTGCGGTCGCTTCAAAAGCGACCACAAACATAAATACAATGTTTTTAAAGCTGCAGTTTTATTTCTAAGTTTTCCGGGCTCCTCCAGCCCGGAAAACTTAGAAAAAAAAACGCAGCTGGTGCTTATTTTTTTTTTCTTTTAAATAAATAGCACTTACCGAGATTCAGCTGCAGCTTTCCTGCTCTGGTCTCCGGTCCCCGTCCTCCGCGTACAGCACTAATGAAGGGAAAGCCACCCAGCGGTAGCTTTTATTTACTACAGCTGGCTGGCTTTTCCTTCATTAGTGCTGCAAAAGCAAAAGCCAGCACAGGAGGGCATCCATTTCACAAAATGGATGCGCCCATGTGCTTGCTTTTGCGAATTTTGAGCTTGAATAGCTCAAAATTTTAAATAGGAAGTTTTAAAAAAGAGAATGCTAGTATTTTGTTTTATGTTGCCTATCTATTTTTTAAATAAAATATTTTACTAGACCATCCCTTTAAGTGTACTACTCAACAGTGTACCCCTCTGCCTTGCTACCATCAAGAGAGTGGTACTGAGTTTTGGGTCAGACAACTTGGTTACCACAGGTTGGCTTCTCAAAGTCCTTTCTCAAGGATGGAATTTGAAAATCCCTTCCAACACCAACACCAGCCCCAGCCCAATAGGACAACAGAATCCAAACCAAAAAGGATATGATTTTAAGCTACATAAATAATCTTTACTAAACTGCCCATCAACCCCAGAAACAACCAAAGCATGAAAAAACATACCTTTCATGTTGTACAACGTGTCTCGCAACATTTTGAACATAGCAACATAGAGCGGATCGCTGAACTTCTTGTAATGCATATCTGAAGCGGGGCTCGACTGCAAAGAAGAGCACACAATGGGGATTAGTTGGAGAATGCCATGAGCAAGGACTGATGTCAAAGCCTTTGTTCTTAGTCTCCTAGCCCCCTTTCTTTGCCACTTTTCGCATTCAGGTTCTGCTTACAGCAATAGATCAACTAACAAAAGATTGTTTTTCACCTCATTAAATTGTCAAATCAGTAAAAAGGGTCACAGTGTGGACACAAAAGTAAAATCAGAGACTCTTCCTTGCAACTCTTGAAGTACACACAGATTCTAAGGCAGTGACAAATCTATGTGGATTATCAACAATTAGAAACAATACACTGGTTTCTTCAGTTCCAAGTTTGGATTTTTATGCCTCCATCGCCCCATATCATTTTGTCTGCTGCACTCCTTGCCATCCGTTATAACGTTCTATGGAAAGATGGTATGGATCCATCATGTTCAAGTTTCTTTCAATTGCGAGAATTTGGTGCATTTTCTAGTGGTTATGACAAACTAGGTGAATTTTCAGGAAAAGCTGTACTGAAGATAACAACAGATAACAGACAACAGACAACAGCTTAACATTTCAAAATACAATGATTTATTAACTCAAATGTCAGGATGGTGGAAGGTCTAACTTGCCCTATGCCAAGGTAGGATTTCCCTACCTGAACGAAACTAAGGAAAAGTGAGTCAGAAGGTTCTACTTAAAGGTTTGTCTGTGTCCAAAACCTATCCTTGCCCTCACAACTAAAGCTAAACAATGTGTAGGGCTATCAACAATAAAAGAAAAATGGTAATCAAAACAAAGTTCTGAGATTCTTCCAGCTCCTAGTTTCCTTTTCAGCTCCCCGTCTACAAGTTCAAGAAAGTTCCAAAAAAGAATTCCGGGATTATCTTTCCCAAATTCACAATAGTTCAGACAATCCTCGGGGTTCCCTTCCCCAAGGTCAAGGCAACACAGCTCCAAAGAAAAGAGCCTCGAGGGCTCTGTCCTCAAAACGGTATTAAAGTTAATCAAGTCTCAGGGTTCCCGTTCCCAAGACTTCAACTTGCCAATTTATACTTGATTTCAGTCTTTCAATGTTCAAAACAACTCCCATCAACCTGACACTCTTCTGGGTTGGATTAACAGTTCAATTAGATTATTCTTTCTTGGTTTACTTCAACAATGTCTGACTTTCACAATTGAGGGTTCCCTGGTCTAGGCGCAGTTGTGCGACCACACAGTCCACCCATCACAGGTCACGCAACCAGGAACCCTAGGCTCTTCAGCCCACACAGGTTCTGTATCTGCTCCTATATCAAGGTTCACACTCACTTAACTTCTCCTTGTCGGCCTCTTGGCTTTATGTGAAGATTCACACTCACTTGGCTTCTCCCGATTGACCTCTGAGCTTTGTCAAATGTGTCACTCATCCTTTGCCAATATTTGGCCTTGCTGCACTATAGTCATGCATAAACTTCACTTCGTGGGGGTTTTATTTCTTTCGCACCTTTCCGTCATTCTTTTTAACAAACCACCACACTTGCTCTCTTATTTTGTACATTGCTTTTAAATGGGTAATTTCACATTCAGCTTTAATCAGATCGTAGCTTTGCCCATAATATTTTCATTTAGTTTGGTATTCAATGTTAGTGACTGCTTACTTTGTTCCTTAATTTGTATTTAACCTGTGGCTTCAGGTTTGATTTACTCTGCACATGTTATTCTGTTCATTCAGCATTCGTCTCGCTTCCAGAGAGCCCCCTAGGAGTGTGCCGGCTTCGAGTGATGTTCCCCTTCACTCACCGGTCCTTGGAGTTCCTTTCGGCAGCTGCGTTATCCACTTCTGCTCTGCCTGATGGCTTGCCTTTAACCGTGAGCCTAGCTGGCACTTGTGACGCTTCTCTCCTCCCGCTAGCAGGCCCGCTTCTCTTCCGTGGATGCAGGCGTCTATTTTGCTTTCCTTTCTTTGCCCGCAACTCCGGCAGCGTATCTCTGACCATGGGGGATGCCAAACCTGTGGATTTCTTACGGCCCACCTGCTCCTGGGCTCTACAGTTCCTCGGATCGTTGGCCAGCATCCTGGCTTCCCTGCAGGACCCACCATGGCTGCTTCCTCGCAAACAGGACATGTTGCAGGTGCGAGTTCCCAATTGGAATTGCCCGACTGCAATTAGGGTACAAATGGGACATGCCTGACCTTTACAATACTCTGTAGGCATCTTCCTCGTCTCAGTACTAGAGTGGTGAAATGACTTACTAGTGTTTACTACTGATAGTCGCTGCTTCCTCGTCCCAGTATTGTAGTAGGAAAATTGATGGGAACTGTTTTACATTAGCCCATAAAGGCCGGAAGAGGGTTAGGTTTGTTCTCATAAGGGAAACCCTCTTCCCAATCCCGATGGACCCACCACCAATGTGATCCTCCAGAGCTTCTCCACCCCCAGGGTCGGGATCCAAAAGCGATGTTCTTTTCCTGGTCACCTAAGCAGAGGATCCAGGGGTAGTAGGAATGACAATACCCTCAGGTTTCTTACAGAACAAGGTTCTCACAACTTTCCCAGCGTGCAGGTGCTCGCCTGCCACCTACAAACACTTCACAAGGGGAAGAGTGAAACAAGGTACACCTTCCGCTGCGTGACTACTACAGATGAAATCTTGAGCCACAGCAACCCTCTCAAGACCGGCATTCACTTTTCTTCCTGCTGTCGTCTAGGCGTGTTGGCTCTTACACGATTTCTTCATCTGCATCTTTGTGGAGAGTACACAACTCCTCCACCCACTACTACGACTGCCATCCAGCTGCTGCAACGGCTTCTTCCACCACCAGCTTGGTCTAATGGCCGGCACCTGAAGGAGACTTTCATGTCTCACAGCTACCCTTGGGTGTGGATCAAACATGGATGGGCTGCATTTTGCAAACCTGTGCCTCTTGTGAAAAACCAGATGGTGTTTCATAACTTAGTCCCCGAGGATTCCGTACTCCAGTGGCCAGGGGAAGGCCATCGCTTTCGGATCCCGACCCTGGGAGAGACAGGCTCGAGCCCGGCAAGAGTCTGTGCAGAAATGTGAGAAATTGAGAATATCTGAACAGAGTATTGATGGTAAGGTGGGCGAAGCCTAAAGAAGTGACTGAGCTACCAGAAGTTGAAAGCCTAAGATTTAACTGTTCAATTATACCAGTAAGCCAAAGTGTGCAAGACTGACAATTGTTTCATCCACCCATCCTTTGTTTTTGAGAGACTATCTAGACCCTGTGGTGTTGAACCTGGGGAAGGGAATTGATATATGATATGATATGGCATTTATAACGCGCCTATACACAAGTGTTTCAAGGTGCGACGAGGCAAAGGAGGGGGAACAGAGGGGAGACAGAGACAATGATCCTACTAGGCCAGGTGTAATTCAGATCGCGCAAGTGCATGGGTAGAGGGGGAGGGGAAAGTGCAGTACATGGGGAAAAAGAATAAATAACAATAAGTAGAAAACGGCCCATTGGTGGCAAGTTCAAGTATAAGGGCAGGCATTAGGTGGAGGTGGGACTGTTAGGGATGCAGAAAACAGTCCCATGTGTGCGTGGGGGACGGGGGGTAGTACCTGGGCCCGAGATCAGAGGGTGGCCAGGTAACCAGTGCAGAATCAGTTTCAGCCAGGAAGTCAGCAGGGGAGAGGAGGAGAAAAAGCATAAGCAAAGAGAAAGGTTTGAGGTGCTTCCGGAGGGAGGCCCCAGCCAAAGAAAGATTTACCACGATCTCGTTGCTTGGAGAAGCAACTAACCCTGATGGAGTTGGAGACGGATGTTGCTGAAGCCATTCTGACATTTCCTTTTGAGACCCTATTTTAATGTTGTATTCCCTGAACACATTTGGGGCCTGATTCATGGAACGTTTTCCAATGGGAATGCACCATTATAAAACACTTCCATGAATCAGGCCATTGGTATTCTAAGAAGGAGGGCAAGGGAGAGCAAGGTTGGGTTTTCTCAGAAGAGGACCTGGAAGACGACCGCTGTCGGCGCTTCCGAGAATGCCTCGAAGAGGCCGAGGAGTGGCGAGACCGACTCCTAGAAGTAGAGTCACCTTTCGAATCATCCGTCGAAAGCCCCGCAGACTTCGACATCCGGGGCTTGGACACCCGACATACCGATAACTTCTTCTTACGTTCCCGTAAGGCTTTGGACGTGAGCGACTGGCAGTCGATACAGTCATCCGTGTCGTGGGCCTCCCCGAGGCACCAGAGGCAGGCGTCGTGCGAGTCCATCACCGACATCTTGGACCCACACTCCCCGCACTTCTTGAAGCCCGGACGCGGGGTCGAAGACAAAGTAGAAGACATCTTCTTACGAAGGATTTTCTCACAAACACGAACAGGTTCGAAGAACCGAGAAGAATAAAACTCCAAAGAGTCGAGGCGTAACCGAGATTCACAAAGCAACACGTTCGCGGAAAAAAGGGAACTGAGGCTACGGGCGTCGTGCGTCCTACTTATCACATCAGACGACGTCGGACGAGGTCCTCGACGACGGCGCATCGACGTCATTCATGCAGACGCCGAAAAAAGTTTCCGAAGCAGCACAGCTGTGGTGATTACCTGTCATAGATATGGAATACGTCGGAGGACCCAATCCCCTCGAATTTGTATTTTTATTGTTCTTTATATAGCACCTTTGTCCAAAGTGCTTTACATAAGAGATAACAGTACATCAGAACAGTGGAGCAAAACATGGATCAGGTAATGGTGACATGGATTGCATAGGAGATCAACAGTACATAAGAACAGTGGAGCAAACAGGATCAGGTACAGGCGATAACAATTAATCAGGGTACTGAAGCAGGTGAGTTTTTAAAGAGGAACGGAATAGGGAGTAAGAAGTAATAGAGCGAAGGGATAGAGGGAGCAAGTTCCAGTGAAGAGGGGTGAGGAGCTGAAAAGAGCAAAAGCGGGATTGAGCGCATGGAGGACTGGGAACGGTCAGTCTAAAGAGATCCGAGGAGTGGAGAGGAAGAGTAGAATGATAAGAGGGAATGCAAGATAGTCAGGGGCCAGTCCGTATAGAGATTTGAACACTAGGCAAAGAAAGTTACATTTAAGTTGAGAGTGGAAAGACAACCAACCAAGTGAGGCAAGAGACATATGTATATGATATCCTCTTGTAAATGTATATAATGATTCTTTGTTATACCTGCATATCGGATCCCATGTGTAAATGTTTATGTTTCTCTGTTATACCTGCATATCTGTAACTTTTTACAAATTGCGCCCTGATGCCTCCGGGCCTGCTGGTTTGCGCGTTATAAATAAATAAATACAAATACAAGAAGAGATCGAGTCACGATAATAGAACAAAAAGTGAGCAAATGGCTTTATAACAGATTTCAGAGGAGCAAGGCGTGAGTGAGGAAGACCAAAGAAGGTGACCGACCAGTAGAAAAGTCGAGAGAAGATTAAAGACGAGATAAGAGGTTTTGAGGCATGGAACGTAAGGAAAGGGCGGACTTTGCGAATGTTGTAGAGATGAAATCGACAGGCGCAGGATGCAAGAGAGATATGGTGGGCAAAGGAAAGGTTACAGTCAAAGTAGAGGCCAAGATTACGGGCTGTAGGGGAGATGGATATATTGTAAGGGGTAAAGGAGAGGCAGTGGGGAGGAGACTGTGGTGGGAGAGTGTTTGCAGGAAAGAATAAGACTTCAGTCTTACTGGCGTTCAAAGTGAGAAAGTGGGAGGTCATTCAGGATTTGATAGCAGACAGGCAAGTTGAGAGAGTAGAGTGAATATCAGACGTGAAAGAGGAGAACGAAAGAAAGAGCCGAGTGTCATCAGCATAGAAGTGGTGAGTTAGTCTAAAAGAGGAGATTATGGGGGTGAGGAAAGAGGTATATAAGGAGAATAGAAAGGGACCAAGTACTGATCCTTGAGGAACACTGACTCCGGGAGAGAGGTGAAGAGGTGCTGCCACCCCAGGAGACAGCGAAAGTGCGGTTGGATAGGCAAGAGGAAAACCACGATAGAACAGAGCCACAAAAGCCATAGTAGGAGTGAGTTCAGGAGCAGAGAGTGATCAACTGTGTCAAAAGCAGCAGATAAGTCGGGAAGAATAAGGACAGAGGATTGCTTAGAATAACAAGCTGTGAGAAGAGTTAATTACACAAGTCAGGGCTGTTTCAGTGGAGTGACGGGGGCCAAAGCCAGACTGAGTGGGAGGAATAAGAGATAGACCAGAGATAAATTAGGAGATTTGAGAATAATCAAGATGCTCAAGGAGTTTAGATAGAAGGGGTAAGAGAGAAATAGGATGAAGTTTGAGACAAGGGTTAGCAGTGGGTTTTTTAAAGATGGGGCTGATGATGGCATGTTTGAAAGCAGAGGGGAAGGTAGAAGTGGAGATACAGATTGAGGAAAGAGGTAAGAAAGGGTACCAGCAACGGGTAGATTTTAGGGATGAGTGAGGAAGGACTGGGGTCAGTGGGGGCAGCGGTGGGGTGAGCTTTGGCTAAGAGGAGAACCACCTCAGAGTCAGAAACAGGGGGAAAATAGAGATAGTGTTGGGAGAGAAAGGGGGTGATGAAGGAGAGGAGTTATAAGAGGGTGACAGTAGGATTTCCTGGCGTAGAGAGAGAACTTTAGAAGAAAAGAAGTTTGCGAGGTCAGATGCTGATAAGGGTGAGTTAATGGAAGGATCAGGTAAAGGAGGTGAAAGAAGCAGCTTTAGTGTTTGAAAGAGACATCGAGGGTGAGTAGATTGAGTATGGAGGAGGTCAGAGAAATAAGTACGTTTGGCGGAGTTGATACAGTTGACAGAGTATGATAGGAAAAGTAAGTGGCGTGATTGGAGGGAGAACAGAGTTTGAGCCATGTTACTCTCACCTGGTATCCACAGGGACGCCACCCAACCGGGTTACTCGCTGGTATGCTTCTCAGCTTTGCCCTGATGTGGTCTGCGGGGAAGGTTCTGCCTTGTGGTAGAATTAGGCGTGCTCTCAATCCTACCTTCTTTGCAGGGGCACGTTGTCTTTCATGGGCAAGTGTGGTCCAGTTACTTCACTGACACCGGCCCATTTGATATTGTTCAGGTAGGTCTTATTGCTGTTCTTTAGTTTTGTTGCTATCCTGTATGCCTTTCTTTGTTTAAAAGGTCTCTTTTTTCTCCGTTAGGTATGCAGAGCTTCAGCGCAGCGAACTGGCTTGGTTGAGCCCCGCTGGTAAAGGATGGCGCATTAAGAACGCTATGATGCGGTAAGAAAGTGCTACGTGCAGCGCTGCAAAGTCTTGCCTTTGCTAACCTGCCTTTTCCTTCCTTGTAGGTCGCGGTGTTCTTCAGCGCGAGTGGAATGTCCGGAGTAGTGCCAGCCGAGAGGCGACCAGCCAGGTAAGCCTTTTGAGCAGTTCGTAAATTGTAAATGTCTCTACTGCTTTCTTTAATGTTGCCTTGTAAATGTCTCTACTGCTTTCTTTAATGTTGCCTCTATCTTCCTCTTTCAGGTCGTCCTGTCTGGGAGGCGTGCAGATTCGAGGAAGCTGTTCTCAGTAGCTGCGAGTGTTTAAAGATGAAGACTGCAGGTAAGATGCTGCTGCTAATGATGTTCCTTTTGTCTCCTTGCAGGTTCAGCTTCTCCGAGGTTCGAGGGAATAGCTGGACACGGTGAGCGTCAGGTTGCAAGCTGCAAAGTAACGCGAAGCGTGTTGTCTTGCTCGGGTGTGGTTTAAATAGCCCCAACAAAATAGTTCAGGTAAAGTAGTCCCTAGGCTACCACACCCAAAACACTAGAACGCATAGCTTGGTTCTTAGGAACCAAACTATGTGGATGCCTCCATGTTGGCTGACAATACAATAAAGTATTTCCCAAGCACATTGTTTTTCATGGTGTAAGAGCCTGGCGCCATAGGCGCCAGGAGGGCCCCATGATGGCTTTTGAAGAGGATGCCAGGCTCTAGAGGCCCGAGTCCTGACTCCACCTGGCCAATGGGTTTGCCAGAGGGGGTTTTGGGCGAGGGTCGTGACAGCCATCGCCTTTCAAGGCAACGAAGAAAGCAGCGCATAGCACAAAGATGGGGAGAAAGCCAGGGTTGGGCAGGTTTGCGAGTAGGTTGAAAAGGAGAACGAGGATAAAGTTGGTCGAGGGTGGAAGCAAGAGATGAAGAAAGCATGGAGGCAGCTTCATCGGCAGAGAAAGCAGAAAAGTTTGCGAGAGAAGGAAGAGAGTTAATACAGGTATTGTAGAAGAGGGAAGAATTAAAATTGCGTAAGTTACGCCTAAAGAATGTACTGGAAGAGGAAGGACTAGAGAAAGTAGAAGTGAGTGGGAGCAGTGAGGCAGAGAGTAAAGAGTGGTCGGATAAGTGGACAGGTAGAGCAGAATAGGAGGAAACAGTGAATGAGGAAATAAAAATCAAGTCGAGAGTGGAGCCAGATGTATGAGTGGGAGGGGTAGGAAGTGGGGAGAGTAGGTTTGAATCAAGTATGCTGAGGAAAAACAAAAAAACTCTTCTACCTATTCAATACAGTTCCGGTGTGGCCTGGTCGAGCCCTGTTCGTAAAAATAAAAAGTGCCTGAATCACATTCAAATGGGGGGGGACATTCCAGATTGAGTTGGAGGACATTAACGGGCCCATACCCACAAGGAGGTCTAGCGGCACCTGATTTTGAACTCTATTTAGCAGCGCAAGCGCACTACGCTGCCAAGTGGGCTACTAACTTCCTCAACCCTAAGAGCACATCACATGAACACCACACACCGGAACCTACCACACTGCGCCACAATATGACAAGGTCACGTCCCAAACATCATAATTCCATCGACCCTACACCGGTGACGGCTACAGCCTGGGCCAGAATTACTGACATCTACGGCACAGATAAGTTGTATCACAGGAGCATGCCTATCTGGAGCGACCCCCATATACCGCCTTCCCTAGACAAGGATGCCGCTACACATTGGGGCGCCAGAAGTATTGTTCAATGGGGTCAATTGTTCCCAGAAAAACGTTTTGTGACCTGGGAGAATCTTAAAGCCATTGTAGGAGACGCGCCCAAACACAAACTGCACTATATGCGCATAAAAGCATCAATTAGGAGTGTATGGCCAGCTGTTCCGGAGGAACCAGTGATAAACCTGGGATTGGGATACATGTTCACTGAAGGTGCAGGGAAAATTATGGCATCCACACTGTATAGGACTATTGCTCAGACTCGCCCAACAGAAGAACATAAAGCCAAAGTTAAATGGGAACAAGACCTGGGGCATCAAATAGAGGACCACCAATGGCTGCAGATATGCACATTGACCAAACACATATCATGTAATGCCAGGTACAAACTTTAAAAGATAGTCCATATGACACATTACACCCCTGCTAGGCTCAAGTGCATCTACCCCACAGCAGTGAATACATGCTCAAGATGTCAATCCGAAGACGCAGACATTTTCCATATGTTGTGGACATTTATAAAATTAAAAGAATACTGGGCAGAGATCTGCACAGCGCTAGATGAAATGGATGATTAGCCCATCGAGTGGTCACCGCAGTTATGTCTCCTGGGGGCTGTGGAAAAGATTAATCCAACATGGCGGAAACTCCTGAATTTGAGCTTACTGATAGCTAAGAGGGTAATACTGCTGAAGTGGAAAAGCAATGCACCGCCTACAAAGGCAGATTGGGAAAGGGACAAGATATAGACAAATGACACCGAGGAACTGTATATAGACTCAGTACAACCCACTTCAAGACCCAGAAATATATGGGCCAGATACAAACAATACCTGTCAGACAAAGCTGAAGCCGAGGACCCAGATTGACAAGGAATGTAATCTGTTATGATGTCATGTTTTGAATTATTAACAATGTGTGTATGCCCAAACTGTGTGCAATTATAAATAAAGGTTATATAAAAAAAAGTATGCTGAGGAAAAGGGAGAGGTGGAATGAGAAGAGGAGAAATGGAGGTTAAAGTCTCCAAGCAGTACAAGTGGAGTAGGAATAGGTAGGATGTGAGCAAGAAGGTGGTCGATGTCCTAGTAGAATGAGCCAAGCGGGCCAGATGGGCGGTAAAGAATAAGAAAGGATATGGCATAGGGGACAGTGAAGATCTTATACAGGAACTCAAATGAGGAATATTCCGGTAAGGGAATAGGTGAAGGGATAGACACACAGTTAGAGCGATCTAGAACTTCCATTTCCATTGGGGCGAGGTAAATGGGCAAAGTGAAGAAGTGAGAGAAACGGCTACTGTAGAGTTGTGGGGAAGAATCCAAGTTTCAGTTATGCATAGGAAGTGGAGATTTAAGCGTAGAAAAAGGTCCAATACTGCAGTGGTCTTATTGCAGAGTGATCTAGAATTCCATAGGCCCAGGTTAATCGTAGTAGAGGTATCGACAATTTGTGGGAATACAAGGTTAGGATTTGAACGTGTGGTGTTAGAGCGACATTTTGAATGAGGCGGTCCGGGTGGTGGATTGGTAGGTATTGTGACAGTCATTGAGCGGATAAACAGTACCTTTGTTGTGGTCTAAACTGCAGGAAATGAGAGACGGAAAGGTGCAGGAAGGGGCCAGCAGGAGAGCAGGGCCATGGCTATAGGGACATTGGCCGCAGACCCGCCACGGACAGCTATAGACAGCGATGTCTCACTTAGCCCCACTTTGCTGCGGCTTCGCCTGAAGGTGGATTTTTCAAGCTGCAACGAGCGGAATGAAAGCGAGGCAGGTGGGCGTGGCCTCGCAGTCAGTCGTTGTCTGGCAATGGGGGATGGGGGGCGTCCTCCTAGCGGTGATGCCGGTAAGGTGGTCCAGATGGTGTAGGGGCCGAGATGTAGAGGCCCAAGACAGTCCTGGGAGGAGCTGGAAACACTTGCAGAGCTGCGACCAGATTGCAGTTCACTTGTCCCACTTCGCCGCGTAGTCCCTCACCGTCACCGGGTGAGCCACCAGATCATCCAAATAGGTCCAGTAGGTCCTCAATTTGTCCCTCCTGTGCTCTAGCAACACCCTGAGTTGGGCCGCCTTATAGTATAGGCGAAGATCAGGGAACCTAAACATCCTCCTTACCTCTTGGGAGGGTCAGGGTCACCATCTTCACCCTCAGCGTCTTGTTTGTCCATATAAATTTGCAGAGTTCCCCCGTTACTTCTAGGAAAAACTTCTCTGGGAGTCGACTGGGGATTGCAGTAAACGGATATAGCAGTCGGGCGAGCACATTCATCTTTATGGAGGTCATCCTACCATACCACGTTAGAATGAGGGTGTCCAACCTATTCAAGTCACCCATCAATTGTGCCCGGAAGGGTTCTTAAGTGGCCAAAACCATCTCCTCCAAGTTCCTAGTCAACCGGATACCCAAGTACTGTATACCCTTCTCATCAATTCTCATGCCTTGGTAACACTGTTGCCTCTCGAGGATGGGGCTGTGCTCCAATATCGGCCTTATGCACAATTTTTCTTCATTAATCTTCAGCCCAGAGAGACGGCCATATTCTGCTATCTGTTCAATTAGCGATGGGAGGAAGTGTTGAATATTGGTGAGGTAAGCCAGAATGTCATCTGCAAAGACTGAGTTTGCACTCTATCTCCCCTGCCCTTGATGCCCCTGATTTGCCCGTTGGCCCGGATCGCGATGGCCAGTGGCTCCATCGCTAGGGCATAGAGTAGTGGGGATAAGGGGCATGCTTGCCTTGTACCTCTTGTTAGCGTGAACATCTTTGAGAGACCCCTGTTAACACTCACTCTGGCTCTGGATGTATTATATATTTCTGCTACCCATTGCAGTAATTTGTCCCCAGACCCATCCTCCTCAAGAGCTTCATCAAAAATGGCCATTCGACCCTGTCGAAAGCTTTCTCCGAATCCAGAGACACCAGGCACGCGTCCTCTCCCCCCTCTTGAGCACAGTGGATCAGGTTTATAGTCTTTTGAATATTATCCAGCCCTTGCCTCCCTCTTATAAAACCTACTTGATCTCCATGTACCAATGCCAGCATTCCCGCCTCTAGTCGTGTTCCCAACACTTTCGCAAGGATCTTTACATCCCTGTTTAAGAGACAGATGGGTCTATAAGAGGAGCACCACGTGGGGTCCTTCCCCCCTCCTTCAGGATCGCCACGATAGTGGCCAATAGCATCGTTGGGGGTAGAGCTTTCCCCCGCAGGTAAGCATTGAACAACTTTGCTAAATATGTGGCCATCAGTGACCTGAATAGTTTGTAGAACCTCAATGTGAAACCATCCTCCCCCGGGGCCAACACAGACTTCATACCCTTTATGGCCTGCAGTACCTCTTCTACCGTTATAGGAAGCTCCAGGTTGTCTACCATATCCTTGGGAATCCCCGGGACGGGCAATCTCCTCAAGAATTCAACTATCTCCACCTCCTCGCCCATCCACTCTGAGGTGTAAAGATTATTATAGAACCGTGCAAATTCCTTTCCGATGTCTCTGGGTTCATGAACGCCCCTCCATCTTCAGTTCTTATAGCTCCAATAGTTCTCCGCCTCCTCTCCTCCCTTGGCCTCCATGAAAGGATTTTATCCGGCCTGACCCTTTCTCATGATAATTTTGTTTTATGAACAAACGTTTTTTCTCTTTGTCCTGTGTCAATATGGCATTCAATTGTGTTTTATACCACCTGAGCTCCTTTGCTTTTGGGAGGGATATGTACTTTTCCTAGGTGCCTCCCGGCTGTATCTGCGCAATTTTCGCAGAGTTAGCTTTCCTTCTCCCCCCTCCCTTTTCTTCTTGGAGCCTATTCTAATTAACATCCCCCAAATAGTCGCCTTAAAGCCCTCCCATACGAATTGGATCCCCACCTCTCCTGTGTCATTGAAGAGGAAATATGCCTCTATTCCCAGCAGTTCCTACTGCACTTCCTTATCCTTCAACAGGAAATCATTGCACCTCCAACAACCCACCACCCCCTCGTGGCCCACAGCCCGCCTCATACTTACACTAACTCTCACCATATCATGATCGGAACATGTGATCGGGGACACCCGAGACACCAAAACCTCCTCCAAGTTCAAGTCTACGAGAATTAGGTCTATGCACGAATACGAATCTTGCACTGCTGAATAAAAAGTATATGGCCGGTCGCCTTCCAGGGGGGCAAAAGGGAGTTGCACAATTCCAGAACCTCTTTCGCCCGTTGGAAGCGATCAGAGTCTCCCGCCTTGGCCCTCACAGGGGGGCTCTCCCCCAATTTCCTATGGTCCCTCAGTGGATCTAGCACCATGTTGAAGTCTCCCCCAACCACTAGCTGACATTCTGCACACTCAATTTGTTCCGGACCCCTTCCCAAAAATCATATTGACCTACATTTGGAGCATACAGAGCCCAGCATTAGCTTGGTGCCGTTAGGTTGTCACTTAACAAACACGTACCTCCCGTGAGAGTCAGCCAGAGCCGATTCCACCAAAAAGCCTAATCAGGCCTAATCAGTAGAGATCAGGATCGCGACCCCCCACCTTTTCTTCACCTCTGAGGCCACAATCACCTCCCCCACCCCTCTGGATCATAGTCTGGGTTTCCAGCCCCTCTGCCAGTGTGTTTCCTGGAGACACATCCAGTCCAGTCAAGCCCTCTTAAATTCCCAGAGTACCACTGATCGCTTACTCGGCGAGTTGAGGCCCTGTAACGTTGAGGGAGCCAATAATCATTTCACCCTGCCAAGACGTCTCGTCGCTGCCGGGGCTTCACATTACTGCCCCCCCTCCTGAGACAGTAACCACAGTGGACCCCTGTACTGGCAAACCAACTTTGGAACGACGCACACTGAACCATACTTAACTCAACCAATCCTAAATCCCCCCCTCTCTCCCACCCACCACGGCATTCAACCCTGCCCAGTTTCATCACTGTAAACAGGATTGAATCACCAAAGGTCCCCCCTGACCCGCAGACCCGCTCAACCAACATCTTTTCCTTTAGTCCCCTTCACTCACTGTGCATTTAATAAAAAATGAAACTCTGTGCCCCTCCAAACCCCCATCCGATTCCCCCTGTCTCACCAACTGGCAGTTAGCAAACGTCTCAAGAGGGCCCCGTCGAGGGGGTTGGGTATGTGGGGGGGTATTTTGTTCAGTTCCAAAAATGCCCTTGAGCCTGGGACTTTACAACTTTCACAAACTATAGTCTATCGTCTGGGCTTTTCTCTCCTCCCTCTGCCATCGGTTTGCCCCCTCTCATTAGTTCACCCATGACCATCCCTCTGCATGCCATCTTCCGTTACCAGTTTGTAATTATAACCATCAACTTCAAAAGGATATGGAAAAGGGGAATCCCCATCTGTATCTCAGTCCTTTCTCAGTAAACCATTTCGTGAGGGGAGCACATAGAGGTCTCTGTCAGTGTGAGCGAAGATAGATCTTGGTAAACTGAAATGTTGACGTTGCCCAGGGCGACCGAGCCCTGCCCCTTTGCTTTTTCCAGGATTTTTTGCCTGTCTGGCTATTTGTGGAAGTGCATGAGGTAAGGCCATAAACGTGTAAAGCAATATCGGCTGGACTGCCATTTTTATGACATTCACCCTGCTGAGCCAGGATATTGAGAGTGGGCTCCACCTGTTCAACATCTTTATGGTTTCCAGGAGAGGGGGATAGTTTACCTCGAAAAGTTGCTCAACGGTCTAAGTGAGATATACCCATGCATATGGCGATCTGGCCTTAACCTCCCCTTCCCCATCCGGTGTCATCTGTATGCCTGGTGCCTCCGACTTGCTCTTATCTTTATCCCTGCTACAACCCCGAATTGGGTAAGCTCCCCATCCACCACTTCCAGTGATTTCTCTGGCTTGGTCAACGTTAGCAGCATGTCGTCTGTGAATGCCGCAACCTTGTGCTCTTTCCCACCAAATGGGACTCCTTCAATATCCGGGTTGGACCTTATCCTGCTCAAGATTGGCTCTAGATATATGGCATAGAGAAGCGGGGATAGCGGACAACCCTGTTTTGTACCCCTTAATATCATTACCAGATCATACAGATCTCCGTTAATCAGAAGCCGCAAGATAGCGTCTTGTAGTTGGCTGCGATCTTCGAAATAAAGGGCTCCCCCAATCCCATTTTAAGTAGTGTACCAAACAGGAATTGCCACTCAACTCTATCGAATGCTTTTTCAGCGTCTAGCACCATCACCAAGGCCGGCGTTCGCTTTTTATTCACCTTCTCAATGATATGGGCTATCCGCCTGGTGTTGTCATGGGTCTGTCTTCCCTTAATGAATCCCGATTGATCGGGGTCGATCAGTGGAGGTAGAAGAGAATCCAACCGGGACGCCAAAATCTTAGTGTAAATCTTAGCATCCGTGTTGATAAGAGCAATTGGCCTATATGAGCCACGTTGAGTCTGGTCCTTCCTGGGTTTCGGCAACAGTATCACTTTCGCCTCTGCCATTGAGGGTGTTATTCCCCCCTCCCTCCCAAATCTGTTGAATAATGCTGCTAGTCTCAGGGCAATCCCCGAACAAGATTTATAAAATTCGGTTGAGAAGCCGTTCGGGGCTTTATTGGGAGTGAGGCTATCGCTCTAATCACCTCCTCTTTGGAAATCTCTTCCTCCAATTTCTCCCTCTCGCAAATCGTGATTTTAGGCAATTTGCAGGTTGTATACTAATCGACCTTTTCACAATTGACCTCGGGAGAACTGACCTCAGGAGAAATGACCTAATTTAGAAGGTCAATTAGGACATATATGCGGAGGGGGAACCCTCCGCAGACCACCCACCCAATCAAAAATCCCCTGTAACCCTCCACCCAATCCCCTAATATTATTTATAATCCAAAACCAACCCAATACATATATAAAATAACTAAAATAATATAAAGGTCAATTGTGCAGAAGGTCAATTAGGACCACTATAATTAGGTCAATTGTGCAAAAGGCCAATTGTAAAAGGTCAATTTGGGTAATACCAATTTGCAGCCATCTAAATATTCCTCCAATGATCTCCCTTCCGATCTATCTGACTTACAAACCTACCCGTAGAATTCCATGAATTCCTTCTGGTTGTATTCTCCATCTATCCATTCCTCCCCCTCTGCTGACCTTATTTTTAGGATGGTTCTCTCTTTTTCCATTCTAAGCATCCTAGCCAACAATCTGTCTGCTTTATTGCCTTTTGCTTAAAATTTCTGTTTAAGGTGGACTAGAGCCCTTTCCGCCCTGCTGTTATTAGCGTTTACTCTCTTCGTACCTCCCCAGATGGCTTGGTTGCCAGTTGGAGAGCGAGTACCTTTAATTTATCCTCTAACTCTCTTTCGAAGAGCCTCCGCTCCTTCTCCCGTTTGGATTTTATCGCCATCACCTTGCCCCTAATCATGGCCTTAAATATGTCCCAAATAATTAGTGGGTCTACCCCCTCGGTGTCATTTGCTTGGAAGTATTACTCTATCTCTTGTCTCAATTCCTCCCTTAGGACGCGGTCCGTGAAGAGACATACCGAGTACTTCCACAGGCCCGTTGGGCAAGTGGGCATTGCATCTGACACTGTAATGGGCGCATGGTCTGACAGGGTAATGGCCCCCCACTTCCACCTCCCTCACCCTTCCCAGCAGAAGGCACGACACCCATATGTAGTCTATCCTGGAGGCTGATCTGTGCATGTGGGAATCGTATGTGTATACCCTAGCCGCACCCCTCCTTTCCCTCCACGAGTCCACCAGTGCCAAGTTGTCCATCTTTTCCTTCACTTGCTTTGTGGGCTGAACCAGAGTAGAAAATATTTTTGCGCTTCTGGCCCTCTCAGGATCCCAGGCAAGGTTAAAGTCCCACACTAAAATTATATTCCCTCTGGCAAAACCTTCTAGTTTAAGTACCATTGTTTGAATGAAGTGATCCTGTCCCTTTTTCGGGGCGTACAGCGATGCCACCGTTCGATACCCCCCCTGCCCTGGCATGCCATCGCTATAAACCTGCCATTGTTGGTCCCTGATTACACTCATTATTTTAAGATCGAGACTGTTCCTCAAGGCTATTAATGTACACGCTTTCTTACTCGAGTTGTTAGTTTGCTGGATATTGCTGTACCCCCTTACCGTTTTTTTTCCCGTTCTTGGATGTGGGTTTCCTGCAGAGCTAGTATGTCTGGGGTCTCCCTTTCCAGTAACAGATCTAGATTTTTCCTCTTAAGTGGAGTGTTTAGCCCCCTGATATTCAGTGACACGACTAAGTGTTCTGACCTTAGCCATAGGTACATGATTGCTTGGCTCCCTTCTCTCTCCGGTGAGGAGCTGCCCCCCTCCCCTCTTGACCCCCATCCACCTACCCCCTACCCCTACTGGGTGGACTCAACCGGCCTCTGGCCCCTTCTGACTCTCCTGCTCGGGTGTTTAGCTCCTTCTCACCCCCAGAAACACCTCCCGCTGGTCTTCCCTGACCAATATGAGATTCCAAGCTTGACCCCCCCACCTATCTTAATGTGTATCGGCGTGTACTTCCCCTCCCCAGGAGCTGCTGCTTACCATGGTTTTTATTATCTTTGATCGTAGGGGTATTTGTCCACTGGTTCCGCCTCCTTCGACTGATCCTCGATCCGAAGCCACAGGCCTCGTGGGCCCAGTCTGCTCCTCTGTCTCTTCCTCGATTCCTGAGTTGACCATTCCCAGATTTTCCTTTTCGGATGCACCTTCATCGGGCCAGGCCCCTCCTTGCACACAGCTTCCACCTCAATTCCCAGAACCTCTGAGCCTTCTTCCACCGTAGTGATTCTCTTCTGCCTACCATCAACCTCAAACAGAAGGGCGAATGGAAAAGTCAACTTGTACCTCTTGTTGCGTTTGACCAGCTTTTGAAACACCGGGCGCATCTGCCTTCGTTTAATTATCGTTGTTTGGGAGAGGTCCTGGTTAGGAACACCACTGTGCCGTTGTTTTGAAGGCCATCTGTCTGTCTGGCCGCCCTTAAAATACTCTTCTGCTTATACTCGTGCAAAGCTGCTAGCATATTGCGTGGCCTGGTTCCCGGTTCACTTCTTTTCGGGCCCACTCTATGTACCCTGTCTACCAGGATCTCCTCCGGGTTCGACAGGTCTATCAAGGAAGCAAAGACTTGTTGAACAACCGTTTCCGGTAGTGCTTTTATTTGGATGTTGGCCCTCTGCGATCTATTTTCTAAGTCTTCTGTCTGGAGCTCTAAGTTGTGCGTGGCTCTGGCCAACTGCTCCATCATCTCTTCCATTTTTTTATCATCTTCGGCAGCTTCTTCCAGGGCCCTCTCATTAGTGTCAACCTTTGCCTCAAAGCCATGTAACTCACGTTTGACTTTTTTTTATTTCTCCTGACAGGTCCTCTTTCATCTTTTCCAGCTGCTTCTGCATCGTGGTCGCCATTCTGTCCCCAAAGCTCTAGAAGCATTGTTCCATACATTTTTGTGTAACCCTCTGCTCCTCCATGGCTTCTTCACAGGGGGAACCCTCTCATTCCTGTCTTCCCCAAAATCCGTTGCCAGGGGCGCTTCTCCCTCCTTCCTCCAGAGTCTCTGAAAATGCCTCTTGCAGACCTTCTTGCTCCCTTTCGCTGGGGTCTGAGTGTCTTTTGCCCTGCTTTTCGACATCCCTTCCTTCTCCGCGGCCGTAGGCTGAGTGTTTCTTCCCCTTCCTCAGCAGTCAGGAAGTCGCTGCGCTCCTTACTATTTCTGCCGACCAGGCCTTGTCCCACGCCACTGAATTCCCTTCTTGGGCTTCTTTCCTTGGCTGAGAAAGCTTGTGTGAGGGAGGGGGGAAAGGCCCAATCCCCCTGGGATCACTTCTCAGCTCTGTAGATGCCTCTACCCTTGGGATATGTGGCGGGAAAGCTGGGGGGCCTCTCCGTGCTCTAAGGCCACTGCACCTTGGTGCCAGCCTGCCTGCTCTGATCGTTTTTTGCGCAGCTTTCTTGCCAGGGGGGCCCGCTACCACTCCTCTTCGAGGTGTATCGTTGGGTTGCGCTGTGAGGCTAGGCCTGTTCCGTCTCCTCCTGCCTTATCTCGCTAGAGACTGCTAGGGGGAGTGACCGTTCGCATCAAAGGCTGGGTGTCCCCTTCTTGTGGGGGGCCTTATGTGTAAAGTTCTTTCTTCTCCCGGGGTCTCAGCTGCCTTTAGGCCTCCCCTGGCACCAACTCAACCGCTGTTCTCTGGCTCCATTCGCCCCCTCACCCCCTTCAGCTGGGCAGGTTGGTTGGGGCCGGTGCGTGTTACCTGCTGCTCAAGCTTCCTGGCCCCTTCCCGGGCTCTCCGGGGGTCCGATAGCATGTCGACGTGTAGAATCTATAGTTGGGGGATCGGGGGGGGGTGTCCTCACCAGTCTGCCCAGCCGCTCCAGTGTCTGCTCTTCTTGGTACAAGTCCATGTCCCGCTGCAGACCAGCTTTCCCCCTGCCCTCCCACCCCCACGCCCTGCTGCGTAGCGCTTCTCACTTTGCAATGCCCAGTCAGAAGGTCGCAACTTTTCGGGGCCGGCTGTGCTTCCTACGGTGCTCTTGCCAGTGCCTTCTACTCGCCGCCACTCCTCCAATCCCCGCACACAGACCATGATGGGTCACTGGTCCAGGTACGGGTATGGGTGCTTTGCTGGGCCACCCTGGCTTGTCTTCCTCACTTCGAGGCGCCTCGCCCCGCCTCCTTGACTTTGGCGGCAGAGGGAGCGCCTGTCACGCTGGCCTCTTCACCTGTTCACTAAGGCCCTTTGCTTCAAGCCGTGGCCGCCCCTTTGCCGAAGCGCCCGCACACCCTTTGCTGTCCTCCGTCGAGGGTATGCAGCTGTCAGTTGCTGGAGGCGGGTCGCTCTCCACCACCCGCTTCGTCCAAAGGGCCACCCACCGTTGTGTCCGCTGGTGGCTGCTTCCTTTCTCAGCCCCTCCCCCCAAACTTACCCCTAGTGGGAGTACCGACTACCCACTGCTCGGTTCCTCTGAATTTGCCGACCCATCGCTGGCAAATTTGTATTGCAGGAGCCCTTCCCGCCTTCTAGATGCTGTGGCAGGGGTGGGGGGGGGGGGGGAGACGCCTCGTTCTGGCAGGGGAGGGCAGCCGCTTCCCAAATCGCCGGGACCCCCAGTTCATGGACCCTCCAGGCCCCCGCCGGACTGGCACATTACCCCCCCTCTCCTCTCACCCTCGGCTGCAGCGTCTTTACGTGCCTGCAGGTGCCAAGCAGCTCGCACTATAGAGGCCTCTTCTGCCCCGGTGCATTCCTCGACTCTGTCCCCTCTGGCAGCCCTTCCAATGCGCCAACTTCCAGATTCTGGCTGCCACGGTGCTCCGCTCAACTGCTCCTACCGATCCATGCCTGGGAGGGGAATTCGGCTTCAGTATAACCTTTTTCCGCAGAGGGGGAAGCGGAGCACACTGAATCAACGTGTCTCCACCACGGCGGACATCTTAGTTCAGTCGAGTCGCTTTTGAGGAAAGGACCCGGCAACGTGTGTAGGAACGTCGGGTAAAGGTTAGCCATGTCCTTTCAGAAGTCCGTTTGACTTCACAATATCACTGAGAAATGAAGCAGCAATTGGATTTTCTGTAATTCAGAGGAGTCAGCAGATGTAGTGAATGTCGTAGGGTAACGCAGCATTAATTAAAGAAGTGAGTTGCAGGTTTACACGCGTTGGCTGAAAAAAGCAGTTAATGCGAAGCGCGTAGGAATTCTACATTGCAGTGAAAGCAGTAAGCCCCAACGCAGCATTATTTGAAGAAACGTTTTGTTTTAGCTTATTTGCTGAAGGAATCAGTAACTGCGAAGCGCTGCAGAGATCCACATAGCTATTTATACAAACTGAAAGGTCTTGTACATTCTTTTCCACATAAGAAATCTATACAAGCAGCGTGGTGCTAGCAAGTAGAACTATAACTCAAAGTGAAACACAGCAGAGTCACGCAGCAAAGCAAATCAATTACAAGACAATTTTGAGTTATTTAGAAGTTAAGGAGAAAGCAGACAAAACGTATACTTTCAATGTATGACTAATATGTAAATGAACTGAAGAAGAAGTTTGGAAATACAATGTTTGAAGAAAATTTGAAACTGAGAGGAGCAGTGAAGTTTGAAATGTAAATAAAAGCTGATATTCCAAAATTTGGTGCATGAGTTTAGTAAACAGCTGAGTGAAGATACTGCAGCAGAGAACAGTGGATCTATTCAACTAGTAAATCTTCATTACCCAAATTGCCTCCAGGCCTTGGGTGGAGGCTGTCAGGTAAACTAGGAAAAAATATTTTAGTAAAGTGAAAATAATATTTGACTATGTTTAACTTGAGATGCATTTATTGCAGGTTTTCCAGAAGTTAAGAGATCCAGGAGTTGAAGGGAACCGGAAGAATCCTGATGATTTGTTATTTTATTCAGTTCCCCTTCCCCCGGGCTAGTTTACTCAGTAGTTGTAGTAATTGACTGCTGGGCAAACTAGTTTGGGGGATCTGGTGGGCTATTCATCTGCTCCTGCAGGATTTCGTCGCTGGGACCTGATATTAGCACTTAGTAATTCTAGCCCTAATATGGTTTGGGACATTGGCCCTAAGGTCATTGGTTCCAAAGTTATACTTTTCAGGTAGGCTTACTATGACATTGGACAATGCCAGTGGTCCTGTTACAAAAGTTCAAAAAGGTAAGTAAAGTTCAGGTAAATAACTCACTCAATCCCAGACACTAGGGTAGGTCTAGGAAGGAATCCTTGACCAGGCCTCCACTGGTCAAAATCACCAAAGTGTCAATAGGCACAGGACTTGACGCTCATGCCCATTGACTCAGGTGTCTCCAGAGACCACTGCTGAGGTTCCAGATTATGTTGGGGACACAGTCTTCTATGTTTGGTGCCATCGAGTGAGGCCCAGATGTCGCAGGGACAGCTGTCCTTTTTTCGGCACCAGGATTTCCTTTCGGTCTGTCGAGGTGCTTGAATCTCAGTTCCAGGCACCTTGAAGCTGAAACCCACATGAAAAGATGTAGACATCTGCAGAGCAGGCAACCTCAGGACACCTCCAGAGAATAAAGAAGCCAGATTGCAATGCAGTCATCCCGAACAAAAGAGCAGGCCCAGCACAGCTTATGTTGATGCAAGAAGACCGAAAATGCAGGCGCAACCATCTTGCAGTACAACGTGAAAATCCTCCAAGTTCGAAGGATGCACTCAGACTAGCGATGGCTGCAGCGAGGTAGCCCAGGAGAGAGGTGGCCAGTCCACTGCCATCCAATCATGGGTAGCCACTGGCCACAACATCTGACCAGCGACAGATTTTCATGTGTCATGATGCGTACATGGACAAGACCCACATTCAAACTCACCACAAACAACTTCTTTACCCAGGAAAACAGCAGCTTTCCCTGGGAAAGGGCTTTCCATATATGAAAATGCCAGAACCTGGGAGGGCAGAAAGAGCACCAAAGAACAATATGGGCAAAGGACAGGAAAAAACGCATGTTACAGACATGTTAGGGTGCTAGCCCCCTTTAGTAGTCCTTTGCAATAAATGTAAAAATGCATGAGTAATAAGTATAAAACACAGTAGAAAATGATCTGCTGCCATCAGCCCATCCTAGACACATTGTAAGTGTAACCAAAAAGCCATTGCATAAAAAGTTATGCAGATACAAAGTTTCATAACCGCACTTCACATTAAGGTGATGTGTGCAGTTGTAAAAGTACAAGAATTCCACTAAGAGAGACATAGTCCCTCAGTACTGACAATCTTAGTGACTGATCAGTTTCCCCCATAAGAATGAGCCAAAAGACAAAAGGAAGAGAAGCAGGCACCTTTTCCTACCTCTACAAAGTCACGTCAGGAGTGCAAACAAAGAAAAAAAGAAAGGGTGCCTCATAGAAGTCTATGGAAAGAAAGCAGGAACACAAAACAATTAAATAAACTTTCCTAACAACCGGTGACAACCTTGTTTGTGGATCCTATCCTTGGAAGCCTTTTCGGAAGTGTTCCAGAACCATCCTGTTGGCTGACCAGCTTCCTCCTAAGCTATCTCGTTGCATCAGTCTTTGTCCAGAGTTTGGACTTCAGACTCTGCAGACCATAAACTTGTTTAACAAGAGGTCTCCCCCTGCAGTTGAAGCACTCCAGCACGAAGAGGGTCTTTGCAGGACCAGCTTCTTTGTTTCCGCCACAAGGTTTGACTTCAGCCATTTGATCATGGTGGCCATCACTGTTTTCAAACTGCGTTGTGCCCTGGAGGTCCTCTGAGGTCATCAACATTGTGATTGTGCCAGAGTCATCCAGCAAGCCCAGGACCACCAAATAGCCAGACCTAAATCCCGACGCCAAAAGTAACCTCTGCACCAGTGACTTTTAGACGCCTCCAACAGAATTAAGACGAACCATGAGAGCCCAGACAATTCAGGAGTCTCTGACGTGGTCCCTGAGCGAATCTGAGTACAGGGGGTGAGCCGCCACCCCCAACCCCCACCCTCACCCTCACCTTCAGAGGGGTTAACTGGAGTAAAGTCCTTGACCTCCCACTCCCTTGTGTGACAGTAATCGCTGGGGTTCTGGTCAAGGATACTCCCTAGGTAATCCCAAGTGGTGGGATTGGGAGAGGCCCTCTTGAGAACTTTACTTCTACTGTTCTTAACTAACAAATGGCCTGTTGGCTTTGCCAATAAGTGTTCAGCATACTTTAAAGACTCAGCCTCCTACGAAGGGTTTAATTGAGAAGTCTGACTCTTAGGGCATTAGGTCCCAAATCTTAAATTATAAGGCTGTGTATTGTGTTTTAACTCCTTTTTATTGTACCTATTAGTCCTCAAATGGGTTTATTACTTACCATGTCGTTTTCTTCCCTTACATTGCTAAATTACAGTGTTCTATTGCTGACCGTACTGTGTTTAAAAGTAAAGTCTTAGTGCTCTGGAGCCAGAGCACCACAAAAAATAATGTGTATGCAATAATAGTGTATGTTTATTGGAATAGGAACTGTGATTTTTAATCGAAAATGGGTGTTCAAGGCCTAAATAAATATAGCTGTATTACATTCTGCTTGCCTTTTATTATTCAGAGTGATCAGTGTGTGCTTAACTAAACCCTTCACTATTCTGGAACTCTCCTAAGCCTTACTACTGCTCAGTCACACTACCTTCAATAGAGTTTGGCTAGATATTAGTGACTTTCCCTGTTCACCAGAATAAGGTGGCCTCTCAATCTGTCCACCTGACCTTTAATGAAACCCATCTTACCAGACCTACCAGCCAGCAGTGAAAACAATGGAGATAGCACACAGAAGGCATAGGAACCAAACCAAGTGGATTTAGATGGCTCAGAGGGTTCCTATCTCGAGGCGCAATGAACAGAAGAAGAAGACAGGAAGACGGCAGAAAAACTGCCCAGAAAGTGGGCCAGCACAATACATCTAGCACATCCAGTGAGGACGAGAAGGCAAACGAGGGACAGCCCAGAAGGACGTCCAGCACAACAGCCAAAAGAAGAAACCGGAGATAAGGAACAGAACACACAGGGGCCAACATAATTCTAAAAATCCTGCATCACAGGTTTGTGGCAAGCAGGCAAGTAAACCTAAAAAATCCCCACCGACTTGAAAGAATTGTCAGCTTCTCCCCTAGATACCCATTAACACATGGGCTGGCAAATGTCAGTCCTCTGCCAATTATGCTAGCCCCGGAAAACAGCAGCTATGTCCATCTACACAGTTGTGTATTGGCCTGTCTAGGGCAAGGGACCAGTCCGAACCACTACAGAGGGTGCATGGTTGGGCTCAGAGTGAAGCTATGTTTGCACAATAGCCATTTCGGACTTAACGCATGGTTTCCCCAAACAAAGGGACATCCTAAAACAAAACGGAAGAGAGGAAAACGTAGAAAATATTTTAGTACTACAATGGCTACCATACAGGTACTTTGGGCTACTAATGCGGCAAAATCGAGCGAACTCCAGGTGAAGCCAAACCAAAATTACAAATGCTACCTGCCTACTCTACACAAAAATCTAAAGGGTGTACAGTAGGCAGGTAGCATTGTAATTTTGGTTTGGATATATATATATATATAGATATATATATATATACCTAACTATCTATCTATCTCAATGTACAAAATGGCTGCTTAAAAAGCATGCCGGTCCTACCAGACATTTGGGCTGCTGATAACATGGCAAATGCCAAAGGAAAAAAACAAAAGGTTTAAGGGTCCTGTAAAATGGAACAGCAGAACCCCCAAAAATGGAACTCTAACCTTATAAGGCACATGCAATTAGAAAATAAAAGGTAACATGCAGTTAAATTGATAGCAGTGACAATTTGAAGAAATGCCCACAAATAGATAAGCTAGGTGGAGAAAACAGGAACTGGGTGTGGTGGCTGCTGATGTATTCTCTACTGGGCAGGGACAGTGAGCGGGCACACGCACGCAAGCATTTGGCCCCAATTCTACACTTTCTGAAGTGTCAGCTTCTTTTGGACCCACTTTGAATGCTGGATATCCCCAACCAGTGTGGAAAGAGCATTACAGACATGTTGGTTTCAGAGAAGCTGTACCAAGTCATTTGTTCTACGGTCTTAAAGAAGCATGTGCAGACTTGGCTAAGAAGGGTCTGATCAGACTGAATTTGGATGGATTGAGAGAATAGCACCCTCTGCTTAACTCTGCCTTTCAGATGAGATCGTTACCCCATTTCAAAAGCAGCTTGCAACCTACCTCTAGGACTTCTGCAACCACCTGGTCCAAGGTTTTGAGGACAGCGTCCCCCACAATCTGCTTCACCTGCATATAAAACAAGAAAATATCCTTAATAAAAAATAAAACGGCAAAGGTTTAAACAAAGGCTGTGAATGGATGAATACAACAATCTCGCACGCAGAGCTTATTATCAATTTTGTGGCGTATGGAAAAGCAGCACCAGTGCTTTTGGCAACTTATGGATAGAGCCACAGAATCTAATCTTTAGCAATGCTCTACTGCCTGGACAAGAAAAAGAATGCAATCAAAGTGGGTAGAAGAAACATTTAATTTTTTTTGCATTTTATGAAGCTCATAAAGTGCCTTTGCCAAAGTGCTGAACAAAATAATACACAAGAAAAAGTTATAAACTAAATTTTTTCAGATAAACATCGATAAACATCCAATAAGCAAGTGCTCCTTAAGATGGGAGCAAAAAAGAGGAAAAAGAGGGAGAAGATCCAATGAGGAGGAGGGGGAGGAGGTAAATGATTACAATGTTCAGGGGTTGAAAGAGAGGCATCATGATGGAGCACAGGGAACTCTAGACAAGCAAATTAATGTCCTGGACAATATGTGCTCCCAATATAGAATATTGTATAACAGGTGACAACAGAAAAACTGGTGGTTAAACGTTTTAGAAATCTTTCATTATTACTGGTGCTTCTACATTAAAAGTGAGATCACAGCCAACACGTGTATTCACCTATGCAGGTTCTTTTCAAGGCTAATGTAATGCTTTTAAATGCACTATAATCAGTCGGTCCCAATGCTGATCAAATTTCCAAATGCTTGAACACCCGCTGGGGGAACTTGTTCTATTAAACAAGAAATAAATCTGATCCAAAGTTGGGTGAAGCTGCAAATCTACTATTTACATGCATCCAATATGCGAGTCAGTTACATGTATAGGCTGAGTTGAATAGGCTCAGCACATCCTCAATGGGCGACCACGTGGAATGCCATATTGAAAACATTAGTAGTATCTAAAAGGCAGCTAGATTGAAAACATTTATAATACCTAAAATGGACCATGATTCAAAACATTGGTAGTACATAAAATGCTCCAGGATTCAAAACATTTAGTTCAAAACACATGTTGGCTGTGATGTCACTTTAATGTAGAACACACCAATAATAATAAAAAAGGTCTAAATGGTGTAACCACTATTTTTTCTGTAGTCACTGGATATACAATATTATATATTGGGAGCGCATGTTGGCCAAGACATTAACTTGCTTGTTGTAACTGTTTGTGGCGGATGGGGCGTGCCATTCCCATGGTCCATACCTGCATGGCCCACCTAGCAACCAGTTACTTTTTGCAAATCTTATACTATGAGACAGAGTTGCTCAAGCCTGCAGGAGGACAACTAGGGACAAAAGTGAGAGAGTGAAGAGAGCAGGTGTAATATAGAGGGTAAATAGGGGCTAGACAATAGTTGGGGAAAAGCCTTGAATGCACTTGAAAACTAGGGAAATTAAACAGTAACCAAGAGTCAAAGGAGGGCAGAGGCAGTGAAGAGAGGCAAGTACCATAGAAACAGAATCCCACAGGGAGAGAGATTAAATAGAAAGCCAACAGAAGAGTTACAAATAGAGTGGAAAGAAGCCAGAGAGAATGCTGGGAGACCAACCATAAGTGCAGAGTAATGGTCAGGACATGAGAAGGTTAGCAAAGAGATAAGAAGCTTAGTAGCTTGAAAGGACAGAAAACGGTGGGCTTTACGAATATTATATAGATAGAAACGAAGGAATACGCAGTGTTAGAAATCTGACAGTAGAAGGAGAGTTAGATTACTTCAAGACTGCAAAAAGAAGAGAAAAAAGGAAGCTGAGACGGTGGATCAAAAGAGACAAGGGAGGAATAAACAGTGTGACAAGTGTAAGGGTGTTGAAGAAGGACGCGGACACAAAGGTGGCATGGTGGTTGCTATAAACCTTTGTCATACAATGAAACCCTCACTGTTCCTACCTTCTAAGAGGGGTTTCCCTGCCTCCAACTAATACTAGAGGGTCTGTCAGAATGTCATTCAAAATCAAACTCCCCCATCCTGTGTCACAACCTACCTCTATCCTTAAACTATAACTAAAGAATAATCCAACAAAAAAATTCCTTCTCCAGGAGAAGGACTCCCTTCTCCTGGTATTCGGGTAAGGTTCCCAAAATGTTCTCTTGCACAAAAAAAAGGATGCCAGGGGGAATGACTCTTTTCCCCTGGCTTGTGGTTCCAACCAAACATTTTTACTACTTAACCTTGTGGCTAGGAGAACGACTCCTTTCTCCTGGTATTGGTCCACACACTCACCCAATATAGTTCACAAAAAAGCCAAGGAGAATGACTACTTACTCCTTGCATCTCTTGAGTATATCCAAAGGGCTTCAGTTTATTCACCAAGAGAACGACTCCCCTTCTCCTGGTGTTTGAGATTTCTTTTCTGTACCTTTCAACTTGACATTTATTTTGCCACTCTCTCTCGGTATTATCAAAGTCACAAATCCTTCACTGGGTTTCAGTGGTCTAATCGCTGCCACTGCAACAAGGAAGGTCTCCTCAGATGCTTGAGTCACTCTTCCAAATAGTTGGCCTCTTACTACTGGGCCAGGGGAGAACCACTCAAGCCTTCCTCTCTACCACCCCTGTATCTCCTCCAGGTCGCTCGTACCTATCTCGATCTCGGTATGCCACAAGGCCTTCCTGGGACTGGGGTCCGTCTCTTCAGCTCATCTGGCTTATCTCCTCTGCTTCTGCAGCACCGTGGTGGTTTCGCACTCTGCTGCACTGTTCAGCTCTCCTTTCTTGCTTCTTGCTCTGGTCTGCTCCAGCTGGACCCATGGAGATCCCCTTAGCGATTTTCCAGCGTCCTACGCTCCGTTGACAGAATTCGAAACTCTTGCAGATGGTTTCCACACCTGTTGCCCATTCCTGCTGGGCTTGACAATTTCTTTAGTTCACTGTCTCTTCTTATACATGGTTGTCAGTGCTGCCCTGGCGGATTGTCAAAGTCCTTTGTTTCTTTTGACAGCTTGATCTTCGTGCCTCCTCAGGGCCACCTCATACCAGTACTAGCACAGTGAATCAACCTCATGTCTTCGGGGCTCTTCTTCATCCTAATACTTTCTGCTTTGGCTGTATTACATGTATTATGATAATACATTAGTCTGCTGTGAGGAGTTAGAAATATGAGGCAAACACAAACGTACAGTTTTCTCAGAATTTGCCATTTTTATTAAACAAAAGCTGAGATAAGCTCCTATCTTTGCCTATCCTAACAAGAATGTCCCTACCTGGCAAACTAAACTAAAGAAGAATGACCTAGTGTCCAAACGCTTCTGACCCTCACACTAACACAAACAAAATAATACAATTGGCAATCTTCAATTCAACACCCCAGTGTAAAAGATCAAACATATACGTTCCAAAGAGTATTCCTTGTGACCCGAGTTGTGTTCCTTTCCACTGGCTCAATGCAGAAATACTCAAAGACCAGTGCTGATTCCGAACAGGGCTTTGTATTTTCATGAACACTTGTTTTCTAAACAAAGTATTTGCGATTCTTCCGGCTTTCCTTTTGGTTAAGGCAACTGTCTTTCGATAACACTCTTCTTCCACTTTTAAGTATTTAATATGTTTCACAACATCTTTTTTTTCTCAAGTCAAAAGCTTAAGAAAAGTATTCTCTCCAGTATCTATCACAATTATCGACATAGCACTCTTTTCTTCCAACTAATTACTTAGGTCAGGATAGCAAAACAAAGTCTTCTTGTAAGGCAACAGTTGAACTTTCTTACCTGGTAACGTTCTTTCGATGGGAAGTTTGACGACGCATTACACATCTATGGCAGGTAATCATCACAGCTGTGCTGCTTCGGAAAGGTTTCGTCGTCTGCGCCCTGCGTCGATACGCTGTCCTCGAGGGCCTCCGTCGAGGCGACGTCACCGAATGTTATAAGTAGGATGCACGAAGCCCGTAGCCTCAGTTGTAGTTTTTTCCCAGAACGTGTGCCACCAATCTTCTGCCAGAATGACTACAGGAAGCCTTGCGGAATCGAAAGCTGCAATCGCATACGAAATTCTTGAGGGGCAGGTAGGGAGGGAGCGATGTGGAATATGTCGTCGGAAGATCCCATTAAAAGAACGTTACCAGGTAAGAAAGTAACTCGGTCTTCGAAGGGAGTGGTTCCTCCGATGTATTCCACATCTATGACAGATTCCCAAAGCAGTACCAACGTATGGAGGTGGGAAAAGAATTTAGAATTTTAGAATGCCCAATCAAATTGCAGAATAGAGGACTGCCTTACCAAAGGCCAAATCTTGCCCATGGACAGTATCCAAGAAGTAGTGTTTGACAAAAGTATGGACAGAGGCCCATGTGGCTGCTTCACAAAGGTTACGAATGGGAACACCCCTCTGCAGAGCAGTGGAGGCAGCCACACCCCTACTAGAATGTGCCCTCAAGCCTACCGGAGGGTCCTTACCCGCCAGACGGTAGCATTCCGAGATAGACAAGATAATCCATGTGGATAAATTCTGCTTAGTAACAGCTTGACCCAAACGCCTTCCAGCGTATCCTACAAAGAGCTGATCGTCCACTCTGACCCGGGACATGTGTGAGATGTAGAAGCTTAACGCTCTCCTAGGATCCAACCTATGGAGCCTCTCCTCTTCCTTACCAGGATGCGGAGGAGGATAGAACGCCGGAAGAATGACCTTCTGACTTAAATTAAATTCCGACACAACCTTCGGACGAAAAGGAGGACAAACCCTAAGGACAACCCTGTCCTTATGGAACACCGTGAAGTGTGGCTTAGCGGATAGTGCCTACAACTCACTCACTCTGCGAGCGGAAGGAACCGCAACTAAAAGTACAGTTTTAAAGGTCAACAGTCTCAAAGGGCAAGACTGTACAGGCTCAAGCGGACCTCCCATGAGGAATTTTAGAACCAAGTTCAAATCCCAACCGGGCACCAGGAAAGGTGACGGTGGGAACACATTAGTGAGCCCTTTCAGAAACTGGGAAATCAAAGGAATCTTAAAATAAAAACACTCCTCCGACGAGCGCTAAATATGGACAGCGCGGCCAGGTAACTTGTAATGGTACCCACTTGCAGGCCCTTGTGGGCTAATGAAAGCAAAAAAGATAACCACAGGAATGGCACATGAAAAAGGATCCACATTCTTAACCCTGCACCAGTCGCAGAACTTTCTCCAACGGCAACGGTACAGGGACTGTGTTGCGGGCCTTCTGGCTAAAAGCAACACCTCCATCACGTCTTCAGGGAGGTCCCAATCCTTAAACCTCAACCTTTCAGAAGCCAAGCATGAAGAATGAGGGACTTGACGTTTGGATGGAGAACCTGACCCCCCCCCCCTCCCGTTAGAGCAGATTGTCTCGCTAGGGAAGAAGGCATGGAGGGCAGATGAACATGTCCAGACGGTCCGGGTACCACGTTCTCCTGGCCCATGCCGAAGCAATGAGGATCATCCGGGAACCGAACCTCCGTAACCTCCGCAGCACTTGCGGAATGACGGGGACTGGAGAAAACGCATACAGCAGTTGGAAGGACCACTCCACTACGAACGCGTCCCCTAAGGCTCCTCTTGGAATCTTCCGGTTGACACTGGCGGCGAAGAGATCCACTTGTGGGGTCCCCCAAAGGGCGAAGATCTCCAGGAGAATCTCCTGAGCCAGCTCCCACCCGTGAGAGGCTGTGCTCTGCCTGCTCAGAGCGTCCGCCGCCATGTTTTCGTCTCCGGCCAGATGAACTGCCAAGATCGACATTTCCTGCTGGATGGCCCAGAACCAGAGCTGCATCACCTCTCTGCACAGAGGGAGAGACCCTGCCCCCCTTTTTGTTGAGGTAGTGCATGGCCACTGTATTGTCTGTCAGAATCAGGACATTCTTCCCTCGCACAGACGGCAGAAAAGCCTTCAGGGCTAGCCTGACGGCCCTGGACGCCAACAGATTGATATGGAGTCTGAACTCCAGGGACCAACGACCGCTGACTGTCAACTCGTTGGCATGAGCTCCCCATCCTGTGAGGGATGCGTTCATCACGATCGTCGCCTCCGTACAGGGTAGCCAAAATGGAGCCCCCTTCATCAGATTGCCTTCGACGGCCCACCACAGAAGATCCTGGGCACCGAGGGCGGCACCTGAACGGGGTCTGACATCCTGCTGGAGGACTGCGACCACTGCAGCTTGAGAGCCCATTGCAGAGATCTCATCCGCAACCTGGCCTCTGGCACCAGAAGAATGCAGGATGCCATGAGGCCCGAGCAACCTCAAGAACTTGAACTTGAACCCCGGGAGACTCTGGGCATGTCGAAACTTGTGCACCATCTGCAGAATGTGATGAGCCCTCACCTGGGGAGGCGAACACTGCCCCAGGGATGTGTCGAACACTGCTCCGACGTACTGGAGCCGCTGGGTAGGTGTCAAGGTTGACTTCTTTAAGTTGAGGGAGAAGCCCAGCTTGTGAAGGGAGTTGTCATGATTCCTGCCCCTCATGTCCCCAGCCCTCTAAGATGACAGGCGGAGCCATGCCACGATCACCTACAAGGCCCTCAAGGGCCTCTCCATCCCTCCAAAGACCCACTTGGAGTCAGACTTGGCGCTTGTGGCACCAGACTCACTCACTCCCATAGGATAACATTGGGGATTGGACTTGTAGTGCATTGTTGGGGACAAGATGGATGCCCCCACATATTTTGGTTGCCAGAACTGCATGTGCGGTCTAGTCTTTTGGGTGTGGTTCAGCCCAGAGACACCTGGGATACCCAGAGACTATTTAAGCCACACCCAGGCTGAGAAACATGCTTTGTGTTTTCTGCACATGTAGCATGACACTCACCGTGTTCGGATCGGTCTCCAGTAGGCCTGCATTTTTCTTCTGCGCTCAGCTCCTGCAAGAACAAGAACACCGTTAGGAAAAGCCTTACCTTGAGGCGCTTCTGCCCATCATTCATCGATCCTTCTGTTCTGCGGGCATCTTCGGCGGTGTCATTCCCATCCCGGCACGCCACTTCCTGAGGAAAAGGGAAAAGAACAGAAAAAAGGCATTAGTGAGCATTCTGCAAATCTTCGCTTATTTTTAAATACTGTACAAGCTTCAAACACTTACCTGAATCCCAGCCACTCTATCTCCGGAACTTCTCATCCATCTGCAAGAGGGAAAAGACACTCCAGGTTAGTGTGGAAACATCTAGAGGCGCCGCATACCGCGCTTACCCACCGCATTTGTTCTTCATAACCGACATCCACGCTGAAAACGTTGCGGCATCTAAAAAAAACAGAAAAAGAACTCAGTTCAATGCAAATACGAAAGGGGTGCATCACGCTCTCACTCACCTTCAACGCTACTCATCTCAGCAGCACGCCGCCATCCCTGGACGCCGGCCATCATCTAAGGAAGGAAAGGAACGAAGTAAGAGAACTGTTCAAAGGACTCATACTTACCTGTAGGACTCTTGCCAGTGAAGTAACTAGGCAGCAACGAGCACATCAATCAACGCAACCCTGTGCTGAAAGCAGGATGGAGCGCACACTATCCAAGAAAACAAGGTGAGCTGTGGATCAAAGGGAAGGGTTGGACCCCGGGGAAGAAGGGGTTCAAGCACACAGAGACAATAGGGAGTTAAACTCTACCAATCCTGTGTTTCAGGCCCAGTCTCCAGTCGAATAGCTTCCAGGGAAGGGTTCGAGGTCGTAAGAGGTCAGAACAGGCTGCATGACGTCCTGTGGATACCAGGTGAGCGTTACAGGAGTGGCAGGTGATTGACAGATGATCCAGGACTTGCTCGGGAGAGCGCGCCCTGATCAACCAATCGCCCAGGTAGGAGTAATGTCAATCCCCCCCCTTTCCTGAGATACGCTGCCACCACAACCACAAGCTTGGTGAAGACCCTCGGGCAGAGGTAAATCTGAACGGCAGGACCCGAAACTGAAAATGCGAGTCGCCAACCGCAAACCACAGGTACTTCTTGTGCTTGGGATGAATCGGCACATGAAAGTAAGCGTCCTTGAGGTCTAGAGACACCAACCAGTCCTGAAGTTGAAGGGCCTGGAGGACTTGAGAGAGAGTAACCATCTTGAACTTGTCCTTCCTGAGGAGCTTGTTCAAACCCCGCAGGTCCATGATGGGTCTCAATCCCCCGTCTTTTTCGGGATCAAAAAATATGGGGAATACCATCCCTTGTTCCTCTCCGCTACAGGCACCAGTTCTATGGCGCCTTTCTCCAGCAGGGATTTGATTTCCTGCGCAAGGAGCGGATACAGACTCTTCAAAGAGAGATTCCCTGGTGGATTGTCGTGAGGCCTCTGCCGGAAAGGAAGACAGTAGCCGTGGGCTTTGATCTCCAGAACCCACACATCTGAAGTAATGGCACGCCATTCAACAAGATGCTGCGCCAGCCTTCCCCCAACCGGTGAACCATGGGACATGGCCTCATGACTGAGCTGAAGCGGCAGTGGCTGAGGGCAAAGAGGCAACTGCCCGAGGGGCCTTGGCACCTCGAGTACCCTGTTTTCCACCTCTGGTACTCCTACGGTGGCCCCTTTGACTTGCAGCTCCCCTCAATCTACCAAAGGAAGAGTAGTATCGAAAGGAGCCTCCCCTCCATTGCTGTTCCCTAGGACGAAAAGGGAGAGGTTGGCGAACTGCAGCGCTCAACGACTTCGCTGCAGCTTTGGAGGTCTGCAACCTCTCAAGGCTCTCGTCAGCCTTGATGCCAAAAAGATTTTCACCATCAAAGGGCATGTTGAGAAGTCGAGCTTGTATGTCAGGAGTAGACCCGGACTTCCGCAACCACGCAAATCTGCGCATCACGGTGCTCGCCGCCATGGACCGGATGACACAGTCTGCCATGTCCAGACCCGACTGAACAGATTCACACATGGCATCCTTGCCATCCTGAACAAGGGCAAGAAAACCATCCCGTTCCTCCCCTTCGGGAATATGTTCAGCCGCCAAAGACACAAAATTCCAAAGAGTGTGAGTGAAACGTGCTAAAGCACACACGGAGTTGGCTGCCTGTAAAGCCATATCCCCTGAAGAAAACACTTTCTTTGCCAAGCCATCAAAACGTTTGTCGTCCCTATCAGGAGGAATGGTAGGGTACGACGCCTGCTTTTCTGGGACCGTAGCCGCCTGCACCACCAAACTCTCCGGAGTGGGGTGCGTAGGGGTCGCTACTGGCTCGACGGTATTTTTTCGGCAGCGACTTGCTCACTGCCGGGAGACTTTCCGGAGCAGTCCAAGCCGCCGCCACCATTCTCTGTAAAGCCATATGAAATGGCAGCACCGGGTCAGTGGGCGGACCTTGGTCAAGGATATCTGTCAGGTCATCCTGCAGAAAATCCACTGGTGGTGCAGACCACCCCAAGTACTCCGTCACCCTTGACATGAGTCGCCTGTACAAACATTCAGCATGCGTACCAGGCTCAGGCCTGCCAAACACAACCTCTGGGGAGGTATCAAGACCACTGGTGTCGTGCAAAGACTGACGCAGGTCTTCCAACTGGCTATGACCAGATAACAGGTCATCAGGAACCTCATCAGGAACCAAACCTTCCTCAGACCCTTCATCCACCTCAAGAGATGTAATCCAGAGGCTGGAATAAATCCCTGGATGAGGGCACAGAAAAAGGCTCAAATACAGGCCTACTGACTTCAGGGCCTTCCTCAGAGTTTCCACCGATGCACAGGGTACCTCTGTTAAAGCCTCCATAAAAGGCGTTGAGGGAATCGACAAAATCGGCGTCAACGTCGAGCGTGGCGCCGATGGCTTGGACAGGCCTCGAGGGCGGTGCCCAGAGCGTGTCCTTAGACGACATCGGCGACGATGGCGGGAGTCGGGGCCTCGAGAGAGTCCCTCGTCGGACATGGATCCGATGGCGTTGATGTCTTCTTAGGAGACCTCACAAGCTCTACTGGTCTCGAGGGCGTTGAGGACCGGGACCTGGAGCGGGCATGGCTAGAGCGATCCACCTTGTCCGACCGGGACCTCTAAGGTTCCCTGTGATCGAGCCGACCGTCCTAGCCCGAAGGTGTGCGAACGGTGGCCCTAGCGCGTTCTTTGCCGGCTTCTCTCGAAGGCGCGGACGGAACGGAGCACTGCGACTCGAAAATCGCCATCATTTCCTTACGAAATGCGTCCCATTCCACAGGAGAGGAATGCTTGGTAGGACAAGCTACCCGCTGTCTGGCGGAGTCCTCGGACGAGGAAGGCAATCGGTGACTGTGCTTTCGCGAGTGCCTCGAAGAGGCAGAGGAATGGCAGGATCCACTCCAGGACCGAGATCACCTGGACTTACGCCGACTATGCGGAGAGTCGCCCCTCGAATCGTCAGTCAAAAGCCCAGCGGATTTCGACTTTCGGGGATTGGAAACCCTACCTACCTACAGCTTCTTCTTTCGCTCCCGCAAGGCCTTCAACATCAAACACTGGCATTCATCACAGTCATCGGTGGCGTGGTTCTCGTCGAGGCACCAGAGGCAGACGTTGTGCGGGTCCGTAAGTGACATCTTGGAACCGCAGTCCCGACACTTCTTGAATCCTGACCGCCGGGTAGAAGAAGAGGAAGACATGATAACTTCATAAACTAAGTTGAAGAACCGAGGCGGGCCGAAATCTCCGAAGCGAACACGAATATAGAATTGAGGCTACGGGCGTTGTGCGTCCTACTTATAACATCCGGTGACGTCGGCTTGACAGAGGCCCTCAAGGACAGCGTATCGACGTCATCGACGCAGGACACAGACACCGAACAGCTGTGGTGATTACCTGTCATAGATGTGGAATACGTCGGAGGAACCAATCCCTTTGAATGTAAAGAAATTATTTTTGAGATGACACTTTCTTTCTGCAACATCTTTTTGCCATCTGCAACACCTTTTTTGCCATCAACACAATGTTTCACGTTATAGTCTTCTTTCCTGGTTCACTCACCTGCCAGGACTAACCACTATAGATCCCTTTCCTGGTTTACTCACCTGCCAGGATACAACTCCTACTTCTACAATTGTTCACAGTAGCAATGTTAGTTCCTCAGACTCTCCACACCAACATCACATGAGAGTTGAATAATGGTTACTTTCTTTAAAGTCTCTTGCCAAGTTGGATTACAAACTTTCTTCCTGTCATATCCCAACAAAGAAGACTGAAACCTTTGTTGCTTCTTTATAGCTTATGTACAGCCTCATGGCTGCGGGTAATGTGGGTTGTACGTTTCCCCTATTTGTATACCACAAAAGAGGATTGCGCCCAGGTTTCTCATATACTGCTTTGGTGGAGCCTCTTGGCAATATGGGTTAGGGAGTTCACACAAAAGCAGGGTCGAATGCTATCAGTCGTTACAACTGGGTTATGCCCAAGCAAAGTATATTACTACAAAAGAACTAGGGCATATCACCCATAAATTTAAAATAAAGGGGCATGTATAATACTCCACGGAGATGTATTGTGCAAGAAAAAGAAGCTCCCCCAGAGAGGGGTACAAAGGAAAATGATTACCTTTTAATGTTAGCACAGAATCACTTCCTCAATTAGATGTTTAATGCATAGTGGTTTAGTGTTGGTAGGCAAGGGGGAATGAAAGGAGGACAGAGAAGTTTCTATCTGCCCCTATTTCTCTAAATCACACTTTCCCCAGGCAGGCCTCGTGGGCCGCTTATCTAAAAGTGGACAGAATAAGGAGGTACAAAGAAATAGATTTGCTTTTAATGCCAATCAAAGAATTATAAATTAGGCTGTAGAGGTGTACTTTCTAGTCTTTTAGTTGTCTTTCCACAGCTCTAATGGTGTGCATGACTATGGCAGGTGTGGCCACAGGAAGGGCTGTTAACTGTGCATTGTGTGTATTGTTGCAATGATTGCTTTATTAACCTACACTGTGGCTGAGTGGGCCTTGGAAAAAAGGGGGGAGGGAAAGAACCCTCTCAATAGAGCAGTTTATACAAAGAGTGGTTGTGAAGACTCAGCAAAAATAAGGGGCCGATCTCTGTGTTGGAGGGTCTCCCTAATGCTGGAGGATGGGAAATGCAGTGGGGATCTGGCCACTGACACCCTGTGTTTGGTCACCGGTTTCGGTGTACTGTTTAGTTAAGGACACCTTCTACAGGACTGTCTTCAGTCTGGATTGTGAATATCATCTACATATATAACATGTACATAGTAATTAGACTGTTATGACGTGCTTCCAAGAGCATATTACATGGAACGGTCTCACCTCTGTACTCGTTGGGAGGAGATTTTCAAGCAGACCCTGTAAACAGAAATGTTTATAGGGACAGTATTACCATACTTGCTTCCGGTCGACTCACCGGTTCTCTCCAACATCTCCGGTCCTGCTTTCGCTTCTATGGCATGGCACCCTGGCGCTGGCTTGCCACGGTGGATGCTGCAGAGGTCCTTCTGACTTCCTTCGCCGCTACGCGGCCACACGCCTGCTTCCCTTCAGGTCCCGGTCTGGAGAACGCTGCTTCCTCAAGCTGCCGAGTGCCCAAGAACTCTCTCGAGGCTCCTGGTGTCTCCACGGCACTTCCTGCTCTTGCTCTGCGTTTCTAAGGAACAAGGAACTGAGCTATGCGTTCGAGTCTTTTGGGTGTGGCAGACCTGGGACTACTTTACCTGGACTACCTTGGGTGTGGCAGGCCTGTGACTATTTTACCTGGACTACTTTACCTGAGACTATTTAAACCACACCCAAACAGCAGAACATACTTTGCGTTGTTCTGCTGTGGGCAGCGTAACAATCACCGTGTCCAGTTCTTTGATGCCAGCTTACCTGAAACCAAAGGACCTGCAGAGAGAGAAAGAACACTACGAAACCTACCTGGAACAGTATCCTGTCTTCAATCCATTGCCGACTTCAGTTCCACTCACCTGAAGGTACGAACGCCATCATTCGCAACTGCATGCGTCCTGGAATACCATAACCTGGAAAGAGGAGAAAGAAAGACAGCATTAGTAAGCGTTTACTCATGTTTCGTACCGAATGAAGAAAGCCACACAATTCCTAACTGGGTAGTCATCTCCTGGTCAGTATCATTGCTGGAACATTACGGCGCTCAGCGAGGAACATCGCAACCTGCAAGGAGAGAAAAGACACAGGTTAGCAATATAAAAGGCGAATCAGCACCGCGCATCGCGCTTTACTCACCGGATAGCATCTCGCACACCGCGCTTTCGACTACCGGCCCATGCTCATCATCAAACTGCATGACAACACCAAAATACCTTTCCATACCTAAAAGGAAAGAAGCAAGACATTATTATTCGAACTAAGAGGAACATAAGAACTCCATATAAAGACTGTAAAGCAGCAAACCTACGGAATCGCAGCAGACGAGTGAAGTAACTTGGTCGCTGCTCGCCCCCCAGATCTACGGGCCCCTGCCACGAGGAGCAGGACGGAGAATCCACCTTTTACATTATTAAGGTGAGGAGAAGGCCCAAGGGGGAGGAAGGAGTTGAGGCCAAGGGAGGTGGGAAAACAAGGATTCTGGTATTGAATCCAGCTCTCCTATATTGCAGACCCATCTTTAACCAGAGGCCTTACCAAGGGACCGGGAGAAGGTTCGAGAGTGCAAATCATCCAACCAGGGCTGGGTGGCGCCCCCGTGGATACCAGGTGAGCGTAACAGATCCTCCCTCATATAGCTACCGTTAGGGTCAGGATCAGTTAGCGACTGCCATCCCCTGGCCACATGGGTGGAGGTCACCGCCTGGGGAATCTGTAATGGCTACATTGGATTCATCACAATGGATTCTGAAAGGACAACCTTTTATGGTGAACAAGAAAGACACTTTTGTCTAAGCCAAACCAGTCAGGGTAGAGTGGCAGAGCAGTAAGGCTTAGACTCATAGGTTGTGAGTGGTATAGGACTACAATGAGACACACACAGAGCCCTCCAATAATTCCGGTTAGACTGAAGAGTAGAACAATATACAATTATTTATTAGGCCTTCAAGATCCAGTCTAGGCAACTGAAAATTCAGGTAAGAATTATCACACAATTGCTATCATATACATAAATGCATTCATCATTGGCAGCTCTGCTAACAAAACAACAACACTTTACCTTCAGAAATAGTTATGCAATAGTTAGTTAGAAACAACATTGTGAATAAATGCATTCGGTGAAGCAAGCGAGAATCAGAGAAACAGTTCTACAAGTCACACTGTTTAGGTAGGTTTACTATTGGATTGTGACAATAACAATCCCAAAACCACAAACTGCAGTACGTGTTCCAAAAGGTAAGTAAAGTTCAAATAGGTTTCTTTCCCAGATCCAACACTCTATGGATGGCCTGCGAGGGGATCCTGGACCAGACCACCACCGATCTTAGTCAGGGGAGAGATAGGGTGAGGATCTTACAACCATGCAACCCTAGGGCCGGACCTGGGTGGTGGGGAGAGGGGTTAAGTAATAGGTATGCTGATTTACCCTCCTTACTCGGATTTCTTTAGCAACCAGTTTCTTTAAGGGTTCCTGAATCTGCTGGGCACACTTACTTCTAGGCTTTGTAATGTCAAGGGAGGCCTGGAGGCTTTGAGTGCATAGGTCACGTTCGGCTTCAGGATTGGATCCACCTAGTTCGCAATTCAAGGATCCGGTGAGATCCAGTGACAGTTCTGATGACTGGACAGCAGGACAGCCTTGGCACAGCAAGATGCAGATGTCCACGGAATAGGCAACCACAGGAGATCTTCAGGGCGTGAAGAAAACGGGATTTGACGGAAGTCACCATAGTCCGGCGGCGTTGGGTACTCTTCGTATTGTGAACCAAGCTTATCTACTATTAGAAAGGCTGAAACTGCAGGATCAGGTGTCTTTTTACACAAGCTGAAGATCCACAACATTACAGAGTTGCATTTAGACCGTCAAAGGCTGCAGTGAGGGGGGCCCAGATGAAAACTAGTTTGTCCACCAGATGGTCCAGGGACACTTCCGAAGGCTCAATAAGCACAGATCCTCAAGCAGGGGCTGGGAAAGGTTGGTCCAACCAGTTCAGGGGTCAAAGCACCAACAAGGGCCTTCTGGAGATCAGGAGAGAGGAGCAGGACTTTACCGGGTCATGGCTGGAAGCAATGCTGGTCAGCTGAAATGGCTGTCCTTGGGTCTTCAGCGTGCTGGAATTCTTCATAGGGGTCTTGGCTTGGACGATAGTCTGTCCAATGGCTGCAGGGGTCCTCTTATCCAGGACTTGGACTGGAATCAGCACCAGGTCCACCAATGCACCATTCAAACTGGTAGGTGTGTCCAATCATGGATAGCCACTGGCAACACAGTCTGCCCAGCAACAGGCACATTGTGGCTCGCATGTGGACTGGGTCCACACACAATCGCCACTTTGCCCGGGAAAGCATAGACTTTGCACTGAAAAAGTGTTTCCATATATGGCAATCCAGACCTGAAAGGGCAGGAAGATGGCCGAACTACAAAATGGACAAGGGACAGGCGTAAATCTTGTAGGACCGCCCTTTTAGAGTTTATGGTGCTCTAAATGGCATTATGATGTAAAATGCAAAAGTGCATAAGTAAAAAGTCAAAAACATGGTAGAACAATATCTGCTGCTACCAGCCCATTCTGGACACCTTGTAATTGTAACCATAAAGTTACAAAGGAAAAAGATAGAATACAAATTATCCTAACCACACTGATGTGTGCCAAGTACTGTTAGTCTTATCGACTGATCAGTTTCCTCGATAAAAGTGAGCAAAACAAAACAGATGTAAAACGGAAGGCTTTCCTTTCCTCAAAAATGTCAGGTCAGAGAGCAAACAAAGGCAAAAAGATAAGTCTATGGGAGGAAAGCAGCAAAAAACAAAATCTTTCATAACAGCAGGCACGGTCAGAGAGACGAACGAAACCACTTTAGAACAAAGTTAGAAAAACACAAGGGTGAAAGAGTTGTATAATGATCCATGTGTCAAAAGCAAGTGAAAGATCAAACAAGACAACAATAGACTTGAATTTAAAGTGTTGAGCAGAGAGTACATAATTAGAGACGTAGAGAAGGTCAGTTCTAGTAGACTGGAAGGAAAAAAGCCATACTGATGCACAGATAATAGTGAGTGGTGATCAAGACAGGAAGAAACCTGAGCATATGACACCAAGTAATTTTGAGAGAAAGGGGAGAAGAAATATAGGACTGAAATTAGATGCGAGTTGAAGGCTCAAGAGAGAGCTTCTTGAAAATAGAGATGATCGTGACATGTGTGAAAGTATCATGAAGCAATACACAGACAACAGATTCAAAGTTCAATGCAAAATAGTTCATTAAATCAAATGTCAGGATCGTTGGAGGCCTATCTTATCCTATGCTAAGGTGGGATTTCCCTACCTGAATAAAACTAAGCAAAGTCTGAGTCAAAGAGTTCAACTTAAAAGTCTGTCTGTGTCCTAAACCTATCCTTGCCCTCACAACTAAAGCTAAACAACCTGTAGGGATGTCAATAATCAAAGAAATGGTGATCAACATAAAGTTCAGAGCTTTTTCCAGCTCTTAGCTTCCTTTTAAGCTCCCCTTCTCCAAGTTCAAGCAAGTTCCACAAAAGTCTCAAGATTACCTTTCTGAAGTTCAAGTAAGTTCCACAAATCCTTGGGGTTCCCTTAAGTTCCAAGCAACACAGTTCGAAAGGAAAAGGGGTCTTGAGGCTCCGTCCTCAAAACAGCATTTGCAGCTCCTCAAGTCTCAGGATTCCCTTCCCCAAGACTTTAATGTAACAACTGGTATTTATTGAATTCTTTCAAAGTTCAACACAACTTTTGGTCATCTTGACCCTCCTTCTGATTTGCATCACCAGCTCACTTACAGTGAACATTATTGTTATATTTCACAATGTCTTTGGCTTTCACTAATCAGGGCTCTCTGGTCTACGCACAGTTGTCAGACCACATAGTCCACCCATCACAGGTCGGGCAACCAGGAACCCTAGGCTCTTTAGCCCACACAGGTTCTTCTGTATTTGTCCCTGTGTTAAAATTCACCTTCACTTGACTTCTCCTTGTCGGCCTATTGGCTGTATGTGAAGGTTCACACTCTCATGGCATCTTGGCTTTGCCATTATGTGTAGCACACCTCTGAGGTGTTATGGCTCATGCACCACCTTTCTGTTACACTCTTTCAACTTGCGCTCTTTTCCATATAATGTTTTCACCTGCGCACTTACCATTTTTGCTTTCATCAGCTACTGACGGGCCGGGAGGATTAACCAGGTTACTCACCGTAGCGACCACCTTACTCCTAGTCCATAGTCCCCTTTCCTCCATACTTATGGGACATCTCTCCGTCCTGTGGGACGGGACCAGAGCACTTTGTAAAAAGCATCCAAAATTGTGTAAAAATGTGGTCTTTCCTCCATTTCTTGCACGGAGCCCGGCACGTGGCCGTAACCCCGCCCACCTTGGCTCCTCCTTTGGCTCCGCCCCACGCATCACCCATCAGTCCTTTTCTATCGCCAGGTCTAAGACCTATTAGCAATAACAGAGGAACCTTATTAGAAGGGGACGGCTGGCGGGCGTATGGAGGAAAGGGGACTATGGACTAGGAGTAAGGTGGTCACTACGGTGAGTAACCTGGTTATACTCCTACGTCCTGTCCCATTTCCTCCATACTTATGGGAGATTCCCAAGCACTCCTTACGGGAACTACGGGTGGATGGAAATACCCCTTACTGAAACAGGCTCTTCAGTATAGCCTGACCAAACTGAGCATCAGCTCTTCAGCTCATGTCAAGACAATAATGCTTACAAAAAGCAGATGGGGAGGCCCAATTAGCTGCCCTAGCGAAGGACTCCCAGGGGACATATTTCTGAAAAGCAACCGCGGCTGCCTTACCCCGTACCTGGTGTGCATGAATACCCTTAGGAGGTTTCAGCCCTTGGACGGTGATAGTCTCCGTAATGCAGGCGGCGATCCACCGAGAAATAGTCGCCTTAGATGCCTGCTTACCCTGACGGTTACCAAAAGTCACAAACAGTTGAGAAGAACTCCTAAACCCGGACGTTCTGTCCAGAAAAAAAACTGTCAGAGAGATCGACTGATTCAGATGGAATTCAGATACCACACAAGGTTTCGTCCGTAGGACTACCTTATCCTTGTGAAAGACCAAAAAGGGATGCTCCACCGACAAGGCCTGGAGCTCACTCACCCGCCTTGCTGATGTAACGGCGACCAAAAAGGACACTTTGCAGGACAGATACTTGAGGTCCACCATGGCCATTGGCTCGAAAGGCTTATGAAACAACGCCGTCAGGACTACATTTAGATCCCACGACGGGTGCGGACTACGAATTGGAGGATAAAGGCGCGTCAAGCCTGCAAAATGCCTCTTAAACGCCTGGTTACTCAGAGAGTAAGAGAATCGGTCCTTAGAAAGGTAAGCGGAAACCGCTGAAAGGTAAGTTCTGCATGACAGAACATGGACACCCGACTCTGCTAATAAGGATACAAAGGACACAACTGTGTCAACTGTAGCCCTCCTTAGGTCCAACTGCCTCTTTAAACACCAATGACAGAACTTGAGCCATTTGCTTCTGTACTGAGACCTAGTTGAGGGTTTTCTGGCTGCCTGGATAATACGCATGTTATCCGCAGACAAGTTAAGATGTTCTAAAGACTTGAACTCAGGCACCATGCCGCCAAGCTGAGCGATTGTGGGCAGGGGTGCCATATCTGCTGTTCCCCCTGGTGAAGATCGGGGGTCACTGGTAACCTGATCGGCGAATACACCGAGAGGTGTTGAAGTTCTGAGAACCAAAACCTGGCCGGCCATCACGGCGCCTATGAGTAGAAGGGAACAGTTCACCAAGTTCTTTAGCTTCCAAATTGCGCTGTGAACTAGAGGCAGAGGCTTAATCTCTCATGTTGTGCCATGGAATCGCGAGAGCATCCCCCAGAGAGGAGGCTCCCAGCCCCCCTCTGGAGGCATACTGAGGAAGCTTCTCGTTTACTGCCGTAGCCTTCAACTCCCACTCGTAGCTGACCACTGTCCGCCGGATGAGGGCATCCGCTGTGACATTCAGCTGGCCCGGAATGTGCACTGCAAGCAGCCAAACACCATGAAGCACAGCCAATCCCAAATCTGAATGGACAGGTCCACGAGAGGGGGAGACTTGGTTCCCCCTTGCTTGTTGATGTAATACATCGACAACACAGTGTCCTTGCGTATGTGGACCACCTTGATGGCTATGATCGGTCTGAACGCCCAATGCTAGGAAGATCGCCAGAAGCTCTAAATGATTTATGTGGAGGAGCTTGTCCTGAGGCGACCAGAGATCCGAGACCTGAAGATGATCTAACGTCGCATCCCACCCGAGGAGGGAGGAGTCCGTCGTGATCGTCACCATAGGGGCTGGGTCCCACTGACAGGTTGCTGAGAGATGACCACCATTCCAGATCCACTCTCATGGAAGCCGGAATCATTATCAGCTTGGAATCTGGGTCCACAACCTGACGCCATGAACTCCGAAGAGCCATCTGAGTCCGCCTCATCTTGAGACGAGAAAGGGGGAGCCGAACGAGCGGAGAAAAGGACTGATGGGCGATGTTCGGTGCGGAGCCAAGGTGGGCGGGGTTACGGCTGCGTGCCGGGCCCCGCACAAGAAAGAGAGGAAGGACAAAATGTTTGAAAATGTTGGATGCTTTTTACAAAGTGCTCCGGTCCCGTCCCACAGGATGGAGAGATGTCCCATAAGTATGGAGGAAAGGTCCAACACGCTCGAAGAAGACATGGAGCAAAACAGGTTTGATTCCCGGGTCTGCGCTTAGAAACCTCTGGGTATTAAGCGCATTATAAATAACCAATTACATTACTTGCTTGCTTTGCCCATACATTTTTATTTAATTTCAGTGTTCAGAAGGCTTTATTTCAAGGTTTTCTTCAGTTCGGTATTCAATATGTGTAATTCGGCTTAGTTTCAAGGTTGTATTCGGTTTGGTATTCAATGTACTTAGTTCAGCTTAATTTCAAGTTTGCATTCAGTTCGGTTTAACGTTAGTTATATGCGGGTTGCTAGGAGCGCCTGGCTTTTGAGTGGCTTCCCCAGACACTCACCGGTCCTCCGCATTCCCTTCTGGCGGCTCCCGCTACTTCCCTTCTGCTTCAAAGGCCGGCGGGTCAGCCTGTGCGAGCCCCACTCGCATGCCGGGTGTTGCCTTGTGCACGCCGGCAATTCAAATGCATCCACACTGACAGCGTCCTCTCTCTTCATTGCTCGGGCGCTCGCTCTCCAACCCAGAGGCTGGCACACCCCAACCCAGAGGCTGGCACACCCGTGGCAGCTGCATGGCCCACTAGACTTGGACTCCACACATCCTCTGGGATGTTGGCCGTTGTTCCCAGATCCCACCACGGCTGCCTCCTCGCGACATAAGTCCCTTGTTGGTCTCTCCCACACAGGCCTCCCTATTCCTCCCTCTGCTGCTCCACTGTTCTCACTTTATAAACCTGCCGCCCCTTCCCAGGTTACAGGTGTGGACTCAATTAGTCTTGCCTGACCACTGTTAAAAGGACATGCCTGACCCTCACAGTACACTGTAGGCAGATGAAATGAAGGTTTAGTGTTCATTACTCTTAGTTGCCTCTTCTTCATCTCAGTACGATCAAAGATTTAATGTGGGGAAATTGGGGTAACTGTTTTAAAGTAGCCCATAAAGGCTGGGGGAGGGTTAAGTTGGTCTTCAAAAGGGAAAGTGGGATACCATGTCTATCCTGTGTCACCCTTAACCCCTCTCTTCTGTATCCTCTTTCTGGTGTTTCTGGTTGGATAGTATCTTCAGACGTGTTCTTGGTCAGTGGGATAGGGAGAACAATATCCTTATTTATTGCACACCTGCACTGCCTCCCTGGCAACCCCTGCACCTGGGGACTGTTTTCTGTATCCCTACAGTCCCCCTACCAGCACTTTGTCTGCACTTACCTTGCCACCATCTGGCCGTTTTATTTATTCTACCATCCCATATACTGCACTTTCCCCTCTCCCTTCCCCCACGCACTTTTCCCTTTCCCCCCCTTCCCATGCACTTGTGCGATCTGAGTGACACCTGGCCTAGTAAGATAGTTGTCTGTCAACCCTTTTGTTCCCCCCCCTTGCCTCGTCGCGCCTTGAAACACTTGTGTATAGGCGCGTTATAAATGCAATATCATAACTGTCTCTGGAACAGAGGGTTCCTGGTGAAAGGGAAATGCTGAATACCATGTCCCACCTGAGAACATCTCATCCCCAATGCCCAAGGACCCGACACCTAGGTGATCCACACTTGCATCTCCACCGCCAGGGTTAGGATCCAAAAAGAGATGGCCTTTCCCTGGCCACCTGAGAAGAGGACCCAAGGGGAGAAATGTGAGGACGCCCTCAGGTTTCTCACACATGCTTAAACTCAGATGGAAAAATACCCAACGTTAAGGAAATGCTATTGAAAAACATCAGTTAAGAAAGCAAAGAAGGGTTGATTAAAAGAACAAGAGGAAGGGCAATAGTGGGGTGAGCATGTGTTAAAAAGCTAGCTTTCTCGGTCAGATAGAAAAGTAGGAGAGGAAACAAATTAGGAAAGAGGGTTCAACAGGACGAGTCTTAGTACAAAGGACAGGTTAAAAAAACAAAGAAGGGAAACCTTTGTAGTTAAGTAAGTAGAAACGTTTCTGTCAGAATTGAGAGAGATGATTAGGAGATGAAAAGGACAGCGTATGATTAAGCCGCTAAAAAAGGTGCTGGGGATGAGTCCGATGAAGATCAGCATAACAGTTTCTTGGAAGGAAATAAAGTGTCATATGACGAAGCACAGAAGAAGTGCAAAAAAGTACGACTTTCCTTAGTGGCCACTGGAAAAGTATTCAACAAGTACTATTTAGGACATCAGAAACATGACTAATGGCCCCAGTGAGATGTTCGGATTGATGTCATTTATGGGGATGGACTCTGTGTTGGAAACCCTCACTGACCAATCCCACACCCAGTAACATCCCATGTACCATCTGGAGCAGATGACGGAGCAAGTCCTGTGGAATGCTGAACTCTTTACTGTTGACACCAGTGAAGAGAGGCGACACAGAGAAGCTGGCGCTGATTGTAGAAAAGTAATACTCTGGATCCAGGGCTCTTCCATCAGCAAGGTATGAACCTGGAAGCAAAACAGTCTCAGATTATGAAAAAAGTAACTGATGTTTCAACAGATATACAGGTGATGAGAGCAAATGTCCAGCGCTACAAGCACTCCATGACAACAAACTCCACATATCGAAGGTAACTCTGTGTCCACTGGGTATGCAAAAGTGCCCAGGACAAGATCAGTAAACATAGTATTATAAGACAAATACATATAAGAGGCATATATTATGTCAACTAAACCCAAAATGAAGGAAAGAAAAGGCAGGCAGGTTTGGAATCCAGGGAGAGAAACTAAAAAACATGTTTCCAAAATGTATAGATAACGACTGAAAGAAAGGTGACAACTAGTTAAAAAACAATTAACTGTCAAGAAATGTAATGAAAAGCTGTGATGGAAACCTGATAAAGGACAGATAAAGAAAACATTATTTGTATCTTTGAGTCTCCGCTCAACAGGCGTTGGAAGATGTCACAGATTACTCTTATGATTATCAGACACACGCATTTACACAGGCATGCAAGGGGAACTTTACAATGGTCCAATTATCCCGGCTACACTCATCTCAAAAGATACTCAATACAGATAATAGTACCATGATCAAGTGAGTGGCTTCTGGATACTCGCCCTCTCTTCCTGAATCTGCAAGAACTTCATGACCTAGGTAGAGCTGGCTCTGAAGGCTAGGTTCATAGACAAGAACACGCTGTGTAACAGAGATCCAGTAATCCCTTTGCACTCAGACACTGTGGGTTGAAGGCATCTCTAGCAATAGATCGATAGATCGGTAGCTACCAGATCCCCCAGAGGCCTTTACTCTAATGACTATAGGAACGAACATTTGGAAATCCAAGTAAAATCACTTGCCACATTTAATTGTGTTATGATTCATTGTGTGGTGATGCTAGAGATGTTAAAATAAGGATTGTATATATTTGTAGAAACACAGATCATATAGACATAAATCAGTGATTTTCCCATTTGACAAAAGCAGTAGGAAATGTAAGCAGCCCGGCTGTGGTATATAGATGTTGTAGGACAGTATTCTTCATGCCTGGAAACCATATAGCTGGCTTTTCACAGTGATCAACACAAGACACTAGGATCATCTGCCTCAAAACCATCTCCCGTAAAACAAATCCCATTCATTGTCTGCAACCTGCAATGAGGACTGAAGTTACACCAGGCATGGTATAACAAACTTACCTTCAAAGTACTGAATTGCACAGCTCCCTGGGGAACCTGGAGGAAGGTCGCCACGCACTGGACTCGTCTGGAACACACAACGCGTGACTGTTACAAACTATGCTTTTTTCAATCAAGAGTATTTAGAACAAACGCTGATGTATGAAAGATTCCAAACAAATAGCATGGTTCACACATTTAACTGGGTAAATTCACAACAAACCAACATTGACAACCTTGGAGATAAGCAATCCCTTATGTCACTCGGTCTCCACAGTTAACTATTTAACAGGGATGTTTGTCATGATACATGCCAACCATTCCCTCCACCCCACAAGCTTAGTTGTGCAATCCTTTAAATCTTCACCAAGAGAGGCCTCAATCAATCATCTGGTAAGGGACTGAAAGTTCTAAATGAATCCTCGGTATACTTCGGCGCAGATAAAACTGTGTAAACAATGCTGTGACTTGTGTTATATTGCGGTCTCTTTGCAGCATCTACCTTTAACCTATAAACAAATTACCTATGTGTGAAGCCTTAGCATGAGGCCCATGCGAGTGTCACGCAGAACAGATCTATGACTGACAGTGTTAAGAGGGGATGGATGGTATACTTTTATATTTGTGTAGAGCCCCTGCATTTGGGAGGATACTCGAGTGTGTGATAGGTGGTTGGTCGAAACAGAATGAAATAAATCACAATGGAACAGGAATTGAGAGGTGGGGAGAGAGATGCAGAGGGTGTCAAAAGGTATTATTGCTGGAGGTGGTAACATAAAATGCACAAACAGATGTGTCTTCAGTATGCATCATTAGCCGTTTTCTTCTTTAAGTAGATCAAGGAGATAAGTAATTCCGTAGGATGGAGACCCAAACCAATTGTTGCTTCCTTAACACTGCTTGTGCAATTTATGGGTGTTAGGAAAATGGAGTCAGGTGACTTAAGGATTTTGCTGTATAATACACTCGAGGTGGTTGCTAAGGTTGATTGAACTATGATTTTTCCCCGAATTATGAGTGAGACAGTGGGTTTTGATTGCATCAGGAAGGAATACCGGAAGCCAATGCTGTGAAACTTACAACAAGCATCTAAAAACTGCACAAAAGAAAAACCTCCGTTTATGTAGCGGCCAGAGGAGCAAAAGGGTTGAGGGAAGGAGCATCAGACCTCAAGTGACCCCCGTAGAAGTGTCTACCAATCTCAACCCCAACAAGTGGTCAATCGGAAGCCAAACAAGTGAGAGGCGAACAGGACATACTTTACAATATGTGATTGCATCATAAAGCAAGACACAGACAACCGATTGAAAATTAAAAATAAAATGGTTTATTAAATCAAATGTCAGGATGGTAGAAAGCCTAACTTGCCCTTTGCTAAGGTGGGATTTCCCTACCTGAACGAACTAAGGTAGGTCCGAGTAAGAAAGGTCAACTTAAAAGTCTGTGTGTCTAGAGCCTATCCTGGCCCTCACAACTAAAGCTAAACAATGTGTAGGGATGTCAATAATAAAAGAAATAGTGAGCAAAGTTCTGAGCCTCTTCCAGCTCTTAGCTTCCTTTTCAGCCCACCTTCCCCAAGTTCAAGAACGTTCCATAAAAATCTCAAGATTACCTTACCTAAATTCAAGGCAATACAGTTCCACACAATCCTCGGGGTTCCCTTCCCCAAGTTTTAAGCAGCACAGTTCAAATGAAAAGGGTCTCGAGGCTCTGTCCTCAAGACAGCATTTGCAGTTCCTCAAGTCTCAAGTTTCCCTTCCCCAAGCCTAACTTACTTGTTTTAGTCTTTTGAAAAGTTCATCACAACTCTAGGTCAACTTGATCCTCCTTTATTGGATTGCTTCACAGCGTCTCTGGCTTTCACAATTTAGGGCTCCCTGGCCTAGGCACAGTTGTCAGACCACACGGTCCACCCATCACAGGTCGCACAACCAGGAACACTAGGCTCGTCAGCCCACATAGGATATTCTGTATCTGCCTCTGCATACAGATTCACATTTACTTAGCTTCACTGTATCAGCCTCTTGGCATTATGTGCAAATTCACACTCTCCTGGTTTCTCCTGGCTCAGCCTCTTGGCTTTGCCATCACGTGTCACACATTGTACGACAGTATTTGCCCTTGCCGCACTTTATCCATTCATAAAGTTCACTTTGCGATGGTCTTGTTCGTGCTACACCTTTCCGTCGCACTCTTTCACACATGCGCTCTTTTCCGGAGGTTGCTTTCAATTGGGCACTTTCCCTTTTGGCTTTCATCAGCATTAGCTTTGCCCATAAACTCTTATTCAGCATGGGCAATTCAGCTTTGTTTCAAGTGTTCATTCAGTTCGGTATTCAGTATGATGTATACAGCACTTTGTTACTATTATCACTCCCCCCCCCCCCCCCCCAACACCCTCGATCACTGACTAAGGCCTCAGCGTTCCTCTTCGGCTGCTCTGCTGCTTCCGTTCTGTTTTAATCGAATGCTGGGCTGGACTCTGCGACCCCCCTCGTACTCCGGGTACTTCCCTGCAAATACTGCCTGCTCCGCTTGTTCTCAACAAACGCGGATGGTGTTCTGCCTTCTTTCTTCCTTGTTCGCAGCTCTGGCAGCCCTCTCCCGATGACAGATTCACCCATACCTGTGGCAGACTAACAATTCGTCTTGGGCTCCACAGGTTGTCTGGGACATCTGGCGGTGCCTGGCTTCTTCACCGGACCCACCATGGCTACCTCTTCACAACAAGGGTCCCCTGCTGGCCTCTTCCACACAGGCCTCCCTGTTGCTCCCTCTGCCGCTCCACTAGTCTCCCTTCATACACATGCAACCACTTGACAGGTTGCATGTGTGGCTTCCCAATCGGGCTTGCCCGACTATAGTTAAAAGGGACATACCTGACCTTTACAGTACTCTGCCGGCATCTTCCTCGTCCCAGTACTAGAATGGAAGTTTTTAGTGTTCATTACGCTCAGTCACCTCTTCCTCATCCCAGTAATGTCGGAGGTAGAATGTGGGGAAATGAGTGGAGCCGTTTTACAGTAGCCTATAAAGGCCAGGGGAAGGGTTTTGTTGGTCTTCAAAGGGAAAGGGGGCTACCATGTCTTGCCTACTTTACCCTTAACCCGTCTCCTTTTCACCTCTTTCTGAAGCTTCTACACTGGTAATATCTCCTGTCATTTTCTTGGTCAATGGGCCAGGGATAACAATACCCCATAACTGCCACCTGAGGACATCTCGACCCCAATCCCCAAGGACCCTCTATCCAGGTGATCCTCCCTTGCTTCTCCACCCCCAGGGTCAGGATCCAAAAACGATTGCCTTTCCCTGGCCACATGAGAAGAGGATCTAGGGGCTGTAGGAGTGAGGATGCCCTTAGGTTTCTCACAGGTATGACTCTTGCAGTACATGGAATGACAATTCAGGTTCAAATGAAGGTTCTATGACTGGGCCACTATCACGGCCCTGTCAGGGGTGGGAGGGAGCCTGCCCCCTAACACCTTATCACAGTGCATGAATGCAGGCAAACCCCCTCCCAACCGCTCCTTAACTGGAAATGTTGCTGGTGAGGCCATGGAGGATCGTGCCTCAACAAGCACATTGTTGGTGCCACAAGTGGATGGTGAGAGGGGACCCAGACGGCAAGTCAGTAAGAAGACTGCTTCTGTAGCGCCCCAGGAGGACAGCAGGGAAGCAGGGCCCGGCCTGGCGCAGGATGCAGCAGCCACCAGCGAACTCCAGGAAGAGAAGAGCAGCGCTGTGGGACGCTGAAAACACAGCAACGGCTTGCTCGTGGCTGTGGATGCAGTAAGCGCAACAACACTGCCATAGAGAAAGGAACCCCAGTGCACCACCAGGGATTCAAGTTAAGGAATGAAGGCCTCCACGAATGAGAACCCCACTAAAACACCCAAAATTGATAAAATAAGAAAACAACGCTTCCTGGAAGTCCTGGCAACCCCCCTAAACCACCAGGGATTACATTTATAGTAAAAGGCCCACAAGAAAGTCTGGGAAAATGGAGAACACAGTCCCTTATAGATTCCTCAGATTCCATGCAAGGAACACAGCAGCTGGTTAGTACAACTGGTATAAGGCCAGAAACAGGTTTTTGTACACAAATCCCACCTTTCCGACTATATGGGTACTACATAATTTTAATATATAGCAAAGGAAAGGAACAACCTACTTGAAATGGTATCTGTGTCTTCTCTAAATTCAAAGAACACCGATTTCTGAAAGAATGGACCGACCAATGTAGAAATTAACAGAAAATGACTTTTTATCGAATCATCACCCAGTTAAAAAACATTGTATGATATGTGGTGTGCAAATTCATACTCCCCTAAATGTAATCCAAACACCAACAACCTATTGGATTCAGTAATCGGCTACTAAACATACCAGCACAGGCACTTTTATAAAAAAAACATTCTTGCTCTAGTCAGTCAGCTGCATCACCAACTTTCCTAGCAGGCATACAATGGAAGATCCCTTCCAGTTCCCTTGACTCGCTTGAGTTAGCTTTAGAAAGACTAAAGAGGCAACCAGGAAGTAAACTGAATGCTGTGAGAGGAGGGTGGGCTGAAGATGAAGAAACAGATTCATTTATGGATAAATGTTTTTATTCAGTCATTTATTGTTATTATTTAATTTCTGTATGGCGCCACATGCCCGTGGGCCTCAGGGCACACAAGAAACGAAAACTGTACAAACAGGGTTAAAGAAACCAGTGCCTAGGAGGGCAGAATCTGCAGGATATATTTATTCAGTCTGGCTTGAGGTTGAACAAATGAGATTACACCAGTTTTTAAATTCCACAATGGTGCCTGCTGTTTTTATTGCCAGTGGAAGAGCATTCCAGGCTTTAGGTGCCTGGGAGTCAAAACTTGTGCCACCAAATCTAGTGAGCTTGAACCTTGGTTGGGCCATTTTAAAGTTGTCCTGGTAACGCAGCATGCGGGAGGACTGGCTCACTTTTGTGCGGTCAATAAGGTATTTGGGGTCAGTGTGCGTCCAGCATTTATAGGACAGAGTTAGGATCTTGTGTTCTCTCCTGTATTTTATCAGGAGCCAGTGAAGGTTCCTTCTAGCATTAGATACATGGAACAAGCCATGAATGGCAGGCAAGGAACAGGCCATGAATGACAAAGACTGAAGGAATTGTATATTGGCTTTGGATGTACCAGCCAACAGATTTCTGCAATAAAGCAGCCTAGAATTCACCAAGGCAGTGGCCAGCAAGGATCTGCTAGCATTCGAGATGTAAGGTCAGATATAGCTAAGAGGTTTAGTTATATAGCCACAGGAAGACCTGATGTGTGAGACTTGAGTTTTCATTGCGAGTTCAGCATCTAGATGAACTCCAAGTGTCTTAACGCTACTGGCTACAGTTAATCCCATCTATGAAAGTTTTGTCATCTCAGTCAGTAGAATGACTTTTTTCATCCACAGGCGGAGGCCACTATCAGAAGCTCTGGTTTGTTTCTATTAACAGCCAAGGAATTGGCAGCCATCCAGGTCTGAATTGCATCTGAAAGTGTAATGAATTAAATGTAGATCAATGAATCAACATAATAATCCTAAAATGATGTACTTAAGCAGGGTTGAGCGCAATGTGAGAATGTATCCCTCCGAGCCTCCACGGACTCCAGACCAGATCATGATTGTTGGCTGACAGACAACCTTGTAAGATTTGGGTGAAGAGTGTTAAAAAGAAGCACAGACCTGCACGCTGCTGGAGACACTGCTGGTCTTCCTCTTCAGCGAGTCCCCCTGGCACACCATCAGCAATGAATTGGGAAGGATGGATCGGAAGTCGTTGAAGGAGCGCCGCCGGATCCCATCCAGCTCCTCTGTAATCTTCAAGGATTGTGTTGGGGCCTTCGGGAAGAGCTTGGACAGGAGGGCCTCATCTGTGTTGCTGTAGCGGCCAAAGGCGCGAGCTATGCCAATCATACATGGGATAGCGTACTTGCACAAGTACTCTGTGGAGATAAAACACATTGTTTAGAATGCTATAAATATTAGCAAAGAGAAGGAAAAATAAAAGCATGAGCCTCACTGAAACAGCCAGTTGGCAAGCAGACCTTGAGGGAATTCATGCAGTTACATGATCCTTAATTAAAGCCCTTTTATTGAGTGCAGACATTTGTTAACAAAAAGTGTAGACTATTACTCCTTGTGTTATCAAGGACTCTGAACAAATCAAGCGCCATTGCAAACTGCTGTCACAAAGCCAACAGGATTCATGGATAAGGTTCAACTAAAAGGTTTACCGTCAGGTTTTGGAAAACTGTTAAGTAACACTAGGTGAAGGGAAATTTTGGCAAGCAAAATGAAATAGTTTTCTGGGTCCAATACCCTTTTCCCAGACAGTCTCTCTCTGGTGCCACTTAGTCCCTTGACACAAATTGCTTTCTGTGGTTGTCATCCTGAATTACATTTATTTTTCATATGTGGCCAAAGGATGATTAACCTCCTTTAAGTAGAGCAAACACTCTTCTGAAATGTCTATTTGAAGCCCTGCAACCGTTACAGAACTATTCTCTTAGAATCATGTGAACAGCTCCCCATTTATATTTCGATTGTCGAACATGGTATCCACATCACTGCTAGCGGCCAACACTACATAAATGATCTCACTCAACACATGCAGGCGTGCAATAACACATTATCTCTTCAATTTCCATTACTTGCAGCTCAGTGCATGGGCACACTCCCCTATTTTGTTTCACCAACATCACCTGTCATTTGAGAAAAACACATTATTCCATGAATGGATACAAGTGTTCCATGAATGTACACAAGTGTTTCTAGGCGCGACAAGAAAAGGGATGGAAGAAATAGGCAGGACAAGTCAAACTATCCTACTAGGCCTTGTGTCATTTGGATCGTGCAAGTACAACAGGAAGTGCAGGGGGAAGGAGAGTGGGAAGCGCAAGGAGAGGAAAGGGGGAAGTGCGATCAGGGCAGCATGGCTCTGAGTGAGTGCAGCCAGGGCAACGCAGCTCTGGGTAAGTGCAAGGAGGCAGGGGGGGGCTGTAGAGGTTACAGTTACAGCCGCTAAGTGCGAGGTAGGGCAGGAGGCATTGCAAGGGAAGACTGGTCGAGGAGGGCAATGAGGAGGTTGTTGCCCGAGCACCTTTTCCTCCACAGCCTCTAGAGGTACATGTGCACCTTTGTCATCCTCGTTTCTGAGTAGTTTGACCGCTTCCCCTTTGGCCAAGAGGAGAAATATCAAAATGAATGCCCTCTCAAAGCTTGTGAAGGCTTGTTGTTGCTGGTGACGAATGGCTGCCTCCAAAGATTTTGCTGCAGCTTTTTTAGCTTGTAGCTTTTCAAGGCTGTGGTCCGGCTTTGGCCAAAATAGGTCAGACCCATCAAAAGTAATTTCCAGGAGCCTTGACTGGACATCTGGGGCAAGCCAAGACTTATGCAGCCAAGCAAATCTCCTGATTAGTGCGCTAGAGCACATACATCAGCTGATGCAGTATGACGCATCTAGACCGGGCTGAAGGGACTGAGAAACGGCATCTTCACGATCATTAACAAGGTTATTAAACCCAACTCGTATTTCACCTTCAGGAATGTTCTCTGCGGCTTGGGACATTACATTCCACAATTTATAGGAGTATTTTTCCAGTTGCATTAATGGTTTTTAATGCCATGCTTCCAGCAGAGAACACTGTTTTTGCTAATGCACCATATTTCTTATCGTCCCTATCCGGGGGGGATGGTCGGATAAGCTGTGGTCTTTCAAGTGGAGGTAGCCACCTGACTAACTCTCTGGTGTTGAGTGCCTTTGAAAGAAAAAAGGGTCCACAGAAAAAGGCCTGTACTTTGGTGTCTGATTTTTGCCAAGTTTCCAAAATGTTTTTAGTGCTGTATGGAAGTAGAGCACAGGCTCATTAGGTGGGCCTCCATCTAAGATGTCTGTGAGATCATCCTGGGTAATGTCCTTTGCAGGACGCCCCAATCCAAACATTCAATCACCCTGTTCATGACAATGTCAAATTCAACCTCAAGGGAGGTATCCAAACCACTGATTTCCTTCAAACAAGTAGCCACGTCTTCTCCATGAGATTAATCTGAGATCAATTCTTCAGGAACATTAGGAGTTCCAAAACATTAATTACCCAAGGGTATACGTAGTCTTCCTCCTCCTCGAAGATGGACACAAAGGATTTGAAAAAAAATCAGCCTTAGATTGGGGCTTGAATGTCAGCGTGGACTTGGAGGTTGATATCGAAGGACCCCTCAACTGCTTTGAGGAGGATGACACAGAAGCTTTTAGCTACATTGTTATCTCAGTTGTTGACACTACCCAAGACGACATCCATGAGGTCTTCAGACTCAGGCTTTTCGCGGAGCGGGTCAAATCCTTACTTTATTCCCTACCTGTCTTGGAAGACGCAGTGGGATCAATGGCCTTTTTCAGCTCTTTCGAGGGACCAGGAGAGACTGTCTTTGAGAATACTTCCAACATTCGCACACAGAAATGATTACAGTCGGCTGCCGCCGAGGCAGCCTTTTGTGGAAAACGTACCTGACGTTTGATTTGATTTGATTTGCATTTATAATGCGCCAGAGCCCAGAGGCATCAAAACGTTCATATCCAAAGGGTATACGTAGTTTGTCAGGCGAGGAATCTGAAGCTGATGAGCGATGGCGTTGTTTCTAAGACTTCTTCCGTGATGACAAACAAGAAGTGTGATGGGCATCACTCCTGGATCTCGATTGCTTTGAATGCATGGGAGCGTTTTTTGGAATTTCTGCCTTTGTGTGGAAGATGGATCATTTGAAACTGACAGACCTATGGTGAGCTTCGACCTTCTCTCCTTCAAAGCCTTACTTGTCATCGACTGGCAAGAGATGCATTCACCTACTTCTTCCCCAAGGCACCAGAGGCAAATCCTATGTGGATCAGTGATCAACAGCTTCGAATCACAGTCCGCACATCTCTTAAAGTCAGTTTTTGGCATAGACATCGGGATACATCACAAAAAGAATTACGTTAGTTGAAGAGAATCGTGGAGCGAGTCAAACCATTTTGAGAGTGCTGTGAATGCGAAAAACGAAACTGAGTCAATGGGCCTGGTGCATGTTGTTTATGGACATTGTGTCCAAATGCGGGAATGGTAACCGGCGAGGGACATCGAAAGCGATGCCACACAGCGCCCCCAGCTGTTGAAATGTTTTCCAAGACTACAAAGCAGGATACGAATGTGTATGATAAAAATCCGTGGGAGGCCAAAATCCATTAGGAAAGGATGCTTCCAGTTCGTCCACCCTCTTTGTATGACACCCTGGTTGAGTTTGCATATAGAATCCTGCAGAGTCCTGAGGAGGTGGGATATATCCCTTTTTTTTGCCCAGAGCTGTCCCTTCCTTTGGGGCCACGCCCCCCGATGGGAGAAGAGTGAGGTCACCTCCCATGGGTGGCTCCAGCATATTCTTAATTGAAGATGATGTCCTCCCATCTTTTGATTTGGAATGGACCATGATGGTCCAAACAGAGAGAGAAAGGAGAGGAGAGGAGAAAAGGAGGGTCTTGCGCAGTTTCCAGAACTTCAGGTGGTCCGGCTCAAGACCGAGGGCAGGGAGGTTGTTCTAGGGGGAGGCACATGCAGAGCAGAGATCTACCGCCCACTCTCTGCCTAGAGAAACGTCTGACTCTCAGAGTTGGAGGTAGCTGAGGAGGAAGGTATTTCAGAAGAGTTGGATGTAGTGCGGGTCCCAGCCCCAGAAAGACTTGTGGAGCGATGCAGGGGGTCTTGAACTTGATCCTTGCAGCCACCGGGAGCCAGTAGATGCCTGAAAATGGGTGTCACTTTTGCAATGAGTTTGAGGTATTATCTGCAACATTAACTAATTATTAACAACTTTCCCGATCAACCTCAAGCAGAAAAGATTTTCTTTTTGCACCTTTCACGTCACATATTTCTATAAGACATCCTTTCTTTTTGCTTCTTTTGAATCCCTGCCCTGACTATTTGGAGGTAACTAACGTCTACTGCTTTACTTATCTTGCCTGTTTTGCTCAATGTTAGGGTAAATGAACTAGTCCATAAGAGTGTCAGGATTGACAGACTGTCTCCCTTTATGAATTATTGTATTGTTACCTTACAGGGAAGTGTAGTTAGGATACTTGTAGTTAGGATATCTTTTTATGCAATGACTTTTTGGTTACTTTTGCCTAAGACAAGCTGGTGGCAGCAGTGCACTTTTGCATTTACCGCAAATTGCTGCTAAAGGTGGCTAGCATCCTTTCGCTTGTTCTTTGGCGATCTTCCTGACTTGTGTGAGGAGTGAGGAATGAAACTCAGACACAAGGGGTTCATAGTTTTGGTCAAAGGTGCTTATTAAAAGAAAAGGGGGTTGGGAAATACCTCTCTGTCCCTGCATTAGAGGAGTTTCCCTACCTAAAACCAAAACCAAGGATCTGTCAACGGTCAGAATGTCCAAAACAAAACGTCCTGTCTCCAAAGGTCTATTCTGACCCTCACATTCTAACAAAATAACTCTAAAGCGTAAAGGGAAAATGGTTTTGGCCTTGAGTGATGTATACATTTTCAAAAAGAAAGCATGCAACTCCAACACAAAGTTACAAAGAATAGAGTACCTTATTCCAGAGGGTGGTTCCCTTCCCCTGGATTTCTCTTCACTCCGGTTTCTGTTCAGGATTATTAGTCTCTTGAACTGAAACACGACTGGCACACAAACCAACTTGACTCTTGGACTTTGTCGTGTTAGGATATCTGGTGGACTCTCGTCAGATTTCCACTTCTCCTTTAATACATTTCCTCTGCCATTCCTGATGTGCTATGTTCAGGATTTCTTGAGTCACTTTCTTTTTACACTTAGTTCATTTGCATGCCTGATATGCTTTCCCATCAGAGCCTTCTCATAAAGATGCATGTTCACAATTATGGTCCACCTGGTATACTCTCCTGCCAGGGACTCTTTTATGAGCACTTTTGCACTTTCATTAGCCTGGTATACTCTCCCGACAGGGCTTTTCATTCATGTAGATTACCTTATACTTTCAAATGACCTCGTACACTCTCCTGCTAGGGCTTTCTTATGTGGGCACTGTGCACATTTCCAATATTGATAGTCTCTTACATTCTCTTTTTCTGGTACTCTATCTGCCTGCTATACTGTTCGGCTAGCACTTCAACACGTTTTATTTATTGCATTTGTTACATGCCCAAACCCAAGGGTATCACGGCATTGGTTACTTAAAAACTTCACTTATTACAGACTTAAGACACAGGTTACATACATACAGTTATAACATGTTAAGAACATTGACGGAGATAGTTATGGCCTTAGTCAAATTTGTCAAAGAGCCAGGTTTTAACCATTGTTTTGTGGGATTGCTCATTTCTAATGTGTGGGGGTAGAGTGTTCCAAAGCCTTGGCGCGGCTACTGGGAAGCTCGACCCTCCCGCCCTTTTGTTCTTGTATTGGGAGAACCTTCAGGTGTGCGCTGGTAATTGATTTTAGGGATCCGGTTGAAACCTTTTGGGTTATGCTGCTGTTCAAATAGGAAGGGGTGTCATTAAGGATACATTTGTGAGCAGTGATCAGGGTCTTTACGAGGATTTGCGCTTTGACAGGGAGCCAATGCACTTCTCTTGTAATATGGCAGATGTGATCATTCAGTTTTAGGCCAAAGGCAGCACGTAGGGCTTTATTCTGGAGTAGTTGCAGTTTGGCAAGATTTGTTGTCGTGGTACCCAGTAAAAGGATGTTGTAGTTGAGGACGAGGGCTCGTGCTAGTGGAAGGCAGTTCTGGGGTGTGAGGAATTGACGGCTGAGTAATATGTTTTGTAGTATAGGCGGTGGAAGATGACAAGGCGTCGACGTGCTTGGTCATGGAGAGATTAGCATCTAGGTGGACGCCTAGTGTTTTTACTTGTTGCAAGACTGACGCATACACATTGCATACACTCACACAGTTGTAAGTCTTATTCTGATTACTTTTCCCCCTTTAGAGCAATGTTCACTTTCAAGTATTCTTTCAGAGGCAGTTTTATTAATTGTGTTTGGCACGTCAGCCAATACACTCCGGTGTCCCCACTTCCCTTTCGTGGACTCTCTGGTTCATCCTGATGCATTTCGTCTCTCCCGCGGTAAACAAACAGCGAATGTTTAGCGTACTGCTTGCCGCTTCTATTTCTCGGCTTCGCTGCCCTTTGTGGTTCCTGCTGGGCTCTGCTGCGTCTTCCCCAGCTCCAGTAAGGTGGAGGCTGCCCCTTAACATCTGCAAATGCCCAGAAGTATTCTCTCGACTTCTGGCGTCCCTGCACGGTGTTCTTTTTTGTGGCAAGCTTCCCTTCTCCTTCATGAGCCCATTGTTTGCACAGAATGCCTCCTAGCCCCACTGTCTAGGAGGCGGTCGCTTCCAAGAGATGCAGTCTTCTCCCGCCAGCAGCTGTCGTTCATCAGCTGCTTCTGCAGTTAAATTTTACCGCTGTAGGTGAGCACTCGCAACAACTAGAGCGCGGTTTGTGCCCTTGGCCTTGGGTGATCTGTATTACTGTATCCCTCATCCTCGTCCCAGTATTCTCATGCTTATGGGAATGGAAGTCCATTCTTGGCGATTTGCATATGAAGTTTGAGCAAACGTTCTTAGTGGTTTTCAAAGGCAAGTCGGCTCTTGATGGTTTGCATATAGATCTGCTGAAAAGTTTTTTAATACTATTCCTAGGCGTATGAGGGGAGGTGTAACAATATGCCATCAATGCATTGGCTGTAGATGGGATATCCTCATATGAAAAAGGGGGATACCATGTCTCATCAGATGATGCCATGACACAACCTGGCAGTTTGTCTCCCCGGATGTGATCCTCTCTCATATAGCCGCCTCCAGGGTCAGGATAAGGTAGCAGCTGCCGTCCCCTGGCCACATGAGGGGAGGTCACCGCCGGGAAAGGAGTGATGACACCATCAGATCCATCACACTTATTAGATCAGGAAATGCCTTATATGGAAATCCCTTTTCTGGGTAAAGCTGTGGCTTTCGCGGGCTAAGGGGTGTTGTGTGTGAGCCAGGGAAGGGGGCTGGGAGGGTCTTGTCCAAATACACATCTTTGGTGCCAGAAAGACTGTTGCTGGGCAGTTGCGATGACCATTGGCTGTTCATAATAGGCTGTTGTTGCAGATCCTTACCATTGGTGGGTTTGGGAATGCTCCCCGCCTGCGACTGTTCGGGAGATTGCTGAAACCAAGACTTCTGTGAAGATAAACAGTCCGCCAACTACCCGACGTGGCCCCTGCGGTTGACCAGCATAGACTGCAGAATTGTCCCGGTGAAGCCCTGCTCCTCTGTCCGGATCTCAAGAATGCCTTTGTTGGTGCTTCGACTCCATGATCAGTGGGAACAAACCAGTCTCAACCCCCGATTGAGGATCCGTGCCTGCGCAGCCTTCAAAAGTGTCCCAGAACCAACCAGTGCACTGATCAGCTCTCTCCTGGGCTATCTCACTGCAGACATCGACGTTCCTAGTAGAACCTTGGAACTTAGCAGATCCTCAGTTTGTGACAGAGGTCGCCAAGTACTGCATGTTCATGTGTTTCACTCCAAGGGATGCTGTGCTGGGGCAGCTTATGTGTTCGCCGCTATACGACTGCCCGTCGCCACCTGACCGTGTGGACTTTCATTGGATCTTGTCTTCTTCCTGTCCCTAAGGTGTCCCGTGGCCGTCTGACCCTTAGATGTTGTCACTCATCTTCCTTTGGGTCTTCAACTGGAAGCTGCCTGGAACAGATTCCTGTGCATCATGGCTGACAGAAACTAAAACCCGTGAAACAAAGTAGCTCTTCTGTCTAGACGAATCTCGCAGTAGGAACAAAGAAAGAAGAAGCCTGGAACCAGGTCTCGAACCTCCAACTGGGGAAGCAGAGAACTCTGAGCCAGGGAGTGAACCTTCATGCCTGTTGCTTTACACCCTAAATACTCTATAGGAGACCAGGGGAGCAAGTCCTGATCTTACCTCACTCTGACCTGACCTTTGGTGGTGGAACATGGGTCAAGGGTCCTTCCTTAGGCTTACCCTAGTGTGATGTGTTGAGTGGAGAACTTAACTCTATAACTCTTAAAACTAAAGCTTTACTTTAACTTTTATCTAATCTTGGAACGCTTATTATTCATAACCAGTGAAACTGCTATTATTAAAAGAACTTCCCTGAAGTCGATGCTTTGGATCATGTAACATTTGAGCACAAGGACCAAACCATTTTAGGGTTGGATTTTATAAGAACTAGGGGCGTTGTTTAGGGTCGATTCTAGAGTTCTGTCTATTGTATGCATTCGACTACTCACTTGTACTGCAATGGTAATTGTTTTCATTAAGAAGTGGATAACATTTTCTATATCTTTTTTTAAACACATGCTTTTGTCAAATTACAGGAAACAAACTTAATTTATATTGGAGGTTTCCTTAAAATAATCATTGTGAAAGTATGTTGGTTCAACAATATCAATACTTTGCTAAAATGAAAAGATGCATAAAAATACAAATTGTTTGCATTCAATATACACTGATACACACTTAGCAGTTGATAAACTAAAATGGATCTCTACTTCAGTGACCGATTATAGCCTTTATATTTTCTTCAGATTTATTTTCTTTCAGACATATAAAAGTCCTGAAGAAGAGTAGAATGTGAACATACTTCTTTCTTGACTGTATTATTGTTACACACTTTATGTGGTTTATCCAACTATCCACTTATTTCATTTTCATTCTATTTTACATTATGATGTTCATGTTCTATTAAAGCTTGGTTATTCAAGATGGCCACTCCTATGAGCCCTGCGGCACGTCTAGCATGAATCCGGATTGAAATTCTGACATCGGGGCCATCATTAGGAATCTCCCAGCTGCATGTGTTTTTGATAATTTGGATGCTTCTGAGAAGTAACTGGTATCCCAGGGAAGTCATCAGGAAGCACAAACGAACAAGAAATATACAGCCGGACTGAAGAGCAGAGACGTACCATCACAGGGAAATGACGGCAGCGCAGGTCGTGAAGGAGAGGGAGCCAAGCAGCCAGGACGAACTAGGAGACCGGCTATGAATCTTTTTAGTGGAAAGACACCAACAGAATACATTCTAAATTGGCAGCGCCATCCAAGGCAGAGGACTCTGCTTTGGCAACACAGGGAGGTAAGTGTCAAGGAGTCCCCTCCCCCCTTCTCACCTGGGTCCCACCTGGGTCCGTTCTTTGCTGGAGTCCTTGATCGCTGCCTTCTTGCGGAATGACCTGTTTTGAACAAGGCTGCCTGAGTCTCTTCCGACTCCAGAGTGCATTCAGTTTCCGGGACACGGATCCAGGAATCCTGGAAACTAGGAAGAGTGCAACTAGCCCACGAGTCCAAGAGATAGGAGGAAAGGAAGGGGCAAGGAACAGGTAGATAGACAGGTACAAGGAAACAATACCGCGAGCTACGAGACACACGTCGGATCGCGACTTTGCAATAGCATTGAGATGCGCGGAGCTGCGGAAGGCGTGGTCTATTAATAGAATACGTTACGTCCAGCGCATGGAGCGAGAAAGGGGTTTCACGCTGGACGACCATGTTGGGAGTATTATGGAGTGCAAGCCCCGTTGTGACAAGGACCAGGATGTCCAAAAGGGATGTGTTCTGTAGTTCATGACAGCATGCCTCCTCCGAAGACCCTTTCCTCCAGGTTTGCCCGGGTGTATGAGGTGAAATCTTCTGAGCAACCGAGAGGCCTTGATATTAGAAATAGGTTCCCAGATCCTTTCACAAGGAGGGTATCCTTTCCATTCAACCAGGTATTGAAGCGGGCCCCGTTTATACCTGGAATCGCAAATCCGGGATACCTCATATTCCAGTTGGTTGTCGACCAGCAGAGGAGGAGGTCTACAGGATTTCCGGGAGGATGAAATGTAGGGTTTCAATAAGGAGGTATGAAAAACTGGATGAATTTTCTTCCAGGAGTCTGGTAGTTTGATCCGGTATGAGACGGGGTTAATAATTTTCTTAATGGGAAACGGACCAAAGTACCGGGGGGCCAATTTGTTTGGTCGTAGATGTCGGGGTAGTAATTTTCATGACAACCATACTTGGTCACCGATTGCATAAGAGGGGCCTGGTCTTCTTTTGGAATCCTCATATCTCTTAGTCTGCGTTCTGGCCTTCTCTAAGTATTCCTTGGCCTCCTGGTGTATGTTGATGAGGGTTTCGATCCAGGAGTTAACAGTAGGTACCGGTGTAGAATGAGGAAGAACAGAGGGCAAAACCGATGGATGGAACCCTTGACTACAATAAAAAGGACTGGTCTTGAGCGCTGAATGTTTCGGAGTTGTTGTAGGCGAATTCAGCAACGGGTATCAGGAGTGACCAGTCATCCTGGACCTTGGTCGCAAAACATCGAAGATACTGTTCCAGGGTATGATTCGCACATTCTGTGGCTCTGTTGGTTTGGGGGCGATACCCTGAAGAGAGGGCACGTTGAATTCCCAGAATTCGGTACAGATGTTTCCAGAATTGTGAGACGTATTGAGGTCTTCTATCAGATATGATCTTGGAAGGAAGTCCATGCAGACAGAATATGTGTTCCAGAAAGATTCCAGCTAGTTCGGAGGAGGATGGTAGTTTACTAGAGGCGTAAAATGAGCCATATGAGTGAACAAGTCTATGGTAACCATGATAGTAGTGTATCCTCGAGATGGTGGTAGTTCCACAATGAAGTCTGTAGCAATGAATTCCCATGGCCTAGTTGGCAGTGTTGGTTGCAGTAGAAGACCCGCCGGTCTCTTGTTATCATGCTTATTTTGAGCACAGACAACGCAAGCTTGGACGTACTGCTGTACGTCAATCTTCATTTTAGGCCACCAGAACTGTCTCTGTATAAGACGGAGGGTATTGGTGATGCCACGATTCCCGGAGTGAAGTGTGTCATGACAGAGGTTTATTATTTTCTGTTGTAATTTCTGTGTAGGAATGAGCAGTGCATTGTCCTTGAATAAATATCCTTCCTTGGCTCTTAGATTCCATTGATTTTTCCTTGACATATCCTTCCACAACTCAGAGGATTGGGTTTGCGCTCGGATTTCTTCCAGGAGGTTGACTGCTTGAGCTACGAAGATCGTGGGGGAAAACATCTTAGGATATGCCTTATCTTCAGTGGTTATGTAGTCAGGACGTCGAGACAAGGCATCAGCAATCAGGTTATGTGATCCGGGGACATGAGTGATGTGGACCTGGTACTGGGCAAAAAAGTAGGCCCAACGCGCCTGACGACTATTTCTACATTCCAATGACTGTAGAATCTGAAGATTCCGATGGTCCGTACAGACTTGGACTGGATGTCTAGCTCCCAGAAGTAGATGCTGTCATTCAGTGAAGGCTTGGCGGATGGCTAACAATTCCTTTTCCAGGACGGAGTTGAGTGTTTCACTCGGAGTCAGGGTTCGTGAAAGATAAGATATGGGGTGTTCCAGCTTATCTTCTAATTTCTGTTTCAACACTGCTCCTATGGCGTAATTAGAGGCATCCGTTTCCACTAGAAATGGTTGGCTTATGTTGGGTTGGGCTAAGATAGGAGCTTGTGTAAACTCAGTCTTCAAATGCTGGAACACTGTATCTTGCTGTGTGGACCAGATAAAAGGGGTGTCCTTCTTTAAGAGAGCAACGATCGGTTGAACAGTCTCGGAAAAGGTGGATACGAACTTCCGGTAGAAATTGGCAAGCCCCAGGAAGGATTGTACTTGTTTCACGGACGTGGGAGCAGGCCACGCCAGAATGGCCTTTACCTTTGAAGGGTCCATACCGATTTCCCTCTGGGCTAAGGATAAATCCTAGGTAGTGAACAGAGGTAACGTGAAACAAGCAATTTTCGGGTTTGGCTAAGAGTTGGTGTTCACAGAGTCTTTGTAGTACTGCCTTTACGTTTTCTTCATGCTTTTGAGGGTCTTTGGAAAAGATCAATATGTCATCCAGATATACAATGACGAAGCATAAAACGTTGGAAGACTGCCGGGGCATTAGCTAGTCCAAAGGGCATGACCAGGTATTCGTAATGGCCAAAGGGTGTTCTAAAGGCGGTTTTCCACTAGTCTCCTTCCCGGATACGGATCAAACGATAGGCACCCCGGAGATCCAACTTGGTGAATATTACCGTGCCTCTTACGGCTTCCAGGAAATCCGAAATCAAGGGTAGTGGGTATTGGTCTTTGAGGGTGCATTGATTTAGGCCACGATAATCGAGGCAGGGTCTGAGTTCCTGGGTATCCTTTTTGGGAACAAAGAATAACGAAGCACCTGCTGGAGATTTTGAAGGTCTTATGGTGCCGATTTCAAGGTTGGTATCCAGGTATTCTTTGAGGGCCTTTTTCTCGGGTTCAGAAAGGATGAACATCCTGCCGAAGGTTATCACTGCTGAGTGTTCCGTTTCTATGGCGCAGTCTTCAGGCCTGTGTGGGGGTTAGGCCTGGACTATGGCAGTCGAAAACACATCAGCGTAACCTTGGTAGGCCTCAGGGACTTGTATGATATTGGAAACCTTGAGCGGTGTTTCTTGGTCTTTATGCGGTTCCTTAGGGGGTGTTAATGAAGGTTCCAGGAATAGACAGTGAGACATACAAAACTCTGAGCCTAGGAATAGTGATCCTGCTGTCCAGTTGATATACAGATTGTGTTTTTGTAACCACGGCATACACAATACCATGGAGTAGTGGGCTGACTTAATGATGTCGAACCTAATCAGCTCTTTATGGTGATTTATTGAAAGCTGGATCTCCTTGGTCTGCAGGCTTATGGGCCCTGAAGTGAGGGGTCTTCCGTCGATGGCTTCCACAGGCTGCAAGGTACTTTGTGTCTCGTACGGAATCTGGTGACTAGCAACCCAATCATGATCAATGAAGATCCCCATAGCTCCGCAGTCTACCAAGGCCAAAATGGGATAGGTCTTGCTCTTGGAGGGTGATAGAAATGCCTGTAGTATGACCAATTTGTTTTGTTCAGTTCAAGGATGGAATTGATGTGGAGGAAACATCTCTCTCCCGAAGCTCTCCTCCATCTAGGATCAGGAGCTGGCGTTTCCCGAACGCCGAGAGGGGGGGGCTAGAGGACATTCCCTAACCAAATGTTTGTCCGAAGCACAATATATACACAACCCCGTATGAATCCTTCTCATCCTTTCTTGCGGGGATATGGGTCCACGGAAAGCTCCTATCTGCATGGGTTCTGGTTCTGTGACTGAGCCTGGGTTTGTGTCCGTTCTGACGGTGCTCTCAAAGGATACCTTGGAAGGATTTCCCCTGGATTTCTTCTTTTAAGCGTTTCTTTCCTGGATACGGAAGTCTGTTTGCATGGCAAGGTCCATTAGTGCCTGGAATGAGTTTGGTCGAGCCACTCTGGCCAACTCATCCTTAATCTCATCATTCAGTCCTCTCCTGAACAGGGTGAAACTCGCCTCAGAGGGCCAATCGGCTTCCTTGGCCAATTGCTTGAATCGGGTCACATAAGTGAGCATATCCTGGGAACCCTGCTGAAGGTCTAACATACGTCCCTGGGCACTATAGACCTGCTCAGGGCGATCAAACATTTTTAAGGGCCTGTATGAACCCATCATAGTCATCTAGGAGGGCATCGCCGGAGTTAACAAGCGGTGTAGCCCAGGTTGAGGCATTCCCAAAAAGGTGGGAAATTATGAAACCACCTTAGCCCTGCGAGTCGAAAAGTAATAAGGCTTAATTGTAAAGTGGACCAAACATGAATCCAGGAATCCACGAAGGGTTTTTGCCGACCCATCGTATTTGTCAACAATGCCGCCCAACAAGACGCTTTCTTTTGTGGCCGAATCCCAGGATAGGACCAATTGTTTGAGTGCAGCGTTTTCCACCTTTAGATTTTGGACCTCGGTTGATAGTTCTTGCATGCGACGCATCAGGTTCTGAACGGCAACTTCCATGTCGCTATCGAGTTCGGTCGAGTGGCGTCTCAAACTGTCAAGGAGTTCCCCCCTTCTCACCTGGGTCCGTTCTTTGCTGGAGTCCTTGGTCGCTGCCTTCTTGCAGACGGACCTGGTTTTGAACAAGGCTGCCCGAGTCTCTTCCGACTCCAGAGTGCGTTCAGTTTCCGGGACGCGGATCCAGGAATCCGGGAAACTAGGAAGAGTGCAACTAGCACACGAGTCCAGGAGATAGGAGGAAAGGAAGGGGCAAGGAACGGGTAGATAGACAGGTACAAGGAAACAATACTGCGAGCTACGGGATACACGTTGGATCGCTACTTTGCAATAGCATTGAGACGCGTGGAGCCACGGAAGGTGTGGTCTATTAATAGAATACGTTACGTCCAGCGCTGTGAGCGAGAAAGGGGTTTCATGCTGGACGACCATGTTGGGAGTATTATGGATTGCAAGCCCCGTTGTGACAAGGACCAGGAAGTCCAAAAGGGACGTGTTCTGTAGTTCATGACAGCAAGATGGCGGACGCTGTGTAACCAGGAAGCGGCCGAAGGCCAATGCAGAGCGGTGCATAGGTGCAGAAGAGGGCCGGATCCTGACTGGGGACAGTGGGAGCGGCACAGGAGAGCCAAACTACAGGCTCTACCAGGCGGTACAACTGGCGTGGCAGAAGGGAGGCCAGTGAACCGCTCGGAATGTGACTGGGAAACGAGGAGTGGAGTGCCCTGGTGCAGGCACCACTGGCCACAATAGAGGCTGAAGCAGTCACCTTCCTGATAGGCAATCTCGGAAAGACTCATTGTGGCCCCCCTGGATAGCTACTAGACCACCGAGAGAGGTGACAATTCTGAGAGGTAGAAAGGAGCCCATTTGGGGAGAAGCTAGGGATCTGGTGGGTGCCAGCAGTTGAGGCCAATGGGGTGGTCTATAAACAGACCCCATGGAATTCCAGAGCAGTGTACTCTAGGTTGACAGGCACTTAAGAGCCACAAGGCACTGACCAGCCTGCGTTTGGGCACAAACAAGTAGAGGCAGCATCCATGAAAGTGGTATGAACCACAGAGATCTTTCAGGCACTCCGAATTGCTATAGAGGACTCTGGGGGACCAAATTAACGTGTGCAACGGGCCCTCCTTGCTACCTCCAACCTGGGGGACAATATGGGACCGCTCTGCACGGCTCAAAAGTCATGGAGAACCAAGGGCATGCCAATAAAGGGAACGTGTCCGAGCTATTAGCTGCAAATCCCGGATATATCCTTGGTCAGGGTGGGTAAAACAGAGAAGCAGCTGACTCAATTTATTTTTGACGCTAACCCCCCAAAGAAGAAGAGCAGGGCTGCGAATATGGGCCAAGGGGAGCCTCCAGTGGAACAGCAGAGTGGGTCAACGGATCTTGTGGACATCAAACAAATCTTTGTATAACTCCAAGCTGCCATAACTGCTCTGGACTCCAAATTGGATTCCCTCACTTGCAAGGTCGACCATATGAAGGTTCAGTGGATAAACATGGTTAACGATTGAACGAGGCTGAGAACAGAATATCGGTAGTGGAGGATGGAGCAAATACATTGGCGGAAGAAATGGAACAGGTGAAAAAAAATACTAAAAAGGAGTTCACAGACAAACCGGATGACCGGGAATCGAGGTTGGAAAGAATAAGATCCGTATCGTGGGTGTCCCCGAAGCAAATAACACTGGGTCCCCACAGCAGTTTGTGGAGCACTGCTCCAAGACTTGCTAGGAGCAGAAGAATTCTTTCCATGGTTCCTTGCCGAAAGAGCACATTGTATCCCTGGACGGCGACCTCCTCCTGGAAGCATGCCAAGGCCTATTACAGCCAAATTGCTCAATTATAGGCACCAGGATACCATACTGCGTTTGGCGCGAGAGCAAGGGCAGCTGGTGTACGAGGGTGACCAAATAAGAAAATTTCCTGACTTCTCCGATAAAGTGAAAGCCTCGAGAAGAACATCCATTGAAGTCAAGCGAGCAATAAGGGCAAGGGGCCATTTCCTGCAAAGCTACTGGTGGAAAACAAAGGGAAAGCTATGTTCTTTTCGACACCAGATGAAGCCAGAGACTTCTTGGACACTACCACCTTACCCCACGAGCTCACCTAGGGAAAGAGAACTCGGATTACCATCCCGGGAACCTGTCTAAATGTTCTTGAACATTACATCCTTCCAGACAGGGGCTGCAATTAAGGTGGCTGGGGAGGGTGGTCTCTCTTTATCCTTGTTGTCACTCTTACAGCGCCAACATAATATATTAACAACGGAGGTGGAGCGGGCGCTTTGAGTTACCTGCCCGAATGAAGCATGTACTACATCAAGGATGGTGGAAGGATTTTTATCAGCAAGTTGAGGTTGCTGGTGGGGATAGGCAGGTAGGGTATGCTGACATTTTGCTTGGTGTGGTTTTGTTATTCAACAGCGAAAGTGACAGGCAAGTCTGGGTACATGAAAGAGAATAGGAAAGTGGCAAGAACACGTAGGGCAGAAAGTATGGACTTTCTGGAATGGGGCAAGAAACAATGGGAGTTGCATAGTGTACTGTCATGGACAGGCCCAACAGATGGGAACGAATGATGGATCAATTAGTACGTTTGTAAGTTGCAATACCGATAACTAAAGGGAAGGGGTGAATCTGATCACCTGGAATATTAGGGGTCTTAATTGTCCCTCAAAAGCACAAAGGGTCCTGGTGTATTTAACAGACACCATGTGGACATTGCATGTCTTCAGGAAATGCACCTGCTTAAAACCAACACAATGAAATGTGCAAACTTACAGGGCTGCCACCGATATTTGGCATCCAACTCTGCCTATTCCAGAGGGGTTTGTATTTTAATTCATAAATCCTTAGGTTTCCGTCTCATCGAGGTAGCTAATGATCCAGAAGGCAGAGCCTTTATAGTTATTGGTGTTATCCACAATTGCAAAGTTGCGTTGGTCCATTACTATGGACCAAATACTGACACACTCAATACTCTGGGATGGGTAGACCAGCATCTGATGAAATATGCTGATAAAATGATCATTTGAGCCAGGGATTTCAACGCAGTGTTGGACCACGGACTAGACAGAACTACTGGGACATCCAGGCCGATATCTAAAACTAAGCTGGAGCTGCTTTGTACAGCATATGGCTTGTCAGATGTTTGGAGAGACAGCACCAAAGGAGAGAAACGAGTAACATTTTGGTAGGCGTTGCACCAATCAGCTTCTCAAATTGATTATATCCTGGTATCCCATAAGGGTGGCGGTTGGATTTCAAGAAGTGAAATATTGGCACCATCACACCACGCCCCTGTCAGCCAATGCCTGGATATTCCGGGAAGGTTATTGGGCCGTCATAGTTGGATGTTTAAGAATGAAAGTCTCGTCGACACAGTATTTCGGGCAAGTATCCTAGAATGTGTGGACAACTTTTTTAAAGGAGAATAATGCATCTGTAGCCTCGCACACTGGCTCTGGGAGGCCTTTAAATGTGTTACTAGTGAATGTTTAGCTAAGGAAAGTGGTGTATTGAAAACTATTATAAAGGAAGTACAGGAAAGTGAAAGTGCGCTTAAGAATCTTGAGGCCGATATCACTAACATAGATGGCCCTAACAAACAGCTCAGGATACATGAGGAACTGAAACGGTTTAATGAGGAGGCGCAAAGAAAAGTCTCTAGGAAGGTAGGCTGTAGTTCCCCAAGACGGTGAGGGACAGAGACTCGGGAAGGTATTAGCATGGATGGCAAAGGCGAAGAATCCCAAAACACCCATTACCGCTATCTAGGATAACACTGGAGGAGTATGATGCACTGATGGTGAGATTACTCAAGCAATGTGGGAATTCTACACACATTTATACTTATCGGTCCTCCAGGCGTCGCAATCACACACTGATGGATTTCTAGACCAGGTGGCACTGTACTGGTTCAGTCAGGAGGAGAGGGAGTGGCTCTCTAGCCCCATTACCTTGCAGGAGGTGCAACAGGCAATTCAGGCGCTTCCCTCCGAGAAGGCGCGCCTCTACCTGATGGTCTTATCGCTGATTTCTATAAGACACACTCAGCGAGTTTGGCTCTGCATCTACTAAAGGTGTACCATCAGGCCCTTGAAGAGGGGATGCTCCCAGCAGCAAAGAGAGGCAGTGGGGACCATGCTGTTAAAGCGAGGCAAATATCCCACTGAGTGTTCAGCTTACCGGCCCATTACCCTTATCAACATAAATAAGATCCTGGCCAGGGTATATGCCCAGTAGATAGACATCATACGGGCTTAGACACATTTGGCCTGATGTCAGCAGTAGATCAGAGTATTCCTGTGGTAGCCGCCTTTGCTAGATACAGAGAAGGCCTTCGACTCTGGAGTGGCTGTTTCTTTTTACTGTACTAAGAAGGATGGGGGTTGGGAAGGATCCAGTGACACGAATGTGGGTAAATGGACGGCTGTCAGACAAGGTATCAATGGGCAGAGGCATGCAACAGGGGTGCCCCCTTTCCCCTCTTCTTTTTGCCTTGGCAATTCAGCCACCGTCAGAATGAATCGTAGGGCGATATATACAAAGGGAAATACAACTCTACACACTGTAAGGAATCAAGAGTAAGATTTGGACACGGAGGCATGTTAGATGTTTGTTACAGACTTTTATTGTCAAAATAATAAGAGGTGTTGGGAAAATCCTGTCTATTCCCAACTCTAAGAGGGGTGTCCCAGTGTCAACAAAACAGACCCTTACATGCTAAATTAGGGTGAAAAAGGGAATTTCTCTGAACTATAAACTTATTGAAGTTTCAAACAAAGTTCTAAAGTGCAGAAACAAAAAGGAATAATGGTCGGGGTTCCCCCTTCCCCTAGATTTCTTCTGGTTTCTCACAATTTGTCTGGCACTTTCAGTCAAGTCAATAATGTTCCAATGTTTCACAAGGAGATGACTCTCTCCCTGAATATTCCTTTTTATCCACTTTGTTATCTCACAGTTTAAAGGGGGGGGGGGGGGGGGGGGAGGGAGGGAACAATTCCACCTTTGACTTCTTTTAGTCTTCACCAATTCAATGGTCTCCTCAGTTTCCATTCCATGTCACAGTTCTTCGAGATATTTACTTGCACTCTCTCTCTTTAGCTGGTTTCTCTCTCAAGGGGAACGGCTTCCCCTTTTGTCACTATTCCACAACTTCCGTTTTTTTTCCAGAATTATCTTCTTACCCCTGGCTTACTCTCCCAGCCAAGGCTTCGCTGCATTGTTAAGTATCTTGTTTCTTTTATCACTCAAAGGGTTAAGGCTTCTCCCTAGCTGTATCAACTGCTATGGTTTCTTGAATCCATCTCCTCTCTCTGGTGTATATACTCTCCTACCAGGGTATTGTATTTTATCCTTTGTGAGAAACCTACGGGTATTCCCCCATGTAGACCCTGAAAAACCTTTTCAGGTGGCCATGGGAGGGCCGTCGCTTTCAGATCCCAACCCTGGTGGTGGACGAGCGAGGATCACCTGGGTAGGGGGGTCCGTGGTTATGATCATGGAAATACCCCAGGTGAGACACGGTATCCCAACAGTATAATAGGCAAGGAAAAAGAAGTCCCTTATGAAGCGGCACAAAGCTGAGAAAATGAAAGAAAAGAAAACTAGTAAAGAAATTGAGAGGAAAGTAACAAGATTGAGAGAAAGTGAGAGAAAAGTCAGAAAGCAGAGTGCGCAAGGAACGCGAAGGAAAAGGACTATAATAAAAGAGGGCATGAGCAACCCGAAAAGAGAGCGAAAGGGTGCAAGCGACCCGGCAAAATGGAAAACGTGCTAGTGTGTCAGATCCCCAGGTAATAGGAGGTTATAGTCTAGGTATTCCTTGTTGGCATTAGGCGGTTGTAGTAGTTATAGCAGCTGGGGGGATGGGGGGGCTGCGAATGCAATTTTCCTTAACAATGCTCTCAGCCAGCTACTATTGTCCCAGTGCAAGATGGAGTGTTTCCTGCACAGCAGTGATTGGTTCCGAAACTATTGTGATGCAGTTTGGAACCTCAGGAGCGGTTCTAAACTGCCTTTCATTCAAGATCAGTTTAAGAGAGGTTGCAGCGTTTAAGAGCTCCAGATAAAGCATTGAGAAACCAGAGAAAAATCACACATCCTTCAAGAAAATCACCAGAAAGTGCCAGTGAACTAGATACAGATAAGTGACTGAAGTGAAATGAGAACTGTGCTCAATGAAACTGTCTTTAAAGCAATAATACGGAATGGAAGCTGCATGTACAGTAATGCAAAGAATGTTAGTTGAAGAAGAGACTGGAAGACGTTTATCAGCATTTGAGTTAAGTTAAATTTCAAGTTTTTGAACTGTAAATTATTTCTAAGTATAGATTTGGATGTTCCTACACACGCTCCGGCATCTGTAGTGAACGTGTATTTATCGAGAAGGCCTTGCATGTGTGGAAAGTAAACATTTCAATGTTCTTTCGTTACGAGCGCATCAGGCACTTAGTCGCGTTTGAGGAAAGCACCCAGCAACGTGAGCAAGGGTGACAGAGGAAGTGAAGAAAAGCTGTGTCAAGCATTCCTTTTGACAGCCGAGCTGCGCAGAAGGAAAAGACCAGCAGAGGCCGGCAAAGTGTAAACGAGGTAACCGATTGGGAAGAAGCTGAAGTCAGCATAAACCAGGCGCGGAGTGCCAGCAGTGAGTTTTCATGCCTGCGCAAATTTATTGAAAATATGCCAGGTGAAGCATGGCAATGCACTCAGTATGAGAGACTTTTGGATTGAGTTTCCGGTCAGAGAAAATTCAAGTAAAACAATCGTATTGACCAAAGAATATGGTAGTAAGAAATTAGAAGTAAGTTAGGAAAAGAAAACTAAAGAAAGAACTCTTATCTTGAAGAGCAGAAATATTTAAGTGTGAAATAGAGTATTTATATTTCCCAAGTGAGCAACCCATAAGCAAAAATGATTAAGTAAGCAGCAATGAGTAGCAGCAGCAGAGGGCAAAGTTGCAGCTATACAAGAACAGTTATCATTTTCATTGAGTTGCCTCCAGACTTATGGCTGAGGCAGTCAGGTAATCAGTGGGTTAAGAGAGAACATTTCTTATTTTAAAGTGCTAAAGTACATTTAGTTGGATGCTTAACCAGTGATGTATTTATTGCAGATTTCGAAGGGTATCGGAGGAATCCTGACCATTTGTTATTTTATCCACTTCCCCTTTCCCCTGGTCTGGTTTACTCATTCATTTTTGTAATGGACTGCTTGGCGAACTGGTTTGGGGGTCTCGAGGACTATTCGTCTGCTTCTGCAGAATTTCGGCACTGGGACCTGATACAGTGGGCACGAAGAGGCAAAGAATGTGCGAGCGTGCACAGGAAAGCAAGAAGGAAGGTGCCAGTGGGCAGAAAGAGGTTAAGAAAGTGCAAGTGTGCAGGCAAAAGAAAGAGGTGCCAGTTGGTACAAGAAGCAACGCCAAGAAAACAGAGGGGAACAAGAATGGATGCAGAAAGTCCCTGAAGGAAAAAGAAGAGCAGGAAAAATAAAACAGAGGGTTGAAGGCTCAGAGTGGTTGCAATTAGGAGGAAAAAATAACCTGGCGTTTTCGAAAGCCTCTGATGCGAACCCTTTGAGAGAACTGTATAAAAAAAAATAGGTACATCCTGACACACTGAACTTGTGTTTTCCTTTAAGCTCAAGAGGGGCCTAAGCTGGGGAAGGGAATCCAGAGAGGTCCAAGAAGTGTACTTGTGTTTGAACTTGAAAGAGGCCCGAGCTTGGGGAAGGGAATCCTGAGAGGCCTATCAAAGTGGAATCTTGACTATCTTGGGCTACTGAAGGAACTTAAGCTTGGGGAAGGGAACCCTGACCCATTAAAGAGATTTATATTGTTTGGACTATGGAGAAGGTCCTATGAACAATCCCTTTTGATTGAATGCATCCTTCTGACGCTGTCCAACCTACCATTGGTGAGAAGACCACCTGAAACCAATCCTGGTTTCCTAGTTTTGTTGAACCTCCACCTTTTGCTTTTGAAAGTCGTCCTAACATATTTTTTATCAAAGAGTGAGGGAAAGCATAGGTTTAGATAAAGAAGTATTTTTACTTTGGACTTCTTGACTTTGATGGCCCTTAGAAACATCAGTTAAGGGAACCATCCCTTTAGCGTTAGGGCCAGTTAGGCATTACATCAACCCAAGAACTTGTAGATATTACGGTTTTGGAAAGTTACGCTTTGAGTCTGTGTCTCTCTTGATACCATACCTGTTTCCCACCTTACAAAGGGGTATGGGTCCTCCCTTTGATCAATGTTCCACACTTTCAAGGTAGGATTTTTAACCCCTTTGCTCACTTCAGTTCGCCTACCAGAAAGACAGGGAAACGCTGCAGAACCATCACAGACCGTTTAACCCGCGGGAAATGCAGAGAACAGGAGAATAGCCCCAAGACAGCCGCAAGGCACCTGTAGGCACCCATAGGAGGGTTGGAGGACCAGAAATGCTGTTAGGGACCCCGAGAGGCAGAAAGACAAAACTGTAAGGATCTGGGAGCCACATGTGAAATTGAGTGGCAGTACCTGGGAGGTTAGTGCACCAGGTCTGCAACATTGCCATGGAAGGGAAACAAGGGTCTGGGACCCACCTGTGAAACTGAGGTGCATCCAGATCGATCTTGCTCGTGGCAGTACCTGGAGGTTAGTTCACCAGGTCTGCTAGATTGCCAGAGAAGGGAAATAAGGGTCTGGGACCGACATGGGAAACAGAGTTGTATCCAGAGACATCTACCTCGTGGCGGTACATGGGAGGTTGGTACACAAGGGCTGCCAGATACCGGTTTGCTTGAAGTTGTGTTATGAAAAAAGTACCTGGCAGTAGAGTGAACCAGGGTTTTGTCAGAACACTGGGAGAGAAACCAAGTGAGGAGAGTTCCTCTTAATATTGTGAAACTTGAGAAGACTGTCGCATTGGAAACCTTGTGAAAGACAAAGAGATGAGGGGGCATCCTCTTAACATTGTTGAACGCTCAAGAAGCCACGGGAAGGGAATCATTCCACCTGCTGCTTGAGAGTCCTGTCTAACACCAAGAGAAGGGGACATTCTCTTGAACTGTGGTGAATGACATGAGTTGGAACTTTGTTTAGCACTTGTTTGGAACTTTGTGTTTTTTCACCAGGAAACCTTGCACCATTTGAGATCTTTGATTTGCCCTTTTTGATGAAGACTCAATCTGGGGTAGGGTACCAAAAGCTCAGGAAAGAATCCCTTGAAGCATAGAAACTGGGAGTCGTCGTCCAGGAAAAGGGAGCCATTCTCCTCGACCAAGACCATTGGCATATTAGTTAGTTTAAAAATAAGGGTTGGAAACAGGATTTGACACAGGACGAAGGAAGTTTTATTTCTTGGACATTGTAACAGTTTCCTTCATTTTGTTTGAGACAGGGAAACCGCTTTTAATTTTTCGGAGTGATACGTTTTCCATTTTATGTTCATTAAATCAATGTTTATGCCAACACACGTGACCTTCCTGTCTCTGAGCCCTTACAACTGTCACGAATGGAATCGGACTACAGAAACTTGGTACCCGTCAATGCACGGACCAGAGACATATGGGACCCATGCAAACATTATTTACTAACAAGGGTGCAATCTGGCTCTGGTTGTTTAAACTGTGATTCCAATAGTGCATGAAAATGTATGATTTATTGGAATGGTATACTGTCGAACTGTCATTGCCCAAAGGAGTTGGGAACCCATCTGCTTGTTTTTATTATAAAATAATAAAGTGAATGGAAAAGAAAACACATCTTGGTTACTCTAATATTTCCCTGTAGTTAGCTCAACTTGGTTGGCTTTCTGTTGGTGCACATTCCCAGTTTCATTTTCTAGGTCTTGCTTTTGTTTCAATTGTGAAGCACTTTAGATAAGTTTTTAATTAAAGCCAAATAATTTAAAAAAGACGTGCAAGCAAAACAGCAGCACGTTTTGTGAAGTAGATTTGCACATTACTGAATAAACATATGCACCTTCATTTTAAACCTTTCATGATCGGACACAGTCGCTATTTTTACAATGGGGCCTTCTGCCACTGTACATGTGACCAAGGCATCTCACAATCAGTCAATGCTACAATGTTTTAAAAATAGTCACATTTTTTGGTCCTCAAGAAGCAAGTTCCAGGGCACTTAAATATGCAATATACAGATATCATGCTGTGGGTACCTTTGTCCTGAGTCTGCGGAGACTGGCACATCCCAAGAAGAAATTGCATCACATCAAGAACCCCCTCCAGGATCTGAGACAAGATTAACATTGCATCAGCTTGGAAAAGAGTTCACAGGATGGAAACATACATATAGCAGCAGTAGGATAGGGGGACATATGAACATTTGAAAAAAAGGAAACCACCACCTTGACAAGGGCTTCCCTCAGACCGATGCCAGCACAGCATATCCAAGATTGCTTCACGTACCTGTGCACGGAAAACAGGATCCCTGTGCGCAACATCTGACAGCAGGGTCACCAGGCAAAAACTGAAGGTTTCAGACACAGGCAGCACACCTGGAGAGAGGATAATGATAATGCCAGCATAGCATACAATGAACAGATTTCATGAACATGACAGTTTTCATAACAATATTCCTTTATCCAAGTTTTTGCAACAACCAACACAATATAACCATGTGTATCGCCATGCTAGGCTACAATTATCACCGAAAGCGTTAATGCAACTATTGTTATGAGGCAGCATCAAGGTAGTGTGACCCTTCCTCCTGGTTTAACAGTGGACTCACTTCTAACTGCATTGCAGCACCATTTTCGAATCGCCCTTTCATGCAAGATTAAAAAAAGGAGCAACAGTGGGTACTCTATGGAATAGCAAAATATAAGCAAAAACAGATTCACGGGAAAAGAGCACATTCCTTGGTGTTGTAAAGTAAGCAGAAGAACCAACTGAGCCCTGGTCCTCACAAACAGCTACAGTACACATTCTTTTTTGAACAAACCCATTTGGAGAAGAACAGAAGGCCCGGAGCAAGAAGGAGGAAATCCTGCTCACTTAACAAGGAGGCAATTTCCAATTGTGTGTCCGTATTAACAAGCATTTAAGGGACATGGCTGCTCCACAGAATAAAAGTAAAACGAGCACATTTAACTTTTGCACTTAACTTGTCTTGTACTGCTCTTGCAAGTCCTATAACCATTTAAAGGCATAGAGGGAAATAGAGAAGAATGCTTCCTAACGGTTTAGATAGAGAGGGTTTACTTTCACATGGGCACCCATTTACATCATAGGGCCTCGGTTGAAAGAGAACAGATTGTCAATGATATTCAAATCAGGGACACCATGCAAGATTCTGGAAGTGGGCGGGAGCGGGGGCTGGTGGGAGACAGTGGGGGGGAGGCGGGTGGGGGTGTCGTTTGACAGGGTAAATAAAGCGGAGTACAATGCACAAACCCAAGGTTGAGCTCACCTCTGGCTTTTCGTGACATGCTCTCTTCGATCCATTGCACCTTGGGGAGTCCTTTCAGAAGTCGCAAGAGGTAAGGAACCATGCCCTCTTTGTGCTAGAAACATGGAGAATACAGATTAGAAATGGATTTTTGGGGGTTCATAAAAACAGCAATGAGTGGCATGCAAACAAATCAGATGGAGAAATACATTCACTAGCCAGAATAAAGGGTTATATGTGATTTTACTGACCCAAATTCCATAGTAGTACATTTCATTGTGACCATAATACCAAAAACACTGAATCATATTTATTTTGTAAAATTTGTGGGCAACCCTGAAGCCCCGTTTTTCTACCCTTATAACGCCACCCCAACCCCATCCGAACACATTTTAACCCCTTACCCCACAACCTCATATATATTTAATATTTTCTGTGGTTTTCTTTAGTGTTATGTACTTTAGTGAAATGTACCACTCTGTTTTGTTTTCGGTAAAATGACTGGGTACCTAATAAAGCAGGAAAAAAAAGCTGTCTAGTGGGTTGACTATGCTACCCACCAGACACTGAAAGCAAAGCAATGGCAAAACAAAAGCTCCATTATTACAGTAAAGAAAAGACGAACATTTGATATAAGAACGAAGGGCATATTTTCAGCTCACCATTAAAATCAAGCAAGAAGAAGATATTTTTGTGTCAATCAGACATAAAATACATATACAATGATCATGTTTTGGATGCAAAATCAGGACTTTCTCACTAAAAGTAAGGACAGTTTACAATCTTCGGTCTAAAAACTCTTAAGAGGACCTCTACTCAAACCCTCCCAGTTTTTTGCAACTGTTCGCCAAGTTATTTTTTTTATTGTGAAATGTGCCACAATAATTGGGAAATGCTGCATTTCATCCGCAAAGCGCTCACATTTCCCAGTCATAAGGAGGAAGAAGTTGGGCCTTTCAATATTGCAACATGCATATATATAGTGCTGAGAAAACAATTGTGAAACTTAGGGTTTTCACATACCACAAACCTTCAATGTTATTAGATTTCAAACTGAGTCCTAATAAACAAGATAACCAAATTAAACAGGCGACACAAACGCATTATACTTTAACACTTAATTATCCTCAAATAAATTATCATTCAATAATCATACGTATAAAAGTATGTGAATCCTTAGATTTAGTGCCTGATTGCAACAAATTAAGCAGCAGTGTCTTCATGTAAGCCCTGCATACAACTGTTGGTCAGCCTCTCTGTTAGGAGGATTTTATGGCAAGACCCAGAAGGGAGTTTTACGATTTTTAATTTCAACTTTCAGCAAGAAAGGTGGCAGGGTCAGGGTCCTGAAGGGGGGCAGGGGAGAGACTGGGACCCCTCGCCCTTGGACAGGAGGCTCACCAGGACAAAAGCCTGAGACAGCGCTGTTTAAGAGTCAAGGAGTGGGAGTTGAACATGCCCCCCCCCACCTGCTGCCCAGGTCTCTGAAATCCCCTCTGCCCCTCCATGTGCCACCAATGTCACCACTGGTACCCCCTCATTGTCTTCCAAAACCTGCCAGTGCATTTGGTGGTCATGTCTCTCACTTTTCTGTTGCAGGACTCCTCTCCCACAATCCAACAGCAAGCACCCAAGAAAATCCAGACCAGAGACAGGGGAGCAGAATCAAACACTGCCAGAGAACAAACTGAGAATCTCAGATCTATGAAGATTATTTGCAATTATTTTGCAGAATTTCTTTGGCTGTTTTTACTACAAAAATCAGGGGTCTGCCCCCACCCCCTGGTTCTCTCCCACATGTTACACCCCTCACCCCCTTGGTTGCAAGCACCTGGTCATATAATAGCAGTGCTTGGCAAATGCCTAATACTTCTACAGAAGCCAAAACTGTTTGCTTTGCCGATGATTGTTTTTTTGTTTAAACACGACTTTAGTGAAGAACACGCATAGTTCTTAAAAATCGAGTGGCTGAAGGCAGACCTGGTGAGAATTATTAATTGACATAAAAAAACCTACAGCATATTACAAATGAATACACAAGTCGTCTTTTTCTCAAGAGGATTGAATATATTAGATTGCTACTCTTGACTACCCAACAACCTATGAAACTCAATTGATGGATGTATAATCTACTGATCATGCGCATGTGAAAAGGGGCGTCATTTTTGTTTGTGGGCTGTGGGGCAGCCCTCATACATCCAACATAGCAGCAGATCAACTAATTCACACATACACGAGCGCAGAAAAACAGAGCTCAACCCCACACTCTGACAGCTCAAAATGCAGTTGATCTTCAGACTTGTTAGGCATACAAGTCCAAGGAAGGAAGTTGTCCGGTCTGGATTCCCCTGTCGAGTAGATGAGGTTCGAGCAGCAGCGGTTACTCAGCAGTCACTGGCGGTTGCTGGAGTTGGTGCCAGATGCCCTTCTTCTGATTCTTTTTTCTATTGGTCGACTATCATTTCTGCTCCAGGACCCTCGACTTTTATGCAGGAAAACCATCGGGATTCACCAATCACCATTCAAGCCTTTATGCTAATCTGGGGGCTGGCTTGTCCAAAAGGACAGCCAGCCACCCAGTTCAAACTGGAACCAGGCACAAACACCGCAGGACAAAAACCAGGGGAGTTTCGGTCACCTCCCCCACTTCCTGTTCTTTCAGGCACACAGAGAGCCTTGGTGGGCTTTCGCAAGGAAGACCGCCTAAGACAAAAGACGTAGCAGGACCTCCCCCACCCAAGTAAGTAGATGAAGGCTCAAGAAACGACAAGTCATCAAGAGTTGATGAAAAGAAAGTACAGTCGCCGTTTTAGGTCAATTTTGACCCATGTGTCCCTTACTGGAGCTGGGATAGCAGCCTGCGTGTAAAGTTCATAAATAGTCGCTAGAAATCGTTCATAACCAGCCACTCAGATGAACATGTCACTGTAACTTGAAAGTTACAGGAGTAGTGGAAAAAGAAATTACATTGTATCGCCTCAGCATTCACATAAGGTGGGGAGTGTGCCTATTCCACAATATCAAAGTCAGGTAAGGTAAAAGGTATCCCCCTGTCCTTGGTAATATTTGTTAACACAAGGGAAATAAAAAGGGCAGAAAGTGCTGTGTACCACAATAATAAATTGCAGAGGCCTTAAAAGTTAGAAGAAAGCAGGATCCCAAAAGGTACAATACAAAGGGTTGAAAAGGGTTCCCAAAGGTAGACTGGGTGAGTGTGGAAAAAGGATCCCACTCACTCAGGAAAACGGGTACAAATCCAAGAGTCCAGCAAAAAGCCCTGTGGGACTGGGATGGGTCAGAAATGTGAAACAGACACAAAAAGGTATAGTTTTCTCAATGTTTGCCAGTTGTTAAAATACAAAAGGGGTGAGATAAACACATATCCTAACCAGAATGTACCCACCTAGCAAACTAATACTAAAGAAAGATGACCTAGTGTGCAAAAAGCATCTGACCCTTACACTAATATAACAAAGGTGTACAAGGAATATTTGGCCGTCTTAAGTTCCACACACAAATGCAAACAATCAAACTTCTAGTTTTTAGAAAGTACTCCTTGTGACAAGGGCTAGGCTCCCTGACCCTGGATCAATTCAGGAATACCCTTGGAAACATTCTGATTCAACGAAGTTCTGTTCAGTTCAACACAAAAGGTCTTTTCCATCCACTGCGTCCTTGCACTAGTTAAAGTAAATGTCTCTTTCACAAAGGCTTGTTCACAAACCAAAGCAGTTCTTTTTCTCCACACAATGTCGTTCTCAGGATTCAAAGCAAATATTAGCATATCACAATTATTCTTCCAATGGAATGCTTTTGCCAGGATAGCATAGCAACTACTTTTGGTGATGCCATAGTTTGTCAAAATGATATAATTACCAATGTCTCTCCACAACTCCTTTTTCACGTACATTTCTTCAAATCAACTGTTTCTTTCCTGGTCTAGTAGCCTGCCAGGAATAACTACTAGTCTTCTCTTTCCTGTTTCACTCTCCTTTCAGGAAGAAAACTCCTACTACTACAGTTGGTCGTTTCTTTTAGTGGCACTATGGGTTACAGATTAACCCAAACTGTGTCTCAGAAAAGGAGAATTGCGCCCTTGTTGCTCTTTATCTCTTTGTTATAGTGTCTGCGCTGGTGGCAATGTGGGTTACAGGTTTCCCCAAGTTGACATCTCATGAATGGAGAATTGCGCCATTTTTTGCTAATTAAGGGGTTTAATTAGGCAGTCATTTAACTCTCTTTGCCTTCCCCTCTTTATTTCACTTTGCTCTCGGACCCCGTGGCTTAACTGCGGGAGCCGTAAATGCTACGAACCGCCCCGGTGCCCTGTGTTCTCTTCGGAGGATCACTGGTTACTGTTGGCAGCCTCAGCGTCCTCTGTGCTGCACAGCACAACGGTTCTTCTCTTCAGCGTTATCGGGTGCTGCTTCAGTTCTCTCGTCAACTGGGTCTCTCTCTCTAGGGGCTACTGCTGATCCACTCTCCGCGACCACGGCTCTCCCGATCTCCAATTCTCCTCATAGACACTGTCACATACGCTTCCTCACTTTTCTTTGAGGAAACGCTCTGTACACAAGCCACAGCTTGGAAGAGTGAGGACTTTGGTCTACTTTGGTGAACTGGATGTTATCAGAGTTAGGAGATGTTATATGAGCATTGTGTGATTTAATATTAGGGCTAAGACATTTACCCAAGACAGAATCATGGCCATTAGAAGATGTCAAATCTAATTCAGGAACTCCCAAGGTATACAACGTATTCAGGTTAGGTGACTTGTCACAGAAGGTTCCTTGGGTTTCCTTATGAGAGGGACTTGTGCAATGACAGCATTCATCGGATATTTGGGAATCACAGAACACCCATATACACAAGAAGTGAGCCATCTACTCCCATGTAATCCTCCCACCTGACACCACCCCCAGGAATAGGATCAGGTAGCGTCTGCCTTCCCCTAGCCACATGGGAGGAGACCTTAGGCTGGGGTTCAGGGATGTCTTTGCACGATTCATCACGGGACTCACAAGTGGGGAGAATTACACACAGAAAATAAATTCTACTTTACAGTCCCATACGGAGATGAGGAGAGGATTCAGCCAAAACTAAAACAGATGGTCAGAACAGGTCTCTGCACAGAAGTTCCAAAAGACCTACATGGAAGTGTTAGCCTCAGGCACCGTCTAGCACATAGACACTCGTTAGATGTGGGGACAGAAATCATCAGTGGAGATTATCAAGGGGAAGTGAGAATCATTCTCTTCAACTTGGGGAACCACACCCATGTAATCAGAGCAGGCCAAACCATTCCCCAACTAGTGCAGGAAAGGATTCTGGTCCCGGAGATGGAGGCCCGTGTTACGACTCTAACTTCACTCTTGTTTCTGCCACTTGGGGGCCTGATTTGGGTTTTATTCCCTATTGGACTTTAATTCCGAACCTTACGAGGCAGTGCTGTGGTGATCTGGGAGCTCTAAATTCCTATTCCCCTTTCACTTCCCATTCCGGATCCATTCTAGGTCTTTGGCAGCCAGTATGCTGCTTTAATAAAAAGACTATGCTTCACAGAATGCCTGGTCCACTGCTTCATCTCCTCCCTTGCAGGATACGGTTGGCTGGAGGATGAGGACCACCTGTGGGCTGGCAGGTGCTACCAAACGGCACACCTGAGGCGTGCGATTGTTAGCCAGCTTTAAAATTCTCAGTTTGCTTCAGTTCAGTGCTGGTTGCAGTGTTGCAGTGTTCACGTTTGTTACATTTCCCTTGTTCCTGGTTATTATGCTCTGTGTCTAGTTCCTAGTTTCTTAGTTCTTGTTGCTGGATCCTGACTTTAGTGTGCTTATTTTTTTTGTATTTTATGCAACCTGGATTCCCTTTTCTCTCTTCCTCTGTGTTGTGGTCAGTACTGTCCAGTGCTTTCCTTTTACTGTGCAGCCCAGTTTGTCTATGTTCTTTATTCCTTTGACCTTGCCCTGTTCTGCAGGGACACCTGGATTCTTTAGACACCCCTCATTGACAGATTTCCTATATTATAGCGAGTTCCTTCCCTTCCCTGGGTGGAGCGGTGGGTGGTTTTGCACTTGTAATTTTGTTTTCCTTGTGCCTATTCTATGACTTTCTCTTGGAGTCCGTTGCTGGTTTTCATTTGCACTTCTCTTTGTTCCCTATTGATTTTTAGGTGTAGTGCGCTGTTGTGCCCAGCGCCTGCATGAATGCCTATGTTTTCCACACTATTCTGTAAGCACTACTCCCACTTGTCCCTGGTCAGGAGACATATGTATCAAGTTATCCTCACTTTGCTGTTATAGCTTTTCTGGGTCCCTGTTTGAGCAGGGTTCGTGGGGTTCGCTGACATTCCAGGTGATGTTTCTTGTCCTCGCTATTATTGTCTTTAAGTTAGCTTATAAAATACCATCAATGTTATTAGTTCACAGAGCCCGTCATTGCTTGTCCTGTATGTGGGCTTAGTGTGGACCGGACCTGTAACAGCAATTGTGTGGCAGGAGCTTGCAAATTTTCTTTGTAAATATAAGGCGCACATAAGTGCTTACCCTGTAAAGAAGGCATGGCCTCAAAGTAAGACAGACACAAGTGATCACAGTTCAAGGGTGTTTATTGAACTTTATCAGGGGTGTGAAAAATACCTATCTAAAGCTAAATCTAAAATGGCAGCAAGCTATGACCATCAAATAATAATAATACAGTCCTGGTGGAGTCTAGTCAAATAAAAAGGGCCTACACTAAAAAAAGAAAAAAGAAAAAAAACTATTGCCAATCCTTACCGCTATGCTACAAAATAGTGTGGGATAATGTTCACAAAAAGAAAAAAGGTGTTCACAAAATGATAAGTCAGGATGTTAGGCCGTGGGCCTCCCTTTCCCACCTTTTTAGCATGGGACAAGGCGGGTTACTCAAGCACAGCACACTCCTGGGCTTCTCTGGCACAAGGACCGTTTCATTCACCAACATCAGGGACTTCTATGCCCAAGTTGCTTTTGTGCAAAGTATCTTGCCTCAGAGGACTTGATGTACCACAAAGAAAAGTTCCTTCTCAATATTTACGTCGAGTGATGTACTCTTCACCCTGGATCCCCCCTCAGCCGGGCTCCAATCCTTTTTTCACCATTATCCTCCCTCAGTCGGGTTCATAGGCATCACTCATTCAGGTTCACATTTGCCACAGCAATTTTTCCCGGGTGCATTCTCGGGTTACTGTTCACCCAGGAACCCCCCCTCTTCCGGGCACACTCCCCTTTTCTACAATGAGTCCCCCTCAGCCGAGTTCAGACCAACTTCAGTTTACAGACAAAGACTTTCGAATGTGTACAGGATTAAACATAACCCGCTGCAGGACCACTGCGATTTCACAGTTAAACAATTCTTCCCCGCTCAGACAGGGGAGGGGGGGCCAAACCGAGACGATTGAGTGAGCACCCATGCGGCACCAGACCACTCTGTATCCGGTGCCTATCTTCGTTCACAAAGTTCAATTGACAGGACAGTACTACGGTGGCAATCGCTTCTCCTCACCTTGGCTATCAATGCAGGAAGACCTGTGTACCTTTGACACACACTACACCGTTCGTCAGCTGCAATGCCGGTCTTATGTTTCTTTTCCTTGAGGCTTCTTGTAAGTCGCGGTTTTGAGTTGAAAAGGGCAAGAGTAATTCTCTCCTTGTCATCCTCGCTGATCTCACCGCCTTTCTCCTCGTTTTAAACTGCCATCTCAGAATTGCTGCTTTCTCGTGCATTTTGCCTTGCTCAAAGTGTGCTTTCGTGCTCCATCTTTTATCCGTGTGGGGCAGCGTGATGGTAGTCAGGTGTGTGCAGTTATCACTAATTGCCAGACTCTTCCTGACCCTTGTGTTGGGACATATCAGGTATACGGCTCTAGTGTTAGTCTGTTGTTGCTCACATGAACTGCCCGGGAGAAAGTGTTTGTGACGAAAAAGGGGGCGGTGGTGAGGGTTGAGATTCTAGATATCCTTCCTAGTAGGATAGGGAAAGGGTGCCATACGGAAGAGGATACTGCATCTCCCCCTTCCACTCCCCGAAGACCCCCCATCCAGGTGATTCTCACACACTGGTCCACCCTCTGGAACTGGATCCAATAGCGATGGCCGTGACCTGGCCACCTGGATGACAGATCCCCAGGGACTAGCGGGTGAGACACCTTAAGGTTTCTCAACCCCCACATCCTTTTTCATATATTTGCATCACATTCCACTTGTACATCTTGGGGTTAGCGTTCATGTTTCTTGGTTCCTGAGTTTATGTTCTTCGATACTCAGTGTGTGATTTTGTGCAAATTTCCTTGGCGATATTCACTGCCCCATGTCTCCTCATGACAGTTTGAAGTATTGGACCCAAAAATGAACCGGAAACCCATTGAGCCGGACAAACTTCCTTTTGGCTTTAGACTATCACCGGAACCAAAACCCACAGGGAGATATAAACCCAGTCGAAGTCTCAAGACCCACCACAGTGGAATCCACATAGGCCAGAGGGACAGACCCCTTGCTGAAGCAGACCTGAAGACCGCTAACAACAAAGCAAGATAACTCTTCCCACTGTGCAGAGTAACAAGTGGTTGGGGTGATACCAACACCCCTGGTTTATCTGTTGAGGGCGAGAGGAGGGCCAAATGGTCATGAAGCATCAATACAAAGTGATCCCAGCTACCCTAAGAGGAGAGTACCCAAGAGGGTGAGGCCCAGATGAAATGGCCCCAGGTATCTAGAAGAAGCCTGCAAGGGCACAGAGTTCCCATTATTTGAAACTCCCTCAATTACTAGTCTTGGGTCAGTGCTTGTGCCCATGCAGTACTTCAGTTGATAATGGCATAGCTTGGCATACAATATCACTGTGTGGCATGAAATAGCCCTTTAATTGAGTCATATCCTGAGTATGTGATAACGTTTTCTGTATCTGGCGATGAGGTCCGATAGAGTGATTCCTACAGATCTTGACACAACCTAGCTCAAGAGGAAGCAGTACAGAATATCAAATTGTGATGCTGATGGATAAACAGAGCATTTAACTCTCAGGTACCAGTCAACACTTTTTATGTCGCCAATGAAGGATTGGAAAAACCTTGTAGGGTTGGAGCAACTCAATACTTAAAACTGAAACAAGTATCTATCTGGAAGAGTTTAGGTATCATCTGGATAAAGGTTGCCTTGCTAGGCTTTGTGAATGTCGATTCTGACAGGATCTCTTTCCAGGCCCTGTCGGGGAAGGGAGGAGTGAAACCTGACCCCTGTCCCTCTCAAGGTGCCTAAGTGCAGGGATCCTCAAAACACCTCCTTACCTGCATGGATGAAGCCCTCACAGGACATCCAGGATGAGGAGGAGAGGCTGCACCAGACGGTCTGGCACAGCAGCAGGCTGCATACGGCAGCATTCCCTAATTCTCCTAGAACACTAAGCAGGGTTAGTCAAGGGAAAGCTAGAAGATCCAGAGGTGCTCAGACAGTAGGCACCTTAGGGAATACACCATGAGTTTAAGGGAAGTATAAGAGTGCAGATATACAAGACTGACACAGAGGTGGCATGGTTGTTAGCATATACCTTTATCAATATGAAAATCAAAGAGAAAACCCCTCTATCCCTGTTCTAAGAGGGGTTTCAATGCCTCAACTAAAACACTAAGGAATCCGTCAGGATGTTCATGAAATCAAGAGTCCACCATCCTGTGTCCAAATCATACTTCCATCCCTTATACTTGTAACCAAACTTAAGAGGTAGTGGTTCTTCTTGGTTCAGAAGAAGGGCTTCCTTCTTCTGGACAACAGCTCCCAGTTCCACTTGTTAGGGAGGATCTTTGCCTGAGGGAATAGCTCTCTTCCTCAGGTCTCAATCCTGTTTCAAGGTAGCAAACATAGTTCCAGATTGAAATGTCAAATAAGCATCAAAGTTCTCAGTTCAACTCAAAATATTAAAGTTCCACCTCAAACGTCAACATTCCTTATTGCACATTAGTACCCAGCGAGGGTCAATGAGCTTGTAACAAGCAAGCTAATTGGCCCTCGTCGGGTCATTACCAGCCCAACAAAGCCTTTGTCAGGCCGGTCGCATCTGCGTCCTGGCCGTCACGGCAAGGGAAAAGGGACTATACGTAGTTCCTTCACCCCTTCTACGGCGGCCATTTTGTTTACTTTTCTGTTCATTTTTCAATGGCCGCCATGGAAAGGGAGAAGGGACTACCTATAGTCCCTTCTCCGCGTTACGTGGCAGCCATTTTCTTTTCTTATATTCAGGTGCGAAACACCAACGGTGCTGCACAACTGCAAAAATTACCATTAGTACCCCGGTCCTACGGGACGGAGTACTAATAGCAATAAGCCCCTCGATGGGGAAGCATTACTCCTTCAGGTAATGCCCCGGGGCCTGCGTTAAGGCTCTAGTTTCGCTCAGGCCTGTAACTATGGGCTCCCGGGCATGACCTAAAGCTGTATTGCGCTCCCTGCTCGGAGCATATTGCTTAAATATTATTTATTCACTATTAGGTTCCTGGAGAATTCCTCCTTTCTCCAGGTTTCTTGCTTTCAATGGTTTCACGATGCCAGTGGAATGACTCCCTTCCTGTGGCCTTCTCTCAGGTGTTATTTGCAGTTCACAATGCCAGGGGGAATATCTCCCTTCCCCTGGCCTCTTCTAAGGTTTACTTTGGACTTACCAGGAAGGGGGCCTGGGGGGAGATAGTGCCTTCCTTCCCCTGGTCTCCTAATAGTTCTGGCACAATTCACAATACGAGGGGGAATGACTACCTTTCCCTGGCCTCTTTCTCTGACTTTGTTTCACAGTTCACACAGCCAGGGGAATGACTCCCTTCTCCTGGCTTGGACCAACTTTGTTCACTTACCTGCCAAGTATAACAAAAAACAAAACACTGGTTTATCCACTGCGCATGGACAAGTATTCGAATTTGTTCAATATACAGTCTTTTGATTAACAATTTTGATTGTTTCTGATTCTTGCCAATAAGAGATCTCAGTAAACTCCTCACTTTCAAGTCCTTGTTTAATTTCTTATTAGTGATTAGTGTGCTCCTGCCTGCCAACACGTGTTTCGACCTTTCAGAACATAGGTCTTCTTTGGGGATAATTAAGCACCTCTTCAAAGTATGGTCAGCTTTCTTTAGCTTAGATCTTCTCTTCAGTCTCTTCCACTAAGACTGATGTCCTACACCTTCCCCTTGGTTTTCTCTCAATTTGGATAGGGTCTCTCAACCAACCCTTTCTGGTTCCCTCTTCTTCCTGGGTTTTCCCACCAGTCCCAGACTGATGTTGGCGGCTCTCTGCCGCCCCCCTGTACTTGCCACAGCCCTCTCGGGTCCCAAACACCTTCAGGCAACCCGCATACCTTTGTGGGTGTTCCGCGAGGGTTCCGGTTCTAACAGCGGCAGGGTCCCAGTGGCTTCCGTGGACCTCTTCTATGTTGCGACGGCTTTGCAGCCTCCAACTTCTTTCCGGTCGTGCGGTTCTCTTTACCAGCACCTCCTAGGCTTTAGGAAAGCCTGGACTTCCATCTGTCAAACTGCTGTGCTGTCCCTTGTTCTTGGACTGGCTTCGGACCGCTCGGCTCCCTCTCCTGCGTCCCGGTCAGCTTCTTCTTCCTTCCCCGCACTGCGTTCGCCCTCACAGGTCCTCCAGGGAGGGCTAGACAAGTTGGTAAGTACCCTTTAGGTTTTGATTGGAGAGGTCCACAAAAAGCTAGACTGCGCAATAATTCTTGGTGGTGATCGGCATTGTTCCGCACCTCCTCCTCGTCCCTGTCCTTGTCCATGATGCTCTATAAGAGCTGGCTCCATTCCCCCTCATGTCAGTACTAAAGAGAGGGATAGACTGACATACATAGTGGTAAATGAAAAGGAAGTGGGGTCTATGGGAGGATTATTAGGGTTTGGCCGAGGGTCAATATACTGCATTCTCCCGCTGTGTCGTTCCTGTATCCAGAGGGTGAATCCCTCCCAATGAGATCCTCCCGCTGAGTACCATTCCCAGGACGACTATCGGGCAAGTGGCCTCACCTCCCTGGCCTCATGAGAAGGGTCTCCCCCTCGGTGTATGAGGGAGGGAGTGTGAGGGAGTGTTCCTGGTGTGAGGTTGCCTGCAGCTGCTGGCGTCTGTGCAGTGTTTTATCACTTTTTACACCTGGAGAAGGAGCAAGCAAACAAACAAAAAATCCCTCCCCCGACGCAGAGCGTCGCAGTGTTCCTGGTGTTCATGGTGGGCCATGAGGGCAGCTGCTCAGCTCTGCAATCTAACGGAGTCGAGCAAGAAAACTATGCTTGGAAAGGCCCTCGAGTTCGAAGCTACCCCCACAGACGCGCTCGCAACTTCTGCTCTGCAACTCGGTGCCTCTTCAATCTGCATTGCCGGTGAGAAAGGAGCTCAAAAACGTTGACCAAGTAAGTTTTGCAGAAGACATGGGGCCAAATAAGGGAACACAGCAGCATCAGACAAATGGCACCCCGCAAGATAATGTGGACTGGGGGAGGAGGAGGGGGTTACTTGCGAGTTCAGGTGTAGAAATCCTGCCGGACAATGCTCAGCAGTGAAACAGATACAGCTACTGTCCCCGCTGACAAATCAAGTGTTGACCTGGGAGACGGATGACTGGGAAGGGGGAAGCCGGGGGGGATGGACCCCTGGTCCGTGCTAACGAATGGGAGGAATGGTAAAGTCGGCCGGCAACGGCTGCGAACTGGGAAGGAAGCTTGGACAAAGTACACAGACATTGCACGAGAACAACGCCTCACGGACCACACTCAGTTCATTTCCCCTCCCCACATCAGCTCTCCCGGTTGAGGTTCATGACATCTGTGGCAAGTAAATCGGCAGATGACAAACCTGCTAATGGAGAGACAAGAATGAGGTGCCAGATTCAACTGCGAGTACTTGCTTGGAGGGCAGTTGAAGGGTACTCCAAACTGCAAGGGGCAGGAAAGACAACAAAAAAGGTGAGAGCAATGGAGATCTTGAGCGATGGCGAACCGCAGATAACGAGCCACAAAGGTGCAAGATTAGCAGATTACACTGACACAGGACTAATTGAAACAGCGGCTGAAACAGTGGCATGCCAAATAATACCAGCTGGTCTGCAAAGGTGGACAGGGGTCTGCCCCGATGAAAATTGCATGGACGATTGGTGCATAAATGATGATGTATTTGCTTCAAACGAAGGGCATGATTTTGGACAGAAGCGCCTAGAGGCCCAGAAGAATCAACTTCAAACTCTAATATGGAAGACTTCACAGGAAACAACCGCAGAAGTGGGCAGCCGCAACTCAATCGCTGTGGCAGATCAGCTCATCAAGGATCTAATGTTATTGAATGCAAAAATCAGCAGCAATGTGGCGGGGGTGGCCTCCTGTGGAAACGCTGAACTGAACAAATCACAGTCACATAATAAAAATGAGAAGGACATAACCATGGAAATGAGGGCCGTGAAGAAACCCAAGGAAAAACGACCTGAATGAGCAAATCCATTATCAAAAACGGAGGAGGGTGGATCACAGCCCACTGTTGACAATCCAATGCTCACAAAAAAGAAACCCTGTAAAGAAAACGCAACAAAGCGAGATCAGCCCTACCTCAGTACATAGGACAAACCGCGGAGGTGAAAAAGACACCCCTGAATCGCAATACTAGTCAGAGGATTCATCCTCCGACTCATCCTTTGTACAAAGGGAGTTCCCTAAAGTTAGAAGAGTAGCAATAGGACACAGACAGAATAATGTATCAGCACACAAAGATGGCCAGGAACTACGAGAGAGGATGGAGAAGGTGATAGACGACCTAAGGCCTACATTATGTCCACAATGTCAATCGCAATAACACCACTAACTAAAATGTATGAGCAGTACAACAAAAATTACAGGGACCAGAATACCTTAATTGCCCTGATGAATTCCAAAATGACCAAAATGGAAATGGACATGGTCGACTGAAAACAAGAAGCGCTACATGAAACACAGAAAAATAGGACGGCTTACAAGATGCTTAAAGATCTCCTAAAAAACAACAGGGAAGACAAGAGACTGCTCACCAAGGAAGCAAGGGAAGCATTGACATTTTTTTTTTCCAACACTTTATTAGTTTTCTCATAAACAACAATAGTAAGAGAAACAATGTTTCACAGACAGTATAAGCATGAAATATACAAACTGACAAAAGTATCTTAAACAGTTCATTTCAAGCTGAAAACCAACCATAGTGAAACAACCATCAAAAAGAACCACAACCACACCACACCAGACAAGACAAGACAAGAAAAAAAAAGAAAAAAAAGGAGGAACCCCACTCTCTACACCTCGAATACCATTACCGCCAAACAATGCCATCTCCCCATCAGCCATACAAGGCCATAAAAGGACCCCACAATCTCAAATAATCTTCATCCTTATCTTTATTATGGAATGAAACCTTGTCATACTGCGCCAACACATGTAATTCTGTCAGCCACTCATCAACATTAGGTTTCTTCCTTGATTTCCAAACCCTGAGAATCAACTTAATAGCCACCATAATGGCCCTATCAATCCAGCAAGAATGTCTCGCAATTCGACCACTCCTATCTTTACGGGAAAGTAAGATGACATTCACAGCCGACCTCCGCAAAATCACATCAAAAATCAAATCAATTCTATCAATCACTGCCGTCCAAAAGTCCAGCACTCTCGGGCAATCCCACAGTAAATGCACTAAAGTACCTCTATCCCTGTTACAACTCCAACACAAATCATCCGGTCGGAGCCCCAATCTAAACATCCTAACAGGTGTCCAATACACCTTCCCAATAATTTTTTGTCGAATTAACCGTAAGCCCATATCAGGACCCAAATGCAAATTAACCTTTAGAATGTATTTCCAATCCAACTCAGAAATCTCATCCAGAACATCATCAGACCAAGTATTTCTCAATCTAGACCATGCCTCCCGAAGTTTCTCATTAATAGGCGTAAATTACATATAAGTACGCACTCCATATTCCGGACCTTCCAATAAGGTAGCAATCTCCGGTTTATTTCCAATAGACCCATCAGCCAAAACCAATCTACAAGTTATCAAATTTTCAAAAGCCAAGTATCTATTCAATTCACTTCGCCTCAAACCATACCTGTTCACTAATGCCTCAAAACTCAATAACCTATCCCCATCCAATACATCTGCCAATTTCAGGATACCCTTATTAATCCAACTAGGCCAACTCAAACATTTATTATCAATCTGCAAAGCAGCATTGTACCATATAGAAGCATCTCTACTGAATCCATAACTCATATCATTATCCCGAAACCACTCCCCAATTACTTGTCTAGTAGCCACAACCGGGCGCAACTTCAATCGCTTAATCGGCAATTTATCCATACTATATATGGATCTCAAGTCAAAGGGAGCACAAACACCCCTTTCCATACGCAACCAAATTGGTTCATTCACCGCTCTATCCCTAAAGTAATATGAGCTTTTTTTAAGTACAAACGCTTTATAGTATTTCATCAAGTCAGGGAATCCAAAACCTCCATCTTCAACTTTTTGCACTAGCATGTATTTCGGAATCCGAGGCCTCTTACCAGAACCCTACAAGAAAGAAGAAAATAGTTTCTCAATCTTAAGTAACTGCTTCTTATACAACAACAACGGGATGGATTGAATAACATACAAGATTTTTGGCAAAAGAACCATCTTAATTGCATTGATCTTTGCCCACAGGTTCAGAGTCAATTTCTCCCATCTCCTAATTAACAATGACATTTGCGCATGCACCAAATTCAGATTATATTGCTGTAATTTCTTCAAGTCCCCAATAATATGAATTCCTAGATATTTAACCCCCTCTGGAGACCATTTACAATTCCATGTGTTCAGAACCGTATTCACACGCCGACCAGACAAAGGAAAAACCTCAGTCTTGTCCCAATTCACCTTGTGTCCTGACAATTCACCCACTTCTTGAAACATTGATTTTATTACATCTCCACACACTTCCGGATTCGATAACATAAGGAGCATATCATCAGCATACGATAGAATTTTCACTTCAACCTTCCCAACATTAATACCCTTAATAATCTCACATTGTCTGAGATAAGTAACAAGGACAAATGTCAAAAGGTGCACTAGTGGGTGAAATCAGAGGACAAACAAATATGCCAAATAGGAGCAACCCTAAAAAACAAGTGGAATCAAGGCTCCCCAGAGGGTCGGTGGGCACTCAGTGCACAATCTCACCGGGCGGAGAAGGAGCCTCAACAATCGGAGCAATAGAAAAGGATGAGATACAGAAAGATCAGGAGCAGAGTCAAAAGTCCCTTGGAAACACAGAGGGGCCCACAACAAACAAAACCTGTCAAAAAGGGGAATCCGTAGTGGTTCCATCGACCTCAACCAATGCAGAAGGAACAAGCGTGGATCCAAACTTGAAATCAAGCAACATGGAGAAACAAACGTCAAAAACTAACGAAACCTACGCAATCTTTGAAAACATTAGAAAAGACACTCCCCTGAAAGGGGCAGGGGTGGCTTCAAATCAAAGACAATGCAAAAATATATATATCTCAAAACAGGTTGTGAGCCAAAGAATTGCGCTCTGCCTCATTACTGAGCTGGTGCTACTGGGCTAGAGCAGGCTACGCTCAAAATTTGCCAAGAGATAGGTAATGGTGCAAGTAAGATGATGATAGTATCAACTATAAACACCTACCAAAAAATGCCCAAGCACTCAAGACTTTAAACTGTGTTCTAAAATTTCATTTATTTCTCAAACAGAGTGCAAATTTATAAAAAGCATACATTACAATACCTAGGCAGATCAGGTGTCATGCAGCACTCAACCACAGCGGGTGGAAGACGCTACGCGTTCCACTCGACTCAGGAGCTTCCTCAGGCTCGTTGTTTTTCCAAACATTTGTTTCCTCGTGTGTTTATAACTTAACGAGGAAGATGATTGGCCCCACACAGCTGTGAAGCATGCGTAACATAAGAGAAACGTTCTCCGTCGATTACCTAGAACTCTATGGATCAAATGGCAGCAAATCCACCACATTGTAATGTTAAAGTACAAAGTTACCCACTAGTGCGAGCCACCAGTTTCCATTTTAATGTGCTACATATGCGCGCGATACACATCTGAAAGTGACAGCCCATCACTATTTCTCGTAATACAAATACTAATAGAATTATCCATGAGTTTGAGCACCAATGCGCCTGCTAAATATATTGCTGCACCGTGATCAAAAGCATACTTCACGGCTGGGGGCGCTGTTGCGCGGCATCGAAAATGGCTGCAGCTTGAGAGCGCTCTGCTGGCGGCTATAGATCCTTCTCCCACCGGAGCTGTCTAATGCGCTGCTGAAGCTTGGATTTTGTCCCTAACTGTGGCGAAATACTTGGGTAACACCTGGACGGCAGCTTGAGGGCTGCGAACGGTGCATTGCGGTGTCTGGCCTCGGGGCCTTGAGCCACTCCGGCCGCGTGGAACTGGTGTGCCCCTCCCCCCCGCCTCGTGGAGCCCTGTGCACCGGGCGTCCTCGGCGGTTGCTGGGGGTGCTGTGGCCGCGGCTTTGAAGCGGACAGCGCTTGGTGTTAGTGTGCGCTCCCCGCGGTGCCTGTACGTGCCTTCCCGAGACCGGGGCCAGCTTTGCTACTTGTTCCGCGGCGCTGGTGCCCCCAGCTCGGCGTCGCAGGCCCCCCTTTCGACGGATCCTCGCTGGGCTCCTGCACGACTGCTCAGAGCTTTGGAGGTGGTGGGGGCGGGGGGGTTGTGGGTCCCATGGAGGTGAGTGGAGCGGCCCCTTCATGATTGCTTACTTCAGTGCTTCAGGGAATTCCTCTCAGCGGCGAGTGACTTTGGGCACCTCTGTCCATTTAGTTGTGGCTTCCTGAGAACTGTGGTGGAGGGTGGGGGCATTTGAGAACTGAGGCAAGTCGCGTTTACTTGCGAAACAGTGACAATGTGGATGGCATGGTGGGGTAACCCCACGGCCCCCCCCAATTAGAAGTGGAGTGAGGTGCCCCACTTTCCGTGGAAGCCCCCCACCCTTTTTTATTTTTTCCTGCATTTCGGCCTCTATACTCCTTGGGGCACCTCTGAATTGGACTCCTGATGGGATGGTCCATGGGCTGGTCGTTGGTACCCTCCCCCCAGCTGTCTAGGCTAAATAACGGTGGAGTGGGGCGCAGCTCGGGAGTGTCCTTGTGGCTGCGGTGGGAGCCTGGAACTTTTCCCTCATCTTGTACCTATACGCCCCTCAAGCCTGGCAAAATCTGGATTTAAAGAATGTAACCTTCCTGTGGCTGGAACCGGAACGACCTGAGCGCGGCCACCGTTTGTGGTTCCCTGTATCCACCTAGAATGGGTAACCCAAAGAAACCATCCAAGATGGAGCAATTCGCGAAGGTGGATAGAGCAATTGCCGGCCAGGGAGAGGAGTCCGGGGGTGCTCATATTGACATGTCTGCCTTAAATCACACCCTACTGGCCCTCAAGGGAAGTACTGACAGCTTGGGAGCGAAAATCGATGCTCTCACCTGTAAGGTAGATGTATCGGCGATACAAATTGAGAAACTGTGTGGACGGATGACAGAGGCGGAGCAGAGGATTGGGGACGGGGAGGACAAGATCTCCGTTCTCCAAAGAGAGGTGACATCCTTGCAACAGACAGTTAAGAAAATAACGGCAAAGAATGACGATTTGGAAGGGAGATCAAGGAGGAACAATATAAGGATTACTGGGGTGGCTGAGTCCACTCATATTGATAACATGGAACTCTTTGTTGAACAGTTACTGAAGGAGGTATTGGACAATCCGCCAGTTTCGAATACATTTATGGTCGAAAGGGCCCATCGTTCATTGGCGGTCAGACCACCCCTGGGCGCCCCGGAAAGAGCTATTATAGCCTGAATTTTCAGCTCCAGGGATTGTGATACCCTGTTGCGCCTGGCCAGGGAAAAGAAGAACCTGCAATAGGGCTCGTCAACAATACACTTATTTCCTGATTTTAGCCAACAGGTGCAGGATCAGATGAAAACATTTCTAGGCGTCAAGGCTAGGGGTGTCACAGTATTAGTTTTATGGCGGTACGATATCCTTCTTGCCAAATGACGGTATATCATGGTTATCGCGGTATAGCAGGTGGAGTTAACTAAGCTTAACAAATATTTTCTTAAAAAGGTCAAAAATTTACAGATTTATCATCACAAACAAAACCAGGCACCTAGGGCCAGTATTGGCCTTTTCAACATACTTTCCACTGAAATGCCAGCCCTTGCTTCCACCAAACACAAACACGTGTGGAGAGGAGGAGAGGTGTGGGGGAGGGGGAGCCCTGCTGCGACTGGCTAAGCAAACTTAATAGTTTTTCTTAAGTGGTCATTTAGGCTTTTAGCTCCCCCACTGGCTACTGGTGAAGATGTTGCCATCTTGATAATCTGCATGCCATACATCAATGGAGGCTGATGGTATTGTGTCTCTCTCTCTCTCTCTCTCTCTCTCTCGCAGGGAATACCCGCAGAGATGAGTAAATTTCACAGTGTGACTTATATGTAAATTCAATGATAGAACCAGGGAAATCCCACATTGTCATATGTTTAGAAAACCTTATCCATTATAAATATATAAACCCCAAAGCCGCCAACCCAAAGTTAAACCTTTTCCTTCTTGGCACTGTATTTATTCTTCCTATTGCTAACATATTTATTTTGTGTCAGGCACGTGTGGTTTACGGAATGGCATTCAAAACTGCTCCAACTGAAACTACTTGTACCAAAAAAAAAGAAGTTTATTTTATACATTGCCTTTTTGCATTAGAAGTTCTTTAATTTACCATTAAATCAATGCTTTTTAGTTAACTTACAAATACGCAGGCAGGATTTTCCAGTTGTAGCAAGGTAGCATTTTGAAACTTGTCTCTGCACATATTTAGCTAATCCTCCAGGACTCTAAGGTGGCTGCAGAATTGGTCTTTCATGGCGCTCACTCGTTGATCGCCTTACATGAAAGAGTGACTAGTGGTAGTGTTATAATGCACATTTTGAGAAATGAGCTTGCTGCCCAGTCACAGGTCATCGCTTTGAAAATTGGCTTTGACTTGCATTTTTTTGGAAGCGTCTGGCATGGGCATCATGACCCCTCGCTGCAACAAATGTTTGTTTTGACAACTTTATCCCATTAACGGGATAAAAGTCACTCCTGTGCGGTCTGAAAGCCCATGTCATTGGGCCTCATTACGAGTTTTGGAGGCAGCCATGGTGCTATTAGCATTTTGTTGCAGTGAGGGGTCATGATGCCCATACAATGCACCATGGCTGCCTCCAAACTGGGCTCCATTACCGGGTTCCTGCAATGGGGATTTACCGGGTAATTCCGACATAGGTGGACCCGGTAAGTCCTCCTTGCAGGAACCATTCCCCATTCCCATTTGAGCCCCCATAGGGCTCAATGGGAATGGGGAGGGAGGTAAAAACGGGCACGTTACAAGTGTCCCGTTGTTACCTCCCTCTTCCCCTCGCGGGACCCGCAACAGACGTCTGGTTTTACCAGACGTCTGATCCGGGTCCCGCAAAGGGAACCTCGTAATCAGCCCTGACGGCATGAAGGGGGCCGGTACCGTACCGGCCCCCTTCATTCCGTCAGCACCAGGGTCGTAATGAGGCCCCTTGTTCTTTTGTCAAAATGTCATAGCCAACACAGACATACCGAAAGGTTGCATAGTGTTCTAATCGCTATAGCTTGTTTACCATCTGCCTGGTGTATTACTAAGGTCTGATGTCGGAGTCACCACTGACCATGTAATCCTAAAGGGACAGCGTTCAGTGGGTGCTGTTGATTTCTTTCTTGATTCTTGTAATACATGTTCATTTACCTTCTTAAAGATAGTGGCAAAAAAAGAAACCTTTGAAAATGACAAAGTTAAAATACATATCGGCACAAATATGGCCGACACCACCACCTCACCACAGCCCCATCATTACCGTTTTCCCCAGGTCTGAGTGCATTAGGACCCTTGTGATGCAAGTTCAGAGGGAGGAATGCTTTCATGGCTGGTGTCACAAATTGAGAATAGACCTAAGAAATATCTCACCTCCATTGCTCTGGATACTTCAAAATTAAATGTAGAATCTGTCCTGCCTGCTTGAATCCAGTGCCATATGCAGAAGGCAGGTGAATGATCAAGCAAAGCAACAACTCTAGTGCCAATGTGCAAATCTACACGGAGGACAGAAGAGGCCGTTTATTTACTAGCAGAAAGCACTGATCGGCCCAGTGTTCACACGGTCTACAGCAGGGTCAGATAGGGCATAAAATTGTCCCGGGCACCAACATAAAAGTGGCCCAAGGGGGAGATGTTTGATAAAATGTGATGCAAATTGTACATTTAAAAGAATATTTATTCAGCCCTAAAGGCCAGTCCATGCCTGGTCTACAGAGCTAAAGTTGTTTGTGGACATGCATCAGAAGGGCATCAAGTTCATTCCCCCCTTTGAATTCTGGGACGTGTAGTTCCCCATCTTTCAAATTGGTGGGAAAACTACAAATTCCAGAATTCTAAGCTAAAACAGAACTGGATGGCTATACGATCCATGACCATGTGAAACTTAAGTTCCTTGAATCTTAACCTTGGGGAGAGTAATTCGATATGCATGACTTCACTGGCCATCCTTTTTTCTACAATTTGCACAGCCAGAGCAAGAGGTGTTCCAATGTGTGTTTGCTCAGTGCAGTAGGACCTTAACTTACTGAACTAATGGGACATGATGCCGGGCCAGGCTGAATCGATACATTTCTGCTCCTCCTGGCTGAGTGGTTGTTAAGCAAAGTGCTCCTGGCTCCACTGTTTTGCAAGTCACGGAACATTTTATTACATTTGTTTACATATGAACAAAAGGAAAAATAAAATGCTCACTTTCAGTTCAGGCACTCAGCTCACCCTCATGATGTCCCTGTGGCCTTGCTAATTGCAAATTGAAAATCGGGACAATCACCATAAAAGATCTGACCTGTAGCGCAGAGCAGCATGTGAAAACGTTTAAAATCTGTATGCTGCCTTTCAAATAAATAATGCCTGAAACAAAAATAACTTTGTTCTAATTTGCCCATGAAATCCAGGTCTGGCAGAGTCTATGAACTGGAGTCTTCGGTATACTTGTAGAGCCAGTCAGCTCATCGTTACCAGCTTTTTCATGGAGAACACAAAGGTTCAGGCACTGGGCAGCTTTTAACACAATTTGCGCCAAGTCGGCTGATCTTTGACCCGACTCTACTGATCACAGAGAAAGAGCGGTCACAGCAGCAAAGCTGCAGTTACTAATGTGGCCTCACTTTCCCTATGCTCTTGTCTGCCAAACAAGGCCCCCTTGGCAGACGGCACATCCAACAGTGCAAGACCAAGACTGTGCAGCACTTGCTTACTGTAGCCTTTCCCAATCAGAAAAGCACACTTAACGGTATCAACGGTATACCGGTGGGGGGCGTGGCCAGCGTGCATGCCGGAAAGCCATGAATCCGAGGAGCTCCTGCCCGAGATCCTAACACGAGCGGAATCGCGCTGTAAATATAGCTATACTCTTTCTGAAATTAACTTCAGCTGAAAGGGGAACCTCTCCCCCGTGATCGGACCCCACTTTCAGGAGCAATCGGATGCCAGCTGGCCCTGAACGAGGCCGGGGAAGAGGCGCCCCTCGACCACCCAAGATGGCGGCGCCCGGCGGACTCTAATCCGGAACAACGCGAGCCCAACGAGTCAGCTGGGAACCACCCGCGCCGGTACCTCTCAACACACGGACTGCACTGGGGCGACGGCTTTGTCTTAGCCCCCCATAATCAGACAGCGACTCCTCGAGGCACCGGGGAACCGGAGCCAAGGTGCGACCCGCGGCAGGAAAGAAGTCGGGACACTGCGGCCGTAGACCTCCCCCTTCCTCTTCGCCGCCCGGAGCCCTTGGGAGGCAGCAAAGTCACCAGCAGCTGCGCGGCCCCGCGAAGGGACCTACGAAGGTAAGGACGCCCGCCCTTAGAAGGAGGGAAGAGCGGCCTGGAACTCTCACGAGGGCCTGCCGCGGAGCGCGGCTTGCTACGCCGGGGCACGCAGCAGCTCCAGGGAGGCGGCCCAAGTAATGGACAAGCTGCTATAATTCCATACGAGGAAGGGGACCTGGAACCAAATAGGGCCCTGCCAACTGATGCATACTGGAGGCAACCTGGCACACTTTAAAAAGAACCTTGTCCCTGGCGTGGGCGGAGGACTACACAAAGAGGACGATCATACGTGTGGGACCCCGGGGGCTGTTGATTATTGGCGGGGCCTAGGGAACCCCCTGTTCCTACACAACGCTGAAAACTGATCACGCACCTTGGAACGGCATAGCATGGTGCTAGAGGCGGTCTAGGGTTGCAATTGAACTGCGCATAATAGACTGCCTAGGCGACGGCACTCATTGAGCTGAACTATAATAACCACCTGCTGAGCGGTAGAGATAGCTCACTGGACCCGGGGGCGGAGATGTCCCCACCCAAAAACAAGACAAAATTAACAACAATGGACTCTTACACGACGGTTAGGCCCAAACAGCTGCAGCAACAAGAGCCCACACCCAATGCAATGCCACCACAAACGGAAACAGAACCCAAAGATACACTAGTCCTCCAAGCTATTGCAGCACTACGCACCTCTATTGAAACCAAAATAGAGGAAATGAGGGCGGATATGCAGCTTATGCGTCAGGATGCCCGTAACCTAACCGAGAGAGTAAATACGAACAAAGCCACCCTGCACGACAACGTAGCAAGTACTACGTTGCTACTATCTTGCTACGAGGCAAGATCTGAAGATGCGGAGGGACGCGCTCGGCGCAATAACATTAGGATTTTGGGGGTTCCTGAAGACATGGAGGGCCCAGACCCGACAGACTTTGTAGAGACATTGCTCCTACAAGAAATTGGGGCCGGGAAACTATCACAAGGGTTCTCAGTGGAGCGCGCCCATAGATCACTTCAAAAGCGCCCCCCGCCAGGCTCACACCCACGTCCCATAATAGCGAGAATTCTAAATTTTTGCGACAGAGAAACGATACTACGGCATTCCAGAGAAGGCGGGGAGATCAGGAGGCAAGACTCCAGAATAGTCATATACCCCGACTATACTCCCGCGGTCCAGAGAGCCAGAAACTCCTTCATTCCGGTGAAAGCCAGGCTTCGAACGCTCAACCTCAAATACATGCTACTCTACCCATCCTGCCTCAAAGTTCTGTATAAGGGAAAGGCAACTTTCTTAGAGACCCCGGCGGCGGCAAACATGTGGCTTGAGCACAATAACTTAGCGGAGAACGGAGAGGAATCACAGCAAAACAGATGAAAGAGAAACAAGAATTAATAATACGAACGCCATTACAAGGCCCCACACTAGAGTCAAGATAGTTAATTGAACAACGCAAGGGGCCGTCTCAGAAAATATTACAGCAATACAGGGCAGGAGCACAAAGAACCACGAGCAAGTACACCGCTGACCCACCCCCACGAGGACAGTGCGGGTCAAATGCCTGCACACTACCCGCGTCGAAAGGCCTGGAGTGGCCTAGAAGGCTCGGGAGCCCCTGAGCGCTGCAAGTTGGAAGCAACTGCTGGGGGCAGTTTACTGTTAAATGTTTTGGTTTATTCATTCACCTGAATGAAAGTTACGAAAGTTGGTAAGTCTCCAGAATACATTGGAACAGAAGCGGGAATGTGGGCGGGAGAGGGAGTTGCGATGTGGGCAACCCCCCTCCGGGACAGGGAAACTGGCAAAATCCACCCTAAAGCACCATGGCCGGAAGAATAAAAATAATGACATGGAATGTTAGGGGCCTCGGCACTTACCTCCGTAGGAACAGGATCAAGTCATATCTGCTCAGGAAAAAGGTGGGATAGCGCTTTTGCAAGAAACGCACTGCACAGCGGAAACCATGGCCAAACTGCAGGAACACTGGGGCGGGCAGGGGTTTGGAACAGCCTATTTGAAATATGCTAGAGGGGTATACACCTGGATTCACCCCCAACTCCCTTTCCGTCTATCTAAGTTTGTGAGTGACCCAGAAGGTAGATATGTGATACTACAGGGATACATTGAACAACAAGAGCTATGCATAGTGAACTCGTACCTCCCTAATAACATCATCACGGCCCACCTGGCCTCCATGTACGCCAAGACCACGCACTATATCCTCTCACTGGATAGATCGCTACCACCACCCACTGCCACAACGGCTGCCACGACTGCGCTAAACACGCTGATTGATAGATTAGACCTGGCCGATATATGGAGGGAACTCCACCCCCAAACCCAAAACTACTTGTACTACTCATCCCCGCATGGCCTCCACACGAGGCTAGATTACATCTTTATAGGCAGAGAACACCTACCCCAGATGGGAGGAGCAGAATACCTAGGGAGAACTATCTCAGACCACTCCCCCTTAACAGTAGAATGGAGCCACACCGGTCCCAGACCTCCTATCCCTATGTGGCGAATGCCAGTAGAGGCCCTGAGAGACCAAGCATTCAGAGATGAACTACAAGATGTGATCGACGACTACATAGAACTTAATAAGGGATGCGTAGATCATGTAGGCACAGTATGGGAGGCCCTAAAGATAGTGACCAGGGGCGAGATCATGGCAAAAGCGGATGGCATCAGAAGATTACTACGGCAGGAACTGGTCCAGGGAGAAACAGAGATAGAGAGGCTTAGTAGCGACACCACAGACCCACAGCGGCATGAAGACAGGCTCAGGGCGCTCCGGGAGGAATGCTCGAGCTCTTGGGACAGACTTACTAAGTTTGATTATGTCGCTCGAACGAACAGGGCGCATGTAGAGGCGGACAGACCCAGCAGGCTCCTGGCCTGGCTCTGCAGACGGGAACACCCCCGGCACACTATCACCATGATTCAGGACGCACAGGGCAATACACACCAGACCCAACAGGACATAAATGAGACCTTTAAAAACTATTATACACAAATATACTCACACGAAGTTGCAGTCCCCGCGGACCAGATAGCAGACACCTTGGAGGAGACAGGGTTGCCTAGACTCTCTTCGGCACAAGCAGAGGCCTTAGAGGCTGAGATCACAACAGAAGACATCGGCGAAGCAATTAAGTTGCAAGCCACATGTAAGGCCCCCGGGAGCGACGGGTTACCCGCAGAATTTTACAAAACCTATGGCCCCTCCCTGATACCACTTTTGCATGAGGTTTTCCAAGAAATATATGAACGAGGCATTTTACCTAACAGCATGAGGGAAACCCTAGTGATCCCAGTCCTCAAACAGAACAAGCCGGCTGAGCATTGTGATTCATATCGCCCGTTAGCCATGCTTAATTACGATGTCAAACTGCTGACCACAATCCTAGCCCAGAGGTTGTCCAGGCTGATAGGGGATGTTGTGCACATAGACCAATGCGGGTTTGTGCCAGGCAGGAACACGACCATGAATTTACGCAGACTTCAGCACATCATCCAACAAACAGACAAGCACTGAGCCCTATGCCCTGCTATCACTTGACGCCATTAAGGCGTTCGACTCCATATTCTGGGAGTGGCTGCTTGCGGTCCTGAAGGAATTTGGATTTGGCCCGAGATTCATTAGGTGGGTCCGCATACTGTACACCAAACCACGAGCAAGAGTAAAGAATGGGAGACACGTATCAGAAGTTTGGGACATATGCAGAGGCACCCGGCAGGGCTGCCCGCTATCTCCCATGCTTTACATTCTGGGGCTGGAACCCATTGCCATTTACTTCCGGAAGCAATTCTTTGATGCCGGAATAAGAATAGGAGAAATCGATCACATCATCTCCCTCTATGCGGATGATGTTCTACTGTACGTTAGAGACCCGCATCTCAACGTCCCAACCATGCTGGAAGTCCTAGACAATTTTTCCAAAGTATCAGCCATACAATTTAACAGAGCAAAGTCCTGCTTATTTCCACCAGCAGGCCTTAAAGACAGAAGCGCGAAGGAGCTCCCACCATTGGGGATACAATGGCAGACTGCCAAGTTTCGCTACCTAGGCATTCAGATTATGCACACCCCTCAATTAATGCACGAACACAACACAATAGCTGCAATACCCAAGTTACGCAGATCAATGGCCTTTTGGGCAAAACTCCCACTGTCACCAATGGGGAGAGTCTCGATAACTAAAATGATAATCCTCCCCAGGCTCCTGTATGGATTTCAAAATGTACAATATTTCATTAAGAACCCATTCTTCCGACTACTAGAGTCATTAATTCGAGAATTCATCTGGGGGCAAGGTAGGCGTAAAGTAGCACATTCCACATTAGTCTTGCCATATGCCCAAGGAGGAATTCAACTCCCGCATTTCGAGAAATACTATTTAGCAGCCCAACTTAGCTTTGTGTCCAAATGGTTGGCCGACGAGACCACATCTGAGACCCCCTTGCTACAGTCCCTGATCTCTCCACTGCAACTAAAAGAACATATCTGGGCGCCAAGTCACTTAATGAGAAACGCACCCTTCATAGCCACTCTGGGAAAACAAATCTGGCAGAGAACGAAATCATTAAGGCACCTAACACAGCTATACTCCCCGGAAATACCAATGGTCTGGGACCTATGTAAAACAAACTCTGACCTGCTACACCTCAGGGCCTGGGAGAGGAAAGGGGTTTCATGTGGGGAGACCTATATGACGAGGGCTCCTTCAGAGAGTTTAGCTCACTGCAGGACATGGATGGGATACCCACTAGTCATTACTTGTGGTACCGTAAAATACGTGAACTAGCTCGACCTAAGTGGGACACCTGGCCAGAAGAACCCGAGTCCGACGCTTTCACTACCCTACTGTATAACTTAGGTGAGGGACAGAAACTGGTCTCCCAAATATACAGACACCTCAATGATAATCCTAACCCAAAAGGAGGGACGCTGAAAAACAAGTGGGAAGCGGACACTGGCCGAGAACTGTCAGATGGAGAATGGGACAGGGCGCTAGCATTTCCCAAGGCTGTGTCCAGAAATCACAGATTTCGCCTTATACATTTAAATGTCCTCCATCAGACATATCTAACCCCACACAGGCTAATGGCATTCAATGAGCAAGCGAACCCTAACTGCCCATGGTGCAAAAATGACAGGGCAGACCTCATACAAATGTTTTGGGAATGCAACACAGTACAATCCTTACGGGCTAAAGTGAAGCAGACTTACGAGAAAGCGTGCACTTCCAGCTACAGATGGTCTCCTGAGGAATGCCTCTTAGGGACATACCCCAGACCGGCCAAACTTAAACATCGGGTGAAATTAATGGACTTGCTATGCATAGTGGCAAAAAGACACATCGCCATGTCCTGGAAAACACCAGCGGGACCCAGACATAACGCCTGGTATAACGAACTTGTAAAATGGGTTAACGCAGAGACAAGGGCATGGGAGGACAGCGTCACTAGATCAACCGACAAATCAAGCACCACCCTGGAGGCATGGAGGGAGATCATCACCACTATAATCTACCCCTCAGACGATAAACCCCCATGAACATATATTGAGTGGATCACATTGGACTGCCGGCACACAGAAACCCGCTGGGGTGGCCCCTGAACACCTAAGGCAATGGCTGAACTTGGGTAACTCCCTCCCCCCTGCCCCACAACACGCCTGCTGAAGACCTTGAACCTGGATGATGAAGATTAGATAAGGAGACAGTTAATGTTACCACGTTATCGTTTGCAATTTTTGTTTGCCCTCCCTCCTCCCTTTTCTTTTCTCTCTCTCCTCCTTCCCCCCTCCCTTTTTTCTTTTGTCTTTCGTTAATCATATAACATTGAAGGCTGAGCATTGCATGTCACATATGATTTGACATGTGTCACCCAGTTATGTTAAATGCCAATAAACAAATTTGAAAATAAAATCAACGGTATACTGGTATAAACAATGTGACGGTTATTATCGTTCAATTAAGTTGTTCACTGTATCTTTAACGGTATACCGTTATACCGTTACATCCATAGTCAAGGCCATGTTGCGGAAGAAGGGGATCCGCTATGCAATGATGTATCCTGCTAAACTTACCAAGTAACTCTGTCCCCTGGTGGGTGATGGAAATGTGACGTGTAACCATGGTATTGAGCCTCCAAGCTTTATGAGCCGCAGATTCCGCCAGCTTCCCCCCGAGCCAAGCGGCCACTTAGCTTGGACTTGTGTAATGTTTGTGGGGTTTAGGGTGGTGGGTGGGATGATGGGGCCAGTAGATTGGGGTTTCTGGCGTGGGTGGAGGGAGGAGTCTGGGGTCTGGTTTGTTATTTTGTTGGAATTGATTGGGCGTTGTTGGGGGGAGCGGGGGATCCCAGGTTACTTTATGCACAGACAGAGAATTAAGCAGGATTGTATCTGGTGGAATTACTGGTCTTGTAAATGACTTTGACCTGACTTCGCACCCGTTGGGGTTCTCTCCTAGTCTTGGGTGTGGTCATCCTGATATACTCGTACCCAAGGGATGGGAGGGGTGCACTTTCTTGTTGGTGAAGGCAACGCTCTGGGGGCGCCCGGTCAGATTGGGTTCTCCCATGGCTGCGCACCGGCCGATATTTTGGCGACTCCAGCTCCTTCAACATATACCCATAGAACAGTTCTCCCTTGGGGCCAGGTTCCCCTGTCCCTTTGGACATAACTTTGCTTACATGGAATATTCGAGGCCTCACTAACGCAAAAAAGGTGCGACTCATATCTAATTATACAAGGAATCATCAGATTAATGTGTTATGTTTACAAGAGACGCACATGGGAAGAGGTTACAAGCTCCATGCCTTTTCCGGCTGGGGACTACATAGGTATGGATGTTCTTACTCTACACATTCCCGGAGCATTGCAACATACATTCATCACTCCTTAGAATTTAAACTTCACAAACAGGTGGCGGACGAGGAGGGACGATTTCTGTTGGTGGCTGGGGAGATTGCGACCCAATCTGTTCTATTTGTTAACATCTATGGCGCTAATTATGAATCTCCCGATTTCTTTCAAACATGCTCGGTGCATCTACGACTGTTCCCGGGTTACGAGATAGTGTGGGCAGGATTTTAATGTAGCCCTTTCTTCCACGTGGGACAGGTCGGCATCGACTCAACGAGCGATTTCCCTCGCAGTGCAAAAATGGCAATCCATTATAGTCGATTACCCCTTGTTTGATGTTTGGCGACGGTGTCATCCTGACGCCCGGGAATTTACGTTTCACTCTAGTGTACACAGGAGTTCATCCAGGATTGACTACGTGTTTATGTCCCCGGGCTTAGCCCGCGGAGTAGTTAAGGTGGATATTCTCTTGCGTACCCTTTCGGACCATTCCCCAGTTCTGGGAAAATTCAAGGGATCCCCATCTTATCCTAGGCAGCATCGTTGGAGGTCTCGCGCCCGAGCGTTGGAAGACTTGGTGTTTCGGGATGGGCTTCACCAGGCCATCACAGAGTTTTTTCAATTTAACGCGGAGTCGGTTCCCAGTCCAGGGGTGGTTTGAGAAACTTTTAAGGTGTTCCTGCGAGGCTGGTGCATGTCGCAGGAAGGGGGGGTGCTTAAGAGTATTCGCAGAGCGATTGCACGTAAGGAGAGGGAAATTAGAGATCTGGAACTCCTTCAAGGAAGTGCAGATTCTCCAGATCTGCAAACTACTCTTGCAGCGAGGAGGCGGGAGGTCCGGGCTCCGATGGATGACGAGGAACGGTTCCTGGGCGACCCAGTGGCTGCAGCGAGATATGGGGAGGGGGATCGTCCGAGTAGGACCCTTGCCTGGGCTGTCAGACAGGAGAACCATTTGGAGCCTATTTTAGAGGTGGAATCTCAGGGTAGTGCGCTTGTCAGGGATGTGCTAGGGATAAACGAGGTATTTCGCCAATATTATGAACAGTTGTACACTGCTACTGGTTCGGCTGGGCATAACGGTATTACCACCTTTCTTGATAGGATCACCTTGGGTTGGCTTGATTCTGAGGTGGATGGGCTTCTTAATGAACCCCCCACGACGGAGGAATTCCATAGGGTGATTATGTCACTTCCGAATGGGAAAGCCCCGGGAACGGACAGGATATCAGCTGAATTATACAAAGCATACCCTGATTTGCTTATCCCTCACTTAAGTAAAATGTTTGAGGAGGCGGCGTCCTCCGGGGTACTCCCGGATTCCACGCGAACTGCCCTGGTTACGGTATTACTCAAGCCCAATAAAGATCCTAAACGTTGCTCCTCCTATCGCCCCCTTCCATGGATAAACACTGATAATAAAATCATCGCCAAATTACTTGCGGATAGGCTTCTCCCACACATGCCAGGATTAATCCTTCCCGACCAGGCGGGGTTTATTCCGGGGCAATCCACTCAAAATAATCTGCGCAGATTATTTACTATGATGCATAATGTGAATCTGGAGGTCCCGATTGCGGTGGTAGCCTTGGACACTGAGAAGGCCTTTGATTCTGTGGAGTGGCCTTTCCTGTTCGAGGTCCTGCGCCGCTCGGGCATCGGCTCTACGCATCTTGCCTGGATACGCCTTCTATATACGGCTCCACGGGCGAGGGTTTGTACGAATGGGGTCCAATCCACTTCCATCTATCCAACTTGGGGCACTAGGCAGGGCTGTCCCTTTTCCCCTCTCCTATTCGCTCTGGCTATTGAGCCGGTGGCCTGTGTACTGAGAGAATTCCACTCTCATCGCGGAGTGATCATCCGGGCACATGCATCTATCATTTCTCGCTACGTGGCCGACATGCTTTTATACATAAAGCATCCTCGAATAAACTTGCAACCCGTGATGGGGGAGATAGCTGCATTTGGTGCTTTGTCTGGGCTACAGATAAACTAGCCCAAGTCAGAGGTACTTCCGCTTACACCGGGAGTTACCCCGCAGGATGTGGCCTTCGCTTGGTGTCCACAGGGAATCTGATATCTGGGTATTAGGGTGTCCACTTCCCCCGCACTTTTGTATCAGGAAAACTATGTCACCACTCTGCAACATTTGGAACATCGGGTGGATTCTTGGGTCCGGCTTCCTATCTCCCAGGCAGCCCGCATCTCCCAAGCTAAAATGATTGTCTTACCGAAACTAGGCTTCAACCAACAAACACAAGAGATGAAAGCTATTATGCATAAACATTGGAACATTCTGACCACTGACAGAGACTTATGTAAAGTCTTAGAGGCAAGACCAAGTGTCACGTTTCGTAGAGCTCCTACACTAAAAAACATTTTAGCAGTATGGTGGTGACCAAGAATGTATCATCGAATTGGACCTTAGGAGAGAACATGGGCTTCAAAAAATGTTGCAAATGCAAAATGTGTAATTTTGTATCTAAAAAACCATTCACTAGTGTTGATGGTAAACAATGGAAATACAAACATAGAATAACATGCCTGACTAGGTTTGTGGTCTGTCATTACCTGTAGTTGTGGTTTGAATTATATAGGATCTACAATAGGTCCACTTAAATTACGTATTCTACAACACTACAGAGCCATAAAAAAATGGAGATCAAAAATACCCATTGGCGATACATTTTGCTGAAAAACACAGCAAGAATGTAAAAGAAATAAGCTTCCTGGGATTAGCCCATATACCTCAACACAAAAGACTTGGCAATCGAGAACTTAAGTTACGCCAACTAGAATCCAAGCTAATTTGCAACTATGACACCTTGAAACCCAATGGTTTAAACATAGACTCAGAGATGTATGTGTTTTAATGAATGAGAATGAGAATGCTGATACATGGGAAGTATTCTCTGTTAAACATTATATTCTGGCTCTCTTTATTCTCCCCGTTTCCCTGCAACTGTGACCACTGTTAAAACATGGGTTCTTGCCTACTGTTATGAGGCTTCATTATGGTGATGCTATTCATCTGGTCATGTGTAATATTTGATAATACACATCTGACTCCTGTGGACACATACATGTTACACAGTCATACCCTTATACCAGATTGGTATTAAGTTTTGAGCTTTGGCTAATTATATATTTTTCTGCACTAGTCACTTTATTCTGCGGAGTGCTTTTCCACAAATTGCAATTTTTGTCAACTGGTCATTGAGGAACATGTTGCTTGTCCTTCATTTGTTCGCTCCACGCAGTAAATAGTATTACAGATTCTGCATGGTGACACACTAGTACTGTCACTGCATATGTGGTTTAATCTCATATTAAGCATTTAGGGCATTATGGTTTGTTTTAGGAATAGAAGGAAATCTCTTTTAGGGCAAACAAGACTTGTTTTCTTTTTAGCAATTAGATTCTGCTACATTAGCATATGCACTTGCACTTTACCAATCATGCAAACCCAGACAGGGGTAATCTTGAGCATAAATTATGTGATTGTAATAATATGTGATATCATTTATTTATTGCAATATGGATATGCAATTGCATACACCATTTAGATTTTATATACATGAATATCTTGAATGAATTGGCCCTTTTGAGAAATGCACTGGCACTTTTGTGAAATATAAATGCATTTTCCATGTGTCTTATGAGATGTCAGGTTGGGGGTTACATTTTGCCCCTATAGCTGGCTGGTTGTATTGACTTACAGTAGGAAGGCTTTCATTTGAAAGCTTACCTAATTAAGTGGAAGCGGACACTGACGGATCTGGGCAGCAGCTGCACACATTCGTTTTTGAGCGCTCAGCTCCACAAAGGGAATGATAGCAGCACCGTGAAGTATGCTTTTGATCACAGCGTAGCAATATATTTAGCAGGCGCATTGGCGCTCAAACTCGTGGATAATTCTATTAATATTTATATTACGAGAGATAGTGATGGGCTGTCCCTTTCAGATGTGCATCGCGCGCATATGTAGCACATTAAGGTGGAAACTGATGGCTCGCACTAGTGGGTAACTTTGAATTTTAACATTACAATATTGCGGATTTGCTGCCATTTGAACCATAGAGTTCTAGTTAATCAACAGAGAACATTTCTCATACGTTACGCGCGCTTCACAGCTGTGTGGCGCCAATCACCTTCCTCGTTAAGTTATAAACACACGAGGAAACAAATGTTTGGAAATACAAGAAGCCTGAGGAAGCTCGTGAGTCAAGCGGAACGCGTGGCGTCTTCCACCCGCCGTGGGTGAGTGGTGAGTGCTGCATGACACCTGGTCTGCCTAGGTATTGTAACGTATGCTTTTTATAAATCTGCACTCTGTTTGAGAAATAAATGAAATTATAGAACTCAGTTTTAAGTCTTGAGTGCTTGGGCATTTTTTGGTAGGTGTTTATAGTTGATACTATCATCATCTTACTTGCACCATTACCTATCTCTTAGCATATATTATATATATATATATATATATATATATATATATATATATATATATATATATATATATATAGGGATACATTACTCACCGTAATCATATTTCTGATGCTTTTATCTGCTTAGATTCACATGCTGCGTATAGGCCGACATCTAGTGGAAGCTGTGGAGTATTACAGTTTGTTTTTCGAAACTCGAAAATGGGCGTCAAGACAGGGCGTGCCAGTAATACCATCCCTAGTGTGACGTCCACTGTACCCAAGATCCCTCACGCGTCTAGGATCCTCAGATTGTATTTTTTCTGACATGAGGTAGCATGAGGAGTAGCGTGAGTACAGATAATCCAAGCAGATAGATAGAAAAGTAAGACTACAAGCAACCATGCGCCTTCTCTCAGAGGGGAGGAAGGGTGGGTCGCACGTGAATCTAAGCAGATACAAGCATCAGAAATACGATTACGGTGAGTAATGTATCCCTTCTGAGGCTTGTGGAATCTGCTTAGATCACATGCTGTGCATGGATTAGCGAGCAGTACCTGAAGAAGGAGGTGGGATGTGAGAAGGGTCATGAGCAAATAAGTGTCTTAGAACCGCTTGTCCCACTTGTGTATCTGCCTTGGAATGGGTGTCAATACAGTAATGCTGAGTGAAAGTGTGAATAGAGCTCCAAGTAGCTGCTTTGCAAATGGTGTCAAGGGGTACATTTGCAATGAAAGCCAGAGTGGCCCCAATGCCTCTAGTAGAGTGGGCTCTTGGCGTGAAAGGCAGAGTTCTTTCAGAGAGTGAGTAACACAGCTGGATACAGTTAATAATCCACTTCGAGATGGCACCTTTAGAGACGCGATCCCCCTCTCTGCCTGTAGCTACGGAGACAAACAGTTGATCTGTTTTTCTTAGCGGTCTGGTTTTATTTACATAGTAGAGGACCGCCCTACGCACATCTAGGGTGTGTAGTTTCACCTCAGCCGAGCTTTGAGGGTCCTGGAAGAAAGCCGGAAGCTCAATGGACTGGTTTACATGGAATTGTGATATAAATTTAGGTGAGAACCTAGGGTGTATGCGTAAAACCAGTTTGTCTTTATGGACAGTAAAGAAGGGATCCTGCACTGACAGAGCCTGAATTTCACTGACCCTTCTTATAGAAGTAATAGCTACTAAGAAGGCCGTTTTATAAGTCAGGTGTTTGAGACTGCTTTTATGCATGGGCTCGAAAGGGGGTCCCATGAGCTTGGCTAGCACCACATTAAGCTCCCACCCTGGTGGTGGGTTTGAAATAGGAGGGTGAAGTCTCTTTAATCCTTCCATGAAGGCTTTAACTACTGGTACCTTCCACCACGAGACCTTGCTATGGGAAGTGGTGTATGCCGACAGGGCTGCCAGGTGTACTTTCAGTGAGTTAAAAACCAATCCTGCATCTAGCAGGTGGAGCATGTATGTAACAATAGTGGAAGGAGTGCAATTAACAGGGTTGATTTGTCTACTCTGGCACCAGATAACAAATCTCTTCCACTTGTCAAAGTAACAGTGCCTTGTGTTTGGTTTCCTAGATTCCTTTAGGATGTCCATACACCTCTGTGGTAAATTGAGATGTCCAAACTCTATGACCTCAGGAGCCATGCTGCCAGGTACATTGAGTTGGGTTGCTGGTGCACTGTTTGACCTTGGTGTTGGGACAGTAGGTTGCACCAGGCTGGAAGTTTGATGGGCTCGCACACCGCCATCCTGCGCATGTGTGGGAACCATGGTTGTCTTGCCCACACGGGAGCAACTAGGACGAGCGTCATCGACTCTCTGTTCATCTTGTTCACCACTTTCCTGATGAGAGGAGTTGGTGGAAAAGCGTACGCAAACATCTCTGACCAGTTCATCCACAGGGCGTTCCCCTGGGAGTCTGGTTGGGGGAACCTGGATGCAAATCATTGTCTGTTTTCGCTTGTGGCGAATAAGCCTATAGTGGGGAAACCCCACTCAGAGAAGATATCTTCTACGACCTCTCTGTGTAGAACCCATTCGTGTTCCTCTGGGAGGGAGTCTCTGCTCAGAGCATCCGCTAGGGAATTGAGCTCCCCTGGAACATGTTGTGATGACAGGAAGATGTTCCGTCTGAGTGCCCATATCCAGATTTTCTGGGCAAGCTTGGACAGATTCGGCGAACGAGTCCCCCCTTGCTTGTTCAGGTAGAACATGGCTGTTGTGCTGTCCATCCGGATTTGCACTGACAGGTTTAGTAGGTGGGGCTCGAACGCTGGGAACGCTCTGAATACTGCCAGAAGCTCTAGCAGGTTGATGTGGTTCTTGGCCACTGATGGAGACCAGAGACCCGGAGCTGTGTGGTGGAGATGGTGAGCTCCCCACCCAGTCAGACATGCATCAGTAGTGACTACTGCCTGTACTTCGGGATCGTAAAAAGGTTTCCCCTGTGCGAGATTCTCTCTTGTCCACCAGTGAAGGCTTTGTACTAGTGTTGGCGAAACGACCACTAGATCGTCCCACTGACCACTTGCCTGAGACCACTGCTTCGCCAACCATTCCTGCATGGGACGCATGCGCAGGCGCGCGTGGGAGACCAGGTAAATACATGACGCCATCATGCCCAGTAAACGCATTGCTTTGCGTACCGTTATTTGGCGACCGGACTGATAATGCGGAATTTGCAGTAGTATATTCCAAATGCTTTCCTCTGAAGGAAAGGTCAACCCCTCTTGAGTATCTAGGATTGCTCCTAGGAACTGTTTGGAGGTGCTTGGCACCAGGCTTGACTTTTTCTCATTGATTGAGAAGCCTAACTCGTGGAGGAGGTCGATAGTCCTTTGAATGTTTGTCCTGCAAATTACTGGGGTTTCCCAGTAATTGGGGTTTCCAGTCGTCCAGGTAAGGGTACACCGGGATTGCCTCCCTGCGTAGGTGTGCAGCTGCCACCGCCAGTACCTTGGTGAATACCCTTGGTGCTGAAGCTATCCCGAAGGGCAGTACCTTGAATTGGTAGTGTCGACTGTCCACCTTGAAGCGCAAGTACCTTCTGTGCGCTGGGAACATGGAAATATGAAAATAAGCATCTTTCATATCCAAGGTTGCCATGTAATCCCCCTTTTTTAGGAGGGGGATTACCTCTTGTAGCGTAGTCATACGAAACTTTTGGGGCTTGACATACTTGTTGGCAGGCCGTAAGTCCAATACTGGGCGCATTGTCAAATCTTTCTTTGGCACAAGGAAGTAAGTTGAATAAATACCCTTGTTTACCTGGTGTCCCGGGACGAGTTCTATCGCGTCCTTTTCTAGCAGAATGGCGATCTCCTCGAGGAGAATCTTCTGATGTTCTAAAGAGTGTACTCTTTGTCGTGGAGGATGGTTCCGGGGACGCTGCAGTAGTTCTATACAGTACCCTGTGGATACTGTTGACAGCACCCATCTGTCTGATGTGATCCCTTCCCAAGCCTGGGTGAAGTTGGAAATGCGTCCCCCTACTGGGGTTGCGTGAGAAGGGACCCTGAACTGAGCGTCACTTCTTTGGTGGAGGCGTGCCACCTCCCTTGCTGGGGCTGCCTCTGCCTTTGCCACAACCTCTCCTATTACCCCTGCCGTAACTCTGGGTAGACTGTTGGCTGTTGTTCCACTGTGTACCCTGCCCCTGGGAATAGTTAGATCCTCTCTGGGAATTTTGGCCGCGAGGACGATGAAAATTAGTATTCCCTCTCTGGTTAGAGGGTTTATTGGTTAACTGGCCAAGGGACTTGAGTGCCTCGTATTCGTCCTTGGCATTCTTCAGTGCGTCTTCGACCGCCTTACCAAACAACAGATCGGCTTTCACCGGTTTGTCCAACAATGATGCCTGGGTTTCTGCCTTAAAACCAGACTGCCGTAACCACGCATGCCTCTTGAGAACAGTGCCTTCTGCTATCAATCTGCCTGCGTTGTCCGCGGCGTCAAAGGTTGCTTTCAAAATGCAACCAGACACGGCTCTACCCTCTGCAGAAATCCGAGCTAACTGGCCCTTTAAAGGTTCAGGAGCAGAGGCTATGAGTGCCGCGACTTCTTCCCACTGATGGCAGTTGTAGCTGGCCAACAGGGTGGTGGAGTTTGCAATCCTTGCTTGATAGGCGGACGTTGAGGCTACTTTCCTGCCGAAACCATATAGCTTTTTGCTCTCCTTGTCGGGAGGAGCTTCGGACGATGACAAGGGTGTTCCAGCCCTCTTGCGAGTGTTAGTGACAACTAGGGAGTCTGGCTTCAGATGTCCTCTTATATAGAGAGGGTCAGACTGGGCTGCCCTGGAAAGTTTTTCAACCCTGGGATTGACTGCTCTGGTGAGGTTCGGGTTCACCAGGGACGGGTCTATTCTTCGCTGAATGGACTTAAGGATAGGGATGGTCTGGGCAACAGGCCTCCTTTCTCCCACTAACTCCTCTGCGAAGTCCCTCTCCTTCTGGACACCGTGGGTGTCAATATGGAAATGTTCTGCTGCACGTGCGAGAACCTCGTTTAGGAGGGGTTGGTTATCGACAGGGGAGTCGGTAACCGGGGCTTCGTTTTCTACCGGGGAATCTACTCTGTAGGTTTCAGGGTCTTCCTCTTCCTCTTCTTGGTCCTCATCATCCCCATAGTAGCCCGTCCTGGTTTGCTCTTCTACCATGCCAAATTCTTGGTCCTCACCAAAGGAAGCCTCTCCTTGATACAGCGATTATGGTCTTGAGTATGGTTGTACTTCGAAGGGGTCTGTAGATCTCATCGGTGTTTCAAACCGGGGCTTCTTGCTCGGGGGGATAGGATCATTAGAGCCTGAGGGTGTCGCCCCTTGTGGATCATACGAAAGGAAATGGTCTGGATTTTTATCGTAAAAATCAGCCAAAGAAGACATCCTTGACATGACCCTATCTATGTCTTCAATGGACCATTTTTTGGAACTGGGAATGACTCTCAGCAAATCTCAGGGATTTATCTTGAGTAGATTTGCTGGTTTTAGACCTATCAGCAGACCTGGTCTTGTCTGTCTGTCTGTTTAGGGGGAGTGGTGTGTTTCACAGGTGTGGAAGAGTGCAAGGGCTGCTTCTTCTGCTGTTTTCCCACCTCCCCGTGAGTGGAAAAATGTTTTCCCTGTCCTTTTGTGGCTCTGGAGGTTTTCGACACCTGGCGTCGAGGATCGGGGGTAGGGTCCCCGTCCTTCGAGCGTGGGGCCTCGCTGATTTGTCTGCTGGCTCCGACTCCTGGAGCGCGGCCTGGGGGTGGAAATCGTCTTCGTCCTCTGACGATCGAACTTCTGTTAGCCTAGGGAGCGAGGCACTCTTGGCAAGAGTTGATGATTGCCAGGAGTCATGCGGCGATCTCGATCGAGAACGCCCAGAGGACACCAAATCGGGCCGTTCTGTTTGTGCCTCTTTCCGAGAACTCGACGTCGCCGAGTCTCGGTTGGACTTTGTGTGTTTAGTGTGTGTGGTGTGTGAAGCGCTTGTGTCGCCGGGGGTCTTCCCCATAGCCGCCCTGCCGGACAACCTTCCGAGGTCGGGGACTTGCGCTCGGCTGTCTTTCGACGCCGTAATGCCCTCGCCGTCTGAAAGTACGGCGTTGCTGCCGTCGCTGAAGGCGCCCTCAGCTGCCATGGCCGCCTGCCTGGCGTGGCGGGCCCAACGCTTCGTCGAATGGTCCTTAAGTGTCTTAGGTTTAAACCTACTACACACTCTGCAGTTCGCTTTGGGGTGGTCCCTTGGCAAGCAGAGATTGCACGTGGCGTGCAGGTCGACCCAAGGGTATTTGCGATTGCACTTGGGACAGAATTGAAAAGGGGTACCCTCCATACGCACCTTGAGGCAGCGGGCTGTTAAGTTTAGGAAATGTATAAGGTGTACCTATATACCAAGAGTGTAGAGTATGTACAACCCCCCCACTCTCCCTACTTGCAGGGCCGAGGCCAGAGTCCCTCCGAGGCCCAAATCCGTCGTGCAGCAGCCGACGGTCGATTTCTTCTCCAGCCGGTGTCCAGTGTTGAAGGTAGACGTTGGGATGGGGAAGGATGTAAATAAATTAATATTTTAGCAAAAGGATGGCTAAGGCCAGGGGACTCCGCAAAATGCTTCCGACCAGTATGGCGGAAAAAAACAATCTGAGGATCCTAGACGCATGAGGGATCTTGGGTACAGTGGACGTCACACTAGGGATAGTATTGCTGGCACGCCCTGTGTCGACGCCCATTTTCGAGTTTCGAAAAACAAACTGTAATACTCTGCAGCTTCCACTAGATGTCGGCCTATGCACAGCATGTGATCTAAGCAGATTCCACAAGCCTCAGAAATATATATATATATATATACACCGCGTGTAGGAAAGCAAGACACTGAGAAAGTGAACCACGATGAAGGGCAATATAAGAACAAAGCCCCTAAGGATAACAATCGAAAAGAGGAAAAAAAAAGACGCAATATTGATAGAGGAATTACTAAACCTTTCAACATATGAAATAGATGAAGACTAGGTCATTCAGGAAACCGCCCATCTCCCAGAAGGCAGAACAGTGTGGTGTTCTGATTCTGAGTAGAAGACGCCCCGACACCTCAAAAAGAAATTGCTCTGGAACCACAAAACGAAATAGCAAAGTGAAAATGCACATTTGTGACCCCGCCTAGGAAGTCCCCCGCCGAAAAACAAGTGGAGGGCAGAAATGAACTGGTTCCCTTCAAATTCATGACAATCGCGGAAAGAAGATAAAATAAACGACCAATCCAGAGGCCCTTTACAAGAACACAAACACAAAAACCAAATCTCACCGCAAATAAATCACAGAAAAAGTGGGAGAAAGAAGGCCAGAACTATAACGCCACAAATACCGACAATAGAAGAGAGTTAGTGAACATGGAAGACCCAGTAAACGATGGAGGGTTGATCAGAGGCAGAAAGAAAAAGAGGTGAAAAGATTTGTAAAAAAAATAGGTACAACGTATTGCAATTGGTGCAATTGTTGTACCATATCCCGCACCTGAAAACCATCTCATCAAGCGATCTAAAGACAGTAGAAATCATACAGGATAACATATTAGATAGAGTTTTACTCCATATATACTCAAAAACAATAAGTGCAATCCTGATGGAAAGTCTTGACGACTTGAATGTGCTGGGCTTTGACCTGAGAGAAATCAAACAATCAGGCCCGGAAACTGAAACTAGCGAGAAGACTCCCCCCCCCACCCCCAAACTCGAAACAAGTCCAATTCAAACGTACATACGGCGAGGAGAACAAAAAGCGTAAAGTCTCTGAAGAAGGCGAAAACAATCAAGGGGAATTGGAAGTAAATAAAGATGAGAGTTCAATAAAACTAATAAAAATAACCTTTGCATGTGACAGAGCAAATACTAAAGGTTCAAACATCTTTATAGCCACAACAGATGAAAACATGGAAAGGGAAAGCTGGTCATGGCTGGCAGGAGCGCTGGTAACACCAAGACCCAGCTAATGCTCAGCACTGACTCGAGACAAATTACAGCTGGGCACCAGAACACGAGGAGCCATGCACATCTGTTTAACAAATGCTCAGAATTTCTTGAGGAATTGGACTTTGTGTGTTTGCAGGAAACGTGGATCGTAAAGCCCCCCCCCCCCCAGTGTGGAGGGATATGAAATGGCCCTCAACCCTGCAAGTAACAATATAAAAGGTCTCCCAATGTCCAGACTAATAACCCTGATCAAGAAGAAAAGTGGGTTTTGGATATATTGAAAACATCCAATCCAACTCCTTACATCCAAATAACGTTCATAAATTCACAGGAGAAAAGCCATAAAGACGACTTAGGCATTCATATTATCAACATATATTGGCAGCATCAAGCTGCAGGGGGAAGGACCTGGACCTTTATAGATGACATATGCAAAATACTGGACGAGATACTGATCAACAATCCACAGCCAAATTTAATAATGTGTGGAGACTTGAATAACAAAAGGACAAGAAGGATTCTGACAAAAAAATAGATCAAGAACACAAAAAAACATTTTTAAAAAAAACTCTGGCTGGAAAAAACGGATGCCAGATGCATGTTCTTGATGAATGGAAACACAGGGGGATATCCCACTAAAGGTAACGTGGAAAAAGGCAGTCAGCCAAAGCTCAATCCTAGAATACTTCTTTGTTTCAGAAACTGTGTCGCGAAACATCAGCAGCCTGGAAGTGATCAAAACAACAGAAAGCGATCCCAACCTCGTGAAAATGATCTTGGAAGTGGAAAAGACAGCCTCGGCCGCAGCTTGGTACTACCCCTTGAACCTGGAACCAGGGCGAAATAGGTTAAGACTGAACAACGTCAAAATCAAGAACATAACAAAAGAGATAAAGAAAAAGGAATTGAGTAGAGGCAGTGATTGCCTTGAATATGGCCCTTTATTGCAAAGATATACGGAAAGAAGCAAGGGCTGTGGGAAACCAGGATACAAAAAGCATGTGTACGACCCAGTAATTGTGGCAAAAAAAGAGGGAATTACGTCAGAAAATACATGCCCTAAAAAAATGTTTTAAAAAAGAATCTAACTACAAATAAAGGAAAGGAAAAAAAAGGTTAAAGATGAACTATAATAACTGGATACATGGGCACAAATCAATCATGGAAAAAAAGATGCAGAAAAAATTATGGCGATTTTGAAGAACAAAAACACAAGAGAATTTTGGGCAATCATCAATGACATCGAAACTCCCCAGGGATCAATCCAGACTAATATGGTAAGGGAAGAGCAATGGATTGACCATTACACAAATTTATTCAAAAAACAATGTGTAAATGACAAATTGTCCTTCCCCCTCCTAAAAAGTTGGAACATCGAGATCTCAAAAGAAGATTACTCCAAACTATCAAGAGAATTAGCTCATCTCGCACCCCGGGTCCCGATGGTATAACAAATCAGATGCTAAAGGAACATCTAAATGAATGGGCAGAGTTCTGTGAGATTCTCTTCAAGATGATAATGAAAGAAACCAAGATACCAACTTTGTGTAAGGCGGCGATTATCGTGCCCATCTTTAAAAAAGGAGCTAAGAAAAGACCCCAAAAACTATCGGCCCATAGCACTCCTTGACGTGGTTGAAAAGGTTTTTGCCAGCCAAATTCTGCACCACTTAACATCATGGATCAAACATTCAAAAGCCTTTGACTGCAGACAGACAAGCTTTGTAAGGAGAGTAGGCTGTGGGCTGAATTACTGATACAAAATTTGCTAAAGATGGATGCGATAAGGAAGGGAACAACAGTCTACTTAGCATTCCTATACCTAGCACATGCATTTGATGGTGTGGACAGGGAGCTATTGTGGTCGAAGATGTCAAAGATGCATTGCCCTCCTAGCTTGATTATGGCCATCAAAGAACTCCATTCAAACATACATATTTAAATTTGCTTGGACCAAAGAGGGATCCTGTCGCGCCCCATAAAACATCCCAAGGAGTAAAACAGGGGTGCCCGCTGGGGTCAACTCTCTTTAACCTGTTCATTGCAGATGTGGGAGGTGCAATGGAAGAAGTGTCATTGTTCCCCCCCTAAAATAAACGGCAGGGAAACCAAAATGACTATTGTTGTATAAAAGAATACAGGTGATTTACAAAATATCTCACAGTTCTCTCTCTAATGGATTACCAACAAATCAAATCCCTTGCAGGGTCTAGTTTTTATTTCTTATCAAACCATATACATAAGCAGGGGCTGCAAGAAACCACATTTCTAAAACCTCAGAGCTTCTCTGGTCATACCCAGATGGGCAGGCATATCACAATTCTCCTTGGAAAAAAACAAAAGCTTCAACACCAACTAAGTCAAAAGTAACCACTTTCTCGGCAACCTTCACTGGACTATGTTCCCGGCGAATTCTGATTTTTTGCTTTCTTATATTTTGTTTGGATTAGTCAGCTGTGGTGTTGCATCAATGCCCAGATTGCCATGGGTATGAGTTCAATCATTTTCCAAATAAAATACATTTCAACTTGCTACTTTCCATTTTTCAATTTTTGTATTTTCTTGAGTGCCAAATAAATTTCCTTCACACTACGTGTCTTTTCAATGTATAAATATATTTATTTCATATATTTCTCATAATTGTGTTCCATTCACTGATTTGTACTGTTCCATTTTCCATTTTTCAAGTTTTATTCTCTCAAGTTCTATTCTCTCAGAATAGAACTTGAGAGAATAAAACATGAAAATGGAACAGTACAAATCAGTGAATGGAACACAATTATGAGAAATATATGAAATAAATATATTTATACATTGAAAAAGACACGTAGTGTGAAGGAAATTTATTTGGCACTCAAGAAAATACAAAAAATGAAAAATGGAAAGTAGCAAGTTGAAATGTATTTTATTTGGAAAATACGTCAAAAGTAAACCTGCCAATGTTAGGTATTCAAACTCAAACTAAACAAGTTATTATATCATAACATCTCTTTGCAAGAATGAAATGCAAAAATGAAACCACAATGTTAAATTAATCAATCATCCAATAAAAATATGTAATGACCAGCTAGAGAATACATTTAATACAAGATATTCCCCAGCTAAGTAACGTCTAACGTGCCTGCTTTCTAAGTCAAACATGACATCCCCTGTAGCGCTGGCCTGCAAATTTGTGACAGGGCCATCTGACTGCATCTCCTCCGCTTGTCCCATCCGATCAACCAGCCCCCCCCCATTCAGGTTTGCATGGCATCCTATATACAAGCCCCCTAATTAGTTTAAATATCACTTGATGGACAGTCTCCCTGGGTCTAATGCAGATCTATCTTGCAGGGACGTTAAGGTCCTGCCCTTAAGGTGGGATGTGGATCAACAATCTAATTAGTACTTGCCATTCAGCTTAATGCTGGGGTAAACAATTTTCTATGCCTAATGATACATCACACGCAAAAAGCTTACATTGTCTGTCTGGTTATCAATCTGCAGTAAAAAAAAGCCCAAGTGTCTGAGGCCACATTATCTCGGCCCAGTATATGCATCATCCCATAGACTATTACCACCATTATTTTCTGGAAGGCCCTCTCCACTTAATTCCACAGTGCCTATTTCTGTATTGTCAATATTATCAACAATGGTAAGCAATGTATCAATATTGATGGTGTTGGATGTATCAATAACATTCACATCTGTGTCTGAAAACATTACATCTTCTATTACATTTTCAGGTGAGACATTTCCTGGATCAATCAACTGATCCTTATATGCAAGTTTTTCACCTCTACTTCCGTTTTCTGAAATAGCCGTTGATTCATCTGGAAGTCATGTTGGGGTGCAAGGGATTCTTGTTTCATTTGATCGATATGCAGTCCATGACTGAACTTTTCATGTTGGTCCAAGTCATAGCTCCACTCCTTGCGGTCATATATTCGATTCTTCCTGGCCACAAATGAGTAAGACGGAAGTCTTGACAGCAATGTTATTTTTGCAGGGTCATCATTTGCAGACTATTTTGGCATCAAAGGAAACTCCAACTCTTCCGGGTTCTAAGGCCATCTTATAGTGAGCTTTGGTATCCATTACCAATTCTCCACCCAAGGCAGTGTGGGAGTACTTCCAGGCTATAGCTCTTTTAGCTGCCATCGTAGGATTATGCAAGACAGCTCTCAGCATTTTCCAGCCTGGATTCGTTTTTGTTTTCTCCAGTATTGCAAACTTCCTTCATCTTGTCTTGACAAAATAATAAAAATTATGGCAATGAGAATGAAGCCTTTGCACTGCTACAAAACCACAGCCCAAGCCTCAAATCTCACCTCACAGTTTGTCAGTGTTCTTGTTTGTGTCATTTCAGAAGCCTTGAAGGTAGGCCTCAGAGCCAAGTTCAATTCTTCTCTGCTGTGTTGAAAAACTGTACTGGCGTTATCACTTATACCTTCCATGGGTGGATGCAAGGCTGGATGCCTTAGCATAGGAACTTTCTGCTTCTTTCACCGGACTGATGAAAATGATATGGTTCTTCTCACCGTTTGTGACAATGTAGGAATTATATACCTAGGCCGCAAGTTAACATGTGAATATATCTTTCTGAACTCAGGAAGGCTCAGCTGCCTGTTCGCTTGGCACGAAATAGATGCTGTTATTTCAGCTGCAAGGAAGAATGTTTCCCACATGTAGCACAAGATAGGCAGTTTTCTTGCTGCTTTGGATCAGGACTGTAGAAGGGTCATCTTCCCTTCACTGATGCAATGTTCCTCCATGATGAACAAAGATGCACTGCTTAGCTGCAGATTGCGGCGTCTGTTGGGCCACAGTGACGCTGTAGCTTGCACTGTATACAGTCTTATTATGCAGTCGTCTTGGTCTGGTCTGGGATGCTCACTTCGTGGTAACTACAGATGACCTGGAGCACATCAAAGGTCTAGGCCTTGACCCAGTTCAGTGGACCGGGTGGATGCAGAATACAGCTGAAGGGTAGGATGCAATGCTTATGAAAGCTGATCCAAAATGGAAGATGTGAGTCAACTACATTGAACACATTTCTATATAACACTAGTATCTTAATCACTATGCTACAGATATTTGTCTCTAGATACAAAACGGAAAGGGATTTCCCCAAGATCATACACTTTCTAGATTCCTGTGAATCATGCGATTTTACTGTGTGTTTAACTGTGTTACTTCTCTCTGCTGCTACATGTGTGAGGTCTACACATTATTGCCTGCTAGTGTTTCTGTACGTTACATGTGTAGAGGCCTACTCTACCCAACACCTCTAGAAAGCATTGTTGCTAACATACATATTTGATAGTCTACCTATTTTGTTTACAATTCTATGTGCGTTTGTTACACGGTCACATTGTATTAATTCCATTGGGCCAGGTGCAAGTGTTGTCAAATCCTCTATATCCTTGTATTAAGCCCCACTGAATGAAATGAAATGTCCCCTTGCCTTAGCGCATAGAGAAAGAGTAAGTCATAAAGACTATAGTATTACTATATGCACATCGTGAATGCACGCATGCCTGCCGTTTAAAATAACAGCAACCTTGATTTGCTTTTCAATTTCCTTTAAGGAAATAATGCAATTATATTATTATAACAGAGGAGCCTGGAGTTCAGACCCCGTCACCTGCACAATGGATATTGGACAGGTACCTGTGCCTTGTATCACACCTGTATTCAAAAGCGTACATACATTGTATGACCACAGCAGGAGTGCATGTAATGCGATGCACTAGGTTTGTATTTTGCAGCTTGCTACAATCCAAAAACAAATTATTTTCACACGTGTCTGTGTGGCATAAGCAGAATTTACAAATATATATTGTAACGGTTTCTCTATTCACCAGAGATTTGTTTTAATCAAAGTACTTCCATGTTTCTGTTTCCAGAAAGCTTAATTATCACATGGCGGCACTATACATTTTTCAATGTGGCTTTTAAGCACTATGTTTACGCTGTCTTTTGAACATATACAAATGCCCAATGTGGATGGCAAGCGTTTTTTTATTTGTATTATTAATTGGAAAAATTGCCAATTTGCTGATTGGATAAAATAAAATAGCAAAAATCAGTATTCAAATGTGGACCTTTTGAGGTGTGTGTTAATTTGTTTATATGTGCAAAAGCATTCCAACCTGAATTAAAGTCTGTGCTTTGGGAGAGTGTGATCAAAACTTGAGCTTACACACTTAAAGGAACATTTAGTATTCACAAGCCTATTTTAATCAATGACTGAACACTGAAAAACCTAGGAAATGTCAAACAGATCTGAGCCCATTCTAGTCTTTGCCCACTGAATCAATGAAACTCTTAGCGGATCATGTCTAGTTGCCTTGTGCAATTTATTAGAACAGGGATTATGCAGTTCAGCTGTATCCACCGAACCATTAACCACAATCAAACATGAGATTCAAAACCTAGTTTTCGCTGTAGGCTTACATCAATTTCTAACACACTTGCCAGGCTCAATACCAGGGTACTTCTTGTGGGAAACCAGAAGGTGTCTCACCCGCTAGTCCCCGGGAATCTCTCTCAGGTGGCCAGGACACGGCCATCGCCTTTGGATCCAGACCCTGGGGGTGGACCAGTGCGGAAGGATCACCTGGGTGAGGTGTCTTCTGGGAGTAAGAGTGGGACACTGGATTGCAAGAAGCTGTATCTCTCCCCCTGTAACACCTTTACCCCATCCTTCCCGGTAGGATACGTGAGATCTTTACAGCCCCCTCCCACCCCCCTTCCCTTCAAACACTTCCACACGGACAGCCTGCTCTCAGAGAAAACAGACTCACACCCGAGCAGTGTACCGGACATGTCCCGCTACTATGGTCAGGCAAAGTCAGGCAATTACTGACAATCACAAGCCCTTGACTTGCATTAAACTTCCCCACACGGATAAAAGGCGGAGCATGAGGGCACACTCTGAGCGAGGCAAAGCACACACAGGAACCGCAGTTTCGAATCTGCAGCTGAACGAGGGCAGAAAGACAGGAAACAAAGAAGGGTTTGAAAGAAGTGAGATACCCTTGACCTTTTCGGCAAGAAAATGTTACTTTCCAGAAACCTTCAAAGCAGAAATCATAAGGCCAGGAAACCAGACTGAAGACTCCTATATTGTGTGTCTGAGATACCGAAGGCCCTCCCACGTAACCAACCAAGGTGGGGAGGAGCGGCTGCCGCCAGAGTTATTATGCTTGGTTCCAAGAAAAAGCAGCATTACAGGGATCAACACAGCCGGTGAGATCGATGCAAGACCGGTCTGTTTTGAAGTCAAGGTTGCAAGCGGCAACATTGTATAACGAGCGCTGGAATGAAGATTGTTAAACGCGTGTGATGAAAGACACGAGTAAAGCTAAACTGCTGATGAATGTTTGAACTTGAGAAGGAAAGCTACGATACAGTTAAAAGAGTGGTCCAGCACTGCGAGTATGCTCAGTCAAAAAGGTCTCTCTAAGGTAACCCGCCAAGAGAAACGAAAGCCAAAAGATTGATGAGAATATTGTATTAAGAGTATCAAAGTGGTCCTGCTACTGTTAAAGCAAAACCCATTGCACATTTGAAAGTCTTCAATTTTGATATCAAGAGGTCCGAGCTCGAACGAGGGAGACCAAGAGTAAACATTGTGATACAAAGGGGTCCAAGCCTGAAGGGAGACCAATGACAAATACTGGAAACGAGAACTTGTATATGTGAAGATCCCAATAGAAACAGAACTTTGATATTTGTTTGTTACGACAGGCCCGCTGCAGTAAGAGACTTATCGGAAAAGAGACTTTGGCGGAAGACCCCGATGTCTATGCTTTGAACTTGTGGCAGAGAAGCCGGAGCGTGTGTGACGCTCGAACGTGCGGTCTTGCCCCTTGCTGAAAACGGGGGGGAAGGGAAGCCAACTGCTCAACCGTCCTGACATATTTCTTGAACACTTTTCTTTGCTGCATACATTATTGTGCCACACCCTTTTGTAATTAGAATGAAGGATTGGCAATAGGTTTATTAGTATAGGCCCTTTTATTTTAACAAAGGCTCGACTAGGATTGCATTATTATTTGATGGTCAAAGCTTGCTACCATCCTTAGACTTAGATTAGATAGGCGTTCAACAAACCCTTTGAAGTTCAATAAACACCCTGGAAATGAGATCACTTTTGTTTGTCTTCACTGTTTGATACCATGCCTTCCTTACATTCCACACTAGGATTTACTTACAGTGCCTTGGCAACCACATACTGTGAGGGGTCAGAAATGCTAGAATGACACAAAGGTATAGTTTTCTCAATGTTTGCCATTCATTAAAATAAAAAGGGGTGAGATAAACGCGCATCTTTCCCTATCCTAACGAGAATGTCCCTACCTAGCAAACAAACTAAAGAAAGATGACCTAGTGTCCAAAAAGCATCTGATCCACGCACTAATAGATATAATAAAAGTGTACAAGGAATATTTGGCTGTTTTCAGTTCAACACAAAATTGCAATGATTCAAATCTATACATTTTAGAAAATACTGCTTGTGACCAGGGTTGGGCTCCGTTCCCCTGGATCAATTCAAGAATATCTTTTGAAAAGTTAATATTCAATAAAGGTCTGTTTAGTTCAATACAAACGTTTTTCTGCACTGTAAGGAAGGCATGGTATCAACAGTAAGACAGACATAAGTGACCACAGTTCAAGGGTGTTTATTGAACTTAAAAAAGGGTTCGAAAAATGGCTATCTAATCCTAAATCTACAAATGGGAGCAAGCTATGACCATCAAATAATAATAATGCAGTCCTAGCAGTGTCTTGTCAAAATAAAAAGGGCCTATATTAATAAACCCATTGCCAATCCTTACCTCTAAATACAAACACTGTGGGAAACAATGTTATGAAAAAGAAAGAAGTGTTCACAAAAAGATTTGTCAGGATGTTCAGGCCGTGGGCTTCCGTTCCCCACGTTTTCAGCACGGGACAAGGTGGTTCACTCAAGCTTAGCAGAGTCGCTCGTTTGTCTAGCACGAGGATATAGTTCAATCATTAGCATCTGAGCCTTCTGTGCCCAAGTCTCTTTGCCTTTCAAAGTCTCTTCATTCAGAGGGCCTAATGCGACAAACAAAAAGTTATTTTCCTCATTCAGATTTTCACAAGTACTCAATTTCTTAGGCGATTCACTAGTCACCTCGGATCCCCCTCAGCCAGGCTCAGATCCTCTCAACACAATGTTCGTAAATTATTTATGCATCCAATTTCTCATAGGGTATTCCTTCACGGGTGACTCATGGTTCACCCCGGATGCCGCTCAGCCGGGCTCAGATCTCGGATCCCCCTTAGTCTGGCTCGGATCCCTTTTAACACAATGTTCAATTATTCTCCCTCCGTCGGGCTTGGACTAATTACAATTTCCAAAATATCTTTACACAAACTTTCTTTAACCAAAAGCTTTTAGCTGATCTCCCTTCGCTGGGCTCGGATCAAGACCACTTAAATGTTTTATCATTTCACATTTGCCACCTTTTGTTAGAATCACCTGAAGATACTGCTTGGGAGTTGAACTCGTCGTGTAGCCAACAAGTATTTTTTTCAATGTAACTCTCAGGAGTATCAAATGACTAACAGATCAATTGACTAAAAGACAGATGAACTTCACGGGATTCAGCTGGTTGTAAAGGAAAACACACCGTTAGGACCACACAAGCAATAGCAAATAAACGTAACTGAAGGCCAGAGTGAATACCTTGTGAATTACGAGAATTGCTTAGCCAAAATAACCCAGTTCTTGTCTCCAGATGGGGCGTTCAGAGATACAGGTAAATTATTGATACTAAGGCTTAGAGTGATTCGAATTCAGGACATGAAAACAGCACGCACATTACCTTGCACACACAGTCCTACCATAAGGAACACGTTTCGAAGCGTAGCAGTTACTTGAAATCCAGACAGTAGAATCTTGAATCCACCTACCACCCGCCAGCACGAGGACACCTAAGGTGCTCAAGTGCAGTCTCTATTCCGAGCACCGACTCCTTAGTCCTTAGGAACAGTTTGTCTTTTCCGTGATCCGTAAGATAGTTCAGGTTAAAAGGTAATCCAAAGAGGGTTAATGAAAGCAGACCAGTTCTTGGCAGAAGAATCCAAAAGCACAACTCGAAAGTTCCAGGCAAAGTAATCCAAATCGGAAGCAAAACTGTCTGTGAACAGAGCCGGGTCGTGGAAGTAGAATCGGGAGGCAGTGATCAACGTGAAACAAAGCAGGTCAGGTAGCATTCCGTGGGTCGGTAACGAAGAGATCCTTTTAATGGACAGAGGACAAGGCAGCAGGAATCGGATTAACCAGACTAAGTCAAATACCAGAAAACAAGCATATCAACAGGCAAGGCTAGGACTACGAAAATTCAGAAGCACCCAATCCTCCTATGGGAATGGTTTATGAATGAATGACCGGTCACATGATCGACATGCGTCTCTTACGTGCGAGTACGCATGACGTTTCGGAAATGGGAAACCAATGTCATCCTGGCAATCCCTAACGCGCCTACGGAAGGAAAGATTGGGGTTTTTCTGTTGGGGTTTTACTGTTCCTTCTATGCATAGAACGCACTTTCTTCTTCAAGCCATGACAGTAAGGCATAGCCGTGATGCATGAACCATGGTTTTGGCGCGATTGAAGCACTGGTGTTACTTCGCAATGCCGTGCTTTATTAACACCTTTCAGCTGGATACCTAACAGACTTTCGTAAGAGCACCCACGTGGTGCCAGACCACTCGGTCTACGTTATCGTATCTTGGATACAAAGTTCAATCACTCATCTGCTGTTTAATTGTGTTCGCGTCGCTTGCCAAATACGCTTCATACACTGTTCCCTTCAGTTTTCACTATATTATGTTGCCGCTTGCAACCTTGGCTTCAACACAAACCGGTCTGATATCAGCATTCCCAACTCACTGGCTGTGCTGACTTCACTGGCTTTGCTTTGTTGTAGGAGTCAAGGACAGTACCACGGCGGATAACTATTCTGCCCACCGTGACTATCGACACGTGACGTGGGACCCCAATGCAGGATTCTTCAGGAGTCCTTGTCTTACGTTTCCTATTCTCGACGGGTCATGAAAGTAACAGTCTTTTGCTGAAAAGTTCAAGGACACTTCCCTCCTTGAGATTCTCTTCGGTCTTACCATCTTTCACCATGTATTAAACTGCCACCTTCGAACTGCTACTTCCTTGTGTGCTTTGCCTTGCTCAGAGTGTGCTCTTATGCTCCGCCTTTTATCCGTGTGGGGGCAGAGGTATGGGGGGAGTGTAATGGAAGTCAGGGGTGTGTAATGGTCAGTAATTGCCTGACTCTGCCTGACCATTGTATTGGGACATGTCAGGTATATGGCTCGGGTTTTACTCCGTTTTCTCTCACAGTGAGCAGTCTGTGAGAAAGCGTGTGTGTTAGAAAAGGGTGGGGGGTTGAGTTCCTAAGTATCCTACCTCAGAGGATGGGGTAAAGGTGTTACAGGCAAGGGGATACCACGTTTTGCAGTCTGCGGCTTTCACTCCCCAAAGACCCCTCATCTAGGTGATCCTCCCGCACTGATCCACCCCCAGGAACTGGATCCAAAAGCGATGGCCATGGCCACCTGGATGACAGATGCCTGGGGACTAGCGGGTGAGACATCTGTTTTCTCACACCAGCCAATGCGTCCTTCGACTTGGAAAATAAATGTCTGTTTCACAAAACAGTAGATCATAAACCAAGGCAATTGTTTTCCTCCACACAATGTGTTTAGCGCAACTATTCTTTCAATGGAATACATTGGTCAGGATAGCACAGCAACTACCTTTGTTGATGCAACAGTTTGTCAGCATGATAAAGTTACCAATGCCTTTGTCAAACACCTTTTTGCCACCACAATGGCTTTATCACAACTGTTTCTTTCCTGGTGCCCGCTTGCCAGGCCCAACTACAAATGGTCCCTTTCCTGGTTCACGCTCCTGCCAGGAAGAAATCTACTGCTACAGTTGATCTCTTCTTAGCAGCAATATGGGTTACAGATTTCCCCAAACTGGTGTCGCAGGAAAGGAGAATTGTTGCCCTTTTATCTCTTGGTTATAAGGTCTGCGCTGTTGTCAATGTGGGTTGCAGGTTTCCCCCAAGGAATTGTGCCCTTTTAGAATTCACCAATCATGGGGTTTACTTAGGCATTCACTTAACACTTTGCCTCACCCTCCTTCTTTGACTTTACTCTCTGGCTCCCTGTGGCTTAAATGCAGGAACAGAAAATGCTACGAAGTGTCCCGGTGCCCTGTATCTCTGCTGGGGCTCACTGGCTACTGTTGGCAGCTTCAGCATCCCCCTCAGTTGATGTACGGCACAGCAGTTCTTTTCGGCGTCTCCGGGACCTCTTCAATTCTCTCACCGTCTGTGTCTCTCTCAATGGGAGCCTCTGCTGATCCACTTTCAGCAACCACGGCTCTGCTGAAGCTCCCGTCTTCCTCGCAGACACTGTCACGTCCGCTTCCTCACCTCTCTGCACACCTGCTCCTATGCACACGATCCGACCCCAAGTCACAACTTGGGAGGATGCTTCTTTCACCTGTAGCTTCAACCACTTCGGTATCTTCCTGCATAGCTTCTGCCCCTGCTGCTCCTTCATTCCTCTTCCACATCTCCACAGCTGTGGTCCACTTTTAGATTTAAATGTCCCGCTCAGGTGCCTTGCCTTCAAACATCTAGACCAAACATTCTCTTCAGTGGCACTTTTTATCCTCATTGACTCCTGGTCCGTCCGTCCGTCCTCGTCCCAATCCCACAAGCATTATGGATCTTGTAGTACATAATGGATTTAACTCTTTTGGGTCTACTTACTTTTGTTTGATTGTTGAACTGAATGTTATTACAGTTAGGAGATGTTATAGGAGGGATGTGCGACTTATCATTAGGGCTAAGAGTTCTACTCAAGACAGAAACATGGCCATTACAGGATGTCAGATCTAATTCCGGAACTCCCTAATATATAACTTATTCTGCCTTGTTAACTCTTCAAAGAAGTTTCTTTGGGTTTCCTCATAAGAGGGACTTTTACAATGACAGCATGCCATTAGATATTTGGGGGTTCAAGGACTCTCCTCCTCATAAGAAGAGGAATACTGCGTCTCTCCCAAAGGAGTCACCACATTCCACTGATAGCCATCTCCTCCCATGTGATTCTCCCTCATAGTACCACGCCCAGGGTTAGGATCAGGTAGCGACTGCCTTCCCATAGCCGCATGGGAGGAGGTTTTAGGCTGGGGTTCAGTGATGCCTCTGCAGGATTCGTCACAATACCTAGGAGCCATCTAGTAATGTTCTTGCTTTCTACATGATAAGCTAAGTGCACGCGCTGTATGCACTGCCTTTGTTTCAGTTTTGCTTCTCATATCCACATATGTGTCACATGTTGCTCCCAGTGAGCATGGATCTACCAATAGTAGAATTGTTAGCTTCTTACAGTCAGGACTTGACTTACCTGAGCTATTTTTAGAAGTGGTGTTTATTCCCATCTGCCTTATGCCATGTGCACGTAAGCAGCAAAACAAGTTCTGCTCCATGTTTCTTAGATAATGGGTAGTCTTCTACATCAGACATTACATGAGTCATGTATGTTTTGAATGTAGCCATTAATGGTGCTTCGAGTGGAGGTTTATCTTCAGGATGTAACCACCTAGCTCTGCATATGTTAAATGCAATCATTCATTTGCTTTTGACTGTGGTGTGCACAGAGGATTTTAAGCAGATATTTTTCCTGCAATGTATGTGTTGAGCTATAACAGCTTATAGCTAGGTACACTTAGTACTGTAGGTTGATTGCTGTTTTCCTGCAAGATTGCACTTGCAAGTGTACCCGGTTTTGAAATGGCTCTGGTCTGTTTTATTAGCATTGTTCTGCTTTATTTAAAATTGCCATTGACCGTTTATGCTGTGCAGGTATAATGAGGCCAAAATAGATGGTCTGCGTTACTAAATTCCCTGCAGGGCTTTCCCAAATGATACCTGGAACCCAAAAATGCATGACTACATGTCGCATATGCTGCATGACTTTGGACATGGGTAGAAATGGTAGTACAGCCTTATATGTCTAATATTGCACTCTACAAATATGTGCATATGTCATTCAATAATGCTCTTTGTTCCCTATTTATTTAATATTACGAACTGAACTGTTTCTCAGCACGGGCTGGACAAGGAGCAGACACAGATCTGTTCGCCGCTTGATAGGATAAATTGTCTTAATCCTAGCAATGAAGATGCAAAATGAATGAGAACTGCCTGCTGTTATTTATTATGTGTGCTTTTTATAGATACTGTCCTGGCTTGCGAGCAATGATCCTTACGGCTTGCGAGGCCATGCATTGTTAGTTCTGCACGTTGCTAGTTATAGCTATGTAGCGCCCAGTCTATCAATCAAAGCGCTGGATCACAAGTTATCTTCCTAAAAGGTGAAAAGCTGAATCTGCCTGACAATTATTTTAAAACTGCTGCTTTTAAACACATGCAATGGAGTTTGAGGAGCAGGGCTCAACACAATAGTTTTGCCTGTGCATTAGATGCCTGCTGCAACAATGGCATTTAATTAAAGGAGAGTACCTGTAATTCTGAAGCATTTTCTGCACATGTAATATGTCTACATTTTAACATGTAAGACTTTTACATTTGTTTTTAGTTAGGCACTGAGCTTAAGTTAGTATTACACACATTTTATCTAGTAGCAAGAGTAAATTGCAAGATATATATATATATATATATATATATATATATATATATATATATATGATACATTACTCACCGTAATCGTATTTCTGATGCTTGTATCTGCTTAGATTCACATGCTGTGCATAGGCCGACATCTAGTGGAAGCTGCAGAGTATTACAGTTTGTTTTTCGAAACTCGAAAATGGGCGTCGACACAGGGCGTGCCAGTAATACTATCCCTAGTGTGACGTCCACTGTACCCAAGATCCCTCACGCGTCTAGGATCCTCAGATTGTATTTTTTCTGACATGAGGTAGCACGAGGAGTAGCTTCAGTACAGATAATCCAAGCAGATAGACAGAAAGGTAAGACTACAAGCAATCATGCGCCTTCTCTCAGAGGGGAGGAAGGGTGGGTCGCATGTGAATCTAAGCAGATACAAGCATCAGAAATACGATTATGGCGAGTAATGCATCCCTTCTGAGGCTTGTGGAATCTGCTTATATCACATGCTGTGCATAGATTAGCGAGCAGTACCTGAAGGAGGTGGGATGTGAGAAGGGTCACGAGCAAATAAGTGTCTTAGAACCGCTTGTCCCACTTGTGTATCTGCCTTGGAATGGGTGTCAATGCAGTAATGCTGAGTAAAAGTGTGAATAGAGCTCCAAGTAGCTGCTTTGCAAACTGGTGTCAAGGGGTACATTTGCAATGAAAGCCAGAGTGGCCCCAATGCCTCTAGTAGAGTGGGCTCTTGGTGTGAAAGGCAGAGTTCTTTCAGAGAGTGAGTAACACAGCTGGATACAGTTAATAATCCACTTCGAGATGGCACCTTTAGAGACGCGATCCCCCTCTCTGCCTGTAGCTACGGAGACAAACAGTTGATCTGTCTTTCTTAGCGGTCTGGTTTTATTTACATAGTAGAGGACCGCCCTACGCACATCTAGGGTGTGTAGTTTCACCTAAGCCGAGCTTTGCGGGTCCTGGAAGAAAGCCGGAAGCTCGATGGACTGGTTTACATGGAATTTAGATATAAATTTAGGTGAGAACCTAGGGTGTGTGTGTAAAACCAGTTTGTCTTTATGGACAGTAAAGAAGGGATCGTGCACTGACAGAGCCTGAATTTCACTGACCCTTCTTATAGAAGTAATAGCTACTAAGAAGGACGTTTTATAAGTCAGGTGTTTGAGACTGCTTTTATGCATGGGTTCGAAAGGGGGGCCCCTATTAGCTTGGCTAGCACCACATTAAGGTCCCACCCTGTTGGTGGGTTTGAAATAGGAGGGTGAAGTCTCTTTACTCCTTCCATGAAGGCTTTAACTACTGGTACTTTCCACCATGAAACCTTGCTATGGGAAGTGGTGTATGCCGACAGGGCTGCCAGGTGTACTTTCAGTGAGTTAAAAACCAATCCTGCATCTAGCAGGTGGAGCATGTATGTAACAATAGTGGAAGGAGTGCAATCAACCGGGTTGATTGGTCTACTCTGGCACCAGATAACGAACCTCTTCCACTTGTCAAAGTAACAGTGCCTTGTGTTTGGTTTCCTAGATTCCTTTAGGATGTCCATACACCTCTGAGGCAAAATAAGATGTCCAAACTCTATGACCTCAGGAGCCATGCTGCCAGGTTCATTGCGTTGGGTTGCTGGGGCACTGTTTGACCTTGGGGCTGGGACAGTAGGTTGTACTAGGTTGGAAGTTTCATGGGCTCGCACACTGCCATCCTGCGTAGGTGTGGGAACCACGGTTGTCTTGCCCACATGGGAGCAACTAGGACGAGCGTCATCGACTCTCTGTTCATCTTGTTCACCACTTTCCTGATGAGGAGTTGGTGGAAAAGCGTACGCAAACATCCCTGACCAGTTCATCCACAGGGCGTTCCCCTGGGAGTCTGGTTGGGGGAACCTGGATGCAAATCCAGGGCATTGTCTGTTTTCGCTTGCGGCGAATAAGTCTATAGTGGGGAAACCCCACTGAGAGAAGATATCTTCTACGACCTCTCTGTGTAGAACCCATTCATGTTCCTCTGGGAGGGAGTCTCTGCTCAGAGCATCCGCTAGGGAATTGAACTCCCCTGGAACATGTTGTGATGACAGGAAGATGTTCTGTCTGAGTGCCCATATCCAGATTTTCTGGGCAAGCTTGGACAGATTTGGCGAACGAGTCCCTCCTTGTTTGTTCAGGTAGAACATGGCTGTTGTGCTGTCCGTCCGGATTTGCACTGACAGGTTTAGTAGGTGGGGCTCGAACGCTTGAAGCGCTCTAAATACTGCCAGAAGCTCTAGCAGGTTGATGCGGTTCTTGGCCACTGAGAGAGACCAGAGACCCTGAGCTGTGTGGTGGAGATGGTGAGCTCCCCACCCCGTCAGACATGTATTGGTAGTGACTACTGCCTGTACTTCGGGATCGTAAAAGGGTTTCCCCTGTGCGAGATTCTCTCTTGTCCACCAGTGAAGGCTTTGTACTAGTGTTGGGGAACGACCACTAGATCGTCCCACTGACCACTTGCCTGAGACCACTGTTTCGCCAACCATTCCTGCATTGGACACATGCGCAGGCGCGCATGGGGGACCAGGTAAATACATGACGCCATCATGCCCAGTAAACGCATTGCTTTGCGTACCGTTATTTGGTGACCGGACTGATAATGCGGAATTTGCAGTAGTATATTCCGAATTCTTTCTGAAGGAAAGGTCAACCCCTCTTGAGTATCTAGGATTGCTCCTAGGAACTGTTTGGAGGTGCTTGGCACTAGGCTTGACTTTTTCTCGTTGATTGAGAAGCCTAACTCGTGGAGGAGGTCGATAGTCCTTTGAATGGTTGTCTTGCAAATTCCTGGGATTTCCCCCGTTATGAGCCAGTCGTCCAGATAAGGGTACACCGGGATTGCCTCCCTGCGTAGGTGTGCAGCGCCACCGCCAGTACCTTGGTGAATACCCTTGGTGCTGAAGCTATCCCGAAGGGCAGTACCTTGAATTGTTAGTGTCGACTGTCCACCTTGAAGCACAAGTACCTTCTGTGCGCTGGGAACATGGAAATATGAAAATAAGCATCTTTCATATCCAAGGTTGCCATGTAATCCCCCTTTTTTAGGAGGGGGATTACCTCTTGTAGCGTAGTCATACGAAACTTTTGGGGCTTGACATACTTGTTGGCAGGCCGTAAGTCCAATACTGGGCGCATTGTCAAATCTTTCTTTGGCACAAGGAAGTAAGTTGAATAAATACCCTTGTTTACCTGGTGTCCCGGGACGAGTTCTATCGCGTCCTTTTCTAGCAGAATGGCAATCTCCTCGAGGAGAATCTTCTGATGTTCTAAAGAGTGTACTCTTTGTCGTGGAGGATGGTTTCGGGGACGCTGCAGTAGTTTTATACAGTACCCTGTGGATACTGTTGACAGCACCCATCTGTCTGATGTGATCCCTGCCCAAGCCTGGGTGAAGTTGGAAATGCGTCCCCCTACTGGGGTTGCCTGAGAAGGGACCCTGAACTGAGCGTCACTGTTTTGGTGGATAGCTTCAGCACCAAGGGTATTCACTTTACCACGACCTCTCCTATTACCCCTGCCGTAAACCTGGGTAGACTGTTGGCTGTTGTTCCACTGTGTACCCTGCCCCTGGGAATCGTTAGATCCTCTCTGCGAATTTTGGCCGCGTGGGCGACGAAAATTACTATTCCCTCTCTGTTTAGGGGGTTTATTGGTTAACTGGCCAAGGGACTTGAGTGCCTCGTATTCGTCCTTGGCATTCTTCAGTGCGTCTTCGACCGCCTTACCAAACAGATCGGCTTCCACCGGTTTGTCCAACAATGATGCCTGGGTTTCTGCCTTAAAACTAGACTGCCGTAACCACGCATGTCTCTTGATAACAGTGCCTTCTGCTATCAATCTGCCTGCGTTGTCCGCGGCGTCAAAGGTTGCTTTCAAAATGCAACCAGACACGGCTCTACCTTCTGCGGAAATCGGAGCTAACTGGCCCATTAAAGTTTCAGGAGCAGAGGCTATGAGTGCCGCGACTTCTTCCCACTGATGGCAGTTGTAGCTGGCCAACAGGGTGGTGGAGTTTGCAATCCTTGCTTGATAGGCGGACGTTGAGGCTACTTTCCTGCCGAAACCATATAGTTTTTTGCTCTCCTTGTCGGGAGGAGCTTCGGACGATGACAAGGGTGTTCCAGCCCTCTTACGAGTGTTAGTGACCACTAGGGAGTCTGGCTTCAGATGTCCTCTTATATAGAGAGGGTCAGACTGGGCTGCACTGAAAAGTTTTTCAACCCTGGGATTGACTGCTCTGGTGAGGTTCGGGTTCACCAGGGACGGGTCTATTCTTCGCTGAATGGACTTAAGGATAGGGATGGTCTGGGCAACAGGCCTCCTTTCTCCCACTAACTCCTCTGCGAAGTCCCTCTCCTCCTGGACACCGTGGGTGTCAATATGGAAATGTTCTGATGCACGTGCGTGAAACTCGTTTATGAGGGGTTGGTTATTGACCGGGGAGTCGGTAACCGGGGCTTCGTTTTCTACCAGTGAATCTACTCTGTAGGTTTCCGGGTCTTCCTCTTCCTCTTCTTGGTCCTCATCATCCCGATAGTAACCCGTCCTGGTTTGCTCTTCTACCATGCCAAATTCCTGGTACTCACCAAAGGAAGCCTCTCCTTGATACAGCGAGTATGGTCTTGAGTATGGTTGTACCTCGAAGGGGTCTGTAGACCTCATCGGTGTTCCAAACCGGGGCTTCTTTCTAGGGGGGGATAGGATCATTAGAGCCTGAGGGTGTCGCCCCTTGTGGATCATACGAAAGGAAATGTTCTCGATTTTTATAGTAAAAATCAGCCAAAGACGACATCTTTGACATGACCCGATCTATATCTTCACGGGACCATTTTTTGGAACTGGGAATGACTCTCTCAGTAAGTCTCTGGGATTTATCTTGAGTAGATTTGCTGGTTTTAGACATGTCAGCAGACCTGGTTTTGTCTGTCTGTTTAGGGGGAGTGGTGTGTTTCACAGGTGTGGAAGAGTGCAAAGGCTGCTTCTTCTGTTTTCCCCCCTCCCTGTGAGTGGAAAAATGTTTTCCCTGTCCTTTTGTGGCCCCCGGAGGTTTTCGACGCCTGGCGTGGAGGATCGGGGGTAGGGTCCCTGTCCTTCGAGCGTGAGGCCTCTGTGATTTTGACTGCGGGCCCCGACTCCTGGAGCGCGGCCTGGGGGTGGAAGTCGTCTTCGTCCTACGACGATCGAACTTCTGTTAGCCTAGGGAGCGAGGCACTCTTGGCAAGAGTGGATGATTGCCTGGAGTCATGCGGCGATCTCGATCGAGAACGCCCAGAGGACACCGAATCGGACCGTTCTGTTTGTGCCTCTTTCCGAGAACTCGACGTCGTCGAGTCTCGGTTGGACTTCGTGTGTTTAGTGTGTGTGGTGTGTGAAACGCTTGTGTCGCCGGGGGTCTTCCCCATCGCCGCCCTGCCGGACGACCTTCCGAGGTCGGGGACTTGCGCTCGGCTGTCTTTCGACGCCGTAATGCCCTCGCCGTCCGAATGTACGGCGTCGCTGCCATCGCTGAAGGCGCCCTCCGCTGCCATGGCCGCCAGCCTGGCGTGGTGGGCCCAACGCTTCGTCGAACGGTCCTTAAGTGTCTTAGGTTTAAACCTACTACACGCTCTGCAGTTCGCTTCGGGGTGGTCCCTCGGCAAGCAGAGATTGCACGTGGCATGCCTGTCGACCCAAGGGTATTTGCGATTGCACTTGGGGCAGAATTGAAAAGGGGTACCCTCCATACGCACCTTGAGGCAGCGGGCTGTTAAGTGTAGGAAATGTATAAGGTGTACCTATATACCAAGAGTGTAGAGTATGAACAACCCCCCACTCTCCCTACTTGCAGAGCCGAGGCCAGAGGCCTTCCAAGGCCCGGGCCGAGGCCAGAGGCCTTCTGAGGCCCAAATCCGTCGTGCAGCAGCCGACGGTCGATTTCTTCTCCAGCCGGCGTCGAGTGTCGAAGTTCGACGTTGGGATGGGGAAGGATGTAAATAGATTAATATTTTAGCAAAAGTATGGCTAAGGCCAGGGGACTCCGCAAAATGCTTCCGACCAGTATGGTGGAAAAAAACAATCTGAGGATCCTAGACGCGTGAGGGATCTTGGGTACAGTGGACGTCACACTAGGGATAGTATTACTGGCACGCCCTGTGTCGACGCCCATTTTCGAGTTTCGAAAAACAAACTGTAATACTCCGCAGCTTCCACTAGATGTCGGCCTATGCACAGAATGTGATCTAAGCAGATTCCACAAGCCTCAGAAATATATATTTAAATTGCCAAATTAGCTAAAGCAAAACTAAAAAGGTGTGTGCTTCATTTGTCTGCAGTTATTGCACCAATTGCATGGCTAGTTCTCATTACAGGGTTCAGCCTATGTGCAGGATGTCCCTGTATATATGAGAGTTCTATTCGCTTGCTGGACCAGGTTTGAAGAATTGTGCTCTGGCACCATCCTTCTAGGAAATCTCATATGGTTAAATGGAAGAGTATTTCTCATATTCACTGCTTTCGTTTCTATAGAGCTTTGAGGGACCTAGCACCTGCTTTTGATTGCTTGCTGACTTCTGTTTGTTAGAAGCTATTTTTATTATCATGTTGATGACTTTAGAGACTGCTCTTTGTGCTCTGGTCATCTTGTGTGTATAGCATGGAGGAGAGATTAGATCGCCAGCTGTTCATGTCTGTAAATCCAAATCAGCCTGAATGGTCTTATATGTCGTTTCCTGTGTCTGTGAGGCTGGTGTTGGCCCATTCTGTACTTAGTTTTCTTTCTACTAAATAGTCCACCTCCTGAGATGGTCATCTGGTATATTAAAAGTAAATACTCGCCTGCATCTGTTTTGATTGTTAACTCTGTTACGGGATGAAACGAAGGCGTTTCCATTAAGACCACAGGCTTTGGGCTATAAGGCCATGTCTGGGCATCCCTATTGGGAAGCGAAGGCCGCTGGGAAACCAAGAAAGTCATCCCTCATGAGATAACCACAATTCTGGGCCAGAATGTGCAATATAGGTTAGGCTTTTCTGGTAGGTCTGATAAACTAGACATCTGAAGACACCCCTAATTCTCACTGATGGTTTTTCTTTCACATACGTATACAAAGTCTCTGAAGGCAGAGAGATCTGCGACACTGGTTGCTGTACTTTAATTATGAAGTTTTGCCTCACCCGGTGCACGTCATGAGTGTCCAGCCAAGAATTATTTGGTCCACATATAGCAATGGAATATATACGTCCTGAAGAATGGACGCATATCTTGCTTCAACCCTTGTGTCCAACAGCCCCCTCCAGTGCACCAAGTTGAGGGGTCTTACCTGCATTTGTGCACATCTCCAATGTCTTTGAAGCACTCATTATGTACACCGTTTTAGAGCAGACGTCTGTGCCCGCTTACTGTTCTAAGATGCAATAGGAAACTTAAATTTATCAACCTAAGTTATGAAGCCAACCCCCGCCACTGAGGAAAGGTAATAATTTTGACTGTAACTTTGCTAAAAACCGTGTGCTCTTCACTTAATGTGGTGGCATGTGAAATGATTACAGTGTACACGCACTATGTGAAATTATTACAGTGTACACGCACTGACATGGTGCTTTTCCTAACTAAGATAATGACCGTTTTTCTCTTGCTGTTTCTCTTATTAATGTCTTTTATTAATTAGAAAAAGAAGGTCAGGCGCGCACTCTGGTTCCAAGTCATCCCAAGTGAATCCCAACACAGACTGAAATTGAAAAAAGTAATTAGCAACACCTGAAAAGGAACACAGCTAACACAGCCTCCCTGATGAGAGTTTGACACGTGAAAGTACTTGGAGGAGTAGAACTAACTATTGTGCTTTGGAACTGTAGCAGTTGGGATTTAACCCTGGTAATTTTTGAACATTGTTGGGACTATTTGCATCTGGGATTCAGCCCTGTTATTATTTTTTGAACTGTGTTGGGATTGAACCCTGTTATTACTTACATCAGGATTAAATGACTTGGAACCAGAGTGCGCACCTGACCTTCTTTTTCTACTTAATGTTATAGGAGACCCGGGCTCCAGAGGCAGCAGCACCGGGGCTATTATGCCCCCACTTTGGAGAGCCATATTCATGGTTTTCCCCCCTCCCCCAATTGTGGGTAAGATTTGTGTTTGGAGGGGAGTTGGTTCCTGGTCTCCTGAATGAAACACTTGTGCCATCACTACAATAACCAGAATCCTTTGAGACTGAAATTGAAAAAAGTAATTAGCAACACCTGAAAAGGAACACAGCTAACACAGCCTCCCTGATGAGAGTTTGAGGCTTGAAAGTACTTGGAGGAGTAGAACTAACTATTGTGCTTTTGACTGTAGCAGTTGGGATTTAACCCTGGTAATTTTTTAACATTGTTGGGACTATTTGCATATGGGATTCAGCCCTGTTATTTTTTTAACTGTGTTGGGATTCAACCCTGTTATTACTTACATCAGGATTAAATGACTTGGAACCAGAGTGCGCGCCTAACCTTCTTTTTCTACTTAATGTCTTTTATTAATTCTGTTTCTCAAGAATGTATTATTGAAAAGGTCTTTTCGGAAAATATAAAACCCTGCCATGCCACTCTTTAATTAAACTGGATAGAAAATACTATTTAATGTGAAGCCAGATCTACCGTTCCTCTTCACTAACGGAAGACTAATTGGCCTACATAACGATGCCAATCAGCGACACACTCTTGGCAGAATGACAAGTTATCTGATCTTTTGCTATTAGCTCACAGCTGATGCCAGGATGAGGGTTAAGGTATGTTTGTCTGAGCCCCAAGAAAGATTGATTTGTGGGCACCAGAGGCTTATCTTGCCGCACACGTTGGGTGCCATTTGTCGCAAGTTCCTTGGAACTGCGGGCTAGACTCAAGAATGCTGACCTGTAAAGGGAAGGGAGCCCCCTACAACCTGCAGCTCAGCTGACAGGAATGGCCTAGCACCCTTTGTCGCAATAGGGTTGCATATGGTAGTTTGCTCTTCCCATCGTAGTACACCACCACTCTACGTACTGCTACAAAGGTATTTGTTGATTGATTGGGTTCGTTAGTTTGAGTCATAGGAACTCAAACCATGTGCGCTCCTTGAACCTTTTCACATGACACATTTTTCACAACCCTTGCATCTTATTAAATAAAATGTTAGCTCAGGTGCCTATTAGAGAGGGATAGAGAAGAACAAACAGAATGGCATAATACATCAGCACAATATTTGCACAGTGAGTCAAAAATTACTATTTTTGTATTAGAAAATACGGTTCATTTACAAAATATCCCATAGTTCTCTCTTTAATGAATCACCAACAAATCAAACCAAATCCCTTGCAGGGTCTAGGTTATATTTCTTATCAAACCATATACATGAGCAGGGGCGCTGCAAGTACCATATTTAGAAAACCCCAAAGCTGCTCGGTTCATACTAACATGGGCATATCACAATTCTCCTTAAAAAAGTCAAAAGCTTCAACATCAACTAAGTCAAAAGAAAACCTGCCAATTTTTGGTATTCAAACTAAACAAGAGCATATATCAGAACATCTCTTTGTAAGAATGAAATGCAATAGTGAAAGCACAATGTTAAATGAATCGGTCATCCATTTAAAACACGTAATGACCGGCATGAGCACACATTTAATACAAGATATTCCCCAGCTAAGTAACTTACAGGATGCCTGCTTTCAAAGTCAAACAGAACATCCCCTGTGGCTCAGGCCTATTAGTTTGTGACGGGACCATCTGACCACATATCCTCTGCTTGTCTTATCCTATCAACCTGCCCCCCCCCCCCATTCAGGTTTGCATGGCATTTTATATACATACTATATGGAAAACCCCCCCAATTAGTATACTTGCATGTCACTTAACAGACAGTCTCCCCGGCACTAATGGGACAAATGCAGATCAATGTTGCAGGGACGTTAAGGACCTGCCCTTACGGTGTGATGTGTATCAACAAACTAATTAGTACTCTCCCCCCTCACCTTCAGCTTAATCCTAGAATAAACAATTCTACATGCCCAGTGAAATTTCTGTCACACGCAAAAACCTTGCATTGTCCGTCAGGTTATTAATCTGCAGTAAAAAGTGCCAAGTGTCTGAGGCCATGCCATCTGTGTCCAGCATAGCTTTTCTGGGGCAGAGTACTCCAAAGCAAATATCTCTTTGCTAGCTCAGTCCCTAGCTCTGTGCCCCTGGTAATACGTGCTGTCATTCTGTTATCATAGCACAGCCACATGCTCATATGTACAAAGTGCAAGATCCTTTGTACAGTGCATCCACAGAGGACTACTATTCCAATCTTTTTATGGGGAATGAAAACAAAATTGCTGGTGCACAAGCTATAGGATTCTATACAGAACTAAACAGGTTTGCATAACTCAGTCATTCATAAATATTAATGTACCATAAAAATAGACACCTTACTGAGAGGTTATTTTGCACAAAAAAAACAAACAGGTTAACAAAGGAATCTAGCGCTTTCAGTGTTTCCTGCTATTCATGGCACTATACGTATTCTAAATACATCTTGTTACACTGCTCTAACGGCATAGCACTATATTCTACTAACAGTGCCTTGTACGGCATATTCTATGTTGCTTATATGAGGGAAATTCTAGCATGTCATGGTATCTTCATAGGTTGCTTCCCTATCCTGGAGGGCAGAATGGGTGCTAACACATGTCATTATCAGGATGGGAAATAGTGAAAGTTCCACTTGTGACAACCCAGAATTCACCCTCCCCAGAGGACTGTGGACTACGTGAGGCCAGAAAACCATCCATGTCTTTCTTGTTGAACAACTGGATATCTTACTTGAGCCTGTCCCGGAAATCTGCTCCTACAGATGGAATCTTTTTCTATAAAGAGCTTGAGACTCCTCAAGAGGCTGGCGAGAAAGATCACGGAACAACAAGGGGTCTTATAACACCAGTTAAGTCTGTTCTTTGTGTTACCACATCACCAGCAGAAGTGCCTTTCCCACTTCAAAAGGAAAACCCACTAACAAGCCATCAGAACCTGAAGCACGCCCAAATAAGGACCTTTGCCAATAAGAACCCAGGTAAGAAGAGGGAAGGGCACAATATGCATAATTTGTTTTTGGAAGAAGATGCACAACACCAGTGACCTGTGACTGTTTTCAACCAGAACATTATGGACCAACTAGATACCAGGAGCAAACAGTCTATGGTAAGACTAGATCTATTACCACCTTGTTGGCCCGAGTGTGCCACTTCAACAGTGAGTTGTGTCCATGGACACCAAGAAAGATGGGTTACCACTAAAATGCCTATACAGCTGAATCAAAAAATTCGAGAAATCAAGGTGGTGGTTGTGCCAAATTTGCCAGTCAATCTTATCTTAGGCACCAAGTCACCCGACTTCCATCAATGGATAACATGGGCATCTGCTGTGTACCAGACAGAAGAGAAAAAGAGACTGAAAGAGAGTTAAGAAACCAAATCCCACCAAACTCAACAAAACCCAACCTCCCCAGGAAACATCAAGGGGGAGCCAAAAATATGTGGGGTATGTGGTGAATCTATGCTTTTCCTCTACTCATACAAATAACATATCGCTAAAGCCATGTGGCAGCGAAGAAAAACGAGCGGCTGGTCAAGCTGGCAATATGTAGCGAGACGCACTGCCAGCACTTGTAGAGGAAAATCACAGGTCAGCTGCAAGAAAAAGGCTTCAGCCTCCCAGATCACTGAATAACAGTACAGCTGAAATAACACTGTAGTAGAATGGTTACTTCCCCCCCCCCATGTAGAAGACCCGGGTTCAATTCCCCATTAAAGACTGTGGGTAAATCGACTCGAAATTAATGAAAGATCATCTACAACACCACAAAGGCATGGGAAATAAAATAAAACCTTCTTTCATGAAGCAAAAGGAAGAAAGGCAGGCCGGGCTAGCCTGTGGAAGGAACTAGGCAGCCTAAAGTTCCCCAGTGAAGAAGGGACTGTGAGCAGCCGGTCTAATCCTGGAGGGCAAGGGGTGAGCCCAGTGCAAAGAAATCACATAAGAGACTCATCCCCTTTGTTAACCTAAGAGAGTGAAGATATCCCAAGAGAAGGAAATCAAAAGACCCCAGAAGAAGGGGAGAAAATGAATACACCCTGGAACAGGGATTAAAGAAAGAAATACCGCCAGTGGCGTGAAAAGTGTGTGAAGCCCTGGAGGAGAACAGAATCACTGAGTGGGGTAAACAGGTGCAAATGGCACTCCAAGGTGTCAGGATAGAGCAATTTTATTTGGAACATTTAGCCATTATAGTGGCACTTGAACTGAATCCAGGTGAGACAACCTAAACAGAAACAGCAGTCAAGCATCTTTTAGTTGTTAAACCCTTTAGATGTATGTGTGTTAGCTGCTATTAATGTGGTAGGCTAGTATAGGATTTGGACTTGGTTTTGATTCATCTTGACAAGAATATCTTTTCCTTGAATATTTGAGTTTTAGAATATGGAAGTTACCACTTCGAGTTAACTTTCAGTATTTTAGTTTGTTATTTCCTATGGAGCTAGCCAAGTGCTTCTGGTTCACCACACTATCCAAATTGTTGCATACATGTTTTTCTTTTTATGGTTTGCGGCAAGTTCTGAAAATAGGGGCGTGGGGGGGACAGGACTCCTGCCCCTTTTCAGGGTGCCAACGTGCCTGGTTACAGAGCCCTCTCCTTACCTACTGGTAAGGCGGCGGGACCAGAGCTGGAGCATCAACGGGACACCAAAGGGGTGGAGCAGTCAGGCAGCCTGCCCCGCTATGAGCAGTTAGAGGCAAGGGTCCTGCCAAGGGACGCTGCAGCTTCTCAGGTGCTGCCAGGCAGAGTGTCTGATCCGCATAAGGAGACGGCACCAGCACAGAGTAGGACACTGTGAGAGGAACTGCGAGTCAATGCACACAAAGAGAACCTACTAGCCCACCAGAAAGTTTCATATTAACAATAGGCCTACAAGATGGCCATAACAACGTGGAAGCTTTCTTCCAGCACACTTTCGTATTCAGTTTAGATTATGCTGCCTGGCCGTCAGTGTTCTTACCCTGGGCACATCCTGCTGTTTGTGGACCAGTTACAAATGTGCTGGTGGGAGGGAATAGAGTGACCAGAAGCATGATCAAAGATGGCTAGATATTGCCCAATTCACTGACGAAATATTCCAAACAGCACATTCAGCTGTAGGACCAACAATGTGGAATTGTCTCCCTGCTAAGATCCACTTCCCCCCTCTGTTAGCCCTTAGAAATGCCTTTGAACATATCTTTGCATCCTATCCTTTCGTGAACAGGTCTTGAAACTCAACGATCGTTAGGTTGTTGCTCTCTTTGTACATATATTGATTTATGTCCAGTTTCATCCATTTGTAGTTTTTTTGTCATATTTGTTTTCTTTTCATTTGGAAACTGTTTTGCATTTTTCTTTTTTTACAAATGGTATCGTACAATGATATAATTACTAATATATTATTATTATATCATTTAAATAGCAATAAATCAAATGTGTACCTCCATTTTTATGGGATTATGTTTGACACAGTTTTGTGTTCTTCAGTCATCCACTGTCATGCACCGCGGCTGCTGGCGGTTGCTGCCGCGTTGGCAGCTGCTCCGTAGACTACATCACCATTAAGGTTTCCATCACGTTAATTCTAAGGTGACGTGCCGGTCTAGTGGTTTGCATCATGGCCGCCGCTGGGAGGTACTTATTGCTCCTCTCTCCCAGCGGTCATTGCGTTGCAACCTCTTGGCGCGCTCTCTCTTTTTGGTGTAAACGCTAGTTTTCTGTTCTTTGCTTCCTACCAAAGCTCTCCTTTACCCTTCTCTCCCGTGGGACTCTCTGTCCGTCTGGGCTTCGCTTCACTACTGGGTCCCCCGCCCTCGAGGCAGCCCTGCTTCTTTGCTTCTTACCTTCTCCATCCTTTGCCTTTTCTCTGTTTTCTTACGCTCTTTTCCCCTTCTCTTCTGCGCCTTGCCACTCTGTGGCTAGTCTTCTGCTTCAGCTGGCATTTTCACTTTTCCTGTGCTGGTTTCACAAACACCTCTGGCACTCTCCTCTAGTTTGGTGCAGCCCTCCTTCCATACCTCAGCTGGATCCATCTCACGCTCCTGAACTCTGCTGGATTCTACCTCGCCGGTACTTTCGTGTACCGCTGGAGTAACTTTCTTCTTGCGAATCTGAACTCCTCCCCTTCCGCTACGTAAAGGGTTTTTTCTGCCTTCGGGTTTTTTCCCTTTGCCTTGGCCTTGGCCTTTCGCGGGAAAGGAGCCACAGGTCTGCTGTTTAACAGGCATTCACTGTGGCTTCTCCCCGCGGCAGGCACTTACCACAAAGAAAGGAGAAGGATTATATGACCCAGCGCCACCTGCATTCCGGAGACCCTGAGACAAGCAGCTCAGGTGAGGAGAGTGAGGAGGGGAGGGGGCTGGAGAAAGAACATGAATTGGACATCCACTTCTGTGAGGCAGTTGCATTGTCCCCTTTGAGAATGAAAATGATTTGGGGGGAATGTCCGTAGTTCTAGCATGTCAGGTTGTGCTGACGAACAATTCTCATTAATGGCACAATGTAGATGTCAAACATGAGGTGGAGTAAGCTAAATCTTTGAGGTACAACGCAGGTGGCTATGCCTGGGGCAGATCATAAAGGTGGCAGGTATTGTAAGGGATCAAGAGTAAGACTCAGACACAGTGGCATTATGGTGATTGTTAAAGACTTCTATTGATAAAATTAAAGAGAGAGGCTTTTAGGAAATCCTACCTATCCCTAACTCTAGGAGGGGTTTCCCTGCTTCAACAAAACTAAGGACCAACCGTGTCAGTATGTCCAAAACAATAAGTTCTCCGTCCTGTGTCCAAAATCCAAAGCTGACTCTCACACAGTAAACTCTATATAAAGTGAAGGGAAAAATGTCCTTTAGCGATCACCTGAAGCTCCTTTCCAAAGTTCCAACATAAAGTTCCAGTCTAAAAGAAACCAACAAAGTTCTACCAGTTAAAAGGGTCTCTGGATTTCTCTATGTTTTTAATTTTCTTCATGGTCTCATTACCATACTCCACAATCTCAAGCTGGAAGACTCTTCCCATGAGTTTCCCCCGGTTTACAGAGTTCATCAAATCAAGATATAGATTTTCTCTTTTGATCTCCTTTCGAGTTATACCATTCCACAATCTAGGGTATGACCCTTCACTTCAGATTCTTACAGTTCCACAATTCACAGGCTTAAGGGGTATGCTCAATCCCCTGAGCTTTCTTGACTTTACCACAGTTCACAGACCTGCAAAATGAAAGGGAGACTCACTTCTCCTAGATTCCACACACATTTGGGGGTGGGGGGAGGGACTGCTTCCCCCCCCCCCCATTTCCAAGTTCAGCAATCTTGATTGGGTGCAGATCTCAGACTCGCTGTGTGCCTGGTTTACTCTGCTGCTGCCAGGACTTTCTTAATTGGCTCAGTATTTGGTTGCAGGTCCAAGACTCTCGTTTCTCATCAGTAATCACCTCTTTTATATAATTCCAAGATTCTTTAATTATACTTTTCACATATTGGGTCAGCGATTCCTTTTCATTTGTCTTAGTCTCTTTGCTCAATCGCCCTGGTGTCCCAGCTCCCTTGTTTGGGTTTATTAGGTTCATCAACGGTACACAGCATCCTCCATGAAGCGCCCCGACGTCCCAACCTCGCTATCTGGGCTCACCGGTTTCTGTCAGCTGCTTTGGCGACCATTGTGTCTCAAGGTTCGTGCTGCGGCTTGCTTGCCTGGTGTGAGGAAATCATGTCTGCTCTCCGATTCACGCTTTGCCTCATTCCCCGGACGGCAGCTCCAGCAGCTTCTCCACTCAGCACTTCAGCCTGCTCTCCTTCAGTGTCCCGACCGACAAATCGGGAGAAGTGAGTCTCTCCTCTCCACGTGCAGTGTTTTTAAAATGTCCTGGCACCTGTTAACCTTTTCCAACAACTAAAGCATGGGGTTTGCTTTCCGGTTCTAGTGATCTTCATTACTCCAGTCCTCTATCTTGTCTCAGTGTTACCAAGAGAATCGGCATGTATATACACTTGGTGATTGGTCATCATGGAGGTTCTACACCCACAATAGAGTATGCCATATAGGAATAGGGACGCAAGTGGGTGTTACCAGAGGCTAAAGAAACAGGGAAATGCCTGCCTTGACCGAGTGAGTCTACGCCGCTCCCCGAGGGTTGTCTTCCCTCATGTGGTCCTCCCACAGATAATCACCCCCACAGTCAGGAAGTTTCTGCTTTTCCCTAGTCACATGAGGGGAGATTTCCCCTGGTGAAGTAGTGATGACCTCACTTGATTTGTCACAGTATGCAATCAGAGTTGTCTGTCGGAAGGATTTTATCCACTGGAGCGCTGAGATGGTCAGAACACATCTTTCAGCATTTCCTAAAACTGGTTTGTGGCCAATTATATCAAATGTGTTTCATATGTCCAGAAGCACAAGGCTAATAGTATTTCATGTCTCTCCATTTTTCTTCAGATCACCCCATATGGACAAAAGCGTAGATTTTGTTCCTCTAAGCCATGGGTGCACAACATATGGCCCGCGGGCCAAGTGCGGCCCACCATGATGTGCTTTAAGGCCTGCCAGGGTTAAAGACAATCCTAACGGAGGATGGCCGGCAAGCAACAACGGCACGCCTTCCATTAGGGAAGTCTTCATTGCCGGGAACAATACTGGATCTCTATTGGTTCAGCGCATGCACTACATGGCTGTATGTCTTACAGGGCATGTAGTGAGTGCTGGACCAACAGAGGGCCAGCACTGCAGCTGGGGTGGCCAATAGGTTTTGATGCCGGAAGTTGTTTCAGCCTCCCCACACCAGCTGAAGTACTAGTTTGTCCTGGTGGTGCTCCCAGGGCCCACCTGAGCTTGGGAGTGGGGGGGGGAGCAGGGGTTTGTTCGCCTACTGCACGTTCGCCCGCCAGCCAGCTAGGCAACCATCCTGCTGTCTGCCCACCCGACCAACCTAAGTCGGTAAGTAAGTTCTTGTTTGGAGTGTGGGATGGGTGGGGGGGCCATAGAACATGCCATTTGGTGGTGGGTGGGTCAAGGGGCATGCCCTTTGGTGGGAGGTGGGATGTCATTTGGGAGTGAGTGGGGGGGTCAAGGGGCATGCTGTGTGGTAGGGGTTGGGGGCATGGGTTTGGTGGGGGTAGGGGGCATGGGACACGCCATTTGGTGGTGGGTGTGGGGGGGAGCATGGGACATGTGGTTTGGTGGGGGACACAGGACATGCTGTTTGGTGGCGGTGGGGGACATGCAGTTTGGTGGGGGCTCAATGAACATGCGTTGGGTGGGGGTCAAAGTATGAGCTGTTTGGTTGGGGGTACTTAAGGGGTATGCTGTTCGGGGGATGGAGGGGACCAAGGGGCATGCTGCCTGTGGGGGAGGGGTTCAGAGAAGAATGGGGGGGCAAGGGCCATGCTGTTCCATACCGTTTTGTAGGGGGGGACATGGGACATAATGTTTGGTGGGGGTTGAGGGGCATGGGGAAAGTCATTAGGTGGGGAGGCGCTGGACATGCCATTTGGTGGCAGGGCACGGGATATACTGTGGAGTCGTGGGTCAAAAGGGACATGCCGGTTGGTGGCAATGAGGTGGGCCATGGGATATGCCATTTGGTAGGGGGGAGGACATGGGTAGTAGTTGGGCCAAAGTCATGCTGTTTGGTGGGAGGGTGTTAGGGGTACCAGGGCCATGCAGGATGGGAGGAAGGAATAAGGGCAGGTCCATAGAGTGACAGATGGACAAAGCAGGAGAGAAGGGTTGAACAAGAAAGGAAGAGAGCAAAAAGGGGCAAAAGGTGGGGATATAGTTGGGAGTGGTAGCGAGATGGCTGGTAAGCATTTCTGCTCATGTGAATGCACATCCCAAATTCACAAATGGGATGTGCTTTTAAATGCGCAGAAATGACGTGTTCCCCTGCGCCTGTTTGGAACAACAAATCATGGCAGTGTGTCTAACTCGGTCATGATTTGTTTTTAACTGCAACTGTCACACTAGCATTTCCATCCCCCAAACAGGGATAAAAATGCTGTTTTATTTTCATTCATTTCACCAAGGTTGGCCCTTTAGCAGCCAGTCACTACAAAATGCACTACCAGCAACCACGCGGCTGCTGAGAGCCTGTCATAGATTAGGGATGGCAGCATGCACCCGGCACTAATGTATGAAAGAGAGCTGGACAGTGCATCTTTGTGCGATTGTCCAGCCTTTCCTAAAACACTCAGGTCAACTTTGGGAATAAGGTGACCTGAGAATTTAGCCTAGGAGTGCAAATGAAAGGAGTGCAATCTCTGCACTCCTTTCATTTGTGCTTATATTTAAGAATCTGGCTCCTTGTATTTAAATAGGCTTAATAGCTTGCACATGACCACAGAACAGGATTACTGGCCTGCACTGCCTGATCACCCCCCTCTTCGGAGTTGGACTTGCCACCTAGAGCTCCCGTTCAACCGGGGCAAAGGTAGCTTGCAATTTAAATGTGGGTAAGTCCTTCTTTCCTTACCTTACCTTACCTTGACCCTCCTTTTTGGCAACATTTTTGTTTTGTGTCAACATGCTTAGTTTTGCGAGCGTGGAGCGGAAAAGCTGGGCTGTTTATGCATATGTTCTGGGTACTGGGGTGTTACGAGGGCCATCCTGGCAAATATTGTCCCAAATCTGTGCTTTTATACTGGTTAGCCAATGTTTTCCTCAGACATGCGATATTTCCCTCGCCTTTCTTCCAGCTAAAGGTGGCTCAATGAGGCAAAGTACATTCCTGGTAGAAGTCCATATTGTTGTCAGAATAAATTCTATCCTGCAAACTCCAAGGGGCATTCAGACCTCTGCAGCAGACGCTTACACCGTCTAGAATATTTTGCAGCATTAACACAGAATGGTGCTGCTAGTCCTATTCGAGTGTCCTCGCTACTGCCCCTCTACTCCCCAATTTGACTGCAGAGTGTTGATGGGAACAGGTAAAAGGTGGGAGGCAGCAAGAGTTGCTACATTGAGCACTAACTTTCCAGGGTATGTACATCTTACGGAAGTTGTAATATTGCAAAAATTACTTTTTTTTTTTAGAAAGTAGGAACTTCCAATGGTGCACTTGCACACGCTTCTACTTTTTGTGCTGTATGTCAATGTTTGTTTCTTTGGTGGGATTTGCAAGGTGCAGCTCTGCCACTTGGAAATTACAAATGGCTACTGTAGGAGGTACAGACAATTCTTGCATTACCCACCTTAATCCATTACAAAGCAGTGGGATATGCTATGCCGCCTGCTATTCTTCAAATAAGTAGACGCCAATATGTGCATGAAAGGGTATGCCAGAGAGGTTATGCTCTTGATCTGATCTTATTCTGTTGTCGCTTCTAGGCTTGTGTCTAAAAAAGTATATGATTTTTATAAACTCTAGTCGTGGACCGTCGTAGTGAGGAAGAAGGAAGATGCCAAAAGAGTTTGCACTGTTATTGTGCAGTGGAGAAGGTTTGCTTTCTTTCTATGGGAGACATGGGTCAGTTTCCACCTTAAAGCAAGCTGTGAAGATCCCGGTCGCAAACAATCAGTCACCGAATAAGGCTTTTTCCTTCCCCAAACAGAGACAACAGTAGCACAGGAACAGTTGGCAGATTGGAGAAATGGTGCTATTCAGCAGGTGCGATAGAAGGGAAAGTCTTAAGGGGAAAAAAGAGCATGCAGTGGTGGAGAGAAAGAGGGGGAAGAGAGTTTGGGTAGGGCACCATGATCTTGGAGATGTAAGGGAAGTGCAAGGCATTAGCATTGTGCGAGTGGGAGAGGGAGCGGAGGCAAGTAAGGCTAGCATAGATGGAGGGATCTGGCTATTTTATAGGAATGGGGGCAGTGAGATGAGAGATGGATTGTATAGTAGAACGACTTGGAAGAGTTGAGGAAATTTAAAAGCCAGTTGCAGAGGGAGTTGCAGTCTCTGCAGTCCACTCTCTTTCCAGCTCCATTCGGCAGTCTTTCTACCTGCTCTACTCGCTCCCTGTGTGCAAGGACCATTCAAAACTAACAGCCAGGCCGCGAAGCGACCGCGGAGCCAGTTGCAGAAGGAGTTGCAGTCTCTGCAGTCCCTGCCAGGCCTAACAGACCGACTTCAGCGTCAGAAGGCAAAGGGGAAAAAAGATCACTGCGGAGCTTTCGGCTGGCTCCCACGTTAAGTGGGGCTATTCACGACTGCCTCTGCCCCGGTCCGCTATCATTTCCAACAACGGCACTCGAACTGTCGGAGGTTCAAGCAGCTGATTATATCAGCCCTCCGAGGTGGCCGCCGATTGCAAGCACATCATCCAGGCCAAGTGGGCTGAAGCCCACTGGCGGGAAACAAGCACCGAGACTGCCGAGAAAGGAACTTCAGAAACCCGGCGTCCACCCAATTGTGGAGTCACCGTGCACCTCAAAACAGGCAGACCTTCCACAGTCTGACCACGGCCGGACTCACCAGTGCTACGCTCGGACCACCTGCAGACCTTCACTGAGTCAGCGTCCCCGCTGCCGCCAGCCGGAGGGCTGACGAGGCTGGGTTTCGCCAGGGTGGAGGCGGCGGGGGCATGAGCGAGCTCGAAGGGACACCCTCCAGTGAGAGGCACACCAACGCAGAACACCGTGAAGCCGTTCACCTTGAACGAGGCAGCTCCGGGTCTCTCTCCTCCCATCGGGAGCGGGGGGGCCTCGCGACGCCACGCCTCAGGGAGGTGAGGGCTCGGGACCCGCTGGAGCCGCCCCCTATCTCCCTTTCCAGCTCGGGGGAGGACGTCCCTGCTGGACCGAAGCAAACAGCCTCACAGATCCACGCTGACCCGGACCACGCAAATCAGCGCCCTATACTGGCAGGGAGACGACTTGGAAGTCCCTCCAGAGATAGAGGCTCGTACGGAAGCAGCGATGCTGGAGACGCGGGAGACCACAGGAATTAGCAGAAGAGAACTCCACCCAGATACATGGGAAGACAGAGTGCATAACAGAAAAAAAGACCACCATCACTCCCCAATAAGCAGACAAAAAAAAAGAAATTCCAAAACTAACTTCAACACATCGGCAACAAGCAACCAAAAACAAGAAAAAAAAAATCCAATTCAAGAGCCTTTGAATGCCACAGAAGAAGGGCCAAAACGACCCCCCCCCCCCGCAACCCCTCCACCCCTTACCCACAGGAAGGAAGTAAATGGGGAAACTAACAAGCAAGAAAACCAAAAAAAAGTAATAAATATACACAAATCGCCAAATCCTAAAAAAGGTGCCCTCCAAAATCGTGCAATACAACTCACTGAAAGATTTCTTTAAAAGCCAGGGTAAACGGAAATATGACATTTTGGAACTTTCTGACCCAGAGATCCTAGAAGCCATCCAGGAATCCTCTGCGCTGCCTAAATCACGCAAAATCACCGTCAGTCCAGTAACCGCCATTGAGAGCATCACAAGTCTTGCATGCAGCTCTAATCCAAACCAAACTTCATACGTTTCTATTCCAGAGGAGGCCTCAGCCACCATTGAGCAAACCATCGGAGAAACCTCCAACGAACCGCCCAACGATGCAAACCCAACTCATCCACCAATTCAGAAGACGGCGCTACCGGCAGCAAAGACAATCAGCAAGGGTGAAATCAATAGTGAAAACTGTACTCCCGTTAACTCTAAAACAAGGGAGCCTACAGCCTCAAACCTCCCACGGTCACCAACGCTGGAACCGCCGTACGTACTACCAAAGTTCATCCATGAGGTAAAGGTCGGGAAAAAAAACGGGAGCCGACAAGCTGTGCTCCCCTGAGGGTTCAACTTTCACGGCAGCCAAACTTCATACACCTTCTCGACCACAAAGAATGCACCTGGGGGCGAAAGACTGAACAGAGAGGGAAGTCTTCATCCATCAGATGACCAACAACACAACCACTGCAGAGCTTGGACGAACAGCAACTACAGAATTTCCCCGATACTGCCACGTCGTAAATCCTGTGACCAGACTCTAAACACCCCCGCAAGGTCAGAGAGAAGAAACGAAGCGCCAAACCTTGCCGAAAAGGACACGCCATCCAAAAAACCGGACATGCTCACAATCATGTCAGCAATCACAATCGCCCTTGCATCATTTGGCAAACTGTATGAATTGTTAAATGACACTGAAAGATCACACTGTAGTTTCCGCAATTATGCATACAAATTCGATATTCTTGGAGGGCTATGTGACGGCAATGGAAAAACGAACAGGGGCCTATCACAACGAAATGAACAGGGAGAACTACAACAATCTCATGCAGGTGGATAATGCGTCTACCTCGCAGAACACAAACAAATTTAAAAATCAGCCTCAAGCGTGTCAACACAGACTTCCTCTGTCCCTGTCATTAAGGGCCCGATCGGACTAACTAAAGAAACACAAACCCAAACCCAAGGGTCCTTCAGTATCTTTAACATCAATGTTAGAAGTGGTTCCACCTCGACATTTCCCCAGTCAGAACCCTTTATTTTTAGATCAGAACAAGCGGAATCTGCGCCTTACATCATTGAGGACAAGCCCTGATAGAGGAAGAAAGCTCCCGCTAAACAAAAAAATGACAACTTAATGACAACCAATGCAAAGACGCAAAAAAAACAACCAAACGCTCAAACTCTCAGAACCATCAACAAACAAAAGCACCACATCCATAAATATTGTGAAAATCTCCACTTCAAGGGCAAGCTTAAACCCTGACTCAACAGGAGAGCCAGCCACTTCCAGTGAAATAAAGGAAATCTGTGCCATGAGACCCCGAACGAATCCGCCGAGTGTGTCACCAACCTCAGTGGAACAATTCTTGTCAGACAAAGTTCTGATGAACATTTCTGTGTACGAAGAACAAGAGGAGGTTTTCGAAAAAAAGAAAACCAGGCCCGCTGACCAAACCACATTGGGGGCTCGCAGCAAGCGAGCTAGCCCGCCTCCGCAGCGATCCAACCGCTAAAGAACTCTCAGCTGCCGGCCGTTGATGAGCTTTAAATCTAATCAAGAGAGGCGAGAACAAAACCGCCATGACTCCCCGCCATCTCCACACCATCAGGCAACGGGGGGGGCCCTCTAAACATCACCACTACAGACACACCGAACGCCCCAGGAAAAACTCTCAGTACGACTATCCTTCTGCGCACCCCAAACGCCACCATATGGCCAGCCGCCAGCACTCCGCCAGCCATGAGGGGTCTAACCGTCCCATAACTAGTGCACACCAAGAACGGACGCGGAGGGCACCGACTAGAAAGCCGTAACCAACTATAATTTTGAAACTGGAACAAACTAGCAGAAACCAAGAAATGGTGATACTTAATAGAGGAACGGTCCTGAAAATCCTTAGACAGAATAGGTCTCTGCACCATTTAACATCAGAGGACCTAATCCTTGTGGAACCATACCACAATGCAGCAAAAGCAAAATGTTATCTGCACATAAGGTCAGAGAAGCTCAAATTCCAACTGAAAGAAGGTCAGGAAGCACTATTGTAGAGAGGACTAAAATTGACAGATCTCACTAGCCACAGCAATTTCTCTTTTTTTAACTTTTATTTTCATTTCCATAACACACAACAACAAATGACTTGTGCCCGGGTTGGTTATCGCAAAGGTCTCAAAACGCGTAAGCTCCCACGTAGCCGCCTGTTTCATCAGGGGGAGTCGGGGGGGGGGGGTATTCGGCCAATGCTTCAATTACTGATATTTGAATCTATCTGCCTTTTTAATCTTCAAGTTCTCCACACACTTCTCAAAGGGTAGGACTTCTGAACCATCCATCATTTCCCCTATCATCGAACACCCTGCAAGTTCCCAATCTGTGTAGGCACCCTTCCCCATTCCCGGGTGGAAGTCTGGCTTCCAAAACATAGGGGTGAAAGGACCCGGTATTGTTGATAATACACCATGCTTTGTCAGTTCGTCCCACACTCTGAGGGGAGCTTTCATTACCGCGCTCAGACGTAGGTTAACGTGCCTATGCCATTTATCTTTCCATAAGAGTTCCCGTAGGGGAGTTCTAGCTACCGCCCGGTCCTGTACGGCCCACACCTTCTGCTGCTCCTTCCCCAACCACTCTTGGGAGCACCCACAGCTGCGCTGCTTGGTAGTAACTTATAAAAGTGCGGGAGGGCCAGCCCTCCTTCTTCCACTGGGGCCATTAACACCATCCTCGAGATCTTCTGGGTTTTCTTCCTCCAAATGAAGGAAGTAGTAGCTTGGGTCAGTGCCTTGAAAAAGGATCCGGGAATCTTTGTCGGGCAGGCTTGGAAGTAATAAAGCAACTTCGGTAGTATGGCCATTTTAATCACGGCCACTCGCCCCATCCAGAAAATCACCAGTGGTTCCCACCTTTCGAGGTCCCTTTTAATCTCCCCCAGTAGCCCTGGGAAGTTCGCCCCATACAAACACTCCACCCCCCTCGTCAGGGAAATGCCCAGATATTTTATACCTTTATCCACACATCTCAACCCCAGTGTCGCGGCTACTCTCTTCAACTCCCCCATGTCCCTCGCCAGCGGGAGAACCTCTGACTTACTCCTATTTATTTTTAGACCTGCTAATGCCCCAAACTCTTCTAACTCCTTAATCACCTTTGGGAGAGTACGGGCCGGATCCCCCAATATCAGCATCAAATCATCAGCATAAGCGACCACTTTATGTTGCATCCCTGCCATCACTATCCCCTCTATCACACTCGACTCCCGTATTCTTGTTAACAGCGGCTCTAGAGAAATGGCAAACAGTGCCGGGGACAGGGGGCACCCCTGTTTGGTGCCTCAGGAGAGGTCTACCCTGTCCGTGATCTCCCCATTAACGGCTATCCTGACCGAGGGAGTATTTTAATTGGCTTTGATCATTTTGAGGAAGTTGTCTTCAAGGCCCATTCGCTCTAATGTTTTAAATAGCATTGACCATTCCACCCGGTCGAATGCCTTTTCAACATCGACCGCCAGAAGAAACGCAGGGATGCCCTGAATACCCACTTTCTCCACCAAGTGTGCCATGCGTCTCAGGTTATCATGGGTCTGCCTGCCCGGGATGAAACCGGATTGGATCCACATGGATCAATTCGAGAAGCAACAGAGATAGTCTAAGGGCCAGAATTTTAGTATAGATTTTAGCGTCCTGGTTTATCAGGGCAATTGGACGATACGAGCTCACGGAAGTCGGGTCTTTCCGTGCTTTATGAAAAACTACCACCTTCGCCTCATTCATTGTCTGGGACACATTACCCTCTTCTCTAAAGGAGTTGTACAATTTGGTTAGAAAAGGGACCAAAACCTCTGCGTACTTCTTATAGAAGGCCGCAGTATAGTCGTCAGGCCCCAGGGCCTTACCCGTCCGTAGACGCTGAATTGCTTGACACACCTCCTGCTCCTTTATATCGCAATCCAGCGCATCCCTATCCTTTTCGGATATTTGTAATAGAGGGAGGGAGTCAAGATAGTTGTCCCGATAGACCCCATTCGGCCTCTCGTGGATTACAAATCTTTATAGAAAGCTCTGAACTCTTCTATGTCAGTGGTTGTGGTGAGCCGTTCCCCCCGTTTATTATAAATTGCCCTGATCGTCCCCTTCTGTTGCTGTGCACGTAATTGTCTCACGAGCAGTTCATCTGCTCTATTGGCTTTAGTATAGTACCAGTGTCTGAGGTGCAGAAGACTCATCTCTGCTTTTTTCGTGCGTAATACATCTAACTGTCCCTGCACGTGCCTCATAGCCCTTCTCAAAGAAAGTGTTGGGTTTTTGGCACATTCCCTTTGTATGTCTGTTAATTTTTTTTCCAGCTCTCTTTCCAGCCACAGCAATTTTGACACCGTAAAAGCGAACCACAGCCACATAACTGAGAAAAGATTGCATTATGTATCAGGAACGGAAACGCTATACAAAGACAACAGGCTAAAACTCGAGAAAGGAGCGTCCGGGAAAGCGAAAGTTGCTCAAAACGATATGACTCATCCCAGACAACCATCTAAGTCCTTGGGTCTTCTGAATGAACACAGCACACGAAAGGACAAAGGTATCAGATCTTCAAACGATGCACCTTCTAACTCATCTCATTCATTGAAAAACATGGTTCGGCAGCAAAGACTTTCCGAACATGAATCCACTCTCACTGCTTAATCAGGTACGCCCAAAGAACCGGGCAAACCCACACCGTCAGCACCCTCAAAACCACTTTGGGCCTGGTTACTGAGGTCTCTAGTATCAACCCTGAAAAAATAGCAACCAGCGGCCCTCAGAGACAGAGCCTTCAAGACAACACCTCCAATGTCTCCAAAGCCGACGCCATCAATTCCTGACTGCTTCTGGCAAAAAATAGAAGGCTACTTCTGGAAATCTGTGTTGAACCTGCCCGAATCTACTGCAATATCAGCAATAAGGAGAGAACTGGGCCTTGTTTCCCTCAAGGCAACAGTAGACTTCAACAGCATCTCCTTATATAGGAAAACGATCATTCCGCAACGTCTCCCGCTATACCAATGATAAATGCAGAAATCACCACAGGAAAGTTTGTTTTATTTATTTATAAAGCGCACCTGACCCAAGGGTAACTGGGCACTTGTGTGACAAGTAATGGTTACATGGCACATATGCATATACATGGACATTTTTATACAAAAAAATGCAAGTTATCCTGTATCCAGTAGGTATATAATTACCAGACACACTATATATGTACAATATGAGGGAGAACAAAATTGAGCAAGGTCATAGAATACCTGGCTGATTAACGAAAGGTGAACACACACCTATGGGGGTTACACCTTGGTAAGTGGGTACAAGTAACTATGAATGACTTCTGACAAAATTATATCAGGACAGTTCTGGGCACTGCAGTTAGATTTTTAATAAAACTGCAGTTTACATGTTTTTAGATACACTTGATAGAGAGTAACACAAGATACAACAGTATTTACACATTTTGAAGGTATAGTAACCAGTTTGTGAGTGACAAATTTCAAATATTTGTAACGTCTTTTCAATGCTTACACATCCACGGAGTGGTCCTTGGGAAGGAAACCAGTGGATTTAGTGAGGTGATAGCATGTGATAGTCAGCACATATACATCAAAACAATGAGGGGTTGAACAAGGACAACGCAGACAATATAACAGTCAACAAGACAGTGTTTCGGCCAGAAAGTGAGCTTGGAGGAGCTCTGATGGTGTGGCCTTCATCAGGACGAGATATTCCAAGGTGGGAAGCATCTTGTGAGGTCTGTTGAAATAAACAGACGGGGTGTTATAGGAGTGGGCACATTTGTTGAAAACTAGCACAGGTAGAGGTATCAATACATGAAGGACTGGTGCTTACCGGAACTTCGGAGCGCAGTGGTTCAGGGAGCTGCAGTGTCAGCAGTACACTGGAGGATTTTCGAGGTCCTAGCAGTGGCCGTTCCTGTGGAAGTAGGAAGGACATGGAGGCTGTATTAAGCCATATGGAGTAGTGGAGCAACTAAGGGTAAAAAGGGTAAGCTTACCTTGAGGGCCTGTTGCCGCGCATAATGTGGGTAGAACAGGCTGGCGTGATGAGTACGCTGGAGTCAACCGCAAGCGTGAGGGGCTGCAGAAAGAGGGGAAACATGGGGCTAGGATAAAAAGCCTCGGAGTATGTCAAGTGTCGAGGTGCACGTGAGGGTTGGTGAGACGTGCAGGTCACAGATAGCCACGGACCAGGTGTGGCTGATGCAAGCATGTGTGTTCCATGTGGAAGTGGGTCTGAGTGTGATTAATAAATGGACGGAAACGTCCGCGATGTTAAAATTACAACCTCAAGGAAAGGCAGCGAAATAGCGGGTTGGCCCGTGCAGGATAGCATGCTTGGTGAGGACGGTATAAAATGGAGGCCGGGTTCCCGTTTTAAAGTGAGACATGCAGCCGGGAAATAGGTGCACGATATCATAGAGCTGCGGTGGTTGCCTGCGCGTGTGCTTACCTGCGGATGAAAGAAGGATGAGCGCTGCAGAACAAGCTGTCAGCGGTCGCGGTCCCTGGCTGCGCACAGAGTGAGCTGTTGAGCGGACTGTGATTAAATGGGGCGAGCGGCCATGATGAGGTGCGCGAGGCCGGGGTGCCCGTGGGGATGCCTGACCCAAATGAAGGGCGCTAACTCCTCAAGTCACAAATCAGAATACAAGTAAGACTAAAAGGCCAAACAAAACTCTCAGCCAAAGAGGGGCATACTAGTGTGTACACAACTGCTGGCAAGGATGCGTGGCTCAGGTGGGTGATCCATGTCTAGGCAGGCGGGCGGAGGGCGCCTCACTGTGAGGCTGGGAAGCTGATTGGTCAGCGTCCAGCGGGTGGTGGTGATGGAGTCAGGAGCCACTAAAGAGGGGTCACCAACATGTTTGGGTGATACATATCACGATACATATTTGCAGGAAATGCCTCATTGATGGTGGTTATGTTTAGCATTGACACAGAACAAGGCACATATTACCCCAGTGGGGTGGCATTTACAGAGTCCAGCAGTGCCACATGAAGTCAAATAGGAGTGGAAAGACGTTACAAATATTTGAAATTTGTCACTCACAAATTGGTTACTATACCTTCAAAATGTGTAAATACTGTTGTATCTTGTGTTACTCTCTATCAAGTGTATCTAAAACACGTAAACTGCCGTTTTATTAAAAATCTAACTGCAGTACTCAGAAGTTTCCTGATATATTTTTGTCAGAAGTCATTCACAGTTACTTGTACACACTTACCAAGGTGCAACCCCCATAGATTTGTGTTCACCTTTCGTTAATCAGCCAGGTATTCTATGACCTTGCTCAATTTTGTTCTTTAATACGCGACTACCCACCTGGGTAGAGCAAGGCATCAACCAGGTGCTCTTTTTGATAAACAATATGAAGGAGATAAATTTCTAGGTCGTCTGGCGGGAAACTGCATATATGTATATCAGAATGAGTCAGTATACAGGGAAGATCGGTTGTAAAGATTAGGTCCTATGGGACCTAAGGAGTAGGCTGTAAAGTTTAAGTTTTGTCGAGTATCCATGTGATAACGCGTTTGCTAAATTTGTCAAATGCGTGGATACTTTGAATGTTTTGTGGGAGTGTGAGCTGAGCGGCTAGTACTGGGAAACTGGCGTCGCCAGTTCTTTTTAAGTTATATCTGGGCACGATCACACATGGTGTGTTGGAAGATCTGGTGAATCTGTTGGGCACTTTCCAAGTGAATTTGTCTGCGAGATAGGGGGGGGTCTTGATGGTTGAGGGCCTTGTGAGTGAGGCAAAGAGTTTTTTAGGTCAATCTTTTCTTGTATAGAGAGCCACTTGTGTTGCTTTCGTGTTGCTGATATGTGCTCTCACCTGGAGTTGTTTAATGCCGTTCTAAGTACATTATTTTGCATAATCTGCAGTTTGTTAGTAATGGATTTATTGGCACCTAGGTAAAGACTGTTACAATAATCCAGTTTGGATTGTATGAGCGCTCTGGCTAGTGTAAGACAGCTGGTGGGGGATAGTACGGGTCTGCAAGCCCTGATCAGCTTGCCAGTGTAGGCAGTGGCAGATGCGGTCATGTTTACCTGTTTGATTAGGTTAGAGTTGGCATCAAGGTAAAAACCTCGGTTTTTTTACATTTTTAGCTATGGGTATGATGTTCCCATCGATGAGGATACTTGTATAGTTAGGCCGAAGTTTGAGAAGGTGGTTGGGTGAGCCGACTAGAAGTAATTCAGTCTTGCCATCATTCAGGCAGAGACCGTGTGTGGCCATCCATGCCTGAATAATGGTGTAGACTTCGTTAATTAGGGTGACATCTATGTCATAGATTCCTGTTAGTGGTAGGAGTATCGAGGTGTCATCTGCATAGTTAGCGTAGGTGACACCCAGGCTGTCGAACTTGTCGAATAATGGCTTTGTAAAAATATTAGTCTGTGCAGTCACTACCCCTGTGAGCTCCTGAATCATGAGAATCCTGAGACTTTCAGTCTGTTTACCAGCTCTATTGTTTGCCGGTGGGAGGACCCTTCAAGAACCACCCCAGGCCGCGGAGCTAGTCGCAGAGGTAGGAGCAGTCTGTGCAGTCCGTGTCGGGACTGCAGGACTAGCAAACATGCCTCCTCCTCTCGCGACCAGCACCCCTGCTGACTTATTAAGTGAAGAAGAAGGTGACAAAAGGCGTCTAAGGAGCGCAAAGCCCCTGCTTTCAAGAAAAGATCTGCAAGGGAGCCCAACTGCACAAAGAAGCCTCCTACAGTCGGCCCCAGCAAAGTTATGTAAACAAAAATCGGTGCTCAAAGACAGCGTAATGGATGCTCCGGCACCCTCTCCTTCAACCAGTGACCTACAAACACCCGATTTGCAGAAGTCAAAGCATGTACTGCCAGACAGAGCCGATTAAGCGCTCCAAACAAGCCAGACAAAGGGCCAAACCAACGAGAAAGTCACTCCTGCTACAAACGAACACGGGCCGCGTGCGGCTGCCGACTTACCTTCTTCGCCAGAGGCCACAGGGCCCCTGGGTCGGAGCCCAGTCCCAGCCGCACCGCCAGTCGCCACCTTGAGGAGTGGTGAAGCAAGCGGCAAGAGCAGCATAAGCACGGCCTCAGTTCGGGGCTCCACTCAGACCGCGCCGCCCGTTCTGATCTCATCAAAGCCTGACACGGGCGCTGAACCTTTCCCCCAGCAACCAGCGAACATCAAGAAAATCTCTTTGCCCGCAGACCCACTGCTCCCCACCTTCCTACCTTTCCAGGTCGCCCATGTGCGAGAGGACGCCTCACTCAATGCCGAGCCGCCACCAGCGAGCTCCGTGCAGCCCCGCAACTATCCCAAAGGGGACGGGGCTCTTGCTGGCAGCACTGCCTCTAGGAACTGTTGTGCACATTTCGAGGACTTAAGAATTGTGCACGATGATCCTCTCCCGTCAGGATCAACCAAAGTCTCTTTGACCGGCACCAAACGCATGCCTGTGGACAGTGTAGCGGACCAGTCTGACGGATCAGGATTAAGGGAGGTAGAGGTTGAAGCAGTAATGGAGCTTCATACTCCAAACAAGGAGACAAGTATGTATCCTTTAAAGGAAACCCAGTGCCAAAACGAGCCACGCACAAACCAGCCACGCACAAACCTGCCAGCAGCCAGTAAAAGAACCCTTGCGCCCAGGAGGGGGAAGACCCCTCAGAAAACCCCACATTACACAAAAAAAGTCCTTCACAAAACTAACGCAACTAAAATCCCGGAAAGACTTTTTTTAAAAACAAGGGAAAAGAAATCATGATCATCTAGACAAACTTTCAGACGCAGAAGTTTTAGAGGCAGTGAGGGAGCCGGTGGCAGCTATAAAAATCCGGAAAACTGGCAATCCCAGCGACCCCGCCCCAGCATCTACACACATGCCGAATATTTCGGTGCAGGTACCTAATAAAAGCACCGGAAAGCCTCACCAAAAAGGACAGACTGCCTGTAGAGCCTACACCTCCTACATCTCACACCATTGAGGACAGCACCTGGCCGAAGAAATTATCGAGTAAGGGCCCAGCAAAAGCATATCAGCCAGACAAGCTCACTGTTCAGGAGAACTCCTCGCTAGAAAGCCCATAGAGAAAGGAGTCTCCATTGGCAGAAGGATCAAGGGAGCGGCAAGACGCAGATGAAAGATCCTTACGACCAATTTCAAGCGACAATAACCCCCAATTCCAGACAAAGGACTTCAGAAAATCGAACATCATCATCAACCCACCTCCTCATGAAGGGACAAGACCCCTCTGAGAATTTGCGGCACCATCCCGCAGGAGCAGCAGAAATCCACCTATTTAGTTGTCACCCTTACGGGGATCCAACCCGGTTACACTGCCAAGTACGTCACACAGGTGACAGAGTTTCGGCAATCACTGGCATCCGGCACAAATAGATACCCCAATGAAAAAACCTGACATGGTAGCTATCATATCAGCCATCACCATTGCCCTGGCCCCCTTCTGCAAGTTATATGAGGCCATAAACTATAATCTGAAAGCTCACTCCATGTTGACTGCAATGATGCACTCCAAACTATTATACCTAGAAGGGTATATCCAGGAGATGGAAAAAAAAGATTCTTACCAACAATAAGACTAATCACCCCCCTTCACCCCTCAAAAAACGGATCAGTGAACCGAAGCACAACCAAAGACATCCCAACAACTACAACTCACACAGCGCAAAGCACCCAAACAGATCACAATATCTCACTATCAGCGACAAAGGGCCCACACGGGGACAACTTTTGCATTTTCAACCCCCAGAACGGCAACAACTCGATCAGAAGTTCCACTCTACCAGAGGTCTTCTTCTTCAAAGAAAGCTCACTAAGACCAAGCAAGATGGATACAAAGGCCATGAAAGAGGATCCCTTTAAGAAGCGAAATACTGACACACCCAATACTCTCAGGAGCCCCAGTGAGACCACACAAAGGAAAGGGAAATTACCATTGTCAGGAAATCAAACAGTTCTAAAACTAAACGATATGACAGGTTCCACAAGGCAGAACGCAGGAAAAAAATAACAAGAAAAACTCCAGAACAGATACCCAAATCAGGGAAAAGTAAAGAAATGCAGCCCCCCAGACCGGACCCAAAAAGACTGTCATCGGAAAAATGCACTACTAATCATGGGTTAAAATCCCCAAGAACTGTCAGAATTCCTTGACAACACGTCATCAATGAATATCTCACAGCATCTAACAGAAGTCTCATACAAAGCCGATGAGAGGACAGCAAGGGCATACACACCCAAGAGAGACACCCAATTGTCCCAGATTCCGAAAAAAACAACGTGAGAACACATAAAGTGTCCATAGACAGAGAAATCTTCAGGATCACGGCTGTTTGAGCAGAGAGAGTCGACCCGAAAGGGCTAGAAACGACTCCAGGCTAAGGTCCGGAAACACAAGAGATAGGAACAGCCGACACAAACAGAATCGAGGGTTGAGACGCTGACCCTGAAACTGGAACAAGGCTCAAGGAATCATGACAATCTGGCGCTCAAATGAGGAACTGTGAGAAATATCTTCAGAAAAAGTTCCTCTCTGAAAAATGTAAAAGCACAGGACTATCCTAGTGTAGAACCCTATCACAGAGGCACAACCGCCAAAGCCTACATCCACATAAGAGCGGACGCCTTGCCCCGCTCAACTAATAAAGCAGCAGACAAACTGTCTCCACGCGGTTTCCATCTATCGATATTAGCAAAACCCGGCCAAGCACCGGCCGCAAGGGAACAGAGGCTGGCGGAAAAGCCGCGAAACACCCACTATCATTCCAAAACTGAAGACTTGTATAACATTACGAGAATGCCACGACACAGAGCCAAGCCAGAAGAGTCGAGACTGGAGGGTTATCAAACAACTCCCCTATCGACCAAGTGGGACACCAAGAGGGACGGAACCTCAAAGAATGAGCCACAAAGAGAAACTAAGATCTCGACACACCCTCACAAGATCCACCTGAAAGAAGCTCAGAGGGAAACAGCTGATTCACCTAAAGGTGATCATCCCGACAACGCGGACAGCCCCTCCAGCAATTCCACCAAGCTGGCAATTAACAAAAGGCTGCTTCCACCAATGAAGCATCTGTGGGCTTGGCTGCCAAAGACACTGGCCTCTCAGAATAAAAAATAGCAATTTGCTACCAACGGTACCGAGACACAACCGTCGGGGACGCAAGAAAATCCTCCACCATCAACGACAACTCTACATCTGGGCTCCTGGAACACGCGTGGCTACAAGCATTTAATGCAGAAAGGAGATGTCAACTTAAATGACTTTGACATCTTGGCCCTTCAAGAAACTTTTCTCTCTGAAATGCCATACCTCGATTGCTTCAGCATAGTCATCTCGCCAGCTAAAAAAAATACTTTAGGCCATCCCTCGGCAGGAATCCTATTGGCTGTCCAATCTGGAAGAGGAATAACCATCCAAAGGACTCTGTCAGCTTCATTGAACCATCTAGCAGTGCTGACAAGCTGGTCCGTGTTGGACCCCAAAGACAATCATGAGAACAAGCTACTGGTCGCAATTATCATCGCATACAGGAGCCCCCAAATCATAACCTAGGACTGCTTCTTGAAAACTATTGAAAAAACTGTGGATTCGATATAGGCAGAGAATGATGCGACTCATCATTATCTGTGGTGATCTGAACGCCAGGTGTCCCATCATCAGACACTTTGAAATCTGATTCTACGCCGGCGGAAAAAAGAGGAGCACAATGGCAAGATCTGATGGAATCTCGGGGATGTTTCAATTTTGACCAAGCCTTTCCAAACCCAATCGCAGGCGGACATGGGAAAGAGACTGCTCAAGCGCAACTATTGATTACATATTCGCGTCTGAAAATCTTCTAAAACTGGCAGTCGCTTTCGAAGTAATAAAAACCGCGGCAAGCGATCACAACCTGCTTAAAGCGACTTGGATGATGACAAGAAGAGAAGCACCGAGGAGCGAACGACAAATAGAGTGCAACACTCAAGGGTCGCGCCTAAAACGTACAGAGTCCAGAATAAAAGAACTAACACTCAAATATTCCAAGAAGCTGGCAGGAAACAAACTGCTAAAGGAGACAGAACCATATTACCAACCGCTATTGAGCCCATATAAGTTCAAGAGTGGGAAAAAACCCGAACAGAGAGACACCCTGCTGCATCATTATGACAAGCTGCGGGTAGACAAAAGGGCCATCTTGAAACGCCTAAGAAGGAAGATCAAATTATCAAACTCACCAGCAGCACAAAATGAACTGTACAAAGCAACTAAGTCTTATAAAGCCTGGCTAAGACACCGGCGGATTACCCTCCATCAAAGAGACTCTGAGGAAATGCTGAAAAAAATGGAGGGCAAGAACACCGGAGGGAGCCTTCTGGTCCCCCATTAAGGCCTTGGGAGCACACCCTGAGCCTTCCCAATCGAACACTGAGTGAAGCCAGTTGGAAAGCCCATTTCTCAGCACTCTTCAGGGGCCAGGTGGCGAGGGCAGAAGCAAACAGCACGGAGCCTGAAGGCAGATGGTTATACATAGCTAACAAAGAGGACATCCAAGCAGTCATTCGCAAATTAAAATCCTTGCGGGCCCCGGGTCCGGACGGAGTGACGAATATCGACCTGAAAATCTTCCCTGAAGAATGGTCAATTATCATCAGCATGGTCTTCAAAAAATGCGCCACCGACCGATTGCTACCAAAATCCTGAACACGGCGGCGGTGGTGCCAATTTTCAAGAAGGGAGACAGGACAAACCCACAAAATTACAGACCAACTGGACTGCTCAATACGATCGGAAAAGTGTTTGCCTCACTCTTACTGAGGAAGTTCCAAACTTAGCTTAAAAAAAAGCTACTCTGAACAATCCTTTTCAAGCTGGATTCTGCAAAAACTCTGGGACGATCGTCACCATCATGATCTTGAGCACCCTCAAAAGTAAAACCCAAGAGGGGACGGCAAAGCTGTATTTAGCATTCATAGACCTCTCCCAAGCATTTGACACGGTAGAAAGACCACTATTACGGGTGAAAATTGCCCCAAGAACATCCTGGAGCCAATAAAAGCCCTCGATATCAGAACATCTATGCGGGGGAAGCTGAACAAGAACGGCATGCTGTCAGAGGGAATCCCAACAAGAAGAGGGGTGAAGCAGGGATGCCCCCTTGCTCCGGCGCTGGCTACAAAGAATCGATTACTGCGGTAAAAGGATTCCCACCAAAGATCGGAGGGACCCCGGTCCAAAGAACGCTATATGCGGAAGATGGTGGATCAAACACTGATCGGCCTCAAGCGCCAATTAACCAACTTAGCTGAATACATAGAGTCCAACAAGCTGAAAATGAACAACAAGAAAACCAAGATCATGGTTCTGGAGAGGAAAAAAAAGAAAAACAACCAGACCAAGCACACCTCATGGCAAATAGAAAACAGCACAATCTAAGTGGTGTCAGAATTCAAATATCTAGGGGTCATGCTCGACAGTTCGCACTCGGAGGTGAGCGTGCAAAGTTACATCTGGTCCAAAGCGAGAACTCTGTCGACCCAAGCACGCATGCTGGACAACAAATGCGGCCGCTTTTCAATAATCCCCTTCATCAAATACTACAAAGCAAAAGTGGTCCCGTGCCTGCTATATGGTTCAGAAGCAATGCCAAAGATTCCGGAGGAGATCTGGGAGAGGATCGAAGGCTTATTCTGGAGGTCGGTGCTGTCCCTCCCGAAATCGACCTCAAAACCAGAGCGGAAAACAGCAGCATGGCACTCTACAGGAACATCTTACTGTCGGAGGCATCGCCTCTACATAATCTGCTAAATACTTAAATCAAGGCAGGCAGATCGAAAATGCTAGCATCCTGGGTAGCCAAAAAAAAGGCTCAACTGGAATCAATCACCTGCACAGAAGACGAATTACTTCAAAACCCTCTCAGAATCAAAAAGAAACTGGAAGAACTTGACTGGATCAACACCTTAGAGAAAGCGGAAAAGAATAAACTGTTAAGTCATCTTCCATCGCTGCCGAGAAAAGTAAACAACCTGGCAGAGATCTACAGGAAATTTCCCAACAAACCGTTCCGTCACTTCTTTCTGAGAGCAAGACTGAATCTTCTACCGACCAACAAGATCCTGCACATTAGAGGAATGTCCACGTCAAACTCCTGCAGGTTATGCAAAAAGACAGAAGAAGCAGAATCAGTTCGCCACCTCCCGACGTCTTGTCCGGCAACGCTGAACACCAGAAAAAACGACTTATCTTCGATTCTGGAGCCTCACTCGGATTGTGAGGAAACGACTTGGTGGCCACGCCCGATTAGTGGACAAAAAACTTCATGGGCTATTGCCACAATGAAAATTCTTCAAACTGCCTTACTGAAAATAGAAAAAGAAAAAGAGCAGGAAGGTGGGCTGGAATCAGATACTGAAAAAAAAATGAATAAGAAAAAGAAGAGAAAAAAACCTGAACAATGCTTAACAAGCAACACCAACACAAAACACTACTGTCTTTGTAAAACCAATAAATCTTGGTAAACACAAATAAAAAAAATAATGATAAAAAATAATATTATACAAAGTGGGCGAAACGCATGATCCTCGTGGGACTCGACAGGTGCTGGGAATAGGATCAGCAGCCGCCGACGGAGAGAACATGCGCATAGTTCTAATCTGAAGGAAGGATTGGATCCACATGACTGCAGATCTTGAGAAATGAGCTGCCGATGATAGGTGATGGCATAATATTGTATGGTCTACCAGATCAAAAGCAGCTGAGAGGTCTAGGAGAAGTAGTATAGCCACTTTGCCCTGGTCTTTCAGATCGTCGATCTGGCTTTTGAGATCAACAAGGGCAGTTTCTGTTCCATGCTGCGGTCTGAAGCCAGATTGGCGGGTTACCATTAGTTTGTTGCATTCTAGATAGTCTTGAATTTGAGGGTAAGCAATTCTGTCCAAGATTTTCAAAAGAAAGGGAACTGTCGTGATCGGTCTATAGTTGGTCGGTATAGTCGGGTCGAAGGTCTGTTTCTTCAGTAGGGGGAGAACCCAAGACTGTTTCAGGTTACTTGGGACAGAGTTACTGGAGAAGGAGGAGTTTAGTGACAAACGGGGCTAGATCTCTGGCTGCGTTCTTTTATAATCTGAGCCGGGCAACTGTCACCTTTACAATTAGAAGGTTTAAGAGATGCAATACTTTTTTTTACTTCAGGTATGGAGACCATATTAAATTTGAAACCGGAGTCAATGAGCGCAGTTGAAGGTGGTGTTGGAGTATTAGTTGTAAGTTGTGTCCTTTTTTCGGCTATTTTAGTCTAGAGCCCGATAATTTTGTTGGATGGGGCATTTTGTGTACTAGTGCACCAGTGCACCATGGTTTATCCTTAATGCACGTATCTGCTGGGGAGTTGGGGTTCTCTAATTCTCTTAGGATGGTAAATAGTCCTTTAGTACTGGAGCCCGCTTGACTTATTCTGTTATTGAAGGTTTCTTTTTTAGTCTGGATTATCTTTCTTTTGTAGGTAGCACTGATATTGGCAAGGTTGGTTTTGTTTCCAGGGGTGGGGGTTGATTTCCAGAGTGTTTCTAGTTTTCTCTTTTCTGTACAGAGTATTTTTAGTCCTGGAGTAAACCAGGAGTTCAGATGGGCTAGGGATTTACTTTTGCAGAGTTTTAATGGGGCAATAGCGTCAATGGCTTTGGACATAGTCTCATTATATATGTCGATCATCAAGTTTGGGTCATCGGTGGCAGGTAGAGCATTGAGTATGGGGACTACCAGAGGTACTAATGTCTCTGCTGTGATGTTACATTTGTTTCTTGTGAGACAGGGAGGTGCAATAGTAGGCTTTATCTTTTCCAAGTTATTCACATTCAATTCTAGGGTAATGAGGTGGTGGTCTTACCATACTAGATGGGTAGAGTCTATTAGCGTGTTGTCACAATTGAGATTCTCTACCCAATCAAGTATCCTACCTTTCTCATGGGTAGGTTTGGTGCTGATATGGATATAGCCATGTTCTGTTAGTGAGGTAGCTAGGGAGATGGCGTGTGGGTCACTAGAGTCATTGTAGCCAAGGTTGAAATCACCTAGAATGATATTGGTTTGGTGGTATTGTCTGCTAGGGATGTGATGTCTTCTTCGAAGGACCCCAGGGGCCCTGGAGGCCTGTAGATAATGTGAATAGTGATAGTATTATTGGGCGAACTTAGGAACTTGACTGAGAGTAGTTCCCATGAGGTGAGTGAGGAGGGGGGGGTGGCTAGTCTTATATCGAGGGCGGATTTGAATTTGATGGCTATTCCACCTCCTCGAGCGTTGGGTCTATCTACTCTAAGGATGGAGTAGTTATCCGGGACAGCTAAGGCAATGGATGGGCCTGCTGCGTCGTGCAACCAGGTTTCTGTCACCGCTAGGAAGTCAAGATTGTTGTTGATGAAGATGAGGATGATGTCTGCAATTTCAGTTGCGTGATCAACAAGGGACCTAGCATTCAGTAAAGCTCCTTTCATGAGTTGTGTCTGTGTACCTTTCTGGGATAGGCTATGTCCAGTATTACCAGCATTATTAGTGATGATGTTGTGAATTTTATTTTTTTGTCTAGGCGTATTGATGAGATTCAGTGCAGGCTGTGCGAGTGGTCTTATGACTGTGTTCAGTTGGTGCGTGACTGCTGGAAGGTAATCTGCTACCTAATCTATCATTTCGCTAAGTAATTTGGGGGGCAGTGGTAGTTGAGGCTGATGGCAGAGGGGTTGTCTTGTAGACAATGGGAGATGATGATGTGCCAATCAGTGTTGGTGTATCCTGTAAGGTGCTGGGTGTAGTGACAGGATGGCGGGGTATGGTGTGTATGGGGAATGGTGGTAGTGAAGGGAGGAATGGGGTGGGGCAGGGCATAGGGTGGTGGCGCTGACATCCCAATCTGCCTAAGACTTCTTCAATCAAGATGAAGTGTCCTTTAGTGCAAGGGATTAAATGTGGTACTATGCAGAAGGGGAACATAATTAAAGTAACAGTACCTGCATAATGTGACTATGGTTGGCTATCTTAGGAATAGTTCCTGTTACAAGATAATTGTCAAGTAATGAAAAGCCTCATAGGGATGAGTCACATTTAAAGGCTGGGCTGATACAACGGCATAGTTACAACATACGATTCAGTCATTACATTTCAGGGTAAGCAAATGCGGCTGAATAACAAATTACCCAAACTTCAAATCGAGTAACCTGCTACGGTGATTGGTAGTCAAGTTAGAAGGCGACTAACGAGAGAGTTCAAGTGCATACATAGTTTTGTATAGCATACATGTTAGGGCTAGGGGAGGCTAGACAAACAATGTAATCAGCTGTCTACGTATGTGGCCTAGCAGCACGGCCAGGCCATGTGAAGTGTGGGCAGTTATACGACCATTCAATTTAAAGTTTGGCCTAAGGGCATCAGCAGGTGACAGGTTACATTGATCAATATAATAAGCAATGTAAAGCAAGATGAGGAAACTGGGAACATACGTGCATACATAGTCAATACAATGAGTGATACTGGCAAATGAGGAGGTTATAGACATAAGCGTTAGTGGAGAGTATGGATATCATAGTATGGATAGAGGGTGGTCATTATGCTCCACAAGTTGGACAACATGTAGACAGCGTTACGGTGCAGAGATATATTTTAACCGTTAGGATTACAATGTTGAAAGAGTCCTGGATCTGAAGTCAATGACGCATGGGATATAACTCAGGAAAATACAGTTGTAGATGTAGTGTAAATAGACTGAGTGGCAGATTAGTGCACCAAAGATACCTGAGGAGTGCGGCGATTAGCAGAGTGTGACACTTTTGATTAAATCAATACAACGTACAGTGCTTAAGGGCGATAAGTCACTATAGGCAGATGGATGCAATAGGTAACGCCGTGCTCATACCTTTGGGAGTCCCGATGAAAGGGTTGGCCCACGCCGCGCCTAAAATGCTTACCAATTGGGCGGCAAAGATAAAGAAACAGCTTGATCAAATCGCCTGCACAGAAGCCGAACTAATCTCCAACCCTTACAAAATCAAAAGGAGACTGGCAGATTTAGACTGGATCTCAATACTGGAAAAAGCAAACGAGAATAAACTGCTTGCACACCTTCCAGCCCAGTCAATGAAACGGAACGAAACTGCACCATTTTTAAAGAGATTCCCAAGCAGACCATTACGACAACTCTTTTTGAGAGCACGCCTGAATCTTTTGCATACCAACGAGATTCTTCAAAACAGAGGCCAATCTGCATTGAAAACCTGCAGACTGTGCAAAACAAATGATCAAATGGAAACGGTTCGGCACTTGTTAACCATCTGCCCAGCAATGGTCGAAACACGGTCAGCATACTTACGTCCGGTGATAGAACCATTCGCAGATGCTGAAAAAGAGGCGTGGTGGCCGCGCCTAATCAGCGGGGCCAAAACATTGTTGACAATCGCAACGGCCAGGATTCTTCAGCTGCTCTCGAAGAATGCAGCAAACGGCCAGGTGAAAGTTCTGCAGCGGCTAGCCAGCTCTCACATGACGGATAAAGGAAAGCAGAAATCGCACAAAAAAAAAGGATTGGCCTCTGTACATTTCGAAATACTTCCAAGCAGGACTCTTGTAAAATCCATTTATTGAGATACACACAAGTTAAAAAAAAAAATTAAAAAAAATTCTAATAATAAAAGGCAAGGAGGGGCAAGCAATGTTGACGGATAGCTGCAAAATGCAGTATTTGGTGTAAAGGCAAGCGGCAGTAAAAGAAAGCAGGACTACAAGTGTCAAATGGAACTTACAGTGCAGACTTGAGCTCCACAACCAGCTTCATGGAGTTGGCAATAGATGGAAAAAAAGCAGATAGGGAGGACTTGACTTGGATTGGATTGGATTGGTTCCCAAGAATTCCAGTTTCAACTTTTGTACCTTAATTGCACTGGAGAAAGGCAAACAGACAGCGAGGTAAACGATGCAGTGGTAAGAAGGAGAGGGGGTACATTTAAAGGGCAGAAGCTTCGATAGAGGAGGAAAGGAAGATGAGCAAGGGAATTGCCAAGTATGCTGCTCATTTTTAGTGAGGTGTAAAAATGGCATGAGAGTACCTTTCTACATACTGATTAAAAGGGATTCTACATCCCAACTAAAAGAGAAGTGGTAATCACAGCCGCCATATATGTATGTGGCATCCAGCATTCCAAAGAATCCATGTGAATTCTGCCTTCTTTTTTAACACATGCAAAAATCAGTCACAAAACAAAGGGATTAAAGCCTGCATACAAAATAAAAAGAGTTGCAGAAACACAGGCGGTTTTCCAGTACAGAGCAGGTGTAACTAGAAGATTGTCTGTTCTGTGCCCCTTTTCCATACAAGAAATCTCATCAAAATTACCTGGAACGTAAAAAGGATGGCAAAATGCTTTTTCCGGCATGTTTTTTCCTGTTCTGTTCCTGTAGTGCCTCAATCAAAAAGAGGCTCTATGGGTTTAGGCTTCTCCTGCGAGGCAACTAGAATGATCTGGCTAAGGGAATTCAAGCAGAATTGATTTTGTTTGAGAGTTAAAAGCATCCAATGAGAACAGCAGTGACCTCAGAGCGAAGAGATTGGATTAAGAATCCCAGGGGACTGACAGATTAGAACAATACCGATAGGGGTTGGAGTTGTAGGTTGAACAGATAGGTGTTCGAATGAAGAGTGGGAGAAAGGCTGACGGGAGCAAGGGGGGGCCTGGGCAGGTCTCATTAATCAAGGGGCCAACCCCATCACCTCTCTAGTAAGATGAGGGAAGTGGGAGAAGGAAGCAGATTTGGAGGGCAAGGCTTAAAGCATAGCTCTGTTATTGGAGCAGATTAAATGTTTTGGTGATAGCTATCACCGAAGGATGAAGGTAGCAGTCTAAGTAATCAGCGTCGGAGTCCAAGGCTAAGATCTATGCAGAGAGAAGAAGGAGTAGCTGCTTCTATGAGGAGGCATGAAAAATGTACAAGAGTGTGTCTTGTTATAGGTGGAAAGGATAAGGATGGGGGTAGATGGTGCAGAGGGGCTGATCAGTGGGGGTAGAGTGTACTGAGCCATCCACAATAATTGTAGGGATGGTGAGAAAAGCATTACGTGTGGCAGACGTTTTGGGTTTGGCAGATGGGGCCAGGAAGCAGTGTACAGGTGGGTGGGTGTTTGGGACAAATGTATGTATATGGTGATGGGATCAGTCAATTACTGAGATACAGAACATTTCGAAGACGAAAATACCGAACTTCAAAATACACATTTTTCTGCAATTATATGTGGGGGCGGGGGTCATCGGGTAATAAACAATATAAGGCGAGTCGGCAGTTCTCCCCCTGCATATTATTATGGGATAATGTGAGAGGGGGGGGGGGGGGAGTGGGACATTTAGTATTTTCGTTTTCTACATTATTTTTCGAAGTGCTGTGGTGATCAATCAAAACAGACAGTCAAATGATTATTAAAAAGGTACTAGTGGATCTCAAGATGGCCGCGATGCTCTGAATAGCGCAGCCACTGAGCTCCGGCCCCCGAGACCCATCTCTTTGTGATTTAATCCGGCGCAGCCCACCCCAGGCGACGGAATACGGTGGCGGGGGGCCCCCAGCAGAGGAGGAGCAGCACCTGAGCGGTCTGCACCTTTCCCCGTGGCATTTGGAGGAGCTGCCACTGCCCATCGGCTGCTCGTGAACGCGAGGCGGCCCGGTGGGAACCGGCGGCTCGCGACTGCTGCGCATCTGGGACACGGTGTCAGTGGGGCACCCATCAACCCATGGACCACTGAGCAAACGAGGTTGATCGCACCTTGGGAGAGTCGGCGGGACGCGGATTAGAGATGCTCCTCCACCCCTCTTCTGCTGGCTGGGAAGCTATGCCGGCGTCGGAGCTGACCAGAAGGGCCGGGAGGTGGGCCTGCGGCGATCCGCCCATCCCGGCCAGAGACACACCATCAGGCACGGGAAGGGGCGCTTGGTAGAGGCCTCGGAGGGGAGAGGCAGGGCACACGGGGAGCCGCCACCCCTCCCCGTGTCAAATTCAGCAGCAACGATTATCGGGATTTGGGCCAGCCCACAGAGTGGAAGCTGGGGAGGCCGTCGGGCCCCCCTTGGGACCAGCGCCACAGGTACGCTCGCCATCTTGTTGGGGTTGGGGGAGGGGGAGACAGGGTTGCTCCTCCGCCCCAGGCAGTATTTACATTTCTGAGCACAGAGGTCTTTGCATTGGGATCTGCCCGCTCCCCCCAGACAACCCTCTGTGGCCCTCTTCCTCCAACTTCTCAGGGCCCCCACCACTCTCTGTGGGAGAACTAGCAGACGACTATATGGCCTGAAATCTGTAGGGGTGGCCCGGTGGTCCCTCTCTGCTTCCTAACACCTTGGGCATCTCTTAACTCCAGCTTATCAGCGCAATCCGCGGACCACCATTCACCAGGGCCGCGGCTGGGACTGGGAGGTAGTGGCAGGGCGCTGGGGACAGTAGCGACCATCGGACCCTTGGAACGGCACCCAGTTCTATTCATCTGGCCCTCCAGGGATCCCCGGTACCCCAGTTTCTGATCAAGTCACCCTGCACATTCAACAGCATGTCCAAGAATAAGGCCAAGGACACCCAGGCCCCTCAGAGGCGCCTGAGGAGACCGCAGGAGAATGCTCTCACCAAGTTATGGGCCAAGGATACAGAGGATTCTCAACTAGTATTCCCTAGCGAGAGGCCCGCAGGGGACCCCCTGGCAGACGCGAATGCGCTGGAACAACCGGTCACCCAGGCAGTTCTGAAACTCCTGCTGGCCGATATAGTGGACAAGATCACCACGGCGGGGCAAAAGCAAACGGATGCCCTCAGGAAAGATTTGGCAGATGGTCTTCAGGAGATCAAAAGGGACATTAACAAGATAGAGGAAAGGGCTGACACAAACGAAAGGGCGATCCAGGACATCGCCGAAGATGCAAGGAAAACCCGAGATACTCCTGGATACGTTGGCGACTGCCACTCACAATCTGGAGCTCCAGGTCGAGGACCTGGAAAACAGGTCTAGGCGCTCGAATATTCAGATAAAGGCCCTTCCAGAGACCATCTTGGATCAAGATCTCCCTCAAGCAGTGAAGGGTATTTTTGCGAACATCCTGGAGCAGCCAGGGTCAGATGACATGGTTTTCGACTGGATACATAGAGTGGGCCCCAAACGTGCGGACCCAGGTGCCAGGCCCCGGAATGTTCTGGTAGCTATGCATAGTTTCACTATGAAGGAGCGAACTCTAGCAGCTGCGCGGAAGGCTGGACGGATCACTTATAATGGCACGGAGATCGCGCTATACCAGGATCTGTCCCAAGTAACATTAAACAAACGACGGAGAATGGGCCTGGTTCTGTCCCATCTTAGATCACAAGGGGTGCGATACAGATGGCTTCACCCCTTTGGCTTGGCCTTCGAATGGCGAGGGACTGCTCAGAAGATCACATGTGACCAGGGTCTCGCCCTGTTGGGTCTTGAAGACAAGGCCCCAACGCCATCGCCCCCGTCGTCATCCCAAAAAGCTGTCCGGAAGGAATGGGAATGGTCCACGGCCCGCTCCAAGAAGTCGAAGAAAAATGTTAACCAACCGCTCCCGAAGAGTCAGCAAGCGGAGAGTGGTCAGGGCTTGCAGAGCTGATTTCATAGTATGTGCCAATGCCGGGGGGGGGGGCAGAAATATGATGCCTGCGGTGTGCACGACAGCAGAGAAAGTTCAACTGTCTAGACCGGTTTCATGGGCCTAATTTAGGGGGGGGGAGGCCGGGGTTTCACATCTTGGAATGGGATTGGGATATCCCGCGTTGGAACTGTGGGGGAGCATTCGAAGGGATGACTCTCAAGGTTTTAATTCGAGGGGGGCAGAGGTCAGTCGTCCGATACTGCTACAGGAAATGGGGGGGCGGGTGGGGGAGTTCTGGGAGAGTCCCAGGTCCAGAATGCATACAGGGGCTCTGCAGAGCATTAGTAGACGGAAGCCCACTTGGCGAGTCCCATCTGCTCTATTGAGCGCAGTGGGGCACATCCTTTCTCTGTTTATTGAACTGCTATGTCTACTCAGCCAACTTTGAGGATCCTCTCTCTCAATGTCAACAGCCTAAATTCACTGATTAAGCATAAGAAAGTGGAGCGTTTCATCAGGCGGGAAAGGCCAGATATTTTCACGCTCCAAGAAATACATCAGAACGGCCGACAGGGGAAGGGTCAGGTTTTGGGGCTATGCCAGGGTTCTACAGGCAACGCAATCAGTAAAGAAAGCAGGAGTCCTGTTGGCTCTCAGGGATGGGCTGGATTTACGTATAGCGGGGAAAACGACAGATGATCAAGGGATTTTTTTTGCGGTTTCTCTTGAGGGCAATGAATTCCCGGTTACGGTGGCAACGCTATATGCCCCTAATACCGCACAGGACGGCTTCCTGCAAGAGGCCCTGGGGAAGTTAGAGAAGTTTGCTGCGTCCCCTATTGTTCTTACTGGCGACTTCAATATAGCATGGGACCCAGCGAAGGATCGATCCCCGGGAGGGGTGGGCCCACAGGGGAGACCTTCTCAGGCCCTGAAGGAGAAAATCACCAATCTGGCCCTAGTAGACGACTGGCGGGAGGAACAGGGGAAGCTGGGGGGCACACCTTTTATTCTCACGTCCATCGGTCCCATTCAAGGATAGATTATATCTGGTTATCACTTAACCTGCTGGGGAGGGTGCTGGACATCTCAGTGGGCTCTACAACATTGTCGGACCATACCCCCCTGTCCATAGCTTTGAAGGCGGGTGTCAGACCCGTGGGGCTGTGGAAATGGCGTTACCCTGATTTCCTGTTCAAGGATCCTGTGCTGGCCTGTGAAATTGAGGAGGAAATAGTTTGCTTCTTTGTTGAAAATCCCAAAGGGGACAACGCCACAAGTCAGGTGGGATGCTTTTAAGGCTACCCCGCGGGGCTCTATTATAGGAATCAAGGCGAGACGCGACAGGGAGCGGAGATTGGAGGAGGCGCGCCTAGAGGAAGCTTTAAGGGGATAATGGCCAAAATGGGGCCAAATCAGTCTCAGGCCACGAAAAGGGAGTATAGAGTAGTGCGTGGCCAACTAGACTTGATCCAGATTCGGGCAGCGGAGCAGAGTTTGCTATATCTGCGGCAGAAATATTACATAAAAGCCAACAAGGTCGACCAACTGCTATCGAGAATGCTCCGAAAGGAGCAGGCAGGGAAGATAATAACCAAGATCAAGGTGGGGGGCGGCAACGCTACCACCAATACTGATGACATCCTGAGGGAATTCTCTCGTTTCTATTCCGCCCTGTATTCGTCTGAAGCCCCGGAGCAGGCGAAGTACCTGGATAGGGTGCATTTACCCTCCATAACGCAGGAAGAGAGCAAAGCTTTGGAAAGGAATATATCAGAGGATGAGGTAAGGGAGGCGATAGGAGAGCTGCCCACTCTTAAGTCCCCGGGTCCAGATGGCTACGTGGCGGAATTTTAGAAGCACCATAAGGAAGTACTTATCCCCATCCTAACCAACCTATTCAATCAAATGGGTAGGGACAGTGCACTCGCGCGATCTATGCAAGAGGCGAAAGTTGTCCTCATTCATAAAAAGGGTAAGGACGCAACTGAATGTGCTTCCTATCGTCCCATAGCCTTAATCAATGTCGGCTCCAAAATCCATGCCAAGATTTTAGCTAAGAGGCTAGACCATCTAATACCGAAGCTGGTTCATCCGGACCAATCGGGATATGTTAGTGTAACGCTCACCTGATTCCCGTACAGGCGCCAGGCTTGACTGGGCGTATACCGTATCTTCAAAGGTGATGTGTAACACACGGCTGGCTCTTTGGGCTGGACCTCTGTGCACTGTATGTCTGACTCGAAGGGTAAGATGTCTGCAGATAGAAAATATGGGATTAATGAACTGGGTTATTGAATGTCTCTCTCTTCCTCCCTTTCTCTTCTCCTGTAGAACCCCAAAGGTCAACGCTCTCACCTTAGGTAAGTGAACGCCGTGCTCTCCATCTGCCTCGGGGCAGGGTGCTGTAACCAGTTTCTTCACTGGATAAGGGGAGCGGGCCTCTTGACTTCAGGGGACTGCTGTCCGTCGTTTACTGCACGAACGGTAAGTTTCGAGTAATTCTAATGTCTTTAAAAGTCTTTAGTAATGATGTCTCTTGTTTTGCAGGGTTCCAGCGATGGCGGATGACGGGCTGAAGTGAGTTGAAGATGGAGCCCGTGTGATGAATAGAAGCGCCTGGAAGCACGTAAGTAAGCGCTTGTTGCCTGCTTCACGATGCGCTCTAACTGTCTTTTTATTTTGCAGGTACAAGTTCGGAGCGGCTGCAGGGTGCCGGAATACCCACTGGGTTAGATGTGGAAAGGAGTAATGGCACGAGAGTATAAAAGTTCCCCAATGTCTTTAAACGCACCTTGTTTTGTCTTTCAGATGCGGGATGCAGCGCTGAAGGCCTCCGGAGCGTGCGAAGAGTTGGTAAGCTTTTGTCTTTCAGATGCCGGAATGCAGTGCGAAGACCTCCGGAGCGCACGAAGAGTAGGTAAGCCTTTGTCTTTCAGATGCCGGAATGCAGCGCGGGGCGTTGATGACAGCCGATGGATCAGGTAAGTGAAGCGCTGTCACTGAAGACCGTAATGCTAACCTGTTCTTTCTTGTCTTTATAGGTGTTGCTGAAGACTGGATTCAGGATGGTAAGCCTTTTTCCTTAGGCCCAGGATCAGATGCAGAAGACACGATGAGCGTTCTGCTGCAGAGGATGCAGAATAACGCAAAGCAAGATTCATCCATCGGGTGTGGTTTAAATAGCCTCCTGTAGTGCTTAGGTATCTCCTTCCACAGCCACGCCTAGGTAAGAAAAGAGTTCCTGCTTTCCAGAAGAGTTCCAGTGTTCTGAACCTAGGGAGTGGCTCCTGCCCCACCCAACAGGAAAAGTAGTTCCAAACAGAAGAGGATCAGAGGCTCAACTGGCAGGCAAGTAAGCAGCATGGTCTGCTGCAGGTAAGTCCACCCAAGCATTATGAGCCCGGCGCTTCCAGCGCTGGGACTGGGCATATTTATGAGCCTGGTGCCACTGGCGCCAGGACTGGGTCCAAAAGGTCCCAATTGGGACTGGTTGGCCCTCGGAACCTGGGTTATGGATCTGCTTCCAAGGGAGTTGGGAAAACCCTGACCTTTTGGAAGCAGAGATCATGACAGTTAGAGGCCGACAAACCAGCGATAATGTCAGGAGGCTGGCCAACCTGGTGGAGAAGGCTCACAAATGAGGAATCCCTGCTCTTCTCATGGCAATAGACGCAGAGAAAGCATTTGATCGGGTGGAGTGGGGATTCCTTTTCGCAGCCATGCTGCGGATGGCCTTCAGGCCCAAATTCATGGATAGGATCAGAGCTAATTACAGAAGCCCAACCCTCAGACTGGTTGTGAACGGCCAACTGTCGTAGTCGATATGTGTCAAAAGGGGAACCAAACAGGGATGCCCACTCTCCCCGATTTTGTACGTGCTCCATCTGGAACCGTTCCTCGAGGCGGTACGTACAAACCACCTAATAACCGGAATCCCCTTCGAAGGGGAAATCGCATAAAATCGCAGCCTTCGTTGACGATGTAATACTTTCTCTTGCCAGCCCAACTTCGGCCATACCGGCACTTGAGTTAGAATTGGCGCTTTTTGGGAGCGTGGCGGGTCAGAGTCAATCCCTCCAAAATCGAAATCCTCAATCTCACCATCGACCCCAGCATTGGGCGACTTCAAGGCTACCTCTCCCTATAGATGGGTAGAGCACTCCATAAGCTACCTGGGAATAAAATTGACCTCAACACTGGAACATCTTTACCACGCGAATTACCCGCCCTTACAGGAGACATTTAAGAATAAGCTAATAGATTGGGGCCCCCTAGCAATTTCATGGTTAGGGCGTATCAACACCCTGAAAATGACTGTCCTTCCAAAGCTCTTGTATAATTTTGCTGTCTTGCCGGTGCATGTTTCCCCCATCCTTTTTCAGGTCTCTGAACAAAATCACTAGCAGCTTTGTGTGGGCTAACAGACCCCCACCCCAAGGATAGCGCTCAAGGTGATGCAAACCCCTACTGACCGGGGGGGGGCTTGGGGTTGCCCCACTTTAGGGTTTATTATAGGGCGGCACAGTTGAGGGTACTCCGGGATTGGCAGAAGGACGATTGGGGTAAAATATGGAGGGCTATGGACAGGGCGGTATTGGGAGAGGATCTCGAAGGGGTCCTGTGGAAACAGAAACAGAATAGGCCAATTAGGATGCACTGCAGGGCGATCCTGAACCAGGTGGGTCATACCTGGGACAAGGGGGTGCAACAGGCCCATCTAATGACACATCCATCCCCCTATACACCTCTTTTTACTAATCCGCAGTTTACCCCGAGTCACAACACATCCGCGTTTCAAGCATGGCACCAGGGGGGATGTAGAGTGGTACGGGACATGTATGCAGGGGGGATGTATGGGGGGACAGGTCAAGCCCTTTGAACGGTGTAAACTAGACTTCACTTTGTGAGAAGGGGAAAGATTCTGTTACTGCCAACTAAGGCATTGGCTCAGTCACTCCTCAGTATGGCAAGCAGCGACCCGACAACTCACCCCCTTCGAAAGGTTCTTCAGTAGGGAATCAGGAGACAAGCATCTTATCGCAGACTTATATAGGCTTATGAAGGCCAGGGAGGTCCCTCCAGCGCGTGCCTATATGAAGGCCAAGGAGTCCGCTACCGGAACTACCCTAGGGGACGAGGAATGGAGTTGGTTGTGGAGACAGATAAGCAGGCGGACTAGGTCCCTCCAAATAAGGGAGATGTGGCTGAAGCTCCTTACCCAGTGGCACTTGACTCCTACTAAGCTCCATAGAATCTACCCCGGGGACTCCCCCTTATGCTGGAGAGAATGCGTTGCGGAGGGCTCTTGGGAGCATATATGGTGGGAGTGCCCGTCGATCGTGAACTATTGGGCTGGGATTCGAGAAGCGCTTACTCGGGTATTGGGGCTGGAGCTTGGGAATAACATGGGCTTGGCAATGCTGGGGTTGGGGGGGGTCCTTAGCATTGATTAAGAGCAAGGCGGCCCGTAAGCTCTATGTAATTATGATGATGGCCGCAGCAATGGTACTGCCCCGCAGGTGGAAAACAAAGGACCCTCCCCACAATCACGAATGGGTGGCTAAGCTTTGGAACTTGCTGGCTCTTGAGTGGCTTACTTACTCAATCCAAGGTCAACATCACAGGTTTAGGGCTGATTGGGCAGTCATGTTGGAATACCTGTTGGATGGCCCAAGGCAGCGTTGGTGTCCTCGGAGCATGAGACTCTTGGGCATAGTAGTGGACGCACCTGAAGAAGCGGACTTTTGATAGACTTTAACTATTTGGGTTACCTCTCACCATAAGGACATTCTGGGAGGGGATGTGTGGGGGAGGGAGGGCGGTGGAAGCCGCTCTGCAGAGCAAACACTGGAACATTAGACTACTCTCAGACCCGGAGTTGGGCGGGGGGAGGGGTGATGGGGTTCATTGTTGTACGTTTGCTTGTTTAACATGAAAATGACAATAAAATCTAAAGTAAAAAAAAAAAAAAAAAGGTACTAGTGTTTGCTAAAGTGAAGGGTACGCAATGTGGTGCAGTGATGGCGGCCAGAATTCAGTGGGGCAGAGGAAGGACAGGAAGACAGCAGGCAAACTAGGTGATGCCCTTTGCCCAACTACCATTCACATTGCTGCCGGCAAACTGGATGATTTTCTTCCAACTGTACATGTCCCTTCTGGAGCTTGATCAATAAAATGATCAAAGGAAACATTGCACTCTGTACTTTTAAACATTACTTATGGTGTTGATGCAGCTCAGCCACAGAGCAGGATAAAACTCAATAGTATAATTCTCAGTGACGAAAAAAGTATCATATCCTCTTCAAAAATCACAGTAATGAAACTATATTTCTTTCAAAGCTCACAATTTTGTTACCTTTTATTTTCAAAGTACCCCCATTTTAGTCACACAGTCCCGCAACATGTTTCGTGTCCTTTTTTGAGTGCTCTGACATTTAAAAAAGGAGATTATAGGCCACTAATTAACAGTAGTTCTGTCTGTGTTTTTCTTTATTGCACGCCACCTTGGTAAAACAAACACTTGTTCATGATACAAGGTTTCAAAGGTTTTCTCGCTGACCTGCGAGAGAACCAGTGCATGGATCCGAGCAGCAACTGTCTGCCAGATAACAATTGTCAGGCTAGCTTTTGCCTACATGCATAGAGATTGAAAACAGGCTCGTGCATCAAGGACTGTTGGTCTCTAGTTCATGCCTGCCTTTAAACTTTCAGGAGATATTCTACAATCAATGGTCTCATTAAGAACTCTCGGTTGTTTGCTGGGCAAATAGAAGGTGGAGAAATGAATGTCTTCTCCGAATACTCAAGCGCTGCTCCCTCCCCGAAGTCTATATTACATATCCACGAAGCCGCCCTCCGACCTCCTGGACTCACTCGGCATAGCATACACTAACTATGCAGACAACACGCACACTCTTCTCCCTCTCCCTGGCAACTACACCAACAACTTTGCCACTCTGAGCTTAGCCTACGCAACCATTCAAGCATGGATTGGGGCCCATGGCCTCCGTCTCAACTATGAGAAGACCATAATTCTTCTTGTCAGACATTCATTCGTGCTAAAAAGAAATTGACCCTAAATTCTCAGCCTACAACATCAATGGCACCATGAGCTCAGTCTCACCAATGGTCAAAACCTTAGGGGGTCTACCTTAATGCAACACTGAGTAAAAACGTATCTCCTCCTCGACGGCTTACTCGACTAAATTGCTAAACGCTACCAGACCCTTCGTCTCCACAGACAGCTACCTAACGATCGCAAGAGCAAATGGTAGGCGCTAGGTTGGACTACTATAATGTACTCTTTGCAAATTCTTAAACTTCAGACAATCCATAATAACGCCCTGTGAGCCGCCCTGAACATTCCGAGATCTGAACACATATTGTCTGCCCGAAGAGCAGCACACTGGCTCCCCATACAAGAAAGAATCACGTTCAAGACACTCACATTCACACCTCTGCATCTCCAAACCTGCCCCACCAGGCCCAAGAAAGCGGGAGGGACAAGCTTTCCAGTCATTGCAGCTAAACAATGGAATACTCTCCCACATGTTATAAGGTCGGAGGAATCCTTTTGGGCCTTCACAAAGCCCTCAAAACTTGGCTGTTTGCCTTAAACCTGCTCACCGTGTCATTTGTCCCTTCAGGATCTTATGCTCTGTACACTCTGTATGTAACTGTCTATGCATCATATTTTTCCTGCACACTGCCTTCAGGCCACTTGTAACTGGTTTCCTCTAGCAGCGCCTAGATGGCTTTGGGTTTGTGTGCGTTGTACAAATGAAAACAAATATATATAATACCGAAAATGTTTCTTCATTTTAAAAAGTTGTTGTCGATCGCCGCTTTGTCGTTTACATCGTAGCTGAGCAATGTTATGGTTCATCACAGTGAAAGCAGGGCTACTGGCAACTTTAATGATTTTGTTTTAACGTCCTATTTGTGTTCAACAATTCTTCGACAAACATTTTCACTATCTCTCCCACATAGTGTGGATCACAGGGGAATTGACTTAAGTAAATTATATTTGCACTTAGTCTCATGGCATGATTATCAGTGTGAATCGGATTGTCATTTTAGAATGGGGACATTTTGATCTTGATGTTATTACATATATACCAATTTAATACCTAAACGCCCCTTTTGATTTTGTCAACAAACATTCGACCGAATTAGAAAGTACCCCTAAATTGTGAGCTCTTATGTGCAAACATATTTTATGGAAATTTCATAACCAAAACTGATTTGACCCTCCATTAGGCTAGATTTTCATATTTATACCAAATCACATTCACATGTGGGAACCCCAGCACTTTCTGCTGGACTTGTGATTTTTTTTTTCTATGTTCACGAGTGAGTGGGAACCTTTTTCCCCACTCACCCTTCCGTTTACCCTATCTATGGGAGTCATTTTTGTGTCTCCCCCATCCTTTATTTTTGGAGTTGTTAGGTACGGATTTGGGGTAGCACCCTAAGGGTGCACTACAACACACAACATTCCGAGCCTCCTGGCAATAGAACCCAACCTTTGGTAAAAGTCTGAACTACACAGGTTGGTAGTGTGGCTGAGCTGCCAGACTTATCTGAAGAGGGGTCAATGTGAGCTGTAGAGTGGTTACACAAAGATTCACAGTGACACGTATTCAAACAAACACTAGGTTTCTTGATAAAACAATTTATTTATTTAATTTACCGGTCATTTGATTAAGCCTTCTTTAGAAGGAAGCAATATAATAGCAACACACACATTGCTTCAAAAATACACACTCTTAGTTACTAAATCAGCAAGCACCCATTAGGGAGGCCACACAGACACTTCCTACACACTCAGGTGACATCAATAGTTAGGATACTGTGGATATTGATATGTTACTGTTAGAATTCAGTATAGCACAGAGCTGCGTTAATCAAAAGGTTATTAAGAACAAACAAGAGATCACAAATATTCTTAAGCAGGCAAATACTTTTTCAACCCTCCCAAGTGTCAGAGGAGAGAAGAGTTCTTCAGTGAAACAGGCTAGGCCAAAGTCAATAAGCAAAAGTCTATGTAGCTGAAGCACTTCTTGCAGGTAAGTAAGAAAGGTCTTTGCACAATATTTTATAAGTTTTTAGAAGAAGAAGAACCAATGTAGGGCCACAAGCTGTTAGGATTGTGAAGAGGATTGTGAAGAGTAGAAGCAAATCTACAACAAGAGGTACGTTCTCTTAGACTTTACAGTACCTTTAGTTAGAAGAAAAGGCAGCAGATGACTGCTGTTCCTGTGCAGCTCTGCAGATCCTGGTGTTCCTGGGCCTCAGTCGTGGGGACCTAGAGGGAGGACTTCTGGGGACTCCTGCAATGCAATGGGACGGTTACAGACAGCAACCGACAAAATTCTTCAAACTAGTGGCAATTCGATGTTTCAGCTCCTCGCGTCTACCGAAAAGAGTACCACCGTAATTCCACGCTATCGAAATGGGCTTTCCTTGCATCTGGGGTCCAGCACTCTGTTTAGGTGGCTCAGGCTCGATCAGTCCTGCTTCATGGGAGTCCGGAGGATCTTCCTGGGGCTCTTGGACAGCTTAAAAGCAACGCACACAAACTGGTGTTCCATTTCGGTTTCCAGCAGCAACTCTGTGGAAGTTCAACCAGCTCCAAGAAGGATGTCCAGGTGGCTTACTTTGGAGTTGATTGATCACACCAACTCAAAGGGAGAAGGCGTCCTTGCAGGGGCTTCTCTGTGGATACGAATATGGAGTTTCAGCACAGCAGCAGGGCTTCACCAGGCAAACCAACGGTCCAGGAGTTGTAGCAGGCGTCCTCTTCAAGTTCTCTTTCGGATTCCTTCGTCCAGTGGTCGACTCTGCCTTCCAAGACAAAAAACCTTACCTTTTATGCAGGTTTCTCCCATTCATTCCAGCCTGGCTGTCAGTCAACCAGAAGGGGTCTGTCCTTGCCGGACAGCTAGCCGGCCAATCACCTAGGAGTGCATTCCTGTCTCCTAGGAGACTAAGCACAGGGAGTTTCGGGCACCTCCCTCACTTCCTGCCCCCACCACAGACACCCTAGAGCCACAGGTGGGCCTCACTAGTGAATCCTGCCAAAGACAACAAGGGGCCAAACCTGGTTTGTCGCGCAGAGTAAATCTCAAGAAGGACCTTTCCACAAACAAATGGCTAAAAAAGAAGACTGGGCCATTTTGACAAAACAATGGCACCTAAGGGTGCTTTACTGCAGCTGCAAATGCAGCCCGCGGTAAAGACACAGCACGGTAGTAAGAAGTAAACCACTGCCACCAGCCATTCATCGAGGAAAGGGTAACATAAAAGCTAGACAAACAGGATACTATGTAACCCCTCCAGCACCCTATTGTAAGATAGTGTGTGCTGGGTCTAGAAATGTAAAAGTAAGTAGAGTCAATCTCACTTTATTGCTCTTGGAAACAGTAGTTATCCAAGAGAAAAGGTATTTAAACCTTTGGAGAAATCTGGAAGACTTTCCTGTAGCACTACACTGAAGGCGTTGTGTGCTACAATGTAATAAGATGCCTATGGAGTTTGTCAGACTCCAAAAATAAAAATAAACACATAGTAAAATCACATTGAAATACATGAGAGAGTGGGAAAAGAGGTCTCACTAACTCCAAGTAAAAATGAAAAAGTCCTAGAGTCCAGCAAAAGAGCTGGGGGTCTCTAGGGTAGAGAGGAATTAGGGAGAATTCTCAGAAATGTGCTAACAGGAGTCATACTTTCCTATAATGGTTTGGCCATCTACATTTTATTGTTGCAGCACACAGCACCATTTGTGCAGTGTTGCTGGGGAGCCCCTTAGGCTTCCCTTTTTAATGTGCTCTTATTGTCCTTGTGTGAACTAATGTTCCCGAGGGTGGAGGGATACTTTTGATCCTTTCTACAATTCCCAATGTGAGATCAGCACACCCCACCTTATGTGGAGTGCTGAGGGGTTACACAGTATCCACCTTTTCACTGCCCCTGTAGCATTTCTGATACAGTAACACGCATACCCGAATGGCCGGTGGCAGTGGACATGTTTTACTGACTTTTGTGTTACTTTTACTTGCAGGCTGTGTTCACAGCTGCAGTAATACACAGAAGGGTCACCACTGGCCCAAAATGATGGCTGTATTCCCTTTTTGGATGTTTCATGAGTGTTTGTCCTTTCTTGGTCCTTCTTTTACCGTACTGGGTAAAGAAGGTCCTGGTTGGACTTTGGTCTTCGGTGGCAAACGCTTTGTGAAGCCCGCTCAGGCTCCAAAATGTCTGTGGAGACAGGAAACCAAGAAGGAGTCTGAAACATCTCAGTCCTTTGTCTTCTGGCATGCCTCCCTGGAACAAGTTCGAACTGGGGAGGCTGACTGTCCTAATAGGACAGCCACTCCCAAAGTTCAAATGTAGCATGAGTGCTGATTGGCTGGGTTCCTGGATAAATTTCTTGGATAATGAGGCTGAAGAAAGTCGACCACTGGAGTTGAATCCAATGAGAAGACGCCTGTAGCTACTTCCAGCGACCAGAGATGCCTGCTGAGTAACTGCTGCCTGTGCTGACCCTTTCTTCCATGCGACAGAGCAGTCCCGAAGAGGACGATTCCAACCAAGGCCTGGTGGGACCAATCATTCTTAAGAAGACCTGCATTTCAAGCCATCCCACAACCAGCTGTGACCTTCCTGGGATGCAAATGGTCAATGTCCTGGGATCTCAAGGCTGAGTTGTCTGCATCGTCTTCCAAAGAACAAATTGCTCTGAAACTTTGGTGGACTCCTTCCGGACCTCCAGGGGCACGATTCCACTCCTTGAAGTCCCTTCACCATAGTGCTGGACCGAGATAGCGAGGCAAATCGTTCAGACGACAACCTTTCTGTCTTGAAAAAGGCACCAGAACAACAGAGCTGTGAGAAGCTAAAAAGAATCCTTTGCTGGGAGCCTGTCCACTCGACTGCTGCAGAGGAATCCCATCCAGTGTCCTTTCTTTTGTCTGAAGAACAAGAATCCGGGGGGGGGGGGAGGGGTGGCTTGATGGCCGCGTAGAAGGACGTGCTCTAGAGGAGCTCCCGTGATCCGACATCTTTCCTAGGAGAGAAATGCAGTTTGCAGATATACCAGACTGCTAACAGCATACCCACGGACTGGTGAATAGCTGGAGCTTATGCTGGGCATTGAGAGACCGCAAGCGGTGATGTTATGAGCAAGATGTGGCGTCCTGAAGAAAGTTGGGTGCCCGCGTTGGAAGGAAGGACAAGATGGGCGGCGGCACACAAAGGGTCATAAACTGACCGTGGCGCCGCGGTCAGGAAAATCTGCAGCTGTGAATTTAGTTTCAAAAGAAAGTTTGTGGGGAGTGTGTTGCAGCAGGGCTCGTGTCTGCAGTGGCGCTGCACTGCTGGAGGGGACTCACCCAGGGGAGACAAGACACTGCAAGTTGGGGGGACCCGCGGGACGCACCTGGCTGGATCCTGATACAGGCACAGTAGCCCGCAACGAGAGGGGGCATGGTAGGGGTTGGCGCTGCCCCCGACTGCTGAGCACCGAGGAGTGCTCGCGAGGCGAAGAGGCGGTGGCTGGGACCCGGCGCATTGATGCTGAGGGAGAAGCACCAGACGGCTGCCTGGGCCCGGCTGAGGCATTGAACCCGGGCCCAATTGGTGGGCCCGGCCGGACCCTGATGCGGGCACTGCAGCCTGCGATGAGAGGTTATATGGTGGGAGTCGGTGCTGCCCCTGACTGCTGAGCACTGGGGAGTGCCCGCGGGGCGTGCAGGCGGTGGCACCAAGGAGTGCGGCCGACGCAGGGGCCCGGCGTGTGCGGTTAGTGCCTGCTTCGGTGTGTCAGATAGCGTCAGCCGGTTGAAGCGGGTGCGGGCCCGCTTTGCCCCCTCCTGTAACTGCCGCGGAGGTCTGACTATATACCTTACCAGCTCGATGGGGTTGAGCTACGCCCTCCTGGCTCCCGGGCCTCGAGAGGTCTCTTGCGACGGCTTCGGTGCCTGGGCCTTAATGTCCATCTGTCCCTGGGACGAGGACCCCACTGGAGTCCGGGCCCTGGAGAGCTAAAACACCGGCAGTGCACATAATGGGCCTCATTCCGAGGCTGGAGGTAAGGGTTAACGGTCACCGTTAATGGCAACGGTGACCGTTAACACTTACCACCATATTCCGAGTTCCCTTTTGCGGGTTGGCATTTAACGCCTGCTTTTAGCAGGAGTTAAAAATCCAACCCGCAAAGGGACCTTGGAGTAAATTACGGCACCGTAATTTACGGTGCCGTAATTTACTCCTTCCCCATTCCCATTGAGCCCTATGGGGGCAGGAATGGGGATGGGGAACCGGTATGGTGAATGGGGACTTACCGGTCCCTCCAACCTTGGAATGGACCGGTAATTACTCCATTCACCATGCCGGATTTCCATGGAGTAAATAGCTCCATGGTTGCTTACCATGGTGCTCTTTACTCCATGGATAGCTCCAGCCTCGGAATGAGGCCCAATGTTTGGAACCTTGACACGGTTCGCGCTTGGCTTGGGCGGGACCGAGCTGGAGTCGCATGAACCCTCCAACCACAGGTCTGGCAGTGGCAGCAAGACCTCGGCTCCCCGGCCGGGCCTGCACTGTGTGTGATGCAACATTGTAGCAATAGACCCTGAGGCTGGCGAGAGGGAATGAGCGGCAGTGGCTGCATACATACACTCTGTGAAACAGATCTCAGGCACAAGGAGTGAGAGGTATCAAAGGGGCTGTGGACAGTCCAAGACAGATGCCCCACACGATCTAAGACACTGCAAGCTAAGCTGTTGGTGGAAGGTGCAGCGGCCGGTCCTGTGAGGAGTGACGAAATACAGGAGACCAGGCACACTCCGGGGGGGCACCCCCGAGGAACATAGGAGGCTGAGTGGACCACGATACTTGGGGGCCTAAAAGGGACACCCAGAGCGTTTTACCAGGGTGCAGCTACTGGAGCAAGACAATAAGGGCGTACAACTTTGGAGCACTAGCTGGCCCCCTGAAATGGTGTCATACGGCCCCCTTGGCCAAGGGGGGGTGTGGAAACATCTGAGGCAAGACCACAGGCAGATGGCCTGGGGACTCACGGACCACAGGAGTGGGAGAGCGTTGGGTCAGCAGATGGACATGACCACCAGCTATTGATAGGAACGCAGTGGGGGCCGGATGAGCGACACTGTGTGAGCGCAGGTACGTGGGACGACACAGCCCATCCTAAGTGTGGGGCGAGCAACAAGGACACTCCTGAACACAGCTGAAAAGGCCCGGACACGCCACGTGTGGCCTGGCACCACGAGGACTCCTGCACGAGGGGAGGTGCTGGTGGCCCAGGCCTGAATAGCATTGCATAATGTCTAACAAAACTGTCAGACCCAAAAGTAAACAGCCCACGATGGAGGCCTATGCCAAGACGCCCACAGGTGCAGAAGGCGGTAAAAGCAAGGACACCACCGCTGCAGTGGCAGAGACACCAGGCACAAACCAGGAAGTGCTGGCAGCGATTGCAGATTTGAAAATTGCCTGGGAGACCAAACTGGGCCTAGCAATGGACCAACTGAAAGTGGGTCTGGACCTCAAAATCGGAGCGGTCCAGGAGGAAGTCAATCTGTTGAGACAGGATGTGCGCACGCTAGCGGAGCGCCCTGGGAACCTGGAAAAGGAGATGGCCGCGAATACGGCGGAATGCGCCGCCCATGGATCGGAACTTCATGCCCTCGTGCAGCGCGTGAGTAACCTGGAGAACAGGGAAGAGGAAGGGCGCGCCAGACACAATAACATTCGTATTGTGGGCCTGCCGGAAGGAATGGAGGGGCCCAACCCAACAGAATACGTAGAATCCATGCTTCTGCGGGAAATAACTGGTGGAGCACTGACCAAGGGGTTTGCAGTAGACAGGGCGCATAGGGCCTTGACAAGGAGACCGCCCCCGGGCGTCCCCCCGCGGCCGCCGATTGCAAAGATTTTGAACCATCGGGAAAAGATACTAGAATTTTTCCGGAAGGGAGGAACGATAGAAAGGAGGCCGGCGAAAATCACGGCGTACCCGGACTACACTTTGCACGTACAACGCAGTAGGATGAACTTCGGGGCGGTGAAAAGGAGGTTGAGAGAGGCTGGTCACCGATACATGTTGCTTTACCCGGCCAAATTGAAAGTGTTCTACAAGAACAAAACTCTGTTCTTCGAGACGCCGCAGGATGCTATGGACTGGCTGGACACGCAGGGTCGCCCTCAGGAACGGGACATCCAGACAGGAGCCTTAGAAGATAAGTAGCATGCAGATGGGTCATCCCTGGTGATTTGACACAGGACACTGCGACTTGAATTTAGTTTCAAAAGAAAGTTTGTGGGGAGTGTGTTGCAGCAAATATATGCGGCCAAGGTAATCGAACATAGTGTTAAATAAAGCTTGTGGGGAATATGTTGCAGTAAATATGCGCTGGTAGGATCCGTTGGATGCAACTATCCCATTTACTTAAGTGGGCGCTCCAGGGATACAATCCTCGAACCCCTTAGTAGTATATTTAGTTAGGTCACTGTTAGATCGGTGACGCCCCGCGGAGTCCTAGTTCTTGTCTCCGAGATAGGACCAAACACGGGTGGGTCTGAGATCCAGGGATGGAGCTGGGCATTAGTTGGGGTTGGGTAGGGTAGGGGAAGGGAGGGGTTGTGTGCAGTGGGGAAGAGTTTTGGGAAGGGAGGGGGAGTTGTTGAAGATGGGCGGGCCAAGAGTCGGACAATGGGTCATCAGGGAAGACATTGGAGGGGAGGATAGAGGCGAAGTACATCGAGTAGATGGCATCGGGTAATCTCAGAGTGGCGACCTGGAATGTGCGGGGCCTCAACAGCTATCTAAAACGCAATAAAGTGAGGATGTATTGAAAGAGGATGCACATTGACATAGCCTTGTTACAAGAGACCCACCTCACCAAGGAGAAGCTGGAGGTGGTCAGGAGGAAATGGAAGGGTAATGTCATTGGTGCCACATATTCGGCATATGCAAGAGGGGTGATCACTTGGGTGGCACCGCACGTGCCGTTTCAGATGCTCAGCACGACAATAGACCCAGAGGGCAGAAGTGTGGTGGTGGTGGTGGCGGCGGGAATCCTGGAAAATAGGGAGGTGAACATTATAAACCTGTATGCCCCCCAACCATGATACAGCGGCATATTTTAGGTCCCTATATAGTAAAATTAGCCCCCTGGTGGGTGGCGCGATGGTGTGGGGAGGGGACTTCAATTGCGCCCTGAACCCCAGGATTGATAGGTCAGATAACAAATTAGGAAAGCCGGCGCCAGCAGCTAAAGCATTGTGGACACTATTGATACCTCGGTCTGGAGGATGTGTGGAGAAGGCTACACCCAACGGATAGCCAGTATTCGCATTATGCAGCGCCACATGACCTGTACACAAGGTTGGATTACGTGTTTGCCGCGGCAGAGAAAGCCGGAGAAATGGTGGGGGCCGAATACAAGGCCAGGGTATAACACTCACCTCTGGTAGTAGAGTGGCAACATCAACCCCCCAGGGCGCCTATCCCGACATGGAGGCTCAGAACTGAGGCTCTACTGGACGCGGAATTTCTAGAGGATCTGAGGGTGGCCTTTGAGGAGTACTTTGAAATCAATACGGGCAGTGTACGCTCTGTGGGAACTGTATGGGAAACATTTAAGGTGGTGGTGCGTGGTGTAGCCATATCAAAATCCAAGGGGCTCCAAGGGGGTATTGAACGGGAACTGCTAGAAACAGAAAGAGAGCTGGAAGGCCTTACTCGAAGTGAGGAGACCACCCGAGGGAGCAGTGCCAAGATAAAAGACTTACAGTTAGCTTGTAGTGAACTCGGAGATAGACTATACAAATTAAATTATAAGAAATATACAGAGAGGTTACATGCAGGGGGAGACAAACCAGGTAGACTACTGGCCTGGCTATACAAAAATGAGACCCCCCACCCGTTCAGTGATCAGAGAGATCAGGGATATGGAAGGTCGAATTTATAACACCAAGGAGGGGGTAAACAGGGAGTTCCTCAAGTACTATAAACGATTATATGAGGATACAGGAGAAGATGTGAGCCAGGAAATACTAGAAACAATAGAGGATATGGGGCTGCCCACCTTGGATGACCTAGAACGTGCAGACTTAGACTCCCCTATTGCCTTGGACGAACTGGAGACGGTGATCCAGCACCTCCCCACATGTAAAGCGCCTGGGTTGGATGGGTTGCCCAGCGAATTCTATAAAACATAAGCAGGAGCTACTCCAGCCGCTGCTGGCTATGTTCAATGAAGCCTATGAGCGGGGGGGAACTGCCAGTGTCCCTCCGCGAGGCAGTGATCGTCCCACTCCTGAAACCAGGTAAGCCGGACATGAAATGCGAGTCCTATAGGCACTTGTCCATGCTTAATCAGGATAGCAAAATACTCACAGCAGTGCTAGCCAACAGGCTAAAGAGGGTAATCGGCAAGTTGATACACACAGACCAAACGGGTTATGTCCCTGGCAGAAATATCACAGATAACCACAGGAGGCTGCACCATATCATTGATCAAACTAAGGAAGACTCAGGCGAGATGGCTATCGTGTCGCTGGACGCGGTGAAAGCCTTTGATTCGGTGCGGTGGCCGTGGTTGAAAGCGACCTTGAAAGGATATGGAATGGGACCAGTATATACCGGATGGGTCCAGTTGCTATATAGTTCCCCGATTGCGAGAGTTAAAACTGGACCCACAATTTCAGACAAATGGCAACTCAGCAGGGGGACCAGACAGGGTTGCCCATGGTCACCCATGTTATATATCCTGGCACTAGAGCCACTAGCAATATGCCTGCGGCAACAATACGGGGAGGTGGGGATCCGCAAGACAGGGGGGGCACACATCTGATATCACTGTATGCAGATGATATGCTTCTCTACTTGCGCTACCCGGAAGAAAATCTGCAACCTGCGCTGGAGGTGATGGATCGATACACCACCCTTTCAGGCATATTGGTTAACCCCGGGAAGTCTAGCTTGTTCCCCTTGGGAAGGTATAGGAGCACCCCATCGGCGAGGCTGCCCGTTCTAGGAATACCCTGGCAGACCGTGACATTCAAGTATCTGGGAGTGAATATTTACCATAAGATAGAGATAGAGCACAAGCACAATACAGAGAAGGCGATTGAGGGTATTAGGAATAGTATGGCGTTCTGATCCAGGTTTCCCCTGGCCATGATGGGGAGAGCGGCTCTGCTCAAAATGGTTGTTCTGCCCAGACTCTTGCACTTCTTTGTGAATGTCCCATACTTGATCCCCAGACGCTTCTTCGTGAGACTCCATGGCATGTGCAGGGGCTTTATATGGGGCAACTCTAGGAATAGGGTGGCCCTGTGGAAGCTACAGAACACTTGTGATAAGGGGGGCATAAACCTGCCAAACTTTGAACTGTATTACTTGGCGGGACAGCTGTTGTATGTGGCCAGGTGGTTGTCTGCGGAGGGCTCGGCAGAAGCCAGGCTTTTGCAGGGTGACTCAGCCCCATACTTTCTAAGAGAGACAGTGTGGATGCATAAAACTAAGATGGTGGGGAGGGGGAAGACTATTGGAGTTGGGCTGGGAAGTTTGGCGCAGAGCATGGAAAACGGTGGGCGACCCAGACCCGCTCTCTCAGCAAGTTCCGCTGGTGGCTCTATGCAGGGATGACCCCCAATTGTTCGAAACGGTCCGCAGATACTGGGAACCGGTCGGTCTAGCCACCCTCGGAGACATTTGGAAGGAAGGAGAGGTATTGGAGTTTCAGAGGTTGCAGGAGGAGACAGGGGTGCATAGCGGCCAATACATCACAAATAACAGGCTCTTGAAACGGGTAAGGGGAAGGTGGCCCGAGACGGCACTGGCGGAAGAACCTGAAGCCACCCTGGAAACGATGTATGACGTCTCAGAGGGTGGACATGAAATATCGAAGATATATGAGCTCTTAAGAGAAAAGGCAGAGAGCGAGCTACTCCAGCTAAGGCATGATTGGGAGGAGGAGATAGGAGAATCTATGACAGACGGACAATGGGATAGAGCTCAGAGGTACCATAAAAAGGTGTCCCGGAATGCGAGACTCAAGCAGATCCAGCTGTACATTACCCACAGAGCCTATCTGACCCCTGGAAGAATAGCCAGGTTTGGAGGCTCAGCCATACAGAAGTGCCCCAGGTGTGGAGAGGAGGAGGCAGGGTTGCTGCACATGTTCTGGGATTCTGGGAGGAAATAAAGATGAAAGTGGCCGGGGGGGTGGTGTTGGATGTGGGGTCTGCTGGTGCATGCATGCTTGGGAAATTCCCCAGGCCACGTGATCTAAAGCATGTCAATAAAATGAAAGGCCTGGCATATGTCCTGGCCAAGCGCAGCATTGCAATGTGTTGAAAGGCGGCCCATAGGCCTAGAGTGGAGACATGGTGGGCGGACCTCCTGAGGTGGGCAGAGGCAGAAACTGCGGTCTGGTTTGAAGCCGCCACCGTGGATGGAGGAGAGGAAGTGGGTCCCCTAATAGCCTGGAGGCAATTGGTGGCCTCATTGGCCACCCCTCACCAGGCCAGTCATGAAACAGAAGACTCAGATGAGTCAATAGGCACTAAGATTCCCGAAAATGCTCACGAGGATGACACTAATGAAACGGCTCGAGTTTGTGGGGATGGAGGGGGGAGGACAGGAAATGTATAATGTGTTGATTTGACATTGATTATGAACGTCCAAAAGTTGTAATGTTTGGTGTGATGTTTTAAAAAATAATAAAAATTGTTTAAAAATAAAAAAATTAAAAAAATAAAGAATCCAGTGACCGTGTCCTGCAGCTGCTGCATCGTGATGGCATCCGCCTGCATCATCTTTTTCACTGCTGAGGTACTGTGTGACGAGGTACTACTTAACTAAAGTCGCTGTATCACTCCTGTGTGGCTAAGGTGGTGATTTGCACATTTGGGTGTTCACCTATACTGTTCGCCCAGGCCGAACGCTGGAGCGCATTCAGGGAGCCTTCTACGAATGCCCTGCACCCTTTTACCAACTATAAAGTACTGTACTTCCTTGTGTGATGAATCTAGCGATATTGTCCCCGATTCTCTGGAGGGGAGCTTCTGTTACGTGGCCGGGGTAAGGCAGAAGCAATTTGACTATGGGGTGGCAATCTGCCGGAGGACCACATAGGGGAGGACAAACGCCAGAGAGGCAGGAAAATAGTGACACAAAATAACCCTTCAGATGTAATTCTTAATGATTACCATGTGCCTTTACAAAATTCCTGTATGGCTTATTGTCACACAGAAGGAATTCCCACATTTTCATGACCAACAACCTTATATCTCCCCCCTTTGTAAGTACAGCGACGAGGAAGAGGGATAAAACAATGAGGATGACCAGAAGCTGTAAGCAAACTCTGCGCTCTAATCTTTGGAAGGTATTGAGAAATGCCGGGAAGTTTAAAACAAGCACAGCTGAGCAGCAACTGAGAGAGGCAGAAACTGCAGCAAAACGCAGCTTGTACTGATGTTGGTTGGAATGCAGGAGGCGAACACAGTGTAATAATTTGGCATTTATATAGCGCTACGAACCCTCAGGTATCTGAGCACGGCTTATTACCCATGGTGTGTGGTGCTCATTTATCGACCTCGGAAGGATGAAAGGCTGAGTTTGGTCTGCACGGATGTCAAAGCGAGCGCTCTACTCGCTGTGCCACTTGACCGGATGTAGCAGACAGTATGGGGACTGATGAGAATGGCATGTAGAGAGACCGGCCAAGATAAGATCACTGCGTTGTCGCTCGCTACTGACAGCTGGAGACGCCAGAAGCAAAGGAAAGCAAAGTCGGAGTCATACGGCTAACGGGATGCACTCCCAGTCAGCGATCTGAAGGAAAAGAAGATGAAAAGACGCGAGGAATGCCAGAACTGCCGGTAAGCCCAGAGAGAGCGAGTGGGTTACTGAAGTGCTTTAAAAGCAAGTGTCGCACATTATTAACAAAGCGAGAAAGCCTGATTGAAGTAAAAGGAGTAACTGATACAAACGCGAACCGTGTGAAGAAAGTGTTGATGACCCAATGCTTGGAAAGAGAGACTAGCTCTTATCAATATCAATATGAACAGTGTGAAGAAGGGGTTTGTGACCCAACGATTGGAAAGAGATTAATACAAATACAAACACTGAAGAAAGGGTTGGTGACCCAATGTTGGGGAAAACAGACTGATACAAATAAGTGTTGTTAGAAAAGGGTTGGTGATCTAATATTGGAGAAATATTATTTCTTGGATAAAAGGAAGAGTGAGTGGAAAAGCCCTGGCAGGATAATGAACCAGGCAAACAGTGAGTCTGGGGCTCACACCCTTTAAAAGGATATAAAAAGGAGAGTAAACCAGGCACACTGTGCGTCTGGGACGCGCACCTAAGAAACAGAGTTGTAATATCCTGGCAGGAGAGTAAATCAGGAGCAAGAAGAGAAGTAAATCTGAACAGTGAAACACAAATACAAAAAGGGAAGACCTATACCCCTTGCAAGGAACAGTAATAAATGTGCGATACCCTGGCAGGAGAGTACACCAGGGGTAAAAGAGTAACAGTCAAAGGGAAATGTACCTTACCCCTTTAAGATTAATGGAGATACAGAGTGAGAAAAGCTGAATATTCAAGAGAATTGTATGCGACAAGGAAAACGCAAGGGAAGACTCATCCCCTTGGAATAACCTTAAACTGTGTTAACATACTGAATGGTGAAAGTGGAAGGAACAAAGAAAGTAATTTTCCTTAAAACTGTGGAAGCATAAAAAAAAGAAAATGGAGAAACTCAAGGGAGAAGGTGTCCCCCTTGAGATTGTGAACTGAAACATTATATAAAGAAAGACACAAGGCTAGAGCCCTTTTTGTGATAGTGGAACATTATTTGATCTTTTTTGGGGAAGTACTGGACGGACAGGGAAAAACCAGAAAAAACATTGGGTAAGAGAGAGCCCTTCTCGTGGAACTTGTAATATTTTCCTTTTCTACACCTTGAAACTTTCAGTGTAGAAATATGAAAAAAAAAGCTACAAGTGTATAGCTTGCAGAAATTCCATTGTACAAATTATTTTGAGTTTAGCGTGTAAGGGTCAGTGTAGGGTTTTAGGACACAGGATGGAGGACGCTCTTTGGTTTAAAATCATGACAGACATTCATTTTCTTGTGGCAGGGAACCCCCTCATTGGCCTGCAGACAGATAAAATTTCCCCAGCCCCTCTTATTATTTTGACAATAAAGGTCCTATTTAATACTGAAAACTGTTACTGTGACCAAGTCTTACTCTTGTTCCCATTCCCTTGTTATAGAAGATATCCCCCCCCTGGAACTCTGTATTGTGCCCGATCCTGCTCTGCCTACTGGACCACCAATGTCCAAGTCTGCCTCTGAGAACACACATGCCTTAGATTAAGGAAGGACTGCTAAAGCATAAGGCCTTTGTGGAGGAACTCTTACATGTGTTCTAAAGTACTTGCTTGCTATTGTTGGGATTGTAACTGTATATTCCTGAAACAGAATAAGTTACAAGAGTTGTAATGTACTTACTTGCAATGTTGGTAGTATAACTGTTTTTAATAAAAACCTTGAACACTTTGTAAACAATACATAATACAACATAACCTCACACATCCATATCTTAAAAAGCTTAAGTACACACACAATTTAAGATCTTTCCTTCTAATACAATCTAAAACCTTAAAATCATTTAACTTCACAATCTACTTTTATACTATACACGTTAAAAAGGAAAAATACTTAATATTTAAAAGATATATTGAGCACAGAGTTCATCACAGAACTCACAGTTTATCCCACTCTAATGTAATTCTCTTCCAAATATAAAAGATAGCCCCTATATAAACCAATGGATTTACCATAAAAATACAGGATCCAAACTGGTCTGATTCAACCATTCCATTGTCTCCTACTAAATCTTTATACCCAGCTTCGTACCAACCACTCAATTTAAAACATGCCGTAAGTAGATGTCTTGTAGTTTCCACCTCCATTTTACAGAATTTACATACTCTTTTTTTCCCTCTGGGTATTCTTTTCCAAGCGCCTACATACTCTAAACAAGGTAGAATATTGAACCTCAACAACATGATAAATCTACTGAACTCCCTATTGCTCACCATTAATACATATTTACATGGTTTATTCACAAGCATCCCTTGGTGATTGTGTGGAAAATCTATTCTTTTCTCAAAGTCTATCCAAATTCTTAATTGCATCCCAATGGATAGCTTTCTCACTACGTTTACTATACAAGGGCTTTGGATTGTTGCTTTACATTGATAATTTCAAATTAATCTCTATCAGAAAGGTTGATACCATCTTAGTTAGATCCTTTAAAACATCATTATTCTGGGCATCCTTTATCATTTCATTCCCCAAGATATTTAAACTATCAGGAAACTTTGTGTCTAATGTCATATTTGCAAACAGCTTACAACACCTTATCTTCCATAAAGTTGACCATGATAGCAATCCCCATTCACGGCAATTGCCTCGACTGGGGTCGATTTGGCCTGTCTTAATGCCGGCCTCCATAGTTTCGCCTCCTTTTTATGTATATTTCTCATTGATTTGGTCGCAACTTTCTCCAAAGCAAGCATAGCACTGGGTATAATACAAGTTTTATAGATTTCCAATAAGCCTTTAATTGAATATCTACCTTTCTCCGATATATATGCTGGCATAATATTAACATTACTTTGTGATCTTCTATTCTATAATATCCATATAGTGATCTAATGGGTGAGAATTTTTTATTGTCATGCTTAAATAAGGGTATGGTTCCACGACTTCGATATTCCTATTGTCAATTATCCATATATATGTCTCCTTTTTTCTATTAGTACCTTTGCTTCCAAATATTAGAATCTTAGTTCTGTCACATTGATACTCAAATGATTTTCCTTTGCATACATATGGAGTGCATTTAATAACCTTTGTAACCCAAAAGGCGTTCTATCTATCAAGATCGTGTCATCCACATAACATAACCAACAAATAGCCCTGTCTCCTATCTTCGGTGGGAAATTCTTAATTTCATCAAATCTTTTCCCCATATCGTAAACATATTAATTATACACAGTGGGAGAGGTAACACACCCTTGTTTCAAACCCAAATTGGTACTAATAGGGCTAGTTCTTTCCTTGCCTTTATTCAGGTACATCGCCACAGTGGTGTCTTATACATCTCCTTTAGGAAGTGTAGGACAATCAGGCAGATTTTCCATCTCATTAATTTGCCCCAGAGTCTCCCCCTATCTATACAATCAAAATCCCTACTAAAATCAATAAAATTGGTAGATAGTTTTATATTTTTACTCCACTTATTCGCAAGTTGTAATATAAGGGTACAGAAAATGTTGCAAATGGAGTCTGACATTGCCAGTAACCTATAATGTTATGGGCTAGCTCTACCCCCTTTCTTATACACAGGGATACATATGGCCTTCCTCCAACTATCTGGAATTTTTCCCGATTTCCAAATCATAGTAAAGAGTTCATGTAATATATGGCCCACTTTTCTGGGTTTCGCTTTAAGACAATATTCACCAGTTGGTCCGGTCCTGGGGCTCTTGAAGATTTCATACCTTTAATTATTTAATTATTTCTAATACATCCGTTCACCCAAACGGGAATATCAAATCATTCCCTGACCATTTGATCTCAATAAGAGGGACTAACTTATCCTTATTAAAATACCTAGATACTATGAACTCTTTCCAAGTCTCAATCGGAATAATATTAACATCCATATTATCTTCTATTATATATTGGCAGTATAGGTACCAAAATGTTTTGGCATCCTATGTCCTACATAGTTTAAATACTATTTGCCAATTAACATTTTGGAGATTATATTTGTATGACTTCAGCCAATTTTTAAATTTCATCCGTAGCCTATTTATATTTTGAGACCGATCTTTCTCATTCAAATATGGGTCGTGTTTTACTAACCTTATTACCCTCCAACTTCCTTCTTTTTACTTTTTGTCCATCATAGGGGTTTTTATGCTTTTCTCCTGTTTTTATATTTATTGTAATTCTACTCTCTGTCGTCTGAATCATACCTAGTAAATTATTCATCACCTGGGATCCATTCATATGTAGGATATTAAAAATCCTATTGAATTTTTTAAAATTATTATCAGTCCAACAGATCCTATTTTGATGGGTATTAGAGTGGATGTTCAATTCCGTATAGCATGTTTTTTCCAATTTAGGGCCCCTCAATGTGCAATTTAGGATTGCATGGTCACTATAGGGGGTTTGCACATGTTCAAACTCTCCCATTCTTTTCCCCAGCCTCCTATTTACAAATATGTAATCCAATCTAGAGGACATACTACCGTTGGTCCATGTATGATATGGGTGTGCCTGAACAGTCAGTTGTAGAAATTTCAAATCCCAACTGCGCGTCAAATCCATCCAAATCATAACTATAGAGGCTTGCGTCAGTATACCTCCTTTCCACTTTTCCAGCATAGAACGGGGTACTTCCATATCTCCCCCCCCCCCATCATCTCCCATTCTTCCATTCTTCCATTTTTGACATGGCAATGTCACAGTGTGAGCTAAAATCCCCTACCATCATTACCTCAGATTTGGAAGCTTCCATATACCAACCCTCCAGAGATGGCTCCACAACCGTCATAACTTCGATCAGATTCCCTCCTGCCGGTCTAGAATATAAATTAATCCACAGGTGATCCTCCTTGGTTCCTCTAGCCTCAATCACAACACATAAAACGGAGTCAGATTTACCATATTTGTCAAATAGTCTGGCTCTATCCATATGTTTCACCCCCACGCATAAACCACCAAATAGACGACCTCCGAGACCTCTATTAGCTGGGTTTGTTAAGATATTATATCCATCCAGAAGGATAGTGCCTAGGACCCAGGTTTCCTGAATGGCGAAGATGTCACAGCTTTTTAACCCATTTATACTTTCTTGCTGCAATATAGATGGAAAGCCTCTGCTGTTCCAAGAAAATACAGTTCTGGAATTACTCTCTCCCTCATTTCAACCATCTATTACTTAATTTTCATCAGGCGTCCATTTATCTATTTGAGTATGTTCTCTACTAGGGCCTTTCCTACTTCTAAGTTGCTCTTGATGTGACTTATTTGACCGATTATCCATTTCAACGCTATTACAAATAATGAACTCATACTCATTTCCCAACACAGCTCTATTTTGTGATCTCTAATTAATTCACCAATAACCGCTGTACCAAATTGTACAATAGACCAGTTCTCCCAGCTGCCAACCTTAGGTAAAATGACTATCTATATCTGAATGGTTTACACACTGTAATTTGGTAACTTGGTTAAATTGTTTAAGTAGCCAGTCCCAATTCAAAAAAGGGCTGGCTTATTGAGGAGATTTTACTATTATCTTTAAACTATTACCACTCCTCATTCCATTATTTTTAAATGTCCCCAGATGTCCCTCTCCCCCCTTTACTATCCCACTTAAATTGCTGCTCATTGCCAGCCTTTCCCTCTCTTTTCTATATGTCGCCTTCTCCCTAGCATTCAAATTCTTACTATCCCAATTATAATTTATATCTAAATATCTAATTCCTTTATCTACGTCAATGGGTAGTACCATATTAATTTCAGTATCCACTATTGTCCTTTCTACATTAGCAATGTTAGGAGTTGCACCTGTATTACATTCTATTAAATTCCTTTTATTTCCAGTCTTGCTACCTTTTCTCCTAGCCATTCAACTATTCGTTCAAATCTCCATCTATTTTCTTAATTGGTTGTTCTCCCAGATGTAATTCATACCTGTTAGTTACTTCAATACATTCAATATCCTCTACTACCGTATTTGCTAATGCTACACTATTCCTTTGACTAATTCTTTTTTTTTTTTTTAACTTTTCCACATTCTTCTTTTCTCAACACTCTTATCATTTCTATTACGATGGGTCCTCCGTTTCTGTCCTTGAGATAATTCTATTACTTCTTCTCCTTCTGGGTCTATAAATTCTACATTTACCAAGCCATTTATTTTGTCCTGCGAGTTGCTCAGTTCTATCCCTACCTCCATTGCAACAGCCTGTTCTTTATCTACTAAGTTTAAATCATCTCTCATCCATTCTTCAGATATCTCATGTACCTCTTCGATGGCATTAGTATTATTGTTTCCAATTGGCTGGTTTTTCAATTTAATATTTTCATATATAATAGATACAAGATTTTTCATAGACAGTTGTTCCTTCATCACTTGCGTACAGATACCCAGAAACATATCCACTGTTGTAGTCAGTGTATCTATTTTCTCTTTAATACACAGTGAACTATCAATTTCAGATGGTGCCTCCGACCAGGAATCATTTTCATCCTCATTATACATTGTCATTTCTTGTGCCAATCTCTCCAAATTTGGAGTTGCAGATAAATTCATACCAATGATATTATTAATTTCCCCTAAATTACCAATGCTATTTTGCAGTGATGGGTTAGGTGGCTCTACTCCCGACCCTATAACCTGTTCTCAAAGATCATGTTGTGAATTGGTCAGGTCTCCTCCTTGCATATATTGGGGATTATTTCCAGACAAGACCCCCATTGAATGTCTTCTATAATCCTTACATAAATTTAAAAGCAAATTATTATCAACAATAAAATTAGATTCCGAGTGTTGAGCCGTTTCCTCAATAATATTGTTCTCCCCCTGTTTTTTTGATGGTAAGGAAATCAGAGATCTTGGATTGCTCTAATCCCATTGTTTTTTTCTTATTCACCTTAGACATGATGTCTATATAAACATCCATGGTTTTCTTTTCCTTACTGGGAGTAGATCCTTTTTTCCCCTTTATTATTTTTGATTTTATTATTTTTCTGAGATCTCAATTTTGGTGCCATATTCCAAAAAGTAGCTCTATAATAGCTCTATAATAGTGCAATATAAATGCTTATACAATGCTTTATATATCAATGTCCAATAAATACTCCAAACCGAGCAGTTAAAAAAGAACATTAAAACCTACAAATAATACCTATAGTCCTCTATATTAGAGTTAATGACTTATCCAGACATTCTAAGGTTATTCAAATTGCAATTTTCCATACAGAATACAAAACATACATTAAACACAATTATCAGCAATCCGGATTTAACTTCTTCCGTATTGTTTACCACTCTACTAATCGCCACTCTATGAGGAGAGAAAATTAGCAACCTCCGGTTTAAATAAATACTATAATAACCAGAGATGCGATATGTTTACTTCCGGGAAAACAATAATGTAGCTATTTGTCCAAGAAGCTGTCCCACGTGTTCAAAATCCAAACACTAATAGTTAAACGGCAGGGTTAGGTACGCCCGACAGCTCGAGGAGCTGCCACAGTCTGACTCTCCCCCCTGCCCCGACACTCAAGTCTGCTATTAAAGTACAATGATGACAATTTACAGTAAAGCAGTTCATCTCCATCCTGGAAGGCAGACTCTGCGCCCTTGACTCCTCTGCGGGCTTAACGCCCCAAGGGTGCTGGCTCCAGTAATTTATCCACAACTTCCTGGTGAGCATTTGCTCTGCCCTTAAAGCCACAGGATCAGCAATTACGGCTTAATTCTCTTGCGGACAAACAGTCTACTTTTCTGAAAGAGACACTGAAAAACAATACAGTATAACTGTATTAATCCTGAAACAGAATAAGTGACATACTTTACTACAGAGTGGATTTTACTTACCTGGAATTGCATACTGCTATTCTACAAATCTTTTACACTGGTTTACTTACTAGAAATATTATATTGGTTTTAATACTGTGTTTTTGGTTTATGATAGTACTTATCTTTCTGAAGAATTCTCTCTGCCTGTGTATATATAAAATAAACCTTTTTTACATAGATCAGTGTAGTGTTTCTTTGAGCCATATGTATGCTACAAGTTCTTTGTACCTTCCTACAATCCTCTCTCCCTCCTAAGATAAGCCTGGCTGCTCTGCCATTGCTAACCTTACCTTGATGTGGTACAGGCCTATACAAAGAGTTGCAGTTCTGTATTGCCCAAAGGATAGTCTTATAAAGTCTTACTTGGGTGGAGTTTAGAAATACTGCCCCTAACACCCTCCTACCCCCCGTCAACCCTGGTGATATCTGAAATTAAATAAAACTATATATATATATATATATATATATATATATATATATATATATATATATATATTTTTTTTTTTAATAGTAACAAGGCCTTGTAAACATTGTAAATCAATTAAACAAGTAAAAAAAAAAAGTATTTATGGAATGGTAAGAGAAAGTGCCATTTGCACTGTATTCTCCAGTTTTCTGTGCTGCCTTGTCACGTGGTATGGCATCTGGCTAAGTTATAACCGTAGGTAGCATATGTTGTAGAAATTGGATTACCCTCCTCATGACTGCCAAGGACAATGTATAACAAAAATCAAATCCACATTTAACACATTACCTGCAGGTCCGACTCCACCAAGAAAATGCCCAGCGCGATGACTGCATCCCTGCGACGCTCATCCAATTGGAAAATGCCATGGAAATCGACTGGACACATACACAGCAGCTTCTGAACCTGCAAGGGGGCAGAAAGAATAATAGATATGAGAAACACAAGCAGTCTTAGGGGTTCACTCACATAATGTTTAGGGCACAAACAGTTCAGCTTCTTTAGCCCTCAGCTGTGGCCTGGGGAATTTATTTCCAGTTTTTGGATCTGGGTGGTGAAACAAAGGGATTATAGTTATACACAATCAGCAAAGACACATTTGATAAAGAGGAGCTAGCAATCCCATAATGGAAGCATCTGGGATTTAGGAGTTGCCAGCACGCTGTTGTATCTCAGCCTTGGTTCTGCAGCTGGGTAGATTTGCCAATCTTTTCTGTCAAATGTGAAACCTACTCCAAGCAGCACAGTCAGAGTTCTGAGTCTCTTAGTTGGCTGGGAGGATGAGGTATTGCTGAGGTTGTTGGCTAATAAAATCCTTTCACAGAGATCGTGTACTAGTTCTGATAAAATAGCGAAAGGGGGGAAAGAAGTAACTTGGGAACAGATTATGCATAGCCAGGTTTGTCAATGCATATAGTAAGAAAGGAGCCTCCCGGAAGACCTAGGATTCAGAACACTCAGTGTAAGCTACAATGAAAGAACTCCAACAACACTGATGGCAGTGATCCCCAAATATCACAGCTAGGTGGTAGCATTCATTTAAAAGTAGCAGGTGAAACATAGCTAATAACATGGAACACATCTTAGAAAACACAGTGATGGGAACCACCAACAGCCCAGTTTTCGAGTAGGATGCGTCTTGGCCCCATTTTTTCTTTTTTTGGCAAGATCAGATTTTAATAGCATTTTGTAACATAGCATTGGACAATGTATGGCCAAGAAAATATGTAACGGCTCATTAACACTCCTAACTGCCCCCTGTATGCTTTTACCCCCCCCCCTCTTCACCCTTCTCCCTCCGTCTAGCACACAGCACATACACATATAACTATGTGAGGTTTGAGGCAGTATCCACCATGTATCATTCCTTTACTTTGATAAATTACCATATTTAGCGAAAAAAGGTAACCACATTTCTCCAATCTTAACCCTTGACTCTTTAAGAACATGCGTCATGTATTTAATTTCATATATTCCCCCGACGTTCCTCAGCCATTCATCCTCTGATGGAACCTTTTCTCGTTTCCAAAATTGCACCACACAGCACCTGGCCACCACCATCATGGTGCGGGTCATGTGATTTCCCTGGTCTTCCCCATCATTTGTATGCCAAACCCCAAAACAGGAGGCCCCATGGTGACAGTTCTCTTGAAATCCCATCAATCCCCTTGATCCATGAGAGGACCTCCCCCCAGTAGATGCGTTTATGGGTATATCCCCACCACATGTAGTAATCGGCGCCTGGATACCGGCATCTCCAAAACTGCGAGTCTGCGTCCGGATACATCTTAGCCAATAGGGCCGGTGGGTGGTGTCAGCGGTGTATGATCTTAATTGCCTGCATCCTATATTGTGGGGATGCGGAGGATTGTGTAACCCTTCTGCACATGGTGAGCCCTAGGTCATCCGTTATTTCCCTTTGCAAGTCTTTAGTCCATCGTTCCCTAGCCACCAGGCCTTGGAGGGTTATGTCCTCCGCAGCACCTTATAAAAGGCACGCTATGCGGCCCTTTGTGTCCCTGTTTTGTATGAGTGCTGATTCCAAAGGGGTGAGATCTCTACGCAAATTGTTCCCCTATCATGAGTCATTGAGAGCTCCCTTCAACTGCAAATAGCGGAAAGGGGAGAGTCGGCCAATTTGCAGAAGGTCCTCCAGTTTCCCCATAGAGAAGATACTGCCCCTTGTCCCACATCTGCCCCACTCTGCTAAGGCCCGCCTCATAAAATTTTTGGAACTGCAGGGGTTCCGTAATCAAGCTTCTCAAAGGGGGGGGGCCCAGATGCAGCTCAGTGGGGAGGGCCAGGTCATGACCCACCTCATGCTGTTCCCTTCTTTCCAGGTCATCCACAACACCTCTAGAATGGTATTCAGCAGGATCCTACGTGGGATCTCTCTTTAGGGTACCCATAGCCATTCCTCCAGGGAGACTGGGTCAAAGATCAAATTATACATGGCCACCCATTGCTTCTCCGAGTGCGGCTCTAGATGGTCCATAAGTATACGAAGCTGGGCCACTTTATAATAGGCTTCCAGGTCCCTCGACATTATAGTACTCACAAACGCTCTTCTGGGTGTTTTACGGGCCCACAAAAATGGCAGGAATCTTCATTTGACCGTCTCTATAAAGTGTACAGGACTATTACTGGAGCGCCAGGAACAAAAATTGAAATTTAGGGAGGATTGTCATCTTCAAAAAGTTCAGTCTGGCCATCCATGAAAGGTTAAGCCTGGACCAGCGTTCTAGGGCTGTCTTAACCTTTTCCCACACGAGATGATTGTTTTTGCTGAACATGTTGCCAAGGTCCCTCGGTAGTGAAATCCATCTCCCCAGACACTGAAACCCAGCCACCTCCCGTAGGCTCCGTTCTGGTCCCTCCCTGGCCCAATCGGGTACCACTGATTTGCTGCGATTTACCCTGAACCCAGGTAGCTGTCCATACGCCTCCAACCTTTCTAGCAATATCGAAAGGGAAAATTGGGGTTGTGTGATGTATAAAAGAGCATTGTCTGCAAAAAGGCTGAGTTTATATTCCACCTCTCCCACCCTGACTCCTCGGATGTGGCCCTGCGTCCTCACATCTATCGCCCAAGGCTCCATTACCAGGGCGTATAGGAGAGGCGACATGGGGCAACCCTGACGGGTTCCCCTTCCTAGCCTAAAAGGCTGTGACTCCTCCCCAATCACTGCCACCCTCGCCCGAGGCCACGAGTATAGGGCGATACCCAGCTCGCCTATCTCTCACTAGTTCCCACCTCTGCCAAGCCCCCGCAAGAATGACCAGCTCACCCGGTCAAAAGCCTTTTTTGACGTTGAGCGATATTAACGCTCCTTGTTTTCTGGCCGCTGGGATCACATGGGTCTGAAATATCCTCTTCCTCTGAAGAAAACTTTCTCCTCCTCACCTTTAGCTTTACACTTGAGGTCGATCTTCTTCCTTCCTTTCAGACCGGGCTTCTCCTTTTTTTTGTGAAGATAGGGGCGGCCACGGAAGGACGCCACAGTGCAACTGAATTAGCGGACGGTGGTCGATCCCACCGTGACCGCTGGGAATGGGGAAAAAGCCAGAGGCACAAAAAACCCCAAGAAGGATGCGAGATGGCAGAAGACTAGAACTGCACCCAACGGAAGGTAAGCTGGACAGAAGCTATACGAGGGCAATGGAATTCTCACTGAAAGGCCAACAAAAGGTCTGGGAATAAACTCTGAAAGTGACAGAAGAAAAGAGGGAGAGCGGTAAGGAACAGAAGACGGGGAAAAAACTAATGCACAACATGAGTAAGAAAGCAGTCGACAGGTAAGCGAGCAGTAGAACGGAATGGAGAGGGAGGAGCCACACGGCGGGCGTAGGAGAGAGGAGTGGAAGGAAAGTTGCAAGGAAACAAATAGAGCAGAGGAATAACAGGTAAGCAGGCGGAAACCGCAAGGAGAAATGATACGAAGTGGTACAACACAAGAGGAAACCCATAAAGTTGCAACGCGTCCCGTCACCCGGAAGTAGCTGGTAATAAACTACCGGTGACTGACGCAAAACAAAGAACTAGACCGGCAATGGACGTAGGAGAAAGTGCGATGGAACAATCAATGGCGGCCCCCTTTCCAGCGATCCCAAATGCGCCACTTGCTCCAGGGCATGACAGTATGCCCCCTCCGGAGGCACACCCCCCTGGCTTGCCTGGATGATACCGATGACGCACCACTTGGGTTCCCAGGGGTTTTCTGACCATGGATAGCCGTTCCAGTGTACAAGGTACTCAAATCTTCCCTGATGGTACCTGGAATCACATATTTGAGCAACCTCGTATTCTTCTCCTGCAGAACCAGAAGGTATAGTGACCTTCTTTGGGGTCCGTGTCCATTCATCGGCCTGGAATGACTTTAACTGGGATGAGTGAAATACGGGATGGACCCGCCGTAAACCCTCTGGAAGCTTAAGGCGTAGGGCCACGGGGTTAATCTTCTGTGTTATCTCATAGGGCCTGATGATTCCGGGGGATAGCTTAGAGGGGTGTACCCATCTGGGTAGATATTTGGTGGAGAGCATAACCTTGGTTCCAACTTCCCAACCCGGGACTGGTCTGCAGTGTTTGTCGGCCTGGATTTTGTTACAGTCAGCAGCCTCCTGGAGACTTGCCTTGGCCTTGTCATGCGCCTCCTGAATGAGAGCTAAGGAAGAATCAATTGCTGGGATACCGGATGATAACCCAGGAAGGGGTAGAATGGAGCGTGGATGGTAACCAAAAGTGCAGTAGAATGGACTTATCCCTAGGGCTGAGTGAATGGTGTTATCGTAAGAAAATTCGGCAGTGGGTAAAGGTGCCACCCAGTTGTCTTGCTGTGTATTGATGAAGCAACAGAGATATTGTTCAAGGGTGCCATTGAGGTGTTCTGTTTGCCCATTGGATTGGTGGTGGAAGCCGGATGACAGAGCCCTTTTTATACCCAGCCTTTTGCAAAAAGCCTTCCAAAAGCGAGAAGTAAATTGACAGCCACGGTCGGAAACAATCTTGGTAGGGATACCGTGGAGACGGAACACATCTTTTAAGAACACTTCTGCCATCTCGGTTGCGGTGGGTACTCCCGGTAAGGGGGAAAAGTGAGCCAACTTAGACAAGGAGTCTACCACCACCATTATGCAAGTGCAGCCTTGAGATTTCGGTAAGTCAACAATGAAATCAGTGGAGATCGTATCCCAGGGGCCTGAAGGTACTGAACTAGGCTCTAACAGTCCCAAAAGGTTTTTGAGTCAGGTTCTTATTGCAAAGACAAATGGTACAGGACTGAACGTATTGGGTGGTATCATTCTTCATGTTTGGCCAATAGAAATACCGTTGGAGGAAATCCAGTGTACCTTCATACCCTCTATGTCCGGCGATTCTAGAGTCGTGACACCAGAAAAACGCGATCTTCCTCAAAGATCACGTGGGTAGGTACAATTTCCCCATCTACTGTGTAGAGTCCATCATTGATGTTATAATGCATGTTCTTGGGGTGTCTTTCTACTTCAAATGTTCCACATGATGCTTCTCTGACTTACTGTAAGAAGGTGGAGAGTACACCGATCTTCTTGGTCTGGGGAAACATAAGATCCTTTGTCGGTTCTGTGTCTGAGATGAAGTCGCAGCGTCGAGAGGGGGCATCAGCCAGGAGGTTTTGAGCACCAGGTATGTAGGAGATGTTAAAATGAAACTCAGCGAAGAAGTAGGCCCATCTCGCCTGGCGGGTATTATAACACTCAAACTGTCTCAGGATCTGTAGGTTTTTATGATCCGTATGGATGGTGAAAGGATATTCTCCTCCCTGGAGTAGATGACGCCATTCCAGACAGGCCAGTTTCATGGCCAAAAGCTCCCGTTCAATAACGGAATAGTTCTTTTGGCTAGCGTTGAGTGTTTTAGAAAAATAGGAAATGGGATCTTCCTTGTCCTGGTGTTTCTGTAATAATACTGCCCCTACTGCCACAGAGGATGCGTCGGTTTCCAAAATGAAGGGAAGACTGATCAAGCTGACGTAACATTGGTGCCGAACAAAAGGACTGCTTGAGGTGACTGTTTTTGGAGTCCTGTGACCAACTAAAAGGAACTGAGGACTTCTTGAGGAGAGTCGTGATGGGCAAAACCATTTGTGAGAAATTGGGAATGAATTTCCGGTAGAGGTTCGCAAGTCCGAGAAACCTTTGAACCTCTTTGACAGTCTTCGGGGAAAGGCCATTCCAGAATGGAGAAGACTTTCTGGGGGTCCATTGAGACGCCAACATCGGACAAGATAAAGTCCAAGAAGGGATGGATGAAGCAGAAAAGACACACTTGTTGAGTTTGACGGAGAGGTGATTCTCTTGTAACCTCCGGAAGACTTCCTGGCGTGCTTTTCATGTTTTTGAGTTTGAGAGAAGACCAAAATGTCATCCAAGTAGATGATGGTTTTTTGACACATTAAGTCCGAAAAGAGACGATCCATAAATCATTGAAATATTGAAGGGGCATTGACTAGTCTAAAGGGCATTACTTGGTATTCGTAGAGCCCAAATGAGGTACGGAAGGCCATCTTCCATTCGTCACCCTTCTTGACTCTGAGCAGGTGGTAGGCATTCCGTAGGTCTAATTTTGTAAATACCGTGGAACCTTGAACAGCTTGAATTATTTTGGATATGAGCGGCATGGGATACCAACCCTTGATGGTCACTTTATTTAAGCCCCGGTAATCAATACAGGGTCGTAATTCCTGGGACACCCTTTTGGGAATGAAAAATAGCGATGCTCCCGCCGGGGATTTGGATGATTGAATCAACTTGTTGGAGAGATTATTATCCAGGTACTCTCTAAGGTATTTCTTCTCTTCCAATGACAGGGGATACATACCACCAAAGGGTACTAGAGCTCCAGGAGTCAGTTCAATACTGCAATCTTCTGCCCGATGTGGTGGCAACTATAGAGGAATCTTTTCCGTAACCACTTCCACGTAGTCCCTTAGATAGCTTGGCAGCCAATGTATGCCACTCGACTCTGAGCTGCACACTGTCTTGATAGTCTCAAATTGGGGTTCTAGAAGACACCATCTTACAATAGGAGGAATGAAAGCTCAGGATATTCTTGGTCTAATTGATAGTAGGATTATGCTTCCGTAACCAGCCAATGCCGAGGATTAGAGGGAAATGAGCGGCACGGATGATGTCAAAAATGATTTTTTCCGAATGTTGTTGGATGCTCATAGTGAGTTCCTCTGTAGTATGGGTTATGAGGCCGGAACCACACCTTCTACTTTCTGCTCTTCCTTCTTGGTGATGCGGGGTAGACCCATCTTCTCCGCCCACTGTGTATCAATGAAGTTTCTGGCAGCTCCACAATCCAGTAGAGCTTGTGTCTGGATGTCGGAATCTCCTAACTTCAATGTCACAAGAATCACCATGAGACGGGAGTCTTCAGTTATCATGGAGAATGTCACCGAAAGGGTAGCATAAGGACTTTTATGAGCCCCTCAGAAGTTAGTCCTTACACTTACCGAGGGCGATCGTTTCCCGAACATCTAGGAGGTACATCAGGGCAATCTATCAACAAATGAGTGGAGGCCCCACAATATATGCATAAGCTTCCTTCTCTTCGCCTCATACACTCTTCAGGGGTAAGAGGGGCTCGGGTGGTGCCTATTTGCATCGGCTCCTCTTTGGGCTGTCGGGATGTAGGTGAGTAAGTCGGGGAAAGGGCTTCTGGGAGAGACCCCAAGTTCTTGTTCGTCGTCCTTTCAGAGCGACGTTCCGTCAGGCAGAAATCTATGCGAAGTACTACGGTCAAAAGATCTGCAAACGTCAGAGGTCGGGTTATGCGAGCAAGCTCTTCTTTCAAATCTTCTCTTAAGCCTCTGCGAAAGATGGCGTATTGCGCTGGTTCTTGCCATCCTGCCTCGGATGCAACTTGTTTGAAGGATGTAATATAGGATAACAGATCTGAGTTCCCTTGTCTTGTATCCAGGAGGTCTTCTGAAGCCAAGTACGTGCTCTCAGTTCTCAGAAACATCTGCTGAAGGAGTGTTTGAAAGCGCTGTAATCCTGAAGTACAGGGTCAGCTTGATTCACCAATGGGGTAGCCCATCCCAGGGCATTGCCAGTCATGTGGGTGATCATAAACCCAACCTTGGCATGATCAGAGGAAAAGGTATTTGCTCGAAAAGCAAAATGCAGATTACAGGTGTCAAGAAACTCCTTAACCCTTTTGGGTGAGCCGTCAAATCTCCTGAGACTAATGGTAGAGAGGGAGATCGGTTGAGGGTTGTTCCCTCTCAGTCATTCTTTGTTGAAGGGTAGCGTTGGCGCTCTTTAAAGTTCTGAACCTCCAAATTCAGATCCTGAACAGCAGCTATTAATTCTTGGACCTCTCTCCCGCTTTCTTCCTTACTTGCGATGTAGGTGCTCTTCGCTTGCTCTCTTCTGCCTGACGGGTGGGAGGGAAATGCACCACTCCCTGGGTGTGATTCTGCTTCTCCTAGCAACTACTGGCCCCAGCTTTCTTCTCCTTGTCGGGGGTGGGCCTGTGCATCACCTCATATGCTTGGCGACTGATCTGAGGCCGCCTCACTGCTTCGCCCCGGGTTGTGCCCGTCTCTCAGTTGTCCCGCTCCATTCAATGCATCAGGGCCAGCGGCATGGCTCTCCTCGTCCCCAGGCACCTTCCCGGTGTCACCCTCTTATCTGTCGGGGTCCCAATTATACTTTTTGTCGTCCAAGCGTGGTGTTCTCCGCTCAGGTGGCCATCTTCTTCTGCGCCCCCTGGTGGCCTTCCCCCCCATTGCTTTTTAAACTCCATATAAATTAATTGCTGAATGTCTTAGCCGACTTGGAGAGTGACGTCCCAAGGATAGTTAGCCAAAAGGTCTGTGCATTTATGTATGCGGACAATGCTGTTCTGATGGCTAGGACAAAGCATGTCTTTTAAAGACAGGTAAATGGATTCCATGAAAGAGAAAGGACTGGAAAATCATGTAGGAAAATCAAAGGACATGTATATCGGAAAAAGCAAACCGAGAGGGAATGCCATATCAGGAGCAGGAAAAACCTTGAATGGGTTAAATCATTCTGTTACCTAGGAGTGACACTCTCTACCGATTTGGGTTGGCCTTTGCATGTAAAGCAGCAAGTTGTTAAGGTATCCCAAACTAATGGCTCAATTTTGAGATTCAGGACAAAATTGGGTGGTTTACCCATAGATCATACCCTTCAAATCTATGCAGCAAAGTCAGTACCTTTACTGACTTCCGGTGAAGCAGCATGGGGTCATCATCAAACAAAATAAAACCAAATAGCCAAAAACTAGTTCCTCAAGAATATTATGAAGCTGCTGCAGGCCTTTCCAGAGCATTTGTTGCACAAAGAACTCAAACTGACTTATGTAGAGGATCGTATAGCAATACAACCTCTACTTTATTGGTTACGCCTGTGGGAGAGGCCCCAATTGTAATGGTGAGGGGTCTAATGGCATCGAAATTTTGTGTTGTTTCAACTTGGTTAAAATATATTATCAAATCTCTACAAGAGCTCTGGCATTTGGGTGGTGAGCTGTTGGTAGGTACCGTTGCCAAAAGGAGAGTTAATAGAAGTCTTTCTTTTAAACAGAGCAAGAATAAGGAGTGAGAGCGAATTGCAGAAGCAAAGCGTTCAATTTTATTATTGTAATCTAGCTCCCAAAACTGATAGGCCAGTATACGTCCAATGGTTTGTCAACCCAAGGAAAAGGGCATTCATTATGGCATTTAGAGCGAATCTTACGTTTGTTGGGGAGAGGGAATTTTACTCATCAGCAAATTGTACTGAGAGGAGGAGCTGTCCTTGTTGTCAAAGTGAAAGTAATGATTTACTGCATCTGCAATTTTGTTGCCCTATTTTAGCAAAACGAAGAAAGATTTACTAATTTGAGTGCGTAGGTTTAGACACACCCAACCAGCATTAAAGGAATGGTTCGGTCAAAAAATGTTGTTGCCCCTACGGGTCGGCCATGTGTTTTTAAGCCTAAGTCGCGCGATTTTAGAAAAATTTCCTATAGACCTTAGCCGAGTTTGCGTCCATTAAACGCACGCGAAAACAGGCACCAGGGAGCTGCCATTTTGTGATAATCCTATCATTTGCCCCATCGCCCTGGCTGACCTGCTTTTGCAGCACTAAATCATATCCCCCGCCCCCGAGCCTGTCATCAGCAGATGCGTACCGCCCATTTCACAACGCCAAAGCCCGTCTCGTGTCAACATTCGCTGCGCTTCAACTAATGACGTGTCGCCATGGAAATGGCAGGACGCCTCTTTCCTCAATAAGTATAAACAGACCGTTTCACAACACACAGCAGCATATTTTCGATTCCATTCCTCTCTCTGTGTTACTTTGAGTATTCTGTGACTCGTTTCTGTGCTCTGGTCAGCTACCTTCCTTTGCTTGTAGCCCGTGTGGACAGATACCAGTACCACCGCTATCAATTATTTTAGTTTGTGCAACACACAATGGATACAATAATGCCCTACATGTACGAGCCCGAGTATACCGAGGAAGAACTACTGGAAAGGGAAACACGCGAAAACGATGGGGCTTCGGACAGCAGTTGGCAGGACGAATCAACGGATGAAGACACTGGACCTAGTCGCATGGACGGTGTTTCCACCTGGTGCACATGCAATCGGTGCGAGCTAATGTCGACCGAGGAGGGGAACTGCTGCCGCTGTGAAAACTCGGGATGCGTGGCCTACATTTTGGAAGGCGAGTCACGACCGCAATGCATCACCGAGCTGCCAGACTTCAGGACAGCCTGCCTCAAGCAGTCTGTGTTGAGGATAATGATGGTGCTTATGCACGAACTTCGCGCAACTGTTCGTCCTCGTAATTCGAGTAACGAGTAAGTATGCTCTGCTTGTGATGCCACTCCTATTTCATGGTCTTCTACTATATCCAAAATTACACATACATATCATTGTAACGCATGAAAGTCGTTCAATAGTGTGCAGTGTCTACCTAGCATTTGTCCGAGCCGAATGCCATTAGTTACAAGAATTGTCATGGACAACAAACGTTTATTAAAATTATCGTGGTCATTTAAAAACAGTTTGTTTCATTCCTTTTCACAGGTGGTACAGGCTGGTGGCCTATCGTTCCTTTACATGGTGGCTTCACGGGAGGCTTGGACACCGTGTTCGAAGAGTGATACCCGCCTGTGCCGTTCGTGCCATAAGAGAAACATTCCCGAGTGACAGCGGTCAGTACAGGAGATTTTCTCTTGCTGTGCTGCAACCTGAACTGTACAATGTGTAAACTTATGTACTTTTTTGTGTCATCAAAATAAGCTACAAAATAAAACACCACATATATTTTAACAACGGTTGTTTCGATTTTTTAAATCAATCAAGTGTGTCTCCATTCAAGGATGGACGTCAGACACATGTACTCAGAATGGGTGAAGTTCAGGTCGCTGTGAAGCGGCGTGGTCACTATCTAAGCTAACCAAATATATTATCAATAATGCATGCACTAAATAACACTTGTTCAAAGTCTTTCAGTTGGTTATATAAAAGTCACACATATATCAATACTATCAATGAACATTGGATTATACAAGCCTTAGGTCAAGGGTCTTGACCACTATAATACAGTGTTTGAAGTGTGGGTCTGTGCTCACACAAGAATCTCTGATATGTGGCATTTGTTATTGATAGGCAGCGATATACTGCAGTAGGGGTCTAATGTTAGTTGAGGATCTGCTAGGTGGCCATCATGGCGTGGTCAGTGGTCTGGCACATGAAGAGAATACCTTGCAGGGACACAGGGTCAGAATGGCAGTTACTTTCCAAGCGAGGGTGCGTGGGCAAGGACACGTTTGTGGAGATGAACGAGCCATGTGCATGGTTCAAGCCGGTTCACATGCAGGACCGTGATCTCAGAGAGTGACGTGTTACATGTATTAGCTGTTGCAAATACCTCTGGAGTTTTCCACTCAGAGTGGGAACGAGGCTGTGGGCCATGTGCTCTGCGCGCTGTACTATCGCAGTGAGGCCTGGTCACCAAAATGGAGTGGAAAGGGGGTACAAAAATGGATGCCCCGTGTCCTTTAACATCGCATAAGGGCAAGGGACGGGCGCAAACGGCCAAGATGCCGAACAGCATGTACACTTCAAAATCGCTCACATGGCCTCCTCAGAACCTGTGTCTCCAGGCAGGCCTCCCCTGAGGCAGGCCGCCCCCCTGCAATCCACATAATACCACGACATACACACGTCATTCATTCATTCACAAACACACCCCTGTTTCTAATACTTTATAAACCACTTGATATGTCTCATGAGAACATCTTTGTGCTTTGCAAGTCAACTCCTGAACCTTCTACCTGAGAAGCACTGAGATCTATGCTAATCTGCTCGTCGCCGTGCTATCTGTGACCGCTTCGAGCAAACTCGTCAGTGTGCTACCTGTGGCCATCTACCTGTTCTCCTGCAACATACCGCTCGGCCTGCTGAATCCAACGGTTTGTTGGTCAAGGTAAGGCCATGTATCCTAGTCATATTTCGGTCATTTTTACATTTCAATCTATTTGGTATTACAGTACCCAATAGATTGGTCTCATTGCTATTGACTTGAGTTTCAATTGTTATGCTATCAATAGATCCATTTATTTTCATCTGTGTCAATTGTCATCAAATTGCATCCATCGGGGGTCCAGTCTATAATGTAAGCATGGTTCCTTTTGGTGCAAGACAAAACAGACATTTCTGTAACTTATGCAAATACTAAGCCGCACATGATGAACTGGTATAGTTCTGGCGACCAAAACAAACCTTGCATTGAGCATGGTATGGTTCATTTACTTTTTTATGACATTTTTATTCATCAAGATTTTGTAATAATCTTGATATTTACTTTTCAGAATTTTCAACAATGCCTGCCTGTTCGATTAGCGGTTGCCCTTCGAAGACCCATGCTAAATCTGAAGGCACTACAATGCATGTATTCCCGAAAACTGTTGATCGAATAAGAGAATGGGTCAGACATTGCGGATATCCACTGGATGAGCTGGAAAGTAGAGTCCAACAAGTCTTTGAGGACAAGAGGGGTAATCGATACCGCATCTGCAGCCGGCACTTTCCCTCGAACATGTACACCACATCTTGGGTAACAAAGAAGAACGAACGGCGATCGACACGAAAATTGCTCGCAAACGCTATTCCCACTCTATTCATCCACAATCCGCCACTGGTGAGTCAAGTGTCCGTTTTTAGCTTTAGGCCTTGCAGTAGTGTGTAGGTAGCCGAATGGATTCATTGATATTTTAGGTGTTGTTTCCAATTTGTAATACTTTCGACATTGATAGGATTGTATAGCTTTTTGAATAATGACATTTATCAATATATTATTTTTAGATTTCATAACCCACAAACAGAAATCTATATATGGGCACAGGGAACTGTGTTATATTGCGCATTAGTCAAGTATTCTGTCTCCTTACATGGCAATTTTAAATATTGGCATTTCATTATCAAACAATAAATTTACTTTTACAACTTCTTGACTACCCCTTGAATCTGAAGCAAGAACATTCTACTTCCATCACGTGCTCGCAGTTATCAACCACTTCTAGCGCGTATCAGGTAATCATACTTGGCTATTCTGCTACAGACTTGTTTTATGCATGTCAAGTAATAGTTTGTATGTATCGTGTGATTATTTTACCAATTGTTTGGTTAGTGCTTTCCAATTGATATACACCTTAGTTGTCGTCCCCTGGTGTTTGTTTTCAGTTATAATTAGTGTTATCCACACTAATGCAAGTACTGTCTTTCAGGGAGATGCTGAAGCGTCCACCACATTGACAACAGCCCTAGATGTTATTCAGCAGCCCGAGGTATGGATATTGACAGCTCCATCGAGCGTGATCATATAACGTGATTCCATTTGCTATACTTTCTTCCCTATTAACGCAAGTACTGTGTTTCAGGGAGATGGAGCTTCCACTACAATCACAAGATCACATTTAGATGATGCAGTTGTAAAGACATCGGAGAAATAAGTCCATTAAATCTGATCATTTTTAAATATTCCTTGATTCTTTTAGATAATGCAACATTTGTGGTTATCTCTTTATATGTACCTGTGCCGTCGACCCCAAGTGTGTGTTATGTTTACGATATTGAAAACCATACTAACGCAAGTACTGTGTTTCAGGGAGTTGCTGATGCCTCCTCTTCAATACAATCATTAGTGGCAGTCCATGTAGAGTCTGAGGTATGTATACTGACATCTCCATCGAACCTGGTCATCAGAGCTCGAATACTTGTCGTTTGATTGTGGTACACAATGTTTAAATCCTGTTTGGCTATTGAGATGTACATGTGTGTTCGTCCTCACGTGCGTTTTACGCTAATAATATTTTGATACACAGTAATGAAAATACTATGTTTCAGGGAGTCGATGGAGCCTCATTCCGTGCTGTCTATGCGGATACAGAAAATATAGTCGTCGCAGCGCAAGAGGAAGGGGAGACATGCGGATACGTATCGGAGCAACAGCGTGCAGATGTTGAAGGTCGAGTCAAAAAAGTTGCAAAGAAAAGAAACAAAAATAAGGTTAGTTACAAACAGTTCATAACTTTAGAAAAAATGTTGTGATGGGGACTATTTTATGTTTTTTTTCCAGTCAATTGTACTATACTTTATCTTGTGTTAAAACTGAACATCCCTTTTCCAATCTGTCCTCTAGTTACCCGTGGGTCTACGAACTATACATACACAGACAGTGAAGAGAATGAGAGATGTTGCTTGCCAGACCATTTACACTATGGAGGAACTACTAATTCAGACGCGGCGTGTTGAGACTCGGGATGCTCATGTCCAATGGCCAGAACATGAAATGAATATGTCCGGAGAATCCAGCAAAGTTTTATTGGACCATTGCTACAGTACGACCGCACCGCCGCAACAACATGATACTGGAAGTATTGAAGATAGCTCTGAAGTAGTCGCAAATCAATTCACACAATCTACACCCGCCAAAAAATTGCCACCAAAAAAAGCTGTCGACATTGTTGTGTTCTCCCATCAATGTTGAAGTAACAGATGTTGAAATGACAGAGAATGAACCAGCAGCAGCATTCACTGACGCATCACAACTTGATAGCAGCAATATTTCTTTCAAATGTGGTGATATGTCCTCAAAGTCACAGGTCGAATCAACTTTGACGCAGGATGACAGTCTAATGAAAGAGGGCAAATACGTAGTATTCGACAGTTGTTTGATGGATATTATAAGTATGCTGAAATGTGGGCATTCCGTCAGAGGGAAAGTATGTGGGAAGCCATTGATTAATGTGACTCGTTCAAAACAAGGCAGTAACGTCACAATACATGCCGCCTGTAGATTACATCATACTTTCTCATGGTCTGCACAACCGATGCTGGGGAAACCAGCAGGCAATCTACTGTGTGCAGCTGCATCACTTTTTAGTGGCTCCAGTTTTAGAAAGTTAGAGTCTTTCTTTCAGTTTGTGGGACTCCATTTCATTTAAAAAACACAGTACTACAAATACCAACATGATTATCTGTTTCCGGCCATTAGTGATGCTTGGAAAATTGAACAATTGTCTCTAGCAAGTACATTTGAAGGCAAACAATTCAGGCTAGCTGGCGATGGACAGTGCGACAGCCCTGGATTTTCTGCCAAGTACTACACCTACCACTTTCAGGACATGGATAGTAAGAAAATTGTGAGTACGGTGGTCGTGCAGGTAACACAATGTACACCCTCAGTGGCCATGGAGAAACTAGGATTTATAAAATCAGTGGAATATCTACAATCGAGGGGAATGCACATCGACCTCAGAGCCACGGACAGACACGTTTCAATTGCCAAGACAATGAGAGAGCAGTTCCCACATATTAAACATCAATTTGACGTATGGCATCTGGCTAAATCAATCAATAAGAAAGTCTCGGCTGCAGGGAGAAAAAAAGGTTTGGAAAGTATTTCAGAGTGGTCCCAGTCTATCAGCAACCATCTTTGGTGGAGCTCCAAAACTTGTGAAGGGTCAGTGGAAATACTACTTGAAAAATGGCGGTCACTGATGCACCACTGTACCAACGTGCACCACTGGTCAGAAAGCCTACATTTCCACCAATGTGAACACGGCCCTTTATCCCCAGTGGAGGCACGGAAGAAGAAGTGGTTGAATCCATCTTCACCGACACACAAAGCCATTGAGAAGATTGTTTTCGATAAAACTCTCAAGAGATTTGAGGGGACTGACAGAATTCTGTCACACAGGAGATTTGGAGGTGTTCCACAATATGTGCCTAAAGTACAGGCCAAAGCGCTTGCATTTCAGCATACAGGGCATGAGACATAGGACTCTACTTGCCGTCTTGGCCCATAATGAGAATCTAGGACTAAGGGTAATGTAAGGATGCCTCGCTACACTAAGGCCTTTTCAAAAAGAAGTAAGCAATGGGTGATCAAACCAGTCTATGAGGAAATGGAGTTCGACTTTGTCAAAAGCCTTATTGTTGCTGTATTAGAGAAGCACAGATATGGAATTTTGAACGTTTCTGTACAGAGCACTGATCCATTGCCACCCAACATTGCCACTGTGCCATGTCCACCCAAAGGAGAGCAGGTTGTGAAGTACAAATCGCTGTTTAAATAATTGTAATACGATTGTCTTTTTGTAAATAAATTTTATTGTACAGTGTGCATACAAAGTACGCTAACCCTAACCCCTACCATCACCATCCTGGGTGCCGAACTACCTGGGTGTCATCTTTGAATTCTCTCTCTATTCACCTCATATTGCTGACCTTGTCTATTTGTGTATATATATTTTGTTGTTGATGTAACTAATTTTCGCAATCTCTTATAAATGCTGGGCACTGTTAATCCGAGGGGAGGCTTGCGTATTGCAAATAATAAAACAAACAAAAAATAAATCTCACTTTCAAATCAACTGCTCGGGTACTTTATACTTTCACCTGACCTTCCCCAAAAAATTAAAAGTCTCAATAGTTATGGTTCTTTGGGGCTTCAAAGCTCGCAGACAACGAGGCCAAAATTGGGGCCTTAGAACGTGCCAAGCGAGCCGTTGCAGATGAGAGAGAAGCCAGTTCGCATTTGCACATTGAGGCGCACTACATAGATGGATTCGAAACTTCAAGTTCTCACAGATGGCTTTACTAGGGGATGTTGCAAAGAAAGAATGTATGCTAATTTCTAGTGAAGGTTAGCGGCTTTGATTTTCAGCTCGCGCCCTGAAGAGGCCCACAACTCGCACTGGCAGTATAAGGTTCTATTGTTTCTTGACCTTGAGAGACAGGGACCATGCAGAAAGAACTTCATTTGAAGGGGGGCTTGATGGGGTGCAATAACGTAAGAGACGATGAGGCAGAAAATTCTGAAACTAGACCGAGTTTCATATTAGTTCAGTATACGAAAAATCGTTGTCAAGAGCACAGTGGGATTTACGGACTGCATTACGCAGAGACACAATGGAAATTGCAAATATAATGTAAGTAACTCTTTACACGCTTTTATACCGGAATGAAGAATTAATGAATGGATGCATGAATAAATGAATGAATGAAGAGCTTTGAAAAGGTTTGTGGGATCGTCCTTGTAGCGGGCACATGGGCATGCAGGTCCACATTCCACACGCATGTAGACAAAAAGTCGTTTCTCATTGTGTACCAACCTCGATTTATTTAGTTAGTTTTCTCATTGATTTTAGAGCCAAACATACTCCATTGCACTATACTTGAAAGCAAATAGTTTCAGCTCAGCCGTAATAAATAAAAGGAATAATATTAATAAAGATCGGCTGGCGAGACTAATTATACATTTTATGTTTTCAAAATAGGTACATACTCCCGTTTTGCCCCTGCCACCAGTTTCAGACACCGGCAGACGGTTTCTTCAGCTGCCAGCTGCAGCTTAATGTAAACAACTGCACCATTCTGATGATCTTATGGGACGATCGCCAAGGGCCCATATGCCCTTACGCGGTACTGGCGGCTTGAAGCAACATATCAACCTTTATGCTGGCCTAGTGCCTACTTGATGGAACAGCCTTGCGGTTCAACGTGCGAGAAAAGTGCCTCTTTGAACGAAAACCAACACCCTGTGTACCATAAAGGAACAGCGCGTGACTCACGATAACATTTTAAGAATTTGCGGATAGAGATAAAAGAAAATAAATGACTTTCGGAGTTCATATGTCAATTGCTGAATATTCATATAAACATTTAATGTCAAATAAATGTACTTTACCAAATTTACTGTGTTGCTGTTTGATTTTAAAGTGCAGTTTCATATTCCGAATTGTGGCGCGCTGTGTTGTGAGCTGATCTGTGTTGGTTTCCGGGTTCTGTGTGAAGTCGCGTAGAATACAACTGGGCGCGTTTTCCTACGCAGCACAGCAACGTCACGGAGAGAGGCGGGGAATATGAATGTTTTGATAATGTCAGGCTCAGGGGCGGGGGATATGATTTAGTGCCGCAAAAGCAGGTCAGCCAGGGCGATGGGGGAAATGATAGGATTATCACAAAATGGCAGCTCCCTGGTGCCTGTTTTCGCGTGCGTTTAATGGACGAAAACTCGGGTAAGGTCCATAGGAAATTTTTCTAAAATCGAGCGACTTAGGCTTAAAAACACATGGCCGACCCGTAGGGGCAATAACAAACGTTGACCGAACCAGTCCTTTAAGGTTTTTATTCTCCGCTCCGGACCCACTGACAACAATGCATATGTATATATTGAACATGCTTTTATCCTGCGTAAGCAGTTTTTATGTTTTGATTAACGCCCCGAAGTCCATTTTATTTGTGTGGTTAACGTAGGAAAACAAAATTTTGCTCTGAAAATGTGGACTGTATCCTTATTAGGTAGCTCATAAACTATAGTGAATACAAGTCTTATGAAATAGTGGCTTAGTTTGGATGATGGAATTAGTCAGTTTGGATTGTAGTGTACCTTAACTTTGACATACCTGATGTTTTGAAGACATATTTTGTAACATTTTGACCAATTGTTTGCACTCATGTAGGCATTACCTTTTTATAGGTGCTAGCCGTAAACCTTAAAAAGTTTTTCATTATGTATTGTGAGAAACCTGAAGGTGTCTCACTTACTAGTCCCAGGGGATCTGTCATCCAGGTGGCTAGGACACAGGCATCGCTATTGGATCCAGTTCCCGGGGGTGGCAGGGAACCGGTTCAGGAGGATCACCTGGATGGGGGATCTTCAGGGAGTGGAAGTCGGACACTGATGGGTGGGACACAGTACCCTCTTCCTTATGACACCTTTTCCCCATTCGATATTTAGAAACTCTAACCCACCCCCCCTTTCCTACACAAACATTTTCAGGCACCGCGAAAGACAACAGACTAACACTAGAGCCGTTTAGCTGACAAGGTCAGGCAGAATCATGCAATTGCTGATAACTACACACACCTGATGGCCCTTTCCCTTTCCCACAGGGATAAAAGGCAGAGCACGAGAGCACACTTTGAGTGAAGCCGAACGCACAAGGAACCTGCTATTCTGGGACGGCAGTTCAAACGAAGGAGAAAGGTGGTGGAAGCCGAAAAAAGGAGTTGCCCTTGCCCTTTTCAACCCAGAGCCGCAAAACCTTCCATAAAAGAACGGTAAGTCTGGGAATTGCAGCTGGCGATTGGTAGTCAACGGTACACGAAGGCCCTCTGGCAATGATAGCCAAGGCGGGGAAAAGAGCTTGCCGCTGTTGTACTGTCCTTGACTCCAGCGGAAGAAAAGCCAATGAGTTCAGCACAGCTGGTGAGTCGGAGGAAACCGATAGTGGACCGGACTGTGTTAAGCTCAAAGTTGCTGTAGCAACATTTGTGTAAAGGAAAAGAACATAATAGGCAAAGGTCTTTTGTGAACAACCGATATACTAGGGTTAGAGGGGTCCAGCGCTGCATGGGCACTCATTCAAAAGACTCTAACGAATGCCCTGCTCCTGAACAAGGAGGATATGTTGAACCGAGAGCATTTAACTACAAAAACCCAGAGGCCCTAAGGGAGGCCGGCGTGTGAAGTCAAAGTGGTCATGCAAGGGTCAAACTAAACCCCTTCTACAGTCGAAAGTCTATGACACATTGTGAAAGTGAAGTGAACTGTGTTACTGAGGGGAACGCCGTGAAAATTGTGACAGCGTGAAACCTGCACTTTCCAAAGAATCACAGAATGATCCAGCGAGACGTAACCGCCCTTCAGAAGACTCTGTGTGAATTGGCAAGGATGGGACCCAAGTAAAGTGGTGAAGGTAACCCAGAGGGTTGTTTAAAAAGACATTGAGATTCTGGCAGAATCACACTGGTGTAAAACCCTTGACAAGTGGCAAAAAACAAACTAACCACCCACCTATACATCAACACATCAAATTTCCAAGCAAGAAGCTGAGCCCGACCTTCCTGAGAGCTCGGCTCAATCTACTAAAAACCAACAAAGTTTTGGCAATAAGAGGCAGTTCCAGCCAAAACATCCGCCGATTCTGCATCCAGAGCAATACAGTGGAAACCGTCCGGCATCTACTCCTTACCCGTTTGGGATTATCAACAAAAAGAAAGAACCACATGGGCCACCTGTTCAGGGACTCACACTGCTTAGATTAAGAATACTGGTGGAACCATTTGATGAGGAGTCTTAGCACGAAGTCAGTTATCGCAGTAGGACAATATTTGCAGAGCCTTGACTTGGATAATAAGAAGGCATCCGGGTCGTGCTAACGGATTCATGATCACATGAATGAAAAACAATAAACAAGAATGTAGCAACCACTTGTAAAAACTGGTAAATTACAGTTGAAGCAAGTATAAAAAATGTAAGAAAAATTAAGATTCCTTAATATTACAAGATGACGCTGTAAATTGAAAAGATAAGTGAATTGCATTTTGGTGACAAACGTGAACCTGACTGAGGGATGTCCACAGTGAATTGTTGGTCTGAGCCCGATTGAGGGAGGCTGACATAAAGGGGATCAGGACCCGGCTAAGGGGGATCCTCGGGTGAAGTGTAATCGCCCGACGTGAAGATTAATGGAAGGAACTTTTGTTCGTGATACATCAGGGCCCTCTGAAGCAAGAGACAGAAGGTCCCGATATTGGAAAAAGGAACTGTAAACTCTGGCTGAGAATCCCAGAAGTGTGATGTGCTCAAGAGTCCGACCTTGTCCCGTGCTTCAAACGTGGGGAAGGGAGACCCAGACCATAACATTGTGACTTATTTTGAGAACACTTCTTTCTTTCTTTGTAACATTAACCCACACTATTTTGTAGCATAGCGGTAAGGATTGGCAGTAGGTTTTTCTTAGTATAGGCCCTTTATATTTGACTAGACTCCACTAGGACTGTATTATTATTTGATGGGCGTAGCTTGCTCCCATCTTAGATTTAGATTAGGTGTTTATCTCACCCATTTTTACAGTTTTATAAACACCCTTGAACTGTGATCACTTGTGTTCGTCTTGCTTTGATACCATGCCTTCCTTACAGTATTATAGAGTCGGGATTGCAACTCTATACTTAGCGTTGCATTGTACGATGAATCAAGGGAATTTGTTTCTTCACCCCAAGGGCAAGCCATCCCCTTTGGGACTAGGAATGGGAGCCTTCTAACCTCAATATCCCCTAGGAGACAGGGCAAGTAGGATCCCACTGGGGGATCAGAGGGTGCTCCCCCTCAGTGGAAAGGGAATCCCCAGAACAGGATTGTATTCCTCCTACCTCATGTGAAAGCTCCCATGTCTTTGTTGGCTATATGGGGATTGACGCATATAATTTTACTTAGGACTTTTAAAAATGGCTGGTGTGGGTAGGGGGCTTAGCCAAGAGGCTTGCAGAGCAGATGCACCTGCTGTGAGCCCCCATGGCCGAAAAAAAACCTTTTTCCTGCTACAATTGTCCCCTCCACCTGTGCCAAAATTGAGGGGGCGGGGGGTTGTGTGGTCTGTCCCTGATCCCCAGCACTCACCCAACTTCGCAGCATCCAGTGTTATGATCCCCGAAGTGGGAGCTGAGCAGCGCTGCCTGGAAGGAGATAGCTGGTAGATTGGGAGTGGGCGCCTAGGCTGAAGAAGGGTAGCAGGCCCGCCACTGTGAAGGTTCCAATGAGCATGGGGGACTGGGAACTTGTCCACTCCCACCGTCAGCAGTACGGCTCCCTGCGGCGCCCCAGCGGGCCGAGAGTTGGTGCCTAGCCCCACCACCGCCTCCTTCTCCGCAGCGAGCTGGGAGAATCCAGCAGAGGTAGGCCAGAGGCCTCAGGGAGATGGGGAGAGGGGCACCACAGCAAGGAGGTGATGCTCCCCTGGCCCGAGGAGGGCTAGAAGGACAAATACAAACAAGACCAGGAGGGCTCAAGTGGTGAAATATAGGATGGATCCATGCTTTTGCGCTCCAGGTGCTCTGGGCTCCCCTTCTCAGTGCAGTATACATGGACATTGCCTGTCGACAGGGGTGAATGCAGCCAGTCACAGTCCTGTAGCTCTGGCATCCTGTAATTGAGTATCTTATATACAGATGGTGGAAAGCAGTTTACGGTCAGCCTAATCTCAGAGGAAGTCCTGGCCGGAAGGGAGACTGTGCCATCTCGACTGCAGTCTTTTGAGGACGTGGTTGAGCTGACGTAGGAACAGTGCTCATCAGTCTGGAGGAGAGCCCTGCAGCGCCACCTGAGAGAGCCGAGGAAGAGGTAGGGTCAGTGAGGGGCTTTTTGCGATCCCCAGTACTACAGAGAGCTTTTGAAGGAGGAGTTAGCTAAAGTGCCGCGCAGTTCGCCGAGGAAGCTATCTGGATTCCAGTGCAATGTGGCCGTCCCATCTTGCCTCGGAGACAATGGCATCAGGAGGAGGAAAAGCAAGAGTGGCAACCTAAGGAAATATCAAGAAAATGCTATCTGATCAAGAGGGGCCACTAAGAAACCTCAGCAGGTCGGCATACAGATTCACCCACCAGCCTCTCCACCTTCTCAGGAGAAGGGGGGAGACCCCCTGGAACGCGGCCACAAAGGTTGACATCAAAGCAATGATGGTGGAACTGAAGCATGACCTCACCCAAGAAATACAGGGACGAATCGATAAACTTGCAGAAATGGATGAGGATCTACAAGCTCGTACATCCGGGGCTGAATCGCGTATAGTGGAGCTGGAAGGTATAGCAGCAGAACAGGCCCACGAGCAGGCAGCGTTGTCGGAGAGGATGGAAACCCTAGAACAGTTTCGCAGCAGTAGCAATCAGACAGGAGGATGGAGAGAATCGCTCAATGCAAAATAATGGGATACATTACTCACCGTAATCGTATTTCTGATGCTTGTATCTGCTTAGATTCACATGCTGTGCATAGGCCGACATCTAGTGGAAGCTGCGGAGTATTACAGTTTGTTTTTCGAAAGTCGAGAATGGGCGTCGACACAGGCGTGCCAGTAATACTATCCCTAGTGTGACGTCCACTGTACCCAAGATCCCTCACGCGTCTAGGATCCTCAGATTGTATTTTTTTTTCCCGACATGAGGAAGCATGAGGAGTAGCGTGAGTACAGATAATCCAAGCAGATAGACAGAAAGGTAAGACTACAAGTAATCATGCGCCTTCTCTCGGAGGGGAGGAAGGGTGGGTCGCATGTGAATCTAAGCAGATACAAGCATCAGAAATACGATTACGGTGAGTAATGTATCCCTTCTGAGGCTTGTGGAATCTGCTTAGATCACATGCTGTGCATAGATTAGCGAGCAGTACCAGAAGAAGGAGGTGGGATGTGAGAAGGGTCATGAGCAAACAGGTGTCTTAGAACCGCTTGTCCCACTTGTGTATCTGTCTTGGAATGAGTGTCAATGCAGTAATGCTGAGTAAAAGTGTGAATAGAGCTCCAAGTAGCTGCTTTGCAAATGGTGTCGAGGGGAACATTTGCAATGAAAGCCAGAGTGGCCCCAATGCCTCTAGTAGAGTGGGCCCTTGGCATAAAAGGCAGAGTCTTTTCAGAAAGAGAGTAACACAGCTGTATACAGTTGATAATCCACTTCGAGATAGCGCCCTTAGAGACGCGATCCCCCTCTCTGCCTGTAGCTACGGAGACAAACAGTTGATCTGTTTTCCTTAGCGGTCTGGTTTTATTTACATAGTATAGGACCGCCCTACGCACATCTAGGGTGTGTAGTTTCACCTCAGCCGAGCTTTGCGGGTTTTGGAAGAAAGCCGGAAGCTCGATGGACTGGTTTACATGGAACTTGGATATGAATTTAGGTGAGAACCTAGGGTGTGTGCGTAAAACCAGTTTGTCCTTGTGGATAGTAAAGAAAGGATCCTGCACTGACAGAGCCTGAATTTCACTGACCCTTCTTATGGAGGTAATGGCTACTAAGAAGGCCGTTTTATAAGTCAGGTGTTTGAGACTACTTTTATGCATGGGTTCGAATGGGGGTCCCATGAGCTTAGCTAGCACCACGTTGAGGTCCCATCCTGGCGGTGGGTTCGAAATAGGAGGGTGAAGTCTCTTTACTCCTTCCATGAAGGCTTTAACCACTGGTACTTTCCACCACGAGACCTTGTTATGGGATGTGGTGTAAGCCGAGAGGGCTGCCAGGTGTACTTTCAGCGAGTTAAAAACCAACCCTGCATCCAGCAGGTGGAGCATGTATGTCACAACGTTGGAAGGAGTGCAATCAACCGGGTTGATTTGTTTATTCTGGCACCAGATAACGAATCTTTTCCACTTATCAAAGTAACAGTGCCTTGTATTTGGTTTCCTGGACTCCTTTAGAATGTCCATACACCTCTGTGGTAATTTGAGATGTCCAAACTCTATGACTTCAGGAGCCATGCTGCTAGGTTCATAGAGTTGGGTTCCTGATGCACTGTTTGACCCTGTTGCTGGGACAGTAGGTTGTACCAGGCTGGGAGTCTGATGGGCTCGCACACCCCCATCCTGCGTAGGTGTGGAAACCATGGTTGTCTCGCCCACATGGGAGCAACTAGGATGAGCGTCATTGATTCCTTGTTCATCTTGTACACCACCTTCCTGATGAGAGGAGTTGGTGGAAAAGCGTACGCAAACATCCCTGACCAGTTCATCCACAGGGCATTCCCTTGGGAGTCCGGCTGGGGGAACCTGGATGCAAATCCTGGGCATTGTTTGTTTTCGCTTGTGGCGAATAGGTCTATAGTGGGGAAACCCCACTGAGAGAAGAGATCTTCTACTACGTCTCTGTGAAGGACCCATTCGTGTTCTTCTGGGAGGGAGTCTCTGCTTAGAGCATCCGCTAGGGAATTGAACTCCCCTGGAACATGTTGCGATGACAGGAAGATGTTCCGTCTGAGTGCCCATATCCATATTTTCTGGGCAAGCTTGGACAGATTTGGCGAACGAGTCCCCCCTTGCTTGTTCAGATAGAACATGGCTGTCGTGCTGTCCGTCCTGATCTGCACCGACAAGTTCAGTAGATGGGGCTCGAACGCCTTTAGCGCTCGGAATACTGCCAGAAGCTCTAGCAGATTGATGTGGTTCTTGGCTACTGAGTGAGACCAGAGACCCTGAGCTGTGTGGTGGAGATGGTGAGCTCCCCACCCAGTCAGGCATGCATCTGTAGTCACCACGGCTTGTACTTCGGGATCGTAAAAGGGTTTCCCCTTTGCGAGATTCTCTCTTGTCCACCAGTGTAGGCTCTGTACGAGTGTTGGCGAAACGACCACTAGATCGTCCCACTGACCACTTGCCTGAGACCACTGTTTCGCCAACCATTCCTGCATGGGACGCATGCGCAGACGCACGTGGGGGACCAGGTAAATGCATGACGCCATCATGCCCAGTAACCGCATAGCTTTGCGTACTGTTATCTGTTGACCTGACTGATAATGCGGAATTTGCAGAAGTATATTCCGAATTCTCTCTTCCGAAGGGAAGGTCAATCCTTTCTGAGTATCTAGGATAGCTCCTAGAAACTGTTTTGAGGTGCTTGGCACCAGACTTGACTTTTTCTCGTTGATAGAGAAGCCTAATTCGTGGAGGAGGTCGATAGTCCTCTGAATGTTTGACCTGCAAATTCCTGGGGTTTCCCCAGTTATGAGCCAGTCGTCCAGATAAGGGTACACCGGGATTGCCTCCCTGCGTAGGTGTGCAGCTGCCACCGCCAGTACCTTGGTGAATACCCTTGGTGCTGAAGCTATCCCGAAGGGCAGTACCTTGAATTGGTAGTGGCGACTGTCCACCTTGAAGCGCAAGTACTTTCTGTGCGCTGGGAGCATGGAAATATGAAAATAAGCATCTTTTATATCCAAGGTTGCCATGTAATCCCCCTTTTTTAGGAGGGGGATTACCTCTTGTAGCGTGGTCATATGGAATTTTTTGGGGCTTGACATACTTGTTGGCAGGCCGTAAGTCCAATACTGGGCGCATTGTCAAATCTTTCTTTGGCACAAGGAAGTAAGTTGAATAGATACCCTTGTTTACCTGGTGTCCTGGGACGAGTTCTATCGCGTCCTTTTCTAGCAGAGTGGCGATCTCCTCGAGAAGGATCCTCTGATGCTCTAGGGAGTGCACTCTTTGTCGTGGAGGATGGTTCCGGGGACGCTGCAGTAGTTCTATACAATATCCTGCGGATACTGTTGACAGCACCCATCTGTCTGAGGTGATCCCTTCCCAAGCCTGGGTGAAGGTGGAAATGCGTCCCCCTACTGGGGTTGCGTGACAAGGGACCTTGAACTGAGCGTCACTGTTTTGGTGGGGGCGTGCCACCTCCCTTGTTGGGGCTGCCTCTGCCTCTTCCACGACCTCTCTTGTTACCCCTGCCGTAACTCTGGGTAGACTGCTGGTTGTTATTCCATTGTGTACCCTGTCCATGGGCATAGTTGCCTCTTTGTGAATTTTGGCCGCGTGGGCGACGAAAATTACTGTTCCCCCTCTGGTTAGGGGGTTAGTTGGTAAGCTGGCCAAGGGATTTGAGAGTCTCATATTCATCTTTGGCATTTTTAAGTGCGTCTTCGACCGCTTTCCCAAACAATCTGGAGCAGAGGCAATGAGCGCCGCGACTTCTTCCCATTGATGGCAGTTGTAACTAGCCAACAGGGTGGTGGAATTCGCAATCCTTGCTTGGTAGGCGGACGTTGAGGCTACCTTCCTGCCAAACCCGTAAAGTTTTTTGCTCTCCTTGTCGGGAGGAGCTTCTGATGAAGATAAGGGCGTGCCAGCCCTTTTTCTAGTGTTGGTAACCACTAGGGAATCTGGTTTAAGATGTCCCATTATATACAGAGGGTCAGACTGGGCTGCCCGGAAAATCTTTTCAATTCTGGGGTTGACAGCTCTGGTGAGGTTAGGATTCACCAGGGAAGGATCTATTCTTCGTTGGATGGATTTGAGGATAGGGATGGTCTGAGCGACCGGTCTCCTCTCTCCTACAAACTCCTCCGCGAAGTCCCTTTCCTCCTGTACACCGTGGGTGTCGATGTGGAAATGTTCCGCTGCTCGAGCGAGAACCTCGTTAAGGAGGGGCTGGTTATCAACTGGAGAGTCGGTAACTGGGGCTTCGCTTTGTACTGGGGAATCTATTCTGTAAATTTCCTGCTCATCTTCTCCCTCCTCCAGGTCCTCATCATCTGCATAGTAATCTGTCCCGGTTTGTTCTTCCATAATTTCAAACTCCTGGTCCTCTTCAGGGAAAACTTGTCCCTGGTAACTGGGGAGTGGAGTAGAATATGGAGTGGAGTAAGGCTGAACGTCGAAGGGTTCAGGTCTTTCGAACCGGGGCTTTTTACTTAGCGGGATAGGATCGGAGGAGCCTGAGGGTGTGGCCCCTTGAGGGTTATATGAAAGAAAATGTTCTGGGTTCTTATCATAAAAATCAGCCAAGGAAGACATTCTAGACATAACCCTGTCTATGTCTTCACTGGACCATTCCCTGGAACAGGGTATTACTTTAGTAGGTGCTGATTTATGGGACTTTTCAAGGGTAGACTTGTGTTTGCTTGTCTGCCTAGGGTGAGAGGATGGCTTTACAGGAGTGGAAGGCTGTGCTTTACGCTGTTTCCCCCCCTCCCCGTGCGTGGAAAAATGTTTTCCCTGTCCCTTGGAGGCCCCAGAGACTTTCGACGCCTGGCGCCGAGGGTCTGGAGAGGTATCTGTGTGCTTCGGGCGTGGGGCCTCACTGGTGTTAACCGCGGTCTCGGTATCTTGGAGCGCGGCCTGGGGGTGGAAGTCGTCTTCGTCTCCCGACGATCGAACTTCCGTTAATGTGTGTAGCGAGGCACTCTTGGCAAGAGTGGATGATTGCCTTGCGTCGTGAGGTGATCTCGATCGAGAGCGCCCAGAGGACACAGAGTCGGACCGTTCTTTTTGTGCCTCTTTCCGGGAAGTCGACGTCGTCGAGGTCCGGTTGGTCTTAGTGTGTTTAGTGTGTGTTAGGTGTGTAGCGCTTGCGTCGCCGGGGGTCTTCCCCATAGCCGCCCTGCCGGACGACCTTCCGAGGTCGGGGACCTGCGCTTGCCGGCTGTCTTTCGACGCCATAATGCCCTCACCGTCCGAAAGTACGGCGTCGCTGCCATCGCTGAAGGCGCCCTCCGCTGCCATGGCCTCCTGCCTGGCGTGGTGGGCCCAACGCTTTGTCGAACGGTCCTTAAGTGTCTTAGGTTTAAACCTACTACACGCTCTGCAGTTCGCTTCGGGGTGATCCCTCGGCAAGCAGAGATTGCACGTGGCGTGCCTGTCGACCCAAGGGTATTTGCGATTGCACGCCTGTGTCGACGCCCATTTTCGACTTTCGAAAAACAAACTGTAATACTCCGCAGCTTCCACTAGATGTCGGCCTATGCACAGCATGTGATCTAAGCAGATTCCACAAGCCTCAGAAATAAGGATACGAGACATCCCTAAACCGGTGCAGGTCCCAGACCTGCCAGTCTATGTTGAAGCCCTGCTCTGCACCATACTAGCCTCCCAGAGGGCAAGGAGTTGGTCCTGGACCGGACACATAGGGTATACACTGCCTTTCAGATCAAAATTGCCCTGTGTCCGGACGTACTCACAAGAGCGGGGGATGAGGGAAGCCCGGAGATCAGAAGTTGGTCCACTTTAGATTAGATGCTTGTTTCAGGACTTTTCACAGGCCACACTGTTCAGACGCAAGAAACTGAACGTGGTGACAGCTTGGTTGCGCGAGCTTGGTTGCGCAAGCGAGGATTCCCGTGTCAATTGCTTTTCAAGGCAAAGGGGACGAAATATGTTGTGACGAAAGAAGAAGGGGCGGCAGACCTGATGGAGGGGGGACGACGGCAAAGAGGAGAGAACTACGAAGACTGCATAGACCTATCCCAGTCCCATGGGAATAAGAGGTTGCATCCTTGCAGGCCACTAGCAAAGGCAAAAGTAGGCTGAACAAACAGGAAGCGCGCCCAGACTCAGAGTCTCTCCACAGTATCTGTACACTAACTGCAAAGTGAGAAGGCAACTACAAAAACAATACAATGCAGGGGAGTGCACAATTATTATAATTCACATACGGCAAACCCTCAAAACACACAGACCAAACCCAAGAAAATCAGGCAAATACCTCGACAAAAGTAAACGGTACCACATACAAATAGTAGCAGCCAACCAAAGGAAACAGACTACAGTTCTCATCTAGCACATCCCCAAACCACACACAATCCTTAGACCAAAATCTACAAAATAAAAAACACAAAAATTCAACAAAATGATCCATTTGCAAGAAAGAGTAGAATGCAAACTACCCACAATACCCACAGTTAGGGTACAAAAAGTAGGAAAGCACTATGATCCAATGCACACACATAAGACTTACGCAAATAAAATAATATGCAACCTAATGAATACATGCAATTTTTGCAAACAGACACATAGGTACACAAAAAAGAAAAATGATGTGCCTAGTCGACAAAGCCTTTCAGGTACCCAAAAAATGATTCAAGAGTACACTTCAATCGTTAAAAGATGTTATAACATTTAGGAAAAATGAAAACACAGTTTAAAAAAAAGGTGAAATATATAGTCTGGTAGGTGACTGGGATCAACAAACCAGCCAGAGCAAGATATGTTTTAACAACTTCTTTATTTAGGGACAAGGTACACAGGGGGAACAAAACAACAAACAGAGGGTTTGAACGCAACTAAACAAATTGTCAGAATAGTTACTCTTTAGGGTATGGTTCTTGCTTTGGGATACCCTAACAAAGGAATGTATCCTTCTGGGAGAATAAAGATTATACAAGCCAAGAGTTCTCCAAGTTTGCAGGGAGTCCAGGACCAGGTCACTGGCAGCAAACAAACCGAACAATCAGTAGTAACCTTATGCCCTGAGGTTTTCAGGGGTTCTAGCACCCTTCTCCTAGCTTGTCAGAGTCACTTCGCCTTGGTTCTCGGTCCAAGGTTTAAAGGTTTCCTGCACCCTTCTCCAGCTTCTAGGTGTCCAACCCAGCTTGGTTCTCAGTCTCGGCTTTAAAGTGTGCTGCACCCTTCCTCTCAGTCTCTCCAGGTTAATTCCACCAGGTCTTGTAGGCATTGTTGGGTCCCTTCCAGTAGTAGAATGCAGAGCAGAAATTCCAGATTCATGAGTAGCTGAAGCCAGTTGAGGTTGACTTGCCCAGAGCTTAAGAGGGATCTCTCCGTAATGATGCCCGGATGGTTGCTATGGTGATGGTGGAAACACTGGCCTTCTGATCACTGTATTCCCGTAGCCTACCCCAACAAAGCAGTCCACCGTCAGAGGACACAACAACCTTTGCACTATGGCTGCCGGAGAGACGTCACAGAGGTGATGTAATTTGAAGATGGTGCTGTGCTACCGACTGAGTGTACCAGAGCAGCAGATAAAGGGACCAGTGTCCAAAGACCTGGTGCGTCGCAATGCTCAGGTTAGCTATGTCTTCTGTGGATAAGTTTATCTTCCTTGTTGCCTCCTTTCTGGTCCCCTATTTCGTCCTCCCAGGTCTTCCTACCTCCTGTATATTCTCTCAGAGTCCCCCTCGACTACCTCCTTCTCTTCCCTTGATTATCATTGGATCCTGGCTACTCAGGTTGTGCCTCCTCCGGATACTGGCTACACAACCACCGGCTTTGAAGGTTTTTTCACAGAAGGGGATTTTGCCTTTGGCACTAGCCACACACCCTTTATGTGTACTTTCCTGGTGGTCAGCGTGAGCTGTGCAGGACAATGCCCAGATTCTTCATTACGCACATCACCAGTATCGGTTATGTGCAAGAGTAAGCAATCAAGTGGTGACACTCACTCCATCTGACATATCAGATTTTTAACAGGTCTACTAGTACTAGGCAGAGTCACAGTGCAGATCTATATTACTGCAGAATGAGTTCCTAAGAACTACTGATGACCCACTTCTGAGGGTTCTGATGCAGGTGCTCTCCTTTACCTCTCATAGCATCCCTCTGAGCAACTGGAGGGGGTCCTCACTTTCCCCCCTGTATCCTCCTCTCGGGTGGCCAGGGGAACAACATCACTTTTGGATCCTGACCCTGGGAGTGGCTATGAGAGGGAGGATCACCTGGGTGGAGGGAACGTCCTTAGGTGACACATGGTATCCCCCCCCCCCATTTCCTTTCCATAATGAACCCTGCATCCCACAAGCCTTCATAGGCTATTGTCAGCCCTTTCCCTGTTCTTACCCTAAAACTTTCCCCAAGAAATAAAACTGTACTGATTTTGTAAAGCACACTCATAAAGACCTCAACTGGGTACCGAGACGAGGAGGAGGACAGCAAGAGTAAGGCAGGACTACCGCTTCTGCAATGAGCGGTTTAGTCCAATTATGATGGCGAGATCTTTAAAAGGTGGAATCCATACAGACATGGAGGCTAAGCGTGTGGCAAAAGGAACGATCAAGACCTGTGCAACGATGCAGAGTTTGTGCAGCAGAAAGCAAAGTTGAGACGCCAGGGGCCGGTAGCAGCCTGAGATGAAGACCGGCAAGACCGCGCAAAACGGTCGCAAGAGTCCTGACCTGCAGCTGAGCATTGCCGGGGAGCAACACCATGGAGAGCCACTGGGAGAAAGATGCGAGGTACTGCACAGGAAGGTGGGAACCCGTGGCTGCAGAGGAACTCGCAACACTGTAAACTCCAACCGGTGAGTGTTGAAGGAAGGGAAACTACCAGGTTGGCGGGCAAATATGCTAACAGAGTTAATGAACATTGTTTGAATAACGAACAAAGTACTTTTGAATACTGAACTAAATGGAAAGCATAATAAGTACTTCTGAATACCGAACAAAAGGAAAGGCATAAGTACGTATAAAGTACCGAACAGAGTGAAAGCAAGCGTTGGGCAATCGTGAATATTGAGTGAAGTGAACGAACGTTAGTGAATTTGGCACATTCCACAAAATCTATGATCTGCCACCCAAGTGTTGGCAAAGTTAAGAAGAAGGGTATGGTGTGAAAGTACAAGCGTTGGAAAATGCCAAAGGAGTTCAAGGCACTACATGTTACACAGGCATTGGCAACAGCCAAATAAGTTCAAGGGACTGCATATTATAAAAGGATACTCGAATTGGCAAGAGCCAGGAGAATACAAGCAAGTGCAACAAATGCCTGGTGGCCAACTAAGCCACGATACAGTTATAGGTGAGTGACAAGGAATGAATCAAGCATTACTGTCAAATTGAACCAGTGGCACATGAAGGAAAGCAGCTAAGAAGGGGTATAAGTTGTGTGACGTGTAATGGGTGGACCATGTGGTCCGACAACTGCGCCTAGACAGAGTGCCTCTTGTGAGAAACCAGAAGGTGTCTCGCCCACTGGTTCCCAGGGATCTGTCATCAAGGTGGCTAGGACACGGCCATCGCTTTTGGATCCAGTTCCTGGGGGTTGTGAGAAACCTGAAGGTGTCTCCCTAACTAGTCCCCAGGGATCTGTCATCCAGGTGGCCAGGACACGGCCATCACTATTGTATCCAGTTTCCGGGGGTGGACCAGTGAGGGAGGATCACCTGGATGGGGTGTGGGGTCTCGGGGAGTAGGAGTGGGACACCGACGGGTGAGACGAGGTATCCTCCTTCTTCTAACACCTTTTCCCCATCCTGCTTTATAGGATACTCAGAAACTCTAGCCCCCTCCTTCTGACACGAACACTCGCACAGTAAGAAAGACAACAGACTAGCCCCCTCCTTCTGACACGAACACTCGCACAGTAAGAAAGACAACGGACTAAAACCAGAGCCGTTTACCTGACATGTCCCGACACAAGGGTCAGACAGAGTCAGGCAATTGGCCAGAACCACACACACACCCGATGGCCCTTTCCCTTCCCCACAGGGATAAAAGGTGGAGCATGCAAGCACAAGACAAGCAGGGCAGACCGCACAACGAGAGAGCTAACTCCACACAGCAGTTCAAGAGGAGGAGAAAGGCGGCGCAAACCGAGAGGGTGACAAGGAGAGAAGTGACCTTGCCCTTTCCAAGCCAGGCCTGTGAAACCTCCACAGAAGGAATTTAAAGACTACTAACAATAGCCCAAGTGTGTTGCAGCAGATGTCAACGGTACACAGAGCATGCCTACACCGATAAGCAGGACAGAGGGAGATGCCTGCTACCTTGGTACCGGCCTTGACTCCTCATACAAGTAAAGCCAAGTGGTTCATCACAGAAGGTGAGTCAAAGGGAGAACCGATAAGAAACCGCACTGTATTGAATGAAAGTCGCAAAGTGGCAAATTAGGAAAAGTACAAAGAACTGTTAAAACGAGAGGGGAAAACCAGCTGCTGAGGGGTCCGGAACCATGTGGGTGCTCACTCGATAAAACTCTGGGTGCACACCCTAGTGTTGAAACTACCATTACCAGAAAGCCTTGGAAACGGGACGAGAAAGGGGTCAAAGTGGTCCCACCGGGGTCTAGTAAAATCCTCTGTACAGTCGAACGTCTTTGACCAGCAGAAGGCATTAATATTAAAAGAAAGTGAATACTAAATTGTAGTAAAGTAGAAAAAAAATGTGTGATTAGCAAATGTTTGCAAGAGGAAACCCGACGGAGGGACGCCTACAATAAGGGGCAAAGTCTAAAGTCCTGATGAACAGTGTGTTGACAAAGGTGAACCCGGGAGAGGGAGGTCCACAGGGAACGGTTTAAGAAGACATTAAGAATCCTGAATGTAACAGGAGACACCGATTAGTGAAAAGCCGTAGTGAGCCCGATGTAGGGAGATTGCGATTTAAGAGGAGTCTGGGCCCGAAAGAGGTCGACCGACCGAGGGGTGAAAATTCATCACGCAATGTACATGTGGAAAGGAACTTTTCTTTATTGTTATGAACACATCAGGCTTTCAGAGGCAACAGACTTTTTATAGAAAGGAGACGTAACCAGTGAAGATCCTGATATCTGAGAGCTAAACTGTTGTCTCGTGTTGAGGAAAGCTCGAGGTTGTGCTGTGCTCAGGAGTCCAACCTTGTCCCATGCTCAAAACGTGGGGAAGGAAGAGCCCCCCACCCCGCTGCCCCATTTATGAACACTTATACACGTCATCATCCCACACTCTTTTGGTATTTAGTTGTAAGGATTGGCAATACATTTTTTTAGTATTGGCCCTTTTATTTTGACAAGACGCCACTAGGACTGCCTTATTATGATTTGAAGGTCGTAGCTTGCTCCCATCTTAGATTTAGGTTTTGATTAGGCATTTTTCTAACTTACCTGTACAGTTTAATAAACACCCATGAACTGATCACTTGTGTGTCTATTCTTGATACCATGCCTTCCGTACACCGCTCCCCAAAAGACCACCTGGGGGTGGCACCTAGCAAGTGGATTTCATGGGGAGGGAAACCTCCTGTGGGATTAGTGAGGACCCGGAGAAAACACAGTATCCCTGCCAGTCACCGGACCTTAGCAAACCATTTTTCAACCCTACCCTAACGTATCCATGTACTGTTGTCACCATACCATCTTGGGAAGTACTAGGACGAGGAAGAGTGTGAGCTCCTCAAGGGACAGATAGCCCTTGTGTACCGAGATAACGAAGAAACCAACTCACTCACTAGGAGTCCTCAGGATCAGTACTGAGACAATGAAGAGATGCAGAAGCATATGGAGCACCTCTGGGAAACATACTGGGCAGATTAGTATTTATAGACTTCTTATTGGGCAAGGCACAGCTGAAATAGAAGAGGGAAATTCAAACAGTGAGAGATCATCCCGGGGGGGGGGGTGACGAGGAACTGCGGAGCCTGCAGAGAGGAGCCGAACAAAGCAGGCAAGGATGGGAAGTTTACTAACTGCGAATCCCGAGCGACTATACTGCAGTGGGACACAGATCAGGGGCCCACACCCAATAAGGAGTGTCCTACAGAGCCATCTTCTTCATGGCAGTCCCTGGCAGGTTGGGAGCCCTCTTTGGATATTTTGGGGGGTGGTGTGTGTGTGTGTGTGTAAAGATTTTTTTAAAAGACTTAAAATGTTCGCGAACAGCGCACCTGTTCGACCTAGCCGTAAGGAATGGAATGTGGGTGTTGTCAAGGCAGTACACCTACCCTTGCTAATGTCAAGTAAGATGGAGTTTATGTTTGACCGCAACATCTGTTCAAGTTGTGCGTACATAAACAGAAAGGGGCGTCCTAAGGACATTATACCTCGCCGTGCTGCTTACAAACAAGATGAAACATGTTCGTAGAACACACCAGGTGTCCGGGATGGCTGTAAATGAGCAAAATGGGAGTGTGTTAAGGACAGTATACATTTCCATATCGTCCGCAGCCAAAATGGTGGCGTCCGTAGAACAGGCGCGGTGGCCGGCAAGTTCGTAGTCAAAGAAAATGCATTTGTATTTATTTATTTGTATTGCGCACCTTGCCCGGAGGCTTGCGGGCACATGTTTAGTAGGCAGTTACAAGTTGCAGAGGAGAAGTTACAGGTTCCAGGAGAAGAGGTTAACAGTTACATAGGTAGTGATACAGTATAACATGAACGGTGAAAATGACAATGATACAGTATAACATAACGGGTGAAAATGACATAGATAATAACAACAAAGTAGCAGTACCCAAGGTTACAGTAGAAGGGTACGCGCTGTGAGCAGTTACAAATTTACAGGATGTCTTGTTCCCGTAACCAAAGTTTAGCTTTGGTTTTGAATACGTGGCAAAGCGGAATGTTCCTTAGTGCATTGGGGAGTGAGTTCCAGAGCTTGGCAGCAAGGACCGGAAAACTTGACCCTCCTGCCGAGCGTAATTTGAAGCTGGGGATGTCCAAAGTGTGCGCCTGGGCAGCTCTCAAGGGTCTGGTGGCTGTGTGATGCGAGAAACGTGATATTAAGTAGGCTGGAGCTGCATTGTTCTGTGCCTTGTGTGTGAGCACAAGTGATTTGAGTGATATGCGGTGCAAGATAGGTGACCACTGGATGTTGCGTCTGATAGTGGCTATATGATTCCGTCTAGGTATGTTGAATGCTGCCCTAATGGCGTTGTTTTGTGTGACCTGTAGTTTGTCCAGATTTCTTTGGCTCGTCCCAAGGTATAGGGCATTGCAATAGTCTATTTTGGATAAGATGAGGGTTCTCGCGAGGGTCAGACAATTGTCTGGAGTCAGGAATGGCCTGCAGGCTGTAATCAATTTGCAGGTGTAGGACGATGCAGAGACATCTGCATTGGTTTGTCGTGTGAGGGACAGGGTAGAATCAAGGTAGATTCCTAGGGTTTTGGTGACATTGGCCACTTTGATGTCAATCCCGTCAATAGTGAAGGAATTGTAGTTGGCGTCAAGTTTCGCGAGTTTAGTTTGGGAGCCCAGGATGATTAACTCTGTTTTTTCGTCATTAAGGCAGAGCCCATGATTGGCCATCCAGGCCTGGATGACGGAGTAGACCGTATTAAGAGATTTTGAATCGGTTACAAAATCACCAGTGATAGGGATGAGTATCTGGGTGTCATCCGCATAATTAGTGTAGGAGACACCCAGATAATCAAGGATATCAAAGAGTGGTTTAGTAAACACATTGTAAAGGGTGGGAGATACACAGGATCCTTGTGGGACTCCACAGGGGACGTGGGAGGGGTCAGCCGCTGCTAGTGGAGAGAAGACCCTCATGGTTCTGTTGGCAAGGAATGAACTGATCCAAGAAGTGGCTGCTTCCGAGAAGTGGGCGGCGATATTGAGATGATGACAGAGAATTTGGTGGTCAACCAGGTCGAAGGCAGCTGAGAGATCAAGGAGGAGCAGGAGTGCCAATTTGCCCTTGTCTTTCAGGTCCTCGATTTGGGTTTTCAGGTCCAGTAAAGCTGTCTCAGTGCCATGCCTGGGACGGAAACCAGATTGTCTCAGCCCTAGTAGATTGTTGCGTTCGAGATACTCCTGGATTTGGAGATAGGCTGCGCGGTCAAGGATTTTAAGCAGGAAAGGCACAGTGATGATGGGCCTGTAGTTTGAAGGGTTGCTGGGGTCAAGATTGGCTTTTTTAATTAATGGTATGACCCAGGCATCCTTAAGGTTGTCAGGTACGGTGCTTGATTCAAAGGAGGCATTTATGAAGGAGGTAATAAATGGGGCGAGCTTGGGTGCGGCTTCCTTAATGATGACAGCGGGGCATGCATCACCTTGGCAATTGGAAGGTTTTAGTTTAGATATAATGATTTCTACTTCCTTGATGGAGAGGGGAGAGAAGCTGAATGGTTTGAAGTTGTGTTTGAGTGCTTGTATTTTATAATTCAGGGTGGTGCTCGTTGAACTTGAGAGGTGGTTTTTTTTTGCTTTGATTTTAGTTTGGAGAGTGGTGATTTTGTCTAGTAAAGCATTTTGGATGTTTGTACACCAATCAGTGTCAGGGGTACACTTATTGAGAGGAGCGATAGGGGACTCCAGTTCCTTAAGTATCTTAAACAGTTCCTTAGTGTTAGAGCGGGCTTGGGTGATTCTTTTATTATAAGCTTCCTTTTTGGCAGCAAGGATGGCTTCTTTATAGGCCAGGGTGGCTAGCGTAAGATTATTTTTGTTGGCCAGGGAGGGGATACTTTTCCATGAGGCCTCTGCTTTTCTTTTTTCTTTGCGTAGGTCACGTAGTTGCAGAGTGAACCAAGAGTTCAAGTGGGTCCGTGGTTTTTGTTTACGCAGTTTGATAGGGGCGATAGTATTAAGGGCTTTTAGCATAACACGATTATAAGTGTCTACTAATGCTGTGGGGTCAGTGCAGGACTCTGAAGCTGCGTGCAATAATGGGAGGATGAGTGGTAAGAGTTTCTCAACAGTGATGTCTTTTTTATTCCGTGTGCGCGTGGGCGGTGCGAGGTTTTGTGTGTCCTCAGGAGGGCTAGTGTTAATAGAGAACGAAATAAGATGGTGGTCAGACCAAGCGCAGGGGGAAACAGTAATATCATTAAGGGCACAGTTCATGTCGGCAATCCAGTCAAGAGCACGACCTTTGATGTGGGTGGGCTCTGTGACATGTTGTGTGAAGCCGAAATCAGTCAGGACATTTGCAAGATCTGAGGCTTTGGTGTCATTCTTGTCCAAGTAACCCAGGTTGAAGTCGCCCAGGATGATGATTTGGGTCCTAAGGACACTGGACCTGTCCGTACAGTGAGCATATCATGTATGCACATGCGCAGTACAGCGAACATCGCGCCTGTCCCTAACTGTCCGTCTCACTTGTGTCGCACTTTGAATTAGTTTGAGAACCTGAACACTATCCGTAGGACACTTGCGCGCATGCGCGAGTTTGTTACTCTGCATTTGCTGTCCAGTGGACTCCCATTTCTGTCGCGGTTGTGTTCAGGACATCATCATGTGACCGCACCCACGCTGAGCGTATGGACCAATTTGTGCAGTTTGTGTGCTTCCGCAGCAGTACAAAAGAACTTGTAGACACAAGGCAAAATATTGTACAGTGTAAAAATATCATTTCACATATCCCATACAATAGCTTACCTGAGGACTTGTTGTGTAAAATGTTCGTACCGCTTTGCAGTGATGAAGACGGTCACGAGGCACACCCCTCCACCCCTATAAATGGCCAACCCCCCCCCCCCCGAGCACATCTTTATTGTCCTTCTAGCTATAGCAGATTGAGGTGTACTGCCTTTACTGCTGTAGTGACCAAAAGGAAAGTAATCAGTATGGCTTCCATGGCTGCTGTTGGTTCATTAGCCTCTGCACCACCCCCAAACCCGCTACCACCACCACCTCCCTAAGGGCCTGCAGAGAGATATACGGGTGAGGATGTAGAGAGTGAGGAAGAAGAGGAGGAAGAGAATGAGGTGGAGGAACTCCGCACTACGAGCACTCGCCGGGAGTCGTGGGTGTGGCGGTTGTTTTCCGTTTATAGGAAGGTACCAAAAGCACGAACAAACCTGGTGAGGTGTAACAAGTGCGAGGTGGTGCTGAGTCGCGGGAGATTTGGTGCGTACAGCTTTGGTATGACAACCATAAAGCGACACCTCACTTCGTTCCACACTGCAGACATTCGCAAGGTGGTGCTATGTGAAGAGCGTAGTAGATTTGAGTTCCTCCACAGCATCCTCCGTGTCCGATCCTCCCACCACAAGAGACACTCCTGTGGGGGAACGCCTCCCTCCAGCTGCCTCACAAGCCATTTGCAATGCTGTTGACCCTTACCTTTCAAAGGTGACAATAGTGTGTATGTATTGTGACGTAGTACTGTGCAGGGGGGAGAGTTTTCGAAGTGCTTTTGAGGCTACGGAGCACCAGAAGATCTGCTCCTTACCTAAGTGAAGATCACCCTATATCTTTCGCCGTCCACTTGCCCTTTCTTATCCCCGTGGCTGGTGTCCCTTCCTTACCCTCCTTTGGCCTCCTCTCCTAGTGTGTCGTGTGCTGAGAAGAAATAAACGTGAAAACAAAAATTACAGAAAAGGCTCTTTTCAGAGCTGCCTTTCTCAGTTTAACAATAGAACTATGAAGTGACCATTGTTGTACCCTGCGGAGTTGTGGAAAAGTTTGCAGACAGTTGTAGGGGGGGGGGGAGGGTGCAAGCAGCAAGTAGAGCAAAAACAATGAAGTGTACTCTGGGAGTAAGTGGTGGCTCTGAAAAGAGCCTTTCGGTGGTGTGTTGTGTGGGTCAAAAACTGTGGATTGGAGAAAACGGATTGTCACATAGGTTATTGTGAATCCAAAAGAGGTCGCAATGCATTTTGTACATTGCGAAGAAAAATCTGATTGCCAGCATATGTGAGATGGACTCCATCTCTGCGGAAAATGAAAGAGCTGCGAAACAATGTTTTCATTGTGGAATGAGGACATGCCAACATCTCTTAAAAAGGCACAAACAGCCTTATTCACATTGCGTCTCGCTTTTTCCATTTGTGGACCAAATTCAGAAGAACGCAGCCATATTTGTCTTTGTGCAATACAGGAAAAAAGTATTTGACAATTTGGAAACATGTCCATGAGGTTTGCAAGTCCTTCCTTCATTGCAAATTGCAAAGAAATTCCAGAGACACGGCCTAAACTGTTTCCTCCGCAATGAATGATAAGTATATCTGGAGGAGGCTCTGTCAGTAAACACAGAGAGGTACCAAGTCCAGCCACCTCATGCCACTGCACTTCCATATAAGGAAATCCGAGATCTGCAGATAAAAGTGCAGCTTTCTGCATGCACCTTCAACCAATGTATCCATGAGTCTCCCAAAATCCAGATAATCTGTTTGCGAGCACCCAAAGCCATGTCTGTGTGGTCGCCTGTCAGGGAGAAGACAGTCTTACTAAATCTTGCCGTTCAGAACACACCCACTGAACTTTATTGACCAATCCCTAGCTCCGCTCATTTTCATTTGCATGAATCCCCGTTGGTGATATGCGCTGGCTGCAAACTACCGCCATGTCCCGGACATGTATAGGATCAGAGTGTGACGACGGTACATTAAAGTATTATTCCCCTTTAAGGTGGGCTCTGATAAGAGCGTTTTTTTTTTTGTTTTTTGGGCAGATACCTTACAGACATTTGTTATTTTGTTTATTTTTTTGTCCTTACCTTACTCCTACAACCATTACAGAACCTTCTTTTGGAACGTAAGGCTTGCTTTAGAGAACATCGCATTTCCCAAAGAAGATAGCGCAACATCATCTGCTTCAAAATAATCTACATTACTTGGAACAATGTTTTCGTGGCTGCAGAAAAACATACCAGCGTAGGGGGGACAGGGGAGGAGGGTGCAAGCAGCAAGTAGAGCAAACACAATGAAGTAACAAAAGCATGCATGCCGCGATTAATGATACACCTCCCAATACTGTGATCTGGACAGAAAAAAGAATTGTTGTCCCATTTTACTCTGGGGAGTAAACCAGAACAAATTACTTTGGCAGTTGGAAAGATGTTCATGAGTGCTTGAACCAACTGTCCCAAATCTGCCAACAAAGTACGTGCAGTCACGTAGCCCAAATGGCAAGCACCGTAGTGCAAAATTACCACATGAGGAGAGGTCATCGTACATATGTCTCTGCAAAATTGCAGCATTGCTGTAACATTGGCATCAGTCTCAGCGTTCCACACCACCTCCACTCTTCTCACATCGAAATGGTGTGCCACATGCCTTCTCTCGGTATAATGTTGTAAGCCATGGACAAAAATGTCTCCAAACACCAAAATCCTGACCCTCTCCACCTCTGCCATCTTCAGTGTACGCACCGTCTTTCAACACAAAAGAGTAATGTGAACATCTGATTGGCTGATACCTTCAGTCCCCTTTCCATGCAGGATTTGCTGTAGAAACCCGTATGTGACGCGCCCTACCCACGGACAAGCATTGCCTAAGTGCAGCACGTAACTCTTACCCAGTCCTTTCACCCTTTCCACAGCGGTAGCAAATCGAGTCCCTCATTTGACACAACTAAGCAGTCACACAACCATCCACCAATCACATTGAACATCGCTAAATCTAACTCAGTCATCAACATTGCGCACTTCAAAATTACTGTCGAGAATTCTGAATGGAAGTCGCATATCATTGCAAAGCACCTACTTCAGGAGCTACTGTGCAAGTGTTGCAAATTTCTACGTATAGCTCCATGCATGCGCACATGCATGAGTATAGAGTACAGGTATGTATATTTTAATCAGAGAACATGTGCAACCCTTATGGATTTAATTTAAACTAAATGTGCATAGGCAATACATACCAACGCTGCTCCCCCTTTTAAGTGCAAGATGTTTGATTTATCATTGACAAACCACACGACTTCTTACTGTCTTCCGCATAACCTATAAGTACCTTGCAAGCATGCCTATTTAGGGCGCAACTCGATTTTGTATTAGAAAATGTCAGAGTTGTGTACTGTGTACGGCCTACTATGACAAAAGTAAGCGCTCTCGATTGCTGTGGTGACATCTCCCTCTGAGGGTCTCCCGATTTTTCGGCATCGTGCTTTTAAATTGCAAGTAGAACTCACCCCCCCCCCCCATCTACTACTATGCCCTATCGCTTACAACCCTCTCTCCTATAGATACTACACCTTGTAAAAAACAAGGCTTTTTCATAACCTTAAAAATGTTAGCAATTTTGAAGGACTTGCAAGTAACATATTGCAAATACCATGCAAAGGCTGCCCAGAGTGAAGTGAAATGCACACATGCACTGGGTTGAAATATGAAAGGAGAATGCTCTGACGAAAGATGCACAATTAATGTCTGCAGTATCAGCACTGCTGTAAACACACAAAGTAATTTTCTTTTTTTTTTAAATCGCAGTGAAGACCACTCTCCTGAGAATCAACAGCATCTACACTGCAGACGACATATCCGAAGAAACCTGGTCATTTTGCAAAAAAAAAGTAAGTACAGTACTACCTTTATACTGTAACTACTCCTCAAAGAGGCTCCGTGGGTTATTTGTTTAATTTGGGCACCAAAGCAAACATTGATTTCTGAACCATTCTACCTACAAATATCCATTTATTGAACAAAGAATAACAGGCAGAATGGCTCACAAATCCCTGTGTGTTTGGAACTCAAATAACATACGTAATCCTTAGAAGGTTAGATTTAGAAAAGAAGTTGCTGTTGCAAGTTTATGGCATTTCATTTATTAATAATGGTTCTCGTCACAAGTAGCCCACTTTGTACTCTCATCTGAAGCACATTGTAGTAGTATACAAACAGTAAAATAGCCTTACCAAATCATTGCAAGAGTCCAATGCACATTCACACACCATGACAAAGAGCTTCCCCATCAGACTCATGCACGCATGCACACAGCACACATACATTGTACAACAGACCAAAGTATGCCTTCTTTTTTTTCAACAGACACCAACGAATGCCTACCAAAAAGCAACTCCGTAGAAAGGAACGCAGAAGTAGAGCGAATACAAATAAAAGTGCCCAATCTAAGCATCCATCTGTTGTAGAGAATGTTGGAACAAACCAGCTAATGCAGTCGGTTAGCAAAACAAAGGAATCTTCAACTACCAAAACTTTACCTCCTCCATCAAAATGTGTCACAAAACACAAAAATGTTGGTAAAAAAAATAAAATAATTAATAAATTTAAAAAAAATTGGCTACCAGTACAGCTAACAATGCTCCTACTAATCCTGATAGTGTAACAAGAACCCATAGTAAAAAAAAGTATTTTATCAAAAATGTTTCGTCACAGGGTCCTTCAGAATCTACTAAGAAGAGGACCGAAATCATCCTCACCCCTCAAAACCCACCGTAGAAAGTTAATCCTACAACCTCTCGTGGACAGTGCAATCCTTCTAAAAAAGGAAGTTGTTTATATTAGTGTTAAATAGGATGAAAGCACTAACAAAACTAAGTACCAAACTACAAAAGAAACTCAGCAATAAACGGAATGTGAACACAAATAATTTCTTAAATGTTTGTGTGGTGAATGGAGTCACACAACAACCACAGAACCATATTTTAATGAAGAAGCATACAAACAAAATCAAACAAACACAATTGCCATCCAGAGCAGTGGACAAGGGTATGAGAAAATCAATACTACCATCATGGAACAAGAAACACTGCTTACAAAAGTATCCTCTGAAAACTCAGAATTACCTCTCGATTCAGCAGAACCACACCGTCCAGTATACAAATGGCCGTGCACATCAATGTGTGCCATTCCAAACAAAGCTTTCAAATCTTTACGTCGGTTCCTCAATCAGTATGTAAAAGGTAAAGACAAAAGTAAAATGAAAGTGCTGCAAAATATGGATATTTGTCAAGTGCGCAAATACACAGGACTACAAGGACATTCATTAGCCTGCATTTCTGGGCCTATTTGCAAAAGCACCTTCCATGATATCAAAAAGGATATCAATACATCATTCAAATGTAAGAACTCTAGTGTATAAAATAAACTATGCAAAAAGTCCAAATTCAGAATTAGGCAATTTAAATAACACTCTTCTGCATGGTACACCCAAATACTTACAAGAAGAAATTGACCATATTCAGAGAAATTATTTTGGAAGTGAAAGCCACTTACAAAATGCAATAGTTTTAGAACATAGTAGCAACAATTCTGCACATAGCAACCTTCTATTACACACAGAGAAAAGAAATTGTAAAATTTAAAATGTCATCGGCTGAAGTACCAAACCATGTTTTGTGTGTTGCCGCAGAACGTTTTATAAAAGGAACACAAAAAATGTAGACATAGCATACAAAATAGAAGACAATGAAGATTCTAAATGGTTTGAATTAGCTCTCTACCTTTTATCAGAAAACAAATATGAACTAACTGAACGCCTAATATGTTGCAGTTACTGTACTACAAAATTAGACAACAACCACACTCCTTCATGTGCTATTATAAATAATTTGGAATTGTTCCCACTAAAAAAATCCTGCAACAACGCAATTTGTATGAGAGTATAACAATTCAAACAGTTCACCCATTTCAAGCAATTATACGCCTTCATCCAAAAACAGCAAAATTACCTTCCTCTGAATTGGTGAAAGGCATTCGTGGCAAAGTAGTTTATTTGCCATTAGATCTAACGGAAATGTACACACTCTAGGAGTGCAACGTTCAATAGAACATTCTTTAATAGTCTTGGTAAATGGTGCACCAACAAAGGACAAAATAATTTGGCAACAACTGGTGGACTTACATAAAGTTAGACCAGCATTGCAATATCTAAAAGACAATAATGAGTACTACAAGGAAATAAATATTGATGAAAGCTTAAGGGAAACAACTGAAATAATTCAAGAGCCATTAGAAACTGGAAAATTCGAACTTCTGGATCCTGCTACAGTATCCACTCTTTTGGACCATTACACAATTCATCCATTGCATTCCAATGAAAGCATAGATGATGCACTAGAAAAATACCAAATGCAACAAACCAAAGGGTCAACAATGAGTATATGGGAAAAAAAAGTATAGAAGCACGTGCTTTTCCACTGCTATTTCCTACTGGCAAAGGTGGAAGATACGATGATAGACCCACTCAGATTGGGGCATCAGAATACCGCTCATTACAAATGTATTCGCAAGATCCCAGATTTAGACAAAATGTGGAATACATATTCCACCTACTCTATGAAAGTGAATAAGCAACACTATGCACACATTTTGAAACCTGGAACCCACTTTCAAAATATGTCAGCTACGCGGTTAATACAAAACGTACAGGAAAAAGATGAGGTTTTACAATCAAGTATAGCAAATTTGTTTGCAATCATGCGTGGTACAAAGGAATACTGGTTCCGAAGACACGGAGACGTGCGTTGTATGATCAGAAACCTTGGACCACCGACTTGGTTTGTTAGGCTAGGTTGAGCAGAATATGCATGGGAAGATTTACACGAGTTCCAACGCATAGCAAACAGCAACAAAAACAACATGGATATATTAACACCTGGAGAACTTTGCTCTCTAGATCCAGTTAATGTGTCAAGATATTTCCATCATCGTTTCATTGCCATGCTACACTTTATTTGCAATAAGACTGTTCCTCCCCTTGGAGAAGTGCAACACTTCTTTTGGAGAAAAGAATATCAAGCGAGAGGAGCACCACATATTCACATGCTGTTATGGATCAAAGGGGCACCGGAATTTGGTCACGACAGTGATAGCACTGTTTTGCAGTTTATCAAAACATATGTCACTTGTGAAATCCCTTCACAACAGACACATAGTGAGCTGCATGGGCAGATTTTGCAATTTCAAAGACACAAATGTGGCAAATATTATCGCCGCAAATACAAAACAAGGGTAAATACTACACCAAATGCCGCTTTGATTTCCCTAGAGCAGTTACAGAAACAGGTGAAGTAAACAACTTCATGTCTTCAGTTCAACATAGTGTTAAAGGTAAATCACCTAAGAACATGAATTACATAAAAAGGGAAGAATCAAAATAGATCTATGATTACAATGCAATCATTTCCCTCTTATGGAATGCAAACATAGATGTGCAGTACATTGCAGACAATTCAACTGCTGGTGCACGATATGTTACAGCCTACTTAACAAAAGCAGAAAAAACAGAGCTTCAAGACCTCTGGGATGACCTAGCATCAGACAAAACTTTATCACAGAAATTGTACAGCCTAGGCATAAAAATGGTCTCTTATAGAGAATGTGGCACCTATGAAGCAGCAGATCGTTTAACTGGTACTGCTTTGTATGGAAAAATCAGACAACATAGTATGGCTAAGTCTTGGTCCTGCAAAATCTAGAAAAAGAGTGCTGAAATCATATGAGGACATAGAAACAATTGCCAGGAATGATCCCAACAGCCAAGACATTCTAAAAAACAATTTACTGGACACATACTATCCGAACAGGAGTAGCACTTGGAAAGCATGTGTCTATACCACATAGCTCAAAACTTTGCATACAAAAATAATATAAAACCTGATGAAAGCAAACGTAGATATAGAGTGACCGATTGTGAAGGGAGCTTAGTGAAACTTACCAAACAAAGCTTAATCAATCATGTAAAATTGTCATTAAAAACTCCTTAACAGAAAGAACTATATCACATGTCTCTGTAACAACTTTTCAAACCATGGAAAAAAGAGGAAGACATACTAGAAAACTATGACTCCTATGAAGATGCTTTCAAAGGAAATGAAAGCGCTAACACCGATGTGAACTTTACGCAGTACAAAACAATGACAATGAGCAGCAACAGGAAGAAGAACTTCAGGCCCAACTAGATAAGGACTCTTCCGACAGTAGTCAACCTTCAACAGGAAGTCAACAACCACTAATAGCAAATGAGGCTGAAGTAGCTATGGCAGAAGTAGAAAACACCATGTATCAGTATCAAGAAGATACAGAAGACTTAACTGTACAACAAGCAAAACTTAAAGATCAGCGCACCATTTTTGAAGACGTAACAAGACAAATTGCACATGGTGTACAACACGAAAATAAAGAATGTAGCTGCCAAAACTACAAACCTATACTGCTGTACATGAGTGGTGAAGCTGGATCAGGGAAAACATTCTTAATCAAAATTATCAGCAAGTTCCTTCAACAATTGACAAACAACAAACTGTCAGCTGTTGTAACAGCCCCCTACAACACAGGCGGCTGTTTAGCTGCCTACAACACAGGCGGTGTCACTTTACACCGATTACTACTGCTTCCAGTAGAGCATCAAAATAAATTAGACTATTACAAACTTTCTGCAGAAGCTGCAATGGAATTCCGCAGAGTATTAAAAACAAATGAAAATGCTACTAATAGATGAAGTGAGCATGATCTCCAACCTAATGCTGTCTTTGATTCACCTCAGATTGCAGGAAGTACTTAAAAGTAACAATGAAGAACTCTTTGCAGGGAAACACATTATCGATTTCGGAGATCTTCTACAATTGACACCAGTGAAAGGTGAACCTATTTTTAAAACCTTAGGCCACAAACTCTGCCGGAAAACTGTTGGTAGCATAGGTAATGTCAACCTTTGGCAACATTTCCAATACAGAGAATTAACTGAGAACATGCGACAATCTGCAGATCTCACTTATGCCAACATCTTAAAAAGTATTAGAGTTGGTGTACTATCGCAAGAAGCACAAGTTGTATTGAAAAACCGGCACATTCATGCACTTTATGGCGATAATGCCTGTGCAACTGATGTTATGAAACAAATAGCGCACAAAAATGTCAATTGTATGGCCTTAATGACAACTCTTGCAAGCTGTTTTCAAATTCAATGAAACAATGTTAAATAAAGAAATGCCACCAATAATGGAAATTAGCACCACAGACAAACTAGACGTACATGGTATGACAGTACCCATGTGTGAGCAAGCCACAACAAGACTAAAAAGTTGAGAAAATTCAATCTCCAACACAACTGGGTTAGAAAAAATATTAAAGTTAAATTGTAGAGTAATGCTTCTCTGGCCATGCTCCCAAAATGCTACGCCCTCCCCACAACCATCTTAATGATGCTGCATATTACAAGTGTACCAATAGCTGTGATATGGTGCAGTAGTTTGTAGCCACAGGCTACAGACGCGAGTTTGAGGCCATAGAATTATCAATGTATAGGTGTACAGTCTATAAAAAGCACAGTTGCTTACAACTGCAGTGCTTATTACTTTGTTCAAATACTCTGCATCCTGGCCACTACTACCACACCATATGACATCCATTGCGGCATATAACTACACTACATACAAATGTGCTTTTGGGGGCATGGCCTTTGGCCATGCACCCATGATTGCAGCCCCTCCCCACAGCCGCCTGAGTGATGCACTACCACACCATATCACACGCATTATGCCTTGTAAGTACACCACATAGAACTGTTCTGTTTGGCGCATGGCCTGTGGCCATGCACTCATGACAGCAGACCCTCCCCACAGCCACCTGACTGTTGTTGAATACTAGGGGTGTCTCCGTAGCTCTGAAATGCTGCACTGTTTGCGGGCAGGGCCTAAAATCTTAGGTGTATGTCCATACATTTCAATATATGGTTGTGAAGTGGCTTATAACTCCAGTGCTTACAAGTTTCCTTTTGGGTGCATGCTTGGGTGTGTGGCATACAGCCTGCAACCATGCACCCAAAAGTACACATCTTGGCCAAAAGCACCGCACTAGATAAAACCCATGTGGGCTTGTAAGTGAAGAGGTTATAGCTTTGTTGTTGGGTGCATGGCATGCACCGAAGACTGCACATACTCCCCACAACCAGGCAATCGATACGCATTACTATGGGTGTATCCATGGGTATGACATGCTGCAGTGTTTGTGGCCAGGGCCTAGAATTTTGGAAGTAAGGCCTTCGGCCATGCATCCAAGACTCTAGGCCCTGGCCACAACCACCGTAGCATGCGACACCCATGGCGGCGTACTAATGAATACAATACCCATAGGAAAAAGTAATGCAATTACGGCATGTTGGCAATTTCAAGGTTCCCTAACACCACGCGTGTCCTTACAACAGTTACAAGTTCCCTGTGCACTGCACGGACTGAAATACTGCCTTTATTGGACCGCTCATTTTCTGTGCGTACAAGATGCCCATAGAAAATACATCATGAAGAGGTTATAACTTTTTTATTGGGTGCATGGCCTTCGGTCATGCACCCAAGAGTGCAGGGTCTCCCCACAACCACCTCAATGATGTGTGGTAGTGGGTTTTTTTCTATAGGTGTTATCCTTCACTGCTTCTGGCCAGAGGCTTCACTCCTAGCTGTATGTCCAAAGATATTACATGGGATGGGTGTGCAGTGGCTTGCACATCCAGTACTTATAACTTTGTTCTTGGGCCATGCACCCAAGACTCCACACACTCCCCACAAGTTGGCAATCGATACGCAATGCTACGGGTGTATCCATGGGTGTGACATGCTGCGGTGGTTGTGGCCAGGGCCTACAGTCTTGGAAGTAAGGCCTTCGGCCGACGGCCACGCATCCAAAACTCTAGGCCCTGGCCACAAGCTCTGTAGCATGTGACACCAATGGCGGCGTACTAATGAATATAATAATACTCATAGGAAAAATTAATGCAATTATGGCATGTTGTCAATTTCAATGTTCGCACCACTACGCGTGTCCTTACAACAGTTACAAGTTTCCTGTGCACTGCATGGACTGAAATGCTACCGTTATTACACCCCTCATTTTCTGTGCGTACAAGGTGGCCATAGAAAATACATCATGTAGACCGACCCCCAGAACAAATGCATTGATCACCCATGTCTTACTGTCTGAACCTGTCCCAACGCTCTGTGACACAGCAAAAGAGTTTTATAAATATAGCATGTGTACGCTGGTCGTTGCTCCGCAATCGGCGGATCCAAGATGTCGGGCGCAGCCAAACAAACTGACGCAGAACACGTCTCGCAGCAGCCAATCGGCAGAGACGTTGCATGTCCGCAGCCATGACGTCAGCCCCTTAGCCAATCGGTATCTTGTCCGTGGACCGAACAGGGAAGTGTGACCGCGAAGCAGACATAGATATCACTAATTTTTTCAGACCTACTTTTTGGTCATTTTAATGAAAAGTACTGCACGGAAGGTCATCAAATTTACAAAAGCACGCTTTCTGGACCAAGCCCCCGTACCTGCCGCCCATTTTTCTGAAAATCCGTCCAGCGGTTTGACCTGTAGCCGTGCGCAAAGTTTTTCCCCCATTCAGTTTATGGGGAAAAAAAAAGACGTTTTGGGACCCCCTCTATAAGTTTTCCCCCCCTGGACCAAACATCGCCAAACTTTGCAAAAAAGTTCAGAGTGGCCCATATACTTTTTTTGCAAAGTCACTTTTGTGGCATCACTTACAATAAGATAATAGGAGCACTATGAGGTAAAAACTTCAATTACATAAGAAAGAAAAGGGAAAAACAAAATCAATATAAACACATTTGAATCTAAAATGCTGCTAGGAGGTGTTTTCTTGACCATGCTTAGTGTATATACTTGGCCACAAAATGGACATCAAGCACATTTTTCTCAAGTGTTTATCAAGTTGATTGGCCTCATTCAAAGTGCGGACTTTGTGCAGTAAAAACAACTGTTTCGGATATTTGATCCTTAAGATATTTCAGCCCGTAGAAAATAAACAAAGTGGGTAACATCTTCTCCTATAGCACCACACAGTAAACAATAACTACCAGATGAATTTTTCCACTTGCCCGAACACTCAAATATCCAGTTCTGAACTCGATATTGAGAGTTCGGGCATAGTTCATATACAGATAAGGTTCATAACCAAATGTTTGTTTGGAGAGTGGATAGTCCACGCCCCGGGATAAGCCAAGACATGCTTCTTCCACGTTACTAGCTCTTCAATTTACCCAAGCCGTTTTCACCTCAAGTGAGTAAAATCCTTGCAACATAGACAAGCCTTTCAATATTTCAAGTTGTGACCATGGGGTAAAAACAACCTCTCCGAGCAGAAAGCTTGTGCAAAAACATATTTGCCAATGCTTTCTACCCCAGCATAGATTAAAGCTGCCAGTCTTACTTGGTCGGGTGTTGAAATGTCCATCTAAAGAACAGCGACCAGAACACTCAAACCTCCATGAGTTGGGTAGGCATCACCATTGATCCAGTGATGCTAATCATGGTGTTATCTGACTGTATGTTGCAATCATTGATAACACAAGTTACAGTAAAGAGAATGTATAAGCTTAACACCTTCAGATTCTTGAATATGGGGTAAGGGACCCTCATTGGGCGACCCATGTCATTCCCCAAATCAACTTCCAATACAATCTTCAATTATTGCTTTGCCCTGTAAAATGTAGCTTCTCAGATTTAACTGTCAAAATCTTATTCCCCACCCCCATCGAGAATCCTGCATTATCCTCGACTTGGGAAGAATTTCTTCACATATCAAATAATCCAATTAGCCCAACTACTCCTTAGAAGGTTCCTGTTCACCCTTGTTAGGACTTTCCCCATCCTGCTAACAATATTCATTATTTACTTGTTGAGTAATCAGTTAATCGGTATTAAGTTGAAATATAAACAAATTTGAATCTAAAATGCTGCTAGGAGGTGTTGTCTTGACCATGCTTAGTGTATATACTTGGCCACAAAATGGACATCAAGTCATTTCTCCAGTCTGGGTACTGTAGTCCTATCTTGCTTAAAAGAGTGACCGTTTTCCACTTCACAGTGGAATTTAACACAGGATGCAGACTTACCCCAGTTAGAAATCCTCCCCTCGAGGCAATTTAAACTACGGTTATTCTACAAAATCTGTGGAAACTGTCTCTATGTGCACATCGTAATAACAATACAGTTATGGAAAGTGGCCAATGATCACTCTGCAATATGACCATGAATACTGTGCATAATCAAAATAACTTTAGATCATTGGAAAAAATATTCCAGCAAATAAGTGCAAGAGGCACAATGCAGACATTGTCTTGTGGAATTACCTGCTAAGGTCTCCAACAATAAAATACTCCTTGTTGTTACCCTTGATGCAAGAGACGTCTGTAGGTCCGATTCCAAATGCCAAAACCGTCGTACATCAGTTCTCATCGCTACTGACACTCGGTGTGATTTGCACTTTGAGGTTGCCTCACAGATTAGTCAATCATATGAAATGGGTACTGTGAAGGCATCATGAAGCAAGACACAGACAACAGATTCAAGGTTCAAACAAACTGGCTTTATTTTGTTAAAATGTCAGTGTGGTGTAAGGCCTAACTTGCCCTAGGCCAGGGTGGGATTTCCCTACTTAAAGAAACTAAGGATAGTCTGAGTCTGTAAATTCAACTTAAAAGTCTGTGTGTCCAAAACCTATACTTGCCCTCACAACTAAAGCTATGTATAGGGATGTCAGGAACAAAAGAAAAATAGTGTTCCAAATAAAGTTCTGAGCTTCTTTCAGCTCTTGGCTTACTTTCCAGCACCCCTTCCCCAGGTTCAAAGCAGCTCTCAAAAGACCTCTGGGTTCTCTTCCCCAAGACGTCTGCTCTTCCAGCTTGTAAACTCACATTCAGTTCAAGTCTCTTAATTCTCAAAACCAGTTCTATCTTAACTTTACAATCCTTCGGGTTCAGTTGATACAGATTACCATCTTTCACATGCACTTCAGCAATATTAGTCACAAGTGGAGCTTTACTTTCCTTGGCTTTTCCAGACAGGGTATCCCTGGTGTAGGCGCAGTTGTTGGCCCACACGGTGCACCCATTACAGGTCACACAATCGATAACCCTAGGCTTCTTGCCTACACAGGTTTCACTTTCTCTGCACCTGTCCTTTGGTTTGCATTCGCTCAAGATTCTCCTTGCCAGTCTTTTGGCTTTGCCACAGTGTGTTCTTCCACACAACTCACTTCGTGGTGCTTACGCTCTTCCACCACATTGCTTTCACAATCTTAAAAGTGCTCATCCCTTGCTTTCAATTCATTGGTAGGATTATCAAAGCATTTCTTTAGTTAGGTATTCAATGAAGCTTGCTTTCTAATCGCTTTTTTTTTTTATATTTCATTGTTTTCTCATGGTATTAAAACAAATTTTTTAAAAACTCACTTTGGGTTAACCATTACTTGTACACTTACTTCATTTCATCCAGCATAACCACATGCCCCAGCGGAAGCGCCCCGGGACGGGTGTTCCCGTCAATTCACTCATCGGTCCTCAGTGGCTCCCACGGGCAGCATCTCTTGTCGTTCGCCTGTTGTTCGTCGGCTATGCGCACGCTTCTCTGGAGCTATGCGAGCAGCGCTGCCTTCTGCGAATCTCGCTGTGGGTTGCTGGTAGCTCCGCTCCTTACTTGCAGATGCTGCCAGTGGCTTGCAGCACTGGGAGTCTTCCTTGCCCTACGGCTCTGGCTGTGGGCACCCGGCAGAGGCGACTCAGGCAACTTTGACCCTCTAACGACCCGCTCGAGGCCCAGCGTCATGGTCCTTCCTCTGCAATTGCTGGCATAGTGGCCTACAGGCAGGACTCCCATCGGCAGCCCTCTTCTGGGTAGGAATTCTCCCCTCTGAGGCCCGTCTCTCCCAGCACGGCTTCTCTCCTGCTGGTTTCCCCTTACTTGCTAGCGACTCCATCTTTTTGCACCTGTGACCTGTTAATAGGTTGCAGGCACGAGCCCTTCAGTTCAATAACTTAGGTTCTTTGGACATGCCTGACCCTAATAGTTTCCAGGCCTCTTCCTCATCCCAGTACTAGAGTGGTATGACTGAGGGGAACTACTACACACATCTTGGTTGTTCTTTTACTATTTTGGCCTGATGTTTTTCTGAAACAATATATTAGGGGGTTATGAGTTTACCTGCCCTGACTAAGGAAACAACAACCTATTTAACCTCTTTCTAGTGTCCATTTTTATTTAAGTGCTTATGGTTGCGACTTACAACCTTTTTACACACACACACATATATATATATATATATATACACACACACACACAAATGTAGCCAGAGTATACATATATCATCATAAAACTAAGAACAATCTGTTTAGATGTTTAGACCAACACTATAAATTTAAAATCTAAAATAACAATACTATCATTTATTTTAAAACCCACAAAATCCATCCACACCACAATAGCTTCTAATCGAATTTTGGCCCTTTGCCATTTGTGAAAAGCTGCTGGCTGCTGTGACAACCAATGACTCTGTTCCAAAAAGCACACTCTACAACTGGTCAGACCGGTATGTCTTGAACTTTGAATAGCCCTTCTGATAGTTCTCACTCAGTGCAACACACCGATGTGACGAATAGAGTCCACCTGGGAGCCAAAAAGGCGACAAGGCCTTGCTTCCCTAGAAATACCTGCCCATGCTCCAGTATTTGCCTGTACTGGCAAAATGTCGAAGTGCAAATGTCTGATTCTTGCTGCTATTCAGATCTGGCTGTGTTTTGTAATTAACTTGGCTCCACATCTGGCTTTGTTTTATGCAAACTGCTTTTGCTTGTGATGTTTGTTTGCCTGCCTTTTTGTGCTTCGCCTACCCTCCCCTTCCTGCATGCCTTTTCTTCTCTTCCACCATACTCACCGTTTCTCGGTTTTCTCTTCCTTCCCCATCTTTTTCCCCCTCCCCTTTCCCCCTTCCCCTTACTATACTCTTTGCACTTAATCTATCCGAAATGTCATCTGACCTAGTACGATAGTAGCTTGTTCGTTTTAGCCCCCTTCCCGCCTTAATTGTTCATCCCACTCCAGCACTACCCGAATTGTCGTCGGGCCTAGTACGATAGTCGCTTGTTTTGTTCCTCTCCTCCTCACTCCTCCCTCCCACCCGCCCCCCACCCGCACCCCACCCGCACCTCTTGTCAACTCTCCGGCTTGATCAGACATGTCGTCAGGCCTAGTATGAGTTATTTTCACATTCTTATGGTCTCAAGGCCTTGTAAGAATGTCATTTTAATTTTCCCTTGCTCCCTCCCTGCCTTGAAGCGCTTTGAAACACATTGTGTATAGGCGCTATACAATTAAACTATCAATTAAGTATAAAATAAAGCAGATCAACAAAGGAGCATGCAATTTTATCAAATAACTCCTTGGTGAATCTTGAAACAACCCTGCTGTCCATAGACCACATTCTGGCGTAGATGAACAAGTGCGCAAGGGACTGCACTTGGTCCAGATTTCTACTTTTGGAGTCCAATTTACTTAGAAACAAAGGGACTTCATGCTCAGTCGCACAATGCAGACCAATCTCTTCAGTGTGTGTTGACCATTTTCTCCAAATCCTTAAACCATATGTTACGGGAGAATTGGATTGTGTGATTCATAGTCTGGCTCAACAGCGTTCTCCCCACGGGTCTTCCATATTTTAATTTACAAGCCGAGACCAGCCAAAGTGACCTCAAGGACTGTAGGCCCAGCTCAAGTCTAACCGCCAACACCAGTACAGACACTGGGAGGCCCAATAGGGATCTCAACATTGTGGCTTCAACTTTTGGCAACCAGGTAATGGCCTAGTCTGGTAATGTTTAAGGCATATGCCGGGAACAATTGAAGTTTTATATGCCAAAGGTTTGGCCTCAAGAGAGCGGCCACTGCTGTTATCTAGAACTCTTGATTGCCAACCATTTATTCCAAGCCTAAGGCAGAATTATATCTGCAAAGTAACTAAAAGAAGAAGAGGTGGCCTTAATAAAAATTCCCAAATATTTGTAACTTGCGGTCTGTTCCAGTCGAATGTCCCCCAAGCACCAGTTAAAAGAAGAACCACCATCTGGCTTTTCTCCCCAGCAGCCATTATTTTGGTATTCGCAATGTTAATGCACAATTCATTCATTTCCACATATTTGCAAATGGCATTAAGGGAGTGTTGTAAACCTACTGCCGTCCTATCTAGGATAACCATGTCATCTGCGTAGGTTAACCATACAATATCCTCACTACCAAAGTGGGGAGGTTGGTTATGTGCCTTACTCAAAGTCTGTGCAAAATCTGCAGTGTACATGTTAAAAAGAAGGGGTGCAAGGACCCAACCCTGCTCTAACCCTACATTAGTAGGGAAAGAACTCAGATATAACACCCTCCTAGGACATTTGGACTCTCACACTCGTATCGTTATAAAGGAGTTTAACACAGTATAACAGAGATGGGTCACCACTTGCCCCCAAGCCCCCCCCACGCCTCCCCTCCAAGTCTCCAATTTCTTCCACAATTTCATCCTATTGACACTATCAAATGCTGCACGATAGTCCACAAAAACACATTTTATTTATTTATAAATGTATAAGGCGCCGAAGCCTGCAGGCATCAGTGCGCCAAAGTGAAGATAGAAGACAAACAAAAATTAACGGGACATACAGAGATGAAAATACGACGGTCTGTATTAATGATTACTTAAATAGAGTGGTCTCCAGTGCACGACGGAGCTTTAAGTTGTTTCGTTCCATTCTTAATGCAATTGGGAGTGCGTTCCAGATCTTAGCGGCTCTAACAGGAAAGGATCTACCCAGTGAGTTGGTCCGTTTGTGGTTTACGCTGTTGATCTGACCTCGATTACCTGAACGCAGGCGTCTACTAGGAACATATGGCCAGATCAATGATTTCAAACAGAGAGTAGCTGTGCCAAAAACGCAGTGCTGTACCAGCGTGCTAGATTTGAAAGCAATCCGAACTTCCACCTTCAGCCAGTGTGGTATGTTTTTAATAATGCGCACAGCACTATTCTGAATTGTCTGACATTTTGTCAGACAGTCAGTGTTAGCCCCTATTAGTAGCGCGTTTCAGTAGTCCAGCCTTGAAAGTATGGTAGCTTGAGCAAAGGTGGCACAGTTCTCTTCATTGATCAGAGGCCTGATGAGTCTATGCAGGCGTAGATGATACTGACAGTTTTGGTTTATTTGATCTACATGGGCTTCAGCGCTGAATGAGGATTCCAAAGTGATGCCTAGTGTTTTTACTTTGCCTAGAACCGGGATAGCACTATTCTTGATTTTAAAGTTAGAAATGTCTGTGCTCAACTTGGCACGAGCCTGCCAGGATCTGACAATGAGGAGTTCGGTTTTACCGCCGTTTAGGCACATCCAATTCATAGTCATCCATGCCTCAATGATGTCATAGACGCCTGAGATTTTATTGGAGTCCTTGGAGTAATTGCCATCGGCATAGTTAGTAAAGAAAGTACTGGTGTCTTGCAACAGGGCGCATAGAGGTTGAAGAGCACAGGTGACAAACTGGCGCCCTGTGGTACTCTACAGCTGATGGGGGCTAATGAAGAAAATGTATCACCTCAATGGATTTTGGACATTCGGTTGGCAAGGAAGGAGTGAATCCAATAGGCTGCCTCCTTTGAGCAATGTCCGGCCTGTTCGAGAGATCGCAGTAGCTTGTCACGGTCCAGTAAATCGAACTCAGCGGACAGGTCAAGCAACATCAGCACACTCAAGCTTTCCCTTCGTCCATTATCTTCAGTATGTGAGTCTGCAGGTCGATGAGTGCCGTCTCCATTCTGTGAGCTTGCCTATTAACCCCAAAGAGAAGAAGCCATGGGGACAGGGGCCTCCCTAGCCCATCCACCCCCTTTATCCATCATGACAGGACCTCTCCCCAATACGTCTGCACCACCGAACATTTCCACCACATGTGTGCATTGTCCCCCATTTCAGTGCGACACTTCCAACAATGTGGGTCGTATCGCTCCCTCACCCGATTGTTGTTTGTGTAGACTATGCTTATCCTCCACAAAGCGTTGGCGTTGCCCTGTTGCGCACTTATCAAGGATTTTCAACAGAAAGTGGCAGCTTGTGTTTCAGATTACTTCGATCGTTGGGGTCCAAGCCGGGTTTCTTTAGCAAGGGGTTGGCCATCATGACTTTAATGGCTTCTGGGATGTAGCTGTCTCTAAAGGAGTTGTTGACCATGCAGTTGAAGAATGGAATGAACAGTTCTTGATGTTGCAATATGCTCCTGGTGGGGGAAGGATATTTTCGGCGCATGATGTTGGTCACATTGTATTCAACAGAACTCTCATTTCCGAATTTGTGACTAGAATGAATGCAAATCTGTCCTGTTCTGGAAGCTCAATATAGTTTGTCCGAGGTCCTAAAAACATGTCAGAGTGGGACAGTGCATGGATAATTTTTCTCTGACTTTGAGCATTTTAGCTTTAAAACACATTTTGCACTTCTGCACAATCTGCAGCCGTGGGCTGGACGGTAAAGGCCAAGGCCTTTGGCTTCTCGAGTGATCTAAGGATTTCAAAGAGTTTCCTTGTGGAGTTTTGTGCACTATTAATTTGATTGTTATCAAATCTTTCTTGGCGTTTAAGACGTTTTAGTTTGCATATTTTTTCAGCTGCCTTCCAATTATTTTTATCTTCTGCAGAGGCAGATTTTAGCCAAATGTCCTCCAACTTCCTTCTATCATTCTTAAGGAGTTTAAGTGATGGTGTGAACCATTTTTGGTGTCCCAGGTCCGCTCTGACCAATTTGGAACGAAGAGGGGCTATTGGTTCCACCAGTTCCAGAAAGGTAGATGGAAACGCAGATACTAAGGACATAAAAGTCATTGTCCGATGTCTGTGCCATAAGACTCTGTATACATTTGGAAGGATCTTATTATAATTCCTGCTTAGTACTTTTTGAGGATTATTAGGAGTTGGTAGCGGGCCCTGTAGAGAACGTGAAAGTCAATGAGGTAGTGGTCGGACCAAGCACAGGGCACAGTGTTATCAATGATGGTTTCCAAGTTTTGGGACACCACCCGGTCGAGTATATTATTTTTGTCCGAAGTGGGTTAGTTTTGAAGGACGGCATAGTTGAGGTTATTGAGGGACCTCTCCAGGTCCAGAGCTTCCTTGTCTGTGGGACTACCCCTCCATCAGTTCAGGTCCCCCAGGACTAGGGTGGAGCGATTTGGTGGGTAGATCAGGATAATGTTGACACAACTTTGACTAGTGGGCATTATTTTAATGACTGGAAGAAGTTATACTTACTCTTAAAGCTGAAAGCTCCCCTCTCTCCCCACTATGGTCATGTTCTGTGTTACCGCAAAAGATAGAGTAGCCCTCCGGGACAGCGGTCTCAATCATGGGACCACTGGAGACCAGGATCCAAATTTCCTTAAGACACATGTCTCTATCCAAAACGAGATTGTGGATGTCATGTACATGTTATTCGGTGACCTTGTGTTAAGGAGGCTAATTCTGATTTCTTCTGAACCTCCAGGTAAAAGGATGGTTTTGTTATCCGTACCCATCTGGGTTTTGCCAGAGGGCTAGGTTTTACCAGAGGGCTATGCGAGTTCCATGCGGAGGTTGTTCTGCTCTAGCTGCAAGCGTTTAGGTCCAAGAAAGGGGGAGGGGGACCTGCTGGCTCGCACTGTAGGTCAGCCAGGCCTCGAGATGGAGTAGGACCCATCTCGAGCCATGTATAAAGAGGACTCTGTGTAGCGATAAGTGTCAGATATTAAAGTAAAAAGGACCCAAATTGGGTGCAAGGTACTAAGACCCTTTCTTTTTGAAAATCTAATTTTACTGGCATTTAGGTTATAACAGCATATAATAACAGTCGTACAATACCACCTAGTTTCAATTATAACGTTCTCCCCCACCCCCCGCCACCTAGCCATGGGTCGTTCATTTGTTACTTCATCAGGAATCGGAGGCACTTTAGATCCATTTGCTCCCCTTTCAGGGTACCTCTACTATGTTCATCACAGGTAACATGTCCCTTGAGCACAGTGTCCCCACCAAACAATTGCACTATCAGGTCCCTCCTGTAGTCATTCCCCAATCCCATCAAGCAGACTGTCTGTATTTTTCAAAAAAAGGGAGCCACATTCCTTCAATGTTAGACCTGGATTCATCTATGAGATGAGTTAGATACTCCATGTCGTAAATTGCACGGACTTTGGCGATCCACTCTTTCTTCCCTGGCATTTGTGGGCTTTTCCGCCTCTGGGCCAGGCAGCACCTAGCCTCCACCAACATAACCTGAAACATATGGCCTTGTGCGTCACCGTGGTCCATCTCATTATTAACCCCAAAGAGAAGAAGCCATGGGGACAGGGGCCTCCCTAGCCCATCCACCCCCTTTATCCATCATGACAGGACCTCTCCCCAATACGTCTGCACCACCGAACATTTCCACCACATGTGTGCATTGTCCCCCATTTCAGTGCGACACTTCCAACAATGTGGGTCGTATCGCTCCCTCATCCGGGCTATCCTCTGTGGGAGATAGTGCCATCTGTGCAGCAGTTTCAGGGCCTGATGTCGGTACTGGAGCAAGGTAATTGAGCGATTGGCCTGTCTGCACATAATGGTCCACCTATCATCGATATCCTCATCTAGATCTTGCCCCCACTTCACTGGCGCTGGAGGAAGATCCCTCCGGGCTGCCAGGAGGCGTTTATAGAGTCTAGATATCACTCCCTTGGATCCCTTTTGCAAAATCAGGAATTTTTCAAATTCTGTAACTCCCTCCTAAGGTAATCCCCCCACCTGTCTTCAGTAAGGACCCCCTTTAGTTGCAAATAGCGAAAAGGTGAGGTTATTCAAACCCAAGGACTCCTCCAGCTCCTTTAGTGACATGAAACTTCCACCCACCCACAACTGTCCCACTCTACTAAGACCAGCTTCATACCACTGTTGGAACGCAAGTGGTTCTACAATCCCGTCCCTGAGCGGGGGAGCCCAAATGCAACTCAAAAGGTGAGGGCCATGTTGTGAGCCATCTATATTCACCTCCTTCCTTCCACACGGATCACAAAACGGCCAACATTGGGTGTTGCAGGGCCCTCCCTGGGATGAGTGTCTTAGGGATCCATAGCCATTCATCTAACGTGACCGGGGCTAGGACCTCAATGTCCATTGCTACCCATTGTTTCCCAGTCCCCGGAGTAAAGTGATCCACCAAGATCCTCAACTGAGACGCCAAATAATATGTCGCTAGATCAGGGAGTCCCACTCCCCCTTTGGCCTAGTCAATACCTTGTGGGAGATCCTGTGCTTTTTACCCGCTCAGAGGTACCGAAACAGGGCACGTCTGACTTCCATCAGAAATGGCTTGGGCACTGGTGCCTGGAGCATTTGAAACAGAAACAGGAATTTTCCTCAACATCCATGAGGTGTAATGATTTTCCCAGGAGTATGCCCACCCCTTCCTTAATAGAGGATTTATGGGAAGCACAAAAGTTCCTCCCAATTTCCTTCCCCTGTATTGTCTATTCCACCCCCTGCCTGTAATGTGTTTCCTCTACAAAAATGTATGTTTATGGAACATGTTGCTAGTAAGGGACCGTTTATCTTGCGAATTCAGGCCCTTAACGTTCAGCGTACCCACTCATCCTTCACCCATTTTCATTGCTTACCTTGTCTTCAAAAGTTTCCATGCGGCTGCTCAACTCAGGGCTTTCCGTAAACTGAAGATCTATGGCTTAACCCATCTAACCCCCCTCCTTAACCATGAGGTCAGCCTAGCCCCCATGTCCGTTCTCATCCCCCTTATCTCCTCTAGGATCGTTTGGATGTTTTGTTTGGAGACCAGGTCTGCCGCAGCTGCGCAGGGGCCCCCGGCTTCCATCTCTGCGCCTCCTGCCTGGAACCGGTACTATGCCAGGGCCTCTTTCCAGCTCATAGATTGCCCTCCGCCCGGCGCAGCTGTGCATGCCAGGCGTTTGCAGCTCAGTCTCGCTGAGGTGTGGGTCTGTCACTCAGAGCTCACTTCAGTGGTTGTAGGTGGTGAAGCCCATTGCCCAAAGAGGGGACGGTTGCCACAATGTGGTTGTAAGTGACTATGCGTCAGTGTGCTCTCCTCCGCTGTGTCTATTACTCAGCGGCGGGTTCCTACCAACTCCTCATCCCCCCTATGAGTGTCTGTGGTGTCTCCCTCGGCAGAATGGGGGGCCCATAACCTCCCTGCGTTATGTCTATTGTGGGGGGGTTTCATGCCAGCCTCTGCTGGGCGGGACCTCTCAGTCTGGTTACCACTTCCAATGTGGGGTGAGCGTTTCAGTGTGAAAGTTGGTTTCCTGTCAACGAACGGAGCGGAGCCCTCTCTGGTGCATCTCCCACGGAGCCCCTCTAGTGTTGCCACGCACTGTGGTGGGCTCAGCTAACCTCCACTGCCTCCACAAGACACTCCTTGCCTTCCTGGCGCGCATGTGTCCTGGCCTCCTGGAAATCTACAGTCTCCTCACTATATGTCTCTGCCCTGTATGGTTGCAGATGAGGTCTCGGGATATTGGGCCTCCTGACTCAAGGAGGACAGTACGGCGAACACTGAGAAAGTCACCCTCCCGAGGGAGAGGGGTGCTGGGCCCACGTACTCCCCCACTGACTAGAGATCTGCACTCCTCTCTCCCAGTTGAGCCCTCCGATGGTTGTGGACGCACCGAGGTTCGTACCCCCCTTTCCCCCAAGTATTGGCCTCTTATTTTGTGAGGGAATGTCATATTTTGATTCTGTTTGCTGCCTCATATCGCTGATTCTCGGTGGCTTCTTTTTATCCACTCAGAATTCGATTAATTTGGGTTTGAGAGAACACTGCAGGGGGTGCTATCTATCCTAATTGAAAAAGTGCTCCTATTCATTTGTGCTTTGGATATGTTTTTGTAGAAGGTTACCCATGTGTATTTCAGTAGTTTTCATTGTAATGATCACCCCATTGGTGATTGCTGCCCAATGCTACGCCATCCCTGGTCCTGCAGTGCCTTCAGTTCCCCCATCCCTAGTCATGCAGCGCCTTCAGTTCCCCCATCCCTAGTCATGCAGCGCCTTCAGTTCCCCCATCCCTAGACATGCAGCGCCTTCAGTTCCCCCATCCCTAGACATGCAGCGCCTTCAGTTCCCCCATCCCTAGTCATGCAGCGCCTTCAGTTCCCCCATTCCTAGACATGCAGCGCCTTCAGTTCCCCCATCCCTAGTCATGCAGAGCCTTCAGTTCCCCCATCCCTAGTCATGCAGCGCCTTCAGTTCCCCCATCCCTAGTCATGCAGCGCCTTTAGCTCCCCCATCCCTAGTCATGCAGAGCCTTCAATTCCCCCATCCCTAGTCATGCAGCGCCTTCAATTCCCCATCCCTAGTCATGCAGTGCCTTCAGTTCCCCCATCCCTAGTCATGCAGTGCCTTCAGTTCCCCCATCCCTAGTCATGCAGTGCCTTCAGATCCCCCATCCCTAGTCATGCAGTGCCTTCAGATCCACTAACCCCAGTATTGCATAAGCCTAATTTCCTCCATCCCTTACCTCAGTCACACCTGGGTTGTCAGGTTTCCCGTAGACGTATGTGAGAAGGCTATCTACCCCATTTCTTTTTGCCATTGGATTCTGGGGCGGTTTTTTCCTTTCCCATTTGAAATTCAAGAAAACTACAATTCTCGGAATTCCAAGCAAAAACAGGACTTGATGGACTTCTCGTGCATGGCTACTGGAAACTTTAGAGTGTTCTAGTTCCTTTATTCTTCCTATCACCCATCTGGCAATCCATTAATTTACCCCCAACAGACATGCCTCACCATCTGAGCGTCTTCCTGACCCGAGTACATTCACCCCATTAATTATTCAATAGTGCCATACCTACCACACCGGGTTCCCATAAGGAGAGCTCATAACTTATTCCATGCCAGGTGTAAATTGCTCCCCCAGACCCATTTTATTTGTGCTGTGCATCGTGACACTCGTAGTCCTGCATTAAAGTAGGGAAAGCAAAACTACAAATACCAGAAACAAAAGCATGAAAGGTTGAGCTAAAAACAAAACCTACAGAACTGGGACAAGTTGGAAGCTCTGGCAGCTAACCCTATTTACCTACAAAGTGCCTCTTGGTAACCCTATGCAGTTCTGCGACCCCTTACCTTCTCCAAGGGTGCCGGCCTCTGCACGGCCAGAGAGCGGGCGAGGGATAGCACGGTGTTGAAGTAGAATCCCCGCGGGCCGCCCCCCTTGCCCGACATCTTGCTTGTGGTATGGGGGACACTGTCCTGCGGCAGGAACGTCAGCAGCCGGGAAAGCGTCTCTTGACAGCGGCCTGTCTAAGCTTCTGGAACAGCTGACTAGAGCAAGGAGAGCGATTGGCCGACAGGGTCGGGTCACGTGAGGAAACGCTACGTACGCGGGGACCCGTGTTTACAGACTGGAAACACCTCCGAATACTGTCACTTGCGAACACAACACACGACGGGGGTATACAACTCTCTGCGAGCTCTCTTTCAGATAGTGATCTCCTTGTTGATTTTGAGTGGAAGAAGAGATATAGTTTTAATGCTGTTAAAACGGGATCTATGAACGTTCATTTTCACATACAACGTTTACTGTAAAAATAAGAGAATTAATTACGTACAGCGGCACATTTTTATGCTGATAATTGCTATATCAAACAGATAAATTAATTGTACACAGAGACTTAAACAGAATTAATCAATGCTATTTTCGCTTTCGTGAGGGGGCACGCCTAATATTCAAAGGAACGCTTGTCTTTCAATTTGTGAATTTTATCAGCGGCCATCTTGGGTCAGGAAAACAGTTCCCAGCACCCTTGCCCCCTGAGCAAGAGGCGTTGGATATACTGAGTTAGGTTTGAAAATCGGAGTTAAGACTAACGTTCAGGTCATTGTGGAAATGTGGACAGAACATTTCCCTGAGTTTGTTTCGGTCGACGACGTGATTATTGTAAACGTGTCGGCCATCTTGGAAACAGCTATTAAAGTTTAAAAACAATACTCCCGTGAGAGATGTAATTTTGTTAATTTACATTTTTTTTATTTCCACAGAATGCTTCGGAGGGTACACAAACCCCCGAATCAAACCCGTACTGTTGATCCCTGTAGTAAATTGATTACACAACTACATCAGTGTAATTAAGAGGTAGTATAATATATCTACGCATTATCCAACGATGACGACTACGTCAATTCAGTCACACATCTATTATGCATTCTACAGGGTGCTCTCGTTCTATATCTTGCTGACAGTTTCGATTCCTCAGCGGTGTTGTTGGATACCAAAGCTGAGGCTCAGTACTGTGATGGATGGTTTCACAGGGTCAGTGCTGTGATGGATGGTTTCACAGGGTCAGTGTTGTGATGGATGGTTTCACAGGGCCAGTGTTGTGGTGGATGGTTTCACAGGGTCAGTGTTGTGATGGATGGTTTCACAGGGCAAGTGTTGTGGTGGATGGTTTCACAGGGTCAGTGTTGTGATGGCTGGTTTCCTAGGGTCAGTGTTGTGATGGCTGGTTTCACAGGGCCAGTGTTGTGATGGCTGGTTTCACAGGGCCAGTGTTGTGATGGATGGTTTCACAGGGTCAGTGTTGTGAGGGCTGGTTTCACAGGGTCAGTGGGTTTCACTGGGACAGTGTTGGGATGGCTGGTTTCACAGAGCCAGTGCTGTGATGGCTGGTTTCACAAGGTCAGTGTTGTGATGGATGGTTTCACAGGGCCAGTGTTGTGGTGGATGGTTTCACAGGGTCAGTGCTGTGATGGCTGGTTTCCTAGGGTCAGTGTTGTGATGGCTGGTTTCACTGGGCAAGTGTTGTGAAGGATGGTTTCACAGGGCCCGTGTTGTGATGGATGGTTTCACAGGGTCAGTGTTGTGATGGATGGTTTCACAGGGCCAGTGTTGTGGTGGATGGTTTCACAGGGTCAGTGCTGTGATGGCTAGTTTCACAGGGCCAGTGTTGTGATGGCTGGTTTCACTGGGCCAGTGTTGGGATGGCTGGTTTCACAGGGGCAGTGCTGTGAGGGCTGGTTTCACAGGGCCAGTGCTGTGATGGCTGGTTTCACAGGGTCAGTGTTGTGATGGATGGTTTCACATGGCCAGTGCTGTGAGGGCTGGTTTCACAGGGTCAGTGCTGTCATGGCTGGTTTCACAGGGTCAGTGCTGTCATGGCTGGTTTCACAGGGTCAGTGCTGTGATGGATGGTTTCACTGGGCAAGTGTTGTGAAGGATGGTTTCACAGGGCCCGTGTTGTGATGGATGGTTTCACAGGGCCAGTGCTGTGAGGGCTGGTTTCACAGGGTCAGTGCTGTGATGGCTAGTTTCACAGGGTCAGTGCTGTGATGGATGGTTTCACTGGGCATGTGTTGTGAAGGATGGTTTCACAGGGCCCGTGTTGTGATGGATGGTTTCACTGGGCCAGTGCTGTGAGGGCTGGTTTCACTGGGCCAGTGCTGTGAGGGCTGGTTTCACAGGGTCAGTGCTGTGATGGCTGGTTTCACAGGGTCAGTGCTGTGATGGCTGGTTTCACAGGGTCAGTGCTGTGATGGATGGTTTCACAGGGCCAGTGCTGTGATGGCTGGTTTCACAGGGTCAGTGCTGTGATGGCTGGTTTCACAGGGTCAGTGCTGTGATGGGTGGTTTCACTGGGCAAGTGTTGTGAAGGATATTTTCACAGGGCCCGTGTTGTGATGGATGGTTTCACAGGGCCCGTGTTGTGATGGCTGGTTTCACAGGGTCAGTGCTGTGATGGATGGTTTCACAGGGTCAGTGCTGTGATGGCTGGTTTCACAGGGTCAGTGCTGTGATGGATGGTTTCACTGGGCAAGTGTTGTGAAGGATGGTTTCACAGGGCCAGTGTTGTGATGGGTGGTTTCACTGGGCCAGTGCTGTGAGGGCTGGTTTCACAGGGCCCGTGTTGTGATGGCTGGTTTCACAGGGTCAGTGCTGTGATGGATGGTTTCACAGGGTCAGTGCTGTGATGGCTGGTTTCACAGGGTCAGTGCTGTGATGGATGGTTTCACTGGGCAAGTGTTGTGAAGGATGGTTTCACAGGGCCCGTGTTGTGATGGATGGTTTCACTGTGCCAGTGCTGTGAGGGCTGGTTTCACAGTGTCAGTGCTGTGATAGCACTGCATTCCATGGGCTAGGCCCCAGGGTTTAATTTATAAGCACTCAGTGGGCGGGGCTCGGGGCGGAAAGGGGCGGAACTCTCTGGTGGGGAGCTCGGTGACGTCGGCGCAGGGCGGAAGTATTGTTGTGAACTCGTCCACACTCCACAGTAGCAGCTGAGAAGCTGGACCTGGGAGAGCGAGAGGGGAGTCCTGCGAGCGGCGGAGCAGGTGAGCTGCACTGTATGTGGCCGGGCTGAGACGGACGGACGGAGAACCCTGAGCCATTGAGAGCGGGGCGGGGGGGCGTGACGCCATGTAAGAGACTCAAAGAGTAAGGGTACGCAGGAGAGAAGGGCGCCGGGGGGTTTAGGAGGGAAAGAGCCCATGGCGGGGGAGGGGGAACCTGGGATGGAGGCATTGTGATGGTCGGCGCGCTCCCGGAGCATGGCAGAGGAGTGGGCCACTCAAGACCCTGCTTTGCAGTTGGATGGGCGGTTGCTGGTGGATATGAAACCCCTGGAGACCGTGAAGGAGAAGTGGATGGAAGTGTTGCGACAGAGTGAAACAGGAGGGTTTGGGACCTGGGAAAGGGGATATGAGAGAGGGCGGGGAGGCGTGCCTTGAGACCCTGCGACAGGATAACATGGAAAGAGATTCCTGCGCAGCCCCAGCACAAGGGCTTCACGGTCAGGTGTTACCCAGGCCTCTCTCCGGAAAGAGCCGGGGAGTCTGCATTGCAGGGCATACTCACCTCGCCGAAGCACTCCGACATTCGGTGACTTTGGAGGACAGCTGTCATTCAGTAGTTGGTGCTGCACTCGCATTCTTGGTTTCAAGAGTTGTACCCATTGTCTTTGGGATACTGCATAATAATGAACTTAACTGCCAGTATCCTGCTTTCTTTCCACTGAGTTATTTTCTTGGTGACTATACCGGCGCTAGTATGTCTGTGCTTGCAAATATTGTACACTTGGTAGTTTTAACCCCTTATACAGGCAGTGGTGGACTGGGTACCAAAAGAGACCTTGAAAATAATGTTCGAAGTGGACCAATATTACACATTTTCAGCAAGCCCAACCCTTTTCCTATTGGAAAATAGGATGTACGTGGTTGGGGGTGGAGGGGGGGAATTCTCATTGGGCTTGACATATCAAACAAACCTTTCCAGAATGGGCTCCTCTGGAGAAGTTGTCATTCGAGGTCACCACATCTTTTATGGGATACATTTAAATGTATTTGTATAGCGCACTACAGCCCAGGGGCATCGAGGTGCTGTCACAAGTAAATGAACGTGAGCTTGATTAAGGACATACAGTCTATGTTCTGGGATACGGCCATTCCTACTGCCAGCATTAGTTGACTGAAGGCTGCAGTTACTGCAACAAGGCAGGACTAATGGGTGTCAGATTTTAGGTCTGAATACACTCCTAAGCGAGAGACCCCAGAAGGAATCCTGCAAGCATTTAACATGCCTGCAAAAACCTGGAATGAATGCAACCCTGTAACTCGGACCATTGTTAACCGCCATGCCCCAATCTCGTATTTAATAGCAGGGTCTGCATCATTACCTTGTGAAGAACGTGGATGTCTCCCAAAGCATAGAACGCACCCACACAAAGATCTATCGTGGGGAAGTTCGGTTGGTCCTAGTAATCTTCCAAGGGTTGTTCTGATAGCCATTCTCTGCACACTATTGTGGACAACAGCCTTCTGCCGACCAGAAGAACTGGCAATCCCGTCCCTGGAACTGATGGTCTAGGTTTAGGTGAGGGTTTGGGGGAGGTGGGGTGCCGGGGTGAAATTAGGATGCAGGATGTTAATACACACAGCTAATTTTGATTTTCAAATGAAAGGAACAGGCAACGAAGAGTATTTCCGGGGTAATTCAGTACCCGCCCACACTCCAGCAATTCAGCGCAGAGGGTATAACATGATAGATCCAGCCAGCAAATACTCGGGCTTCACCATAGACAAGGGGATAAAAAGAGAGAAGGAAAGAGCAGTTTACAGCCCCAGCCTTTCTCCTGTTGAGCTGCGTACATGTATGGGATCGCTCAGCAGGTCATGAAGTAACTACATGTGAAGTGCCGGTGAGCGCAGGGCGAGTCATAAAGGGCCCCCTTCGATGCAGGCCATTAGGAGTAGCAGCAGTAGTAGTAGAAGTTGGAGTGCTTGTCGCGACTCCATGGCAAGATTGCAGCTAAACGGAGAATCCGAAAACCACCGACTTTTGTTGTACGGATGCCGGTTCTGCAAGTGCCTCTCTCTTCAGGGACTGTTTGAGTAGGGCGCACACCAGGAAGCGTTTTATGGAAACGAGAAGCATGTTTGCTGAGATTGTGCAGCGTAAAATGGGAACACTCTCTCCAAAGCAGAACATGCTTGGGTGGCTGGCAAGCACCTGACAGTCTGTGGAACAAGGAACACTCCAATTTCGAACCGAGCAGGGCAGTTTTCCAGTCTGCGTAAAGCAGAAGCAGAGAGCCCACCGCGAGCGGAGTGAGCAGACCCGCAAGCCAAAACTGGCGAGTTCACTTGAATACTTTGACAACAGGGCGCTCGTGGGCCTTTTGAATACCGAACAAATAAAAAAAACAATTAAATGGCAGAAAAGTAGATGCATAAATCGAACCAGTGAAAAGCTAGGAGATATTTATTTTGACTGGCACATTGATATAAAGGGGAAGAAGTGGCAGAACCATTGTGAATTTAAGGGTTTGAACAATTGCCAGCAACACCCAAGGTCAATGTTTCTAAAACGCAAAACCAACATATTTTGCCAAATAAAAAGAGGGCAATAATGAATATAGTCAGAGAACCAGCATTGCCAAAATCAAAAGGGGGAAGTTAAACAACCAGCTGTATAGGTACCCTTTTGTAAAATGGAAACCGAGGCAATAGAAATAACTGACGTGAACAAGCATTGCCTAAAGCAAATGAGAGCAAGAGTGGGAGAAATCCATTATCAGCACTTAGTTAAAACTAGTGGAGGAACAAGGGTGTTGGGAAGGCTACCATTCTGACAGGAGGTGTTCTGGTGGAGAGGGACATAACCTGCATTGCGTGTGGCAATCGCAAGGGTGGAAAAAACGGATGTTTTCCCGGAAGAAGTAGTCAACCTTGAAGTTGTGGAAAGGCTAAGACTTTATACGTTGTGCAAAGCAGAACTGTGCCACAGTAGTACTCATATTAGTAGTTTCACAGTGTCCTGGCATGAGTACACCAGGCCAAAGGCCTTTTGTAGTGTAGGCCTGGCAGGGGAGTAGACCAGGTGGAACTCTTTCAAGTACTGTGGTATTAATGAAAGTGTTGAAGTGGCAGGACTACCAAAGCTCATGATTAAATGTTGTGGAATTATCTTGGCTAATAAACATTATTGATTAGTACATTTGTAAACTATTGCAGAATCATCCTGACAGAAGTATTTTTGTTGACCTAAATGCACTATGGAAGTACATCCTTTTGTAGCAGAGAAGTAATTGCTGATGACAGTGCATTGCAAACTACTACAGAATCATTCTGAAATATACTGAGGAATTATACCTGTTGGTTGTTAAGAAGTTGTTGTGTGGGACTCTCTTCCGCCAGGGGAGAGGCAAGGGACATTTCTGAATGGTTGGGTCTCCCACATGTGAAGAACCATCAGGGAAGCGGACCTTTATTTGAACTTCGTTGTGCTACAGGCTTTCCTTATACTCTTGAATCATTGACTGAAATGCTGATAAAATCTGGGGAAGGGGGAATTCACCCAGATTACACAGTGGACTGTTATTAGGTCTTACAGATCAATGTTAATTTTTGTTATGTTTAAACTGTTATGCATTACCTTGTTGAGTTAATTGGATGTACACGTGTGAGGGACAGATTCCTTTAGCTTATATTATAGGTAGGGAAATCCTCGTTAGGTTAGGGATAGTGAGGTGTTTATCAAACCTATTTGAGTTTAATCAAATGACGTATTTTGAAAAATCTTCACAAAGTTGCCCACCTCACATTGTCTGACACTGAGTCACTTATTCGTCAACACGCCCCCCCCCCCAACCCGTGACCGCCTTCTATCCTATACACTCACTCTCTCCTGCCACACCTCCCACAGGGTTGTTTCTGGCCCTCTCGTACTTCGCGTTCCTCCTCTGGCACTTATGATTGGCTTTTTATCTGCCCCCACTCCAGGGGTTTGGTTCATTCCCTGTTCTCATGTATTTGGCGAGGACTGGGAATGCAGGGCTACAGAAACCAAACCAGCTGTTCTAACAGGAAGTTTTAAATTGTCACACAGTTAAACTCCCAAGTAGTCAACCAAGATATTAGTGTCTGGGGAAATGATCTCCCTATCTGGGGATTTCCTGTCCTCTGGGGGGTGGGTCACCTCTGTTAGCAAAGCGGGTGGCTCTTCCTTGGGGAGGGGAGACCACGTTCTTTTGGATTCATCACACCACACGCCCAATCAAGGCAAACCAATACGTATATGCAGAGGGTGAAAGATCGCCAGTGTGGCAGCATCACTGCTAAGAACTAGGGTCACAACCAATCTTCCACATTTCACGAAAATACAAAGGCAATCTCTAAGGACTTCTTGTAATTAGTATGAGTTCCATGTCGGTGATATTTAGTGCGCAGGCAATTTCTGCATAGCAAATGTCACAGGGCACGCTCTAATGCCCGTCCTGACCTGCTTTTTAAGGGATTTCTGCCCCACTTTCCCCTCTACCTCGTTCTTCCATGAAGGGGCCCCCCCCCCCCACCACATTTGCCTGCAGCTGCCATCTGGTGCACTTCTCTTACTTGCTGCCCGGTGTCTTACACCCCCACTTCTTGTCCACCCCATGCTGTTGACAAGAGCTTGAGGGCGGAGATGTTAGGTTTATGTTTGCATTTGTTGCAGCTCCCTGAACCCTTGTGTATCTAGGCGCTGTTATTGGGCATTTGTTTAACGCTTTTTACCATTGGGATGATTCCACAGCGCTGTGGGCTGAATGCCCTTAGGGACGGTAGTCCAGGTCAGTGGAGTGAGTAATGTAGTAAAACGTGCCTGGGTGCACTGAGTATGTGTAGCCAGTGTGGATTAAATGGCCACAAAACAGAGAGTAGAAAAGGGCACATATACTAGTCTGAACACATGATTAGTTCACAGAATTGATACATCTCAACATTGTTTGAAAATTCTTTCACACAGGTTATTTCCTTTTTTTTTTTAACCCGTGTATGTATAATAAACAGTGGTATCGTCTTTGAAAAGCACTGTAAATCACATACTATATAGATCGATAAGTAATAGTCTGATAAGAGTCTCAAATTGGCCTTGTAGGTACTTTTGGAGTTAGAAGAATGAACGTTTGATTGAAATGTAAGTATATTTGCTCCTAAAGAAGGGATATGTATTCCTGAAACGCGTTGAGCTTCTTTCTATTATGATTTGTTGAATTATTGTACTTATTAAAAAGGTAGTGTATGGAATTTCTGATTACTGTAATATTAGTAAAATTAATTGGTTCAGCCTGTATCATTGCAAACGATTTATATAAAGTACACATTTTTGAATTCTTGACTGGTGGTTACCAGTGCAAAGGGTGTGTAGGGGGACAAGAGTGTCCATCAATTAAGGACACTTTAGCCTTTGTAACTAGAAGTACCCTCAGCAGAAGGAAGTCATTCTCCTAACCCAAGTTAGGTTTGCTTAGTGGAAGGGTCAGTTAGGAGTTTTGGACAGCAGACTTATTTCTTTGGGCATTCACGACTGACAAATGAACACCTTAGTAACAATAGGGACCACCCACAGTCATAGGGAAGGTTAGGCTGTATATCTTTACTTTAAAAGATTGTACATCATGTCCTCTGAGAATTCATGTTCTTCTGACTACACAGTGCCATTTGTTCCAAGACAGTAGTGGTTTAGCACCTGCTGGGTTGCTCTGCATCATTAATGGAAGAATAGAATCTGAGCAGGAACTTGAGTCGTGCAGAGAAAATGGGTGGTCAACGGGAATGGGTGTCTCTGCCAACTTTTGGTCTTAAGTTTTATGCAGGACTTGGAAGGCAGTGATTTCTGCAGGAGTGTGGAGTGAGGGTTAGGTTCTGAGTTAGCCTGGGTAAGATTCACGGTCCAAGGGAAGCATCCAGTGGTAGATGGTGGGCCAAAGGCTAAGAGTGTCAAAAAGAGAGAGAATGCAATTATTAAGAGCACAGAGGAAAGGTATTGGGCAGACAACTTTACTGAGTGAATGGGTGCAGGCTTGATGGGTGGTGGAGCCCCACATGACTGACTTGTTCCGGCTCTAACAAAACTGTTATGGGATTGCAATAGTTTAGATTGTGTTTCTCATCCTGGGGGTTGCAGGTGAGGGTATGAGAAAGTGGGCCTGCATATTTTGTGCGTGCAAAAAGTGTTTTGTCTGATGCCTTGGCAGTGCTCCAGATAATATTTTGATGTGGGAGTATTTTACTCTCTATTTTTAAACTTTGAGAGTAAATGTGATTTTAAGAGAGTAAACATACTTTTCTCCTTCGCAAGAGAGTAAAATGTATGCAACATCCAGTCGACCTGTGAAAAATCTGTATGGAAATCATTACTATGCAGCAGCTTTCTGCATTGTGATAGAATACACCTTTCATTATTTCTCTAAGGTCTGGCCATTTCATCTCTCCTGTATATATTTAAATGTTGAAATCACAAAAACCTAGCCAATTATAAATTAAAGCATACATGAATTTGTATTGTGTGTTTTGAGATTCGATAGCAGAATTGTCTTTTGATGTTTAATGAAAGTCCTAATTTCCTGGAGCTATTGCTACCTAATGGTATGCCAATGTTATGATACAACAGAGCAGAGAGGCAAGGACTCCATGCTAAATTCTATATCTAATCTAGTGGTCAAGTGGTTATTTATATAGCTCTTTTGGCAAAGCGCTGTACATAGGACATATTTATCACAATTACCACCAAACCAAAGTCGGTACTCCTTTATCGACCTGGAAAGGATGAAAGGCTGAGTTGGACTTGCCGGGATTCGAAACCTGCAACCCACAGATCACGCAGAGATTGCAGAAACGAGTGCTCATCCAGCGAGCTATCTTATTGGCTAACATCCTTGAGAGGTTGGTTAACTGAGTATCGACTAAGGTATAATGATCACCGTACCTAGATGTATGACAAACCATTTATGAAGCGCTACATAAAGTTAAATACCTATCTTGATTATCACAGGGACAGGTTTTGCTGAGTTTATATTATTACCAATGTAACTTTCATTTGTTTTTGAACAGCGCATGCACATTCTTGAGAGTCAGGTTTTGGATGTTTTATTTCTAGTCTTGAAGATTTGAGACGCTAGAACACCTGTGATCAGTGTAATGACAATTACTCACCCTTGAGCAAAGACTCTGCTGCCACTGACCATTTATAGTAATGTACCCCATTGACTGCAAGGTTGAATGGATGTAAACTAGACTGTGCATAGTCCTCATTTTACACACTGTTTTTATAATTGGGCTGTAAATTAAATTAGTGTAAAAATGATCTGCCTCTGCATGATTATGCACACAGCAACGGAACTCTGAAAAATACAATTGTGCAATACTGGTTTGCTTTGACTGGGGGGAAAAAAGCATAACTTGTTCTCAATTGCAACTTAGTTTTCCATTTAATTAAATATACAATCCTAAAATTCTAGGAAAGCATGCACAATGCTTCTGAAGCTGAATGGAAAGACGCCATTCCTTCTGGCGTATTTACAAGATTTTCATGCGTAAAAAGGCCTGGTACTCGCCTTATCTGGAGCCCTGTGCCTTGGTATCATGGTTCATTTAAGTGTGTTGGGTTTATTTTTACTTTGCCCACTGTGCTGCTGGATTTAAGGGTTAGTCAACAATAATATTTCCTGAAACCAACCTTGTCATTAACTGTCTGTCATATTAACCGTAGTGCAATAGATTTTCTCTGAGTTTAACTCTGCTTAACCTCCTCATTTCCTATCCGTTTTTCACAGCAGCAATAGGCTGTGCAAGGTCTTCTCCAGTGGGTGCTTCAAGATTCTAACTGGGGCAGCAGTCATGTCCAGAAGCTACAATCCGTTTGACGAGGATGAGGATGATGACTTCAGATCTGCAAAATGGAGAGAAGCGCCCAATTTTTCTGATGATCCTGCTGAAAGCCAACGCAGGGAAGCTGCTGATGGGCAGAGGTCGCTGCAGCAGGAGGTGATGAGGAGAGCAGCTGCAACCGTGGAGAGCAGTGACCGGTGCGTCTCCCTCATATACGAGTCAGAGAAAGTCGGGGTGGACACAGCTGAAGTAAGTGAGCACAAATGGTTTCTAATCTACGAATTCCTGCATACTTTTAATGGCGGAGAGATCTAGTACTACACTTGTACAATATGATCCAAAGATTGATTCACTCTTAAGCATAGTAGCACAAGAGGAAATGCTATCCAGCTTTGTAATGTTCCTATACACTATGACGAATCTTCGGAGGTCATCCCTTCTCCCCTAGCAGGAGACCTTTCCCATGGGGCCAGGCGGTGTGTCCACAGTGCTATAATCACCCTCAGGGTGGTAAACGGGGGGTGGATCACATGGGAGAGGTAGCTCCTTATGAGATTAGGGATGACTATTCCCCACAGAACACACAAAATACTGCCTGTGGGTCACCCTCTCTGTATCTGCTAAGCCAGATCCTTCTTACACATTGCCAAACAGTACCCACATGTTTTATTGTAAAGTCAGTCCAACTAACACAGTAGACGTGAGTACAGTTCAGGAAAATCAAACTTGCCTTCCTTACACCATTAACATAGGTACTCGGAAGAAGATGGCTAGCAGTAGGAAGATGACTGCATTGAACTATGGTGAGCGGTCTAGTCTTCGCCGTATCTCATTGGACCAATGAGATACAAAATAGACGAGGGGAAACCAGGTAGAGGAGAACCATCCTTTGGAGAAGCCGATGCGGCTACCGTGAAACCGAAAGGGAAGACTCCACGCACTGAGAGGGAAGAGAGACAGCCATTACCCCAAGATGTGTGAACTACGACTCTCGCTCCCCCAAATAGACCGTTGGGTGTCCCACGATCCGCGAAGCAACAGCAAGCAGAGGGGGAACTCTGGGAGGGACTCTCAGGTTTGACAGGTTGATCAAGTACAGTGTCTATACAACTAGCCCACTCCTCACCTGATGAATCTGTTGGAGAAGCAGTAGATTTGTCTGTAGAACTTTCCTTCTTCTTTTCTCTCCAGGTGGTTCTTGTGGACTTGGTTTCAAATCTTGCTCTTGGATTTGAAGAGAGTAGGACGGGCTCGCCTAGAGTCCACTTTGCCAGAGGCTATGTGCCCGGCAGCGGGGACTCCAGGGAGCCCACCCCAAACCAGGGAAAAACTGGATGGAAAAAAACCTGGTAGATCTTGATATGGATGGTAGCTGATGCAGTCCGTAGAGAAATCCAGTAAGAGTGAAGGCGAGAGTAGGATTGCCTACAAGTACCAGAATGCACTGGTTGTCATAGTAGGCGGTTGCTTGTTGTCCAGGTAGAGGTCCAGCAGGCGCGCGGTTAACACGCAGAGATAATGGAACACAAGGAAAGGACCGTGTGTCAGGAACACACGGCTCTGACAGTAGACACCGCTCACAGAAAACGATGAAAGCTGGGGAACCGCCCAGCATGGGAGTGAATACAGCAGTAGCAGGAAGGGCTGAGAGAGAGGCAAACAGGTTACGGTGACAGACGCCGCGTAAGTGGAGAGGTAAGTAGTCCAGAACGGAAGGAGGCAAGGAGCCGTTCGAGTGGGAAGCAAAACCCACTAGCAAACGACAAACAAGGTAAGCAGAAACTTGGGAGGGAACACAAGAGGGAGCGTAAGAAAACTTACTCGCGGGTACAAAGTAAGGAAGTTGCAACGCACAGGTGCTTCTCATCTGCTTGTCTTTAAGGCGACTAATACTGGAAGACTATAACACGCTGTGCGTTGTATGAAATAAATCTGTCCTTCTTCCATATCGACCATCTCCTCCATACTTTCCATGGCCGATATGTGACAGAGACGCAGAGGTCTGCAGAGCTGTGACGGACTGGACGTGCCCGAACACTACCGAACCTCATGAAGTCCTGTTGCCCGTAAGACACAACCGAACAAAAAGGTACCCGTTCAAATTGAAAGGGGCCGGAGATCCAGGGGAACCAGGAAAGACAGAGCAAACAGATTGAGAGCATTGTGGAGCCTGAAAGCCGGAAAATAAGACTGGCTGGCACCCTGATTGAGAAACGGATCATACGGTATTACCCAAATTGACCTTTTACAATTGACCTTTTACAATTGACCTTTTGTCCTAATTGACCTAATAGTGCTCCTAATTGACTTATATATAATATGTGTGTTTGGGGTAATAAATAATATAATGGGTTTGGGTAGGGGCTGCGGGTGGTTTTGGATTGAGTGGTGGGGTTGCGTCCCCCCCCCCCCTGCATAAATAGCCTTATTGACCTTAATTTCATCATCAATTTTGAAAAGGTCAATTGGCATACATCCACTAATACAGGGTTCTGGGACCCTACCAACAAGAGAACCCGTGAAGAGAGAAAGCCCAGCTTGGCAGGAGAGTGAACCAAGCTGTTAAGGAACAGTACTGCAAGTCTGGGACCCGCACCCAAATTTGAAATCGTGATTAAGAGGATCTGGGACCATGAAAGAAAGGAAATATTGAAGAAATCCATGCTTGGCAGGAGAATAAACCAAGCTGATTTCGAACAGCACAGCGAGTCTGGGACCTGCACCCATATTGGAGTCCAAGAATAAAGTGAGCTTTATTTACACCACAGGGTCCGGGACCCAACAGTAAGACTCTTATAAACGGTCATATTTCCCTGGATAGTATTTGGCAGGAGAGTGAACCAGACCTATCCAGGGAATAAAGGAGAAGCCAGATTTAAACAGGAAGTAGACTATTTATGAAAGAGTAGGAAAGCCAGGGCAAGGGAGGCAAGTTCCCATGCGGAATAAACATTGGTTCTCGGGAACCAACTTCTTAGCTTATAAAGTGGAACAAGCCAGAATCCAGGGGAAAGGAGTAATTCCCTGGATACTGGAGCAGTGGGTCTTTGGAAGAGAGCATTTCCTTTTTTATTAATACAGCATTTGGAACTTTCCTTTTGAAGGTGTTTCATCACCTTTTGTGAAGAGAACATCCCTGCACTTTAGATACGTTATTAGTGTTTGGGTCAGAATTCGGGTTTTTGGACATTAACACATTTTTTCCAACCCTTATTTTACTTTAATATAATTTGATGACAACAATCATGCCACCTCCGTGTCGGAGCCCTCCTTCTGCACCCTTACAGCACACAACCTTTGCATCCCCCCTCTATACTGTTCCAGGGTGTCGTCAACATGTGTAACCAGTGTCTATCTTCTGGTCATGAACTGTGAAGAATCTGAGGCTGTCGTTCCTTCTTCCCTAGGGGGAGACCTTTCCCATGGGGCCGGGGCGGTATGTCCACAGTACAATCCCCCTTGGGTGGTGCACAGAGAGGATCAAATAGGGAAGGAAGCCCCATATGGGTTTGTGGATGGGTATTCTCAGTAGACGTGGTATGCCCCTGCTGGTTTTAAAAGAAGTACTTTGAAGAAGATGACCGAGGATCGCTTTGGAGGATCAGCGTGAGCGGTCTAGCTTCTCACAGGATGTCATTGGCCCAAACGAAAGCAATAAACCAGTTCAGGAGTTCAAAATGAGCTCACCTGGGATGCCGAGGAAGAACAAATCGGAGGAGGAGCTGCGGGAGCTGTGCACTGGGCAAGCGGACGAGAGCCGAGCGGGAAGCCATGAACGGAGGAAAAGGGGAACACATGGTCCATGCTGGAAGGGCTGCTTGCGCTGCTGGCAAAATGGACCTCTGCCCACCACAGGCCCCTCCAAAGCACCAGCAAGTAGCAACGCGCAGCCGGGCAGAGTCAAAGGTCTGCAGAACCAGCAATTAACCCGAACGCTAGCGAAGCAACGCAGCTGCCCGGTATCTGCGAACAGGTATGCAGGTTACACAAGAGGCATTGGCGGTCTGGGGAAGTAAGGGTGAAATGAGAAGCTGGAGCAATAGGGTCTAGCACCCTGAGAAGGAACTGCGAGCCTGGGACGTGCACCCATGGGGTCTGGGACCCTGAAGGGGCATTGCGAGTCTGGGACCGGCACCCATTTGAAAGAGGGTCTGGGCCCCCCGAGAATAATCAAGGGAGAGGAGAGGAATTGTGTATTTGGCAGGAGAGTGAACCAAATGGATACAACGAAGTGCGAGTCTGGGTCCCCGCACAATACGAGAAACCAAGAATAAGAGGGAACAGCTTGGCAGGAGAGTAAACCAAGTTGTTCACATCTTTGCTAGTCTGGGACCAGCAACCACATAAAACATTGAGAACAAGAAGGTCAAGGACCCTTGAAGTGAAAATGACATAATCCTATGCTGGATAGGGAAGTATGACAAGTTGTTTTGGATAAAAGAACTGTGTAGCTGAGAAGAATATCCTTGTAAATTACCCTTTGACATTTACCTAAAAAGGATACGATGCTCAGAAGCCCAAAAGAAAGTAGAAGTCTAGGGGAAAGGAACACAACCCTAACCTTTGAGTCCTATACTTATGAACATTGTTTATTTCATCACTTGATTGCCCGAGAGACTGGGAACTTTTCTGTTAATTGGAAACACCATGAACACTTTACTTTGGGAAGAGATCATCGTTGCGCAGTTGGTTTAAGTTGTTGGTGTTGGGGACAGGGGTAGTGTAAGGAGGGCATGGTATTGAAGTAAGACTCACACAAGTGACCACAGTTCAAGGTGTTGAGAAACCTGAAAGTGTCTCACCCACTTATCCCCTGAGATCTGTCATCCAGGTAGCCAGGACAGTCCTAGCTATTGGATCCAGTTCCTGGGGGAGGGTGGGGCTTGAGGGTCTTCAGGGAGTGGAAGTGAGACACCGGTGAGGCACGGTATCCCCTTCCTTGTGACACCTTTCTCCGTCCTGCGCAGCAAGGTATTTAGAAACTCTACCCTTTCCCGACATGAACATTTTCTTACTACGTGAGCAAAAATGGACTAACACCAGAGCCGTTTACCTGATATGTCCCAACACAAGGGTCAGGCAGAGTCGGGAACTTGCAGATAACTATACACGCCTGACTACCCTTTCCCTTCCCCACAAGGATAAAAGACCGAGCACACTTTGAGCAAGGCCGAACGCGTGAGGAAGTAGCCATTCCGGGACGGAAGTTTAAACAGAGGAGAAAGGTGGTGGAAGCTAAGAGGATGACCAGGAGGGAATTGCCCTTGCCGTTTTTAACCCAGACCCACAAGGCCTCCGCAAAAGGAAACCTAAGACCGAGAATCGCAGCTGATGAGTTGTCAACAGTACGTGTGGCCCTCCTGCACTGATAGCCAGGGCGGGGAGAAGAGTTTGCCACTGTGGTGCCATCCTTGACTCTTGAGGCAGAAGAACCATCGCTGGAAGCAGGTCTAACCGAGCCTGAGCCACCTCAACAGAGTGCTGGACCCCAGATGCAAGGAAAGCCCATCTCGACAGCCAGGAACCTCCTTGTTGCTATTTGCGGTAAACACGAGGAGCTGAAACAGTGCCACTTCTTTAAAGATTGCCGGTTGCGGTCGGTGAATGTCGCATCGCAGTGCAGGAGTCCCCAGAAGTCCTCCCTCTTGTCCCCACGACGGAGGTCCAGGAACGCCAGGATCTGCAGAGCTGCACAGGAACAGAAGCCATCTGCTGCACTTTTCTTCAACCTAAAATACTGTACAGTCTAAGAACTTGGCTCTTGTTGTGTAACCTCGCTTGTCCTAGTTGGAGACTTATCTTGGTTACTCCTGTAGAGTTGCTAACAGCTTCTTTACCTCACAAGTCTAATCAGCTTGTGCCGCTACTTTGATTTCTTCTTAATCTACAAATACTTATAAAACATTGTGCAATACTTTTACTTACCTGCAAGAAGTGTTTCGGTTCACCTTGACTTTTGCTAACTTAACATTGGCTGGCCTGGCTCCCTGAATGACTCTTCCCTCCTCTGCTTATGTGTTTTTGCCTTCCTTCTAGGAAAGAGTTAACTGACATTGCATTGTTTTTTGTTTTGTCTCAGTCAGGTAAGTACTTACCTGACTGAGAATAATTGTGTGAACACTTGTCTTATTCTGAAACCTCTTTTTTTGACACTCCTCTCAATAATATTCTAAATGCAACAGGTAATTAATGACCCCAGCACCCTAACTATTGAAGTCACCGGTGGGTCATCCCAAATGGGTGTTTGCTGATTTAGAAAACTAAGTGTGTATTTTGAAGTATATTTGTGTTGCTTTTATATTGCTCCCTTCTGAAGAAGGCTTATTTAAACTGACTGTTAAATAAATGAACACTTGTTTAATCAAGAAACCTAGTGTTTAAGAGTGTATTTGAATACTTGTCACTGTAAATCTATGTAACTCCCCTACAGCTCATATTGACCGCTCTTGAGATAAGCCTGGCTACTCGACCACACTACCAACCTGTGTAGTACCGACTTATATCAAAGGTTGGGTTCCTATTGCCAGGAGGTCAGGGTTGTTGTAGTGCACGCAAAGGGTACTGCATGCAATCTTGCCTAACGCACTCTAGTTTCCACTTGTTCGCGCCTCTCACTACATGCGCTTCAAACACTGTTCTTTGTGGATTTCGTCATGCAATGTTTCTGCTTGCAACCTTGGTTCAAATACAAGCTGATTTGGTATCTGTTTCTCCGACTCACAGGCTGTGCTGCTTTTACTGGCGCAGCTTTCTTGCAGTAGCCAAGGGCAGTACCACGGCAGCAATCGCTCCATCCGGCCTGGGGTATCAACACAGGAGAGCCCCGGGTACCTTTTGATGCACAGTGTAGAATTGTCCTGCTTCAGTTCCCTGTCTTAGGCTTCTCGCGTTCCAAGGCTCATGGAAATAAGTGTCTAGAGGTCAAGTTTACTTCCATCCGTGCAACCCCCCTCCAGTCTTGCCGCCTTTCTCCTTGTGTTAAATCGCCAACTTGGAACTGCTGCTTCCTCGTGTGCTTTTCCTCGATCAGTGTGCTTTCGTGCTCCGCCTTTTATCCGTGTGGTGGGGAAGTGTGGTGGGAGTCAGGTGTGTAATGATGATTAATTGCCCGACCATGGTTTTGGGAAATGTCCGGTATACGGCTCTGGTGTTAGTCCATTATCACTCACGGTGAACTGTCTGTGAGAAAGTGTTCATGTAGGGAAAGGGGGTTGAGCTTCTGTGTATCATACCTGGTAGGATGGGGGAAACATTGTTACAGGAAAGGGGATATCGCGTCTCACCTTTCGGTGTCCCACTTCCACTCACTGAAAACCCCTCATCCAGGTGATCCTCCCGCACTGGTCCACCCCCAGGAACTGGTTCCAATAGGGATGGCCGTGTCCTGGCCCCCAGGATGACAGATCCCCGGGGACTAGCGGGAGAGACACGTTCAGGTTTCTCACAGTAGGCTTTTGAGACCTGACAGTGATGGACATTTTAGATTTGAATATCCTCACAATTTCACCAGTTTTCGTTGAGGCAGACAACCCCCTCTTAGCTTTATGGATAGAGAGGCCCTTTTCCAACCCTAAGCTGAAAGACAAGATTTGCACAAGTCACCTATACAGCAAATGGGGTTTCAAGGCACATCAAGACAAAGGAGGGGGAAGAACAAGGGTAAAGAAAACCAAAACATTCCTACTAGGCCTTGAGACATTTGGATCGTGCAGGGGGGTGGGGGCTTGCAGGTTGGGGAAGAAGGCGCCATGTTAAGGAGGGAGGGGGATGAGTATGGTACATTAAGTGCAAAGTGAACAGGTTCTAACACAACACAGGCTGGAAATTTAAGAACAACATAGGAGTGGGTGCACAGTTTGGGGAAGCATCACCTCATGGTGTTGGGGGGGGGGGGGGGCTACATGAAGTATGCAGGTACAAGTAGGTAGGATACAACATTGGAAAGCCTCGCCTCATGTTAAGGGAGTTACATCAAATATGCAGGTACACATGGGTAAAAAGCAACATTAGGATGATTGCACAATTTGGGAAAGCCTCATCTTAAGGGACATCAAATAGGCAGGTACAAATGGGTAGTACAGCGCAGGGCAGAGAGTTTCTATACAGTGGTCAAGGTAGGTTGAGTATAAAATGAGAATGTCAATCGAGTGGTTCAAGGTAAGTAAGGTACAAAACGCAGCAGGTACAGAAAGGTAAGCAGCAGTATCGTGCACAGATTGGAAAAGCCTCACCTCATGGTGCTGGGGCTGGTATGCAAATGATGATCAAGTGGGTACAGTTAGGAAAGATTTCATATGTGTATGTAATTTTCCCTCCACGTGTCAACCCCCAAAACATTTTGCTGCTGTTTAGGCATACCTGACTGACTTTGCTAGAAAAGCACAGCCTTCAGCTGTACTCCTCTGGGCTTTCTCTCACTTTTTGAGGAAACAGACATGCCCTTAAGACAGTCAGTACTTTGAGACTTTGTTTCCCTTAGTCCTTTTCCTCATGTTGCAAGTTTTGTGCAAAATGTAGCAAGTGTGCAATGTATCTTACTATACCGCACACTTGGGTCTATAGTCCTTTCCAAAGGCCCTAGATACTCTTGCTGGACTTTTTATGAAGACTGCAGATGTGTCATGGACAGGACTGGTGGCAGCTATCGTTTCACACTATTTCCTGCCATGTTAACCGCGTTTGGAACGAATAGGTGGCCTGGCTCCAAAATGGCCATGCCACGAGGTTCTTTGTCCTGCCCTTTGGCCATCTTGCCCGTTCATCTTCCCCAGTTCGAGTCGTCCCGGGCCAGTCCTTATTTCGTCATGAGTTTTCCCGCAAAACCCGTGTGTGTGTGTGTGTGTGTGTGTGTGTGTGTGTGTGTGTGTGTACGTACATCCTGGGTGCCAGAGAGTCTGGAGTGTCCTGAATGCCTGAGATCACTGTGGTCTGTGAGTGTTTGTGAGCAGATCTCCCATTGGGTCCTCTCCGTTTTGGCGCAAATGCAACTTTGGATAAGAGGAGGCTGGAAACACCACTACCGTGTCGATCTCCTGGGTTCTCTCTGAACAAAGGATAGGATCCAAGTATCCTGCAACTACGAAGCTGAGTCGAGGAACCGCTGGAAGGTTTTGCACCCGCTGTCGTCATGTGTGACCCCTCTGTATCCGGTTGTCCTAGAAGGTCTGCAAAGCCGCTTCGACCCATTGGAATAGTGGGACCAACTATTCTCGGCACCTTCACCAAAAAGCTTTCTCGGAAGTGCCCCTGGGCCAACTAGTGGGCTGACCAGCTTACGCAGGACCTTTGATCTGTCTCCACCGTCGTTTTGAGGAGGCCCTCGTAACTTGGTATACTGCTAGCTCTGTGTCCACGGCACCCTCACACCGAATTTCGTACACTTGGCATTCCCAGGTCTGAAGTGAGACAAGTGCGCCGTGACCGCAGTAAACACGGTTACTGTGTTGCGCTGCTGTGGCAACATCCTTTGCACGTCTGCTGCATTTGTGACCCTCTTACCCCTGAAGCCTGCTGCAGTGAAACTGGGGCGATTCATCCACCCAGAGCGGAGAAATTGCCACTGTCCCGTTTGGGAATCCTCGCTGGAACTCAGGAACTAAAAGGTGCTGTGACGTCCTTTTTGCCGCCGTCGAACCTGCAACCGAATAAGTTTGGATCTCCTTGCCTCAAGGACAGGTTAGTAATCTTTACCCCAACCGGTGGCCCCTGGCGCCAGAGCCCAATTTTACACACGAGTGGCCACTGGGGAGGCCCCCTCTCCTGTCCACTGCTATTGCAAAATAGCGACTCCATCCCGAACTCTGGAACTGCCTTTGCCTTCAAGTGGAGGTCCTTCTTGAATAGTGGGAACTTATTCTTCATCGCCTTATCCACCTTCCCGAGCTGTTAGAGACCCCTAAAGAGACCCTGCTTTGTCCATTGGAACAACCGCGTGCATTGGCACACATGTACTATTGAGCACAAGGCTCCACTCTTCTTAGGGCTTGGACTGCCTCTTAGTTGGGTGACTAACTGATGTTGAATTGGGACTAAAAATTAACTGCACTGCCTGTTTCGTTCCCCTTTAGGTTGTTAACATATTTTGTGTAGTCATCCCTTTAGCCCCCCCCCCCCCCGTTCTTGTGTATATATATTGTATTGAGTGTGATGTATTGGTTTACTTGGTATTATTGTGATTCTTTGCTATTGTCGATGTTACAAAGGCCTTGTAATAAATGTGTCTATTTTTAATGTAACGCCTGTCTGGAGTAATTTGTAAGTGTCCTTGCTTTGTGTGCTCATTGAGGTCTTTCCGTCATCCTCACCCCTCTCGAGACTTGGTCTTGACTGCCTGCCATAGCTACCCTGATTGGTCTGGCTTGTTCAGAGGTTACCCTGTTCCAAGAAACTAGGTTGGCCTTCTGAACCTCTGCCCCTCCTGGACAGAGTTCAGAAATCCTTCTTAACAGGTACACTTGATACACTTGTGTATAGGCGTGTTATAAATGCCATATAATCATACACAGTCTGGCATAGCCTTACTATGTGGTGCTTCGTTGATGACTCGGAACTTAGTCGTGAAGGATAGTCTGATGCTCCATGGTAAGATTATGCTGATCGGAGTAGGAGAGGTGGGGTGACAGCGGGGATAAGACAATGGACAGTATGGAGCGGGGAGGGCAAGATCAATGCCATACCATCAAGCACTAGTGAGAACAAGGAAGAGGAGGTACTGACACAGCATCCGCCACTATTTAAAAAAATAAATTAAAAAAAAAACAAATATGAGAGGAGAGTGACTGTTAATAATGATTCAATACAGCTGCATGTTGCTGGCCAATGACACAAGCTAAAGAACACATTAAGACAAATATACAAAAAAAGTATAGCAAAATAAAAGTTAAGAGACTAAATGCTTCAATATACAACACAGGACAAAGACACTTTTTTGGAAACCCATAGCATACATTCTTTTCCTGTTCAGTGGGGTTCCTCAATGGATAACCCTCTTGATTCCCAATTTGACTATTAATTCTAAATTGAGTTGGGGGCAGGTTGACAGCAGCGTTGCTGATCTCCAATGAGGCCGATTAAACGGGGATGACCCTACATTCTACTTGGTGAGACAATCTGAATATTTCTTCCAATTTTAATTACAAATTGAGCTCTGAATTCGGCGGTGGGGGGGACAGGCTGTTCTCCCCAATCCTAGTTTCAACTAAAGCCTGTAATGGGAAGGTCTTCACCAGGACTGGTTTCCTAATAAAAAAAAAATGATGTTATACCCTTCAAGTGCGTGCACGGTATACTCTGGGCGTCATCTGTAGATCGCCCTCAGTAACCTGAAGAAATGTTGCTGTACAGAAAGCTTCATGGGCAGGCTTGGAAGGACACAAACCTCCATGCAATAAGAGTGCGTTATAATGTATTGCTATATGCCTTGCTTCTTACGGAAACCATTGCACATAGTTCTATTCTAACCTTATGTTCCTATACTGCATAAAACCATTCTATAACCGATTACCTCCTCATTCCAACCTGGAATTGTTATTGTTTGAGGGTGTAACATTTGGGTGGACAGTTGGAGTTAAAGCTTTAGAAGGAGAGGCTGCAGTCATGCTGTTGTGTCCTGTTAGTGAAATAAAATGTACCTGTTGCCTCTTCACTGGCTCGCAGTCGCTTTTATTTTAGACGTTGTATGTGAAAAAGTGGAGCAAGCATTGTCCTAAGCAAATAAGTGTTGATGAAGTTGAGAACTTCGTGTATCAGAGATCCATATCTGGGAGCTCGGAACAAGTTAAATACAGAGTCAAGGAAGTATAAACTGTATAAGAGTGCTACTGTGCTATGCTAGAAGACAAAGAAAGGTAAAGAGAATATTGAAAGAAGATCTGATAAAGTGGCCACATCCGACATGAGCCTTTTTTGGGGGGTTTGGGGGCAGAGAGAAAAGATACCTGGCAGGAAAGTATACCAGGGAATCCACCCGAAGTGTACAGGAGAAAGAGACCTTGTCCATTGATACCTGGCAGGAGAGTATATCTGGGGATCTGAGGAAACCACTGAGGACTTCCTGGCAAGGAAACTTAGCCGGAAGTCATTTTAAAGCAGCAGTATAAAATAGACTCTTTGCCATCCTTGAAGCAGTTGGATGAAAGAGACCTTTTTACTAAACTTTGAGAAACTGCTACTTGGAAGAGACATGCCAACGCTCTTTAAGGAAACATGAATTGTCATCTTTCCTGAAGTAATCCAAGGGTATGGAAAAATACTCTGGATCTAAGGACTTCTCTTTCAAGAGGAAACCATTTTGTTAGATTTCCCTTGTGTTTTCACCTTCATACATTTTGAGTAGACACAAGTCAAGGACACTTTTCCTTACACTTTTTATTTGTGCATTTTAGTGTGAGGTCAGACAGGATTTGGACACATGGACAGTTGTCGTCAAAATTATAAGACACAGACTGATTTTTAGTTTCCTAAGCAGAGACACTCTTGTTAGGATAGGGACAGAGCGGCCTTTATTCATCCTGTTTTCTTTAATTAACGATGTCTGATGTTGAAAATATTACTTCTTAGTGTCTGCTTCTCATTTCTGAACCCTCACCGACATTAGCCTCTGTTTGTAGGCAATCTTGGTAAACGCTGTAAGGCTAACAAAGTACATGAAAAAGTAATTGCTTCCACTAATGTGTCATTAGGCACACCTTCGGTAACCAAAAAATCCTTTTCAGTGCATTCTAGGCCAACACAAAATAAACCCCATTGCACTGCATTGGGACATGCATTGTGCAATGATAAAGTTACCCCAAAAAGACAACGGAGTTAAGACTAAGGGAAACATAGTTTCCCAGTACTGACCGCTCTCTACTCAGTTTCCCCCATAACAAGTGAGCATAAGGCCAGTGAAATGAGGCTGAAGGCTTCACTTCACTGTGAAAAGTCAGGACAAGGAGTAAAAACAAAAGTAAAACGTTTGGGGGTCCATAGAATATGAAGGGAATGTTGCAAAAAGAGAGAACTTTCCTGACAGAAACCACTTTTGGGGGCCTGGCGGGAGGTGAGGACTGAAATTTGGGGAAAACTGATCTTCCCCTCCCAAACCCCCCCCACCCTCCCCACGTCCAACCCAGAGGAGAAGAGGTGGCTTTCACTGGAGAGCTATTCCTCCCTCGATTCTGCTTCTTCGTTCTAATTCTCTGTGTGGTGGGCAACGAGGATGTAGTTGCTCACATTTAAAGCAGTTTTAGTATATTTGGCTCTCCTAGAGGTGGAGAAGGCTTCAACTTCAACTGATTATAAAAAAAAAAAATACTATGGTTGATGAGCGTCCTATGGTTGTCCATCCTAGGGCCGGATGCAACAAGGGGAGTGTGACAAAGCTATGGCCCAATGAAGGTGTTTTGGCACACTCATGTCAATTTAAACCTATTTATTTTTATTTTTGGGGGCGTTAATTTTCTTGCATCTAGATGTTTTTTTGTTATCTATTTTTTATTTTTTCCATTCCTAAGCAGACACAGCACATGTGAATGCCACACTAACTTATAACGTCACCAGCTTCCTCTGTGATCCTATTGAATTGGGGGTGTGATGAATCCTACGGATCCCTCACTAAAGTCTCCTCCCCAGGTGGCCACAGAAATGTGGACTCTTCCAAATCCTGACCTTGGGAGGTCGGGGGGGGGGGGGTTCGGTTGAGGTGCGGGGGGGGGGGGGTGGTCTGTGTGGGAGGATCACCTGGAAGGGGAAAATGCTCAGGGAAGTGAGGAATCCGTGGGGTGTGTAAGGTACTCATGGTGGCAACAGTAAAGACAGACACAAGTGATCACCGTTCAAGGGTGTTAAACTGCAAAAGTGGGTGAGATCAAAACCTAAATCTAAGATGGGAGCAAGTTCCACCATCAAACAATAATAAGGCAGTCCTAGTGGCATTGTGCCAAATAAAAAGGGCCTATACTAAGAAAACCTATTGACAAACCTTACGCTAAATGTAAACCATGAGTGTGGGATAAAGTGCACAGGAAAGAAATAACTGTTCATAAATAATGTCAGGAAGCGGTAGTTGGGGTTTCCCTTACCCACGTTTTTTGAGTATGGTATATTCGCGCTTCCCAAGCAACGACGACAGTTCAGTTCTTAGCTCATCACAAGACTCGATGGCCAAGTCTTTTTTTCACTTGAAATTATCTTGCCTTCAAGGGTTGGAAAAATAACAAACAAAATATTCCTTTGCCTTGTACCTGGGGTGATGATTCTTCACCCACCCCCGCATCCCTGCATCCCCTTCTTCCGTGCGAAGACTCTCTCTTGGTTTCCAGCCTCCCTCGGTCGGGTTCACTATGGCTTTATTCACACAACTTTAGGGTGATGGTTCCTCGCCCCTGGTTGGCACTCTTCAGTGCACAGACCCTCTCTTGGTTTTCGGCCTCCCTCGATCGGGTTCACTATGGCTCTTATTTGCTCACTTTCTCCTTTTGACATTCACCAGTCTTTGGGTGATGACTTGCACTGTGCTCCGCCTCTGCCGGGCTCAGACCCCTTTTTGATTGTTCTGTTTGATTCAGTGCCCTTGTACCTTTTTCCATTCACAAATCTTGTATTTTAAACAATGAACTGTTGACTTCCCTTTGCCCGGTTCACTCTTGTCACACCTACAGTTCTGTTCTTCTTTCTCACTGAACAGGATTCGTCTCCCGTAGCTTTTACTGTGTTGCCGGTCAAAGACTTTCGACTATACAGAGGCTTTGGCTAGAACCCTGTATGACCACCTCGACCGCTCTTTTACAGCCTTTCCAAAGCCTTCTGGTATAAGCAGTTTCAACAAACACAGGATTGACCAGAGTCTCTCGGGTAAGCACCCACGTGGTGCTGGATCCCTCTGCAGTTTTTATTTTTTTGTAACCGTTCTTTGAACTTCCCTTACTTTGCGGCTTTCGTTTAACACAGTTCGGTTCTTATCGCTTCTCCCCTCGACTCACCGGCTGTGATGAACAGCTTAGCTTTTTAGAATATCTGGAGTCTAGGCCGGTACCACGGTAACGGGTGTCTCCCTCGGTCCTGCTTATCAGTGTTGGCACGCACTGTGTACCGACATCTTCGGCAACACACTTGAGCTATTGTCCGTGGTCTTTAGATTCCTTCTGTGGAGGTTTCGCAGGTTTGGGTCGGAAAGGACAAGGTTGCGTCTCTCCTTGTCAGCCTCTCGCTATTTGCTGCCTTTCTCCTCCTCTGGAACTTCTGTGCCTCGATGTCTCTCGTTGTGCGGTCTGCCTTGCTTGTAGTATGCTCTCGTGCTCCACTTTTTATCCCTGTGAGGATGGGAAAGGGCCGTCGGGGGTGTGATTCTGGCCAATTGCCTGGCCATGCCTGGCCCATGTATTGGGACATGTTAAGTAACAACTCGGGTGTTAGTCTGTTGTGTGTGAAGTGTTTGTGTCGGAAAGGGGGGGGATGTTTCGGAATATCCTACGTGGTAGGAGGGGGAAAAGGTGTCGAAAGAAGAGGGATACTGCGTCTTACCTGTCAGTCTCCCACTCCTCGAGGACCCCCATCCAGGAGATCCTCCCACACTAGTCCTCCCCCAGGAACTGGATCCAATGGCCGTGTCCTGGCCATCTGGATGACAGACCCCCGGAGACTAATACGTGTGACAATACTTGCCACACTTGTGTCGTTGGAAATGCAACATTTGTGCTCGTATGTCACTATGGGTACTTTCCAGAGGGCTTTTGCAAGTGTCATATTTGTGGATGAACTCACTGTTTCATCATTCTCCTCACCAGATTTAGGAGCCTGTGTGGTGCTGCTCTGGCTTGATATTCTTTTCTCCAAAAGTAGTGTTGTGCTTCTCCGAGGGGAGGAAGTCTTTTATTGCAAATGAAGTGCAGCATCGCAAGGAAGCGATGATGAAAGTAGCGTGAAACATTTACTGGATCAAGAGCACAGGTCTCCTGGTGTTTTCATGTCTATACCTGTTTTTGTTTGCTGTGCGTAGCAAAGTGTGTAGTCTTCCCATGCATACTCAGCACAACTTGGTAACAAACCATGTGGGTCGGCCAAGGGTGCCTAGCGTAGCATACACTGTACATCTGTGTGCCGTCGTAACCAGTACTCTTTGGTGCCACACATGTTTGCCAAAACATTTGTAACACTACATTGTAAACCTTCGTCCTTTTGTTTCACCTTTTCAAGTAGTTGTGTAGCAGACATGTTTTGGGAATGGGAACCTGTTTTTAATGTGTGGGCAACTCCATAACATAGGGTTGCTAGTTCACTTTCAAAGAGTAGGTGGAATATGTACACCACGTTCTGTCTAAATATTGGGTCTCCAGCATACATTAGTAAACCGTGGTATTCGTATGCTGTTATTTGTGTGCTTCTTTCATCATATCTTCCACCTTTTCCATTGGGGAAGAGTAGAGGAAAGGCTTGTGCTTACACTTTTTTTCCCCCTATACTGATTGGGACTCCTTTTGGCTTGTCGCATTTGATATGTTTCCAGTGCATCGTCTATGGTGTCTCTGGAGTGCAGTGGGTGAACGGTATAGTTGTCTAAAATACTGGAGGCTGCACTAGGATCTAGGCGTTTAAATTGGCCACTTGTTAAGGAGTCCTGCATTATTTTGATTGTTTCTCTCAGGTTTTCTTCAATGTTATGTTTCCTTTTAGTATTCATTGTTCTCTTTAAAGTGCTGCAACAACTCTGACTTTGGTTAAGTCCACTAGGTGTTGCCAAATTATTTGTGTCTTTTGTAGGTACACCATTTACCAGGATAGTCAAAGAATTGTGTATTGGCCTTTGCACTCGTAGAGTGTCTACATTTTCTTTCACATCTAATGGTAAGTAAACTACTTTACCGCAAATGCCTTTAAGTAATTCTGTGGAAGGTAATTTTGCAGCTTTTGGTTGAAGATGTATTATTGCTTGAAATGGGTGCACTGTTTGTTTTCATACAAATTGAGCTGCTGCAGTGCGTTTGGCACTGGAAGCAGTTCCAAATTATTACTAATTGCATGTGAAGGACTTTGGGTATTGTCAAGTTTTGAAGTGCAGTATGTGCACAGTATTGAGGTGTTGGCAATGTCGTACTTGTTTTCTGCTACAAGGTACGGAGCTAATTGAAACCACTTGGATTCCTCATTGCATTCTACTTTCTGCATTATATCAACAGTTTTGGTGCTTTTTTTTATAGAACGTTCTACTGCAACACACATACTTGGTTTGGCATTTCAGCAGAATTGCTTTTGGACTTTTGTATTTCTTTTGTGTATGTCTGATGTAAAATGTTGATAGCTGAACTGTTGTCAGTATTGTTGGGTAAGTGCTCTTCAGTTTTACCATATTTCCTTAGGATGGGCTCCATTTCATTGCACACTTGTTTGGCTGTACTGTGTAGGAGAATATCATTTAAATGTTGGTGTGCTACAGCTGTTTGTAGATTAGATTTCTGATTGTTGAATGGTGGGTTGCTAACATTTTAATACGGTGGAATGTGCTTTTGCAAGCTGCTCCACAAATACAGGCTAAGGAATGTTTGCATATTCCAGTGTATTTGCGCACTGGACAGGAGTCCATACTTCGTAGTATTTTAATTTTTCTTTTGTTGGTGCCTTCGACATACTGATTGAGGAATTGCTGCAATGTTTGATTCGGCATGGGTGAATGTTGCACATTGATGTGCAAGGCCATTTGAAGGTGAGGCGTGTTTGTTTGGTGGATTGGACAGTGCCATCTAAGTTTGATGGGGATATTTGTGAAAGAAGTGTTTCTTCTTCCATTATGGTATTGGCTATCTTTTCATATCCTCGTCCACTCTGATGTAAGGCAATTTGGTTAGTTAGTTGTTTGTAGGATTCTTCATTGAAGTATGGCTCTTTGTTGGTGGTGTGACTCTACTCACCTGCACATATGTGGCCAAAGGAATCTATGGTGACATTGCATTTGTTTCGTAATACTGCTTGTAATTTACCAATTAATCTTGTTAGTGGTTTCATTCTCTTTAAAGTTGTTATAAACAATTTCCTCTTCACACTTATAGCAGTGTCTACAAGAGCTTCCAGGATGACTTTTCTGTGGTAGGTTTTGAGGGTTGACTGTGAATCTGTCTTCTACTTGTAAGGTTGTGAAGGACTCGGTGGCGGAAATTCTTTTGTAAAATTAGGTTACTTGAATGCTTGCTTGTGATTATACTACTATTTGTACATGCTCTTTAGGAGTAGTCTGCGTTGGACTGTATTTTGTGGTTCCCTGTACATTCTCACATTTTGCCAGATCGCCTACAGTGTCTTCACTGGTAGATGGATTTGTTTTCCTTACTGCTTTCATTAACTCTTCTCTTGAACCTTTCAGTTTACGTTCAGATTGCAGTGGATGGGTACTTTCTGTGTTTGTAGGTTGCATGGCTTTCTGCGTTGCTTTCTACGCAATTGCCGTTTGGTAGGCATTGTGTAGTAGCTGTTGGCGAAGAAGGGGACGTGTGGGTGTACAAATTTTCACATGCATTTGTGTACAATGTGCGTCAGTGGGTGAATGGGAGGGTAGGCAGCTATTTAAGTGCAAGGGTGTGTAGTGGTGTGTAAGGTTACGTTGGGGACACTGTTAGTATGTGGGTATTATTGTAATGGTGGCAACATAAGAAACACCTAGCACCTGTAGAGGTGTGATTAGTAACAATGCAGTACATATTGTTGGATGGGCACACATGTATATGCTACAGTAGAATATTGGTGCACTGGTGTAGTAAGACAAACAAGAGTATGCTGCTATTGTACTTCCTTTGTTGATTGCAAAGGTGTCTTCTAGGCTGTATTTTGACGTGTACACTCCAGTAGCTTCCCAGAGATTGGTGGGTAGTGTTCCTGTATAAGGAGGCGGTAAGAACATATGTTGGCTCATGACATACTGCTTACATTTGCACATTACATTTTTGAGAATTGTAGGGGGATGCCTTGGCAGGAAGACGAAGCATGTTTGTATAAATGGTAGGTCTACAATATGAAGGGCGGTTGGGGGTAAAAGAGTGTTAAGGGAGTAGGTGGCCTGCTTGGGAGCGTAGTGTGTGACAGGTTATGAAAAACGTGTGTGCATTCGTGTAGGTATATTTACTTGACAAATGCAGTACTCTGCAGTGTGGGAGGATGAGACAAAGGTGCGGAAAGATGTACAGAGTGGGAAGTACAATGTTTTCGGGTGTCCATTTGCATGCAGTTCTGTGCATATGTTTGTCCAGTGCCTGAGTGCAGGGATTGCTTGGGGGTTTCAATTTGAATATGCTCATTTGCGTATGTTACTTTTTTGAACGTGGCGATAATTTTCTTTATTGCTTAACTGCTGTTATGGATGACGTACGGATGGAAACTGTCGTTATGCTTGAAATGTATGCAGTTTGTATAGTTTGGTCAGAAAGGCTGCCTGATGGTTGTGTTTGCGATTTGCATAAATGTGCTAGGAGGTGGTGTAATGGGGGGGGGGGACAATTGTAAAAAAAAGACAGAACGAAAGAACACTAACTTTTTTATGTCTACCAATGCGTTTTGCAGCCAAATGGAACCTTTGTCACCACCTACCACTGTAGGAGCAATTTCATGGTGTGTGATGGGAGGCACAATAGTACAAATTTGAGTACGTTATGGAGATTTACACCAAGGTACTCTGTTGCTACAAATGGTGTATAGTTCTCACCCTTTCCATGGCTCTTGGGCGGGTGCAAAAAACTGATGTTGTAATTGGCGTGTCAAAGCCCTTTGATTGGTATGGGCGTTTAGGGAGCTTGGCGGGTGACAACTGCCAAAAGCGTGTGATTTGAGAGTTATGCGGACGTATAATGCTGTACTGTAGAAAAAATAGTAATACCTACTGGGTGTGCTGATGGGTAGTGATGCTGATATTTGTGGGCGCAGAACGCGTAGATCGTTCACTCGTACTTTCTTGTGGATGTGCTTTTCATTTAGAAGAGATGTCGCCTCTGTGTCAGTAACAGCTGCTACGCACTGTTCATTAGATGTGATACAATTTAAATGCACACTTCTCGATTGTAATTGGTTTATGCGTACGTAATACTTGAACAGTAGCCAATGTGGGGGTGCTGCTGAAAGACTACTTGAAAGGGAAGGAGGCCTGGCCCTGCTCTACTGGGCTGCAGCCCTCACTGTAGTAGGGGAAACCGCGCGTAAATGGTGGTGTTCTTATCGTGCTTGGTATGGAAATGGTACTACGGTTGAGTGATTCACGTGTCTGTATACTTTTGTGTTCCATGGTAGGATCTTGTTTTGTGGCCATGATAACGTTCGTGCTTGTAGTGTGATGTTTTTTAGTGGCAGTGAACTTTCTTCCTGTATTGCAATTAGTAATCTGTTGCAGTACAGACTATGTACGCAGCAGACAGACATGTAGTACTATACGGAGGACAAGCCTAGAGCAACCTATAACAAGGAGCCCATAGGAAGGTCTTTCTTGATGTGTCCCTTATAGCAATATTGAAACTAAACACTTTGCATAACTTCTACGAAGATGCCACTTTTTTATTACTCTTCAAATGTGTTTGTGTAGCCTAGTGCACAGGGCAATATGTTGGCGAAAACCGCACCTTTTGGGGGAGCGCACCTGCTACATCTGTGTATTGGAGGGTGGCTGCAATGGAAATGTGACTATGCAGGAGTTGGGATTGGTCAATATGAACTTGTGGGTGTGGTGTGTAGGAACAAATTGTGGCATAACGTTTCTTTGCCAAGAGGAGTGGACATGGCTACAGGGATGGGTATGCTGTTAAGTAGGCGGACTATATGGCTGTTGGGCGACTCGTGGATACATTTGATACACCTTTACGCAGAGCGTTGTGCACTAGACGTACACCTTGGTTTCGATAATGTTGCTGTGCACTGGTACGGAATACATGGAATGCAGTGGGTCCATGTCGGTCCTTTTTGTGCCAGTTTGGTGACGCGTCCTCATCCAGATATTATTGTTAATTGTGGAGGGAACAGTTCAGGGCATGTTACCGGCCTTTCACTGCAGTTTGCAATGAAGGAGACATTTGGCCAACTAATAGAAATGTTTCCACATTCACACATAATCTTTTCTCGCATTGCCCAGAGGTAGAAGTGGCTGCGTTCTTCCTTCTGTGGTCCACAAATGGAGAAAGCGCGGCGCAATGTGAACAAGGCTGTGTGCGCTTTTCTCCGCGACGTTGGCATGTTCTCCTTCCACAATGAAAACATAACCTTTCATAGTAGAAACATTTTTCGTTCCGATGGAGTTCATCTGACCGAAGCTGGCAATGAGATCTTTCAATATCCAAAATGCCGTACAGCGCTTCCTGCAAGTGTAGGATGCATTTTCCCAGTGGTCCTTTCCGAATTGTAAGTTTAAACTCCAAATACTACCAAAATGGCTCTTTTTAGGGCCACTATTTTTTTTGCAGAAAAGCGTGTAGTGCTTTTGACGGCGTCTCGCCGCTAATTGATGCCATCTCTGTACGCGGTTATTATAGGCTGCATCACCACCTGCATGCTTCATTTGAAGTTCTATTTATGAACACTTGAAGGTGGCCCTGAACAGAGCCTTTTTGTTCGCCCCACTACTCTACACTACACAGTGACGGTTGAAAGGTAGGAGTCTGTTGTATTGTGTATGTCTTCAAAGGTTGCTTGCGGGACGCAGTGACCCACTGGAGTGTCTCTAGTGGTGGTAGGAGCAGATGCAGAGCATGCTGTTGTGGACAATAAGGTACAGCCTGCTTGGAAGGGGACAAGTCTCCAAACAGCTGCTTGGTGGTGTGCTTTAAGGTGCCGCCACATGGAACTGTTGCCATAGCTGTACAAGCTAGGTTTCCTGTGACTTCAGTGCACTGTACCTGCCTAGCACGAGATTTAGGCACATTTCCAATGGTCCTGAACAGTTGCCACACCCAGGATTGCTGCTGGCTGTAGGCAATGGGGGATTCCTTCTACTTTATTCTCGCTTCCTTTTTGATGTCCCTCCCCGTTATGACGCTTCTCTGTTTGCTGAGGACTTGGAAGGAGTTGTTGGTGGTGAGGGTATGGGTGTTTCTGAGTCAGGGGTAGTAGCAGAAGGTCTGGTGGCCATTACTTCGAGAAGTTGTTTGCAGGCACAAATTTGGTGAGAAAGCTATTTCTGCCCCAAGCACTTTGCACCGGTGGTCTTGTATGGAAAGCCAAACAGCAATTGTAGGGTGTGCTCTTTTATAGGGCTCATGTGGAGCATGTGACATTGCAAAGTGCCATTTACTAATTCCCTACAATATCTATATGTAGAAGGAAGAGTGGATGATCGCTGTAAGGGTGCACTATCACTGGAACACTCCGCACATTGCAGAAAAATGTTCTCTTTCGCTGTGTACGGATCTGGCGCATGTCCGCAAATAAGGGACGACGTGCAACGTTACTATGTTACTATGGTGATGTCGCCATTCTTCTCAATTTGCAAGCTTGTCTGCCAGACGTATATTGCATGTTATACTTTGTCACACGTGCATAGGTGTACTACCGATACCTTTCCCATCCCTGGCCTACTTAAACATTTGGATCACGTACATTAGAAATTTCTACCTAAGCTTGCTGTGAGCACTCAAGAGTAGGTGGGATCTTTACATGGAAAAATAGGCACAGAATGGGGGGTGTATGCTTCCAGCTAATAAGACTATACCAAACGGTCATTCGGTTATGCTCACCAGGTAAAGTGTTACCAGGCGTCACAGTACGACATGTATGTGCACAGTTATGGCACAGATGAACAGATGCTGCTGTTACTATTTCCAGACTGAGGGTCCTACGGATGATTGTATTGTGATTGCGCATAGGGCAGCCAGGTGCGGTGGTCGTATGCCTCCTCCATTTTTCTCACTTGTAGTCCTCCCCACTAGTGCTGTGCCCTTCTCACTTACAATGGCATTGTTAAACGGAAAGAAAAGGGACATACACATTCTATACAAATTAACATTGCAATATTTATTAGCGGGCATTTATAGCGACTAATCGGAAAGGGAAGGGGGGGTCAAGAAACGGATACATATATTGGGGATGTTTCCATTTGAAGAAGCTGCTGGTAAGGGGAAGAAGGGATTGAGCTATCATCGAAGCGTCTTTCATGCCACTGATTTTGCGGAGAAGGGGGGCTGGGAATTGGGGAAGGCGGACATGTGCAAGTTAGGCAGTGATCCCTTATATGGTCTTCAACAATCATTCTCAAGGCAGCAAATTGGAGGAGCAATTGCTGGCGTCCAGGCGATCAACTTTGATAGGCCCAATGTTCCGTTTCGGTGGCAGTATGTTACTGTGCAAAAGGTGCTGCTTCTGGTGAATAGCTTTGCATTCCGGTATGTTCTGTTAAAAGAGAACAAATGTGGTTGCTTCAAATTAAGTTTCATTGTGACTGTGTCCTTTTTGCCAGCTCGTTCCCTACCTATGGGGTTACTATGCTCGCTCATTTGGTCATTCAGAACATTTTCCTCCAGCCATTCCAGGGTGCTTGCCCTTCCAGTAACTCTTTACCTTTTCCCAGTGCGGCGGGTAACAATGGGCTTATCGTCATCACTCATTTCTTCATACGGAAAATTCTCCTCAAGCCACTCTAGGATGGAAGCCATTGCTGCCCACAAACGGAACACACAATGCTTTTCTACTATTGTACACTAACGGATCTCTGGAATTACAACCAAAAGTTTCGTCTCCTTACCACATTGCTCTGACGTTCTGTTCTTGGTAGTTGCCATTTTCTCCTCTGCCTCTTCCTTCTCTGTTTGCTTGTGCAGCAGGTGTGCAATAAGATTGATGAAGGCAAACGTCCCTTTTCATGTTGGTGCTTTCCTTTACGTTGCATACTTTATGGCTTTGTGCACTTTGTTGCGAAAGGGCACATTTTGTATATGTACGGCATTTTCCCTTTTAATTGACGCGCTTGAATTTTTTGCCTATGTTTTTTGTCTTTGCTGCATGTTGCACAAATTTTATGTCTCTTCCCCCTCACCCCCCCACCCTTTCTGGACACGTTGGATTCAACCCAATCTCCGCACACGGACAGCCTCCTCCTTCAGTATGTTGCACAGTACATCTTTACACAATAAGCGTAACCTGTACACATTTACTGCAATTCAGTGAATTACTGCAGGGACACTATGGTTGACTTATGCACCTTAAACCCTATCCTCTTTCCTGCAAAAACCATAACATACCAATGTTATGATTACAGTGCCGTCCTAAAAACCTATGAAATTCACTAACAAAAAACCTTGTTAAAGGAACATTATGGTTAGGAAACCTATGAAATTAAGTGGAAAAACCTTGCTAAAGGGACATTATGGTTACAGGTGAAACCTAAAAACCCCAACCATAACTTGCGCTACCACTGTGCACTGCAAGGACTAATGTAATAGAACGGCTATCCATCCAAGTGAACACACTGCCTGCCCTCAGTTTCCTCCCCATGCGAGATACTGCTACCCCGCACAACTCCTCCGAGTGCAATACCCTGGCCACCTTCTCCGATGTTCTAGTGACACTTCATAGCTAAGCCTCACAGTAGTTCCAAGTGTAATGCACAGGCTACCCTCGGGCTCTTTCACATTGGCTCACAAGAGTGCCCAGTGTAGATCCAACATCAGGTTAGGCACAGGTAATGGTAATGAGGAGTGGCAGGGTATTACCAGGTCACAGTAATGGCTGTGCTCCCCGGCCATACCAGCTTACCCAGGATGTAGCTGTAGGATGTTCGGTCCAGCATCCATGGGCAAGCAGGCCAGGAAGGGAGCTGATCCTTGCCTCTGGCACTTGGCTGGCTGCCTTGAGGGCATCTGTAACGAAGACTGGTTCCAGCCTCGTGATATTGTACAAGCATATCCTCACTGGTCAGGGCGGGTGTATGGACTGGAAGGAAGGAAGGAGGGAGGCAGGACAGGGGCGGGCTGGGGGGTTGGAGGGGCCAAAAAATGGTGCACGTGAACTAGAGGGGGAGTAAACGATGAAATGAATGACAAACCGGTTGGAAGGGAGGGGGGGGGTAACAGAGGCGAGGGGCAGAGGAGTACTCTCCTGCAGGTGTTTACAATCGGCCTCATCGCTAAGAAAGGAATTCTCAGATTTACAGCATGGAGAGAGGTCTCCAGGGAAGGTCTGCTGTCCGGCCTCGTGATACTGTGCTTGCCTACCCCCACTGGTCTGGGCGGGTGGCGGTACAGTGGAGGCTGGGGGAGAACGAAATGGTACAAGTGAACTAGAGGGGAGTGGGCAGTGAAATAAATAAAAGAAACGGGCTGCAAGGGAGTCTTGCTGATCTGTTCTGGGCCCTCACACACCCTGGCTTGGGAAAAGGTGGTTTGATTTGCGATTTGGTTAGTAGAAGGGTGCAGAGGCAAGGGGTGAGAAGCTCTGGGTGCTGCTCACGTAAGACACACAGTAGGTAACTTAAGCACGAGGCCCTCACATCACCTGTGAGGGCTTGCAACACAGTTGGAACTATTCCGCAGATGTGGCGTTGCGTGCTCTGCCACCGCCCGTTGTAAATTCGGGACCCAGCCTGCCACAGACATGGCCGCCGTGCCCGGCTCCCCTGCACCACTTTTTAAAATGTATCAATGATGCACTCACGAGAAGTCGGGACCTGGATCTCTTGGCCTCTCTGGACCAATAACAACCCACAGTGCTGCAATGAAAAAGGAAACCAAATGCAGTACATACACGCAAAAAGCATTGCGTAGTAGTTCGACCTAGCTGGAAAAAGTACTTGTCTGTCTGATCAAGCAGCAAAGAACAGAATGAAGGAGAGGACGAACTCTGGTACTGTTGCCAATTGGCTGTGGGAGACCCTTGTCCTCAGCCTCCATATTGGATTGGGTTATTTACTTGGTTTTCATTTTGTTTCTTAAAATGTTATTGTTTTAGAATATATAAACATTTTAATCTTTGCTGCTGGTTGAGGTAAAGAAGTTAATGGCATAGTAATTGAGTACTGTAATGCCCTTTTTGTGGGCACATCAGTAAAGCATATGGAGAAGCTACAGATAATCCAAAACGGCGCCCTCCGCGCAGCTATAGGCATCCCTAGAAGGGAACATATATCTGCCGTCAGAAAACGGGCTCACTGGCTACCCATCAAAAAGCACGTCCTCTTTAAAATCCTCGCTCTTATCCACAAATGTGTCAAACAGCCCCCCTCTACCTGTCTCAAAGAATTCAGAGCTGCATGTCCAGACCAACTAGAACACACTACTCTATCATACTCACAGTACCCAGAATCGAGCGAGTCGGATCAGGAGGCGCCAGCTTCCCCTGCTTAGCAGCCCTGCAATGGAATGCCCTTCCATCGTCCTTTAGAGCTGAAACCTCCCACATAGCCTTGCCTTTCCACAAAGCTGTCAATACTCTACTCTTCCCCCTAATCCTGACTAGGTGATATCTGTTTACGATATCAATATGTCTGCCTGTAAAATATATATATTTTTTTCCCACCTGTTCCAAAGGTCATTCACAGGCTCCAGGTAACTAAACTCATCACATGTAACAGCGTCTCGATGCCTAAGGGCTGGCTGCGCGCTATATAAATTTAAATATATAAATAGTAGGAATCCTCCAGTCTTGACATCAAATCGCAGTGAACGTTAAGCCGATTACCTGTTCGTTTTACACTCTGGAATAGGCCCAAGTAAAAACGGAAAGTATTTTATTGACTGGTGTCCAGCGTTTGGTGCGTCTGCACTGCTGCGTTCAGAACATAGGGGAGGGAAGCTCAGGCAACACAGAAGAACACCACGTTATTTGATCTGAACAGGCCCTACAACTACAAGACCAAAAATATAAAATGAAAAATAATTCCACCTCAACATCTGGGCTGATGCTAATTAATCGGTGCGGTTTGAGCAAGTAAAACAAACAGAAAAGGTGTGAGCACAGTGGTCGAAGTGTACGAAAATAAGTAGTGGAACTATGTTCCCTGCTGGCCTGTGCCCACTCCCCACAAACCCCATCACATGCACACTACAAACTCCCAAACACATGCACCTGTTGTTTCAGGGAACGGTCAGTGCAGTGCACTGAAAGTGCAAGTTTTCACTTCTTCCTACACTGATTTTAAAACCACCATTCCTGAACAGTTTCTTTTTAAAGTAAAAGTATAGGAATAGAAACTCTCACTTCGGCCACTGTTAATGAGCAGAAACATGTCTGACAGATGCCTGCATGTGGGTAGATTGTGGCCAGTGTTGGTAAACGTTTATTTTTTTTTTATAGTTTGTTCGTAGTAAGCCCCATTGGCGGGTGACTGGTGGGGACCAGGTCTCGCGAGAGGTCGGGTTGCAAGCTCTTGCGAGATGTAAGATGTTAAGTTGAGATCTCTTATTGCAGAGCCGCTGTCACGGTGACGCAAACTGTGTTCAGCACAAGGAGCCGGAGTCCTCTGTGAGGTGAATAAAGATACATTACGGCCTCGCTCCATATTCAGGCGACATCACGCGCAGGTTCGCAGCCTGGAAGCCCGGCGCAGGAGGGAATAGTCCAGAGGCCAGAGGGGGTGCTCCCGCTGATCCCTGCGGCACAGCGCACACTTGAGACTGGCGCAGCCTCCTTGCTGGGCCCATCTGCCCTTCTGATCTTTGTCCTCGGACTCCGGCGTCCCCCCCCCCCCCCCCAAGCCTTTGGTGGATGATTAATGTTCGAAAGCAGCCGGCTCGGCCTCAGTGCACTTCACAGATGCTGCGCTTGGGACCCAGAGCAGGCTCTTTTTCTAAACGTATCTTTATCACTTCTATTGCTCTGGTTTGGGACACACCTCTGTCAGGGTTGCACTCAAGTCGGTGACAGTAACCCCCCACCCCTCGGCCCCTCCCGATGGTGCTAACGATGCTCCCTGTAGTCGTCTTCCCCGATGGTGGCAATAAGTCCACCCCCCCCCCTCCCCAGGATATGTGACCAGGTTTTTAAGAGGAAATACCAGGATGCCCAAGAACTTAAAAGTAGGACATCCGACCTCACCCCTCAGACCAACCAACCTTCCGTTTTTTATTTCGCAGCTGGTCTTTGTGCCACAATCATTTAATGCATGTGGCTGGTATCTCAAAGGTTGCATGTTCGAACCGGTCCTGCGATGGCAAAAATAGGGAAGTGTTAGACTGGTTTCATCGTTGCCGATTAAATGTGTCGCCCCTCCTTTTCTCCAAAATTGGGGCAGGGTTTTAAAAATAAATTAAACCACTCCCGGGATAGGTGGGTCAGAGTGCCAATTCCAGACACTTCCGGCAAAACCAGGACGTCTGGTCACCCTGAACTGGGATGCACTATTTACTTTGGTATGGTGCGTTGCTTGTCAGGGAAATCACTCACTCGCACTCCCAACAATACTCGCACTCCCAACAATACTGACCAAGTTGCACCTGGTAAGTGAAATCCTGGTCTATTTGACCGAATCGGTCACCTTCCGAAATATTTCTTCATGGTCCGAAAATGCAATCGCTGAAGAATGTGTTTTGCATGTCGGTTTATTGGTAGTACTAATTTAGATATTTGAAGAACTGTGGTGTATTCTGCCTGTCAGAATGCATTGATGGAATGTGGCGATGCCCTGTCTGAGTGTTCGCAGGGATGGGAGTTGGAAGATGGCTGGCCGGGGTGCTGGGTGCCCAGTGTTGTTTTGCCTGTATCTTAAGGGAGCTAGGTATGAGCTGCACTAAAGGACTTCCATGTAGACTGGATCAAAGCCCTTACTTTAAACCTGGCTCTGGCGTGGTACCTGCAGAAAAGGGAACCCACTACCACAAACTGCTCAGAATGCACTCTGCTCCTTTAAGGTGTAACCGAAAGATGTGGCTAACAGACTAAATGGCAATCTATGAAACCTCGGCTCAATTTGCGTTTCCCCAAATTATGTTCGCTTGGGCAAAGCGCCTCCAGGGCTATCAATCTACTGAACTAATGTCCGGCAGAGGGACTCCCAGGACCCCCTCCCCCATGATTTTTGCATATTTAAGTAACTTTGGGTCTCGCCCTAAGTTATTAGGGGAATCCAGACGTGGACCCCTTGCTCACCAATCTTAGAGAGGCACAGCTCCACCCTACTGATGAGGTCCACCGAAACACTGGGGTTGCTGTTGGTACTCTTGCTCAGAGGAGAATTGCTTAGCATTTTGGTGCTGGACTGCCCCAGGGCCGGACAAAGACTGATATGTTTTAGATATTTCTCCTTTGTGAAAGATAGTGAGCTAAAGACTCTGGGTTAAGTCTCTTGTATCCGGGACTAATGTCCAGCAGAGGGACTCCCCTTGATTATTGAAAATCCACTAAAAGGCCAGTCGTTACTAGCGCAACATCACAAACCTTAAGACTTCACAGGAAGTGTAATCGTATGCCATTAGACCTTGGTGACAAAACCATTGTAAACTAATTCTACAATAAAAGTAAGATGAATACAATATCGGAGCATCAAAGCAGACGAAAAGCTATTTTAGTCACTGGTCACTTGCCAACTATGGTGCTGCCTCACTCATGGGTGCAGTCATATATGCTTGGGGCACACCCAGCAGAACCATTGTAATCCAGTAAAACGCCTTCCTACGCCAGTATGGCCATTACTGCCATCTCATGCTAGTTCTATATAGCCAGCATGTGCCAGGCATAGTCACAATCTGCTACATGCAGCCTCTCATGCCTGGGCAGTGCATTAACCTGTTGGTATAGCATCATATACCCAGGTAGTGCCATGTTATGCCAGGCTCAACCTCCTACCCCACGTACAGTCTTCGTCATGCACGAGATGCAGCCTCACAAGCCCTAGTGCTATTATTCTATGCGAAGTACAGCATCGCTCACCTAACTACTACCATTTTACACCGGGTGAATCCTGATATTCCAGAACTCGTTTTTTTGTTAGGTACAGCTCTACATGCTCAGGTGTTGTATTTGTGGTGGTCCACTTAGCCAGTCATGCCCCCCACCAGTGGCAGATTTTAAATATCAGGCACTGTAAACAAGAAAGTTAATAGGGCCCAGAATGGACAGCATGCGTGTTTCAGTGGATGGTGTTCATGTTGCATTTTAAAGCTACATGATTTGGCTTGTTGGTTAGCAAACTGAAATGATTTGCTTTAAGCCGTCTCCATTTTTTTTCAGGCGGGTGGAAAAAAATACCCTGCGAGCAAAAGTGATTTTCACAGGATCACACAATTCGGTCGATTAGAGAAGTCAAGAGATGAGATTAGTTGTCCCTTTTTTCACCATCTCCAATTTACCAGTTGACAACATTGCTTGTGCCCGCCCGTCTTTAATTGTACATCAACGTACTTCTGCTTTGATTTTTCATAAACAGAACGAGTTGTCTGTGCATTAAAGTTGATTTGCAAAGCACCAAACTATTCTAAATCTAACAAATGCATTATATTTTTAGCAATAGAAGTATGCTATATTCGTTTTTTTCTATACAGCGCTTGCTAACTTTAACTTGTTTAACAGATGGCAAGATCTAAATATAATCATACTCATGTATCAACATGGTAAGGCGGAAAGGCTTACCTGGCTCCACTGGGCTGCCAACCTGTGATTGGCTTCTTGATGAATAAAAGTATCTGCTTCAAGCACATAAGATGCCTAGCTCTCTTCAACTTCATGCTGTATGAAGAGGGTAGTTTTTGAGATTTACAATACATAAATGTTTGTTGTAGACCAGATATGAAAAAATCGTACTAAGCAATTTGTAAAGACTGGTGTGTGCGTCTTCTTCCAAGGGATAAAGCTCACAATCATTATGATATGATAGGTTATTTATAACACGCTTAATTTGCAGAGGTTTCTAAGCAGGCACCCGGGATCATACCTGTGGTGCTCTGTGTCGTATTGCTTTCAAGGCGAGCATGTTGCCCCTGAGCTATCCTCCCGAGACAAGGGACCATCTGATGGTGGTGACTCCCACTGAAAGAGCAGTTGTAATTTAATTTTAAAAAGGTGAATGGGACTGCAAGGATAGTGTGGTTTCACTGATGGATAAATCACTTTATGGCATCTTCAGTAGGCCAGGGGTAGCCGCTGCTATCTCTTGCACCTCACAGTGGCTTACTTTCCTTCACTGCCAAAAGGTGAGTTCTGTAATTGTGATTTTTTTTCTTTTTTTTTTTTTTTAATGACGCACGCTGCCATTTTGCTTCTGATTAGTTTCGCTGTAGAAGAAACTTGGCTTATAAATAGTTTAATAGATTCAATCTATTACAACAATGGTGATCCACCTGATTAAGTGGCGTGAACAACATGCAACCCTTTGTTCAGCGAATGCCCTAATTAATATCCCATATTTTCACAAATTCCATAGAGGCAATGGCGGCTCCTTAGTTCTAGTAGCAACCATACTGAATGTCTTGGGTTCGGGAACTAGGGAATTATCTCCCGCTATGGAAAGAGCTAAGAGCTAAGGGCTTACACATTTGCATCTGTGTCTCTGGCATAAGTTGATCTCCCACAACCAGGGCTTTTGAAATGTTCCATAGCATGACATCATTGTCCCTCATGTTAGGAATGTATGCATATTTAAAATGTGCTCGTACTTCACTCTTTGGTATCCGTACCCCATGGCTTTGTTTTTGCCCTAACTCTTCACAATGACTTACTGCATGGGTTTGTATCCTGTGGCTCTCCAGATGTATTGTGCCGACTCACAGGGCCCCCTAACCACCTAATATGTTGGATAGGGTTGCTGGCAATTGTTTGTAAAACATCCGGAGAGGCAAACGTTTCAGAACCCTCATTTCTGGACCTCCTTGGTCAAACACAGACATGCAAAAATTGCTCCGTTTCCCTTAGCAACTTCATGTGTAGCTCTATATAAACATAGCCTATTTTTTTTGTTAAACACCAACGGCCATGTTGTTGTCCCTTCTGTGTCCAGAGGTACTCCATTTTCTCCAGAGTTTTTGGAAATCCTTGTTTTGCAGTATACAGCCATGTACTTCATCCACTGCTTGCTGCTGTTCTCTGGGACAAAGTGATAAGCGTTCTAGCATTTCAGTTTGAGCTGCACAATCTGGGGTCTTCTGCTATGCATGATATGTGCGCCTGATTTGAACTGTTTCAATGCGGTATGCTGGAACTGTATAAACTGTACACTTCGGGAATATTAAGCTTAATGGGAATAGCACCAGTTGCTTACTTGGAATTTCCCAGTACTGCCATATTCATGGCATAGGACCTACCACAGGACATGATCTGTATAGCTGTTTACCTGACCTAGAATGACGTGTGATCATGTCCTGGCAGGTTTTACTAGTGTGTTGCGTGCTAACCTACAGTATGAGGAAGGAAAAGTGAGGAGTGAAAGCAAAGTGGGGGGGGGGCAGTAGAGCAAGGGAAGAGAATGGTGCTCAGTGGGTGGAAATGAGAAGCCATCCCAGCGGAAACAAAGGTAAGTGCCGGGTTGTGTAGATGTGTGCAAGTCCTACAATGGACCCAGTAGTCTTGATGCCATGATCTTAGTTGGCTCAGGTGGTGTTTATGACATGCCATGTCAAGTATACCAGAGTTGTAAGGACCGGCAAGAATATTTGGTAGCGGATGCAGCAGCGCACTGGCCTTATTTTATGCGAGTCCTAGCAGTGGTGCAATACTAACCCTGATACAAATGCATTAGAGCTGAGACCAGACAAATATTGTCATTGTGCTAGGGGGCTTGAATTAGTAATGCTTGTTTGTTGGAGATTTTTGCACAGCCTTCTAGTGAGGGGTTTGGAATCACCCAAGGGTGCAGTGTTCCAACCACAAGATGGACCAAAATCATTCTCTATAGTAGCAATTGTAGATCAGTCTTGGCTTCACTCGAGAAAGCAGAAGCCTGGTGTGTATATAGGTTAGTCCCATTGATGACCCCATTCATTGAACGGCACACAGTGTATGCTGGAAAAAAATACATGCTTTATATAATAGCAATAAACCATATGTTTGAACACCAGCAATGCAACAAATACTGTAAATGCGTGAGACAGACGTTACTACAAGGAAAATGCTAGTGGAGTTCCCACCCAAGCCTGCTGGGAGTAGTCCAGGCCGGGGAATGATGTGAAGTGAGCTTAATGGGCACTTGACATGATATGGGGCCTAACGGAAATTGTGCTGGATAAGTGGATGTAGTGAGCTGACCCGATATGCCAATGTGCATAACAAAAACTGGTAAGGATCTGCCAAGTGGGCATGGGGCTTTGACTGGGCATATGATCTGCAAAGTGGCTTTGCAGGAATGCAGAAGTGCTGTGCGGAACATAACATTGAAATGATTTGATAACTGGGTTAAAATGTACATGCATATAAAATGAGCCAATACTTTCTATTTCATATAAATATTACACTTCATAATGGCAGTGCCACTTGTACACTGCAAACCTCAAATGCTGCCTGGTCATCAAACATTAACTTTTGAAATGAGCAAAAATGAAAAACGCAATCTGTGCCGTTCCTCCAAATCAGAAACCTTAAACCTGAGCCTTGTAGGGTTGGTAGTATCACAGGAAGAAACTGCTATTATTGCTACTGTGAAGGCCTCAAGCAAGACACAAACAGACTTACTTCAAACGAAAGATATTTTTTAACTTAAATGTCAGGAAGGTAGAAGGCCTAACCTTCCCTATGCTATGGTGTGAGTTCCCTACCCGAACAAAACTAAGGAAAGTCTCAGTCAAGGAGTTCAACTTAAGTCTGTCTGTGTCCAAAACATATTTTTGCCCTCACAACTAGTGTAGGGATGTCAATCAAAGAAATGGTGATCAACACAAAGTTCTGAGCTTCTACCAACTCTTCTTATTCGTCAGCTCCCCTTCCCCAAGTTCAAGAAAGTTCCACAAAAGTCTTAGGATTTACCTTGTTCAAATTCAAACAGTTCCACAAACTCCTCATGGCTCTTTCCCAAGTTCAAAGTAACGCACAGTTCAAACAAAAGGGTTCTTGGGGCCCTCTTCTTAAGACAGTAGTTGTAATTCATCAAGTCCCAGAGTTCCCTTCCCCAAGACTTCAACGTAGCAACCAATATGTAATTCAGTCTTTTAAAGTTGAACTTAACTCTGGGACAACCTGACCCTCCTGGTTTGCGTCACCAGTTCACTTGCAGTGCTTCTTCTTGGTTGGTTTCAGTGTCTCTATTTTTCACAATGTAGGGCTCGCTGGTCTAGGCACAGTTGCCAGACCACAGTCCACCCATCACAGGTCGCACAACCAGGGCCCCTTCCTCTGCATTTGCCCCTGTGTACCAAGTCACGTTCCTCCTTAGTTTCTCCTTGTTGGTACCTTGGCTCTCTCTGCAGTATTTACACTCCTGGCTTCTCCTAGTTATCCTCTTGGCTCTCCCATAACGTGTCACATGCCTCTTGCCAGTCTTTGGCCTTGTCGCACTGCATTTACTCACAAAGTTCCTTTGGTGGTGGTCCTGTGCCTCCCCACCTTTTAGTTGCACTCCTTCACACTTGTTTCTTTCCCCATCGAATGCCTTCATATGGGCATTTTCCTATTTCACTTTTTTTAGCTCTTTGCTATGCCTGTAACGTTTATATTTCAGCTCCATATTCAATATGGGTTTTAGGTTTTCAGTCAATTTGATATTCAATCTGCTTGGTTTAACACTGTTTTAAACTTCCCCTTGATTCACTATTCAATATGTATGCTTTTAGTTCTGTTTTCAACTTACATATTGAATACCGATCTGAATGGAACTCTTCTTTCTTTTAAGCTATGATTCATACAGCGCTGCATTAGTTGTACGCAGCCCAACCGGCGCGCCCCGGTTTCGGAGTGTCTATCCCCCCAACCCTCACCAGTCTGTTGCATCCTGCTCTGGCGGCTCTTGCAGTTCCTTTGACTTCCCAGGCTGGCGCTCCAACCTCTGCGAACCCCTGCATGCGCCGGCAACTTGGTTGCTCCTGGGTGAACGCAGGCAGCGATCTTTCTCTTTCTTCCCAGCTGCTAACACTCTGCACCTCGGGGGATGTCGGGCGGCATCCTGGTCGCACTTCAGGTCCCACCACAGCTGTCTCCACACAGAAAGGGTCCCCTAGTCTCTACTACACAGGCCTCCCTGTTGCGCCGCCCCCTCTCTTCACTGGTCTCCCTTTATGCACCTGCAGTCCATTGGAAGGCTGCTGGTGTGGATAACTAATTAGACTTGCCATGACCATGATTAAGTGGAGATGCCTGACTCTCGCCATACTTTGCAGTCATAGTCCTCGTCTTAGTATCAGAGTGGTAAATTGAACTTTAAAAAAATAGGCTGTGGTATAGTCCCACTTCAAAATCTTATCTGGACCATTGGATGCATCTATTACAGGAGGCTTACTGTGGACCAATCGCATGTTGCCTTTAACAGGTGGGCATCCCTGTAGTAGTCCTTTCTATACAGTGACCTAGTGAGAAGAACGGTTGCAATAAATGGATCCTCATTTAAAAAAAATGTTTCCATGTTAGCAATTTAGGTGGACTAGAAAAAGCTACTCCTACTCCCCAACCTTGTGTATACTAATTGTGTTCCAGCATGAAATATCTCAAGCCCAGCTGGCGCCATCCATTCCTCTCCCATGCTACCCTTTGCAAGCGCCCAGGATCCTGCACCCGATCCGATCACAGGCTTCTGGGTTTCAATCTTGTTTTGTATTAACTAACGGAGGCGGTCCAGTTTGTGCATTTTGTTGATTTTGCTGGTTGGGCTAAGCTGCCCATAGTGTTGTAACATGTGTTCCTCATTAGTGAAGGGAGATCATAACTTGAAACTGTGACCCACTATTGATCACGCTTAGTCTGCTCCTTTTCACCCTGTGCACGTGGTTTTCTGGGGACTTTAACTGCTTATTGTGCATAGCTTCACACGTTCACACCATGAAGGGCCAGGTGATCAATCGGTTATGTTTGGAAGTAAAGGAACTAGACCACGTGTTTTTTGTTTTTTTTTGTTTTTTTTTTTGTTTTAAATTGTTTGTTTTTTTTTTTTTTTTATTTCTGGCAGAAGGAGGAAACCAATCTTTCACTTCAAACTCAAGTGGGTGGCCTACACGGCCTAAAAAAGCTGCATGTGGCTCGAAGGAAAGGGGAACTGTTTGTGCTTTGCAAATATGTCTGTGATCCTGGAACGGTTACCGTTGTGAAGCCGTGTAACTCCCATTTCATGTTCAACACTTTTGCATACTTGGGAGGTATTGCCCCCGTTTCAAGTGCTATGAGGTCCGATACTGATGCAACAATGACCCCATCAACTGACACATCGAGTTAATCTATTGTCCTGGAACACCAGAGGATTTCACTCGTTTGTCTCTAATCCAGAGGGTAAACAAATATTATCTGACGCAGATCTATTATTTTTGCAGGAGACCTGGATTACTGGTAAACTTGACATAGGTGGATATACGTTATACACTCGCAAAGCCATCAAAGAAAAAGGACGACCTAGGAGTCAGCTCTGTCTTGGAGCTAGAACCCACCTACATATCAATAAATATATAAAAAAAAGCTCACTTGGACAGGAATTACCTGTGCAATTCTGATTTCCTGAGACCAAATTGTAATACTTTGGCTATCATCTTGTATGACCCACCTGTTGGGTCCTGCATTCAAACCTTAGCTGATGGGCTAAAAATAGACCATACAATCTTGTCAAGAAACCGTGCCGGCGGGGGCTATCCTTTCAGGAGACTTGAACACTGATTGTGTTACAGCTGAATACCACTCCATCGAGTTGAACCATGAGTTTGCAGATGTTCTTGAAGTATGATTTGCTGCTATTGGTTCCTTTACATAGTACTTCATTGTTGGAGCTTAAAACTTGGTGCTGTGGCAATAGCACTTTGTGTCTGGATACTGAAGAGAGGGTCCCTGGAATGCCCCTCTTAACCCCCATAAGCATGACAGCCCAAATGGAAAGAAATGCAAGATGCCAGTCACTGTTTGGCCAGCCCCCAGGAGGGCCAGTGACGGCCACATGTGCTAACAAATATTCTCTGACAACCCTTGAAACCTTATCCAGCTGATGTCTTCCTGAATACAGGTGCCTCATTGATCATGGATGGAGGCGCCTCAGTGGACCTGATGACTAATATCTAACTGTGCTGGCATCATTAGAAACGCCACGATTAGTGTATATATATATATATATATATATATATATATATATATATATATATATATATATATATATATATATATATACACACACACACACACACACCCCCCCTTATTATTTTCTCTCATTACCCAAAGGCAGAAACGCAGAGCAAGCTTGCAGATGCAAGGAAACGAATACAATATAGATATATAGAAATCCTAGCATAACCATAGATATACATGAAGCCTCAGGATGAGAAACGACCAAAGCAGTACTAGGGTGCACGAAGCACCAGGACAAGGTCGGAGACGAGCAGAACAGTCCTAAGCCACCGAGTCAGGGAGTCACCTGAAAAATAGAAGAATAAATCCTCACTAATTGCAGACCAGAAAGCTCCATTTTGCAGTTTTCACCCACGTCGTGCAGCCGAGCCGCACAATGGCCATTTACTCGTGGTGAGAAGAGGAGCAGTTCCCAGCGAAGCAGACAGTGTTACATGTGGTGTTTTACATCGTTGCAACCCTGTAGGCCCTCTCTAAAGGCAAAGTGGTTATACTGATGGCAACCATGGGAACACCTAGTCTTTCATCACCTTGATAAGGTGCACAAAGTGCAGAGTACAGAGCTGGGTCCCAAACCTAGGGCGATCAGCTCCAGCCAATCAGGGAACACAAATCCAGGGGTGGATGGCAACAAGCAAGTGCCAATGGTAATACTGCAACAATGTAACAGTTTCTGGTGAATGTTCAGGCAAACCCACCTGACATGCAAGGGCCAGTCAGATAACCTCTATATGTGCCGTATATAGGTAACACCACCCCAACCACCCCTTGGGTGTTTGGGGAAGCGCTCCGAAATGTGATGTCGGACCTCGATAAAAGCGGGCTCAGGAGCTGAAATTCCTGGAGAATCGTTTTTTCCCTGTATGGTCCCTGTCTGTTATGGAAAATAAAGGACCGTTCTAATTTGCCCTTGGCTGAGTCCTCCGTCTGTCGGGAGAGGGTTTGTTGGACCCTGAGTGCTCTGAACAGTGAATGCGTAGTGTGAACCCTGATCCTCTGTGTCATACCTAATACAATACCATCTTCACCACACAAAAAATCCGCTCCCACATATTAACATATAAAGTGAACATTGCCACAATCGGCGACCATGCGCCCAGGTTGGTCACTTTCTCTTAATGCAGAAAGGTAGCCGTTGGGAGACCGATGTTGGCCACCAGTCACATACAGGGATCGTGTAAGGTGGACAACTACAGCTGTATCTAAAGGAAATACTGTATTGAGCTAGATTGTGAACAAAGAGGCCATACCATCTAATGACAATGTGCACACCATGAATAGGTTAATGAACAAAATCCAAGAATTAGTCACCCAAGGCAAACGTCTTTACAAGACAGAGCAAATTTATCCGGCTGTATTTGTAATCGAGATACACAAGGTAAAGAAACTGTACTTCACAGCATCTAAGTTTTGTAGAGAAGAAAAATATATTAAATGAACAGAGAACTTACTATAACTAGCGGCCGAGATCCCATAAAAATAAACAAGAATTCGGCCAACTGGAAATTGGTCTACAGATTGATAAAAGCTAACGATTCTAAGAAGTTCTAGCATATTTACTGGACACACATTATGGGGTATGCACCGAGAGAAATCCATTCAATCTCCATGGCGAGCTGATGTTTACACATCAGCAATCTTTTATGGTATGATACCTGTGAAGTGAATCCTATTGTAGTCTGGGGACGATAAATGGCAGCATACTATCATCGCATTTGATGAAGATGCCATAAAACGGATTATCATTGCACTCAAACCATCCAGAGCACCCAGCCAGATAATCTCCCCAACATCCTGTTGTAGCAAAACTCACTGGCATGGGCAAAAATCTTGTTCTACTGCTTTAGTCTGATATTTTCCAGTGGGAATATTCCAGCTAGCTGGTGTTGCTAGATTTTGATACCAGTCCATAAGGTGTATATTCGCCGAGCCTAAAAACTTTAGCCTCCTGGCAATGCTGGACTCTGCAGTCAAATATTTGTAACATTATTACTAAAACATCTTAGTAAATGGGCAGAGGAGAATACGTTGCTCAAGCCATTGCAGACTGGGTTTAGAGTAAGATGCAGTACAATGGACAGTAGGTGGGCACTACAATTGCTGGTGGTAGTAGCAAGTCATAGGGTTAACAACTGCCTGTACACATGCTTTATAGAGTACACGTGCATTTGACTGCGTCATTTGAAGTCACCTGTGGGGTAAACTTCAGAAGTGGAGGGGATCAATCCGATCTTGCTTCACTTCATCTGGGTTCTTTATTCGAATACTAGTGTCTGTCAGAGCCTCTCATGATGGAAATCAACTGAATATATTCACACTAACATTGGATTGAAACAGGGTTGTTTTCTTGCCTCTGCCCTATATGATTTGTTAGATTTGAGCATCAATTAGTAAAGTGGGATTAATTTTCACCCAAACCTTGCTGAGTGCCCCTGCTATGCAGATGACGGTCTTAATTGACCAAACCCCAGTGGGCCTCCAACTTATACAAAAAAGAATGAGTTGATGGCCATCGGAAATAAGACAAAGATTATGAACCTCAGAGAAACTAAACATTGGTCCCTCCCTTTCTGCTGGCACATGGATGGGTTAAGATTGGAGGTCGTAAATTCTTATGTTTATTTAGGGCGACTCATTTGCACTCAACTTGTAACATTGCATTATAGAGTCAATTTACGCAAAAGTAGTGAGGTGTTGGCAAGTAACAAAACATTTTATTAATCAGAAATGTGGCTGCTCTGCTGAAGCCATGTGTGAAGTTTACATTAAGACTCAGCTCCGATTGCCCCAATCAGGCGTGAACTTGGCCTTCTGTCGTTGAAGGCAGTTGTGGACCATAGCTCTCTTCAGTTATATAGGAAAATCATTCATCCCGAGAGCCTGGAAATCTACCAAATAATGGCATCAGAACTGGAAAAAGGTTCTAATCAAACTATGAATAAGTGGGCTGAGGAACAAAAACTACATCAAATTGTATGTACAGAAGCAGAACTGAAAGACAACCCAACCAGGATAAAAACAAAAATGGAATGTGGGGACTGGATTAATACCATTGAGTCAGTATCCTCTTGCAAACTTCTTGAACACCTTCCCATGAACACCAACAAATTAAAAGAACCGATGGCGTATTGCAAGAAATATCCCGATAAATTACTGATGAGAACTTTTCTAAAAGCCCGTCTAAACGTCTTGCCGGCTGGAGAAATTTTAGCGATTAGAGCAGACTCGGAGAAAACAAACTGTAGATTATGTTCTAATCCCGAGGTTATTGAATCAATAAAACATCTGCTGATGTGTTGTCCTGCCCTCCATCAGGCGAGGATCGCATATTTCTCCACCCTGACGGCAACCTCCTTTGCAGGGAATGAAGATACTTGGTGGAAACGCCTAATAACGGGCGAAAAGACCCAATGGCACACGGCTGCCGCAAAACTTCTAAACTTGGCCTTGGAAAGAATAAAGGCGATTCCAGAGGTTGGCGCATGACTACACCTACAATGAATCAAATTGCCAGGCATGCATCACTCATTACTTATCAAGCAAAATTAGGAGTGGACTCCCTTCAGTTGGACTGAAAAACGCTCTTGTAAAAATCTGTTTTCTTTATGATTAAATACAAGTAATAAAAAAAATAAAAATTAAGAATATGGTTCCCCGTATATTGTATGCCTTCAAAGCCTTGCCGGAGAGGCATAGTTGAGAGCTCGGGTACTGGAGGGGGGGAAACTGACTCGCTCTATTCTGCTATTAACTAGTAAAGTCCTGGTGGAAGCAGTCCAATTGGAATTTTTCGAACCTGATTACATTTAATTTGTATATCTGTGCAATTAAAATATATTTACGAAGATACTGTCATTTTATGTAATTCGTTTTTCTGTTTTATTGGTTCAAGAAGCTTTTTTAGCTATATGCACATAATCAAAAAGACACTGTTTCATGCTGCAGCCTGCTGCCATTATGCATTTTCCCCAAGTTAGGTGTGACGTCTGTATTCCTTATATGAAGTCCACCTAGTCTGTGATTGAAGGCACCCAACTTGTTTTGAAGCCCAGTTACAGGTTTACTGAAGAGAAAATGATCTAAAACGGGAAATGGGAGCCTTTACCGCACTTTATTTAATGAGGGCCCCAAATGCCATTTCATGTTTTCTAAAGAGGCCCTCTCGGGTCCCGTTTCAAGTTTTATAGACTACAGTCTGATGGCCCCGTTCTGTTTTATAGCTGGCGAGGGGTGGTCTGCACTTCCATTTTTAGTTTGAGCTATTTTCCACCCAAACTATTGCATTCTAGTACAGCTAGGGCGAATTTTGCACCTGCTATCATCAATGGTCACTCAATACCACTACGGCATTGCCTGGCAAATGCCTATCTCGTGCCTGCACAAAATCCCAATTGCCAAATGCCTGTATGCAAGGCAGACTGTCCTCTGCTTAATGCAATTAATGGCCCGCTAGAAGACCCACAATCCTACTGTGCAGCATATTCAGCACGAACTATCTTTTCCTGACTTTAGGTTGCTGGCAAGACTCCCAAACTCGTCCCCTTCCGGTTTCCAGAGTTAAGATGTGATTGTTCATATGGGGGGGAAGTGTTGTCTTCACACTTCCGAGCCTCGGTCCATGCAGCAGAAGGCGAGATCCTCGGCCTGTCCTGTAGCGTTGCCTCTTCACTCGCCCCATGCCCCCATCAGTAGATCTGTGCTGGCTTGCTGCTCCTTCCTCCCTCCCCTCGGCCGGAAGTCTGCACGGCTGGGTTCCTGGCCCCAGGCCGGAAAGCGCGAGCGCCTTATCACGTGCCACACACACACACACACACACACACACAATAGTCCCGAGTATTGTTAGTTTAGCTTTGCTGACGGGGATTAGGCGTGTGATAAACCCGCCACGGCAAGCTCCCTCCGTTCCGCCGGTTATTTAGCGCTCGCCGAATCCTTTGAAAGCTGAACTTCCAGCCAGCCAAAGGATTGCATTGGCGCCTGCTCGTTTCTCAAGGTCGCCAAGTCTCGCTTATCCCCTAGGTCTAGATAATACCTGCGCTCGTTTTCAGCTTTCACTTGGGCTTTACGTCTTAAGTTAGCCATGAGCTACTAAGCACAGCTGAGCAACTCGGTGCGGGCTGTTATAAACGATGCCTTCGGTTTTTGCATTTTAAAACATTCCTTTGTCCCATGTCTTTTGTCCTGAGCCCCCCTGCCCCCCCTTTCTGCATCGCCTTCTCGGCTCCGATGGCACGCATGCTTGACTACAGCGTTGGCTTTATCTGCGGTCTTCCCACCCCTCCCCCCTCAAGTTTTCTATAAAAGACTCAAACCCCCCCACCCCTTCCAGGGTTCCACTTGATTTTCATGTATTTATTTCAGCACTATGATCACCAGCTGTCCCTTCAGATCTCCCTTTTATGTGTATTTTGTTAAAGCAGCGCATCAACATAATCGGAGCGCTCTGATTTTAAAATTGCAATTCTGTTTATATTTTCAGCAAATTTTTCTTAAGATTGCTTGATTTGCAAAGTTACTGCTATTACTTGGAGACAGTAAAAATGAAAATTCCTGATTCATTTGTCGTGTGGTAGGGGCAGGATGGTTGGATCAAGTAGCAGGGGCACTTATCTCTCCTGGAGGTAATTGCATGAATCCGAACCCAGTTACCCCCAGCTAATCTTGGTCCTCGCTAACTATGCCCTGAAAAGCCCCTCCTCACCACCATTATCCCGCTCTCCAGATTTCTCCTGCATTTACATAGTCTCAACAAAGTCGGGGAGTAGCAGCTGCAAAGCCCAAACTTATTCTCTGGAACGTAGCAGCAGCTGCCGCTCCACCATCCTCAATACACAGAATAGCAGCCACCACTCCACCTTATTGATGGGTTTGGACCACTCCCCGTTAGGGAGAATTCTCCTTCTAGGGCCAATTTCCCTCACCTAGTGTGTCCCCCAGCAGCTTTGCTGGAGTTTATTTTTTTCCACCTGGTAAGAGTGTACATCCTTTTTCCACTCTTACATGTGTTTTGGCCTATGTGTTTTACTCATTGTGTGATCTTGGGCACTGGAGCACACCACTCCAGGTGTCCCTGTTCTTGTAAGGGTTACACAGCACCTTTAGTGTAGTAACCCAGGGTTGTCTCTAAGACTTCCCTCTGACTCCATTTCATTGGGGCTGACTACTGTCCCCCAGAGAAAGGTAAAGTTGCCATTTACTTTACATAGTCATTTTTACCACAGACCAAGTACACCCCATCTTACATGGAGTACTGGAAAGGGCTAATCTGTACCCCTTTACTGTCTGTACCTCCCTGAGCATTGTTTTGCTCTTTTAATATCTAGACTTGGCTGGTGGCAGTGGTATCTACCCTAACTTTTCTACCGCAATTATATTAGATAAACGTGGTACTGTTCTTGGCTATTATATTAGTCTCGAACATAAACCCGCTTGACCAAATCATCTTTCTTTTGGCTCCGGTTGGGTTTATTCGCCATTTCTTTTTGTTAAAGTCCTTCTTGTGTTTTACTTTGCACGGCAAACTAGGTTCGCCTTCTTTGTTCACTGTCTTTTGGCGGGCTTCTGCAGAGAAGCCCTCCTCTTGGCGCCTGGGTGTCTAGGTAGACTGAATGTGGTGAAGGGGGTGTAGTCACCCCCTGCACAGGGTATCCTAGGAAACCCAAGTCGCACTTTGCCATGATTGGCTGAGGTGGTTGTCCCAGCTGGACACCCCCCCCTGCTGCGTGATTGACAGCCAGGCTGTGTGAATGGGGGTTTTGCGCATCAAAGGCCGGTCTCTTCGGCTAGAAGTCAGTCGCCTCTGGAACTACAAGGAACCGAAGAGAAGCTGAGAGAATGACGGCTGCTGCAACTACTCCGCCCCGGTGAAGCCCTGCTGCAGTCCTGAGCTATCTTCCCTTCAACGACTAAGAGGAGATCCAGTCCGGAGTCTTCTTCCCTTGAGCCTGGTGGGGATAACCAGCTCATCATCTTCAGCCGGAGATCTCCGCCGTGGTCGAAATCGCTGCACACTGCTATAGTGGTCCGGATAACCACCTGCTGCGCCTCTCCTACTTTTTAAGGAGCACACCTTTTCATTGTCTCTGCTGCCGGCTTCATCCCTGCGTGGTGCAGACCCCCTTCAGACGTCCTCCTTCACAACGAAGCTCCAGGAATCGTGGGTCTGCAGGAAACCAACAGGAACAACTGCCAGGGCACCAGCTGCATCGTTGGAATAAGGTACTGTGTCCTACTTGAGGAAACTGGGTGAATCCCTATTCTTCATCTTCAAGACTCGTCCTTGGCTTCCCTCCTTCTTATAACTTTTGCTTCTGAACATTTGACAATATCCAAGTACTTTTGAAATACGCTGAATCGTGAACTGTAACAGTGTGATCTTCGGCACAGGTCTCCGGTGTCACCTAAACCTGGCTCCGCCCTTTGACTTTTGAACTCCTGTTTCTGAGTGTTTCTCGATACTGCCTGCCTAACCTAAATATTGCCTGTGATTTTTGCCTCCAACTCCCTCTCGGTATTTCAGGTGATAAGTGTGATTTTTGCCCTGGTAGGATTTCATGTCACGGATACGCGTTTATTAAGTAGACCGAACTGTCAAAAAGTGATCGCAACTGTATCCGCGGTATCGTGTTTTGTTCATAACACGGGTTCTTTCAAAAACAGGGTACTTACCTTGAGACATACTGTACAAAGTGAATTGGTTAGTTGTAGTATATTTAACGTGTAGTTTTGTTTAAAGTTTAATAGAGGTGTTGTGTTTATAACTGAGGGTGTAACAATAAATGTACTCATTTTTTTACCTGAAACCTTGAGTCTGTGTTTGCTTGACTCAAAGTAATTGTGGTCCCTTTGTATAATCTCTGCTACTGCTCATATACTCTTGAGATAAGCCTGGCTGCTCTGCTACTGCTACCACTATAACTTAGTAGTACAGGCTTGTACCGAAGGTAAACTTGTATTGCCACCTGTAGTCTTAATTGTGTGTAGTGGTCCCTAAGGGCACTGCACAGGATTCTGCCTAACACTCCCCCCTTAGAACCAACTGTAAAGCGAACTCTTCCGACTCTTTTGTTTTATGTGCACCGTGAGGCCTGCGGGCGATTTGGCGTTCTACCAAGAATTAAAATACATAAACTCTACTAGTCTTAGCTGAGGAGCAGACCATTTCACCGGTTATCCAACTTGGGAGCTGCTGCAATGGGCGGTCGGTTCCTCTAATGTCCCGCATCAAAGACAGAGTATCCAATGCCTTGTCAACAGACAAAAGTACCGCAAAGAGAAGAGAAAGCTAAAGGAGAAACGGGACACTGAATCAGAGTGTGTAACCATAGTCTGAGACCAGAGAAGATGTCCTAAAGGAACAAGGTTCACAGAAGCGTTTCCCCGCATAATAGAAGGTAACTGGGAAAACTAATATAACTGGCTGTTAAGACACAATCTGTATGCTAAACCAATAACTCGTCTCAGTAGAAGTCATGGGCTAAAGTTGCCCTTTGAGGACATTCTTTTGAAGTATGAAAATATAAGAGCAAACAATAACAAGAGAATAAAATAGAGAAGCCAATTGGAGATAACAGCTGGGGAAATGGGGAGAGTTATACTACAAGAAGGAAACATCCATACTACAAGAAGAGAACATCCAAAGTAGATCTTATGGTGAATCGGAGTTTAGAGAAATGAGACAAGTGAAGCTAAACAGAGGACAATAGACCAGAGACCACCAAACCACAATAGACCAAGAGAGAAAGCTGTTCTGACAAGAGAAACCCAAAAGGAAGTTGTGAAGATAAGGGAAAAATACAAATCGCACTTGAACTGCCAAGACTGATGCAAGGCATCACCAGAGATTGAGTTCCTATTGGGGAAGAATCCTGCAGACTGGTACTAGAAGTACCCTTAGGAGAAGGGAGTAATTCTCTACCTATAAGTTAGTTTATATAGTGGTAGGGTCAGTTAGGGTAGTTTTGGACAGCAGGCTAGTTTTCCTTTGGACATTCACGACTGACGGACAAGCACCTTAGTTACAACAAAGGAAGGGGCCACCCATAGAGACGGATAGTTGAGCCTTAGTTTACGTTAATAAAAATATTGGGTACCAGGTCCAGGAAGTTTCTGCATCCTTCTTCTGATCCACCACACTCTGCAGCGGGTGTTTGCAGTTCATGTTAGGTAGTTCAAGTACTGCAATATCCAGTGAATGTAAGTGTCCCCAGAAACGCACCCCCGTTAGTGAGAGGCAATAATGGACACACCCAAGAAGGGGAATGAGGCCAGGACCAAGTGCGGGTGAGATCAAAAAGAGCTTTATATATTTCAATATAGGGCATGCAAAGGACTCTGCAAACCCCGAGCGCTCTGTCTGACAATAACAAAGACAGTCAGTTGTATTACAAATACACGTCATGCATGAGGTAAGCTATAGGGGCCACAGACTCTTAGGGATTGGGTGGTGATGGCTAAGCGTTATACAATGTATACAGTTGCTTCTCCAGGATTGGTGGACGTTGGTGCTGCGCCACGTGGGGTGGGAGGTCAGCTGGGCTCATCGGGGTGGAGCACCGGGCTGGACATGCCTTGTAACTACGATTGATAACTAAACTAACATTTGCCCTTTTGGCCACACATTCCCACCCATTCATCACACTTCATGATTTATTGATTTGCAACTCTTGTAAGCGTTGACCTTAGATCAGTATATGGCCAGGAACATTGATATGCGATATGGAGTGTCTCAATACATCAGTTTGGAGGATACCTTGGGTTCAAACAATCCGGTCTTATGGGCATAGTCAGGGGCATGGGCGGGGGTGCTTGACTAACCAGCCTTAGCAATTTCGGTGAGGGATGGTATTACGATCTGTTGGTACATGTGTGGGCGCCCCCCCTTTCTAGGGTCATTAACTCTGGGTCGATGGAGGTACTACTGGCATGTGGGGAGCATGTGACGGATGCCTGAAAGGCAGTGGGATTTAGGACCAGATAGCGCGTAAGTCATGGAGTCGGGCTGTGGCAGTTTCTGACACGGGTGAGGCGGGCAGATGCTTGAAATGGGTCCAGCAGGATCGGGAGGGAAGGAAAAGCTGTGCTGTTTGAACACCGGCTATCTCAAGAGGGCCTGGGCAGGAGGAGGGGAAATGGCCTTGCAGCTCTGTGCGTGGCATCTTGCACAAGGCGGTTTACTGTCGTATGGGTGAGGGGCGACTAACAACACATTGGGTTTCTAAAAGCGCTCATATGTATTTGCATTAAAATGGAATACTAGGTGGGGATCATACTTTTTTACATAGTATTTCACATCTACAGTTGACATACGAACATGAGGCAGTATCAGGCAGGTGTGTGTATAAAGAGAGCAACACGTGTTGTTGTTCACTGTTATCAGCTGTCCAGTCTTTGTACATTTCTTCATTATATACAACATTGGTTGCATATTTTCCTCTTTACCCATTCTCCTTTATATTAGCAGCGAACGTTAGTCAACAAGGCGCACATTACATAAATGGTTACATGTTGCAAGGGTTTTTGGGGTGGGTACGGGTGTGAGGCGCCACGCCATCTATAGTTGGGGGTGGGGGGGGTTGGTGCAGGGTCGGGGCCTGCAGGGTTTGGGCCGGTCTCAGTTACATCCTAATGTTCCCGTTCATGGCTGGGGCAATGATGTGCTGCGGAATGTTAACAGCTACAGTGTTTTATTTTGTTTGCTCGCGTCTGGTGACTCGTGCGAACGAGTCCTCAGCGGATCTGCCATGCAGTGGGAGGTTGGGGGGGGGGGGGGAGGGAGTGTGGGCCTCTGTGCGCGGTCAAGTGGGGGTCACTCTGCAGCGTTCAGTGTACCGGGTTGCTCTGCCTTGGGTTAGATCTGCACATTTCTAGCAAGATGGGGATGGCTTAATACAAGATGGCGTCTGTGCTCTGCCACATAACGTGGTGGTGCAGCCCCACGTGTCTGTCTGCAGCCGCCTGGGGGCCGGTGGGCTGCCGACGAGTCATGGGTCTTCACCAGGGTGGGACATGCAGTGGGAGGGGGGTCCTATTGACCTACCCTTCCCTACACCAGTTTCATGCAGACAACAAACCAGAAGATGCCTGACCAGAGAAGTAATGCTGGGCGTGAAGCAACATGAGAAGTACATGTTTGCTTGAGATTCGTGTATATAAGCTGAGGGCATCTCAACAGGAAAAATATTTTGGGTACTTTTGGCATTATCAGAACAACACTTGTGTTTTCTTTTGTGATAAGAAACTGTTACGGATTATTATTCTAATTCTGTTTTTTTGCTGCTGCTGCTTTCTCGCCATAGACCTCTGTGGACTCCCTCACTCCCCAACGTTTTGCTTTTTGTTTTCTGACCCGACTTGTTGAAGGGAAGTGAAGGGTTTTTGCTTTACTTGTTTAGCTCATCTATTTTAGCGACACTGATCAGTCCCTATGGCTATCCATGCAGGGGGGACCCTGTCCCCATTAAGAAATCCTTGTTGTTTTTAAGCTGCACATCTACAGTAAGTTGTGGCAAGGGTACTTTGTATCCTTTTTTGTATTTTTTTTTTGTTGTTGTTTTTTTGTAACATTTTTGTAATTTCAAGATGTCCAAAACTGGTTGGTGGCGGCAGCAGCAGTTATTTTTCTAGCGTGTTCTTTTTCTCTCATTTGAACCTGTGCATTTTATTTCATGATGCCATTTCGAGTGCCATATGCTCAAAATGGCCGTGCTGTGCGTTTTTCACCCTGTCCTTTTGGCCTTCTTATAAGATGGCTTAATAGAATCTGGCCTGATGGACGGATTTTAGGAGGCCACCCTAGTTATAATGAATGGGGAACTCCAAGGGGTTAGCCAAAACCCAAACAAAGGTCAACGTAGAGAGCAGTCAAGGCTATTATCAGTAGATCGTGAGTGGAGGTTAGGGGTCCACAATGGACCCACCCCAGTGAAGCAAACAATAATAATTCAGTTTAGACCGGAATGTATAGAATACAAATATTTATTGTAGGCCTTTAGACGCACTAAAAAAGCAGGTGATTAAATCACACAATACTCAATAATAAACATATACACATTCACCATAGGTTCTTAAAATGCATTCAAATTACTTGATATCAGCAGTAATTAAATTAATCAGAGGAGCTGCACCATTCAAACAGCCAGTAGCTGTCGAATAAGGGACAACTCTTGGTGTCACCCATACTCCAAAGCTGTGGAATGGGACCAGACCGCCCCACCCAAGGCCTGGGCCACACAAGCGGCACTAGCATGTGAAAGCAGCCTCCTTCCCGGGCAAATACATGACACTATATGGGATTCCCTGACCCGCAAGGCAGGAAGAAGGCCAAACTACAAAATGGCCTAAGAACCAGTGAACACCTTGTGGCACCGCCATTAGAGGGCACTAGGCACGCTTAGCAGCAATCTATACTCAGTAAACGAGAATGTGCACACTATAAATAATGTGAACATTTAAAACATATATCTGCTTCCACCAGCTTGTCCTTAATCACATATAGAGTAACCAAAAATCCCAAGTGGAAAATGCCAGGGTGATACCGAAATATCCCCATTGCACTGCTTTGTAAGATGCAGTGTGCAATGTTTAAACGGTTATACAAATTTAAAAGATAAAAGGAAAACATAGTTTTGATGGTCTGAAGAATGATCAGTTTCCCCATAACAAATGAGCAAAAGGCAAGGGAAGCTGTACTTCCCTTCAAAAAGTCAGAGCAGATTACAAAATACAGCAAAACGATTGGGGGTCCATGAAGGGAGCCAAATGGCCATCTTTCCTAACCATTTCTCCCTACCCTCTTGGTTCAGCAAATGTCATATAAGGAATGCCCTTTCCTGGGCAAAGTCATAGTGTGTATAACCCGCCGGATGTTGAGGCTGCGACTGTCTGGTCCTAGTCCGCATCAGCTAGGCAGATGTAAAGGCAAGAGACTGTCCATGATTGAACAGCCCTTGCCAGTTTCAATGAAGAGCCTTACCATTGGGTGATGCCCAGTTCAAACTTAGAATTAAAGGACTCCTCCTGCAGCCAGTCTGGAGATGTCAATTGAGCCAAGAGCCCCTTTGAAGAGGTGCAGCCCACTGAATACCCAATGACGACTGTTGCAGCCAACCAGCATTGCATCTGCAAAGTTCTGGTAAAGCCTTGCTCCTTTGTGCTGATACCACGAAGGTCCCCATTGGTGCTTCAACGTCTGGAAGAATAGGAACAACCAGTTCTGATCCCTTGTTGAGGATCCTAAAGCCTTTGGAAATGTCCTGGGATTACCCTATGGACTAATGAACTTCCTCCTGGGCCCCTCGCAGCACCAGTCGAAGTCCCAAGGTCGGACTTTGGCCTCCATAGACTTTAAGCTTGTGAGCCAAGAACCATCCTCTTGGAGTTGCTGTGCTCCAGAACAAGAGGGGCCTTGCAGCACACCGCTTCTTTGTCTGCGCCACAAGCGTTGCCTTTCGCCAACTGATCCTGATGAACTTCACTGCTGCCAGCCTTCATCATGTCATAGGGCTCTCTTGACATAGTAAAAATGGTGGTGGTCGTATTTCGACATGCCAGAGTAGTTCAGCTGTCAAGTTACAGGAACCATATTACCAGAGGGTGCAGCCATAGAACAGCTGTACCCAATCCCAACACTAGAACATGACACTGGACAGGTGACCCCTGGATTCCACTACAAAGGAACCAAAACTTTAAGTAGGCCCAGCGGTTTCAGACACCCCAGAGGTGGTTTCTGAAGTAATCTGAGTAAGGGGTGCAGGGGGTGATCTTGCATATGTGTTTCAACACACTGCCCACCATAAGGTTGTATGGGGAAATGTTTTCCTAGAGGGTTGGGATTGGTAGATGACCCCTAAAGAAATGTGCTTACTTTTGTTCTTGCATCTTTGGCACTCTTTCACTCTTCTGTTGATGTTTCCAACATTTTTTACTACTTCTAAAAACTCTATGGCATTTGACCTTTAAGGCACTAGGCCCCATTCTCTTTAGCAGGCAAGAACTATTGCAGTGTTGTGGGGGCCTTATTATATAAGGCAGTTTAGTAGTGTTTCTACTGTTTCCCCCAATACTTGCCTTGCTTTCTAACTAGTTCTAAAATACTTCCTTTACAGCATATAGTTTACTTGTGTCTCCCACTTGAAACATTCTTGACTGTCTTAAGAGTAAAGTGCTGGTGTTCTAGAGCAAGACCACCCCATGGTAAATGTATGTGTGCAGTGTGAGAAACCTGAAGGTGTCTCCCTGACTAGTCCCCAGGGATCTGTCATCCAAATGGCCAGTACACGGCCATCGCTATTGAATGCAGTTTCTGGGGGTTGACAAGTGAGGGAGGATCCCCTGGGGGGGGGGGGGTTCTCGGGGAGTGGAAGTGGGACACTGACCGGTGAGATGCGGTAACCCCTTCTTATAACACCTTTTCCCCATCCTACCACGTAGGATACTCAAACACTCTACTGCACCCCCCAACCCCCTTTTTCCAACACAACACTTTTGACTACGGAAAAACACTGAGCCATTTACCTGACCTGTCCCAACACAAGGGTCAGGCAAACTAGGGCAATTGACCTGTCTCTCTCACTCTCTCACTCTCTCACTCTCTCACTCTCTCACTCTCGCACAATATGAGCAAGGCAGACCACACGACGAGAGATCTAACCCAGCACAGAAGTTCAAGAGGAGGATAAAGGCAGCCGAAAGGGTGACTTGGAGAGACTCGACCTTGCCCTTTCCAATACATGCCCGCGCAACCTCCGTGGAAGGAATCATAAGACTGTGAACAATAGCAGACGTGTGTTGCAGCAGATGTCAACGGTACACTGGGACGTCCTCTGCTGATAACCAAGCCGGGGACAGATGCTTTCCACTGTGGTACCGACCATGACTCTAGAGACCGCTAAAGCCAAGCAGTTCATCACAACTGTTGAGTCGAGGGGAGAGCCGATAAGAAACAGAACTGTGTTGAACAAAAGTAGCAAGCGACTAGTTAAAGAAAGTACAAAGAACTGTTAATACGAGAGGGGAAAACCAGCTACTGAAGAGTCGGTCACCACGTGGGCGCTCACTCAGGAACCTCTGGGCAATTACCCTATTGTTGAAACTACCGTTACAAGAAGGCCTTGGGAGAGGCGCAAGAAAGGGTTCAAAGTGGTCATACAGAGGTCTAGTAAAAGCCTCTGTACATTCGAAAGTCTTTGGCAGGCAGATGAAGTGAATCCTGCATCCTAAGAAAGTAAAAGGAATTGTGTGATTGAGAAAGGTTGACAAAAGTGAACCCGACGGAGGGATGTCCCCAGTGAGCTGTTTAAAAAGACATTAAGATTGGTGACTGCCATAAATAAAGTTGATTTGGAAAGCCGTAGTGAACCCGACGGAGGGAGGCTAACATTCGGGAAGTGTCTGAGCACAGAAGAGGGGGATCCAGGGGTGAAAAGGCATCACACAACGTGCAGGCAGAAAGGAACTTTTGTTTTATTATTTTTGGAACAACTCAGGTATTCCGAGGCAAGAGACTTAACCACCAAAGGTCCTGATTCCCAAGAGCAGAAATGTAGGCTTGTGCTGGGAAAGCTTGAGCCTGTGCTGTGCTCCGGAGGCCCATCTTGTCCTGTGCTCAAAACGTGGGGCAGGGAGACCCCGACTACTGCATTCTGACTTATTTGTGAACACTTCTTTCCTGTGAATCCTATCAATCTTTGTTTGTATTTTGTGTAACGATTGACAATAGGTTTTTCTTAGTATAGGTCCTTTTATTGGACAAGACGCCACTAGGGCTGCCTTATTATTTTTTTATGGTTGTAGCTTGGTCCCATCTTAGATTTAGGTTTAGATTAGGCGTTTTTCCAACCCGCATATAGTTTAATAAGCACCCTTGAACTAGGATCACTTGTCTCTTTACTGTTGCCACTATGAGCTCCTTACAGCAGTTATTTATGGTACATAACCATTATTTCCATTGCAGTGTTTGTTGGGCCTAATCCCCACATCTTCCCATCTTCCAGAATGTAGGCCTTATGCACAGTCTCCTAACTTGATAGTTTGGCTAAACATTACTTGTCTTTCCCCTGTTCACTATAATAAGATGACCCCTCCGAACCATCCCCTAGGGTTGATTCTGAAAATCAATCTTCAGAGACCAATCGGCTGTTTGAGTAATCATCCCAGATCGTCTGTTTTAGGTTTTGGCTACTCTGGTTTGCCTATCTCTTCATCCTTCATCTTATTTGGAATGAAGTATTCGCATTGCCATCCTTCTTTGTTCTTTTTCTGGGCTGCTGAACCCGCCTCACCTCTTTCTTTGTTCCACAGGAGCTTGTCCGCCAGGGAGAGTCCTTGAAGCGCACGGAACGGATGGTGGATTCTATGGAGCAGGATTTGAAGATCAGCCAGAGGCACATCAACAACATCAAGAGCGTCTTCGGGGGACTTGTCAACTATTTCAAGCCAAAACCCACCGAACCGCCAGCTCCAGCTACTGCCCCAGAGTGCAAACCTAATAACAGGTGACTGGAAATTGCTGCCCCCCATCCTCTACCTAGTGTCCAAAATGCCCTAAAGTAAACTAATCTAGCCCATTTGCTCGCAGACCCATTTGGACTCCTTTTTTAACACATTTCCTCGCAAGTACAAATGGAGGGGCAGGGGGTTGGGTTTAGGTATTTATGGGGAGGAGGATGTGGGAGGGGAGGGCACAGGGCCTCTCCCCTCTGCATTTGTTTTGCGTGGAAATGTGTTATAAATAAATTAAATTGCGTACAAATGGGCCTCCAGCAAATTTTCTCGAGCAAACAGAGGCGAGTAAACACTCCTTCATGGGTATATCTGTATGGTGCGACCCACATTTTTTTTATTAATCTTGTTATTGGTTTTACAACATATAAACTCATTTCCCCCTCCCCCCCCCCCCCCCCCCCCCAACATCCCATCCCTCCCTCCCACCCCCAGAGGCAGATTCCACCCAGTCATCGGTCCATTAGTTTCATGGATTGAGCGCCGAAGTTCACTGTTAGTCCAATAGTCTTAGGCGCTGTGGACACCACCCCACCCGGAAGTCGTCTCTGAGGAAGGTCAGAGTTTCTCCCCATTCACTCGCAAAGGTTTGAATCTTATCCTGCGTGGCATACGAGCCACAATCTCCCAAATTTTCTGTAACCCGTCTTGTACCTTGGGCACCTCTGTACTATTCCAACTTTGCTCTATTACTGTCATAGCTGCGAGCGTGAGGATCCTGCTTGCTTTTTCATGATTTGCTCCGGTGGTCTGTTGCCTCCCGGCCTTTAGGCCTGTTCTTGCGCCTTTTGCACCTCTTGCCAGAAAGGTTCTATTTTTGGACATCGCCACCAGATGTGCTCTGCCGTGCCTTCCATCCCACACCCCCTCCAACAGGTTCCCAAAGTCATTGGATATATCTTGTGGAGGCGAGCTGGCGTGTAGTGCCAGCCAAACGGTATTTTATACTACCCCTCTTGTAGTTGGGATGCTCTTGCTAGTTTGGGTATCCTCCTCCATAGCCTCTCCCACTCCTCTCTTCCCATCTCCCTCTCCAAGATCTGTTCCCATTTCTAGATATATGGCCTGTGTTGTCTGGGTAATGTGCTATCTAGGATTCTGTAGAGGTTTGATATTAACCCCTTTGGCCCGTCTTTGGACAGGAGAAACTTTTCAAACGGTCATATTCCTGGTCGCTGCCTGTTAGTTTCTGGGGTACAAGACCCAGTGCTGTATGTGCGCGTACCTCAGCCTTTCCCCTTCCCTCACTTTGAATTCCCTCTTACAGTCCAAGAATGAGAGAACCGCCCCATCCCGGAACATATCCCCAAGTATTTTGCAGCCCCCTTCCTGCTATTGCTTGAATGCCCCTTGTTCTAGCCCAGGTGTAAAGTCCCCATTATTAAATATGGGTGTGAAGGGGGAGGGGAAGGTCGTGATTTTTTGGATCTTACCAGTTTATCCGCCACTAATTTCGATGTAATAATCTCTAAAGATGCTTGGGTCTAAGGTGATTCGGAAGCCACAGGACTTCTGCCAAGTTGTGATGTACGACTGCTGTGTCCATTTTCACCCATTGTTTATTTTTCCCAGATTCCCCCTCTTGGAGCCATTCTCTAATTACCCACAGCTGCGTAGCCTCAAATTACTGTTGAAAGTTTGGCAGGGCCAGCCCTCCCTCCTGTCTAGGCGCCATCATTAATTGCCTACCAATTTTCACTTTTTTCCCTTCCCACAAAAACTTGTTGGTTCTCCCTCTTCGTTCCCTGAAGAAGCCTGCTGGTATCGCCTGGGGGATTGCTTGAAAAAGATATAACATGCGGGGGAGTGTGACCATTTTAACTGCCGCCACCCGACCCATCCACGAGACCCAGAGGTTTCTCCACCGATTAATGTCCTTTAGCAGTGGGGGGGGGTAGTTGGCAGCGTACCAGGCCTCGAGAGTTGCTGTGATTTTTATCCCCAGATATCTAATCCCCCCTGGGCTCCATACAAATGGGGTGGCTGTCCTCACTGAGTCACGCATCTCTGCTTTCAAGGTCAGATGCAAGAGTTACGATTTGCCCACGTTGATCTTTAAGCCGGAGACCTTTGCAAACTCCTAACAGGCCTCTACTAGCTTGAATATATTTCAACGGCATTGTCAGGGTGAGCAACATATCTGCAAATGCTGCCACTTTCTGAGTGGTCACCCCAAAAGGAATGCCCTGTATCACTCCCGTTTTCCTTATTGCTTGTAGGAGTGGTTCCAGATTGCGTATAACATTGGGGACAGAGGGCAGCCCTGTTTTGTGCCCCTATTCAGTTAAAGGGCCTTGACATGGCCCCGTTCACTGCTATCCTCGCGGATGGTGTTTGATAATTGGCCTGCACCATTTTCAAGAACTCCCCCACCCTCCCACATGCCCATCTTCTGCATAACCCTGAATAGGAAGGACCACTCCACACGGTCGAACGCCTTCTCTGCGTCTAATGCTAACAGGACAGCGGGAGTGTCCATCCGCTGGGCCTTTTCCACTAAGTGGGCCACCTTCCTAATGTTATCCGCTGTCTGACGACCTTTTATAAATCCCCCCCCCCACCCCTTTGGGAGGAAGGGCTCCAGCCTATTTGCCAGGATGTAGAGATCTTGGCGTCAATATTTATCAACGCAATGGGTCTGCATGACGTCCTTTCCTCTGAGTCCTTGTTGGGCTGCGATCCACATTTTAACCCAGTAACCAAACAATAGATTGTGCACCTTACTGAATACTCTTCCCCCCGCCTAAGCATGCCTAGTACCATATATGCTGCTCCCATCTATCCAGCATAAACTATTTCTGATGTTTGTTAATCTGCTTAGAATCACATGCTGTGCATAGGTCCGACATCCAGTGGTCACTGCGGAGTATTGCATTTTGTTTTTCGTAGTCGAAAAGGGGACGTCGACAAGGCGTGTCTGTAACACTATCCCTATAGTGACGTGCGTTGTACCCACAATCCCTCACGCGTCGAGGTCCCTCAGATTGTTTTTTTCCGCCCAGTTTCTGGTCGCCTTTCGCGGAGCTCCTAGAGAGACATTGCTATACTTACCACGGACCTCGGTCCTTTTGTCATAACTTAATATACTGGTAACGATCCCTCCCCCTCGACGTTAGCTGTGAAGCTGTTTCTCCGCCGAACTATTTTCGACGGAGAGGAAGAGCGGAGGAGATCCTTCGGCGCTGCCGAACACGTGGCCTGGCCTCGACGGCCAACTTACAGTAGGGAGAGTGGGGGTTAGAACTTTGTCTCTTCTCTTTGAGAATGTCTTTCTTTCTCCCTTTTCTTTCCCTTGGGGTTGTTATCGCCAGCTATTATTGCCTCAGCTATGGAGAGGACACCATTTAAGTTTTGCCCACGCTGCAGGGGCAAATATACTTGGAAAGATAAGCACAAGCTCTGTAATCGTTGCTTACCCCTTGATCACATAGAGAACAGCTGCGCAGCCTGCAAGCTCTTAAAACCCAGGACTCTTAAAGAACGTAGGGTTAAGAGGTGGGCAGACTACGCGATGTCGAAGTCAGTTTCCTCACCCGCTGCCGCTGTTACTGAAAGTGACGAGGAGTGCGATAACTCGACGTCCGTTACGGAAGTCATGAACCCCCAGAAGGAGCGCTCACGCTCCTCGTCGTCCGTCCCCGGCCCCGACGGGCTCGGCTCACGCCCTGCTTATGGGGATGAACACCCCGGCGACAAGGACGCACACAAACCCCATAAGGCTAAACACACTACCCACGGCTCTTCTTCGTCGAGAACGAAGGATCCATCAGCGCCGAAGGGGACGCAGGGCACTCCGGCGTCTACCGCAGACCGTAAAGGTCACAAGCCCCACCCGCAAACGCAGCAGCGACCAGCGATTGGGCTTCCATCTAACACGGGCGCTACCCCAAAAACATCCGACGCAACGCTCCATAGAGCGACCGTCGAGGTACAACGCGCAACGCACACAACGTCGACACCAAAGCCCTCGACGGACAAAATCGTGGCCGAGAGCCTAGCGAGAATTGTCGCCGAAGACGAACGTACGCGGACGACGAAACAAACGTCGAATACCGCGTCGAAAAGACACAAAAGTAGCCAGGAACTGCCCCCTTCTCCAAAGGACGCTTCCGAACTACCTGAAGGCTTTTCAGAAGGAGACGGGACCCTCTCGTCGACGCTGTGGGAGCGTTCGAAACAACTCGAAGGCGAAAACACTAATTTTCCCCCTCTAGATTATTCAGGGGTACCCCATGAGACCCTTGAAAGACTCCATTCTTGCATGGAGAAAATGGAAAGGTTTCTAGGAAACCAAGACCCACCCACTCACAAAAGACAAAGAGAATGGCCACAGGATGACCCTAGAGTCAAGATTCCTAGGCTGGTTGACCTCACTGAGGAGGAGCAATACCTCCAAGAAGATGAGGAGTGTTTGGGTGGAGAAGAAGAGGTAGAACTTGAGGAAGAGGGCTTCGAAGAAGATCCTTACACCACTCCTACAGGGTTTGAAGAGGATACAGCTACCTCGCAGCCCTGGCATTCACCGTCAGTGCAGCCTTGGCAATCCCCATCAGTACATTCAGACCCTGATGCCTTTCTCCCTTCTCCTCTCAAGGATTCACACGGTAACTCCTCTCCCATAGATGACCAACCTTCCCTCAATGCACTATTGCGCAAGGCAGCAGCGCATTTTGAGATTGATACAGGGGAAACTCTTCCAGACATCGACTTTGTAGAAAAAGTCATCAAAGAAAAAGCCCCTGTTAGCCAATCTATTCCTCTCCTGGCTTCTATTAAAAGAAGAATTTCTCCTTCCCTTACTAACCCAGCTCTAGTAAGAGGGGTCAACCCTAGAATAGAAAAGCTCTTCAGCCCTTCATCCTCTGACCCTTTATACATCAGAGGACACTCTATTCCAGACTCCCTTGTGGTTACCAACACAAGAAAAAGAGCAGGGGTGCCACTATCCACTAGTGAAGCACCTCCAGACAAAGAAGGCAAAAAACTCTACGCACTGGGGAAGAGAATCACGACCTCCGCCGCCTTCTCCACTAGAATTGCTAATAACAACTCTCTTTTAGCTAGCTACGCAGATGCACAGTGGAACAAGCTGCGCAGCGAAGCAGAGGAAGCACCTGAACCTCTGCGTTCTCGCCTGCTAGCTATAATATCAGAGGGCACACTGGTAAACCAGGGCATCGTTAAAAACTCCCTAGATGCAGCTGAGACGGCTGGCCGCTCCCTAGTTCAGGGAATACTTCTCAAGCGCCACGTTTGGCTACGCAATTCAGGTTTTAAGCCCGAAACCCAAGCCTCCCTCATAAATAAACCCATTGAACAGACGCATCTGTTTGGGAAAGCAGTAGATGAGGCCCTAGAACATGCTAAAAAAGAGTTTGATACCATCAAAACTCTTGATCAAATTTCTAGGCCCCCTAACAGGCGAGGCTATGGTAATAAACGCTCCTTTCGTGGCCAAAGACAGCAGCAGAACCAACAGCAACAATATTACTCTGGCTCCAACTGGCCCACCAACCAGGGTAACACCCAGTTTAGTCAAAGAGGCCAACGCCGTGGCAAAGGAAGAGGTCGTGGCTCCAGCCCCAGAGGTTCCACGCCCAATACCAGCAAATGACCCGAAAATTCGGGTCCCCTCCCATGCATCACCGGTCGGGGGCCGGCTAACATCGTTCCTTTCAGCATGGGAGGGAATCACGTCAGACCGTTGGGTATTATCCACCATAGCCCACGGATACTGCATCGAGTTCAACGGTTCCCCGAAGTACAAACCCCCACGGAACCGGCGCATGACACCGCAACACCTCTCCATTCTTCTTCAAGAAGTGGAAGAACTACTAAAGAAAGAAGCTATAGAGCCCGTCCCCCTATCACAGGTAACAGAAGGTATTTATTCAGTGTACTTCCTTGTACCCAAAAAGGACTTAACCATGCGCCCTGTATTAGATCTGCGCCCAGCGAACATATTTGTCAAACCCCAAAAGTTTCGTATGGTGACCTTACAGGAGGTAATCCCACTGTTATCACAAGGGGATTACATGACAACACTGGACATGAAAGATGCATACTTTCATATTTTAATGTTGCCATCGCACAAAAAATACCTCAGGTTCAAAATAGAGGACAAACACTACCAGTTCAGAGTACTACCCTTCGGGATAGCATCTGCACCAAGGGTATTCACGAAAGTACTGGCAGTGGCAGCGGCCCACCTGCGCAGATTATCCATCCCGGTATACCCTTACCTCGACGACTGGCTCATAACAGGGGATTCTTACGAAACATGCTTCTCCAATACCCAAAAGACCGTAGACCTTTTGTCCCAACTGGGCTTCTCCATCAACGAAAAGAAGTCCAGCTTAGACCCCAGCCAAACCAAACAATTCCTAGGGGCTCTAATTCGAACAAGGGACGGCCTCGTATTCCCCTCCAACGAGAGGGTCCAAAACATGCTGTTTCAAATTCCCCATTATGTAGCAGGCCGAGAGGTGACGGTACGCAAAGCAATGCGCTTGCTAGGGATGATGGCGTCATGTATTTATTTGGTACCTCACGCGCGCCTGCGCATGCGCCCAATGCAAGAGTGGCTCTACAGCCAGTGGTGTCAGGCCAGCGGACAATGGGACGATCTAGTGGTGGTCTCGCAGGCCTTGGTTCTCTCGCTACGGTGGTGGACAAAAGAAAACCTGTTATTAGGGAAAACTTTTGCCACACCCGCAGTGGAAGCCACTCTAACCACAGACGCATCCCTTACAGGATGGGGGGCTCACCTATCCCATCAAACGGCACACGGAGTGTGGACTCCGAGTTTAGCATCCAAGCATATAAACCTGCTGGAACTACTAGCGGTGTTCAAAGCACTGAAAGCCTTTCAGGAACACTTACAAGGAAAGACAGTGATGGTCCTCACAGACAGCACCACAGCCATGTACTACCTCAACAAGCAAGGGGGCACTCACTCTCCAGGACTGTCCAAGCTGTCCCAGAATATATGGAAGTGGGCTCTCAAACACAACATGTTCCTACTAGCACAACATGTACCAGGGGAACTCAATCTGCTAGCAGACAAACTCAGCAGAGACTTCCCCCTGCCCGAAGAGTACGAATGGCAATTGCACGAAGACATCGTCTTAGACATCTTCACGCAATGGGGATTCCCGGAAATAGACCTGTTCGCAACCCTGGAGAACTCACAATGCCAAAGTTACGCCTCCAGGTACCCCCAGAACCAGTCCAGGGGGAACGGTCTGTTGATTCAATGGTCAGGGAAATTTGTTTACGCCTTTCCCCCGACTCCCCTTCTCAACAAAGTGGTGCACAAGATGCACCAGGAGCAGGTTACCATGATACTAGTGGCCCCAATGTGGGCACGGCAACCTTGGTTCGCTCACTTGATGGAGATGTCCCTATCTCCTCCAGTGAAACTTCCCTGCCCGTACAACATGCTGTCACAAGACAAGGGCAGGACACTGCATCCATGCCCTCAGACCATGAACTTAGCAGCCTGGCTCCTGAGATCATAGAATTTGGACATTTACAACTCCCACAGAGATGTATGGACATCCTCAGGGAAGCCAGAAAACCTAATACTCGACACTGCTATTCTAGCAAATGGAAAAGATTCGTTATCTGGTGTAGAGGTACTAGCATCAACCCAGTTGACTGCTCTCCTACTGACATTATTCTATACTTGACCCATTTACTGGATTCAGGTTTAGTATTCAATTCCATTAAAGTCCACCTAGCGGCACTTTCTGCATACACCACTTCCCAACTTAAAGTGTCGTGGTGGAAGATACCAGTTATCAAAGCCTTCATGGAGGGGGTAAAAAGGATACACCCTCCGATAGCTAACCCAGCTCCCGGATGGGACTTAAATGTGGTACTTTCCAGACTCATGGGCCCTCCCTTCGAACCCATGCACAAGGCAACTCTTAAAGATATCACCCTTAAGACTGCTTTCCTAATAGCTATCACCTCCATTAGGAGAGTAAGTGAACTACAGGCTCTTTCTGTACTAGACCCCTTTGTAACAGTTCACAAAAATAAAGTGGTTCTACGCACACACCCAAGGTTTGCACCTAAATTCATCTCGAAATTTCATGTAAACCAAACTATAGAACTACCAACGTTCTTTCAAAACCCTTCCAGCTCGGGAGAAAAAAGTCTGCATACACTAGATGTACGCAGAGCTGTCATGTTCTACATGGAAAGAACCAGACCACTGAGAAAGACTAATCAGTTCTTTGTCTCGGTGGCAGCAGGAAGAGAAGGAGATGCGGTCTCAAAATCCACTATATCTAGATGGATTGTTCAATGCATCACTCTCTGTTACACTCTTGCTAAGAGAGAACTACCCTTCAAGCCAAGAGCACATTCCACTCGAGGCACTGGGGCTTCCATAGCATTCATTGCAAATGTTCCCCTTGAGTCCATCTGCAAAGCGGCTACCTGGAGTTCTGTGCACACCTTTACAAAACACTACTGTCTAGATGCACACTCTAAATCTGACTCCCAGGTGGGACAGGCAGTATTAAGACATCTTTTCTCTACTGTTCCTTCTCATAACCCACCGCCAACTCCGGGTACTGCTCGCTAGTCTATGCACAGCATGTGATTCTAAGCAGATTAACAAACATCAGAAGACAATGCATTACTTACCGTAAAAGCATTTCTGATGGTTGTATCTGCTTAGATTCACATGCGCCCACCCTTCCTCCCCGCTCGGATGGAAGGAACATAGACTTCCTTTATATCTCTCTTTTCTGTACTCACTCACGTCTATAAGGCTCCCTCAGGGCATAAAAATACAAACAGAGGGACCTCGACGCGTGAGGGATTGTGGGTACAACGCACGTCACTATAGGGATAGTGTTACAGACACGCCTTGTCGACGTCCCCTTTTCGACTACGAAAAACAAAATGCAATACTCCGCAGTGACCACTGGATGTCGGACCTATGCACAGCATGTGAATCTAAGCAGATACAACCATCAGAAATGCTTTTACGGTAAGTAATGCATTGTCATCTGTAGCATGCCAGTGATAAGCCTTTCTCTTAATATTTCTCACCCATCCAGCAGCAGCACACTCCCTCCCACCCAAACTACTCCAGTTATAAAGATAATAACGGATACTTGGAAACTCAAACCCACCTCCGCAACGCACCCCCTGTCCAAGTGCAAACATCACATGAGAAATAAAAGCACAGCCTTAGTCCACTCCACATTCGTGCCTGTCAAGGAATCGGAGATTGATTCTGTCCTCACCATGTTCCTCCTTCATTGGTCCATTGACAGGTAAGAAAAGTGTAGCCTTGCTGACATTCCTTAGTGAATCCTACAAAGAAACCTGCGGCTGGCATTGTCCAGGCTGTCAAACCTGAAAGGGAATCTCAACAACTAGCCAAGCTGCTAATGACTAGCGGGATGCCCATAACTAGAGCAGCCCAGACGTGGAATTTTTTTTCTTCCATGCAAGCAGATGTAGCCGGAATATTGTATTATACATTTTTTAATAGATGGACAAAGGAAGGGGAATCTGAGCAAAGGTGGAATCTGGATCAAATGAATAGCAATTTTCTTTTGTAATTGGAATAAAAAAGCACCGGGCATCTGTGGTGGGTCGGACTCATTAAGGGCACTCTAATCCACCTTTTATCAAATAATAAGAAGTCTATTTTGCCTATTTCTAGAAGAAGTTCCCTGCCCATGTAAAGGAACTAAAGGTGCTGTTGTCAGGAAGTGCCAAAGAAGGAAAAGTCCTCGGTCCCAATCGAATTCTACCTGATCCTACCACTAAGATAACTAAGTTAAACAAATCCAGGAGCTTGCCTTGCTTCTCCTGGTGTGCCAGTATATTCTGACAGTTTCTTTAGCGATCTCTCTATTCCTTAGGCTGCTTTTTTAGCACGATCTTCTGTAATAGTCTCTTTATACCTTGGATTAACTCTTGTAGTCTTTGGTTTTGTACTCTATTTAGTGATGTATCTGTGACAACTTTCCTCGTGATACTATCTCACCTTCTTGCTGCATGTTTTCAACCTCATAATCAATTGATCCAGGCTTTCTCAGCTTGGTTTTTATTTCTTCCCACTTAGTATTTCCCCTCTCCTGGGTTCTCGCTTTGTAACCATCTTGTGTACTTAATAGTCTTGCCTGTCCTTCTTTATTACTAGATTTTATGACATAGTTTCTCTCCTTTTCCTCTTTTCCTCTTGGTGCTCATAGAGTATTTCCCTCCTTTATTGGGTATTTGTTTGTTTGCACAGGGTTATTCAATCTCTATTTTTTAGCTTTACACAGGTTTATAAAGTAACTTGTGAGTACAGGGACAAGTTTCTTTTCTTGTATTTGGCTGCCTCTGCATTCTTCTGCTTCTCCCATTCAGAGTGAGTGTATGGAGCAGATGAGTGTATGGAACGCTTGAGTATATGAAGATAATGAATGTACAGAACAGATGAAGATATAGAACAGAGGAGCCTAGAGATGAATATATAGAACACGATATTGCTGTTGATTGCATGAACGCACAAGTGCTTGGAGCGGGATGAGTACGTGGAGCGGGATGAGTGCGCAAAACAGATGAATGCATAGTACGCGTGTGGGCATAAAGCAGACGAAGTGCCTGGAGCGAACGAGTGCCTGGAGCACATACAACTGCATGACGTATATAGTCCGGTTTGGAATGCAGAGAACGTTTGAAAGAGCATATAACCCATCATATCACACCACCATGCTTACTCTCTCCTTCACATCACCACTCAATTAGAACACAGAGATACTATGACACTATTCGGTATAACTGTTCTCCTACCAACATCCGCCGCTTACTCCACATCATTCTATGTAAACACTGCCGGTTTCACACCCCCAGCCAGGCGTTCTCCTCAGGCCTAACGCAGCCACATCCGTTCCGGATAAATCCTGCCAGAACGAACACATTCACCTGTTCTCTGAACCACCACACCTACCGCTAAGAAGCAGCTATTACACGAATACTGCACGAGCTGCACACATACCTGGTGCTCACACGCACCTTTTGACTCTCCCTACTCATCTGAACTTCGGTTCCCAAGGGCGTTCAACCTACCGGTGCCTTCAGACCATACCAATTGTGTATAAGGTGCTATATAAGTGCAGAATAACATAACATTCTCCCCGTTACCTATGTTGGGCGAACGTGGCAGACCATGGCATTTACTCGGGCGATCCTCTTCGATACTGCTTTTCTCGTTCCTTGGTTTCGCCACAATCCTGTTCTCGGCTTCCCTTCTGCCACATATGGGGGTTAACGTTAGGAAGCTGCTTGCACTCCCATTTGCCTTCTCTGATGGTCTCAGCGTGTTCCATCGGGCGTCCTGCTCACCATGATGGATGTGGTCTTGCCACCACCTGACTCTGGTTTCCTGTTTCACAACTGTTCCTCCGTTGTTGAGCATGCCGGGCCCCCCAGAGCCTTAATCTGGGGCTCTGCAGCACTTCGAAAGTCACAGGCTCTGTGACCCGCCTCGGGTCTACCTCTCCAAGGCGCACACATGTCGGGGGGACGAGGGGGTTCGCCAGGGTATAATACTCTGCTTCTCCATAGTCCTGCTCTTGTTCCCGTTAAGTATGCGTTTTCTCATCAAGAGACATTCTCCTTTCCTTCTCCGGGCTGGTTGATTCCAGCATTACCTTCAGCCAAACGTGAAGATGTTAGTTTTTGTAGCAGCTATTCCAATGCATGCTACTATGCTTTGTGGCTTAGGGAATTCCTCACATGAACAGGAGTCCTTGTCTACTAAGGGGGAAGAGAGAATACCTTCCATAGGTGTCACTTTATAAAACAAACACAAACTATTGCTTTGACCACTAAATATAGAGGTTGGTTAAAAGTGAAAAAGCCCTACGAGGCAAGCACGGATTCATTGAGGCGGCAGACGGCAGCATTGTTAGAATTGGGGCTAAAGGGCCCGTTGCTAGGGCTGGCAGAACCCCATCTGGCAATTTGCGGCTCCACATGCTATCTCCGATCAGGGCTAAGGACTGCCTTCTTTCTGATTGCGTAGTGAATCTGTTTGTTGGCACCTGTGCTACCTGCCTGCCTGTGGATGCCTAGTGGTTAGACCCTCCATCTCCCAGAATATCAGAGCCTTGTCCACTGCCCTTGTATACAACAGTGTCCGACTGCCCCAAATAAAGCTCTGGGCTACCCATATGGCTGAATATGAGCCTAGGCCCGTCTTGGCAGCAGGAGGCTAGTGCAGAAGGAAACTGATTTTTATCCAGTAAATGTACATTGATCATTTAGTGAAGGAAGCCCTGTATAAGTGGGATTCTACAAAGCCATACTACTTTCAACTTGACATTTTTCTTTTGGTACTACCACCACCACCACCAATGTAACACCCACCGGCTGCGGGATCGAAGGGTCACACTGTGTTGCAGTTTCCGTTTGTAGCCAGTCTTGCAGTTCTCCCCACTAGGTCTGGACCATGTGACTGTCACACTAGCTACACCTTATTGAGGCAATCTAAACATGTCTGGGATTTCTTGTGCAAAAGGGAGGTGACCCAGCAGGCTGGAATGCTTAGTTTGACGTGGGGCCAGGCATGATTTGCATATGCCATTTACACCTCTGTGACAGCACAGAAAGCTTAAAAAAAAAAGTGGTTTGGAAGGTAGCTGAGTTCAGTGCCAGTGCTTCTGAATCATTCAAAACCATACACCGATCACTATTGCAGAAGTCGCCATTCACGGGCTTTGCAGCACAATTTAACCAGGCCAAACCGCTTAAAACATGAGCAGCGATTCGTTGGTCTCTTTAAGACTGTTGATGGGGATATTCCTTAAGCAGTGTTAAATCTTTTGGTATGCCTTTCTGAGTTGGGGGTACCGGCGATTCCCTGAATGGCACCAGATGCTCTAAATGGTATTGTGGCAGAGAAGCCCATGCCTAATTCAAGAAGTGGAATTGTGCGATTAACAGGTACACTTTACACTTTTTAGTAATAATAGAGAATGGCCATATTTTTATAGAAATATATTTTTGGATAAGTAAAGGCAAGTGATGGAAAAAGTAGATATTGTAAAACAAATGTGCAACACTGTAACTGGTAAGAGTTCTTGGAGCCTTTCCTAAAAGGGAAAATGCAATCGAAGGCGAATAAAACACCTTGGCCCTCATTACGACCCTGGCGGAATTCGGAAAACGATGGCGGAAATGCAATACCGCCATCGAATAGCGCTCGGTGCGACTATGACCCGTCACCGCAAAGTACGAAGCCATTAGCGACACCGTAGTGAACGCCAACGCTAACTGCACCAAGCACGCACGCACGCGCGCGCCATGCCAAACCGTAAACACCACCATGGCGCAAGGGTACGCTAATTCCGACCCTAGCGGACATGTACCTAACGCCATCAAGCATGGCGGAATGTACCATTCCGCCATGGTGAGAAGTACGGCATCGCGAATCAACCGTAAACGGCCCCACTGAGTGCCTGTACACCGCTCCCTGCCCACAAAGTACAACTCCCCGTAGGTGCAATGAAGTCACAATGCAACCATTGAAATGTACAAGTCACCCATGCATGCCAACGAACAAATGAAACACAAGAGGGGCCAATGGGAGCTGCAGGGCACAGATGGCATGAATACAGAAGCCATCCCAATGGACATGACCACAGTCCCCCACCAAGAAACGCACGCAAACACAGGCACCTGTGACCAGCAATATTCCGAAAATCACATCATTCCACCAGTCCACCTGGCTGACCGGCATCTGTTACACAAAACCCAATCCCCCGCCCCTGAGCATGACAACATTCAAACAGTCATATTGGCAGCCCCCATCCCTGACCTCACGGGCTTCGTAGGCAAACGCGCCCAGTACAGTACCACGCAACTAAACTCCGAAGCTGGAACCCAATGCAGATCTCCTCACAATACATCGCTCCCCAAATAGGAATATGCCACATCACTTGCAAAGAAGAACGCTACACGGGCCAAATCAGAATAGAAATTTAATGCACAACAAAATCACCAAGCCCATACATCCATCAGGCCATGAACTCCAAAACACATTTCACCATTGTGGGCTGCATCCGCAAGAAATGACCAGCCACTACTTGTGTGACGCCCTGTTCCATCATGGTACACAGAGCCACATTCACGTACGAAAAGGCAACATGGAAGCGCACAGAACCGCAGGGCCGTCCCAATGGGGAGGTACTAGTCCAGCTGAAAGGCCGAAATGTTGCTCCGAGCCACTAGTACTGCGTAAGGGCATGTGGCCCATTGGCGATCGTCCCATAAGATCGTAATGCTGCTCCACTGATTAACACGAAGCAGCAGGTGTCGGGAGTAAAAGCCATCTGCAGGAGTGGCATACAGATGGCAGTGGCAAAAGGGGAGGAGATACCTGTCAACCAAAAGAAAAGAAAAAGAACAGAATGGCCATCAGAACTACATCCGAACAACTCACTTCAATGATCACACTGAATCCACAGCCATATGCATGCTAGCCCACTCCAAAGGATCATCACCACCCCAAAACCACTTGCGACTCATAACCATCTATATCGAGGTGTAAACACCATCACAAACGAGTGTACCTGTGCATGCGTCTGTGAAAACAGAATCCATCTGATGGGATTGTTAACGTGCATGGACACAAGTGTCTGAAGGCGCGTCGAGAAAGGGAGGGCTCAACAAGGCCAGATAGACGATGGTCCCACTATGGCAGCCCTGCATCACATAGCGCAGGGGAGGCGGATAGATTCCAAGAAGCCCTGAACATGGCAAACTCTGTATCAAATCATCTGCCCATGCATCCATTCATCATTCCCTCATCCCGGTATAAAAACGCCAGAACATTTACTCACAACATTAGAAATATCCATTGAGTCTGTGCGTTATGCAGCCTGCAAAATCCACAGTGCCCCAGCCCGTAATTCCAGTGTTGTGAAGTAACATGTATTTGGGAACGTCCGGCCTCATCGCCCACGTCGCTATTGCGCATCCCAAACTATTCATATCAATCATTGCTTCCTCGCCATGGCCCCTGTCTCAAGGACATTGAACAATAGAACGTTATATTTGCAGTCAGACCTGTGGGCATCTCCTCGCCGCGAGCTGAAAACCGAAAGCGCCGCCCTTCGAATTCCTCATTTGCAACATCACGTCGAAAAGGCATCTGTGGCCGTTTGAAATCACAAATTAATCCATCTAGTGCGGCTGTGTGTGAAAATGGCAACTGCCTTCACCCACAAATGGGACGCCCCGCCCGTCGGTGCAACTCGGTACAGTGATGCATGAGGGCCCACCGTTACTCGAGTACTACGTTCCACTGACCCTTCACAAGTCTGTTCGCGACGGCAAAGATTGTATGTGAAACAATGGGACCATAGCCGAATGTACATATCAACAAATGTTACACGGCCATCGGGTACAAATACATGATTGCAATAGCAAGATGCCATTACCGAATTGCAGCGTTGTGTGCGGAACGTGCTCGGCCAAAGGGGAGAGCAGCTTGCACAGGTGGAATGAATCGCCACAGGTGGAGGCCATACAGCCTGAAAACACATAAATTGCACACCCAGTCTCCTCCCACAACCACACCCACTCCGAAATGCTACCGGCAGGACTCGCGATGTTGGCCCTGGGGGACCTGATAGCACTGCAAGTACTCCAACTCCAAGAAGAAGACGAACACCAACTACAACCGGCCGCACGGAGGAGACGCGGCCGCACGGAGGAGACGCAGGAGGAGGAGGAGGGCAAGGCAGGGCCAGCAAGGGCCGCCAGCACAGCCACTACCACCACGCAGGCAGGCCGCAATCCCACGCCTCCGAGCACATCCGTTCAACCTCACTGATGAGCAGATCCACACCCTCTACCGTTTGGACCGGGACACCATAGCCGCCATTGTGGACATGACACAGGCTGACCTTGTCAGCATGATAGATAGCCCAACCGCCATCCCACCCCTACTGAAGGTGGTGTCTGTATTCCACTTCCTGGCCACAGGCACCTACCAGCACACAGTCGGACAGTTGCATGGCATTTCTCAGCCACTGTTCTCACGGACACTATTGCAAGTGCTCGATGCCCTCCTGCAGCACGCAGACGACTACATCTCCCTACCACGCTCAGAGCAGGAAATTACAAACACGAAAGTGGGATTCCATGCACTTGGCGGCATACCGGGTTGCATTGGTGCCATCGACTGCACCCATGTTGAATTGGTCGTACCACATGCCATGGAGGCCCAGTACCGCAACCGAAAACAATTTCATTCCCTGAATGTACAAATGGTGTGTGACTCCAACAGGATCATTACACATTGTTGTGCCCGATTCCCTGGATCAACCCATGATTCTATGGTCTTGAGGAACTCTACAATACCACGCTACATGGAGCGACACGCAGGGAACAGATCCTGGCTACTCGGTGAGTCTCATTACATGCATGATAATGTGGGGTATGTGATTCGGCAATGACCTGGCAGGAAGGGGGGGGTGGTGTGCGTACGTAGCAATGGCATTCCACATAATCCGTTTATCGTCCACATACAGGTGATGCTGGATATCCACTGAAGAGATGGCTCCTCACACCAGTCCGGAACCCACGGGACCAGCATGAGGAGGACTACAACCATGCCCACTCACGTACCCGTGTAGTCATTGAACAGGCATTCGGCCTACTGAAGACTCGTTTCCGCTGCCTCAGCAGGTCTGGCGGGGCACTCCTGTACCGCCATGAGAAGGTTGCAAAGATGGTGATGGCATGTGTCATGCTCCACAACATGTGCGTACGTAGAAATGTGCCCATGCCCCCTGTCGCAGAACTGCAAGCACCTGATGATGGTCATGATGAGGGTGGGGATGTGGCAGCACCTCAAGGAGTCTGCGAGGCACCGGAGGGCCGTGACATTCGTCAGCATCTCATTGATGCATGCTTCTAGCACTCACGCCTGGTGGCTGATACATGGACACGGTACTCGTGGCACTGTGTGTGTCTGGTACATGCACAATATGGACTGTACGCCTATGATGGCCTAGTACACAATGATCATTGTCCACACATCACATTGGTTGATCGTGCACTGTTTATGGCATATGTGATATATTGAACACCCTATCGACCCGCCACCCAAGTGAGCCCAACACACCCCCTCCACCCTCCTACCTCCCCCCCGAACACCAGTGTCCAAAGATGCTCATTGTCAGTGGGCTGTCGCTATTGCAAGCCCCCTCTGCGGGTATCAGGGGCACCCCTGCCTGTGGAGCGCAGGTTCCTCCCAGATCTACGTTGGGGGCTGCCCTGGACGGAACTTGCAACGGATGATGTCTCTGCCTGCTCACGTCCATGCATGTCCCTAAGGGTTTGTGAGAGCTCAGTGAGCACACGGCGCACTGCGGCAAGTTCGGCACATACGTCTGTGGACGTCGCATGCAGTTCCCCCCTCAGGCTCTCGGTGCTTCTCTCCATTTGGACTCTCAGGCTCTCGGTGCTAGTCTCCATTTGGACTCTCAGGCTCTCGGTGCTACTCTCCATTTGTGCCCTTAGTGTCTCTGTACTTCTCACCATTTCTGCCCTAAGTGTCTCAGTTGATGTTTCTATGTCTGCCTTCGTGCCCCCACATTCATCGGCATGGTCCTTGAGGAGCGTGGCCAGTTGCTGCTGTTGCACGATTAACTGGTCGAGGGACTGTTGCCTCTGCTGGGCCATGGCCATTTGCGGGGGTGTCACAGAGGGGCTGTTGACCTCATGTTGCCTTGCCACAGGGCTTGTGGGGGATGGCCAGTCGTCGTCTTGTGGGTGCCCCTGCGTGGTATCCTCATGTTGTACGGGATGGGACAGACCGGGGGATTGGGACAGGTCATGGATGGATCTGACTACGACATCCCCGTCTTCTGTGTCGGAGCATGCTGCCATCAATGGGGTGTCACCTATGGTGCTGCTGCCACCAGAGGCAGTGCCTTCTGTGGCATCCGTTGGGGGGACCTGTGGTGGTGGTGTTGTGGGCATGCGGGCTGCTGGGGTGCCTGTTGATGTTCCCTCCTCTGTGCTGCCACCTGATTTGTGCTGCTGCCGTGTCTTGATGCGTGCAGCTGAGGTGGAGGGTCTTTGGCCGTTGGTCTTGGCCCTCTTTGCAGGTGTGCTGGTAGGGGTGTCCTGATGCTCGTCGTTTGGATCGGACCCTGTGGTGGAGTAAAGGAGGGCGAGGGTTATTAATGGGTCTGTGGGTATTGGAATGGCATTGTATCACATGAATTGGGGTGGTACCTGAGGGTGATTTGGGTCGGGGCCTTGGAGGTGCTTTCATTTGTGTGTGGAGTGAGGGTGCAGTTGTTTGGCAGCCTGCAGTTAGGGTGTGCCTGCTGCACGTGTAGTGGGTGTTTTAGGGGTTTTTAATTATTTATGTATTTAATGTGAGTTTTAAAGTGCGCTATCAGGCCGATGTGTGTGGACGTTCTCCTGGACAAGTGTTTCTGTTGCACTATGTGGACACATGGTACTTCACATGATTGGACATTGTGGATTTAGCATTGTTTTATTTGGCCCACCTACCTGAATCTTCGGATGTCTGCACTCCTTTCTCCATCCCTCCAACTCCCTCTATGCTCTCCATTCCGATGGTGGAGGCACAGATTTCTTCCCAGGGGGTCAACTTGATGGGTGATTCAGGACCTCCCCCGGTGGCTGTGGCAATGTTGCGGTTGGCAGAGAGTATGCTGCGGACGCGTATCCGCAGGTCGTCCCATCGCTTTCGGCATTGCTGTGGGGTGCGGGGTGCGGTCCCCACCGCACTTACCCGCTGTGCCACCAGAGCCCATATGGCCTTCTTGTTTGCAAGTGCCGTCCTGGTCATTTGTGTGCAGAAGACGACGGCAGCATTCTCCTGGAGGGTCTCTGTTAGCACGGTGAGTTCCTCACGGGAGAAGTGGACCTGCCGCTTGCGGTCGCACGCTTTCTTCGCTACTTTTCCCATTTTTCTTGGTTTCGCTAGGGTGGATGACGGGTTGGGGTGTGTCTCAGGGTAGTGTTTTTAGTGGTTGTGTGGTTTTAGTGGTTTTATAGGTGTACGGCGGGATGTTTCCCGTTCCGGGCCCATGTTTTTACTTCCGTTTCCGTATATTTACGGTCACCGTACTTTCCGGTAGGCGCACACTGCGGTGTCCGCTGTGATGGGTGGCGGTATTGCACCTAGGGCGCCGTACGGCGGCGGTGTGGGCCGTTTTGGGGTCATTTCCGCCATCGCGGACTTTGCACTTCCGCCATGCCGTGGTGCTCGTGCCCGATGGGTCGGAATGGGCCGCACTTTGCTCCTTCGTGCAATGGCGGAAACGCTATTTACGCTGTGGCGGTCCGGTCAGTCACTTTCCGCCAGGGTCGTAATGAGGGCCCTTGTCTATCTAGCTCAGCAAGAGTGTGGAAAGAAACAGATGAGGGCCAGTTGTGCGAATTTGGGCAGTCTTTTGCAGGAAAGATGTGCCTCCTGCAAAGTGTAACTAGGAGCAAATTCTGGATTTCCATTGGAGTAAATTGAGGGGGCGAAACGAGCGAAGAAAGGATCTGCTAACAGTACAGGAGTCAGGATCAGCAAAGCAATACCACAAGTCTGAACAAGCAGCCCTGGGGGATGTGCTTGTTGGTTTCCAGAGGTGGTCACTGTGTACGTTGATTAGCATCCAACGCCTTAGATTCCAGCAATGACGCACCAGTGCAGTAGGGACCCCCTAGACCTTGGAGGGCAATAGACAATTTGGTGGTTCCTGGGTTGTCGGTCTGCATCAGAGGTGCTGAAAGTTGAAGACGCCGTACATAGTTTGGCAATGCATGGTTCTTAATTCACCCTTGAGCACAGGATTCGGCTTCTGAAGCTGGGGTTGGTGTGAGCAGATCTTGTGGAAGAATCAATATTGAAGAAAAGTTTGCAAATTCACACGAGAGGGGTTGCCAGCCACGGACATAGTTCAGTGGTGCTGTTGCAGGATCAAAGGTAGCACAGGTTCCTGGAGTGTTTCATATGGGGAAAGGGAACCCGGGTGCTTTCTTGAGGTCCTGGGATGCAGAAACTCTGATTCGTTCAGAACGGATAGTCTTTGCGGTCTGGCAGCAAAGGTGCTCCCCCTTCTGGATACTGTGATGCAGACTGTCAGGTGCTTCTGAGAGGAGGCCTTCAAGCCTCTGCGATCCAGTTGTCCCCACTGAATCGGGGGGATGGAGCGCCACAGCCTGTTTCCTCTAGTCTTTTGTAATGACGGAGCTGTGCCGCCTAATTCAGTGTGGCGTCAAAGGATACTGGCAATTGTATAACTGGAATCTTTCCAACCCCCCCAATCCCCCCATCCCCCCACCACCTAGGTCTTTCTTCAATGGCTGACTCCGCCTCTGGTTGTACTTCAGAAGCCTTTCAGAAAGCGTACTTCCTTAGGGTCTCTTCACGCTAACCCCACCCTGCAAAGCCAAATCCTGTGTCTCAGGATAATGTGGGTACCCTACATCGATGATTACTGCAGTCAACTAGTGTTTCTGGCCCTTATCGGGCAAATCGTGAACAATAGTCTTTCTCAAGGTTCTTTGGGTCACTCCAGCACTGTGTCTTTGATGGAACCTAAGGTGTTCCCCACACATGCACAGGGACCACCTATGGAAACTGACAGCTGCCTGCTGCAGCACTGCCTTTTTGGTCCTAATGTGTTGATGGCAAGTGTGAGGGGTCAGAAAAGAGAGGCGGACAGTTGTTATTTTCTCAACATTTGTCATATTTATTAAAAATAAAAGGGGGGGGTGGGATAAAGGCCTATCTGTCCCTATCCTATCAAGAATGTTCCTGCCTAGCATACTAAAGATAAAGAAAATTGACCTTCTGCCCAAATATATCTCACCCTAACATACACAACCAAAATGTGTAAGGTAAATGTGTCTGTTTCCAGTTCAACAAAAATGTGCTTAGGTTCGAAAGTATGACTCCAACACAGTAATACTTGCGTCCAGGGATTGACCCCCTTCCCATGAATCAATTCAGGAAGACTTTTGAAAGAGTTCGGTTTCAACAATATTCTATTAAGTTCAATGAAAAATGTCTTTCATACAACATGTCCCTCAAACTGCCAAGTAAATGTCTCTTCCATAGAACACTTGTTCATAACCAAAGTAACTGTTTCTCTCATGAAATATTCTTCTCAAGATGTCAAAAGGATTACATAGGAGGATGTCACGGTCTTTCCCAGAGAATACTTTTCTCAGGACGTTAATACAAGTGTTTCTTTCATAAATGGTTTTCTTAAGAGGTCAGAGTAAGTGTTTTCCTCATAAAATACTTTTGTTAGAATGGCAAAATAAATGTCTCTTCTTGTAAAATAGTTTGTCAGGATGATAAATGTTTTTTTCGACAACGTTTTCTCCCTTACACAACTGTTCCTTTGCTGGTTTACTCTCCTGCCAGGAATGGTTTCTACTTCGCACAACTGTTACTGTCTCACTGCTTGTTGCAATATTTTTTCCATGTTTCTCCACACTGACATCTCATGAGGAGAATTGCACAAGGTTTGCCCAGTTCTTTGCTTATGGCAATGTGGGTTAGAGGTTTCTCCAAACTGATATTCCATGTGAGGAGAATTGTACCCTTTGGGCATTTTTGTTTTACATTGCTTGGTATTCAGATTGCCTTTCCAAGTGTCCTTTAACTTTATGATGCGTCTGCCCCCCCACCTTCCCCCACCACCACCCTCCCCAATTCCTTTTTGTCTGTCTCTCTGGATTAACGTGTATCGATAACGGTGAACGGTTGTCTGGTCAGTTTCTCTGCTCACACAGCGTCTCTTTTGGTTCCCGCGTCGATCTCTCGCACCTCTGCCAATGGAACCTTTGCTGTTCGTAAGACTGCGCCTTGCCCTGTCCTGCAGCAGCGGACATTCCCCAGAGTCCTTCTCTGGTACGCAATGCTTCCAGGCGTATGCCTGTGAGCCTCGTCCTCCTTCAGCACGGCTCGCCTCTGTGACGCTGCTTTGGAGCTAGTCTCTCGATTCGTGTCCTCTGTGGTGTTCTGCTCCTTCTCCCTCATTCGGGCTGCGACCACCGACTCTCCTACGACAACACAGTGCAAAGCAAGATGCACCATTTTTTAAATCTCCCGCACAGTTTATGGTTCTTTGACCAACTAGTCTGCATCTTTGGCTTAAAGTTGCTGCTATTGTACATTGACTCTTCTCTCCTCTTCATTGTCCCAGTACCTTAGATATTATGGGAATTGAAGTTCATATTGTTTTTAAGAGTCCCAAAGCTACTTTGTTTCAAATGTTTATTGATATTTAGTTTGTCAGAAACCAGAGTTATCTGAACCTTGTGTGTAGTGATGGTGTTCAGCCCTCTTACCCAGGACAGAAACATTCTAATCAGGCATGTTCAATGTGACCTGTGTTCCTGAAGTGTTAAGCTTCTTCTGTTGATGGGGTATTTCATATAATGTTCTTTGGGTTTGAACATGAGAGAGTTGCGCAGTGACAGCATGCCATTGGGTATTTGGGGAATAATAGGATGTTCATCGCCACAGAAAGAAGAACACCGCATCCCTCCCAAGGGAGTCACCACTTCTCACATACCGCCATCTCCTCCCATGTGATCCTCCCTCATAGTACCACCCTCAGGGTTAGGTAGCAACTGCCTTCCACTGGCCACATGGGAGGAGATTGTGGGCTGTGGATCAGTGATGACTCTGCAGGATTCATCAATCAAGCCACCTCCTCCCCTCGTTATTTCTTAGCCCTGCTCCTCCCGTTTATCAAGAGTCTTCTGTGATACAGTCTACCTGTACTCCAGAACCTGCTCCTTGGGAGACTTCCACAGAAAGTAACCCTTTCAAACCAAAGACTGCCCTATGTCAACACTACTGGTGTCACTTGGCCTCTTGAAACACTCTGGCCTGGATAGGAATTGCATGCTTACCTGATGCTGCATTTTCCTTTGAGTAAAGACTTTCTGCTGAACTCAAAAAAACTCAAATTGAAACAGTTTGTTTACTTGCTACCGTTCTCTTAACTCGAAGTGTAGTGATTCTTTTTCTCTTGCCATTTTCTTGTCCAGTCATGTCATGCTATGCTGCACATAGTTCTAAACAAACAAACTTGCGACCGGTGACCCCCTAGCTAGGGTTGCTCTTGCTCATACTCCAAATAACGTTGGAGTATCTGCATTTTGGTGTTGTCAGGGCAACTCGCTGTAGTCCAACAGCCTCGTTGTGACCACAGTGTCCTATAAAGGAGCGGTCTCTCCTTCACACAGTGCGTCTTAACGCTCCCTGTGCCTGTTCGCCACCCGGATAGTCAATGATCACTATTTCTGTTGCCCTTCTTTCCTACCTGGATCCTGCCTTGTGTCCCTCAGTCATGTCTTGCCTGACTTATTCTCTGCTGCCAGGCCTTGTGCTCTTTTCTCTGCTTCAACCACCCATGCCTTTCTGTCCTGCTTTTCCAGCCGTGTGACCTGCTGCCCTGCCCCTTAGCCTTCCTTGAGCCCTACGCCATAATGAGGAGTCTTTTCACTCTGCTCTTGTGCTGTCTAACCTTTTGGCTGCCATTGCATTGTTGTGCCACCCAGACCAGTGCCAGCACTGTCTCCAAACCATGTGAATACTGAGAGGCAAGCCTGTGGTGTGGGGAGCCAACTCCTGGCCATTTCTTAGTAAGATGGATTCGGGGAAGGAAGGGGTTGGTTCCTACCACTACTCTTTGCCTCGGGTACAACCTGGAATCACACCGGACAAGAAGTCGGGAACCCTGTGTCCGCGAATATCTAGAAGCGTTAAGTCCTCAGCCTATACAAGCCATTTTGTGGCCCTGTGTGGCCACCTTTTGGGTTTTTTCAGATTTTCTTTTCATTTCATTAAGCTGTACATATGCGTTATTACTTTGGCACTACTTAATAAAGAATACATTTTACATTCATATTGTATGGACATTCCTCACAGCAGTGGTCTGCTACCTTTATCTTTCCTGATGTTGTGCACTGCAACTCTCATCAGCCCTGGCCAACACTCTATTGGGAGATCGTGGGGTCCATCCAAAACATCTGGCGAGACACAGGGTACAGACCCCTACCACATTCTGCATTCATCAAAATTATTACTGTACTTTCAAGCTATCCTTCTTCCCAAGTGTTGCCTTGACTGCTCAGCCATTCTGCCACTTGGGAAGTACGGATACCTTGGAATAAATACCCTGTAAACTACATGGGTAGATATTTCTGGGCCTAAGAAAAATCCTTAACTGTCTTGATACTAAAGAGGCCTAGCTTGCATCTTTCTTCCTTCCTCTGTTTTCCAAAGTTGTTGATCTTGGGTGATCCTGCAGTAGGGGGAGGAGACTGTGGCGTGGCCATAGGTAGAATTAGCAGTCCGCATCTGGTCTGGGAGAGGTCTCCTCGACAGGCCAGCATCTTGGCATTGAAGTTTTGGGGGAAACCCATTCCATGACACTACTCAACGTCTATAGGGTGGAGGTGTTAACCTCATGGATGACTCTTCGTTGAGTGTCTTGACTGCCAAGTGGCTCATTAATTAAGCTCTTCACGGCTGCAGAAAACCTTGACAATATGAGCCGTGTTGCCAGTGAACCTCTGTTTGTAACCTTGATCAACCACCGGGCCCTCAGATGTTGATGTTGCATTGGAGGGGGAAATTGTCTCTCCTAGTAAAGATCTTCCCACCTCAAGACTTCTTCGTCAGTCTTTTAAAGACTGACTGCTCAGACCAGGGTGTCTCTATATGTCCATCCTTAACTGCAGTCCCTTGGCTTTCATCTTCCTCCTTCAAGGCGTGCCTTCACAGACATGGTATTGTTCAATACGACTGCCTTGCAGAAGGCAGTAAATCTACCAGACTTGCTCCTCCTGCTTTGCCATCTTCCCTTTGTTTTCAGAACACCTGTCATACAGGGCATGCATGCTGTATATGTAGAAAAACTGCTGTGAAACATTGGAAATGAGGGAGTTGTGCCAAATCTGCAAAATGACTCCCTTCTCCCGATAGGGGAGCCACCCCCTTTAGGCCTAAGGAGGTGAGCCTGCTACACGAGTCTTTCCCTAAGGGTCTGGCAAGTGGGACCTTCACAGGAGTGGCTCCACTCTTGGGAACAACGATTACATTCCAGCGTGAATCTCCCGGTCTAAACTACCCTTTCTGCATATACAGATGTCAGGCAAACTGTTGCATTCCCTGTTCCAACTATAAATCACAAAGATCCTTCTGTGACACTATGGGCTTCAGGTAATGGTGAACCTCACCTGAGTGCCATAATCATGGAAGACGGACATTTCATTAATTCGAATGATGTGTATAAAACGCAAGTGTTTTGTGAATGGAAAGGGGATCCCACGGTGGGAGGAGTGCAGGTGCTATGGCGAGGTGAGCCCTTGGAGCATCTACATCCCGGAGGGGCAGAGCTGTGTCGAACCGCGGAGCCAGCAGTGATGAGCAGAACGAGAAACCTGCCTGCTGGAGGTTGGACGTCGCGTGCTTAAGCGAGGAAGATGTTCTGATCCAGTTGAGACAGAGGGCGGAAAACGGTCTTCCTGGGTTACATGACCACTGAGCAGTGGTGGGCCTGGTGCCAAGCAACCAGTGCCGAGCCCCAAGAGAAAAGAGGAGCCTGAGATTCCGAGCTCCCGCCAAACACCTTTCCTGCCATGAGAGGCACTGACTGGGAAAGACTCGCCACACACTTGTGGAGGCAAGCAAGATACAGGACTATGGGTTTCCAGGAGAACAAACTGGTGCAGGGACCATTGAATCTGTAAGGGAGGCATTGTATTACAAGTATGACACTGATGCAAGAGTTACAAGTTTCAAAACCTTTATTAGATTCTTGGAGAAATGCCTACTTTGCCCTATCACGCCCTGTAACTATGACAGGAGTAGTCTCTACCATCAAATAATAAAGCAAACACAGTCCTAGTCAGTCTTTGACAAATCAAATGGCCTATACTAACATAATGCCTTCCCTACCTCTCATACAAAAAGTGTGTAAAGGGGGACATGTATGCAAAGGAAAATCAGTGTTGGAATATAAAGGATCAAAGTAGCTGAGTCGGCTCGCCTTCCCACGTTGGACAGCACAGAGCAAGGTGGCCCCCGTAGACAGGATGACGCACTGGTTCTCAAAACAAAGGCAGTTCAAAACATGGATCAAGGCACGCCTGGCCTTCCACGTTAACGTCACTTATTCCAGCATTCCAAAAGTTCTTCCACAGTTCAACAAAATGTTCACGTAGGTCTCCATGTGATGGGTTCGGACCTCGCAAACGCAACACTCCCTTCCCCCAAGCTTAATTTGCATTCGTTGGGGGATTCGGTCTCCTAACCTATCACACTTCCGGTCTCCCATCGGTCTGAGACCTTTTACTGACGTTGAAGACTTTCGAATGTGCAAAGCTTTTACCATAGACCTCCGCAGGACCACTTTGACTTTCCTTCTGCTCACACTTGTGTTATAAAGACCAAGAGACACTGGAGTAAATATTTTTTTTTTATTTTGGATTTGTATAGCACACTACAACGCTTGGGCAACGAGGCGCATGTGAGTTTTCAGGGAACAACGGAACAGAGTAAGTAGTAATGGAGTGGAGAGACAGAGGAAGCGTGTTCCACTGAAGAGAATACGGGAGCTGAATAGAATGAAAACAAGATTGGTCACAGGTGGTGCGGGGGACATTCAGCCTGAAAAGACAGGAAGAGCGTGAAGGAGTGTAGAAAGAAGAGAAGCAAGATAGCCAGGGGCACGCCCATATAGAGATTTAAAAACTAAACCAAGAAAGTGAAATTGAAGTTGGGAATGGAAGGGTAGCCAACTAAAAGAAACGAGAGATGAAAGATTGAGTCCTGATAGGAAAGAAGACAAAGTAAACAAATAGAAAAGTGATAGATTGATTTAAGAGGAGCAAGATGTGAAAAAGGAAGGCCAAAAAGCATGACAGAACAATAGAATAAGCGAGAAATGATTAGTGAAGATAGGTTTGTAGCATGAAAGGTTAGAAAGGGACGAACTCTGCGAATATTATAGCGATGAAAGCGACAGGAGCCAGATTTGAGAGAAATATGGTAGGCAAAGGAAAGGTTGGAATTGAAGTGGAGACCAAGGTTGCGTGCAGTGGGGGAGATGGATAGATTGGAGAGAGGAAAAGAAATGGACAGAGGAGGGGGATGTGGAGGAAGAGTGTTAGCAGGAAATAATAAGACCTCAGTCTTTCCTGCGTATAAAGTGAGGAAAGGAGAGGCCATCCAATATTTGATGGCAGAAAGACCTATTGAAAGAGTGAGATGAATATCAGGAGTGAAGGACGAGAAGGCTAGAAAGAGCGGAGTATCATCAGCATCGAAGTGATGCAATAGTCCAAAAGAAGAAATTATAGGAGCACACTTGATCATATATTGTGCTTTCTTTACTTTAGCAATGGCTGTTGTAATTTAGTTCAAGAATTGCCCTCTTTTTACTTTTTCAGAGGTTGTTACAATTTGTCTTCTCGCTTTCCTTCAATCTGTATATCAGACCACAAATACTTTGATTCCTCAGTTCGGTATTCAAAATGACCGTTAGCAGCCAGCGGTCTAGTGCAGAACGTCACAGGATCACCTAATGAAGGCCAACTCACTGGTCTTCCCCTGCACGTCTGCTAGAGCCGCTGCCGCTTCAGTCTTCTCACGTCGGGTCTGAGGTATTTGACTGCTCCGGTCATACTCCTGCGGTCTGCGCTTACTGCAACAGGAGCTTGTCACTTTCCTCACATGCTCCGGTGAAGGCCAACCACCAGAGTATGACTCTGGGCAGGGAGCGCTCCTCGCACCCACGAGACAGCCAGCAACTTCACTGCTTCCCACTGCGCGTCCTCTGCAGTTAAAGCTCCCAGTTTCAATGACTGTCTCAGCACAGTATTCTGTTGCAATATCTACGGCAGTCCCAGGGTCTGCTTTTTCCGCTGCTGCTGTGCACTTCTCCTTCTGCTGCTTTAATGGACTGCGCCTGAAGGGGTCTTAAATATTCAAATGTCCTGCTCGGGTGTGGGTCATTAGAACTAGTCTGCATATTATTGTTTTGCTCCTCTTCCTCATCCCAGTACCTGGAGCATTATGGGACTTGAAGTCCCTAATGTTCTGATTATTTTCATTATAAACCTCATTCTGTTTAACTGACTTTTGAAATTCACCTTTAGAGGATATTTGTAAAGAAATTCATAGTTGATTCCGGACTTTATAGCGCACCTCCAAGGGGAAATCATCATCCAATTTAGTGATATGGATTTTCTGACTCTTACATATATCTCTGTTGGTTATAAGGGTTTTCCCTTCTGACAATTTGGTATTTATGGGACGGTAGAGCATACTCTGACGATCCTACGTTATTTCACCGAAAGATTTTACATCATGGGACTTCATCGCCAAAAACTGTAAAATCATTCGACGAGATGCGTGTAAACCGCTCGGGCAACAAGCCATAACCTCTGCCATTCTAGAAATATCACCCTCTGAAGATAGTCTCTATCTGAGCCGTCCTATTCACTTGGGGGGGCCTTCTCCTCCCAGGTGATCCACCAGGCCAATACCACCCCCAGGGCTAGGATCAGGTAGCTGCTCCCTTCCCCAGGCCATCTGGGAGGAGACATTATGCTGGGATTATGTGAACACCCTGCAGGATTCATCACAAGTCACTGTTAACATATTGCTGTTCTACTCTTTTCCCTCTCCCCCTAAGCGATCCTGAATACACCGACTGTGAATGCCTTGACTTGGAGGGCCACAAAGCATGTGCTGGTGCAGAGGATATCTTACAAGCCAATAAATGCATTGCTAAGTTCTTTCTCAGTCCTGTGCAATTTCTTTTGCTTGCTGACTGCAGGCGCCCTTCTCGGTTTTCCAACACTTCCCCTTGTTCCGCTTCAGAGTTCCTTGTTAATTTTATGTGGCTTGCTGACCTTACCAAAAGTGTTTTAACTATTGCTTTTTCTATTTCTTTTCTGTGCATGTCAGATTGCAAGATGCTGTGGCTGCCGGCAAAGGACAAGAGGCAAATTATCAAGCTAGCCATCCTAACATACGGAAGCTGAACACAGATGGTAAGGGTGCTGCATTCAAAACCAGAATCATCATGTAATTTTGTTACTGCTGTACTTTTTGAACCCTGAATTTCCCATCTCCATTGCGCATAGTAACTCTTTTACTCCTTAGTTTTCTCTTCCTCCTGGCTAGTGGGCTGTGTGGTACTGGTTGAGATGGACTCCTCATATGTAGAACACTTTTTGAGATACTTATGAACTTGGCGTTTTTTGTTTCTTCAAATATAAAGAAGGACCTGGCGCCTGGTCCTAAAGACAAGATCCTTCTCAAATCCATGGCGATCAATTTTTTTTTTTATCTGACCATTAGTTTCTAAAACCACATGAGGGATTGATAGCAGCCTTCTGACAGGCTCATAACAAAAGTCAGAACCGTCTCCATTCTTATTTGAAGCCTTTGGGTATGGTCTTGTGGAAACACATTGAAAACCTTTGAAAAAGAGTCACATTGTAGGCCTGTGGGGGAAGCACATCCATGTGGAATGAGTTTAATTTTTTTTATTGTGGAGCCTGTGAAAGTTGCTTGCTGTTTTTCCCCCGACTGGGGTTTTCCTCACCCATCTCTTTCCTGGGCTGGCAGCCCGAGAGGGAAACTTTGCCGGCCCGCAGGCTATGGACAGTTGGGTCAGAACCCTGCAAGATGGACAAAGTGGCCACTAGGCTGTGGCCATGCCCAGGGTACCCCCAAGCCACCACCGAGTAGGGTTAGTACCCTGCCTGTCCCCCCTCATGTCATCCGGGCGGTCAGGCTTTTTCCGTAGCTGCAGCGACTCTATGGAATAACCTCCTGCAACTCAAAGAAATCTCTGAACTATCTTTCCTTTAGAAAAGCTGTTAAACGTACTTATTTTAGATGAACCCAGCTCTGTTCTGGCTGCCCCCCTCCTTACAGCGCCACGATACCTCGGGTGACCATGTGCTTAACAAATACCATTAACCTAACATCTAGCGTGTTCAAAGGCCATACTGTGGCTCCCCAAGGTGCACAAACTGGACACTGGCCTCTTTGCCTTGTGTATGTGCTTCCGCCATGCCTATGCCCACACAAATGGCTGCTGGGCATGGTCAATGGCCACTTTGCCCGTGAGATGGAGTTTGGCACTAACATTTGACCTTAAACATGAAAGTTCTACAAATATGGCGTGCATCTGCTCAGGCCAGGTCTTCATTCATGCCAAATCTGGTGAATGCCACAAACATTTTCATGTAGAAAAAGGATGCGGTTTTACATTGGGTTTTCCAAGAACCCGCAGACACGCTTTCAGGACACAGATCGCCAAATTGATCGCCGATTTTTGTGGCGCACACACCTAGCCATTATTCTGAAGCTTATTGGAAACCTGATCAGGCAAATTTGCGATTGATTTTTCTTTGAAGTAGGTATGATGTCTAGCGCATGACCATTCAAAGGAAAGGAAGGAAACATGGAAGCATTGCTCAGAAAAACAAAGCATTAAACTGTGAAACCAAGCTTATTCTGGTGTTATTAGTTGCATGTTACCTCGGCATTAAGTTTAAACAGACCCTCCAGGATATTGCTGCAGGAACTGTAACACGTTTCCCTGCACACTGCTTCTCTCCTGCAATGTGCCAATCTCACACCCTCCAGTCCAAAAATGTGCCGCAAAAATGCTGCAAAATAACAATTTTGTGCCACAAAAAAATGTCCGTGTATGCCGCTGCGTTTTACATTTTCTGTCGCCATATCCTGAAGCGTCCGTTTAAAGGCCTTTATTAAACAAAAGTAAACCATACGACTATGTCATGAAAATTGGTACTTGGGCGCTGGGGGGTGCAGTCCTTGAACTCTGGATTATAAACTAAGGACCACAAACAAACCGGCATTCACAAAGGTTCATGCGGGAAGTTCCCCTATTTAAGTCGCTCTAGCATTTAGTCTTTGATACTTCTTCTTGGTATCATAAGGTCTCCCCGCCTCAACATTTGGGTCCACAATTCCCCCCCCCCACCAACCCCTTTAGCCAAGTGTCCCAAAAGTCCTCCCATTCACTGGGGCTCCCCTTATCTGTCTTATGCTCAGGTATGTTCTATTTGGCAAAACAAAGCTCTAGAAACTGCAAAGAAGGACCATGAAACACTGAAAATATGGAATCTGATTTCAGACCGCCCTTTTCAGCCCAGAGTTGCACAATCAAGCTGGCTTTCAGGCAAGACGGAATCCTTCTTCGTATACCTTGACCCCTGTAGTGTAGAAGAAGAATTTTTCCCACTAATGTGTCCCTCTGGATGTTTGTACCTCCCATACAGAGGGACCAATTAATTGAAAGATGAATCCCACGAGACACCAAGCTGCAAGGGAAGACGAGGCACTGGTTAGTAAAGCGACCAACAAATCTTTAGCTGTAACTGGCACAATGGGCTAGACTGACCTGTGCTAAATAGTTCATAATCCCTCCAAACCATTAACCTGGATGCACAGGATGGTGGGTATCGGGCAAGGTTCTAAGTAATGTCTTGCCATGTAGGATCCCTGGAGTCGGCAAATGAAAGAAAGCAATCCAAAGCAGTTCTAACTAGCCCACCGGCACGAGGACGCTTGTAACAATACTAAACCGATGACACGTGGACGCTTAATGACTGTAGCACACAATAGGAAGTCTCTAGTCCGTGTGCAAGCAGTTATTGTATCCCATGTAGCGTGCCTTCGCGTTTCCTCATGGAGAGGCCCAATGTGTTGCAAGCGTACTAAAGCAGAGCTGCCCTTGGGACCTCACGAGTGGTGTTCAGAACGAACCACAAGAGACGCTCTGAAAAACGGTCGAACCGGCAGTCCAATGTCGGTCCGTGTTCGGTGTGGACAAGAGCAAAAGATGGATGGAAACAGTTGTCCCAACAGAGAAGGGTTTAAGGAAGGTGGAATCCAGTAACGGAGCTGGGTATCTTCGTCAGTACAGGCAAGGGCGTATGCAAGGCAGGTTCCAGTAATATAGCAAGATCAAATCCTTAAATCCAATAGGGTTCCAGCAACAAATCCGGCAAGGGGCAGGCAAAGACACAATGACGGGACAAGGCAAGAAATTTGGCAACAATAAAAAAGCATAGACATGAAAAGGACGTTTTTTCAGAAGCAAGGCGTTAGTGCAAAGGTGGGGTTAATAAGATGGAATCACATGACCTCTGGAGTCATGCACTCGGCCGTTTCGTCCTTCCCAGACGCAACGGACACCATCGTTTCTAAAGCAACTGCCAGCTATCTTACAAGCGCGTCCTTCTGCATGCCTTTCTTAAAGGAGAAGCTTGTGGAAAGCTTCTATATGTACGCCGCTGTTTACTTGGGCAATTAACGGTGGTTGTTCTGGCTTGTGACCCGCCCCTAAGGCATTTCACCCCTTTAACTGTGACACCGGCAGGCAGAGTTTTTGTGGCCAAAGCTACTCGAGGTCTGTAGTACAGGCCCTGTACTTCTCCGGTGCAGGTTCCTTCTCGTTTCCTCTGTCTTCATTTCAAAGGCAATTCAGAAGGGATCAAGTTTCTTTGGGGGGGGGCATGGGGAGGAGAGAAAGGGATTGAAAGGGAGAAACCAAACCTCAATAGGTACGCCCGCTTCCGCATAACGATGACTCACTGTTCCAGGGCCCCTCCCATATCACCCCAGTAGGGGATCTCATAACATTGTTCGGCCGCCAATGGGAGGGGGATCACCTCAGACAAGTGGGTGCCGTCAGCAGTAAAAAACGGGTATTACATTGAGTTTCAAGGACAACCGTGCATTCACCCGCCAAGAAACAGAAGAATACCAGTAGAACATATCCAGATTCTACCAGACAAAATGCAAATACTGCTACAAAAGGGAGCCATAGAAACCTGTTCCACCATCTAGAGCCCTCATCCTAACAAAAATAGACTTGCAATATTTTACTGCTAAGTACCTCTAAAAAGAACCTATTCCAACTCCTACAAAACAAAGCCCTTCGAGCAGCATTGGGCATCAAGAGAAGAGAACACATCACGCAACACAGAAGAGATGCTCATTGGCTCCCAGTGCACGCAAGAATACTCCACATAACACTAACCACCACCCACAAATGCCTATTTGATGCTGCCCCCACTTGCCTCAATAGCTGCATTATACGCAAAACCTCGCTTAGAACACTCAGATCTAATGCCAATACTCAGCTACTCATCCCATGCTTCACCACCACAGAAGCAGGTCATGTCAGCTTTCCCATCACATCCCCCCGCATCTGGAACACACTTCCCCCTCATTTATCTAATGAAACTTCCCTACCAAAGTTTAAAAAACAACTCAAAACATGGGTATTCAACAAATTCTAAAACATTAGCACCATCTCTCCATCAGAGTGGGTCCCCCCTCCCATTACCACAAGATGACTGCATTGATAAACTGTCTGTATATACGACTGTATCGGCAAAACAAAATGTATGTAACATTGATAAGAAAACGAAGATATATGTAACTTGTGCCGTGACACCCAAGGGTTTGGGCGTAAAATCAAATGCAATAAATAAAGGGTATTTATTCTGTGTACTTTTCTTTTTCCACTGAAAGAAACCACAAAATGCCTCGTGTTGGATCCAAGGCCAGCAAACGCCTTTGTAAATGCACAAAAATTCCAGATGACAACGCTTCACAATGTCATCCCACTGCTTAAGAGTTTTTATGGCAACACTGGATATGAAAGATGCACACTTTCATATTCCAATGCTACTTACACGTTGAAAATACCTACGGTTCAAAGTGAGTCAAGTGCATTATCAATTCAAGGTGCTCCCCCTTTTGGAATTGCATCAGCCCCTGATGTATTCAAAGGTACTAGTAGTAGTGGCAACGCACCTACACAAAGTATTCCAGTGTACCCTTATCTGCATTACTGGCTGATAACAGGAGAAGCACCAGAAATATATGCCAGCTAAATGCACAGAACACAATAAATCTTCCCCACAAACGTTTCTATCCATGAAAAGAAGTCAAACACAATCCCCAGTCAGCAAAAACAATTCTTGGGGTAGTCATTCAGACAAGACACCTTGGTCTTCCCCTCCAACAAGAGGGTCCAAAACCTGATTCAACAAATACCTTGTTATACAGCTGGTCAACAGATAAACATCAGAAAGGCTATGCACCTATGTGGCATGGTGGCGTCATTCATCTTCATTGTGATACATTTAATGCTTCATATGCGTCCGATGCAAGAGTGGTTAGTGAAACCTTGGTCGCAGGCAGAAGGCAATTGGGGTGTTCTAGTTATGGTTTCGCAAAAACCGGTGTTGGCTCTTCAGTGATGGACAAAAGTAAACCTGTTACAGGGAAAACCTTTTGTCAATCCTCCAGCACACCTTACAATCGCAACCGATGGATCACTCGGATCAATATTAGGTTGACAAACCCATTGTCTCCACCAAACGGCACAGGAGATGCGGTCACGCAAACCTGCCATGAAGCATACCAACACTCTAGAGTTGCTAGAAGTTTTGAAGGCGCCACAAGCATTCCAACATCAGTTAATTGGGGGGGGATTGCTAATCATTGCAGAAAATACAACAGCCATATTTTACATCACCAAACAGGACGGGACCCCCTACCTCAGGCTGTCCACACTAGCACAGAAGATTTGGAACTGGAGCCTCCAAAGAGGAATACATCTCCAATCCCAACATGTTCCAGTGGAACACAACTGCCTAGCAGAAACACTTAGCAGAAGCACATATCTCTCAGAATATCCGAATGTAACTCCCACTAGTGTTCTAAGCAACATTTGTACACGTAGGGGGCAATCGGATGGAGATCTATTTGCCACAAGAGAAACCGCAAAATGCCTACATTATGTCTCCAGTTTCACACAGAGGTAATTTAAGGGTAACACACAGTGGATAAGTTGGTCAGGAATATTTGCTTTCGCTTTTCCTCAGATCACACAGTAATACACAAGATGTACCAGGAGAAATTAAGAATGATCCCAAAAGCTCTAATGTGGGCTTGTCAGAAGTGGTTTTCCCCCTCCTCAAAATGTCCATGTGTCCACCAATAAAACTAACATGTCCTATGTCGACACAGAATCTGGGGTTAACCCTTCATCCTCAGCCAACCAACTTAGCAGCTTGGCACCTCAAGTTGTAGACTTGTGGTGCCATTACTTTGGCCTTTAGATGCATGGACATTCTAAAAGAAGCCCAAAAACCCAACACTAGACACTGCAATTTTAAAAAGTTGAAAGGATTTGCAGTTTGGTGTGTAAAATCAATTGACAATGACATAGTGCACTACTCATTGCACTTATTGGACTCTTACTTTTAATGAATTTTAAAAACAAGACCAATCGCGCAGCTCTAGGTGCTTATCACTTCACAGAGTAAAGTCTTTTGGAGAGTCCCAGCCGTCAAAGCCTTTATGGAAGGAGTTGAACGATTTTACCCTTTGATTGCAAACCCACCCCTAGGTTGGGATTTTAAACATTGTCCTAAGCATACTCCTGGGCCCCTCTCTTGAGCCAATGCATAAAGCAAGCCTTAAAGAGCTCGCTTGCATGGTCTTCTCATTGCGATTACATCCATTCAGAGAGTAAGTGCACTTCAGGCATTGTCCGTGACAGAACCCTTTGTCACAATACACAAAAACAAGATTGTCTTAAGAACACACCCACGATTCTCACATAATTACATTTCTAAGTTTCATGTCAACCAGTCAATTGTTCTGCCAGCTTCCTTTCAAAAGCTGCCAAATTGAGTAGATAGAGAGCACTCCACACACTGGATGCTTGAAGGGCAGTCATGGTACTACCTTAATAAAACGAGATCACTCGGGAAAACGGAACCGTTCTTTGTTTCCTTAGCAGCCTGTAGAAACGGAAGCCCTGTCTTAAAGCCTACTATTTTTTTGAATGAGCGTGCAATGCATCCAGCACTGTTACTGTGTCAAAAGCACGCTCCACACCTGGTACAGGTGCTATGATTTCATGCATTGCTAATGTGCCTCTAGATGCAATATGCAAGGCTGCCCCATAGAGTTCAGTACACACGTTCACACAACATTGTGTTGACAGGCCAGAAATGACAGGTGGGACAAGCAGTGCTAAAACATTTTTCTCTGTTCCTTCCATCAACTCACCACCATCTTCTGGTACTGCTTGCAATTGTAAACTGATCCACAAGCCTCAGAAGGCAATCCTTACTTACCCGTTTTCGTCTTTCTGATGCTTGGATTCGCACACGCCTACCCAGCCTCACCTCATTGGGAGCAGAAGCACCATAGACCTGTTTCATCATGTGAGGTTTTTTCAAACAATTCTTCACATTTACACCTTACTATACACTCCACGTAACAATCGGAAAAATAACTATTTTAGGACCTTGACGCATGAGGTATCATGGGTGTACAGTACACATTAGTGTAGGGATAGTATTACAAGAACGCCCAGTTGATGTCCCTTTTTAGAAATCGAAAATCATGTAATGCTCTGCACCATCCACTATGTCGACCTATGCAAACCATGTTAATATAAGTAGATACAAGCATTGGAAAGACTATTACAGATATGTAATGTTGGTTATATTATAGAACAGTAGTTGCTGCACTATAGGTAATGTGAGTAGCATTATCCATAGCAAATCCCAAAAATTGAACTGCTAATAACGACTTAGATGAAATTGGCTGATATTTTACAAACATAAAGTTTATGCCGGAACAACACACATCCCCCTGGGCCCCAGCCTGGATATTTTGGGAAAGATTTAAAAAAAAAAAGAGGAAAAATGTAGTAAGTAGGCAAAGAGTTTTCAGCCTACTCTCGTTCATTTTCCTTTAGAGGAAAAAGTCAAAATTACTGCGCAGTGCAGGGCAAAAACACTGGAGGATGGAGGCGCTGTTGAGCATCCTGGAAAATGGCTGCGTAGCCCCACGCCAAGCAAAGAAAACATCCTCCTTTGCTGTCTTTCCCGCCCTTTGGCCTGCCCTGAAAATACTTAATGTGCGATCCGCAGCTCTGGGGCACTGCTTGCCGCAGTTCCAGATCGATTGGTGGCTCCACTGCAGATCGGCGATTAGCTGCGTGTTTGAGCGGAGCCACAGACCCATCATCGCACGCAATTGCCACTGCGGCTCCCGAACTCCTGCTTTCCCCTCCAAAGTTGCCCGCACTTGGGGGCTGAGAGGATGGGCCGGCTACCCGCTGGATACTGCAGCGTGGACTCCTGCACCGACATTCGGCTCCTTCAGATACGTGGAGGGGTCTCTGGGGTGAGCTCTGTGTATGCCGTTGGTGGCGGAGCGCCATGGGACTCTTTACCGCCCTTCCCCGCTCCCTGTGGATACTTTACATCTCAGCCTCGCTGCAGCCATCCAGCCCGTTTGCAACCCACAGTGCTGCTCTTGCCAGCGCATGCTTAGGAGGAGCCGCACCACACTGCAACAAGTGTTTTGCTCGGATGGTCCTCGCCAAATCTAAGGCGTAGCCCTACAGGAGCCTACAGCAGGGCAGCTCTCCCGACGCTCACTAGCTGAATCCTGCTCCCCTCCTAGAGCAGGAGCACCCGTAACACCAGCACGCTCTGCTCCCTTTGACCATCCCCGAAGACTATTCTTGGGTCCATACGAGGTGGGGGTGAAGTGGACCGAACCCTCTCCACGCCTGCCACCGGCATCGGGATCTGTGCCGCTACAGTGGATCCCGCAACTGAACATGGGCCAATCCCAGCCCTCATCTTTTGCAAGTAAGTTCCACGGTCCACTCAGGATTTATCAGGATCCCTATTTACAACTGTGGCTAAAGGGTCTGGTGGCGCAACCCATACCCTGCAACACTCTGCTTCCCCTGTGCCGCTCGGTGATCAGTGCCACCTGAGCATTCGGCCCATCCCAGCGATACAGACACTATACACCAGCTGCGCATGGGGTGGGGGCCTTTTCTCCGACCCAACCGCCACCCTTGCTAACCCTAGGTGGATCCGCCAACTGACGCCCACTACGGAGGAGTTAGACATTGCTCCGTTGATTATCCACAGAGCTCACACTTAAGCCACCTCCTCACCCAGGAGGCTGAATTCGCACGCAGCACTCATCAGACACTTGATGCACGTCAAGGCACCTAGAACCACCAGGAACTCTTTGCCAAACCTCTGGTGCACCCATTTGAACGCTTGAATGCTTCTTGCTTCTTGGGACGTTGCACGGTTTCACCCCCTAAAAGGAATTCAGCATCTAGCCGCTCTTCACAATCTTTTTATTGGGGCAACCAATTTCATGCGGGCAGGGGACCTTGAATGGAGGCGCACAGAAGTGCTTTATGCATTGTCACAACCCGCCCAAGGGAAGGATCCCCTAGGGCACAACCCAGTGCAGCAGTTCTGCCTCCCAAATAAGTAGTATCCACACACCTACGGCAGGAGCCGTCACCCGGCATGGCCGACTGCAGCAACAGAAAGGCTGTACACTTCAACGTGACGGGACTAGTAGACTTTCCGAGACCTTCCATGATCTACCTCCTTTCTGTACCCAGGGTGGGAGCCCACTTCGAAGGCCCGGATCTTTTTGCTAACTGCCAAAAGTGTCACGGGCACGGCTGAGACCCTCCACCTGACTCCAAACTACTGGCCCAGCATTATAGGGTCCACGCTACTCAATTCAATGAGTCATGACCAAGGGGTCTAGCAGGGGGGGGAAGAAGGCGGGCGCAATGGACAAATTCACGAAGGCAACCCTGCGAGAAGACCCAAGCCAACCTCGACAATCACCACTGGACCCATCCACCTCTGCTCAGCTGCCCACGCCAGCCCAGGATCTTACTGGCATGATGGAGTCCATGGCGAAAGGCTTTACAGCTGTGCACAAAAAACTGGACGGCATCATCGCTTCAATCCGTTCTCAGCTGGCACAGGAAGGAGACCGAATTAACAAAGCAGAGGACAGAATTGGCACCAACAAAGACAACATCCGCTCATTGCAAGGTACAGTGGCTACCCTCTTCAGAGACATGAAATCAGTCAAGGCCATGTGCGATGACATTGAATCACGCTCCCGTAGAAATAATGTCAGGATTATTGGGGTCCTCGAAAATGCATTGTCCGGGAATATGGAACTGGCAGTCGAAAAGCTGCTTCAGGACCTATTGGATCTATGTCCGTTCTTCAGTGTAGTGCGCACACCGCGCCCTGTCACCCAAGCAGTAGCCAAAATCTTAAGTTACCGTGACAGAGACACACTTCTTCATTTGGCCCGGGAGAAGAAGGAACTGAAACTCTGATCCCAAATTATCTGTTTTTTCACAGACTTCAATTACTGTTCAGCTTTTTATTTATTTTTTTATTTTTTGGGGAGCTGTAGTTCGCAGCATTTGCTCACCATCTGCCTGATAGATGCCGGCTCGACTGGCCTTTAGCCAATTTTTATATTGCTGCTTATACTTTTCAACTTGTTGTTCTTTCTTCTATAGTGCAGAACTTAAGGTCTCTCCGCTGCTTTCTCAATATGGATTTCTTGGTGTTTTTTTTTTACCTCCTGATCGAAAGTATGTTCATGCTTATTTCTGTTTACCACATCCCGTTTTTATTTACTTCAAGAGAGGGTGGCTACATACAATGTTTCCTTGGTTCTGAGGTAGCTTAATCCTGTTATATACTCTTTATCTAAAAGGGAATTCAATTAATTCAGTGATGACGCAGTCCACCTGAACCTATTCTGGCCCCCTGTTAATTCCAAGTCAAAATCGTAGCCTGCTCTTTTAGGTGTTGGAAGTGCAATAACCCAAGTCAACAATAACAGACTATGGTCGCTATGTTTTTGCTTTAATACCTCCTAGATCTTTTGTTCTCCAAAAGCTCTTTCTATCAACATATATGTAGTAAAATTGTTTGTTTCAAGGCCACGTCAGTCTCATGTGGATATCTCCTTTTAGAGTCCCATTGAGCCTAATAAAATTATGTTCCTCCATTAGCGTGAATCAACTACTTAGTCCCTTCCATAGATACATTTCCCGGTTCATGGATATTTAAATCGCTCATTATCAATGCAGAGATGATATCCTTCTCTTCAGATAATAAATCTAACATCTGCTCAATGCCTTCTAGAAATTTGGCACCCTGTATAGTGTTGTGATTCCAATATACATTTATAAATGTTAAGTGCCCCTGTGGCAGGACTAACTTTGAGTAAAGGGGTTTGGAGAGGCCCAAACAATAAACCTGCTGCTGGCCTACCCCTATTATTTTTAATTGCTGGAACCACTGACACTGCATGTCCGCCCCACACTGGATGGTTTGTTATCCAGGTCTCTTGCAAAACCACAATGTCTAAATCTACCAGAGAGTTCTGCTCAACTACCAAGAGATGCTTATAACCCCTTGTGCTCCAGCATCCTAACTTCGATGCTGTGATTTTGTTAGTCTCGCGTAACTAGTTTTCATAGTTGGATTAGGACGGGAACCCTCTACCCGCTTGTCATATCTTGCCCAATGTTTCACTTTTCTGTCTGTTTGGCGAAGCTCCTGTCTCATCTGTTTCCTCTGTACTGCACAGTCCTGCCTACCTCTAGTGTCTCTTTCGGGTTTATATAGGGAAGGATTCTTCTTATATATCTGCATATCCTTTCCCCTATTGTTTGTGGGGAGTTTCCGAGCTCTGTCTGCTTTAAAAATAAAGCCTTGATTATAGAGATTATCTCTGGCTCCCACAAGGCCCTTGCCACAAGCTGTGAGGGGAAATGTGATCCTCACCCTTGCTAGGTTGAAATCACTTAGGAATTCCACCTCGGTTTTATCTGACAAAGTCCTCAAAATCAGGAGTATCCTGTCAAAGGTGCATAACACTTTGCCTATTTACGATGTATTGCGGGTAGGAGCCTTTCCTACGTTCCAGCAGGAAAGAGCTTATCTTTTTATATCCCTGAAGGCAAAGGACTATCTACAGCTCTCACTTCTTTTACTTTGTTAGCATCATTGTCCCATCTGCTGCTAGTGTTTTCCCTCTGGGCCGGTTCTTCATTCAAATGGGCATTAGATCTTGACTTATATCCCCTATTTGTGTTACTTTGCTGAGTTGACATATGAGTAAACTTAAGCATCCTCTCTGGAGTATTATTTCTTTGCTTGTATACACTTGGTTGATCTCCCCAATTTAGATTTGCTGGCTTATGTTTTGTACAGGATGTGATAACTTTTCTCTGTCATTTCTATGAGTATCCTCCCTGAATCTTTTCTGTTGGGGAGTGGTCGAATACCCCCGACTTTGTATACTTACGATCTCCTAATGTGATTCTTGTTCACCAAGACTTCTTTTACTCTTGATTTCTTAGTCGCCATGTTATTCACTTTCTGTTTCAGTCCTCCCCTCTTAATCCCTCTTGAAAGCTCTTTAGGCGGAGTCGAGAGGGCGTGCAAAAATGCTCTTGAACCAAAAGCAACTGCTTGGTGGGTTGCTTTTGCGCTTTTCTGGTAATATCGCCTTATTTGCTCCTCCTTTCATTGCATCAAACATTTTAAAAGTAGTTTCAATAAGTTCAACTGCTTGCTGAGTAGATTGTGCCTTTTGAGGGGGCGGGATCAGACCAGGACACAACACTGACAAGGAGGGAGGAGGAAAAGGAAGCGGCAAAGGAGAAGATGGGGGAGGGCGAGATGACGGAGGACAAGCTGGGGCGGGGGGAGTAGTCGGACGGTAAAGGAAAGGGAGGCGCGAGCAGGCACAAGGAAGATGCAGAATGTTAGGTGAGAGGAGCCAGAGTGCGGAGAGTTTGGTGATTTAGAGATACACTTATCCTCTCTTGTGCAAGCTCTTCCTGCAATTCTTTATTTCTACTAGGCCATCGTTACCCACCCTCTTGGATAAATGCATTTCCGGCTCTAGCCCTTTTGTATTTACTGCCAACTGCTTATTATTCTCGTAGCACGTCTTCGACATTAATCAAAATGTAATATCTAAACCTTCATACAATTTAGCTAAAGCTAATAAGGCTGTATTCATTGCTGACAATGCATGATCCATCATCGAGATTAAGCCTTACGTCAGACCCAAAGATCTCCTAGGCTTAGGGTTGGAAAATGATACAGAAGATCTTGTTGAGGTCTTGAGGGAGTCAGCATAACATGAGCGATTGTGAGCGATCTAGAGGAGTTGGCGTGTAAAGATGGGCAGGCTGCAATCCCTGATCTACCAGGGCCCCTCCTTTCCAGGTCAGTATGGGTTCCTCCTTTTGGATGTTTCGCGGAGCCTCACTCGGATCTTGGATATCGCTATGTTCTTCTGGTGTTTTCACCCTTGAGGGGGGAGAGGAAGAAAACTCTATCAAAAAATCCTTTGTAGCACCTTCCAGGGGCTCCTTGTTGATGGGTTGCTCCAGTAGTACTAGCTCCCCCCACCCCCTTCTTGATGGACCTGTGCTTTGACCAGGAGCTGACGGTTGACTGCGTCCTGTGCTGAATCCAACTGCAGATCGATGGCTGTGTCCTTCCCAGCCATCGGTAGGTTTATTTCACCCAACTGCTCGTTTTGGGTGATTACTTCCGTAGGAGGGAGCACTTCTACAATCAATGAGTCTGGTAGTTCCCCAAAGTCGATCTACACTTTTGTATTGTGTCCATTTATACCCTCTGAATTCATTGTTTGCATTTGGGCTTAGTCCAGCAGTCTCTTATATAAGTAGTTTGAGACTTTGTTCGATATTTTCGGTTCCTCCCTTTTTGTAGTGAGACCTTCCTCGTCGCCCTTAGTGATCTCTTGTTAATTTCAAACTGTTCATTTCTTTTGTAAATTGCGGATATATTTTACTGGGCATAGCTGTTTTTCGAGTGTACATATGTGGCAAAAACCAAGGATAGCTTCCAGAAGGAAAAGGACTACTGAGCGGTTAGTCGCTCGTGATTTGCAAAACAATAAAGTAACGGCAAAAACAAAAGCAAACAAAAGCTAAGAACTACCAACTAGGAAGCCACTCGCGCCTCCTCTCGCCACCAACATCCAACAGCGCTCTGTGGTGCACTCTGTTGGTGCGTGCGTGCTGCTGCACGTGGCCGGCAGATTTATGAAAGCTGGTTTGAAAGGGGGGCGTGTCCAAATCGGAGGCAGTTAATTGGTGAAAATAAAAGCACAACATTTGAAAATAAAGCATTCTCCACGCTTTAAATGAGTTGCAATCCTTGTATCCAGAAATATTAAACAGTCAGCCAATGGCACTCAGTGGTGCACTCTGTTGGTTCTCCATAATTCCATTTTGTATGTCATTGTGACTCCCTTGTCTTATAATATGTACGTGAGCATGGCCTTTGCAACGGGAGCACACTGAATTAAGATGGTCTTGACTTCCCACATCCGCTAAATTTCAAGGTTTTTGTTGCATTAAATCTGATCAGCTTATGTTTTTCAGTGAATAAAAATGCAACAAAATGGACGCCACCTACATTTCATATTGTAAACAGTTACATAATAATTGCACTTTTGCGAAGGAAAGTGGGAAGGAAAACAGTTAAAAAGTAAGTCCAGATCTGCTAAATCCAACTCGCTGACATCATTCCAGCCTTAGACCCATAGTAATTGTCCAACAAGAATCGCACGTAAGTAAGCTGCTTTCACTGGTTGTGGAAAGGTTTTAGTTGAGAAGAAAAACACAGTTCTTCCATAGGCTTCCATACTAGAAAGTCAATAGGCGAGTGTGGTTGTGGTGGTAAGTAGGTACTTGCAGGTTTCTGGAGAAAAAGGGGTGCAGCCATCAATCTAGTTAGCCAAAGAGACCCAACACCAGTTTCCTACATTAAGCTTCTACCACCAGAGACAAGGCCAGGGATGGCTGCAGGTAAGGACTTTGCCCCTTATGGAGATTTGTGTAGTTCTAAAGGATTGGCGGGTGAGGGAGGGGGCACGAGAAGGATATGCAACGAGAAGTCTAAGAGGAAGACTAATAACACAAGGTTTGTCAATGGACTAGGGGCAGAGTATTCGGGCTGATGGTTAGTGAAGAAGGCCCAGGGGGTTGTGGTTGCAGAGCTTCGGAATTCGGCTAGCGGTGTTCCCAGCCCCCAATTGAGAACTTACCATCATGGAAGGTGCCTATAGCTGGATTTCGATGAGGAAGACCTCTGCTTTGAGTCTCACCACTGGAAAAGAGCAACCAGTGAGCAGTGTGATGAATCACAGGAATTGGTCCCAGTTGTCCCTTCTGCCCAAGGGGGTAGGGGGGGCTGTAGATATGGAGAAGTAGGTTGGTTTGTTCTATAAATAAACGTCTTTAGCAATCGCTATGCCCCGTTTGGTCAAACTCCTCATTCCATGCTGCCACAAATGGTATCAGCAGTGGGTTCCTACTCAACTGATAAAACATTGGGGGAATTCACCAAATAGTGAATTAAATAGGACATATATCCTGTGGAGAAGAGCAGCTGACCGAAGATCCGTGGACAACTCCCAAAGAGGCCTGGCTTCCCTTCATGCGCTTGGCCCAGTGAAGCTCTGCTGAACGACCTGATCTGCGAAAGCCGTTGGCGGTGCTTCAACCCTTGGACTGGTGGTGTCATGATCACTGGCTCGGGGACCCCAGCAACGCCAATAATACTGCAGACAGGTGGTGGCTGGACCTCACTTGTGCAAGAATGGCTTTCACATCAATCTCTCCAACACACTACAACACCCTTCCAAGATGGCTGCCGTTTCAGCCATGGACTATGGGCACAGGGTACTGGTCTAGGCTACAAGGGCAGTGGACCCAGGGTTTAAGCCACGCTTTGGGCCCATGCCCTCTGCTTTGTATTTATTCTGTCAAGATGGCAGGAACGCTTGCTATGCGCTCGCATGCCTGCCCTCAGGTCCCTGCAGATACTCACTGAACGGTGATCAGTGCTCAGCGCCATCCCGCTCCACCTGAAGGAAAAAGAAGCCAGAAACAAGGATTTATTCCCAAAGTCAGCGCTACGATATAACTGCATGCAACGTGAGGAAGCATTCCTTTCGGCAAACTATGGCCTCAGATACAGCTCACCTTTGTCCTGGGCTCAGTGACGCTCTGATCCGACTCCTGTGAGGAAAGACGAGAAGAAAGGGCAAATTACCAAGTTGAATACACAGACATAATCAGACAGCTGGAACAAAAGGCAAGAAACAAAGCAGCAGAAAAGAGACTTAAGCAGCAAGAACAAAGGCATTGGCAAGCAGCAAGCATGTAAACATTGATGCAAGAAGCAAGCCAAAGCATTGAAAAGTGCAGAGGAACAAAACAAGAGTAAGCAATACTTCGAGCCACAGCAGGCTTGGGCAGACCAGTGAAGTAACTGGTCAAAGAAGCACCCGCAAGCTGCAACAAGCTACAGCACCATATTGTATGTTGAGTCCAGCCCCCCCCCCCCCCCATTAAGGCTAGCAACCTGGGATCAGGGGGAAGGGATGAAACCGATCACTGAAGTGGCATCCACTCTTTCTTGTTTCAGGGGATTGTCGCGCGTTGCCACAGATGCCCAACCACTCTGGTGCTTTCATCTACACCCACTAAACCCGGCCCCTTTTACCCTAAATATGGCAATGCGCCATTTCAGAGTGCCGCACATGGTTTTGCTAGCAAGAGGTGTGGGACACTTCACGAGAAATCCAGACACCCTGGAAGACATCCGGTAAGCGTTATAGGTGGGACCAAGCAGCCTCAACTCATTCTCGAGGATCCAGCCATCCTGAGCCTTAGAAGTGTCCCTGTTATCCTGTTGGACTGACCAGCTCTCCAGTGGGCTACCTCAGTAGAATTGCTGCCATTCCGTGTTCATCGCTGGAAATTCGGTGGTCGCTAGCTTGTTCCACGAGTGCCTTCCTGTCAAGTTCCAGCTTCCAGCATCAAGGGATCCTGCTCGGGAAGGTCTTCAAGTGTGACGGAAAACGCCTGCTGTGACGCGTGTGCGGTAGTTTTTGCTGGAATTCTACTTCCCGCATCTGGTGAAGTGTCTTAAAGAAGTCTGCATCAGTGCCTTCTGCATTTCTTCTACGCAAAGGGTTGCATGCTGCTCCTGAAACCAACGAAGAATCCTTGCACCCGCAGCTCCTGGGCCTCTCCTACTGGATCCAACGGCGTGAAAACCTATCTCCCGCGACCGCCTCCCTAAAAGCTTCTATCTGAAAGACAGGAATAATATTTTACATACCTGTACTGTAACTTGTTAAATATCTTCTGGAACATTTTCACCACCGCAAGAAGAAACTTTGACTTTTAGGCGCAAGGCCCCATACATCAGAGGGATTGGATTTATCAAATTAGGGCATAATCCTTGTGAACTGGTTTCATTATACTGCATCATTACTTACCTTCTTTTAGTTGTGCAAGTTATTGTATGCATTCCTAAAAACCTAAGGGTAACTGTATACACATTTGATAATGGAGTATTGTGTGATATTACTATCCGTTTGATTCAATTTTTCTAAATTCTTTTTTTTTTGTTTTTTTGTTTGGTTTTTTTTGGTTCTGCAATAGATTGTTTGTACGTGCCTGTCCAAATTGAATTATGTGCTTCACTGTGTGGACTCCTTGTGGCCCCTGGCCCGCTCAGAAGAGTTTTGGCAGCGCACACAGACAATTCCCACCTTCTCAATAATTAATAAGGCACAATCCACAGCAGTTACCTGATATTTGTTTTTTCTCTTAATGAAGCTAAATTATCGTCGTAGTCATGATATTCAGTTCTACTACCCTATTTGCCGTATTCGCATAGTTGGTCGAAAAACATTTGACCTTTTACTTTTGACTGAACTTTTGCGATTTGTTTTGTTGAAATTTGGTCAAATTTAATTAAATATATACATGGGGTGGAGTAAGGGAATAGAGGGGGTTTTGAGGGGTCTTCCCACCTCCCCCTGTATTTTCAGCCAAAAAAAGAGCATAGACAAATTCGGTCAAATGGGAAAAGGTCCAATAGTTTCGATTAAGTAGACGCAAACCCTATTTGCCTTTCCATACTAGCAAGTATTACCTTTAAAACCTAAATACAGAATAAATCCTCAAGAGGTTAAAACAAATATGAAAAAAGTGGCTCCGTGAACAGAAGATCTAACGGAGATATGCCTGCACACATTAACCAAACAACCCTCCCAAATATTGGATACTGACTGCAAGTAAAAAGGATACTTTATCCTTATTAAAAGATGTTCGCACCCCTTAAAATTCCTCTTGAGATCAGGCAGTAATATTATTAGAGTTCCTACCTATGCCACTGTTCTGCTGATCACTGATTTGTAAATATAAATGGAGATTTGTGGGTAAAATAAAGGGGAAGGCGCCTCTATGTTCATTATTTCCCATTTCTGTTGGGCACATTTTCCTGTTTTTAGGGAGTAAAAATGGATGGTGTGTATGTCTCTTAGCTGTAAGACTGGTTTTGAGCAAGTGTCACAGCTCTGTTCCCAGGACAATGTAATGTGGATGGAAAAAAGAGGCACATGAACTCTGATCATCATATTCTGTGGTGAAGTTATTCTGATGCAATTATCATCCTTACACAGATTATGAGAAGCATGTTCTTCTGGCTTTTAATTACTTAATTCAAATGGCAGTTTTCCTACCCTTTTACCATCTGTAAATATTGTATCTCATGCAAATTATTAGCCAACCACATCAGTTATAGGTGATACGTTTTTTGCAATACAGATGAATGTTTTTTCCAGAAGCATAAAACACTTAATGCATTGTCTCTGATCAGTTTCGACAAATGAATAGCCACAACTAAAACTATTATACGAAGGAATCCGTGCTTTTTTTGTGCATGTTCATTTTGCTCTGTGCAGGAATACATTTGCTAGGTAGTGTGGCAGATCTTGAAGTCTTAGACTGGTTGATGAGCCCTCTTTATAATCACATATCAATTTTCTTGTTAGCCTACATCTTTGGGAAAAGTGCTCTAAGATACACCTTTTACACAGATTTGTAAAGAATTGCAGTGGTTGCAAAGGGGACATTCCCTTCAAAACTCTTTTTGCATATAACTCACTAACTGGGCATGCTCACAAAGTCGTTCACCTCGTTAGTCAGTTGCGCACATGGAAATTAATGTGTGCACGAACGCCAACCATCTCCGCACTTTGAGAAAAATAATTAGAGGGAACATTGCCCCTGACCCCACTCACTTTCTCCTGAGACTAAGCTTTGACCACTCTCCATGCTTACCTTGATTGAGTTTGACTAACCTCTTAGAGTTCCTGTTCACTATAACTAGGGTGGCTTCCTAAAATCTATCCACCAGGCAAGATTCTAGAAATCCATCTCGGCACGCATCACTGTGGTTGGTCACACAGGCTGATCCTGAAAATCCCTTCCTTTCTTCCTCCGAACTCAGGACAGTGTAGATCTGTCTACTTAAATTATTGAACAAATGCCCCTGGATGGACACTGTGATCGTCCATGAACATCCTGTGTGTAGGTAGTAGCAAGGTTGCAAATCCGGAGCAACTTTCCATTAGAACTTAAACGAAGACCACAATGTGAGAAATGTTCTTAAAGCAAATCTCCAAGATGAGCCCTACTTCAGAAAGATGAACGTCCACAAACATGTTGAATATGCTCTAGTCTGATTTAGTAGCCGCTCACCGCCCACCCGGTGTAAAGCACTTGCTTTCATGACTCCGATCACTCTGCCATCTGGCGCCCTGCCCTGCAAGTACTAACCAAGAATTTGCTTCACAGGTCTGTTTATTTGGAATGTTACCCTGCTCCTTTCCCCTCCCTTGACATGTAACCAAGTTTGTCTCCAACGTTGCTGTGGAACGGGTATCTGAAACGATCATTAGCTACACCCCACCACTGGGTGATAATGGGCACCGATTTTACACCACAAGGAAGACGGCTGCACGGCTTGTCAGCTTCTTAAGCCTAAGACTTTAAAGGACCGCAGGGTCGAGAGGTGGGCGTCCTACGCCATGTCGAGGTCCGATTCCTCATCCGCCGCCGCAGAAAGTGACAAGGAATGTGATAACCCGATATCGGTTTCGGAAGTCGTAGACCTCTCTAAGGAGCACTCACGCTCCCAGTCTGTCCCCGGCCCCGACCAGCTCGGCTCACGCCCTGCTTACGGGGATGAACACCCCGCCGACACTGACGCACACAAAAAACACTCCCATAAACACATAGCCCATTGCTCTTTGTCAAAAAGAAACCATCAGCACCAACGGAGACGCAGATTCCACCGGCGTCCTCCTCAGACCGTAAGTCTTAAGCCCCCATCGCAACCGCAGACGCGACCAGCGACTGGGCTTCCGCCAGATAAGGGCGCTACCCTCAAACCGCCAGACGAAGCGCTCCGCCAGAGAGCGCCCGTCACCGTAGAACACGCAACGCCCGTAACGTCAAGACCAGAGCCCTCCACAGACAGATTAGTCGTCGAGAGCCTGGCGAGGACCGTTTCCACCGATAGCCAGAGGCAGACGGCGAAAGATACGTCGAATACCGCTCAGAAGGCTAGAGAAACGCCGAAAAGGCCGGAAGGAAGGCAGGAACTGCCCCCTTCATCTAAAGGCACTCCTAGCCTGCCAGAAGGCTTTTCAGACGGCGACGGAAACCTTTCCTCGATGTTATGGGATGGGTCAAAGCGTTTTCAGGCCGAAAACCCTATTTCCCCCCCCCCACCCCCCCCCCCCAGACCGCTCTGGGGTACCTCATGAGACCCCGGAGAGACTCCAGTTCTGTATGGAGATGATGGAGAGGTTTATGGAGACTCAAAACCTACCACCACCCAAAAGGGCAAGAGAGGGACCTGAGGAGGACCCCAGGGCTAAATTCTCTAGGCTGTTTAATCCTTCCCAAGAGGATGTAGATTTATATGACCTCACTGAAGAGGACCCCCACTTTCAGGAGCAGGATGAATTTTTAGGCAACAAAGAGGAACAAAACCTAGAGGAGGAGGGTTTTGGAGATAATCCAAATATAGGTGGAGGGAGCTTCGGAGAAGACCCACAGGAAGGTGCTTCACAGCCCTGGCAGTCCCCATCAGCGTTTTCGGACTCTGATGCACTAAACCTGTCCCCTCCCAAGGACTCGCCTAATAGGAACACGTCACCTATAGACGATCAACCTACATTTAATGCACTACTACGCAAGGCAGCAGCGCATTTCGAAATAGACACTGGGGAGGTTTCTCCTGACATTGACTTTGTGGAGAGAAGGTAATCGAGGAGAAACCCCCTTTCAGCCAAACCATTCCCCTCGCCTTAGTAAGGAGACGAATTATCCCTGCACTATCTACACCCGCGTTGGTCAGAGGGGTCAACCCGAGGATAGAAAAACTATTTAGTCCCTCACCTTCAGACCCGTTGTACGTCAGGGGCCACTCTATACCAGACTGCCTAGTGGTGACAAATACAAGGAAAAGAGCAGGGGTACCGCTGTCTATCAGCGAGGCACCACCAGATAAAGAGGGTAAAAATTGTATGCCCTAGGGAAGAGGATCACAGCCTCCGCTTCTTATTCCACAAGGATTGTAAACAACTCCTTGCTAGCAAGTTACGCAGATGCACAATGGAGCGGAGCAAGCTACGTAAGGACACCGAGGAGGTACCAGAACCCCTACGTACACGGCTTCTGGCCACGATTACTGAAGGGACCCTAGTCCACCAAAGCATCGTGAAAAACACTCTGGATGCTGCAGAAACGGCTGGCCGTTCCCTAGTCCAAGGAATACTCCTCAAACGCCATGTCTGGCTGCGTAATTCGGGGTTTAAACCTGAAGCACAAGCGTCTCTAATCAACAAGCCTATAGAAGATGCCAACCTCTTTGGAAAGGCGGTTGATGAGGCACTAGAAACGGCAAAGAAAGAGTTTGACACCATCAAAACCCTAGACCAGATTTCTAGGCCTCCTAACAAATGTGGCTATGGCAATAGGCGCTTTTTTCGAGGCCAACGCCAGCAGCAAAATCAGCAGCAGCAATACTCTGCAAACAGTTGGTCCTCTAACCAAGGTACCAGTGGGCAATATAACCAGAGAGGACAACGCCATGGCAAAGGGAGAGGTCGGGTTTCCACCCCTAGAGGTTCCCAAGCCACCAACACCAAATGACTCGAAGATTCGGGTCCCCTCCCATGCAGCGCCGGTCGGGGGCCGGTAAACATCCTTTCTTCCAGCATGGGAGGGAATAACATCAGACCGCTGGGTACTACCAACCATAGCCCGCGGCTACTGTATAGAATTCAACAGTTCCCCAACGTACAGACCCCCAAGGGGATGATGCATGATACTAGAACACCTCGCCATCCTTCTGCAAGAAGTGGACCAGCTACTGGAAAAAGGAGCTATAGAGGTCGTGCCTCTATCTCAGGTAACGGAAGGTATTTATTCAGTGTACTTCCTTGTACCCAAAAAGGACTTAACCATGCGCCCTGTATTAGATCTGCGCCCAGCAAACAAATTTGTCAAACCTCAAAAATTTTGTATGGTGACCTTACAGGAAGTGATCCCTCTGCTATCACAAGGAGATTACATGACAACACTGGACATGAAAGATGCATACTTTCATATTTTAATGTTGCCAGCGCACAGAAAATACCTCCGGTTCATTTCATGATAGAGGGCAAACACTAACAGTTCAGAGTGCTACCATTTGGGATAGCATCAGCACCGAGGGTATTCACGAAAGTAGTGGCATCGGCCCACCAGCACAGGTTGTCCATCCCAGTATACCCTTACCTCGACGATTGTCTCATAACCGGGGATTCTTACGAAACATGCTTCTCAAATACCCAAAAGACTGTAGACCCTTTGTTCCAACTGGGCTTCTCCATCAACGAGAAGAAGTCCAGCTTAGACCCCAGCCAGATCAAACAATTCCTAGGGGCTCTAATTCGAACAAAGGACGACCTCGTCTTCCCCTCCAAAGAGGGTCCAAAACCTGCCGTTTCAGATCCCTCAATATGTGGCAGGTCGAGAGGCGACGGTACACAAAGCAATGCGCTTGCTAGGAATGATGGCGTCATGTATTTATTTGGTACCTCACGCACGCCTGCGCCCAATGGAGTGGCTCAACATCCAGTGGTGTCAGGCCAGCGGACAATGGGACGATCTACTGGTGGTCTCGCAGGCCTTGGTTCTCTCGCTACGGTGGTAGTCAAAGGAAAACCTGGTAATAGGAAAACCATTCGCCACCCTCGCAGTGGAAGCCACTCTAACCATAGATGCATCCCTCACAGGATGGGGGGGGGCTCACCTATCCCATCAGACTGCTCATGGAGTTTGGACTCCGAGTGTAGCATCCAAACACATAAACTTACTGGAGCTACTAGCTGTGTTCAAGGCACTAAAAGCCTTCCAGGCACACCTACAAGGGAAGGAAATGATGGTCCTCATGGACAGCACCACAGCCATGTACTACCTCAACAAACAAGGGGGCACTCACTCTCCAGGACTGTGCAAGCTGTCCCAGAACATCTGGAAGTGGGCTCTCAGACACATGTTCCTAATGTCACAACATGTACCAGGGGAACTCAATCTGCTAGCAGACGAACTCAGCAGAGACTTCCCTCTGCCCTCAGAGTACGAATGGTGTTTACACAAAGACCTTGTCTTCGACGTTTTCACACAATGGGGATTCCCAGAAATAGACCTGTTCTCAACTCTGGAGAACTCACAATGTCAAGATTACGCCTCCAGGTACCCCCAGAACCAATCCAAGGTGAACTGTCTATTGATTCCATGGTCAGGGAAATTTGTTTACGCTTTTCCCCCCCGACTCCCCTTCTCAACAAGATTGTGCACAAGATGCACCAGGAACAAGTTACCATGATACTAGTGGCCCCTATGTGGGCCCGGCAGCCATGGTTCGCTCACCTGATGGAGATGTCTCTATCTCCTCCAGTGAAACTTCCCTGCCCGTACAACATGCTGTCACAGGACAAGGGCAGGACACTGCATCCATGCCCTCAGACCATGAACTTAGCAGCCTGGCTCCTGAGATCACAGAATTTGGACATTTACAACTCCCGCAGAGATGCATGGACATCCTCGGGGTGGCTAGAAAGCCTAACACTCGTCACTGTTATTCTAGCAAATGGAAGAGATTTGTCATCTGGTGTAGAGGAAGAAACATCAACCCTGTTGACTGCTCTCCCACACAAATTGTTCTGTACCTGACCCATTTACTGGACTAGGGTCTAGTATTCAATTCTATTAAAGTCCACCTAGCGGCACTTTCTGCATACACCACTTCTCAACTTAGTGTCATGGTGGAAAGTCCCAGTTATTAAAGCCTTCATGGAGGGGGTAAAGAGAATACACCCTCCGATAGCAAACCCAGCTCTCGGCTGGGACCTAAATGTGGTACTTACCAGGCTCATGGGCTCACCCTTTGAACCCATGCTCAAGGCAACTCTTAAAGACCTCACTCTTAAGACTACCTTCCTAATAGCTACCACCTCCATTAGGAGAGTAAGTGAACTGCAGGCTCTTTCTGTTCTAGACCCCTTTGTAACGGTTCACAAAGATAAGGTGGTTCTACGCACACACCCGAGGTTTGCACCGAAATTCATCTCGAAATTCCATGTCAACCAGTCAATAGAACTACCAACGTTCTTTCAAAACCCTTCAAATTTGGGAGAAAAAAGCCTGCATACACTTGATGTACGCAGAGCTGTCATATGGAAAGAACTAGACCACTGAGAAAGATTAATCAGTTCTTTGTCTCGGTGGCAGCAGGAAGAGAAGGAGATGCAGTCTCAAGGTCCACTATATCTAGATGGATTGTTCAATGCATCACTCTGTTTCTCTCTTGCTAAGAGAGAACTACCCTTCACAACCCACCTCCAACTCCGGGTACTGCTCGCTAGACTATGCACAGCATGTGATTCTAAGCAGATTAACAAACATCAGAAGACCATGCATTACTTACCGTAAAAGCATTTCTGATGGTTGCATCTGCTTAGATTCACATGCGCCCACCCTTCCTCCCCGCTCGGATGGAAGGAACATAGACATCTTTTTATCTCTCTTTTCTGTCCTCACTCACGTCTAGAAGGATCCCTCATGGCAGAAAAAATACAAACAGAGGGACCTCGACGCGAGGGATTGTGGGTACACCGCACGTCACTATAGGGATAGTGTTACAGACATGCCTTGTCGACGTCCCCTTTTCGACTACGAAAAACAAAATGCAATACTATGCAGTGACCACTGGATGTCGGACTATGCACAGCATGTGAATCTAAGCAGATACAACCATCAGAAATGCTTTTACGGTATATGTATGTATGTGTGTGTGTGTGTGTGTGTGTGTGTGTGTGTGTATATATATATATATATATATATATATATATATATCTCATTGACCATCCCCTGCACCCGCCCCCCCCCCCCCCCCTCACAGCTGTGGTGTACTAGTGTGCTCCAATGTCATTTAGTGGTTTCTATATATAGAAATATATATAGAAATATACTATACCCTGAGAGACTGGATGAGTGTAGGTGGTGCTTAGTGGCTTGTATGACTGAGTAATGTTGAAAGGACAAGGAAGCTGGGGCTTTCTGTAAGAAGTACGGTGAAGAGATGTTTGATGTAAACAGAGCCCCTGAGAGTCTCGCCCTCCCTAGCCCTACTGGGAGTAGAGCTTTCAAGCACATAAGGACAGGAAAAATGGCATTCTATGGGTCAACTGATAATGAGTAGTATGTGGAGAGGGGGTAGCTCATGAAGTAGGGTGAGGCACCCAGGAAAAGAGTAAGATGTCCTTATGCATCCACAATGGACTAACTGACCCGTAAGGGGTTCATTACAATTCTAAGCCAAAGTAGTGTGTGAGGAAACGTCTATAGAGAGGGTGTAAACCCTTCAACCAGGAGAATCATGTCAAAGCCCCACCCTGCACTAATTCTTACAAAAGGGCAAGTGAAAAAATACAGGAGTAGTGACATCATGTCACTGGATTCAGAGTATGCCTCTATTTGAGGTACCACACGGTTTGAGTAGTGGACACTACTGGTGCTTTAGTGTGTAAAGTTCACGAATGTCTGGGTACCTAACACCCCACAGACCTTTTCATATTTATGAATTGGATCCAGACATACTTATACATAAGGTTTGCAGTCTTATATCAACAGTTGGCGAGTCCTGATAATCTAATTAAATTGATATAATTCAGTTGTCTGCAAAATAGGATATCCAAATATTGAGATTGCCCAATACTTGCAGAAATGTATATATTGAAAGTTGGATAATCCAAATTGCGCCAACAAAATAGACTTGCAATAGACTTAGTTGTTTTACAATGCAAACTCTTTATTTTTTTTAGACATTTTGCATTGTAGAACAACTAATTAAAACGCAATACTTTGAACATAACCGCAATCGTGCAAGTCTATTTTGTTGGTGAAATTTGGATTATCAATTTTTCAGTATATACATACTTATACATATGGTGCTGTATTTTATCGTTCTGATTCAGGTAAATGTATGGTTAACCAAGTAAATAAAGACTACCAATCACGCCTGTGGCCGTTCTGTTATTTTGGTGTATATGAACGGTGTACTTTTGGTAACGATGTGATTTGGCTTCTATTGCCTGTAATTCAGTAGGTGGAAGCATCGCACCGTTATCACCCCCATCTCTCTGGATCCATATTAACCATCTCGCCATGGACGGATACTGTCTGGACTCGGCACCAACCTGATCTCCTTTGATATCAAGTAGTGCCATGGCTTGGTTATGCCCCCAACCAGAGTAGACCAGAAAGTAAACCAAAAAGGGGTAGCACTAGCTGTTGACATTTGAGCAGAACATGTACTGTACCTTCGCTCCACCGGCCTTTTCTGTCTGTATAGCCCCAGCCCTTTCACTGTGCATTGAAGCAAATAGCAAGTATTTGGTACTATATGAAAGCTCAAAATAAGAGCGAGCCAAGGATTTCATAGGATCCTAAAGGGTTGTTGCGGTTTGTGGTGGCCCTTCTCCAGTGAAAGCTGGCCCCATTTCCCTGCTACGTGGTGTCTTGTGTTTCCAAAACATGCACGATGTAGAGGATCCCTTCGTGGTTATTCTTGTGCATGCTTTAAAAGGCCGCAGTCGTGTTTTAGTGGCAATGCCTCAAGATGCAATATGCAGGTGTGTGACTTTAGACACGTTGCATGCCTTTTGTACTCCTTACTCTTGGCTCACAGTATTATGCTTTTTGGTAAGGCATTGGCCAAGATGACTTTTGGTTAAAGGGCAGGGGCCATAATCCACCATTTTACTCCACATAACTGAGGCAACTCGTATTGTCATTTGTAGAGTGGATCTGAACAATGGAAGATAGTTCTGTTTAAGAGGCAGGCCGGGCCATTTTCATTGCCCTGAAAGATGCTTCATTGTCAGTGCCAGGGCTATAAATATCTAGTGGCCGATAGGAAGTATGCCTCTGACTACCGGTAAACTCATCACTACTATACGTAGGTTCGGCTGAACAGGTGGACATTTAACTCCAGTAAAATTACCAGGACCATGGGGAAGCTGGGATGCAATCTTTAGTATTCTGAGATCGTATTTGACAATGTAGCTGGTAGCTCACTTAAGAGCGCTCTTACAATTCTTGTGTTTTTCTTTGCAGAATTTAGCAACAATGCTGCCAGTGCGTCGTCATCCAGCTCTCAGCAGCACCCCAAAAACCAAGTGCTCCGGGATTACCACCAAAAAGTGGACAACAATTTAGGTGAGAAACTATTGCCCCAGGACCCAGTAAACTACTCGTGCAATATAACGTGCCCTGGTCGTACCTCCTCCGCCACCGCGTCCCTGCAGAAAGTTGCCAATGAGAGCCGTCAGTTTTCCACTCGTTGATGCTGATCGTTTCCTCTCTCATCACAGACAAGATGTCGAGTGGCCTGGGTCGGCTGAAGAACCTGGCACTGGGGCTGCAAACTGAGATTGACGACCAGGACGTCATCCTGGGGAGGCTCACCACCAAAGTGGAGAAAGTGGACCTAAACATTCAAAGAACCGACCAGAAGATCCGCAAGGAGCTTTAAGGACACTACAAGGAGCCCTGTATGCACGCCATTTATCCAGCCCATGGCGGGGTCTTTCGCTGGAGACTGATTTTTATTTGTCTTTGGGAAGGATTTCCTTTTGTTGCTGGAATAGATGGTCTTCTATTTTTTTTTTTTTGTTGCAGTGTTAACGTATAATTCATCTCCTACCCATAAAAAGCTTGTTGAGCTTTATGGGATGAATCCTAAATATGCCTAGAAGGAGATGGGGGGGGGAGGGGTGGGGGCGTGGGGGGGGGGGGGGGGATCAACACATGCCACTTTTCCTTCTGGGGAACAAAGTTATTTTCAAATGCATCTTAATCCCAAGCTATGACCTTTGCTCTGTTCCCAGCGTCTCCTGTTTTTCTTGGCGTGGCTAACTCGTGCACGTTCTCTAGGCACAAGGTCCCCACTGAGACGTGGTCTGGGCCTGTGCTCTGCACCCCTTGCCTTGCAGAGTGCCCCATTATCCACATGCGTGTAGCTCAGAATGCTAGTTCCCTGGAGTAACTCTGCGGTGACGCGCAAGGCCTCCGGGCGGCACACGGGCACCTGCATTTTATAAAGTGCTTTTATTCTACAAGTTTCTGGCCACTTGCATTTTTGATTTTTACCTCCTTATTTGGAGAGCTGTTTGCCCGACAGCCACAAGACTAGGAAGCTATTTTCAGACATTCTTAGCTAGACCTCATTTTATGTTATCTTTTTAACACTTTACAGTGGTGTGTAAATAATTAGGAGACATAAAGCAGGAGAACGTTTGCCTTTTTAAATTGGGTATCAGAAAAAGTAAAGCATTAGATTTTTATTTTTTATTTTCTCTAAATTCATCCTTGAAATTTGAATAGAAATGCGAAGCTTTAAAAGCCCTCAGCAACCGAGTCATTTCCACAGATCGGATCTGAATATCCTTGAGGTGCTTATGTGCTGTTCTCATCGTAATACAATTGTGTAACGTGTTGCTGCAATGTTTATCAATGGATCATTAAATATAGACCCTTTTTAAAACCTGCTTTTATTCGTAGGCCGTGTCTGTTTTTAGCCCAGTTCCCCCTACGCATCCCAGGCATGCTTAATAAGGGAGAAGAGAGGCTGGTGGGTCGGGGGTGACTTATAGAAAAGGAAAGGAATGCTACCTGGTGATGCATAGGAGAACCGTAAACGGCTTTGTCAGATTCACCAAAATGAGGTGTGTAATTGTGTACATATATATTATTGTTACAGCGCTCTTTTGCTTGCCAGCTAGGTTTGCACTCTAGTAATGACATACGTAAATATTGACTTAACATTCGAGTACCCACTGGGCCGGGAGGATAGCTCGGGGGCAACGCGTTTGTCATGGAAGCAAGACAGCACAAAGCAAAACAGGTTTGAAGCTTAGAGACTGGTCTCCGGTGTTAAGCACATAATACAAGATTGATTCTTTCATTAGTGTCAAACAAGGAGCCAAGCCATGCCAGTTATTCCAAGAAAAACATGGGGTTCAGATGGTGGGGTGCATGGGTAGGAAACATTAATCACCTATGGGCTCACCCCACAATAAAACTATCATCTCTACAGTTGTCTGAAGGGAGAAAATGTAAATGAAAAGATGTGCAGAGCTTCTGTGTGGCTCCATTCCGAGGAGGAAAGTACTTCTTACTTGCTTACACTGCACGTATTGTAATATGATTTTAAGATCTCAATTCACGCCTCCTGCAGAGAGGGAAAACTGTAGCCTCACAAATTGCCGCAATGACATCCACATTTTAGTTGAAAAAATGTCTTTCCTATGGATTTTGTATACATGTTATTGGTACTTTAAAATGGCACTACCATAGCTATGCACCACCACTGTACACCCAAATCAATATCGAGAGTATTGGTAGTAGGGGCAATTAAAGATCATTTCAATAGAATGAGGGGGAGGACTGTCTTGTTGTGCGATTGTGGCTAGAGCAGTTCAGTGATTCATTGTATGGGGCAGATCTGATGCCTTTTAGCTGCTCCCTGAATTCTAGGTGTGAAAGGGCTAGCCTAATCTATGGAGGGATGTGCCTCCCTCTGGAACAGCCTCCCTGCCTCTCTCCGCCTTGAGCCGCAGCTCCTTAAATTCCAGAAACTCCTCAATACCTTTCTCTTCCTCTCCCCTGCAAACCTCCGATCTCTTTCTCTCCTGCCTCACCCCTCCATTTCTCCCCCAACTCTGTTCCACTTGTGTTGGTCTCCTGGCTCACCTCCAGAGCCTCACAGGTCCCAGGCTCCCCCGCCAGTCTCTGCACTTGTCTCCGGGCCTCTGCACTATGCTCAGCACTACTGCACTTTCAGCATACGTTCCGTGAGAGGGGTAACCTCTCTGCACTTAACCCAGGGCCACGCTGGACTGGGCGCACTTGTTCCCCCAACCCTTGCACTACCGTCTGTACACTTGCATGTCCTGAATTTACTAGGCCTAGTAAGTTCTGTCTTGTCCCCACTTTCTCTCCCATCCCTAATCTGGTTGCGCTTAAAACTCTTCATGCACTTGCACTAGGGGAAATGCTGTCGGGCCTAGTGCGCTAGTTAGTTTTTTGTTAGATCATTTGGAAACCTCAAGGCCGAAGAATGACTACTGTATTCCCTTGCTTCCTTCCCGCCTTGAAGCACTTCACTAAACGCTGTACAAATCAACAATTACAATGTTAATCCAGATTCTAGGCACTAGTCTGTGATAATGGGGAGAATTATGGTCCATTATTGTTACTTAACTATCCACCCAATAATGATCATGCTTTTTTTCAGAGTCTAAAGGTGTCTGGGAGTTGGTCAAAATATTATCCTTGGTGGATAGTTTTCATTTTTCCATGGGTGACTTACTGGACCCATAACACCCTTTCAGGAAAATCCTTCCAAGGTGCAAAACCTCATCATTTGCTAGGAGTGGGGCTGACCCACAGGGAACTAGGATGGTCAGGCCGCAATCTTCTGTGCCTCCCAGGGGTGGATGGAGCAGGATTCCCACGGCTCGTTGCCCCCCTCTCTGTTGCAAATGCCCTCCTTTCCCCCTTCTGAGAGTGGCAGAATCTCAAACTGTGCTAAGGATCTAGAAGTCCCAATAGCCCCTTTCCCCGACTGGGGCAGTTTTCGGAGCAGAGTTAAACCATGACTGCAAGCACTTGACAGAAGCAACAATACCCATGTACCACAGAAGGCGGAGTCCACGTTGCCCCCCCCCCCACACCCCCTCTGTCGGATGGTAATGCTGCACCCGGTTGCCTGCAAACCTTGGGCATCCACAGATCCCTACAAGCACGTTCACACTGAATTTCCATCTATTTGGTGCCAATGCCACAGTGTTTATTGAAAGACGTGGAGCCAGTAATTGAGAGTAACGAAGGCCATTCACCTCCTATCCAATACCAAGAAAATTCAATAGCGAGAAGGGGGCAGTCGGGTAACCACTACTCTCATTTTGTGCATGTCTTTTATATTTGTAGTAATTGTGCTTCGCCCTGTAAAATGTAAAATATACCATCACCTTATCGTATGAATACTCTTATCCCCCGCCCCCAATCCCCTGCTACCACCCCCCCCCCCACACGAGGCTTGTGAATAGCATGCTTTGCACATTCCACCATTTAGTTGTTGAACCGGATTATTGAAAGCAGTTTAGTTATGCGGTAAAAGGGCATCAAGCAGCATATTTCTGTTGCATTATACCCACTCTGCATGTGCAGCAGGGATGTCATTTAGGGGTTGTGACCCCTGAGGGTATCCCTTGCCATTCCTTAATTAATAAAAATAAAAAAAAACCTTAACTCCTGGGCTGTTGCCACCATGTGGCTCTTTATTTCTGGAGTGTCTGGCTTTCTTGTGCAGGCCTCTAAAAAAAAATAAATAAAAAAAACAGGGGGTCCCGCAAGTGTAAAACTTTTAGCAGTGACCCTACATAAGAAAGAATAGGACTAACAAACAATTTGTCTTTCTGGAATTCTATACAATAATTGCTAGGCTCGTGCAAGGTTTATTTCAGGCACACTTTAGGGGGTGAGACACTGCTTTAGCCTGTTCTTAAACACCTCAAATTCAGAATGCAGACAAAATACTCCAAAAAGCATTTAGAGTAGAATGAGCATCCATTTCGGACTATGTATTTTGCTTTTTGCAAGTTGCAGTTATAGCATGTTTGACCATAGCTCATAAAGTGGCCCTTGATTTCAATGTGACACAATTAATGATGTGTTGTAATGTGTCTATCTGTCCTATCTCCATGGAATGCTGTTTAGAATGTTTGTTTGCATGTATGAGGTAACCAGTACCCAGAGTATGGGATGTCGTGTGAGTGTGCTGCTTTCCCTGCACTACTTTAAATTCTTTAATACACAGTTATGAACCTTCCCAATGATATGTATGTTTCCAACCTCTGATGTCTGAAAAGTAGATTCAAACATGTAGCCAACTTTGCACCAGATGTGCAGATGAACTGGCCTGCTGTTTAATTCACTACAGAGTAATTTGCTTTCTCACATTAAGAACATTCAGACATGTAATTGCTCATTTTACTATAGCCGGTAAGGTGGGAGACTGGATGGGGAGGGGGTGTGTGTGTTAGTTATATCTGCGTGATCTGCAGGTTCGTATCCTGGCTAGGTCAACTCGTCCTTCTGAGGTTGATAAATGAGTACCAACACAGGTTGGATGTATATTTACTCTGTATAAAGCACAAGTGCTATATAATAATACTGTCTGCTTGCAGGCCCACTGAAATTAACGATTCATATAGGGTGAGCCATTCTTGTATGAAATGTATATCCCATTATGTATTTTTGTAGTGTACTTAGGAACAATGCTATGTTATGTTACCTCTCATTTGAGAGAGAGAATATATAAATCAGTTGGATGTGTTCGGTCTGGAGGGTGGAGACGCCTTAGCTAACTGTTTTTATTAGGATCACGTGTTGGGGGGGGGGGGGAGGGGGGGTCATGTTATGAGAACAGCTAGCCCGAATTTATCATGGTTTTGCTGTGTTCTAGTTGAGTGATGGTGTATAGGAGAGAGTAAGCGTAGTAGTGTGATGTGGTTATCCGTAAAGCGCCTCTGACCAGGTATGACAGAAGGACAGAGGGGCGTACATAACAGCAAGATTCAACATAGTGAGGCTATTAGGGCACACTCAGTGATACATGGGCACATGCCTTCCATCCAAGTGCGGTGCACACTATCCTTCCCAATTCCATGTAAGAGTGGCACATGCTATCCTTCACAGTTCCATCTGGGAGAGGTACATGCTAACATTCACAGTTCCATCTAGGAGTGGCGCATGCTATCCTTCACAATTCCGTGTAAGTGTGGTACATCGAATTAGGTTCCCAAGGTGTGCATGGTTTAAGTGTTTTGCCAGTTTACGTTATGGGTAGGTAAGGTAGAGTGGCAGGGGCTTTCTGGAGTAGAGTAATTGCTTTACACCCCACCCATGCCGCACTTAGGATTTTGTTGGTGTCTGTTCGGTACTGGCTTCCCCTGTGGACACCCGCAGACACTTCTGGATCCGCCAATGTAGGAGCTGCTGTTTGTCTCGGGGCACTCAGGGGGCTGCCGGGCAGAAGGCTGCCCTGGAGTGATATCCTCTTTGAGGGCCAATCAGGTCGAGGGGTGGGCTTGGGAAGTGGGTTCACTACGAATCAGGAAGCGGGGAGTGAGGGGAGAAGGGTGATTTCGACATGATTGGAGCACAAAATAGTCACCAGCAAAGCTTCACTCACCTGGGGCACGATGCAATGAAGGGAGGACTGGGGGGGCTAGCAGCACACTAAGGAAAGCACTGTGGACAGTTGGGCCAATCGGGTCACGGGGTGGGCTCGGGAGGCGGGTTTACTACAAATCGGGAAGTGGGGAGTGAGGGGATGAGGGCAGAAGGGAGAAGAGGGATTTCGGCATGATTGGAGCACAAAATGGGGTCGCCAGAGACGCTCCACTCAACTGGGGCACGATTCAGTGAAGCTATGTGCTGCCGCTTCTGTTAAGAGGTGAAAGGTTGTGTGCCATCACTTTCGTGATGTCACTTCGGGGGTGAGGTCAAATGTCATTGCTTCTTGCAATGTCATCAGAGGTCAAGGGTTGTCTGTCACTTCCGCTAACCCTATCATTTTGGTGACATGATGTCCCTGATGTGCAGGTGGGCATAATGCTCCACATAATGACAGTCCCCTGATTATTTTGCTTCTGGCATTGATGTGGTTGCAGGAGTTGGAGCAAGGAACTCAATCGAAGAGTACCATTCCTCGGAGAATACAACTGCTCCTGTTGACACAAAGAGATGCTCCAAAATTCTCCAAATTGCGGCACTGAATACTTCAACCCTCGGCAGAGTTGGGAGTATAATAAAGATTAAATGCATCACTTGTGATTATTAGACCCACGGGCTCTCCTGGTTACATTTGTCTGGATGGCAAAAACGCCATTTAGGTTTGCCCCCCTGCAATACACTAGGTTGGGACAACCATGAGGTGTGTAACCTCTGTCTCCCTAGTGACCGCAGCTAAGAGCAATGCACAACTTCTAAACACTTGAGGCTGAAAATGGTCAAATCGCACAAGGTTCAGCACAGGGCAGCATATACCTTGGAGGCGGAGAAAGTAAGCGCCAGGGATGGTTTAGACACCCTATCCTCGGGAGAGGCTACTAAGGTTGAGGGAAGGAAGGGTACTGTCAGCCCCTAAGAAGAAATTGAGGTGTGGGGGGGGGGGGGCATTGTTCCCCTGCAGTCGGACACCTTCCACAGGGCCCATTTGGTTCCCATAAATCTGTAAAGGTCCTATATCTAAGCGGGCCATTTGACAGAAGGCCTACTTACCTTCCGGTAAAGGTGCCTCTTTCGGCATTGTAGCACGATGTGGCAGGTTCTGCGTCCATGCCTGCACATACTGCCAAATGCCCCCCTAACCCTGTCTAAGCATAGCGCACAGGCGTAATGGCTGCCAAGGAGGATAAGGTGCCCACTAAACAAGGAATGCATACATAAAAAGGAATCTCAAAAGTCCATAAATCGCCATACACTCACCCAAAGCATCTCATGCCGCAGATGGTGAGGAGCAACATGCTCCCCAAAACCAAAAGACTCCCAAACTACCTCCACTTTGACATTGGCCAAAAGCAGTTATTGCTGGCCTGTGTGTTCGACCAAAGGTTATTGGGCTACTAAGCCATCTTTAAAGATAATTTCATATGTTCAATCAGAACCATCTGTCAAGTGCCCACGACAGAATGGCTTCTTTGGAGGCTGACAAGTGAGCACATTTTTCTGAGTCCACACACAAAGCAGATTTTGAGGTGGGAGAGGGCCTGTCTCCTCAGTCAGAAGAGTTCCAATGGCAAAGCTATTCGGGCCATGCTATCATGGTATGGAAGTGTGGTTTCAAACTGATTTAAGGAGAAATGAGTACGAGCACACAAAAAGATGAACTGGTGTTCGAAACTCCTGAAAAACAACTCTCAAAGACATTGAGGGTGGATTTTATTCTTCCAGGTGACCTGGTGGAAACAGTCAGGAGGCGATATCGAGGAAGCGGAGAGCCCTGAGGACTCCATCGATTATCCTCTGGGCTTCCCAGACAAGAGGCAGTCTTCTATTTCCAATTCCCCGATGGAGGACCAATGTTTGATTGGCCCAACCCTTTAAAACCCATTTGTGTTACCTTTCAACATTCCCTTCATTCTACTCCTCAAACTATCCAGAAGAGACCACATCACTCCAACCCTAAAACCACTACACTGGCTCACAGTAAAACATTGCATCACCTTCAAAACAATGTGCATACGCACAGGGCAATCGGTGGACAAGGAGCAGAATTCCTACAAAAGAAAATCAGTCTACAAACCAACGAGACCCCTCCGATCAAGCAACGAAATCTGCCTGGAACTCAAACCATACCATAAGAAAAAACCTGGAGGCACCTCGGCACCTCCTTCTACCACATAGCCGCAAAAACCTGGAACAACATCCCAAAAGAAATAAACACTGAAGATCACCTAAAATTCATGAAATCACTAAAAACCTGGCTCTTCAACACCACAGACTAAATCTGGAAACCGGACAAAAGGATGACTAATCCGGAAAGGACACGGACATCCCGACCTGAGAAGGTAGCTCCCACGGCACCTGGACGGGTGACACTGGATAGACTGGAACACAGGCGGCATGCATGAAGACTGAGCCAACTCCCCCAGACAATCCCACCAACACTTTCGCCTGTCCCTTAGTTACAGCCAGGTACCACAGTGGTGTGGAATTGTCGAGATATTGGCAAGCGCCACTCTACCTGAGAGGTTGACATTGGCAGGTGCACTGGCCATAGGCGTATGAAGGGAGGATAAGGGGAGCTATGAGAGAGCATGTTAGAGGTGGGGGCCAGAGGAGTAAGGAACCTTATATGCCAGCCGGACCGAGATCAGGACAGAATAGCATCAGGGGAGACCACGCAAGCCGAGCGCCTCAATTCAGGATAGAGACGCAAACTAACCAACCCTACTAACAATTTCCCTTTCTGCATACACCTCTCAAACTCCAAACCAAACCTACAGCACAACAAACCGCACAAACTTCACTACACTGCAACAACAAAACAAAAACACACATAGTCTTGCACAACAGTACACAACGACTACCAGCCGCAAACACTCCAGGCCCAGCCAACGGACCCACCGGGCGGAGGCCGCCAACAGCACATCACTGCTCTCTTGCACTTTTCCTGCTGCCTCCCACTAACTCAACCACCCCTCCTCTTACAGAGCCGCCAGGGGACCACTCCGGTGGTGATAGTGCGCGGTACAAATGTCCTTTAACATTAACATATTAGAACCCAGTAACCAGTGGGAAAGGATTTCATGGAAGAACCAAACCCAATTGAACATTGTACTCCCTGTTAGACACTGTTTCTGAATACAGTTGACCCCACTAATGCCTGCCACAATTGGGTCTGTCAATGTGCAGGACTACTAGACATGTAGAGTCGCAGGAGGACCCCATTTTTTGTAAGGGGCCTAACTCCCACCAGACTCCCTACTGTTAGGAGCTAGGAAAAGATGTAGCCCTCCGGCTTCGTCTTCAGAAGCACCCCCAGAAAATGAAAGCAAAAAGCTGTGAAATATCGGTTGGACGATGGCCACACTGTGGCTTGCAGCTTAAATATCACCAATGCCTGCACTATAGTTGCATGTTGCTACAGTGCGCAGTAGGGTGTTCTTCAACTACATGCCAGAAAAGGTATAGGTCCAAGCCAAAGATAAAGAAGACCAACTAGCAGCGATTGGAATATTAAAGGCCTTGACACTGCTGGATGACAAATTACAAATGCGGCAGTCGTAAAAAGTAATTCTTGGCTGCAGCATTAAGGCCTCCACCCAGAAACCAGTGTAATGAACAAGCCACTTAAGGAGGATGCCCTCCTGCTTTGGTAGGAAGGTTGGGGAGGGGCTCAAAAAGGTCTAGGGGTGCATCGTCTTCCAGGGGACTTTTCCATGACCAAAACGCTCATGGGTTTACCACGCCACAGCAAGGCAGAGAAGGCTCTCAAACCGTGTGGGGACATCTGCCACAGCCCTACAGTCGGAGGCAATAGCAATAAACACGTCTTTGCCCCCAGCGGCATAATGGGACACTGGCAAGGTACTCCCACAAGGGGAGCCTCCTCAACACAATGATTTCACGTGTCCTCTCGAGCATCCCCAGTAGGAGGAAGAATGGCCTTGTTCCACCACACGATTCAACCCTAACAATAGCCCTCCACCAAGGGGGTAGCAGACAGGAGTATAGCTCCTGCATGGAGAAGTGTACAGCCTTCTCACAAATGGGAGCCACAGAAGATGAGCAAACGCAGGAATCTAGTTGGTCTATTTCATTGTAGCCCCCCAAAGGATACACCATGAGACCACCAGTCTTTGATCTGAGACCAGCAAATAAAGTTGTAAAGGGACAAATATTTAGCAAACCCACTCTGCAGGAGGCCATCCGATTATTAAAGCAAGAGGGACTACATGGGGACCGTGGATATTAAAGATGCATACTTTTGTATGTCCATGTTTCAGAGAAAGGGCTGGTAGCTACGCTTTAAACTGGGGCATTGCTTATGCAAAGTGCTTCCTTTTGGAGCAGCATTGGCACTGAGTATTCACATACGTACTTTGTGATGGCCGAACACTTAGCCAAACAAGGCATACCCCTGCCAAGATGACTGGCTTATACCTGGGAACAGAGCAGAACCGTGCTCACAGGACCATCGAGCAACAATCATCCTCCACCATCAACTAGGGTTTTCCATAAGCATGCAGAAATCGAGCCTCAACCCAAGTCAAGTGAAAATACTACTCTGGGCCAGCCTAGACCCAAAACTGCCATTGGCCTACCTTTACAAAGAAGAGCATACCATATAAGAAAGTTAACTGCATCCTATGTAACTTATAAGCTTGTATTGTAACCAGTGCTTGCTATGCTATGTAACCACCAAGCTTCTCTATCCTATGTAACCAGCAAGATTGTCTGTAACAGCGCCTCGATGCCTAAGGACTGCTGCAAGCTTTAAAAAATGCTAATAAATAAAGAAATCTGTGCTTTCATGGGGCTAGTTCCTGTTTATCAGCCCAATCACTGGACTGCTGTTATTACTGCAATGAGTTTAATGGGGATGATGCTTCATGCATTTACCTCCTACCTCATGGAAGACTGCTCGTGACCTTCCCAAGAATGGCTTGCCTCCCAAGGATCACAAGCTTCGGGCAAATGGGTGTGTCTAGTGGTCCTGTCAAAGAAGAAAGGCACTACAGTAGTAGACCTCATAGATGTTGTAGGGGTGCCGGTTTGCCCTTGCTAGTGATTGTCTGGCTTTAACAGGTCGGTGAGCATGGACATCACATGAGGCAGATTCCCACATCAACATATAGAGCAGTTAGCAATGCTCCAAAAGTTGCACATATTCCAAACACTGACTTGAAATTACGTTGTCCTAGTCAAAAAAGACCACTCAACTGCCATATTTTACATAAATGCAAACCCTGGATTGCTCAGCACATCTGGCGCAGGTGACACCAGAGAAGCATCTGATTACAAGCACAGCATGCTCCAGGGTTAAACAATTTTCTCAGCAGGAAAGTGGCACAAGAACACTCAAACTTGTTTTCACAAATGGTGCACATTTTAGGACAGCTTTTCCGAAGTCCATCTAAGGGCTTAGTAAAACCATACAACTGAGACGATACAAAACTCCACTCTTAGTACAAGGCTGTACCACCTGAGTATTTGGTAGCGTAGACAGAGCAGCCAGGCTTATTTTAGGAGAGAGAGAGGGCTGTAGCTTGGTACAAAGAAATTGTACATATGGTCCAAAGAAACACAAACACGGTGTATCATAACAAATGGTTTATTTAAATTCAAGTAGGCCACGAAGAATCTTGGGTAAGTAAGTACTATCACATTATATATAAACACAATTCTAAAAACTAAGGGATATAACCAAAAGTATTACCTTGTTAATAGCTGTCAGCAATTCAAGGTTAGGTAAACCTAGAACACATTCAGAATGCAATCCGCTATTCTTGGGGGAAGTAAAACCAGGTTACATATACTTTTTGAATACAGCCAGTAATTCAAGGGTAGTGAACCCTGTCAGTCATGCAGTGACACTCTGTTCAGGAATCACCTAGTAAACCAACCCTGTTACCAGGATACGTTTCTGAATAGTGAAACACAAATTCGTGGAACCATATACACCTATAACTACATTCAGGATATTTATTTTTATTTATAAAGCGGCAAAGGTCTGTGGGCATTGGGGTGCTGAGACACATAAACACGGACATTTAATCAATGACAGGACAAAATCCGTACCCTCAAAAAGTGGGTGGGAGATGCACTGGATTTACCTAAATAGATGAGTTTTCAAAGCTTTCTTAAAGGCTTTCAAATTATCATCCCCTGTGAGAGTAATGGGCATGAGGGTCCAAATTTTCTTGGCACCTTTTCACGCTTATATCTTGTGCATATGATCTGTTTTTTTTTTTCCTGCTGAACGCAGTACTCTGGTGGGCTAATATTGTGGTATCAGGGTTTTTAGCTAAATTGGGGCAGTTCTATATACACATTTGTAAGCAATAGATCCTACTTTAAAGTGGATTCTTTCTTGGATGGATAACCAGTGTAGGTTCCTCCTTTGATGCGTGATGTGTTCTCGTTTTGTGAGTTTGTTCACAATGCGGACAACATTGTTTTGTATCATCTGACACTTTCCCACATTGTTACTTGAGGCCCCAATCAACAGAGAGTTGCAGTAGTCCAATTTGGACAACACCGTGGCACGGGCGAGGAGTTCTGCATTTTCCTTAGAGATATAAGGACGAATATTTTTCAAAAGATGGAGGGAATAGTTGCAGCTTTTAGTCATCTGGTTAACATATGCATTGTAGTTAAGCGAGGCCTCCAGTTGGATACCTAGTGTCTTCACCTTGCCAGCGACCGGTATGCAGTTGGTACCCATTTGAAATTTTGTGTATTTCGTGTTCAGTTTGGCACAAATAGCTGTTGAGCCAAAGATCATTAGCTCGTTTTTTTTTCTCCGTTGATGCATAGCCAATTCGTTGACACCCAGTCCTCTACAAGATGGTATATGGTGGATAAAGTTGTGGCGTCTTTGTCATAGGCTCCTGTGATTTATACCGTGGGTAATAATAAGCAGCGCTCACATACCTGAGGGTTCGTAGTGCTATATAAATGCCAAATTATATTATATTTCAATGACTAGCTGAGTGTCATCAGCATAATTTGTGAAAAACACATGGTCTAAAACTATTACAGTTGCTTTTCAGATCAGTGGAACACCGACTAAGGTAAGCATGGATTCACTCTGTTTTAGGCTTGCTCAGGCAGACCCAGGTCATCCAACCCACAGTACACTTATTCAGATTGGCACACAGCTATTCAAGGGGAGTAAGACCTATAGACTTTTTAAAGTATCAACTTAAAGGTATGTATAAACCTAATACTGTTTTAGAATCTGTATAAAGTAGACCAGGGAAAGCAAAACCCAATGTTACACTTTGAGAATGACCCAATGCAGACTTATTCTAGACAGGCTATACAGTAGGTATGGGGAAGCAAGTTAGGTGAAGCCAACGGCATTAGTTTTGCAAAGTGGGGGAACCAATTCACAGGTGAGTAAAATAACCTTATGTATACTTTTAAGAAGGGCAAAACACATTCAAAGTAAGAACTTTTGGAACTGCTCATTCCAGAGGGACAGTTATCAAACCAACTTTGTTACAAGTAAGTAACTTTTAAACACCTCTTATATTTTTAACGCAGAATCCTTTTCTTATCCAGTCCTTCCCTATTCTATTGCATGAGTTCTCTCAAAGGCAGAAGAGGGACCCTGGTGGTCTAGGTGCCAGCTGTAGGCAGGGTTTAGTTGCGGAAAAAAGTCAGAGTTCCTGTGGAAGTTTCTTCAAAACAAGTAAGTAAATCACTTTAGAGTTAGTTAGGGTCCGTGGACTTCAAAGAAGACAACCTAGAAGGAATCCAGCAGTGGGCCTGGGTGAACTGGCTGAGAAGTCTCCCAATCACATGAAACACCCCAAAGGCACACAGAAATCACAAAAGGCTTAAGGTGAGTAATACCCCAGCCAACACAATATCTCACCACAGAAGAAGTGTGCAGCAGGTCGTCTACGGGATCTGCAGCCAAAAACCCAGTCAATTAATTCCTTGTGAAAACTGAAGACAGGACACTGAAAGGGATATTGCAGCAGGGATCAATGGGGAAGACTCCAAGCAAGGGTTTCTTCGTGGCTAGATGCGGTTCTGTAGTTTTGGAACCCTTTTCAGCAGCCAGATGAAGAACGAATATCGCTGGTCAGATTCTCGTCACTCTCTCGTTCCTGCACTCTGGTGATGGGACTTTGGGGATTCATATCGTGTCTCTGGAGAGCCAGGAAGGGCCACCAAAGTTTCAGACTTTGGAAGACCATGCACCGCACAATGACATGAGGTCCCAGGGTATTGCAGTTCAGCAAGGTCGCAGCACGTTGTGGGATGGCTCAGAATGCAGGTCTTCTTGAGAGTAGTGGATCTCACCAGCCTCTGGGAAGGAGTTGGTGTTCGGGACACCCAGGACAATTGGAAGGAAGGGTTACAGCAGCTCTGGTTACACAGCAAGCTCTCAGGTGGCTGGAAATCGCTATAGCCATCTTTTCATCGTTCTCTTTGGTTTCAGCTTCAGTGGCCAACTTGTTAGCAGCTTCCAGGTTCGGAGCATTTATCAGGAACTACAGCACACCTTCTGCATTCTCTCCCTGCATTTTACAGCAAGGGGCGGTCTGGATGTCCAATCAGGACAGCCCGCCCAGCACTGGGAGTTGGTTCCTTTCAGGCAAGGTCGGTAGAAGAAAATGGGCTACAGAGTTTTGGTCTCCTCCCTTGCTTCCTGCATTCTTAGACACTCTGGAGCCTGGGCAAGGAATCTAAAGGATTCCGGCCGAATACAACACTTCCATTGAGGTCATTCGTGCCTAGAATGGCAGGAGAAGACCTCAGAAACAGTAAGCACATAAGAAGTGGTGAAAAAAGGAGCCCACCGTTTTAGCAAAATGGTGGCCCTTCTGTGCATTACTGAGGCTGAATTAACAGCCTGCAAACTAAAAAGTCGTAAAAGTAGTTACATTGCCACCGGCCAATGTTGCCAGGTAACAAAGGGGTTACATTTTATCCCCCCCCACCCCAACACTCCACATAAAGTGGGGTGTGCTGGCTCATTTATACCAAATGTAAAGGGGGTGAAAATCCCTATTTAGTACTTGGGAACAGTAGTTCACCCAAGTATAGGAAAGAGAAATGAACAGGGGAGCCCAAAGGGGCAACCCAGCATAAGCCTGAAAGTTGTAAGAAACTATAACTTCAACCATACACTATGGAGAGAGAAATAAAAATTTCACCCGTAAAAAGAGTAACCAACTCTTTGGGGGGAGAGGGAATAAAGATGTGCACTCGCCTATGGACAAGGTTATATATTTACCAAGTCCAAGCAAAAAGTTTTGGGGTTGACAAAGGTCGGGAAGATTTATCATAATTATGAAAATCTTACCTAACAGCACACCCGAAGCCTAGAGTTATTTGCGAAAAATACTAATACAAAATGCCACAGCTTTGCATGCAGGTACCCAGAACCAGGGTCGTTGGTCAGTGCTTTATGAATAATAAGCTTTTGCCCCTGATATGTCTTCTACACTTGGTGGTGCACAAAATATTTCAAGAGAAGCAAGAGTTTGTAGTACCCACATCTGCTGCACATGCCTGTACAACCACTGATCTGGTGCTCTGCCACATTTGCAGATTGCGAATGGGCCGTACCTAGATTACTCGTCCCAGCCTGCAGTATAAACTTGTCAGCCTGGCTCCCGAAGTCCTACATTTGTGTCATCTAAATTTCTCAAGCCGGTGTATGGATATATACCACAAAGCAAGAAAACCTAATGGCTGCATTTGCTAATTCAATAAATGGAAGAAATTTGTTATCTGGTGCAACAAGATAGTGCTCCTATACTGATATTGTCTCATACATACTCTTTTAGACGTGCGCTTAGTATTCATTTCTCTCAAAGTCCACTTACCCGCTCTGGCAGAAAACAGTACTTATCAACACAAGGTTTTTTGGTAGGAAGTACCAGTAGTTAGTTTTTATGGAAGGCATTAAATGCTTGAACCTGCCAGGTGTTAACCTAGCTCCTGGATAGGACCTTAACACAATGTGTCATAGACTCATGTACGTCTTGGACTCTCCTTTTGAACCCAAGCATAAAGCTTAAATGAACAAATTCCTGACTTGCAGTGTGATTTTCCTAATAATAATCACTTCTGTAAAATGAGTAAGTGAATGGCAGTACATGCACCTTTCATAGCCATACACAGGAAAAGGGTAGTGCTTGGAACGCAGCCACCCTTGTTTTTCACCATTATATATTTCTAAATTCTACATTAATCAGTTTAACTTCCAGCCTTCTTCCACTCCCATTAGTCTAGAATGGAAAAAGAATTACATACGCTAAGTGTGCGCAGAGTTGTCATGGTGTACATGGATGGAGCAACAGGGCTTTGTAAGGGCAGCCTAGTCTGTGTCTTTCTCCATAGGAGAGTGTGAAAAACCTGAGGGTAATCCCATCTACTCCCTCGGGATCCTCTGTTCAGGTGGCCAGGGAAGGGCCCTTGTTTTTGGATCCTCACCCTGGGGGACGGACAAGTGAGGATAACCTGAGTGGAGGGTCCTTGGGGATTGGAGCGAGGGTACCTGAGGGTGAGAGCTGGTATCCCCCATTTTTGTGATTGTAACCTACCCTCCTCTCCCTTAGACTTTATGGGCTATTGTCAGTCCTATTCCTTTACCCCCTGTAACTGTCCTGTGAAGAAGAGACAACTAGGAGCAATGCAGATTATCCAATGTAAAAACCACTTTGGTACTGTGACGAAAAAGAGAGGGTTAGAGGCTTATAAAAGGTGGAAAGACCAGTGCGAGTACTAGTGAGATCTGAGAGCCGAGGAGCAGCAGAAGACCCATGTATGGAGGCAAACCTGGTGGGCTAGGGGGAGAAGACTAGATGCTGGCAAGAGACCCGGAGAACTCTTGGGACCTGAAGCAGAGGGGTAGAGTTATTCCTTCAAAATATTGAACTAGCGGCAGGAGATATATATATATATAGAGAGAGAGAGACGCAAGCGGAGCTCGCACCGGTGGGTTTCCCTGCTTCCAGAGAGAAGGGAAGCTGCAGGAACCACCTCAGCAACCGATACAAGGTTGGGGAGTGTCAGAGGGAAGCTTCGGTGTTGGGAAGCTGCAGATGTGCTCCGAGTGAGTAATAATGCACAATTGAACATGTATTGAATACTGAACTGAATAGAAACATTGTATTGAACAGAGAAAAGGAACAATTGAACATTTAACGTAACGAAGAGCCTGGGGCTTATAAAAAGGAGCTGCTCAGCCTGCAACGTGAAACCAATACATTCTTTATTTCACTGCGCTTAGACCAGTGGTTTTCCTTGCGTTAATTTTATTAACATCAAGACTCAAGTTAAAAGTACAACATGCCATCTGGTCTCTGGTTGCTTGACCTGCAATGGGTAGACTGTGTGGTCTGACAAGAGGTGGAACTATTGGTGAAACTAATCAAAGGAGTATCAGGTGGATCCTATGTTCCTTTTGTGAACTTGTGAGCCTGTGAAGATGAGAGTTTTCAACTGCTGTGATGGTAGCTCTTAGGAGACAAGGTCCCTAAGAGGTCAAGCTGGAGAACCTTTGTCTTAGGAAAGTGAGTCCCAAGACTACAGTGATGTGTGAACTTTTTGTTGCATTTTGGACTTGGGGAAGGGAGACCCCTAAATCTTCTTTTTGATGTGAAGTGTGATATCTTCAAATCCACAGAAGCTAACTTCAGAAATTGTGCCATCTTTGCTGAGAAGACATTATATTGGAATTGTGTTGAACTTAATGGAACCTTGAAGTAACATTTGTTGAACATTTGCTTTAGAAAACTGACTTTGGTTGAGAGCATTGCCTCACTAGTTTTGTTGTAGTTGTGAGGACAGCATAGGTTTTTGACACACAGATTTTTGCTTTTGGACTTTCTGACATAGACTTTGCATAGCTTTCTTTAGGCAGGGAAATCCTGCCATACAATAGAGTTAGTTAGGCGTTACACTGTCCTGATCATTATCATTGAAATTACATTTTCATTGTCTCATCTCTGTTCATACCATGTCTGTCTCTCAAGAGGCAGTCTCTCCAGTTACCATTGCAAGCATTGCTCGGTGGATTGTATGCTGTATCCAACAGTGTAAAAATAAATTACACATCAGCCCCTTCCTTTCACCCCAATGCACCATCTACATGAGAAACTGGCGCTTATAGTTAATGCACCTTTCGTTTGTAAAGCAGCAACATAGAGTTCTAGTCACACTTTCACGTCTCATTACACTCACCACATACTTCTTAACATTTGGTACCTGCTACAGACTTCTTGCGATGGAAATTATCCGACCACGTAAATGCGTGGACAATGCTTACCTGCTGTAGGAAGGTAGATCATAGATCTAACCATGTAAAGTTTAAAGTGCCTTTATTAGTAAGCATTAGGAGAAGTTGAAAAAACACCTAAAATAATTAAATATGTAAACTTTGGAAAAACCAGTGTCCCAGATGGGATAACGTAATGTGGGTCTCAAAGTGCTCATCGCACCTTTGTCTCTAAAGCAATCCTAAGCATACAACTATTGATCGTATTCTTGCGAGTCTGTCTCTCCAGGGATGCCCTGGTCTAATAAATCAAGTATCAAAATAGTGGGCACCAGAAATATCCCAAACCTAACCTTAATAAATGATTTTGTCTCCTGGCTTACAATATGCTTTCAAAATAAATGTTCAAATGTTCTGGCCAACTGTATTGTTCATAATCCTCCTTGTATAATGGCTCATCCCTGTTCTATAGCAAAACGCAAAAGGCTTCCCAGGGAAGTCCTGCGTGTCCTTTTTCTGCATACCTGCTTCTGCTAGGTCTGGCAAGGCCAGTCACCTGCCATTGTCAAGAGGGGATGAAAACCCCTTTCAGCTGGGGGTGGTATGCCTACCAGGAGGATCAAGAGCCAGTCCTACCTCAGAAGTAGACTGTGGCAGTTGAGAGGCCAGCGTTACATGATGGATAGCAAGAAGCAGCATCCAACCACAGCAGCAGAGGACCTCAAATTGCTGACAAAGCAGGCCAGTATGCAATACAACCTAACGTTACCCTGGACCACCAGGGACAAAGCGGGGAGGAGAACCCACCCTCCCATGGTAGACTTACTGAGACACTTCATGAAGCTGGTTTCTGGAACACAAAAATATACACTGGCTGTTATGGACGTCCATTGGTGATACCCGGCAAGCCTGTGCGTAAGAAGTGGGTGGGATTTAGCCTGCTACTTATGCCTTTTGACAATACTTAAATGCTCCGGGTGGTGACGAGGAGGTCCCAATTGGCCAGGTATAGAAATCCAATCCTGGACAAGCAAGTGAAATATAAACAAAGTGTGGGTGAGGGCCGAGGTGGATGACGACCAAGAAACCAGTAGGAGGCAGAAAGGACCGTGGATTGTGGAGACGGATTGTGGAGCAAGAAAGGCATTGGCTAGAGAGTGGCAGTGGTACTGCAGTGGGAGTGTACATGTTTGTGTGGCAAGCAGGAGAGCGGCTTGTGTAAAGAGTGCTTGTGAAGAGAATACTGAATAAAGGAGGGTGATTGTGCAATAGTGTGGAGGGAGTAGTAGTTTGGCGGAGGGTGCACTGACCTTTTAGGGTGGAGGTGAGACCTGGGAGGAGTGGGAAAATTGCTGGGCCAGAAGATTGGTGGGGGAACAAGGCGTGTGGAGGAACAGTGAAGTGTAGGAAATTGACAGGAGTGGGCCTTGTAACAAGGGGCCTGGATCAACCATTGTATTTGTAAGGCGCTCCCCCAATTCCTCATAAGAAAACTAACCATCCTATAGTGTAGGGAGAGTTAGTAAGTCCTAAAGGGAGTCTATGGACATTCAGCATTTATCACCTCTAGCGGAAGACCGAGCTAGATAATGGGGATCAATATTCTTTAGATACTAACCTGGGGTCATGGATTCCTGGGTCAGGGTGGAGGTTCTATACTGAACAAGATAGAGAGGGGATGGCCGTATGCCCCACAAAATCTCCAATAAAAACTCTTGACACTCCTCTGAGAATGGGAGTTTTTCATGAGCCATCTTTGACCTAGGCCTCTCCATGACTTCTAGCTGTCAGCCTGGTTGACTTTCCCAAATAGCTTAGGCTTTCCATCTGACCTTTTTATCAATAGTTCTATATTTTGTGATCCTGCATGGTCTAGCATTCGGCTTTAACCATTTTTTTTTTTTTACAATTCACTTCAACCCTTACTTCAACGATTTTCTTAACCTCTCCAAGACATTCTAGTCTATTATGATGGCTAAAGGTTTTTTATTTCCTCTCAATCTACAGCCTGGTCAGGCAGAAAATATTCTCAACTTCCTGCCAGGAGTTTTGTTTGCTTCTCTTTGGTCTCACAGGTTGTTGGTGGAAACCCTTAAGCTCTGGCTCTCATTTCCCCTAGGGTTCCGATGGGTTAACAACTGATCTTGAACTGTTCTGGTCATCATCTCTCTCACACAGGTTTCCAGGAAACAGCTTCTAACCCCCTCTTCCCAAGGCCTACAGGTAACAACCACTCTTGGCATTTCTCTTCAAGGTTTCTAGGGTTGCCCTGCCTTCCTCCAAACCAGTCTTTGCAGTGCACTGCTTTATAGACTTCTCAGTACTGCAGCAATCACCCCCTGCATCAAGGGAGTTCCATAACACGCTTCCGCTTCCAGTATCGGTTCCCACTATAGCTATAGAATTGATAACAACTGACCTGAATAAAGATAATGGAGTAAAAGGAGTCCAGGATACTGCAGACAACGACCGGAGAAAATAACAATCAGGGAAGTTAGTACAGGTAAGTAACCACGAATGGCATGAGGGACGCATTAGTGCCGGGTTGGTTGAGGTTCAAGAGGGCGTTCATATGCACTTAAGAGCAATCTCACAGGAAAGTCACTCAATGTCCCAGAATCCAACAGAAGACAATATCTATGGAAGACAATAGGTATGTACCTGAGTACACGAGTATAGTTGAGTAGCTGTTGAGATGATCCGGATAGTAGACAGCAAATTGATGTGCAGAGCGGCAACCAGGAAAGAACCGCAAGACACAGAAGAGAGCCGTATCCAGTAGCGTTCCGAGTCCAACAACCAGACGAGCACGACAGGAATAAAGGAGGAGACGAGGCAATCCAAAAGTCAGGCAAAAGGTCAAAACCAGGAGTTCAGATAAGGATTCGTGTAGGGAGACATGAAGAGGAAACGGACGAAACCGCGTGTAGCTGGTAATGTTAATTAGCAGCAACGAGCCCCTTGGAAGACGGTGGTTTTATAGTCCTAAGAGGGGCATGGCTTGCTGTACGTCTTCCACGTACAAGACTTGTCAGGTGACCTGGAGTGCGTCGACGTTTGTACAGACGCCATGGTAGCTTGTACCTGGACCATAGAGGAGCCTGAAAAGAAGTTGTATTCCGCAAGGATGCCCGCGGGGAAGCCTGAAGTGTAACAAGAGGACACATTGAATGTGTGAAGTGGCCTACCCGTGTCCGAGAAAGGCTCAAAGAAATTGGAGTCCAAGAATAAGAATTGGGATTTAATCAGTATATCTTGACTTCCCCCATAAGCATATTTGGAGATGGTGTGGCTCAGTCTCTCATATATGAAAGAAAATATATTTGGTTGTTTTATCCTGAAGAAGGTTGTGACAGTAGCAGAGAACTATTGTTGATGCTCGATTATAAACTGAAGCATGTGTCGATGTGAATATCTTTGGGAACAACATACAGATATTGTCATCTAGAACTAATGAAGGGACTCTAATAGCATATAATCTTATAACAGAAAAGTGACAGATGTGTTACTGTTACTTTAAGTGTTAAACCAATTTGGACTGTGTGATGAAGAATGTATGAGTGTGAATGAGAGAACTAGAGTGAGCTATGTGGCATTATTGTGTAATTTAATGATTTTTTTAGATATATGAAGATTTTTTTGAATAAAAATAATAAAAGGCTGGAAATATTAACCAAGCCATAAAGAGTATTGCATGCCGTCATACTCTAGTAGTCCATGTCCTGTATCATACTCTCAAATCATAATCTTAATGTCTTTCCACACATCTTTGAATTCCTAACAACCCCTTTCTGCTGCCTTTCTCCATTTCCCTGACCATTGTCATGAGTACGAGGCTGGTACATTCCACTTGTGGTAGAAGGGAGGGGCTGGTAGGAGCATCTTGGGTGAAAGCTTGGCAGGCCAGGAACAAATCATCCTGCATACATCCCATAGCCCTCAGAATTCATAAGGCCTCTGGGAGCGGGGGCCTATTTAAGCCACGCCCAGAGGACGAATCGTGCTTTGCGTGCAATCTGCAGCCTGAGGCACACGCTTACCTGATTCCCGGTCATCTTTTCATGATCGTGTGCCCCGCCTGGGCGTTTCTTCGAGCTACGGACTCCGAGCACCTGAAAGACAAAGAAGAAAGTATTAGTATTTCTCTGAGCTTATCGCCTGCTTACCTCCCCAGCGTTCACGCACTGCGAACCCGCTGAGCAGGATTCTGGTGTCTTCATCGTTGGCACAAACTTTTTGGATCGTGTCGCTCTGCCTTCTTCCGATAGCCGGAGTTCTCTTGCCCCACTGCAACGCCACAGAACCTACAAGCAGGAAGGAAAGAAAGCAAAACAGGTTAGAACGAACTAACTTATCAGATCTAACGAACTCACCTGAATCTGTATTCCATAACCACTGTGGCAACTGGGAGGGGACTTACCTGATCAAACAAACTCGCCTGGATCCGTATTCCATACCCATTGAGGCAACTGGGAGGGGACTTAACTGATCTAACAAACTCGCCTGCATCTATACTTCATACCCAGTGAGAGAAAATTGAAGGGTTCCGACAGATAAGAACTCAGCGAGTCAACTGTGTTCACAGCTCCCGCACCCAAGGAACCAGTGCAGGAACTGGCTCCCTGAACACAAGGCCAAAGAGCAGCTGTGCGGCTACCCAGACCTGCAAACCGCAAATCCTGTCCAGAGAGGACATCAAGACCATAGTGCCCCTGCATATGCAGGAAGGAGAGCTCGCCACACCAAAACCAAAAGGTGAGCCACTAGCCCTTGCACCACCACAGAACATGATTGGGGTGGGAACCCAGAAGGGGAGGGGGTGAAGGGTACCTTGGGGTTGCTCCACTAGTATAATAGACCTATCATTCCCTTTCAGGCAATCGCTCCAATACCCCGGGGACGGATAGAAGTCACGGGCAGGGACAGGAGGACCTCATCGCTTCTGCAGAGACTCAGGTGAGCATGACAGAACGCAAAGCCCTCTGTCATGATGCCTACCCCCGGGGACCCAGACCAAGTCCAGCAACCACGGAAGCAGGCATCAAGTTACCCCAAGCAAGCCCAACAACCCCTGCTATGGGCTATTTGGGTGCAGTCCTGGTGCCTATGGCACCAGGCTCATATGGAGAGTCAGTCCTGGCGCCATAGGCCAAAAGAGGCTTGGAAGGGACTATTTTACCTAGGGACTATTTTTTACTTGGGTGGGGCTGGGTAGGAATACTTACCTGGGACTACTTTGAAGGCTATTTAAACCACGGCCGAAGAGCAGCACACGCTTCGTGTTATTCTGCAAACAGCAGCGTAACGCTCACCGTGCCTGCAAGTCTGCATCCAGTCTTCTGCCACGCCCACCTCGAGTTTGGAGCTCCTAGAAAAAGGGAGAAAGAAGGAGAAAAGGTTATATAAGGAAGAAAACCATGCTCACCACTAAATACCACCCCAATATAAGATAACAAGGTATGGTCACTAAAATAATATGAGGCCAAACCCAATCTAAATGCAAGGCTACTTTACCACCAAACTACCGCTCATATTTTCACAGTAAGAAAATACCACCAAACCCCAAATTTACCGCAATAAGACAACATATCCTACAGATAATGGTGTTTTGGCTGGGAAAGTGGCTGTAGAGCACCTAGTGGGTGTGGCAAGTGTCTCACACTACCATACGTGCATTAAAGGGAACCCATTTCATGAGAGCAGTGTGACACTAGAAGTGAATTTCAGAATGTCTCAAATGGAGGCCACATTCCCAGAGTTAGTGCAATATCTGGAGGCAAAGCTATATGCACATGGGACACGGTCATCAAATAATGCCACAGAATAGCATGACCGCATGTATGGTGAAGTGCAGAAAGAACCATTAGATAGCCTTTTTCCAGAAGGTAGCATAATCCAGGTCTGTCTATTGAGATTATTAAATGCTGCTGATAAACATGCAGAGAAAGATTGTCAGATACGGCTTTACGCCAAGACATGGTTCATTTTAAATAGGTCTCTACGAATGCAAGAAAAAGATGGCAAGCTGATTAGCAGATTAAAACTTGAGCTGGATGGAGCTAGTGAACAAGAGGAAGAATTAAGAGCAGAACTAGAGGTATGTCAAAAGGACATGCAGTCAAAATGTAAAGATCTCGACATTCAATTGTCTCAAAGAAAGAAACAGTTTGAGGATAGTGAGCAAGAATTAAAACACTTGAAAACGTTGGTAGATCATATTAGACAGGATAAAGATGAAGTTGTTTTGGAAATGCAGATTTTACAAAAAGAACACTTTGAGAAAGAAAGTGATCTTCAAAATGCTGAACAAGAGATAGTTAAAATGTTTCAAGAAAGAGACCAGAGAGACAAAGAATTCAATGAATGCCAAATGCAAATGAACAATATGCAAAGTGTGATTAATAAATTGAGTGATGAAAACAATTATTTGCGTAAGGAGGCAGATAGGCTCCTTAAAAAGTGCAAGGATTTGGAACAGCAAATATGCACTTCCAGGTCCCAGGATAAACCACAGGGCACCACATTCAATGGAGTTGAGGTGAATTCTATTTCTACACAGAGAACTAGTGCCCAGTGGCTGGGCCGGTGAATGAACTTGGTTGCAGCGCCCTTGGGGGATTTGACACACCCATTGGGGGCCGCCACCAATCACATACACCTGAAACAAGGGTTGAATCACAAAGTAGTGCTATTCCATGCATAGCAACGAGTAGCCCCATTAAAATAATGAAATCAATCAAGGCTCTGATCAAACCATTTAAAAAAGGAGGGGAGTGCTGCATAGAGAACCACTTAGAATCGGTGCACAATATATTTAAAGCCCTCCAGATACCTAAAGAACAAAACAGACAATACTTTCATTTAACTCTGGACGCTCCCACAGCCAGCATCATTAGGGGATTAAATGAACAGCAGAACAAGACATGGGCAGAGTTTGAAAAAGAGATTAGACGTCATTTTTCTCCATTCCAATCATTACAGGAAGCAAAGAAAGTTGCTAACACAATTACGGCGGGACCTAATACGTCACCTTGCCAATTTTTGCAAGGTTTAAAAAGAGCATTTTCTCGCTTTCATGTATCTTTTGACCCCAATTCCAATGAGTTGAAAACTGCCTACTTCTATGGGCTACAGAAAGACATCATATCACAGTTAGTCCATGAATTTGACAGTGACAAGTCACTTGAATGGATTGTGCACCAAAGTACAAAACTATGAGGTGCTATATTGTCAGGGTAGAGAGGGTGATAAAATGAGAGATACTAGACCAAAATCTAAAGAATCCTCAGCAACAGTGACGGAGATCAGGTCAGCCAAAATGTCCCTTTAGTCCACTCAAAGTCCAGGTAACAATAATGTGACACCTGAACAAAGTGGTAATCAACAGAGGTTGTCACTCCCTGCACCAATGTTTCAATCACATGATCCTATTAATATTAATAGTAATAGGGAGAGCTACATTAGCCCTAGGTACTTAGGAGACTGACCCCAAGCAGGATATCAGCCTGATATGTCAGGTATGAACAATAATCAGAGACCCAGTCAGGATCAAAGAAATAATGGTCCCTACCAGACATTGGGGACACAAAGCAGATTTGATCCTAACACCATGATATATGGTAATCTGGATAGACCCCGATATGTGGATTGATTTACTGAAAATGGGAATCAGCATAGAGGACAATACTCACAAAATGAGAGACAGGACATGAGGCAGAATATGAATTATGCTCCACGTCAATACAATGAATCACCACCATCAGGGGACTACAATCAAAGGATGGGTGCACCCCGCTCACCTCCACATATGAATCAAGAGTTCAGAAACAACACCAATAGAAATCATTCTACTAAGAGATATCAGAATAGATTCAATCAGGGGAAAAACAACCAATATCGAACTAGGCCACAGAGCGAAGATTCTAGAGAGATGGAAAGATTCCAATGTCTCGAGGCCCAAGTGGAAATGTTGGCTGAACAAATAGGAAAGCTCTGTACGGCACACAAACAGTCATCAAAGGAGGGGGCAGAAGGCCATAGTAATGATCGGGTGACTTCTGATATGTGACTAAATATTAATGATACCTGTAATGCTAAAAAGACAGATTGCCCTGATCTGGTTTTGCATAATGACTCAGTTGGAGGGTTGTAGTGAGCACTCTGATGATCCCCAAATGGAAGGGCGAACAGTGGCCACACTCCAAAGGACCTCTGAATATGGGGAAATGAGTAAGGTTTCTCACACGGAAAAGGACAAAAAGGAGGGAAAAATGCCTTTCATTTACCAATGTATTTAGCCAAAAGTGAGAAGGGGCTGAGAAGGGCGAGTCCTGGGATCAGTAAGAATTCACACTTTTTATGTGTGCTAGAGGAAGTTGAAGACAGATATTATGCTCCCATTACAGTGGAAGAGAAATGCAATACATTTGCAATGATTGACACAGGCCACAATTATGTCCAAAGAATTGCTAAAAAGTATCAATGAAGGGAGATCTCCACAGAATCAGATCACAGTGAGGCAGAGTGAAGGCCCAGTGCATAACTTTAACGGTGAGTAGGTGCCTATTGTGGGTGTCACTGAGGTTGACATAAAGTGGCATGATGCCTACCCCCGGGGACCCAGACCAAGTCCAGCAACCCCGGAAGCAGCATCAAGTTATCCCAAGCAAACCCAACAACTCCTGCCACGGGCTATTTGGGTCCATTCCTGGCGCCATAGGCGCCAGGCTCATATGGAGAGTCAGTCCTGGCGCCATAGGCGCCAGGCTCATAGATTAAAACTTACCTGATGCAGACCATACTGCAAACGTACCTGATGCAGACCATGCTGCAAGAGCTCCAAGCCAAAAGAGGCTTGGAAGGGACTTCTTTACTTAGGGACTATTTTTTAGTCGAGCGGGGCTGGGGAGGAATACTTACCTGGGACTACTTTGGAGGCTATTTAAACCACGCCCGAAGAGCAGCACACGCTTCGCGTTATTCTGCATCCAGCAGCGTAACGCTCACCGTGCCTGCAAGTCTGCATCCAGCCTTCTGCCACGCCCGCCTCGAGTTTGGAGCTCCTAGAAAAAGGGAGAAAGAAGGAGAAAAGGTTAGAACAAGAGCAACGCTTTCGAGCTGGAAGAAATAAGCTATTTATGCGCGTTGCCTCGCCTGCTGCAGCGCCATGCTGAACTCACCGGCCTTCGCAGCATCTTCACATTCCACCGCATCCTCCTGCATGTTCCCGCCGCACTCCGGCACCTAAGGAGAAGACAAGAACAGCAAGGTGAGCCAAGGGAATACACTGAGGAATATTAGTTACCCCCCCATAGACTTACCTGATTTTACCACTGGGGGTACTATTCCTCTTCTCGGGTCGGCGCAGCTTCCCCTGCATCTTCGCCGAACCCCGGCCCCTAAGGGGAAACAAAAGGACAGGAAGGTGAAACAAAGGGAATAACAAGGGGAACCCTCCTCACCACAATAGACTTACCTGATTTTACCGCCAGAGGCATTATTCCCCGAGACTTCATACTTTTTCTCAGCGCCTGAATAAGGGAGAAAGCAACAGGTTACATATTGACATTATTTTATCGAACTGTGTTGGATAATACAAATCCTTACCAGAGTTTTACCGGTTGCCACGAGGAACTCTTCACTAGGGTCAAGCTGCAACCTGCAAGGAATCGGACAAGAGTGAAAGTCAGGCATTTGAACTCTTATGAACTACATTCTTACGGCGTCTTGCCGGGAATCTCTGAGTCAATATTGTTCTGGAACTTCCCAATTCCTTCGAGCCAGTGAAGCAACTGGTTATCTACGCGCCCCTGCGCTCAATGCAGGATGGAGAGCTCATCTTTTCAAACCATCAGGTGAGACTATAAGAGGGGACATCAAAAGTGATCTGTGGGGAGAACAGCGGGGGTGGGGGGATTTACGCTCAACTCCACGGGTGGTTAATTCCCTTTCTCCATTTGCAGAAGAATATTCCTACGGGCCAAGCAAACGAAGTTAGGTGGGCCAGTCCAGTCTGTCATCTCGGCCCTCCGCGTCACATTGGTGGAGACCGCAGCTGTCCAGTTCAGATCAATGCCTCTGTGGGAGCCAGGTGAGCGTAACAGAACGCGAAGCCTACCTACAAATTCCCATCCGGACATTATAGATACCTCAGAAACTGACCAATTGGCCCAATTACTAGGGGAACTGAAGGCTGAAGTGCATTCCGCCCGCCTAGAAACCAATGCTCTTAGGAGAGAACTGATTTTGTCAAAGGAGCAAACTGATGACCTTGCTAGGCAACTATTGCAAAGCCAGGCTGGACAAGCACCCCTACCTGGTTCCGGGGGAAATCCAGCTCCTGTGTTAGCAAGTAACCCTGTGCAAATAAACCTACCAGGAAATATTCCATTAGCTCCGCCCGAACGCTTTGCTGGAGATCCCAAAAGGTTCGCCGTGTTTATGAACCAATGCCGCTTGCACTTTTTATGCAGACCTGGAGCCTTCCCAAACGATCAAGCCAAGGTAGCCTTTGTATTGTCATATCTCAGCGGAAGTGCAGCTGATTGGTCAATTCCACTAGTTACTCAGGATGACCCAATTCTTAAAACTTAAAACAGATTTTAACTTAACTTAAGTTACTAGGGGAATCCAGACATGGACCCCTTGCTCACTTTTCTTAGAGAGGCACAGATCCTCCCTACTGATGAGGTCCAACCAGACCGAAACACGTGTCTGGGGATGCTGTTGGTACTCTTGTTCAGAAGAGAATTGCCTAGCATTTCGGTGCTGTACTGCCCCAGGGCAGGACAAAGACTGATATGTTTGGGATATTTCTTCTCTGTGAAAGATAGTGAGCTAAGGACTCTGGGTAAGTCTCTCGTAACCAGGACTAATGTCTGGCAGAGAGACTCCCAGGAACCCCCTTGTTAATCTGTTATATTGGGTACCTTATGCCACTGAGGGTTCTGGTGTGTCTTCCACACGTTGCATTTTCGTCTTTTCCAGGCTTGTGAACAATATCCAACGTGTAGTCCTATAGCCTCGAGCCCCATCTGGTGATGCGTGGTGGCATTATTGCGTGTGGATTTCCATATAAAAACAGTAAAGCCTGGTGGTCTGTAATTACCTTGAATGGTTTAGGAACAGGTGAAAATACTTGCAAGCCCAGACTGCCAAGCTTTCCTTCTCGCCTGGGAGTAGGCTTGCTCTGTTTTGGCTAGACTTCTACTTGCGTAGGACACAATGGGCCTCATTACAAATCGCCCGGTATGGAAACAATGGTGGCGTTAAACCCGCTGCCACCGTTGTTTCCATGCCGGGCGATCACAACTCCTGCAGGCGGGAGGTGATGTTCCCGCCAGGTCTGACCTGGCGGGTATAACACCGCCCGCCTGCAGGCGATTTTACCACCTTGGTTACCGCCGGACTCGTAATGAGGCCCAATGTGTCTTTGGGCAGAGTCATCCTGAGGTAATATCGCTCGTAGCCCCACTGGACTGGCATCTACCGTAAGTTCTGACTTTGGCAGCATCAAAATAGGCCATGTTTTCGGCCTGTGTGATGTGGCCTCGTATGTCTCTGAATGCCTGTTGACATTCGGCAGTCCACTTAAATGGGTGGGATGTGTTATTTGGTGAGGGCACACAGTGGCTCACCGATGGTGGCAAAGTCTTTAATAACTTGCCAGCCCCAGAAACGACCTGAGCTCTGAGTCATTTGACAGTGATGGGGTTTCATGTAGGGCTGTTACCTTTTCCGGGTCGGTAGTCGTACTTCTCTCAGAGAATAATTGTCCAAAGAAACAAAGTGTTCGTTTTCTGAATTCACATTTGTCTTTGTTTAATGTGAGGTTCATTGCTTGTAGGGCCATGCAGACTCTGGAGAAGGACTCATCATGCTTCTCTACATCAGTGCCCAAAACCAAGATAGCATCACTGTAATTTATGCAGTTTGGTATGTGTTTTATAACATTGTGTATCTCGTCTTGAAATATTTGAGCCGCTGCTGACACACCAAAGCTTAATCTTTTGTACCGTTAGAGTCCTATGTGTGTTATGAAGGTCGTAATGTCTGTGGTTTCTGGACTGAGAACCAATTGATGGTATCCTTTTTGCAGATTGAGTTTTGAAAACACTTTTTCTCCACTCAATAGATGAATCTTGTCGGAGATGCGTGGAGCCAAATCTCTCTCTTTGGATGACAAGGTTGGGCCTGCTCACATATCCACGCATATGCAAATGGCATCCGAATCCTTTTTTGGCACAGGCACTATGGGGACACCCACGTTGTTGGATTATAAACTGTTCTGGTAATTTGTGGTATTCTTCTTCCACTTGCTGTTGCATGTTTATTGGGATGCCTCTATAATGTTGCGCCACTGGTGTTATTTCTCAGTCGATGTGTAATTTAATTTGTCGATTGCTTAGCTTCCCCATTCCTTTGAACACATTTGCATATAGCTGACTGATTTTGTCCACCGTATCGATGAATTTCTGGACCATGATCTTGTCTTTTTATTTTACTTATTCCTATCGCTCCAAAGGCGTTAGGGCGATGGTCAACAATAACACGAGACACAGGTAAAACAATCACAAGACAAAAGTAGAACTGCAGAGAGCAGATTACTGGAAGCATTATTCAAACAACCATGTTTCAAATGTTTCTTGAACAACATGTGCAATTTTTCTGTCCGTAAATTCAGTGGGAGAGAGTTCCAAGCTTTCGATAGAAGATAGTGTAGGGAGCGACACTTACCCCTTGTTTTTTTGGCCCTTGGGACTCAGTTGTATCTGCTTGCCTGATCTTACATGGGGTGTTAACCTTTCCATTAGATATCGCAAAGCCTTCCCTTAAAGGCATCGGTGTGCTATAGACGGGGCCCTAAAACATGGTCTGGCTGACATTGGGAGCCAGTGCAATTTCCTTCTGTGATTGGAGATATGCTTACTCCTTGCGATGTTAAATATGATATGGACATCTTAATGCTAGATCCTTTGGAGCTTGCTTGCTTGTATAAGACATGAATGAGACCCATGTCTACAGCTGTTCTGAAGCTTAAGGTGCACCCGCATTCAGTTGTCATGGAAATTACATGAACTGGAATTAGATTCTCTTGCGCTTTGTACCGTCCTGAGCATTTCAAGGGTGCATTGGCCCTGTAGGGGTATATGCCCACGTCTTATGATTTGTGGCTGGGCAACTTTCATTAGCAGGGTGGGGCTGTGTTCTATTGCTGGTTTGTTTCCTAAAGTGTACAGATATCCCTTTCTTCTTTGGTCTCTCTCTGAGGAACTTGGCTCAGTGTCTGACTGAGATTGTTTGACTAGGTATTTTATGTGTCATCTGGTGCAGCGTTCTGGTCGTGTTGAGGCCATCTGATTCTTTCCTTCCTTGGCCTCTCATTTTCATAGTCCGGTTCATGTCTCCCTCCTTCTCTTGGTCTGTCATGTGTTTGAGCAGCGATTTGTGACACCTGTGTAGCTGTTGTGCTGCTTCTAGTTCTGGGTCTTCCAAGTGTATTGCGTCCTCCATCTTTCCCCGTTTCTCTGGCCAGGCGACAAACTGATTTGAAGTGTCCTTCTCCACATGCAGAGCAACATTGCCCAATTGCCAGGCATGTCCCATAATGCAGGTACTCATATCCACACTTATAGCAGAGCTGGTCACTTTGAACGCTGGTATCTCTCTGTAGCGTGTGGACGGCTTCGGGGGAGTTAACCGTGGCTCCTTTGGGGTTGTTGAAACTTTCAATATAGAGGACTAATGTAGTAATTTGTAAATATCATGTTGGAAAAAGGAAAAAAAATGCATCTGAAGGAAAAATTGGTTTAAAAGTTTTTTACTGTAGTACGTCTCTGATTTTATTGTTAAACTCGTGTCTATTTGTTTTAAATTCACTCATAGCTTGTGTTGTATACAACACATTAGAAAATAGAAGATAGTATGTGTATTTATGTGGTTTAGGAATTAGGTTCTGTTTCGTTGTGTTTGTGTTATTTATGTGAAAATCAAAAAAATCTTTGTTAAAGGTGTAAATTTATTTTTGCTACCAAAAAACAAATAAACAATAAAAAAAAAGAAACTTTCCACCTTAGCATCAATTGCCAGTCTGCTCTCGCTACCATCAAGATCTCTTCCAGCGTCCTGGATATTTGCAGTCGTTTTTATCTGAAATTCTTAGACTCGCATCCTGCGATTATTTGGGGTATCAGCGCCTCGGTATTCAAATAATTGCCGCCGTCACAGTGCTTCAACTTCGTGCGCAGCCTCATGACAAATGCATCCATGGTTTCCCCCTGTATTTGCTTTGTGCTGTGGAAGATGTGCCTTTCGTAGTCTACGTTTGTGTGCGGAGTGCAATTCGCAGCCAGCACATCTTTTAGTTCTTGAATAGAGTCAATGGTGTCCGAGGATAGTTCGTCAATGAAGTCACTCGTGGCAGAGCCCACAGCCAGCTTCAACAGGCATTGCTGCCTTGCATCCTCCACAGGACCCGTGGGCCCCACATACAAGTAAAAATATCGAATCTATTTTGTCCATCGTGGCCCCATGGTACTAGTTTCAGAAATTTGAAATGCACCAGGCAACTGTACTGCCAACGACTCCTGCACTCTTAGACCCTTGATCTTGAGGGGTTACTGGGGGAGTGGCAGAGATTTATTGGTCCGACATGACTGTCCCTAGTGGGTTTCCATCCAATTTTCACTTCTTCACTGGCAGAACCTTAGAGGAGCTTCAGCCAGATCCCTTGAACGCGCTGTTGCTTTGGTCTGTGGGTGTGATTTCCTGCACCTTTCCTATCCCAAAAGCCACATGCATCACTGTGTGGCTTGGGCGCACTGTTGATCCTTTCTTTTATTTAATATAAAAAATATCTATAGCTCCTCACACCTGCCTGCCGCAACAAGCACTGTTCTGGAGCTTTCCTTGCGGGCGAAACTGCCGCCTTGACAGGCCCGAGGACTGTTCTTCACCTAGTCCAGCCAAATGTTGTGGGCATGCCCCACTCACTGCCGCAGCGTAGGGTCATCTGTCTGCCTTGTGGATCCTCCAGCGTTGACTCAGTCTCATCGGACAGGGGCGGGCACTTCCATCTGCCTCTGCTCAGCAGGGAGAGCTTGGATCATTGCTCCCTTTGTCGCCATTCGCACAACGTGACTCACACGCTGCGGCCCTGCATGGCGCGTCACATTAAAAAGGCGCGGCCTCGGGAGCGAGAGTACAACACGTCTTTATTCATCGTTACTCTGATCTCTAACCTCCCTTCCCCTCTGGCGTCACTTCCCGAACCACTAGACAGGCAATGCCCAACATGACAGTATGAGGCACCGGTTACTGCTAGATTCTTTATAGTTGGTAAAGCACATGCCTACAAATACATCTTCCCATACACCCTTGATGGCCAGGTGGATTTCTATTTATTTTTTGTAAATAAAAATTGCATGACAAACATGCATTACAAACCCAGAAAAGTACAGTTAGGGGATTCGCGTGTTAATAATTGCTGTTGGATCATCCTTCCATATCCATTGAAATTATCAGGAGCACATTCTGCAAATAAACTAGAGCTTCATCCAGGCCCACTTCCTTTTCTGCGCTGTATCCGGCTCCTATGCCTTCCCTAAGCCATTCCCCGTATTCTACCACTTCTAACTGTGGCGGGCCAGAAAGCACCACCAAGTGTCCTCCTGGTATTTATTTATTTCTTTTAATTTATTGATTTGAAATGTTTGTAATGTGCTGCACGCCGTTAGGCCTCAGAAATTGAAAATTTGATTTTGGGCAGTCAGCCTTTAATCTTGGAGGAGGGGCAAGTGTCATTAAACCCAAGGTGCTTTCACCTTTGGACAATACACAAACGAAATCTAGACATTGAAGGGATAAAGGTGTGTAATGCAAAGGCTGGGACAACAGTAGAACACAATAAGCCTGCAAGTGTTGTAGTGCGGGGAAGCTGTGCGGGTAAGTCAGAATACAAGAAACAAACCCCCTCCCTCCTAACTGGTCAGTGGGTACAATAATGAGACCAAAAGCCGTAAAATGGAAAGATTCAGCCGCAAGCTTTATTAGACAATAAGCTATGCATAAAAAACAAAACAACAAAACAAGAATGGTAAAAACATTTTGGGGAACATGGGATCAGGTGAGCGGGGACCGCACTCCACCGTAGGTCCAACTCGAATGCTGATCCCTGCCACCACCCTGCAAAATAACCCCCTATGTACAACCCCTTTCGGCCGAAGTCCAAAATATATTCCTTGTGAAAAAAATCTCCATTCCTTCTATAGACAGGTGAACCCCGTTGTTCAGAAATAATTCCTTGTTATTTAATGTAATAGCCATATTCTTGATAAACCTGAGGCCTGTGTATTCTGCAGAAATTACCTAATGCCTTGTTTAATTTTCCCCGGGAAACTTCTACTACTTTGTTGGACTCCACCCCCTGCCAATGTTGCCGGGGCAGTATTTCAGACAGCATGACATGTGTCTGTTTCCAGGATTGTGCAATCCTCCTGAGCGAGGTGCTTATTTCTGTCTGAAGTGACTTTCTACCCCACTGTGCCAGGTCATTGCCCGCTAGGAATATTATCAGGAAATCAGGGGGTGGGGCGCTGACCCCTAATAGGTCGACTAGTTTGTTATGCAAATCCCACCAGCTCATGCCGAGCCTGCCCCACCAATAAGTGACAGTTCTCTGAAAGTGCAGGCCCTCCTGTGTGTCCTCCAGCGATCTGCTTGTCCTCATCACGAAGGAGTGGTCCACAATCCAAGCTGATTTAAATGGAGGTCTCCCATCAGGATGAAAAAGAAAGGGGGGTGGTCTGTTAGATTAAATCTTTCCTAATGTATTTTTTAAATACAGCAGATTTCGAACCCCAAATCCCCTTTATTGCTTTTTCCTCTAAGCCTCCCATCCAGGCAGAGGTTGCTGCCCCAATCCTGAAGGAGTCTGACCCAAATTCAGCCGTGTACCCACCCCACTGCCCTTATCGCCTTTTTCAGTACTTTCCTTAGCTGGAATCTGCTAAGGGCTGAGTCATTTTTATGTCTGAAGAGTTGTCCTCCCGCTCCGAGCGTTTGCTAAGAAATGTTCTGCTGTTGCAAATGGAGCAGTATTTTACGTCATCAATGCAATATAGGTTAATAATTCGCCCCTTTCCCGTCTGGTCAGTTTTAGATCTGCTAAGTTTAATAGCCATGCATTCTTTCACCAGCTGGATGGCTGACACTGCTAGGCCCTTATCTGAAAGTTCATTTTTTGCTGCCATTTCACTAATTCTAAAAGCCCGAAATAGTTTAATGTGAAAGCCGTTGCATACCTTGTGCAGTATGTCTATTAGGTTTTTAATTTCCCAAAAGTTAGGGGGTGCCTAGTGTCCTTCTTTGACCCTTCTAGCTTGGCTCATACTTTTAATGCATATTGTGTCAGTGCGCAGTGTGTGGGGTCCATCCCCCTGCCAGCTTACTATAAGCCACTGCCGCCAAATGGGAAGATGCCCATGCCTTCTTCATTTCTGCTCGAAGGCCCATTCCATAAAATCATTCACAAGGTTTTCCTGTATTTCTCTGTTAGTGACATTAGTTATCTCGGCAGATTCCTTGAGGCATTTGCTGTACAGTTTTGCTGTTTTTTGCATCAAGGCATTTTGTGCCAGCTCCCCCAAAATGCCTGCAGGCTCACCGGTTTGTGTTTGATGACATGATTTATTGTCCGCTGCCCCGTGCCTTGGGCGCGGTCATGTGCCTAATTTTGCCTTGCACCACCTTTCCTTTTGGGATGCTGTGCATCCATTTGTTTCATTCCATGATTGCCCACACTTCTCTTGGTACTGCAGTCCTCTTTTCCTCTGCCCGAGGATTTAATTCTCTGAAAGTGTGAAAATGAAAACAGGACAGTGCGTCAGCACCGTCATTTTCCTTGCCGGCAATGCGCCATGCTTTAATTACAATGTTGCATTTCAGGGTAAGTTCGGTTATTTCTCTTAGAGCATTTGGTACCAGTTTCCAGGATGTGGCACTTTTGTTTAATACATGCACAACTGCAAAGTTGTCAGACCAGGTGACAAGCTCTGTGTTGTTCAGGTAGTCCTCCCGTATGTAAATCGCCATCCATATGGGGAATATTTCAAGCAAAGTGATATTTTTGGTCCAACTTCATTCTCGCCAATTGGTTGGCCAGCGGTCCTAGCACCGTTTGTCGCCGAAGCATATTCCAAACCCCTTGCCCCCTGAAGCGTCGGTGAACAGGACCCTTCTATCAATGTCCTTTGCAGGCGTGCACCATATGACTTTCCCATTAAATCTTTTGAGAAATAATACCCATACTTCTAAGTCTTTCTGTATTGTGTTGCTCAGCCTTATGTGGTGGTGTTGTTTAGTTGCACCTCTCATTTTCATTACTAGACTTCTGTGGAAAACCTGGCCTTGCAGCATCTCTCTGCCAGTGACTGAATTTCTTTTAGTGTCGCTTTGCTTTTGCCTGAGATTTTCCTGATCGCTTCAAGCAGCTGCTCAACCTTTTCTTTCGGTATGCGACATTCTCCCTTTTGGGAATCGATTTCGATTCCTAAAAAGGACAATACCTGTTTCGGGCCTACTGTTTTTTCTCCTGCCACTGGGACCCCTAAACTTGCCATGATTTAGCTGAATTTATTGATAACCGTGCTGCACTGTTTGGACCCTTCTAGTCCTGTGAAGAAGAAATCGTCTAAGTAATGCACAACTCTTAACACCTGGCATTGCCCTTTGTAGGGTCCATTGCAGGAAAGAACTTACTTGTTCGAAATAGGCGCATGGAATTGTGCAGCCCATAGAGAGGCATTTATCGACTGCATGTCTGCTTTAGCCATAAGCGCATTCCGCCCTGTTAACCTAACTAAGTCTACTGCATCTTGAAAGCTGCTGTAGGAGACTGTTGCTTCTGTGGCAGGGATACCATCATTAAATGAGCTGCCCAGTGGATAAGACAAGTGATGTATCATTCAAAATTCCCCCTTCTCTTTCTTTGGCACTAGCCCTAATGGCGAGCATATGAATTCTCTAAAAGGGGGTCTGTCAAATGGGCTTTCAGTCCTGCCCAATCCCAGTTCCTTCTTTATTTTTTCTCTAATTATCTCTGGTGGGGCAATGCTGGATTTTAGATTATTGGGAATGTGCTGTGAGCAATGGCCATCAAATGGGATTCTAAAGCCCTCCTTAAAGCAGTTCCCTATGAAATGTTTTGTTGTTTCATCAGGAAAGTGTTGTAACCATAGGATCAACTTGTCCAACTTTTCTGGGGTAGCCCCTATCTTAAATTGAATGGATGTTTTTTCCCCTCTGTGATTTTGGGGCCTGGCCGTGAGGTTGTGTTCTTAGTGCATTTCCCACTAACATGCTCTCTCCCACATGTGCTGCATTGGTGCCTGAATGTGCAGTCTTTCCCCCAACTGCAGAAACCGTTCTCAAAATTCCAGCAGTATGCTGTGGTGGTCCCCCATGTTTCCCCTGAGTTGCAAGGTGTTGTATAACTATGGCTCTGTTACCCGGATCTCTGCACCCCTGGCGCAGATTTCCGAAAGGGGTGTCTGGACCTGTAGTGTGGAGAGGTGCGCTTTGTTTTTTATGAATACTGCACTGTCTGGAGCCCTCTTCACCCTCCCCCCACCCTCCCCCCTGTGACCCTGTGTCTCATTCTCTTGTTTATTGCTGTGTGTGTTGAGAGGTATTATCCTTTAAGATGTGAAACATATATAAGTTTGGATCCTCTTCTTCCCAACCTAAGTCTGGGAATTTCTGCATATCTGTCCTATCATAATTCAGCCATGATTCCCCTCCAAAAGGTATTGTAGATTTGCAGAATCCTATGGTGGTAAGCGATGAGCGCTGCGCGCTCTTCTGGGAATTTTTCTAGGATTATTGTAGCCAAGATTTGAAAAGCTGCTTTCCAGTTTTGTAGAGTTTTCTCTATTCATGGGCTCTTACCTCTCTCTTTCTCTGCCTCTTTTCTGTCTTTCTTTAAAATGTCAAAACCCATCTCTTCATACTCCAGTAGGGAGAATATTTCAATACATTGTTTTTTCCATTACCTCTTCTTGACTATAGGTTAAATAGGCCATGCAATAGTCTTTTTAAAATGTTTACTAAAATGTTTCCCCGCTGTGCGCCTACCAAATCTGGTGGCCGTGAGGCCTGGCTTCTCATTAATACTATTTAACCCAACCCATGCCATGAGGTGGCCTTGGCCATCTTCGCTCTCCGTTTCAGACCCTGTGTCTGAACTTTCCCCTTCACTACTAGAGCTGCTAGTGTCTTCCCTACTCCTTTTCTTCTTTTTCCCAGAGCCCTCTTCTTTATGCCATTTAAAAAATGGTTCCAACATTACCCCCAAGTCTGGCTGCACAGTACCTGTTTTTTCTTCCTGGGTTGTCATCTGCTCTGGCTGGCATGCTGCGGACATCCTGGCGCCTCTTTTTCCTCGCATGGACCACCTTCTCTGCTTGGTCCTCTTCCTCCTCAATGTCTCCTTCTTTCATGTTGTCTGCATCTTATTCTCCGCTGCCAGCCATGATTTCTGCCATCATCTTCCTGGCGACATCCATGCCATGAGCCGCTTCTGCTTCTTTAGCCCATTCCAAAAGTAATTTCTCCTTCAAGCTAAGCATGTCAGCCATTCTTTACCGCTTGTTTTTGCTGTTGTTCATTTTGCCAAATATTTTCCTGTTGTATTTTCTTATCCCCCTTGCTGGTGTTGGTGCTGCTGGAAATTCCTTAAGGCTGAAATTCACTAATGCCGTGTGTATGTTCTTTTCTGGATTCTTTGTTTCCCCCAACGTGCCCTCCTAGAGTTACACACAGGCCTCTCTCCGTTCAGTCTGTGTTAACCTGGTCCCATTCAGCAGTGTTTGTTTTTCTGTCCGCGCGTGGCTGTGCTTAACCTCTGACCTCTTTGTGTCCCAGGGGCGGGGGGAATGTGGGGAAACAACGCTGCGACCTTGCTGTGACAGCTTTGCCGGACATTGTTTTTCACGGACCTTGGACTTTTGGCTTTGAACATTTGGACTAATCTCTGGGATTCTTCATAGGCTCAAGTTTGCTTTTGGACCCCAGCTGTGCTCCACGTCAGGTGCTTCAGTCTCAAGGGGGTCTGCGTCCAGTGCCCTCCCGGTACATTCCCATCATCTAAGCTCAAGGTGGCTTTTGGACTCCAGTTGTGCTCGACGTTGGGCCCTCCAACCTCAAGGGGGGGTTAGGGTCCAGTGCCCTCTTATTACTCCCCCCAGCTACCCTGACCATTGGGTAGGTGTTGTCCTCTCCTCCTATTATTGATCTGATCCCTAATTCTTGGCATTGTGCTTACGCTTGCCTAACCTTTTCCTTACAGCTACCTGGTACCCATGTTCCTGCCCCTTCGCACCTGTGGCCTCAATAATTGGTGAGGGAGTATTTTATATCTCTCCTTCACCAGTGCTTGGGGACAGAGGTATTCATAGACATCGCAGTGTTTCGGCGTGACACATATCCTCAGACTGATCTTACCCATTTGGAGGGTGATATCACACTTCACGAGATTAATCGTGCTGTTAAGGTATTGGGTAGAGGGAAGGCCCCTGGTCCTGATGGATTCTCTATTGATTTTTTTATGCACTTTGCTTGTTCCCTTTCTCTTAGGATCAAAACATACTCCTTTTTCGCTTCCCAGCAATGTTCTGCTGGATCCTTTTCTGAGGCACTACTCATCCTCTTCCCCAAAGCTGATAAAGACCCTGATTTCCCCAACAATTACAGACCAATCTCCCTCATTAATGCGGAAAGCAAGATTTCTGCCAAAATTCTTGCTAACAGAATGGAGTCATCTCTACCTGCATTGGTTAAATCCGATCAAGTCGTCTACGTCAAGGCTCAGGAACATATCTGAAAATGCTAGACTTTTTCTAGATGCTCTGCATATTGTTTCGAAGGATAAATAAGACAAACAAGGCTATGCTGCTATTGCGGTTGATGCTGAAAAAGCCTTTGATCGGGTCAACTGGGATTTCATATGTTTCAAACTTAGATGGCACAGGTGTGGTGAAAATGTCATTTCCCTTATTAAACTTCTTTATGCTTGTCCCAAATCCTCTATTTGTATTAATGGCCAATCCTCATCCTTTTTCTCTTTGCGAAGAGGAACTAGGCAAGAATGCTCTTTATCTCCAAAACTTTACATTCTATCTCTAGAACCTTTATTAGTACTTATAATATCTGATAGGAACATCTCTGGGATGTTATGTGGGACTTCCAGTATTAAAATAGCTGTGTATGCTGAGGATATTCTAATCCTCGTAAAGAATCCCAAACTTCATCTTCCTCCTCTACCAGCTAGACCGTCAGTATTCCTTGTTATCTGGTTATAAGCTTAACAAGGATAAGTCTGAGATACTTCCTTACAACTCTTTCTGTCTCAAACATGATTTAGATGCGTTTGGTTTAAATGGTGTCATGGCTCAATTAAATATTTAGGTCTTTGTTTTGCTTCTACTGTGGTTGACACCATTCGGCTTAATGCAGAGTTATTGGTCAACAGACTCAAAGAACTCACTTTGATGTGGTCACCTCTCTACCTGCCTTGGTGGGGTTTCGCCTTGACACAATTAAAATGATGCTTTCCCCATTGTTCTGTATCATCTGCAACTGCTTCTGGCCCCGCTTCCTTCCTCATTTTTCAAGTACATTAATTATATCCTTCTCAATTTCATATTCGGAGCAGGGAAGTGTAAGAGGATTGCCACCAGCAAGCTGAGGGCCTCTAATGACGGGGGAATGAGGAGGTGTCAGGTACCTGGATTTTAAATTGCATCACTCTGCCTTTCTACTTAAACAGTCCTCTTGCTGGTTTGCCCCTTCCAAATCCTCTGATACTCCATCTTGGTGAATGTTGGAAAAACCACTAGCACTTCCTTGTGACATTGCTGACTTAATTTACGTCTTTAGCTACATCTCAGCGGCATTCTCGGACCCCATTAAGGCTTCTACCTCTGCCCTAAGATTGTTTCTCTTCCCCAATAGCAGAAACCAGTCTCAGGATATTTCTCCATTTCTGTGGCACAATAAATCTATTACCATCAATGGAAGGGCATCTATCGCAAGTCCTGGTTAAATAAAGGCATCAAATGTATTCATCAGATTGTTCATGGTGGCTCCCTTCTCTAATTCCAACAGCTCAGGAGTCTTTTCCCCATCTCTATCTCAGACTTTAATTTTTATAATAATTTGGTCATTACGTGTTTGGATGCACTTCAGCGTTTTGCTAATATCACTCCCATACCCGATGCCTCTAGACGTTTGGTCTTAACCATGGCTTCCGATATCAGAGCTGCCAAATGTTACAATGTATTGATTAATATGGAACATCCTACCTCTAAATGGCTGGTGCAATCTAAATGGGAGTATGATTTGGATGTTGCTTTGCATGATCACACTTGGTCTCGACTGTTTGCTAGAATCAGGGGTGTCTCCACCCGCGCCAATATCACGCAACCTGGACTTCTTTATTCATAGAGCCTGAACTTGTCTAAATATAAGTCTGGTGCAGATAGTAAGTGTTGGATCTGTGGAGGTTCCCCTGCTTCCGACAAACATATGTTTTATGACTCCCTTCGTTTTCAAGTTTTGGCAAGAGGTGTGGAGATTTCTTAATTAGATTTTTTTATTCTCAATATCCCTGTTTGCTAAGCAGTCTTGTTGTCAAAAATATCAATCTACTTGCTTCTGCTAAACCTTAAGAACTCTTTATTGCCCTCGCCCTGAAACTTGTCACTGCCAATTGGAAAAACGTGCAAAACATTTCCATTAAGGGATGGTGGAACAACATTTGCCATGTGCAGGGAACGGAACAGTGGAATGGCAATCTACCTCGCTGCTATACACAAGTACAATGCCAAATGGGCTAATTTTATTCATTACCTGGGCCACTTTAGTATGTCTATTCCTGGTGCTTGAGCATTTTTTTCTTTTGGCAGCTACTGTTTTATTTACATCATCTGTTCCTCTTTAATTGGATGCGTCACTAGTCTCATGATTCAATGATTACTGATATTGTGGTGCTGTCCCCTCCCCTTCCTTCCATCCCACTGTTTTCGTGTTTGTCTCCCTGTTTGCTTCCCTTGTTTGTCTATTGTTCATGAACATGTCCTTTTATGCAGATTTTGTGGCATATTATTCGTTGCTAGTCATTTTTATAGCATTAGACATTTGTTTTTTTAGATCATTGACTGTTTTGTCTAAGAGCTCCTATCCATACTTAGAGCATTTCTGTTTACATAGTTAGCTGCAACTTTTATATTATTTTGTTCTCACTCTTTTATAATCTCAATAAAGATTATTAAACAGAATTTGCTGACATGTTGTTAAGGTACATTATTTTCTTGTAAAAAGTGTCTGGCTGTTTATTTTTTCTTTCATAAAGTCATCCTCATTCCTATTTGCGGTGTAGATGTTTAGATTCACTCTACTAAGTGCTTTAACTAGCTTCAAATAATATGTGAATCTTTGATTTTGTAATCCAATCTAAGGATTGGCTTTGATTAATGCCCCAAGCCGCAAGAGCAGTATTAGCCCCACCCTGCTACTTCCCTTTCCTGTCTCATCCTAAGGAACATCCCCTTCAGTTGCTGCAACTTTATGTTAGCACCCAACTGGTGTAACATAATCGTGGCCCCGTGTAATTGGGGAAACTGCCTTGTGACCTGAAATGCAGACAAAGGAGTGGGGGTTGAGGGGGTAAAGTGGCAAGAAAGGCATTCAACACAACATACCGAAATCCTGACCCAGAGCTGGCCTTAGGGCAGAGCGTGTCAGGCGGCCACCCTGCCATTATACTCGCGGCAGCTCGGGGGGAGTCTTTCAAGGTCTTCCCCGAGCTGGCACTGTGGGAGAAAGTGCGGCAGGCGCCCAATTGAAATTAAATGTGCTCCGAGCCTATTGGAAAATATAACACTCGCCCCACCCTGTACCACATGACTAGAGGTCCACAGGGGGAGGGTAAGGCACCAAATATTTGATTTGCTGCCTGGGGCGCTGCGGCTTCTAATACTGGCCCTGTTCTGATCGATCTACCACACTGATGGCATCATACTACAGTGACTGCTGAGATACCAGCGTGCTATTGTGGAACTCGGCAATCTGTAAGGTCTGAGACTCAATTAGCTGTATTAACGTACACATGCTTTTCTCTTGCTAAGTATTATACTGATATATAGCATGACACATTAACGCACACTCTTATCACCTCTGTATCATTCATATGTCAGTCATTATCAATTTCTTTATTTAATTTATTTGTAATGCACCCAACAGCCTGCGAGCTTCGGGGCGCAAACATTAACACAGAGGACAACATAAGTACAGGACACTAGACTACATATATGCACCCTAGATGTTTAGAGGCAAATGGAAAAAGAACAAGAACACCAGGAAATTACCTGAAAAGATACATTTTCCGTTTTTTTTTTTAAAGAAACAATACAGTTCAGTGTAGGAGTAATAATCCTTGCCAAGAACTACACTTTGATGTTTTATACTATACCTGCCTAGCACAAGCATTCTATGGAAGCCCACTAGGAAGTCTAGTTTAGCAACCCTGTATCCCTCATTGGAGTTCTGCAGCCTCACTCTAACCACAGCTGTTGAAGGCAAGTCATATCAACACCATATGAGGGTCTTTAATATCTGTTCTTTCCCTCTCCTGGAATGTAAAACAGAAAAACAATAGTATATTAGATCAGAACATGCGTGTCACACCTAAGGGCCTGCCTAGTTCTCCACCACATGCCACTCGGGCTATTTCATTCAATAAGGTCACAGGGAATAGATCTGTTAGGAGGGTTATTGCTCTCCCGAAGAGTGTGCAGCGTTTTGTGGCTCCTTTCTATTCGCGCTGGCAGCTGCCCTGGAAGATCGCTGCAGTAGTATCTAGGGGAGGCAAAGTTAACTACATTATCCAGAAAACCTGCCCTCTCAATGTAGTTCAGTATCCAAGCTTGGTGCCTCACTTTTGCTCGGGCACATCCCTTTTTGGAATATGAGCTGCAGTAGCTTGCGGCTTCTGATTACCGTTACCTCAGCATTTTGTGAAGTCTTCGTTTCTCTCGAATCTGCTTTCCTGTGTATCAGACCCTGTTTTTCCTCCTTACGGACTTCCTTCTGGTTATTCCTTAACACTGTGTTAACCCCGTGTACCAGGACCCTCGTTTGGTAAAAGGACTGATCTGGATCTCGTTTCATTCGGCTACTGTCTGCCCTCAACCCGACCTCATTGCCTGCTTCCGGACTGCCTGTCTACTGTTTTGCCTCATTGCTGTCCGCCTGTGTATCGAACCCGTTGGCCTGCTAGAAGACTCTCCTTTCACGGAACAATTCCTACCTGCATTTCATCTGGAACAAGTAATTCTCCTGCCACCTGCTGCTGTTTTCAAACTACCTTTTCACTCGCACTGCGATACTACAGATCCCAGCATCCATCTGGTTAGCTGCTGATTCAAGTACTACGGACTGCATGACTCTGTACTCTGTTTGCTGCCCATTTGGTGACTTCCTAATTTTGACTCCTGCTTCCTTGGATTGATTACTGACATCAAGTGCACACAGGATGCTCTGCGGTAGGTGCACCTTCCCGTATCTAGTGCGCTCCTCGTGTCGTCCGGGTACAGAAGCCTATACTAACCTTCCCTATTTTTTGTTTTACACTATTGTTGTTTTCTGATACTTTGACTTTGGACACCTCTCTTTACATCACTGGTAAGGGTAAAGAAAACATTTAGTATTTATTCTTTTCTCCTATCATAGTCAAAACCTAATTCTTAGTTTGTGATTGTAGGGTGGTCTCCAGATTATTCTGTCGGGATTTCAGGACAGTTTAATTCCGGTATTCATATAGTGGGGGGTTAAAAGGTGGTGCCTCTTGGTGTCTGTGTTACTTACCTGCTGTCTTTATTCTTTCAGCTGGGTCTGTGGCGGTGTGTTCTCCCCGCTCTTTTAAGTGATCAGTCACCTTGGTTTTTGCACGCATACAACAGGGTGTCATATCGTTGAAAAGGTCTAACATCCCTCATAGAGAGGAGGCTCGGTTGTAGGCTTCTCACACCGAGCTCTTCAATCAACACTTATTGATCCAATTCCTAGAAGTCCTGGCTCGCTGGCATTCGTGCTCCCCCGACTGGTGAGTAACAATGAGGGCTCGGGATAAACTTTGGTTGGTCTAAGAATATCAATACAGGTTAAACAATTTCCCCTCTGAGTCTTTGGACTAGGTTTGGGGCTCTTAGCTGATCTTCTACTAGAGCCTCAAAGTAGTCCTTGTCCAAAATCCAATTTGGAAGGGCTTTACAAGGATAAGGGAATCTGGCCTTGTGTGCACTCAGCTGCCTTCGGAAGAAATGCCAACAATAAATCCACCCCACACTCCCAACTGCCCAAAAACAGCACAGCCCCTCCACCCCTGCCAGCTAACGATGTACCTCCCTACTATACCATGGTCAACTCTCGATCTATAAAGTTGTGATTGCCTGTGAGAGGTCTACCCCATTTCTTGTTTCAAATTGGGTAGGAGAAACTTATTTTAAGGCAGGAAGGTTTTGAATAATTCATAACCACGGGCACAACTCTTGGCAACCCTCCAGATCATCGTTTTTCAGCCTGCCAAACAATTTCAGGAGGGGGAAACAAAATGCGAATCGGGCTTGGCCCCATTCCAAAAGGGGCAGTCCAGCTCGAACTGTTTAGTCACATCCCTTCTGCACCTGAACATAAGCATCTAAAGTGGGCAAATAAGGCAGGTTCGATAGAGTAACAAGAAGTAACTCAAACTTAATACAGACATCCTTTTTGATATATACAATAGGAGCAACCTTTTTGCAGTGGGTGGTATGCACCCACGTAGGCCACTCCACCTTAATTGCAGGGGCAGAGTTGGTTGGCAGGATGACCTAAAGTGTCCACGCTAGCATGGGGCTAATGCTGACATTCTTCAATATAACAAGATCCCTCAGCTGTAATGTGTGGCAGGGTCCTTCGGCTCCTTTAGCAAGGTGGCCTTCACCTGGTTATACACAGAACTGACGGAAATAATCAAGTACCTCACAAAGTCCGAGTTTCTTCATCATTAAGATGCTAGTTTGTGTCAATAGAACCATCAGGTGGGGAAGAAGGGAGTCTCGGAGGGGGCTGTGACGCATCCGTGGATGTCATCACTTCTCCCCGAAGTGGAGTCCCTTCCCATGAGGCCAAGGAGGTGAGGTCGCTACCCAATAGTCCCCCTGGGCATGGTATTCAGTGGGAGGATCTCATGGAGAGGAGCCCTCCCTATGGGACTAGAGACAACTATCCATGGAGAACGTAGTATACTTCCCCTCAATCCCCCTCACCTAAACCTCCTTTATCTTACTATCCCATGTATATGTGTCATGGTCATAGTAGTGCCAGTACTGGGACGGTGAAGAACATAGTCGACCCAAGAGGGATCTATGGTGAAAGTACTTGGGACTAAGAAGAGTCAGATCTACCTTAGAGAGAGAGCTTTCAGGGAAATACTGAAACGAGGAGGAGGTTTGGAGGCATGAAGAGCGAACCTCTAAACACTATGGAGCAGTCTAGTGTTTCAGGAGTTCTGATTGGCCAAAGCCAATACAAAATAAGAGGGAGACAAGCAGAGAGAGAACCCGGCCCTTGAAGAACCCCCAAGTGCAGACGCCTACTGGAGCAAAGAAGCAGCACAGTTGCTAGCTGGAACTTTCAATTTTGAGAACGGTCTGGGGGAGGGAGGCAACATTTTTGCAGCTGTTTATCCCATTATCCATTGGCTGGTGAGCAGCACCTTTTATAGAATTTTTTTCTGAAAGTATTAACGCATCTAAGAGTGCTTTTACATACTGGCTGTTCTTAATAGGGGAAGTAGTGGATTTCAAAACCCCCATCTGTTTCCAAAATTGACTAAAGTCCTGGGCTACCCCAAAAGCATGCCTAGCATCAGTTTAAATGTTGACAGATTGTTCAGACGCAAGCTCACCAGCCTGAGTGAGCGCTTCCAGATCAGCAATTTGCACTAATGTAACCTGAGGCAACCTCCCGCTCGCCACCACCTCCACAGGTGTCACTACGACATACCCCAATACCCATTTCCCATTTTGATCCAGATAACCTGACCCATTCACAAAATAAATGAGGTCAGCATCAGGTAAATGAGTATCGGACAAATCATTTAAAGGTGTTGTTAGAAAATCTGTAATAGCAACACAATCATTGGGCTCATCTCCTAGTTCACAATCTTGGGGATTGGGTAGCAGAGATGTCGGATTAAGCACTGGCCATTTACCTCGAGTGATACTCGAAGAATTCAGCAATAATATCCCATATTTGCTTGCACGTGCCACAGACACGCGTTGGATCTTTGCTTTTAACAAGAAGGATATTACCGAGTGTGGCACGGCAACCTCCAAAGGGGACCTCAGAACTATGTTCTGGCGCTGTTGCACCACTAACGCAGCTGCAGTGAGTGTTTGTAAACAAGATAGCAATCTGCAGCAACCAGGTTCAATTCCTTACTATAATGTGCTATTTGTTTACGATGAAACCCATGCTTCTGAGTTACAATTGTGAGAATCCCGAAGATGTCTCACTTACTAGACCCCGGGGATCTGTAATCCAGGAGGCCAGGACACAGCCATCGCTATTGGAGCCAGTTCCTGGGGGTGGACCAGTGGGGGAGGATCACCTGGATGAGGAGTCTACAGTGAGTGGCGGTAGGACACCGACAGGCGGTACCCCATTACTTGTAAAACCTTTTTCCCCCATCCTACCCTGTAGGATATTCAAAAACTCTACCCCCCCCCCTTTCCGACACAAACACTTTCTTACACCGTCACAGACAAGGGACTAGCACCAGAGCCGTTTACCTGACATGTCCCAACACACGGGTCAGGCAGAGTCAGGCAATTGACAACCACCATGCACACCCGACGGCCCTTTACCTTCCCAACAGGGATAAAAGGCAGAGCACGAAAGCACACTACGAGCAAGACCGAATGCACTAGAACACACCTATACCGGACTGGCAGTTCAAACGGAGGAGAAAGGCGGCGAGACGTGGAAGGGCTACGAAGGGGGGAACTGCCCTTGCCCTTTTCAACTCAGACCTGCAAAGCCTCCGAAAGAGAAATCATAAAACCGTGAGATACAGCTGGCGTGTGTAGAAACAGATGTCCACGGCGCACAGGGGCCTCCCGCGTTGATAGCACAAGCGGGGAGGCATGCTGGTTATCGTGGTACTGTCCTTGACTCCAGAGGCAAGATAGGCCAACGGGTTCAACACAGCCAGTGAGTCAGAGGAAGCTGATAGCAAACCGACGTGTGTTAAGCCCAAGGTTGCAAGTGGCAACATTAGATGAACCCAAGATGTTGAAACAATGAACCTGTGTGTGTTTGAACTTTAGTAAAAGCCCAGAGAAGGGCTAGCTGCAGAGTGGTCAGGCGCCGCACTAGTGCTCATTCAAAGGACTCTCTCTGATCCCTTTTGTATTGAAAACTGCAAGTACCAGAAGGCCCTAGGGAAGGGTGGCATGAGACGTCGGAGTGTTCCTACAAAGGTCACGTCAAATCCTTTTTACAATCGAAAGCCTCGGACCCATGGCCGAGAGAAAGCTAGGGGAAGGGAACCCCGCTTTCTGAGAGGATGAGAAGATTGTGAACTGTGAAATAAGGCAAGTGTGAAAACCGACAGAGGGATGCCGACAGAAAGCCAGGAGAAGGGATCCAATGCTTTCTGATGAAATTGAGCAAATCATGAACTGGGTGAAAGATGGCTATGTGAACCAGACGGAGGGATGCCAAGAGGAACGCTACGGAGAGTGAATCCCAAATTGAGATAAAACAGAGTAAACTGTATATTTGGCAAACGTGAACCCAGCTGGGGTATGCCTGCGAGTTGGGGTGAAAAGTAATACACCGGGGAACATTGTGTCGATGAGAGTGAACCCGGTTGAGGGTTGTCCAGAGTGGTGTTTCTTGAAAAACACATTAAGGCTCCTGAATGTTACAAGCTGTGTTTGAAAGGCTGCAGTGAACCCGACGGAGGGAGGCCCATTTTGCAAGGAGGATCTGAGCCTGGCAGAGGGAGATCCTATGGACGAAGAGCAATCTCCCAGGTGCAAGGACACCGAAGGAACTTTTGTTTGTTGTTTTGAACCAGCAGGCCTTCTAAGGCAAGAGACTTTGAGGAAAGAGACTCGGCCCTGAAGTTTCTGGTATCGGTGAACTAGAATTGTGAGCCACGTGCTGGAGAGGCCCAGGAGTATGCTGTGCCCAGAAGTTCCGCCTTGTCCATGCTTGTAATGTGGGGAAGGGAGACCCAGCCATACCCTCCTGACTTATCATTTTCAGAATACTTCTTTCTTTTCTGGTGTAACTAAGTGATAAGGATTGACAATAGGTTTTTTGGTATAGGCCCTTTTTATTTGACAAGATGCTACTAGGACTGCCTTATTATTATTTGATGGTCTTAGCTTGCTCCCATCGTAGCTTTAGGTTTAGATTAGGCGTTTTTATTACCCCTGCATACAGTTTAATAAACACCCTTGAACTGTGATCACTTGTGTCTTTCTTTACTGTTGCCACCATGAAATCCATACAGAACAGACAGAGCAAATCAATTGTTTTCATGGCATGACCCCTTTTTTATAAGTGGGCAACTCGAGGGCTGTCTCTTCTACCAAGCTCTTCTTTATGTTTGTGACTGCTTCTTCAGACCATTGTAATGGCACTACTACATTGGCTTTGGTGTAAAGTTGTAAAGGTCCAACAATCTCAGCATAACCCAAGCTCCAACACCCTACCATACCTAAAAAGGCTCTCATTTGGTTTTCAACTCTGAGGTCTTTGAATCTTGTAGACCACCTCTGTACAAGAGGTTGCTATCATACAATGCCCCTATGCAATGCTGTGCTCCAAGCAATGTACTCTCTGCCTTATCTAATTGCTACTTCTGCTTAGATGCCATAGATGCCTTGTGACCTTTGTGGGGTAGTTAATAGTACTTGGGTTTTCCTTTTGCATACTTCATAGGAAGGGGAGGCAATTAACACATTGTCAACATATTGAAACAAACATTGCTGACTGCCAGGGGAAATTGACATTATAATTATATAATTATATTTGTTCTTTTAAAAAAAAGTATAATTGTTTTTATAACGCACTTAATACCAACAAGTGGTTTCTAAGCGTGGGATCGGGATTTAAACCTTTGTTGCACTGCATTATCTCGCTTCCAAGACAAATGCATTGCCCCTGAGCTATCCTTCCTGACTTTGTGCAAGTCTTTCTTTAACTGTTGGCTAGGTGTAGGATACAGAACCATTGCCGGACCGCATTGTCCACTCACTACAGGTTTTATCACCACCTTTCCGACTCTGGGTTTTCCGCTCTGGTTCCCAACTGACTCGCAAGACGCTTCTCAGGCGTCCTGCTTTTCACCTCTCGGAGACGTGCCGCGCTGCAGTCTCCTAATGCCCAAGCCCTTCCAGGCTTTGACATGGCCTGCTCACTCGCTGAGTTCTCCTTCTGGGCGTACAACAGTTCCCAATATACCAGAACCGCACAGGCCATTGCCTGAGAGGTCAGAAGATGACGAAGAACACAGTCCTTCTTTACTGTTCAGTTTAAATATTGGGGACGGCCCCAGCATAACGTCAGTCCAATTGACAGCAGCTGATCGAGCCTTCTTCCCGCTCGATTGTAGCATTCTCACGCTCTTCTTCGTCCCTGTACCTATGACATCAGGGTGGTTTAAAATTCTGCAATTCGACAGGAAAATGTCACAAAGCACACCAATAATCTGGAGAAAATTGTAAGAATTGATAAATATGGTCAATAAATCAAAGTCAAACTCTTAAGGTGCAAGGGAGAAGCCAACAATCCTGTCACATAGATGAGAAGAACACAATTCCCAAGGTAGTGAACTTCCATCCCCTGCACTCTGTTAAGGCTAAAAGATGCCAAACATTAAAAAAAAAAGATTTATTTACAAAGGTTAATGTAACATTCCAGGTAGATATTCCTATGAGTCTTCCAATGTTCCTGTGGAGATATATTTGACAATAACACATAGTTTCAGACGTGAGCTTATGTGTGATGTGTAGAACATTCAGGCATTAACATCAGCCTGAGGGGTTGGGGTTTAAAGGGGCTGTGACTCCCAATCGCGTCCTTAGCCCCAGGAGATGCGTCCCTTTCCATGAGATCCTACCACATGATACCATCGCTAGGAGGACTATTGGTTAGTGGCCTCACCTCCCTAGCCTTATTGAAAGGGGCTTCCCCCAGGGGAGAAGTGACACCATCTGAAGGGTCGTCACACCAGGTAAATCAAAGAGTAAATGCCAGGCACAGCCCCATTCCAAATTAGAACACTAACCTGTGGAGAGAGTAGGGAAAGTTGGGAAGTCCCCGAGTTAGTCAGTGAGCCTTAAGTTGAATCCTGTGGAGTCATCACTGATTCCCCGGTGATGACCTTCTCCCATGTGGCCAGGGGAAGGCAGCCGCTACCTGATCCTGGGTGTGGTAATATGAGGGAGGATCATATGGGAGGAGACGACTGCCGGGGGTAGGTGGTAACTCCATTGGAAGAGACACAGTATCCATCTCTTACTGAATATTTTATAATACCCAAGTTCTTGATGACTTGTCACTGCAAATCCTCCTTATTGTAGAATCCAGAAACACCTTCCTTTGAGTCACTCTAGGCAGAGTTCCATTCATGCCTTAGACATACATAACATACCTACAACATCTCCTGTTTCTGATGTTTTTCTAAACATCCATTTTGAAATGCCATGATCTCTATGGACTTCAACTCCCATAAAGCCTCAAGTACTGAGACGAGGAAGAGGAGAAAGGAGTTGATGCAGATTGGATCACAAGTGTGCGGGACATTTAAAAACGGCATCCGCATTCGAAATGCAGGCAGCACGGGAGAGAACCGTGTCGGAGGAAGTCGAGAGAACAACACATCCAAGCGGCAGCTTGAAAATATGAGAATCATATACCAGCTTGGCGTGAACCACGGAGAGATGCAGCGGGCACCTTTGGAGCACCGTCGGAGCAACGGGAGCAGCAACAGAGCCCTTGGAGATACCGTCGTGCTGGTAAGCAGCATTCTCCAGGCTAGAGAGCAAAGTCAACGAGTGAGCGTGGAGCTGAAAGAAACTCTGGAATAAAGTCTGCAGCATGAAGGAGGCCATCCCAAAGAGGAAGCCTCATTGTGGAGACACACCACGGGTCAGGGATGCTGCAAATTATAGTCAACTCTGCCCAGAGCCATTGGGGGCTCTAGGGCGTACCAACAGGCATGTAGAAAAGTGAATTAATTAAGAATATTTGAATACTAAAAAGATAAAGTGCAATGATAAAACTTGAACAAATCCCTATGTGTGAGATGTCAATGTGGGGAAAGTTGGAGCGAGTATTACCATAAGCAAGCAAATCGAAACACAGCAAAGTGATGCAACTGTGGCATATTAAAGGACAGTGAAATTGACAAGAAGTCCCTGTGGAAGAGAGCACCGTGCATCTGACATCGGGGGCTGTGGTGGGAAATATCTGGCAGAGAAGTACACCAGGGGATCTGTAGTACCCCAAAGAAGGGTTCCTGGCAAGGGAGTATACCAGGCAATCCACCAAAAGCATATAAAGGTATAAGACATTGTGGCAAGATACCTGATAGCGGATTATACCAGGGGATCTAGGAACTCCAAAGAGGAAATCCTGGCAGGCAAATAGGCTAGGCACTTTGAAATTGAATGCAAACCTTAAAATTGTGGGGGCAGGAGAGTACGCCAGGGGATTTGAAGAACCCATCAACGTATTCTTTGCAGGGGAATATACCAGGACGTCCACTAAAGTTATAGAAGGAAATGTACCCATGTTGCAAAACACCTGGCAGAGAAGTATACCAGGGAAACTGGGAAACACATGGAAGAGGTATTGGTGGGAAAATACACCAGGCATCTGAAGTTTGAAGTGTGAAGTTGAACAAAGACGTTTTCATATTGTGACAAGATACCTGGTAGGGAATCTTAAAAGTTCACAAGATGATTCATGATAAAGAAACACATCAGGTAAATCCACCAAAGTAAAGGAAACCTTGTATGGAATTTCTCATTTGAAAAATAACTTGTATATAAAGAAACCAAGGAAGAGTTGAATGATATGAAATGTATTGTCTGCATAGGAACTTTCTGAAACTAACTTAAAGAACCAAAGACTGGGAGTAGATGGAGAGAACCCGCAAGATGCGAGTTTACTCGCAGGCATGTGCTGAGGAACGAAATGGCATGCATCATCCTATGCCGAAAAGAAACCCAAGAGAAGATTCTAATGTGCAGCTTCAAGAAGAGAAGGGACAGAGAGAAACTAAGATGGGCGCGAGGCTCCTTATCACAGACAAAAGCTAAGTGGTGGCGTGACCAAAACGAAACAGAGGTGGACCCGTAGGTCTGTAAACAACACTGATATCACCACCGTGGAATCGACACGAAAAGTGCTGACGAATGAGAAACTGGAAAATCTGTGTGTGAAACCACAGTGATTGCAAGAAGCCAACATGACATGTGAACGTGAATGTCGACACCAGGCGAGAAACCCGGTGACGCTATCACGCTACACCACAGGTAACTGGGAAGGCAGGTGACCCAGGAGGGGCCTGGAAATCATTACTGGAATGCTCCTATTCATCCAGTCCTAAAATACTGATACCGAATGAAGAGAACGAGAATCATTACTGGAACGCTCCTACTCATCCCAGTCCTAACATATTGACATTGGAAGAAGAGTACGAGAATCATTACTGGAACGCTCCTACTCATCCCAGTCCTAACATATTGACATTGGAAGAAGAGAAAGAGAATAATTACTAGAACGCTCCTACTTGTCTCAGTCCTAAGATATTTGAATTGATTGAAGAGAAAGAGAATCATTACTGGTATACATTCTAGCAAAACAAAAAGGTGATGGCTGGAAGGGTTGAATTAATCATAACCACAGGTATAGCTCTGGGCAACCCTCCAGACCATCATTTTTCAGTCTGCCAAGCCATAACGGATGGGAAAAACCATATGCAAATCAGGCTTCGTCCTACCCCAAAAGGGGCATTCCAGCCTGAACTGCTAGGTCACATCCCTTCTGCACGAGACCACAAGCATCCCCAGACATGTTTCGGCCTTGTGGGGCATCATCAGTGAGGAGTAGCTTGGGTCTCTAGGCTGGGCAGACCTGGGACCCACGTCTTGGGCATACCCGACCCACTCGGGGTGACTTTGGCAAAACAAAAAGGTGATGGCTGGAAGGTTTTGAATTAATCATAACTACAGGCATAGCTCTGGGCAACCCTCCAGACCATCGTTTTTCAGCCTGCCAAGCCATTACGGAAGGGGAAAGACAGACTATGTGCAAATCAGGCTTGGTCCCACCCCTAAAATAGATACATCAAACTCATAAAAGAGATATACGGCAATTCAAGTGTAACAGAAATAACAGTTAAGTTCAACATAAACCTTATAACTGTATATTCTTTTCCCCTTCCTGAGATTCAAAGCAAGATTTTCAAATGTTTAAATAAGTAAATTACGTTTTATAGCCATGTTTGATCATAAAGTTCTTCTTGCTCGAAAAGTCTTTCACTTGGACTTCAATCAACAGTGCAGCTAGATGACAAGTCCTTATCTTTCCACTTATAGCAACAGTTCCACACAACGTCTTCCTCTTGGGGAAACAAAACACTTACACAAGTCTTCTGTATCAACAGCAAAGGTTTGTCAGGACAATTTGACAACAATCATGAAACACTGTAGTGGATTTGCCACTTCACACGAAAAAAAAATACCTTCACCCATAATGCAGTACTTCAATGATTTCTTCCACTAACCTGCCAGGACTGCCACTAAAAGGTCCCTATCCTGATATACTCACCAGCCAGGACAAAGAGCTCCTAACACTACTGCCAGTACTCTGTGGTGAGGTCTACTTCAAATCTTCAGGAAAGTCTTTAACTTTCAACAACGTCGACATTCACAACTCCTTTTAGGAAAACATGTTACACATTGATGCTGTTTGTTCCACACTTGGTTTTGCCACAGGCAATACCGGTTATGCATACCCAGTATGCATAACCGGTATTGCCTCTCCTCCTGAGGTATCCTCTCCTCCTGAATACATTATATCAGGAGAGCCTCTTTCCTGCCACTTCTGTTTAACCACTTTCACATTAATAAACTGCTGACAATGTTTCTTTCTTATACTTGCTAAGCTTTGGCTTAGGCAATGCCTATTGTTGTCTTGCTTAACTATTGACTCTTCCTTATTCTGTAAACAGTTACAATTTTCCTGCCACACCGTTCTCTTGTCATTTAGCCAACATGAATGATATGCTCTGTAAAGATTTGCCCCCTCTTTACTTTGGCAATAGTGGTTATGATTAGCGTGCTCCAGTATTGCCCTTTCTTTACTTTGGCAATGGTGTTTGTACCTCGCTTGTTTCGGTATTGCCCCTTCCTTATTTTGGTAAAAGTGTTGGCTTTCATAAAAATGACTAGCTGGGGTACCTGGCTTTGCCCGTGTCCTAATCGAGTGGTGTCTCATGTGCCCTGGAGAAAGTTGCTCTTGTCCTCTGGACGGCAAGTCGTGCTGCTTTTGTGTTTCAGAAGCTCTTGATATTGATATTTGCTTTGCATCAGATGGAACTTTTCCAAGTGATGTTCGTTTTTGTGCGGCATGTTTCAGACACTCAATGGCTTCAGCACATTTGAGAAAATGTCCAAAGATTGATTGTGCTCATTTCCCATATTTGTAGTGGCGTGATAGAAACCAAATTACATTTTTTTAAATTCCCTTTAAAAATGCTTTAATAAACACTGTCGAACTGTAGTAATACATTTCAAAGGAATAACCAACACATTGAACATTTTGCTTCAGACACTGTTCCAAATGTTGCCTCCTAGAGCCTACTGCAGTTAGTCGGGGTGAGCGTCAGTAAATGAGGGTGTATATGGAATGAATTATTTGCCTCCAAACATAGACTACAATTTTGACCCAGAAAAATAAAATGAAGAATCCATACAAAATTTGGTAGCAGTGGGTTCAACAGTATGGATTTGTATAGCCGGACAAACATACACACATACAGCTTTATATATACAGATTGTAATGTTTCTCTTTTTGCCTCTTTACCAAAAGTTCTTATTTAGCCAATATGCTTTCTTTATATTAGTTCAGTGTTCAAAATAACTACCAGTGGTCAGCAGTCGTGTATGGAGCGTACCAGGATCACCCTTCTAAGCTTCTTCTGCCTCTGGCTGCACGGCAGGCTGCCTCTGGATTTCTGCGGCCCGTGTCGAACAGGAAAGGAGCTTCCCTCACTCCCAGAGGACGCTGGTGCCCGGCAGCCACCGGGACACTGCACGTCAACAGGAGAGCCTCTCTCTCCAGGGAAAAGCCTGCCAAATTGCTGCTTATGTGAACGCTCTCTGCAATTCAGGTTATTAAACCGAGAGACCCTCTCAGGACCGACATCTGCTTTACAAATAGCAGCGGCTCTGTGGTCCCCCTTCTTCCACTTCTTTTTCTGCAACTGCAAGGGGTGGTCTATGCAACTCCATCCTCTCATTCTAATGACTTTCACCTGAGGGGGGCCTATATATTCAAAAGTCCTGCTCAGGTGTGGGTCATTAAAACCACTAGACTGCATCTTGCCGTTTAGTGCCTCTGAGTCCCTCTTCCACGTCCCAGTACTCGGGGCAGTGTGGGACTTGAAGTCCCAATGTTCTCATTACTTCTTTCTTTTGAAATACAAACTGCAACATTATTGTATTGACTCTGTTTATTAAATCATCAGGGAAGGGTTTTAGAGTAGTTTGTTTGATTCAGATTTAAGGGATAATTATATTTATCAGCCCCCATCCATACTTTGACAACTTGTCCCGGCGCACCAGTCAAGTCCATGGGTACTCTACCATGCCCCGCCCTATGTGGTTAGGTGCCTACAGGGGCATTTTGTCTGAAGGGGCAAACAATGCCTGTGTCAAAGCTTTCCACACGTTCACATCCACACTCACCTCTCTTGTTCCAACATACACCGCTCTGTGCCAGACAGCAGTTTCCGCAATCGCACATCTATACAAATCCCTCCACCAAGCGTCAATGCCTGGCCAGGCCCTTGACTTACTAACCATCACAATCCTGTACTTAGCCAGCATGCAAATCAGATCTTGGAAATGTGTAAGGTGTGTTTCTTTCCCCTCGGGAACAATCCCAGGAGACAGGCCTCGGGCAGCCAAAGTTGCATCTCAGTACCGCACCTTGCTGCCCTGCCTTCAACAGCCTCCCAGAGCTCCAGAACCACCAGGCAAGTCCAGAACATATGCAGCAGGTCTGCCCTGTCATTTGCGTACCTCGGGCAATCCCTCTGCCCCGCTCCCTGCAACTGAGATATTCTGTATGGGTTCATGTATGTCCTATGTGTGACGTTCAGTTGCAATACCTTGAACCGGGTGTTCCAAGAAACCCGCTTTGTATAGAGCAAGGAACGGGCCCATTCAGCATCAGTGAAGGACCTCCCCAGATCAGCCTCCCGCTGCCCCATGCACTTTCAGAACAAGTTTAGCCAATTTCACTGAGAACGCCTCGTATGTTCTTGAGACCACATGGCCACCTATGGACACATCATACATGGCATCCAGCATGGGCTCGCTTTCCATGTCCTCCCGAAAGGCTTTCCACCTGGCTCCCATCTCTTTAAGCAGCCACGCGTGCATTAGGAATTGTCCCCCATGTACACCTTTGTACTGCAACAGGGATTCAAAGTCCATGACTGTTTGCACCTGTGACAAGTCTTCCCACTGGTGCCCCCCACAAGTCTCCCAGTACTTCCTAACTACCTCCACCAAGGCGGGTCTGTGGTCTAATAACCCCACTAGTGGGTTACTGATAGTATGGATCCACTATCCCAAGCCTACTAAGCCTTGCCCAATACTATCAGGTGAGGCAGATGCGCAAAGTGGAATTCTCGCACCCACAGTACCTCCTCCAGAAAATAGCATCCTATGGAGGGTTACAGTAGTTTTTTGTCTAAAGTAGGCTCATCAGCCAACCAACTCAAGACAAACTGCAGTTGCCCTGCCAGGTAATATAATTCAAAGTGTGGGACCTTGATCCCTCCCTTCTTGTAAGTCCTCCGAAACGTACCCAACGCAATCCATTTCCTCTTCCCTCCCCAAATAAATGCCCTGACAACGGTGTCAAGCTTATTGAAGAACGCCCTGGGGATATTAAAGGGTATGTTGACGAAGTGGTAAAGTAGATGCGGAAGTACTAACATCTTCAGGAGTGCCACTCTTCCAATCATCGACATGACTAGCTTCATCCAATACCTCATGGACTCTACCACTCTTCTAAAGGGACCTTAGTGTATTGTGTTCATGCGAACTGCGAGCATCGTGCCACACATGGACCACAATGTATCTAAAATAATCTATTTCCATTCCAGTCCCAAGTTGGCAGTTAAGTCTGATGAAGATTGGCGAGTCAGGCCAGTGGGAACAAGGAAGACCTGTGATGATTAATGTGTGTTCCTGAGAGGTTTACAAACCTATCTAGGATGTGTCAGAGATTCTCTTCCGGGTAAGTAACATATAAAAGCATATTGTCTGCGTATAATGAAATCAAGTGTTGCACCCCCTCAATGTGGATTCCAGCCTCCGCGTATTCAGTATGCATTAACACTGCAAGTGGCTCCAAGGCCAGAATAAATAACATTGGGGAGAACAGGCATTCCTGTTTGGTACATTTCTTCAACTCCAACTCTTTGGAGATCAGTTTGCCTGTGCACCCCCCTCGCCATTGGTTTAGCAATCGCACTCACCTCAGAAAGCTTGAGCCTAACCCAAACCTCTGGAGGGTCTCATTTAACCAATCCTAGTGAACCGAGTGGAACGCCTTGACAGCATCTAAGGAGGCAACCACACAGTCTAGCTCCTGATGTCGAATACTATCCATAATGTGGTACAATCTCCGTAAGTTCCACAAAGGGCTTCTCCATGGAACATAGCCAGTCTGGTCCGTATTGATCAGGGTTCCTATCACTCTCTTCAGCCTATCAGCAAGTACAGCTGTGAGGATCTTACAATTCTGGTTGACAATAGACAGGTGTCTATAAGAACTGCATTCTCGCGGTGGTTTGTTCGGTTAAGTATCAGAACTATGATTCCCTTAAGCGGCAAGGTTCCCGTCTCATGCACCTTTTTCTAGCTCCTCGAGTACTCGAGGAGCTAGTGCTGCAATGTATTCTTTGTAGAATTCCCCAGGAATTCCATGTGCTCCAGGGGTTTGCCTGGTAGGTAATGCACATATGGCAAATGGCAACCAATAGCTCCTACACAGAAAGTGGGGCATCCAGCATTTCTCTTTGTGCCATATCTAGGCAGGGTGAATTAATTTCAGATAGTGCATCACTGACAACCGAACCACAAGTTTCCACTACAGAGGTATACAAAGTGTCATAATAATGAGAGAAGACCTCATTGATCTCACTCTGCACTCGTTTAATGGCTCCCCTGCCATCCTGTATGGCATTGATCATTTCCCTCTTGCCTTCTCTGCTACACGACCATGTCAAGAGTCTCCCCGGTTTGTCCCCCTCTGCATGCACCTTCTGTGTTTATTTCGCAGAGTCAGATTTACCAGTCTGAGAGGCACTTCTGCCTCAGCTCAATCAAATCCTGCGCTTCTTCACCAATTTCCACTTCTCGCAGCTAAAACGCCTCAATCTATTTTTCCGTACTAGATGGGCATTCCAGCAATTCCTTCTGAAGGCCCCTCATCTTACCAATTGCTTCTCACCATCTTAAAGGCCTCCCACTAAGTGCCTATCTTATCCACGCTGCCCGCGTTATTTAAAAAAAAAGTCATCTCCCTCATATGTTCCCTAAACACATCATCTTGCAGCCTCCAAGTAGGGATCGGTGACCGGCCCGATCTCCACCTCCACATGGCCAACAACGGAGCATGATCAGAGAGGACCCTAGCTCGGCAAACGGCCTCAGAGAATTCAAGTAACATTTCCCACACGTGAAAAAATAGTCAAGACTAGTATGTACTCCGTGTGGGGCCAAGAAATGTGAGTAAACCACTAGGTCAAAATTCTGCAACATTGTGTTTAAAGACTCAGCAGTGGCTGCAGGCTCCTGATGTTTACTGTTGGATTTATCTAACAGCGGTTCAAGGGTGCAATTAAAATCCCCACCCCATATCCACAAGGCCTTTCTGTAAAATGCTAATCTTGAATAGAGCGACTTGAAAAAAGCTGCAGCATCGTGGTGTGGAGCATACATGCTAATAATGCATACCTCCCTGTCCTCCAGAAATCCATGTACTAGCAACATTCTGTCCTCATTATCTCTTCTCACTTTCAGAACCTTTAAAGGTACTGACGGTGCCACCCACAGAAGAACACCCCTCCCATATGCGGAGAATGGGGAACCATGCATCATCCCACCCCACTTCCTGGCAAGCACCCCCTGCCTGTCTTTGGTGAGATGCATTTCCTGCAATAGCATGATTCCTACCCCCATCCTATGCAAAAACGTGTGCACTCTAAGTTGCTTAATATAGCCATTAAGCCCACGAACATTCCAGATTGCAACATGCACTTCTGTCACCATATACCCCACTTGCAGGCCCCCAAACGTTCCCACAGGACAACCCTATACCTCTCTTCTCAAGCTGCCCCTACCCCCCTCAGCAACAGCCCACCTATGATTACAAGCCATAGCAAATGAGTCACCTTAGGAGGGCCCAAACCCGCCCTTCAAGGGTGGATAACTACACAATCAAACCACTCCAGGGACCATACCAGCCACACCCTTGATTCAGCAGGAAAGTTCAGGCAGTCCTACATGCGGAACTATGCCAACAAACAATATGAACATGGTATTAATAGCAACCAAAACCAAAAAAGCACTCCAGCAGAACAGAAACACAACACTAAACGGTGTACACTTGGCCCAACAGCATACCGCTCATTCAGGTCCAACTGCCCCCACCACCCCGCCTTCTATACGATGTGCAGCAGCGTGATGCCTTAAAACTGGCATAATAAAAGTCAATTCCTGTCGCGATGTAGTCGCAGCTAATGCTCTAGGCCCCCAACCACTGGCAAACTGCCGTCCTCTATTGCAATTACTTAATGAAAAAAAATAAGAATAACAGAAAACAAGGGGGAAAAAAGAAAAGCCCCTGGTTCATGGCACAAAGAGTACATTGTCGCAGTGCCAATGCTGCCATCCTGTTGCGTTGTTCCTTCTCTCCTGCAGTTGATCAATCCCAATTGAGTCCATCCATGAGCACGGGGCAGTCATATCTTCAAAGAAGTGTGACCGTCCATTGTGCAGCACCTTCAGCTTAGCAGGATAAATGAACATGTACCGCACGTTGGCGCGGCGCAGTTGCTCCTTGTTAGGGCCAAACGCTGCTTGTTGGCTCTGCACCAGTTGTGTGTGATCTAGTTATTTGGTTAATCTTAGAAGAAGCATGCTCAATAATGCCCAGTTCCTTTGAGAAAGCCATTATGCGCTCCCTGTCCTTGAAAGTGTGAGGGGTGGAAGGCAGGGCCGAAGAGGCTAAAGGCAGGGCGAGTAGGAATAATGTAAGGATCCTGGGGTAGGCTGAAGGTGAGGAAGGCGCTGGCCCTACTTCATACATTGAAAGTGCATTATTACAGGAGGTCAGCTCAGGCACCCTGGCACAAGAATTCACTGTAGAACGGGCCCACATGCCCATTGCTAAGCAGCCCCGAGACCGATAATTGCAAGGTCTCTGAATTACAAGGACAGGGAGCGCATAATGGCTTTCTCAAAGGAACTGGGCATTATTGAGCATGCTTCTTCTAAGATTAACCATATAACTAGATCACACACAACTGGTGCAGAGCCAACAATCAGCGTTTGGCCCTACCAAGGAGCAACTGCGCCGCGCCAACTTGCGGTACATGTTCATTTATCCTGCTAAGCTGAAGGTGCTGCACAATGGACGGTCACACTTCTTTGAAGATATGACTGCCCCGTGCTCATGGATGGACTCGATTGGGATCGATCAACTGCAGGAGAGAAGGAACAATGCAACAGGATGGCAGCATTGGCACTGCGACAATGTACTCTTTGTGCCATGAACCAGGGGCTTTTCTTTTTTCCCCCTTGTTTTCTGTCATTCTTATTTTCTTTCATTAAGAAGTAATTGCAGAAGAGGACGGCAGTTTGCCAGTGGCTGGGGGCCTAGAGCATTGGCTGCAACTACATCGCGACAGGAATTGACTTCACAAAAACAATATGTATGTGAAGTGGGTATTATTATTATTAAGACCCTTGTTTGCTTCTCTAGTAACACCTGACCTGAGAAAGGGAAAGACAACGGTTGGCTCAGGGAACCGGCTGAGGGAGAGAGCCAATAGAGAGTGAAAGGGAGGCTACAGGGGGGCACAGGAACGTGTGAGCTATTCAGGTGAAGTCAAAAGAGGAGAAGGAGGATCAATAGACCAAGCAGAGGAAGGATGGTGCACAGGAGCATGGAGGAGAATTGCTGGAGGAGAGTGCAATGTAAGGTATAGGTTGGTGGGGGAAGTGATGCTTGGTTTGAGTGTGCATGCAAGGTGTCTAAGACTAATAGAGGGAGTGAATGAGAAGGTGCCTGAGAGAGTAAAAGAAGAGTGACTGTGTTATGTAGTGGAAAGTAGTAGTGTGAAGAGGAGAGTGTAGTAGTAGTAGTAGTATTGTGGAGAAGAGGGTGTAGTAGAGGGTAGTGAAGGCGTAGAATAGTGGGGAGGTGGAGTGAGAGAAGGTAAGATTGGTAGAGGTAGGTAATAGAGAAGACGAGAGAGGAACATTGGATGGACACAAGAGGAAAGACTATAGATGGAGTAGCGAAGAGTAGGAGGAGAAAAGGGAGACATAGCGATAGGGGTATATAGGTGTGAAAGAGAAGGACCAAATGAGATGGAATGTCTGACAGGCACCTATCCTTACATTTCTTTACATTACGGAATGAAGGATTAGGGACCACCTAGATGGTTCACAGAGGGAGATAGTTATAAAGGTTGTTCAATCTTAGGTCACCACCACCAGACAGGCCAAATTTTAGACAGTAAGGGTTACGATTTCTAGAGACGATCCTGGAGTCTAGGGGTACCTAGGCTAGGAAGTGAACTGTCTGCATTAGACGAGGGAAAGAAGACAGTCCTTTCGTTTGCAAGCACATTTATGATTCAGATAAAATCCCTTGAATTGTCTTCAAGAGTTTGTGTGTTTGTGAGGCCATCTGTGAGAGTATGTTGATACATTTAGGTGCTCTGGTCAGCTCAGAAGACATTCCGGTCTTAGGCATCAGTGGCACCTTGGAGTGAGTTTTGCATAGTCATTTTAGAGAAGCTCTGCCCCCCCTTACGCATTTGTGGTACCACAGGACAAACCAGAGTTGGTAGAGATCTTGAAGCACTGGGGAGAGAGCCATCTGCATAGTGTGACGATTCCAGGGAGATTATCACCTCTGCCCAACAGGGAGCCACCCCCTCTGGCACTAGGGAGCTGAGACAGCTACTCATAATTCCTCGAAGGGACAGGGTAAGCGATATCCCTCTGAAGGTAACTCCCCCCTAGGGGATAGAGACCCTAATAGGGGTGTAAGTCAATATCCTTCCCCACCAGTTACTCACATCTTTGTAAGAAAGCTAGGGGCTAGGTTTTACAATAACCCTATCTACCCTTTAAAATGGCTGACGGCATCTGACCTTATGTGTGCCCAAATTCCTGTGCAGACTAAAGCGGACTAAAGCGGAATGAGTAAACCAGCCTCCTGGAGGAGCGTCCCTGGGACAACCAATCACAGAAGACTCTCAGCAGGCCCCGCAGAGTTTAACTGTGTTAAAGAGGCCGAAGAGGTGTGGCCGGCGAGAGAGGGAGAATACCAGTGTCAGTAGGCAGGACCGTGATGCTCACAAGATGAGAGTAATGAGGCACAGCTGATGGCCTGCTGGAGCAGCCCCGAGAATGAGGAAGAAGTCCCTTGGAAGACTGACAAAGAGTCCAACTGTAATGTTCCTTAAGCGACTTCACAAAGACTGAACTGTAAGACTGAGTGACAACATCCTCTGAAGGCTGACTCAGAGTCAAGCAGAAATGTAGCATAAGCAACTCCATACTGACCAAGAAGCTACGAAAACAAGGGAGAAGAGTCCCAGCAGGTAGACGTGGAGCCCTGCTGAAAGGTCGCACAAGTGGCTCTGCGACAACAGACGAGCCGACCAGACTCAACTTTCCTCCCGAGGAACACCACTCAAGGCAATCAGGTACGTTGTGGCGAAAAAGGGACAAGAGCCCAGAGTGGGGATAGACTAAGAATTCCCCTGAGGGGAGTGAGATGGGGAAGAGTTTCAGAGTGAGGAGAGACTGAGAGAACCCCATAGTGGGGACGAAACTGGAAAACAAACCCAGAACAGGAGAAGACGAAGAAAACCCCAGACTGGTGTGATGGGTCAAGAATGAAAACTGGTGTGAGAAACCTAGGGGTATTCTCCCATGCAGACTCTGAGAATCCTCTATTCAGGAGCCCAGGGGATGGCCATCGCTTTTGGATCCCAACCCTGGACGTGGACACGCAAGGGAGGATCACCTGAGTAGGGGAGTCCAGGGTTGCACTAAGGAAATTAGCCTAGGCGAGACACAGCATCTGAACAGGACAGTAGGTGAATAGATCCCAGAGGCCTTTATGGGTTATGCAGGCTCCAATGTCATGAACCCATGAGAATGACCAACATGTCATCCCAGAACAAACCCTGCAAAAGGGTAAAGTAAAACAAGACAAAGACATAACTTACATCCCAACATTTCTTTATTTTCCCCATGGGAAGTATTATACAGCCCAGTGCTCTCATGTCCCGGTGTTTAAAATAGGTAGTAATCTGACACCAATAGAATCACTTTTGGAATACAAAACCAGGGCCAGGGGATTTCCCCCTCACCTTTACCAATCGCCATGTAATAATATAACTTGTAAATATCAACTTCCATCTTGGGTGGTTTCCCCCTCCCCATTTCCAACAAATACTGGGACAAGGAAGAAGCAAGTAGTGAGGATTTCCTATGGGAAACATCTTAAGAAACAATGGAAAGACTGCCATCAACTACCATCAGGTTGTCCCATAACTAGAGTCAGACAGGATCAGGCATTTAACACTGACCACTCACACCTGACTCCACTTGACTCTCTTATCAGGATTTGAGGACTGGCATGTCCTTTTAATTGGAATATTGAACGTCCGGCAAGCCCAACCCTGACCACACACACCTTCATCTCACTGATACACCCCAGAAGGCTGCTGAGAGAGCAGAGTGAGAAGCAGTTGGTAGAGCAGGAGGGGAGGCTTCATGGCTGGGTCCAGCAGGGGGGAGCCCTTCTCAGTCCCAAGCCAGATTTTAAAGCCGAAGCAAGGTGAGCTGGGGATACAGAGTGGACCACGAGAGCGAGGAAGCAGGAAGAAGCAGCAGAAGAAACCTGGAGAGTCCGGAGGAGAGCGGAGTGCCGAGACGTTGGCCCAGTGTTTGTGAGGGGCTGCAGCGTGACTAGGGTGCCATGTCTCCAGAGAGCCGGAGAAAGGCAGCCTGCAGCCTGCTGGCAGTATCCAGCGGAATGCTTGTTCCCTTGGGACGTATGCCGGTCCCAAGGGTGTCAGAGGGTCAGGTGGTGAGACCCTGACCTATACCTAAGCATCCAGAAGACCGCTTGCCAGTTCTGTGCTTACCGGTGAGTTTCATGAAGATGAGAGAGAAACTCAGTGGCATGCTGGTGGCTGGAGCGAGGGAAAGAAAACATTGTTACAAGTGGCACAAAAGTAAAGAGACAGAAGAGAAATCAGAAAGAAATAGAAAGTATGAAAATCTGAAAGAAAAGTTTAGTGCACGAGGAGTGGAAGTAAGAAAAAGAAGAAGTTGCTTAAAGAAAGCATGTTGTTGAATGCGAGCAGCAGAAGGGGAGCTACATGTAGAAAACCAAGTGGGAGCAAAACCCTTAACTAAGTCAGATAAAGAAATAAATAGGAAAGAAGGTGCAAGAATGCACTGGCAAGGTGCAAAGAGTATGCCAAGGGCACAGGAGAGAAAAAGGCACCATCAAAATGTAAGGCAAGAACGTACCAAGGAGAAAGAGAGAAAGAAGAAGTCAGAGGGGTCACGCTTTGGAAAAGTAAAGAACCCAGCGTTCTCGAAAGTCTCTGATGCCGCCCCAGTGAATTACTTACTGTGACTTCAGTAAAAGGAAGAAAAGGGTTCATCATGACAAACTGAACCTGTAAGAAGAGCTGGAACAGGCCTGAGCTTGGTGAAGGGAACCCCAAGAGGCCTAACCAAGGTGAATACATATTTTGACAAGTTGAACTTTGTGTTTGAAACTGACAGGTCCGGAGCTTGGGGAAGGGAACCCTGAGAGGCGTACCAAGGAAATCAAAGTGCATCCTGTAACATTGACGTTGTGTTTGAAAGTTGGAATGTGCCTGAGCTTGGGGAAGGGAACCTTAAGATGCTCCACCAAGTTGGGAACTTTTTTGTTTTCTTGATAGTGTTGAAAGGATTGAAGCGTGGGGAAGGGAATCCTGAAAAGCTTAAAAAGGAACTGTTACATTTCTTTTGTGTTGTTTGAAACTTGAATATGTTGTAACTTGGGAAAGGGAACCCCAAGGAACTCAAAGACACTGAAGGTAGTTGAAGTCACTGCAAGATCCCTGTGGAGAAGGTCTTGCGAACAGCCCTTTTGATTGAACTAATTTTTGTGACAATGACCAAACTGCACCTGGTGAGAAGACCACCTCAAACGGTTTCCCACCTTTTGTTGAACCATTATTTTCCTTTTCAAAAGACATCCAATCACATTTTTGTAAAGAGTGATATGATATGGCATTTATAACACGCATATACACAAGTGTTTCAAGGGGCGATGAGGCAAGAGAGGGGAATCAGAGGGAAGACAGACAGCAATCCTAGTAGGCCAGGTGACATTGAGATTGTGCAGGTGCAGGGGGGAGGGGAGAGGGAAGGGGAAAAATGCAGGGGGAAAGGGTAGGGGACAGTGCAGAACATAATATAACAGTAAATAAATAAGACAATATTTAAAAGTGCAGCCAGCTGGTGGCAAGTGCAAGGGTAAGCACAGACATCAGGGGTCAAGTGCTAGTAGGGGCTGTAGGGATACAGTAACAGTCCCCAAGTGCAGAGGTTGCCAGGGGCAGGGCAGTACAGGTGTGCAACTGATGGGGAGGGAACCTAGGCCCGAGATCAGAGGGTAGCTGTCAGGAACGGAGAATGGAAGGTTTGGAAGCGCTGGAAGCATTGACTTGCGAGCGCTCTAGTCCTCATTCAAGATGGTGTCCGTACCATACCAAGTTCTGACTCCTCCCCCAAACCGGTGCGTTGTATCTGTACACATCGCTCCGGTTCGTGTGGAACTTCGTTCTTGGATATTCCTCCTTGCCGACCATCCTTGCAACTACCTTTTGCCTTCCTGGTGCCTACCTTCTGTGCTCTACTTAATTTCTTCCCTTGTTACCTGTCTCCCGGATCTTGCATTTTTTGCGAGTGTTTCTTTGCCTCTCCTTGTCTGTTCTGCGGCTCCTCCTCGCTTGAGCTTCTGTACTACACCTCTTGGTTTCCGCCAAAGCGTATTCAGTTTAGTTGTTCGGCGTTTTCAGCCTTTCGTCTTCTCTGCGCTCTCGTTTCTTGTTTACTGACTTACTGCTCTCTGCAGGTATAATACTACTTTCTGCTTATGGTTACCTGCACACAATCTCATACTAAGCACTGTTATTTACGGGCTTTCTATCTGTTCTGTCTTCCTTAAGATTTACTTATTGGTATTTTGGGTTCCTGTACCTTTCCTCTGTGTGCTTCGCCCTACAATCATCGCAGGGCTTTACGGCTCTCTCCACCGGAGTTGTTGGTCAACTTCATTAACATTCAACTGCTGCCAGACTTCAAGTCTCAACTCCTTATTGGAACCCATCTGGAAACAGGGTTTTTTCTGCCTTCGTGCTTTTTCCCTGATCTAGGTCTGGCCCCCTGGGGGTCCCTGCGTACAGGGTTCTATCTCTGCCACGGTGGCCTCCGGAGGGGCCCGACCCTATTTACACGAAAAGAAAGCCAAGACATCAAAGGACAAGACTCCTGTAAGGAGGAAGGATCGTAAGAAGACGGAGTCGAATCCAAAGGAATCCGCCACAGAAGATTCAGGTGAGGAGGAAGGGGATAAGGCCTCCAATCTTGACAGTAGCCAGGTAACCAGTGCAGTTTCAGATTCAGCCAGGAGATCAGCAGGGGAGAGCAGGAGAGAAAGCAGAAGCAAAGAGGAAGGTCTTGAGGTGCTTCCGGATCCAAAGATGGTTCTCCTCAACTTTCAGAGCATCAGGGAGGCTCTTCCAGAGGGAGACCCCAGCAGAAGAAAGAGATCTACCACCAACTCGCTGCTTGGAGAAGCGACTGACCCTGAGGGAGTTGGAGGCAGATGAACAAGAGTTTGAGAGGGCAGATATTTAGGAAGAGAGAGTTGAAGGTATTGAGGTCCCAGGCCCCAGAAGGCCTTGTGTACAATGCAGAAGGTTTTGAATTTAATCCTCGCCGCCACTGGGAGCCAGTGAAGAGATGTCCTTCCTAGAGAGATACGATCCCTAGGCTTGAGGCCAAGGACAAGTCTCGCAGTCCTGTTTTGGATGAGCTGCAGAGGCCGGAGAGTAGAGGCAGGCAGATTTAGAAAGAGGCTGTTGCAGTAGTCCAGTCTAGAGAGAACCAGAGATCTAGAGACAATGAGCTTCTGGGGGAAGGAGAGGAAAGGAAGACTACCTCTGAGGAGGTGTAGCTGGTAGTGTGACTTCTTAGAGACATCAGAGATGTGAGGAGAGAAGGAGTGTGTGGAGTCGAAGATGATCCCGTGGTTTTTAGCCTCACAGGTGGGAGCAGGAAGAGGGCCACAAGGGGCCGGCCAGAGAGTGACAGGAAAGGAGGGAGCAGGTGTGCCGATGAGTAAAATCTCGGTTTTACTGGTATTAAGGCAGAGATTATTGGCGGCACACCACTCCTGGATGGCCGACAGTCTGAGATGAGAGAAGGAAAAGAGGTGGCGGAAGGGAGCCTGAAAATGAGCTGAGTATCATCCGCATAGCACTGAAAGTTGGGGCACAGAGCAACAATGCAGTGGGCAAGAAGTGCCAGGTATTGGTTGAACAGCTAGGGAGAGAGGTTAGACCCCTGAGGAACACCACCGGTAGAGATATAGATGGAGGAGCGGAAGGTCCCAAGTTGGACCTAGGAGCTTCGATCGGAGAGGAAGGAGGTCAGCCAAGCCAGGGCCTGATCGGTGATACCAAGGTTATCACAGAGACGGTTGAGCAGGATGGCATGGTTGACCGTGTTAAAGGCAGAAGAGAGATCAAGTAAGATGAGGACACAGAGGGTGTTGGAATCAAGGTTAGAGAGCAGGTCTTCACGGATGTTCAGGAAAGCAGTTTCCGTGCTTCCGGCAGCTCTGAAGCCAGACTGATGGTCGTGGAGTCAATCAACAGATTCAGTGTGAAGATTAAGCTGGGAGATGGCCAGCTTTTCCAGAAGTTTGCCCAGGAAAGGAGTGATGGAGATTGGACAATAGTTAGCCGGGCAGGAAGGGTCGGCAGAGGGTTTCTTAAGAAAAGGGTTCACAAGGGAGTGCTTCAGGGGAGAGTGGAAGACTCCAGTGGCAAAGGAATGGTTGCAGAAATCAGCCAGCGCAGGAGCCAGGGTGTCAATGAGGTCCTTAATGGTTTTGGAGGAACAGGGGTGAACCTGTTTTGACAAGACTTTCATAGATCGAACTTATCTAGAAACCTTGTCAGAGGAGGACAGGGGAAAGGCACAGAAGGAGGGGGGAGAGGTGGCCAAAGAAGGGCCAGAGGAAGAGCATGGAGGAGGGTGAGAGGAAGAGAGAGAAGACAGGATGTCCTGAGTATTAGAGATGAAATGAGAAGCTAGGGGCGTGCAGAGGGCCTGGGAGGGGACAGGAGAGGTAGAGACTGCAGCAGGATTGGCCAGCTCCTTGCAGATTTTAAAGCATTCGGCCGAGTTGTTAGATGCAGCAGAGACGCGGGCTTGGATGTGGGCTCTCTTCTTGATGCGGACAGAGAGCCGGTATTGCCTTTGGAGCAGACAGCAGACCAGTTTGTCAGAGGATGTACTGGAAGCACACCATTTTCTCTCAGCCACTCTGCACTTGCGTTTAAGAGTGACCAGGTCTGAGTCATGCCAAGAGTTGCACTTGGCTTTGGGTTTCAAGCGGATCCTCATGACAGGGGCAAGAACATCGAGAGTATCAGATATAGCAGAGTGGATCATGGAAAGGGCTGTGCCAGGATGAGAGTCAGCCAGAGGAGGAGGAAGGGGTGAGAAGGTGGCGACGAAAGCCTCAGCTGACACACGCTTCATGGGTCGGATGACCGAGAAGGTAGGTGGCAGTGCTGGAGTTAGCTTGGCCTGAGGGGTATCAAGGGTGAGATGGGAGGAAAGGAGAAAGTGATCACTCCAGGAGAGAGGAGTGGTGTGAGGGATTGAAAGGGGAAGGTCTGAGGAGATCAGAACATCCAGAGTGTGGGGGAGAGAGAGAGAGAGAGAGAGGCAGAGAGAGAGAGAGACAGAGAGAGACAGAGAGAGAGAGAGAGAGAGAGAGAGAGAGAGAGAGAGAGAGAGAGAGAGAGAGAGAGAGAGAGAAAGAGAGAGAGAGAGAGTAGCAGAGGTCACGAAAGAGTCCAGTGGAAGGACAGGAAAAGTCTCCAAGAAGAAGAAGGAGGAGTTGAGTGGTTGAGACCAGAAGGGAAGAGGAGAGTTCTGCCCACTCAGAGAGGAAGGAGGAGATCTGACCAGGTGGCCGATAGATGGTAGCCACAGTAAGGGAGTGGCCAGGAGAGAGAGAGAGAGAAAACCTCAGACAAGGCATTGGAAAGATGAGTAGGCCTGCGTAGGAATGACAGAGGCAGGAATCTACTCAGGAAAGATCTGGGCTACACCCCCTCTGTAACAGTTGGATCTGGGCGCGGAGAGGATCTTTTAGCCATCAGAGAGGAGAGTGTCAAAGCTTGTGACAGAGCTGGCCGTGAACCATGCCTCGGTGAGGCCGAGGACATCGAGGTCCAGTTTCTCCAGGAGGTGGCAGATGTCAGAGGAGTGTTTGACAGCTGAGCGAGAATTTAGAGTGGCAATATGGAGAAGGTTACTGTCCTTGAAAGACTTCCGGGGAGGTGTACAAATCAGAGGTACGCCCTGCGCAGGTGTAGAAGCAGCCCGAGCCAGGGCAGAAGAGGAAGGAGGCGAGGGCAAGGTATCAAAGGAGGAGACAGCAGGGGGAAGCAAGGAAGTTGTGGAGGGAAGAAAGGGGACAGCAGGAGGAGAAAGGAAATTGATGAGGCGCTGGAAGCCTCTATCAAAGAGGAGAAGGTTGGCTTGAGTGCTTCGGACCAAGACGGTACCATTCAAGTAGACATTAATGATGACCTTAAAGGAGTGGAAGGAGGCCAGGAGGGGCTGCCACCGGGTTCCACCATTAATGGGAGAGGAAGAGAATGTAGAGAGCACAGAGACCATATGTAGAGTCCATAGGTCTGGCTAGGGAATGACAAAGAGGATGTTTGTGAAAGTTTGCCTGGAGGAGGCACTGGTGGAGGCACTGGTATAGGTGTCCGCTATAGGGAGGCCTGGGTTGGAAACCAGGATGTCCTTATTAAAATTCTTCCTATCAGATTTAGTAAGGAGAGCAGGATAGTCAATAGAGAAGCAGTTAGAAAAGATAGGAGAGACAGAGAGCACCATAGATTAGGAGAGGAGAGAAGAGGAGGGGAGTGGGAAGGGGTAGTGGAGAACACTAGGGAAGGACACAAGCAGACGAGACAAGTGGGCCATTGGACAAGACGACAGGCACGTATATAGTGGTAAAGAGGTTAACTAGATGAGTGCTTTGCTAGGAGGCAAAGCCACAGAATGGCACTACTTTCACAATGCAATTTAAAACAGGAAAACACCTAAGTTTGGAAGTCCTGAATAGTGGGGAAAAGGCCTAGGTTTCACAATGCAATTTTGTATAACAGGAGAAAAAACACACCTAAGTTTGAGATTCTGCTCTTTGGAAAGGTTTTCAGGGGAGAGTGGGTACTTAACCTAACCCGGCCCACTCCTACCTTCCTTAGTCGCTGCTGGGTGACGGCTGGCCACTGGCTTCCCCTGCTGACACCTGCAGACACTGGCTGGAGCCACCTCTGTTGGAGCTGCCCCTTGCCTTGGGGCCCTTAGCCACAGGGGCTGCCGGGCAGAGGGCTGCCCTGGGAAGGTCAATCAAGAACAGTGAACCCACCAATCAAGGTAGGAGGGAGGGCTGTGAGGCAGGAGGAGGGAGGGGAATGGAACGAAGAACATGGAAGAGGAAGCAGCAGCAACGCTGCACACGGGGCCTGGGAGGCTCAAAACAAATTATGCCACCGGAATCAAGAAGGACCAGGAGGGTCAGTGGAACGAGCACTCATCTGGCAGGCAGGAGAAAGAGAGGGCAAGCATAGGTTTAGACACAAACATTCTTTTATTTTGGACTATTAGAAATGTTAAGTAAGGAAACTATCCCTTCAGAGTTAGGGCCAGTTAGGCATTACACCAACCCAGGAACCTTAGTAAATTAAAGGTTTTAAAACGAACCCTTTTGAGTCTGTATCTGTCTCACACTGGACACTTAGTTGTCATGTTTTGATTATAAACTTTTATTCAACTTAACTCGGTTGGGAAAATGCCTCGCTGACCCTATTCTAAAGAGCAGTAGCGCTACCTAAAAACCAAAATTAAGGATCAGGATGTTGTAAATCAAAAGCCTTCCTTGTGTCCAAACAATCTATCCTGACCCTCACACTAAAACAAAATAATGACGTGATAAGGGGAATGTTTATAACTTGGTATCTGGAAAACGTGTTCTTAAACAAAAGTAAAATACTAAAACATAAATGTTCTCCAGAAATGGAAAAGACTTTGGGCATCATTTAGAGTCTGCTGGTCAGGAAACAACAGTGGCGGTAAACCCGCCGCCACCGTTGTTTCCAGACCGGCAGATTACGAGATCTGCAGGTGGAAGGTGTCACTCCTGCCAGGTCTGATCTGGCGGGAGTAACGCCACCCGCCTGCAGACGGAAATGGAAACACTGGCTCTGTCATAAACGGAACCAGTGTTTCCATTGTGCCCATCCCCATGGAGTCCTATAGGACTCCATGTTAATGGGGATTTACGGAATTCCGCATCAGGAATTACCGGGTCACCGGGGTTGTAATGCCCCTTTGATTCCGGCAATCACGGAGGTGGTAATTCATTCCAAATCCGGCAGCAACCTGCCGGTTTTTCCAGCTCGGTTACCGCCGGACTTGGAATGAGGCCCTTTATCTCCAAAGGGAGATTCCCTTCCCCTGGATTCTTCACTGGTATCACAAAATGTCTCTGAATAGAACAGTTCATTTGTGTCTTTTTCTGGCCCACAACAATCCAATTAGATAAACATTGTTCAGTCTTATACATTTTTTTTAACAAAAAGTTCCTGCTTGTAACACAAATTCCTTTCTTGTTTAACAAACACTGTGTCTGTTTGACGCTCCTTGTATGACTGGACTTTTCCTGGTATACCTCCCTGCCTTGTTTAACAAACACTGTCAATTGCCTGGTGTACTCTCCTACCAGGACGTCTCTTTCATTCACAACTGCCGGGTATACCCCCTGCCAAGGCTTCTCTTGTATTTGACACTTGCTTGGTATACTCCCCTGCCAGGACTTCTCTTGTTTTTCACAACTGTCTGGTACATGCTGGCCAGTACTTCTTTTGGTTTCTCTTTTGTCCCCAAATAGCATATACCTTCCTGGTTGGCTAGGTATATCTACTTAACAAATATTTGCTTTGCTTTTCTTAAGTGCACACCTTTTCTCTTCAAGTAGCATATACGTTTCTGGTTGACTTGGCATATTTACTTGACAAAACATTCACTTTTACCGCGTACAAAATCTTTTTGTGAATCAAAACAATCTTTTTTGTATTTCACTTTCTGTCCGTTTATAATGTTCTAATCTTCTTTGCCGTGGTTGCCGTAATGCCCTGGGGTCTGCACTCTGCTTTGGCAGACTCATTGGTTTCCAGTAGCGTTTTCGGTCTTATTCGCGCATATGCGGGATGCATTCACCATCAGTTTTCCATTCCGGGGGACTTTGACATATCGTTAGGCTTCCTCGCGTCTATGCTTCTGTATGCTGGCTTCTTCAGTAAGGACAACACTGCTTCTGTATGCCGGACACCCAGGGACCCTCTTGCAGTTTCTGGCATCTCCACGGCCTGCCTAGCTCACACCATGTTTCCCTTCTTTCCTGCTGATGAGCTTCCTTGCTCTGCCACACTGGTTTCTGCTGGCAGCCTCTGCACAAGAAGTCAGGTTACTCTCTCCCACACACCGGCTAGTGTCTCCAGCCGCTGTTTGTCTATGTTGGAGCTCTCGCGTCTTCTTTCGAGCGACCTCTCGCTGTGCGGTTCAGATTTTTAAACGTCCCACGCACAGGTGTCTTTTCCCAACAACTAGCACACTCAATGCAGTTACAGCTTCGTGTCGACACCTTCATCCTCCTCAGTACTTGTAAAATTATGGGATTTGAAGTCCATAGATATTAACCATTAGTTTGGGAGGTTATTTGAATTTAACTTCTTTGATGGTTCGCATTGCACAATGTTTGGAGGGTCTTTTCCCAAGAATGTCATAAAAAGCATCAGTTCTACCTGAAGGGAACCTAGAACTGAAAAAAAGGTCTCTTAGGGCCTCATTACATGGACGGCTGTGGACCAAGGTGCTATTAGCACCTTGGTCCATGCCGGTAAAATACTGGCACCGCCTTGGAGGAAAGGTGAATTACCGCCCTATTCCAAGGTTGGTGGGACGGTAATTACCCCTTCCCCCATTGCCCTTCCCCATTTTTGCCCATAGGGCATAATGGGAATGGGGAAGGTGCTAATTACGGCACCGCAAATTGCAGTACCGTAATTAGCTCCCTGGTCCCTTTGCGGGTTGGTTTTTAATGCCTGCAAAAAGCAGGCGTTAAAGTTTCCAACCCGCAAAGGGACCTCGTAGTAAGGCGGTAAGGGTTAACGGTCACCGGTACCATTAACGGTGACCGTTAACCCTTACCGCCCTCCGTGTAATGAGGCCCTTAGACTTCTTGGAATTCTTAGACACGCTATTCTTAGTACTGTTAGTTTTCACATTACATTTGAGAGGTTGAAATATAGGGTGTTGCAAACAGGTTCTTTTTCTTTCCCTCAAGGCGGAGGGGGGAATAGACACATGGCAATACGCCATTAGGGTATCTGGAAACAGTGGGTCATCCCCATGGGAAAATGAGGGATACCATGTCTCATCCAATGAAGTCATGACATCGCCCCATTAGTCGTATCCTCACAAGTGATCCTCGCTCATATAGTCGCCCCCAGGGTCAGGCTCGTTTAGCGGCTGTCATCTGCTGGCCACATGAAGGAGGTTTCCACTGGGAAATTTGTGATGACTCCATTGGATTCATCACAGTGGGGAGTGAGAAAGAGAAGAGGCTTAGAGTGGGGAGAGACTGGAAGAATTTCTGAAGAAAGAGAGAGAGAGAGAGAGAAAGAGAGAGAGAGAGAAGGAGTGGGAGAGGGAGAGAGAGAGCGAGAGAGAGAAAGAGAAAGAGAGAGAGAGAGGGAGAGAGACAGAGAGACAGAGAGAGACACACACACACCTGGGCTATAACAGCATGATAGCATTCCAAACACTTCAAGATCTATGGGCCTGGCTGGCTTCTGACCCCAACCTGATTCTCAAGACTTGATAGTCGTGTAGATTATAAAGGCCTTCGTCACCAAGTACCACACAGGGAGATATCAAATAACTCCCTGTGAAATCCTTGAGGCCACAAGTGATAGGTACTGTAACACCAGAACCCCGGAACGCTGGAAACCCCAGGCCGCTGTAAGGTAAACAATCAGTTAACACAGACACCTATGCAGGGAATACCAACTAGGGACAACTGAATACAAGTCAATAAATAGCTTACCTAGTTGTGGAGGGAGTGTAACTTTAACCAAACCAGGACCTCAGGGGCAAGTAACGTGGTAGGCGTTAATAGGAATACCCTCAGTGTATGGTAATGGCGACAGCAGTAGGATGTAGATGGTTGGTCACCGCTTTGGATTTGAATGTACCAAACACTGGAAATACCTGTAGATGCTTTTCTGTTGCAATCGGGAATGGGTCGAAGAAGGAACTTGGAACATCGTAGCAAAAGGGAGGAGCCAGAAGAAGTCAAAATCGGGTCAAGCCGGGAAAAGCAGAAGTTAACAAAAAATCTGAGGGTATGAGCAGAAGGAATCCAAGTACAAAGTCCGTGGTCGAGGTACCAGAAGATCAGTTCATGAGGCAACAATCCAAAGGTGAGGCAAAGGGAAATCCGTAGTTCGTAGTCCGTGATCAAGGAAGCCAGTAATCAAGGTTCGTGAAATACGCCAAACAGTGCTAACAGGAACAGCTGTGAAGCACTGAAGAGCGCGGAATCAGGGCTTTTAGCCTGTCGCTATGGGAACAATGTTACGTGAGCAGGCCTTCCGTGTCACATGATTCGTAAATATGTCACGTGATCCGAAAATGAACGTGGCTGCTTGGCAACGGGACGCCTGACCCTGCCTGTACCAATGCGTCAGGGAAGTTTCCAGTAAAGGAATGGACGTAAACGTCCCGAATGATGCAAGAGTGATTTCCCCAAATGGTAGTTGACACCAATCCATGAACGAGGGCAACGGACACCAAACTGCTGCCGCCCTGAATGAGGACCGGGGGTAGAGGTGGGTGTGCGTGTAATAGGGACAACGGTATGCGGAGGGACGGAATGCATGACATAGGTCTCCCTTTAGTCAAAGGGATACCGGGTTGGAATCTGAAGCCAGTAGCCAACCCTTCAAGTTAATACTTCCACAAAGTTCCTCTTTGTTGTTTTCTCTTGATTCCAGAGAGAGAAATGTGTCATATTTTTATTAAACCTCCTGACAAGCACCTTTTTTGACTTTCTTCTTTTCATAAAATAGGGCTTGGATTGGTAGATTAGGGGAAAGAGTATTTTCGCCTGTGAAAGAAAAATAAAATCCTTGAACAATTCCTTGTTGTCAGTCCTGATTCTAACTTACCACAGCACACAAAAGTCCCTCAGTCTCGATGGCTGAGAAAATATAGGCTTTCTTACTTAATTTCTTCCTGTGTTGCTTCCTTGCTAACAAAGCCTGGAACTCCCAAGGTATTTGAAAGTATTAGGTGTCGGATGAGCCATGAAAACAAATGCTCAGGACCATACCTGAAAGGGAATCACCCAAGGAATATCGGGGCATGCATTGGTGAGGACCCATGCCCGGAGTGGAACTGTTGCATGCTGCTCTGGCACTTCTTTATGCCAGTGGCTTGCAGCAGGCACATGTACGAGCTGAGCAAACTGCGGAAGTATGTGATACTTGCGATCTCCGGAGGCCAAGTCATCACCAGAAAGCATGGCATTGATAGCCTGAAGACAAAGAAATTCAAGAGGTAAAAAACAGGAATCTGGCCTTTTTCTGCTATGCAACCTATCTCTGGAACAAGATGGCAATGCAGATAAGACTATCCACATTCACCCTATGCTTCTGGAACAACCTGAAGGCCCTACTCTTTGAAGAACATCTTGCCAATCACTTATCACTCCACTCAACCCTACTTCTCTTTCTTTGGAACTCTCTACACCCCTGTTCTCTACCCATCAAAGCTCCTGTGCCACCCTTGTACCCTACTTGTAACCACTTGCGTGCATCACCCGTGTACAGAGTTATTTGGCTTCCCAGCTCGGTTTGCGCTTTATAGGACCTGTGTGATACTCCCAACTGCTAGGGGGCCACTACGGGGAAGATCTAATACCGGCTGTATTGTGCTATCTTGAGTTCTCACGCCAATGAAAAGTGGGAATATAAGGCATGTTTACAGGTATAGTGCCTCTGTGGAATTGTCCATGGATAACCAAGTGACACACTGTTTTCAAGGTGAGATGTTCCAGGTGGATGTAAATAGGAGATTCAGTATGACCTGATGTTTCACCTGCATGGGACATGACTGAAGTACTTGGATGTCTGGATAACTATAAGGAAAAAGGTTACATAAATGAAGTCTTCCTACATTAGGGTGTGTCTAAGGCTCTCTGCTCAATTCTCCTGTATCCTGTTGATGTTGTCTGTTCTGGAGCACACGTCTGGCTTATATCTGTTGAGGCGTCGCTTTCACCTCTAGTGTCACGCCGCCGTCTCCCAGTGGCCGCTGGTGGCTATGGAACGCTTGGCGTTGGCAGCGCCATTAGATTGTTCCAGGTTTGTTTCTCACTTCCTGGTCCACCGGTGTAGTCTTTTTGCTCCTTAGCGCCGGTTCAGTATTTAACCCTGCCCATCTCTGGGTTCAGCACGTTGCAACTTTGTCTTTTTCACTTTGTTGCTGTGCTGCCGTGTTTATTCTCCTTGCGCTTGCTCTACCTGCCTTGCCTCGCTTTCTGCTCCCTCTCCTACTACCCGAGCATCTCGCTACTCGGGCCCTTTCTTTGCCTCTTCCGTTTGCCTTTTCTCGCTTTCACCTTTCTGCTTCGTTCTGCTTTCCTTCCCGCTCTGTGCTCTTTCTTCCTGGCTCTCTTACTTTCCTCCCTGGCAGTCTGTCTCCTGTCTCCCTTCGCGCTCTACACCTACCCGGCCTGTTTGTTGACTTCGCTCCTTTTCCACGCCCGTTTCCATCCCAGACGTCGGCTACAGTATAGCCTCCACTCTTCAGCCTCAAGTCCAAGACCTTCCTCCTCTGCTACTACCTTCGGAACCTCCACAGTGCGCTACAGATCTCCTTCCATCCAATTCTGGACTATAGAACTACCCGGATGTCTGCTTCAACTACCACTACTGAGAGGTATTTTTAAGCGGCTGCTTTTTTCCTCTCCATTTGGTCCCCGCGGGAAAGGAGTCCACTGCTTCCCTGTTTAACAAGGAATCAGGGTGGCCTCTTACCGAGGACCACCCTTTCTCTTCTCAAAGAAGAAATCAAAAAAGAAGCTCACCCGGCGAACGGTCTCCTCAGAGGATTCAGGTGAGGAGGAAGGGGAGGCGGACATTGATCTTGTCGGAAAACCACCTTTAACAGTGCATGACATCTAGTGATATGTCATACAGTTTAGGATTCCAAGATGGATGCGGACCTGGGAGTTGGAAGGGCCCCCTCTTTCTCTTCACCAGTGAGCGTTAGGGTGCACTTGTCCTGGGGACCACTGTCCTTGAACAACGAAAGTAGGGTTTCTCTATGGTGGGTGGATAGTCCGGGTGCATTGCATCACAGTATCTAGAATCACAGTGAGGGCATGGAATCACGTGGCAAGAGATACCTTTAAGTGGATGGCATCTGCAGAGGTGAGCTAGTTAGACTGGAGGAGTGTATGGTTTTGCTCTCTTTCGTGCTTTAAGCTCAAGACGAAAAAAGTGTCGGGGGGCTTTTTTGCTGCTCTGGACATCAGGTTTCCCAGCATAGATTGAAAATGAATTGTGCACTTGCAGGAGTACAGGACTCTTAGGAATCACTGTCATACGCATGCTCGACGGGTGATTCACACCAAAATCAGTCCACCCACACTAAAATCATACACAGAAAAAACAACACCTCCTAAGTATACACCGTCCAATATGCTGCAACAGAGAGCTCCATTTTTGCTTAGCTACTTGTTACCGTGGTGACGAGGGAAGCTTACCACACGTCACAATGCCGCCAGTAGGCTGTCACGTGATACCGACACCCGTGACATCAGAAGAATAAAGCAAGCCCCAGACCTGCAGTCGGTGCTTCTGATTGAAGTGTTACGGAGTTCACATTCTCGCAATTTGTTCTCTTGAATCCTTGTGTCTTGACTCCTTGTGTGTTGACCTTTGCTATGCTCCTGGATTACCTTGTCTTTGTCCCTCTGGTTTTGGTAACTTACGTCTGCTTCGTGTAAGTACACGCAATCTTGTCATCGGACCGATCGTCGGCCGACCCATTTCAGTGTAAGGACTGCCTTGTTTAACGTTGCAATTCCTGTTGCTGCCCGCCATACTCTCGACCCCTCTTCTGCCATATGGATTGCCTTTTCGACTAACGTTTCAATACCTCCCACAGCCCACATGTTACTGACCCTTTTCTGCTATCAGGACTGATTTTCTCTCGCATTATAACACCTGCTGCTCGCACACGGCACTTCCATTTCACCATTCAGAGTTGAAACACTGCTCTGACCGCCCCGTTGCCAACCCACCTAGAAACACAGAAATCTTTGTTGAACCTCCTATACTCCATCAATTATCTTCCAGCAAAAACTCTGCATCACCTTTACTCCTTGGAACTACCACTAAGAGACTAGATACGCTTCCAGTGTTTTTCATAGGCATCCTCATGCCGTCAGGGTAGGTTCCTTATCCTGGGATTGTGCTGCAAGGAACTGTCGGGTGTCCTCGTGCTGTTGGGATAAGATTCCTTATCCTGGGATTGAGATACAAGGAACTGTCAGGCGTCCTTGTACTGTCGGATCAGGACCTTGAACTGCTGGAACTTGTATTACAGACTTCGACTTTATCTCCTTCTGGTAAGATCATTACTGATATTCTCTGTGTTTAGTATCTAGACCTTGCCTGTGATACCGGGATACCTGTTGTCGCACAGGAAAAACTGGAACTCGTCAATGCTTTGGACGGGACCTCCGTAGTCTCCGGACTAGTGACCAAACACACCATCGATCTTCGCATGGTTGCGGAAAGCGGGCACGTGGAATCCATTATCTTTGGTATGATTGTTGCTCCTCAATTCAAAATCATTTGGGGGCTCCATGGCTATCATTACACAACCCTTGCATAGACTGGAAAACCCAGGATGTCTGTTTTTCCTCCGAATACTGCAAGTCTCATTGTTTCACTAGTCCTTGTCGTCCACTCACAGATGCTGCTCTGGTGGTCTGTTCCATCACCAACCACACCATACCCGAGGAATACCGGGCCTACATGGATGTGTTTGACAAGTCCAAAGCAGAGAAACTACCTCCACACAGGCCATATGATTGTCCTATAGACCTGGTCCCTGGGACGACCATACCTAATGGGCAGATTTATTCTCGTACCCAGAGGGAAAATGCAATACTTAAAGAATACATCGACAATGCCTTAAGCACTGGATTTATCCGGCCGTCCCGCTCACCTGCAGCCTCACCATTATTCTTTGTCCCAAAGAAGGAGGGGGACCTGAGGCCGTGTATTGATTACAGGGCCATTAATGACATAACCATCAGAAACCAGTATCCTTGATATCCTTGAACATTGATAGCCACACTTTTAGACCAGTTAAGAGCCTCGGTGTTGTTCACGAAACTCAATTTACGTGGAGCCTACAATCTGATTAGGAACGGCGAGGGAGACGAATGGAAACCAGCATTCAAGACGTGCTATGGCTTGTTTGAGTACTGTGTAATGCCATTCGGATTGTGTAACACCCCAGCCACATTCCGAAATTTCATGAACAATGTATTCAGGGATATGTTGGACCACTATATAGTGGTATATCTTGATGACATATTAATCTACTCCTCTTCACTTCAACAACATATGTGTCACGTGACCACAGTACTCGAACACTTGCGTGAAAACAATCTATTCGCGAAAGCCGGAAATTGCATTTTCCACGCAACCGAGGTCGAATTCTTGGGATACGACCTCACCAACAAAGGTGTACGGATGAACCAGACTAAGGTCAGAGCAGTCGTGGACTGGCCCAGTCCCTGTCAATTTGAAGGCTCTGCAATCCTTCTTAGTATTTGCAAACTTTTACCAATGTTTTTTTAGTTCTTTTTCAGGACTGGTGGCTCCGCTAACCACATTAACCAGCAATAAACGACTGTACATTTGGTCTTCCGAACAGCAACAGGCCTTTGATGCACTCAAAGTATCTTTCACTTCAGCTCCAGTGTTACAACACCCTAACCCCACTCTTCCCTTCCATGTAGAAGCAGATGCTTCCGGGATTGCCATTGGTGCCACATTGTGTCAGGCTCACTCCTGAATTCCGTCAATTTCACCCCTCTTCCCTGAGTGCCCCTCACACCCTCCTGCTCACCTGTGGTCTCCTCGTCCGATGTGAGTACGAATCTCTTTAATCTCAATGCCTCCTCTCTGGAGTGTGGATGAGGTCTGCCTCGAGAGGAAGCCACCCTGCCCCTCTAACACGGGGCCGAGGGGGCCCCCCGTACCGGGGCAGACCGGTTAAGGGGAAAAAGCCGATAGGCGCAAAAAACCCCTTCTTAGTTGAAGATGGCAGCAGGATACAAGGTGGGACGGTGTAACTTGAAGGATCCAGCTGATAAGGAAATCCACAGGAAGTGGTGTATGGCGACTGCTCCAGGGGAGAAAACAACAGTACAAAGACGGGGTGACTAATGACTGAGCTGAGGGGGAAGGAACCAGGAGAACAGGGGAGAAAGGAAAGAGAGAGAGAGAGCCAAGGTGGAGCGGAGAAGAAGCTCCAACAGAGCGAGGCGTGCCCAGAGCAAATGAAAGCCAGAAAGCATACGGGAGAAAAAGGAAAGGAAGCAGCGGCAGCTGCGGAGGAAAGGACTGAAGCGTACCAACCCGGAAGCCTAACGCGAAAGGTTGCAACGCGCTGGCTTCTGGGTTGGCGCTCATTAAAAGGACGTCGCTGGTCGGAAGGCCTGGAAGAACTATACCGCTGCCGAGGAAAGCGTGGGCGGCGTGACGGCTAAATCAATGGCCGCTCCACCACCAGCGTCTCCACAGCTGCCAGCGACTGCCGTGCGTGACACATTGTCCCAACAATGTAGTGACACGAGACTCCTTCATCCAGTCACTTTTTTCTCTCGGAAACTCACTCCTTATGAGTGTAATTATATCACAACAGAACGTGAACTCCTAGCTATACGTGACACCTTCAAGGTGACATCACTTACTGGGGGCTTCACATCCTGTTCAAGTATTCACTGATCATAGGAATCTTTTGGCCATGAAATCCGTCAGGTGCTCCATGTCTCGACATGCTAGGTGGCATGAGTTCTTCTCGATGTTCGACTTTCAGATAACTTATCGACCTGGGCATTTACATTCAGAGGCAGATGCGCTTTCTCATATGCATGGTTCTTCTCCGGGGGGTAAGGATGAGGGGTCTCCACTCTTAACTACTCAAGTGGTCTGCAGTTGTAACCTGCAACCGTCTTTGAGGTCCTCTCTTACCAGGTGGGTGTCAACTCAACCCATCGAGATCACTGACTGCAATCTGGATGTGGTGAACTCACTACCATACATACAAGGTTGTCGTTTTCTGTCTGATGGCAAAACCCGTCAGATTGCTTTACAGTGGTTTCACAATGCTATGTTCTCGGCCCATCCCGGCAGAAGAAAGACACTAGATCTTTTACATAGGTGGTGTTAGTGGCCTTCCATGTGACGAGATGTGGAGGAACACATACTTTCATGCGCCATTTACACACAATGTAAAACCGCTCCAAACAAACCCATGGGCCTGCCTCAACCTCTGCCTGTACCCCAACGTCCTTGGACGATGTTGTCTATGGATTTCATAGTAGAACTACCAACGATACAGGAATACAATACCATATGGGTTGTGGTTGACATTTTCACAAAGATGGCAGTTTTTGTATCTTGTCGTGGGTTGCCTTCTGCTGCTGTCTTAGTAGATCTGTTTCTGAAACACGTTTTTCGCTACTTCAGCCTTCCTTCCATCATTGTCTCAGATCACGGTAGCCAGTTTACGTCCCATTTTTGGCAATCCCTTACTGCCTCCTTTGGTATTGAGGATAGATTCTGAAGTGCCTACCATCTTCAGACGGGCGGCCAAACAGAGAGGCTGAACACCACTTTAGAACAATGCCTATGCTGTCTGATCTTGCAACACCAAGGAACTTGGCTGTCTGTGTTGGTGGCAGCCAAATTTGCATACAATAATTCATTGTACACCTCCACAGGAACCTCCCTGGTTTTTGCTCTCTATGGTCAGTATCCTCGGGCCTTACCTTTTGATCCAGTATTGTCCCTTAATAACCCTGCCGCCTCAGGCTGTGTTAGGGAATTGACAAGTGCACAAGAACGTTGAACGTCGCCTCCACTAGGCCCGTAGGAGTGTTAAGTCCTTCGAAGATGCACATTGCTCACCAGCTCCAGCATATCAAATGGGTATGAAAGTCTGGCTGTCAACCAAACATCTTCTGATTCCGGGTCGACTGACCCTCTTGCCTTGCTTTGTGGGCCCTTATGAGATCACCCATGTGATCAATCCTTTGGTTGTCAAATTGGCCCTACCAGAGTCATGGAGGATTCACCCTGTTTTTCACGTTTCTTTAGTGAAACCGTACCGCCTGGGTACCCGCCTTCCTACCCGTCCTCCTTTCATCACGGTTCATGGTTCGGAGGAGTATGAGGTGAGGGCTATATTGGACACTCTAGTACGAAGAGGGGTCCGCTTTTATTTGATTGATTGGAAGGGTTACGGGCCGGAGGATCGGACCTGGGAACCTCTTGAGCATATTCAGGCCCCCCCGTCTTTTTGCCCGTTTTCATGCTTCCCGGGGGTTGGATGTACCTTCGGGGGAGGCTGCGGTTAGGAATCACAGTCATACGTGGGCTCGAGGGGTGATTCACACCAAAAACAGTCTGCCCACACTAAAATCATACACAGAAAAAACAAGACCTCCTAAGTATACACCGTCCAATAGGCTGCAACGGAAAGCTCAGTTTTTGGCTTGTTACTTGTTACCGTGGCGATGAGGGAAGCTTGACACGTCGCAACGTGCCAGTAGGCCGTCACGTGATACTGACACACATGATATCAGAACAATAAAGCCGCCCCCCAGACCTGTGGTCCGTGCTTCTGATTGAAGTGTTACAGACCTTGCGTTTCGGCATTTGTTCCTTTGAATCCTTGTGTCTTGATTCTCTGCGTGTTGACCTTTGCTACGCTCCTGGATTACCTTGTCTTTGTCCCTCTGGTTTTGGTAACTTACGTCTCTGCTTCGTGTAAGTACACGCAATCTTGTCATCAGACCGCTCGTCACCCGACCCATTTCTGTGTAAGGACTGCATTGATTAACGTTGCAATTTCTGTTGCTGCCCACCATACTCTCGACCCCTCTTCTGCCATATGGATTGCCTTTTCGACTAACGTTTCAATACCTCCCACAGCCCACATGTGACTGACCCATTATTGCTATCAGGACTGATTTTCTCTTGCATTATAACACCTGCTGCTCGCACACGGCACTTCCATTTCACCATCCAGAGTTGAAACACTGCTTTGACCGCCCCGTTGCCAATCCATCTGGAAACACAGGAGTCCTTGTTGAACCTCCTTTACTAGACTAGAGACGCAGTGTTTTTCATAGGTGTCCTTGGGGTAGGTTCCTGATCCTGGGATTGTGCTGCAAGGAACTGTCGGGCGTCCTCGTGCTGTCGGGTTAGGACCTTGAACTGCTGGAACTTGGATTACAGACTTCGACTTTATCTCCTTCTGGTAAGGCCATTACTGATATTCTCTGCGTTTAGTATCTAGACCTTGTTCTACCTGCCCATTAAAGGGGTTTTATTTTTTGTGTTTGCTTGAGTAGGTGGATAACGTAGAATACCTTGAGGATCTTACCATCCATACCCACTTACCTGTCTCATTCCTGCTGACTCCTCAGGTTGGTGCACATTCCCGATTTTTGTGGTGTGGTTGTTGTTCTATAATCCCGGGTATTGATTAGTTTTCTTCTCGTTTCTCTAGTTGGCGTTTCGTGGGTATGTGTCTCTTCTTCCGACTATTGGATCTTTCTGTCTGTCACTTTTACAGAGCAGAAAGTTACAGTTGTAGGAAGAATTCTTCAGCGACTTTTTGGTTTCTTAGTCCAGAGCTCCTGCCACGCTATTCATTGAACTGGTGGCGAGTCTTAACAAGGACATGCAGAGGCGTTGCTGGGGGTGAGGGTTCTGTGGGGGGGGGCACTATATTCCTGGGTCTTTTGGTTGTAGCCCCAGATAGAAGTTCAGGGGATACCCCAAAGGCTGGACAGTTCTGACATTAGCGTAGCCCCAGATCTTTTCCAGACCTAGCAACACCCCTGATCAGTACTTGCTTGCGATCAAGTTTTCTGGTGTGAGTTGTGCAATATTTCTGTGCTAGTGTGATCTACATGGCCCGATTTTGGGAATTTGACTGCTTTACGTTAAGCCTTGTGAATATTGGAGATTTATATAAAGACAGATTTTATATCATGAGGTGAGGAAGGTTAGCTCAGGGGCAACGTGTTTGTCTTGGAAGCATGTTCAAATCCCATCCTGCGCTTAGAAACCACAATTATAAAAGAACAATTATATTTATGTATACATGCTTCAGGGTTGACTCGGTTACTGCCATAAACTGAAAAAGTTTCTCGGATGCAGCAAACAAGTGAAAGCTGCATGCATGGGACCTGCTCACAGCCACCAAGCAAGCATGTGCTGTGCTGGGAGATCCCCTGTGGGAGAATTACTTCACAAACCTCTGAAAGGCCTAGATCTAAAAAAAAAAAAAAGCAAATAATCAGGTAGCCAACTCATTTGTTTGCTCATGTGAAGAGAAGGGACTTGTGTATGATGTACAATGGCAGGTTGCTGCAGCCATATAACATGCTTAATACCAGTGGGATCGGGTTTTTAACCTCTGTTGTGCCACGTTGCCTTGCTTCCAAGACAAGTTGCCACTGAGCTAGCCTTCCTCCCCTAGAGTTGTTGTACATTAGGATACTTGCTGTTCCTTTAGCCCGTACGACCGCAGACTGGTCAAACGAGAGCCATGGAATTCAGAGTCATTGTGGTGTGTCACCCCTCCTGGGAGTATGGTATCTCCCAGGGCTTGTGCTGTCAGTGACCATGTGACTAAACAAAGGTAATGAGCGGCTTCCCGCTCATCAGTCTTGGAACCAACTAACTCCTGCCTGCTGTGTCATTCTTGCAGCGTGTGGCACTGCATTTCAGGCAGATGGCCTGCCCTGTAAGGCCATACTCTGAGATGGCACCCCTGCTGGGCAACGCTGTCCCCCCATGTCATCCTGAGCTAGCAGAGCCCCGGCTGGGCAACTCTGCGTGTGTGAGCTGGTGCCCCTGATGGGCAACTCCAACCATGGTAGCCTAGGTACCCCCAGGCCCTTGTTCGGATCTGTGTGATCACGGCCCATCACGGTGATCACTGCAACAATGGATGGTAGGTGCCCCCACCACCCCACCTGCTGGCACATGTGCCCGTGAGCTAGTCCCCCACCTGTTCATGGCAGCGTGTGTGCTGGGTGCCCCCAGCTATGGATTGACTGGCCTGCATGACTGCAGATCCAGTCATAACGGTGGCGACGAGAAGTGAGGGCCCCAGTGCCCCGTACTGTATGGTGGCGTGTTCGCCACGAGGAATGGAGGAGGAGCCCGCCCGACTTCCGTGGCTGTCTGGCACTTGTTTGCTGGGCCCTGCGAGGGGTCTGTGTGGTACTCTTGCCCCCCCCACCAGGTAAGGAGGTACGGTGCTGTGGAGGAGTGCGGTGTCGGTCGCACAACAATGGAGGTGGTCGGAGCCCCCGTGCCTCTGGTGGTGCGGGCTGCCGGGTGGCTGCTCCAGTGCGAAGACACCAGCCGCGTGTAAGCAGGATCAGAAGATGGGCCTCCTCCATGCCCCATACTGTGTGGAGGCGGCATCGGCCACCAGGAAAGGAACAGGTTAAGCAGGCCCCACACCAGCAGAAGTGCATGCATGCCTTTGCCATGCCAGCGCTATCCTGGTACTCCCGGACAAGGTGGTGTTGACTTGTTCAGTAAAAGGAATGACAGTTAAATGTATGGGCCCCAAAAAAAGATCCCGGGCCCATTGTGAGTTTAAATGGTGCCTACGTAAATGGCTAAAAGTAAGGACAATGCCACTGCCGCCTGTACAACCTTATGGCCTCCTGTAGTTCCTGGGCCCAGTGGTGGTGACTTGTCAAAAGGAAAAGGAAAAAAGGGAACAGCGGAAGAGAGGCAGGGGAACAACAAGGAAGGGTTGTAACTCTCATGAGTGCTTGTGCGCCCTCCTAGGCCTGTGCCACAGACACCCTGCCACCAGTGTCTCCCTGCCAGCCGCCCCTATGTGGAAGGGGAAGCGTAAGGAGTGGCTGATCATCCCGCCACCGGTACCCTGCCACTGTTTGCCCCCACTATATATGGACTAGGCCGATGTGGCCACTGGTGCCCCCCAGGCGCGGCTTTGCCGGCCCCTGAACTGTGAAATTAACTGTCCTGAAGGGTTCCTAGTGACATTTTCGAATGTCATATTTTCAAAATGCCATTTTTTCAACACCAAAATGGCGAAAAGTAAATTTTTCAAATGGTTTTTTAAAAAAAAATGTTTAAATGGGGGGGCTCCCCCAAACTCCCCTTTTTTTATAGACACTTTTTTTTACTTGCAAAACAAACAAAAAAACATAAAATTAAAAAAAACATTCTGAATTTTTTTTTTCAGCTATTTTTTTTGACAAGATGGCATGTCGAAAATATTTTTGCGATAATTTAACTGGATACCGTCCTGAAGATATGCCAATGGAAGGCAGATTGGTCTCCTGCAGCCCCGCAATTGCGTAAGATGGATTCAGTAGACATCCCCACGATAGCTGGGAGCCTGTAGACCCTGGCCTTGCTTAAAATGGCCCAGTCTATGGGCTATGTGAAGCTGTGATCAGGCCTATTGTGGACATGCTTTAATTGGTGCCAGGGGCTAACGGTGGTGGCATTCAGTAGTCTAAGTTTTACTCGCCCAAGTCAATAAAGGGTCTGTTGTGGGTGTCCCATGACCCTCACTTGCGATGCCCGTAAACCCCCAAGCACATACCCACACAGAGACGTCCGTACTGCTCGGGCTTCCCGGTCGCACTAACACGGCCGGGAACGCCCTCTTTATTTATATTGCACGAGGCGTCATGCAACATCACGCCGCCGCGTGTGCGTCCCTACAAGGGGCAGTGCCACACTCCTCCTTTTTTGGGAGGACAAACAACAAATACTTTAATACTAAACACCATAAACCAAATAATCATAATAATACAACACTTCAAACAGTTCCCCACACACCCCTTTATTAACATCCACCCGGGTCCTCTTAATTAACACTCCAGGGCCTCAGGCCGATCAGACATGTGTCCCAACACGTAATCGTCGAGGTAAGTGGGTTTCCCTCACCCAGCCCTCTGGGGGCACTTCCCGCTTACCTCCGGCACGGGTAGTCCATCCGCTGGCACTCCCTGGGCGGGGGACTCGGGTATGTGGGGTTGGCCTCCTCTGTCCTCGGGTACCTCCATTAAGTCTGGTTCAAGGGGAGGCTCAGTTCTTGGATCCCCTAGCTTCTTAAAGAAGCTCACATTGCGGGTGACAGCCGACCTCCCATCCGAGGCTGTCACCATGGACCTCTTGACAGCCACAATGTCCAACGGCTCCGGTTCGTAGGGGGGTGAGAGCTTTCCATGGGGGTGTCTGTTCTTTATGAGGACTTCGTCGCCTGGCTCCAGTCGCTGCGGACGAAACCCTTGCCTCGTGTTCTCCTGCTCAATTCTTAATTGCCGGTCCAGACCACCTGCTGATCGTCAATCACCCCAGGCTCCTTCCCCCCACTTCGGGCAGCAGACCCCAGGGGCACCGCTTAAACAGTGCTTCAGCTGGTGCCACTCCCATGGAGACATGCGGAGTGGTGCGGTACACCCGCAGGAACTAATAAAGGGCCCTCTGCAGCCACTGTCCCTGGCCTTGGGCAATCCTGAAGGTCTTGTTTAGTGTCCTCATCAGCCTCTCGGCCTCGCAATTTGCCCTTGGCCATAGGGGGTGCTCTTCCTATGCTGTACCCCGCAGCTCTCCATCAATTCCGAGAACCGCTCACTCTGGAACGGTGCCCCATTGTCGGAGCACAATGTATGGGGAAATCCATGGGCCGCAAACACCTTCTCCACGGCCACCACCACGTGCTCAAAGGCCAGCGAGTCCACAAACTCAACCTCTGGGTATCTCGAGTATTCATCCACGATCACCAGGAAGTGGGTATCCAGTGTCGTAGATCCAAAGTCCGTGTGTACCACCTCCCAGGGTCGCGTCCCCCGAGGCATCGCCTCTATGGCCGGTTCTCTCTGCAGAGGAGACGCCCCCTGACGACAGACACAGGCCGCCACAAAGTCGTCCACTTTCCGCTCTAACTCAGGGAACCACACCTTTAGCCTTAACCCGGCCTTGGTCTTCGCAGCGCCCTGGTGTCCATGGTGAGCAAGGGTGATCTTTCACCTTTGACTGGGAGACGACTATCCGGTCACCTCTGAGCAGCAGGCATGACGCTGAGAATGATAATTCTTCCCTGACCTTCCACAGCTGCTCTAATCCAGTCTTGGCCTCTTGAGTACGTCCGGCCAGGGATTCCAGCACCGATTTTCAGGAGCGCTGCTGCATGGAGTGTCTTAAAATCTGGAAGCACTCGTCTCCTGCAGCTGCCACCTCTAGTTCCTCGAGGGGCATCGCGTTAGGCGTGGCCGCCTCAACCACCATACGGACATGATCATCAGCTTCTTCGGCACATGTGTCATGATCTTTCCCTCCATGTGCACCCAGGTGTCTGGTAAGGTAGTCTGCCACATTATTCGCCCCCGGCCGATATACCAGAGTAACCCCATACTCCAGGAGGGCGAGCATCCACCGCTTGATCCTCACCGGTGGTTTGGATGAAGACCCTGCTAGGATGGGAAGCAGGGGTTTGTGGTCTTTCACGACCGTCACCGGGCGGCCCAGGACATAGAGTCTGAAGTGTCTGCAGCCCCAGATCACCGCCAGAGCCTCACGTTCAATTTGTGAGTACCGCTGCTCGGTCTCGGACAGCGCCTTACTGGCGTAGACCACCGGGCGGAAACCCCCATCCCGATCTATTTGTGTCAGTACGGCCCCCAGGCCAAATGGGCTGGCGCCCTCAATGACTTCTGATGGTAAGGCAGGGTCGAAAAACGCCATGGTGTCTTCAGCCGCAAGTGCGCCCTTAATGTCCTCAAACGCCGCCTGCTCGAGGGGGCCCCAGTGCCAGGTGGACTCCTTCTTAGTCACGTCCCTGAGAGGTTCAGATCTCGAAGCGAGGTTCTGGATAAACCATCCACAGTAAGTAACCATGCCGAGGAAACTCCTCACATCGGACACCGACATTTCTCTCTGTGAAGGGTGAGGCCCAGCGACTGCAGTCTCTCGAATGTCATTGCCAGCCTCCGCAGTGTGTCCACCTCAGTTCTGGCGAACACCAGGATATCATCACTGATGTTCAAGACGCCCTCTAGGTCTGCGAGGGCGCACCCGATGATATTCTGGAATACCTCTGCTGCCGAGGATACACCGAAACGAAGTCTCTTATAGCGGTAGAATCCCCGGTGGGTGGTGAACGTCGTGATGTATTGTGATTCAGGGTGTAGGAACACCTGATGGTAGCCCGCCCGAAGATCCAGCTTGGAGAAGAATCGAGCACCCTGCACTTCCGAAATGATGTCATCAATCGTTGGGGTAAGATGTCTCTCCCTTTTGATGGCTTTGTTCGGCAGCCTCATATCGACACAAATGCGGACAGAGTCAGGTTGCTTAGGTTTCCGACACCCAGGGAGTTGGACCCTCCACCTTCTCGATGATGTCGAGTTTGACAAGATTGCCCAGCTCTTTGTCCACCTGCTCACGAAGATGAAAGGGTATCCTGCGATGTTTCAGGGCAATGGGCTGCACGGACTCGTCTATGTGCAGGCTCACCGGGTCACCAGCCATCTGTCCAATTCCACTGAACAGAGCGGAGTACTTGTCTAGTAGGTCGATAATGTCCTCCAGATACACCAAATAAGCAAAACTGACTATGCCGAGGGCCTCGGCCGCAGCGCAGCTCAAGAGAGTGTTCGTGCTTACCGGCGTCACATAGAAGCGCACAGGGATCTGTGAGCCATCATGCTCCTCCTTCGCTACGAAGGCACCGTCCAGCGGGATGGGTTCCAAACCTCCGAAGGCAAAGAGGCAGGCTTTTGGTGTGAGGCATGTCCATGGCATTGTACTGGGACCGGTGACTTGTTGACCTCCACCACACACCTCGGTTGTCACCTGTTCTTTGTTTTGAGGGCCCCCACACTGGAGACGAAGAAGATGTTCTCTTCCTCTTCTTCCTCCGGGGCACCCTCCTCGCCCTGGTCCACCTGGGCTACGTTCGGCAGGCGATTCTGGCGAAGGAACCCGGGCCTCTTGGTACCATCACAGGCAGGGCTGCCTTGCACACCCGGGAAAAGTGATCCGGCAGACCACACCTTCCACATGTCCTTCCAGCCGCAGGACACTCCGCTGGGTGGGTAAGGTCGTACCCACACTTCTGGCACGACTCACCAGCTCTACCAGCTCTGTCACAGAGTCCAGAACCAGGTCTTCTGATGCCTCTTCCACCTCGCCACATGGCACACACCTCCTCTGTCTTGACCGGACAGGATCCAACCTCCATCCTGGCTGCCAGAGCCTCGGACACCTCATGGTAGCATCCCAGCTCAAGGATGCGAGCCAACGTGGTGCCTGGTTCTCTTAGCACCTGCCGTCTCAGTTTTTCGGAGGAGCACGCCTGGATGAGCATTGTTCTTATCATGTCCTCCGCATCGCCCCATGCACATGCCAGCGACAGGCGCCTGAGGCGGCCATAAAAAGTGTCCAAAGTCTCATCTTCCTTTTGCCATGCAGACAGCATCACGAATTGTAGTCCGCATTGGCGAGGGGCAGTAAATGAGCCTGGAGGGCTATCTTTGCCGCCGCATAGGTGCCATCCGCTGTTTGTAGCGACTCGAAGATCTCCCTGCCGAATACAGCATGGTCGCCAGCATGCTGTCATCATCCGTCACCTGTGAGGCCCTGAAATACACTTTCGAGGCGGTCTACCCACCTCTTCCATCTGGGCCCCAGGCTGGTTGGTGGACCTGAGACATCGAACTCGGGAATAGGCTGTAGAGCCGCTGGGGCTCGTGCTTGGGCCATGACAGGAGGTGGTGGCTGCACAACCGGCTGTGCCGCTGGTAGCACCTGAGGTAATGGAGCCTGACCTCCTGCTAGAGCCTAAGGAGGTTGCCGTTGAGCTGCTGGTTGCCCACCGTCTGTCATGAACTACAGAACATGCCCCTTTTGGACTTCCTGGTCCTTGGCTCAACGGGGCTTACACTCCCTTGTACTCCCAACATGGCCGTCCACTGTGAAACACCTTCCTCGCTCTACACCTTGGACGTAGCGTGTTCTATTTATAGACCACGCCTCCCATGGCTCCGCGCGTCTCAATGCTATTGGGAAGTAGCGACAAGACGTGTGCTCCGTAGCTCGCGGTATTGTTTCCCTTGCTTCTTTCCAGCCAACCCCATTCCTAGTCACTTTCCTTCCTTTCTTGATTCCTGGACTCGTGTGCTAGTAGCGCACTCTGTAAATTTCCCGGATTCCTGGATCGTTGCATCCCAGAACTTTGAACGCACGCTGGAGTCGGAAGAGACTCGTGCAGCCTTATTCAAGACTCGAGCCATCCGCAAGAAGGCATCGATCAAGAAATCAAGCAAAGATCGAACTCAGGTGAGAAGGGGGGAACTCCTTGACAGTTTGAGACGCCACCCGACCGAACTCGATATGGACATGGAAGTGGCCGTCCAGGACCTGATGCGTGGCATGCAAGAGCTATCAACCGAGGTGCAGAATCTAAAGGCGGAAAACGCCGCTCTCAAACAATTAGTTCTATCCCGTGATTCTGCCACAAAAGAAAGTGTGTTGCAGAGCGGCCTAGTGGACAAATACGATGGGTCGGCAAAAACCCTTCGCGGATTCCTGGATTCATGTTTGGTCCACTTTACTTTTAAGCCCTACTGCTTTTCAACTCCCAGGGCTAAGGTGGGGTTCATAATTTCCCATCTTTCAGGAAACGTTAATTCCGGCGATGCTCTCCTAGATGACTATGATGGCTTCATACAAGCCTTTAAGACCATGTTTGACCGTCCAGAGCAGGTCTATAGTGCCCAGGAACGCCTGTTAGACTTTCAGCAAGGATCCCAGGATATGCTCACCTATGTTACCCGATTCAAGCAATTAGTCAAGAAAGCTGATTGGTCCCCTGAGGCGAGTTTTACCCTTTTCAGGAGAGGACTGAATGAGGAGATTAAGGATGAGTTGGCCAGAGTGGCTCACCCAAACTCATTCCAGGCACTAATGGACCTTGCCTTGCAAATAGATTTCCGTATCCAGGAAAGGAAGGCAGAGAAGAAGAAATCCAGAGGTAATCCTCCGAAGCTGTCCTTTGAGAGTACCACCAAGACGGACACAAACCCAGGCTCAGTCTCTGAACCAGAACCCATGCAGATAGGAGCCTTCCGTGGACCTATATCCCCACAAGAAAGGATGAGAAGGATTCATATGGGGTTGTGCATGTATTGTGCCTCAGACAAACACTTGGTTAGGGAGTGTCCTCTAGCCCCTCCTCGGCGTTCGGGAAACGCCAGCTTCCGATCCTAGATGGAGCAGAGCTTCGGGAGAGAGATGTTTGCTCCACATCAATTCCATCCTTGAACTCTCCTGGACAAAACAATTTGGTGATACTACAGGCATTCCTGTCACCCTCCAAGAATAAGACCTATCCCATTCTGGCCTTGGTAGACTGCGGAGCTATGGGAATTTTCATTGATCAAGACTGGGTTGTTAGTCATCATATTTCGTACGAGACACGAAGCACCATGCAGCCGGTGGAAGCAATCGACGGAAGACCCCTCACTTCAGGACCCATAAGCCTGCAGACAAAAGAGTTCCAGCTTTCCATAAACCATCACCAAGAGCGGATTACATTCGACATTATTAAGTCAGCTCATTACCCCATGGTATTGGGTATGCCCTGGTTACAGAAGCACAATCGTATATCAATTGGACAGCAGGATCACTATTCCTAGGCTCAGAGTTTTGTATGTCCCACTGTCTATTCCGGGATCCCTCCTCGACACCCCCTAAAGAACCACTAAGAGACCAGCAAACACCACTCATGGTTTCCAATATCATACAAGTCCCAGAGGCCTATCAGGGATATGCTGATGTATTTTCAACTGCCATAGTCCAGGGCTTACCCCCTCACAGACCTGAAGACTGTGCCATAGATACAGATCCCTCAGCAGTGATTCCCTTCGGCAGAATGTTCATCCTTTCCGAACCAGAGAAAAAGGCCCTCCGAGAATACCTGGATACCAACCTTGAAAACGGCACCATAAGACCCTCAAAATCTCCAGCGGGTGCTTCGTTGTTCTTTGTTCCCAAGAAGGACACCAAGGAACTCAGACCTTGCCTCGACTATCGTGGGTTAAATCAATGCACCCTCAAGATCGGTACCCACTGCCCCTGATCTCGGATATCCTAGAAGCTATGAGAGGTGCCGTAATATTCACAAAGTTGGATCTCCGGGGTGCCTATCATTTGATCTGTGTCCGGGAAGGAGACAAATGGAAAACAGCCTTTAGAACACCCTTTGGTCACTATGAATATCTAGTCATGCCCTTTGGACTAGCTAATGCCCCAGCAGTTTTTCAACGTTTTATGCATAGGGTGTTTTCTGACATGTTATTCCTCTTCGTCATTGTCTATCTGGATGACATATTGATCTTTTCCAAGGATCCTCTAAAGCATGAAGAACATGTAAAGGCAGTATTACAACGACTCCGTGAACACAAACTTTTAGCCAAACCCGAAAAATGCTTGTTTCACGTTACTTCTGTTCACTACCTAGGATTCATCCTTAGCCCAGAAGGAATTGGTATGGACCCTTCAAAGGTAAAGGCCATACTGGCATGGCCCGCTCCCACGTCCGTGAAACAAGTTCAATCCTTCCTGGGGCTTGCCAACTTCTACCGGAAGTTCATTTCTACCTTTTCCGAGATCGTTCAGCCGATCGTTGCCCTCTTGAAGAAAGATACCCCCTTTATCTGGTCTACACCGCAAGATAAGGCCTTCCAACGTTTAAAGACAGAGTTCACGCAAGCCCCCATCTTGGCCCAACCCGACATATATCGGCCATTCCTAGTGGAAACGGATGCCTCTAACTACGCCATAGGAGCAGTCTTGAAGCAGGAACTTGAGGATAAACTGGAACACCCCATTGCTTACCTCTCACGAACCCTGACTCCCAGTGAGACACATTATTCCGTCCTGGAAAAGGAACTGTTAGCCAAGCCTTCACTGAATGGCGACATCTACTTCTGGGTGCTAGATATATCCAGTTCAGGTCCGCACGGACCATCGGAATCTTCAAATTCTACAGTCGTTGGAGTGCAGGAACAGTCGTCAGGCGCGTTGGGCCTACTTCTTTGCCCAGTACCAGTTCCAAATCACTCATGTTCCCGGATCACAAAACCTGATTGCTGATGCCTTATCTCGACGTCCTGACTATGTAGCTACAGAAGACAGGGCCTATCCTACAATGTTTCCCCACACGATCTTTATAGCTCAAGCAGTCAACCTCCTGGAAGAAATTTGAGTGCAAACCCAATCCTCTGACTTCTGGAAGGCTATTTCAAGGAAGAATCCATGGAACCTAAGAGTTAAGGAAGGATATTTATTCAAGGACAATGCACTGGTCATTCCTAAACATGATAACAAGAGACCGGCGGGTCTTCTACTGCAACCTACACTGCCAACAAGGCCATGGGAATTCATTGCTACAGACTTCATTGTGGAATTACCACCTTCCCGAGGATACACGACCATCATGGTTACCATAGACTTGTTCACTCATATGGCTCATTTTACACCCCTGTGTAAGCTACCATCCTCGTCCGAGCTTGCTGGAATCTTCCTGGAACACATATTTCGTTTACATGGACTTTCTTCCAAGATCAAATCTGATCGAGGACCTCAATACGTCTCTCAATTCTGGAAACATCTCTGTTGCATTTTGGGAATCCAACGCGCCCTCTCATCTGGTTATCATCCCCAAACCAACGGGGCCACAGAACGTGCTAATCAGACCCTGGAGCAGTATCTTCAATGTTTCGCCACCAAGGTTCAGGATGACTGGTCGCTCCTGATACCCGTGGCTGAATTTGCCTACAACAATTCTGATCATTCAGCACTTAAGACCAGTCCCTTTTATTGTAGCCAAGGTTTCCATCCATCGGTTCTACCCTCTGTTCTCCCTCATCCTACACCAGTACCTACTGTCGACTCCTGGATAGAAACCCTCATCAACGTACACCAGGAGGCCAAAGAAAATTTAGAGAGGGCCAGAACACAGACTAAGAGGTATGCAGATTCCAAAAGAAGACCAGGTCCTTCTTATGCAATTGCTGATCAAGTCTGGTTGTCCTCGAAATTACTACCTCGACATCTACGGCCAAACAAGTTGGCCCCTCGGTACTATGGTCCATTTCCCATCAAGGAAATGATCAATCCAGTTTCATACCAGATCAGACTACCAGACTCCTGGAAGAAAATTCACCCAGTATTTCACACATCCTTATTAAAACCCTACACCCAATCCTCCCGGAAATCCTGCCAACCTCCTCCTCTGCTGGTCGACAACCAATTGGAATATGAAGTATCCCGAATATGTAACTCCAGGTATAAACGGGGTCAGCTTCAATACCTGGTTGAATGGAAAGGTTATCCTCCTAGTGAAAGAACCTGGGAACCACTTTCTAATCTCAAGGCCCCTCGACTGCTCAGAAGATTTCACCTTATTCACCCGGGCAAACCCGGAGGAACGGGTCTTCGGAGGAGGCATGCTGGCATGAACTACAGAACACGCCCCTTTCGGACTTCCTGGTCCTTGTCTCAACGGGGCTTACACTCCCTTGTACTCCCAATATGGCCGTCCACTGTGAAACACCTTCCTCGCTCTACACCTTGGACATAGCGTGTTCTATTTATAGAGCACGCCTCCCGTGGCTCTGCGCGTCTCAATGCTATTGCGAAGTAGCGACCAGACGTGTGCTCCGTAGCTCACGTTATTGTTTCCCTTGCTTCTTTCCAGCCAACCCCATTCCTAGTCCCTTTCCTTCCTTTCTTGATTCCTGGACTTGTGTGCTAGTAGCGCACTCTGTAAATTTCCCGGATTCTTGGATCTTTGCATCCCGGAACTTTGAACACACTCTGGAGTCGGAAGAGACTCGTGCAGCCTTATTCAAGACTCGATCCGTCCGCAAGAAGGCATCGATCAAGAAATCCAGCAAAGATCGAACTCAGGTGAGAAGCGGGGAACTCCTTGACACCCTCCTGAGGAGGCTGCTGTTGAACTGCTGGCTGCCCACCGTCCTGAGGAGGCTGCTGTTGAACAGCCGGCTGGCCACCGTCTTGATCACCAGGCCCGTTCATGGGCTTGAGCGCACAGGCACCCCCAGCGTGGATTTTTGGGGCCGCAACTCACTCCCACCACCACAGCACAGTGCACAGTCCAACCTGGCAGCGAAGAAGATGATGGCAGAGAGTCCACCCCCACAAAAAGTCTCATGCACAGACACAGCAGCTCGCAATGATGATGAAGAGGATGAAGAATCTGGAAGTCCCCAGCTGCAGCAGCTTGCAATGATGATGAAGAGGATGAAGAAAATATGGATCCTCAGCCGCAGTGTTGCTGTGTACAGGCACAGATGCTCCAAAAATTAAGCCAAGGAGATATTGATCTAAGCAGGCCCAGCCATTTCAGCCCTTCCCCTCGCTTTCACTTGACATAGGAAGCCCAAAAATCAACAAAAAATCAAAAATCGGGCATGGATGTGCAGGTATAACTGTCTGCTAACAGATTGTTGTCCAAAAATGTGGCCTGGATGCCTCTCACTGTGCAAACCGGAGCTCAGTGAGTGTCCACTGCCGAAATCCAAGATGGCCGCCTGCCGCGTGATAAATGCACGGCCTACGGCATGAAACGAAAACTTCAACAAACTCCGCTTCAAAGTTAAAAATTGACGTAACTTTCACCGCCGGGCCCAGGCATTCCACCGACCTCGTCGCCACTGTTGTGGGTGTCCCATGACCCCCACTCGCGATGCCCGTAAGCCCCCAAGCACATACAGAGACGTCCGTACTGCTCGGGCCTCACGGTCGCACTAACGCAGCCGGGAACGCCCCCTTTATTTATACTGCACGCGGCGGTGTGCAACGTCACGCTGCCGCATGCGCGTCCCTTCAAGGTGCAGCGCCACAGGGTCCGTTTATGATGTGGTGAAACCCCCAACGTGCCACCAACCCTGACTGACCGATAATCACAAGTGTTGCTGTTCATGATGCAATTCGTTTTGATGTCCAGTGATGCTTGTCTTTTGTTTGTTCCTTATAGAAAAGGAGGAGTGTGGTGTGTCCCCTCTTCACCCCCCATCATGGTATCACCCCGGGCTCATGCTGCCAGTGACCATGTGACTAAACAAATAAAAGTAATGAACAGCTTCCGGCTCCTCATTCTTGGAACCAACTGACTGTTGCCTGCTGTGTCGTTCTTGCAGACGGCGCCCCTGCTGGGCAACGCTGTCCCCCCCACCCATGTCATCCTGAGCTAGCAGAACCTCTGCTGGGCAAATCTGCGTGTGTGGAGAAGGGGTAGGAGCCGAATGTGACATGTGGCACATGCCACAGTATGCCACAGCATGCCACCAATCTCTGGACTGGCTGATGTAAAATGTACAGTTTAAGGGATTTCAAACACATTCAACAAGTGAAAAATACCCTCTTAATCATTGTGGGATTGTTTTGTGACACCTGCCAGTGGCACGTGTCACTGGCATATGACACATGCCATATTTGGCTCCTACCCCTACTGCGTGTGTGAGCTGGTGCCCCTTGATGGGCAACTCCAGCCATGGAAGCCTGGGTGCCCCGAGGCCCTTGTCCGGTTCCGTGCGAGCACGGCTCATCTGGGTGATCCCTGCAACGACAGATGATGGGTGCCCCCACCACTGCACGGGCTGGCTCATGTGCACGTGAGCAAGCCCCCCAACTGTTCATGGTAGCTTGTGTGCTCGGTGCCCCCAGCTGTGGATTGACTCAGTCATAACAGTCAACACACGTGGCTCTTGCATTGTTGAGATGTGTAGGGATTTCAGAAGCCACCGTTTCAATGGTAGCACCAATGAACTCACTGACTGATGACTTCTTAAATGAATAAGCATCCATTATTCTGCTGATCAGTCATAATTCGGTATCTGGTCATTGCATCCGCTGCCAAACCGTCGAATGCCATACCATAGAAAGAAATGCATCGAAAAAAAAGCATCAAATGCATTTTTTAAACATGGTATAGGGTTTAGTTTAATTATGTTGGGTTTTAAAGGTGAAAAAAGAGGGGTGGAGGGGAACCCCCCATTAAAAATAGTTTTTAAAAAATGCATTTGATGCTTTTTTTAATGCATTTTTTCAATGGTATGGCATTCGACGGTTTGGCAGTGGATGCAATGACTATGAACCCATAATTCTGACTGCAAAGTCCATTGGAATCTCAGACCCAAGTGTATGGAACACTCTGACTCTACAGCCTACATCTGACCAGTCTACTGTTCTGGTTGGTCATAGAAAGCCCGTGTACATGGATTTATTCTGCATGCCCAGACTTTGGACGGCTGGATGGTGCTGGCCAGTTCCAGTGCTTAACCTTAGTCACCAAAGTGGGCACAGATTAACTAACATCACCGTCTTCAGTGTTATCCCCCTGCAGACATCTCACATTCTTGACCAATGATTACTAGAGTCGATTACCCTTCAGCAGCCAAAGTGAACCCTCAATCAAGCCCTTTACTGCTGACTAGGCTGTTCCTACCAGAGTTGCAGGCGTTTGCTGAATGAGCTGGTAGACCAGCACTGGCCTCCCTTGAAGGGAGCCAGGTAAGCATATGCTAATACTCAGAAGATTAATCCAAAGAAAACAGAAGGGACAGTGCAGTGTCAGAGTCCGTGCGGGCTGTGCGTATCCCTGCACAGGCATCTGGAATCCTAACCATCCCCTCCCCCACAAACCCCTCCACCCCCAGCAGCCTTGTGAAATTGGGCAGATCTTTTTAAATTGGAGAGTCCATGTGGGGTGTTAGGAGCTCTTCCAGTCCTGATAATTGTAGGCTTGTTTTTCTCGATATAAACCTAGGACTACCTGAATGCACAACACAACAAAACAGTGAGTTCTTGTAAAAAGGTGACCCAGTGGAAATGATGTTAAGGACGTACCCCAGTCAAAGGCGGTTCTCCTATGCGATGTTCTTGGTGGCAAAACAGCGTTGACCCCATTTTAACTCCTCACCCTTATGGCGTCTTCCCTGCCACCCCCAATCCACCCAACATTTTCAGGCACTCCCATTCGGGTTTCTGTTTGCGTTTCCAAAGCCTATTCCCACGTCTCTTTTCTCTTTATGATACAGTACCACTATGATAAGCGCCGGAATTTCATTTTTTGGGGCAAAACGCCAACTGGTTTAGCATCGCTTTACACTGACTGCAAAAACGTCAGCTATACATTTCACAGTCTACATTCTTACAGTCGGTATTAGGAGACAGATATCGTAAAAAGTAGGGTATTTATCAAATTAAGTTTTGTTCGAGGTATCGTCAGTTATCTCTTTTACTGGGGATGGGGGGGGGCGGGGTGGAGGAGAGCAAAGGCTGGTTTCCTATGCCAGCAAGGCGTTCACCCCCATGGAGAGGGAAGCCCTTGCAGTCTTCTGTGGATGCAGGTACTTTCCCCTGTACATTTCACACCACAAACCTCTGGTCCCAATCATGCGAGGTTCCGCACCAAGGCCTCCCATTCGGCTGGAGGGATATATGTGATTATTGCGACCACAATTATTACCCATCTTTAAAAAAACAAATATATATATATATATATATTGTATTATGTATTTGTATTGGCAGAATTAAATCACCCTTTCAAATTGACAGGTACATAAAATCCATAATTGAAATAAAAAATATTAAAACAGAAATATTAAAACAAAATCATTAAAACAAACAAAAATATCAAGACAAGTGAACAAACACGTGAAAATATGAGTAGCAATTTACACAACACAACTAGCATATCAGACCTTTGCTAGATTTGTAAGAAACTAACAGTAAATTCAACATTTTGCGGAATCTCGCCAACATGACGTGGTGTCCAAATTGTCAATGAATGGATTGGTACAGTATAGCGGGCAAAAGAACATATATATATATATATCCAGTAAAAAAAATCTTTGTTAAAGGGACGTTATGGTTAAGTTGCACTATTAAAAACCTATGAAATTCAGTAAAAAAAAACTTTGTTAAGGGCACATTATGGTTCTAGATAAAATCAAAAAACCCCTGAAATTCGCCAGTTATGGTAGGCTAAGCACCCATACCTGCCCACCCCACTGTGCACTGCTAACACTAATGTATTACACATGGCAATGTATGGTATGGGGTGTTGGGAGACCCCCCAAGGGGCAACAGCGAGCATGAGTGTGTAGGTTTAATGACCTCCACAGGTTTTTCAGTGAAGTACAAACTGGCACCCTTTCTTGCCACGCTTTACTCATTTAAACACTATATGCAAATTTAGTACAATTATCATCAGTAGTCAAATATAGTAAAAATTAAATCTAGCTAATAAAGTTTCAATAAGAACGATACTAAAAAGATTAAACCAGTACACAACACATATTGCTTAAAACATGGCCGCCAAATTTGTAAACAAAAGTTAATGAGAATAATCGATCACATGACACGGCATGACATTGTCTCAAGTATCATTTTTTATTTTTTTTAATGTTTTAAGCCCGATCAGGTCTCAACATTATACAGCGAATACACTGATGTGAGGCAAACACAAAAACACGACTAATTGACAATACATACTTTTACATACTAACTAGAAACTGAGCCCAAAGTATGGCCGCCGCTAAAGAAACAGGAAGTTGGATCAGGTTGCTAAGCAACAGCTGTATGTCTAGAACAGAAACTGGCAGGGACGTGGAGCGAACTAGGACATATTCGTACGAGAACAAGAACAGAAGGTAAGCGTCCATGAGGGGCTTCCCAGGCAAACTTCTATAAACACACAAGCAAACACGTGATTCTGCTCGTGTTCAACTAGCCATGCCAATAGTTACACAAAAAAGAAATTCTGAAATATATTGAACATTGAATGACTCTGTGGGAGCATTACAAAAAACATAGCAAGTGTTTTGGTTTTTTTCTCAACATCAATCTGGATGTAATTTAATACGGGGAATTGTTAAAGGACCCAAATATGATTCCCAGGAGTAAACCAACTAACAGGGTAATTCATAGAAATTCGCACAAAAATGGCGCACGTGGCTGCGCCAGCCGCGTGCAAAAAAATCCTTTTCATCGCACAGCGTATTCATGGATTTTAGCCTCCGAAACCAGCCATGGCGCAAAGTGGCGCAGAGACCCTGCAGCAGTGCCAGTTACGCCCCCAAGAACGCCCTCACGCAAGGAAAAGCCTTCAAAATCCCCAAATCATCGCAAAGGGTTGCGCTAACCCTGGACCAGTTCACAGGGCTGCCAAACAGCAGACGCCAAGCGGGGAACGTGTATTTCAGTGGTTCACGGGAAGTTCCACACGCGATTGTCCTGGGTACGTGTACATCAGGGGTGCGTGGGAAGTAACACACGCGATTCGATCAGGGCACGTGTATTCCAGGGGTGCGCGGGAAGTATCACTCGCAAAAACAGCAGGGTACGTGTATTCCAGGGGTGCGCGGGAAGTATCACACGCAAAAGCAGCAGGGTACGTGTATTTCAGGGGTACACGGGAAGTATCACACGCGATTCCATCAGGTACGTGTATCCCAGGGGTGCGCAGGAAGTATCACACGCAAAAGCAGCAGGGTACATGTATTCCAGGGGTGCGTGGGAAGTATCACACGCAAAAGCAGCAGGGTACGTGTATTTCAGGGGTGCGCAGGAAGTATCACACACGATACCATCAGGGTACGTGTATTCCAGGGGTGCGCGGGGAGCACCACACGTGAATTGCACGTGTGGGTCCTCCCAGGTGTTCCGTCTGCACCCTCCACGGCCCCTGCAGGTGGCCCACACCACAGGGGCCTACCCTGCACATGTCCCGCAGGCACCCCATCCACCATGGCCATGCCCCCCAGCCAACCCACATGTCACCTTGCACTACTGCCCACCAACGCATGTCCCCCTGCACCCCCAGCCACCAGGGGCACCCTCCACCAGGCCCCCACTCATGTCTACCACCGCCCCCACCCCCCAGCATCCAGGGGCACCCTCCACCAGGCCCCCACTCATGTCTACCATCACCCCCACCCCCCAGCAGTGCAGGGGCAGCCTCCACCAGGCCCCCACTCATGTCTACCACCACCCCCACCCCCCAGCCACCAGGGGCACCCTCCACCAGGCCCCCACTCATGTCTCCCACCACCCCCACCCCCCAGCATCCAGGGGCACCCTCCACCAGGCCCCCACTCATGTCTACCACCCCCCACCCCCCAGCAGTGCAGGGGCAGCCTCCACCTGGCCCCCACTCATGTCTCCCACCACCCCCACCCCCAGCAGTGCAGGGGCAGCCTCCACCAGGCCCCCACTCATGTCTCCCACCACCCCCACCTCCCAGCAGTGCAGGGGCAGCCTCCACCAGGCCCCCACTCATGACCCCTTGCACCCCCACCCCCCAGCATCCAGGGGCACCCTCCACCAGGCCCCCACTCATGTCTACCATCACCCCCAGCCCCCAGCAGTGCAGGGGCAGCCTCCATCAGGCCCCCACTCATGTCTCCCACCACCCCCACCCCCCAGCATCCAGGGACAGCCTCCACCAGGCCCCCACTCATGTCTACCACCACCCCCACCCCCCAGCATCCAGGGGCACCCTCCACCAGGCCCCCACCCATGTCTATCACCACCCCCACCCCCCAGCATCCAGGGGCACCCTCCACCAGGCCCCCACTCATGTCTACCATCACCCCCACCCCCCAGCAGTGCAGGGGCAGCCTCAACCAGGCCCCCTCTCATGTCTGCCACCACCCCCCAGCCACCAGGGGCATCCTCCACCAGGCCCCCACCCATGTCTCCCACCACCCCCACCCCCAGCAGTGCAGGGGCAGCCTCCACCAGGCCCACACTCATGTCTACCACCACCCCCACCCCCCCAGCATCCAGGGGCACCCTCCACCAGGACCCCACTCATGTCTACCAACACCCCCACCCCCCAGCAGTGCAGGGGCAGCCTCCACCAGGCCCCCACTCATGTCTCCCACCACCCCCACCCCCCAGCATCCAGGGGCACCCTCCACCAGGCCCCCATTCATGTCTACCACCACCCCCACCCCCCAGCAGTGCAGGGGCAGCCTCCACCAGGCCCCCACTCATGTCTACTACCACCCCCACCCCCCAGCATCCAGGGGCACCCTCCACCAGGCCCCCACTCATGTCTACCACCATCCCCACCCCCCAGCATCCAGGGGCACCCTCCACCAGGCCCCCACTCATGTCTACCACCACCCCACCCCCCAGCAGTGCAGGGGCAGCCTCCACCAGGCCCCCACTCATGTCTACCACCACCGCCACCCCCCAGCATCCAGGGGCAGCCTCCACCAGGCCCCCACTCATGTCTACCACCACCCCCCACCCCCCCAGCATCCAGAGGCACCCTCCACCAGGCCCCCACTCATGTCTACCATCACCCCCAGCAGTGCAGGGGCAGCCTCCACCAGGCCCCCACTCATGTCTCCCACCACCCCCACCCCCCAGCATCCAGGGGCAGCCTCCACCAGGCCCCCACTCATGTCCAACTCATGTCCCCCTGCACCCCCACCCCCAGCATCCAGGGGCACCCTCCACCAGGCCCCCACTCATGTCTACCACCACCCCCACCCACCAGCAGTGCAGGGGCAGCCACCACCAGGCCCCCACTCATGTCTACTAACACCCCCACCCCCCAGCAGTGCAGGGGCACCCTCCACCAGGCCCCCACTCATGTCTACCACCAGGCCCCCACTCATGTCTACCACCACCCCCACCCCCCAGCATCCAGGGGCACCCTCCACCAGGCCCCCACTCATGTCTACCATCACCCCCCCCAGCAGTGCAGGGGCAGCCTCCACCAGGCCCCCACTCATGTCTCCCACCACCCCCACCCCACAGCATCCAGGGGAAGCCTCCACCAGGCCCCCACTCATGTCTACCACCACCCCCACCCCCCAGCATCCAGGGGCACCCTCCACCAGGCCCCCACTCATGTCTACCACCACCCCCACCCCCCCAGCATCCAGGGGCACCCTCCACCAGGCCCCCACTCATGTCTACCATCACCCCCACCCCCAGCAGTGCAGGGGCAGCCTCCACCAGGCCCCCTCTCATGTCTACCACCACCCCCACGCCCACCCCCCAGCATCCAGGGGCACCCTCCACCAGGCCCCCACTCATGTCTACCACCACCCCCACCCCCCAGCATCCAGGGGCACCCTCCACCAGGCCCCCACTCATGTCTACCACCACCCCCACCCCCAGCATACAGGGGCACCCTCCACCAGGCCCCCACTCATGTCTACCACCACCCCCACCCCCCAGCAGTGCAGGGGAAGCCTCCACCAGGCCCCCACTCATGTCTACCACCACCCCCAGCATCCAGGGGCAGCCTCCACCAGGCCCCCACTCATGTCTACCACCACCCCAGCCCCCAGCATCCAGGGGCACCCTCCACCAGGCACCCACTCATGTCTACCATCACCCCCACCCCCCAGCAGTGCTGGGGCAGCCTCCATCAGGCCCCCACTCATGTCTCCCACCACCCCCACCCCCAGCATCCAGGGGCACCCTCCACCAGGCCCCCACTCATGTCTACCACCACCCCCACCCCCCAGCAGTGCACGGGCAGCCTCCACCAGGCCCCCACTCATGCCTACTAACACCCCCACCCCCCAGCAGTGCAGGGGCAGCCTCCACCAGGCCCCCACTCATGTCCCCCTGCACCCCACCCCCCAGCATCCAGGGGCACCTTCCGCCAGGCCCCCACTCATGTCTACCATCACCCCCACCCCCCAGCAGTGCTGGGGCAGCCTCCATCAAGCCCCCACTCATGTCTCCCACCACCCCCACCCCCCAGCATCCAGGGGCACCCTCCACCAGGCCCCCACTCATGTCTACCACCACCCCCACCCCACCCCCCCAGCAGTGCACGGGCAGCCTCCACCAGGCCCCCACTCATGTCTACTAACACCCCCACCCCCCAGCAGTGCATGGGGCACCCTCCACCAGGCCCCCACTCATGTCTACCATCACCCCCACCCCCAGCAGCGCAGGGGCAGCCTCCACCAGGCCCCCACTCATGTCCCCCTGCACCCCCACCCCCAGCATCCAGGGGCACCCTCCACCAGGCCCCCACTCATGTCTACCATCACCCCCACCCCCCAGCAGTGCAGGGGCAGCCTCCACCAGGCCCCCACTCATGTCTCCCACCACCCCCACCCCCCAGCATCCAGGGGCACCCTCCACCAGGCCCCCACTCATGTCTACCACCACCCCCACCCCCCAGCATCCAGGGGCACCCTCCACCAGGCCCCCACCCATGTCTACCACCACCCCCACCCCCCAGCATCCAGGGGCACCCTCCACCAGGCCCCCACTCATGTCTACCATCACCCCCACCCCCCAGCAGTGCAGGGGCAGCCTCAACCAGGCCCCCTCTCATGTCTGCCACCACCCCCACCCCCCAGCCACCAGGGGCATCCTCCACCAGGCCCCCACCCATGTCTCCCACCACCCCCACCCCCAGCAGTGCAGGGGCAGCCTCCACCAGGCCCCCACTCATGTCTACCACCACCCCCACCCCCAGCATCCAGGGGCACCCTCCACCAGGACCCCACTCATGTCTACCAACACCCCCACCCCCCAGCAGTGCAGGGGCAGCCTCCACCAGGCCCCCACTCATGTCTCCCACCACCCCCACCCCCCAGCATCCAGGGGCACCCTCCACCAGGCCCCCATTCATGTCTACCACCACCCCCACCCCCCAGCAGTGCAGGGGCAGCCTCCACCAGGCCCCCACTCATGTCTACTACCACCCCCACCCCCCAGCATCCAGGGGCACCCTCCACCAGGCCCCCACTCATGTCTACCACCACCCCCACCCCCCAGCATCCAGGGGCACCCTCCACCAGGCCCCCACTCATGTCTACCACCACCCCACCCCCCAGCAGTGCAGGGGCAGCCTCCACCAGGCCCCCACTCATGTCTCCCACCACCGTCACCCCCCAGCATCCAGGGGCAGCCTCCACCAGGCCCCCACTCATGTCTACCACCACCCCCACCCCCCCAGCATCCAGAGGCACCCTCCACCAGGCCCCCACTCATGTCTACCATCACCCCCACCCCCAGCATTGCAGGGGCAGCCTCCACCAGGCCCCCACTCATGTCTCCCACCACCCCCACCCCCCAGCATCCAGGGGCAGCCTCCACCAGGCCCCCACTCATGTCCAACTCATGTCCCCCTGCACCCCCACCCCCAGCATCCAGGGGCACCCTCCACCAGGCCCCCACTCATGTCTACCACCACCCCCACCCACCAGCAGTGCAGGGGCAGCCACCACCAGGCCCCCACTCATGTCTACTAACACCCCCACCCCCCAGCAGTGCAGGGGCACCCTCCACCAGGCCCCCACTCATGTCTACCACCAGGCCCCCACTCATGTCTACCACCACCCCCACCCCCCAGCATCCAGGGGCACCCTCCACCAGGCCCCCACTCATGTCTACCATCACCCCCCCCAGCAGTGTAGGGGCAGCCTCCACCAGGCCCCCACTCATGTCTCCCACCGCCCCCACCCCACAGCATCCAGGGGAAGCCTCCACCAGGCCCCCACTCATGTCTACCACCACCCCCACCCCCCAGCATCCAGGGGCACCCTCCACCAGGCCCCCACTCATGTCTACCACCACCCCCACCCCCCAGCATCCAGGGGCACCCTCCACCAGGCCCCCACTCATGTCTACCATCACCTCCACCCCCAGCAGTGCAGGGGCAGCCTCCACCAGGCCCCCTCTCATGTCTACCACCACCCCCACGCCCACCCCCCAGCATCCAGGGGCACCCTCCACCAGGCCCCCACTCATGTCTACCACCACCCCCACCCCCCAGCATCCAGGGGCACCCTCCACCAGGCCCCCACTCATGTCTACCACCACCCCCACCCCCCAGCATACAGGGGCACCCTCCACCAGGCCCCCACTCATGTCTACCACCACCCCCACCCCCCAGCAGTGCAGGGGCAGCCTCCACCAGGCCCCCACTCATGTCTACCCCCACCCCCAGCATCCAGGGGCAGCCTCCACCAGGCCCCCACTCATGTCTACCACCACCCCAGCCCCCAGCATCCAGGGGCACCCTCCACCAGGCACCCACTCATGTCTACCATCACCCCCACCCCCCAGCAGTGCTGGGGCAGCCTCCATCAGGCCCCACTCATGTCTCCCACCACCCCCACCCCTCAGCAGTGCACGGGCAGCCTCCACCAGGCCCCCACTCATGTCTACTAACACCCCCACCCCCCAGCAGTGCAGGGGCAGCCTCCACCAGGCCCCCACTCATGTCCCCCTGCACCCCCACCCCCCAGCATCCAGGGGCACCTTCCGCCAGGCCCCCACTCATGTCTACCATCACCCCCACCCCCCAGCAGTGCTGGGGCAGCCTCCATCAGGCCCCCACTCATGTCTCCCTCCACCCCCACCCCCCAGCATCCAGGGGCACCCTCCACCAGGCCCCCACTCATGTCTACCACCACCCCCACCCCCACCCCCCCAGCAGTGCACGGGCAGCCTCCACCAGGCCCCCACTCATGTCTACTAACACCCCCACCCCCCAGCAGTGCATGGGGCACCCTCCACCAGGCCCCCACTCATGTCTACCATCACCCCCACCCCCCAGCAGCGCAGGGGCAGCCTCCACCAGGCCCCCACTCATGTCCCCCTTCACCCCCAGCATCCAGGGGCACCCTCCACCAGGCCCCCACTCATGTCTACCATCACCCCCACCCCCCAGCAGTGCAGGGGCAGCCTCCACCAGGCCCCCACTCATGTCTACCACCACCCCCACCCCCCAGCATCCAGGGGCACCCTCCACCAGGCCCCCGCTCATGTCCAACTCATGTCCCCCTGCATTCCCACCCCCCAGCATCCAGGGGCACCTTCCACCAGGCCCCCACTCATGTCCAACTCATGTCCCCCTGCACCCCCACCCCCCAGCATCCAGGGGCACCCTCCACCAGGCCCCCACTCATGTCTACCATCACCCCCACCCCCCCAGCAGTGCAGGCCCCCCTCCACCAGGCCCCCTCTCATGTCCCCCAGCCAACATGTCGCCACAATCTAGATCCCTGGCCCTTATGGCCAGCCTCCAAATGCCAAACACCCACCTGAGTATTGCATCCACCCACTTAGAAATGGCAAAATCATGATAGAACCCCAATTGGAAGTTTGGAAATGAACACATGTCCCTCACATACACCCAATGGGAGTCAGCGAATGTCAAAACTCATATCATGATATGCATGAAACCAATGAGATGATACTACACATTGAAGTTTGAAGAAAAAATATGTATTAAAAGAAACATAAATTGAATCAAAAATAAACAAACAATAATGGAAATAAAAATAAAAAAAAACCAGCAGGTACGTGAAATAATGCAAAACCACAAATCATAATGCAAAGGAAAGCTGTCCAAAGTCACAGTCCACAAAAGTAAATCCAATGGAAAATTAAAATCATTGCTCCATGGGGAAATCATAAAAAAAATGAAAATCCAAAAGTCAACTATATTCAGATAAACAATCCAGGGTCCATGATCCCAACCGAAGAAATGAAACCTATCTAATAACACTACCTAAAAAAAAAAAACTATATACAAAAATGTGGCCCATTGTCCAAAAGGTCCAAAAAAAATGCTAAACCTAAGGAAACCTAACACTAACTACAGAACTATTTACAAGGGCAGCGGGCTAGTCCGACGGCTCACTTCGGGATGTTCCGGGCCAGGGCATCATCGAACTCCTGCTCAATGTCCCGGAGGCGATCCTCCTCCATGGCCCCGAGGGTCCGCAGGGCCGTCCACATGTTCACCCCAAACTCCCTGTGGATTGCCTCGAGGCACTCGGCCCGCCTCAGGGCCCTCCGCATGGAGTTCTCCGCCCTGACCATCGTGAGCCGTGCCTCTTCCGCCGCTCCGCATCTATGGCGTGGCCCAACCGCTGCCACACGGAAGGCACTTCCCGTCCTGGGTCCTCCTGCCCTCCGGCCGATGCCTGCCCCTCCGATGTCGAAGGCCCCGAGCCATCATGGCTCCCACCACGTTGCTGCTGCTGCTATGCCTCTGCCCGTGCACTGCCTCCTGCTGCCTGCACATCCTCCGCTGGCTGGGGTGCAGTCGTTGATGTGGCCACCCCTGCTGGACATCCGACTCCCGACTGTGGCAGGGATGCCTCCTCCACCAGCCTGGCCGCACCGTCAGAGGCAGCTCCACAGGGCACCCAGGTGACTGATGGGTGGGAAAATGGCACGGAGGACGACTGGCGCATAGGGGGTTCAGTTGAGGAGGGGGTCTGAGCAAGCCCCATCAAACGGAGGAATCCGGCCTGGGTGACCTGTCCCAGTAGGCCGACGCGGTCAACGAGCCATTCGAGATGATGTGCAGTCTCCTCATGAAAAGACTGCAGGTCACCTCGCATGGCCCGTTGACGCAACGCCACACCAGTCAGGACAGGCTCAACCCGAACCCGGATAGCCACGTCCGCAGGCAGAGGAAGGCTAGTTCTCGTGAGCTCATCCCCTGCCTGAAAACGGGTCTGGACGTAGGCATCCCTGCTGGTGCAAGATGATGCAGTGACAGGATCAGGGACAGGATTGCACACAGGCACCTCCGCGGCGACCTGTGCTGCCTCCTGTCCCTGGTCCTGCACTGCACCACTAGCACCAGTGGAATCCCCACCTCCAGATCCCGTCTCTGTTGCTTGCACGGCCTCCTCCTCCACCAAACCCCCCACCAACCTGGATGACTCCGTGCCATCTTCCCCCGTTGGGCCCTGTGGGGTCCCAGCTGCCCCTTCTGCTGCCGAGGAGTCCAACTCCGACCTCCGCCTCTTGGACTTCCCCCCGGCAGCTGTGGCCTGGGACGCGGCACCGGACTCATCACTCCCTGACGAGATCACAACCTGGGAGGGGAGCCGGGCCTTGCGTCTCCAGCTGGCGGTGCGATCCCCGCTGCTGTGCTCCACAGCACCTTCTCCGCCCTCTTCATCAGTTGACGCTGCAGACAGGGAGAAATAAAACACAGGCATCAGGGCACTGTACAATGGACACATACACACATGACAGTTGCACATGAGTGGCATTGGCAAACCTCAGACATGCCATCACAATTGGCAACACACATGTCATTTCAACTTGCACACATGAGCCATACCACAGCCACATCGCAACTGCCAGCACCATCCATACACATACAACAGCATGAGCAGGAAAAGGTGAGCCAGACATCACATGCAACACAGGGAGTGCACTACACATGCACGCACACCACCACACTTGCATGCATGTGTACACCTCAGCCAACTGTCGCAGTGTTCCGATGTGCATCCATGTCACATCTGCCAATCAGGCTTCCACATCCCGCTGTCACATGCATCCATGTTGCATCACTGTTACACCCTTGTCAAATACACACACATGCACATGCACACAGTGCTGATACATGCAGCTGAAAACAATATACATGTGTGACATCACGAACATGCCTACTTACATACACATTCATCCAAACATGTGTGCCCACACAACTGCATTTGGCATGCAAGCCTACACACACAAGCACCATCCATGTCTCACACATGACAGCCCTCGCATGTGTTAGCCTCATGGTCCTGTACACCCCCACCCATACTCGGCCCCATACAAACAGATGTGCAACCGGCACACTACTGGCACATCACCACACGCACAGCTTACAATCATGATGCATGTACACTTACCTCTCGACTCCAGACGGGTCTGCCTCTCAAGGACCTGGACGTGGAGCGCTGTGGATATGCGTTTCAGGACCCTCATCTGATCTTCCGACAAGTGGCCCCGGCGCCCCTTAGCATCCGCTGCCTTCAAGAGGCGCCGGGCCTTGTTCAGGGTCCTGGACCTGAAGTCCTCCCAGCGCTTCTTGACATGTTGGAAGTCGCGGTCTGCCACCCCCTCCGCGTTGATGGCAGTCACGATGTCCGTCCAGATCCTAGTCCGTCCTTCCTTGTCGGCGCGCACACTGCCCCAGGAATTGCTCCACCAGGACACCAACTTCCCTGGCACTGAAGCTGGTGCCCCTCTGCCTCTCTGGCCGGGGGTTGTCAGTGGTGCCAGATGTTGCAGTGCCCGACATGACAACCCCAGAGGCAGGAATGGGTGGGCAACTGGGTCCTGGGGCTGGGCTGTGGAGCGATGGAATCTTCGGTTCCAGCAGGGGTGGTCACAGCAACAGCACCCCTGGCTGATGTGCAGGCAGCAAATGGCAGGGCACGTGGGCAGCATGCAGTCAGGCAGCAGCAGATGGCAGGTGGGAGCGTGCTCGGGGCTCTGGGGGGCAGTAAATTGGCTTTCTGGGCAGGAGTGTGGTCTTCCGTGTGCTTACGCGTGGCCAGCTTGATACGGAGTGATTTGGCACGTGAAAAGTCCTGCACGTCTGCGTGTAATTCGAGGAAAGGCCCTTAGCGCATAAGCGCGTCTGCACGCATACGCGATTTCATTGGCCCAAAGGCCCCCATGCGCAGCTATGACATCACACGCATGGCCGTAGAGAATGGCGCGTGTAAAAAAAAAGATACACGTCCGAGTGTCAAAGCGTGTAATTGGTGGAAATGGCCTCATCGCGTATGCGCGTCTGTGACGTGTGTATAAAAGGTACGTGTAGAACGCCATTTCCTTGTACGTGCTTTTCGTGGAGAGCGAGTGGGTGAAATCTGTACTTCTTGTCGGTTCACACGCGATTTACTTCACGGCGTTTCAAGTTTGTACTCCCTGTTACATCTGACAGCTTTTTCTCTTTTCCTCTTTTTCCTGGGTCTGTTTCCTCAAACAGCGTTCCCTTCTACTGTTGTCCTGTCTCCTCAGACAGCGTGCAATTCTTCTTTTGGCGGGGGTGTTGCCAACGCGCACACGCGCATATTTTTCACACTTTTGTTCCTGGCAGACGGTGAGACGCGCACGTATTTAACATCTGTGCTTGCCCCGTGTGTCACGTACCTCTTCAGAGGTCATTCTAGGCTGCGTGTGACACGCATACGTTCATTCTTGTGTTTCTGGGTGCCACAGCGTAGTGCAGGTTTATTTTTCCACACACGTGGTCTAGGAGGGGTTGCGTGCACCTTACTTCCCTTTTTTGGGGTGCCTGTGCATTGCGTCACCCGTCATCTTTCCCCAGGGGTGACATACAGCCTTGCTAGAGCACTAGGGTAGGATTACCCTCTGGTACTCAACCCCTTTGACCCCCAATTGCCCAGGACAATAGTTCACATCGACTCCCATACGCACAATAACATCAGTGCCATGGCTGGGAGGCGAACAAGCCGTAAGGGTGGCAAAGGTGGCCGAGCCCCAAGTGGTGGCCGTGGTGGATCCGGTAGGGGACGTGGCCGTGACTTGCAGGGTGCCCCTAGCCCCCCATGTGTGGAGGAGCAGTCAGGGACACCCATGCCCCCCTCCTGGTTGAGGTTAACGTGGCTGACACCATCAATGCTCAGCCCTTGTTGGACCAGCCCACTGTGGAACCAGACCTGGCACAGGGTGACTCCATGGCTGACTTCCAGGTCAGCAGGTCTAGGCCATGTGCACCGGTGCACGTTGGTGTCATCAGGCCACGTGGATCAGGGGCAGCTAGGTCATCTGCTGCCCCGCGTAGGCAGGCTGGGGAGGCTGCAGGGGCAGCTGCGGCTCCATCCACCCCACCTCTCACACACCCAGCCAGGACAGTGTCGGTCCAAGTCCATCATGCTGACATTCCCCCTGACACCATCACACTTGAGCTAATGCCTGCACCAACTCCCATGCTGAGTGTGCAATCCCACACTCCTAGTACAGAGTCCGCCGGGGCTCCTGCCCCTAGTGTCCAGAGCGGCGTAGGACACTCAGGATCCCCACCACCTTCCAAGCGGAAGAGGAAGAGTGCTTGTCCAGTAGAGGCTGATGCCCCAGACACGGCTACACAGTCCGGCCCGTCAAGGAAGCCTAGCTACAATGAGGCCGAACTGAATGCACTTGTAGAGTATGTGTCCGCACATGACCGTGAAAAGGTGATTGTTGCAGGATCCAAGACCACACCTGCACAACATCAGGCACACTGGCAGACCATTGCGGACATCATAAGTGCCCTTGGAATTGTGAGGCGCACAGCTACTGAATGCTACAAGCGCTGGAATGACCTGAAGCGCAGGGCAAAGAATAAGCTGGCCTCAAGTCATGCCGCCACTCTAGTGACTGGAGGTGGGTGTCCAGCAGAGGACATAAAACTCACTCCACATGAGCAGGTTGCTGGGACCTACGTCACAGAGGAACAGATCCAAGGCGTGGGAGAACTGGCAGATTACGAGGCATTGTCCGGTGAGTGCACATGCATGTGTGTGTCATCCATGTGCATGGTGTGTGTGGGAGGGCTTCTGTTTGGGTGCCAGGTGAGGGTGTGTGTGCCTGAGTGGTTTGGGTCACCCATGTGCCTCATCCAATACATTCTGCACACCAGCATTTGGGTATAGCAGCATCCCTTCTGCCAACATTAGACATCCAGCCCAACACCACGCCAGTTGCCCTTGAAGTGTCATCTTGCCACAACATTGTTGCTTATTTTCCTCTGTTTATTCAGGCAGATTGTTTGCATACCACCACTTTTACTCGGGATTTCTCAGTCCTATTGTCACATGTCTGACATGGCTATGGTACAGTGGACTGACTTTGTTTCCTGGACATGATTTGTTTAGACATGTCCCTGTGCTATAGGACCATTTTGGACTGGCAGCTCCAGGTTAAACATTTGAACCATTTCAATGAAAAAATCAATTTCATGAGCAAACTGGACTGAATGAACAATTGGTGCCCTCCTCTCCCTCTTCACTTTATGGCTAGGGTACATGCCATCTGTGTGATGGCATGTGTATTTGACCTGCCAATCACTGGCGAATGTGTGATGCCACTGCTAGGCAGCATGCAGCAAATGTGTTCATCTTCCATCTTGGTGTCATCAATGTGTGCCATCTGCCTACCCTTCACACGCAGTGACGGTGCATGCATGGGAGGGTTTTAGTCACGTGGGACATGTGTCAATCAAGTACTGTTTCTGTAGCCTCTCAGCCCTAATTGTGTGCCATAGTGCTAATGCCTGTTTCCATTTGTTTTCTTTTATGTCTTTGCAGGGGATGACGCACTTGATACTGCTGGGGTTGTGGAGATGGTGCAGACCCAGGAGGGGTCTGAGGGCCAACCAACCACCAGTGAGGGATGTGGTGTGGTGGTGGGTGAGAACCCACAACTGCTGCAGGTCGTGCTCTCAAGGGGTGTCTCTGGCTGCACCTCCGCCGAGCTGTATTCAGGTGTCGATTTGGATGATGAGACCTATGTGCCGTCGCAGGTGAGTGTTCCTGAGAGGGATTCTGTTCTGTCCGACCCACCTGCACCAGGGTTAGAACCCTCAATGGGGATGTCAGTGTTGGCAGGTACGCCTTTGGTGGTTACGGATGCAGGGTCACACTCCGCGACATCTGATCCTGTTCCTGGGCCAGCAGATCAGAGGGGGAATGCAGCCCTGCAGCCTCAGGCAGTGCCGGCACAGCAAGGTGCAGTTCGCCTTGCCCCAGACAGGTGTGGTGCCCGCCGACGTGGTGGCCGTCAGCCACCTGGCAATACCGCATGGGAGAAATCCATATACGGTATGGCAACCCAACAGGCAGCATCATCAGAGATGATGGCTCAGGCCATGTATAGGGTGGCCACTTCTATTGTCCCCCCCGAAAGGCTGATGGAGCGACTACAGCAGGCAACAGACTCCATCTGCCAGTCACACAGGGAGGACATGTTGGTGTCTGACAGGGACAGGCGGGCGGCACTGGCGACTCTGCGGGAAGCCATTTCCATAGAGTCCCAGGGCCACAGGGAAGCCCTGAGGGTGGAACTCCTTCACCTCAGGACGACTCTTGTTGAGCTTGAGGCTTCAACAAACAGAAGGACAGAACAGCAGCTGGAGCGTCTCACACGTCGCTCTCAGCTGAGATGCAGGCAACTAGGGCGGAGGTCCGGGCATCCCGTGAGTTGTTGCATGGGGACCTCCGCACAATTATCCTCCAGAACGAGACCTACCACACCTGCATGCTTGCTGCCATGGAGGAACAGACTAGGGCTTTGCGTGGTCTGCCTCCCATAGTGCCACCACCTCCTGATGCAGCTGCAGAGGGTTAGGAGAGCGACAGCAGTGAGGTGTTTTTTTTTTTGCAAGATCCACACAGGTGGGTTTTGGTGTGCACCCTGTCCTCGGACCTTCTGGGTGGCCTCCCCCACCCCCTCGGGCCCATTAATGGCCATTTTAGATTTTCTATTTATTATTATTTTTTTTTTGGGACAGTGGGCCTCATTATGACCCTGGCGGTAAGTAGCCGACATTACCGCCATGGTGTAATGAACGTTTACGCCGTGGACCGATGGCGGAAAGAGCGCCACATTCCGACCCATCGCGCACGAGATTACGCCATGGCGGTAATGTAAATAACGCCATGGCGGAAAGGGCCCCTACCGGCATCGTAGGCCGCGCAAGGTGCACTACCGCCACCCATCTCAGCGGCCACCGTAATTAGCGGCCACCGTAATCAGCGGTGGCCGCAATTAGCGGTCACCGTAAAAAGCGGAACCGGAAATAGCGTCATCGCAGCGGAACGGGAAACAGCACGGCGGCCATCTTTAAAAACACAATCCATTGCCATCCTTCCCAACAACACCAGATCCAACCCTGACACCTGTCCCAACCCATCACCCACCCACTTAACCACCCAAAAATGCCCAAAGTTGTCAAGAAGGCATGCGACCGCCAGCGCCAGGACAGATTCTTCCGGGAGGAACTGAGCATGCTCGCGGAGACCCTACAAGACAATGCAGCCGTTGTTTTTTCGCCGCAAATGACCAGGCCGGCGATAGCCAAAAAGAAGGCCATATGGGCCCTGGTGGCAGAGCGCGTCAGCGCGGTGTGGACCGTACCCCGCACCCCACAGCAGTGCAGGAAGTGGTGGGATGACCTTAGGCTACGTGTAAGAAGCATCATATCTGCCAACCGCAACCTTGCCCTGGCTACCGGTGGAGGTTCTGAACCCCCACTGAAACTCCAACCGTGGGAGGAAATATGTGCCAGCACGATTGGCATGGAAGGCATTGAAGGTCTCGGAGGGATGGAAAGAGGAGTACCGACATCAGGCGATGAAGGTAGGTGCCTCAAATCAAGACATGCCATAGTCACTGAAGTCCATTCATGTGTAGCACAATGTTGCCCTAGAGTGTAAATGCAACACATTAGCTGGACACTGCCCACAGCCACATGCAAGCTCCACCTTGTATACATGTAGCATGCACACCCTAACTGCCGGCACCCACATACCTCCATCCTCATTCCACACAAAAAGGAGACAACCTGCATGCCCCTGCCTCAAATGTGCCTCATCTACTGACCAAAATCATGTCAATCATTGTCATTCCAATGTCCGCAGACCCATCAATAACGCTCTCCTTCCTTTGCTCCACCACAGGCTCAGAATCACACCCCGAGGACGAGGACACCCCTGCGACAAAAAGAGCCAAGAAGGCCAAGACAACCATTCACGCACCCTCAACCTCAACTGCAGTGAGCCAGACCCCACAGCAAGCACAATCCACTGCCAGCAAACAGGACGGCCCACCGGCAAGCACCCCAGTAGGCAGCAGGCCAGCAGCAGCACCACCTGTTCCAACATTGCCTGCCACAGAAGGCACCGGTTCTGCGGCCAGCAGCACCATTGGAGAATCAGCTGCCATTGCAGCATGCTCAGACTCTGACATTGAGGAGCACGACGTCAGACACCCCACTGACCTTCCACATTCCCCCTGTTCATCCCATGCCAGCCCCCATGAGGATCCCACACAGGGGCACACAGAGGAAGAGGAGTGGCCATCTACCCCATGCCCAGTTCTAAGTCCACAGGAGGGGAGCAGCCCCTCCATCACACCACCAGCAATGGGCATGGCCCAGCAGGGGCAACAGTCCCTTGAGGACATCATTCAACGGCAGCAACAGCTGTCCACGCTACTCACCGAGCATGCTGCGGAATGTGTGGGGGCTAGGGCAGCCATCGAACAGGCTACGGAGACCCTAAGGGCCGAAATTGCGCAGAACACTGACACCCTGAGGGATGCAATGCAGTCCATGTCAAGGGACATTTGTGGCGAACTTGACGGGGTGCGCTGTGTGCTCTCTGAGCTCTCCCACACCCTACAGGACATGCATGCACGGGAGCAGGCAGGGACATCCTCCGCTGCCAGTTCTGCCTAGAGCAGCCCGTCTGACGTTCAGGACGGAACCTGCGCTCCACAGGCAGGGGTGCCCCGGGGGCCGGGAGAGGGGGCTTGTAATAGCCTGTGCCCACTGTTACAGGCATCTGTAGACACTCACAGGGGGTGTGTTGGGGTGTGCAGGGGGAGGGGGTGTGTCACGACAATTTATGATTAAAATATACTTTTTCCTTTTTCCGAAATGAAATCTGTGGACATTTTCATTGCATATGTGTGCTTTATTGGTGTATAGTCCACAGTGTGCATGTCCCAGAGACACACAGTGCCCCAAGTGCCGTCTCCATGTGATACACACCAGCCGTGTGTGCTAGAAACATTGGTCGATGATATTTTGACGCATTTTACGCCCCTCCTGTGCATCGCCTCCTCCATGAGGTGCGGCCCCATCTGCACCCTCCTCATCCTCATCGTCAGGTGGTTGCAGTTCTGCGTCAGGGGGCAGGGGCACATTTCGTCTGAGGCAAATATTGTGTAGCATGACACATGCCATGACCATCTTTGCCACCTTCTCATGGCGGTACAGGAGTGCCCCACCAGACCTGCTGAGGCATCGGAACCGTGCCTTCAATAGGCCGAATGTCTGCTCAATGACCACACGGGTACGTGTATGTGCACGGTTGAAGTCCTCCTCGTGCTGGTTCTGCGGGTTCCGGACTGGTGTAAGGAGCCACCTCTTCAGGGGATAGCCTGCATCACCTGTATGTAGGCGAGAATGTATGTGTCAGTCATGACGTCTGATCAAGAACATGATGTGCCACCATGGCTTGCATCCAACTGTTACTTTGGACCACTTCTAAATGCACTAATTGATTCACACAATGCAACCAGTATATGCTCATGGCTCTCATGGCCTGTTTTGCATGCCATCACCCAATGTATGCAGAGGGGTGGAGTGCATTGTGAGTGCCAATCCACTGTGTCCGTTCATGCCGTTTGTTTTGTTGGCCTGGCACGTGTCCTGTGATGTCAATGCGCACATCATTGCAACATTGCTGTGGGCCTCATCATGACCCCAGTGAGCAATGCTGATGTTGATAGGGACATTTTGGGGGCCCTGCTGTCTGTGTAATGGTATGTTGATGTTTCTGTCCATCATGTGCCTCCTTCGTGGGCAGTTATGGGGGACAGGCCTTTCGGTTGATGGTGTTTGGTGACGTGCATGTAGGTGCATTTCATTGTTGACAATGTGGTCTGAATTGGTAGAATGCACTTGCAGATGGTTGTGTCATGGTTGGGACACAACCTCATTCACATGGTAGGGCTGCATACATTGGGTATTGGCTTTACTGGTGTTGGGTGGAGTTTGGGTTGCTTTAGGGTATCATCTGTCTCCGTTCTCTCTGCTACTCACAGCCAGGTGGAGTATGCATCATTTCCCACCCCCCTTTCAGCCAGGTGGAGTATGCATCACCCCTCCCCCTTTCAGCCAGGTGGAGTATGCATCATTTCCCCCCCCCTTTCAGCCAGGTGGAGTATGCATCATTCCCCCCCCCCTTTCAGCCAGGTGGAGTATGCATTGGTACGTCGTTCACTGTCATGATGCCTACCTCCAAGGAGCCAGGTCCGACCCAGCAACCCCAGAGGGAGGCATCATTTCCCCCAGGGGAGTGCCAGCGGGCCCAAGCTGGGGCCCTTTGGACGCAGTCCTGGCGCCTTAGGCGCCAGGCTCATGTTGGACCTCTCTCCTGGCGCCTTAGGCGCCAGGCTCATAAAGATAGACATGTGTTCAAGTGTTTTAATGTGCACTTACCTGATGCAGACCATGCTGCCACATCCAGGCCCTCTTGAGGCCTGAATGTCCGCTTGCCGAGCTTGAAAACTAACTCTTTGACCTCGCATTTTGTCATGCCAATGGTGCTCGTGGACCCAAAACAGCCTCAGCAGTTGCATGCTATAAAAGCATACATCGACAGTGGAGCTATTGGATATTACATAGACCGTGAATTGGCTTCCAGGATTAAGCTTCCTCTCTGCCGAAAGTAACCCAAGATGTCATTACTACAGTAGATGGAACCGAAATAGCCTCAGGGCCTGTAACGCATTCCACTGTTGATGTGACACTGGTGGGTCAGGATGGACATCGGGAAGCAATCGTGTTTGATGTGATCAAGGCCCCACAATTTCAAGTAATTCTTGGAATTCCTTGGTTAGAAACACATAATCCCAGAATTGACTGGCGAGCAAAGAAGATAAGTTTTCCTGATTGTGAACCAACTTGTTATCCAAGAAATCCAGCTATGGGTCTAGCCTCAGCAACTTCCACCCCTGTACAGCTACCGTCAGAATACCAAGAATTCCAAGAAGTTTTTCAGAAAGAACAGGCTAACACGTTACCTCCCCATCGGTCTTATGATTGCCAAATCGATCTGGTACCCAATGCTCAACTACCTTGTAGTAGGATTTATGCTCTTACGGAACCTGAGAACCTGCATTTGCGTCAGTATTTAGATCAGTACCTAGCCAATGGTTTTATTTGCCCGTCCAAGTCTCCTGTCTCTTCACCTCTGTTCTTCGTGCCGAAAAAAGAAGGCGACCTTAGAACGTGTATAGACTATCGCGCCCTAAATCAAATAACGATTAAGAATCGTTATCCTCTGCCCTTGATCCCTGAGCTTATCGACCAGGTGAAAGACGCTTGTGTGTACACCAAGTTAGATCTCCGAGGAGCTTATCACCTGGTGCGCATAAAAGAAGGCGACGAATGGAAGACTGCATTCCGCACCAAGTTTGGGCTCTTCGAATATCAGGTGATGCCCTTCGGTTTGTGTAATGCACCTGCCGCCTTTCAGTACTTTATGAATGATGTTCTTCGGGAACTTATCGATGTCTGTGTCATTGTTTACATTGACGACATCCTGGTGTACTATTCTTCAGAATCTGATCACAGAAAACATGTTAGGGCAGTTCTTGAGAAACTGCGCCAGCACAGACTATTTGCAAAACTCGAAAAATGCGTTTTTCATACCACAGAAGTTGAGTTTCTCGGATTCATCCTGACACCTCAAGGAGTCCGAATGGACTCGCGAAAGGTGGACGCCATCCTCAAATGGCCATCTCCAAGCTCGGTGAAGGGAGTTCAGAGCATGCTCGGCTTTGCCAATTTCTATCGAAGATTCATCCCGGAATTTTCCCGAACAGTCCAACCCATCACCGCTCTCCTAAAGAAAAACCAATGCTTCGAATGGACTCTTGAGGCCGAACAAGCCTTCCAGGACCTGAAAACCAAATTCACCTCTGCACCTGTATTGAAGCACCCGCACCCAGATCTCCCGTACATAGTCGAAACCGATGCATCCAGTTCGGCCATGGGAGCTGTCCTGTCGCAAAGAGACCCAAAAACTAACCAACTACACCCAGTGGCCTTTTGGTCCAGAAAATGTTCTCCTCCTGAGGTCAACTACGCAATTACCGATAAAGAGTTACTGGCCATCAAATCTGCTTTCAAGGCTTGGCGTCACTACCTTCTCGGGGCAAGACACACCATCACCGTAATTACGGACCACAGAAACTTACAGTATTTAAAGACGGCCAAAGCTCAATCTTCACGACAACTCCGATGGGCTCTATTCTTTGCGGAATTTGATTTTGTAATTACCTATCGCCCTGGCTGCAAGAATGGAAAAGCGGACGCCTTATCCCGGATTGGCATGGAAAAACCTAATTCGAGCTTAGAACCTGTGCCCATCATACCTGAGCAAAGAATCTTAGGCTTAACTTCATTGCAAACTATTGAGGATATCCAAATGCAAGTAAAACAACTTCTAGACTCTTCAACCTTACTGGAATGGAGTCAAAAGGGTCCTCATTACACCGTTAAGGATGACTTACCCTACTTCCAGGAGCGGTTGTTTCTGCCAAGTAAAGAATTGCAAGAACTTGTTATTGCCCATCATCATGAATCTTTAATGGAAGGACACCCTGGTATCGCTAAAACGGAGGAAAAAATCAAACGCCACTTCTGGTGGCCTTCTTGGAGAAAAGACATAAAGTCTTTTGTACTGTCATGTGGAATTTGCGCCCAAAACAAGGCTCAAAAGAAAAAGCCAGCCGGCCTACTTCAACCCTTGGATATTCCACCGGCACCATGGCACACCCTGTCAATGGACTTTATAACAGATCTGCTGGTTACAACACAATCCTTGTAATTGTGGACCTATTTTCCAAAATGGCCCACTTTATCCCTTTAAAGGGTTTGCCTTCAGCTTCCACCTTGGCCAAGGAATTCCTGGAGAATATAGTTTGCATACATGGTTTCACTTCCGTATTAGTCTCGGATCGTGGAAGTCAATTTATCTCACATTTTTGGAAGAAGTGTTGCCAACTAGCACAAATAGATGTGCGGTTATCCACCAGCCACCACCCCCAGACCGACGGACAAACCGAGAGAACCAATCAGACTCTCGAACAATATCTTCGGTGCATGTTACACCAATCCGAGTTAAATTGGAAAGACATCCTTTGGATCGCAGAATATGCATACAACAATTCAGTGCATTCTGGAACCGGACAAACCCCCTTTTATACTTTGTATGGTCACCATCCTCGGACCTCTGACCTAGATCCACCTCTGACCCTGGAAATGCCCACAGTAAATCATCTGCATTCCACAATAACCCGAGCCTTCAAAGAAGCTGCAACTCATTTACATCAAGCCAAGAAAAAGTATAAAGAAAACGCTGATTTGCACCGAAGTAAAACTCCTCCTTACCAAGTTGGAGACGAGGTATGGCTAGCAACGAAACATTTACCCCTCAAGGGCCCACAAACCTTCAATCCCAGATTCATAGGACCTTATCCCATCAAGGCTATAATCAATCCCGTGGCCTTTAAACTGGATTTACCGTCCAACATGCGTATTCATCCAGTTTTTCATGCATCACTTTTGAAGCCAGTACAACCAGGGACCCAACTGTCCAAGCCTCTAGACCCAGTTCAAATTGAAGGGGAATTGGAATTCGAAGTTAAAGACATTTCAGACTCCAAGGTGTTAAGGTCGAAACTCTTCTATCTTGTTGACTGGAAGGGATATGGACCTCAGGAGAGATCGTGGAAGCCTAGTAACCATGTCCACGCACCTCGATTAGTACAAAGGTTTCACCGGAGATTTCCGAACAAGCCCCAACTTCCGGAGGGAAGAACCTTGGGAGGGGCCTTGAGGGGGGGTACTGTCATGATGCCTACCTCCAAGGAGCCAGGTCCGACCCAGCAACCCCAGAGGCAGGCATCATTTCCCCCAGGGGAGTGCCAGCGGGCCCAAGCTGGGGCCCTTTGGACGCAGTCCTGGCGCCTTAGGTGCCAGGCTCATGTTGGACCTCTCTCCTGGCGCCTTAGGCGCCAGGCTCATAAAGCTAGACATGTGTTCAAGTGTTCATGTGCACCTACCTGATGCAGACCATGCTGCCTCTTGAGGCCTGAATGGAACTACTTTACCTGTGGGACTACTTTCCACCCGGGTGTGGTCGGGGAAGGATACATACCTGATCGGAGGAAGGATACACACTTGGGACTTCTTCCAAAGCTATTTAAACCACACCCGATCAGCAACTCACGCTTCGCGTTGTTCTGCTCCTCGCAGCTGGACGCTCACCGTGTCAGCTCCTGCATCTGGACTTCAGCCACGCCTGTCAGCATCCTGGGTCACCTGCAAAGGGAGACAAGAGACCTTACCAGCTAAATCTGCACCACAGAGACATCACCGACGATCCTGAAAGGGAAGACATTATTTTTAAAAGCATTTTGTTACGATCGCTGCAGCGCTGCACTTCACTCACCTTTCCTGGGTTCCTCCATCTTCAGCAGCGATCATCCGGATACACAGCCACTTCCCAGAGCCTAGGGAAAAAGACAAGAATAAGAGGTGAGAGAAGGAAGGGAATAAGACTTACCTGTTGGGTCATTCCCATTTCATTTCGGGTCTTGCCGCTTCCAGGCATTTTCCGGACCCCGGCTCCTATGGGGAAAAAAGACAAAGACATTGAATGAGCGTATGCAAAGACAGTTCCCGAGCGCTCATCCAGAACTTACCTGTCATTTACTGGAACTGCACGTTTCACTTCGGGTCGGCGCCATATCTCCGGCATTCCGAACCCCGGCCCCTAAGGGGAAAAAAGACATAAGCATTAGCGCTTGCTGCAAAAAGACAATGAACATTATTATTAAGCTTGGACTTATGAACTTGCAACAGAACTTTTACAGAGCCTTACCTGAATAGTCAAGCTTACCTGAACTCCCATCAATCCTCAATCCAGTGAAGTAACTGGGTTTCAACGCGCCCCTGCATCAGAAGCAGGATGGAGAGCTCATCCTTCCTGACCCTAAAGTGAGACTTCACGGGGAATCGTGGAAGGGTATCGTGGAGGGTTGGAAGAGAGTGGGAGGCTTGAGCATAACTCAGTCAGTAGGTAATACTCCCTTTTCACGCACAGGGGAATATTCCTGCGAGCCGGAGAAGCCAGAGTAGAGGGCCCTTCCTGTCCATCTTCAGAGTCCTGCGCTTCACCATTGAAGAAGCATCAGCACTCAAAGCCAGACCTGCGCCTCCGTGGGAATCAGGTGAGCGTTACATTCACCTACCCACTTCACATTTCCATGGTCATGACATTAGACTCACCGAGTAGCCAGGATCTTGGGCCTGCATGTCGCTCCATGTAGCGTGGTATTGTGGAGTTCCTCAGGACCATTGAATCATGGGTTGATCCGGGGAATCGGGCACAACAATGTGTGATGATCTTGTTAGAGTCACAGACCATTTGCACGTTGATTGAGTGGAATTGTTTCCGGTTGCGGTACGGTACCTCCATGGCACGTGGAACCACCAATTCCACATGGGTGCAGTCGATGGCACCAATGCAACCAGGTATGCCGGCTAGTGCATGGAAACCCACTTTGGTGTTTGCAATCTCCTGGGCAGTCCGTGGTAATGAGATGTGGTCGTCTGTGTGCTTGAGGAGGGCATTGAGCACTTGGATGAGTGTACGTGAGAATAATGGTTGTGAAATGCCATGCAAGTGCCCCACTGTGTGCTGGCAGGTGCTTGTGGCCAGGAAGTGGAGTACAGACACTACCTTCAGTAGGGGTGGGATGGCGGTTGGACTTTCTATCATGCTGACGATGTCGTTGTGTGTCATGTCTACGATGGCGTTGATGGTGTCCCCGTCCAAACGGTACCGGGTGTGGATCTGCTCAGCAGTGAGGTTGAATGGACTGGCTCTGATGCGTGGGATTGGGGGCTGCATGCGTGGTGGCACTGGCTGTGCTGGTGGGGCTTGCTGGCCCTGCCTTGCCCTCCTTCTCCTCCTGCGTCTCCTCTGTGCTGCCTGTTGTTGTTGTTGTTGTTGTTGTTATTGTTCTTGTAGTAGCACTTGCATTGCTATCAGGTCCTCCAGCCCCAACATTGCAAGTCGTATTGGTATCATTGTGGAGTGTGACTGGGTTTGGGAAGGGGCGGGGTGTGCTCTTTTTGTACTTCCTGAGTCTGTATTGCCTCCACCTGTGCTGTTTCTGTGCACCTGTGGCAGCTGGATTCACTTTACATGGACATTTACGGTTGGTTCGCGATGGCGTACTTAGCGCCTTGGCGGTAAGGTACTTAACGGGCTGGGTGATGGCGTTAGGTGCATGTCCGCTTGGGTCGGCATTCGCGTACCTTTCCGCCATGGCGCTAAGTACAGTGTGGGAGGTCACGTGCGCGCGTCCTTGGTGCAGATAGCGGCAGCGTTGACTACGATGCCGCTAATGGCATCGTAGTTAACGGTCAAGGGTCATAATCGGACCTAGCGGAACACGATGGCGGTAATCATTTACCGCCATCGTTTTTCGCTTACCGCCAGGGTCGTAATGAGGCCCAGTGTGTTGCCTTGTGTGGCTCCCGTGGGCATACGCTGCATTGTGGCTGGGCACATGCAGGCTTGTCATGAATTTGGTTCAGATGCTTGGGTTTTTGTGACACACACCCCTCCTGCTTCCCGTTTCCATGGGCTTGCAAAGGGTGTGCCCAAGTGACATTGACGTACATGGTGACATTGGACTCCCATTCGATGTGTGGGCAGTCTGTAGTCAATACTGTGTATACATTCATAGTGCATATTGTTGTTGTATTGTACACTGCATGGTGTATTGATATGTGCCTCTGCATCCATCTCATCCTCCTAATTTGCAGGTCCATTTCTCATGTCTTCACAAGGCGGTCCAACTTGGTACTGGAGTCCATGTTGTAAGCAGTGCACCTACACTCTTGCGTGGCTCTAACACTGTATACTTGGAAGTGTTCGAAGTGCTGGCATCATCAGGTAGTGAGGCTAGCAAATTTTTAAGTCTGCAATGTCATGTTTAAGGTAGGTTGGAGGTTGTGTAGCTGATTGGTATTCTTGGTAAGTATTTGGTAATGTGTGTTGTAGGTCCTGCATTACTGTGAGCATTTCATGTGTTGCCATGTTTCCATTAGGGACACTGTAGCTGGTGACACTTGGGGCATGTTGTGGGGATTAATTTGTTTGCTCTCACATTGCATGACATGCCATGGTGTGTTGTGCGGCCGTGCCGGGGAGGGGTTGGGTGACATGGCACTGTTCTCATGTAGTATTTTGCAAGTGGGTATTCATTTCTGCAGCATGGAAGTGTGTCTTTTGATGACAGTGCATTGGTGGTGTTTGTGTAGGTAGGGATGCACACATTGTGACACTTCCACATGAACAATCTCAGGCTGCTATGGTTCTGACAGTTGACTGTCCCTTTGTTGTCATAATTGTCAGGTCGAGTCATCATTGCTTATCAGATGGTATGTGCCAGGGCTGTGTGCACTCCACAGGGGTGTGATTTCTATGTGAAGTACTTAGCCACCAGCTGCATACGGGCTGCCTCACCCCGTGCCCTTTCCCCTCCCATGCGCAGCGGGCGTGCATGTGGTTGGGGATGTGGGGGCACCACCATGTCCACAGCCAGGCCCCGGCGTGTTGCAACATTGTGCAGGACACATGCTGCCACTAGGATCCTGCACACTACTGGGGGCGCATATAACAGCTGCCCGCCAGAACGGTCAAGGGAGCGAAAGTCTGACTTGAGCACTCCGAATGTGCGCTCCACTATGCCCCGGGTTGCAATATGGGCTGTGTTGTATCTTACCTCAGGAGGCGTGATGGGGTTCCGAATTGGCGTCATCATGTGGGTGCTCAGAGGGTAGGCACTGTCCCCTGGTGAGGAGGTGATGGGTATCATTAGTGGGGTAGTGACATAACTCTGCATCTGACATGCATGCATGTGCAGTGGCATTCATACTCACCAAGCAGCCATGTATCGCCATGCCGCCCAGCTTCTAGGTTCCGGCTTAGGGTAGACATTCGGTAAATGAAGCTGTCGTGGGTGGACCCTGGATAGTTGGCATATACTGAGGTGATGATTCCCTTGGCATTACATACTACCTGCACGTTGATGGAATACCAGTGCTTGCGGTTCCTATAGATGTGCTCAATTGCCCTGGGGGGACGTAGTGCCACATGGGTGCAGTCAATGGCACCTAGCACTTTGGGGAATTGTGCCACACCGTAGAAATCGAGGGCGGCAGCCTGCCTTTCTGCAGGTGTCCTGGGCAGGTATATGTGCCTACGGACTGATGGGCGTGCAGTGATGATGTTCAAGACCTGGTGTAGGCAGCGTGACTGCGTGGCCTGTGACACCCCACCCACTATGGCACTTGTCCGCTGAAATGATCCTGTGGCCAAGAAGTGCAGTACATTGAGGACCTTCTCCAGGGGGCTGAGTGCTTGGCAGCACAGGGTGGGTGATGTGAGGTCATCCTCCCACTCACTGACTAGGTCCAGTATTATGTGTGGTGGAAACCTGTACCTCCCATACACCTGGTCATCAGGCATCCCAAAAAGACTGGTTCTGGGAGTGAAAATTCGGGCCCTCACTATCCTCCTCCTCCTCCTTTGGTAACCCAGGGCCACTGCTGCTAGGAACGGTATATTCATCCTGGCGTCTGAGCGTGTTTGTTGTTTGCGCGCACCTTTATGCTGCGCGGGTCGACGTACGCCTGCTTCATGTTGGCGTACGTGTTTCAGGATTGGACCATTTAATATTCGGCACGTTGTAGGCGAACGTGTGAATCTTCCTGCCCACCCCAGGAATACACGTAACACGCTCTCCCAGGCCCAGTCGCGAGTAAATATTCCCGCCCACCCCTGGAATACACGTACCCCACTCTCACAGGCCCAGTCACGTGTGGAAGTTCACGCGCACCCCGAAATACACGTACCCAGGGCAATCGCGTGTGGAACTTCCCGCGAACCCCGTAATACACGTAGCCTGCTGGTATTGCATGGGAGACTACCCGCGCACCCCAGGAATACACGTACCCAGGCAAATCGCACGGCTGGGGGGTGGGGGTGGTGGTAGACATGAGTGGGGGCCTGGTGGAGGGTGCCCCTGGATGCTGGGGGGTGGGGGTGGTGGGAGACATGAGTGGGGGCCTGGTGGAGGGTGCCCCTGCATTGCTACGGGGTGGGGGTGGTGGGAGACATGGGTGGGGGCCTGGGGGAGGCTAAGCCTGCACTGCTGGGGGGTGGGGGTGGTGGGAGACATGAGTGGGGGCCTGGTGGAGGCTGCCCCTGGATACTGGGGGTGGGGGTGCAGGAAAACATGAGTGGGGGCCTGGTGGAGGCTGCCCCTGGATGCTGGGGGGGGGGGTGCAGGAAAACATGAGTGGGGGCCTGGTGGAGGCTGCCCCTGCATTGCTGGGGGGTGGAAGTGATGGGAGACATGTGTGGGGGCCTGGTGGAGGCTAACCCTGCACTGCTGGGGGGTGGGGTGGTGGGAGACATGAGTGGGGGCCTGGTGGAGGGTGCCCCTGCACTGCTGGGGGTGGGGGTGCAGGGGGACATGAGTGGGGGCCTGGTGGAGGCTGCCCCTGGATGCTGGGGGGTGGGGGTGCAGGAAAACATGAGTGGGGGCCTGGTGGAGGCTGCCCCTGGATGCTGGGGGGTGGGGGTGCAGGAAAACATGAGTGGGGGCCTGGTGGAGGCTGCCCCTGCATTGCTGGGTGGTGGCGGTGGTGGAAGACAAGAATGGGGGCCTGGTGGAGGCTAACCCTGCAGTGCTGGGGGCAGGGGGTGCAGAGGGACATGAGTGGGGGCCTGGTGGAGGCTGCCCCTGGATGCTGGGGGGTGGGGGTGAAGGAAAACATGAGTGGGGGCCTGGTGGAGGGTGCCCTGCACTGCTGGGGGGTGGGGTGGTAGGAGACATGAGTGGGGGCCTGGTGGAGGCTGCCCCTGGATGCTGGGGGGTGGGGGTGCAGGAAAACATGAGTGGGGGCCTGGTGAAGGGTGCCCCTGGATGCTGGGGGGTGGGGGTGGTGGGAGACATGAGTCGGGTCCTGGTGGAGGGTGCCCTGCACTGCTGGGGGGTAGGGGTGGTGGGAGACATGTGTGGGGGCCTGGTGGAGGGTGCCCCTGGTGGCTGGGGGGTGGGGGTGGTGGGAGACATGAGTGGGGGCCTGGTGGAGGGTGCCCCTGGATGCTCGGGGGTGGGGGTGGTGGGAGACATGAGTGGGGGCCTGGTGGAGGCTAACCCTGCACTGCTGGGGGGTGGGGGTGCAGGAAAACATGAGTGGGGGCCTGGTGGAGGGTGCCCTGCACTGCTGGGGGTGGGGGTGGTGGGAGACATGAGTGGGGGCCTGGTGGAAGCTGCCCCTGGATGCTGGGGGGTGGGGGTGCAGGAAAACATGAGTGGGGGCCTGGTAGAAGCTGCCCCTGGATGCTGGGGGTGCAGGAAAACATGATTGGGGGCCTGGTGGAGGGTGCCCTGCACTGCTGGGGGGTGGGGGTGGTGGGAGACATGTGTGGGAGCCTGGTGGAGGGTGCCCCTGCACTGCTGGGGGGTGGGGGTTGTGGGAGACATGAGTGGGGGCCTGGTGGAGGGTGCCCCTGGATGCTGGGGGGTGGGGTGGTGGGAGACATGAGTGGGGGCCTGGTGGAGGGTGCCCCTGCATTGCTGGGGGGTGGGGGTGGTGGGAGACATGAGTGGGGGCCTGGTGGAAGCTAACCCTGCACTGCTGGGGGGTGGGGGTGGTGGGAGACATGAGTGGGGGCCTGGTGGAGGGTGCCCCTGGATGCTGGGGGGTGGGGGTGGTGGGAGACATGAGTGGGGGCCTGGTGGAGGGTGCCCCTGCATTGCTGGGGGTTGGGGGTGGTGGGAGACATGAGTGGGGGCCTGGTGGAGGCTAACCCTGCACTGCTGGGGGGTGGGGGTGGTGGGAGACATGTGTGGGGGCCTGGTGGAGGGTGCCCCTGGTGGCTGGGGGGTGGGGGTGGTGGGAGACATGAGTGGGGGCCTGGTGGAGGGTGCCCCTGGATGCTGGTTGGTGGGGGTGGTGGGAGACATGAGTGGGGGCCTGGTGGAGAGTGCCCCTGCACTGCTGGGGGTGGGGGTGCAGGGGGACATGAGTGGGGGCCTGGTGGAGGCTGCCCCTGGATGCTGGGGGGTGGGGGTGCAGGAAAACATGAGTGGGGGCCTGGTGGAGGCTAACCCTGCACTGTTGGGGGGTGGGGGTGGTGGGAGACATGTGTGGGGGCCTGCTGGAGGGTGCCCCTGGTGGCTGGGGGGTTGGGGTGGTGGGAGACATGAGTGGGGGCCTGGTGGAGGCTGCCCCTGGATGCTGGGGGGTGGGGGTGCAGGAAAACATGAGTGGGGGCCTGGTGGAGGGTGCCCCTGGATGCTGGGGGGTGGGGGTGGTGGGAGACATGAGTGGGGTCCTGGTGGAGGGTGCCCTGCACTGCTGGGGGGTAGGGGTGGTGGGAGACATGTGTGGGGGCCTGGTGGAGGGTGCCCCTGGTGGCTGGGGGGTGGGGGTGGTGGGAGACATGAGTGTTGGCCTGGAGGAGGGTGCCCCTGGATGCTCGTGGGTGGGGGTGGTGGGAGACATGAGTGGGGGCCTGGTGGAGGCTAACCCTGCACTGCTGGGTGGTGGGGATGCAGGAAAACATGAGTGGGGGCCTGGTGGAGGGTGCCCTGCACTGCTGGGGGGTGGGGGTGGTGGGAGACATGAGTGGGGGCCTGGTGGAAGCTGCCCCTGGATGTTGGGGGGTGGGGGTGCAGGAAAACATGAGTGGGGGCCTGGTAGAGGCTGCCCCTGGATGCTGGGGGGTGGGGGTGCAGGAAAACATGATTGGGGGCCTGGTGGAGGGTGCCCCTGGATGCTGGGGGTGGGGGGAGACATGAGTGGGGGCCTGGTGGAGGGTGCCCTGCACTGCTGGGGGGTGGGGGTGGTGGGAGACATGTGTGGGGGCCTGGTGGAGGGTGCCCCTGCACTGCCGGGGAGTGGGGGTTGTGGGAGACATGAGTGGGGGCCTGGTGGAGGGTGCCCCTGGATGCTGGGGGGTGGGGTGGTGGGAGACATGAGTGGGGGCCTGGCGGAGGGTGCCTCTGCATTGCTGGGGGGTGGGGGTGGTGGGAGACATGAGTGGGGGTCTGGTGGAGGCTAACCCTGCACTGCTGGGGGGTGGGGGTGGTGGGAGACATGAGTGGGGGCCTGGTGGAGGGTGCCCCTGGATGCTGGGGGGTGGGGGTGGCGGGAGACATGAGTGGGGGCCCGGTGGAGGCTGCCCCTGCATTGCTGGGGGTTGGGGGTGGTGGGAGACATGAGTGGGGGCCTGGTGGAGGCTAACCCTGCACTGCTGGGGGTGGTGGGAGACATGTGTGGGGGCCTGGTGGAGGGTGCCCCTGGTGGCTGGGGGGTGGGGGTGGTGGGAGACATGCGTGGGGGCCTGGTGGAGGGTGTCCCTGGATGCTGGTTGGTGGGGGTGGTGGGAGACATGAGTGGGGGCCTGGTGGAGAGTGCCCCTGCACTGCTGGGGGTGGGGGTGCAGGGGGACATGAGTGGGGGCCTGGTGGAGGCTGCCCCTGGATGCTGGGGGGTGGGGGTGCAGGAAAACATGAGTGGGGGCCTGGTGGAGGGTGCCCCTGCACTTCTGGGGGGTGGGGGTGCAGGGGGACATGAGTGGGGGCCTGGTGGAGGCTGCCCCTGGATGCTGGGGGGTGGGGGTGGTGGGAGACATGAGTGGGGGCCTGGTGGAGGGTGCCCCTGGATGCTGGGGGGTGGGGGTGCAGGAAAACATGAGTGGGGGCCTGGTGGAGGCTGCCCCTGCACTGCTGGGGGGTGGGGGTGATGGTAGACATGAGTGGGGGCCTGGTGGAGGGTGCCCCTGGATGCTGGAGGGTGGGGGTGCAGGAAAACATGAGTGGAGGCCTGGTGGAGGCTGCCCCCGCACTGCTGGGGGGTGGGGGTGATGGTAGACATGAGTGGGGGCCTGGTGGAGGCTGCCCCTGGTGGCTGGGGGGTGGGAGTGATGGTAGACATGAGTGGGGGCCTGGTGGAGGGTGCCCCTGGATGCTGGGGGATGGGGGTGGTGGGAGACTTGAGGGGGGGCCTGGTGGAGGGTGCCCCTGCACTGCTGGGGGGTGAGGGTGCAGGGGGACATGAGTGAGGGCCTGGTGGATTCTGCCCCTGGATGCTGGGGGGAGGGGGTGCAGGAAAACATGAGTGGGGGCCTGGTAGAGGGTGCCCTGCACTGCTGGAGGGTGGGGGTGGTGGGAGACATGTGTGGGGGCCTGGTGGAGGGTGCCCCTGGATGCTGGGGGGTGGGGGTGCTGGGAGACATGTGTTGGTGATCAGTAGTGCAAGGTGACATGTGGGTTGGCTGGTGGGCATGGCCATGGTGGATGGGTTGCCTGTGGGACATGAGCAGGGGTGCAGGGTAGTCCCCTGTGGTGTGGGCTGCCTGCAGGGGCCGTGGAGGGTGTAGAGGGAACACCTGGGAGGACCCACACACCAAAATACCCTGCTGAAATTGCGTGTGAATCTTCCCGCGCACCTCAGAATACACGTACCCAGGCCAATCGCGTGTGGAACTTCCCGCGCACCCAAAGTACACGTACCCAGGACAATCGCGTGTGGAACTTCCAGCGCATCCCGAAGTACACGTACCCAGGCCAATCGCGTGTGGAACTTCCCGCGCACCCCGAAGTACACGTACCCAGGCCAATCGCGTGTGGAACTTCCCGCGCACCCCGAAACACACGTACCCAGGCTAATCGCGTGTGGAACTTCCCGCGCACCCCGTAGTACACGTACCCAGGCTAATCGTGTGTGGAACTTCCCGTGCACCCCGAAGTACACGTACCCAGGCCAATCGCGTGTGGAACTTCACGCGCACCCAGGAACACACGCACTCGCTATTTTTCACATAGCGGGTGTCCGTGTTTGTCGGCACCCCTTTGCACCTCATTTGTCCTAGAGGGCCACTGTATGGACCATTCATCATGGCTGTATATGGGTGCTTTTTGTTAGCGCACATTTTGGCGCACATTATTTTCAGGCGCAGGGGCGCTACCACCTGCTTTCTTGTGGTGTACTTGTTTGGCCCTGTGCGCGCCTTTGACCGTGCGCTGGTTTGCCCTATTCGATTCCATGAATACAGGTTGTAGGGGAGCATGTGGGCGTTCCGCGCACTTGCCTCCTGTACTTTCCCCGTGACGCCCATACTTTCACACGTTGTTCCCCATTCCGAGTGTTACGCCCCGTGTTCCGCCTACTTTTGTGATGTGCGCCGCGCTATGTGCGATTTCGCAGTGGCCGTGGCGCACGCTGTTGGATGACGTGTGCGCCGGCGTGCATCCAATGTTTTTCTCGCTCACGGACTTCCATGAATCGGTGTGCGCTGGTTTCCCTGCGATTTTTGCACTTGCACTGCGATTTTCGCACTTTTACTGCGAATTGCACGTTTTGGCACCTCTGCGCGGGAATTTTCGGTGCACATTAATTCCATGAATCGACCCCTGTATCTGCAGATTCTAGCACACATTGTTTATAACGTAAGATAAATTAAAAGTTAGAATGGGATTAGAGCACGAATAGGACACGCTTGCACTTATCACTTTTATGTATTTTCTCAATTAGCTTGGGATTTAACCCGTGACTTGAAATACAAGACAGAGATTAAAACAAGAACAAGTAACATTGGGTAAGCTCTTAAACCCTAATACCATAAAAATCATTTATTATTAAAATGGTCAAGTAAATGCAAACTTGATGAATGTCTACAATGTTCAAAATACATACCTAAGTAACTAATATGTTTTTTCATTTTTTTCTTTCATCATTTCCTTTCTTTTTTAATTCTTTTTCGCTCATTCCTAAACACTGCTACCCCTTTTCTCCTCCCTCAATGGCCACTTTCTTTGAATGGATTTTTCTTGTTTGTGTAATGACTGTTTGAAAATTAGATAAATATATTTTTGACTTTGTGAACTTTCTAAAACAATAAGCCCTGATTTGAGAAAGAAGGAGAACCCGTCGAAACACGTGTTATCACAGTTGTAATCACTGTATCACTGTTGTAATAATTAAAACTTCTAAAAACTACATTGGGAAACAGAGAAAGGAGTTATGTGATTTTTTCACCCTCAGAAAGACGTGGGCGCGTGGGCTCAATGCTTAAGTAACTGCCAAATCTTTGTCTTTCAACTTAACGGAGTAGAGGAACCTAGTACTCCGTTGTTACTATTCCATGCGACCATAATAATTCACACGAAAAGATATTCAAGGGCGCTGAGGTCCAACCAAAGGAATACCCACCCCTAAGTTTCCTCATTCTCTTGTCCAGCTTTGTTATAATCAATGCCTGTCTGTTCTGCATTTCAAGATGAAGCATTAAAGAACCACAACATAGTTCTACTGTGTGCTATGCGAGGCAGGCATAGTATCAAGAAATGACACAGATAACAGAATGTGAATTGAACAATATGACTTATTAATTATCAGGTTGGATGTAATGCTAGAACTATGCTGTAATCTTCCCTACCTAAAGAAACTAAGGAAATTCAATGTCCATAAGTCCAAATCAAAAGCCTGTCTGTGTCAAAACCTATCCCTGCGCTCACATCTAATACAAACATGTAGCGTAGGGTTATTGTAACTCAAAAGGTGTTTAAAATAAAGTCTGGAGCAGTCTCTAGTTCCCTTCCTCAAAATGATATGCTTGGAGGCCACCAGGGGGCGCGGGCAGGATGGACGCCTGAACGTCGAGCTCCGCACCCAGCCCCGGGTGAATCACGATTTATCGGCGAAACGAGGGTCCCATATACTACGCGACCCCCCCCAAAAGACGTGGAAGCCTGTGGCCCCCACCTGGGTCCAACTTTGGTTCCGATCCGACGCTCCTGTGCGGAGTTACACGGACCAAGGCGATATCGGCTGCCCCTCCCCCACGACCTGGCGCGGAGTGGCGCAGGAGACAGCACGAGCCGCGCCGCCCACGAATAGGCCCGAGAGGGTGAGCCCGCGGCGCTTCCTCCCCTGGGCATCCTCCGACTTGAAGAAAACCGTCCACCCACACAGGGAACGCACGCCCGGCGCCTCTGGTGCCCGAGGCCCGGCCTGACCCGGAGAAAGGCGGCGTCCGTCGTAAACTGGCCGACACGAACCCCTCATGAACTGGAGAGAGAACTTGCTGAAATATCAGTTTGTTCCCAAAGAAAGGACCATGGCCGCCGGTAGCCCCACCGTCCCACCCCCGGATCTGGGGGCTATCCAGAACAACATCCAAACGATTCTGGAGGAGATACGAGGTATGAGGACAGACATGGGGGCCAAACTGGCCGACCTCACCACCAAGGTCGCCACCCTAGAAGACCGCGTGGAGGGCGTCGAGAATAACCAACTTTCGGCGACACTCCTCGAAACCCAAATGGACATGAGACTCCGAGTCATGGAAAGGCGCGAGGAAGAGCTTCGGTTCAAGGTTGACGACATGGAAAATAGGGAGAGGAGGAACAACCTTCGAATCTTTGGCCTGATGGAATCTGAGGGCGAATCCGTACAAGGACTTGAAGGCAAAGTGCACGATATCGTGAGGATCGCCCTGGGAACGGAAGACGTGGGGGCGACCAACTTCGACAGGGTGCACCGAGCGGGGGGGGGAGGCAGAGGCCCACGCTCGGTTCTGGTTCGGCTGCACTACTACAGGGACAAGATCAGAATCCTGGAAAAGGCGAGACATCTTGGCACCATACAGTACGGTGATTCAAAGGTATCCATCTTCCAAGACCTCTCGGCCCTAACCCTGTCAATGAGGAGGAAATGCGGCACACTCACAAGATGGTTGCAGGGAAAAGGAGTCCGATATCGGTGGGGTCACCCCTTCTATTTGGAGTTTGAGTGGCTAGGTGAGAAACACCACCTGGTGTCGGAGGAGGACATACGAAGAGCCACGGACGATCTGGTGAACGACCAGGCGGGCCATTCGGGCGCCCAGGAGGGAGGACCACGGGACCCCCCTAGGGGTCCCGACGGCCCAGGAAATCACAGTGGGAAATCTAAGGTCAAGGGGGCCCGAAAGTTTCGGAAAACCAGACACCCGTCGATGAACCCGGAAAATCACACTGACTCATGAAAATGACGTTCGATTGGAAGGAGAGAAAATCATGAGGTGAGAGACGATTCAGGGTACGGACGCAGGAGGCCCCGGGCCCACGAACTGCCTTGAACGGACACCGCGGCGGTGTCGCGTTTGGCCCACCGGACCTTGGGTCGGCAGACCATTATGTTAAAAAGTTAACTGTTTATTTGTGTTGCCCCGCGTTTGGGTTTCTGGTTGTGGGTTGAGGGCCCGGGCGGGGTCTCTGGTTTTTGTCTCGGTTAAGTGCACCGAAGGCCTGCAGGGGCCGACCTGAATCGGACTTGCGATCTGGGACTCTCCAGACACACGAAAACCCCGGGGCTGGGGTTGGAGTCCTTGGTGGTTCGTTGACCGGCCCCAACACATGTTGGGGAGAGTGGACGGACGCCTCAAGGTACAAGGGTGGGGAGGGGGGAGGGAAGACACGGGGAGGGGGGTCAGTTGCAAGGGGGGAGGGGATGGGGGGGATAACGGGGTAGTTTGGGGGACTCAGGGGGAAATTCAGTTCAGACCGCAAGAATACGCTTGGCAAGGGGCACTAAAATTCAATCACCACGAGGGGTTCAGAATACGCACACGGTATGATGACAACGATTGAAGGGAAGGTGGGCACGTTAAATGTCAAGGGTCTAAACTCTCAAAATAAAAGATCCCTCACGGGCAACATGTTCCGAAAACAACACCTGACGGTCCTATTTCTACAGGAAACACATTATAAGCGCGGGAGGGAATCCAGAATCAAGGGGAAAGACATCGGTAGCAACTATTGGGCTTCACACCCGACCTCGAAGAAGGAGGGGGTGGGCATTCTCCTGGGAAGGGCTCTCCAACTAACGGGGGTGGAAACCAAGAGGGGGTTTGGGGGTCGATTTCTGGGTGTCAAGGGGCTTTGCGAGGGGCAGCGAGTTACTCTCGCCACCGTATACGCGCCCAACACGGGCCAGGTGGAGTTCCTCACACGGATCTTTGGTGTCATGGATGAATGGGCCGAGGGGGCCATGATTCTCGGGGGTGATTTTAATCTCATAGCCGACCCCCAACTGGACTGGTGGTCCGCCAGAGGTGGGGTACCCAAGGGGATCACGAGGGATAACCTGGCCTTGCAGAACCTCTTGAAGGATCACTACTGGGTAGATGTTTGGCGCAAGGCGTACCCGGCCCAGGGTGGTTACACATTCTTTTCTCCCCCGCACTGCACCTACACCAGAATCGACCTTCTGTTGGCCTCAGAGGAGGGAGATGGGGCGATGACCCAACCAAAAGTCGAGACCATAACGTGGTCGGACCATGAACTACTTATAGCTAACTGGTCCCTGCCCATCGCCCCGAGATCGGCTCGATGGCGGTGCAACGACACGCTCCTTAGGGATCCAGTATTCCGTGAGTTCATGAAGCAGGAAATGCTGGCCTACTTCGAGACAAATGACACGGGGGAGACGGACATGTCCATGGTATGGGAAGCGGGGAAGGCCACCTTCAGAGGCCTCCTCATAGCGGAGGGCTCGAGGCGTAAAAGAGAGAGGGGCCTGATCGAGAGCAGACTCCGAGGGGAGCTGCAGATCTTGCGGGCCAGACTGGGAGTCCCGGGAGTGGACCGGAGGGCACTATTGGACGAGATGCAGGGCAAAAGACAGGAGCTCCATACGGTTCTCATAGGGGAGGTGGTTAAGAGGATGCGATATACCAAACAGAGATACTACGAACAGGGCGACAGGGTAGGCACTCTGCTGGCTCAGAGGTCGAGGGGGTGTAGAGTGGAGAGAGGGATTACCCGGTTGACCGACGAAGAGGGCAGGGTTCATGGGAACCGGCATGAAGTGACGGAATGCTTTGCTGAGTACTACAGCAAACTCTATTCTAGGCAAGCGGGCGAATCTCGGGAGGACATTGCCTCCTACCTGGCAGAACACCCCCTCCCCAAACTGACCGACCAGGACTTGGAGGCCCTCGAGGGGGAAATTTCAGAAGAGGAGGTGGAGGGAGCCATCAAGAGACTGAAGGCCGGAAAGGCTCCTGGCCTTGACGGCTACACAGCGGATTTCTATAAACAGACCCAGTCCACCTTAGTGAAGCCCCTGACCAAATTGTTCAACCAAATTAGAGGCAACGACACGATCCCCCCGACTTTCCTACAGGCCCTCATCACCGTCATACCTAAACCTGGTAAAGACCGGGCAGCTTGTGGGTCTTACAGACCCATTTCACTTCTCAACTTAGATGCCAAGATCTTTGCTAGGATCCTGGCCTCCAGATTGGAAAACTCCCTCCCACGCCTGATACATCCTGATCAGGCGGGATTCGTCCTCAATAGACAGGGTTCCGATAATTTAAGGAAGACCCTCCATGTATTGGCCACGACCGAGGCCAGGAATGAAGGCGCTCTCCTACTGGCTCTTGACGCGGAGAAGGCCTTTGACAGGGTCAGCTGGGCTTTCATGAGGGAGGTTCTCTTGTCAGTGGGGATGGGTCCAAGGTGGTTGGGATGGATATCCGCGCTCTACTCCTCCCCCTCGGCCAGAGTGGTGGCTAACGGGATTGAGTCTAGGGAATTCCCCCTTGAACGTGGCACGAGGCAGGGATGCCCCCTGTCTCCGTTAATCTACGCATTGGTGATGGAACCGTGGGCAATCTCGATCCGCAATGATGCGGACATCAGTGGTGTACAGATGGGGGATATGCACTGCAAGATCTGCCTCTTTGCGGATGACGCCCTGCTCTATGTCACCAGACCGTCCCAAACAATCCCTCGGGTTCTGCAGGGCCTCGCAAGATATGGAGAACTATCGGGGTATAAGGTTAATTTGGACAAATCGGTCGCATTCATGGGTGGGAACCTGCCAGACACGGAGGTGACCTTTGTGGAGGGTCTCCCCTTCAAGCGGAGCGATGAGGGGTTCCGTTACTTGGGAGTCCAAATCACACGTAACCTTGAGGACCTGTATGGGGCCAACTTCCCCCCCCTCTGGTCAGCAATCAGGAGAGACATAGAAAGGTGGGCGGGAACGGGTCTCTCATGGATGGCACGCCTTAACCTTATAAAAATGGTTATCCTCCCAAAATTTCTGTTTCTCTTTCAAATGCTCCCGGTCCAAGTCCCCAAGGCCTTTTTTGACGAGACAAAACGCATCCTCCTTAGATTCCTCTGGCAGGGCAAAAAACACAGGATTTCATACGAGGTTCTGACTAGGACCAAGGAAGATGGAGGGGTGGGCTACCCTGATCTCGAGACGTATTATAGGGCTTCCCAGTTGAGGATCCTGGTCGATCACTTCTCACCGGGACCGAAAAAACAGTGGGTAGCCATGGACAATAGGCCCCTGGCGCCCGTCACACTAGAGGAATGGCTCTGGGTCCCAAGGAGAACGATCCCCAGATCAGTCTTGAACCACCCGATTCTAAGAGTACTGTGGTCCCTGTGGAGAGAGGGAGGTTACTATAGATGGCTCACGACATGGCCCTCCCCCTTGAGCTGCATCTGGGCCCCTCCTTTCCTGGCCAAAATAGCGGAACCAGCAGCCTACCAGACATGGTTCGAGGCGGGCCTTAGTAGGACCGGCCAGTTGTGGGTGGGGGGCTCCTTCCTCCCCTTGAAGGACCTTGAGGAAGCCCTGGGAATAGGCACGCTTTCCCCGTTCCGATATCTTCAGCTTAAGGGTGCCCTCACGGAACCATCTTGGGGTGATACCCTCAGGAGGGAACTCACAGACTTTGAAAAACTCCTTCTGACCGCAAGGGGCTCCAAGGGGATAATCTCCCGCCTATACAAGCTCTTTCTGTTCTCCATCCCCCGAGACCCGCCACCAGCACGCATACAATGGGGTAGGGACCTGGGCGAGGAAATTGATGACGAGAGATGGACAGAGATGTGTAGACGGGCCAATCGATCCACATCCTCCCTCCAATATCGCCATCAGGCCCTCAAGATATTACATAGATGGCACTACCCCCCGCAAAGAATAGCCAAAATGCGTCCAGGATATGACCCACACTGTTGGAAATGTAGGACAGAGAGAGGTGACTATATCCACATGTGGTGGGGATGCCCAGTGGTCCAGAAATACTGGGACAAGGTGCGGACCTGGATCAAAGGGGTAGATGGGATAGAACGAGTATCCTGCCCGTGGCTCTTCCTCTTCGGGATTAGTAACGAAGAGGACCGGGGTAACACTCATGATCACATGCTCCAGGTGATGCTGGTAGCAGCTAGATGCTGTCTAGCGCAGAAATGGAAACACCCGAGAATGCCAGGGGAAAAAACCTGGGTGACCAAAGTAAGGGCCATCTACGACATGGAGTTCCTCACACACCTGCTCGATGAGTCTAAGTCCAGTATCGAGGAAATTTGGCTCCCCTTCTTTGATAAGTACGGCCGAGTGGTCTAGGTCCTGAAGACTGAGCTGAGGGATTCCCCTCCTCCCCACGGATGTGGGACCATGGGCCAAGGACCCGGCTGAGAACTGAACTCGTTTGGCCCATATGACTTTGGCGTGCCACACGCATATTGTATTGACGCCTCCATCATTAAGAGAGCCCGTTGTGCAAGTGTTTATCAAGGCTATGTAAGCGCGAACTGAAGGGGGGTGGGGGGAGGGAGAGGGAGGGGGGGGGGCATGGGGTGTGTTTCGTCTGGTTTTCTCTTTATGTTAACTCACATTAATAAATGCAATGCAAGAATGTAACCTCGTTATGCACCAAGGAAACTTAATAAAATTGATTTTCAAAAAAAAAATGATATGCTTCAACTGTTCTTTCAGGACTTAAATGTATCTTTCCCCAAAGCACACTTGGTCTCAATATACAAAGTTCAGAAGGAGCTTCACCATGCTTCAAGTACTGGTTCATCCAAAATAATGTTCCAAAAGAGCTCAGGGTTCCCCAAGCTTCAAGCAGAGAGTCACAAGACCAATGTTCCACGCCGGGAGCCTCAGCCTCTTCCGGCTTTGGTTCTTTGGTCTCCCCTGGAGCAGGTAGGAACACCGTAACTTCCCCAGCCCCATCCCGGCCAGCAGCTATAGGATCCGATTCTCCATCTGCAGCGAGGTTCTTTTGCTTGCGGTGCCTCTGGGGAGGGACTGACAACATGGTTAGTCCCTCTTCCATTTTCATTTCCCATTTCATGCAAGAACTAGACTGTTTAGTAAGATTGTCTTGAGGGTTCTTCATGGCTCCAAGCCTCTTCCTCGTCCCAGTATGCCGAGATGACAGTCCAGTGGAGTCAACCCTACTCCTTCTCTTCACAGTACTAAGAGTACTATTGGTCTGGCATAAATGCATCGGGGAACTCATAGGATAAGAGGAAGGTAAAGATGGCGAGGGGATAAAGGTGGGTGAGGGTTGATTATACTGCGTTGGCCCATTATTTCCTCTGTGTATCCCAGAGAGGGAATCCTCCCACTAAGTACTACCCCCAGGGGCACTATCGGGTAGAGGCCGCATCTCTCTGGCTTCATGCAAAGGGCCTCCCCCTTGGATTATCAAACTTTATAACTAAGGTTAAGAAATGCAGACAAATGTGCTCTCGGTTGGGAGATGAGTAAACATCGGTTTATTTCGCTTTTTTCTGTTTTTCATAGTAATCATAACAGTGTTCATGGTTACACAACTTTTCCATGAAAACCAAGAGTAAAGAAAATTAGGAGGGCAACAATAGTATACATCCGGGGGGCGTGGCCAGCATGCGAGCGGGCAGGACATGAGTGCGTGGAGCTCCAGCGGCCGCTGACAAAATCCTGTTTAAACATCCTTTTCTATGTAACAATTCTGGCTCCAAACGCATCTGTGGCGAAGAGATTAAGGTGCGGCACAGGCACACGGAGCTGGATAGCAGAAAGCCAGCTTTTTACTGAGTTATTCGACGATAGCGAAACCTGATCGGGCGCGAAGGCGTGAAACCAAGATGGCTGCCGTGACTTAGTGGAGCCGCGGGAGAGAGCTGTGGCGTCCACGAAAGGGCTGGGAACGTGGCTATGCTGTCGCCCGGCTAGGGTGCCCAACACCAACAGGCAACGTGTGCGGAGCTGCGGTGCAGGACGGAGGGAGAGACGCAGGGAGCAGTGGAAGTGGCGGGTGATACGCGGAGCGGACGGCACAGTGCTGCGTGTGTCTCCTGGAAAGAAGGTAAGAAGGAACGCTGTTCCGAGAGGGAGCGGATGGATCCCCCCTCGTTGGAGTAACGGCTCGCCGTTGGATTGGCGGTGCGGCTAGGACTTCGCTCTGGGGACGAGGCAAGAGACTCAAGTTGGCGTGAAGCGGCCTCCCCCTGTGAGTGGCACTGGCTTTGCGGCCCACGACCGATCCTATCCTCACCTCCCGACCCCGCGGGGAGAACTGGAGGAAATCCGCTTTCCACGGACTGGGCAGAGAGGCAACAATAGATCCAGAACCTGTGCCTGCAGGGACACTCCTGAAAGCACTTAAACACAACTCCTACCCCGGCAGTTACGACCGCCACCTTCCACGCTACAGAATGGGGAAAGACAAACCACGGAAATCGAGCATACAAAGCAGAATGGACCAATATGCTTTCGCCACGACATCTCAACCGACGGATCAAGCACCGCTGGCAAACTCTCCAGGAACGGAGGACACCCTTTCCCTGAAAGATGTAATGGCGGCCATTGCGAGTTCCCGCACCTCCATGGAAATGAAAGTGGACAGCATAGCGGCGGATATGTCCTTCCTCCGCCACGACCTGCAAAAACTTACTTCTCGCATGGGGGAAGCGGAACAACGCATCTCAGGTACAGAGGACAACATTAGCAATAGCAACCAACAATTGTCACAGACACTGCGCCGGATGAAGACCCTGGAGGCCAGAGTGGATGAAGGCGAGGGCAGGTCTCGCCGCAACAACGTGCGTATCCTCAGAATTCCGGAAGGAACGGAGGGACCGAGCATGGAACTGTTCTTGGAACAGTGGCTAGCAGACATCTATGACCCTCATTCCTTTTCCAAATTTTTCTCAATAGAACGCGCTCACAGGATACCTTCTGGCAAGCCCATCCCAGGAATGCCGCCCAGGACTGTAATTGCTAAGCTCCTTAACTATCGTGATAGGGATGCGCTGCTCCAGATGGCCCGTGCGAAGGGAACAATCACTTATAATGGCTCTCGGATAGCCTTCTTCCCTGATTACACGAAAGAAGTGCAACGCGCAAGACAATCATTCGAACCACTGAAGCGGCAGCTGTCCCTCATGAAAGTGAAATTCGGACTGCTATTTCCAGCTCAGCTCAAGATATATCATAAAGGTACATCCACACACTTCACTGACCCTCAGGAGGCCTGGAAATGGGCGGAGACCCACATTGAGGGAGACTGGTCGGCGCGACCAATGAGACAGGAAGATAGACGCCAGCCTCGTCCGGACCGGGCCCCCCGGGGGAGACCCCCGGTGAACATGGAACTTGTGGCTCTAGAACAAGCAGTGGAACCCGCCGAGCACCAACCAGGATGATGCACTCTTACTCCGAACCACAAATAACATTCCGGAAACAACATAGCAACGGCGGCCGCCCGAGGCCACCTCCCAGGAACTTGAACTTAAATTTAGACTGTGACCACGAACAGTCAGTTTGGCAACGGAACAACCAAAGTAAGACAGTTGGAGATTGGTTGAAGCAGAAGCACAGAGACTTGGGTAATGGTTATTAGTTAATGAGTTACCTGTCCGTTTGACAGGGTGTTTGATTGTTGTATGGGGCGACAGATGCTTCAGGTTGGGTGGAGTATAGGGTGGGGGTGAAAACGTGTGAGTTGTGGTGTTAAAAGTTACACCAAGTTCAAGAAGTACTTGCCAATAACTCCTTCGCGTTTGACCCGCATGTAACGAAAGAGCAAACGAGTCCCGACACTGAACCAACAGATGCACGATCCAGCTCAATCCCGATCCGGGTTGGTGGATCATGTAACACTCTTAGATATACAACATACTGACACCACACATGCACAAGTCACATGGCGCAGAACACCAACGTAGATAAAAGCAGAGCCATCCGGGTGATGACATGGAACGTTAACGGGCTCGGAAATAGTATTAAAAGACGCCTAGTCCTACAAGCACTGAACCGTCACTCACCGGATGTGGCCTTCTTAACAGAGAACATCTGGCGGTCACAAGATGCACACTGTTTAGTCGCACAAACTACCGACAAGCCTTTCATGCCGGATTCACCATGGGATCACATGGGGTATTGATCCTAGTACATAAAAGACTCCCCTACAGCCCCACTGCAGTCACCCAGGACCAGGGAGGTAGATATGTACACACGATAGGAACCCTGTGGGAGCGCACCATCTATATGATCGCTGTATATGTACAGCCTAACCTCCTAACCCCCCTGACTAACGATATTACACCCCTAATTGTTGACAACACTGAAGGCCTCATGTTGATTGGAGGTGACTTTAACAAAGTCATGAACACAGAGGTGGATAGGACACATGTACGATCCAGAAACCCAGATATATGCACTAAACTTGCCACATTTACCAATGCACTGGGGTTACATGATGCATGGAGGTCCCTACATCCCAATACAAGAGAATACTCGTACCACTCCAGTGCACATGCTTCGTTATCCAGGTTGGATTACTTCTTCCTACCAATGTGTAACATTCATGAGGCGTGTGACGCACAACTGCTCCCCAGAGGTATTTCAGATCATTCCCCACTCATGTTAACGATTAAGACCAGCAGATCACTCCCCCCGCCCAGTTGGAGACTGAATGGTTATTACCTGGGGTTTCCCGAACTGGTGGAACACATACAAAAAGTTACTGAAACATACTTTGAAATAAATACTGACTCTGTGGACAGCCCAACAACGCTATGGGAGGCACTAAAAGCAGTATTGAGGGGTGAAATTATAGCCTGGACTGCAGCCCACAAGAAAAAACACCTTGAAGCGATACGTGCAGCTGAAGCCAAGGTACGGAATGCAGAATCTGCTCACCTGGTCCATGACCTCCCCAAGACACAACGTGCACTGCAGTTAGCACAGAAACAGCTACAGCATACAGCCTTAGACAATGCAAAACAAGCACATGCAGCAATGCAAGCTTAAATATATGAAACTGGGGACAAGGCGGGGAAAATTCTGGCGTGGTTGGAGGGCAGGGACTTAGGCCTCACTCAAGTTAGGACATAGCGAAGAGATTTGCTAAATATTACGCTGAACTGTACAGTGCTCCACTTGCACTGCCACCGACCGCTATATTAGAAGAAATCACCCTTCCTACCCTAGACGAACAACAGGCGGCCCTACTAGAACAAGAAATTACAAAGGAAGAAGTAACCTGTCCAATGTCAGAACTTCAGTCAGGAAAGACCCCAGGCCCGAACGGTTTCCCTGTCGAAATATGGAAGAAAATAGGCGCGAATGTAATCTCTTCACAACTACTGCGCCTCTTTCAACACTCACGCTCGCAGGGTTGCCTCCCCCAGACCTCAGAAAAGCTACAATAATAGTTTTGCCCAAAGCAGATAACCCACCTGACAAGTGCAGTTCCTATAGGCCCATCTCTCTTATAAACTGCAAGGCCAAAATACTGGCAAAAGTACTGGCCAATCGGCTGCAGCGCGTCGTACACACACTAGTGCACCCAGACCAATGCGGCTTTATGCCACAAAGATCCACCAGGCAAAATATATATAGATTACACACAGCACTAGAAAAAACAGCTAAACTACCAAACCCCCTAGCCCTACTGTCCATAGATTTCGAGAAGGCTTTCGACTCTTGCACTGGGAGGCAATTTGGGAAATTATGCGACGTATGGGCATAGGCCCTTACTACATGAGTTGGGTTAAACTATTATACCACCTTCCAGTGGCAGTAACAAGAGTGAATGGGTATACTTCCGAACCCTTCCAGCTAGGTAGGGGCACACAACAAGGCTGCCCCCTGTCAGCTTTGATTTTTGCGTTACCAATCGAACCTTTAACAATCCTGTTAAGATCCACGCAGACATGGAGTGGCTTCAGGTGGGCGGACGGCTGGGAAGACAGAGTGTCTTTATACGTGGATGATCTGTTAATATATCTGGCGGACCCGCGAGTTTCCTGCCCCGTTGTGTCGCATTTACTAGAGAGATATGGCGCGTTCAGTGGACTCCGCGTCAACTGGTCAAAGTCTATACTATTCCCGGTGAAACATATAGACATTGCGGTACCAGATGTGTGCCCCTACCGTATTGAAAGGGAACAATTCAGATACCTTGGTATACAAATCACACACAAACTAACGGACTACGTGGGGAAAAACATCCAGTGGCGACCAGGTTCAAGGATGATGTTCACCACTGGATGTCCCTACGACTCACATTGCTGGGTCGCGCGGCGCTCTTCAAAATGATGGCCCTCCCCCGTTTTCTCTACGTGCTACAAAATGCACCACTATCAATAGCTCCCAATGAGTTCCATAAGATAGATCAAACACTTAGGAAGTTGTTATGGAAAGGGGGGCACCCACGAATGGCACTTACTACCCTACAAAGATCCATATGGGAAGGCGGGATTGGGCTCCCCCGGCTACAGACCTATTACTGGGCCAGTCAAATGGCAATAGTGAATGACAAACTGCATGGGGATACCACTCTACCGCATAATGTAATACTAGACACCGACGCACAAGAAAGGCCCATCATGAGCCTCCTCTACCGGAAAAAAGAGCGACCCGCTGACCCATCCATGCTGGCGCATATAACCCTGGTCTGGGCAGATACACATAAATATCTAGGTTGAGATAAAAAACTAACTCTAGCACAACCAATCTTGAACAACAGACATCTCCCGGAGGTGAACAAACTCCCTAAATGGCAAACATGGGCCCAACTAGGTATTACAAAAATTGGCGATGTGATGAAAAAAAATGTAATAATAGCATTTGCGGATCTAGCTGCCACCTTTGCACTCCCCCCCAGCAAACAATACCACTATATCCAGCTCAAACATGCGCTGCAGGCCCATCTCCCTGAACTGAGTGACATACCTGATTATTCTCCACTAGAACGCAATGTATTCCCAGAATTGCTTACACAGAAGGTCACATCGACGATGTACAGTGCTATTAACTCCTTTGCTACGAAAGAGCTGTCAAACCTGAAAGCCAAGTGGGAGAGGGAGGTGGGTGATATACTCCCAGAGGAATGGGTGTCTGCGCTGATGTACCCCAGAGAATCAGCTATCTCCTCCAGGCTTAGATTGATTCAACTGAAGATACTACATAGGATTTATTACCTGAGGGTGGCACTGTTCAATTGGGGAAAGGCTACGAATCCATACTGTTTGCGATGTAAGAGGGAGGAAGGCTCCTATTATCATATCCTGTGGGACTGTGCCATCATTCAATAATACTGGCAACAGTGCTGTGAAGAACTGTCAAGGGTAATGGGCAAAAGGATACTTGCAAATCCAAAGCATTTATTGCTGGGGATGGAAGGAGACACCGATTTAACGAGTTATGAGAGAGCGCTCTTATCTACCACCACTGCAATACTTAAAAGGAACATAGCGCAACTTTGGGGCTCCGAGAGGCCACCGAGCCTTGAACAATGGATCACAGACGTGAATATATGCATCGCGATGGAAAAGAGTGTCTATACTACCAGGGGGTGTCCAGAAAAAGCGCAGAAGATATGGCAAAGTTGGGAAGAGGCGCACTAAAAGTGAGTTATAATATTGTATTGTTACGCTATCCAGAGACTTGCAGATGGACTGGCGGGTGTAATGCGAAAGGGACAAATGTTGGGGCATGTTTTGCAGCTCGTTGGTAAGGGACCACAGCGGGGAGTCATTGGTGGGCGGGTATGGGAGGTTTTGTTTACCCCACTGTGTGGGGCTGTATGTTTAATGTTTTCAAAAAACCAATAAAATGTGGTATTAAAAAAACAATAGTATACATCCATCAGATCATCAGACCCACCAACAATACCGCAGCTCTCCCTCTTCCCCAGCACCGCTCCCCCTCCCCTTCCAATACCTCTTTTCATAAACATTTATGACACCAATTCTAACGTTTAGGGAGGTTTCAGGTCTGTCGAGGAGTGCAGTTCATTTAACAGCTGGCTCAAATCCGCCACTACTCCATCCTCCGGCTTCGGGTTGCCTAACTCTGCCATTCCCCACCTACGGATGTCTTCCATCCATTGCACCAAGGATAGGCCCTGGGGCTTCTTCCAGGCTATGGCTATCCATCTGTTTGCTAATATCAACAGAAACTGAAATAACCACCTCCTCACTTTGTATCGTTTCCCACCCAGTATTAGTCCCCACAGGCATATTCTTGGGCTGCTGTCAAAACTGGAATTCAGCAGTTCATTAATCTTAGATATTACTGCCTGCCAGTAGCACATTATCAACGACCACCCCCCAACATGTGCCAGAGCCCTACCGGCCTTCACCCATATCTTGGAAAATTCTTACTCAAGGTGTTATATATTGCGTGTAGTTTAGTGGGGGGTCACATACACCCTGTGGAGGACATTAAACTGTATAAGTTGAAATCTGGCATTCCTCAAGACTTTCCAGACCTGTTCCCACATCGTAACCTAGTCTGCCTCTGATATCTGTTCCCTCATATCCCTTTCCCACTTAGCCTTAACCGCCAACTCCTCCAAAGGAAAATGCCTCATATTGCCTAGTAGATGTGAGAGATTCCAGCCCCTCAGTCCCCCTGTCTGAGCAGCGCCTGTAGCAGCAGGTTTGGAGCAGGTTCGTCTGGGATATCTGTCCACATAGTGGCCAGTCGTCTAGTCACTGATCCATAAGCAAGGAGCCACCCTCTAGAGACCCCATAATGCACCCTCCATTCCTCTAACAACATCAACTTCCCCCCTCAAACAAATCCCCCACTGAGCGACATCCCTTAGTCCATCACATAAAAAAAAAAAACATTTGTCTTATTGCCGACCAAAGTCCCAAGCCTGCGCTCCATGGCAGATCTGCACTATACAGCCCTGTGTTCTGACTTGAGAGTCGTGTAGACCGATGAGACCTCCGTCCCCAAGTGACGCACAGGGGAACTAATAGAAACCCGCTGTGCGACCTTTGAGGCCACAGGTGAGAGATGTCTTCCCAGATCCACGGAACCTCTGGAACACCGATGCTGCTATCAAAAGGAAACGAGGTTAAATACCAGGCAATTACAATACAACCAGGTAAACAATAGGATCTAAAGAGTCTTACCTATCTGGTGTTGGGGAAACCCAGGTAACCTAGTAGAGAGGTTCGAGACTCAGATGATGCGGCGGTCCCAGGAATAGTATAACCGCAGGTGAACGTGGATGTAGAGTTAACCACCTGTAGGAGAGAGGGCTTGACTTGAATCCCAAGAAGGGAAATGGCGTAGAAGCTCAGCAAGGTATCAAGGGATGATCCAAAGACAAGTCGAGGTGAAGTCCAAAATCCGGCAACAGGTAAACAGTTCCAAGCAAAGGTACAAAGGGGTGTCCGAAGGAGTCCGAGGTAGAGTTCAGTGATCAAAGTAACAAGGAGCAATCCGTAACGCCAAGCAGGGTCTGAAGACAGCTGAGAAGCAATGAGCATTCTGTCTCTCAGACCTTTATACTGTGTGACTCTGGGTCATGTGACGTCTCTGGGCCATGTGACGTCCACCAAGGTCACGTGAGGAACGCCACACTGGATCACGTGACCGACGTGAAGACGTAACGCCGCCCCTTCTGCTATACGTTCTCCAAGGCAATTGCCAATGCAGAAAAGGTTGCAATCGAGCCCGTACACCAAAGCTGGTACGATGTTTTCGGTCCTTTGGGTTCACCGAATCACCTGAGCCCCGAACCGTGGGAGGAGATGTTGGGGGAATGTGTGCGGTGTTCTGATGTGGAGTGGACTGGTGTGCAGAGGATCGCCTAACATAGCCCCCCCCCAACGGCCCACGACCCCGTGGGCAGGACGGATGATCCTTATGGAATCGGGCCACCAACCGAGGGGCGTTCAGATCCAAGGCGGAAACCCACGAACGCTCCTCCGGGCCGTAACCCTTCCAATCCACCAGATACTGGAGTCTACCCCTAAACCATCTGGACCCTAAAATGGCCGACACCTCAAAGACATCAGGAGAGGTCAGGGACACCGGCACAACAGGGGCTCGAAGACGGACGGAATCAGGACAAGGTTTGAGGAGGGAGACATGGAACACAGGATGGATACGCCAGGAACTAGGAAGCACTAGACGAAAAGCCACTGGATTCACAACCTGAGAGATCACATACGGGCCGACAAAACGAGGTAGCAATTTCCGGCAACCCACTAGGCGAAGATGACGTGAAGACAACCAGACCCTAGAACCCACCACCAGAGGGGGAGCAGCTCGACGTTTGCCATCCACACGGGCCTTCATGGAAGCCTTTGCTTCAGTGAGATGAACCACAGTACTAGCATGTACAGCAGACAGATCCCGAAGACATGTCGCGGCCGCAGGATTCGAAGAACTAGAAGCATCAGGGACCGGCAAGACCTTGGGATGTTGGCCGTAGAGGGCGTAAAAGGGAGAATAACCAGTAGCTGAATGAGCTGCATTATTGTACGTGAACTCAGCAAGCCGTAAAAGGGCCAACCAGGAGGTCTGATGTTGCAATATAAGGCAGCGAAGGTACTGCTCCATAGATTGATTCGTCCTTTCGGTCTGCCCATCGGTCTCAGGATGATAGGCCGAAGAATACCTGGTATCAATGCCCAGTAATTTCGTCAACGACCTCCAGAACCGAGAGGTGAACTGTGATCCTCGATCCGATATAATGACCGAATGACCGAAGGAAGGCCGAATAACATGAATACATGTTCAAAAAACAAGTCCGCCAAGACCGGGGCCGAAGGAATGCCTTTACAAGGAACAAAACGAGCCATTTTTGTGAACGTGTCCACCACTACCCAGATGGAGTCAAAGCCTTTCGACTTGGGGAGATCGGTAACGAAATCCATAGTCAACGTATGCCAGGGCCTGGGAGGTACCGGAAGCGGAAGTAACAACCCAACCGGTCGACCCCTTCGATGTTTAGCCTGAGCACATACTGCGCACGAATTGACATAACAGTCTACATCGCGCTTCATAGAGGGCCACCAACACCAACGCTTGAGAAGATCTAAAGTGCGCTCTTGACCGGGATGGGCATTAAAGGGAGCATCATGAGACCACTCAAGGGCCAGATTACGAGTGTCAGGTGTGGGAAGGAACAGACGTTCATGTACGAAAGGTAATCCATCAGAATACACTGGGTCCCATTCCCGCAACTGACCGGAATGTTTGCTAGTCCAGGATCGGATCGAGTCTAATAATGACAATGAGGGTGTACAAAGACAAATCACATGACTCTTTCCGAGGACAGTGTCAGGGAAGGTTGGGAACGTGACAAGGCATCTGCTTTTCCATGGGAAGTGCCGGGACGATGCATAATATGAAAATCAAAAGAGGAAAAGAAAAGATGCCATCGGACCTGTCTGCTATTAATGCACTTCAATGAAGCCAGATCCTGTAAATTCCGATGATCTGAGTATACAGTGATGGGATGTTTGGCCCCCAGAAGATGATGTTGCCAAACACGAAAGGCGTCCATGACAGCCAAGAGTTCCTTCTCCGTAACGGTGTAATGAGTCTCAGTACTGGAAAACTTACGGGAATGGTATGCCACTGGGTGTAACTTGCCTGTTGTGGGACATGTTTGAGACAGTACCGCACCGAGAGCAAAAGAAGAGGCATCCGCCTCAACTATGAACGGAAGATCAGGATTGGGGTGCTGGAGTACCGGTGCGGTAGTAAAGGCGGTTTTCAAAGCCTCAAAAGCCTCCTGATGTTCTCTCTGCCACCGATAGGGTACCTGAGGACTGGTCAGAGCCGTGAGCGGGGCAACAATTGTGGAAAAGGAAGAAATGAAACGTCTATAAAAGTTGGCGAATCCCAAAAAGGCCTGCAAGGACTTGAGTGTTTGAGGTACTGGCCAATCTAATACTGCTTTGACCTTAGATTCGTTCATGGATAACGCCCCAGGGGTAATGTGGAAACCCAGAAACTCAACAGACGTTTTATGGAACTGACATTTTTCAGGTTTGGCGAATAAGGAATGTACTCTCAGACGGGATAGTACTTCTCGGACATGCTTTACATGGTCATCAAGACTACGAGAAAAGATTAAGATGTCGTCCAAGTACACAACCATGTATACATCTAGAATATCCCTGAATATGTCATTCATGAATCGTTGGAATGTGGCCGGGGCATTACATAGGCCGAAGGGCATGACTAGATATTCATACAAGCCATAACGAGTACAGAAAGCAGTTTTCCACTCGTCTCCCTCGCGAACGCGCACTAAATTGTATGCGCCGCGTAGGTCAAGCTTGGTGAAAATAGAAGCATGTGATAAGTGATCGAGAAGTGGTGTGATTAACGGGATTGGATATCTGTCCTTTTTTGTGATAGTGTTGAGACGCCGATAATCCACACAAGGACGTAAATCCCCCTCCTTTTTGGGAACAAAGAATATAGGGCTTGCCGCTGGTGAAGTAGAGGGGCGGATATGTCCTAAACGAAGGGCGTTCTGTACATACTCTTTCAAAGCTTGTTCCTCCGAAGGGGACAAGGAATAGATCCTGCCCGAAGGTATAGTGGAATCAGGGAGTATTTCGATTGGGCAGTCATATGGTCTATGTGGAGGAAGCACCTCGGAAGAGCCACGATCGAAAACTGATTTGAATGCTTTGTACTCAGGTGGAATCCCAGACACCAAGCCCCCAACAGTATGAGAATGCACAATCTCTGAATCGTCAACAGTCAGCATGAGTTGAGCTAAGGCTCCCAAGGCCCGAGAAGGTGTGTCAGTGGTTTGATGGACCGGGAGACAAAAATTCTGACAGACCTCGGACTCGAAGAGCACAGTGCCTGACTGCCAATCGATCAGCGGATTGTGTTCACGTAACCATGGAATCCCTAATATGATACCGAATTGAGGTGTGGTAATCAAATCAAAACTTAAGGTCTCTGTGTGAATTTCTTGTATGTTCAACAAGAGAGGTGCGGTTTGGTGTCTAACAGGACCAGAAACTAACGCAGAGCCGTCTACGGCTTGGACATGTTCAGGTTGTGATTTTACCACTAGAGGTAGGTTGAGGGAATGGGCCAAATCAATGTCTATGTAATTACCAGTGGCACCTGAATCAATGATGATATTGACTGCATGAAGAAGGCCTGTAGAGGGACATAAAGTAGCCTTTACAGAGATGGGTTGAACACGAGCAAAGGCAAGGGGGGTACCCGGAGATGATGACGGAACACTCGACCTGTTCTCCGGATCTAAGGTCGAGCTGTCCGAAAAACCTGGCTCTTCTTGGGACGTCGTGGACACTCTTTCACAAGATGTCCAGTGGTGCCACAATAAAAGCAGGCATTATCCACCCTCCTACGTTCCCTCTCAGATGTTGTAATAGGACTACGTAACCCTCCCACTTGCATAGGTTCTTCTGTACTGGGAGCCGGAGTACTAGCAAGAGTAGGATGGGAAGAGACCCCCAATTCGGCTCTACGCTCCAATCGCCGTGCATCTATCTGCAGGGCGAGATCAACCAATTCCTGATACTGAGTGGGCACAGAAGGGATTACTGCTAAAGCATCTTTCATGGTGTTACTCAACCCCCTATAAAAAACCACCGCCCGCTTGTTTTCTGGCCATGATGTTTCAGCAACTAGTTGATTGAACCGGGTGATGTAGTCTATCAAAGTCTTTCTACCCTGAGTTAATTCTAACAACTCCAAATCCCGAGACTGTGCCTTGTGTCGGGTATCGAATACTCGAGACATTTCCAGAACCAACAGATCAAAGTCATAAAGGACTGGGCTATTATTCTCCAGCAGGGGATTAGCCCAAGCGGCAGCTGTCCCGGCTAAATGGGAAAGGGCAAAAGCGGCTTTAGCAGTGGAAGTAGGAAAGGCCAAGGGTCTGCATAAGAAATGTAACTTGCACTGATTAACAAAGGTTCTGAATTTCATGGGGTCACCTTGATAGCGTTCAGGAGCAGCCAGGGGGGAAGGGGCTGGGAGGACCACCGGAGTTGGGACTGTAGTAGTAGCCACGGGAGGGGGTGTAGTTGAGGGGCTAGCATCTCCAAACTCAGGGAAGAGAATGCTGAACACTCTGTATGGAATCTAACCTTTGGTGGATCACCGTGTTCGCAGCGGCCATATCTGCCCTTAATATTGTAATAGCCTGGACTAAGGCAGCTATGGATTCTTCCGTGGATCCCTGCATCGTCAAACACGACTAAACGGCTTCTCAGTCTGTTCTGACTTGAGAGTCGTGTAGACCGATCAGACCTCCATCCCCAAGTGACGCACAGGGGAACTAATAGAAACCCGCTGTGCGACCTTTGAGGCCACAGGTGAGAGATGTCTTCCCAGATCCACGGAACCTCTGGAACACCGATGCTGCTATCAAAAGGAAACGAGGTTAAGTACCAGGCAATTACAATACAACCAGGTAAACAATAGGATCTAAAGAGTCTTACCTATCTGGTGTTGGGGAAACCCAGGTAACCTAGTAGAGAGGTTCGAGACTCAGATGATGCGGCGGTCCCAGGAATAGTATAACCGCAGGTGAGCGTGGATGTAGAGTTAACCACCTGTAGGAGAGAGGGCTTGACTTGAATCCCAAGAAGGGAAATGGCGTAGAAGCTCAGCAAGGTATCAAGGGATGATCCAAAGACAAGTCGAGGTGAAGTCCAAAAATCCGGCAACAGGTAAACAGTTCCAAGCAAAGGTACAAAGGGGTGTGCGAAGGAGTCCGAGGTAGAGTTCCGTGATCAAAGTAACAAGGAGCAATCCGTAACGCCAAACAGGGTCTGAAGACAGCTGAGAAGCAATGAGCATTCTGTCTCTCAGACCTTTATACTGTGTGACTCTGGGTCATGTGACGTCTCTGGGTCATGTGACGTCCACCAAGGTCACGTGAGGAACGCCACACTGATCACGTGACCGACGTGAAGACGTAACGCCGCCCCTTCTGCTATGCGTTCTCCAAGGCAATTGCCAATGCAGAAAAGGTTGCAATCGAGCCCGTACACCAAAGCTGGTAAGATGTTTTCGGTCCTTTGGGTTCACCGAAACACCTGAGCCCCGAACCGTGGGAGGAGATGTTGGGGGAATGTGTGCGGTGTTCTGATGTGGAGTGGACTGGTGTGCAGAGGATCGCCTAACACCCTGGCACATGTAATTTCCTTACCAGTTTCCTCCAGACCTCTTGCACCACCTGAAATATATTAGTGGATCCCTTCCCTCCGACCGAGCCCCACAGTAGTTCTACTCCCTTCCGATGGACTGGGAGGTTGCCCAGTAAACCGAACAACAGTTCCCCTTTGGTGTCTGCCCATGCCAGTACTGCTTGCAATTGTGCTGCCATGAAATACCATTCATAGTTCAGTAGGTCAAGGGCCTCCTCCAGACGTGGGTGCTGTAGGGTTGCCAGTGAGACCCTCCTCTGTCCCGTATTCCATAACAGTTCCCCAATTTGCTCATCCAACATCTTGAAAAAAAAAAAACCTTCTTAATACCCTATGGGATATTGGTAAAATAGTAGAGGAGTCTCGGGAAGATAACCATTTTGCACAGCGCCACCCTCCCCATCAACGATAGCGGCAACTTCTTCCAGAACTGGATCAACTCTCCAATAACTGATAGTGCCATACCCATATTATACACAAACGTGTCCTCAATCCTGGGAAAGATTTGGACGCCCTAGTACCTGAATGAATCCCCCTCCCACCTGAGCCCCCAATCAGGGAGAAAAGTAAGATCCTGTCTGCATAAGCCTCCCAATGGGAACAGTAATGACTTTTTTTTTTATTGATACAAAAGCCAGACAACTTCAGAAAATTACTCAATACCTCCAGCAGCATTGGTGAGTTCTCCAATGGGTTCCCCACATATATTAATAGGTCGTCTGCATAGAGGGATACTACGTGTCTCACTCCATTCGCTAATATGCCTGCTTCCACGTGATATCACACAAGTGGTTCCAGTGCCAGTGAAAATGGCATACAGTGTTTATAACGCAATTAAAAACGCAATTAAAAACGTGACAAACATTTTCAGTGAAACATAAATAACGACAAAAATGTTGAACTTTTAATAAAAGTATATGTCGGGGGTGGGGCATAGTAAAGAAGTGAAAACAGAGGGGCCAGGGGGGTGAATCCCCCAAAATAAAAGAGAGAAAACAATTTTCTCTTGGCATTATAAAGACATGTAACCGTGAAAATAGTATTGGGGAGATAAGACACCTCTGTGGCATCCCCCCTCCCAACGTCCACCGCTGCGACACCCAGTCATTTGTCTATACCCTTGCCATTGGTCTATTTTACGGAGGTCGTAGCCACCGGCAAATGTTGGTCCCAAACCCAAAGGCCCCAAACACCCGAAACAGCCATTCCCACTCCACAGAGTTAAAAGGCCTACGTTGCATTGAAGGAAGTCAATGGCATGTTTTCCTTAGAGTGCTTAACCTGGTCCATCACATGGTGTACGGTTCATTGTGGTACTCCGACCCCCTATAAATCCAATGGTGGAGCCACTCCAGACAGTCTGGCGGCCCAAACCTTACACAGACTTTTCGCATCGACATTTAATAATGAAATCAGGCGATTGGAAGTGCGGGAGTATATCCTTCTCGAAAGCCTCATCATAGACTTTCTTAAGTCGGGGGACCAGGAGATCTTCATACCTGCAGTAAAATTCTACCGCAAATCCATCACACCCCGGGGACCTACCTTTACGCATAAACCGCAATGCCCTGTATATTTCGGATTCCCTAATAGGTTCTTCCAGCTTTTCTCTGAGATCCCCCACCAGGACCGGTAGCTGTACCAAATCCAACAGTTCCTCTGCATCTTCAACCAAGTACATACCTTCACTCGTGTATAAGAATTGGTAAAAGCCTGAAAGGCCTCATTGATCCCTGCCTGGGAGATGGTCACTTCCCCGGTATCCCACCTGTTTCAAGTTATGGTGTGTCGGGGTGGTACCCGACGGATCAACAAGGCCAGCAGTCGTCCCGTCTTGTCATCCTCCCGGTGAATCCGTATGTTCCTCTTATTCCCATCAAATTTGAATAGTGAATCGTCAACTCCTGATAAGAAGCCAGGGCTTCCGCCAGCTCTGTTCTCGTCCAACGTTGCGCCGCTGTTTCCTTCTCTAATTCAGATATCACCCCTTCTAGTTTCCGCAGCTTCTTCTGTAGAGCTTTCGTGATCCCTGTCATGTTGTATCCACAAACCCCCCTGATCGTAACCTTAAAAGCCTCCTATAGGGTCCCCAATCTCTCCACCGAACTTTCATTACTCTCGAAGAACCATAGTATCTGTTCCTGCAATACCTCCCCAAATGCCACATCCTCTAAGGTTGTAGTTGATAGCCACCATGCATTCACTGATGATCTCCGCCGCACTCCTTCCAAATATGTCATCAAGGGTGAGTAGTCTGAGAGAACCCACCCCGATATTCTGTGTTACTAAACCTATGGGGGTGTTCCGTCCCAACAAAGATATATAGTCTAATTGTGAATAGGACCCATGTACACCAGAAAAGTAGGAGTAACCTCAATCTTGTCCATGAGCCTCCCGCCAAAATTCCACCAAGTCCCAGTCTCCAACAATCGCCCGCAAAGACGATGCTGCCTGCTGCTTCAACAGGCCCGACTTCCCTGTACCATCTATCCCTGGATCCAAAAGACAATTAAAATCCCCCCACACACAAACAACCCCTCCCGGTGCTCTCCCACCAGTCGCATCACCAATGGGAAATATTCCTTGTCGTCTACATTGGAAGCATAAGAATGAGTCACACAAAGATTCCTACCATCCAATGTGCTCAGGAGAAGCACCTTTTTTCCAGACGCACCAGTCAGCACCTTGTTCACCTGAATAGGCACTCCCGCCGCTACTGTAAGAAAACCAAGGTTTCAACAGTTAAACGACACAAGTGATCACAGTTCAAATGTATTTATTGACTTAAAAAGAGTTTGAAAAACGCCTATCTAATCCTGAATCTACAGATGAGAGCAAGCTACGACCATCAAATAATAATCAGGCAGTCCTAGTTGTGTCTTGTCAAAATAAAAGGGCCTATACTAAAAATCCTACTGCCAATCCTTACCTCTAAATACAACAAAATGTGAAAGGGGTATGAAATGCAAAAAGGAAGTGTCCAAAATAATATGTCAGAATGGTAGAGCAATAAAGTTCCCTTCCCCACGTTTTCAGCACGGGGTGAGGTAGAGCACTTAGACTCTGTCGCACACTCTGGCTTCTCTTAGCACGAAGAGGCACACCCTAAGGCACGGCAGGACCGTCTAAGACAGAGGGCCTCATCACGAGTTTGGCGGTAACCCTTAAATCCAGCGGTCGCGCTATTACCGCCGGATTTAAGGGTCCGCCAAATCAGGGCTTCGGCGGATTTCTCCCCGAAAATTTGTGCTATTACCGCCGGCGGGAAATCGGCCGGCGGTAAGAGCGCAAAAATTCCCCATTGAGCCCAATGGGGAATGGGGCATTCCCGAATGGGCTCAGTGGGGAATGGGGAATTCCATTACCGCCAAACCCGTGATCCGGCACTAATAGCGCCGGGGGGTTTGGCGGTAGGGCTAATACCGCCAGCGGTAATACCACCAGCGTTACCGCCCAACTCGTGATGAGGCCCTCTAGTCTCTTAACAGCACAAATAGTCTCTCGCTCGAAGAAAGTCTTGTTCAACCAAAAAGAGTTAACAACTTAAAGTTCTCTTCCTTTTGCTTGTACAACATATTGGGTGGATCATCCACCCCGGGGTCTCCCTCAGCCAGGCTCGGACTCCCTTCGCTTTCAAAGACACTGTAGGCCCCCCTCGTTCGGGCGCAGACCTTCCTTTCACTGATCATAATGTCCTTTGACTTGAGTAACTTCAATACTATATGTTTGTCACTGTTGCAGGCTCTTGGGTATTTCTTGGGATCGCAGTCTTTTGTGCTAGGAATTTTTCTTAAACCCTTGCAGGACCACTTTGATCTTTCTATCCAATCTCAAAAAATCTATTTGCAGATCTTTTGGATCCAATTCCTGGGGGTGGACCAGTGCGGGAGGATCACCTGGATGGGGGGTCCTTGGGGAGTGGGACACCGACGGATGAGATGTGGTATCCCCCCCTTTAACTCCTTTTCCCCATCCTATCACGTAGGGTATACACTGCCCCCCCTTTTCCGCAAGAACGCTTTCACACAACACGAAAGACAGCGGACCAACACCAGAGCTGTTTACCTGACAGGGTCAGGCAAAGTCAGGCAATTGACCAGTGACAGCCCTTTCCCTTCCCCCACAGGGATAAAAGGTGGAGCACAGGACGGGCTAGGCAGAACGCAAAACGCAAGGGCTAACTCAGCACGGCAGTTCAAGAGGAGGAGAAAGACGGCGCAGAGTAAGAAGGCGGCAATGAGAGCATCGACCTTGCCCTTTCCAACTAAGGCCCGGGGAACCTACGCCGAAAGAAACTTAAGTCCACGAACAACAGCCAGCGTGTATTGCAACAGATGTCAACGGTATGAGAGACTATCATCTGCTAATAATCAAGCCGGGAAGAGACGCTGGCCTCCGTTGTAGCAACCTTGACTCGAAGGATAAAGAAAACAAAGCGGTTCATCACAGCCAGTGATTCGAGAGGAGTATCGATAAATAAACGGAATTGTGTTGAACGAAGAGTGCAAGTGGCTTTTTGAACTTTGAACAAAGAACTGTTGTTATTTGAGGGGGAAACCAGCTGAGGAGGAGTTCACCACCACATGGGTGTTCACATGAGAGACTATGGGCAATTACTCAAAAGTAGAAAAAGTATGTGTGATGCTGGAAATACATCAGAGGGACAGGGCCTCTGAATCCTTGTCCTTTATTGCCTTGTCATGTATGTCCTGACTTGTTTTCCTCGCAAGAGTTCATGTGCGACTCCTGGCGGTGCGGCTCTTCCTGTATTTTGTCTGGTGAACAGACTCTTGGGATACCCTTATGGCACCCATGGGTGGGAGTACGACCCTGTACTCCTAGTGTATGTTTTTGTGCACCTGTGTGTGGCCCACAGAGCATGATACGGGCTGGTGGCAGCTCTGTGCTGAATTTAAAGGTGCCCTGAGCATCCTCCATTTTGGGATGCCCTGGCCCCTGTCATTGGAATAAGTAGATTCCTGATGGAGATAAGATGCCCCGCCTGATGGAGACAAGATGGCCCGCGTGGCCACTTGCCTCCAATGACATGTTACCTTGTTTTTCCTGAAATCGCGGGAAGCCCTGCATCTATCTCTTCCCCCTGACTGGCTGTTGGGTGGAAGTTCCATATATGGTAGTGTGGAGAAGTGCCGACCAGACTGGCTGGAGCCTTCCCAATGACTGTATGTTGTGGGTACGCCCGTGGGGTGGAACCTGGGTGAATGGAGTGTGTGACGAATATGCATTCTGTGTTATGGGTGTCTAGTATCTGGTGTTTGACGCAATGGCCCTCATTAGGACCCTGGCGCTAAGTGTTTAACAGCACCGTAAAAGGCTGTGGTGCCGTTAAACACTTAGCGCCTTACTACGAGGTCCCTTTGCGAGACCCGACCTGAACGGCTGGTCTAGGGACCCGCAAAGGGACCTTGGTGCTAAGTACGGTACCGCAATTTGCGGTACCGTACTTAGTGCCTTCCCCAGTCCCATTGAGCCCTATGGGGCAAAAATAGGAATGGGGAAGGGCCAATGTTCAATGGGGAATTACCACCCCGCCAACCTTGGAATGGGGTGGTAATTCCCCATTGAACATTGGCGGACTCGTTACGATACCGGCACAAACCATGGTGCTAATAGCGCCATGGTTTAGCGCCAGTATCATAATGAGGGCCAATGACTGAGACAGCCCTGCCCAAAACTAGCATTTACAGGGAGATATTCCCACTCAGGTGACTTGGAAAAGGGGTAGGGAACTGAGCATATTAGATTATGTTTTCATCTCAGGTAAGATGCTCCTGAGATTCTTTAAGGTGGAAATAATCCAAACAAACCTGAGTGACCATTAAGGTTTACCACAAGCAGGTCGAGGTATCAAGTGGAAGGAATAGACTGATTATGAATCAACCCAGAATAGAGGACCTGACAGAGAGAATCATCGATTATGTGACCAGGTATCCTCAGGATGGAGTTTACCTGACTCTGGACTACACTAGACATTTGGTGAATTTTGTGGTAACCAGTAAATCAGGCTTCCGGCCCAAATGTACCCATTTACACGTATATGATTTATAGGTGAACAAGGCCAAAAGAAATTTGAAAGCTGATTTGAGAAGACTCAAAAAGCTGAAACAACAACAGCAAAATTAGCTTAAATCGAGAAAACATCTAATGCTATGCCACGATGCAGAACTGATGCTGATGAACATAAAAAATTGAGTGAGATGTGGGAACTGATAAACTCTATGCATGTACCCAGGGCAGCATTGACTATAAATACTGTTTCAGCCAAGTTGTGGGTTGACCATTTCTCCCTTCAGGGTGAATTGTCATTTCCAGTGGAAGAGGATGACATTGTGGAGCTTATAAAATAAAACCCAGTAATTCCTGATCTCCTGGTCCAGATTGCATCACAAACGTGATACTCGAGAAGAATCCGTGGGAATGGGTACCTTTCTTATTTGAGCTATTTACACATATAGGAAAGATTAGGATGGTCCCGCAGTCTTGGAGGACCTCAGTCATGGTGCCGATTTTTAAGAAGAGTGACAGGTCTGATCCTAGGAATTATAGACCTATCACCCTCTTAGACACAACAGGAACGATCTATGCAGCTTTGGTGTTAAGAGCATTATCAGTGTTGGTTGATCACTCTGATAATTGGGTTCCTCTGCAGTCAGGTCTTATAAAGGGGGTGGGTACCTCACTGAACGAGGTCTTGATTAACATTTTTTAGAAACACACTATTAGAAGAAAAAGCAAATTGTACTTAGCCTTCGTAGACCGGGCTCAAGCTTTTGACACAGTCGACAGGCAGAAATTGTGGGAAAAGCTCGAAGCATGGAGGTGCCTGAGTGACATTTTGGAGGCAATAAAGTGCCTATATACTGACACATCTTTTAAGGCAAGATTAGACCTTGGTGAGTCTCTTTCTAAAACCATTTCAACTGACAAGGGCCGTAAACAAGGGTGTCCCCTTGCACCAGCCCTTTTTAATGCTGTTTATTTCTGACTTGAGTAAGACGCTAAAGACTGTACGTAGCTTCCCGCCTAAGGTGGATGGTAATCCATTGGAGAGACTGCTCTATGCTGATAATTTGGTCTTAATAGACCAACCCCCCGTGGGTCTGCAAAGGCAGTTAAACGCATTGCAGACATACTTTATAGAGCGGTATAACAAAAAATGCTGCCAAAACCAGAGTGCTTATTTTGCAGCATCTATCTTGAAAGGTAACTTGTAAACATCAATGGTACCTGTGCAAGGACATCTTGCTAAAAGCAAATTCCTTTGTATATCTGGTGATTTACATGGGCAATGGCATCAGGGACTCCTCTAAAGAAAAGGTTTTGACCTCAAAGGCGAAATATTTGGCGGCTCAGGGGAGGATTATCTTAAAAGGATATTGCACATTCTCTTTAATTCCTTTCATATTTTTTTTTTATTGATTTAGTTGATAAATCAACTTTTCAATATATTTATACAAACAAGGTTATATTAAAAATTGTACAATTCATTAACATCACAGATCTTTAAAATTTATTACAATTCAAATGTTTTAAAACAAAAGAACTGAAAAAAGAAGAATTTTGCATTAACACATGATACTTCAGTGTCTTCAACAGTGATAAACCAGTGAGGAAACAGAGAACAGAAAAAGCAAAGTAAATAAATATGAAAGGAAAACACCATTCTTTTCGTGGACAATTAGCATAGCAATTCAATATGTATCAAGTATCTCTTTGATTCCTTTGATACTCTCATATCACTTATATTGTCATTTTTTAATAATCATTTTGATTCACATATTCAAGGTGGCTTTATCACCAAATTAGTGACATAAGATGGTTCACAACTGCAATCCTAACCTTAGTCAAATCAGTACTGTATACATGATACCAAACATTTTCAGCAGTTAAGAACCTGTAGCCCTCAAAGTGTCTTTTGAAATGCTCAATTCTGCATGCTAACAGGGCAGGACATGCTGTTACCAAATGTGGCAGGGCTTTGGGTTCCTCAGAGTTATTACAAAATCGGCAGATGTTCTCGATTGACAGAATTAGTTTCCATTTAGCAAGAACTTCTCTAATGTGCCAGATGTTCAATCTAAACTTAATGAATAGATCCAGATATTTGGCATCTGGAAATTTAAGTATATATTAGATTCCGGAGTCCTCGGTTTCTTTATCAAGGTAAAAAATGTTTGTATATGATTATGTTTCACACATTGGGCACGTGTATTAATCCAATCCCAAAGCACAACTTTCTCTTTCGCCTTGTCTGGGTTTGATATCAATAAGATTAGAGATACATCAGCCTCCAGCAAAAACTACTTGACCTTCACCCGCCAGTTACTCATAGTTGTGTGATCAGTCATTTCTTTATATTTAGATAATACATCTAAAATAGTGTTAGGTTTAGTGCTCATAATACATTTCCGATGTAAACTACATAGTTTCCACATATACATGGAGGACAGCGATGTTAGACCCAGTTCATAGCGCAGTGCACACATAGACACAGCGTTTGGTAATTTCAACAGCTTTTTCCAAAAAGATCCTTCCATTACCGACCAGATGGGTTCATCACGCCACATCCTCGCTTCGGCACCATGTGTCAAAGTTGGAACTGCATTCTGACAGTAATAAATGAGTACTGGTTTTAGGGAAAATGTCCCATACTTGTGATTTAAAATTTTCGCCTGAGATGTGGCCGTTCTCATTTTACTTCTGATTTAATTATAATAAGGTATGTTTGATATTAAATGATTAACATTGAGGCCCAAGCATTTATATTATGACACAATCGTCAGTGGTTTCTGTTGCAAGGACCAGGCTTGACAAACCCTTCTTTTTGCATGTGTGGACACAACTATCATGACTTTCGACTTGTCCAAATTAACAGTTTATTCTCACAAACATAGTTCTCCAAGTGATCTAATAGGGTTTGCAATCCCTGGCAGTTTTTTCGCCAGTAACACCAGGTCGTCGGCGTAAAAAAGCCAGGGCATTGCAAATTCCCCAACCGAGGAGAATCAGATACTGCCTTGGTAAAATCTGCTGCTATGTCGGATATAAAAAAATTAAATAACGAGGATGCCAACAGGCATCCCTGTTTAAGACCTCTATAGGTGTTGATACTTCGCAGTAACCTGCCATCCATCGAGAGTCTTATTTGTATCAATGTTTTAGAGTGGAATTTACGTATCCAATGTATCGAGTGGCTAGGACAATTATTTTTAGATAGTTTGCAAAATAGCAATTGTCTGGATACTGAATCGAACGTGGTTTCGAAGTGAATGAACGCCATAAAAAGTGGGTGGTTCATCTGCCATTCGTGATGTTTAATAGCATGAAGAGCACACAAATTGATGGAAGTTCCTAGCCATGGCATGAATCCTGATTGCAACCGATCATTAATATTAGTCAGCTTGGTCCATTGATTAAATTCAGCCAAAATCAGACGCACAAACAACTTTCCCAGCGTGTCCAGCAATGCTGCCAGTCTGTAGTTTTGAGGGCCGTGCCTATCTCCCTTTTTGTAAATAGGCACAATGATTGACTTCTGCCATGTATGGGGAATTTTTTTAGAGCAAACTATCTGCATGAATATGACTCTCAGAATGTTCACCCATGCTTCCGAACAGGCTTTCAACATTACATTGGACAACCCATCCAGGCCTGGGCCTCCAGAAGGCCTCAATTTCTTGATGTTCTCAATTATTTCAACTTCATTTATGTTTAGATGGATCATGAAGAGTCTGTCCAGAGCCATTGGGGACCCTGGGGTGTACCAACATGCATGCAATCACGTGAATGAATTATGCGAAACTGCTACTATGGACAATGCGCAAAGGCGGATTAAATACAGACAAAACCCAATGCCCAAAAGGAAAAAAAGGAAGGATGTGTGAATACCGCAAGATAAACTAAAGCAAAAAAACTTGAACAAATTCCTATGCATGAGATGTCCATGTGGGGAAAAGCTGGAGCAAGTGTTACGTGTTACCCTATGCAAATATATTGAAACACAACAAAGTTGATACTGCTGTACCATAGTGAAAAGGACAGTGGCCCTCATTACGACCCTGGCGGAATACGAAAAACGATGGCGGAAATGTGATACCGCCATCGAATACCGCCCGTTGCGATCATGACCCGTCACCGTAAAGTACGATGCGATTAGCGACACCGTAGTGAACGCCAACGCTAACTGCACTAAGTACGCGCACGCGCGCCGTGCAAAACCGCAATATCCGCCATGGCGCAACGGTACGCGAATGCTGACCCCAGCGGACATTCACCTAACGCCATCAAGCATGGCGGAAAGTACCATTCCGCCATGGCGAGAACTACGGCATCGCGAACCAACCGTAATGGCCCTACTGAGTGCCTGTACTCCACTCCCTGGCCACATTGCACAACTCCTCGTAGGCGCAATGCAGTCACACCATGCAACCAGTGAAATGTACAAGTCACCCATGCATGCCAACGAACCAATGCATGCAGGGGCCCCAAGTGCCCTGTGAGTGGCCATCCACAATTGGCAACACACCATTGCCGTACTGATGCAGCACAGGCATCTGAAGGTGCAAGTACACCAAAATGAACTGAAAAAGCCATGACACAAAACAACAACAGTCCCCCATCGCTTGCCACCAGTGTAAACCAACAGTCAAAGCAGTAACCTGAGGGAGACTGCACCAGCCCTGTACACATGCCAGTAGTCAAACCAACCATCAGCATAAGCACGTACCACACAACTGTACCCAGAAGCCGGAACCCAATGCAGAACACCTCACAACACATCGCGCCACAAATCGGAATATGCCACATTACTAGCAAAGAATAACGCTACACGGTTAATATCTGAATATAAATTTAATGCACATCAAAATCACCAAGCCCATACAGCCATTTGAGCATAAACTCACAAATGATCAGCATTACTGTGGGCTGCATCCGCAATAAATGACCAGCTTCCCCATGTGTGACGCCCTGTACCTTCATGGCACACAGGGGCTACATCCACGTCCAAAAAGGCAACATGGAAGCGCCTAGGACCGCAGGCCCGTCCCATGAAGTAGGCACTAGTCCAGCTGGAAGCTAGGTATGCTGCACCTAGCCACTAGTACTGCGTAAGGGCATGTGGGCCATTGGCGATCGTCCCATAAGATCGTAATGGTGCTCCACTGATTACCTCGAAGCTGCAGGTGTCGACTGTAGAAGCCATCTGCAGGAGTGGCGTACAGATGGCAGCGGCAGAAGGGGAGGAGATACCTGTCACCCAAATGAAAAAAAAGATAGTATGGGCATCCGAACTTCATATGTATTACTCACTACATTCAACACACCAAACCTACAACCATATGCATGCTAGGCCACTCATAAGGATCAATTGCACCCAAAAATCACTTGCGAATCATAACGACACAAATCGAGGTGAATACACTATTTCAAACGAGTGTCTGTGTGCATGCGCCTGTCAGAACAGGATCCATCAGATGGGATCATCAACGTGCATAGACACAAGTGATTGAAGGCACGTCGAGACAGGGAGGGTTCAACAAGGGCAGACAGACGATGGTCCCACTATGGCAGCCTTGCATCACATAGCACAGGGGAAGGGGATAGATTCCAAATAGCCATGTACATGGCAGACTCCCAATTAAATCATCTTTCCATGCATCCATTCATCATTCCCTCATCCCATAATGAAAACGCCTGAATATTCACTCACATAACATTCGACATTTCCATTGAGTCTGTGCGTAATGCAGCCTTCAAAATCCACTGTGCTCCTGCCCGGATTCCTTGTGTAGTGAAGTCACATGTATTTGGGAACGTCCTGCCTTATCGTCCACTACGCTATAGCGCATCCCATTCAAATCACATCAATCATTGCATTCCCGTCATGGGCCCTGTCCCAAGGACATTCAACAATAGAACGTTACATTTCCAGTCAGACCTGTGGGCGTCTCCACGCCGCTAGTTGAAAAACGAAAGCGCTGTCCTTCGAATTCCTAATTTGCAACATCACGTTGAAAAGGCATCTGTGAACGCTTGTATTCACAAATACATCTATGCAGTGCGGCTGTGTGTGAAAATGGTAACTGGCCTCAATCACTGATGGGACTCCCCGCCGTCGGTGAACGTCGGTACAGTGCTGCATGAGGGTCCACCGTTGATCGAGCACTACATTCCACTGACCCTTCACAAGTCTGCTCGCGAATGCAAATATCGTATGTGCAACAATGGGACCATAGCAGAATTAACATATAAACCAATATTCCACAGCCTTCGGGATTAAGAACATGAATGCAAATGCAAGATGCCATGCATCGAATTGCGGCGTCGTGTGCGGGACGTGCTCGCACGAAAGGCATTGCAGCTGACACAGGTGGAATGAATCACCACAGGTGAAGGCTATACAGCCTGAAAACACATAAATTGCATACCCAAACCCCTCCCACAACCACACCCACTCCAGAATGCTACCGGCAGGACTAGCGATGTTGGCCCTGGGGGACCTGATAGCACTGCAAGTACTCCAACTTCAAGAAGAAGACGAACGCCAACTACTACAACAACCGGCCGCACAGAGGAGACGCAGGAGGAGGAGGAGGAGGGCAAGGCATGGCCAGCAAGCCCCACCAGCACAGCCACTACCACCACGCAGGCAGCCCGCAATCCCACGCCTCCGAGCTAATCCGTTCAACCTCACAGCTGAGCAGATCCACACCCTCTACCGTTTGGACCGGGACACCATAACCGCCATTGTCGACATGACACACGCTGACCTTGTCAGCATGATAGATAGCCCAACCGCCATCCCACCCCTACTGAAGGTGGTGTCTGTACTCCACTTCCTGGCCACAGGCACCTACCAGCACACAGTCGGACAGTTGCATGGCATTTCACAGCCCCTATTCTCACGGACACTATTCCAAGTGCTTCATGCCCTCCTGAAGCACTCAGACGACTACATCACTTTACCACGCTCGGAGCAGGAGCTTACAAACACAAAAGTGGGATTCCATGCACTTGGCGGCATACCGGGTTGCATTGGTGCCATCGACTGCACCCATGTGGAATTGGTTGTCCCACATGCCATGGAGGCCCAGTACCGCAACCGGAAACAATATCATTCTATCAATGTACAAATGGTGTGTGACTCCAACAGGATCTTTACACATTGTTCTGCCCGATTTCCAGGATCAACACATGATTCCATGGTCTTGCGGAACTCTAGAATACCACGCTACATGGAGCGACACGCAGGGTGCCGATCCTGGCTACTCGGTGAGTCTCATTTAATGCATGAGTATGTGGGGTAGGTGATGCGTGAATGACCTGGCAGGAAGGGGGGGGGGTGCGTACGTAGCAATGACATTCCACAAACATCCTTTCTTGTCCACATACAGGTGATTGCGGGTATCCACTGAAGAGATGGCTCCTTACACCAATCCGGAACCCACAGGACCAGCATGAGGAGGACTACAACCATGCCCACTCACGTACCCGTGTGGTCATAGAACAGGCATTCGGCCTACTGAAGGCTCATTTCCGCTGCCTCAGCAGGTCTGGCGGGGCACTCCTGTACCGCCATGAGAAGGTGGCAAAGATGGTCATGGCATGTGTCATGCTACACAACATGTGCGTACGTAGGAATGTGGCCATGCCCCCCGACGCAGAACTGCTAGCACCTGAAGATGGTCATGATGAGGGTGGGGATGTGGAAGCACCTCAAGCGGTCCGCGAGGCACAGGAGGCCCGTGAATTACGTCAGAATCTCATAGATGCATGCTTCTAGCACTCATGCCTGGTGGCTGTTACATGGACACGGGACTTGTGGCACTGTGTGTGTCTGGAACATGCACAATGTGGACTGTACGCCAAGATAGGCCTCGTACACAGAGATCAATGTCCACACATCTCTTTGGATGATTATGAAGAATTGTATTGCAGATGTGAAATGACATTACACACCCAATCGAACCGCCACCCAAAGAAGCACAACACACCCCCTCCACCCTCCTACCCCCCCCAACACCAGTGTCCAATGACGCTCATTGTCAGTGGGCAGACGCTATTGCAAGCCCCCTCTCCGGGTATCAGGGGCACCCCTGCCTGTGGAGCGCCGGTTCCTCCCAGATCTACGTTGGGGGCTGCCCTGGACGGAACTTGCAACGGATGATGTCTCTGCCTGCTCACGTCCATGCATGTCCCTAAGGGTTTGTGAGAGCTCAGTCAGCACACGGCGCACAGCGGCAAGTTCACCACATACGTCTTTGGACGTTGCATGCAGTTCCCCCCTCAGGCTCTCGGTGCTTCTCTCCATTTGTCCCCTCAGGCTCTCGGTACTTCTCTCCATTTGTGCCCTTAGTGTCTCTGTACTACGCTCCATTTCTGCCCTAAGTGTCTCAGTAGATGTTTCAATGGCTGCCTTAGAACCCCCACATTCATCAGCATGCTCCTTGAGGAGCGTGGCCATTTGCTGCTGTTGCACTATCATCTGCTCGAGGGACTGTTGCCTCTGCTGGGCCATGCCCATTTGCGGTGGTGTCACAGAGGGGCTGGACGCCTCATGTTGCCTTGCAACAGGCCTTGTGGGGGTTGGCCAGTCGTCGTCTTGTGGGTGCCCCTGCGTGGTTTCCTCATGGTGTACGGGATGATACAAACAGGGGGATTGAGACAGGTCATGGATGTGTCCTACTTCGGCAGCACCGTTTTCTGTGTCGGAGCATGCTGGCATGTATGCAGTGTCACCTGTGGTGCTGCTGCCACCAGAAGCAGTGCCTTCTGTGGCATCCATTGGGGGGACCTGTGGTGCTGCTGTTGTGGACATGCTGGCTGCTGGGGTTCCTGTTGATGTCCCCTCCAGTGTGCTGCCACTCGATTTGTGCTGCTGCCGTGTCTTGATCCGTGCAGCTGAGGTGGAGGGTCTTTGGCCGTTGGTCTTGGCCCTCTTTGCAGGTGTGCTGGTAGGGGTGTCCTGAAGCTCGTCGTTGGAATCGGACCCTGTGGTGGAGTAAAGGAGGGCGAGCGTTATTCATGGGTCTGTGGTAATTGTAATGGCAATTGTATCACATGCATTGGGGTGGTACCTGGGGGTGATTTGGGTCAGGGCCTTGGAGGTGGTCTCATTTTTGTGTGCATTGGGGATGCAGTTATTTTGCAGTCTGCAGTTAGGGTGTGCATGCTGCACATGTAGAGTGTGTTTTTTGGATTTTTAAATATTTATTTATTTAATCTGACTTTTAAGGGGCGCTGTCATGGCAATGTATGTGGTCGTTCTCCTGGACATGTGTTTCTAGTGCACTATGGGGACACATGGTACTTCACATGGTTGGTAATTGTGGATTTGGCATAGTTTCATTTGTGCCACCTACCTGATTCTTCTGATGTCTGCACTCCTTTCTCCATCCCTCCGACTCCCTCTATGCTCTCCATTCCAATGGTGGAGGCACAGATTTCTTCCCAGCGGGTCAACTTGATGGGTGATTCCGATCCTCCCCCGGTAGCTGTGGCAATGTTCCGATTGGCAGAGAGTATGCTCCGGACGCGTATCCGTAGGTCGTCCCATCGCTTTCTGCATTGCTGTGGGTTGCGGGGTGCGGTCCCCACCGCACTTACCCGCTGTGCCACCAGCGCCCATATGGCCTTCTTGTTCGCAAGTGCCGTCCTGGTCATTTGCGTCGAGAAGACGACGGCAGCGTTCTTCTGGAGGGTCTCTGTGAGCACGGTGAGTTCCTCGTGGGAGAAGTGGACCTGCCGCTTGCGGTCGCACGCTTTTTTAGCAACTTTTCCCATATTTATTTTTTTTACTGGGGTGGCTAACGGGTTGGGATGTGTCTCAGGGTCGGATTTTTAATGGTTGTGTTGGGATTCTGATTTTATGGGTGTGCGGCGTGCTGTTTCCCGTTCCGGCCCCATGTTTTTACTTCCGTTTCCGTATATTTACGGTGACCGTATTTTGCGCTGACCGCTCATTACGGTGACCGCTAAGATGGGTGGCGGAATTGCACCTAGGGCGACGTACGACGGCGGTAAGGGGCGTTTTGGGGTCATTTCCGCCATCGCGGACTTTGCACTTCCGCCATGGCGTAATGCTCGTGCCCGATGGGTCAGAATTAGCCGCACTTTCCTCCATCGTGCAGTGGCGGAAACGCTATTTACGCTATGGCGGTCATGTCAGTTGATTTCCGCCAGGGTCGTAATGAGGGCCAGTGTAACCAATAAAAAGTCTTGGTAAAATGAATACATCAGGCAGTTGACATTTGGGGAAAGATACCTGGCATGGACGTATATCAGGGGATCTGCAGGACCCCAGAGAAGGATTCCTGGCAGCGGAGTATACCATGCAATCCACTAAAGTTGTATAAAGTCTCTAACATTGTGGCAAGATATCTGGCAGAGAAGTATACCAGGGATCTAAGAGGTCCATAAAAGAAGTCCTGGCAACCAAATATACCAGGCATTTTGAAACTGAATAAGAACTTTAAAACTATGGGAAGATACCTGGCAGGGGAGTATACCAGGGGATCTGAGGACCCTTAAGAGGGTTCCTGCCAGGGGAGTATACCAGGGAATCCACCAAAGCTGTACAGATAAATAAGTCTAAAACTGTGCGAAGATACCTGGTAGGAGAGTATACCAGTGGATCTGAAGAACTCATAAGAGGATTCCTGGCAGCAAGGGAGTATACCGGGAGATCCACCAAAGTTGTAGAAGAACATTTAACCATGTTGCAAAATACCCGGCAGAGAAGTATACCAGGGAATCTGAAAAGCACATGGAAAAAGTCCTGATAAGTAGATACAAAAGGTACTTGGAGTTGTACAATACAAAGATTATTAACAATGTGACAAGATATCTGGCAGGGGGTATATCAGGAGATCTGAAGAGCTCACAAGAGGATTCCTGGTGGAGAAATACAAAAGAGAAGTTATAGAAAGATTATTGTTGAACTTATTATATGAACTCAGTAACTTTGTGAATCCAGTACAAAGAAACAAAGGTAGTGTTGAATGTTAAGGAATGTATTGTTTTCACAAGAACTTTCGTGATCTAGTACAAAGAACCAAAGGAACTATTGGCTAAAGAGACACTTTTGTGATGTCAAGAAACTGTTGTTCCAAAAAAGACACTTTTGCCATCTGTGAAGAATCTGAGGGCATCCTCACTTCGGATTCTTCACCCTATTTTTCAGATTCTTCGCCCTATTTTTCCAGTAAAACATCTTACAATAGATACCAGTTAGGTACTGGTATGAGGAAGAGACAAACCAGAGCAATATATCCTCTTTTTATTAACTCATACACACACACCCACACACATACCATTTAGGTAGGTACTGGGGCGCGGAGGAGGCACGCAAGAGCAATACGGAACTCCAAAGCCAGCAATGAGCAATCTAGTCTTTTTTTGGACCAATCAACCTGGCGGGAGGTTTAAAAGCAGTAAGAATGTTGGAAACTGAGTCAGCTCTGGAAGCAGATCTACGGATTGCTGGACGAGAGCAGGCCTCTCCTGGAAGGCAGCGTGGCAGATGGAGTGCTCGAGAAACCCTGTTAGATGCATAGTGTATGCAGCGGGAAGCAAGGCTGAAGGAAGCTGGAGGCATGTGCCAGACTACATAGAGGGAACCAGCCTGACCAGGCAAAGCTGCATAGTGAGAGCCAAGCTTCGAGAGATGCACCGTTGGTGGGAGCAAAGCCATGGAGAGCCGCTGTGTAGACAGAACAATTCCCTGCACGAGAGAGAGCGAACTCGTGGCAGCCATAAGCCTCGCTGAAACGACATAAGCACTGACTGGTGAGTCAGCGTGGACAGGGGGAATGTCAATATAAATGAAAGCAAGCACTTTTGAATGCCAATCCAAATGAAAGCAAGCATTTTGAATACTGATCTCAATGAAAGCAGTTTTGTGGAATCTCATGATATAAAGGAACTGTATACTTTCAGAGAACAAACATTGGTAAGAGGCATAAGAATACAAAGGAACTGTGTAACTTGCGCGAACAAGCATTGGCAAAAGCCACAAGAGTATGCAAAGGTCGGGGTGAAGATGATAGCCTCAACTGACATTTTATACTACAGGAGACATGGTGCACTGGAGATTTGAAATAGATGGTTTTCAGACCATCCATAATTTCGCAGCACCGTCCAACAGGGGCCGTGGGGCAAAATCTCATTATACAGTTATATAATTCCCTGAATACCTTTTGTCTCCGTATGTTCTATCTGGGATTTCGAAACCCATAAAGAAGGCATCCATTCTATTTTAATGTTATCTCCCAGGGGGCACCCAGACAAATAATATTCACAATATTATAAATTATATCATTTTACAATGGTACGTGTTGTTTCCTAATGGGTATATAGTCATAGCAGGAGATCGCAGTAAAAGAAATCTCCATCTGGCCATCTCTACTAGTTCAGAGATAAACTGCCATTGGTCACGACTTATCAGTTTTTCTGACTTATCATATTTACCCTATTTCGCTAAAAAAAAACGGGTCTTAGTACTTGTACTTGGACTAATGGTACAGCAGAATCACACATCGAGTGTTATTTATTTATTTATTTTATTTGCATTTGTTGAGCGCTCAGCAGCCCGTAGGCATTGTGGCGCTGATTACAGAACATTTTTCTTATTTACAGATCATGTTTTTCTTATTTACAGTTCATTTTTCTTATTTACAGTTACATTGAACATATGCATTTTTACTATACAGAGCCAGAGAAGGGAGGAAGCGAAAGATAGGGATTAAGTGAAGAGGGTGGTTTTAAGTTTTTTCCGGAAAGCTAGGAGGGAGTTTTCAGCTCTGATGTCAGCAGGTAAACAATTCCATAGCTTGGGTGCTATGTGGGGGAAGCCTAACGCTCCAGCTCTAGCTTTGTTTATGTAGGGGGTGTATAGTTTGTTTGCGTAGCGAGCCCTGACTGGTCGTGTGGAGGTGGATTTGGTTATAGTCTCGGATAGGTATGAGGGTGCTGTGCGGGAGAGGCATTTGTGAGTGAGAGTGAGGATTTTGAATGTGTTGTGTTCTTTAACTGGGAGCCAGTGCGCTTCTTGTCCGGCATGGGTGATGTGGTCTCTTTTTGCAATGCTGAGTGCTGCTCTTAGTGCATTGTTCTGTGCGATTTGGAGTCGGTTAATGTTCTTCGCAGACGTACCTGCTAGGAGGGCATTACAGTAGTCCAATTTGGCACTGATGGTTGCTCTAGCTATAGATAGACAGTTGGGTTTGGAGAGGTATGGCTTTATTGCATTTATAAGTTTGGTGGTATAAGCTGAGGCGGAGGAAATGGCACTGATCTGCTTTGTCGTGGATAGGGTAGAGTCTATGTGAACTCCTAGGGACTTCACAGAGGTAGACACAGGGATGATGGTTTTATCAATGGTGAAGTTGGAGTATAATTTGTCGAGTTTGGCTAGAGTTGTTTTTTGACCTAGTATGAGGATTTCGGTTTTATCCCCATTGAGGCAGAGGCCGTTGGCCGCCATCCAAGCCTGGATGGTGGAATAGATTGTGTTGAGTGCTTCGGCGTCATTGTGGTATACTCCAGAGAGTGGTAGGAGTACCTGGGTATCATCAGCATAGTTGGTGTATGCGATGCCCAGGGCGTCAAGTTTGTCGAAGAGAGGCTTCGTAAACAAGTTGTATAGAGTGGGCGCTGTGCAAGAGCCCTGTGGAACTCCACAGTGGATGGTGGTGGCGGCTGCGTTGGCAATGTCGGAGAAGACCTTCATGGCCCTACCCTCCAGGAAGGAGGTGACCCAGAGCGCTGCTTCTTTGTAGAAGTTTGCTGGTTGGATGAGGTGAGCAGTGAGAGTCTGGTAGTCCACCAGATCAAACACAGCCGAGAGGTCTAGGAGTAGCAGGAGGGCTGATTTTCCTTTATCCATGATTTGTGTGATCTGTTTTTTTAAATCAACTAGGGCAGTTTCCGTACCGAGACCTTTGCGGAAGCCGAATTGTCTGGTTCCGAGGATGGAGTGGGCTTCAAGGAATTGTTGGATTTAGCAATGGGCAGCTTTGTCCAGGATCTTGAGGAGGAAGGGCACAGTGGTTATTGTGCAGTAGTTGTTAGGTTGGCTGGGGTCCAGTGTGGGCTTTTTAAGAAGGGGCGGACCCATGCCTTTTTGAGGCTGGCAGGAATGATGCCAGTTCTGAAAGAGGCATTGATGAAGGCTGCCAGTAGGGGATTAAGGCTGTTGGCGCAGTCCTTGATGAGCTTCGGAGGACAAATGTCCCCTTTACATGTGGAGGGTTTTAAGTTTTTAAGGATGTTATTGACTTCTAGTTCTGAGGTGTCTCTAAAGGAGAAGAGAGGCTTGTTGGGAGGAGGAGTGGATTGTGGCTGATTGACCCCTGTATTATGGGGTAATGCATTGTAGTGGTCCTGTATTTTTTTTTTGCAGAAGATTAATTTTATTAAGCATGGACGCTTGAATACTACTGCACCAGGCTTCATCTTTGATGATCTCATCGGGGGAGTTAGGGGGCGAAGTAAGTTCCTTGAAGATGGTAAAGATTTCCTTGGATTGTGAGTTTGCATTAGTGATTCGAGTGCTAAAGGCGTTAGCTTTAGCTTTGGTGATGGCATCTTTATATTGGTGGGAGATAAGGTTGAAGCAATTCTTGGTGATATCGCATGGGTTGGTTTGCCAGTTTTTTAATGCCTCTCTCTTGCAAGAGCGCATGGATTGTAGTTCTTCCGTGAACCAGGAGTTTGAGTGAAGAGACTTTTTTGCTTTTTTGTTTTCTACCGGCGCTATGGCATTGATCGCATTGGAGAGAGTATCTTTGTATATATCCGCCAGGGTGTTGGGGTCATCCGAGAAGGGGTGGGCAAGTGCTGGGATGTTAAGGTATGGGCGTAGATTGTCTGCAATTAGTTTTTTGGAGCTTCAAGCTTGTGAGGGAGGAGCGGGTGAAGGTTTTTTAAAGCTCGATGTGATAGGCAACGTGAATTCATTATCGTTGTGGTCGGTTCATGGTAGTACTGTGTTAGAAGTGACAGTGGTGAGGCAGTTATGGTCTGTGACCCAGTCGAGGGTGCGGCCTTTGTTGTGTGTAGGGGTGGTGATTCTTTGTACGAATCCTAGGTCGTTAAGTTCTTTTGCAAGGATGGCAAAAGCTTTGTCCTTGGGGTTGTTAAGTCCTAGGTTCAGGTCTCCAAGAAGGAGAGTCTTTGTAGATCCTTTGATGTTGTAGCTAAGTAGGTGGGTGAGGTGTCCCTGGAAGTCTGATGGGAGGCCAGGGGGGCGATATAACGTGTGAATATTGATGGTGCTATTTGGGGACAGTGAGAGCTTTACAGAGAGCATATAAGAGTTGCTGTTACTCACCACTCCGAAGTAGGCCCAAGATTTGGATGAGTGACCTTGGAGATGATGGTTGTACAAGAATCGATATTGAGCCTTCCATCCCAGCAGTCCTGAGTACAAGACTCAGGCTTCCTCAAAGAGGGGCTCTTTTCTACAATGTACCTCTCTGCTTTTTCGATTGGGACAGACAGAGGTGTCAATTGAATAAAAGAGCGGGGAGAACACACACCGCCAATACCAATGCTGCAAAGGAATACAAAGATATTATACAGTGTTGAAAATAAACCAAATAATCAGAATAGCAGTATATAACAGGAAAATACCTAGGTAAGTATTGGAGTGGAGCTTCCCCGGGGTGAATCTACAAAAATATGAATAAGCACAATGAGTGGGAATAATTCTAAAGAGACTTCCTAATGTATCGAACCAATAACAACTAACCTGAATATGGATATTTTGAGGATGGAAAGTAGTCCATGAAACAGAAGGCAATGAAAGGAGAAAATAACAAACAGGAATGTTAGTATAGGGAAATAGCCCCGAACGGCACAAGGGCCGCACTGGTGCCTGGTTGGTGCAGTATCAGCAAAGTGTTTATATGCACTTGAAGACAAGTTCACAAGACAGTCACTCAATGTCCCAGAATCCAACAGAAGGCAAAGATGTGGAGAAAATTAATAGCAGGGGTGGAATTGTCAATTACAAGTATGTACCTGAGCACACACGCATCCATATAAGGCGTAGAAAAGTTCCGGATGGTTGATAACAAGTCACCTGCAAGGAAGGCAAAGTCGTTCCGCGTCTAGTAGCAGCTAGCAGGAATAAAGTACCGCAAGAGACAGCAGGAAGCAGAATCCAATAATGTTCCTGGTCAAAAGCCAGACGAGCACGACAGGAATAAAGGAGGAGGCAAGCCAATCCAGAAGCCAGGCAAGGGGCAATACCAGGTAAGGAGAATAGGAATTTGTGCGGAGAAAACACAAAGGACTAAACGGACGTAACCGCTGTAGCTTGTAACGCTAATTAGCAGCAACAAGCCCCTTGAAAGATGGTGGTTTTAAAGCCATATCGGGGCGTGTCTTGCCGTACGTCTTCCACGTACAGGACGTGTCAGCTGACACGGACTCCGTTGTAGTTTGTACAGGCGTCAAGGCAACCTGTATCTGCTCCACAGAGGAGCTTGTAAAGGAGTCGTATTCTGCAAGGAAGCCCAAAGTGTAACAGTTGCTCTGCCATGGGTGGCTAATGGGTCTGAGTGAGAGAGTTTCTTTGAATATGAGGGCTACTCCTCTTCCTATGCTGGAAGGTCTGTCTTGTCTGAGGATGGTGTAGCCTTCTGGGAGTGCAAGGGCGATGGCAGGGCCGGATGCCTCATGCAACCATGTTTCGGTGGTGGCTAGTAGGTCAATGTTGTTGTTAGCATAGAGATCATTTATTTCTAGGGTGTGCACAGTAAGTGATCTAACGTTGAGGAGGGCACATTTGAGGTGAGGAGGCGATGTGGTTGTGGTTTTGTTGGTAGTGTGGATGCTAGATGTGTGGGAGGTATAGGGTGTGTTGGTGTGACGGGGTGTTTGGATGGGCCTGGATGTGTGAGTGGGAGTGAGAGGTTGTTTGAGGTGCGGAGTGTATTTCTGTGTGAATCGGGAACCTAGGCGGAGATTTCGAAAGGTGGATGATGGGGGATTGCATTCGGGTTCTGATGCTCTAAGTCTGGTGCGTCTGCTGGTGGAGGAGGTGGAGTTCTGCATAGGAAGTGTGCTGGTTGCGTGTGAGCAGCGGGGCTCTTGGGTGGTGGTGTAGGATGGAGGTGTGGTATATAGGGGGGGAATATGTGTGGTGTAGTGCCGTGAGGCTGGACAGGTGTGGATGGAGTGGGTTGCAATAGGATACAGTATATTGTGAGAGAGTGCGAGGGCCTAGGCTATGGTGGCAGTAAGAAGCTTGTAGAGGGGCATTCTAGGGAGCTGCATGGTGTGTGCAGAAGGCACAGTGCGAACAGTCATGGGAGCAAATGCAGTGCAGCAATCAATGGGTGAGCGGCACAGTGCAAGCGAACATATTACTGAATACAGTACTCAGGAAATAGGTTAATTCAAGTGGCTAACCGAAAGTTAAAATGCACATTAGTCAGAAAATAGGCTAATTCAAGTGGCTAACCGAAAGTTAAAATGTACAGTAGTCAGGAAATAGGCTAGTTTGAAGTAGCTAACAGTATCTTAAGTAACACAGTGTGGCATATGGGCAATATAGGGCATCCGCAATTAAATGCGGGTATCAAAAGTAATTGGGGGCAATGCATGCTATGCATCAGTAAACAATAGTGGGCACAAATTCAGTTGCAATTTTATTTGGATAGTACATTAGTACATTAACTATGTCTGCTGGTCATGGTTACTCAGGTAAAACCAAATTCTGAAAGGAAAATGTGGTCTAGTGAATATGACATTTACTGATATTAGTGACTACGCAATCTTAACCTGGTTAGTCGGAATAGAGACAGAACTGATTAGTATATCCAGAAAACTAGACATTACCTCCAATATACAGGGAAACGGACTAAATTGGTCCTGAAAAAATGTTAAGGTGAAAAACACTGTTCTAACACAAGATTATGAATGTAGTATTAGTGCTTTGAGTCAGACCAACTGGGATCTAGGGTGCTTTATATCTATACTTGCTTAAAAAAGCCTTTGTATACAGCAACAGGGGCACTAATTACGATAGAGCGAGGCACAAATCACTGTTTGATTCCAAAATTGACGATAAAAAGCAGGCATTACGAAGGGACCAGGCTATTATTAAACTCAACTTACTTGAAAAACAAGGAGAAATCAACAATTTGGCAACACAGTATAAAAACTGTTTGAAGCAGCACAAAAGGTCCACCAGCAATTCTAGCTGGTTAAAATTATTTGCCTGGCTAAAAACAAATGATTCATGCCGGTTTTGGGCTTGCTACAATGACTTTCGCAAGTCAGCTTCCCCTATAGAACTGAACCACATCTCCCAGGAGAACTGGCTCAAACATATACAAGAACTATATGCTGATACATCTCTTTTTAGTACTGACAACGTCACTCTGAATGTAAGCCCTCATAACACTGGGCCAGATATTGAAGAGGCACAAAGTGAGTTTGATGAATACCAGGTAAAGAGAGCGCTTGGGTAAAGAAAATCAACTTGGTAGCACCAAAAATCAATAATGATGCTAGCTGCTGCACCCTTGTCGAACTAGTAGGTACCTCCACCCTACTACAATGTAACCAGAAAAGGGACAGTAGGTCCACGTAGGAGAGGCGATGCTAACTTGAAGGTTAAATTGGTGCTGGGATAAAACCATGACATACAGAAACCATAAAGTTGGTAGCAAACAAGCAGAAAATTGTGAGAAAGATTTTAATGAGTTCTGTCAGATCTGCCGACACGTGTTTCGACCCTTCCCAGGTCTTTTTCAAGGCAAAACTGTATAACAAATGTCCATGAAAGAAATTAATACCAAAAGGCAACAAAGTCAATATGAAAATGGATTAACCAAATTTGAATACACATATAAACAAGAATAGAATAAACAAAATACAGTCCAATAAATGAGGGACCAGGTCATAGACAAAAAAAAAAATCTGACAGAACTCATTGAAATCTTTCTCACAATTTTCTGTTATCAAGCTAGCAGCGCCTCTCCTACGTGGCACTACTGTCCCTTTTTTTTAAGATATTGAAAAGGACACTTTTTTTAATATAATCTTAAAACTCAAGGACTCACGCGCACCCGGCCCTGACGGCATTCCGAACGTTGTCCTCAAGCCTCATCCTAAATTGTGGGCCAAAATTCTAAAAAACGTAGTCACCCACATAGAACTAACAGGGTGCATTCCGGTAAGCTGGTACAAATCAGTGCTGGTGCCCATTTTTAAAAAGGGCGATAGGCTGTAACCTTCCAACTATCGCCTTTTGGCCATGATGGACACCAGCCAGAAAATATTTTCAAGGATCATTTTGCATGAATTGAGATCTTGGGCAAAAACAACCACCTTTTTAGCCAATTCCAAGCATACTATTACAAATATCTGCACTCTTCAATTTTTAATTGGCAAGTATATTAATAAGACAGGAAAGACTCTGTACTGTTGCTTTGTCGACATCTGTGAAGCATTCGACTATATATCCCAACCCATTTTATGGCAACATTTTTAATTTAAATTTTAAAAAACTGGGAATCGATCCGGAATTGCTCGTATTATATCCAGCAATTGTATACAAACACATCAGTAACAATATGTTTGAATTAAGTTGGCGACTATTTTCAAACCAACAAAGGACTGAAACAAGGATGGGTTCTGGGCCCAATTCTATATAACCTTTACACAGCCGACCTGGAGCAAGAATTGCAACAAGCTAGAAACTTTCCTCCAAAGATTAACGGCGAACAAATGTTGCACCTATCGTATGCAGATGACACCATTTTGTTCGGTGGCATATGCAAAGAAAAATGGTATGACTGTGATGCTGGAAATGCAATGGCGGGACAGGGCCTCCCTGTCCTTGGCCTGTAGTCCTTTTTCATTTGTGTTCTGTATTGTTTTCTGCCAAGGAGTCCATGTGGGACTCTTGGAAGTGCAGCTCTTCCTGTTTTTGGTTTGGTGTATAGACTCATGGGATACCCTTATGGCACCCATGGGTGGGGGTACAACCCTGTGCCCCTAGTGTATGTTTTTGGACACCTGTGTGTGGCCCACAGAGCAGGGTATGGGCTGGTGGCAGCTCCATGCTGAATTTGACAGGTGCTCCGAGTATCCTCCATTTTGGGATACCCAGGCCCTGCCATTGGAATCAGTTGATTCCTGATAAGAAACGAGATGGCCTCTGTGGCCTCTTGCTTTCTATTGCCTGTTACCTTGTTTTCCCAAAGTCCTGGGAAGCCCTGACTCTGTCCCTTCCCACTGACTGGCTGTTGGGTGGAATTTACATATATGGTGTTGTTCTGAAGTCCAGGCCAGACTGACTGGAGCCTTCTCAGTGACTGTATGTTGTGGGTACACCCTGTGGGTGGGACCTGGGTGAATGGAGTGTGTGACCAACATGCACTTCTTGTTGTGGATGTCTTTTTTCTGGCGTTTGACTCAATGACTGAGACAGCCCTGCCCGAAACTGGTATGAATGCAGTGTGTAGTGTTGAATGGCTGGGTACTTGTCCCAATACACATTCCTTGTTGTGAGTGTCTGAGAGGGAGGCGTATGGCCTGAATGCACTGTATGCCTGATTAACTGACTGACTGCTGAATGCCCTTCTGAGTGATTGGTTGCCTGAGTGTGACCTAGCAGAATGAATGAGAGATCAACTAGTATATCTGGGGGCCTCCACTGCTAGAATTCGTTCAGAAGCTGGAGTTGAAACTAACATTGAAACTGAAGCTGAATCTCGAAGACAAGTCTGAAGAAGAAGGTTGACTGCTGTCTCCCTTCGCCGAAATCCGAAACCTGCCGAGCCGTTGAGACTGCTCCAAGAGAGGACCTGGTTAGGTACCCTCTTCCCATGCTCTGAGGGACCATCGAGCACCGCTAACCTTCGCCCGAACCTCGACAGGCTGCCAACCGGAGATGGGGACCGCCGAGGAGAACGAAGATAAGCACCAGACATTCCATCCACTGCCGTCGACCAGGGTTCGCAGATTTGCATAACCGCTGGAGGCCCGTCGAAGCCGAGTTGCCCAGAAGAGGGGACTGCTTGACGCCCTGCCGTCGATGACCGGAGCCGCAGCACTCCTTTGCCTAAGACTTTTGATTCACGGGCGCGCTCGTCCGCACAGCAACCCGCCTTATCCTGCAGGAGAAGGCCAGGCAGTCGCTGCGCCAAGGAGCATCCGCCAGTGGGTTTCCTGCCACCCAAAGACTGTAGAGATGCCGGACAACTCGACACCCATGCTGGGCCACAGTTCTTCACAAACTCTTTGCGGTCCTGAACCATCGACATTGAGGTGCCCGCACACCTCTTCCTCGCAGGACGTCTTTGCTCTGTCATCGACGAGCACCGCTGGGACTGAAGCTGCCGCCTCGACTCTGAGTTCACTTTCTTTGAGGGATCTCGACGATACGTGGCTCCTGCTTTAAAGGGAGCCGCTCAAGAAGGATCCGTCGATGACTCGTCGCCGAACTCTGCTATTCCAGGTACCTTGGGGTGGTAGAAACATTATAGAAGGAAATAAGACTTATAGAACAATATATGGACTGGGTTTGTGATATATCTTTATTTTACAGGTTGCCCAGGTGGGGGGATCTCCACACAGAACTGTGTCTAGTAGTAGGGGCCAGTAATCTGCCAAATGTTCTAACCAACTGCTTTTCTCCTATGTCTATTGTTGGTTACCTGTATTAAGTGATTTGTGTGCCATTTGACCAGAGTATAGTTGATGCACTTTAATGAGATCTGATAACAATTGTGTTACCACTTAGAACTGTATATATTTGCCATTGTAGATTTACTGAGCACAAAGTGAGTTATTGTGATTGTGTATATAACCTTGAACATTAATTATATAAAGACTGTGTTTTAACTAATACAGTGTGCGGACATTCCTTTAGGGGGGCTTGGGGACTACACTGTACTTAAGAACCAGCCTGCATCACCTCCTGAGAAGCTAGACCTTGATTGCTCGACTACGTTACCAATAATAGAGAATCTTGGCTGGGGTCTTCTGTGTCTCTCCTCTGCCATATAGAGAGCCGGAGTACAGACACCCCCCTCCAGTCTTTAAAATGACCATCAATACTACATAAACAAAGACCAGGTGTCTGAGTAATAGTACGTTAGGGAAAAATCCCTTACTATGGAAACTACAGAATAGGGAATTGGGGAGTAGTAAGCCTTTATATAGCTGGGCTTTCCCGTAAAAATAAATCCATCAATGTCCTATTATGTGAAATTATCGTGGAAAGAAATTGGTTGACCTTGAAAAATTATATAGAACATCGCGGGGGACATAACATCGAGGGTTTGCTTGAAATATATCATGTTAGCATTGTTCCATCAATATTGTACACACTTGAGGCCCTCCCCTCCCATACGCATATGTACTTTGGCTGGACAAATTCAAAAGCAAATTACTTTGTTCTGTAATAAATTTACCAAACGCATTCCCAGTGGAAGAACTGAGACTGGAATATGGCCTGATTTCCCTGACAACAACATGGTTAATACCCAGAACACTGTTATATGCCAAATATCTACAAACAAATAAGAACTCAAATGAATTGTATAAAACATTGGGCTGGCACGATGTTGTAGGCAGGAAATAAAATGTATTCATTGCCGAACTACAATTTACTGCGCTGACATATTTAACTTCATTGAACTACAAGCCTAATATACTCGCCCTTGAACCTAATTATGAACTAAAAATCAAAAACAAGTCAAAGCTTTGGGATCAAGTCAAGAATGTCGATAGTTTCCATGACAAAACAATTACAGGGAATTCTCGTCTCAGAGTTTCCCCCTTTTTACCCTGTGCAGCTATTTGACTAAGCAATGCTCTATTGTCTAAAGAGTTTTATTTTGCTTTTGCAGCTACATTTGCTCCCAACAAAAGAGGTGACTGGATCTTGGAAAAAACCTCCACTGTCAGAACGCCACTGTTGTTTATATAAGGCCCATGTTGAGACTAGCCATCAATTATTGTTGGCATGCCCAATGTTGTGGCCCAACTATTTGAAAGGTTACTCGAGTTTTGACTGAAATATTGAACTTTTGTCAGGCTATCAGTTTTGGTCGACTGTCATTGGTGCTGAATCTATAGCAATTACTGCCGCAGCAAATGCAGAATGGAAGGAGTTATTGATAAAAAAAACGACCAAAACTGAAAGCTAAGAAGTACACTGAATAGTAATGTAAATACATGCTGATTGTTTGATATATTTTATAATGATGAATTTTTGCAACATTGATCTAATATTTGTATTTGTAATTGTTTTTTATATACGTGGTTTTATGTGATGCATGTGCCAAAATGTTGTTTTATAATAACTGATTGCACAATAATAAATGTTAAAAAAAAGAATAGTGGCAAAACAAGTAATGGTAAAGCATCATGTGGATGTCAAAGGAGAATAAACCAGGTAACACTGAAACTGAGCTGAAACAGTGGCAACATGGATATGAAAGAGAAGCAAGTCAGGTGTGTCGGTTGCGTGACTTGAAATGGGTGGGCCGTGTGGTCCGACAACTGTGCCTGGACTGAGGACACCCACCTATGGAAAAGCCACTTAAAATACCTGCAAAGAAGCTTGTGATTGAATATAAAGGAAATCTTGTGTCAATGGAACTTTATGAAATTGGTGAAAGGAACCGAACCAGAAGAGCTAGGAAGTATTACAAAGAAGAACAAGTTACTTTCTTACCTGGTAACGTTCTTTCGATGGGATGGTCCGACGACGTATTCCATATCTAAGACAGGTAATGTCCACAGTTGTGCTGCTTCGGAAAATCTTCGGCGTCTGCGTCCTGCGTCGATGACGTCGATGCGCCGTCCCCGAGGACCTCCTCCGACGGCCGACGTCACCCGATGTGATAAGTAGGACGCACAACGCCCGTAGCCTCAGTTGTAGTTTTTTCCCCCAGAACGTGTGACACCAGTTCTCTGCCAGTCAGACACACAAGGCCTTGCGCAACGCAAGCTGCAATCGCAAAAGAAATTCTGCAGGGGAAAGGTAGGGAGGGAGCGATATTTAATATGTCGTCGGACCATCCCATCGAAAGACCGTTACCAGGTAAGAAAGTAACTTGTTCTTCGAGGGTATTGGGTCCACCGACATATTCCATATCTATGACAGACTCCCAAAGCAGTACCAAGCAAGGAGGTGGGAAAATAATTTAGAACACCAATTTAGCATGCCTAATCAAATTGCGGAATAAAGGACTGCCTTGCCAAAGGCCAGATCTTGCCCTCGGATGGAATCGAGGGAGTAGTGACGTACAAAAGTATGTACTGAAGCCCAGGTGGCTGCATCACAGATGTGACGAATAGGAACACCCCTCTGCAGGGCAGTAGACGCAGCCACTCCCTTGGTAGAATGGGACCGCAAGCCAGCCGGAGGGTCCTTACCCGTCAAGCGGAAACACTCGGAGATAGCTAAAATAATCCATCGAGAGAAAGTCTGTTTCGTCACAGCTTGTCCCAAACGCTTTCCAGCGTAACCAATGAAAAGTTGATCGTCCACTCTGACCCGGGACATGCGCGAAATATAAAAGCTCAACGCTCTCCTAGGATCAAGCCTATGGAGCCTCTCCTCTTCCTTACCAGGATGTGGAGGAGGATAGAACGCCGGAAGAACAACCTTCTGGCTCAAATTAAATTCCAAAACCACCTTTGGAAGAAAGGAAGGACGAACTCTAAGGACAACCCTGTCCTTATGAAACACAGTGAAGGGTGGCTTAACTGAAAGTGCCTGTAACTCACTCACTCTGCCAGCTGAAGTAACCGCAACCAAAAACACAGTTTTCAGAGTTAACAGTCTCAAAGGGCAAGAATGCAAAGGGTCAAACGGAGCACCCATATGAAACTTAAGAACAAGGTTCAAATCCCAACCGGGCACCAGAAAAAGTGACCGAGGGAACACATTAGTGATCCCTTTCAAAAACTGAGAAATTAAAGGAATCTTAAAATAGGAACATTCTTCAGACGAGCGCTTAAATATGGACAGCGCCGCCAGGTAACCTTTAATGGTCCCCACTTGCATGCCCCTGTGGGCCAAGGAAAGCAAAAAAGACAGAACCATGGGAATGTCACACTCAAAAGGATCCACATTCTTAACTCTGCACCAGTCGCAGAACTTTCTCCAATGGCAACGGTACAGAGACTTTGTTGCCAGCCGCCTGGCCGAGAGCAACACCTCCATCACGTCTTCAGGGAGGGCCCAATCCTTATACCTCAACCTTTCAGAAGCCAAGCGTGAAGGTTGAGGGATCTGACCTCTGGATGGAGAACCTGACCCCCCTCCCATGAGAGCAGATTGTCTCGGTAGGGAAGACGACGTGGAGGGCAGATGGACAAGTCGAGAAGGTCCGGGTACCACGTTCTCCGGGCCCACGCCGGAGCAATGAGGATCATCCGGGAACCAAACCTCTGTAACCTCCGCAGTACTTGCGGGATGACGGGGACTGGAGGAAACGCGTACAGCAGTGGGAATGACCACTCCACCGCAAACGCGTCTCCTAAGGCTCCTTTTGGAGGAAATTCCCGCGAGCAGAACCTTTCGCACTTCCGGTTGACACTGGAGGCGAAGAGATCCACTTGAGGGGCCCAAAGGGCGAAGATCTCCAGGAGAATCTCCTGAGCCAGCTCCCACTCATGAGAGATCGCGCTCTGCCTGCTCAGATCGTCCGCCGTCTCGTTGTCGTCTCCGGCCAGATGAACAGCCGAGATCGAAACTTCCTGCTGTATGGCCCAGAACTCGAGCTGCATCGCCTCCCTGCACAGAGGACGTGACCCTGCCCCCCCTTTTTGTTGAGGTTGTGCATGGCCACCATGTTGTCCGTTAGAATCAGGACACTCTTTCCTCGCACAGTCGGCAAAAAAGCCTTCAGGGCTAGCCTGACGGCCCTCAGCTCCAACAGATTGATATGGAGTCTGGACTCCAACGGAGACCAACGACCGCTGACTGTCAACTCGTTGGCATGAGCTCCCCATCCCACGAGGGATGCGTCCGTCACGATCGTCACCTCCGGCCAGGGCAGCCAAAATGGGGCCCCTTCATCAGATTGCCTTCGACGGCCCACCACAGAAGGTCCTGGGCGACCGAGGGCGGCACCTGAACAGGGTCCCACAACCTGCCGGAGGACTGAGACCACTGGAGCTTGAGTGCCCATTGCAAAGATCTCATCTGCAACCTGGCCTCTGGCACCAGAAGAATGCAGGATGCCATGAGGCTGAGCAGTCTCAAGAACTCGGACGCTGGGAGGGTCTGGGCAAGCTGAAACTTGTGCACCATCTGCTGAATGTGAAGAGCCCTCACCTGGGGTGGAAAACACAGCCCCAGGGATGTGTCGAGCACTGCTCCGATGTACTGGAGCCGCTGTGTTGGCGTCAAATGGGACTTCTTTAAATTGAGGGAGAAGCCCAGCTTGTGAAGGGAGTGGCAGGTGACGGACAGATGATCCAGGACTTGCTCGGGAGGGCTCCCCCTGATCAACCAATCGTCCAGGTAGGGGTAGACGTAAATCCCCCCTTTCCTGAGATGCGCTGCCACCACCACCATGAGCTTGGTGAAAACCCTTGGGGCGGAGGTCAATCCGAACGGCAGGCCCGAAACTGAAAGTGTGAGTCGCCAACCGCGAACCTCAGGTACTTCTTGTGCTTGGGATGGATCTGCACATGGAAGTAAGCGCCCTTGAGGTCGAGAGACACCAACCAATCCTGAAGTTGAAGGGCCTGGAGGACTTGAGAGAGTAACCATCTTGAACTTGTCCTTCCTGAGGAGTTGGTTCAAACCGCGCAAGTCCATGATGGGTCTCAATCCCCCGCCTTTCTTCGATATCAAAAAATAAGGGGAATACCATCCCTTGTTCCTCTCCGCTACAGGCACCAGTTCTATGGCGCCTTTCTCCAGCAGGGCTTGAATTTCCTGCGCAAGGAGCGGATCCGGACTCTTCAAAGAGAGGTTCCCAGGTGGATTGTCGTGAGGCCTCTGCTACAAGACAGTAGCCGTGGGTTATGATCTCGAGAACCCACACATCTGAAGTAATGGCACACCACTCTACAAGATGCTTTGCCAGCCTTCCCCCACCGGCGAACCATGGGACCTGGCCCCATGACTAAGTGGTAGCGGCTGCGGTGTTGCCTGAGGGCAAAGAGGCAACTGCCCGAGCGGCCTTGGCACCACGAGTACCTTGTTTTCCACCTCTGGCACTCTTACGGTGGCCTCTTTGACTGACAGCTCCTTTTGTTTACTGAAGGACGAGTAATAGCGAAAGGAACCTCCCTTCCATTGTTGTCCCCTAGGACGAAAAGGCGGAGGTTGACGAACTGCAGCGCCCAACGACTTTGCTGCAGCTTTGGAGGTCTGCAACGTCTCAAGGCTCTCGTCAGCCTTGCTGCCAAAAAGATGTTCACCGTCAAAGGGCATGTTGAGGAGCCGTGACTGCACATCAGGAGCGAACCCAGTCTTCCGCAACCATGCAAACCTGCTTATTACGGTGCTCGCCACCATGGACCAGCTGACACAATCTGCCATGTCCAAACCCGACTGAACAGCCTCACACATGGCATCCTGCCATCCTGAACCATAGCAAGGAAACCATCCCGTTCGTCCCCTTCGGGAATATGTTCAGCCGCTAATGCAACCCAGTTCCACAGAGTGTGTGTGAAACGAGACAAGGCACATATGGAGTTGGCCGCCTGAAGCGCCAGACCCCCGGAAGAAAATACTTTCTTCGCCCAGCCATCAAAACGTTTGTCGTCCCTATCCGGAGGGATGGTAGGATACAACGCCTGCTTTGCCGGGGCCGTAGCCGCCTGCACCACCAAACTCTCCGGAGTGGGGTGCCTGGACAAGTAGCAGGGGTCGCTACTGGCTGGACGGTATTTTCACGACAAAGACTTGCCCACTGCCGGGAGACTCTCCGGAGCAGTCCAAGCCGCCGCCACCCTTCTCTGCAGAGCCATATGAAACGGCAGTACCGGGTCAGTGGGGGGACCAAGATCAAGGATGTCCATGAGATCATCCTGAACGAACTCCCCTGGGGGAGCCGACCATCCCAAGTACTCGGTGACCCGAGACATAAGGCGCCGGTATGAAGAATCGGTATGAGTGCCAAGCTCCGGCCTACAAAACTCCACCTCCGGAGAGGTGTCCAGTCCACTGGCATCATGCAGTGACTGCCTCAGGTCATCAAACTGGCTATGGCCCGAGAGAAGCTCATCTGGTACCGGAACCGGAACCAAGCCTTCATCAGAGCCTTCATCACCCTCTGAAATGTACGACCTCGGCGCCACAGGCGTCGACGTCTTCCTCGAAGACGGCACAGGATCACGCGGTCTCGAGTGTGTCGAGGACCGGGACCTGGAACGGGCATGGCGAGAATGGCTACCCTTGTCCGAGCAGGACCTTTCCCGCGAGCCGTGCCGACCACCCGAGCCCGAAGGCATACGAGCGGTGTCTCTCGACCGGTGCCGACCAACCCCACTCGGAGGCGAGGACGGACCGCTGCCCTGTGATTCAAGAATCGCTAATATCTGCTTCCCGAAGGAAGCCCATTCCTCCGGTGTCGCTTGCATGGTGGGATAAGCGACCCGCCGACGGGCGGAGTCCTCGGAAGAGGACGTGGAAGGCGACCGATGCCGGCGCTTTCGGGAATGCCTCGAAGAGGCGGAGGAGTGGCGAGACAGACTCCTGGAAGGAGACCCACTGGACTTCCGACGATGACGCAGAGAGTCGCCTCTCGAGACACCCGACCTACCGACAGCTTCTTCTTGCGCTCCCGCAAGGCCTTGGCCGTGAGCGACTGGCAGTCGACACAGTCGTCTGTATCGTGGGCCTCCCTGAGGCACCAAAGGCAGGCGTTGTGCGAGTCCGTGACCGACATCTTGGACCCACAGTCCCCGCATTTCTTGAAACCCGGACGCGGGGTTTAAGACGAAGTAGACATCGTTCACGAACAGGTTTACACAAAAACCGAACAAGTTCAACGAACAGAGAAGAATACAGCAAACTCCAAAGAGTCGCGGCGTACCGAGATTCACGAAGCGAACACGTTTGCGGAAAAAATGGAACTGAGGCGACGGGCGTTGTGCGTCTTACTTATCACATCGGGTGACGTCGGCCGTCGGAGGAGGTCCTCGGGGATGGCGCATCGACGTCATCGATGCAGGACGTAGACCCCGTAGATTTCGAATCGTGGTTTTGGAAAAGTTGGAAGACTTGAAAGCTTGGGGAAGGCAACCCCTTTGCATTGTGAAGAATTTCAAACCTTGGGGAAGGGAAACCTCTTTTTGCATTGTGAACTATCTCGAAACTTGGGTAAGGGACCCCCTTTACAATCAAGAGCTGGAAGAAGCTCTGAACTGTTATTTGAACACTTATTATTTTGATGCTGACATATTGCATACAAATAGATGTGAGGGCAATTATAGGTTTTGGACACAGACAGACATTTACTTTGGACTGCCTGACATAGACTATCCTTATTTTTATTTAGGTAGGGAAATCCAACCTTAGCATAGGAAAGCTAGGCCTTTTTCCACCCCTCTGTTTGGTTTATTAAAGGTTTATAGCTCAAACTTGACTTCCGTTGTCTGTATCTACTTCATGATGCCTTCACACATCCTACCTAAACATCCTTTCTCCTTGGAAAATACTTTCTGTTGGATTTATCTTTATATTTTGATCATAAACACTTTTTTGCAAAAGTCCTCATCGGGACCCAACAGGACACCATACACCATGCAGGAGCATGGTGTATCCCACTGCTGTGTAGGCGAAGCACTCCCTGATAAGATGGCCGCCGCCTGCTTCTCGAACTACCTTAGTGCATCACCTTGCACTTTCCAACATGCTGATTGGGCATGTAAGGGAAGCATGGTATTACAAGTATGACACTGACACAAAAAGTACAATTTGTAAAACTTTTTTTTATTGTTTTAGCTGATAAATCAACTTTACAATTTCTTTTGAACTTACATTTTTAAGTTTGCATTTTATATATTCACAATATTACCATCAACCAAAAACAAAGAGAAAAGAATACAAAATTCTTTTTAAAACCATCAACACAATCAAAATTTAAATCACAATGCATAATTTATGATTCTAAAATTCGTAAAATACAACAAGAAAATCATGTAACTTTGTGTCTACTATCTGTTCTTGACATGGAAAGTAAAGTGCTAAATGCTTCCAAAGACGCCTGTTTCTAGTCACTGAGTTTCAATGCATACAAAAATTGAAGAACAGCAATTCTAATTGTAGCTCTATTTCTAGAAAATAAGATTTGCTAGAGCTGATCACAAGTATTCATTAAATATTCAGATTTAAGTTTTTTAAAATGCAATGAACGTGAATCCTCCAGCATTTTGCATCTAGTGATTCTAGAGGGAATGCTGGAGGGTTTCTTTGATTCCTTGGTTTAAGCAGAATCGACAAACATTTTCTCCACTTAATTGCAGGTTCTTGAATAAAACATCTCTAGTTGGCCACAGGTCAACTCTTAAACGAAGAAAATCTGTCCTGTGTGATACTGAAGCTGACTGTATTAAATATGGTTCAACAGTACTGTACTTTTTGTCTTGAAATTGATTATTTTTAAAATTGTTGTACTTCATACATTTCTCCCTGGTTAGAAACCAGTCGTGTTGGAATAACTTGGTTTTAGCTTTATCGAGGTTCCCCAGCAAGATTTGTATCAAGATGTCGCTCAGAGCCAGGGTCTGAACTGCCAAATGTATCCATGTTTTAACAAAGGTATGTGTTGATGTGAACATGCATTGAGATAATATACTGATTAACATTTCTGACTCTGGAGCCAACAAACACTTTCTAAATAAAGAGATTACTTGCCACAGATATCGACAATACAGAGAAATTAAATCCAATTCGTATCGGATCCAAATGACTGGCACGCATTTGGGGAGATTTAAGACATGTTTCCAATATCGACCCTCAAATTTTTGCATGAGGCTTTCAGAGTTTCTTAATTTAACATCTGCTCCATATAACAGTATTGGAGTAATTTTTTGTCTGTAAAAGGTTATATTCGGAGTGGAGGAAAATTTCACGTATTTTGCCTGTATTAAAATTGACTGTTATATTCTAGTGCTCACCATTGTTTCCAAATTTCTGAAATATGGGCCATCATTTCTATCATTACTAAGTAAGGTACCAAGATAAGTGTATTGTTGCACAATATCAAGCATAATTCTTTTGCAGGGTCCATTTTTTGTTGTTACTTGTTCCCAGTTTTTGATTGCATATTAAAACCTTTGTTTTGTTCACATTAATAGATAATAAATTCTGGTCAACATACAGTGATAGCGCGTTTAATAATCGCTGAAGACCCTGTGGTGTTTTTGACATTAGCACTAGCTCATCAGCGTAGAATAGTGCTGATATCTGTTGACCATTAAGTTTCGGTGCATCACTGTTTATGTCAAGGAAAACATTACTCATATCTGGAATGAAAAAATTAAATATTGCTGAGGCAAGTATGCATCCTTGCCTCAACCCTCTGAAGGTCTCAATTAATGGTGTTAGATCACCCGTCATGGAAGTTCTAACCTGTATTTTTGTGCCTGTATGTAAAGACTGGATCATAGCCAGGATAGAGAGAGGACAGTTTACCTTTTTCAATTTTCCAAACAGAATTTCTCTGGAAACTGAGTCAAACATGGCCCGAGAGTCCACGAAAGTCATGTAAAGGGGTAGGCAACTTCCAAAAAGCTGACTCTGGATAGCTCTAATAGTCAGCAAGTTAAAAGAAGTTCCTAACCCGGGCACGAACCCTGTTTGAATCGGATTGCGGTGGAAATGCGTTATAGCCCACTGATTAAAGGCATGGTCCAGTAAAAATTTGTATTGTTCCTACGGGTCGGCCATGTTTTTTTAATCCTAAGTGGCTCGATTTTAGTAAACCTTCCTATGGACCTTACCCGAGTTTTCGTCCATTAAACGCACGCGAAAACAGGCACCAGGGAGCCGCCATTTTGTGATAATCCTATCACTTGCCGCATCGCCCTGGCTGACCTGCTTCTGCGGCACTAAATCAAATCCCCCGCCCCTGAGCCTGACATTATCAAAACATTCATATTCCCCGCCTCTCTCCATGACGTTACTGTGCTGCGTAGGCAAACGCGCCCAGTCGTCTTCTACGCAACTCCAGAAACCCGGAAACCAACACAGACCATCTCACAACACAGCGTGCCACAATTCGGAATATGAAACTGTACTTTAAAATCAAACAGCAACACGGTACATTTGGTAAAGTACATTTATTTGACATTAAATGTTTAGAGAATATTCAGCAATTGCCATATGAACTCCGAAAGCCATTTATTTTCTTTTATCTGTATCCTCAAATCCGTCTAAGTTTATATTGAGTCACGCGCTGTTCCTTTATGGTACACAGGGTGTTGCTTTTCGTTAAAAGAAGCACTTTGGAAGCACGGTGAACCGCAAGGCTGTTCCATCAACTAGGCACTAGTCCATCGTAAAGGTTGATATGTTGCTTCTAGCCACTAGTACAGCGTAAGGGCATGTGGGCCCTTGGCGATCGTCCCATAAAATTGTCAGTGTGCTCCAGTTGTTCACACGGAGTTGCAGGTGTCTATTGAAGAATCCGTCTGCCCGTGTCTCAAACCGATGACAGTAGCAGAACAGGATCAAATACCTGTTATGAACACAAAAAAATTATTTTATTTATTACGGCCGATCAGAAACTATTTGCTTGCAAGGATAGTTCAATGGAGTATGTTCGGCTCTAAAATCAATGCGAAAAGTAACGAAATAAATAGAGGCCAACACACAATGAGAAACGACAGTTAGTCTACATGCGTGTGGAATGATATGATATGGCATTTGTAACGCGCCTATACACAAGTGTTCAAGGCGTGACGAGGCAGGGGGGAACAAGGGCAGACAGACAACGATCCTACTAGGCCAGGTGTCTTTCAGATCGCGCAAGGGGAAGGGGAGAGGGGGGTAAAAGTGCTGTACATGGTTAGTAGAATACAAGATAAATAATAGGGCCAGCTGGTGGCAAGTGCAAGGTAAATGCCGGGAGAAGGGGCTGAAGGATACAGAGACAGTCCCGTAGTGCAGGTAGCCAGTGCAGGGAAAAATGGCTGGGCCAAGGACCGAGATCGGTGAGACATGTGGACCTGCATGCCCATGTGCCCACTACGAACACGTTTTCCTTGCTTTTCCTAGCTCTTCATTCATTCATTTATTCATGCATCCATTCATTAATTCTTCATTCCGGTATAAAAGCGTCTCAAGATTTACTCACATTATATTTGAAATTTCCATTGTGTCTCTGCGTAATGCAGTCTGTAAATCCGACCGTGCTCTTGACAACGATTTTTCGTACAGTGAACTAAAATGAAACTCGGTCTAGTTTCTGAAATTTCTGCCTTATTGTCTCTTACGTTATTGCACACCCCCTTCAAATGAAGTTCTTTCGGCATGGTCCCTGTCTCAAGGTCAAAAAACAATAGACCCTTATACTTCCAGATGCGACTTGTGGGTCTCTTCTGGGCGCGAGCTGAAAATCAAAGCCGCTGTCCTTCGCATTCTTTATTTGCAACATCCCGTAGTAAAGGCATCTGTGAGAACTTGAAGTTTAGAATCCCTCTATGTAGTGCGCCACAATGTGCAAATGCGAACTGGCTTCTCTCCCAAATGCCACGGCCCGCTTGGCGTGTTCTAAGGCCCCCAATTTTGTCCCCATTGTCTGCGAGCTTTGCAGCCCCAAAGAATCATAACTATGGAGACATTTAATTTTTGGCGGAAGGTCAGGGAAAGTATAAAGTACCACATGAGTTGAGTTAAAAGTGAGATTTATTGTTTGTTTGTTTTATTATTTGCAATACGCAAGCCTCCCCTCCGTTAACAGAGCGCAACAGTGTGCAGCATTTACATTTACATGAGATGAGACATGAGAAAAATATATACATACACATATATGATGTGAATAGAGAGAATTCAAAGATGACACCCAGCTTGTTCGCCACCCATGATGGTGAAGGTAGGGGTGTCACGATCCCTTCCACGCACACACCTATACATCATGTGGTCCCCAAGGCGCTCCCCCGCCCCCCGTCTCATTCATCCCTTTCTCCCTCCCCTCTCCGGGACTCACATGGATACTCACACGCCTTGCGCCCGCGCCCGCTCCTGGTCCGTAACAGGACTGCTGTCAGGCTACGGCCGTTTCTTCACTGGCAGTTACCTTGGCACCCAGGATCGCGAAGGACTAGCATTGAGCTTCCGCGTCGCGGGACTGTAAGGTCACGTGACGCTCTTGCCCGGTCACGTGACTCAGCCGCGCATCACGTGATCAGAAGCGCGAGTACTTAAACACGGAAACCCAGGTACTCGTTGCTTCACAGCTGTGCTCTGCATCCTGTTTGGCGTTACATACCTTTTGATCACTGACTGCTCACGGAATCGACCTGGCCTGCTCTACTGGACTCTTCTTGGATCTACCCTTTGGATTTGTTTGCATAGTGATATTCGGCTCTCGACCACGGACTGTTATTGGATTGCCTCCCGGATCTCCTTCTTGCACCTTGGCTCTTTGGACTTCTTGTCTCATAGCTCCACAGTTCCTGCTAACAGGCGAACAAGCTGAGGACTACTTCTCTTGGGGTACTTCAGTCCACGTGGGTCCCGGACCTCTCCACTAGGTTCACCACCTCTTCCTTGACCCTTATTGGTAAAACCTTTCAGTTTTTCCTAAACACTGTGGTTACTGTTTATTGCTTGGTACTTAATCCGCATTTTCTTGCAGCAGCGTGGGGTCCCAGAGGTTTGCAGTCCCGGACTTGAACATCTTCGCCTGTGGCCTCAACGGCTGCACAGAGAGTGGCTTTAGGTTCTCTCTGTGCGGCATTTGGGGACAGAGGCCTCTTCTGCCTACACGACACTCAAGTCTCAACAGACTGTGAAGCCTATTGTCGTGTAGGCAATGGAGGGGAACGCTGAAGACCCCATGACTGCTATAGTCCAAGCCATCACAGTGCTACGAGCCGATATGGCAGCAGCCAACACGGCTATCCATCAACGTCTTGACAACATACAAAGTGTCAGACACCCTTTGCCCCCAGATGCAGAATTTGGAGACATACCCCCTGCCTCCCAACCCGTTCCACCTCCGATTCTCCCACCTCAGAACCCCGTTTCCGTGGTACTACCTACTCCGTTCCCGTAGGCAGATCCTGAGAGATACCATGGGGATCCCAAGAAATTCAGGACCTTCCTAAACCAATGCAAGTTGCATTTTCTGTGCCGACCTCAGGCTTTCCCTGATTCCACCACGAAAGCAGCGTTCACCCTTTCCCATCTGGCTGGGATGGCCGCTGCATGGGCCAACCCCTTGTTGGAGAATGACAACCCGGCCTTATATGATTTCGATCTCCTTGTCACCGAGATGTCCAGGGTTTTTGATACCAGACACAAAGTCCAGTCTCGAGATCTGGAACTTCTAGATTTGAGTCAGGGTAGGGGTTCCCTCATTGAATTCATAACCCGTTTTAACCAGCTCTGCGCTGAAACCTCCTGGCCCGAGGTCAAGAAGGCAGTAGTCTTCTATAGGGGTCTCAGTAATCCCATGAAGGACGCCTTATCGGTAGTGCCCTCGTTACCCACTGCATTTCAGGATCTGGTTGATTTGGTGCTCCAGGTGGACTCACGTAGGTCCGAAAGAAGGGCGGAAGCAGGTTTCGCTCAGTCCTCCACACCTCACACGGCAGTTCCTTCCTCTGACTCCTCTCAAGAACCCATGCAGATCGGGGGCGTCAGGAGCCCGATATCTCCCCTAGAAAGGGAACGTAGGAGGGTGGATAACGCCTGCTACTATTGTGGCACATTAGGTCACTTTGTTAAGGAATGTCCATGCCGCCCCAAACTCAAGCCACAGGGTTTTCGGATAGCTCGATCATAGTACCGGGGACGGGATCGAGCTATACCACGCACACCCCGAATTCAACACCCGCTTTCGGGCGTATCCGGCCCATCCATGTACAAGCCACTCTACAGCCCACAGCGTCTGTCTCGCATCCTGTTACTTTGATAATCGATTCAGGGGCAACGGGTAACTATATTGACATTTCCTTGGCCCGTTCATTGAATCTGCCCCTCTTGACCAAGACCAGGCCCGAACCAGTACATGCTATAGATGGCTCTTCTTTGATTTCGGGCCCGGTAAAACAACAGACAGCCCCTTTGCTCTTGACCATACAATCCAGACACAGGGAGACCATAAGTTTTGATCTCATTACCATGCCACAGTTCGGGCTCATACTGGGAATCCCTTGGCTTCAGGAACATAACCCCCTCATTGATTGGAAATTGGGTTTGGTTCACTTTGAGTCGGACGTCTGTCAACATTTCTGTCTTCCCACAGACACACTCAGCGACAATCCTGCTCAGGCTATAGCTCAGCTAATGGTGCAGGATCCGCAAGAAACACCATCAGAACACGTAGTCGGGCTAGTGGCGACAGATGTTCCCCAGGTATACCGGGATTATGCGACTGTGTTTGATCGTGGTTCCTCTGAAACACTGCCTCCACATCGCCCATACGATTGCCCCATCGATCTACTCCCTGACACAGTGATTCCCACAGGGCGGATCTATTCCCTCTCACCATCTGAGGAAACGTCTCTCAAGGAGTACATTCGGAAGGCCTTGAGCCTAGGGCACCTACGACCATCCACCTCGCCTGCAGCAAGCCCTATCTTTTTTGTGCCTAAAAAGGAAGGCGATCTGCGCCCATGCGTAGATTATAGACGCCTGAATGCTATCACGAGGAAAGATCGGTACCCTATTCCCCTCATCACGCCCTTGCTTGACCGACTCACACACGCTACCATTTTCACCAAACTGGACCTCCGCGGAGCCTACAACCTGGTCCGCGTCCGTTCCGGGGACGAATGGAAAACCGCTTTCTGTACCCGGTACGGCTTATACGAATATACAGTCATGCCTTTTGGGTTGTGTAATGCCCCAGCGACCTTCCAGAGGTTTATGAATGACATCCTGAGCGATATCTTAGATGTCTACGTCGTGGTTTACCTCGACGACATCCTGATCTTTTCTCAGTCTCTGGAAGAGCACGTACGCCACGTTTGTGAAGTGCTATCACGCTTACAAAAACACTCGCTATATGCCAAACCGGAAAAGTGCCTGTTCCATGTTGATAACGTTGACTTCCTCTGGTTTTGTATCACTCCCGGGGGGTTGTCCATGAACCACTCCAAGGTTAAAGTGGTTTTGGATTGGCCTATTCCTGCGAACCTGAAGGCTCTTCAGTCATTTTTGGGTTTTGCGAATTTCTACAGGAGGTTCATCTCTGGTTTCTCTTCTATCGTGTCTCCGCTCACCGCATTAACCAGCCCTAACGTCCCCTTTCTTTGATCTGATACACAACAGAAGGCATTTGATGCACTGAAGACTGCCTTCACCACAGCCCCTGTCCTCCAGCATCCCGACTCAGAACTCCCTTTTATCATGGAAGCCGACGCCTCCTCCTTCGCTCTTGGTGCCGTCTTGTCCCAAGCATGTCAGTCCACGGGTCGTCTGCACCCGGTTGCATTCCATTCCCGCAAGTTCACCACCCCCGAGTCACACTACACCGTGACCGAGAAGGAGTTATTAGCAGTTATGGACGCATTCCGCGTGTGACGACACCACCTCTTGGGCGCCAAGCATCGAGTCACGGTGTTCTCTGATCACCAGAACCTGCAGGATTTGGCGTCCCTAAAATGTCTTAACAGTCGACAGGTGAGGTGGCATCTTTTCTTCGCGGCATTCGACTTCCAGATCCGACATCGGGCTGGTTCCGCACACGGCAAAGCCGATGCGTTGTCCCGCTCTCCCGGGGGGGTTTCTCTGCCGGTATTCCCTGACACATTGTTAGACAACACTAAGGTAATTTGTCTATGTACCCCCTCAGTGCCCTTAGTGGACGCGGTACGCAAGTGGGTGTCCTTGCATCCCGACCAGCTATCAGAGTGGGATCCGGTATTCCAGGATGGTCTCCCGTTTGTGCTGAACCGCCTATTCTTACCCACTGCCGATACACGCAATATGGCCATGGAATGGTCGCACGATGCCCCTGTGAATGGTCATCCTGGCCAACGCCGTACGTTATCCCTCCTGAAACGTTGGTGTTGGTGGCCGGGCATGAAGAGGGACGTGGATTGCTACGTCAGTACCTGCGCCATTTGTACACAATGCAAAACCCGTAGGGGACGCCCATTAGGCCTGCTTCTCCCTTTACCCGTGCCTCCGAAACCATGGCATACATTAACCATGGATTTTGTTACAGAACTTCCTCGGGTACAGGGTTACGACACTATTTGGGTGGTGGTGGACTCCTTCTCAAAGATGGCACGCTTCATCCCCTGTAAGGGTATTCCCTCCGCTTCCGTCCTGGCCACCTTGTTCTTTGATTCTGTCTTCTGTCTCCTTGGGTTGCCTTATATGTCCTTATATCTGACCGGGGTTCTCAATTCACTTCTCGCTTCTGGCGTGCTCTGACCAGATTAATGGTATTGATGTCCGGTTCTCTTCGGCCTACCACCCGGAGACGGATGGTCAGACCGAAAGGACGAACCAGATCATGGAGCAGTATCTCCGCTGTTTGATTCTGCAGCAGCAGTGCTCTTGGTTGCGTGCCCTCCGACACGCTGAATTCGCCTACAACAATGCGGTTCATGCATCCACTGGGTTCTCCCCCTTCTATGTCCTCTATGGCCAACATCCCCGCACGTTGCCGGTCCCTGACCTCGTGGCCTCCACCAATCCGGCCGCTAGTGCCTGTCTTAGGGATCTGTCCTCTATCCACGCCCAGACTGCATTACATCTCCGAGATGCCCAGTCTTCCATGAAGGTCCAGGCAGATAAGAAGCGGCTTTTGGCCCCGGCTTTCTCGGTGGGTTCCCGGGTGTGGCTTTCTACCCGTCACTTGAGGCTGGTGGGTTGCAGGAAGCTTTTGCCCCGTTTTGTGGGTCCTTATGTGGTGCCCCGGGTAATCAATCCTGTCACGTACCGTCTGGTTCTCTCGGGGTCTTGGAGGGTCCACCCTGTGTTTCACGTCTCCCTTCTCAAACCATGTCCAGCCCCTTCCCGCTTGCGTGCCTCTGCTGCCCTGGTGTCCTTGGCATCCCCGGACGAGTACGAGGTTTCCTCCATCCTGGGCTCTCGGATCTGCAGGGGGCGCTTGCAGTATCTGGTTGATTGGGTCGGTTATGGCCTGGATGTAACGCTCACCTGATTCCCACAGAGGCGCTGATCCCGGCTGGGCTGCTATCGTTTCTTCAATTGAGAAGCGTAGAGCTCGGACGACTCTCAGGACTGGGCTTCCTCTTATCGAATGTCTGACTTGCAGGGTAAGTTTTCTGCAGGTGGAAGAAAAAGGGTTAATCACCGTTTGATGGGATTCCTTCTCCCACCAATCGCCAGTTTCTCCCACAGCCTAGCTTTCTACTTGTCTCGGCGAGCTCTCACCTTAGGCGTATAAATGCTGAGCTCTCCATCCTGCGTCTGGTGCAGGGATGCGTGGATTCCAGTTACGTCACTGGATGAGTTCAGTGTTGAGGCTCAAGTCTTTTGCGGCCTTAGTTGTGGCACTGGTGCTGGGCACCTCTAATAATGTCCTTTTTCTAGTTTTCAGGTGCCGGGATGCTGCGGGCTTTATATCCGTTGCCACTGCACGTGCCGATGCACGTAAGTATAATGATCGTTGGCCACTTTTAATGGCACCTCTAATAATGTCCTTTTTCTAGTTTTCAGGTGCCGGGATGCTGCGGTTGATGCGGCCGCTTCTGCGCGTGCAAAAACTGGTAAGTTAAGATGAATGCGACTGCCTTCACCCAAACCCTTTTTTAATTATGTCCTTTGCCTTTCAGGTGCAGAGAAGCTGCCGAAGAGAAGGCCGCGGTTAGCTCCGTTGCAATCACGGATGGATCAGGTAAGCGGGCGCGGCTGCGAGCGAGTTGCACTTTTCTAACCTTATGTTTATTCTTTGCAGGTTTTGCCGGTGTCTGGATTCCGGGATCTTGTAAGTATTGTTCTGTGTCTTTCTTCATCCACAGGTTGCTGCGCGGAAGCTGAAGATGACTCTGGACCTGGAATGCAGGAGCCGACTCGGTGAGCGTCCTGCTGCTGCTGCAGAATAACGCGAAGCACGTGTTTTCCATCGGGCGTGGTTTAAATAGCAGAGAAGTGCTTCCAGTGTGTGTTCTTCCACCGGTTCCACCCAGGTAAGAAAAGAGTTCCTGAATGGAGGGAATAGTTCCTCCCAGCCCTGATGGCTGGGGACTTCAACCAGACTGGATTGTTCTGGGTAAATATGCAGCATGGTCTGCCTCAGGTAAGTCCACCCAAGCATTATTACACTGTTTATCAATATGAGCCCGAAACCCTTCATGAGCCTGGCGCCAAAGGCGCCAGGACACGGTCCAAAGGGCCCCTGTAGGGGTCTGCTGGGTCCGGAGTAGTGGAAGACGGGTCTACTTCCGAGGGCGCTGGGCCAGTCCTGGCCCCTCGGGAGTAGCGCCCATGACACTGGAGGAGCGCTCTTGGGTCCCTGCTATTGATGTCCACGCTCCCCGGTTGGTGGCTCGCTTCCACACGGGATCACACTTCCTGCCCACGGACACACCTATACATCATGTGGTCCCCAAGGCGCTCCCCTGCCCCCGTCTCATTCATCCCTTTCTCCCTCCCCTCTCCGGGACTCACGTGGATACTCACACGCCTTGCGCGCGCGCCTGCGCCTGGTCCGTAACAGGACTGCTGTCAGGCTACGGCCGTTTCTTCACTGGTAGTTACCTTGGCGCCTAGGATCGCGAAGGACTAGCATTGAGCTTCCGCGTCGCGGGACTGTAAGGTCACGTGACGCTCTTGCCCAGTCACGTGACTCAGCCGCGCATCACGTGATCAGAAGCGCGAGTACTTAAACACGGAAACCCAGGTACTTGTTGCTTCACAGCTGTGCTCTGCATCCTGTTTGGCGTTAGGTACCTTTGGATCACTGACTGCTCACGGAATCGACCTGGCCTGCTCTACTGGACTCTTCTTGGATCTACCCTTTGGATTTGTTTGCATAGTGATATTCGGCTCTCGACCACGGACTGTTATTGGATTGCCTCCCGGATCTCCTTCTTGCACCTTGGCTCTTTGGACTTCTTGTCTCATAGCTCCACAGTTCCTGCTAACAGGCGAACAAGCTGAGGACTACTCCTCTTGGGGTACTTCAGTCCACGTGGGTCCCGGACCTCGCCACTAGGTTCACCACCTCTTCCTTGACCCTTATTGGTAAGACCTTTCCGTTTTTCCTAAACACTGTGGTTACTGTTTATTGCTTGGTACTTAATCCGCATTTTCTTGCAGCAGCGTGGGGTCCCAGAGGTTCGCGGTCCCGGACTTGAACATCTTCGCCTGTGGCCTCAACGGCTGCACAGAGAGTGGCTTTAGGTTCTCTCTGTGCGGCATTTGGGGACAGAGGCCTCTTCTGCCTACACGACACTCAAGTTTCAACAAGGGGTTAGGGTTACAGGTACACTGTACAATAACATTTATTTACAAAAAGACAATTGTATTGCAATTATTTAAACCAGGATTTGTACTTCACAACCAGCTGTGCTTCTGGTGGACATGGCACATTTGCAATGTTCGGTGGCAATGGATCACTGCTCTGCACAGAAACGTCCAAAATTCCATATCTGTGCTTCTCTAACACAGCAACAATAAGGCCTTTCACAAAGTCGAACTGCATTTCATCATAGACTGGTTTGATCACCCATTGCTTACTTCGTTTTGAAAACACCTTAGTGTAGCGAGGCATCCTTACTTTACCCCTAGTCCTAGATTGTTCACGTCCGACATTGCTGTTATGGGCCAAGACCGCTAGTAGAGTGCGATGTTTCATGCCCCGAAAGCTAAAATGCAAGCGCTTTGGCCTGCACTTTAGGCACATATTGTGGAACACCTCCAAATCTTCTGTGTGACAGAATTCTGTCAGTCCTCTCAAATCACTTGATAGAGTTTTGTCGAAAACAATCTCCTCAATGGCTTTGTGTGTCGGTGAAGATGGAATCAACCACTTCTTCTTCCTTGCCTCCTCTGGGGACAAAGGGTCATGTTCACATTGGTGGAAATGTAGGTTTTCTGACAAGCGGTGAACGTTGGTACAGTGGTGCATCAGTGACTGCCATTTTTCAAGTAGTATTTCCACTGACCCTTCACAAGTTTTTGAGCTCCACCAAAGATGGGTGATAGACTGGGACCACTGCAAAATAATTTCAAAACCTTTTTTTATTTCCTGCAGTCGAGATTTTCTTACTGATTGATTTAGCAAGATGCCATACGTCAAATTGATGATTAATAAGCGGGAACTGCTCTCTCATTGTCTTGGCAATTGAAACGTGTCTGTCCGTGGCTATGAGGTCGATGTGCATTCCCCTTGATTGTAGATATTCCACTGATTTTATAAATCCTAGTTTCTCCATGGCCACTGAGGATGTACATTGTGTTACCCGCACGACCACCGAGCTCACAATTTTCTTACCATCGATGTCCTGAAAGTGGTAGGTGCAGTACTTGGCAGAAAATCCAGGGCTGTCGCACTGTCCATCGCCGGCTGCCTGAAACGTTTCCCTTCGAATGTACTTGCTAGAGACAATTGTTCAATTTTCCAAGCATCACTAATGGCCGGAAACAGATAATCACGTTGGTATATGTAGTACAGCGATTTAGAAATGAAATGGAGTCCCACAAACTGAAAGAAAGCCTCTAACTTTCTAAAACTGGAGCCACTAAAAAGTGATGCAGCTGCACACAGTAGATTGCCTGCTGGCATTTTCCCCAGCATCGTTTGTGCAGACCATGAGAACCTATGATTTAATCGACAGGCGTCATTTATTTTGACATTACTGCCTTTTATTTGACGAGTTACATTAATCAATGGCTTTCCACATACTTTCCCTCTAAATGAATGCCCACATTTCAGCATACTTATAATTTCCATCAAACAACTGTTGAATACAATGTATTTGCTCTCTTTCATTAGACTGTCATCCTGCGTCAACTTTGTTTCGGCCTGTGACGTTGCGGAGATTTCAACACATTGGAAAGTAATATCGCTGCTATCAAGTTCTGATGCGTCTATGGATGCTGCGGCTGGTTCATTCTCTTTCATTTCGACATCTGCTACTTCAACATTGATGGGAGAACACAACAATGTCGACATGTTTTTGGGTGGCAATTTTTTGGCGGGTGTAGATTGTGTGAATTGATCTGCAACTACTTCAGAGCTATCTTCAATACATTCAATATCATCTTCTTGTGGTGATGCGGTTGCACTGTAGCAATGGTCCAATGCAGCTTTGCTGTATTCTCCAAACACAGTTAATTCATGTTCTGGCCATTGGACATGAGCATCTCGAGCCTGAACACGCCTCGCCTCAATTAATAGTTCCTCCATAGTGTACATGGTCTGGCAAGCAACATCTCTCATTCGCTTCACTGACTGTGTTTGTTTGTTTGTTTGTTTGTTTGTTTATTTGGTATAGCGCAGAACCAAACCCGAAGGGGTAGCTGGGCGCAAACAGTACAAGATTGCTTAAGAACTTAGTTACAGGAGAAATACACGTTATGCAGTTCGCAATTAAATCAAGAAAAGTGCAGTTTATACAGTTCACGTTAGATCAACGAAATAAAGAAATGCGGAACTACGGTTCAGTCTAGTTGATCGGATGTCATTCAGCTGGTTGCAGGCATCTAGTGTCTATGTGGGAGGGGGAGGTCGAGCTAAGTGTCATTGGCACGGATCCAAGTGAGGACTTTTCGCCTGAAACTAGAGTAAGGTTGGTCCATTCTGAGATCCAAGGGGAGTTTGTTCCAAGTTTGCGCAGCTATGATTGGGAAACTAGAGCCGGCGGCTGTACTCTTTTTGAATCTAGGCACCACTAAGGTGAAGGCGTTGGTCAGTCTAGTGGGACGGTTAGAGGTTCTCTTGTGGATTCTGTTGGCCAGATAAGGGGGGGCAATGTTGTTGAGACATTTGGATGTGAGGGAGAGTATTTTGAGGGTGATCCTGTCTTTGATTTTTAGCCAATGGATATTTTTCCTAAAGGTGGAGATGTGGGCTCTGTTAGGAATATTTAAAGCTACTCTGATAGCGTTATTTTGGAGAGTTTGTAGTTTGTCAAGGATATACTTGTTAGAGCCTGCATAAAGGGCATTGCAGTAATCCAGCTTGGATATGATGAAAGCATTGGCTAATGTGATGAAGCTGGTCTCAGTTAGAAAAGGTCTGCATGCTCGGATCAATTTGCAAGTATATGCCGTGGAGGATGCTAGCGAGTTCGTTTGCTTTTTGAAGGTGAGCGCTGAATCAAGATAGACCCCGAGGGTTTTGACTGCAGGCATCACTTTAATGACGTTATTGTCAATGTTGAATGAGGCATAGTTGGGGTCAAGTTTTTTGATAGCCAACGCTGAGCCAGTGATTAGTAGCTCCGTCTTGTCGTCGTTCAGGCAGAGGCCATGGGATGCCATCCAAGCCTGAATGAGGAGATATATCTTATTTACTAAGTCCGTGTCTTCCAAGAAGTTACCCGAAAGGGGGATTAGAATCTGAGTGTCATCTGCGTAATTAGTGTAGACAACACCCAGTCTGTCCAACTTATCAAACAGGGGCTTAGTAAAGATGTTATACATCGTCGGAGAAACACATGATCCTTGGGGAACACCGCATGAAACTTGTATGGGATCAGCGGCTGCTGAGGGTGAGAAGACTCTCATTGTCCGGTTTGCAAGGAAGGATTGTACCCAAGTTATGGCATCACTTGAGAAATGAGCGGCCGAGCTTAGGTGATTGCATAAGACTGCATGATCTACCAAGTCGAAGGCCGCGGATAGGTCAAGGAGGAGTAGCATCGCTGTTTTACCATTGTCCTTCAACTCGTCAATTTGGGTCTTGAGGTCAATCAAGGCTGTTTCAGTGCCATGAAGGGGACGGAAGCCAGATTGCCGTGATCCTAGTAAATTGTTAGTTTCTAAGTAGTCCTGGATTTGCAGGTATGCTACTCTGTCTATGATTTTAAGTAAGAAAGGGACAGTAGTGATGGGTCTGTAGTTAGTTGGTATAGCAGGGTCAAGTGTTTGTTTTTTTAGCAAGGGAAGCACCCAGGATTGTTTGAGGTTGTTCGGTACTAGATTAGACTTAAAGGATGCATTAATGATTTTTGAAATGAAGGGTGCAAGGTCTCGAGCTGCATCTTTTATAATTTGGGCCGGACAGCTGTCACCTTTACAGTTGGAGGGTTTTAGAGATAGTATGATTTTTTCTGTCTCCAATATGGATATCTTTCTGAAGCTAAATAGGTGGGGGGTGTTAGATTGGTTTGGGAGGAGCTGAGGTTGCAATATGGGTTCTGTTGGCAGGAGCAAGGAGGCTTTTTTGTTAGCAATTTTAGATTGGAGCGAGCTAATTTTATCCGCCAGGGCATTTTGTATATTAGTGCACCAGGACTTGTTTTTGGGAATGTTGTCAGGTGGGGTTATGGGTGATTCCATTTCACGGAGGATGGAAAATAGCTCCTTGGTGTCTGATTTGGCTTTAGAGATTCTGTCATTGAAGGTATTTCTTTTAGTGTTTATGATTTCCTTTTTATACTGTTTGGCAAGGGTGGCTAATTTGGTTTTGTTCTCCTCGGTGGGTGAGTGTTGCCAGATAGACTGCAACTTTCTTTTTTGGATTCTAAGGTCTTTCAGGTGTGGCGTGAACCAGTTGTTAAGGTGACAGAGTTGTTTGCTTTTGCGCAGCTTGGTGGGGGCAATCGAGTCAAGTGCCTTGAGCATAGAGCTGTTGTAAGCTTCTACCAGCGACGTAGGGTCTGTAATGTTGTCTAAGTTATTAAGAGTAGGGAGAAGGTAGGGTAGGAGTTGTTCTGATGTGATGTCTTTTTTACTTCTGGTGGGAAGTGGCGGGGCCATGAGTATAGGTTTGGGCCGGATAAGGTCTAGTGAGGCATTGAATACAATTAAGTGGTGGTCAGTCCAGGATTGTGGTATTATGTTGGTAATACTGATGTTACAGTTCCGATCAGCAACCCAGTCTAAGGTTCTGCCTTTGGCATGAGTAGGAGAGGAGACTTTTTGAGATAGGGCGTAGTCATTCAGGAGTGAGGCGACAGATAGGGCATGTTTGTCGTTGCTGTCATTAAAGCCCAGGTTAAAGTCTCCCAGTAATAGTATTTGAGCGTGGTCTTTAGTATTGTTGGTTATAATGCTGGTTATGTCGTCTTCAAAGGTTCCCAGTGGTCCAGGTGGTCTGTAGATAACATGCAAGGTGAGAGTCCGGTTACAAGAGAGGTGCAATTTGGCAGTAAGGAGTTCACAAGATGAGAATATCAGGGTAGTAGCTAGTTTGATAGGTAAGGTAGCTTTGTGAATGATGGCTAGGCCGCCACCTTTAGTGTTAGGTCTATCGACTCTTAGTAGTTGGTAGCCGTCAGGTATAGCTAGCATGATGGCAGGGCCAGCTGCATCATGGAGCCATGTTTCGGTTATGACTAATAGGTCTAAGTTTTCATTGGTTAAGGTGTCCGAGATCTCGGTAGCATGGGCGACCATGGATCTTGCATTAATGAGAGATCCAATTATTGATAGGGTACTATTTGGTTGAGTCGAGGAGGGTTGTTTATTTTTGGTAGGGGCATCTCTTTGTATCAGTGGCTGATTAGTAGTTGTAGGAGCAGGGCGAGGGGTGGTGGGTTTGGGGTATTGCGAACGTTTGTTTGCTAGATCGATATAGCCTCTGTGATTGTGGTAGGAAGATGGTTCATGAAGACAGGACAGTCTTGCCCTCAGTCTCATGTTTCTGTCCTTAGCAGGGTGTGAGTCCGCAGTTGCAAATGCCATGGTGGTAAGGAGGCTCAAAGCAATGTGTAGAGATTGGTAATAGGTGATTTTCATTCTGGAGGTGGGCAGGGATGCGAGGGTGGGCAAGTTCAGGTTCAAGCTATGGGCGTGGACTAGGTTACATGCAAGGCGTGTAGTTAGTGGTTCGGTGCCAGAGAGGTCTGAGCAGTCTGTAAAGAGACCTGTATATTGGCTGTTAGGTGATCTAGGCGAGAACCAGGCTAGGTTCTATGTGGGCAAAGCAGTGTCAAACTAGGCAAGTGTAGAAGACTAGCTAGGTAGTGTGTCACCTAAGAATGTCAGGGCAACTCGAAGCACATTGAGGTATATAAAGTGGCTAGGGCAGTGTTATACCTAATGACAACCATGGGGCAGGGGCACAAATTAGGGCACAAATCAGGTAAAGTCTGATGGCAACCATAGGGCACAGCACAGAATAAGGCACAGGTCAATTGTGGTCTATTGGCGACCATAAGGCACAGCACAAATTAAGGCACAAATCAGGTAAAGTCTGATGGCAACCATAGGGCACAGCACAGAATAAGGCACAGATCAATTGTGGTCTATTGGCGACCATAAGGCACAGCACAAATTAAGGCACAAATCAGGTAAAGTCTGATGGCAACCATAGGGCACAGCACAGAATAAGGCACAGATCAATTGTGGTCTATTGGCGACCATAAGGCACAGCACAAATTAAGGCACAAATCAGGTAAAGTCTGATGGCAACCATAGGGCACAGCACAGAATAAGGCACAGGTCAATTGTGGTCTATTGGCGACCATAAGGCACAGCACAAATTAAGGCACAAATCAGGTAAAGTCTGATGGCAACCATAGGGCACAGCACAGGATAAGGCACAGGTCAATTGTGGTCTATTGGCGATTATAGGGCACAACACAAATTAAGGCACAAATTGGGTAAAGTCTGATGTCAGGTTAGCCTTGTGCAATAGATCTGCAGGGTCAAGTGAAAGGGTTAAGCAGCCCAGCTATCGAAGTACAGCAGGGGTTGCATAAGGGCCTTTGTTAGAGAGTGCCGAGTGAGTCTGCAGTTTTCAGGGTTCCAGCTAGAGGTGCCGGAAAGGGGCCCTCGGGCTTACCGTGGTTGTGTGGGTCCGTCCTTGCAGAGGGCAGGGTTCCTTGCAGGATATCTTCGGGAGGGAGGGACAAAGGGGTAGGCCGCGCCGCGCCTCCGATGCGCCGAACAGGGCGCAAAACAGGGCCTTTGTATGGCCTTCGGATGCGCCGGCGTCTCCGCCTGCCGGCGGATGTGCAATTCAAATATTGCCGCGGTTAGCGAGGCTCAGCCTCGTTATGGCGCCGTGATGCGCCCGGCATGCCTAGGTCAGGCACAGTGAAGGGACAAGGTCAGGCGAGCCCTGCACCTTGTGCCTTCGTGGATCGTAGGCGGCAGTGGTGTCTGCGATGTGGCTTCTGCGGGGGGGGGGAGGGCTCCTGCCCTCTACCCTTGCCGTGGGGGTGCTGGATAGTTCAGACCCCCAGGGGTAACTAGAGAAGAGATTGGAAAAGGGATGTTCACTTTAAACACAAGATAAAGTGTAGTCCAATTGACTGGAAAAAAACATGAAATAGTCCCCAGCAAAAACATTTTTTTAGAGTTATGGACTGTTTGTAACTAACCTTTTTTTGGTTTTTTTTCTTTGCAACTTTTTTGACTCGACCTTCAACATCTGCACGCTGTAGCTCCGATTCGTTTCCGCATGTCCTCCCTTCCTCTTGCGCTGCAACGACTATATTTTCTGTATCCGCATAGACAGCACGGAATGAGGCTCCATCGTCTCCCTGAAACATAGTACTTTCATTACTATGTATCAAAATATTGTTAGCATAAAACACACGTGAGGACGAACACACAGGTACATCTCAATAGCCAAACACAATTTAAACATTGTGTGCAACAATCAAACGACAAGTATTCGACCAGTGATGATCTATTTCGATGGAACTGTCAGTATCCATACCTCTGGCTCTGCATGGACTGCCATGAATGGTTGTATTGGAGAGGAGGCATCAGCAGCTCCCTGAAACAGAGTACTTTCATTACTATGTATCAAAATATTGTTAGCATAAAACACACGTGAGGACGAACACACAGGTACATCTCAATAGCCAAACACGATTTAAACATTGTGTGCAACAATCAAACGACAAGTATTCGACCAGTGATGATCTATTTCGATGGAACTGTCAGTATCCATACCTTTGGCTCTGCATGGACTGCCATGAATGGTTGTATCGGAGAGGAGGCATCAGCATCTCCCTGAAACACAGTACTTGCATTAGTATGGTTTTCAATATTGGAAACATAACACACACTTGGGGTCGACGGCACAGGTACATGTAAAGAGATAACCACAAATGATGCATTGTCTAAAACAATCAAGGAAAATATAAATATGCAGATTTCATCGACTTATTTCTCCGATTCCTTTACATCTGCATCATCAAAATGGGATGTTGTGATTGTAGTGGAAGTTCTGTCATCTCCCTGAAACACAGTACTTGCATTAGTATGGTTTTCAATATTAAAAACATAACATACACTTGGGGTCGAACGCACAGGTACATATAAAGAGATAACCACAAATGATGCATTGTCTAAAAGAATCAAGGAAAATCTAAATATGATCACATTTCATCGAGTTATTTCTCCGATTTATTTACATCTGCATCATCTAAATGGGATGTTGTGATTGTAGTGGAAGCTCCGTCGTCTCCCTGAAACACAGCACTTGTGTTAATAGGGAAGAAAGTATAGCAAATGGAATCACGTTATATGATCACGCATGATGGAGCTGTCAGTATCCATACCTCGTGCTGCTGAAGAATATCTATGGATGTTGCAAATGTAGTGCGCACTTCCGAAAGCTGTTGCGCCGATTCGTATACCCACTTCCACTTCCCCTGGAATTACTTGAATGTCAGGCTCCGCATAAAGTGCAGGGGTTGACGCTCCATCAACTGCCTGAAACATAGTACTTGCATTAGTGAGGATTACAATAGTGAAAACATAACACACACCTGGGGTCGACAGCACAGGTACATATCAACGGCTAACCACGAATGAAACATTGTGTAGAACAATCAAACGACAAGAATTCCAGCTCTGATGATGACGCTCGATGGAGCTGTCAGTATCCATACCTCCTGCTGGTGAAGAACATCTAGAAATGTTGTAGATGTGGCAGACGCTTCAGCATCTCCCTGAAAGACAGTAGTTGCATTAGTATGGATAACACTAATTATAACTGAAAACAAACACCAGTGGACGATAACTAAGGTGTATATCAATTGGAAAGCACTAACCAAACATTCGGTAAAATAATAAAACGATAGAATAAAACTATTACTCGACATGCATAAAACAAGTCTGTAGCGGATTAGCCTAGTAAGATTACCTGATACGCGCTAGAAGTGGTTGATAACTTCCGACCACGTCAAGGATGTAGAATGTTCTTGCTTCAGATGCAAGGGATAGTCAAGAAGTTGTAAAGGTAAATTAATGATTGATAATGAATGATAATAATGAATGATAATGATAATTGATAATTAAAAATAGCCATGTAAGGCGACAGAATACTTGAAAAATGCTCAATACAGCACAGTTCCCTGTTCCCATATATATATACATTTCGTTTGTGGGTTATGAAATCGAAAAAGAATATATTGATAAACGTCATTATTCAAAAAGCTATACACTCATATCAATATCGAAATTATTACAAGTGATAGAACACCTACAGTATCAATTAGTCCATTCGGCTACCTACACACTACTGCAAGGCCTAAAGCTAAATCCGGACACTTGACTCACCGGTGGCGGAATGTGGACGAATAGAGTGGGAATAGCGTTTTCGAGCAATTTCCGTGTCGTTCGCCGTTTATTCTTCTTTGTTACCCAAGATGTTGTGTAAATGTCCAAGGAAAAGTGCCAGCTGCAGATGCAGTATTGATCACCCCTCTTGTCCTGTAAGACTTGTTGGACTCTACTTTCCAGCTCATCCAGTGGATATCCGCAATGTCTGACCCATTCTCTTATTCGATCAACAGTTTTCGGGAATACATGCATTGTAGTGCCTTCAGATTTCGCATGGGTCTTCGAAGGGCAACCGCTAATCGAACAGGCAGGCATTGTTGGTAAATCTGAAAAGTAAATATCGACATTATTATACAATCTTCATGAATAAAGATTTGATACAAAAGTAAATGAATCATACAATGATCAATGCAAGGTTTATTTTGGTCGCCGGAACTATACCAGTTCATTATGTGCAGCTTAGTATTTGCATAAGTTGCAGAAATGTATAAATGATGTGACTAAAATCTGAACATGTGACTCGTCCCTTGGATGTTCTGTCTTGCACGAGAAGGAAACATGCTTACATTATAGACTGGACCCCCGAAGGATGCAATTCGATGACAATAGACAAAGATGAAAATAAATAGATCTATTGATAGCATAGCAATGGAAACTCAAGTAAATAGCAATGAGACCAATGAACATAGCACTATTGTGTACTCTACTCACAAATAGATAGAAATTTAAAAATCTGCGAAATATGACTAGGATACATGGCCTTACCTTGACCAACAAACAGTTGGATTCAGCAAGCAGAGCAGTATGTTGCAGGAGAATAGGTGGGTGGCCACAGGTAGCACACTGATGGGTTTGCTCTAAGCGGTCACAGAAGTTCACGGATAGCATGACGACGAGCAGATTAGCGTAGATCTCAGTGGTTGCCAGATCGCACGTTCAGGAGTTGACTTGCAAAGCACAAAGATGTTCTCATGAGACATATCAAGTGGTTTATAAAGTATTAGAAACAGGGGTGTGTTTGTGAATGAATGACGTATGTATGTCGTGGTCTTAGGGGGGCGGCCTGCTTGAAGGGGAGGCCTGGCTGGAGACACGGGGTCTGAGGAGGCCATGTGAGCGATGGCCCCTGGGCGTGGGATACCTTTTGAAGTGTACATGCTGTTTGGCACCTTGGCCGTTTGCGCCAGTGACAGGCCCCCATGCCAGCGCTCATCCCCGGGTAAGAACCGCCTTTGATAGAGGGGGTGGGATGGATGGGCCTGGGGCGTGCAGATAAGGCACAGGAAGACTGCTGAATGGAGACACACTTATGTGGATTGCAGGGGGGCGGCCTGCTTCAAGGGGAGGCCTGGCTGGAGACACGGGGTCTGAGGAGGCCATGTGACCGATGGCCCCTTGGCGTGGGATACCTTTTGAAGTGTACATGTTGTTTGGCACCTTGGCCGTTCGCGCCCCAGACAGCCCCACATGCCAGCGCTCATCCACGGGTGCCAACTGCCTTTGATAGTACATCGTTGCTTATCAATAACAAATGCCACATACCGGAGATTCTTGGGAGCACAGACCCACACTTCAACCGGTGTATTATAGTGGTCAAGACCCTAAGGGCTGTATAATCCAATGGTAATTGTTAGTATAGATATATGTGTGACTTTTATAGAGACATAACCTACTGGAAGACTTTGAACAAGTGTTATTTAGTGCATGCATTATCGAGAATATGTTATGTTAGCTTAGATAGATAGTGACCACCCTGCTTCACAGCTACCCGACCTTCACCCATTCGGAGCACAGATGTCTGACGTCCATCCTTGAATGGAGACACACTTGATTCATTTAAAAAATCGAAACAACCGTTGTTAAAATATATGTGGTGTTTTATTTTGTATCTTATTTTCATGACACAAAAATACAAGACTTTAAAGATTATACAGGTCAGGTTGCAGCACAGCGAGAGAAAATCCCCTGTACTGACCGCTGTCACTCGGGAACGTTTCTCTTATGGCACGAACGGCACAGGCGGGTATCCCTCTTCGAACGCGGTGTCCAAGCCTCCCGTGGAGCCACCATGTAAAGGAACGATAGGCCACCAGCCTGTACCACCTGTGAAAAGGAATGAAACAAACTGTTTTTAAATGACCAAGATAAGTTTAATAAACGTTTGTTGTCAATGACAATTCTTGTAACTAATGGCATTCTGCACGGACAAATGCTATCTAGACAATGCACACTATTGAACGACTTTCATGCGTTACTATGATATGAATATATAATTTTGGATATAGTAGAAGAACATGAAATAGGAGTGGCATGACAAGCAGAGTATACTTACTCGTTACTCGGATTACGAGGACGAACAGTTGCGCGAAGTTCGTGCATAAGCACCATCATTATTCTCAACACGGCCCGTGTGAGGCAGGCTGCCCTGAAGTCTGGCAGCTCGGTGATGCATTGCGGTCGTGGCTCGCCTTCCAAAATGTAGGCCAGGCATCCTGAGTTTTCTCGGCAGCAGCAGTTCTCGTCCTCCGTTGGCATTAGCTTGCACCGATTGCATGTGCACCAGTTGGAGACGCCGTCCATGCGACTAGGCCCAGGCTCTTCATCTGTTGAATCGTCCTCCCAACTGCCGTCCGAATCCCCATCATTTTCGCGTGCTTCCCTTTCCAGTAGTTCCTCCTCGGTATAGTCGGGTTCGTACATGTAGGGCATTATTGTAGCCATTGTGTCGTAAACAAAGTAAAATAATTTACAGAGATGGTACAGGTGTTCACACGGGCTACAAGCGGCAAAGGTAGCTGGCCAGAGCACAGAAACGAGTCACAGAATACTCAAAGTAACACAGAGAGAGGAATGGAATCGAATATCTGCTGCTGTGTGTTGAGAAACGGTCTGTTTATACTTATGGAGGAAAGAGGCGTCCTGCCATTTCCATGGCGACACATCATTAGCTGAGGCGCAGCGATTGTTGACACGAGACGTGCTTTGGCGTTGGGAAATGGGTGGTACGAGTCTGCTGATGACAGGCTCAGGGGTGGGGGATTTGATTTAGTGCCGCAGAAGCAGGTCAGCCAGGGCGATGCGGCAAGTGATAGGATTATCACAAAATGGCGGCTCCCTGGTGCCTGTTTTCTCGTGCGTTTAATGGACGAAAACTCGGGTAAGGTCCATAGGAAAGTTTTCTAAAATCGAGCCACTTAGGCTTAAAAAAACATGGCCGACCCGTAGGGACAATAACATTTTTTACTGGACCATGCCTTTAAAGTCTCTGAGAATAAATCTCGAGAAGATCTTACCCACTACATCAAGAAGGGCGATCGGTCGGCAGTTGGCAGGACACGACCGATCGCCCTTCTTGAATATGGGCACAATTATAGAATGCCGCCAAGAATCCGGTAAAACTCCAGAAATGAGGACATGTTGGAAGATGTTATTGAGTATGGATGCCCATTCCCGAGGGTGCTGTTTAAGCATCTTGAATTTCTCGACTTCATTATATAATGCAAAATGTCCTCTTCGTTTATATTCATTTGATATTCCCCGTTGTAAACTGTGACATTATCCATTTTGGTAGAAAGCTTGGGTCGAGCATATAATTCAGTATAATATTGAATCCACCGCTCTTGAGTAACTCCATTAATTTGTATCGGCAGTTGGGTATTATGATTGGCTATGTTTAGATATCTCCAGATCTGAGCCGAATTGTTCTCCTTTAGTTTGTTCAAATGGCCTGAAGCTCTTTATCCTTGATGCCATAATTCTGTTCACATGTTGTCAATTTACGAGAGAAGTATGCCACTGGGTGTAATATAACCTCCCCATCTGCCTGTAACGGAATTGCCCCTATGGCCAAATTAGAGGCATCAGTCTCCACTTGAAACTGTTTCTCCAGATTGGGGTGACAAAGAATCGGGGCCTCCGTGAATGCAACTTTCAATTTCTCAAAGGCATCCTCTGCCTTCTGATCCCACTGAAGCTTGGCAGCTTTCTTTAACAATCTAGTAGTAGGTGTGATAATCATAGAAAAATTGTGGATAAATCTTCTATAGAAATTGGAGAAGCCCAAAAATGATCGAATGTCCTTCACACACTGAGGTTCCGGCCACTTGGTTCCTGCATGCACCTTCCTCTCATCCATAATAACTCCTGCTGGTGTCAAAACAAAACCCAAAAATTCCACCCTGGTAGCATGAAATTCACATTTTTCCATTTTGGCAAACAAATGCTACTCCTATAATCTAGTCAAGACTGCTCTGACATGCTGTACCTCCGATTCAGAAAAAATAAAAATATCATCTATATACACAATCACAAACACATCCAAATATTCTTGCAACGCCTCCTTCTTTAAATGTTGGAAAGCAGCAGGGGCGTTACATAACCCAAAAGGCATCACCAAGTATTCAAATAAACCAAACCTTGTCCTGAAAGCTGTCTTCCATTTATCACCCTCCTTCACCCTGAGGAGATGGTACGCGCCCCTCAAATCCAACTTAGTATAGATCTTAGACATTTTCATCTGGTCAAGCAAAACAGAAATTAAAGGTAATGGGAACCGATTCTTAATGGTCACCCTATTTAATGCTCTAAATTCGATGCAAGTCCTTAACGTACACTCCTTCTTTGGCACGATAAAACAAGGGAGATGAAATGGGTGACTTGGAAGGCCTAATAAAACCACAGGCCAACATCTCATCTAAGTATTCCTGCAAATGCTGTGTCTCTTACTCAGATAAGGCATGCACCCGACTGCAAGCCTGGGGCTCCAACTCAATCACACAATCGAAAGGCCTACGGGGTGCTAGCTGAGATGCCCCCCCTTTGTCAAACACATTAGCAAATTCTTGATACATTACAGGCTGGGAAGTAGCTACGTCCCCAACTTGCACCTGCTGGTTGACCAAAAAGGCAGTCGGACCCCCTATCCCTGTCAAATGAGAGGCACACTGTTCTTCCTCAAAAGTCAACGTTCTTTTTTGCCAGTCTATACGAGGATTATGTGCCACTAACCAGGGCATTCCCAAAATCACACCAAACTGAGGAGCCGCAATCAAATCAAATGTGATGGCCTCCTCCTGGCCATCACCACAGCAGATCTGCACTTCCTGAGTCTGCGCAGTAATGGCACCTGCCGTCAAGCATGGCCCCAGAATTCACCATTGCTGAAACCATTTCCTTACTATTTGCAAAAATCAAAGACACCAGTAGATATATGTGAGGGGCCGAATCTGCATAGTATTAGCTACTGCTGACGGGAACTCTGTCTCCTGCTGGCTCAGTATAGTTGTTCCCTCACTTACCAAGCCCCTTCTTTTCCCACCTCCACTTTTCTTTTTCCCCCACTTCGAGCGGGAGTATTGGGACATTTCCTGATGAAATGCCACAATTGTCCACAATACATGCACAAGTTATTGGCCTTCCATTTTTCCTTTTCTTTCGCTGTCAAAGGTCCCCGAAGACTCCCAATCTGCATGGGTTCTCCCTGCTCACCACCTGAACGTCCTCCACCTTCCTTACTCCTATCCAAACGTACAAAAGGCATTCCGCCTGTCCTCCTCTTCTCCCCTTTCCGTTCCTCCAATCTTAGGACTAAATCAATTAAAGCGCTACATGACTCTGGCTAGGGTTCCACATGAGCTATGGCATCCTTAAGCTCATCCTTTAATCCTGGATAAAATAACACAACTTGCTTGGGTTCTGGCCATGCGGTTTCCACTACCAAACGGGTAAATTGCATCAAATACGTTACTAAATCTTTAGTACCCTGTCTCAATGCTAGTAACTCCTTATCTTGAGCTAAGGACACATTCCAACGGTCAAATAATTGTGCAAATTCTACTGAAAACCCTGCCCAATCATAGAGGATTGGCTTGTCCTTTTGTACCAGCCCATGCTGCTGCGTCTCCAGTTAAATAAGAAATAACAAAACCTGTCCTGGCATGTGCAGACTGAAAGGCGGTAGGTTTGCACAAAAAGTGTAACTTGCATTGTGTCAAAAAAGTAGAAAGCTTTCTTGGGTCCCCTGCCAACCTCTCAGGGGCTGCCAATGGAACAGATCAATGAGATATTTACTAGGTATTACAAACAACTATATATATATCACAACTAAATGTGGGGCAAGACTCCATATCTCGATATTTGGACCATGTTGCCATAGGGTGGCTTGATCCAGCAGAAGGAGAGAAACTTAATGAAACTCTGTCGGAGGCGGAAATTCGCAGAACTATCCTTTCTCTGCCCAATGGTAAGGCCCCAGGTCTAGATGTGATCAAAATAAAACTATGTAAGGAATATGCACATTTACTGGTCCCACATATACGCTGCATGTACGATGAAGCCTTTGCCCAGGGGGTTCTACCCGAATCCACGGCCATCGTGATGGTGCTTTTGAAACAGGGTAAGGGCCCGTAAGTGCTTTTTATATAAACCCCTATCCTTAGTTAATACGAATAATAGGATTTTAGCCAAAATCGTAACTGATCGTCTCATCCCATATATGCCCGAGCAAGTACTGTTACGCTCAGCTGGTATCCACGGGGGCGCCACACGATACTGGATGGATGTCTAAGCGATATCCCGGACCCCTCTCTTCTTGGTTATGTGCCAGACATTGGGAAGCGCCTATAACAGGAGAATGGAGGGTTAAGATACTGGTTCTGTGATGGGTGGACTCCCACCTCCCTCTGGTCCAAATCCCCTCCCTTGGGGTTATTGCTCACCTTAGGTTTTTGTGCATTGAACTCTCCGTCCTGCGTCTCTGTGCAGGGGCGCATGGTTGGTGCGGGCGTTCCGTGGACCTAGTTGCTTCACTGGTGTGTGTGCCCTTATGTCGGTCCAGACCGGCTGTGACTCTGACTCTGCTTGCTGTCTTCCAGGTGAGTTATAATGTCTTTTCCGTCTTTATTCTGTCTCTTTCTTTCCCTCCGTTTTCTCTGTCTTCTCTGTGTCTTGCTCCACTACGCTGTTCCCTAACAATGTCTCTTTTTGTTTTCACAGGGATGGTTGCGATCTCGGAGTTGCCGTGCTGATGGCGAAGACCAAGGTATGTTATTGATGCGTGGAGCGCTGCGCTGTTTATTGCTGTTAATTGCTAACCTGTGTTCTCTTTCCTTCTTTGTACAGGTTGCGGTGATGTCCCGGAGTGATGAGCGATCGAAGCACTGCTTGCCCAGGTATGTGCTTTATTAATGCTGACCTTGTTCCTTCTCCCTTGCCAGTTGCGGTGAAACCCGGAGATGGGCGAGGTAAGAGAAGCGCAGGGTGCTTGCAGGACTCGCTGCTTGCCCAGGTAAGAATTGTTATTAATGCTGTCCTTGTTTCTTTACCTTTGCAGGTTGCGGTGAAGTCCGGAGATGGGCGAGGTAAGCGAAGCGCAGGATGGATTCAAGACCGGTTACTTCACAGGTAAGTGTTCTTACTCGCTAATGCTGTTCTTGTCTTCCAGGTTATCAATGGACTCCAGATCTAGGGCTTCAGGATCGGTACGCCGGAGAAGCAGATGAGCAGGAGCTGGACACGGTGAGCATTACGCTGCAGGAGTGCAGAATAACGCAAAGCGTGTTCTGCTGTTTGGGTGTGGTTTAAATAGCCCAGGTAAAGTAGTTCCAGGCCAAGTAGTTCCAGGCCCAGCCACACCCAAAACACTAGACCGCATGGCTTGGTTCTAAAGAACTGAGCTGTGTAATAGGCCTCCATGTTGGATTAAGGTCTAAAACTGGTATTGCTTTATTCCTATTAATGCACCTGGCGCCAAAGGCACCAGGACTGACTCCATGTATGTTTCCGATGGAACTTTAAGGCCCTTGTAGCCAGTGTGAAGGGTTTTATCCCCACTGCTGCCAGAGGGCTGTTATACCTGAGGGGGTCAGGGGAATGGATCGTGACAAGAACTTCCAGACCAGGCAGGCTTCATCCCTGGTAGGTCCACACAGAACAACTTAAGGCGGTTATTCACTCTCGTACATAATGTGAACCCTGAAATTCCTATAGTGTTTGCTGCTCTGGATACTGAAAAAGCTTCCGACTCAGTGGAATGGCCCTTCCTATTTGAAGTCCTGAGATGCGCTGGTTTGGGCCTTTTCTACCTCCGTTGTCCCCTATCCTTTTTGCCCTTGCTCTTGAACCCCTTGTATGTTTTTTAGGCACATTCACTGAGGGGCTCGGATCCGTTCTCATGTTTCCATTATGTCGCTGTATGCGGACAATATGTTGTTGCACATAAAACATCCTAGGTAAAACCTGCAACCAGATGTTATTGCTATCCAACAATCTTGGGAACTATCCGGATTGAAGACCAACTGGTTCAAATCTGTGGTGTGTAATGGGGATGTTGGTATACATTTTAAATGGTGCCCTTGGGGCATAAGCTATCTGGGTATACACATAACCACATCCCAGACAGATCTATTTGAGAATAACTATTTGAAAGTTTTAACAAAACTGGAACATACGGCCTCATTAGAGGTTTGGCGGTAGCCATGCCGGTAAAACCGGCAGGCTGACGCCAAACTTTCAATTTTTTCCAGCGTCTGCAAATGGGCAATTACCGGGTCATTACAGCCCTGCCACACAATTTGCGGGCGCCGGAAAAAAGATGCTCCCCATTCCCATTCAGCCCCATAGGGCTGAATGGGAATGGGGAGGTCGGATGCACCGGCACCGTTTATAACGGTGCCGGTGCATCCGACATGCTATGCTTGCGGGTGCCTTTCTGCCCGCCAAGTCAGTAAGCACTGTCTAACGTTGCTGCATCAAGGACAAAACCTTTGTAGAACCATTTTGGATACAGCTGGCATCATTGGTGCCCTTGCCCCTGTGACGTTACCCGAGGAATATTCAGAATTCCGGGATGTCTTTGATAAAGGATGCGCAGACATTCTACCTCCCCATCATCCCTATGATTGTCCCATTGAATTGGTACAAGGAGCCAAGAAACCCTCTGGTCGGGGCTATTCCCTCACTCGGAAAGAGGATCTGATTTTGAAGGAATATATTGATAAGTCACTATAAATGGGTTTCACCCGTCCATCAAGGTCTCCAGCAGCATCTCCTTTATTTTTTGTCCCGAAGAAGGAGGGGGGCCTGAGGCCATGTATTGATTACAGGGAACTGAATGCCATTACAGTTGGTAATCAACATCCTATTCCACTCATCTCCGTTCCCCTGGACCAGTTAGGGTCCTCGGTCATATTCACCAAATTGGATCTGCGAGAGGCCTATAATCTTGTTGGTATACGCAAAGGGGATGAATGGAAAATGGCCTTTAAAACGAAATATGGGCTGTTCGAGTATCTAGTCATGCCGTTCGGATCTGAAATGCCCCGGCTACATTTCAGAGTTTCATGAATGATACATTTAGAGACATGCTGGATCAATTTGTCATAGTTTACCTTGATGACATATTGATTTATTCACCATCCTATGATACCCATGTACAACACGTTGCAGCCGTTTTACAGCAACTAAGGGAAAACCATCTCTATGCCAAATTAGAGAAATGCACCTTCCACACCAAACAGGTCAAGTTTTTGGGCTATGAAATCACTGACCATGGTGTACTAATAAGTCAATCTAAAGTTCAAGCAGTTTTGGATTGGCCAAACCCTAACAAACGCAAAGCTCTACAATCATTTCTTGGGTTTGGCAATTTTTACTGACGCTTTATTCAATCATTTTCGGCTATCGCCACCCCGCTTACATTTCTTACCAGTAGTAAGCGTGAGTTCCTTTGGAACTAGGAGGCGCAACAAGCGTTTGATAAGTTAAAGGAGGCATTCACATCAGCCCCAGGTTTGCAGCACCCCGACCATACTTTTCCTTTCTACGTTGAGGCGGATGCCTCGGACAATGCTGTTGGGGTGATATTATCTGAGCAATGTAAGGATACAGGTTTTCTGCACCCAATAGCCCACCACTTGCGTAAGTTATCTCATTACGAAACAAATTATACCATAACTGAACGCGATCTACTTGCAATACGGGATGCCTTTTTAGTCTGGCGTCATCACTTGTTGGGTACTCTACTCCCTGTATAGGTGTTTACGGATCATCAGAACCTTTTGGCCCTACAGTCAGTGAAATGTACCACAGCCCGGCATGCGAGGTGGCATGAGTTCTTTACCATGTTTAACTTTACTGTCACTTACTGGCCAGGTCATCTGCATTCCAAACCGGATGCTCTTTCCCGTATTCATGGTCCTTCTGACTCCCGTTCCTCTGACGGTTCTTTGTTGTTACCCAACTAAATGGTGTGCGCTTGCACATTGCAGCCCTCACTGAAGAACTTAGTGCAGGAGTGGGTCCTGTCCAACCTGACGGAATTAACAGAATACAACATGGATGCGGTGCATTGTCTCCCCAAAGTTCAAGGAAAAGTATACATCCCTACTACACGTACCAGGCATATCACCATCCAGTGGTGCCATGATTCGACATTAACTGCAAATCCTGGTAGGAGGAAAACTCTGGATCTCCTTAGGCGCTGGTGTTGGTGGCCGTCAATGTACAAGGATTTGGTACAGTACCTGTCCTTATGTGCTGTTTGTGCATAAAGCAAAACAGCTAGGGCTAAGCAAATGGGCCTTCTTCAGCCATTACCAGCTCCAGAACGGCCATGGGTGATGCTTTCCCTGGATTTTATTGTAGAGCTCCCAACAGTGAACGGTTTTGATACTATATGGGTCGTAATCGACTACTTCACTAAGTTGGCTCTCTTCATCCCATGCAAGGGCCTACCATCTGCGCAACAGTTGGATGATATGTTTTTACACCATGTATTCCGCTTTTTTGGCCTTCCTGATATTATCATCACGGACAGACGTTCGCAATTTACCTCTTGTTTTTGGAGGGTACTCACTTCATCTCTGGGAATTGAGGAGCGGTACACTAGTGCATACCACCCACAAACAGATGGGCAGACAGAGAGGCTGAATGCCACGTTGGAGCAGTACCTGCACTGTTTGACAGTGCAGCACCAAGAAACGTGGTATTCGGTCCTAACTATGACTGAGTTTGCTTACAATAATTCTCTACATACTGCCATGGATACGACACCGTTCTTTGCTTTGTATGGCCTACACCCACACTCTCTCCCACTGGAAGCAGTCTCCTCCAATGACAACCCGGCCACTCATTCTTGTCTTTGTGATTTAGCTGGTGTTCATCAGTCAGTCCAACATAGACTTACGGAGGTACGTGATTGTGCTAAATACTTTGCTGACAAGCATCGGCAGCGGGCCCCGGTTTATCAAGTAGGGATGAAGGTCTGGTTGTCTTCACGTAACCTCCGTCTGGTGGGCTGTCACTCGTTGTTGCTGAAGTTTGTTGGGCCTTACGCTGTTCTTGACCTGATTGGTCCTGCTGCACTCAGATTGGATATACCAGCCCGATGGAAAATACATCCAGTGTTTCATGTTTCCTTGGTGAAACTCTGTGCCCCGGATGCCAGGCTGTACACTCGCCCATGTACCTTGGCTGTCAAGGGGTCGACGAATACAAGGTCCAAGCCATTCTTGACACTAGGGTTAGGAGGGATATTCACCAGTTTCTCATTGACTGGAAGGGCTTTGGGCCAGAAGATCGCACTTGGGAACCCGCTAGTAACATACATGCTCCTGTTCTGATGTCTCGTTTCTTGGCTGCTCAGGGCTTGGGGGATCCTTTGGGGGAGGAAACTGTCAGGACACGCCCAGCCTCTGCACTCTCTTTCTACAATTCCCCCACATTCACATATAAGGAGAGCTCCTCCTCCATTCTGGTCTGCGTCCTGGTTCCCAACAAAAACACTAGCTCTGAAGTTCACGTTGCGTTCCAGCTGGGGGTTGTTAGGGAAACGCTGGAACACAATGCGTCAAAGCAGGAAGTCCCGGAAGTATGCTTTACAGCATTTGCATACCTACGTTGGTGAAATACGGATCTGGCACAATGCACCTCGCTTCTGAATAATTTCATCAAGCATTGTGCGTTTATTCTTCTCATTTGATTCTTTGGACCTTTTTGACCCTTTCGCTTTGTTTCACGGACCTGCTACGTTTTGCCCTTCTGCCTTGTTGACTTCTCGAGCCTGCCGTCTACTTACTACGCTTCAAGGATTGCATTTGCCTACCTTTTGTCTCCGACGCTATTTCCATGGTTCCAAACCTTGCTACTTTTTTGGATTGCTTTCTGCCTGCTGAATTGCTACCTGTGCTGCTCTCGCAGCTCTGTCCTTGATACCTTCCACAAACTGCTGTTTACTTTCATTTTCCATTGACTGTTGTCTGCCCCGAATCCACCACTTCTTTGGAACTATTCCGTCACACGTCTTGCCTACACAAACTAGAGACTTGGTTCTGCCAGCTGATTAAGGCATACTGGTGCCATCGGAAATAGGTCTTCCTTTTGGATTATTGGGACTTGGTGGATTGCTCTGGACATCACTACTCGAGGAACATTTCCATAACCCACGGGGAAGGGACTCTGAAACTCTTGGTTGGGTTTGGTGTTCTGTCTAGTTGAATTGACACTCACTCTAGGATTTTGTGTTTAGGGAGAACTACTGGCCTTCACCGCTCCACGCCATCAGTATAACTATGCAGCTCTAGACACTAGAGGTGAGCACTCACTACCCTATTCTGTTGTTTAGTCAGTTTACTGTACTGTGATTATTTAACCTGTGGCCTTTTATTGTAGCCAGCGGTGTTTCCGGTTGTGTCCTTCCCTCTTTCCAATAATAGACTGCTCTACTTTGCAATTCAGACCAGTAGAGTGGTACATTATTAGGAGGAACTCTTCCTCTACACGACTAGTTCAAGGTATCATGAGTTAACATCAGTAGGTCTTCTAGAGGACGTTCTGACACTTGGTCACATACCCCCCTCATCACTACAAGAAATGAGAAACTCCAGTGCAGATCAGCCTGCACGCACACAACATATGCACAACATATTCTCACCAGAAACTTCAGGTTGGCAAGCCGGACATCAGCCATAATACAGCTAATCATGTAAGACACCTACCCAGCCATACCTACCCCACCAGCCTCCCTCACTATGCACCACCTGGGATAACACCCACCTCCAACAAGTACCCCCCACCAGGCTACGACTAAGGTCTCTGACACCCAGCTGACACCCAGCATACCCACTTCAAAGGAGCCTTGATCAATGCAAGATCAGTACCAGCCCACGCCTTGGACATCCATGATCTCATCAAATCACATAACCTGGACCTCCTAGCACTCACTGAGTCCTGGCTACATCCGGCCTCTGACCCTGCGCTATCTCTAGCCATTCACCCCAGGTTCACCATCCTAAGAGCAGACAGGCAGGATGCCAGAGGATGCTGGGTTGCACTAATATACAGAGACACCCTGACTATCATAGAGTTCCCATCTAAACTAGAGGGACACTGTGATCTGTTCTCCCTAAAGCTCACCGCCTCCTATATTAGCTCTATACTACTCAACCTAGTCTACAGGCCACCAGGACCCCTAGGCACTTTCGAGGATGACCTCATACATCTCCTTAATGACAACCTTAAACCAACGTCCAAAGTTATCCTCCTAGGAGATCTGAACTTGGGCCTTAATGACCCTACAGACTGCAATGCTACCTCACTAGCTAGTGCACTAAATGCACTAGTCTTCGCACACTGTGTAAACACTCCCACCCATGCAAAGGGTTGCACCCTGGACTGGCTGGTGTCAGCAATCTCGATGTCAATATCCCCGCTTCCCTCTTCAACCTCCTCACCTGTTGAATCAGAGTCCTCTTCAATAGATCTGAGAGTTCGATGCGCTCTGTAGTCCTTTTCTTTTTTTCTTTGTTGCGGATATCTCCCACGAGAAGAAGCCATAGTGAGAACGATAGGAACGCCCTGACCGTGACCCCTTCCCGGAAGAGACCGGAAAGGGGAAAAAAGCCAAGTGTAGGCAAAAACCCCAGGAATTCCCAACGACAGTTGGGAATCCAGATGGAGGTTGTAGCAGTTGAACTCAACGGAAATCAGCAATTCTCAGTAATTGAATGCGAGGAAGGAATAACAGGAAACAGGAAGTGTAGGAAATTAAATAACTCCCACAAAAAATAAAACGGAAAAAACTGCAAGCACACAAGATGGTTAATAAACCAAAGAATAAGAAGGAAAATAGAGAGAGAAAGGTCCCGGGAATCAGAGCCTAAAAGGACGAGGAGGAGTAGAGAGAGGAAAGCTCAGCGGAGCCAGAATACAGCGTACAGCAAACCGCGGCAGCAAAAGAAAGCACAGCTGACCGGAAGGGTTGCAACGCACAGAAGGAAGATAGGGTGTGGCTTAAATAACGCCACGGTCGCTTAAGCGGAGAAAGACTAGACCGTCAAGTGGATGTGACGTGAAAGACGTGACAGGAATTAGGAAGTGCGTAATCGGATTCGGGGCCACAGACGCCAAGTAGGAATGCGTCGCATGACAGTATGCCCCCTTCCAAGACACAGACCTCCCGGTTTACCAGGATGTAATCGATGAAACTTTCTTAGCAGTATTGGGGCATGGATATGTGAACGAGGTTCCCAAGAGTCCTCCGTATGAGAAAAACCTTTCCAATGGACCAGGTATTCCAGGCGCCCTTTGCGATACCTAGAATCCAACAACTGGGAAACCTCGTATTCAGATGAATCAGGGGAGTGAGAAGAAACAGGTAAAGATCGAGCCTTGTGAGACTGATCGGCACTCTTAAGAAGTGAAGCATGAAACACTGGATGGATCCGTCTCAATGCATGTGGTAATTTTAGCCGGAATGCCACTGGATTGATTTTCTCAGTGATAGGATAAGGTCCAATGAACCGAGAGGAGAGTTTAGACGGACGAGGCCATCTTGGGAGGTATTTAGTGGATAACCACACTTTAGAGCCCACTTTCCAATCAGGAACCACCTGCCGGTGTCGATCTGCCTGTTTCTTATAGACTTGTAAACTGTCATTCAGGTTTACCTTTGCTTTTTCTTGAGTATCCTTTAACCTGGACTGTGTTTCAGCAACCGCCGGAAGGGTAGGTTGAAAGGTCGAGAGAGCAATAATGGCTCGGGGATGAAAACCATATGAACAGTAGAAAGGAGACATCCCACTTGCTGAATGTCTGGCATTGTTATAGGTGAATTCTGCCGTTGGCAAAAGTTCCACCCAGTTGCCTTGTTCCAAGTTAGTGTAACTGGTAAGTATTGTTCCAAGGTGGCATTCAAGCGTTCGTCTGGTCATTCGTGTGGGGATGAAATCCAGACGATAAAGCACGCTGAATCTTGAGAGCAGCACAAATCGATTTCCAAAATTTAGAGACATATTGACTCCCCCGGTCAGATATTATTTTGCCTGGGAGACCATGGAGTCTAAAAATGTCTTTTATGAAAACCAATGCCATGCTGTCAGCCATTGGGAGACCTGGGAGCAGAGGAAAATGGGCCATATTGGTATGAGAATCGATAGTCACCATTATACATGTGTGTCCCTGTGAGGATGGTAAGTCCACAATGAAATCTGTGGATATATGACTCCATGGGCGATCAGGAATGGTGTCTTGTTGCAACAATCCAAGGGGCCTCGTAGTACTGTTTTTGCTCTGGCAACAGATTTTGCAGGTCGTGACATACCGTTTAACATCCTCACGCAAACCCTGCCAATAGAAAGTTCTTCTTATCAAGTCCAAGGTACTGGCTTGCCCTCTGTGACCTGCTGTTTTGTGATCATGGCACCAAGACAAGATGTCTTTCTGGAGGGTCTTGGATGGTACCCATATCTTTTTGTCTTTGAAGAACAGGCCATCACGTTCAGTCATGCCATGGGGCTCCGGTTGAGAGGAAGCAGCTTCTCTAATTTGTTGAAAAAATGAGGTGATGGTAGCCACTATTCGATTCCTTGGGAACAGTCTTTCAGGGTAGGAAAAGGCTGTCTGGGAGGCAAGTGTCTTTCTGGATAGAGCATCAGCCAAGGTATTCTGACTTCCGGGGATGTAAGTAATCTGGAAATCGTATTGTGAAAAGAAATGTGCCCATCTTGCTTGTCTGGAGTTTATGCAATCCATTGACTGTAACACCTGTACATTTTTGTGATCAGTTCGAATTGTGAAGGGGTGGCAACTCCCTTGCAGAATATGTCTCCAAACTTTGCAAGCCTTTTTCATAGCTAAAAGTTCTCTTTCAATGACAGAATAATTCTGTTGGCTTGTTGTAAGAGTCTTTGACAAATAGGCTATGGGATGTTCTGTATTGTCGTGTTCCTGTAATAAAACCGCTCCTATGGCTGCAGCTGAAGCATCGGTCTCAAGGATAAAAGGTTTCCTTTGATCTGGCTGACGTAGGATGGGAGCATTACAGAAACTTTTCTTCAAGAGTTGAAAACTGTCTTCAGCCTGAGTGTCCCAGAAAAAAGGCGTGGCTGACTTCTTAAATAAACTGGTGATAGGTAGAACGATGTTCGAGAACCCTGGTATAAATCGCCTGTAAAAATTTGCCAAGCCCAGGAATCGCTGTATTTCCTTAACAGGTGAAGGAGCTGGCCATTGTAGAATGGCATCAACCTTCTTTTGGTCCATTTGAATTCCTTGAGATGAAAGAATAAATCCCAAGTAGGGTACAGAAGAAACGCCAAATACACACTTTTCCCTTTTGACTTGTGGTTTATGCCTTTTGAGTCTCTCCAGTACTTCTTTGAGATGTATTAGATGTTCTGGCATGGTCTGAGAGAAAACCAGTATGTCGTCAAGGTAAACGACCACAGACACAAATAACAAATCTGAGAAGATCGGTCGATAAACCTTTGAAAAATCGCGGGAGCATTCACTAGTCCGAAGGGCATCACGTAGTATTCATATAGGCCAAATGGTGTTCTGAACGCAGTTTTCCATTCATCCCCGGGACGTACTCTGAGTAAATGATAAGTGTTACGCAGATCCAACTTTGAAAAAACCGTTGCTCCTTGTACGGATTCCAAGATGTCTGGGATCAGCGGCATGGGGTATCTGTCCTTGAGAGTTACTTTTTGAAGTCCCCTATAATCAATGCATGGTCTGAGGTCTTTGGAATCCCGTTTGGGGATAAAGATTAAAGGAACACCTGCCGGGGACTTTGAAGGTCTAATGAGACCATTACACAGGTTATCATCCAAGTATTTCCATAGAACTTCCTTTTCAGTTTTTGATAACGCAAAAATCCTGCCAAAGGGTACAAGAGCGTTGGGAGCCAGGTCAATGGCGCAGTCCTCAGGTCTGTGAGGGGGTAACAACATGGGAGCAGCTTCTGCAAATACTGATTGGTAATCCTCCAACACTTTGTCAAGAGAGTGTACTCCAATGGTCGTGTGAAGAGTGGTGGGATGGATCTTTACCTTCTGATAAGGTGTGTCCTTGAAACAATGTGCTTGACAAAAATTAGACTTGAAATGCAAACTGTTGGATTTCCAGTCGATGTTGGGATTATGTTGACGTAACCAGGAGATCCCTAAGATCAGAGGAAAATGAGCTGCCCTGATAATGTCGAATGTGATGACTTCTGAATGCTGAAAAATGGTGAGAGGCAGAGGTTCAGTTGTTTGCACAATGAGTCCAGAACTCAATGGTGTACCGTTCATCCCCTCAACCTTTTGGCCGTGTCTGCGATCAACTCGCTTTGCTCCAACTTTGTCTACCCAGAGTGTATCAGCAAAATTTACTGCCGCACCACAATCTAAAAGTGCCAGAGTCTCCAGTTGATTGCCATGAATGGTAACTTTTACTGTTAATACCATAAGCCGTGAATCTTCTGAGGGATCTGAAGAATCAATAGACATAGTCACATAGGGACTGGAAGATTGCCCTCAATAACCCGTCCTTTTTAGGTACGAGGGTTTGCGTTTTCCGCCGGTTTCTGAGGCAATTCTGTACAATTATGTACTGAATGACGATCCGAAGCACAATAAGCACATAGGCCAAGTTCCCTTCTCCTTTTCCTTTCTTCAGAGGTCAGGGACCGACGAGTAGCTCCGATTTTCATGGGTTCGTCACTGAGTTTGAGTGAAGCTGAAGCAGGTGAGGAAGTTCTTGTAAAAGATGGGCGTGTCTAGCGTCTCTCCTGCCGCCTTTCTTGCATCCTGAATTCCATCTGAAGCGCGGCAGTCATCAGGTCCGGTAACGAGGCAGGACGAGGAAAATGAGCCAATTCGTCTTTAAGTTCCTCTCTGAGGCCTCGGCGAAATAATATAAATTGAGATTGCTCCGACCAACCAGTCTCCAATGCCAGTCTTTTGAAAGAGGAAATGTAAGACAACACATCGGCTTCGCCCTAGCGAATGTCTAGCAGGTCTTCCCCTTCTGCCATGGATATTTCAGGTCTCTCGAATGTGCGTTTTACTAGATCCACAAAGGTATCGAAATTTTGGAGAATTGGGTCGGTTCCTGTGACTAGAGGGGTAGCCCAAGCAAGATCATTCCCTGTCATGTTTGATATTAAAAACCCGACTTTGGCATGATCTGAAGCATAGGTGCGGGTTCTAAATGAAAAATACACCCTGCAACCATCAAGGAATTCTTTTAGAGTCTTAGGAGACCCATCGTACTTCCCAGAGCACAAGGACATAGGAGGTAGATCTCTTGTGGGTGGTTCGCGTGCCGACACCATTTGTTTCAAAAGGTTATTTTCAGCTTTCATGTTTTGCATTTCGAGAGAAAGATTTTGCACCGCAGCTATTAACTCTTGCACTTGCTCAGGAGTAGCCATTCTTGATGTTTGGGGGCGTTGCAAACTGTCAGCAATCTCGATGTCAATATCCCCGCTTCCCTCTTCAACCTCCTCACCTGTTGAATCAGAGTCCTGTTCAATAGATCTGAGAGTGCGATGCGCTCTGTAGTCCTTTTCTTTTTTTCTTTGTTAGGGATATCTCCCACGAGAAGAAGCCACAGTGAGAACGATAGGAACGCCCTGACCGTGACCCACTCCCGGGAGAGACCAGAAAGGGGAAAAAAGCCAAGTGTAGGCAAAAACCCCAGGAATTCACAACGACAGGTGGGAATCCTGATGGAGGTTGTAGCAGTTGAACTCAACGGAAATCAGCAATTCTCAGTAATTGAAAGCGAGGAAGGAATAACAGGAAACAGGAAGTGTAGGTAATAAAATAACTCCCACAACACATAAAACGGAAAAAACTGCAAGCAAACAGGATGGTTAATACAACAAAGAATAAGAAGGAAAATAGAGAGAGAAAGGTCCCGGGAATCGGAGCCTAAAAGGACGAGGAGGAGTAGAGAGAGGAAAGCTCAGCGGAGCCAGAATACAGCATACAGCAAACCGCGGCAGCAAAAGAAAGCACAGCTGACCGTAAGGGTTGCAACGCACAGAAGGAAGATAGGGTGTGGCTTAAATAACACCACGTTCGCTTAAGCGGAGAAAGACTAGACCGTCAAGTGGATGTGATGTGAAAGACGTGACAGGAATTAGGAAGTGCGTAATCGGAATCGGGGCCACAGACGCCAGGTAGGTATGCGTCGCATGATAGCTGGCTGGTTCACCTAAAGTGTAAAGTCAACATCACAGATGTCTCCCCCATGCCCCTGGTCTGACCACTTTGTCGTGACCTTCGACATCGCACTACCTCGGAACAACCGACATGCCGGCACCCTTATGCCACCCACCTGGGCTAGGAGTGCTTGCAAAATCACAAGAGACAGTAGCATGCCACTTCTCTCCAACCTCAACCCTGACCACCTCGCACACTGGGCTTATAACCCAGTGAAGCTGACCTCTACCCAAAGACACTGCAAACAGCAGTGGACACGGATGCCCCAGTGGCACCACTAAAGACAAAATCACTCTCCCACACCAACTTCTACTTCACGGGGACCTTCAAAACCTGAGAGTTAAGAAGCACCAGCCAGAAGAATGCTGGAAGAAATACCAAACAGATACCCACAAGGCTTTTTTCAAGTCTGCGACCATGACTTACAAACTAGCTATCACCCAGGCCAAGGCTTCCTCTTATAATGACAGAATTGCAAGAGCCAACTCAAACACAAAGGAGTTGCTCACCATCCTTAAGGAATTGGAAGCCCCAGCACCGTCCCCCCAGGCATCATCAAAGTTGAAACTGGTGTGCGAATATTCAAGAGACCCTGCTAAAGAAAGTAGCCACATTTGTCGCCAAGCAAATGTCCATTAAAGCCCTTCCTCCCACAGTGACAGAACCCACCCACCAGGACCAAGCAACTTTCCATTTCTGCCAGGTCTCAGAAACGGAAGTGAGCACCATCCTCAAAATTCTTAAGCCTGCCAGATTTAAAGGGGACACCTGCCCCGCCCCTGTCATCAAAGAGTGTGCGGAAGCTCTTATACACTTCCTCACTGGTGAAGGTGGGCACCCAAACACATGTCCTCACAAAATACAAAAATATGATAACACGCCCCATCAGGGAATGAGACCAAGAGATAAGTTGCAAGGATAACAAACTTTACATAAAATAAAGTATGCAAGCAAAGACCTATGCTGCCTGAGAGCGCTCTGCCACACGGGCAGCACATTATAAGGAACAATTTAGTCATTTGTGACATCATTAGGTAAGGTACAAAATCACAGTGCGGATTGGAGGGGCCGTATGGCACTGCCTGCTCTATAGGGGATGCCAGGCTGCAATTGGCTGCTGCTTCCCAGTTGATCTGGTGGCACGTGATTCAGCTGGACTCATCTCCGCGGTGAAGGTCAGGACAAATGTGACACATGTCTATATAAGCTAAACAATAGGAACTGATAATATGTGAATAATGGCGAACAGAAAATCCTTGCATGAACAGGGGTACTTAGAGAAAATGGGTTAATATATTGGCATTTGAACCTCTACATTCAGGGCTTCATTGATACTGGGGTCCCGCTCCCAGGTGTCTCCCCCTGGGGGTTTGATCTACTATTTATGTTCCCTGATGCCTCATGATATGAACAGACTTGTGTTGATTTAGAGTGGATATACTGATGCACAGGTTTAAGTGTATGGTGGGTGATCTGGAATGGTCAGTGTGAGGAGTTCAGATGTGTATCACCATGAAAGAGAGTGGAGGGCCGGGAACTGGTGGGTCCTTGTCAGGCGGTGGTGGGGTTGAGAGGGCATGGACAGTTTTGTGGAGATGGATGGGCACTTGTGACAGGGCTTGCTTAGACCTCACGCTCTGCAGAGAGCGCATTCTGTGGAAGTGATACTAAACAATTGCAACAATAAATAGCTGGACTTCGTGAGAACAAGGCTCGCGTGGAGCTGGCAGGGAGTGGTGATGTCTTGGGCTCTCTGTGCAAGGTGCTGGGGCTGGGAGAGGAGCTGACTTTACAGAAGGATGATTTTTGGGCCCAGTAAATAGATGGCATCTAGTCTAATACAAAATGGTGTCTGTTCTTGGGGCTGTAAGATGTATTATTCGTATAAGTCTCTATGTTATATCCTAAGGAGATCTGCCGTGTGGGAGCGAGTTCCTCCCCCCTTGGCCTACACGTGATCTATTTACCGCGGGAAAGCTTAGGGGGGTGGGATAGGACTGTCTCCTTCCCAACACTAGCTTCAGCAATGCCTTTTTCTCTTCAAGTACTGTTCCCACCTCACTGAAGGAAGCATGGGTCCTCCCCCTCCTAAAAAAAGACATGCTAGACCCGGCTATGCCTAGCAACTATCTGTTCATCATGACAGTCTTATTCCTGCTCAAAATCTTAGACAGGGCTGTGTACTTAAAAATCCAGCACTATCTAGAATCTAATCAAATCGTAGGTGTGCATCAATCGGGCTTCAGACCAGGTCATGGGATGGAATCAGCCTTGTTGGACTTAAATAAACAACTTGACTCCTCCAGAGATGAAGGTAAGCCTGCCCTCCTTCTCCTATTAGATCTTTCCGCCGCCTTTAACCTGGTTGACCATAACATTCTCTGCAACCACCTTACTTCAGCAGCCAAGTCTTCTCAGAAGTTGCCTGCATCCCCTTTAACCCCACCTCATGCATAGTGCCCCAAGGTTCCTGTGTTTCCCCCACACTTTACAGCATATTTCCCAAACCCCTATTCGACCTCCTGGACTCTATCGACATCTCCTACACAAACTATGCCAATGATACACAAATTCTGCTGCCCCTCACTGTTAACTACACAGAAGACTCCCATACCCTGAATACAATCTACTCAGCCAGGATGGCAGCTAATGGCCTGTGCCTAAACAATGAAAAGACAGAGATGCTGATGGTCAAGACCCACCAGTCATAAAAAACCTCTGCCCCAATATGCAAACTTCAACATAGACGATCTTCTGATACCGGTCTCTACTTTGGTAAAGACCCTAGTTGTCTACTCAGATCCCTCACTCTCCCTGACATGTCAGGTCAACGTCATTGCAACATCAACTGCCTACACAAAGAAGCTTATCAATGCTGCCAGATCATTCCTAGCCCCTACCAGCTGCCTCACCATCGCAAGAGCCATTATCAGAGCTCGCCTGCACTATTGTAACACCCTTTTTTCCGGCACAACCTCACACACCATTCATAAATTACAAGTGATCCAGAACAATGCCATCTGCACGGCCCTCATCTCCTCAAACGAGAGCACACATCTGAGGCAAAAAGAAATGCTCATTGGCTGCCAGTCAAGGAAAGGATCATCTTTAAAACACTCTCTATCACTCACCAATGCGTATCCAATTCGGCACTACCCCACCTGCCCAAAAACCTTTAGCTTTGTTAAAGCCCAACCCTCCAGACCTATCTGGATAATTAATTATAATTATCTGGAGGGCCTACGTCCACAGACTTGTCCTGCCTAAATCTAAGCAAGCCAAATGTGGAGGTGTGAGTTTCCCCTTCCTAGCAGCTCTTCAATGGAACTCACTCCCACAGCATCTGAGGGTGGAACAATCGTAATGGGCTTCCAGAAAAGCTTTGAAAACTTGGCTCTTTACCTAGTGCCCTGGACACTTTACCCTCTGTTTCTCGCTCTTCTCCACAATGTAAAAGTACCTGATTGTAGCAGCGCATCCCTGCCCTTGGGTTTTGTGCGCTCAATAAATGTAAAAATAAATAATCCAGAGGCCTTTCCTTGCACCCCTTAGTTGTTTGTTTCTAGTGTGAGGGTCAGATTAGAATGTTTTGGACACAAGGATGGTTTCTAAGTTTCTAACGAAGTGACACAGACTGATCTTTAGTTTTGGTTTCCTAGGCAGGGAAACTCTTCTTTAGGATAGGGTTAGAGAGGTGTTTATCCAACCCATTTCTCTTCAATAAAAATGTCTGACAATGAGAATATTACAACTTTGTATCCGCCTCTCATTTCTGACCCATCACGCTACCTACTCCTTTTAATTCCCCCTCACCCAACGGGTGCAGCATTGAAGAATATGATGAATCCTGTGGAGTCATCACTGATTCGGATTGGGGTTGGAAGCCTGTGGCTAAAATGTTTGAGGGAGAAATAACTTTCGGTCTTCTCTCCCCTGAACATTTCAGCGTTTGCCCTTGCCCTCACCCCACTACTTACCTTGCGGTGGCACACTTCGCTGTGAGCCACCGACTCGCTGTGTCCCTGCAGCACCTGTTCCCTTTCACGTCCGTGATCGGGAACCAGTGCCACAGGGTCCTTTCCTTTTTTTTCTTCTCTTCTTTAAAACCTTTTACGGGACCGGCTGCGGGAGACACTCCGCAACCTCCACTCACATTATAGCGAACAAAGATGCGGGGACGCCCTTGGCACTGAATGGGGGATTTAGTTGAACTGTTCGGCCGTTCAGAATTTTCAGACAGCAGAAATGGGACTGGCTGCGGGGGACACCCCGCAACCTCCACTCACATTATAGCAAACAAAGATGCAGGGACGCCCTTGCCACTGAATGGGGGATTTAGTCGAACTGTTCGGCCGTTCAGAATTTTCAGACAGCAGAAATTCGGCCAAATCTCCCATTTGGGATTTTAGACACATTCTTTTTGGACGTTTCCCGCTGGTTCCATGAAAATGATCTCCTTCGATGTGGCCAGGGAACGTCAGCTGTTAACTGATCCTGACCCTGGGGGTGCTACTGTGAGGGAGGATCACATCGGAGGAGATAGCTGTCGGGGGAAAGTGGTGACACCATCCCAAATATGCAGTATTATTCCCCTTCTGGAGTAGAAAAACTCATAATTCTTACGTTTTTGATGGCTTGTTGTCACTATACAAATCCCTCCATTGTAAAATCCAGAAAACCCTTCCTGCAAATCATTCTAGATAAAATACCATTCATACCTCATATACACATAACACACACCTAACATCTCCTTTTTCTAATTTTTTTCTAAGTAAGTCCTAAACAATATCACTTTAGAAATCCTAGGAATACTATGGACTCCAACTCCCATAAATCATCAAGTACTGACACAAGGAAGAGGAAGTAAGAGTTGATGCAGATTGAAAGAAACACAAAGTTGAATATGCAGACTAGTTGTTTTGGTGAAGCATGAGTGCATGGGACATTTAAAAATGGTATCCGCACTCGAGATGGAGACAGAGCCAGAGAAGGAAGCAGTACAGGAATGGACCGTGCTGGAGGAGGCATGCACTTCCAGACAGCCACTCACAACTCTGAGAGTTACATACCGGTGTGGCACGAGGCCAGCAGGTACCATTGGAGGACTGTTGGAATACCGGGAGCAATAGCCTTCGGTCACAGTCTGGGAGAGAACCCAGCGGGTGTAACGATCCATGCCCCTGACCCCCTCAGGTATAACAGCCCCCTGGCAGCAGCGGGGTAAAAGCCCTTCACACTGGCCGAAGGGCCTTAAAAGTCCATCAGAAACATACATGGAGTCAGTCCTGGTGCCTTTGGCGCCAGGCTCATTATCAGGAATAAAGCAATACCAGTTTTGGACCTTAATCCAACATGGAGGCCTATCACACAGCTCAGTTATTTAGAACCAAGCCATGCGGTCTAGTGTTTTGGGTGTGGCTGGGCCTGGAACTACTTGGCCTGGAACTACTTTACCTGGGCTATTTAAACCACACCCAAACAGCAGAATAAGCTTCGCGTTATTCTGCACTCCTGCAGCGTAACGCTCACCGTGTCCAGCTCCTGCTCATCTGCTTTTCCGACGGCCCCATCCTGAAGCCCTAGATCCGGATCTGGAAGAACAAGAACAGCATTAGCGAGCAAGAACACTGACCTGTGAAGTAACCGGTCTTGAATCCATACTGCGCTTCACTTACCTCGCCCATCTCTGGAGTTCGCCGCAACCTGCAAAGGTAAAGAAACAAGGACAGCGTTAATAACAATTTTTACCTGGGTAAGCAGCGAGTCCTGGCAGCATCCTGCGCTTCTCTTACCTCGCCCATCTCCGGGTTTCACCTCAACCTGCAAGGGAGATGGAACAAGGTCAGCATTAACAAAGCACTTACCTGGGCAAGCAGCGCTTCGATCACTCATCACTCCGAAACATCACTGCAACCTGTACAAAGAGAAGAGAACACAGGTTAGCAATGAACACCAATAAACAGCACAGCGCTCCACGCATCAATAACTCACCGTGGTCTTCGCCATCGGCGTGGGAACTCCGAGATTCGACCATCCCTGTGAAAACAAAAAGAGACATTGTTAGGGAACAGCGTAGAGGAGCAAGATGCCGAAAAGACAGAGGAAACGAAGGGAAAGAAAGAGACAGAATAAAGACAGAAAAGACATTATAACTCACCTGGAAGACAGCAAGCAGAGTCGGAGTCACAGCCGGTCTGGACCCGACATAAGGGCACACGGATCAGTGAAGCAACTAGGTCTATGGAACGCCCACACCAACCACGCAAACCCTGCACAGAGACGCAGGACGGAGAGTCCAACGCACAAAAACCTAAGGAGCTTCCCAACATCTGCCACATAACCAAGCAGAGAGGGGTCCGGGATGGCGCTTAGACTTCCATCCAGTATCGTGTGGCGCCCCGTGGATACCAGGTGAGCGTAACAGAACTCGAAGCCTCAATTAAAACATCCACCTGGGTGTCATGGAAACATCAGAGACTGACCAACTAGCCCATTTACTGGGAGAATTACGGGCCGAGGTGCACTCCGCCCGGCAAGAAACCAACCCCCTTAGGAGAGAGTTGATTGTCACCAAGGACCGCTTCAATGAATTAGCCAGACAATTGCTCCAAACATAGGCTGGGCAGGCTCCGTTGCCAAGAAGTATTCCGTAGGTTCCAGCCATATCTGTCAATCCAGTGCAGGGGGTCCTCCCTGGGGCAGTTCCTTTGGCCCCATCGGAACGTTTTACGGGGGACCCAAGAAAAAATGCAGTATTCATGAATCAGTGCTGCCTCCATTTTCTTTGTAGACCCAGTGCCTTTCCTAATGATCAGTCGCGGGTTGACTTCATTCGGTCATATCTGAGTGGCAGTGCTGCGGATAGGTCCATACCGTTAGTAGGCCAGAATGACCCACTCCTGCGGGATTTCAGGGGGTTTCAACAGGAGATGGAGAAGCTGTTCGCCCGACATACCCAGGGCCAAGGTCTGGATAATGAACTTCTGTCCCTCTGCCAAGGCAGCCAAGATTTGTTAACACATATCGCCACTTTTAACAGACTTATCGTCGAAACTGGGCGGCCTGAGGAGAAACGAACAATGTTATTCCATCGAGAATTACGGGGGGAATTGAAAGGCGTTCTAGCTCAGGTGGTAAACCCACCAAAAGACTGTGCAGAGTTCATCAACCTAGTGGTGCAGCTAGACCACAGGCTGCAAGATCGAAGGACAGATCGAGCAAGAACGGAGAATCGGACTGTGTATTTACGCTAAAAGAAAAACAGTCCGCGTTCATCAGAAAACACTTCGGAACCCATGCAAATTGGGGGGGTATGGAGCCCATTAACCAAGGCCTAAAGAGACAAAAGGAGACAACAGCAATTATGCCTGTACTGCGGGAAATCCGGTCACTTCCTCGGAGAATGCCCTTTAGGAGAACAGTTGGAGCTACAGAGAAAGAAGGAGGAGAACAAGAGTCGGAAAACTTCCAGGCCCAGCAAGCATAGAGGACCGTTTGTTGAGCGAAGGAAAAGAGCCACAGACCTCACACCTTGCCCTGCCTGTGATTTTGATCAGTCACCAACAACCGTCTTGGATGCATGCGGTGGAGGCATACATAGATAGCGGAGCCGTTGGTAACTACATAGACCAAGGCCTGGCAACAAGTATGGGGCTTCCCCTCTGTCAGAAAACGACAACTGAGAAGGTCACCACTGTCGACAGCACGGAGATAGCTTCTGTTCCTGTAACTCAACGCACAGCAGAATTGACCCTTCTGTGCCAAGCCGGACATCGGGAAGCCATTGCCTTCGACCTTATCAAGCCCCCTCAGTTCCGGGTGATTCTAGGGATGCTGTGGTTGGTGGCTCACAATCTTAACATCGACTGGCGAGCCAAGAAATTAGCCTTCTCCAATGAGTGTGCTCATGCGTGCTACCAAGTGGAAATGCCATTGTCTGACCCAGAGACACCTGTCCAAGATAAAGAGGCATTGGTACTAGGTGTAACAAGTACACTACCAAGCGAATACCACGATTTCTAAGACGTTTTCCAAAAAGAACAGGCTAATACCTTACACCCTCACAGGCCATATGACTGTCAGATCGACCTCGTACCTGGTGCATAAATCCCGTGTAGTCGAATTTATGTACTCACCGAACCTGAAAATCTCCGCTTGAAATCATATCTGGACCAATACCTGGCAAACGGTTTTATCCGCCCTTCCAAATCCCTGGCAGCCTTGCCCCTATTCTTCGTACCCAAGAAGGAGGGGGACTTGAGAACATGCATCGACTATCGTGCACTAAACCAGGTAACAGTTAAAAACCATTATTTACACCAAATTGAACCTCAGGGGGGCATACCATCTCGTGCGTGTAAAGAAAGGAGACGAATGGAAGACCGCCTTTCGTACTAAGTATGGGCTGTACGAATATCAGGTGATGCCCTTTGGGCTTTGCAACGCTCCCGCCGTGTTCCAGTACTTCATGAATGATGTACTACGGGAATTGATCGACGTATGTGCTCTTGTTTACATCAACAACATCTTGGTGTACTCCTCTTCTAAACAGGACCATGTCCGGCACGTTCTCTCCGTCCTGGCAAAACTCTGACAGCACCAGCTATACGCCAAACCTGAAAAATGCTCCTTCCATGTCACCGAAGTCGAGTTCCTTGGTTTCGTCTTCGCTCCCAGAGGTGTCCGGATGGATATGCACAAAGTAGACGCCATCCTTAGCTGTCCATCACTGACTTCAGTCAAAGGTGTCCAAAGTATGCTCGGCTTTGTAAACTTTTATCGCCGATTCATCCCGGGTTTCTCCCAGATTGTGCACCCGATCACTTCTTTATTACGAAAAAACAACAAACTGTTCCAATGGACAAAAGAGGCGGAGAAAGCTTTCCAGGAACTCAAGAAAAGATTTACCTTAGCCCCGGTGCTACGACACCCCCACCCAGATCTCCCATATGTAGTGGAAACAGATGCCTCCAGCATGGCAATGGGGGCTGTTCTTTCCCAAAGGGATCCCGAAACAGGCCAGTTGCATCCTGTGGCCTTTTGGTCCCAAAAATGTAATACACCTGAACTTAACTATGTAATAACAGACAAGGAACTCCTAGCGATCAAGGCAGCCTTTAAGGCTTGGCGGCATTACCTCCTAGGCGCCAGATATACCATCACAGTAATCACCGACCATCGCAACCTACAATACCTCAAGACGGCAAAGGCTCAATCATCCCCTCAACTCCGATGGGCTTTATTCTCCGCAGAATATGATTACGTAATCACGTACCGACTTGGAGTCCAGAACGGAAAAGCCGATGCCCTATCCCGCCTGGGTATTGATGAGAACGCATATTCAACCCCAGACCCGGTGGCCATTATTGCAGGTGACAAACTACTAGGACTTACAACAACGTTATCTCTGGACGAACTCCAAAAGGAAATTCGGCTCCTAATGAACACTACACAACAAAGAACCAACTCCCATATTTCAGAGGGCGTTTATATCTACCAAATAAGGCACTACAAGAACAAGTAATTTCCGGTTATCACGACCCCCTGGTAGAAGGACATCCAGGAATTTCCAAGACCCTAGCCAAGGTGAAAAGAAATTATTGGTGGCCGACCTGGCAAAAGGACATTACGCAGTTTATTCTGTCATGTAGCATTTGTGCACAGAATAAATCCCAGAAACAAAGACATGCAGGCTTTCTTCAACCCCTGGAAATTCCACCTGCACCTTGGCACACACTCTCCCGCGATTCCATCACAGACCTGCCTCCCTGTCAAGGGTTCAACACTATCCTAGTGGTTGTTGACCTATTCTCTAAAATGGCCCATTTAATTCCGCTTAAGGGTCTACCAAACGCATCCAGTCTGGCAAAGGTGTTTTTAGAGCAAATCGTGCGATTACATTGTTTCCCCTCCATCCTGATTTCTGACTGAGGGAGTCCGTTCATGTCTAACTTCTGGGGGAAGAGTTGTGCAATTTCCCAAATCGATATTCGTCTTTCCACTAGTCACCATCCCCAACCTGATGGCCAAACAGAGCGGACGAATCAGACACTAGAGCAATACCTACGGTGCATGTTACATCAAGTGGAAGAAAGCTGGAAGGATGTGCTGTGGATAGCGGAATATGCCTACAACAACTCGCTACACACCAGTACCGGACAGACTCCATTCTATACCACATATGGAAGGCACCCACATACCTCCGAATTAGATACCCCCATGGCCTTGGAAATGCCTGCGGTGAAGACTTTACATACAACCATCACTCAAACCTTCAAAAATGCAGCAGAACACTTGATCCAAGCCAAAGAAAGACAGAAATGATTATCTGATCAACACCGAAGAAAAGCCCCAGACTACCAAGCCGGAGATGAAGTCTGGCTGGCGTCTCGGCACGTGCCCATAAGAGGAACTCGAACATTTCATCCCAGATAACTAGGGCCCTATACCATCAAAGCTATTATAAATCCTTTGGCAGTAAAACTAGCTTTACGACCAAATATGCAGATCCATCCCGTATTCCACGTGTCACTCTTAAAACCTGTTCAGCATGGAACTCGGGTCAAAACACCACCAAATCCGGTACTGGTTAACGGAGAACCTGAATTTGAAGTCAAGCACATCCTAGATTCTAAACTCACAGGTCCAAGTTATATTACTTAGTGGACTGGAAGGGATACGGCCCTCAGGATAGGACATGGGAGCCTAGCGAGCACGTCCATGCACCACGCCTTGTAAGACGATTTCATCGGAACCATCCGACCAAACCAGGGCCAGATGGAGGAAATACCCTGAGAGGGGCCTTAGGGGGGAGTGCTGTCATGATCCATGCCCCTGACACCCTCAGGTATAACAGCCCCCTGGCAGCAGTGGGGCTAAAGCCCTTCACACTGGCCCCAAGGGCCTTGGAACTCCATCTGAAACATACATGGAGTCAGTCCTGGCACCTTTGGCGCCAAGCTCATTACCAGGAATAAAGCAATACTAGTTTTGGACCTTAATCCAACATCATCTGCTTCTCCGGTGGCCCGATCCTGAAGCCCTAGATCCAGATTCCATTAATAACCTGGAAGAACAAGAACAGCATTAGCAAGCAAGAACACTTACCTGTGAAGTAACCAGACTTGAATCCATCCTGCGCTTCGCTTACCTCGCCCACCTCCAGAGTTGGCCGCAACCTGCAAAGGTAAAGAAACAAGGACAGCATTAATAACAACTCTTACCTGGGCAATGTCAAGCCATTACGGCGCTGGTCTCTTTGGCAGCGCCGCCGATTGTGCGGAGTTATATGCTCCAGCCTGTCCAAGATGGCCGTGGATGTCCGCACCGTAACTGCAGACAACGGGATAGACTATGCACGTTCCCCACAGACGCAGATGGCTGTTCATGTGATCCCATTTAGAGAAGAAAGTATGGCTACCCGCCGCGTCGCTACTGCTGATTCCGGCGCTCCGTAAATTTCGCTACTAGGTTGCCCTTCTCTGACCTATGTTAATTCTTATTTCTGTAATATCTCTGCTTATTTGCTCTCCTTTCTATCCAGACTCTCCTCTTCTCTCTCATCTCGGTTTCGCTCAGAGTCCCGTATTTCCTCGGCAAGCCTCCCGCTCCCAACTTACACTTTGGCTGGCTGCACTCTCGACATTCCCATCCAAAGTAAGTTAGCGTTCTTTCTAATACCCGCTCCCTGCACCACTTTCCCAATTTTACTCTGGCAGAAAATATCTCTCTTTTCCCTAAGGGTGGGCTGGAACTACTTTCTGGACCTAAATACTGGAAACCGGTGTTCTCAATCAAACCTCCTCCAGTAAGTGTCAGCCTACTGCTCCTTCTACAATATTTCAGTCTAATCGTCACTATTGAATTCTTACCTGTCTTGTGTCTAACTCCCAGACTCCATCTTCGATTCAAGTGACAGCTACTCCGAAGACCTTGTCCCGATTCCCCGCGAGCAACATCGTCCAGGGTTTTCTTCCCCAGAGGGTTTCCCTGGGGGGTTTTGCTCCTTCCCGCTCTGGCATATTATCTTTTCCAGAGAGGGAAGGGTAGAGCTATCCGGGGGAACTTTCATTTCAGAATTTGCATCTTTTATGGGAAGTCGCTGTAAGATCAGGTTAGTGACCCTTTTGAGATTAAATGTTGTTACTAAGTTAACCAAATTATAACAGATAGCGACGCCCGTTAAAAAACTTAGGAACTACACTTGAGCTTCCAGCATTTCCCATGGAGCAACAAATGCAGCAGCTCATGGCTGCGATGCAAGCCATGTCTATCGAGGTACAATCTCTTAAACAAGACAATGCCCAACTTAAGCAACAGGTCGCTAGAGCTTTCTCCGAGACCCCTCCAGCCACTTTACAAATGGGTAAATTTGATGGGGATCCCCACAAGTTGAAGGAATTTCTGGATAGTTGTACTGTCCAGTTTACCTTCAAGTCCCGGTTTTTTCCCACGGACAAGGACAAGGTGGGGTTCTTAATCTCTAACTTGACCGGTTCTGCATTAGCCTGAGCCACCCCGTTGGTCACCTCTGGCAATACCATTCTCGATTCTTATCCAGCCTTTACTAATAGTCTAAAGTCAATGTTTAGCCGACAAGAAATCACGGTTACCACTCAGGAAAGACTACTTGATTTAAAACAGGGATCTAAAGACCTTATGTCCTACATCACTCAATTTAAACAATTATCCACCGAGACGGGATGGCCTGATGATGGTCTTCTCACGCTCTTCCGTCAAGGACTTTCTGAGGATCTTAAAGATGAAGTTGCAAAAGTTCCTCGCCCGGCCAATCTGGCAGATATGATTACGCTCACAATGCAGATAGACTATCGTCTGCACGAACGCTCTTATGAGACGAGGAAGGGAAAGAGTGTCCGGTCAATGCCAGAATATCATCCTCCTAATAACAAGCCTTCTTCAGGGGACGAACCGATGCAAATCGGATCGGTTCGAGGCCCTCTTTCTGGTGTTGAAAGAGAAAGAAGGAAGACCCTTGGCCTATGCATGTATTGTGGGTCCTCTTCACACATTCTACGTGATTGCCCCTTAGTCCCCCCTTGTCGTGCACCAATCCCGGTTCAGGGAAACGCCAAAGTCCTGCCGTAAAGGGGAAGATGGTAGGATTACAGACACTGGATTCCCCACAAAAATGTGGATTATCTTTAGAACCACCCTCTGATAACCAGACTATGGTAGTTCTCTCCCTTACCATAATGTTACCCGACAGGACATTAAGGGGTATACTTGCTTTGGTTGATTGCGGGGCAGCAGGGAACTTTTTGGACGATCGATGGGCTGCGGAAAGAGGTATAGCTAGAGAGACTAAATCTTCGACCACTTCTATACAAGGGGTGGATGGTAATCCTTTAAGCTCGGGACCTATACGTGAACAGACCAGACCAGTCACCTGCATGATCGCTTCCCACAGAGAGTCTATTGTGTTCGATCTGATCAAGACCACCCACTTCCCAGTTATTTTAGGCCTTCCCTGGCTGCGTGTCCACAACCCATACATTAATTGGACAGCGGGTACTTTATTTTTAGGCTCAGAATATTGTGTAAATAATTGTCTTTCTCAAGACACAGTTGGAGTTCACATCCCTTCGGAGAGGGTTTGTCCTCTCTCGGCACCTCTGGTCAGCCACCTCGGACTTATCCCAGAATGTCATCAATCCTTTCAATCAGTGTTTGCTACACCCAAATATCCAACGCTACCCCCTCATCGGAGAGATGACTGCCATATAGACTTATTACCTGACACTCCTCTACCATTTGGACGTATGTATGTACTTTCTCTGCGAGAAAAGAAGGCCCTCAAAGAATACCTACATGCCAACATCCAGAATGGACTCATAACAGAATCCAAATCTCCGGCAGGAGCCTCACTATTTTTTATTCCAAAGAAAGAATCAGAAGAACTTGGACCTTGCATTGACTATCGTGGCCTTAATAAGATCACTGTGCCAGATAAATATCCAATGCCATTAATAACAGACATACTTGAAGCAGTTCAGGGGGCTTCTGTCTACACAAAGCTGGATCTCCGAGGAGCGTACCATTTGATACGGATAGCCCCGGGAGACGAGTGGAAAACAGCCTTTCGGACACCGTTTGGTCATTTTGAATATCGGGTTATGCCCTTTGGCCTTGTAAACGCTCCCGTGGTATTCCAGCACTTCATGGATCATTTGTTTGCTGACATCCTCCTTCATTTTGTTGTAATATATCTGGACGATATTCTGGTCTTTTCCTCAAACAAGGAAGAACATATTCGTCATGTTAACATAGTTCTAGATCGCCTACAGTCCAACCTCTTGTATTGCAAAGCTGAGAAGTTTGCCTTCCATCAAGATAGTGTTACCTATTTAGGATTTGTACTGTCTGCACAAGGAATCTCCATGGATCCCAAGAAAGTTTCTGCGATATTGGACTGGCCTTCTCCGACCAATATCAAGGACATACAACGCTTTCTTGGCTTCGCAAATTTCTATCGGAAATTCATTCCTAATTTCTCCCAGATCATCCTTCCCATCACCAAGCTACTAAAGAAGGGAGTGGGTTTTGCATGGGATAATCAAGCCCTAGAAGCTTTTGAAACCCTAAAAAATGTATTCACATCGGCATCTGTATTATTGACTCCAGACCAGTCACGACAATTCATCGTAGAAACGGATGCCTCCCACCATGCATTAGGGGCCGTACTTCTACAAAGTTCGGATGAAGACGAGGAAAGACCAGTGGCATATTTATCTAAAACCTTCAACCCTTTGGAAATAAACTACTCGGTGCTTGAGAAGGAGCTTTTAGCTATAAAGAGGGCATTTGAAGAATGGAGACACCTTCTTCTAGGGTCACCCTTTCCGGTCAAGGTCCGTACTGATCATCATAACCTTAAAGTTCTTCAGCAAGCCCAGACTATCAATAGCAGACAAGCAAGATGGGCCCATTTCTTCCTATCATTCCGGATTGAATTCACGTTTCTACCGGGAAGTCAAAATCTCCGGGCGGACGCCCTTTCTCGAAAAGATATACCCACTCACCACTTTCATTCTGAAACACTATTCCCAAAAGCTCAATTCATTGCAGTGCTTACCGACTTTCTTCAAAGGTTACAACAAGACACAACTCAACATTTGCAATTTTGTGAGGACCTAGTAACATCACACCATCTCACAAAGGACAGAGGGTATTATTTCTTTGGGGAACGAGTCCTTGTCCTTACACCTTCCCTGCAAGAGGAAGTTCTACAAATGTGCCATGACTCTCGGGCAGCTGGACATCGCGGCTATCAGACTGCCCTCGAGTTGATCAAGCGACATTTCTAGTGGCCCACCTTATGTTCTGACGTAAGGGATTACATAGCAGCATGCACTGTATGTATACAATCTAAATCTTCTCGATCTCCACCATTCGGTTTGCTGGCTCGCATGCCTATCCCGGATAGACCCTGGCAAGTGATTTCCACTGATTTTATTGTGGATCTTCCTTCTTCCTCTAAAAACACTGCCGTTATGGTCACTATTGACTATTTTTCCAAACTGGCACATTTCACTCCTTTAATAAAGATCCCGGGAGTATACCACATGGCCAAGCTGTTCATCAAAGAGATATCTTCCCGACATGGCTTACCAGACACCATAGTATCAGATCGAGGCCCTCAATATACTTCTCGCTTTTGGAAAGAAGTCTGTCACACACTGGGAATCAAGAGAGCTCTTAGCTCAGGTTACCACCCCCAGACCAACGGTCAGACCGAACGCCTCAACCAGACTTTAGAATGTTACCTGCAGTGTTTTATCTCAGCGGCTCAGGACAATTGGGTCGATCTACTTCCATTAGCAGAGTTCGCCTATAACAACTCCACTCACACTGCATTAAAGACTAGTCCCTTCCATTGTTCATATGGTTATCATCCTTCTTTTGTGCCTACGATTTCCTCACCCTCCACACAGGTGTCGAGGATCTGATATCAAACATACAGAATCGACATCAAATCGCCCGTTTGTCTCTTCAAGCGGCACAAGAACGAACCAAACGGTTTGCGGATCGTCATCGCCGTGAGATGCCGGCATTAAAGGTGGGAGATTCGGTCTGGCTATCCTCACGGTTCCTCCCAAGACATTTAACTCCATCCAAGCTATCTCGGAAATTCTTTGGCCCTTTCAAGGTGAAAGAATTAGTAGGGACAGCTGCTGTTCGCCTAGCATTACCCCTATCATGGTTTCGTATACATCCAGTATTTCCTATCTCTCAGATCAAGATGTCAGTAAATGATCGCTTTCTACGGTCTAACAAGGCACATCCTCCCCCGATTATGACAAACACCGGCCCAGAATATGAGGTGGCCAGTATTTGTGATTCTCGTTATTATAGGGGCCGCCTGCAATTTCTGGTAGACTAGAAGGGCTACTCCCCTGCTGAGAGAACTTGGGAACCTGCTGCAAGTGTTCATGCCCCTAGACTTATACAGCAATTTTTTCGGTTCCACCCAGGAAAACCGGGCTCACCCCCCTTGAGGAGAGGGCATACTGTCACGCCGTTACGGCGCTGGTCTCTTTGGTAGCGCCGCCGATTGTGCGGAGTTATATGCTCCAGCCTGTACAAGAGAGCCGTGGATGTCCGCACCGTAACTGCAGACAACGGGATAGACTATGCACGTTCCCCAGAGACGCAGATGGCTGTTCACGTGATCCCGTTTAGGGAAGGAAGTACGGCTACCCGCCGCGTCGCTACTGCTGATTCCGGCGCTCCGTAAGTTTCGCTACTAGGTTGCCCTTCTCTGACCTATGTGAATTCTTATTTCTGTAATATCTCTGCTTATTTGCTCTCCTTTCTATCCAGACTCTCCTCTTCTCTCTCATCTCGGTTTCGCTCAGAGTCCCGTATTTCCTCGGCAAGTCTTCCGCTCCCAACTTCCACTTTGGCTGGCCGCACTCTCGACATTCCCATCCAAAGTAAGTTAGCGTTCTTTCTAATACCCGCTCCCTGCACCACTTTCCCAATATTACTCTGGCAGAAAATATCTCTCTTTTCCCTAAGGGTGGGCTGGAACTACTTTCTGGACCTAAATACTGGAAACCGGTGTTCATGATCAAACCTCCTCCAGTAAGTGTCAGCCTACTGCTCCTTCTACAATATTTCAGTCTAATCCTCACTATTGAATTCTTACCTGTCTTGTGTCTAACTCCCAGACTCCATCTTCGATTCAAGTGACAGCTACTCCGAAGACCTCGTCCCGATTCCCCGCGAGCAACATCGTCCAGGGTTTTCTTCCCCAGGGGGTTTCCCTGGGGGGTTTTGCTCCTTCCCGCTCTGGCATATTATCATTTCCAGAGAGGGGAGGGTAGAGCTATCCGGGGGAACTTTCATTTCAGCATTTGCATCTTTTATGGGAAGTCGCTGTAAGATCAGGTTAGTGACCCTTTTGAGATTAAATGTTGTTACTAAGTTAACCAAATTATAACAGGCAAGCAGCGAGTCCTGGCAGCACCTTGCGCTTCTCTTACCTCGCCCATCTCCGGGTTTCACCGCAACCTGCAAGGGAGAAGGAACAAGGTCAACATTAACAAAGCACTTACCTGGGCAAGCAGCGCTTCGATCGCTCATCACTCTGGAACATCACGGCAACCTGTACAAAGAAGAGTAGAGGAGACAGATTAGCAATTAACACCAATAAACAGCGCAGCGCTCCGCACATCACTAACTCACCGTGGTCTTCGCCATCGACGCAGCAACTCCGAGATCGCAACCATCCCTGTGAAAACAAAAAGAGACATTGTTAGGGAGAGGAGCAAGACGCCGAGAAGACAGAGAAAATGGAGGGAAAGAAAGAGACAGAATAAAGACGGAAAAGACATTATAACTCACCTGGAAGACAGCAAGCAGAGTCTGAGTCACAGCCGGTCTGGACCCGACATAAGGGCACATGGACCAGTGAAGCAACTAGGTCCACGGAACGCCCGCACCAACCATGCGCCCCTGCACAGAGTCGCAGGACATCGAGTTCAACGCACAAAAACCTAAGGCGCTACCCAACGTCTGGCACATAACCAAGCAGAGAGGGGTCCGGGATAGCGCTTAGACTTCCATCCAGTATTGTGTGGTGCCCCTGTGGATACCAGATGAGCGTAACAGTGGCTTGGCCTGGAACTACTTGGCCTGGAACTACTTTACCTGGGCTATTTAAACCACACCCAAACAGCAGAACACGCTTCGCGTTATTCTGCACTCCTGCAGCGTAACGCTCACCGTGCCCAGCTCCTGCTCATCTGCTTCTCCGGTGGCCCGATCCTGAAGCCCTAGATCCGGATTCCATTAATAACCTGGAAGAACAAGAACAGCATTAGCGAGCAAGAACACTGACCTGTGAAGTAACCGGTCTTGAATCCATCCTGCGCTTCGCTTACCCCGCCCATCTCTGGAGTTCGCCGCAACCTGCAAAGGTAAAGAAACAAGCACAGCATTAATAACAATTCTTACCTGGGTAAGCAGCGAGTCCTGGCAGCATCCTGCGCTTCTCTTTCTCTTACCTCGCCCATCTCCGGGTTTCACCTCAACCTGCAAGGGAGATGGAACAAGGTCAGCATTAACAAAGCACTTACCTGGGCAAGCAGCGATTCGATCACTCATCACTCCGAAACATCACTGCAACCTGTACAAAGAGAAGAGAACACAGGTTAGCAATGAACACCAATAAACAGCGCAGCGCTCCACGCATCAATAACTCACCGTGGTCTTTGCCATTGGCGTGGCAACTCCGAGATTGCAACCATCCCTGTGAAAACAAAAAGAGACATTGTTAGGGAACAGCGTAGAGGAGCAAGACGCCGAGAAGACAGAGAAAACGGAAGGAAAGAAAGAGACAGAATAAAGACGGAAAAGACATTATAACTCACCTGGAAGACAGCAAGCAGAGTCGGAGTCACAGCCGGTCTGGACCCGACATAAGGGCACACAGACCAGTAAAGCAACTAGGTCCACAGAATTCCTGCACCAACCACGCGTCCCTGCACAGAGACGCATGATGGAGAGTTCAATACACAAAAACCTAAGGTGAGCAATAACCCCAAGGGAGGGGATTTGGACCAGAGGGAGGTGGGAGTCCACCCATCACAGTACCAGTATCTTAACCCTCCATTCTCCTGTTATAGGCGCTACCCAACGTCTGGCACATAACCAAGCAGAGAGGGGTCCGGGATAGCGCTTAGACCTCCATCCAGTATCGTGTGGCGCCCCCGTGGATACCAGGTGAGCATAACAGCGGGTGAGCGTGGAGCTGCTGGGAGCGCTGGAGGAAGATCTGCAATGCTAGTGAGGCCGTTCCAGAGAGGATGCTTCATCGCAGTGACCTGCCATGGGTCAGGAAAGCTGCGGGGCATGTAAGCAAATAAATCAAAAAAGAATATTTGAATATTGGCAAAATAAAACACAAAGATAGAACTTGAACAAGTCTCCATGTTTGAGATGTCAATGTGGTGTGAAACAGGCATGTTATTAAGGGAGTCACAAACTCAATAATGTTAGTTTCAAAACCTTTATTTACTAAGGTTCCAGGGTTGGTGTAATGCCTAACTGGCCCTAACTCTAAAGGGATGGTTCCCTTAACTGATGTTTCTAAACACTGTTGATGTCTAACAGTCCAAAATATATGTCTGTCTGTGTCTAAAGCTATGCTTGCCCTCACTTTTTACAAAAATGTGATAGGAAGTCTTTAAAAAGGGAAATAGTGGTTCAACAGGAAATGGGAAACTAAAGTTAGTTTCAGGTGGTCTTCTCACCTGGTGTAGTTTAGTTGGTTTGACACAAATGAGTTCAATCAAAAAGGGCTGCTCGTAAGCCCTTCTCTACAGAGACTATTTCCCAATACGTTCAGTGTCTTTGGAATCCTTGGTATTCCCTTCCCCAAGCTTCAGCTTGTTCAAATTCCAAACACCACAAAAGAAATATAAGAGTTCCTTGTAATTTTCTCAAGGTTCCCTTCCCCAGGTTTCAATCAAAACAAGAAGTTAGGTCTCTCAGGGTTCCCTTCCTCAAGTTCAGGCCCCTTTCAACTTGTGCACTTTCCAAAGAAAAACACCACAAAAGAAATATAACACAGTTCTTTGTGAAGCTTCTCATGGTTCTCTTCCCCAAGCTTCAACCATTTCAACACTACAAAACAATAAGTTTCCAACTAGATTAGGTCTCTCATGGTTCCCTTCCACAAACTCAGGTCCCTTCCAATTTCCAACACAAATTCAGTTTTGTCAGGATGTGCTTTGCTTTCTTCGTTAGGCCTCTCGGGGTTCCCTTCTTCAAGCTTAGGCCCCTTTTTGGTTTCAAATACACATTCAACTGTTCAGGATGTACCTTGTTTTTAAACCCAGTTCTTTTACACATACTTCACTCGTGAGGCACAATCAGAGACTTTTGAAACCGCCTGGTTCTTTGCTCCTCCTAGGCGTGACCCCTTTGACCTGTAACCCCTCTCTTTATTCCTTGCTCTTCTTTTTAAACTTTTCCCCTTCGGGTGCTTCCTGCACCCCTTCTTGTTTTTCTTGTGTTCTTGCTCGTGCACACTTGCACCTTCCCTTTGCTGTTCCTTTTGTTCCACAGTGCACACTTGCACTTTCCTCTACTTTCTTATCGTGCCTCTTGCGCTCCACACATCCTTTTGTTTCACTGTGCACCCTTGCACTTGTCCGTTTCTTTCTTGTGGTTCCTGCACGCTTAACACACTTTCCTCTCTTCATCGTACACGCTTTGCCCTCTTTAAACTCTTTATATGCCTTTCTTTACCTTTTTCTTTTCTTCTGTGCCGCTAGCGCCCCTTTTCTTCCTTCTATTTATCTGCGTCTGTTTATTTCTTATCCTTTCTGTCCTTCACACACTTTCAAATCTTTCTGCTCTGTGCCGCTTTAAAACAGTGTCTTTCTCCCACTCCGCTTCAGTCAAACGCATGCTCCCGTTCCTCTCTATGTCTCTCTCTCTCTTTCTGGGTAGCGTCGCATTGACAAGCTGTTCCTCTGGATGCACGGGGTTGAGGTCAGGGTCTCACCACCTGTCCCTCAGACACACTTGGACCGGCACACGTCCCAAGGGAACGAGCATTTTCCCAAGCGCCACCAGCAGGAAGCAGGCTGCCTTACTCTGGCTCCTTGGATGCATGGCTCCCTAGCCATGCTGCAGCTCTCACAAACACCGGGCCAGCGTCTCAGCACGTCATTCAACTCCTGGTTTTTACTCCTGCTGCTCTCTGCTCCTTGGCTTCTCGGGTCCTGGCAGGATCCCCAGCTTGCTCTCCTTCTTGTGAAAAACCACACCTTTTATCGTTCAAAAAACAGTCAAGTGGAGGCAGGTGTGAGTGGTCATTAGTAAATGTCTGACCCTGCCTGGCTCTATTAGTGGACAACTTGGGTTCTTTCTACGGTAGGTTTGCCTTACTTTCCCCAAGTTGTTTGTTGTCTATGGGTAGTTATGGAGACAACCAACAGATTCAGTGTGGTGGAGCAGTTGGGAGATGACCAGCTTCTCGAAGAGTTTACCCAGGAAGGGGGTAGTGGAGAAAGGGCGGTAGTTAGCCGGGCTGGAAGGGTCGGCAGAAGGCTTTTTAAGGAGAGGGTGCACAAGGGAGTGCTTGAGGGGTAGTGGGAAGGAGCCGGTGGCAAAGGAGTTATTGCAGAAATCAGCCAAGGCTGGTGCAAGTTAGGCAATATTGTCCTTGATAGTTCTGGGGGAACAGGGGATCCCCTGTTTGGAGGACTTGTTTAAAGACCTCATCTGGTGCTGTGGGTGAGAAGGAGGAGAGTGGGAGGGAAGGGGAAAGGAGGGCCAAAGGAGGCCTTAGAGTGGGTGAGGGAGGAGGAAGGGAGTAGAGGAAAGTGAGGACAGGATGTCCTGAGTTTTGGTTGTGAAGTGGGAGTCCAGTGCAGTGCAGTGAAGTGGGAGTCCAGTGCAGTGCAGAGGGCCTGGCATGGCAGAGGAGAAGTGGAGACTGCGTTAGGATTGGCGAGTTCCTTGCACATTTTGAACAGTTCAGCCATGTTGTTGATGGCCCAGAGATGTGCGCTTGGATATGGGCCCTCTTCTTCAAGTGGATGGAGAGTCTGTATTGCCTATGGAGTAGGTGGCAGGCCAATCTGTCAGTAAATGTGCTTAAAGCCAGCCACTTCCGTTCAGCAACTCTGCACTTGCGTTTCAGAGAGGCTACGTCGAGTCATACCAAGAGTTGCGTTTGGAGGCAGGCTTCATGTGAATCCTCACGACAGGGGCAAGAATGTCCAGGGTGTTGGAAATGGGGAGATGAAGTTTAGCAAGGGCTGTGTCAGTGTGAGAGTCAGTGGCTGGAGTGGCAGGGTGAATGAAAGTGGCGGCAAAAGCAGCAACTGACACTTGCTTCAACAGTCGAATTACGGAAAAGGAGACTGAAAATGTCGGCAGTAGCTAAGCCGGGGGACCCAAGAGATGCGGATGAGAGGACAGGAGAGCATGGTCAGAACAGGAGAAAGGTGTAGTGAGAGGGTTGGAGATGGGAAGGTCTGCTGATATGAGAGCATCCGAGGTGTGGTCGGCTGAGTGGGTCGGACTGGAGGGAAGAATGGGGAGGGAAAGAGAGTCATAGAGGTTGTTGAATGGCCACATCAGGAGAGTCCAGGTGAATATTTACGTCTCAGAGGAGGAGAATGTTGGTGGTAGAGGCAAGGAGAGAAGAGGTGAGGTCAGACCACTCCGAAACGAAGGGGGAGACCGGACCAGAGGTCTTGTAGATGGTGGCGATAGTCCGTGAGAGGATAGGAGAGACACCAAGCCTGCAGACGAGGCATTCGAATGAGGAGTAGGACTGGGTGGGTATGATGGTAGCAGGGAGCCATTCATGGAAGATCAGGGCCACTCCGCCTCCAAAATGATTAGGCCTGGGCTTAGAGGCACAAATCGCAAATCAGATAACAGAAGCATCTTGCTCCTCTAGGGAACTGTTTATAATGGTAAAAGAATTGTCGCTTTGTTCATCTAAAAGGCAAGACAAACTGCCAGATGCACAACTCCAATGTAATGCAATTAGTGCATTTTTTGTGACAAAATTCGAAATATCCACAAAGCCATTACCAGCAGGGGAACCTATTGCTCCTATTTTGGCAGATACTTTCTGCCTAAAGCCGATAGATGATGGTGTCATACTAAAAGCTCTGCATAGCCTGAAATCGGCCCCTCCCTTTGATGCTGTACCACTTTGTATTTTGAAAGCCCTTCCACAGATGTCCATTGGCATGTTTACAGCGACCCTACAGCACTCTTTTACTGTAGGTGAAGTTCCTGCTGCTCTGAAGCATGCAGTAGTTACCCCCCTCTTAAAAAGATCTAATTTGGACCCACTGGTGGTGGCCAACTATGGGCCCATTTCTCTTCTTCCGGCCATCATGAAACTGATGGAAGCCGTGATCACTCCACAGTTCTGTGTTTTCACCCATTCCAATCTGGTTTTCGTCCTACAATGGGTACAGAATCAGTAATGATTTCACTGCTCGATGATTTAGCTTTGCTCCAGCACTGCAGAGGGGACGGAGTGCTAATTCTCCTGAAACTCAATGCATGCATTCGATAATGTGGATCATGCCATCCTACTGACCTGTTTGGAGCAAGCTGGTATTGCCGGGCCAACGGGCCTCTTCTGGCGTGGTTCAAGTCATTTCATGAAGGGCGTTCCCAAACTATTTCTGTTTAAGCCTGCCACTCTTCTACTTCTGGTTTGACTTCTGGGGTTCCACAAGGGTCAGCCTTGTCACCTCTTCTTTTTATTTGTATGTGCATATTTTGGCTGCTCTAATTGCTGAGTCTGGAGTCCTCTTTTATACCTTTGGCGATGACACACAGTGTTTCGGCTGGACTCCCCCCCAAACAGAAACACCAGGACAGCTCTATGACTGTTTGGATAAAATAGGTAACTGGATGTCGGCGAATTGGTTAAAGATGAATGGAAGAAAAACAGAGGTTCTGGTGTTCGGGCCCCAAACTGCGGACAACCTCAGGAACTCTCAATATTGGCCTGAGTATTTGGGCCCATTCCCGGTGTGAGGCTTCTTCCCAATGGCTCGCGAGAGGCTTAGATCTCTGTCATCGGTAGTTCAGGGTTTGGAAAACTGAAGGTTCTGAGGAGAATTCGATCTCTGTTACCCCCAGTCAGCCGAGCAATGTTGGTAACGTCTACTATAATGGGGTCACTGGACTTCTGCAACAGGATATATCTGGGACAGCCCAAATATCAGATTCAGCGTATGCAGGTGCCCCAGAACTCAGCAGCAAGACTGGCATTTTTAGTGCTGTGTCTGACCCCTTATACAGCTCTTTTGCACTATCTTCACTGGCTCCCGGTGACGGCCTGGATCGAGTTTAAGATACTCTGTGTCATCCTGTGCACAATGTTGGCCCAGAGTATCTGAAGAAAAAGATAGTACGTTACTGTCCAGCCAGACAGTTGCATTCCCCCTCGCAATTACTCCTTAAAATACAGAGGTATCAGCAGGAATGACTGCCATTCCTTCTCAGTTATGGCCCCCAAGTTGTGGAATTTACTTCTGCTATCACTAAGAGCCATGGATGAGTATCTTTCTTTCTGTAAGGCACTTAAAACTCATTTGTTTTTAATTCAATAACAGTATAATTTTGAGTAGGAGACGTTCTTGCATTACCGCCGACACCAGCACCTAGAAGCCCTTGGGTCTTAGTTGCGCTTTATATATTTCGCAATAAATAAATAGAGGGGATCTTGTAGCCCTCAGGGAGGAGTGTGTCAAAAACAGTGACCGAGCTTGCAGTGAACCACATCTCAGTGAGAGCGAGGACGTCAAGGTCAAAGTCTTCAAGGAGATGTCAGATGTCAGAGAAGTGTTTAACGGCAGAGCGAGAGCTGAGGGTAGCTAAGTGAAGCTGGTTGCCACCTTTGAAGGTTTTCCGAGGAGGGGTACAGAAAAGTGGTACACCCGTCAGTGGTGGCGAGGGGACCAGAGAGTTGGCAGAAGGAGGAGTGGTAGGAGAAGGGAGAAAGTTGATGAGAGACAGAAGATGCCTAGCAAGAAGGAGGAGGTTAGGCTGAGAGCCCTGGGCCATGACAGTGCCATTCTTGTAGACATTAATGATGTACCTAGAGGATGTGAAGTGTGCCAAGAGTACTTCCCATCTAGTTCCACCATTAATGGGTGAAGAAGAGAAAGGGGAGAGTACTGAGACCATATGGGGAATCAATAGGTCCTGAGAAGGAGCGGAAAAGAGGAAGCTTTGACGTAGATGTCCGTGATGGGCATGCCTGGGTTGGAGACCGGGAGATCTTTCTTGAACTTTTTCCTTCCAGCTTTGAAAGAGAGGTAGGATAGGTGATAGAGTAGCAGTTAGAATAAATATGGGGGATGGAGAGCACCATGGAGGGAAGAGGGCAGAGAGATGGAAGCGGGAGAGAGAGAGAGAGAGAGAGACAGAGAAACTGCACAATGCACAATTAACTCACCAGGCAGTTTAGCAGCAAGACAGGTGCAGATGAATCAGGTGCACTACGTCACACAAGTCGCCAAAAAGGGTATTGCGCTGCTCCAGCAGCAGAGGAAGAAGGAAGGAAGGCAACTCAGGTGGGATGAACCTTTCTCCAGAATACGAGGAAAATGCAAAACACTAGCCAGAAGGCACTTCAGGTGAGCATCAGGCGGCCAGGCAGCAAGACAGGCACAAACGAAACAGGTGCATGGGAGAGGAAGCCCAGACCAGTGAAGAGAGTCTGCTGAGTCAAAGCCCCAGTGACAGGTGCCTTTCTGCTGGGCCTGAAGAGTGTGTGCTATGAAGCACTGCAGTGGGAAAAGCAGGCGGCGGTCTAGATATAGCAGGCAAGCGGCACCGGGAGTCCGATACAGATGCTATGTTAATGCTCATTGGGGCTGAGCCTCCCCATGCAGGAATTTGAGTAGGCATGCTTTGCGGTGTTATGTAGGCTTTAGGAGTCATTTGGGACCAGCCGTTCACATCAGAGGTTCTTCAGAGTGCTTTCTTTAATTCAGACACAGCTCTGTCATATTTATTGTTGACTCTGTTTCCCTCGGGGTGCTTAGTGAGATCCACTGTTGCCCTAAGCGCTATGACCTGTTTGCTTTGCTCAATCTCTTTTGGATCTCCTAACAGTATGCCTCCCCTTCACACAAGGCTTGAGGAAGGGATTCTTCATTATGGCCACCATCAAGACTCAGTGCCAATTGAACAAGCGATCTGTTATAGTCTGTAGTTGTTGTTTTAGTTTTTTAATAAAAGCCTACTTTCCAAGGCATTCTGTAACTCCGGGTCGTGCTCCACGTTGTGCGCCAGCTTGACTACCGACTAGCACATCCCGCCAGCGTCTTCATTCATTCGGTCCTGGTTTCAATAAATTGAGCCGGTCCTAGAATCGAAATGGAACGACACCGACTTTGCACGGAAGCTGCACCAACTTCCAAATAGGGGCTTTCAAAATGAGCCCTTCCTGGAATCGAAAAGGAACGACACCGACTTCCAACCGGAACTGCACAGAATTTCACTGGACAGCCCCATGCAAGAAATCTGCACTGAATGAAAACTCCTCAAAATTCTTGGGTGTGTAAGGAAGGCATGGTATCAACAGTAAGACAGACACAACTGACCACAGGTCAAGGCTGTTTATCGAACTTTAAAAAGGGTGTGATAAACACCTATCTAAACCTAAATCTACAGATGGGAGCAAGCTACGACATCAAATAATAATAATGCAGTCCCAGTGGAGTCTTGTCAAAATAAAAGGGCCTATACTAAAAAAAACTATTGACAATCCTTACAGCTAATTTACAAACAGTGTGGGGTAATGTTCATCAAAAACTAAAAAAATGTTTCACAATATATTATGTCAGGATGTTCGGCCTGTTGGCCTCCATTCCCCACGTTTTTAGCACAGAGCAGGGCAGTTCACTCGAGCAAAGCACACACTCTGGCTTTTTTGACACAAGGATACAGTTCTATTTCTAGCATCAGGCCATCTTTGCCCAAGTCTCTTTTCTCATCAAAGTCTCTTGATTCAGGGGGCCTGATGTAAAAACTAAAAGATACACAGTTCTTTTCTTCTGACAAATATTCAACTCAGGTGCTTCACCCTGGATCCCCCTCAGCCAGTCTCAGATCCTTGTTATTTTACAATTGTTACTTCGGATCTCCCTCTTCTGGGCTCAGATCCTACTTTTGACAAAGTTCAGAGAATATTTGTTTTCTCGGGTGACTCACAGTTCACCCCGAATACCCCTCAGCCGGGTTCAGATCCTTCCGCTTTTCCAATTAGTCTCCCTCAGCTGGGCTTGTAACAATTGTAGTTCACCTTGGTTCATCTAAGACTTTCAAATGTGCATGGGATTTAGCTTGACCCATTGCAGAACCACTTTGATACAAAATTCTGTTTTACAATACGGTTGCCATTCAGTTGCATACCTAACAAAGACCTTCAAATGAGCACCAAAGTGGCGCAGGACCACTCTGTATACGGTATCTTACTTGGCTTCCCAAAGTTAATTCACTCCTTTTGTTTCCAATTATATTCGCGTTGCTCATCACATGCATTTCACATGCTGTCCTCTTTGGATTTCTTCATACAATGTTGCTGCTTGCAACTTTGGTTCAAACACAAGCTGGTTTGGTATCAGTCTCTCTGACTCACCAGCTGTGCTGTCTTTACTTGTGCTACTTTGTTGTAGGAGCCAAGGACAGAACCACTGCGGGAATCGCTCCTCTCTGCCTTGGTAATCGACACGGGAGAGCCCCGGATACCTTTGATGCACAGTGTAGGTTTGTTCAATTTTAGTTCCCGGTCTTAGGCTTCTTCCTTTCCAAGGTTCGCGAAAGTAACAGTCTTTAAAGGTCCAGGGCACTTCCCTCCTTGCAAACCTCTCTGGTCTTGCCATCTTTCTCTTTGTATTAAACGGCCAATTTGGAACTGCTGTTTCCTCGTGTGCTTTTCCTCGCTCAGAGTGTGCTTTCGTGCTCCACCTTCTATAAGTGTGGGGAAGCGTGATGGAAGTCAGGTGTGTGTAATGATCAGTAATTGCCTGACTTTTCCTGACCATTGTATTGGGACATGTCGGCTCTGGTGTTAGTCTGTTGTCGCTCACCGTGAACAGTCTTTGAGAAAGTGTTCATGTCGGGAATGAGGGGGGGTTGAGTTCCTAGATATCCTACCTGGTAGGATGGGGAAAAGTGTTACAGGGAAGGGGATACAGCGTCTCACCAACCGGTGCCCCACTTCCACTCCCCGAAGACCACTCATCCAGGTGATCCTCCCGCACTGGTCCACTCTCAGTATCTGGATCCAAAAGCGATGGCCATGTCCTTGCCACCTGGATGACAGATCCCCGGGGACTAGCGGGTGAGGCACCTTCAGGTTTCTCACATACCCTTCCCCTATGCGAGGTGGATATGACTGGTCTTTGACCAGGTTCTGCATTGTTAAGACCTGGGAAGGAACCGGGATGAGATATATTCATGTACTCTCGCATATTCCACTGATTTTTATTTGATTGAATAGGTAGAGGCGATGTAGTTTTATCGGTCTCTCGAAAAGAGCAGGCGTTGCAGGTAAGTGGATGTGGTGTCGTTGGAAATTCAAAGAAAAAATTAAGTTTTGGCTTTGCTCGCTCGAGTTGTAACCGACCGGTAGATCTGAAGGATCTTATTTTCCATGGGACGGCCTTTATCTTTCCGCAAGGACAAGGCCGCAGTATTGAGCGACACAGGTGCGCAGGATACGCTACCCGACGAAACGTGGCACGTTTGCTAAATCCACGCTTCTGAGCCATATAATCGGAGGTTCGGACCCTCTGCGGCAAAGCCCTCGCAGGACAAGGCCACGGTGATGAGTGACGCAGGTGCGCAGGAGACGCTGACTGATGAAACATAGCACGTTTGCTATGTCCATGCTTCCGAGCCTATATAATCTGAGGTTTGGATCCTGTGATGCTTGAGCTAAAACATGGCGCTGATGCGCAGTGCATTCTGGGGACACTCAGAGCCATAATGGATATTTATTCCATTGCCTCAGTGAAAAGCTGCACTTGCTTTGCTAAAAAACATGTCTTCAAAGTTATTCGTTGCTGAGCCTGGTATGCAGGCCATACCAAGGACACAACCCTGGGAAAGCGAGAATCCACAGGTGCCAGCTGGTACCAGATATAAAAAAATGATTTTGTTATGTCTTGCTATACTTGTGCAAGGTCTCAGTATGAGTTATGGAATTGTTTTCCGTGGTGCTTTAGAAGAGGGAAGCTTTGCTCCTTGCGGTTACTGTCGGTTGGCCCGGCCGGCAACCAACGGTCACTCATCAATGCGCAAGCGCTAATGCCAGAAGGTTCGAGAAATTGCCACCCCTTGTTGAGGAGGGCATATATACGGAGCTCTGGAAAGGTCAGGTGGAAAAAACACAAAGACCTCAGTCGGAAGGGGGAAGCCTTGTTCCGACCTTCCTGTGGGCTGTTGTGCTCTCGGCCTGGCTGTTACCAGGGTCTTCCAGCCGCTTCTGGCAAGATGAGGGATTCAGTTACACCCATGGTGATGTATTCTCTTTAATTCACTATCTTTTCTGTGATTTATTTCTGTGTTATCACTTGTTGCTTATGTATGCTTAACTATGAATATATAGCCGTATAAGTGCACATTATTTCGCTAACTGTGTGTCTGGTTGTGAGTTATTGTTCCATCTACCTACGTTCAAAGTATTTGCTCTGCTCTGCAAATGTACTGGTGATAAATAACTGTCCGTGCACTCTTGGCGAGCAATACATTTTTGCCGACGAGGATGGGATATTTGTGATGAATTGCTCCAAATATTAAAGAATCTGTTTGAACGCAGATAGGCTTTGCTTACATTGCAAGCGAAAGTATGTTTTCATTTAGCAGTGAGTGTTGGACTGTGTTAATCTGTTTTTTTTGTGTGTGTGTGGTTGCGCGAGTGACTGCAGAGTGGAAGGAAGAAAAAAAAGAGGTTTTGCAAATTACTGTAATGATGAATAGTTTGTTCAGGAAAAAGGGTGTTCCCGCTGGCGGTGAATGTCCCGAGGTTATGATTCCAGGATGGGCTAAAAGCCCATATGATAAGTTAGCCCAGGTGTGGGCGTGTGGAGCTGGGCTGAGTGAAACATGGGACAGTAGTTTGGGAGAAGCTGCTCCGTCAGAAGTAATGTTTTGTTTACAACAGATTTCAGTAGAGAGGGGAAAATAATGCACTGCATTGGGCAGGCGGGGGTGGGTCCTCCTGCATGCCTATAGGAGAATACATCAAAAAAAAATAAAATGAAAGAGCATATTTTGCAATTAGAAAAAGAGTTAGCTGCCAAGCAGCAGAAAGCATTGATGCAGGAAATGCAGATGAAACTTTTTAAAGACAAGGCTGATAAATATCAGGCTGTGGCAGAGCGGGCCGCATTTAGGGTGGCCCGGTACAAGTTTAAAAAGAGGCGAGGGGGGGTCAACCAAAGGAAAGTGGGAACTGTAATCACCACTGCAGGTGTGGATTGGGACCCTGATAAGTGGAATGGAGTAATTTTTGGCTCAACAAACCCAGAGAGTAGCTCGGCAAATGAGTCAGATTCTAATGCAGAACTGAAGCAAAAGACAGTGGCAATGAAGCCGGTTAGGAGACGGCGTGCTGGACCCCCCCCCCACAGAATCCTGCAGGCAGGGTTGTGGATTTAACCACGCTGGAAGATTACACCCAGCAGGAGGTTGGGGAAATCATTACTCGTTTGAGGCAAAAGTCAGGAGAACCTTTACTGACATGGATGGTGAGATTGCTAGATGGGGGCGCCGCAGGGTTGTTGGTAGATTCCACAGACTCACCGCGCTTTTTGCCTTTCTCAACTGACACCAATGTACAGGAGGTCTTAAGGGCAGGGCCGCCCCCTGATGAAAATGGGCAAGATTCACAGGTGTCTTTGTTGCACCTAGCAGCCCAGGCATGTAATCGTAAGTATCCTATTACCACAGATTGGCCTAGCGAGGAAAAGAAGTGGTACACTTTGAAAGAGGCGATTTAAAAGGTCAGAGAGCATGCTATGAAGGAGGCAATTCATGTAGATGCACCAGGACACATGGGGGCCGTGCCGCACTCAGTTTCAACCAGGAATATGGTGATCAGAACTGCACTGCCCGCATATAAAAGTGTCATTATGACTTTGCTCGTAGGTATGATGGGCAAACCTACTGATTAGGTAGTGGATGCCATCCGGCAATTGGCAGACTTAGGGGAGTGGGACAAGAGTGATGACAAGCCACGAGAGAGAGAAGGGCGTAGTGAGAGAAGAACTGAAGGCAGGAGGCAAGATAGTAGAGACACCCGAGTGTCCAGAAAGGACATGTTTTTGGCTTTGTTAAAAGATTGTGCGCCACGATAAGAAATTGATGGCATTGAAACTAGGGTAATGTATGAACTGTACAAAAAGAGAGGGCTTGCAGCCAAAGAGCGCTATAAACAGGTTAAGAAACAGGTGGTGTCTTAGCCACAGGGGGACACCTCACCTTCCGCCCCTCCTGAGGAAGAAGGATCTATGGGGACTCCTTCCCCGTATCAGCCAACATATGCTGATTTGAGGAAGGTGGTGAGTGCAATGTTAGAGGCAGAGTCAGGTTACACTCATTCAAAATTTGCAAGGGGTGCGAGCATTGATAGACACCGGAGTGAAGGCCTTTCTGATTTATGGAAATCGAACATGATTCAAAGGCAGAAACTTTACCATTACAGGGCTAGGGGGGAAGGAGACCCCCGCAGTACAAACAGAAGTGGATATGATAATAGGCAATTTGACTAGGCAGAAATACCAATTGTTGATTGTCCCAATACCTGAGTACATAATTGGCTTTGACATTCTAGAAGGATTGACTTTGGGACTTGGAGGTAAAACGTATCAGTTTGGGGTGAGTGCATTGACCTGCACACCCATTAATGTAGGCAAATTGAAGATGCCCCCAGTGCAGGTGCCTGTGGCAACCAAGCGGGTAGCGATGAAGCAATGCCGCATTCCCGGGTGCACAAGGACATTTCAGACACCATCAAAGAGTACGTAGAGGCGGGTGTGTTACGCCCTATCACTACCGCGTGGAACAACCCACTCTGGCCTGTAAAAAAAAGGGGACGGGTCTTGGAGGATGACCTTGGATTACCGCGAGTTAAATAAACACACTCCCGCAGTCCCAGATGTCATTACTCTGATTGAGAATGTCCAAAGGTTTGAGGGGACCTGGTATGCAGTAGTAGATTTAGCCAATGCATTTTTCTCTGTGCCAATTGCTGAAGAGTGTCAAGAGCAGTTTGCATTTTCTTGGAGCAGGCGTCAGTACACCTTCACGAGGTTACCTATGGGGTACATACATAGCCTGACTATCTGTCACCGGCTGGTGGCAGAGCACTTAGACAAGATACTGTGTAAACATGACATACAAATCTCTCACTATATTGATGTACACAGATTCATGATCAGTGGCGAATGGATTGGCGGTATGGCTGCCAACCTGGCAAAAGAATGGGTGGATGATTCATTCAAAAGAGTTGTGGGGAAAAGAACTGTGGCAAGATATTGCGGAAATGGATGCGCATTGTGCTACAGATTCATTAGAACGTTGGTTTAATTCTGTTGCAGATGAACACACCAAGATTTCATCTGTGGATGCAGAGGCTCAGGAATACGATTTGGAGGGTTTGGCCAAGTGGGCTCACCATTAATGTGGGCACCTTGGAGAAAAGGCTACTACCAGGTGGGCACAAGCTCGAGGAATCAGTATTCCTTTAGAGGAAGTGAAAACAATCATTTTGCAATGTCCAGTGTGCCAACACCAACAGCATAGACCTATCCCTCAGATTGTCCAGGGTATGTTGCGAAGAGGATAATTACCAGGTCAAATTCGGCAAATTGATTACATCGGTCCCCTGCCAATCAGTAAAGGCTGTCCGTATGCATGCACCATTATGGATACATACTCTGGATATATGATGGTTTTGCCGTGTAAATGTGCCACACAACTGAACACCATTAAGTTGTTGGATCAGATCACTTTGTATTATGGGGTGCCTTTGCAGATTCAAAGTGACAATGGGTCACACTTCAAAGGCAAATTAATTCAGGAATATTGTCAGGAAAAGAGTATTGAGTGGCTCTACCACGTGCCCTATCCCCCCTGCAGCTTCAGGATTAATTGAAAGGATTAATGGTTTGTTGAAAGAATAGCTGCGCAAATCTGGAGATGGCAGTTTAGCAGGCTGGCGTGATCGTGTGTTTGATGCGGTGCAAGTGCTAAACAATAGGCCTGTGAATAATCATGAAACTCCATTATTACCACTAATGACTCCTGCTTTACAGATTCAACCAACTCAGCTAGAGAGACCCTATTGTACTGGGAAATTACCCCGGGTTCTTTAGCTCCCTATCGGGCCACTCCAGAGCCAGCAGGGGTAGACTTGCATTCTCATGAAGAAATCAGATTAGACCCGAGAGGGATTGTTGTGATTGAAACAGGGATTGGGGTACAAATTCACCCAGAGCATATGGGATGGACTGCCCCTAGATCTGGCCTAGCATTGAAGGGAGTTGAAGTGCTGGGAGGGGTCATTGACGCCGATTACCAAGGCGAGATCAAAGTCATCTTGATGGATAGTGGGGACCAAGTGTTACCGATCCATAAGGGCGATCGGGTGGCCCAGTTGATTATTGTTCCTGTTAAGTTGTCCATGATTAAAAAGGGGGAGCCTCCCACAATGTTAACTACCCGTGGGGATCGTGGTTTTGGCTCTTCAGACAGTATGGTACCGGGTGCGAAGGTGTGGGTTGAAAGACCAAGTGGCCCACCAGTGCCCGCAGATGTTATTGCATCGGGCAAAAACCAGGTAGTTTTAGTAATGGAACCCGGTAAAGAAAAATGGCAGTATGTGCCCGAAGACAAATGTTACCTAAGAGAGTGATTTTCAACACTGATATCTCTTTTCTGGGTTTGCCTTGTAGATCCTCTGTCGGCTGGTGTAATTGTGGGACTAAATGGACTCGGTTTGGGAGAGTCAAACGGCATACGGTTTCCCATGAAAAGTGTCACATCTGTGCCAGCGATCCATGGGAAACTGATGATGATGAGCAATGATATCCAAAAGCAGCCCTATGTCGATGCCGAAAAGCCAGCCAGACCGAACAAATTGATTTGTGGAATGCGAAAAACACGTCAGGTGCAAGTGCAAACAACGTTGATGCCAGCTATGCAGGAGATATCTTTAGGACGGCAAAGATATTCCCCGATGATTGCCCAAACGGAGAATATGTGGACATATTTGGCACAGCAAGTACTCAACATTACGCACTTTTGCCTTACTGACGTGCAACATTGTCATGCATTCTGATTCCCCTTCTTCCACTGTCCCTCCCGCACACATACCCACTCCTACCCCTGGTCCTCAAATAGGGCGGCAGCCGTTCGGTGCCGGTTGGCATCGCTCATGGACTGGCGTCAGATACCATCACCCGGGACTCTTACGTCCTTTCCTTCACTGGCTGCTGCCCTGGCACCTTGGTCCCGGCGGGACTAAGCGTCCTGTTGTCAGGCAACCACGATCTGTTCCGGATCACGTGACACTGAAGACATGTTCACATGTTATTCCCACGGATCACGTGATACGGAAGACCCGCTCACGTCATTTCATTCCCATAGCGACAGGATAAATGCTCTGATTACGCACCATTCAGTGCTTTACAGCTGTTCTAATCAGCACTGTTTAGCGTACTCACGAACTTCGACTACCGGCTTTCTGGATTACGGACTACGGACTAGGGATTTCCCTTGCTTATTCCTTGGATTGTTTGCCTACATCCCTGCTCTTCCGGTATCTCGACCCACAGACTTTTGTACTTGGACTTCTTCGAATATACCCTTCGGATTTGTTGCTACCTTTTGCCTCTCTGGAACACTCGACCACGGATCTGTTGCACGGACTGTTTTTGGCTTTCCCAGTTCTGCTACCCCGATTCAAGTTCTTCCCTCACCCAATTTGGCTGAAACAACAGTGCCCCCACAGGTATTTCCAGTGTGTGCCACGTTTTACAACAAAAGCGGCGACCAACCATCTACACCCTACTGCTGCCTCCTCTTGCCACACACTGAGGGTACTCCTAGAACGCCCATCACGTTATTCGCCCTGAGCCCACGGTTTTGGTTAAAGTCTCCTTCCTTTCACCACTAGGTAAGCGGTCTAGTGATTCATAGTTTATGTCCTTATCTGTTAGTGCTTGCTTGGTTCTGTGCTAACTGCTTGCTTACCTTACAGCGGCTTGGGGGTTCCGGCACTCCAGGGATCTGGCGTTCCAGTACCTATTACCTGTGGGTTCAAGGATTGCACAGGGAGTTAATTGCTATCTCTCTGTGTGGTACTTGGGGACGGAGGCTTTAATAATCTTCACGACTATCAAGTTCTGTCAAACATGCGGAAGCTTTGCTGACTACCTTTTTAGTAGCGGTGCAGACGCCGGCTCCAATCTTGAGGCATATTTTCGGCGTCATGCACAATGATTCTGCAGTTCAAGATTCCGATTTCAGACAATCCTTTTTGGTCTATGAGTACTGCAGGTTTTGCCAGGAAACAGATCGCAAGTGGAGAAACTTGACACGTATTATAACGTACAATATAACTCAAGGCGATATGTGTTACTTTATGACCTGCAATGTAATAGAAATTGGCAAATGCCAACAGCTGAATTTAACCAAACCGGTTGTGTTCACGAGTTCCAAGCACATGTACTAGTGTGAATAATACTATGGGCCTCATTCCGAGTTGGGCTCAAAGGGATCACCGGCACCGGTAAGGACACCGGTGCCGGTAAACCCTTCGCGCCCTACTACGAGTTCCCTTAGCGGGTCCCTTCCTTAACGCCTGGTCTGACCAGGCTTTATGGACGGGACCCGTTAAGGGAAATCACAGCCAATAACGGTACCGCAATTTGCGGTACCGTTATTAGCTACTTCCCCATTCCCATTGAGCCCTATCGAGGCTCAATGGGAATGGGGAATGGTTTGGTGAATGGGGACTTACTCCCGCGAAGGTGGGACTGGACTGGTAAGTCAAGTAAGGGGGTCAAGAAGGCCACTGAGACTACCAGCGCTAATGCCTGAGGTATAAGGTTGTAATCGTGGCAGCGTTCAACTGTTAGGTTGAGAGTGCCCTGACCAGGGACTCTCAGCAAAGCAACGGAGTGATTTTAACCAGTGAACTGCGCCAAGTTACAGACAGTACATCAAAACAGTTGTTGTGTAATTTTAATTCCATTCAACAGCCTGACACGTGTTTCGAGCAAAGCTCTTCCTCCGAGGCTGTACACATAGACAATTAATTGAAAAATTACATGTGCAAATGATTATTACATACATATAATATCAACCAAAACAAATGAACCAAAGGAAGGGGTTGGAGAAGGGGTTGTTGTGCCGAATTTGTGATGCAAGATGCATGGCGATATATATATATATATATATATATATATATATATATATATATATATATATATATATATATATATATATATAAAATGTATATGTACAATTACCATATCATTGATGGCATCAGTAATTCCAGATTCAGGAAAGAAAACTGTGATGCTGGAAATGCATCGGAGGGACAGGGCCTCTAAATCCTTGTCCTTTACTGCTTTTTATCAGGTGTTCTGTCGTGTTTTCATGTGGGACTCCTGGCGGTGCAGCTCTCTCTCTTTTGGTTTGGTGAACGGACCCGTGGGATACCCTTATGGCACCCATGGGTGGGGGGGTGCAACCCTGTGCCCCTTGTGTATGTTTTGGGCACCTGTGGGTGGCCCACAGAGCAGGGTATGGGCTAGTGGCAGCTCCATGCTGAATTTGACAGGTGTGCGCAGTATCCTCCATTTTGGGTATACCCCGGCCCTGCCATTGGGATCAGTTGATTCCTGATGGAAAGCAAGATGGCCCCTGTGGCCTCTTGCTTTCTATTACCTATTACCTTGTTTTCCCAAAGTCCTGGGAAGCCCTGACTCTGTCCCTTCCCCCTGACTGGCTGTTGGGTGGAAATGGCATATATGGTGTTGTTGTGAAGGCCCGGCCAGACTAGCTGGAGCCTTCCCAGTGATGTATGTTGTGGGTACCTCCTGTGGATGGGACCCGGGTGAATAGAGTGTGTGACGAATATGCATTCTGTGTTGTGGATGTCTAGTATCTGGTGGAATACCTCGTGTGCCTGATTGGCTGCCTGCCTGCATGAATGCCCTTAGTCGTGATTGGATGCTTGAGTGTGACCCAGCCGAATGAATGGGAGATCAACAGTATATCTGGGGACCTCTCACTGCTAGGAATCGTGTTCAGAAGCTGAAGTCCACTCCGACGAGTAACTGGAGTAACTGAAGCTTGACCTTGAAGCCCCGCTGGACGAGAAGAAGTGCTGTTGCTCTCCTTCACAATCTGAAAGCTGCTGTGTCTCCAAGGAATGCCCCAGAGAGGACCTGGTAAGGTGCCCTCTTCCTGAGCTACGAGGGGCCATCGTGCACAGCTGATCTTTGCCAAGGCTCCCTGGTAGACAGACCTTCGACAGGCTGCCGACCCGAGACGGGGACTGCCGCGGAATCTCAAAGAGAAGCACCCGGACTGTTGTCCGCCACTGTCGACGACCGCCGTTGCCGACCGGAGCCGCCGTGCTCCCGTTTGCCTAAGAACTTCATTTTGATCATCGGACGCTCTCGTCTGCGTCGTCGCCCGCTTTATCCCGCTGGAGAAGGCCCGACCGTCGACGCACCGAGGAACATCCGCCGGTGGGTTTCCCGCCACCTAAGGACCACAGAGACGCCGACGACTCGACGCCCTTGCTGGGCCACAGTTCTTCACCATCTCTTTGCGGTCCAAAACTATTGTCACCGAGGTGCCCCGCACGCCTCTTCCTTGCAGGACGCCAACGCTCTGTCGTCGACGAGCACCGCTAGGAACGAAGCTGCCACTTCACGGTCGTAGTTCAACCTGATCGCCGTCGGACGTTCGACGACCCGTGACTCCTGCCTTAAAGGGAAGGCACTCAAGAAGGGCCGTCGATTCCCCGACACCGAACGCAGAGTTCCTCGACGCCTCTCGACGATCTGTGGCTCCTGCTTTAAAGGGAGTCACTCAAGAAGGATCGGTCGACGCACCTTCGGAGAACTCTACTCCACCAGGTATATTGGGGGGGTAAAACCTTAATAGGAGGAAATAAAACTATTGAACAATATATGGACTGGGCTTGTGCTATATATCTTTATTTACAGGTTGCCCAGGTGGGGGGATCTCCACACAGAACTGTGCCTAGTGGTAGGGGTCAGAATTCTGCCTATTGTTTCAACCATCTTGCGTTCCTTCCTATCTCTATTGCTGGTTTCCTCGTTATTGATCTGTGTGACATTTTAATCGTACAGTTGATGCACTTTAATGAGATTTGATAACATTGGTGGTACCACTTTAGAAATGTATATATTTATCATTATTGACTTCCGAGTACAAAGTGCGTTATTGTGATCGTGTACATACCTTTGAATATTAATTATCTAAAGACTGTGTTTTCAGTAATACAGTGTGTGGACATTCCTTTGTGGGGGTTCGGGGACTACACTGTACTTAAGAACCAGCCTGCATCACCTCCTGAGAAGCTAGGCCTTGATTGCTCGTCCATTTCTACCGTAATAGAGAATCTTGGCTGGGGTCTTCTGTGCCTCTCCTCTACCATATAGAGAGCAGAAGTACAGACACCCCCTACCAGTCTTTACAAAAACAAACAAAAACAACAAGATTAAATTAATTGGAATGGTGCAGTGGTTACACAACCATGGATAAAATTGATGGCTAATTATCCTATACTCTTAATAATAATTCGTTAACTAACACTACTGAGGATCTCAAATCGAAATTTATCAAGTTAGAAAGCATCAGAGAAATCAATACATTATGGGAGATGACCACGCTCAAACACTATATTCAAGAACACAAAATACTGAGAGGTCTTCGTATACTCATTTGGCCTGACTTTGAGGATCCTCAAGATAGTGACTTGGCAGTCGAATGGGAAACCAACCTGACTGCTAGCTCCAATAAAATGATTTTGTTACTCATTGAACATGCTAAAAGAGAGCATAGTCGTATAGTCAAACAAATAGATGAGCTCAAACGAGAGATGGAATTGTTTGATGCCCCCGCCGCTACCATTAATAAATACTTTAAAACAATGTATAATATATTGAGGAGACATCAGGATGATGTCAAAATGAGAAAATTCATTACATTTTCAAGAGATGATAGGGACTATAGAGACAATCGGGTCTATACTTACCAGCCCAAATACGATGATGTCTCTAGATCACGAAATAGTAGTGTTGTTTCATCTCCCGCCAGTTCTGATATCGAAAGTGATTCGGATAGATCAAGCAATAAGGCTTTGGTGGGTAATGTACCAATCCAGGAGGAGACTGCTAATGATGATGACGTGGAATCTGCTGTTCTACCAGAACCACCAACTCCGGCACCTTTTTTAGAACAAATGAGAAGATTCAAAAAGGCTATCAGAAAACAGGTCAGGTTTCGCCTACCACCCGCTGCCAATATTGCAACACAAGGTCCAAACCAAGGAGCTCAAGGGGTGGCCAACACAGGCGGCGTCAACACCGCCCCACTCGGTCCACGGCTAACCAGAGCCTCATATCAGCTCTCTCCAGAAGAACACTCACTAGTCAATAAAGGTCTTTCGTGTGCTCCGTCCAGTAAGAATGATTACGTTCAGATTCAGATTGATCTTTTCAAGTTTATTAGAAAACTTAAATTGAAAAAGATTTTTGCTACTCAAGTGAGACAGTACTCTCCGAAAACACCAGTAGCTGAATTATCAGAACGCTCCTTGCAAATCATGATGAGCACACATATACTCATGTCTATTGATGATGCAATTTCTGACAGTGAGTCAAGCCTTTTGGACACTATGAAAGAGTTGGATATAAAACATCGTAATTTGAAAATTAAAGATTTTGCAAACAAATCGAAAATTTACTCCCACTTTTTCTGATGATAATATTATAGACACTTTTCACCGAGCTGTGACCAATAACATCCATTTACTTTGTGATCGTTGCTCTTCTCATTCTTATCATATGCATTCCAACCTAACGTCAGCACAACAACAAGTCCTTCACAAGCTAGATTCTAATGACACGCTTGTGATTAAGGAGGCTGACAAGGGAGGTAACGTGGTAATTATGGATAAAGTTGACTATATCTCAATGGAACTGGCCCATTTGAACTCACCCGGATGTTATGCCATTTTGAAAAATAATCCTATTTTACATATACGTAACACAGTTTGTACCCTAATTGAGAAATGGTACAAACTAGGTGTTATTACAGATGTGGTAAAATCATTTTTGATCTCTGACAGACCCACCATGCCAACTGCATATTTTCTAACTAAGATCCACAAACAGTTCACTAAGATACCTGAAGGCAGACCTATTATCAGTGGTCAAGGTGGGATCATGGAGCCAATCTCAATTTATGTGAATGAATGTATTTCACCCCTGGTAGTTACTACACCTACATATATACGCGACACTATGCATATCTTAGATATTCTTGGCCAACTGTTACCTATCTCTGATGTATTATTGGTTACACTTGATGTTAAGTCACTATACACATCTATTGACCACCAGAAAGCAATTGACAGCATCACCTATATTTTTCAACATAAATCGGCATCATACCACCTGCATATTGAAATGATCAAAGAATTACTCTTTTGTGCCTTACAAAATAACGTTTTTCTGTTTAATGATACACAGTACCAACAACTCATTGGGATTGCAATGGGGGCAAGTTTTGCGCCAACTGTGGCTAATATATTTATGCACCAATTTGAACAGCAATATGTATTTTTGAATAATGACTATTCATACTTTATATATCTTTGGAAAATATATAAGGACGATGTTATTATGCTCTGGACTGGCTGCGAAGTGGACTTATGTCAATGGGCCTCATTACACGGTAGGCGGTAAGGGTTTACCGGTACCGGTATTTTACCGGTACCGGTAAACCCTTACCGCCTTACTACGAGGTCCCTTTGCGGGTTGAGGAATTTAACGCCTGCTTTTTGCAGGCATTAAAAACCAACCCGCAAAGGGACCAGGGAGCTAATTATGGTACTGCAATTTGCGGTACCGTAATTAGCGCCCTCCCCATTCCCATAGAGCCCTATGGGGCAAAAATGGGAATGGGGAAGGGCAATGGGTGAAGGGGGAATTACTGCCCCACCAACCTTAGAATAGGGCGGTAATTCCCCTTTCCACCAAGGCGGTGCCAGTATTTTACTGGCTTGGACCAAGGTGCTAACAGCACCTTGGTCCACCGCCATCCGTGTAATGAGGCACAATGTGTTTCTTTTTTTAATGCAAATAACTGGGGTTTACAATTTACATACCAATTTTCCACTTCTTCTATTGATTTTCTTGATCGGAATATCTCTGTGTCTCCTAAAGGCTTTGTTACAAAAACCTTTCGTAAACCCACTTCGGTTAATGCTGTTCTACATTCATCTAGTTCTCATAAAAAGTCTGTCATTAACAACATTCCGAAAGGTGAATATATTAGGGCGAAAAGGAATTGTTCACTTGATGCTGATTTCGTGGTGGAAAAAACCTTTATACATGATCAATTTGTAGCACAAGGGTACCAGACCTCATTGCTAACCAAAGTTGAACGGGAAGTGTCTAGTATGAAGAGAGAAGATTTACTTAAACCAAAGACTAAACTAAACTTCTGATAAAGAGCTTCACAATAAAATTAGATTGATCACACGGTATAATAGGGACAGCAATAGCATCTATGCTATCCTCAAACGCCATTGGCACCTTCTACATCTTGATAATGACTTAACTAAACTGCTTGCACCTAACCCATCAATCACGTTCTGCAGAGCACCAACTCTGAAAAACATTCTTTGCCCATCCTTCATGTCCCAAGCACCAATTGCCAAGACATGGTTAACTCAAGGGAGGGCAAATGGATTTCATAAATGCGGAAATTGCAATATGTGCCCGCACACATTTGAGTCTGAATCGCTATATTTTGGTATAACGGGAAACATGTAATTAATTCATTTATTAATTGCAACACCAAGTATATAGTTTATTGTATCATTTTTGTTTGTAGTTTATTTTACATAGGAAGTACTATCAGGCCCCTTAAAATTTGTATTCGAGAACATTTGGGCTCATTGCACAAACAGGATTCGAAATACCCATTAGCTCTGCATTGGCAGACATTACATCAACTTGATAATACTAAGGATTTACGTTATATTGGCTTAGCTCAGATACATCCGTCAAAGAGAGGTGGAAATATGGAACTCAGGCTTAGGCAATTGGAAGCAAGACTTATCTGCAAACATAGATTGGTTAACCGAGGTCTTAATTCGGATCATGAATTTCATGTATTCTTGTTACCTAATTTGTAACTCAGTTTAATAACTGCTCATGCTTCTAATTCAAACTGATTACTATTGTGCAGTAAACACAATAATGTAATATTTGTGTTCTAATACTTTATATTACAGTGTCAAACTGTTAAACACCTGTATAATTGCACTGTTGATTTGTCCCTTTAATGATTTCATCACAGTTACAGGTGTATACACAGTTATAAATATTCATGTTTGCACGTGCCACTGGCTAATTGGATACAAGCACACTATTCCTGTGTTACACTCATTTTTTTGGGAGGTATATTCCCTGTGATCTGAAGCACCCATATTATCAATTATAATAGTGGTGCGGAAGGTTTCACAACCATGGTCAATTTTAATTATTTTGGTGCTACCGTAAATTAATTCATATTATTGTACATTCAACCAACACTCACACAGGATAAATCTAGGGTGTTGGTTCCATCACCGTTTCTGGTTTAAATCCCTTTCTGCTAACCGTGGGTTTATAATATGCAATTTTTGAGGCTGTCCATGGCGGCCAGCACAATACCCTCACCCAACATGGCGGATGCTAGTAGTCTGGCTGGTTCGCTCCGTTCCACGGTTTAGTTTTCTTTATTAAACACGAGACAGTGCTTGTGCGCGCTCTTCCTTGAATCAGTTTGATGCCGGAAGGCTGGTAAGTAAGACGCGTGTTACTTTGACACGGTCCCTGCCTGCTAACTACACCCGCGCCTCAATAATTGATAATTGATTAACCCACGTTTCGTGGTATTTTCTCTTATTTTCTTTTCATTGGCTCGCAATTATTCCTTTGGGGACTTATTGTGCTCTACGGACTTGATTGGCTTGGATTACCAATTACTCCCACACACGGCGGTATTTTTGGATTGATGCAGTTATCCCTAATCATGCACTTGCAATTGCACTCGTAATTCAGGTAACTTTCAATTCTTATTCATCAGAACTGTCAACGTTACATCTGTCCTTTCTACATTGCACTAACATGCAGCTATGCACCGTTTTGTTTCCGGTTTAGCACTGTAACTACTTCCTAATTAAATCAAGCAACTGGTGAGTTTTGAATTTCGTTATCAACTATTTTGGTTCCTGCGCCTTAACTTATCTGATATACATATAATTGTGTCTACAAATTTCTTTTTGCACAGAACATCAAATTGGACAAGTATCTTTGGGTAAATATTACGATACAAATTATTATTAAGAGTATGGGCTAATTAGCCATTAATGATATGGTAATTGTACATATACATTATATATATATTTTTTTTTTCTATGATTGCTCACTCATTATACTGACATGCTAATTTGCAAATATCGATCTAATGTTGCCATGCATCTTGCATCACAAATTCGGCACAACAACCCCTTCTCCAACCCCTTCCTTTGGTTCACTTGTTTTGGTTGATATTATATGTATGTAATAATCATTTGCACATGTAATTTTTCAATTAATTGTCTATGTGTACAGCCTCGGAGGAAGAGCTTTGCTCGAAACACGTGTCAGGCTGTTGAATGGAATTAAAATTACACAACTGTTTTGATGTACTGTCTGTAACTTGGCGCAGTCGCTGGTTAAAATCACTCCCTGGACTGGTAAGTCCCCCTTTCACCAAACCGGAGTCGGTACCGGTATGGAAGGCAGTCATGACGCAAATAGCGCCATGACTACCTCCATACTCGGAATTAGCGCCTATGTCTTGCAATCATACAGTGATAGCTGGCAGTCATCTAAATCATGTGAAACTTCCAACAGGATGGCTCTTCTCATGTGGCAACATCACATACAATTACTTTCCAGCTAACATTTCCGGAGGTCCAGGTGCCTTAACTCGATTAGGGCTAATGATGTTCCCTTTTTGTGATTTTTGTGATTCACATGTGCATTTGTTATCAGAAGCTGAGGTTCTAGCATTAGCCCTTTCATTAGTGGGAGTTTAGTGTTTAGCCGCTGGGGGTTACAAATCTTTAATTAAACTAGCATGTTTAGTGGTAAAAGGACTTAATCATACTTCTCAAGCATTAGAACAGTTGCTCCTTGATAGCAAAGTTATTAGAAAAGCAACATTGCAAAATAGGGCTGCTGTTGATTATCTCTAGCTGAAACATAATTTGGGCTGTAACGCAGTTGAAGGTATGTGTTGTATCAACCTAAGTGACCATTCACGATCCATTGAAAGTCATATCCGAGGTTTGACAGACTTAATTTCCCAAGTGTCTCAAGAACTTACTGGGAATTGGTGGGATTGGTTATTTTCATGGATTCCGGATATTTGCTTGCATTTGTATTATTTTGGCTATCATAATAACTGGTTGTTGTTGTATTCAATGTATTCCCAACTTAGTTCTGATATTTTGTCGGTTTCAGAGACCGGCTCCTCTACCACTGGGCTATGGAAGGTAAATATCCAAGGGTGGATTGGGATGCTTCAGCTAAAACATGGCCCTGATGTGCAGTGCATTCTGGGGGCACTCAGAGCCATAATGGATATTTATTCCATTGCCTCAGTGAAAAGCTACACTTGCTTTGCTAAAAAACATGTCTTCAACGTTATTCGTTGCTGAGCCTGGTATACAGGCCTCAGCCAAGGACACGGCGCTGGGAAAGCGAGAATCCACAGGTGCCAGCTGGTACCAGATATAAAAAAAGGTTTTGTTATGTCTTGCTATACTTACGCCAAGGTCTCAGGATGAGTTCTGGAATTGTTTTCCGTGGTGCTTTAGAAGAGGGACACTTTGCTCCTTGCGGTTACTGTCAGTTGGGCCAGCCGGCAACCAACGGTCACTCATCAATGCGCAAGTTGTAATGCCAGAAGGTTTGAGAAATTGCCACCCCTTTTTGAGGAGGGCATATGTGCGGAGCTCTGGAAAGGTCAGGTGGAAAAAACACAAAGACCTCTGTCGGAGGGGGGACACCTTGTTCCGACCTTCCTGTGGGCTGTTGTGCTCTCGGCCTGGCTGTTACCGGGGTCTTCCAGCCGCTTCTGGTGAGATGAGGGATTTAGTTACGCCCATGGAGATGTATTCTCTTTAATTCACTATCTTTTCTGTGATTTATTTCTGTGTTATCACTTGTTGCTTATGTATGCTTAACTATGAATAAATAGCCGTATAAGTGCTCATTATTTCACTAATTGTGTGTCTGGTTGTGAGTTATTGTTCCGTCTACCTGCGTTCAAAGTATTTGCTCTGCTCTGCAAATGCACTGGTGATAAATAACTGTCCGTGCACTCTTGGCGAGCAATACAGATGCTCTGCAGAAAATCCCTTGCAGGACAAGGCTGCAATGGTGAGCGAGGCAGCTGTTTGGTGGTGAAGGTGTCTGCGGCGTAGACAATGAGTGTGGATGACTCACCCTCCTGTCTGCAGCCGCCGGGTAGGAATTTGTGGGGAGAGTTAGCTTACCCTGCTCTTCGTAGCCTTTCTGACTTGGTGCCCTTCTCCCCTGACTTGTGTCTCCCCTCCCCCCGAGGCTTGTCCCACTGCCCATGCCTCCTAGGCCAGGTGCGACCCTTTTCCCTTTCCCTGATCTCTTCTGTCCGACGTAACCCTTGCTCCCAACCCATATGGTTCCTTCACACTCCTCCATTGCGTTGCACTCCCTCGCCCCTTCCGTCCTTGTCTTCGTGCCTGTGCATCCTCTGACTGCATGGTTCCCTCGCAATCCTTGATCACATGTGCTCCACACCCCGTCCATCCTTGGCTGCGCTCGTACATCCCCTGCCCGCGTGGTTCCCTCGCAATCCTTGATCGCGTGTGCTCCGCGACCCTTCCATCTTCAGCAGCACCCACGCTTGTGCGTCCTCTGCCCGCATGGTGCCCTTGCAATCATTGATCTTGTGTGCCCTGCTCCCCTTCCATCCTTGGCTTCGCTTGTACCTGTCCGTCCTCTACCCTCGTGGTTCCCTTGCATTGCTTGATCGCACATGCTCCTTCCATTATTGGCTGAGCTCGCGCCGCGTGTCCTCTGCTCGTGTGGTTCCCTTGCAACCCTTGAGTGTGTGCACTCCTGTGCCCCTTCCATCCCTCACCCTGTATGCACCCACATGACCCCTGTTCGTGTGGTTCCCTCAAAATCCTTGATCACGTGCACACCCACGCCCCCATGCATCCCAGTCTGCCAGTGCACCCACGCTTCTTCAGTCTTTGTGGTTCCCTCGCATTCTGAGTTTGTGCGCTCCCACCCTGTTTACGTCCCCAGGCCGCACGCATTCCCCTGTGATCCTAGAGTGTGTGGGCCTCTCACAACCCTTGACTACGAGGCTCCCAGGCCCCCCTTGCCTCCCAGGTGCGTTCACTCTGAGTATCCCCTAGATTGCACGGTTCCGGCACAATCTTTGGTTGCGCACGCTCTCTCACATCCTAAGTGTAGGGTGTTCAGCACATCCCTCGATCGCGTGCACCCCCCTGCATCACCAGCCCGGTCCCTAACCAGCTGCACGTCCCTGCTCCACCTGCGGGCTCCTACCCTCTTCCCTGCCCATTCCCCATCTAGCCCCTTCCCCTACCCTTTGTTACTACTCTGTGCTCTGTGCTTTTTTCTTATTCTAGGCCCCTATTTGTTTGGCTGCTCTGTTCTTGAGTCTGCTATCTTTGACTACTGTATACTTGTACTGCCTACTTCTGGATGTTTTTCACTCTCCTCCATTAGGTTCCCCCAGTCATTGTTCTGTTACTAGCCCTGCGCTCTGCCTGGTTGTTCTCTCACATCGTACTGCCGCCACCTCTGTTGTGTTACTTTTTTCTTTCAGGAGCCCTTGGTCGTTTTTGCTCTGTTAACTGGTTTGTTACTCACGGCTACATGACTGCTGCTTTCTTTTTTGTCTCAAGTCCATCTTGAATTGAAATTAATTTGCCAATTGATATCCTCTGTCTTGTTCTTGTCTCATCTGTTTGAACCTCTCCTCTTTGTGCCCACCCCCAGTGTCTCCTCCCCTCCCCTTTGTTTCTCCACCCCTAACTCCCCTGCTTCCCCGCTTCCCCCTTCACCCTTCCCTCTGCATCCTCTATGGTGCTCTGTCTCTCATATCTTCTCTAACTGCTTCTCTATTGACTATCCTGTCCTTCTTACTAAGCCTGGTAGGAAGAAGTTCAAAAGGTATATCCTGGTCTCCAATCCAGGCCTCCCGACGCTGATACCTACACCAGCGCTTCCTCCAGACAGACCCTCACCAACATCCTCTTTGTCGTTTCGTTCCTTCGCAAGGCCTATGGACTCCACATATGGTCTCTGTGCTCTCTCCTTTTTCCTCCTCTCACATTAATGGTGGAACCCAGTGGGAGGCCCTCCTGGACCCCTTTCACTCCTCTAAGACCATTATTAATGTTCACCTAAATGGCACCATCTTGGTCCAAGGCCCTCAGGCCAACCTCCTCCTTTTTGATGGACGCTTCCCGCGCCTTATCACTTTTCTTTCTTCTCCTGCTGTCCCTTCTTTCCCTTCTCCGGCTCCTCTGCCTCCACCCTCTACCACCTCTTTGGCTTCCTCTACTTCTTCTCTGGCTGCCGTGTTGCCTCCCTCCTCCATGACCTCTCTGGCGTATTCATCCTTCTCCTTGGCTACCTTGCCCTCTCCTCCTTCCTCCTTTGCCCACCCTTATGCCCCTTCTACACTTCTGCAGGATGTACCTCAGACCAGTACCCCTCCACGGAAGACTTTCAAGTGTGGCAACCTTCTCCACATTCCCACTCTCAATTCTCGCTCAGCTGTCATACACTCATCCGGCATCTGCCATCTCCTGAAAGAACTCAACCTTGATGTTCTCAGTCTGACTGAGACGTGGTTCACGGCCAGATCTGTCACAAGCTTTGACACTCTCCTCCCTGATGGCTACAAGATCCTCTCCATGCCCAGAACCAACTACCCAGTGGGGGTGTAGCCTAGATCTTCCCAATGTGGATCCCTGTCTCTATCATTCCTTTGCAGGTCTACTCCTCCTTTGAATACCTGGTCTGCAGGCACTCTCTATCTCCTGGCTGCTCTCTTACTCTGGCTTCCGGCTGCCTTGCCAGGTAACCTCCATCCTCTCTGAGTGGGCGGACCTCTCCTCCTCCCTCCTTGCCTCTGCCACTCTGCTCCTCCGCCTCAGACTCTTCAACATCAACCTGGATGCTGCCTGTCCTTCCTCTGGACTCTTTCGCAACCTCTGTGATTCTCTTCCTCTCTCTATTCTTCCCTCTGGCCCGACTCACTCTGCAGGGCACACCTCGGATGTTCTGATCTCCCCAGACCTACCCTGCTCTAACCCTCTCACCACGCTTCTCTCCTGGAGTGACCACTTTCTCCTCTCCTCTCATCTTTCTCTCTCTTCTCCTCAGGCCGAGCTAACTCCAGCACTGCCACCCACCTTCTCGGTCATCCGACCCATGAAGTGTGTGTCAGTTGAGGCCTTCGCCACCACTTTATCCCACCCTCCTGCACCTCTGGCTGACTCACATCCTGATACAGCCCTTTCCAACCTCCATTGTTCTATCTCTGACACTCTCAATGTACTTTCCCCTGTCATGAGGATCCGCTTGAAGCCCAAAGCCAAGTGCAACTCTTGGTATGACTCAGACCTCGTCACCCTGAAACTCAAGTGTAGGGTGGCTGAGAGGAAATGGAGGGCATCATGTGCACCCTCTGACAAACTGGCCTACCGCCTCCTCCAAAGGCAGTACCGACTCTCTGTCCACACTAAGAAGAGAGCATGCATCTGTATTGCTCGCCCAGAGTGCATGGACAGTCATTAATCACCAGCGCAATTGCAGAGCCAATACTTTAAACGCAGGTAGACGGCGCAATGACTTACAACCACACGCACGCTTAGAAAATAATGAGCACTTATACGGCTATTTATTCAAAGCTTGGAAGCAACAAGTGATAACACAGAAATAAATCACAGAAAAGGCAGAGAATTCCAAAGAAAATACATCACTGTGGGCGTAACTGAATCCCTCATCTAGCCAGAAGCGGCTGGAAGACCCCGATAACAGCCAGGCCGAGAGCACAACAGCCCACAGGTATGCCGGACAAAGGCACCGCCCTTCCGACTGAGGTCTTTGTACTTGTCCTGTCTGACCGTTGAGGGGTTCCGCATATATGCACTCCTCAAAAAGGGGTGGTCATTTCTTGAACCTTCTGGCAATGCACTTGCACATTGATGGGCAACGTTGGTTGCCAGCTGGGTCAACCGACAGTAACCTCAAGGAGCAAAGCGCTTCCCTCCTCTCCTAAGAACAAACGCCACGGAAAGCAGTCCCATAACTCATAACAAGACATAACAAAACCAGCTTTCCCAGCAGAATGTCCTTGACTGCATACCAGGTTTGGAAAGCATGTTTTCTTCAGCAAAGTAAATTCAGCTCTCAGCAAAGTAAGTACAGTTTTTCACTGAGGCATGGAGTAAATATCCATTTTGGCTCTGAGTGCCCCCAGAATACACTGCGCACCAGCGCCATGTTTTAGCTCAAGCATAACAGCATCAAAGCCTGCGTCTCTGCGGCATCTAACAACTCGGCCAGACTCTTAAAAATCTTCAAGGAACTGGCCATTCCTGCTGCAGTCTCTACCTCTCCTGTTCACTCTCAGGCCCTCTGCACAGCCTTGGCTTCACATTTCATATCTAAAACCCAAGACATCATGTCCGTCCACCCTCTCTTCCTCTCCTCCTTCTTCCACTACTTCTGGCCTTCCTGTGGCCGCTTTTCCTCCTCCTTTCTCTTCCTTTCCTTTGTTCACCCCTGACAATGTTTCTAGACAATGCTGATCTATGAACGTCTCATCAAAACAGGTTCTTCCCTGTTCATCTAAAACCATCAAGGATCACATTGACACCCTCGCTCCAGCCTTGCCCCCACTCTTTCGCCACTGGAATCTTCCCCTCCCCCCTGAAGCACTCCCTTGTGCACCCTATTCTTAAGAAACCCTTAGCCGACCCCTCCTGTCTGTCTAACTATCGTCTGATCTCCATTACTCCTTTTCTGGGCAAAGTTTTGGAAAAGCTGGCCATCTCGAAGCTTAACCTTCAAACTGAATCTGTTGATTGTCTCATGACAATTAGTCTGGCTTCAGAGCGGCCAGAAGCATGGAAACTGCTCTCCTGATCATCTGTGAAGACCTGCTCTCAAACTTCGACACTAAACATCCTTCTGTCCTTATCGTCCTAAATCTCTCTTCTGCTTTTGATACTGTCAACCATGCCATCCTGCTCAACCGGCTCCATGATAACCTGCGCATCACTGACCCGGCCCTGTCCTGGCAGACCTCCTTTCTCTCTGACGGACCCTCCCAGGTCCAACTTGGGTTTTTCCTCTCCTCTATCTCTCTCTCTACCTGTGGTGTTCCTAAGGGGTCTACTCTTTCTCTTTTGCTGTTCAACCAATACCTGGCACCTCTCGCCCACTGCATAGCTGCTCTCTGCTCCAACTTTCAGTGCTATGCGGATGATACTCAGCTCTCATTCAGGCTCCCCTCAGCCGCCTCTTCTCCCTCTCTCATCCCGGATTGTCTGTCCCCAATCAAGGAGTGGTGTGCCATCAATGATCTCTGCCTTAGTGCCAGTAAGATGGAGATCCTCCTCATTGGATCACCAGCACCCTCCTTTCCTCTCACTCTCTTGCGGCCCACCCTGGGCCCTCTTCCTGCTCCTACCTAAGAACCTCTGGGTCATTTTCGACTCCACACTCTCCTTCTCTCCTCACATCTCTGACGTCTCTAAGAAGTCAAACTACCAGCTGCACCTCCTCAGAGGTATTCTTCCTTTCCTCACCTTCCCCTAGAAGCTCACTGTCTCCAGAGCTCTGGTTCTCTCTTCGCTGGACTACTGCAACAGCCTCTTGCTAAATCTACCTGCCTCTACTCTCCATCCTCTACAACACATCCAGAACAAGACTGCAAGACTTGTCATTGGCCTCAAGTCCAGGGATCGTATCTCTCCAGCACTGAAATCTCTTCATTGGCTCCCAAGTGGTGGCAAGGATCAAGTTCAAGACTCTCTGCCTCGTCCACAAGGCTTTCTGGGGTCATATCATATCATATCATATATCATAACCAACAAACTGGTCTATAGGGTTTGACTCTAGTCGTATGGACCGTAATATGTCCAACTCTCACAAGCAAAATATCTTCCTACTCGAGCTCCCTGCTCCTCCAACTCCTTGAGGGTCAGCCGCCTCTCCAAGCAACGAGTTGGGGGGTAGATCTCTTTCTACGGCTGGTGCTTCCCTCTGGAACAGCCTCCCTGCCTCACTGAAACTTGAGCAGAACCATCTCCTCTTCCAGAAGCACCTCAAGACCTTCCTCTTTGCTTCTGCCTTTTCTCATCCTCTCCCCTGCTGATCTCCTGTGTTATCCATGCACTGGTCACCTTGCCACCATCTGAATTTGGGCCCAGGTTCCTGCCTGTCCAGCTGCAATCCTGCACTGCCTCTTGGCACCCCCTGCACTTGTGATCTGTATCTGTAACCCTACAGTTCCCTCTCCTGCACTTATTAGACACTTGTTGTCTGCACTTCTGAGCACCCGCACTTGCCACCCGTTGCCTGCACTACTTGTTTCCTGTTTTTCCTTTGTCCTGCACTTGCCAATCCTCCCACACTCCACGTTCCCCTGCACATGCGTGATCGGAATGTCACTAGTCCTAGTAAGATCAGTGTTTTTTGTCCTCCCTCTGTTTCCCCCCTTGCGTTGTCACGCCATTGAAACACTTGTGTACAGGTGCATTTTAAATGCCATATCATATCATAACCAACAAACTGGTCTCTAGGGTTTGACTCTAGTTTTATGGGTTCTTTATATCTTGTGGGGGGGTTCATGGGATTCTGTCTTTTCCCAGTCCCATATTGAAGAGTTTTGGGAATAGTAATTAGAGTGCCAGCAGTCCTGGGTGAAAACTCTCTGGATGTAGGAGGTGGAACCTGCAAAAGAGTGAAAAATGTAGGGAAATCACGAACCACAATGACTTCCTCAGGGAGTCCAGGAATGATGGCTGAAGATATTAGACAGGACTCGCCCCTGATGTTAATGAACACAAGTATGTTGGGGTAAACGTCATTGTCTTTGTGTACATAGGTAACTCTAACTAGGGTCCAAGGTCCGTTGTTGTGACCAAGTAAGCTCCTATGGCGGTTTGCTTACTACCTGAGTCAATTAACGCCTTCACTTGTTTCCCATTGACCCAAGCCTTTTCATATGTGAAGTCAGCAGAGGACTGACATAAACATATGCTGAAGGTCTCTAGATATTCTTCGGGTTCTTCCCACTCTTCTCCCTTTAAACAGCATATTTCCATAGGTTCGTCTTTTACATTTTTCAGAAAGTGCCTGGCCATTGCCCAGTTTTTCTACATGAAAAGCAGATAAGGGGGAGTGTTCTGCTTCCTTTGGTTCCTCCCTTTTACTTTCATCTCTACTTTTAGGGTCAGATCTTTTGGCTTCTATTTTTGCCTTTGGTATCCATTCCTTGCTTTTATATGACCCTCCTTGTTTGTCTACTCCCTGAGGTTGGGGTCAGTGGGTAGGTTTGTAATCTTTCCGTTCCTCACCTCGATGTATCGAGTGGAAGTGTTTGGCTGCATCCAGTGGTTTGTGCAGTTTCAATGGCCAGGGCTAGGGTAGGTCGACTTAATTGTAATACATCCTTATGCAAAAAAGGGGGTAAGGAATTGGTGAACTGTTCTAATGTAATCATTTCTATTAATTCTTCTAGGGATTTTTCATTGATCCACAGGGCTACAGTGTTTTTGATACGTTCACCCATTTCAAGGGGGATTTCTATAGGATTTAATCTAATCTAACAAAGCAGCCTACCTGCAAGTCCAAAAATTCCTTCAAGAAAACCACCTTCTTGGTCTACGCCAGTCCAGCTTCCAGCCACGACATGACACCGTAACGGCACTACTTGACCTAAAAAATCAAATGGATGACCTCAGAGACGCAGGCAAACCTGCTCTCCTGCTTCTCTTGGACCTTTCTGCCGCCTTTGATCTTGTGGATCACAAAACCCTCTGCCATCACCTCTCCTCCGCAGCCAGTTTCTTCCCAGGGGCTTTCTCATGAATAACTTCCTTCCTACAGGAAAGAGTGATGAAGGTTTTCTCTGAATCCTCCTGTGACAACCATAGTCCCATTAAATGTGGGGTCCCACAGGGGTCATGCATTGCCCCCACCCTCTATAACCCCTGTTCAGAATCTTGGACGCCCTGGGCATCTCATACACCAATTATGCAGATGATAGGTGCTCATCCCACTCTCGGGTGAATATCCAACTGACATGAACACCCTCAACTCCATCTACTCAACGATCCAATCCTGGATGGCAGAAAATCGGTTATGTCTCAATAGAGAGAAAACTGAACTTCTACTAATTGGCTCCCCCTCCACCTTGGGTAAACTTGTCAAGCAATACTGCACCTTCACTGTGGATAACATTCCCATCAATGTCTCACAAGTCATCAAGACGCGGGGCGTGTACCTCGAACCAAACCTCACCATGGATTGACAGGTTAATGCAATTGCATCATCCACAGCGTACCACTCCAAACTGCTGAATGCAGCTAGACCCTTCCTCTCCCAACAGAATTGCCTCACCATTGCTAGGGCGATTATTGGGTTGCGGCTGGACTATTGCAATGCACTCTTTTTTGGGACTTACCACAAGAATCTTGCCAAACTTCAATTAGCTCAGAACAATGCCTTGAGGGCTGCAAAAGTCATCTCACACAGGGACCATATCTCTGGGGTCAGAAGGCAGGTACACTGGCTCCCCGTCAAGGAAAGGATTGTCTTCAAAACCCTGGCCCTGACAAACAAATGTCTCCACGGCTTGGCTCCCCCTTACCTAGCACAAAGGATCATCAGACACACGCCTTCTAGACAGTCCAGAGGGGCCTATTCCAATCAAATAACTGTTCCCTTCACACGCAGAGTGCGTGCAGGTGGCACCAGTTTCCCGATTATGGCGGCTACCTTCTGGAACACCCTCTTGACCCAGATCAGGGGATTGACTCTCATGCAGCATTCCGGAAAGCCATCAAAACAAGGCTCTTTGTTTGATAGGGCTTTACTCCCGCCTCTATGTATCTCTGTATCTGCATATAAGCAATATCTAACCAATGTATCATGCAACGAAACTTCATGTACTAAGCAACATTCTGTTTGGGCCGCATTCTTGTAACCCCGAATCAGCCTTCTTACGTTTCCTCATAGCGCTTCGATGCCTGTGGGCTGTAGCGTTCTCTACAAATCCGAAAAAAATAAAATTAAAATAATGGCCCTCAATTTTTACAGATATAAATTACAAGTTTGACGCACTCCCTTCAATAGCCCTTCATTGATGGATACTAAGGTGGCTCCCTGGGAAGGATTGAGTAGTTGGTAGGCGGCCTGTAGTCCACCTTTCAAACGATGCCCCAAATAGCATATTTTTAGGTTTTCTTCCCATCCTAACTGTCCGGCTAACCGTTTGAAATTCAGAAAAAAGTTTGCTAGATCTTCGCCTTCTAGTTATGGATGAAGCATCACCTGTGTTAGTAGGGGTCTGGCTTGAAACATGACCAATTTCGTCAAGTTTTATTGAAGCCTAGCTTCGGCCTGTATTTGTTGGGCCTCCAAGCTATGATAGCTGCTAGGTCGGCCATTTGTTCTGGTGGGGTAAGGGTTCCTTCAGTGTTTTTTTCTGAATCGTAAAAAAACAGGTTTCGACTACTTCGGATAAAGTTTCAAAGTCATCTGATCCTCATGAGTCTGATTCTGCTGAAGGGAATGATTTTGGTAGGTTGGTCTCTAACACTGATGGTCCTGCAACTGACAGAAATTGAGTACCAAAAAGAAAAGGTTCAGGAGCAGGGGGTTTTAGGGCACTAGGTCTAATGTAGGTAAAGGCTGGTCAGATTTTCAATATTGTTCGATCCCACTGCTGGATTTTATAATGAGAGAGTGGGAGGGTATCTAATACTACTTGAGTTTTAAAAACAGGTCTTGTTGACCGGTCGGGATACGTAGTTGAGAGAGCAAAACCTCTTTCAGAGTGGATACACGGTCAGAGTCAAGGAGTTCAATGATTCTATTTTCCCCTTCTGGTTGTACGACAATTATCAGCATGGATTTTCAATTTTTATCAATTGAATCAGTTCCCACTCCTTACACCATATGTAAGGAAGGCATGGTATCAACAGTAAGACAGACACAAGTGACCACAGTTCAAGGGTGTTTCTTGAACTTTCAAAAGGGTGTGATAAACACCTATCTAAACCTAAATCTACAGATGGGGACAAGCTATGACCATCAAATAATAATAATGCAGTACTAGTTGAGTCTTCACAAAATAAAAGGGTCTATACTAAGAAAACCTATCGAGAACCCTTACAGCTAATTTACAAATAGTGTGGGGTAATGTTCATGAAAAAGAAAGAAGTGTTCACAAAATGATATGTCAGGATGTTCGGGCCGTTGGCCTCCCTTCCCCACATGTTCAGCACGGGCAAGGCAGTTTACTCGAGCAAAGCATACACTCTGGCTCCTTAGAAACGAGGATACAGTTCTATTTCCAGAATCAGGGCCTTCTGTGCCCAAGTCTCTTTTCTCATCAAAGTCTCTTGATTCAGAGGGCCTGATGTAAAGAAAATAAGATACACAGTTCTTTTCTTCTGACAAATATTCAACTCAGGTGCTTCACTCTGGATCCCCTTCAGCCGGACTCAGATCCAAGTTATTTTATGATTGTTACTACAGATCCCCCTCTTTCGGGCTCAGATCCTTCCCCTTTTCCAATTAGTCTCCCTCAGCTGGGATCGGACCAATTGTAGTTCACCTTGGTTTATTGAAGACTTTCAAATGTGCACAGCATTTAGCTTGACCCGTTGCAGGACCACTTCGATACAAACTTTTGTTTTACAATACAGTTGCCATTCAGTTGAATACCTAACAGAGACCTTTAAATGAGCACCCATGTGGTGCCGGACCACTCTGTATAGGGTATCTTACTTGGCCTCCCAAAGTTCATCCACTTCTTTGGTTTCCAATTATATTCGTGCCGCTCATCACATGCGTTTCACACACTGTCCTCTTTGGAGTTCTTCATATAATGTTGCTGTTTGCAACCTTGTTTCAAACACAAGCTGGTTTGGTATCAGTCTTTCTGACTCACCGGCTGTGCTGTCTTTATTGGCGCTGCTTTGTTGTAGGAGCCAAGGACAGTACCACAGCGGCAATTGTTTCTCAATGCCTTGGTTATCGATGTGGCAGAGCCCTGGATACCTTTGATGCACAGTGTAGGTTTGTTCAGCTATAGTTCCCGGTCTTGGGCATCTTACTTTTCAAGGTTCACGAAAGTAACAGTCTTTAAAGGTCAAGGACACATTCCTTCTTGCAAACCTCACTGGTCTCGCCGTCTTTCTCCTTGTATTAAACTGTCATCTTGGAACTGCTGTTTCCTGGTGTGCTTTTCCTCGCTCACAGTGTGCTTTCGTGCTCAGCCTATATCCGTGTGGGGAAGCGTAATGGAAGTCAGGTGTATGTAAGGATCAGTAATTGCCTGACCTTTCCTGACCATTGTACTGGGACATGTCGGGTATACAGCTCTGGTGTTAGTCCGTTGTTGCTCACGGTGAACTGTCCGTGAGAAAGTGTTTGTGTCGGGAAAGGGGGTTGGGGTTGAATTCCTATGTATCTTAACTGGTAGGATGGGGAAGAGCTTTTACAGGGAAAGGGATACCGCATCTCACCATCCGGTGCCCCACTTCCACTCCCTGAAGACCCCTCATCCAGGTGATCTTCCCACACTGGTCCACCCCCAGGAACTGGATCCAAAAGCGATGACTGTGTCCTGGCCGCCTGGATGACAGATCCCCGGGTACTAGTGGGTGAGACAGCTTCAGGTTTCTCACAGGTGCCAGAAGAAACATTTTCAGAAGATCCAGTCTGAGACTGGAAAGTATGTGAATCCACTATAAATGCAGGGGAGACTAATGGTGGAGAAGGGGGAAGGGTACCTGGGCTGGAAGGTCAGGTCTTTAGGGAAAGGGTATATGATGAATCCTGGGGAGTCCTCACAAAGACACTACCTAAAGTCTCCTCCCAGGTGGCCAGGGAAAGGCAGATGCTTCCTGATCCTGGCCATGGGGGTGGTGTTAGCCGGGAAGATCACCTGGGAAGAGAAGGGCCCCAGGGGAACGGGAGAATTCCGTTGGGTGAGACGTGGTAGTTGTCTTCCTCTAGGGAAGAAATATCAGCAATGACAATATGTAATGGCATGTTGTCAGAAAGAGAGTTTAACTTCCCAAGTCAAATATCTTAATGTGCGTGAAAACATTCATAACCACTTATATATTGGGAGAAATGAAACCCCTTTTAAAAGATGGGATTTATAGAGGTGAAAGCTCCGATGATTCCCAAAGGAATAGTAAGGATAAGTCTTTAACTAATAACTATTTAAACCCTAAAAGATCTTTATTTCTCTGTAAAGCCAAGTCTTTCAATTAATCATTATGATATTTCTTTAGGGAATGTAATTAAGGAATGAAATGAGCAGGATATTAATATTCACATGATGAAAACAGATTCTTACATCATGGACTCCAGGCCCGATAATCCCCAAGGTACTGGGACCAAGAAGAGGCCTGAAGAGACAGTAAACTGAAAAGTGCCGCTCATTATTGGAAATGACCCACGCCTAAAGGATACTGGGAGGCTTAAAAGGCCTCTTCAGGTACAGTCCATTAGTTAGAAGAAGGAGCAGAGCTGTAGTCGTAGGTGGAGGATATGTGACCTCACCACGTTGCAGCAGAAGCAGAATCCAGAAGAGGAAGAAGAGGCTGGGACCGCTGTCAAGTGACAAGCGGTTGCCGGTCCTAAGATAGTATTTTCCTCTAGAAGCATTAATTGCAGGGGTCGCGCAGCTGGAAGTGTCAGAGTTAGAAGCTTTCCCCCTGGAGACCAGAATTGGAGAGGCTGTGCAGCTGGAAGCATACATTTAAAAAGCTTTCATCGAGGTAAGGCAGTCTCCGGTGGCAGATGAACACTGGTGAGCCTTTGGAGCAGAGAGAGCTCCTTGTGCGAGTGGTGCGGGCCGTATGAATGAAGCTGGTTGCTGGACTGCGAGAAGCAGCGGAGGCAGATGACCTGGAAGCAGCGAAGTGAAGAGACGCGCATGACAGACCCTGTGAGTTCACTAAGATATTGTGACACCGGAGCACTCTGTAACCGCTCGCTTCCTCAGACCAGGTGCTTTTACATTAGAAACAACACGTGTATAGCGAAATTCGAGAGGAGAAGTAATTTTGAATACTGAACTGACAGAAAGCAGACACATAATTATTTTGTACACCACAGTGACTTCCAAAGGGACAGGAGGAATAATAAGAGCTTGATTATCAGATCAAAGGGGTGTGATTATATACACGCAGGTCCACTTGAGAGGCAACAACAAGATGGGGCAATAATTCAAGATCCCAATACAAACTACCATTGCCAAAGCCAAAAGAGAGTTATAAAAAGGCAAATTAAAAAGAACAATCATTGCCAAAGTCGACACAGGGCAAACAAGAATCAGAATGTTTGTAAAACCTATTGCTCAGTTTTAAAGAAGCTCATTAACGGAACTGGCTTAAACCCACATTACCAAAGTCTACGCAGAGTCAGAGGGAGACAAAATTATTGTCAGCCTTTGGTTAATGAAGAAGTGGGGAAACAAGAGTGGCAAGAAAGCTGTCCTTCTGGTAAAAGATATTCATAAGGATTGGAGCATAACTTGCAGAGTATGTGGATATCACAAGTGTATAACAAATAGCACCAATGTGTTTTCCCTGAAGAGATTCTTAAACATGATGTTGTGATGCAAGGGACATTAGCCTCATTACAGGGTTTCCGGAAAACCTATGGTATGCGGTGGGATACCCGCAACCCGTAACACTGTTTCCACCGCCTTATTTCCCGTGCCACTGGGATATTATGGCAGGTGGTGGAAACGGTAACTCGCCATTCCCATGATGTTCAACAGGACTCCATGGGGATGGGGACACTGAAGCACCTGCACCGTTGCTAACTGTGCCTGTGCTTCAGTGACAACCATGCTGGTAGAGGCCTGAAAACCTGGTATGTCAGGCCTGCTGGGGGATCCGTGGCCCCTACCGGCATTGTTGCAGTATGGCAGTCCAGAAAAAGTGTTGGTACGTTGATACTGTCACTCTTCTTTCTGGACAGCCATACTTATGATGAGGGCCATTGCTAAATTGTTGGAAGCAGATCTTTACGACAGAAGTACTTGTAGTTAGTAGTTTATTCTGGCCTGGAAGGAGAATAAACCAGGCCAGAGGTTGTTGTAACACTATTCTGTTCTGGCAGGAGAGTACACCAGAACAGAGAACTATGAATTAAGTTGAGGCATGTGAGTGGACAAGGTGGAAGTTGATGAAGTACTGTGATGGGGTGTTGAACAGTTGTAAAGAAGAAGTGGTAGAACCACTGAGATGTTTTGGTGAAATATTACAGAATCATCCTGACAAACTTCCATTGCTGAAGCAAGTGTTGTGTAAACTGCTGCAGAAGTGTTTAACATTGTCAGAACAAGTATGTTGTTGCAGAATAATCCTTACAAAGACAATGGGGCTCATTACGGTTCTGGCAGTAACCGTGCCAGAGCTACCGGCGGGTTGACGCTGGACCCGTAATATTTACTGGCACCTGACTTCCCAGTGCCACAGGGAGATTACAACCCCGGCAGCCCAGAAAATCAGGCGCCGGTAAATTATAAATCCCCATTCCCGTAGAGTCCTTCAGGCACCGGCACCGTTGCTAACAGAACTGGTGCTTCCGTGACTGGTCTGCCTACCATGGCCGCTGTGCCGGGCAGGGTCAGACCTGTTAGCCACGGCGGCTCCGGCAGGCAGACCTGTAATATGCCGGTCCGGAAACAACGGTGCCGGTAAGCTTACCGGCACCGTTGTTTCCGGGCCGGCAGGGTCGGAATGAGCCCCAACGTATGATATTCCTGATGGACTAAGGAAGGGTTCTTGGTTTATTTGAAAATGATTGTTTAGGTTCTTGATATCATAAGTGGAAGAGAATGAAACCTTGTTGAACAATTCTGAAGTATTGGACCTTTTTTTGTCAAGTTAACCTTGTTGAACAATTCTGAACTATTGGAACTTTTGTTGTCAAGTTGAAAGTTAAAGAATTACACTGGAACTTTGTTACAATACATGATTTCCTTATTCTTTTGGAGAAACTGAACTTTTTGTTCCAAGGCAAAGCGCTGTCCCTTGAAAGAAATAGAATGGCTGAAAATGTACAAATTACAATTTTTACAACTGTTGCAATCTATGTTTTATTCATGGTCGTGCAAGAAAAGTGCCAACTTTGCCAGCACGTGTTTCGACCCTTTCTGGGTCTTTATCAAGGCAATGCTGAATACATAAATAAACAATCAGTGAAAATGAAACACACATTGATAATGAAAATGAAAATAAAAATGAAAATGAAAGGACAATCGAGGAAAAAAAGGACCCGTTTTGCAGGTAACATATTCCATAACCACACAGATGGTGCTGAGAGGAACAATAGGTATTGGCAAGGGATTGTTTTAAAATAAAAAAGGAGAAAAATGCATATCAACAAAGGTAGTGCGTAGTTAGAAAAAATGACATTAATAAAGGATTTTGGAAATTATAGTAATGATCAGAATGAGCATAAAAATAGACAAATCCACAAGAAATTCAGAAAGTGCATGATGGGAAAAACAGGAGAGGGAAAAGAGCAAAACAAATGAGAAACCGATTAGTGATACATGTAACAATGCTGAGTTCATGCGCATTAGGCAAACCAAAAATGTGTGTTTCATTTTCACTGATTGTTTATTTATGTATTCAACATTGGCTTGATAATGACCCGGGGAAGGGTTGAAACATGTATTGTCAAAGTTGGCAAATTTATTACACAACCATGAATAAAACATAGATTGGAACAGTTGTAAAAATTGTAATTCGTACATTGTCAGCCATTCTATTTTTTTCAAGGGGCAGTGCTTTTCCTTGGAACAAACAGTTCTGTTTCTCTTTCAATAGAATAGGCTGGGGGAGCCTACAGTTCCATAGGTGTGCAGCAGTCACCGTTACATTTCACTCTCAAAACAGTAGCACTATATACAACCATACCCAAGCGCTCTGCTACCTGGCACCCCACATTTCTGTTTTACCTTATTCTTTTGGAACTGTTGAATCAAATCCTGCTTGAATCTGGGGAAGGGGACTTCACCTAAAGAATAAGTCAAACACGTTATTATAATACAAACTTAACTGTTTTCGTTGGTTCTGATTTGCCATATGTTACCTTGTTGAGTTGTTGTATTTACAAGTGTGAGGGACAGAAACCTTTTGTTAGAGTTGTTTCTTTAGTTTGTTATAGGTAGGGAAATCCTTGTCAGGGTAGGGATCGTTAGGCGTTCATTATCCGACTTTTTAAGTTAATAAACTGGCATCTTTTGAAAAATCTTCACAAAGTTGTCCGTCTCACATTTCTGACCCCTCACAGACGGTAGTTGATATAATGAAGATTACCTTACATAATTAATGCGATTGATGTAATACAGCCTTTTGTTTGTCTGGGCTGATCATTTCTTGGAAAATCTTTGCATACCATCATCCTCAGCTTGTGTCTTTTGTCTATGGCAAAATACTAGCTAAAGCAATGGAGGGTACATGTGTTGTACAGATTATTAAGGACTGTGTTGATTGTCTGCTGTGCTGCAGACAAGCCAGTCATTGGGGGAGCTGACTCCCTAATGCTCACTTAACAAAAGTTATTAAGCTTTCATTGTCAGATTCACAGGGGCACTCCAAAATGTGGGTACCCATTTCAGTTGAAAAATATTTCAGCTCTCCTCCTCTGACCTCTCCATTGGCCCATCACCTTCTGATCACTTTATTGTTCACATTAATGTCTCGGTTCTTCCACCCTCTATGTCAAGACCCACTGCCAAGGGGCCAATATTTGAATGAGAACAAGTTCCAGAAGGCTTGCAGAGTAGCTGAAGATTTCTTCCTACTGTTGTAACTCTCTGCTATTAAATACAAAACAGACAGAGTGGTCTAGCAGTCGAAAGAGGAGACACACGCCCACGACTCGCCAGCTGCAGAAAACAAGACAGAACAAAATCAGTACCACTAGACTGTATCTTGAAAACCCCCGCCTCCCATCAAATAGGACCAACCTTAATTGGATATAATGAAGAGGGCTGGTAAATATAAGGCGGTGATGTATCATCTCCAGCAATACCAGCACTGGACTCTAAGGTAAATAACAGAGGGGTTGAGTAACTAAACAATAGTGAACACTAAATGTGGAATATATTCTGCTGACAATCAATCTTACCATAACACCAGTCCGGTGTAGAAAGGTCTTGTGTTCTTGTTGTTCAAGTGGGGGTCCGGCAGAGATAAAAGGTCTGCGAGGTCTGATGAACTCCAGGAGCTCTACCCTGACGGCACGAGGACGCCTAGGTAAGTTCCAAATTCAAGTTCCCAAACCTACTCCGACGGCACGAGAACGCTTTATAGCACCTGCAGCAAGCGTCTCTAATCCTGGTGCTTTGTATGTCCTGAGCGTATAAACAACGATATAAGAGCCACAGAAATTCCAGTAGGGAAGTCAATGAGCAATCCTAGTTGGTGACAAACAGTACCTTTCTAATCAAGCCGTATGACAGAAGCAGTCCGTTAACTTGCAGGGTTTGCTAACGTGCAGGCAGCGTCAGGAACAAAACGTAAACCAATAGCAGTCTGTGTAACCTTGTAGGGAATGTTAACTTGCGGGCAGCATTAGAAACAGAACGTGAGACAAAAGGAAGTCAGAGTTAATTTGCCGGGTCAGAGCACACACGGGCAATGTCTAGAAATACAACGTGTGTCAGAGGCAGTTCCTTGTAACAGTCTGTGTCGAAAACCGGGAGGGCAGTCCAGAACAAAAAGGCTACAGGAGAAGAAGCTTCGAACGAGGGTGCCAAATCACGGGGAGCAAGGAAACAAAGTTCGAAGGCAAGGGCAAGAAAAACAGGTAGAAACACAAAATCACAGACTCTAAATATGTAGCAGGAACGAGCGGGTCATAGAACTTCCTTCTTCTTCTTCTTCTAAATTACCGAATGCGTGGGCGGACCCACGCAGGCGATTCCTGTGCACTAACCCACCAATCAACACATAGCCCACATACACTCACAACGCCTCCCACTGCCCCGTCTGTCTCACAAAATCCAACAACACACTGCTCCTCCTCCTGCCTCTCACCCCGTCACCTCCCAGCAAAGCCTTCCCACTCATCTCAGCCACACCCAGCGCAGACAACCGAACCCTCATCAATTCTCTCTCCACAACATGTCTCTCACACCTAAGCAAAAAATGTCCCACAGTCTCAGGCACCCCACACACTGCACAGTCCCTCGACTCACGCTTCCCCACTCGATGTAGACAGTCATTCAGCCCCAAATGCCCTATCCTCAACCGATTCAGCATCACCTCCTCCCCACCTCCATTCCAGACTTCCCGCGTCCACCTTCACCGACACTTTCCCACGGACACCAAACATCCACCTGCCCTTCATCCCATTCACCCACCTCTCCTGCCACTCATCCATGACCCGTCTCACCACGACAGCCTTCACCTCATCCACACTCAAAGGCAACCTCACATCAACCGTTCCCCTCCTCATACCTTCACCCACCGCCAGATCCACCAACTCATTACCCAAAATGCCACTGTAACTGGGTACCCACGCCAACTCCAAATCCATTCCCCCACACACACACTGATCAATCTTCCTCCTGATGTCCAAAATCACATCTTTCCTATCACCATCCCCTGCCACAATAGCCTGCAACCTACTTAATGAATCCGAGAACACCACCACCTTCTCATACCCCAACTCGCACACCCTATCAATCGCCAATGCAATCGCCACCAACTCAGCCGTACAAATAGACACATCATTCGTCAGACGCCCCACTTTATACTCCCCAGTGCTTTCCAAATAATACGCCATACCCACTCTCTCAGACACAGGAACTTCCATCAGAAGCACCTGCCCTTCATAGTGGGCAGGTTTTAATAGTTCGACGTACGCGTCCCTGCGCAATGCGCACAACAGCTGCTGTCCTGCTTCTGGGTGAGTGACGTGGTGATTTATGCACGTGCCCGTTGTCGCTATGACAACCTGTAATGAAACAAGAACGGAGACCTTTTCTGAAGCAGGGAATGAGTGTATCTTCCGAACTTTGTGCTTGTACGCTCTGCTGTTCGCATGCTCGTAGTAACACTAGCAGGAACGTCCCCCCAGAGGGTGGTTGTCCCGATTCCTAACACTCTACTTCTCCTACCCCCTCTTCAATGATGGAAAAGAAACTCAAGCATGATTCTCTTGCCCCTAACCTTAATGATGTGTGTCTGTCTTCCCTTTGTCTCTCCTCTACTCATGCCTCTTCTTAAAGCATTGACTTGCTTTTTCTGACTTTCACTATGCACTTTTATCTCCCTTTAATCAACACTATCCTGCATGCAAATTCACACCTCCTCAACCCCGTCCTCAGCACTTGATTACCTCTGAGATGCAGAACCTCAAAATGATCAGACACCAAGACCTATTATGCTGGCACAAATCCCTGACTCCACCCTACACCTAGCCTACAAAAATGTCATTGCTGTTTTCATCTCTGAACTGGACTCCTGCCAAATCATTTACCTTTGCACTCACCCCCACAAACCTTCATCTACCCTTTGTGGTAAGTCAGACTCAGGAGGCGGATAAAAGAACATTGTTCAACCATGACTTTTATTTAAATCAAAAAGAAGGTCTACTCTTTCCCTAACTCTAAACTGTGGATTGTCCAGGGCTAATAAAAGAAAAGAAGAATAACAGGTGCACATCTGCAAATCTTACAAACCTACTCTCTATCCTATGCCCAAAAGCCTAATCTAACACTAATATAAAAGACTAGCATACAAAGAACGAGAACAGGTTTACTATAGTGTTTCTTCATCAATGATTGAAATGGTTGTTTGCTTCTGACCCCCACCCAATTGTCCATCTATGGATTCTAAAGTCTTGCACCTGGCTGGATAGTTCAAAGTTCTGATAAGAATGTCTTTTGGATCTTTCTGGTTTTTGTGTAAAAGTCTTGACTTTCCTAATGTCCCCCCGCTTAGGGTCGCTTGGCTGTCACCCTCTCATGGGCTTTCTTGTTTCTCAACCTGCTGTGGGGTATTGGGTCTCGCACCGTTTCTTGGGTAGCTTGGCTGCCACCCTACCAAGGGCTTTCTTGTTTCTCTCCCTGCTGTAGTGTATTGCCGGGTCTTCCTGCCCTCCTCCCAGGAACAACTGCATACCTTGTATGTCGTGGAGGCCTTCCTCGGATGAGGCAGTCTCTTCGGCTAATATGGGACTGCAGGTTGGCCTCTCCCCGTGTTCCCCGCATCGGTTCTCTGCATCAGCCTCCACTTTGGCCGAAGGTTCATGGGATTGTCTGCGCCATGAACTATGGGTGCTGGATACCTGTCCCTCACTTGGGTGTTGCTTCTCCATCTGCTCGCCAAGCCCAACTAGCTCCAGACCGAATTGGGATTAGCAGCATTCCGCTGGCTCCTACGCTGCTCCACACCAGACGCTTTCTGTGTTGGTCTGCAGTTAGATCTACTCTCCAGGAGATTGTGCCCTCTCAGGCCTCGCTTAGCATGACTTCCTCTTCCTGTTTCTCTCTCCTAAATGTTGTTCTTCCATAGTCTTTATAATTCAAGCTAAAACAAGATTGGTTGTTCCTCTGATTCTGTGTTTCTCGTACTGGGTATTGAAGGCAAGGGTCAGAAACCATGCCAGCCATCTCTAAAGTTCCTAAGTACAACTACACTGCTCAATCTCCATATAGCCAACAAAGACATGGGAGCTTTCAATCGAGTGAGGATGAATAAAATCCCTTTCTGAGGTTTCCTTGTATTGCCTCCCGCTGTGCTAATGATTTTGCTCAGTACTTTTCCTCTCCAATTTGTAGCACTTTCTCAGCCCTCCTGTGAGAAACCTGAGGGTATCCTCACTACTACTCCCCCTGGATCCTCTTCTCAGGTTGCCAGGGAAAGGCCATCACTTTTGGATCCTGAGCCTGGGGGTGGAGAAGTGCGGGAAGAGCACCTGGGTGGAGGGTCCTTGGGGATTGGGAAGAGGGTACCCCCATGCGAGACAATCGTATCCGCCTTTTCCTTATGAGAACCAACCTAACCCTCTGTGACGAATCATCTTCCGGGGCACTAGTGGTCAAGGGATGAGTATCAGTTTCTAAACCATCAATCAGCCCCACAACTCCAGTACACCAGAAGGGATCCGAACAGATTGGAAACACAAGTAAATTATAAACCTCCTTGTCCATTTTTGGTAACGTGGACAGAACGGCAGGCTTATCTCTGCAAGATCGTGGATCGTTGGTTAGTTGTAACACAGCGAAAATACAATTATTACCCAATGAAAAAAAAGGGATTGTCCTGCCAAGGTTGTAGTAAAATATTGACCTTATTAGTATTACAACAGACAGTTCTAGCACACTAAAAAATACAGCCCACCATGTAAAGGAACACAGAGGACAGACAGTTTCATGAAGCAAAGGGATGCACTCTGGGTATTGTAAGGAAGGCATGGTATCTAACAGTAAAACAGACACAAGTGATCACAGTTTAAAGGTGTTTATAGAACTTCAACTGGGTTTGAGAAACGCCTATCCAATCCTAAATCTAAAGATGGGAGCAAGCTACGACCATCAAATAATAATAACGCAGTCCTTGTGGTGTCTTGTCAAAATAAAAGGGCCTATACTAATAAACCTATTGCCAAACCTTACTTCTGAATACAAATAGTGTGAGAAACAATGTTATGCAAAAGAAAATTGTTCAAGAAATTTTATTTCAGGATATTCAAGCCTTTGGCTTTCCTTACCCTCGTTTTCAGCACGTGCAAGTTGGCACACTCGAGCTTAGAAAACTCGCTGGCTTCTCTAGCACGAGGATGCAGTTCAAGACTTCAACATCAGGACCTTGTGTGCCAAAGTCTCTTTGATATAATATGATATGTTATTTATAACGTGCTTAATAGCCAGAGGTTTCTAAGCACGGACCGGGGATCGAACCCGTGTTGCTCTGTGTCGACCTGCTTCCAAGGCGAGCATGTTACCGCTGAGCTAGCCTCATTCAAAGTCTCTTATTTCAGAGGGCATGATGCAACATGACAAAACAGTACAGTTGCTTTCTTCTTAGGAATTTCACTTACACAACTTCTCGGGTGATTTACTGTTCACCCTGGGTCCTCCTCCGCCAGGCTCAGACCCACTTTAACACAAAACCTTCAATTGGTCTCCCTCTGCCAGGCTGGAATTGAAGCTTCAAAAGAAAGGAGAGGTCCATAGGAATAGGGCTTCTCGGCGAGCCCTTAGAGATGTTCGAGTGGCTCAAAAAGCAGTTGAGGCCCACCATATGAGCCGCGCGGCCTTCGGGATAATGCGCACTAAACAGTACTACTATTCAAAAGGGAATAAAGCTAATCGGCTTCTCGCAGCTAAACTTAAAAAGCAAGCAAAGCATAACCACATAGACTCTCTAAGAGAGGCAGATGGGAGGCAAGTTTATGCTGAGTCAGAGAAGCTCCTGATTGTTGAAAGGTTTTTTAGAGGCCAGTCAACTACACATACAACAGATTCACAGTTAACCCGAGACTTCATACAGAAAGCACACCTCCCGCAGATATCTGCGGAACGTTTGAGCGTTTAAAAGACCCGATAACTGTGGAAGAGACGGATGCAGCAATCCGCTCCCTCCCATTAGGCAAAGCCCCGGGACCGGACGGCTTTACCAATACATTTTATAAAACTTTCAGGGCGGTGTTCACCCCTTACTTAATGAAGCTTTTTAATGCTGTGTGGAAGGCAGGTGTCATGAACCGCCGCCTGCGTCCATTCCGGACTTTGTGGTCCCTGACCCATAGAGGACTGAATTCCGTGATCCTTCCAACATGGCCGTTTGGTGCGGAACGCAGCTTGCCGGTCTTTACGCGCTACGTTCAACATTCTACAAAACAGACACGCCCCCGCTGCTCTGCGCATCTCAACGCTACTGCTCGGAGTAGTCTGACATGTGTTGCCAGAGTTCGCTTGGGGTTTCCTTCTGAGTCTTGTTTCCCGATTCCTTGAATCAACTTCCTTTCCTTTCCTCCAACTTACCTTCGAGCTTCTTCCTGGATCCTCGCCTGCGCTCGGGTCACAGCGTTCCGTGCCTCCGAGCTCGGACATTGTTTCCTTCCTGGTTCCCGGTCCTGGACATCTGAATGCCTCCTGGAGTAGGACTGCTATCCACACGCTGGAACCCGAAGACCAGCACACGGGTCTATACAAATCCCGGACCGTGCGAAAGAAATCATCCAAGAAGGTCGCAAGCAAGGAAAAACAGCTGAGAAGGGGAGAGACTTATGACAGATTGAGACGCCTAAAAAACGATACGAATACTGAGATGGAAGCCGCAGTTCAAGACCTCATGCGAGGTATGCAGGAATTAAGCACTGAAGTCCAGAACCTTAAGACAGAGAATGCTGCTTTAAAGCAGCTAGTCTTGTCTCGTGACTCTGCTACTAAAGAAAGTGTCTTATTGGGAGGACTAGTGGACAAATATGATGGCTCTTCAAAGAACCTTCTTGCCTTCCTTGATTCATGTTTGGTGCATTTCACCTTCAAGCCCTACTACCTTTCCACCCCAAGAGCAAAGGTGGGGTTTATGATCTCACACCTCACTGGTAACGCCTTGACCTGGGCAACCCCCCTAGTCATTCGGGTGACGCCCTCCTGGATGATTATGATGGGTTCGTGGAAGCCCTAAAAGCCATGTTTGATCATCCAGAGCTTGTTTACAGTGCTCAAGAACGACTACTTGAATTTCAACAAGGATCCCAGGATATGCTTACCTATGTGACCCGCTTTAAACAACTTGTAAAAGAGGCTGATTGGTCCCAAGAAGCCAGCTTCACCCTCTTTTGAAGAGGCTTAAATGAAGAAATAAAGGACGAGTTAGCCAGGGTAGCTCGCCGAAGCTCCTTCCAGGTCCTCATGGACCTCTCCCTACAAATCGACTTTCGTATCCAGGAAAGAAAGGCAGAGAAAAGAAAGTCTAAGTCAACATCCCAAAAGGCTGCCACAGACCATCCATACAGACCAGAGCCCGCAGCTTCTCCAACCTGGATCCAGAACCCATGCAACTGGGGGCCTTGCGTGGACCCATTACCCCACAAGAAAGGATGCGCCGGATTCATACTGGACTGTGCATGTACTGCGCCTCCGATAAACACCTTGTGAGAGAGTGTCCTATCGCTCCAACACAGCGTTCAAGAAACACCAGCTCCCGATCCTAGTTGGGGCACAGTTTTGGGAGAAAAGTGTCTGCTCCTCATCAATTCCATCCTTGAACTCTCCTGGACAAAACAATCTTGTGATTCTACAGGCATTCGTATCACCTTCCAAGAAAGAATCCTACACCATACTGGCATTAGTGGATTGCAGAGCCATGGGCATATTTGTAGATCAAGATTGGGTCACTAGTCACAACATCCCCCACAAAACACGAGAGACTATGCAACCTGTTGAAGCTATTGATGGGAGACCCTTATCTTCAGGACCCATAACCCTTCAAACCAAAGAAATTCTTCTTTCTATAAACCACCACCAAGAAAGGATTAAATTTGATATCATAAGATCTGCCCACTATCCTATGGTTCTAGGCAAGCCCTGGTTACAGAAGCATAACCCCTACATCAACTGGGCAGCAGGCTCCTTATTTCTTGGTTCAGAATATTGTATTTCCCACTGTTTGTCCCCAATCACTTTACCAAGTTCCTCTGAAGACTCTCAAGAAACTCAGCAAATTCCGGTCACCGTCTCTAACATTATCCGGATTCCCAGGGCCTACCAAGCATACACAGATGTATTCTCAACAGCAATTGTTCAAGCTCTACCGCCCCACAGACCTGAGGATTGTGCCATTGACACTGAACCTTCAGCCGTGATTCCTTTCAGAAGAATGTTTATTCTGTCAGAACCTGAAAAAAGGGCCCTCCAGGAATATCTGGACACCAACTTGAAAAATGGAACTGTTGGCACTACGCCGACAAAGAGCACTTTACATGTTCGTCACCAGCAGCCCGGGAACATGAAGAGAATGCTGCCATGTAGCATTGCACTTCCACCATTCCAACTCGGAGCACTTCATTTCCTGCTGCCCGTCTGGCCCGGAATCTTGGGACAGCCTTCCGCAGAGTGGCAACTTGCTGGCTTGTGCCGGCGGTGTGGGGGTTAGAAATCCAACGCTGGCTGCCGTGAAATGGTGTCGGGGTATAACCCCCGACACCATTTCACGGCAACCAGCGTTGGCTCTTGGATGCTGCTTTCACCTTTTCCATGCGGCAGTGAATGCTGCATACCCCTTCTTACGGGGAACACCGTGGCTGCGGTTGGGCCCCAACTCTCCTTTTCCTGCTTCATTCTTTTTTGTGGGGGAAAATTGCGAGAGAGCAGGGGATGGGGCGCATTGCGGAGGTTTCTTCCCCCTCGTTGCCATGGCCTAAATGAGACAGACTCAGTCGTTCCACTTTGGAGTCTGCAGCCGTTCTGTTGCAAGTGCCTGCATGGGCTCCTTTTGTTAGCTAAAAGGGCAATACAATTGGGAGTGTCACACTCACACACCACACAGTAGCCAATATGTTAAAAGGGGAAGAAAAAGGTGTCCTGGGCAGTAGGTTCCATAAAGTCTATGAGATGCCATTCGCATGGTAGATAGTGCACGCTAGCCAAAATGATGACTTATTTTGTAACTGTAGTGACGGCCCACAAAAACAACAATGATTCAGGTCATTTACTGAGTGCATTGAGCACGCTCCATGTTAAAGCGACGGAAAGCGGCTGCGCGCAGCAGCCCCATCACAGCCTCACTGCGCATGTGCGCTGCTCGATTGGCCAACTCTTTGGAGCGCATGCGCATACCTGCGGCTCCCGGAGGTCCGCACTGCGCCTGCGCCTGCGCCTCCTGCTCCCTCCTTCAGGCGCCGCTGTATCCAGAACTGTGACCGGAGCAAGGCTGCGCAACTTGCCCGTCACACCCGGAGCCCACCTCTCCCCTTCAGATCCAGAGCGCGGCCTACGCCGCCACCCTCGTCGAGCCATGGCCCAGATCCTGCCCATCCGCTTCCAGGAGCATTTCCAGGTGAGGGGGCGCCGGGGGTGTATGTTGGAGTGTTTGAGGAGATGCCGGTGAATAGCGAGAGGTGTGACGGGGGGTTCATTTGCTACAGAGTGGCGGGGAGGCGGGGGCATGACTGGGGAGATATGAGAAGGGGAATGGGTGGTGCAGAGGGAGATGCCAAGTGGTAAAAAGGGAGGCGCGACTAGATTGTATGGGGGGTGGTTTGAGGGGACCTGGGGGGGGGGATATAGGAGGACGCATGAGAAGGCAAGGTGTTTTTGGAAAGAAAGGGATTGTGAAATGTGGAGGAGGGATATACGTTTATGTTTTATGGGACTGGCGCAACGGGGGAGATGGGACCTTGCTGCTGATCTGAGGGGAATGGGTGGGTTCAGCCCTAAGGAGGCCTGGGAGCCCCAGATACGAGGGGAATGTATGGCTTAGAAGAGATTAGCGGCCGGCACGGGTGGATGTGCACAGGCGGGGGAGGGAGTGTGACCGTACACAGGGTCTGGGGCAGGTTGGAGGACAAGACGACATGGGAGCAGGGGAAGCTATGAGAATGGCCATGGTGGGGCTAGCTGGATGGGTGAGGGGGCATATGATGTGCCTGTAATACATTATAGGCTCATGCGTGGGAAGGGAACATACACGAGGAGTGTATGCACGTTGGGGGTGTACCTGTGATGGGAGAGGGGCGTTGGGGGTGCAAGATATGAGGTGAATTGGGTGGATATTTTGGTAGCAGGTGAAATTAACTGACAGGGGGTATGAGGACGGTATGATGGAAATGCATGGGGGCCTGCAGGCGAATAGGAGAGAGGGCATGTGATACTAGACGTGATCGTACTGGGAAGATATGAGGTGTGTGTAAAAAAAATAATAATAATAATATATGATGTGGGATTAAAAAATAATATATGATGTGGGATGAGGATGTATATTAAGAATGTATGATAGTGGGGTGTATAAACATTGGAGAGGACTTGGGATTTCAAGATATGAGGAATACATTGTGGGGGCTATGTTAGGAGTGATGTGAAAGGACGGGTGGGGACTGTATGGTGAGGATGAGGGTACTTGATGGGAAGATAGGCAAATTGACATGGCAAGACTCGCTATGAGAGGTGTATTTAGAGATGCGTAGGGGGATATGTGGGTGGACGTGGTAGAGGTTTGATGGGATGGGAATTTGAGAAGGAATGGAATCCTAAAAAGGTGTTGAGAATAAGTATGGTGGTGCTATTGGGGGTTCTGCTTTGTCCAAGGTAGGATATGAGTGTGTAGGGGGCGACATGCCTTGATATTGTAGAAGTATTTGGGAAGAGTTGATGGAAGATTTGAGGAAAATGGAGCGTTGGCGATGACCCATCACACAGCTCAGTGTGTTTAACCTGCAAGTCATTGGCTTAAATCCCTGCATAGCTGACTGTCGGCCTATCAACCTTTGGAGTTCGCTCAATTTGAGTACCGTGAACTTGGCTAAAAGAAACGTCTGCTACTTTCAGTGATACATGCATGCTAAAGGAGAAGGCATGGTGAAGAATGGGTGGCTGGAATTTATTGGGTTGACGCGGCTTGTAGGTTGTAAAGATGCAATTTGAGAGGAAGAAGTGAAAGGTTGCAAAGATATGATAATGGGGATATGGATGGCACAAGGTGGAACTTCACATGGGGGGCTTGGTGGCGAGACATAACTGGGCATCTGTAAGGGTTGAATGATTTAAAAAATAAACTGACAACAGTAAAGATTAAGCAAGTGGGTGGGCCAATTCTGCAGTATGTTGGAAGTGGGAGCAGTCCGGTTGGGAGGAAGATGGCAGCAAGCATGTGTGAATGAATGAAAATTGAGTGGCTTGCATAAGGAAGCAAGGCTGGTTAATGGGCGAATGATAGGCAGGTTGGAAAGCTGGTGTTTTGATTAATGGAATACATGCGTGAATTGGCCCAGGGGAAGGTGAGGGGCAGTCTTGGCAATGAGCAGGGTGGTGGGAATACAATAGTTGATCTATAATCATGGTTGAAACGAAGGTGAAAGCTAGCCCATTGCCAGGATTGAGTGGATGGCGTTGGTCCATGTGTAGGCTTGAAGGGAATGCCAGGCCTTGGTCAGGTTTCTAGGGAAAGAAGCGGGCTAGTCTCTGGACACTTAAAGGAAACGATAGCCAAAGTTTCTCGATGCAAGACAAGGCTAGTTCATGTGTTGAAAGGAAGGTTTGCTTTCTGCTTGAGTAAAATCCTGATGGTTGGAGATTGTTGCACATCTAGCCATGAGTTTCCATTCCGAAGGCTCGCATAGGATTGAACATGAAAGGGGATCTCGAGTAATACGCGTGTTTAGTCTGATCTGTCAAGGCCATGCCCGAGCTGCTGGCAAATGCAGACATTGGAAGAAGCACACTGTCAAGTGCACGGATATGTCTGCATAGCGAAAGGCATGATTGTTGGCTATGCAATTAGCCAGGTGAGCCTGACTGAGCGAAGGCAAAGGCGAGTTTTGGGTGCTGTGATTGTGGGTTCAATGACCATGAAGTGCTTGAAACAGGAAGTTACCTTGCTGTGGGTGTGTTTAGAAATTCTATTATTTTCATAATCTGATTATTGAAGAACTGAATCACTGACGATTGCTATTGTGTATAGTGTAGACGGAGATAACGGATCAACATTGCCTGGGACATCTGCCTAGGGAAAGGCACACAGTTCCCACCTGAGGACCTACTGTTTAAAAAAAAATGTTGTTGATTGAAGTAACATTATTGATCATGTGTATGTTGTCTTGCTTGACCTTGCAAAGAGTTTGAACTTGGTTGATAGGTGCTCGCTATGGGTTAAATTGGACCAGCTAAAAGTACAGTTATAACAACCGGCACAATTGATGTTCTCTGTGATTATGACCTTAGTTCTGTGTAATGCTGGTGGGGTTGTTTTCTATCCCATTCCCCAATAAAGAGGTAAAGCAGGGTTGTCCTGTAACTCAATGCGATGTAGCCACTGTCGCTTGTCACTGCCCGTTACAGGTCGTTGCTATATACAGGTGATATTGCTTCCCGTACATGGTCCGCGATTGCCACGGCACTGCCTTAAGTAGGCAAAAACTTGTTTTTAAGCACATGGGTTAAAATGACATCTTTAAAAACTAAAACGGTGCAATGTATATGGCGGTCGTAAAATGTTATTAAAGTGGTGATTGCTTACCCCTATTGTGGCTATTGTTGCCACTGGCAGTCGGAATCCTCGCATACAAAGAACTGTTTAAAGTGCCCCGCAGAATCTGGAGGAACATGCTTTCTGGAGGCACATTAACATCATTTTATGCTGCAGTAAATGGTGAGAGTTCCGAGGTATACCCGGGCAGAATTCTCCATCACAATTGAAGTTAATGATTTTAAAAATGAATGAGCAGCTGGACGTGGACTGGCAACATCAACATGTACCGTGGGAAACAGAAGGATTGTAATGTCAGTTTGCATTAATGTTACCTTGGGGGGTCATGTCTGAATGCCCAGTGGGAAAGACGCTATAGTAAAGATGAAGTGACATGGTGGGGAAAGTTGGGGGTGTAGGGGATATAGATCTTGCTCCTCTGTGCATCATGTAATAATTACGAAATTGTGGCTCAAAGTACTCTTTATTTTTAATGTTATACCCCCTGCTATTGATGATTAGGGGCAAGTAAGAGCTACTTGTGTAAGGACAATTTTTCTAGCAAGGCTTCAAAAAGCCATCTACTGTTGATATGTTTGTATTTTATTGTTTGTCATTTGTCTTCCCTATGTTATATCTGAATAAATCTTACTCCTCTGTCCTGTCTCCAGTTCCCATCATACTTGTGAGAGGAGAGATGGAGTAAGGGGGCGGGGCCTATGGACTAAGAGTACAATAGTCGCTTAACTGGGTAACTTTTACTTTATTGCTGATACTTTTTGCTAAGAAGGCAATGTTTAGCTCCGTTTTCAATCTGGTTACAATGTAGCATTTAGATGCCAAATTACGACTGTGAGAAACTAGGGAAGAAAGAAGAGTAGGTGGAGCTTTGCGATGTGAAACAATCGAAATGGTTGATGGAGCAAATGTTCAGGTTATTTCTGCGTTTTTCATATTTATTTTTTTAAGAAGGGTAGCTTGTATCGTTTTGTAGCTTGTATCGTCTGGCAAAGGTTAGACTGAACTACATGGTTTAGGCGGTGGTTTTTAAGATGAGACATTTTCGGCCTGGTTATTGATGCGACGGCCACTGTGTAGGCATTCTTGTACCTGGAGTCGATCGATGCCCTGGAACACACGGCACTGGGATTCGTAGAAATACGGGACAGATGCCTGACTCTACCCGGCCAGGCATCAGCGCTGAAAGTCACATCTGTGCCTTGGAGTTGGCCACCACGGACCCAGGGGACGAGTGCAGGCCCGGAAAGGGACTTGGCAAGGAATGCGCTATTGAATGCAGTCCTTCCTGACAGCAGCTGACCTCCCGTCTTTGGTGGGAGAATGGAAACGAGTGTTGCCGTAACAATAATCCTAGTTCTAGGAAACGTCCGTGTAGAACATACACCATGGCTGTAATTGCAAGGAATGTATTTCGTGATAATCTACAAGCCAGTGCTAAACGCAATCGACTTTTTAACTAGCGTTGAATGAAAAGACACGGACTCGGGTTTGAAGTGCCCTGCTTAAAAATTGCGGTTTAGTTAATAAGGTTGTTTTTAAGCTTAAAAAGGTTTGGTTGGTACATACTGTAGAGGTATACAGTTGTTCTGGGATAAAACTGCCAGTGAAAGAATAGTCAGGATCCTTTTCTGGGTGTTTTCTTCTTCGAATGTATTTCTTGCAATTGTATTTTGTTGCAAAGGTACTGCTTTTATACCAGGAACATATACTTCAAGAAGACCTAGTTGGGAAGATGAGATTTTTTTCCCGTGCTAAGGATACTGGTGTAGACCAGGAAACTGCACAGCTGTTGGAGTAGTCCTGGACCACTCCCAAAATTAATTTTGCAGCCTTTTTTAGCTATTTTGTGTTATTGTCTTTTACCATTGAAATGTACAATGCAGTTCGCATTGCCACCTGTTATAGCACTCTAACACTGTTGGTATGCAAGCATTTCAACTATTTTGTGTAAATATGCACTATGATAAATGAGACGTGGGCTCAGATAAAAAATGCTTGATTGAATTAAGGCACTTAAAATAATACATCTATTCTCATTTTTTGAATGAGTTGAGATTTTCAGTTGAATTGAACTTGTAAAAAGAAATGGCCACATAGATATTAAATTAATTACTGGCAGGAACAAAGTTTTGTGTCAGTTAACCTCCTCAGTTGCCACTAATGTATGGGGACTTCCTTTTTGTAACCTCTACAGTAGATGGCTGGAAAGATGAGATTGTCCCTGTTGAGGATAGGAGTAGGGTGGAACCAGAATCGTTACAGGTATTTGAGGAGTCCCACTGGCCAGTATCTTACAGTAGATAGTTGGGAGATGAGACTGCTCTGTGTTGAGGGTGGAACAGGAAACATTACAGGTTTCGGAGTCCCGGTGCACTACAGTAGATAGCTGGAAAGGTGAACTTGTGGTTGTTGGGAGTGGTGTTGAATAGAAAATTGGGCCTATAGAGGCGGACAGCGAGCAAAGTGCAATACGTACTATGCGACTCAACATATCTAGAGTTTATACGGGTAGTCATGGGAGAAGTGATGGAGACATTTTCGGGCTTTAGTGCAGCTTGTGGGGTACTTGCAAGTCACGGCTGCTGAGCGCATATTCTTCTTCGTGAACATGTCCTTCACATTGTACCCTAAAACGTCTTCCTTTTGAAATGGCTATCTTGCCGTTTTCTTGCATTTATATGCATTGTGTGCACGTTTATTCCTTTATTCATGGGCTGCGATTAGACAGCTGTGGCGCTGGTTGGTAAACTTCCCCAAAACCTCAGACTTCCCATTCTGCAGCCTGTTACATTGATGAGGGTCAGAGAACCAGGTCTCCACCCCCGAGCATATGGACATCCTGAACGTTGCTTGTTTTGATAGACATTGCCTTTGACTTTTTTTTTAAAAAAATTTTTTTTTGTCCCCTCGCGTTAGAATGTGGCTTTTAAATATTTGAACCTTCCATGCTACGGTTTCACACATTTTGGGGAACTCCCGCTCAACAATGGAGCCTTGGCGAAACGGGGACGTTTCAACTAAGCTTGTGAGAGGCCGGTATAGTTGTGGCCGACTTTGACCCGACCCTACTGGCCTTCTTTTTAAACTTCGTAGAGGTCTCTGGGCTCGGGTCTAGAACGGCTCCAATTGAGGACGAAATTAGAAATGCGTTGTTTTGCCTTTGAGGCAAATCGTATGTACAACAGAGCAAGTGTGTATGATAACCTGTCCTTTCTATACATGACTGCGGACCTGGGACGGGCTCAGTAACATAGTACGTTATCCGAGGAGTAAAAAGGACAGCTGTGTTGTGTGCAATTTACTGAATGGAAAGGTTTGTCAATGAAAGTGAGCCCTGACTTCCAGTCCGTGATGCCTCATTTCCTACACCCTCTGGGAGCTCTGCCTTGCCAACTCAGCAGGATGCAGTTCTGAGGGGTGGAGGGGTGCTTTGGGTGGTGCTGCTTTTGGGTTCCAAGAAGTCCTTATCCTCCCTCCGTTGTAACGCACCCCCGCCCCCTGTTTATCTTAGCCACCGGGCTTGCCTAGCCCTCGTTTTTCTGGCAACTAAGGATGTGGGACACCTGCCTACACCCCGCCCACAATGTGACCGAACCTTGCGATAGTGGTGTATCCCTTTTGCTTCCCTTAATGTGTCACGTTTCCTTTTACAGTTGGATAATTGGTAAGCTGTAGTACTGGACTTTAAATACTGTTATACAACTGGAGCACTACCAACCGTACTGAGTCTATTGCAAAGTCTGCCCCCCCCCCCTTTCGGTCTCTTCACCCCCACAGTTCCTTAAAGGGGAGATATGTCCGTCCAGTACCATGAATGTCTGAAGGGCATCCAAAGCCTGGCAGATGTGGTGTTGGCTCCTTCGTGGGAACTCATCACAAACCCCCCCCCCCCCCCAATCCCCTCCATTGCTGTACACTATAATGTGACTGGCGCAGAAATAATGCATTGGATTCCACGGAAGTGGCTAACACGTTTTTTCCTAGTCACTTTATTGGTTGTCCTTTTAAAGATAATGCAGATATTGACCGTTTGTGGCATGTCCACCCTAATCCTTTTAATATTGCCCGAGTCCACTATTCTTCTTCAATAATCCAAGGAATACAATATGTAGACAATCGGGACACTGTTTTTAAGTAAAATTAGGCTATTGAAATTTGCCCACGCACATTTATTGTGTTTAAAGGATATGAGCACAAGACTTTTATAACAGCAATGCATTTACTCTAAAAAACACTAATTACTCCTGAAGAAAGTCCCACCACCATCAAGGGGACTGAAACATGTCGAGTCTATAGTCTAGAATTAATACTAGACTAGAGACTGTAAATGATCTAAAACCGTGTCCTAATAGGATTTGTCCTACAGGCCGATCTAGTTATCAATGAGCGATATACATTTGCTGCTTATCTGTTTTTTAAGGGTTATTGTATGTATGTGCTTTGTCTTTATTAGAATTAATTCTGTTCTTAGAGTGTTATGATGAATGTAATGAATATGTACCTTTTTTCTCTTTTATGAGACATTTTATGCTGAAATTATTAAAATAAATATATTTTTGTGAAATACGCATGTAGTTTGCCTTAATGGTATAACTGTTGACCAAAACCGTTCTCCTAGTTTTCTGTATAGTAACTTTAAGTAAAATGAGGCTATTGGAATTGTTTTCCTGCAGCCAGTGCCTCAGATTTGATTTCAAAATATAACAGTTGCCCTCGCCGCTTGGAGCAACGGTGAAGGTTAATGATACCCCAGTCATTGCTGTTCTGCTGGGTCTTCATTCTCCTGAGTTGCAGGATCGGGTTGGATGCATCATGAGGCGCAGCAGTCCGGCCCTGCAATGGAATGCTGTGGGATGACACAGATGGATACGGCCAGGCTGCCTCCCGTGCATCTCTGCGTGGGAAGGAAGGATCCTACTGTTGGAAAGGCTGGAGAGTGAGATCATAGGAGAAGCTGTACTGCAGTAACCTCCCCTGCTCCCAAGTCCACACTCCACTCTGCATAGATGCCACATCATGCCTATTGCTTCGTTAGGCCAAAAGTCACTTATTTGCAAGATTTCGTGATCTTCCGACCACTGTTTTGAGGCAGAGATATTGTTTTTTTTTTTTTAAAAACAATGCAGTTTATTTAACCAATCCCATCTGAAATTCCTTATGTTCCATATTTTTTAGTTTTTTCGGAGATACCTGAGTGAATGACACGTTATGGGGGCAGTGCAAAGAAGGGGCCACTGTTGGGCTGCTACCAAGAAGGCAGACAGAAATGGAGTTGTTTCAGTCATGGTTCGTGCAGTCCTGATAGAGGCACAATCTGTTATATGCCCACCGAGTCCACTGTCTGCTATGTATTAGTACATCTTTTTAAGGTAGAGGTGTACACCTGCATTTTGAAGGCAAACTTGGCCGTTGATAACTTTTCCAGCCTCTGCGCCTAAAGGGGCTGGTCATTTTGGGACAGACGGACATTTCATAGGCTGATCCCTTTGCGAGACTGATGAAGTCGTACTTGTCTACACGCAGACTTGTGTCTACAGAATGCTGGTAAGGAGGGAGCACCACCCTATTTTTATTTTTATTTTTTTGTTCTTATTCATAGCTCGGGGTTTTAGGCCTCCACATGGGGGGAGTAAGGCCCAACAAGTTGCTTCTTTGGAAAATAATTTGCAAATGTCCGTTTTATTAGATCTACCACTTTTTTATGACTTTTATATACACTACATAATTGGCAGTTTATGCACAAATTGACCCACTCCTCCATTAGCCAACAAGGAGCAGGCCCAACCGAGTCCCATTCCACCACCTGTCAGCCGCCTGGGGTTGGCACAAAAATTGCTAAAACCACCAAGTGACTGAAGCATTATGAAGTTGGGACGTGTCATCCTGATGCCTAAATCCGGCCTTAACTTCTAAGCCCTTTGCACGCTAGGGCCTTCTTCAAAATATGCCCCTACTTTCTGCTGCCTGTAAGTGCCTACCTCCCTCATGCACCAGAGGGAAAAATGGTGTACCAGTAATCATGGAGTGGGATAACCATTTGAGTGACACCACTTTTACAGCTGTGACAAAGCAACTCTTAGCAAATTCAGGGTTCGAAATCGACAGGAGCTGGGAGCTATTTAGCTCATGCTTATAGCTTAGACGAGCTTGGTTAGCTTGGCATCAATTAGCTATTTTTATCTCCCCATGCCAAATTGTCCCATTGAAATATAACAATGTAACATTAACTGAGTGTTTGGGAATGTGTACAGGGAGCATTGGGGCACATCTAGAAAGCATTATAAAAATATAATGCATCATATATAAAGGACATAAATTAATCGTTTGCAAAGTGAGGCAAACTATTATGTATTAGCTCCTCGTTCTCAAAAGTTAGCTCATGTGGACTAGGTGATGGTGGATACACAGAAGCAGCTTGTAGCTCCTGTTTAACAATTACATACTGATGTAGTGCTCTAACTAAGGGGAGGGCTACAGTACTCTTGCAGGGGACCACAGAGGAGGCGTGGTAGGCAGGAATAGAACGTTTCCTGTTTGTGTGGGGGTTGGAGTACCTGGGATAACCTCACCCCACACTCCAAAGGGTTAGGGGTGCACAACCTTAATTTCTCTTTTTGCCATCCCTTTCAGGCCTAAAATGGGCATGCCCCATAGGGCACACTTTCACATGGATCGAAATTCAGTTTGGATAAGCAATAGCTAAAAGCAGCTACTGGGTATCTGGCATTACTTCCACGTCCTTCTTTCTCGTCCCAGTTCTTGCCTCCGAGGCCCCGCGTCCATTCCAGGAACCCCTTTTCGCTTTCTTTTCTTGGAAGGTATAATACCTCCCACTTAACCCATGAGCCTCAGTTAAAAAATGTCCTGTCCTCTAGCCAGGTTTCTTCTCCAGAGAGCACGATCTGCTGAACCTCCCCCCCCCCCCCCCCCCCCCCGACGGTCCTTTGGCAGGGCAACAGTTCCTTTCCTGTGGGGCTCGCTCGTGATTTTCCTATGGAGCAGGGCTCCATTTGCGCACTGACTGTTCCTGCTCAGGTTCTGCTGTGGGAGAGGCTAGATGTCCGGTGTGGCTGCGCTGTGTCCTGGGTCTTCCAGGTGAGTGCCTGTGGTGCTGCCCCTTTAAGGGTTCATATATAAATGGGGCGTTCCCGGCCGCGTTGGAGCGACCGGGGAGCCCAAACTGTACAGACCGTCTCCTGTGTGGGGCTGTGGCGGGAGAGGGCTCATCGCGGCGGACTACGGGGCCGGGGACCAACCCACAACAGTGGCGACGGGGTCGGAGCCACGCCGGGCACGATTTTCATCTCGTTCCATGCCGCGGAGAGGGAGTGGCACACGCAGCTCGACAGACCGTTTACTGGTGAGGTCTAGGATGCTAGCAGCCCTCTAGAAGGATGCCAACCTGTCCACATTGTTGGAACTACCAGCAGCAGGCAGCTGTCTCTGCATCCACGGCACATTAAACTCAAAATGTCGAACTTTGAAGTGCTTATTTCATCGAGTTGAGGTGAGGTGCTGGGGTGGCTTGCTGTGTTTTATTTGTTGGGCCCCTAGGCCTGCCTGGCTCCATTTTTGGACACATTGGGGCTGATCCACCTTTCCCCTGTGTTTTGGCTGCCACACAGTGTGTGTGTTTTGGACTGGTTTAGTGGGAATGCTCAATTTTGACTGTTTTGTGGTGGGGGTGAACATCAAGGGAGACTATCAACTCCTATTCAGCTGGATGAAGACTGCTGGAGTGAGTTGTGGCCCCATCTGTAATCTAGGTGGGGTGCCTGTGCACTTACACCAATGAATAATCAGGCTGACCAAGCTGCGGCCCAACCTTTGGCTCAGTCTGTTGCTCTTGCACCCGCGCCTCAAGCAATGGCCCAGATGAGGCCACCAGCCAATCCCTGAGTTTGACTTCCAGCCTGGGGGCCCGTGGAAAAGGTGGATAGATTGTTTTGACATGTGTTTCCGGGCCACCTTGGAAACTAATGAGGACAGTAAGCTGGCAACCCTTTTGTATTCTGCCGGGCCTGCGGTACACAAAATCTTTTGAGTCCCTTTAACCCGTGGATGCTTCGTATGGGGCGGCAAAGGCTGCACTTCAAGGTTATTTTCTGCCTCTAGCAAATGTGGTTTATGAACGCTTTGTCGTGACTTCCACCCGTCAAAAGGACGATGACTCTTTGGACACCTATGGCCGTTTGCGACGGCTGTCAGTGGCATGTGCCTGGGACAATCCAGATGCAAAGGTCAGGAATCAGTTGATCCAGGGATGCACATCTGGCAAGCTACGCAGGCATGTACAGCGAGAGCGGGTTATCGCCTTACCTCGCATCCTTGAACTGGGTCGTTGCCAAGAGGTGTCTGAGGTGCGGGCATCCAAGATGGAGGCCGGGGTGTGCCCGGGCAAAGTGGAGGTGGTGTGTGCTGTAGGCCGTGGCACAGGTAGCAGAGGCACCAGGAGGCCAAAGGGCAACTTCTGTGACAGGGGCAGAAAATTAGGGGAGGCATGCCTAATTTGTGGGTATGACCTGCCCCACCCTGCGGAGTACCCAGTTGCGGGAAAAGCGTGTGGTCTGGCTGATCACTATGCCCCCATGTGTCAAGCCTCTCTACCCGTGGTGGTGCCGAGAGGTCCTATCCAGTCTGGCTACTTTCGCCAATCGCGCCCGCCCAACGTTGCCCAAGTGGACCAAGGTGAAGAGGTTGCTCGAAGAGGAGGAAGATGAGAACATCTTCTTTGTGTCCAGTGTCGGGGCCCTGTGATCAAATAACGGGTGACATCTGTGATGTCTGGTCAGTCAATGAGTCGCCCGTCCCGGTGCTGGTGGACACTGGGTACTCCGTCAACGTCATGGCAAGAGAACATTACGATGCCATGGAGTGTCCCCCACAACTGGCTGCTCCCAAGGCACGTATATTCACGTTCGGAGGGTCACAAGCAATTCCCCTCGATGGTGATTTTGTGGCTAACGTGGGACACTGGATTTCTCGGATAAGGGCTCGCTTCTGTGTGACGCCTGTGAGCAGCAACACCATTGAGCTGCACGGTGGCTGAATGTCATGATCTCTGCTTCCAAAAGATCAGGACTTGCCCGACTCCCTTGGAAGCAGACCCATAACCCCGGTTCCGAGTGCCAGTCAGTCCCAATTGGGACCTTTTGGACCCTGTCCTGGCGCCAGTGGCACCAGGCTCATAAAGATGCCCAGTCCCAGTGCTTGGGTGGACTTACCTGCAGCAGACCATGCTGCTTACTTACCTGCCAGTTGAACCCCTGATCCTCTTCTGTTTGGGACTACTTTTCCTGTTAGGTGGGGCAGGAGCCACTCCCTAGGTTCAGAACACTGGAACTCTTCTGGAAAGCAGGAACTCTTTTCTTACCTAGGCGTGGCTTTGGAAGGAGACACCTAAGCACTACAGGAGGCTATTTAAACCACACCCGATGGATGAATCTTGCTTTGCGTTATTCTGCATTCTCTGCAGCAGAACACTCATCGTGTCTTCTGCTTCTGATCCTGGGCCTAAGGGAACAAAGGCTTACCATCCTGGAATCCAGTCTTCAGCAGCACCTGTAAAGACAAAGAAAGAACAGGTTAGCACTACGGTCTTCAGTGGCAGCGCATCTCTTACCTGGTCCATCGGCTGTCACCAACGCCTCGCACTGCATTCTGGCATCTGAAAGACAAAAGCTTACCAGCTCTTCGCACGCTCCGGAGGCCTTCGGCGCTGCATCCCGCATCTGAAAGACAAAAGGTGCGTTTAAAGACATTGGGCAACTTTATTACTCACGCGCCATTACTCCTTCCCACGCCGAATCCAGTGGGTATTCCAGCACCCTTCAGCTTCTCTAAAGCTCCGAACTTGTACCTGCAAAATAAAAGGGACAGTTAGTGCGCATCGTGAAGCAGGCTACAAGCGCTTACTTACGTGCTTCCAGGCGCTTCTATTCCTCACGCGGGTTCGATCCTCAACTCTCATCAGCCCGCCATCCGCCATCGCCGGAACCCTGCAAAACAAGAGATATCATTACAAAAGACTTTTAAGACATTTGAAGTGCCCAGTACTTACCGTTCGTGCAGTTAACGACGGACAGCAGTCCTCTGAGGTCAAGAGGCCTGCACCCTTATCCAGTGAAGAAACTGGTTACGGCACCCTGCCCCGAGGCAGATGGAGAGCTCGGCGTTCACTTACCTAAGGTGAGGGCGTTAACCTTTGGGGTTCTTCAGGAGAAGAGAAAGGGAAGAGGAGAGAGGCACCCAATAACCCCAGTTCATTAATCCCATATTTTCTATCTGCAGACATCTTACTCTTCGAGTCAGACATACAGTGCACAGAGGTCCAGCCCAAAGAGCCAACCGTGTGTTACACATCACCTTTGAAGATACGGCATTCACCCAGTCAAGACCGGCGCCTCTGCGGGAATCAGGTGAGCGTTACACTGAAGCCCTAGGACTTGTTAGTTTCGCATAATCCGTGTATGTTGAAGACATTCAAATGCTACTCGACAAGTACTCCAAACTGTTTGAAGGCATTGGGCGAATGGCAGGTGACCCCGTGAGACTGCACATTGACGAATTGGTGCAACCCATCGCTCTCAAACATCGACTGGTGCCTATCCATTTGCGGGAATGGTGGATAGAGAACTGGACAATCTGGTCACCCTTGATATCATCGAAAAGGTCAAAGGCCCAACCCTCTAGGTGTCCCCCATTGTTGTGGCGAGAAAGACAAAGCAACCGGACTCGGTGAGGATCGGTGTTGACATGCGGTTCCCCAATAAGGCCATTAAGAGAGAGCTGTATTTGACACAGACCATTGATGACATCATCCCCCGAGCTGCAGGAAGCCAGGTTCTTTTCCAAACTAAACCTCTGAGATGGATACCACCAGGTGGTGCTGCACCCTGAATCACGGTACATCATATCACGACATTCACCACCCATAGGGGATTATACTGTTATAAAAGACTGAGCTTTGGAGTGCCCTCTGCAGCAGAGGTTTTCAAAACATTATACGTTGGGCCCTGGTGGACCTGGATGGAGTCCTCAATATAAGTGATGAGATCCTGGTTTTTGCCAAGTCAGAAACGGAACACTTAAACACAGACTGGCCAAGACGTTTGAACGGCTCCAGTCATTTGGCCTAACGTTGCACTGTGACAAGTATGTGAGTTCCTTAAGTCAACAATTGAGTTCTTTCGGATTCGTGTTCAAAGAGGGGGGAGTGTCAACTGACCATGTCACCTGACCCCCGCAAGGTCAAAGACATTATGGAGGCACAACGACCAGAGAATGTGTTGGAGGTACAGAGCTTTTTGGGCATGGTGACATACTGTGGTCGCTTCATTAAGAACTTGGCCTCTCGATCGTAGCCTCTGCGAGCCCTTACTAAGAAGGTCACGTGGCAGTGGGGGCGTTGAAGGAAATCAAGGGCACCCTCACAGATTAAGACACCATGGCGTTCTTCGATCCGGCCTTGCAGTCAGAGATTGTGGTGGACGCCATTCCGTTTGGCCTGGGTGCGGTTCTGACAGAGGTTGACGCCAACTCGGGTGTCCGGCCAGTGGCATACGCCAGCAAGGCTCTAACCAAGACGGAACAATGGTACTCCCAGATCGAACGGGAAGCCCTGGCTGTCCTGTGGGGATGCAGGCATTTCAGACTATATGTATTGGGGATGCCGGTGGTGATGGACCACAAACCCCCAGTTGCCCATCCTAGCAGGCTCTTCCTTCAAACCACCTGCGAGGATTGAGCGGTGGATGTTGGCACTGCTCAAATACGGGGTCTCGCTTGTTTATCGGCCTGGGAATAACAATGCAGCTGATTATTTGTCTTGCCACCCCAGAGGTAGCCCGGGCGGATGACTGCAGAGGAGACTTTTCTCATCCTGAGATCAGTGATGCAGCAGGGATCCTGGAAAGCGGTGCTGGATAAGCTGGCGCGGCGGACTCAGGAGGCCAGTCACTCTTGCACAGCTATGGAGAGTAAGGGATGAACTGTCGTTCTCCAGATCTGGCCTCCTGCTCAGAGGTGATCGCCTGCGGGACCACGATCCGAATATTCAGGAAGTCATCTGGCTGGCTCACCAGGGGCATCAAGGAGCTGCCAAAACAAAAGCGCGGCTGCGTCTGATTGGTTTCCCAAGCTGGAGAGACGTGTAGAAGAGTTTGTTGCGTCCTCCGTAAGGTGTCGGGCGGCGTCTCCAGCCCAGAGAGAGTCTACCATTGAAACCATGCCTCGAGGAACGCAGCCATGGGAGGTGGTGCATGCAGACTTTGGTTCCACGACCCGTGGGGGGGGGGGCACACTTCCTGGTGGTGGTGGACGAATGGTCCGGGTACCCTAAGGTTGAGTGAATTAAGTCTGTCGCCTTTGAGAACGTGGTGGTGGCGATTGAGAAAATCTTCGCAGCTCATGGACTCCTCAGGATGCTGTGTTCGGACAATGGTGCACCTTTTCAAGGTGAGAGTTTTGCCACGCTGATGGAGAGCTATGGGGTCCATCACAGGAAGGTCACCCCACTGCGGGCCAGGGAAAATGGTGAGGCGGAGAGAATGATGAGGACTCTCAAAAGTGTTCCGCATCGCGCTGGGGCAAGGCCGGTGCCTACAGAGAGTGCTGTACAGTTTCTGCATATATACCGCAGCACCCTGCACACATCTACGAGGGTGGCACCTGCGGAAGATCTCTTCAGATGGTGCCCGAGAGGGTTGATACCGGAGGTCGGTGGGTGGGGTGGGGAGAAAGGAGCCGGCGGTCATTGATGGATCAACAAGTGGAACGTGACCAGAGGCTAAGGACTGAACAGGAGAACCAGAGGAGAGGCCTCTGGTCTCAGCAGCTGTTTCCCGGGGATGAGGTGCTTATCAAGAACAGGCATCCCCACAGGAAAATGTCATTGACTTACGAGCCAGAGCCGTTGGATGTGGTGGCTATCAAGGGATCCATGGTGACGGCCTCTGACGGCAAGGCGTCTGTGCCCCGAAATGTGAGTTTCTTTAAAAGACTGGGAGAGCCTCGGGCGGAGGTATTCCTGGACAGGGACATAATGGAAGTTCCAGATGAGGGCGGGGGTCTGGCCCCTTCTCCCTGCTCTCCAGCGAGCGAGATGGCCGGCGATGGATCCCCTATCCAGAAGGCAGGCAGGGCGAGGGGGAAACTTGTCTCAGTGATTATGTGCTGGAGTCGAGAGTTTGGATGAACTGGCTGAGATGCGGGGGTCCGGGTGGCTGTGACTAGTGTGGGTTAGTAAAGGTGTTAACTTGTTTTGTTGTCTTCATGAAAAAGGAGGAGTGTGGTGCTGCCCCTTTAAGGGTTCTGCATGCAGTGGCATGACGTTGCATCCCGCCGCGTGCGTATAAATAAACTGGGCGTTCCCAGCCGTATTAGAGCGACCGGGTAGCCCGAATTGTACAGACCGTCTCCTGTGTGGGTCTGTGACGAGAAGGGGCTCAAGTCGGACAGCGGGGCCGGGGACCAACCCACAACAGTGCCGGCACGGTGTGTGGCTGTCCGTCATGAGACTTGGTGCCACCCCCTCCTGCGGAACGGTACTGGTGGGCAGGGCTGGCACCGGCCAACGACAGCCTTGGTGCCTTTCACTCCTTGCTGCTCTTGCATTATTGCTGGCGGCTGGCCAATGTTTCTTTTGGTGGCACACCCTCCCAGTGGACCGCATTGATGGGCCGGACAGGCTCCAGCCAACAGGCCCCAGTGCAGTTTACTCCTTTCTATACTGTGGCTGCCTGAGGTCCAGTTCTTTTGGTGCCTCCCCCTGCCGGGGGTCTACTCCGGTGGGCAGGGCTAGCACCAGCGGCTGCATGTTTCGTTGCCCCAGGCTCCCTCCCTCTGCAAAGTTGCCGGCGGCTGTCCGGAATTGTTATGGCCACCCTCCCTCCCTCCTGATGCAGCTTCTTGAGGGTGTGATCTTGGCTGGCTTTTTCCGACTGCGGTGGCAGCACCAGGCGGCGCTGCGTATTGCAGGCTTGTGTGGCCTTGATTGGGCTCTCTTCTTAGGTGGAACAAGTCTGGCCTCTCGTGTGCGTTTCCATCCCCGGCTGGTTTCCTCGTCTTGGTTGGAGGTGCATTCTGCGATCCTTTGTTTGGACTCTGTGGGAGTCTTCTGCTTCTTCGGCTGCTGGGTACTGGTCCTGCGGTTTCTCCTTGTCCCAGACAGCTTTTTCCGGTGCTGTTGATACAGGCTCTTTGTGAGCATGATGGGGGGAGGGGGTAATGAAGGTCTGGAGGGCCTATGTTATATTCAAATATGATGGATACTCGAGCAGACCGCAGGTATGAAGATTATCTTCTTCTGGTTAAAGGTTTAGTACATCTTGGGGTCGGGTGACATCAGGAGATGGGGGAAGTACAGAGGGAAGCCCACTGGCTCCAACCACCCAGGCTACATATTCCAACTGCTCTGGGTGGGATCACTTTCAAACTACAAACATTCTAGTCCCTCTCATAAAATTCCATTCATGACATCACGCCCTGCATTCACACAATACATTCAGGGAACAGACACCAAGCAGGAATACCACTCCTAACGCACCTCCTTCCATTGCACCACAACAAGACAAACTTTTGCAACAAGACAGCACAGCACGGCGCACACGCACACCTGAACCATGCACATATGCTTTACCAGCAGGCAAACGGTTGTCCAACCAGGCGTAACTGACATACTGGCAGCGACACCACACCAACATTGCACCAAAACATCACACAAACACCTTCCACCTATCACTGGGTCACCAGCCTGCCACGCTGGAGCGCTTCCTGCCCCACGTTGGGCCAACATAATACACTCCTAACCACCCTACACCACCCAAACACCTTTTCACCGCTGCCACTGGCAGACCTCGAGGCTGCCAGCCATGAGCGCAAGCTGCCCCTACATGGACTGGCACGTGGCACCACTACACATCTACAAAACGGAACTAACCCCAATCACAGACCATTCCAAACTACGAAGCAGGATGCAAACTCAACCACACCCATGCAGAATACCCAACACTGTGACCACATTCTCAACAGACACACAGCCACACTAACCCACCCAGGCAACAAACCTGCACTCCAACTGCATTCAACCACAAACATTCTAGTCCTGCTCATAACATTCCCTTCATGACATCACACCATACGTTCAGGGAACAGAGATCAAGCAGGAATACCAATTATAACAGCCTCCTCTCCCCCACCCCACCCTTTTTTTTGTTTTTCTCCTCTTCGTCGGATGCGCCCTCTGTGGCTGCTACGGCCAGGGGATGTCTCTTGACTGCGTGGATGTGGGCACAGGACCGGGCTGTCCATGAGGACCATCTCTTGGCTCTCCTCTGATCCTTGGGCTGTTTGAAGGGCATGTAGTGCCCTTTGGGTTTGCCCTGCCCTACTTTATAGCACTTCCCTCTCCCTTGCAGGGGGCTGTCTCGTTCAGACACTAGCAGTGGGCGTCTTCCTCGCTGGCCTGGTAGGCCGGTGTTCACGGTTGGCGGAGGAGGCTGTGGTTTGGGGTCCTGTTGTTCACATGGTTCCCAATGGATGCCAGCAGGCATGCTGGTTCTGCAGTGGCCCTTAGTGCACAAATGAGGGTCCTGCACGGGGGGCTCTGACCTGGGCATCTCTTCAGCTCCTGTTTGATGTGCTGCTCTGTTTGGTGGCTCCTTGGAGGTGAAGGTTTGCTGGGTGTTTCTGGTCTACCACCATTTGGACACCATCTGTCGGCAACCCTCCTCTGTACTCGGGACTTCCTCCACTTCCACATCTATGCCATTATGCCTAACTTCTGGAACTGGGTCCAGGTCTTTCGGAGGCTTCATGGGGGTCATGCCCTCCCTTGCGCTTCTCGCCCTTTGGGGCAGGAACCGCAACGCTCTTAGTTTCTTCCAAACGGTGGGCATTTGTCTCTGGCCCCCTTTGGTCCAGAGGTCCACCGATGTCTGTGCTTTTGGTGCAGCCCGGACTGTTCTTGACTGGTCTTTCTGTACCCGCCTGACGCTCTGGTCAGAACTTCGGCTCCACGCTCTCTGCCCGAGTGCGCAGTCGTGTTTTGGTCTTGGGGACTGTTCGCGGTCGGCTGCCTTTGCACTGGTTCCTCGGGCTAACTGGTGGTTGGGATTTTCCTCCAGGGTCTTTCTAGTCCCTTGGGTACGAACACCATCTTCCTGGATCTCCCTGCATTGCACATGCTGGAGATGGGGTTCCAGATGGGGCTCTGTGGACACTTCTCCCTCTGGTACCAGTGGGGGACTGGTTGGCGTCCCTGGGTCTCCAAGTTGCATGTTGTCCTGGGGTGCTCCTCCCTTCCCTGGGGCAGGTTCTGGGAACTCTTTAGGGGGGGGGTTCACCTTTTCGGTTCCTGTCCTTCGCTTGGGATGCGCTCAGGCCCGATGGCGTTTGCCGTGTTGGTGGCACCCCTAGTCAGGCCTCTTCTTTTGCAGGGGATTTCTTTCCCCTTATCTTGTCGACCTGCTGGTCGGGGTGGATTTGCAGGGTATGGCCCTTCCGTGTGTGGTGTTCCTTGGGGCCCAGTGTGCAGTCAGGTAGGGCTTGTCTGCTTGCCCCTGGTGGGGGTACAGCTGCCTCTCTTGGTTCTCTCTGGAATATTCCAGCAGCAGGTGGTCCCAGCGGAGCTATTGTTGCCTCTCCGGGGTCACCTTGCCTCCTGTATTTGCTGGCCCATCTACATCTGCATCCCCTGGTCACCTGACTTCTCAGGTTTCTGAGAGACTGTGGTGGTCCCGGGCCTCTACGGGGGTGTGGAGGATGTGTGCATCTGGTGCACCCCTTACAGACCATTCTGCCATGTGTTGCCAGTGGTCAGGGTTGGTGGTGGGCTCTCTGCGGTCTCGGACGACTCAGGGTTGTAGCCCCAGTTGCAGGTCTCTAGGCTTCCATCTGAAGTGGGTTGAGTGCTGCTTGTCGTGCCCTGTTCGTTTTCGGCAAGAGCCTGGGGGGCCAGGCCATGGGGGTCTGGCCTGCCTTCTCTTTTGCTTTGGCTTCTGTGATCCATCAGGGGGCTCGATGCTCGGGCCTCTCTGGTGTATGGTGGGGTGGGCATCTGCTCTCTCTGGCTGCCACTCTTCTCAGGGGGTTGCACCCCGTCTGAGTGGTTCGCCTCTGCACTGGATTCCCCTTCCTCTCGAGCTCTGGTTCTGATTGGCAGGGTCTTGGAGGTCTGTCGGGGCTTTTGGTGCCTGCTTCTGGATAGCTTCACCCCTCCCTTTGGTGATGGACCCCCCCCCTTCTGCTCCTGTTTCGGCTGATAGGGGCAAGAGGGGGGTGTCCACCCTGCTCTGGACCTTCTGCAGGGTTCTCTGTGACTTGTCTCCTTGCCCCTCTCTTCCTTATGTTGTTCTGTGGATTGGGGGTGCAGGGCTTCGGTCCTCCTGGCTGCCAATTTGGCACAGGCAGTGGTCATCCTTTTCTCCTGCACTTCCTTTGTCAGGACGCATGGCGGCTTCCTAGGTGGCCCTGCCCTCTACTTGCTGGGTTGGGCTGCTCTGTTTGGATGCTTCCATGGGTAGTCTGGCTGCGAGGTCTACCTGCGCTGGGGTTTTCGGGTCCAGTGGTTGTTTTCCTGAGGGCCTGGTGGTTCTCTGTGTGTTGTAGGTTGTCCGAGTGTTCCCATCTTGAACTGGATTTGTCCGGCAGTGGTTTTATTTGGCCCGGCGGGTTATGGTGGTGTTCCTCTGTGGTGTCCCTTCATCATTGGTTCGGGCCTTTCTTCTCCATGGCTCTTGTGTGGACTGGGTTGCCTCTCCTGGTACATGTTCCAGGTGGCTCTACTGGGGAGTGGCGGCCTCCTGCACCAACGCCCTAGGGGTGTCACTGCATGGGTTTTTGCTGGGCTGCTCCGTGTGCGTTCTCTGTTTTTACAGGCTTAGCGTGCGTTACCCGTGGGATGGGTCCTTTGGAGTTTGCCTGTGGGCTTGTGCTGCTTGTTCAAGGGATTGGTGTGGTGTTGCTGTCTGTCTCATTCGGACCTCTCCCCAGTTGTATTTGCTTTGGTATGCTTTCGAGGCAAGTACTGGGACGAGGAAGAGGAGTGTCTAGGTAATGCTCTGATTACTTACCTGAAATCTTCATTACTTTCTCGTCACAGTACTGACGTCACTCCTCTACTTCCCTGCGAGGCGGGTCCCATGCTACGACTGGAAATTGGTAACTGGGGCTCATGGATAAGTGGGAGGCATTATACACCTGAGGAAAATAAAGTGAAAATGGGTTCCTGGCATGGAGGTCGGGCCAGTAAGTACTGTGACAAGGAAGAGTAGGACTAGGAGTAAGTAATGAAGATTACCGGTAAGTAATTGGAGCATTAACCACTGAGCTGCAGCTACCACTGGGGAACGAGGAGTTGGAACATAGTGTTCCAAAAATGTAACTTCCACATAAGAGGCAAATGTAACCTTGTGTTTTAAATGTCATATATATGTGTACTAATGCACATTTATAGATTGTCCCAAGCACACTGAGTTAATGTCACGTAAGTATCTTTGTTCGGCTTCAGTTGGTGTAGGGAGCCAAAAGTAGCTCCTAGTAGATGTTGGTGTCAAGATAACCAGTGTCTTTTAGCCTACAAGCAGGAACTAAATAGCGCCCTGCTATTTCGTACCCTGTTTTCTGGAGTGGTGGGTGAAACGCTGTAGGTTTTTAGCAACCCGATACTACCATTTGGGTTTGATGCATAACTTGACGCTCTCTACGAGTGAGTGCCTGTGTAAGAAAGCCATCAAAGTGCTCAGGAATGGCCACCCGCTTTATGGATCTAGTTGGAGTGTCCTAACCTTGCTTCCTTTTGTCCGTTTTTGACACTACAAGCTTTGCCGTACATAATATGTTTAGATATGCACCACATGCTAGTCACAGCCAGTCACCATTCTTAAACCTTGGTTGGGGAAGAAAGTGCAGGCTATCTATTGTGCACTGCAGCCAAGATGGTGGTTGTACACCTTGAACCATCCAGTCGGGAATGCCATGTACGTGCGTAATGCAAACAATGTATTGTTTAGTTACTTTATCAAGCTTGAGGAAATGGCTTTCTAGGGATGTTAAGGCTTGTGATGAACGCGTGGATTTTATTTCCTTTATCTATTCTATTGCATACACATACAGAGTGTATCTGTATTGTTGTATAATATGTAAAGCGCTCCATTGCTTCTCAAAGCTGGGTCTGCGCTTAAGTATAATACACTACCCAAATTCTTGAACTCGGCAATCCTTTCTTAAGCGAACTAGCGATTATTCGTACTCTCAATGTTCACGATCTTGTGTGGGATGAAGTTCTTTATTTTTTGTATTACTTCATTTTTATATGTTTGTATTGGACTGCTCTAGTGGGTATTCCAGCACCCTTCAGCTTCTCTAAAGCTCCGAACTTGTACCTGAATTGCCACTTTATACATTTGTTATATCCTCTAGATGAATCCTTTGTTTATAGGCGTTTTATAGTAATGAGAGATTGTAATGAGAGTCCTCTCGTTGTAGCTTAATATCGATTAGATATTTATTATTACCGTGAGTGCAGACACATGTTACGACCATTACCAAGGTCTTTGTCAAGGCTGCAGTCGTTATCATGCATACATTGTTCATTCGAATATTGATCATTATATCCAAACATGAATGTGGAAGTGCAGCATGATGAGTGATTAAGTGGATGGTGTGTGTGGTGACGTGTAGAAGTTCATAAAGAATGGATTTTGATTCATGACATTATTACATCATTCATTGACCCATTATCAGTTACAATCAATTCATTACAGATCATTGGGTGATTGGTGTATGCGTTGCATACCAATATACTAAATCACATCATAGTGCACGAGAAAAATTTACAGATGGATGCTGCCCACCAAGATTCTTTAAACTGACTGTTAAAAGAGGGACATCGAAAAAAGAAGCCCAAAGGGACATCTTCTCTTCAGGGACAGCTTTCCTTAGCAGCACCAGCAGAGAGTCGCTGCTTCCCCTGGTGGCCCCATCAGGGGGTTTCTGGGCCTGTCGTAAGGCTGTGACTTTGCCTCTTACCTGTTCCCTGTCGAGGCACCCCTTTTTTGGGAGGAACACCTCTTTGCGCCCTTCCGGTGATAGAAAAGGAAGAAAAGAAAGCAACATCTGGGAGTTTAGATCCCCAGCAGGTAGGCCGGAAAGCTGGGTCACTGCTTGTGCTGTGGTTCAACTTCCAGGTAAAGCGTGACAGCTGACCAGTGTCAGTGGTTCATCCGAGAATGGGCGCCACCAAGGAATGTCATGTAGTTGCCTACAGACTTGTGGCGGTGCTAGCCAGCAGTGTTATGTAGAGCACAGCCAGGTGAAGCAGTATTGTCCCGTGCTTCTACATGCAATGGAGATCTCTGCAAGTCTCTGCAAGTCTCCATAAACGGACATGTGGAGTTGCTGCTTGGCCTAGTCAGTCTACCCTTACCCATCCACTCTCCTACGAAAGTGACAACCCAGCTCAAGGACTCGCGTAGCATGCAGTGAGCTCACTCGAGTGGCGCTTTGGGGAGGTGATGAAGCTGGGACATGAGTGGCCTGCATGGCTTGATGTAGATCCTGTGTAGCACTGCCTTTTTTGGGCTGGCAACATTGCGGCTGGTATGCTGGAGGCAGCATCAACATGACTGGTGGAACCTTGCCTCTCTACCTGGCTAAGCTTCAAGAGTTAACCTGCCAGACCCCACACTAATAGAGCAGTATGTGTTCCTGGACCTTGCAAAAGCATGATGGGAGACTGCGTGGAGACACAAGGCTTGGCACTCTGGTTCTTCGAGAGGATACCTCATCAGTATTTTGACCATTGCAGTTGGTGCTCACTGTTATAGTGGAGAAAATATCCATGACAGATGGCAACTGCCCATGGCATGCAATAGGTCGGTCATTTGACAGGTGAACCCCATAACACCCCCCACAACCCCCTCAGGTCGAGGTTACAGTTTCTTTATTGCCCCTGCCTATTCTCTGGTGTGCGTCTTTAGCTCCAGTATGGGATGTGGTTGGAATAGGGGATTATAGGTTTGGGGAAGCCACCTTGTGTGTTTTTAATGTGTCCTTGTAGGTCGCCATGACACACATGAATGTCGGCAAAACCCTGTTTAGTTCTTATCTATATACGTTTTTAGCCGCAAAGGTATTACATGTTTGAGAAGCTTATCAATGGTATGCCTTGATAACTATAGAGCAAAAAAGGGAATAGGGATCCCCTCTGGGCAAAGCAAACATTTTTTTTTTTTTTTTGGGTGGGGAGTTGATTTTCTAGAGAGATTAATTTGTATTGAGGATTACAGGTTACACTATGGAAGTGCTGGAGCTCAACCCAGGATTAACCTCTCGGCTAAGGACTCTGGTGGAGCATATATCTTATTGCTGGTCGCATTAACTTCAACTTGCCTGTGGTGGAGTAATATCATGTTGTGCTTAAATTCTTACCCGGAGATAGGGTAGAGCAACAATACTTTGGGACGTGGGCATAACACACAATTGTGTTCTGTGGGCAATGAGGGTAATGGAAAACTCCTTCCATAACTGCTACTTTAAATTGCCCAATCAGTGCAGTGTTCTAGCTTGGCTTGATGGAATACCTTTCTGGTTCATGGCCCCTGTATACTGTTCATTAGCAGCTAACTTGAAATCATTGGTCTCTGTGATCTCCCACACCCTGCATTTGGTTTCTGCAGCCATCTCTCCACGGAAATAGTCTTGACACGCACCCCCATCTATCTTGTCACTGGCTAGGACTCCAAACACTTCTCATCCCACTTGACCTTTTAGCAGTCTATCTTCTTGTTGACCACTCATAGTCTCACCTACTTAACCTCTCCCATCTCTGCTTTCATAATGCTGCACTTGCCTGGACTGCATCTTCCTTTTCTGTTCATTTTCTTTTCACCTCCTTGAACACCAACCCCTTAGATCTAGCCATTTCCCTGTGGGAGTTCCCTAAGCTTCCATCCTTAGGCCACTACTCCTTATCCTCAGTGCCTCCTCTCTTTGGCAGCTACATATTTGCTGACAATACCCAGATCTTCACCTTTCTCACCTTAACATGGACCTTTTCTCTTGTATTTCAGCCGTCTTCCACTGGGTGATACTGTGTTGTTTTGAGCGCAGATCCTTTAGACTGAAGTTATCCGCCTCCTGGCACACATGCACAAGCATTCATTTGTTTAAAAAAATATGTATTAAACGGTTGGAGCAGCGAACAACAATACAGTGTTAACAAGGATAGGGGACATTAAGGTAACATCAACGTGTGCAGTGCCTGCCACCCCCCATTGTCTGAATTTCCCTGCTAGTTTACTTATCGTCAAACTCAAGAAGCAGTGCCCAAACTGTGTGAAATTGGTGAAGCTTTCCTTCTTTCTCTGCTGTTACCTTCTCTGACACCAACACATTCCAAATCTTGCCCCACCAAAAGATATCTGGGCCCTCCGGAGCTTTCCATTGCCGAGCAGTGGTGATGCATGCCGTCAGAAGCAACTGTTAGAAGTTTAGCACATACCCCTGTTTGGGATAGATCCCCTCCTGGGCATCCCAGCAGCATGGTTTTAGGGCAGATCGGGAGTTTGCTCTCCGTTAATCTTCTATTACCCTCCCAATAGATTCCTAGAATAACCTGACCCGGGGGGCAGCTCCACAACATATGAAAATACGCCCCTTGTGCACCACAGTTCCGCCAACAGGTGGAGGGAATGGAAGCGTGAAAGTGATTGACTCTGGGTCGGGGCTGGGGGTGATGGTACCATCGAAATAACAGCTTGAGGGTGCACTCATTGTTTGTAACACATCTGGAGGATGAGTGGGCTCTAGTACGGATGTCCAACCAATCAATGTCATCTAGCTGAAGGCCTAGATCAGTTTCCCATAGGGTCATGAAGTCTGGTCTACCGGGGGGGTTAACTGGTCCCCCCCTCAAATGTTTGTGCAGTCTCGAGATTCCCCTTTTGCTCGAACCCTCCCAAATTGTTAGTTCTAGCGGGCCTAAGGGGCATGTGGCTTTGTGTTTGGTATCTGGGTGCGTGGTCCATGCCGCAGCTGGAGATATGAGAATCTGTCCGATTCCTGAAGGTGAAATACTTTCTTGCAGTCTTCAAATGTGCATGGTAGATTTCCCACATATAATTGGGCAAGTGTTTGTAGTCACCCCCCACGCCCCTGTTCCCGGTTTCCAAATGCTGCTCGGGGCAAACCCGGGGTATAGGAGGGGTTGTCAAAGATTGGGGCGAGTTAGCCAGTACCGCTCGGAATCTTTTTTTCCCTTAGTGCCCCGTCCCACATCTTCAATGTGACCTTAGTTGCGGTGAGGAGAAGAAGCCAGTGTTTTTGTTGTGTGCGCGCGATAAATAGGAGACAGCAGAGCCGGAGCGAGCATTGCAATTGTTCAGTCTCCATCTGTTTTGGGGGGCGGGGTGGTGCTTCAGATAGTGGAAGAGTTGGGCTGCCTCGCAATATTTCTGACGATTCGCGACTCCCAGACCTCCCAAGCGGGCCATGCCCATCATAAATCTTCTAGGTATCCTAGCTTAGTTTCCCCCCGCCAGATGAATCCCAGGACCCTTCGGTGAAGATGATCTATAGCCGTTTTGGGGATCGCCACAGGGAGTGAGGCACAGGTGTACAGGAGGCGAGGGAGCAGATTAATTTTTATCGCTGTAATCCGGCCCGTTAATAATCTCTCTTGTTTTGTCCATCTGTCTTAGTCTTTCTCAAGCTGTTGGAAAAGTGAGGGAAAATTGACCGCATAAAGATCTGCTGGCGAGGCCGTTAGCTGGACTCCTGGGTGTTTAACGGTGCTTGTGGCCCAGTGAATTGGGCATATGGGTTGGAGGGCGGAGATGTTGTGCAGGGACGGACCCACTCCCAGGGCCTCCAACTTCCCCTAGTTTATCTCAAAACATGCTACGTCACCGATGGTTCTGAGTTCCTGAAGGGCTGCCTCAAGGAATGGCTGGACGTCGGAGATGGTACGAAGGACGTCATCAGCGTAAAGGGAAACTTTGTGTGAGAAATCCTGAGTCCGTTCCCCTTTGATCAAATTGTTACTCCGTACATGCTGCGCTAATGGTTCCATAACCAGGGCGAAGAGGAGAGGGGAGATGGGGAAGCCCTGTCGCGTACCACATATCGGGGAGATCTGGGCTGAACGCATATAGTTAATATATAGTAGTGTGTTTGGGGAGGAGTAGTTGGCCATGATCATGTTACTAAATTGGGGACCAAAGTTAAAACGCTTCCAGCGTTGGTCGCAGGAAGGAGCAGTCTATCTTAAACGCCTTGGTGGCGTCTAATGCCAATAGAGCCATTTCCCCCTTCTCCTGTGTGGTAAATTCAATAAGGTTTAGGGCTCTCCTAATATTGTACCCAGTCTTTCTTCCCATGACAAATCCTGTCTGATTGGCGTCGATTAGGGAAGGGAGGAGGGGGTGCAGGCGGTTTGCCAGCACCTTTGAGTAGATATTAATGTTGATATTCAAAAGAGAAATCGGCCTATAGGAGGCACATTCCTTGGGATTTTTACCTGGTTTGAGGATACAAATCGTGGCTGAGGTCTGCATTGATGGTGTCACTATACCCATAGCACCAAATGTGTTAGAGAGCTGTTAGGGGGGGGAGCCAATTGGGTGCCAAACATTTTGTAACATTTCGGAGAGAAATAATCGGGGCCCGGGGCTTTCATGTTAAGGCCTTGATGACATTCTCCACTTCATCCTGTCGAATTGGGTCTTCTAATACTTCTGTCTTTGGTCAAATGCGTTAGGGCTGCCGTCGCAAGGTATTCGTTCTGTGTTGTGGGCGATGTACCTGGGTTCCACATGGCGCCCAAGAAATGCTCTTGTGGCAGGTGCAATTTGTCCTGTTCCCCATAGTGGGTGGCTCCTTTCCGATCCTTGAGCCCAGAATGAAGTTCTGCGTGTTCGCCTGTGCCAATTTATTGGCTAGGAGGCTATTGGCCTTATTGCCCTTCGCATAGTAGCTCTGTTTCACTGCTGTGAGGGAGCGCACTGTTTCCTCGACATATAAGGCCTCCAGTTTATTTCTAGCAATACGGAGTGCAGCGTGAATTTTGGGGGACCAACCCTTTTTTGCATTTGCTCTCAATCTCCAAGATCATCTTCTCCAAGCTCTCATCTGTTACTTACGTCTGTGGTAGGCCGCCATGTGTGAGATGAGTACTCCCCTGATAACTGCTTTCATGGCGTCCCATGTGATCGCTCGGGAGGTGAGTTCCGTAGGGTTCTCTTGAAAGTATTGTTTGATTGCTTTGGCTATTTCGTCCGTAAGGTTAAGTCATTTAAGATTGGGTCGTAAAGACGTCACTTCGGTCTGGGCCCCGGTGCTGGGTTCCAATCCCTGGCCTGTAGGTACAATGGGACATGGTCCGAAAGGATCTTTGGGGCGATCACCATGTCCTTTGTATAGGATAGCAATTGCGGAGAGGCCAGAATTTGGTCAATTCGGGATGAGGAGCGGTGGACATGAGAGAAGAATGTGAAGTTCCTCTCATCCGGCTGTAACACTCTCCAGGTGTTGACCACTCCCAGCGTTCTAAAGAGTTGCAGGATACTCAGTGCCAACTTGAAGTCTTTGTGAGACAGAGTAGAAGTTCCATCCTTATCAAGGTCTGGGACCCTGTTGAAATCCCCTCCACTAACAGACCTTCCAGAAAGGGGAGAAGGGAGGCCTCCATATTCTCAAGAAAGCGTTCCAGCTCAGAGTGAGACGCTTGGGGAGAGCCAGCTCCATCCGCCTTCAGTGGGGAAGATTTGAGTATCTCTTCCAAGCACGTAATCACACTGGCGACTCCTTTGTATGAGAACTGTACAGCCATGGGAAAGAGCCAGCGATACTTAATCTTCTGCTCTCAGAGCAAGAGCGTCGGTGGTCAAAAGGATTTCCGCTTTTGCAACGTAGCTGTCGCCAGATCTTGAAAAATGTGTAAGGGAGAGCCCTGGAAGGGTTAGTTCATCCCGGGAGCAGCCAATCGAGCGGATTTCCTGCTTCGTTGTGTAAAAGTGGACTCTGTTTATGACGTCCAGCGGGGGCTCAGAGTCAAGGCCCCTTCGAGGCCGCAGTCTGTGTGCGGTCTACCTGCAGTTGCGATATCTCCAGGTCTGGGAGCATAGATTGGAATAACTCCCCCCACATAGTCGGGCAGGTCACGCTCTTGGACCGATGATGGGACCACTCTAATCCAGAGGTTATTTCTCCAAGACTTATTCTCCAGGTCCTCTTGCTTGAACTCCAAAACCTCATTTTGGTTTGTCAGGAAGCAGATCTTCTGGTGGACCTCCAGTAGCCAGGCTGCTGTTCCCGTGACTGATCTTCTAGGTCCCCAAGCCTTTGTTCTAGCTCCGTGACTTTCTGGTCTGAGCTCTATTTTGGTCGTCAACTCAGACATGCAACGAAATTTTGTTTTTATGTCCAGCATGAATGCCTGGATGTCGTCTTCAGTGGCGAGTTGTCCACGGGATTTGTCGATACTGGAAGCGTGGATTTCCCCATTTCCCGATTCTTCCCCTTTTTGGATTGAAAGCAGCATGGTGGTTATGTCCCTGCTCTTCTGTGCTTTCGATTGCTTTAACATCTTGTTGACACTGATTGGGGGACCTATGAGAAGGGAAGAGCCTGGCTCAACGGTTGCGATATCCTTTGCTGAGGAGTGTCAAGTCGGGAGGAGATATGCTTCTTAAGGGCCCCTGCTGCTTTGTTGCCCCTCCGGGTCTCTCATCTGTGCATAAGCGATGTGGACCAAACTCCTCTGTGGGCTCTGGAGTAGGTAGGGGAACAGTGGTTAGATACCAAGTGCAGATCGTTTCAGTTTTTGTAGGGGGCCACTAGTTGCTATTTCAGGTGGGCTCTCGGGTGTGGGGCTTGCTATCTTCTCCTCCACCCTTTTGCACCCGGATGCTGCAGTGTTGCTCTGGTTACTATCCCCAGTTCCCTTGCTCTGCCCAGGCTTATGTTTGTTTTGTAGTACCCTCCCGCCCCCTCCCCTGGGAGGGGAGAATATTGTATAGCTCAGCCGGCCGCAGAGTTCAATTCCGATCGAGTTCCAATACCGTGGGTACTGAGGGGCACTCTTTGAGTCCACGGAGGGCTACCACCACGTGTTAAAAGGAGGGGTGGGGGTCTGAGGGCCCACCTGGCACCTAGGAGCTGGCCCCAGGGATTGGCTGCCAGTGTAAAGCTGTAGCAGGGCTATACCGGGGTCCACCCCTTCCTTGCTGTGGCACTGTAACAGCAGAGCGCTGGCAGCTGAATGGGCTCTGACATCCAAGAAGAGAGCACAGCCTATACGTTGGAGCTTCTCCTCCGCATCTGCTCGCTGGATCTTGCTCCTTCGCAGCAATGGGACCGATGGCTTGTTCCGACCGGGGCGGAGTCGTCAGCAGGATGACGCGTCAAGTGCCCAGAGTCTCTTCCATTCCCGGGAGTGCATCCGCAGGCTGGGGGAAGACCTGTGCCCTCAGCGTCATGTCACAGACGGGACCGAGCTCCACAGCCCGTCGGGCATCCACTGGCCGCCTCACTGGGAGTCTCTGCCGGCAATCAGCAGGTCAGAGCGAACTGGGGGGTTGTCTGGGGGGGGGGGTGAGGGAGCCCCTCCATACGCTGCGGTTCTGCTATTTGCAGGGGAGGGAGCCGCCTTGGTGAAAGTGGCTTGTCACAATGCATCCGCCATCTTGTGGGAATGCTGCGTCCCCCTCGCCTCCCCTTCCGGGCTGCATTAAAAATTAAAAGCAGCACATTCTGAGCACCACCAGTTTTGATCTCCTTGGGAATAAGAAGGCGTCTCAGCGCTGCCTTTTAAAATTTCAATTTTCAGCTTTAAAGATGGGCTTCATGTGGAGGCCATTCTTCGGTGCCGCTGGTGGCCGACTAGCGCTCGCGCGCTCTGACTCCCTGGTCCCCCATCCTTTCCCCTTGTCCTTCTCTCACACCATCGCTTAAGTCTTGCCATGTTGTGGTCCGCTTTGACAGCAAGTATCCACCTACTAAACATCAGACAAAACAGCCCCTCGCCTGCTATTCCGCTAAAACTCATCTGGACTGTTGTATTAGACTAAGATTACTGTTATGGCCAATGTGCAGGCTAGACCTCCCTTTCTACTGTGTTACACTGGTTAACCTTCTCAGCCTAGCACTCTCTACATCTTCCATCGCTCCTTTCTTGCTTCTGCCCTTAAATGCCATCTCTCCCTTGAAGGAGACTGTCCATAACCAACACATTCTCATCCCTCCTGATCACATCTTGTTTATCCATTTATTGAACTGTATATTAACTATCTGTATGTAAGAAATAGTTATGTCCACAATCTGCTTCTGTGTCTTCTTACCATGGGTTAAGTGGTTCATTAATCAATGCTCTTAAAGTAAAACCTTTTCTTTTTCGTGGGTTTGTTTCTTTTGAATTCTGACTACCTGCGTGCCTATGTTTGGGCCTCCTCGGCTCCGAGTTCCACCTGCACTTGTGTGTGGCCTTTATTACTCGACTTTTAACACGTAGGCGTGCATGCTGAACAGTTTTTTTCTGGGTGCTCTTTTTGCGTGTGTTACATTGATATATTACGTCCATGCTCTAATTTAAATCCCCTCCTCCCAAACCACACGGATAAATTACCTGCTCAATTATAACGTTGTCCTTTTTGTAAAGCCCTATGAAAAGGTGTTCAGGCCTCATTAACTGACTTTTTGACTAAAGCACTTACATTTTTTTTATCAAAGGCTCTGTGACTCCTTGGCCCCTCCCCTACAGGCCCCACCCCTCACAGTATAGAGACACGTTGGGTGCAAATTCTTGGAGCTCTATTGAAACCCCTTTTGCGTTCGCTAAATCCTGAAGGACATATTTTCTGGGATGAAAAACAAACTTGTTGACTGGAATTTTGGATTTTCAAGAGCTGTTTGTCTAAAGCGTTCTTGTCTGACGGCAAACTCTGTGTTGCCTTAAAACGACTTTAACTTAAAGCCGATATATAAAGTAGTCCCCCTTTTTGATTGACTGTCTAAGAATGATGCACGGAACAGCCTCTAAATTGCTTATTGCATTGCAGTGGTTTTACTCTTGTCATATATAGGTCCTCTCAAGCTTAGTTACACAAATAATTTGAAGTTTTTGTGCTTTTCTAAAAATTGATGCTTCTGCCATTAACTTGGATTTCCTAGTTCAAACGTGCCTTTAGAAACCAATACTTGTGTGCACAGAACCCCATGGTCTCTGTTCTGCCATTGACGTGGTTTACGTTCTGTTCTAGTTGGTCATTTGTAGGACAGCCATACTATCTTGCCCATATCCACTTTGATATCCAATTGATAGCCATTTTTAATGTATTTATTGGATATTTTATTATTTGAATGACATTCATGAAATATGCCGCTGACTCTGCTGCTAGGAGTGATCTACTCTTCTCTGCTGACCAGAGTTATCACAGAAGTATTCAGAAGGAGTTTGTATTTTGGGGGACAGTACTTCTATTGGCGTGATTTATAAATAAGACTATCCCCCCAGAAGGTTAGCACAGTGCCAATCTAAATCTAGAAGAACCAGCTAGGCTATAGTCGTGAACCTGCAGTTACTTAAAAAAAGAACTTGGGACGGAGAAATTTCTACTCCAATGTTTGTGTCTCTCAAATGTTTTCTTAACAATTCTTGGTCTCTCTGTTGGTTGGCAGCAGATCATACAGAGGGCAGCCGCTTTATGGATCGATCGACCGACCTGCCGTCACATTTCAGACAATGACACTCTGGGATGGTGACGAGGTGCAAGTCCTGTGGACAATGGATTCTAAAGCATTGGTTAGTTAGTCTGTAGATTTTACAGCTTTTAATTTCAACTACTGGTAGCCACTGGAGTTGACTGTGGTTTCTTTGAATTTTTCAAAAGTAGCTTTGCCGAGCAATTTGGAATTGTCTGCAGATTCTGTGTGGTTGTCTACTTTGGAACACCTGGATAGGCCGAGTTGCAATAATCATCGTTTGAGCTTGAGGCAGTCATCTGTAGAAACGTGAAGTAGGGTAGTGGCTTTTTCAGTACTTTATGTTGGCAACAGCAAGATTGTAAAATGTTGTAATCTAGTGTAGCATCCATCTAGACTCCCAAATTCCAAACCTTTCCTGTGGGTGTAGAGGGCGGGCCCAGTGCATTTGGCCTTAGCAGAAACAGCATAAATGGATAGATGGCTCTAAAAGGAACTACGTTTCCTTCCTTCGCCTAAATTTCAACTGAATTTATCCAGTGGCTGACCGTTTTATATTCTGCGAAGTAATCGCGAATTTCAGAGAAGACTGTTTAAGGCTGAACAGTATTTGCACGTCGTTGGTACATTGATGGTAAGGCTGTTGAGTTGGCATGAGGGACATTTCTAAGGTTTGTAGATTAACATTGACAGTTATCAGCTGCAGAGTCCTGTGGCACGCCATAGGAAATCGCGAGCGTTTTCAAACTTTTAAAATCTGTACTAATAGCATGGGTTTACCCTATAGATTAGTCAATTCAGCAGAGAGCCTTATCTGATATGCTGAAGCTTATGAGATGGCTGAGAAGGATGTTCTATTTGACCATGCCCACGGATGAATGTAAAAGGAATAAGGCACCCCAAGTTCCTCAATCAACCAGTGGTAGGTATACGTTCTGACTTAGCCACAGCAACACCCTCTGTCCTTCTGCGAGGGCCGAGGCTGAACTGTCATCCATCTACTGGCTGCTCTTCTATGAGGGGCTGCACTTGTCTGGTATCTGTTGGCTCCATAGGCTTGTAATGGGTCCAAAAATGGCGTGATTTAAGAGTCGATTCCAGGTTTCTTTTTGTGAGAGAACACGAGCATGTTTAGAAGCTCATGGCACTGGAAGAAACCTTTGGCTAAGAGCCTAACTGAGTTCACAATGTCATGGCAAAGCTGCATATTCGGGTCGAAAAGAAAATCTGAAGGATTATGCAGGACTCATATTGGCACCGTTTGTAAAGGATGAAACCTGTCAGACGGAGTAGCTGTGTTCTGCAGATACAGTATTCTCTGCTCAAATCAATTTTCACACAGTGTATAGAGGATGTTCTGTAGTCCAAAGCATTGAGTCATGATTTCAAGTCATGAGCTGGAGAGCCTGCACTGGCTACAGCTGTAATCTGGGATCACGTGTTAACTGATTGGTACGAACATGCCCTCCCCTTTCGTACAGAGCCATGTTTTCAAGTCTGACAACCTCTTCTATTCTACTTTGTCTCATTGGTCCTTTGCTTTATTCTGTTTGTAAGGTGCACCAAGGACCCTGAGGTTTACGGACACACATAAACGGAAACGGAGCACACAAGACAGACAAAAAGGTGGAACATTCTGGGGAGAGAGAGAGGTACAGTCTAGATACACTGATCCTGGATCTTGGGTTCATAGCAGTCATCAAAATGAAGTGTTTTAAGCCTCTTTCTGAAAACTGTTGTTGCGCCCATTTCTCTATAATCAGGCGGAAGGGCATTGCATGCCCTGGGTGCGGCTATAGCAAATGCACAGTTCATAGTCTTACTGGATTTGCAGGCTGTCATCTGCAGCTGATTGGTATTGTTAGACCTGAGGAACCTTATGCTAGGTTTCTCAGATAATACATCACTCAATTAAACTGGCATAGATTCAGCAAGGCATTTGTGGTTGATAGAAGTGATCTTTCTGTTTAAGTCTGGTTACAACTCTCACTGCACTATTTTGAATGACTTTGAGGCGGTTGCATTCTGATTTGGGGATTCCAACTAGCAGACTACTGCAGTAGTCTATCTTTTACCCCACATTAGCCCTTATTATTATTTCAGAATTCTTTTGCGAAATGAATGGCCGGAGGTGAGCCAGCAGATTTATATACTATGCGACGAAGAAACTAGAATGCTCACGTGCGCTTTCATGTTCAAGTTCTGGTCTAGTATGACACCTAGTGTTTTCACTTTCCTCTTGGTCATGATATCACACCCTGCGATAGAAAAACACTTGCAGTCAGTCCCTAACTTTCTTTTATTCTCAGTCCCTACCACCATCAGCTCTGTTTTTTCTTTAAGTGCTAGCCCATTCTGTATCGTCCAAGTCTGTATAAGGTCATAGAGCTTGTTAATGGTACTTTCATTCTCCAGAAATACACCTGTTAGCGGGATGACTCATTCAGTGTCATCCACATAATTAGTAAAAGCCACACCATTTTTCTCGAAGGTTAAAAAAAGGAACAGTAAAGGCATTGTATAGCGAAGGTGCCAAACACGCACCCTGTGGTACATAGTGTGCTAAAGGCACTGGTATAGCTTCAATGTCCTTACTGCACACATCTATCGCTCAAGAAAAAGGTGATCCAGAGAGCAGCATTATCTGAGAAGTGAGCCACTTCCTTCAACCTAGTGACGAATAAAGCATGTTCCACCAGCTCGAAAGCTGCGGAAAGATCCAGCAGCATGAGCAAGGTGGTTGACCTTTATCTATGGAGTCTAGTAGTCTAGATTTAAGGTCCAGTAACGGTTTCTTTAATAATGGTGTGTTCCAGACATTCTTAAGACCCTGCCACACGCCACAGCACATGATTTTCCGCAAAGGAGGCATTAACAAATGTAAACCAGGCACTGATCAGGATAGGGGAGCAGGGCTTTATAATCATTGCCGGGGAAGGATCCCCTTTACAGCCAGTAGGTTTTAAGGTGTTCAATAATATTTGCCAGTTCTGCTTCCGAGATAGACATGAAGTTAAATTGACAATCTAATGGTTTTAGCACAGGCATTACCTGATCACAGATGTCGGTTGACATATTGATATTTGCCCTTTTTACTTCAATGTCCTTTTTAATCCGATCTAGCTTTCCCCACATGGCATCTTGAAACCGTGTACACTAAGCGGGACATTTTACTGGTATATTGGTATTCTTCTGAACAGGTGTTTCTATCTCTTTAAATATTTTGAAGAGTTCCTTGGACTCTGATTGGGACCGAATTATCCTCGTTGAATATATATTTTTTATCTGCTATGACTGCTATTTTATAATCCTTTGCAGCTGTTTCTATAAGCCTCCTTATTCGAAATGTCCTGAGATCATCTCCAGGCATAGAAATATTTATTTTTAGACCCTTTCAATTTTTGTAGTTCAGGGGTAAACCAATCGTTACTTTTTCTCTCAACTATCTGTTTGGTTTTAAGAGGTGTAAGGGTATTGGTGGCTTCCTGTAGAGATTAGAGAAGTCTTCTGCCGTCTCTAATTTAGTAATCTCATGACCAAAGGTCGAAGCCATTGTTCTAGGGTTAATGTCTTATAATTGCTTACTAAGACATTATTATTCTCTTTTACTCTGGTCCTTATAGGTTTATCGCCTACTATTGTAAAATGAATGAAAGAGTGATCGGACAAGGGGCAAGGCAGGACTGCTAGTTATATTGTGATGTTATGAATAGCATTCTGCTACAGTAAGAGCTTTAGTTATGCACAGACATGATTTTTCGGGCCAATGTTATGAGATGGGCTGATTTAATTAATTACTTTTTTCCCCCCTGCTTTTGCTACTCCTCACCCACAGCACAGATGCCACCTTTTGATTACAACTGACAAGCCAGGCTTGAACCAAAACAGACCGTCGGCACTTGCTGGTGATGCTGCAGTAGGTGTGTCTGGTGCTGCTGAGTGCATCGTAGTGGGGCATTTCCATTTAGCTGTTAGTTACCCGCTGCTCTTAACTGGCTCCTCCCCTCTTTTCCTCTTCACACAGATATGTGCCTGTCAGTTACAAGCCTTCATTTGTCCCCACCTCTTGCCAGTTGCACAGTTCCTCCCTGCTTACATACAGGCAAGCAATTCCAAAATTAAGCAGCTGGCGGGGGTGCTGGTATAGCACCCTTCCTTCAATACTGTCTTTATGGGGGCTAAACTCGAAGCGCACAAGAAACCATTAAAAATGTGCGCCGTAGCATCGTGACTTCTGGAGTGACCTTAACTGAAGAACGTCCTTCTGGGAACTTAGGTTGATACTGGCCTCTAGATTATTTTGGGTATTCGTCTCCATAACCCTCTGTCTTTAGCAGTGCCTGCGGCTTTCTCAAGCCCAAGCGCTGTACTTCACTTCACTGGGCCATTTGAGAAACACACATTCGCCACAGGCGAATACTAGGAAAGGCCGCCTTGGCCTTACTTTGCACTTCTGGAAATTGTTGAATCATTTGCTCTCGGGCGTTCGCCCTCGCTTCTGGCCATGCCTGTGCTGAGGCGTAAAAAGAAATGATGTTGAAATATTGGACCTGATGGAGGGATGGGCTCGTGAGTCACCGGCCTCGCTCTGGAGGCTTTGCAGCAAGTGTATTGATTGGATTTCGTTCCTTTCGGAGCTGCCGACCTTTGCATTTTTCAACGGGAGGTGCGGTCTGGAATAAATCTTCATTCCTCCTTCGGAACTGCATGTTGCCCACTAAGGTTTTGTGCTGCGCCCTGGTCTGGTGGTTTATAGGAAAGGCAGCGAATTAAATCCTGGTGCAGGGTTTCGTAAGCGTGTACAGTTTAAGCCGTCTCTTGATCGGAGTGAAGCGTGTCTTGCTGCGACCTGCAGTTTTTGCTCGTATCCTTGAAAGCAAGGAGAATGCAGAGCCCTAAGGGACTTGTAAACTGCGTGTCCTTGATCTCGGTGTCTGCACAGTTGAGACAATACATTCCTTCTAAACCCTCCTTCACGTCTGATGTGGGCTTCAGGCGATTTCCCTCGTTGATCTACAACCCTTCCTTCGCATCCCCTTGCTTTTTAGAGTTGAACCTGTCCTTGGCAGGTGTGTCCTACTTCTGTACTGTCATGCAAGTCCACTGGCCTCTTAAATATAACGCAGATGGTATTCGGGAAGCGGCTTACTCGCATTTGTCTCTCTGTGGCACAGTGCTTTCTACTTATTTCTGCACTTCTGTGTCGTGGCAACTTTGCTTGTGAAAGGTTACTGAGGATGTGGATGACGTGAGTAGGAGTACACGAGCTTATCTGATCTACTCTGGTCTTTACTAGGCAGGGGCATTCTTCACTGATTGCTTCAAAATCCTCCCACATCAACTACACCTGCTGTTGCTGCCCCCTTCTTTACTCTCTGCCCTCTTTTTCATTTTCACCCCCACATACTGGTCTGCTTTCCCCCCTGGCTTGGCCCAATATCTCCTCTGGCCAAGCTTGGCACTGGGAGACCACTATTAGCCGGTGCAATACAAATTACCAATGTTTGTCAATCTTTCTTCCTTTCTCAGCCTTCTTTATGGCGTCCCCCAAGAGCCAGTTCCTGGCCCTCTCCTTTTTCTCTTTCCTCACTTATTTCATCCTTCAACCTATCCTGTCACTTCTACGCAGATGACTCTCCGATCTTTTCCTTGAAACCCTTCACTCTTGTTTCTTCCCGTCTCATAGCCATCCAGTCCTGGATGTCTGCTCACTTCTTTTCTTTCCCGTTTCTTCTCAACCCCTTCCTTTCTTTTCCCAGCTTTCCTTCTCTTCCTCGGCTTGTAATCTCTGCGTTCTCTTTGACTGTTCTCTCTCCTTATCACAAAACAAACGCCCCTGTTTTATCCTTTTCAATGTTCGTTGTGCTAGTAGCTCTCAAACTTTTCACACTTCTACATTTCTCATACCTCCACATTTTTTTCTGGGATTGACTACTGTTCTGCCCTTCTGATTGCTCTTCCTTCATCTCTTCTCACCCCCTAACCCTTCTATCTACAATTATGCTATTCGCTTTCTCTTTTCTCTTTCCCCTTGTGCGTCAATCTCCTTATCAGCCTCCGTTCTGCCCTTTGAATCACTGCTTCTCTACCACTTTGCCCATAGCTTTCAAATCTCTTCATGGTTTTGCCCCCACCTTTCTTCTCTAGTCTCCTATTCCCACGCCACTCTGGGTCTTGGTTCTCATCTACATTCTGTCTTGTTGTACCGTAACCTACATGTGCTTCCTCACGCTTTAGTTCTTTATCTTCTAGACCCCTACCACTGGAATTCTCTACCGATCAGAGTAAAGCGTACATTGACCTGGTCTTGGTTTCTTGAGTAGTAGAATGTACCAACAGCCCAAGAAACACTCGAGAGGCACTGATATAAAACAGAGACTTAAGGGTAATCTGGGATGTAAATCCAGAAAAAACCCTCTCTGGGAAATAAAACCCCCCTGCTGGTGTAGATGGCAGTATCCTTGTTGACATAAATTGATCTCGTAGTCGAGAGAAGACCCAGGTAGTACAATTTCACATTCAATAGAATTCCTCTGTGAAGAGCGAGGCAGCATTGCCGGATCGTCATGCAATCTTGCGGTGTTTAGGTGAACCAGGGTTAAGTGCAAAAAATAATAGGATTGAAGAAATATAGCGAGGAAGTCAAATTTGCTGTGTTGCCAGATACTGTGTGCTCGACCGAAGACCAGATCCTCCTTAAAACAGCATCCTTGACACATAAATGTCTCCACTCTGCCGCACCACACTACCTCATAGCCAGATTTACAAGACAATCCTCCAACCGCCCCACTAGAACTGCTAATGCTAACCTAACGGTGCCCAGATTTAAATGTACTAAGACTGGCGGCAGCAGCTTTCTGGTTAAAGCTGCTCAATACTGGAACTCCCTCCCCCTCTTCTGAGGGAAGATGTACCCTTCCTCCGCTTCAGGTCCTACTTCATCTGTGGGATCAAGGAGAATGACCGTTAACATATCCCAGGATGCCTTCACCATTTGTACATACTATGTATATTGTTCATTCTGTATCTATTTAGATGTGTAACCTACTTACCTGCTCCTCATCTTATGCTGTCCTAACTGCCTGCTCCTCACCAGTTACTTATTGTATAAATTTGTATTCCTGTACAGCATTGTAACCTAAGCTGAAAAATCTTCTTAATGCTTATTGCGCCCTGATACCCCTGGGTCTGGCGCGCATTACAATTATTGAACCAAACAAAGCACTGAAGCTGCTTTGAAAATGGAAGTACTGGAAACATTACGAGATAAGCGCTGCTAGGAAACAGAGCGGATATACAACAGGAGCTCTGGAGACGAAGCAACCGGAACAGCATGAAGTGCAGGGTGGGCAAGCGCTGCAAGTATCTGTCTCAGGAGGATAGCTCGAGGGCAACATGCTCGTCTTGGAAGCAAGATGACGCAGGGCAACACAGGTTTGATCCTTGGGTCTGCACTTAGAAACCTCTGAGTACTTACTGTGTTACAAATAACCAAGTACAGTTATGCAGAACTAATACATAGCGGAAGCTCTGGAGATGAAGCGACCCGAACAGCCTGAAGTGCTGGGAGGCGGTGTAACGCAAAAGATCCAAAGTGGCTGGAGGCCGGTTTGTGAATTAAGAGCTCAGAAGAAAGGGAAAATAGAAGGTTAGAAACATCAAATGCTTACAGAGAAGTGACGCATCTGCTTACCATGCCACTGCTCCTTATGTGCTGAAGCTGCCTTCTGGAGTGCTGCGCTCTTGGATGCAGTCAGGAGCGCCATCTTGTGGAAGTAATTAGTCTGTTGCTAGCAGAATACATTTGTGTAGCTGTTGGGCGCCATCTTGGAGAGGACAGATGGGTACACACCAGCTGTTTATTCCATCTCTGCCATAGTGACCGTGAGGAGGACTGTAAGCAGTGATCTTAACCAATACAAAAAAACGAATGGAATTTTTAATGAATCCAAAACATCGGGGGGAAAAAAACACATTTTTTAAAACTTATATGTAGTTGGGAATGGGAATAGTAGTAGTTACAATTAAAAGGGGGACCCCCCACACCCCCAAAAACCATTTTTTTTTTGTGGTGGTGTTGTTGGTTGTTAGGTGTTTCTGGTTCATTAAAATCACATATAACCGAGGAGGACGGACGTTTCCTGACACTACCTATAGTGATTTGCACCTTTGCACCCGATCCTATCTTCAGTAACCGGCCTAAGGCCCACCTTCTGTGCCGCTTCTTTCTGCTTCTTAAATACCATCTGTATTTGTTCCCTTACTGCATTCCTGCTTGTACCGTCGTGTCATTTTTATTTTGAAGCTCTTTGGCGGAAGCGCTGGGAAATATCAATAAATACAAATGATTACCGATTTTACTCCCGGGGCAGGAATGCTCATTGCTTGAGGTGGAAGTGTAGGATTAGTGGCACAGGATATAGCAACACAATCTGTTCCTGGTCTGACTTATTTTGGTTTTGTAACCCTCCTTGTTGCCCTGACTTCCAACAAGGAGGTCCACACTATTTCAATGTGTAGGTGCTAGCTGGGACGGATTCTTATCAGGTGTTCATTGACACTAAAACTAGGTCATAGTTCAGTATGATTGGTGCTCAAATTGAATTTGATGCTTTCAGCAGTGATGCTCAAATCTGAGCATCAATGGGCCAAGACTCTTTAGCAACTTCCATAATGTGATAAAAACGAAGCAAGGAATAGTCCAAAACTAGCTTTAGATGCATATTTTATGTGAATTGGTTGCAAGGAAGAGACCGGCCACATCTAAATGCCTTACCTGGGGTCGTCGGACGGCACAGGAAGGGAGCACCAACCACCTATCATGATTTGGCTTGAGTATTATTGGAGCATATTGCAAAAGTATTTTGTTTCTGTTTTTGGTTCCATTTTGTTAACTGTCTCTGAAGGAATGTCGTCTGGTGAGGGTGAATTGCCCGGAGCTGTTTTTATTTTTTTTGCATAAAAGGATGCCAGTAATTCTGTTGCTGAAAGGGAGGTATGCTAATCAGACCTATATTTTCATCAATGATCCATGCCAAAATGATTGTGCAAACATGTGCCTGTTTTGATAGAGCCTGCATGTGGGAGCTGCAGTGGCACAGAGCAGGTTCGAATGTCACATGTGGACTGACAGCTGCTGCAAGATGGTGACATTAGGCCGAGGTGGCTTCTTTTTTTTGTTGCATCTTCTGCACCTCTGTTTCCAAGCTATATAATTGTATGCCTTAGTCTTGTGGCACCTTAATCTTTATAAGCCATGCCTGGTGGCAAGGTGACTACTAAGAGCCCACTGAAATAGAGCAAGGGTTGGCTCATGCTGTACCTCTGTTAACAAGACCGATAATGCACAGAACTGACCCAAGGACATGGCAGATGGCATTTGACAAACACATTACTGTATCGCTAAAAAATGAAGAACTAAAATCTCCTAAAAAGTAAAGCAAGAAGGTGAATTGCTTACTGAAGCTTTTAGTGATGAGGGCTTGAGGTCCGGGCCGTGTAGGCACAGGCAGTTAGAATCTGTGTCCACAACCCGTGATTTCATTTGGATATAACTTGATTGGATTGCAAAATGTTACCGGCAACAGCCTGTACTTTATGGGCTCCCTGAATGCGGAGTGAGTAGTTGTGGAACCTATTCATCACAGCAATTGGCAAGGAAGATGAGACTGAGAAGGTACGGCCTCCTGTTTTAATGGGGTCCTGATTGGGGATTACTACTGAAAGGGCACATGGAAATGCCCTGGAATATGGCTGAGGTTTGCTAAGGTGGCAGGGAGGATCCACCTGAGGAAAGGCTATGTGGGTATTTGACACCTGCTTAAATCCAATGAATGAGGGCCCTCATCAGACTCCAAGTCACTGTTTATTTTATTTTTGACCTTGGTGATGGATCGTGAAATATTTTCCTACTTTTCTTGACTCTGGCCTCCTCTTAACCCCAATACTTGAAGACGAGAAGGAAGGTTCCATTTGTCTACACTGCTGCCTGGGACCATTCTATCTGTCTTGTTTTAACAGTGAATGCACAGGCTAAATTAAATCTATACGTTGAAAAGGATAGGTCGACGCAGATGCTGGCAGGACATTGCGTGTTGCAGTTTGCCTCTTGAAAAAGAATGGAGGAACAGTGCAAGCTTCAGTACGGTTCTGTACGCTCCTAAATTCGCTGATCTCTCCACAAACCTGAAGGGGAAAGAATCCTTCATTGACGGGCGTTCCACCGTTTTCACTGAACAGTTTAGTGAATCTAGCGAGAGACTGGATATGAAGCAAGCCTAGAAAACTGTACCAGACAGCATTGACAAACCCTAGATAACTCTAAACAAATAGACCTTTAAATACCAAGACTGAATGGCATAGCTGCATCCTCTAGCGACTCTTGAGTTCAGGTAAATTGGGCGCCTGCTTCCTTTACTCCATAAAGACAGGCCAACACTCCCAATTAGGAAAGCCTAGGGAGAAATATTTATGCACATGGATTGCCCTTGAAAACCTCTTCACTGCTCTGGTGATGCGTTCAGTTGGTTGATCACCACCTTTTGTTAATAGGAGCACCGCTGCCTTATGTGAGGATGGTCTATAGCGCGCGGCAGCGACCTATGACTGCCCAGATAGGGTGACCAGACGTCCCGGTTTTCCCTGGACAGTCCGGGGAAATCACCTTCTGTCCCGGGAGTTTTTTCATTTAAAAAAAACCCATCCGGGGTTTGCATGGTTGGGGTTTGCATGGTTGGGTGGCTAAATTAAAATGGTAAATATTTTTCACAATGCTTACAGAATTTTGAAGTTGGAGGTTTGGCTCGAACCCCCAACCTTTCAGGTACAAGTCACAACACTTACTGACTGTCCCACAGAAACTGACTTGGAAATCGTGTACAGCAGGCCGTGTAATATCAATCGGAGCTAACGCTCGTTTTCAATTAACATGGTAAGATTCACAGACAAAACTGCACAAATGAGATCGTATACAGTTTATATAAAGGAGATGTGCTGGAAATATGGTTGGGTGGTGGTTGTGAGGGCGTGTTGGTGGAGGGGCGGTAATTGGTGGGCTGCGGTGGGGTCCCGCCCAATCTTATCTTGTTGGTCGTCCCGGTTTTTCGTTTTGGAAATCTGGTCAACCTTTGCCCAGATCGTTAGGATTACAACTCCCTTCAGCCCCAGCCAGTATAGAAATGGCCAGGGGTCTTGGGATTTGTAGTCCAAAACATCTTGAGCATAGGTTGCAGACCCCTGGCTGATATGACTAAAACCCTCTCTGTCCCTTCAAATTGTACCCCCTGCACTGCTTGTGTGATGTGTTCAGAACAGCAGCACCTTCCCCAAAGAAGGATCCTGCAATAGTGATGTCTGATGTGAAGACAGCTTGTGATTTTAAATTTTTTTTTTTATTCACAGAATTCCTGGGGACAAAAGTCTGTATTTCTAGAAAAACATACGTACTTCATTTGCCTAAAAAACACCCAGTCGGTAATGATGACAATGGTCTCTCGCCATAATTAAATCCTTCCACTCCCATCTTTTCCAAAATAGGGAGTAAAATAGTCTTGCGCAAACAAGGCCTGCTTGATCGCTTGGGCCTCCTCAAACCGAGAACCTTTGCATTAAGCCCTAAACCGCGTTCTTGGAAAGCAGTGCTACGACCACCATAGCACTATCATATTTTGGGCTCACTCAGCAGAGATCCGTGCCAGACCGCTCGCAGAGTCCTAAACGTCCATTCCCCCAACTCAGTAAGTTTGATCCATGTCGCAGAAAGGAGGCTGCTGAACTCGGGGAACCAGCTGGCTATTGACCCATCTCAACTTTAAGATCTAATGGCTAAATCGTTTGGGGGATGCCTATAATGGCCCCCATTTGGATTCCTGGGAGCCGCCGCCGCCTTCACATCATTCACTGTGTGGCATTGTCCAGGCCCATAGGGATTAAACGTGAGCCTTCTTTGAGCATAGCTTTTATTTTGCCCTTCACAGGAGACCGATGGTTTGCAATGAGTTGGGTATGCTTCTACATGAAGAATACCTTCTGTAGGAAGTGGTTGCTCAGCTTACAGTAGCTGACACGCTGCTCACTGTACCCCGAACAGGTAAATCAAATTCACAGTGAGAATACTACTAGTTTCAGCAGCTGGCCTATAGCTTTTGTTTAGGACATTGCCAACCACGACCTTGTTAGGATACGCCTTGACATTCAGTTTCCTGTGTGTACTGGAAGAGTTAAGGGAAGTAGGACACCACCGTCTGTCACACAGCGCACTGACATGACCACGCGATTTTGGCGCTATGTAAAGCATCATCGTTCTAGGTACTGCTGCGCTTGTTTATTCATTCTGGTTTATATTGCACGACTTAATGACTGCCCTCCCTCCGACGCTTCACACACGCACGAGCGGAGGTCTCTTCTGTTAGATTTGGCCGTGGATTGGTCAGGTGCGAATCCCGTTATTGAGAAGCGAGTGAGACTCCAACCTTGAAGCCAGACCAGCATCAAAAGGCGTGCGAAACCCGAGGCTGCAGTTGGACTCGTAGATTTCCCAGCCCATAAAAACATCCGGCTGCGTAATTCCGAGCTGGCACCTTTTTTCCTTTTAAAGGTAGCCTGCGGTTAGACGTTTCCTCGTAGCATGTTCGACTTGGAAGCTGTCCCGTTCTGTGTTTTATAATAACTTCAGGCAGTACTCGCTGTCTGCGTTAGAGCGCCTGCTCCATGGTTACCAACGCACAACATTGAAATGTGTAGTAATCTGCTTTCAGGTTAGGTGGGTGTGTGACATCACCTACTTGGAATGTTTATGTAGAATGTTGGTGTGCAAGGTTCTGGAGTGACGGTTGGCAGGAGAGTGAGCTGAGAAGATGGGTGTGGGGGTGAGCCCGGTGTTTCCCTTGTCATCTTGTGTCCCCTACCATCCCTGTGTCTTGAGGAAGAGTACTGGACATGGACAATAAAGGAACCTGTAACTTACCTGAAGTACTGGAGCTCCTCTTTGTTACAAAATGCATCCCACCGTCAATCTAATTTATTTAATAGGCTTGTGAAGCTCTGACCAGGACAAATGTATTAACTCTAGTACACACGATCCAGCAGATAAAACCAACACGGAAACGTGGCTCAAGAGGTAGGGCGTGTCTTTTCTGTGAGTTAGTTTTGCTTATTTTACTGGGAGATCAGGTGGTAGGCTGAGTGCTGGGATGTGCCAGCAGCGTGCTGTATAGGAGTTGAGGGCCTTGCACATCCCACATCTTACTTAGGCCTGACATTAGACGAAGAGCACGTGTAAGGACGTTGGACTTTCCATGTATATTTTTCGGGGTTTCATGGCTCTGTGGGCTCTTCACCGGTGCTGGACATGGAGGAAAAAACCTCTTCCCTTCTCCTTGTGGGCAGGGAAAGTGGGCGTGGCCCAGGCACGTCAAGAAACACCCAATTAAGGGGGTGGGGGTGGGGGGGTTTAGAAGGAGCACGTCGATGGATTGCCCTACACCGTTTCCATCGCTGTGATCGCGTGACTTGGATTCCGATAAAAATTTTGCCTGAGCCACCATCACCCAGAGCCGTTGACAGCATGCCGACCTGTCAGTCACTGCAGGTAGCCGAAGTGAAGTGCTTGGCAGAAGAGAGCTGCACAACCCAGGCTGTCTTTACACAAGGTCTTGTGGCCGCAGTGCTTAGGGTAAAATGAAAAGAGGTGTGTGTGTGTGTGTATATAAATATTTATTTTGGGGGCTTTCAGTGCATATCTCATGTTCTGGGCAGTGTGTAAAGCCCATTCAGGCTTCCTATTTTATTTTGCTCACTTATAGACGACAGCTTTCACAATTTCTAGGTATGTTGATGGCATATAAAAAAATTCAAGGTTGCAAGAATGGTGTTTGGCATCTTATGCTAGATGCCTCAGGAGTGGAGTTGCGTATAGGTGTCGTCTGTACCTGGAAAGGTTTTCATGACCAGTCTTTGCTCAACGTCTACAAAGGGATGTCGAATGTTTGATGATGGGGTTATAAGGATTGCAGCAGCAATGATAAAACAATGATGGTGAGATCATCAGTCTTTCGTGGTAAAATACGACCTCCCAAGGAACAATTCGTTTTTTTTCCACAAACACGTTAAAATCGAGGCAAGGTTCCTCTTGACAGTAAGGGGGTTCAGATTTAAGGGTTTGATATTATCTCGATCATTAAAGTGCTTAGTTTCGAGGCAAAAACTGCATCCTACAAGGTTTATATTCAGTGGTATCTTGCATTTATTGTCAACTAATTGCGAGAGTTATGATGGAGGGTGTCGTTGGTTATGTAAGCTCTTTGGGAGCTGAAACATGTTTGTATGGAAGCCAGCTGACTAGATCTGCTTTGGAGTGGTGTAGTCGTGGCAGCAAGTATTTTATGTCGTGCAGCCTATTGACAAGACCGCTCTGTGGCCCTGTGATGGGTAACGGTAAAGGGTTTGAAATTAAGATTTGATGAGCAAGAGCTAAATCCAGTTCTTGGGTGTCAGGCATCACCCAGTAGGCAGATACCACTGGGTAACCAAGAGTGAGTACCAAGCGCACTGTCCACGTGAGATGCACACTGTACCTTTTTGAACATTGTATTATTTATTAGGTTTAAATGTGTACTAGATGTGTCCCAATTCTTCTTTATTAGCATTTTCAAATACTGAGTGTCACATGTGCAAGTGTGTAAGGCAATAATTAACCGTGGAGCCAAAAGTAGCTCCTGGTAGTTGTTGGTTTGAAGCTAACCAGGCTCTCCTAGGCTAGAAGCAGGAGCTAAATAGCCCCACCTTCCCTCAATTTCGAACCCTGAGGTATTATCCTTGGGGTAGTGCATTGCACAGCTGAACAGAGCAGTCTGTAGTAATTGCTGGAGTTCTGGTCACGTGGGCTGCTGAGATTTCATGTCTGGTAGGTGTGTAATTATGCAACCCATAACGTGTTCCTGTTTCTCCCCTGCCTGGGATATTTGAGCGTTTACCCTGCTACGTCTTCTGGGAGCTGTAGTTTCCTTGGGGAAATGGATTGGCGAGTATCGTGCACTACAGGCATGAGGCAGGACAAGGTGGTACTTGTTTCAAGCATACAGGCACAAAAAGAAAGGGTAGCGTCTCTGGCCCTACCCACTCCCGTACCTGGCCTCTGTGGCAGGACCGGCTCTGGGAATCTCTATTTTAGGCCTCCCACCCTAGGCTAAGCGGGGTCCCATCAACTTTTGACAGGGTGAGTTGGCTGACACTGTTAGACAAGCCAGGTTCGAAATCCCTAGAACCCTCGGTTCAACACGTGGACACAACATTCCATTTATTAACTTGCCAAGTGTCATTTGTCATTCGTCAATGGCTAGTACCAATTTTGGGCACTCGGGAGACCTGAACGTGTTTTTACTACTGTTTTTGTAACCTGGGGGACAGAAACGTCGCTTAATCTTGTACTTCATGCAAGGGAGCTGGGGCAAACCGTGGGACAACTTTCTTTATTCATGCCGAATGTCTGGTGGTGCTTGTCCTCACTGCAAAAGTGGCAGTCCAGCACGAACTGCTACGTCACATCCCTTTTGCATGAAACACCCTAAGCTCGAAAGCAATGCTTTGGAAGGTTATTCAGAGCGTTGCAAGCAGTTTATATGTTCACCACGTGCCCCACCCATTACACTTCAGTTATGATTTGTTTAACTTTTAATCACCACTCCCACATGGTGATGGGATTAATAGGGCAGATGGGTTGCTTGGCGGGGTGAGTGCACGCTGCAGGGAATTGAAGGAAAAGTCGCATGTGGCTGGAGCACCACCTTTCTCAACTTATCCTCGTGAGAGGACACGGGACCAATGGCTTTGGCCCATAAACTCAGCAGCTTGAGGGGCTATGTAAAGGTTATCCCTGGAGCGTGGGCTGTGACTTTTATCTCGCACACAGGGTTTTTGGTGCTGCCGCATCTGGGTCTATATGGCCGTAGGCAAAATGTATGTGTGGCACAAACCACAGACAGAATTGGTGCTACAATTTCTGGATGTTTTTTCTGCTAATCAATGTTAATACTTTTGTAGACCTTGGTGAGCCGAAAGGCTGAATCGTCTCTGATGGTATTTGCAGAAGACCGCTATAAGTTTGACTACGCTCTCAGCTGATTCTTAAACCACTGAGCCATTGTCCCATCTTTCTTAGTGCTTCTCGTTCAGGTGATTTGTCAAGCCATTAGCACATCCTTAGGCACTCCTGTAGAAGATATTTGGGTGTAATCCCATTATAATTGTTCTTTTACAACGCGCATAATACCAAAAAGCGGTTTCTAAGTTTGGGATCGGGATTCTAGCCAGTGATGTGCTGCATTGTCTTGTTTCCAAGACAAATGCCTTGCACCTGAGCAATCCTAAAGGTTCACTTGTTCTGGGCTAGGGACATGTTTTTTTTCAAAGCTGGAACCAACCCTATAGCTGCAACGTTGGCACCTTTCGTCTGGTCTCCCTGTGTTGTGCAAGCCATAATCTCTAAGAGTAGGAGGCAAATACTTCTTCCCAGGACACAGTTTGCAATTCAAGGATTTATCTGATTATGGCATGCTCAAGGAATGTCGATTCAGCGACTTTACTTTCAATATTTGTCTTGGCTCTATACACAGGAAAATAAACTGTTCGTGTTGATTCAAGGAGTTCACAGCCATTTGTATAGGTCCATGTGTTTAGTATTCTCAAATCTGTGTGGAAATCCTACTGATTTGAATAACATTGGTAGTTTGTCTTCAGTGAAAACTCTCCTCTGGAAGTTATTTTTTCTCTATTGGAGGAGAGAATAAAATGAAGGCTTTGCTGCCTCTGGTTCATAGTTTGTATGTTCGACACTTTGGACTCAGCTAGGAACATTTAAAATGAGATCACGGTGTATGCCTGTCGTGTGACAGGTGTAAGAAAACTTGCTGCGAGGCTCTAATGGCCAGCTCGGAGTACTCGTTTGTCGTAAGTAGAATGTTCATGGCCACGGAAGCAATTTGTAAAGCAACTGAATTGGCAGTTTTGAGCCACGTTGGTAAAATCCGCTCTGGATGGAAATGAAATGATCTATTGAGTGTTAATAATTGATGATAATACGAATAGAGCCCGCCAAAAATAGAACGGAATTCTGCACTTTGAAATCAAGACGTTCTGGATGGAGCAATCGATCACCCAGGAGAAGCAACCCCATGCCCCCACCTCGGTCCTGGCTGAAGTCCTCATTTGTATACACATCACGCATTTACTCTATTGTGCTCCTTAATGGTAATAGTTGGGACGGTGTTGTGCTTTCGTCCTGCTTTGTCTTCTCTGCCTGAACGCTGATGTCATGAGAGTTCTTAAGTATCATATGTAGGATGTTAGGACAGTTTTTCTGAAGTCCAACTAAGGGCTTAGTTAAACCATTCAACTGAGACAGTACAAGGCTCCACTCTTAGTATAAGGTTGTACCACCTGAGTTCATGGTACCGTAGACAGAGCAGCCAGACTTATTTTAGGAGGGAGAGAGGGCTGTAGAATCAGTACAAATGAAATTGTAATACAAATGATCCAAAGAGAAACTTTGTATTGTAAAAATAAAGGATTTATTTAAATACAGGTAGTAAGCACCAACACATTATATGAAATCACAATATAAAAACACACTATACTTGAAGGTTCACAGACCAAAGTATAAACCTTATTTGGAAATGACGAACAGTAGTTCTAGGGAAGTGAAAACCTTTTCATACACGTTCAATATAGGTGAAGCCTATTCTAGAGGAGTAAAAACCAATGGTTTCTTTCAGATTAGATTCAGTAATGCAAGGGGAATAGACCCTTCAGTTGTAAACTGACTTAGTACAAATCACTTAGTCAACTGGACAATATATGTTTTGTGAAAGCGGAACAAGACCTTGGAAGGAACTTTGCAGCAGGGATCGGCGAAGAAGGCTCTAGGCAAGGTTTCCCTTGTGGCTGAATGCAGTTCTGCGGATTTGATGCCTTTTCAAGGAGCACAGAAGAAGACAGAACTTTGTGGTTGAATTCTCGTCATTACAAAGGTCCAGCACTCTTAGGGGACTTTACGGACTCGTTCGTGTCTCTGGAGATCAACCAAGATGCCCACGAAGTTTCAGCGAGATTCAGAATTCGGAAGACCGTGCACCGCCCTGTGGCCTGAGGTCTCAGGGTATTGGGGTACTGCAGCAGCGCAAGGTCGCAGCAACGCGTGGGATGTCTCAAAAGGCAGGTCTTCTTGAATCTAGTGGGTCTCACCAGGCTCTGGGTCGGGGTCGTCATTTTCGGAGTCCACGGGTCGATTGGAAGGAAGGGCTACAACAGGCACCGGTTACACAGCAGACTCTCCGGTTGCTGGAAATCTTTTTAGCTGCTTTTCCTTCATCATCCTTCGGTTTCGGTTCCAGTGGTCTACTTTTCTTCAGCTCCCAGGTTTGTAGTATTTATCAGGAATTACCACACAACTTCTGCATTTTCTCCCTGCATTTTACAAGAAGGGGCAGTCTGGTTGTCCAATCAGGAAAGCCAGCCCCCACTGGGATTTGTCCCCATTCAAGCAAGGTGTAAGACAATGGGCTGGGGAGTTTTGGACTCCTCCCTCGCTTCCTGCCCTCAGACTGGAGCCTGGGCAGGGAGTCCAGGGGACTCTCGCCAAAGATAAAAATCACACGAAGGAATTTCCCACCCTGGATGTCAGGGGAAAGAACAAGAAACGACAAACACTAAAATGGCGAAAAAAGAAGACTGGGGCCATTTTGGTAAAATGAGCACCCTTCGGTGCCTTTACTGCAGCTGTGAACACAGCCCACGGCAAAGGTGCACCAAATTAATGCAAGGTATCACTGCCACCAGCCATTGAAGGTAAGCCTGTCCCTGTAACAGAATAATGTATCCCCTTTCACACTAAAACTATCTCCCCAGCACAAAATGTTAAAGGAATCAAAATATCCTTTCTACTCTTGGGAACTGTAGTTCACCCAAGGTTAGCGAAAGAAAGTTGAGCGGAGCCCCTAGGGCAACCCAGCAACAGGCACTTATTGCCAATACAGTGTTAAAGAGGACAACTTTAAAAAGACACTATGGAGAGTCTTCAAAATTACACCCATAAAAGAGTTAAAGATTATGTGAGTGTGGAAAAAATGTTCCCACTCACTGAGGTATGAAGGAAACATCCCACTAGTAAAGCAAAAAAGTTCTGGGATTGACCCAGGTCAGGAAGATTTACCAGTTCTGTGAAAATCTTATCCAACACAGGAGAGTTGGAGGGAGGTTGGCTCAGAGAGAGGCTGTGCCGGTGGATTGTCCCTACATTACCTGCATTTTTTGTCCTGTGTATCTTTGCAGCTGAACTATCTTCTGCTAGAACGAATAAGGAAGATTTCCTTTTGTACTTGCGAAACCTGGACTTCTTGCTTGATGGTCTACTACAGATGGTTTCCCTTTTTTCTGATACTTGAAATCCACCCAATCATGTATAAAAGTATAAGAGTAGGAGAGTTGTTATGGTGATTGAGGCAATCCTTATTAAATGATTAGGTTAATCTTCAGTAACTGCATCTGCTGAATAAGGGATAGCAAAGACAGTATCCGTTAGTAAGCCCCAGTGAAATTTAGAATGCTTTCCCACTGTCATTCCAGTACTCTGAACTAGTGGACTGTGCAACCCTGATACTCAGTCAAGAATCTGAGAGCTGTAAGTGACAACAATCTCACTTTTAAGTTCCCGCTTGTTAAATCTTTTTTTTACCTGAAAACCATGTGATATTTCCTTTTCAGTAATTTCTGATTTAACAGATTGATGACACAAGTCCAGCAAATTACACTATACATCTGCTTTAGTAGCTGAAAAATGATTGCACCCGATTGCTGGTGAACCTGAAGAAACAGGATCACATTATGTCTGTATTGGGTATGCTACAGTTGCTGGCCATTAAGGTACCAGACCCTCTTTTTTAAAATATTTCTTTAACATATTATTTATTGCACATGGTTACAGTACATTTCAACAATAATAGACCTCATACTTTTTACATGGTTTTGATGCTTCACTCTACAGCTATACAAGGTACCAGTTCACAAAACCTGGTTCACTCTCCTGCCACGTTAACGTTCCTTTAATCTTATGCTTACTTGTTAGGCATTCATTGTCCGTTATTGGTTGAGGTAACCATTCCCCTGGTTTTCGTATTTCTATCAGTGTATTCGACCAAAACGTTCTCTGACCTTAATTTGGTATTTCTGTGCTTTTCTTGACTTCACTGGATCGCCTCTTCCATCCATCGCACCAGCCTGCATACCTTGATTCTCGGTTTGGGTCCACTTGGCAGTGAGATTCCGTCCTTAGGCTCCTGGTAGACCTCGCGCTTGTTCACGATTCGGTTGCTTGCTCACAGCATTTTGTGCCTTTCTTGTAGTCTGCCCTTTCATTGGCTTTGCTAGGGACACAGTAATACCTTCTTGCTTCTCTTCTGTAAGTGAGCGTCAGAGTAGCCGGCTTCCAGGCTATGTTTGTTCTCCTTACCCGGCAGACTGTCTTCTCTCCTTGTCAGTCTCTTGTCTCTGTGCTCTGCTATCTATCTGGCAGCTTCGTTTCTCCGGTCACATCGACCAGGGGTGGATCTCTCTCTGCTTCTCGGCTTTACTACATTTAAACTCCAGTATTGGGAAAGGGATTCCTCCTGATCCAAATAACTCGCAGAAGAACTAGACTGCTCCCCCAGAGTGATCTTCATCCGCACAGTCCTCTTCCCCCGTCGCAGTACATGGTCTGAGATATAACAAGTCAATGCTGGATTCCTTTTTACTCTGCATTAATGAATTAGTTGGATTGATTTCACAGTAAAACATGTCAGTCACATTTGGGCAGATGGGAGGGAATTTAATTCCTGACCTGGGGTTAAGACTGTCAGCCGTATTATACTGCGTCTCCTGAAGATTATCGTCCCCAGCCTCATGAGGGGCTTTGCTTCGCGGGTGCTCCTCCCGCTGCGCACTACCCCCACAGGGGGATTATTGAACTGTCGCTGCACTGCTCTGGCCCCCTGGGAAAAGTCTCTCCCAAGAGGAGAAAGGATGATGTCTTCAGATTCGTCACACTTGTTAAATATAGTGGTTCTAGAAGTATTGGTGTAGGGCGATCTGGAAGAAAAATGCAGGGGAGGTGTGGTGAGAATTGATACATTTCACAACAATTACTCTATGGCAAACCTAAGAAACCGTGAAGCAACCAGGAGTACTTTAATTAATCTAGGGAAAATGTTTAATTTCGGGCAGCCAAAGAATGAAGTACATTTGGGGTTTATTTTCAAAAACTTATATTCTGTGGGTTCAGGAAATAACATAAATAACAGGCACAATCGAGGCAATTCTGGCGGCAGAGAAGCGTGTGAGGCAAATTAGAAAACAATATGAAGCACGGCCTAGCTTCCTCTGCATCATCTGCTTCCCGGTATCGAACTGCGTTACAATGTTGGAAAGTGTTGCAACAAGTGGGGCTTAACCACAATCGCAGGTTAAGTCTCTGCAAAGTCAATACATGGGGTCCATACTGCGACATACTTTGCATAACGTCCTTCACAAAGTGCTGTGATTTTATCAGCAACCAAGATGTCCCAGATCTTGACCCACCACATGAACACCTGGCCATCAATAGACTTCCAGTTACGAGCTATGGTCTGTTTTGCAGCCAGGAGAAAATGAGCAATTTAATGTGGCCGTTGGACCAATAAGGGGGAAATCGTCCCTCGCCCGTATCCCCCAGAATTACCACACGTGGGTCCATAGGGAGTTGCAGTCCCGTAATATCTTTTTATTTTGGATAGCACTGCCTACCAGAAGATGCCCACTTTAGGACACAAGCACACCATATGGAAATAATAGCCCACAGCATCACAACCCTGCCAGCAGGCAGCAATATAATCTTAAGAATGTGGTGCAACCTTTTTGGGGTGAGATACCACCTATAGCAAAATGTTTAGGAACATTCCCTGTCTGTGATGCACTAGAGGATTTCAGCATCCTCCCCCATATTCTCAGCCACACCCCATCCTCCATGTGCCCACCTGGATCTGCTTCTGACTTAGCCATGTATGGTAGGCGCACCACCAGGTCAAGTCGCCAGTGTCCAATAATTTGCACAATTTCGAGATCCAACCCCATGTTAGAGCCCCTTGTAATGATAACTAATGGCAGACAGTGGTCTCTTAGCCACATTCTTCGTGAGTGAGTGGGAAACCTAGTGCCGCAGCTGCGCATAGAAAAAACCCGTAATAAGCACGCACATAACATAACAGGGTAAAGGTGCGTTTACATTTGTCGAATGTCTTTGGACGATTTTCTTTATAAAGTTGGTGTATATGCGACAAGCCCCTGACACCCAGTTCCCAAATCCCTCATGATCACGGCTGGGTTGAAAGCTTGGGTTGTCCCACACCGGTACGAGGGGGCTCATCCCAATTGATACACCCCATCTGCGGAGAGCCCTCCCCATGTAGTGATATGATATGGCATTTATAACGCGCCTATACACAAGTGTTTAGTGAAGTGTACACTTGATTGTCGCTAGGAGAGACAGACCCCACTCCTGCCCCAAGTATTTTCTGTTTACATAGGGTAGCTGCGCTAGGTCCACTGCCGACTGGGCCTGTTCAATTAGCTTCCACTTTGGTTGCAAGCTGGGCTCAATTCAGGTAAACATGAGATCGTTGCGTGGCTAGGTTATAGCAGAAGACGTCGGGGACTCCCAGGCCACCCACGGCCACTGGCCTCAGCAATATCTTCCTTGATATTCTGACATGTTTATTTCGCACATATACATTTGAAGATCCTACTCTGGAATGTGTAAAGATCCGAGTCGGGGATTCTCACCGGCAACGCCGAACATACATAAAGCAGGCACAGGATCAAGTTTTGACCGCTTTAATGCGACCAAACCAAGATATCTCCTGGCATCCACATCTGAGCAAATCTTCAGCTAGTTCTTGAAATAGCACCAGGAAGTTGGCCCGGTAGACCTCGGAGGCTTTACTAGGAATGCAAGCCCTCAAGTAGGGAATAGACTCCGGAGTCCACCGTATTGGAGCAAGAACTTCAATCACACTCCTCTCATGGGCCCTCGAGGACACATCCAGCCCATGTGATTTGGTAGAGTTTACTCTGAATCTGGAAACCCGACCAAACGCATCCAGCTCCTGCAGCACCTCAGCTAAAGAAGAACGGATGTTATTCGGGGTGAGCAAAATATCATCTGCATAAAGGGACACCTTATGGACAGTCTCCCCAACCTGGACGACCTCAATCGCCCCATTAGCCCTCAATCGGTTGGCAAACGGCCACATACATAGGGCAAAAATCAGTGGAGCTAGCGGGCAGCCCTGCCTTGTGCCCCTGGTAATTGACAGAGCCCCGTTGAGCCTAAGGCAAGTGTATTGATGTTGAAAGAACGCCATTACTCCGCTAATGAACCCTGGCCCAAACCCAAGCTGCTCCAGGACCCCACTGAGACGGCTCCAGTCCACCCTGTCAAAGGCATTATGGGCATCCAGGACAATGATGCCTAAATCTATGCCCAATCGTCTCCCCATCTCTGACAAGCTATGGACTCGCCGCACATTGTCGGGGTGCACTACGGCCCGCATAAAACCCATCTGGTCTCTGTCTAGAAGTCCAGGGAGGACCTCATCCTACGACGGGCCAAGATTTTGGAAAAGAGCTTTGAGTCCATATTAGTTTGAGTAATGGGGCGATATTAGTCGTAGCATAGCGGATGCTTGCCTGGTTTGGGGATCAGTACAGTTGTAGAGATGCCCATTGTAGGGGCAACCCCTTCAGAAAACATAAAGGAGTTAAATACGACCTGGAGCCTTATTCTTCAGGGATTTTATTGCCCATTCCACTTCCCCCGTCAAAATTGGTGCCTCCAAGCTTTCCCAATTTCCTGCTCAGATAGACTAGGCAGGCGCATGTCTCTTAGGAATTGGGCTTGAGCTTCCACCATGGGGGAGCTCGCACCTGAATACCTCCCTAAAGTGGGCCTCCAGTATCCCCAGTTTATCAGCCTCACCCTCTACTCATCCTGCAAGGTTAACACTTGAGTTCTGGGTTTGGAGTCTACGCAGTTTGGCCACCAGGAGGTGATTGAGTGGGGGAACTGTTTAGTTTTTTGCATTGCCTGAGCTGTCCTGTCAGCCAAATGTGCCTCCAATTTTTTCAGTGCCACCCTTAGTTCACGTAGGGTCCTGCAGGACCCCAGTCTCTTGTGTGCCGGTTCAGCCCAAGCATCCTCCCCTTTTTAGATCTACCCTGATCAGCTACCTAGCTCTAGTGTAAACTGCGGTCTTACTAATGAGCTCACCCCTAACCACGGCCTTCGTGTCATCCCATACGATATCCATAGAAGGGCCAGAGTTTTCATTTTCCTTGAAATAATTGGAGATGACCACCCCCAACTCACCAGTCAGCACGGGGTCCCCAAGTACCGGGTCATATAGCTTCCATCCGCGTCTGGTCTCTCGGGCCTGTCAAGCGTAGCCAAAGCTGGACACTGGTGCATGGTCAGACAGGGTGCGTGTGCCAATTTCCACCACTCGGACACATGGGTATAGGGCACTAGGAATTAAATCCAGCCTAGAGAAACCTCCGTAAGCATGTGAATAGAAGGGGAAATCCCTGTCTTCCCTGTGAGCCAGCCTCCATGCATAAACTAATCCCAATTCATGGAGGAATATACCAGAAGCCGTGGAATGTTTGAAGTCTAACTTGGTAGGGGGCAGAGTCTTGTCCACCAGGGGAGGGAGTGGGGTACAAAGTGAACATTCGATCCCACAACAGGCCCTTAACACACACATCGCTACTGCGGGTCCTGAACGACCTTGGTCTTCGAGATCAGGGTCTGCTCTCCCACCAGAATGGCAACATCCCCCCTCCCCCACCGGTTTCTTTTTTCTCTCGTCTCCAGAGGCGAAAAACTGCCACAGGAATGCTCCATTTTTTTTGTGCTTCTCATCCTGACCAAGCAGGTGGGTCTCCTGCAGGAACACCATGGAGAGAGACATATCCCTCAGTTTGCCCAATACATATTTTCGCTTCACTGGGGAATTCAAACCCTGCACGTCCCACGTCCCCATCAGCATCAGATCCTCCCCCCTCAACATCAATCTCAGTACCCCGTAACATTTCCACAAAAAAAAACAGGTGCACTACCCCACCATCATAACACGGGCTGCCCAAGCATTAGTTTCAACGAATAACTGTCTGACCCACAGTAAACCTTTTATAGTTTAACTCCCCACTTCCCTCCCCCCCAGCCCCCAAACATGCTCAAACGTTGTCATCTGGAAAACTTTGTCAGGAACCAGACTTGGGGGGGGTGGTGTAAGCCGTAACCCCAAAAGATTGCCCTTCCCAACCGAACATCTGCAAGCCAGCCCCAGCCTTCACCACCCCCCTCAGGATCAGGATTCAGTAAGCTTTCTGCCTCCTTCAATGTTTGGACTACCCAGCACCTTCCTAGGTGCGTGAAATGGATTGCCGTAGGAAAGCCCCATCTGTAGGGCACCTCCCTTGCACATAACCACTCAGTCACTGGGTGCAATGCTTTCCGCTTTTCCAGGGTCGTCAATCCCAGATCTTGATACAGGGAGAGTGTCATGTTGCAAAAGAAGATGGAGGGCAAGGGCCTGGCTGCAGCTATTATCCGTTCCTTAAGTTTGAAGAAGTGACCCCGGGCCAGTATATCAGCAGCCCTATGCTGGGTCGAGGCTGCACGAGATTTGGTCCGATGGGTCCTATTGAGTTCAATCTCCTGGTTCTTAGACCGTTCAAGAACGGAACAGAAGAGATCTGCCACAAAGTCGGATAGATCCTCATCTCGCACCACTTGAGATGCCCCGGACCCGGACTTTATTTCTGCGGGAGCGATTTTCCCCATCCTCCTCACAGCTAGCCTCCAGCTGGTTGGAGCATCTCCCCCCTCCCCCCTGCTTCCCCACCATGTAGGATTGCTCACAGATGGCATCCTATATGACTTGGTGGACATTTGTGTAAGCATAGCTGGAAGATATCCCCTTGCTTTGCCGTTTTTGGTAGCTTTAGCCATGGCGAACCCAGGATTCAGCAGGCAATCCGAGCCACCTGTAATGCACTGCATGCACCACCAAAGGGCCAAGGGTGTGCTCCAAGGGCAGTGCTCATCAAGCCTGTACAACGTCCCGCAACCATAGTCTCTGAGTGATGTAGATCAGGGTGCAGCCCGTCCAGAATGGCAAACGGACCCGGGCACAGTCCCACCCAATGCCAGACCAGGACCCCACTCAGCAGGCATGGAATGTGCGTTCATGTGGTGGGAGAAATAGTAGATAGGGTGTAGGATCTGGGTTCACTGTAGTGTGAGAAAATCAGAATTATAGCATGGGCCTACCCAAGGTGACCCCTCCAGCAGCGACCTCAGAAAGCCTCAGGACAGTGTCTGCTTCCCCCACCATCCTGAGCCAGAGGAACTCAAAGCGAATGGTCACTGTATCTGTCGCACATCAACTATGCCAGGCTTTGCTGGGCTCTGCATAGCGTGGAGTCAGAGCTCTGCCTTAGTGCAGGGGGAGCGGAGCGTTCAGGTAATAGGTTGCATCAGTGGGTGCCGCCCCAAGACTGTAGGTGTTTTTCCACAGCACCATGGACCCCCATTTTTAGCAGCCTTTTATTGCAATTAGTTGGGCGGGTAAGCAGCGCAAGTTTGCTGCCCAGGAGACTACATAAAGAGTAGTCACAAGTATGCCACCCGGCTCTGTCAGGCCACCCCAAGTTCGCAGGCCCAGCCAGAAAGAGGGACAAAAATCCACGTCCCGAACCGTAGTCCCCTTAGCTCCCAAGTAGGTGACTGAGCACCCCGAGGTCTGCGGCCTGCCCCCGGACCACCGCACCAATGGCTGCCGCCTCCGGATCACCACCAGGTCGGCCCTGGCAGCTCTAAGCTAGGCACAGCCACTGACTGCAGTGACGCACACCATCGCGAAGCCCCGCTCAAGCAGGCCTGCGCCCGCACCGCTCGATGCTCCAGGGCTGGTGCCGTGCCTTCAGCTCGCTGCACAGTTAGGCCTTCGGCGCTGCAGCTCCTCCGGAGACTCTCATGACACCCCAGAGGTGGCTCCGGCACAGAGCGCTAGCTGGAGCCGCAGGTCAGGCACACGCCCCCTTCAATTCTGGGCCCAGCCCAGAGCCACCATCTTCTTGTGAGGCCAGTCACCTTCCATCGGAGCCAATCCCTGGAACGCCGGCAAGGTTGGAACTGCAGGTTTCACCCAGTGGTGGCCACAGGGCTCATGGTTACCACAATTCCATTCTGCTGTGATTTGGGGTGCTAGGAGAAGGCCGTAATGTGATTTTTCCGCCCTCTCGGCACCGTAGACACCCAGGTAGCCATCTTCCTCATGGCGTGCCTAGCCACGCCCCCAAACCCCGTTTGGGATACTTTTTATGCACTGGGGTTGGAGGTGGGGAGTGGTTAAGTCGGTGCAGAAGTAACATTACAATTAATTGCAGCAATGCACCCAGTTAATCCAGTGTGGAAACAGCCCATGTCAGCCAGGCAGCAAGACGTAGTGGAGACCAATTTTTCTGGGCAGCAGTTAGTCGCCATTCAATAAAGTGGGGTAGGAAACTGAACTGGGGAACCCGTTGATAGTCTTAAAACCAGGGGAAACGCTTAATATTGTGTTGGAGGCAGATGGCCTAGGTCTTCCATGTTTTTTTTGGGGGGGATTTTTCCTTGGCTGCTCATACAATCAACAGATAATAACAACATAAATAACATAGGGGGAAACGAACAGAAATCTGTAGATCAGCAATTCATTTCTAGTTCATTATTCACGTGTTGAGTGGATCAGAGTGGCCATAGGACCCACATTTTATGACATAACTTCATTTGTACACATCACAGCAGTGAGAAGATTTTTCCATTGGCATGGTTTTACTGAGTGACTCTTCTGAATCAATATATGTAATGGATCCCACATTTATTTGTGTTTAGTTGATATGTCGAAGTGCATGGTCGTAAACCTCTCCATAGCGTATACATGCCAGTCTTGACCACCACATATGTTGGAAGGGAGCTTCTTTTGACTTCCACTTGTGTCCTTTTTCCAAATGTGCCCCTTCTAAGCATCTGATTGGCCGGTTTTGCCTGTGCTGCTCCCAAAGTGAATATCTCATGCTTGTCTGCCTCGCCCAAAGTAACTACCACAAGGTCCAATGCTAGATGAATGCCCGCTACTTTATGTATCATATTGATAATACAAGCCCAAAATGGTTTGATTTTTGGGGCAATGTCACTATGTAGGGGCCATGGATCTGACATTCCCACGCCCACTCCATCAGTGCTAACAAGAATCTGGGTACTACTTGTTGACTTTTTCAATAGTCTGTTACCATCTACCTATTTATCTTGTATGTGCTCTCCATAATGGTACTACAAATCAAGGATTTTGATGCCCTTTTCTATATATCTATACCCAAGATATGAGATTGTATAGCCCAGTTCAGCCTCCCATCGTTTCATGAAGATAAATAATTCTTCAGTATTATTTATTGTTCAAAAACGTATATATGTAAGATTTTGTGTATTGTCAGATTGAAAGATACAAACTTCTCAAATGTCGCATTCCTCCCTATTTCATTCCTAATCCGTGGCCGGAACACTAAGTGACTCAAATCTCACATCTCTCCAACTAACAAAAGGGTACCCACACATCCACAATGTAAAATAAGGGAGAGGAATAGCAGGAAAGTTTATATTTCTTGATTGCTTATATACAAATAAAAGTGATTAGCCGGAGTTGAGGCACAAATAGATTGTTTTGGTGGGCCATCTTTATGAGCCGGCCATAGCAAAAATGGTTTAAGGGAATGGTCAGTTCATGCTGCTCCATCTCCTACCACCTGTTCAGCTGGAAGCCAGCCCAGTCCAGTATTGATATCTGTGCTGCAGTCAAATATGTATATATATATCTGGCATGGCTACACCCCTCTGCTGTTTAGTGTATTAAACCAGTTCTTGATATTCTGGGAAGTCTACCCAGCCAAATAAAATCCAACATCTTCGACCAATGTTTTTATTTGCCTCAAGCTGTACTTTTATGGGCAATGCATGTAAGACAGAGTAAACTTAAATGTAGGCACATTTTTATAGAAATGTGCCTGTAAAATACCAGGAGATTTTGGTTTTCTTCCATCGCTCAAAGTCCTTAAATAAATCCTTCCAAAGCTCTGGAAAGTTTATTTTATTTGTTTGCTTGTTAGGCGCTTATACAGCAAGTACATACTGTTTCAAAGCGGTATAGTGTATACTGGGAGCTTGTAATAAATACCCCAAATATTTAAGTTAGTCTGACCACTTAAAATGGAATTTCTGTATTAGAAATTGTGTATCGGGTTTAGAGGGTGTTAAGTTAAGCGCATAGGATTTTGCATAGTTGGCATAACCTGAGACGTCTAAATTGGTTTAGTTTATCAACTATACATGGAAAAGTGAACCTAGGGTTGGACATTGTAAAGACTACCCGCATGATTAGATTACGCCTAATCATGCAAGCTAATGGCTCTAAGGCCAGGGGAAAATAGTAGTGGGTGTTGGGGGAAACCTTGATTCGTGCCATGTTAAATAGGATCAGAGAATCTTTATTTTTTTTTTGGATTTCAAAATACATTACAGCTTTAACCTACACATTTTTAACCCCCCAACTCCCCTCTTTTTTTGCCCCCCGTACACTGGTGCCATTGTCAGCTTTTGTGGCCATCAGGATATATCTATTATCAAAATGTTTTGTTGGCAGAATTGTTTGGAGTATTCTCCATGGAGGAAGTCCAGGATTGATGCCCCTTCTGTCGAAAATGTTGTTCTTTCCCCCTAAATTGCGTGAGTGACCCATTCTAAGCAGACATGGTTCCATAGTTTATAGAACCATTCCTTGAGGCGCGCATTATCTCTGGTATTCCATTTCTGCGCCACTGCAAGTACTGCTGCCGTCTGTTATAAAACGCTTTTCTATTATGTTTTGGCCACTGTCTGTTTTGTTCTGCAATGCCCAAAAGACGTTCCCCTAAAGATATCTCTTCCCGGCCCTCAAACATTGTTGACCTTGTCCCAGAAAGATTGGAGTTTGGGACAGGATAACAGATGTGTAGCGAGTAGACCCCACCCATCCCTCCCATGAGCCCCTCCCTCTTCCCACCACAATCTCTCCAGCATGTGTCCGGTGAATTTGAGTTATCTTGTGTAACCGTTCTGGGGTATAATGCCACTGGGGTATAATGCCACTGGGACATTACTTTTAACCCAAAATTCTCTAATCTGGATTGATCTGATCATACGGAAAATATCCAACCACAGCTTTACCCAGGCTTCCTCAGAAGGTATTGTCCCTAATGTTTTCTCCTATCTAGTATGGTATGGTATGGTAGTTTTGTCTGTGGGGGCTCATCTGTTAGATATTTATATAGCTTTGATATCAGATGTCTATCTCACAGGTTGGTGGTTAGGAATTTCTCAAACAGTGAGGGGTCTCTCAGTGCTGCATATCCTTTGGGTGGGGCCATCAACCAGTGGCAAAATTGAAAGTATTGGAATCTGTGGTTCTCCTGCAGCCCCAGGTCCTGCTTACAGGTAGTGAATGGTTTAATAACTTCGCCCTGGAACATATCTCGGTATTTTGTACATCCCGCGCTTTTCCAATGTAAGAACTAGTTGGGATCTTGGCCCGGTGTGAATTGTGGGGTAGAGGGGATGGAAACATTGTGACTTTGTGCCGCTTGGTCCTACATGTCCTCAACTAGTTTTGTGATCTGACTTGGGTGCATGTTTCGTGGGTGGCCTGATCTTGGCAATCATAACTTTTCACCCATTCTTGGGCCTACTGTTGCTTTTTCATCTGACCCCCATCTCCTTTCTGTGTCTTCCCCGAACCATTCTTTTATTACTCTCATTAGTGCAGTTTGATAGTACACTTGGAAGTTTGGTGGTCCCAGCCCCCCTCTGTGTAGGGAGCATAAGGGTCTTGAGTGCAACGCAGGGAGTTTGTTTTTCCAAATGAAATTGGAAATCATCTTGTGAAGGGTGTGGAAGAAAGCGTTTGGGACCGGAATCAGGGGGCCTGAAAGAGATAAAGGACCCGGGTTAGAATGACCATTTTCATTGAATTGATCCTTTTCAACCAAGAGATTTTGAGCAGGTTCCATATCTGTAGTTGTTTCTGTATGTCCGCTAAAAGTGGTTGAAAGGTTGCAGAGTAGAGTTCTTTAAGCATATGTGTAATGGTTGCCCCAAGAACTCAGTCCTTTGGACACCCAGTGAAGCTGAGTAACTTCTTTTGCTCTTGTCAGTTCGGCCCGTTTGAGAGAGAGGTTCAGAATTTAAGATTTAGTAATGTTCATTTTTAAGCCGGCCACCTTGCAGAATCTTTGTAGTTCCTGAAGTGCCGCAGGAAGCGAGTTAACTGGGTAAGATAGCGTGAGTGGCATGTTGTCGGCATATGCCATTACCTTCTGAGTGTCACCCACGAATGTAATACCCGTAATTGTGTCTGAGTGGCGAATTTGAGATAGCAACGGTTCCAGATGTAGTGCGTATAGGAGAGGGGGCAACCCTGTGTAGTGCCCCTTTGTAGAGAGACCGGGAGGACAAGGACCCGTTTATTAATAGTTTGGCGGTGGGGTTGTTGTAGACTAGCGTCTATGGTTATCGGGGCTTGGTCTGAGATTGTGATAGTAGGAGTTTCTATGTGAGATATTCTTCCTCTTAGTATGGTTGAGCCCCAAATGTAATCTATTCTGAAAAAAGACCTGTCAGTGTGGGAGTAGTGCGGTATAAGCCGTTTCGTTACCTTTAGGGTTGTCCACAAGTCTCTCAGTGTAAGCTGTTCGAATTTTGATTTATGGGCATGTGAGGGAGAGGGTTGGACATATTTAGTTCTAGAGCTTCTATCCCGTAGCAGGTCCCGCACAATGTTTCGATTTCCTCCTCAGGAGACTTTCCCCTACGCCAAATTGTTTGTGAGGACTGTTTTCAGGAACCCCTCTTGGCCAGTGTTTTGGGCATATATTACAGCTACCGCCAGGGTCTCACACCAATTTGTTATTACTATAAAGAGATGGCGACCTTCTTTATCAGATTTTGAATGTAAGATTGTCACTTGGGTACCTACTTTAAATGCGAGGAGGACATCTGCCTTTTCCCCTTGGCATTTGCTTGTATTATTCTTGGGTTGTCTGATTTTTAGCCTATATCTGTTTTGGAGCCTAATGTGTGTTTCTTGTAGAGCGATTTAAATCTGGTTGGTTGGAGCATGAGGTGACGTTCTAATTGCCTTCTTTTAGCTGGGGTAAGAAAAGGAGTCTGCTGGCACCGTACCTTCCGCATTGGCAGGGGTGAATCAAAGTGGCTCCATATTACACCAAGGAAGCTAGTAACAATGTGTTCTCCATAAAGGTGATCCATGGCATAGTGGCCTACTGGGACATTTCCAGAATCTGTTGCCCAGTCCTCAGCGCTCCATTCTAAAGCATACTTCTAATACTACTGTACCAGCTGCGGCCTGTTAGTATTTAAAGCTTGAACAATTAAGTGGAATGTCACTGAGCTCCGACTGATGAGACCTTATTATTCTTTAATTACACTTAATTGCCTCCTCACAGGCCTGCAGGAGAATATCCCTATTTTCCCTTAAACTGCAGGCCACTCCCGATTCTCCGAAAACGTGATCTAAAAGCGGTCTGCAGAAACTAGGAACATTTCTATGATCGGTATAGGCGTCACGGGGTATAACCGCATGACGCCTATCCTGATCATTACTGTTGTTCGATTCTGAATTCTGACTGCTGGTGGTGGGGGCGGATGGGGAGGCCGTCCCCCTTTCCTTGGTTTGAAAGCCAGAAATGGCTCTTTTCTGTGTCAGTACTGCATCCAGCTAGGGCGGGTGGTGGGTGTCCATGACCCCTGACATTGGTACTTGAATGCAAGAGCTGTGCCCTGCGTCCTTGAGGCTGGCTTTTAAGGAATTCTCCTGTCTGCGCATCCTGGCGGAGGCGGACTCCCCTCACCCCGCCCCCCCCAACCTTTCACTGCGAGAGATGTGTCCTTGAGCACAGCCACTGGCGGTCATGCGAATGTTAACGGAAAGGCAACGTCTCCCTGCGCCCGATTCTTTATCGTCATATACGGTTCTGCAGTATCGACTCATTGCTGCTGGAGCTTCGATTCAGTGGACACGCCTTTTGATTTTGGGGTGTTAATAGAGAGACTGTGGTTAAACTCTGCTATACGTTTCTGGACCCGGCCATCTGTAGTGAGCATCCAGGCACCCTTCCTGCTCCGCCTGTTTCAAAGTCCATAGCATGCGTGGCTTCAGTTTTTGCTGGGCGCGGCTGACCTATTAAGCCAGTAGGGATATCATGCATTTCTAGTTACACTCCTACCATCAACGAAATGAACCACGTTCCACTGCGAGTTGGATATGATATGGCATTTGTAACGCGCCTATACACAAGTGTTTCACATACCGTAGGCTTCATTATTACAAAACATAATCCATGAAAGACAACTCAAGGTGGGTCTTCTGGGCATCTCGCGGTCAAAGGAGGGGAATACCCGTACCCCCGCCAGCCAGTCCATTGTCCAGAGCTCCACTTTGTACCCATTGTCGGACGCCCCCCACTTATTTTTCCACAAGGCATCCTCCCTTCTGACCTGTGCCACCACAGTTGAGTGGGTCCACGGCTGTTCGGTTACCCCTCGAAATGGACCCACAATTACACCCCCTTTCTGACAATGGCCCTCATTAGAAGTATGGCAGTCCGGAAATTAGCAGTGCAGGTAGCAACGTACTGGCACCCTTTCCGGGCCACAATACGAGAATGCCTGTAGGGACTACGGATCCCCGGGTAGGTCAGGCCTACAGCCCACACCCTGCTAGTACTTTACTTGCCTCCAGCTCGCCTATTTGAAACGCCCCGAAGTAGGCAAGAGCAAAGGCTGCCCTAAATAAGGCTGCCTAATACCCATTGGAGCATGCGCTGTCCAGCCCTACCAACAACTGCAGCAGCTTTTCAAAATTCAGTGACTTGGTGCGGCTGGCCTGTTCCCCTCTAACCTGGCCCAAACATTAGGGCAAATTTTACCTGCATGTCTGGTCAGTAGCTCCAGACAGTTTTACTGCACATGCTATTGCTGCTAGATGTGGTGCCGCCCAAGATCTCCTTTTGCCATGCGTAAATGCCCATTCCAAAAAATGACATCCCCGTTTGTAATTGCCAACTCCTCCTCAATTATACTCTTCATATTTTATAGGTACTTGGAGTACTCTGTCGTCTTCTGGGCCAAGGCGTTCTTGGCAAGGTCCAGTATTATTGTCCTAGTCTCTCCCACTCCTTTTGCGACTGATCTGCTGGTGTGCTCTTTGTGAGACGTTATGCCTCAAGTCGTGTGCTCCGTCCTGTCTGCATGTTCCTGCCTTTACATCTGCTCTTCTAATACTGCCTTAGCTTCTTTTGGGGTTGTCCTTGCAGGATCTGTATCTGGTAGCGGGCGCTGATGAGAGCATTCACCATGCCGGCGATATTGTAATGGTTTTATAATTTTGTTTATACAGCGCTTATACACAGGTGGAGTGCTTCAAGGCGGGAAGGGAACAAGGGAATACAGTAGTCATTCTTGTATTACACTGGTTACCAATAAAACTGCATATCAAGTTCAAATCAATGTGCATTATGCACAGAGCAACCCACGGCCAAGGCGCAGAGTTCCTAAGAGACAAGCTAACTCCGCATTGCCCATTAAGGACGCTCCGATCGTGCCGCGACATCTGTTTGGAACCAAAACCCTACAACAATAGAAAATTCGGAGAAGGTTCTTTTTCACCTCGCCCCAAAAACTTTGAACGAGCTACCAAGGAACATACTTAACACAAGAAATCCCCTCCTATTTAGAAAACTCCTCAAATCCTGGCTCTTCCTTCATAACTAGAAGAACGCCTATGGGGGTCATATACACAGCTGAAACCATGCTGAGAGCAGAAAGCTATCCTCCCAATCCCCCTAAGCTACCGCCCATAAACAGAAGTTAAGGAAGAACAATCGAAGGCATATCAATTTACCTACTGAGAGATGGATATGATGTAACGATACCAAAGGAAAATCATAGATCGGGATGGAAGGGCAAGGATGATATAGCAATACCTCCTTGGCCTACTAACTGCACACAAGCAACAATTGACCATCGACCGGAAATAGCAAGAGAGCGGTGATTGCTAATTTACAGCAACAATCCCATAATAGGGGACAAGAGATGCCCCTAACTATTACACTGAGTTCAAAACAACACGGCTTGGAACGTTGCGACGCCACCACTCATAACAATTAGATGGACAGGAAAGAATAAGTGAAAATATGCCTACCTATAGAACAAGAATTATAAGGACTAAGACATATACCCCACTAACCCTATGTTCAAATCTCTGCATTCCTAACTCGCACGGAAATCCACACAACTATACTCTCGCTCAGCAAACAGCACGCACTTCACCACACTGTAACAGCATACAAACACACAAACCGCACCAACAGCACCCAAGGTCTTGCATCTGTCCGATATTCACACCAAACTCAGCGCACATTGAAAACCTAACTGAAGCTGTCAACAGCACACCACTTTCTCACTCTCCTATTCCCCTTTCACCCGACTAACCCATTCCTGCCTTCTTGTTTGCGATCCGCCTGAGTGCCTGGGGACCTATTCCGTTGGTGATGGTGCGCAATACAAATACCTTTAACATGATCTAACCAAAAACTAGCGTACTAGGCCTGACAGCATTTCTTCTAGTGCCGGTGCATGAAGTGTTTCAGGCTCGGCCAACCTGGGGGGGCGGTGGGGCACGCAGGACAAATGCACTTACTATTCCTAGTACATTCAGGTCATGCAAGTGTACAGGCGGAAGTGTGAGGAATGGGGGGGGGGGAGGACAAGGGCTCCCAGTCCAGCAGGGCGCTGGGTTCAGTGCAGAGAGGTTACCCCTCTCCTGGGCGTAAGCTGAAACGCAGTAGTGCTGAAAATAGTGCAGAGGCAAGTGCAAGACTCGCGGGGGAGCCTGGGACCTGTAAGGGTCTGGAGGTGAACCAGGCGACCAGTCGGCAAGAAGCTGAACAGAGTTAGTGAAGAGAGGACGAGGGAGGCAGGAGAGAAAACGAAGGAGGTTAGCAGGGTAGAGGGGAGAGAGGAGGAAGAGAAGAGGAAGATCTTGAGTTTCCGGAAACCTAAGTTGATCAGGCTCCAGATGAAGAGGCAGGAAGGCTATTCCAGAAGGCAGCACCTGCAGTGGATCAGGATCTACCCCATGTCTCTCTTTGGAAAAACAACTCACCTGCAAAGAGTTGGAGGACGAGCAGAGTGCTCTAGAGGGAGGGTATTTAGGAAGAGAGCATTCTAGACGGTGCAGGCCCCAGCACCAGAAAGCCTTGTGAATTATGCAGACTCTCTTGAACTTGATCCTTGCAGCAACGGGGAGCGAGTGGAGGGATTTTGGCGCCGGCGAGATGCGGTACTTGGGCTTGAGGCCAAGGATACGTCTTGCGGTTCTGTTCTGGATGAGTTGTAGAGGGCGGAGAGCAGCAGTAGGAAGATTGAGAAAGAGGCTGTTGCAGTAGTCCAGTCTGGAGAGAACCGAGCTCTGGAGATGGTGAGCCTCTTGGGGAAGGTGAGAAAAGGTACAATACCTCTGAAGAGGTGCAGCTGGCAGTGAGACTTATTTGAGATGTCAGATGAGAGAAGGAGAGCGTGGAGTCGACGACGGCCCCCAGATTTTTGCCTCAGTAGGTTATGGCGCAGGGCCAAGAGAGGCCGGCCAGAGTCAGTGGGAAAGCATGAGCAAGGGTCCCATGAGGATGACCTCTGTCTTACTGGCATTGAGGCAGAGTTTATTTGCACCACACCATGAGTGAATTGCGGACGGAGGAGTCATCATCATCCCCATAACACAGTTCGAGGTAAAGGTAGACATCCTGTAAGAGGGGAAGGGGTGGGGCGGCCCAAGAGGAGATGGTGCAGGAGGGGGTGCACAAGAAAGAGGACCGGGTGCCCTGTGTTTTGGCAGTGAAGTGTGCCGTCGGGGCAGAGAAAAGGGCCTGGGTGGGTGCAGTAGAGGATGCGGCTGCAGTAGGGTTGGCCAGTTCCTTGCAAACTTTGAAAAGTTCAGCCGTGTTAAATGCCGCATAGATGCGGGCTTGACTATAGGCTGTTTTCTTGGAGCGTATGCAGACCCTATATTGCCTTTGAAGAAGGCGGCAGGCCAGTTTGTCAGAGGGTGTACCTGAAGATCCCCATTTCAGTTCCTGTGCTTTGCACTTGCATTTAAGGGCAGCCAGATCAGAGTCGCACCAAGAGTTGCCCTTTTTAGCACGCTCGAGTCGGACCCTCATGACAGGGGTAAGAATGTCAAGTGTGTTGGAGATGAAAAGGCGGGAGTTTAGAGATGGCTGTGTCATGGTGGGAGTCATCCGCAGGAGTAGACTGAGAGTAGGTGGAGGCAAAGGCAGCCACTGACCATCTTTTCGGGGGTCGGATGACCTTGAAGGCTGGAGGCAGTGCAGGCTGTGCCAGTGCTAAAGGAAAAGAGAGCTTGAAGTGAGAAGAGCATGCCAAGTCCAGGAGAGTGAGGTAGTGACAGGGATAGAGAGAAGAATGTCTGTGGATTTAAAAGCATCTAGGCGTGACCAGCGGTGTGCGTTGGACTAGGTGGAATGGAGAAAGAATTGCACAGGTTGCGGAAATAATAATATAAATAAGAATAAAAAATAATAATAATAATAATAATAATAAAAAAATAGAAATGTAGCATTTATATATCACTACAAACCCTCTGGTATCTGAGCGCTGCTCATTATTACCCACGGTGTGTGGTGTTCACTCGGAAGGATGAAAGGCTGAGTTTGGCCCTGCCGGGATTCGAACCTGCACGGATGTCAAAGCAAGCACTCCTACTCGCTGTGCTATCGGACCGGCATGATGTCCTGAAGAGTCAGTCGAGATGGTTAAGACCCAGCCCCCCGCAGCAGGAGGAGCTGGGAAGAGGCCAAGTCGGCCCATTCCGAGAGGAAGAGGTCGGACTGGCCCAGCGGCCGATAGAAGGTGGCAAGAGTAAGAGGAGAGAGGCGAGAGGGAGAGCCTGCAGACCAGGCATTCAAAGGAAGAGTAGACATGAGTGGGAATGATGGAAACCGGGATCCACTCGGGAAAGATCAGGGCTACTCTGCCTCCTGGCCTGTTGGACCTGGGTTCAGAGAGGATCTTTTAGCCTTCAGGGAGAAGTGTCAAAACCTGTGACAGAGCTGTCCTTAAACCATGTCTTAGTAATGTCCGGGAGGATAGCTCAGCGGCAACGTGTTTGCCTTGGAAGCAAGACGACACGAAGCAACACAGGTTCGATTCACGGGTCCGCGCTTAGAAACCTCTGGGTATTTAAGCGCGTTATAAATGCGCAACTAAGATGCACACAAAAAAATAAACACAATTACGCGTAAAAAAAAAAAAACTTCACGTAACAGCGCCTTGATGCCCGCGGGCTGTGTGAGCGCTTTAAAAATGCAAAATAAATAAATGAATAAGAGTAGGAACATCAAAGTCAAGGAGGTGGCAGATGTCGGAGGAGTGCTTGACAGCAGAGCGAGAGTTGAGCGTGGCAACGTGGAGCAGATGGCCACTTTTTGAAGGACTTAAGAGGGTGGGTGCCAGTAACAGACTCTACCCCCCCCGCCCCAACCCCCCCCACCCCCCCAAATAAGGGGCGAGTGCCTGAGAGATAGAGGTAGGAGAAGGCAGATGATCTGAGGATAAGGATGTCCGTGAGGAGAGTGCAGGCAAGGGAGCCAGGATAGTAGTAGATGGTCAGGGAGCCAGTGTAGGAGGGGCCGCAGGAGGCAAGGGAGCCCCAGGGGCACCAGAGTGGAAGAGGATGATGAGGACCTCAGTGGAGTCCATGTAGGCAAGGGACCCTGTACAGTTGAAAGCAAAAAGGTAGCGGTTATAAGAGAGGCAGTGCGGTTAGCCGGAGGCAGGGTAGCCAAGGAGTGCATAGTTGGCAAGGGAGCCTGGGCTGAGGAAAGTGGAAAGTTGATGAAGCGAGGAAGAAGCCTGTCAAAAGGTAGGTTGGGTTGAGGCCTTTGTACCGGGTTGGTACCATTTCGATGGACATTTATGATGACCCTGTAGGTGGAGAAATAGGCAAGAAGGACCTCCCAGCGGGTGCCACCGTTTAAGTGAGGAAGAGTAAGGGAAGAGCAGAGCGCCCATGTGAGTCCATAGGTCGGGAGAAGGAACAACCGAGTATGTCAGTGAGTCTCTCTCTGGCGGAAGCACTGACATGGGTGTCAGCGATAGGCAGGTCTGGGTTGGAGTGCAGTGTGTCCTCCTTGAGTTTCTTCCTGCCCGACTTAGTGAGAGGTGAAGGATAGGAGATCGAGAAGCAGTTATAGAAGATTGGATAGAAAGCTCCCTAGTGAGGGGCACAGAGTATGGTACACTTAACCAGGCAGAGCAGCTGAGGCACGTGGGAGGAGTAGGGCAGAGGGAGCAGGCTCACAATGAGATGCAAACAGGACTGGGAAGAGACCATGAGAACTAAGGAGGGTAAGGGAACAGATAACAGACCAGAACAGAGGGTGGAGGGAGTAACCAGTCGGCGCAGTCCCACAAAAAGCGGGATGTATACAGACCAAAATTCAATGTGGCACTAATAATGCTACTGCCTGCTGCGTCGGTAAACACTACCTTTTTGTCCTCTTGGTTAGTAGGTGTGCGCCAGCTAACCGTGCCATTAAAATTATGCAGGAACCCTTTCCCGGTATTTGTTGACGTTCCAACCTAGCTTTACCCTGTCGTGTTTCTGTGGTGCCCCTCTCCTCTTTAACTCTATGCTCCTTTGAAAAACCTGGCCCTGCTGTATCACTCTGCCTGCAAAGCTTCCCAGCTAGTGACTGGAGTTACCCAATTGTTGCTTTTAGGTACCCGATGGTATTTAGTAAGTCTGTCACCTTCAAGCTGGGTAATACTGATTGGGTATTTCCAAATTTTTTGTTATAGGGGGATCAAATTCACATTGGGAAAGGAACATGTAAGACTAAGGCATAGTGATAACGATTACCCCTCTCTGAATTTACTAAATCTTGGTCAGTACATAACATTTATGTTATCGCTCAATTTGTCAACATCTCACAGTCTCCCAAGACTCTTTCCAAATTAAAACAAAATGTATTAGTAGACCAATGCATCAACATAAAAACAATAAGATTTTTCATGTGCACTTTCCACAAGGCACTTTTACATAAAACAAATCAACATTTCATATCAATATTTTTCAAAAAGTGGGGTTTGTATGTGACAGATTCTCCGTTCACCTATGTTGACTGTCCATAATTTATACAACAAAAGGATCAGTCGGGTTAGCTGCTATAGCATGCTGTTTATTAATATAGAGGCTGTTCTAATCTCTAATCATCTAGGTTTTGTTGTTATCAACCTAACAGATACGTCGACCTATGTTTCAGCCTTGAACAATACATTGACGTTATCCCTAGCGTCCTTTCTTTATAGTGTGGCCGTCTTCAAGACAAGTATATCTTTTATATTATGACACAATCACAATACCCCTTTTGATTTCGTTCTTCGACTACAGTACAAAAACATAGAAATTGTTAAAAACCGGGGTTGGGAACCATGTGTGTGGGTAGTTCAATCACCACAACTTGTGAGGACTGACTTGTTTTCTTAGATAGTCTGATTCAAGCTTCTGAATACCAGAGGATTGATTTCTTCTATATGATGGAAATCTATTCCTTTTACTTTCAACAGATTTCATTACTTCAGCTAGAGAAGAGAGCTTCTTCCTGTACCATATATCATACAAAAAGAATTGTGTATGTCTCATTTATCTTATGTTCATCTCGAGTTCTACATTTGTTTCACTTTATTTTTTGTGATAGCAAGCTTTTTTGAACAGGGCTAGGTCATAGTTTTTGATTTCTTTTTATAGCTGAGTAATAAAGGAGTCTGGTTGCTTTCTTTGACTTTCGGCCGGATATTCTATGACAGGACAGCTGTAAATATTTTAACCTTCTCATTGTCAATTATATTTCTGCCATCATTATCAGTTATTGGCTAAATGAACATGCAAGCCAGATTGTCTCATGTTTGATCAATTACTCTTCCTTGCAGTGGTGAAGCTTTTTTTAAAAAAAGAAAATTACTTATATTAACTATTGCTGCTTTTTTCATATTTGTACTGCTCTTTAATTCAAGGTTTATATTTATAAACTTGTATTTCTTTTTAGCATTTTTTTTCGCATGGGGAAGTATTCTGCTTCCCTGGTTTTTGGGCGTTGGTTTCCTTCTCTCACACCTGCATCTGATCAGGTATTCAAACAGACCGCAGGTTTCCTTATGGTTTGTTTTAGTCTGTTTTAGTTTAGACACGTATTCTTGCAGGCCGTATCATGTGATATTCCAAACTTTAGATATTCGCCTACGCTTCAGTGTTTTCTCCCCAATGGCGGCGCCATCTTGGACAGGGGATATTCTATGTATTCCCCAGTCCAAAAGTCTGTTTTAAAAAATCAGATGTTATGGTTTCCATCCCATAAGTTTAAATTAAAGCCTATCTACTGTCTAAAAGATTGGTGATATCCAAAGAAGAAAGTTCAGATTGCATACAAAAGAGCAACAAATGAGAATAGGGACATTTGTCTAAAGCCACAGAAAAAGAAAACTTTAGATAAAATCACATGTGTGAGCACGTTTAGTCCAATTAGGCCACTGTTTAAGAAAAACCATCTTAACAGGGCACATTACAAAGACACCTGCCTTCAATCCGTAACCACCCCGGTTTGCTTTCGAAGTGCTAAAGAATCTAAAAGATATCATTGTACATACATATCCACTCTCAAACAGGCGCAGGGTAGACAACAAACTTTATGGGATCTACCATCTGTCGGAGGCCATTTCAAATGTGGAAATTGCTCAGTGTGCTCCCTCACAAAAAATGTCAAAAGCATAGACTTAAAAGCGAAATGGTATTTAAATGATTTTACAAACTGCCTCTCCCAGTGGGTAGTTTACAGGATAAAGTGCCCAGGTAATTTACTGTATATTGGTCAAACTAAACGCCCCATACGTCATTGAATATGCCAACATAGATTGTGCATAAAAAAAACAAGGTAGACAAACCCTTGGTAGCACACTGTGTACGCTATAAACGCAAACCGAATGAGCTCTTTTGGTTCACTATTCAAGTAGTCAAATGGTCACACCGAGGAGGCGATGGTGATCTTGCCTTAAAGAGGTGTGCACAAAAGTGGATATACAATCTGGACACAGTGAAGAACGGTCTCAACTCCTCCGAGGGAATTTATATGTAAAAGAACCCTCTTATATGTACAAGTGAGATTATTTAGAAACGATCCACTATTTAGACATAAAGAATAATATATGGCAACATACGTGTGTATAACGAATGAATGGAAACGTATATAGTGGATATGAAAGGACACTAATATGAATAATATGTTTGAGACAACTCTGTTGAAAAAATAAATCCAAGACTATAAGATAACTCTGGTTTTTGAGACTTCTCCCATTAATACACCAAGTACTACTGGAGATGAGAAAACCACAGAACACCAGGGGGAACTGATAATGGGGGCAATACTAATCTACCTGGCACCAGATGAAAAACTAAAATGTCTAATATATATGAGCAGACAACAAGAAATTATCACAGGCAGAAGGATAATTAAATTCCATAAAGATACCTGATCAAAAAGAAAATACATATTAGAACATTAAGCAAACATTCAATACGGCGAACAATAACATCATAAATCGCCTTTTTCAAAGGTATCCATTAAAAACGAAAAAATTAACTCTCGCCCTAGATAAAGTGTATTTTGATATGAAAAATATACTTTATATAAGTTAGTGAATATGCAAACCGTAACATCAGATAAAATGTTTTTGTAAAATAGACTCTTGGACTGGAGAATATATATAGATATCTATATCCTGTCCAAGATGGCGCTGACATTCGGGAGAAAACACCGAAGCGTAGGTGAATATCAGACGCTTTGAATGTCACATGTTGCGGCGTGCAAGATCACGTGACTAAACTAAAACAGACTAAACGAACCGCAAGGAAACCCGCGGTCTGTTTGAATACCTGATCAGACGCGAATGTATATGTGAGCGAGAGAAGGAAACCAGGAACGCTTCCCCTATACAAAAAAAAAAAGCTAAAAAGATCAAGGTTTATAAATATAAACCTTGAAATAAAGAGCAGTGCAAATATGAAAAAAGCAGCGGTAGCTAATATATAATCGAGTAATGTATTTTTTTTAAAAGCAGTAATTGAGTAATTGATCAAACATGAGAGAGACAATCTGGCTTGCATGTTTATTTAGCCAATAAGTTATGATGGCAGCAATACCATTGACAATGAGAAGGTGAAAATGTATCCCTTCAACAGCTGTCCTGCCCTAGAATATCCGGCAGAAAGTCAAAGAAAGGAGCCCGACTCCTTTTTTCACGGCTATAAAAGGAAATCAAAAACTATGACCTAGCTAGCTTATAAGGAGGATGCACGACGCCCGTGCATCCTACTTATAAGCTAGTAAGGTCATAGTTTTTGATTTCCTTTTATAGTTCCGTTTTTTCCACGAACGTGTTCGATTTGGAGATCTTGCCGCGCCTCGACTCTTTGGAGTTTCTGTTCTTTCTCGGTTCTTCGAACCTGTTCCTATTGTGAAAGTATTTCTTCGTAAAGATGTCTACCTCGTCTTCCACACCGCATCCGGGCTTTAAGAAGTGCGGGGACTGTGGGTCCAAGATGTCGGTTACAGACTCGCACAACGCCTGCCTCTGGTGCCTCGGGGAGGCCCATGACACGGATGACTGTGACGACTGCCAGTCGCTCACGTCCAAAGCCTTGCGGTAGCGCAAGAAGAAGTTATCGGTAGGTAAGGTGTCCAAGCCACAGAAGTCGAGGTCTGCGGGGCTTTCGACGGACGATTCGAGGGGCGACTCTCTGCATCGTCGTCGGAAGTCCAGTGGGTCTCGGTTCCGCCACTCCTCTGCCTCTTTGAGGGACTCCCGGAAGCACCGTCATCGGTTGCCTTCCACGTCCTCATCCGAGGACTACGCACGCTTGGTGGGGGGGGACCGGCCTCGAGGCCTGTGTCGGTGCCATCGATGCTGTCGGCGCCACGTTAGATGCTGATTCACTCGACGCCTTTTGAGGCTGTTTCGACGGGGGTTCCCCGGGGCTCGGTGGAACCGGCCTAGAACGGCTCTGGCAAAGGTCAAGCATGGCTTTGTTCCACATTCTGTGCCTTCTTCCCTCCTGCTTGATTTTATTTCAGAGGTGGATGAGGGCTCTGATGGCATGGTTCCGGATACGGTGCCGGACGAGATTCTCTCGGGCCATAGCCAAATTGAGGACCTGCAGCAATCCCTGCACAATGCCAGTGGACTGGACACCTCTCCAGAGGTGGAGTTTTGTAGGCTTGAGCCTGGGCACTCATGACGACTCCTCGTACTCGCGCCTTATGTCCAGGGTCACCGAGTACTTGGGATGGTCTGCTCCCCCAGGGGATTTTCTTCAGGATGACCTTACGGATATCCTCGACCAAGGTCCACCAACTGACCCGGTACTGCCGTTCCATATGGCTCTACAGAGGAGGGTGGCGGCGGCTTGGACTGCTCCGGAGAGTCTCCCGGCAGTGTACAAGTCTTTACCGTGAAAATACCGTCCAGCCAGTAGCGACCCCTGCTACTTGACCAAGCACCCCACTCCGGAGAGTTTGATGGTGCAGGCGGCTACGGCCCCGGCAAAGCAGGTGTCGTATCCTACCATCCCTCCTGATAGGAACGACAAGCGTTTTGATGGCTGGGCGAAGAAAGTGTTTTCTTCAGGGGGAATGGCGCTTCAGGCGGCCAACCCCGTATGTGCCTTGTCACGTTTCACGCACACTCTGTGGAACTGTTTCCTTAGCGGCTGAACATATTCCTGAAGGGGACGAACGGGATAGTTTCCTTGCCATGGTACAGGATGGCAAAGATGCCATGTGCGAGGCCGTTCAGTCGGGTTTGGACATGGCAGATTGCGTCACCCGATCCATGGCGGCGAGCACAGTGATACGCAGGTTTGCGTGGTTGCGGAAGTCGGGGTTTGCTCCTGATGTGCAAGCCCGGCTCTTTAGCATGCCCTTTGACGGGGAACATCATTTTGGCAGCAAGGCTGACGAGAGCCTTGAGAGGTTGCAGACCTCCAAAGCTGCAGCGAAATCGTTGGGCGCTGCAGGTCGCAAACCTCTGCCTTTTCGTCCTAGGGGACAGCAATGGAGGGGAGGTTCTTTTCGTTATTACTCCTCCTTTGGTAAAACGAGAGGAGCTGCCAGTAAAAGGGGCCACCGTAGGAGTGCCAGAGGTGGGAAACAAGGTACTCGAGGTGCCAAGGCCGCTCGGGCTGTTAACTCTTTGCCCTCAGGCAAAGCCGCTTCAGCTCAGTCATGAGGCCATGTCCCATGGTTCGCCGGTTGGGGGAAGGCTGTCGCAGCATCTTGCAGAGTGGCGCGCCATTACTTCAGATGTGTGGGTTCTGGAGATCATAACCCACGGCTACTGTCTTCCTTTCCGGCAGAGGCCTCCGGACAATCCACCGGGGAATCTCTTTGAAAAGTCCGGATCCGCTCCTTGAGCAGGGAATTCAATCCCTGCTGGAGAAAGGCGCCATAGAACTGGTGCCTGTAGCGGAGAGGAACAAGTGATGGTATTACCCTTTTTTTTGATCTCCAAGAAAGACGGGGGGGATTGAGACCCATCATGGACTTGCGCGGTTTGAACAAACTCCTAAGGACCGACCAGTTCAAGATGGTTACTCTCTCTCAAGTCCTCCAGGCCCTTCAACTTCAGGACTGGTTGGTGTCTCTCGACCTCAAGGATGCTTATTTTCATGTGCCGATACATCCCAAGCACAAGAAGTACCTGAGGTTCGCGGTTGGCGACTCGCACTTTCAGTTTCGGGTTCTGCCGTTCGCATTGACCTCTGCCCCGAGGGTCTTCACTAAGCTCATGGTTGTGGTGGCAGCGCACCTCAGGAAAGGGGGGATTCACGTCTACCCCTACCTGGACAATTGGTTGATCAGGGGCGCTCTCCCGAGCAAGTCCTGGATCATCTCATCTGCCACTCCCTCCACAAGCTGGGCTTCTCCCTCATCTTGAAGTCCCATTTGACACCAACTCAGAGCCTCCAGTACATCGGAGCAGTGCTTGACACGTCCCTGGGGCAGTGTTTTCCTCCCCAGGTGAGGGCTCATCACATTCAGCAGATGGTGCACAAGTTTCAGCTTGCCCAGAGTCTCCCAGCGTTCGAGTTCTTGAGGTTGCTCGGCCTCATGGCATCCTGCATTCTTCTGGTGCCAGAGGCCAGGTTGCGGATGAGATCTTTGCAATGGGCACCAAGCTCCAGTGGTCTCAGTCCTCCGGTAGGTTGTCGGACCCTGTTCAGGTGCCGTCCTCGGTCGCCCAGGACCTTCTGTGGTGGGCCGTCGAAGACAATCTGATGAAAGGGGCTCCATTTTGGCTACCCTGGCCGGAGGTGACGATCGTGATGGACGCATCCCTCACGGGATGGGGGGCTCATGCCAACGAGTTGACAGTCAGCGGTCGTTGGTCTCCGTCGGAGTCCAGACTCCATATCAGTCTGTTGGACCTGAGGGTCTTCAGGCTAGTCCTGAAGGCTTTTCTGCCGACTGTGCGAGGGAAGACTGTTCTGATCCTGACGGTCAACACAGTGGCCATGCACTACCTCAACAAAAAAGGGGGGGGCAGGGTCACTTCCTCTGTGCAGGGAGGCGATGCAGCTCTGGTTCTGGGCAATCCAGCAGGAAGTTTCGATCTCAGCAGTTTATCTGGCCGGAGATGGCGGACGCTCTGAGCAGGCAGAGCGCGATCTCTCAAGAGTTGGAGTTGGCTCAGGAGATTCTCCTGGAGATCTTTGCCCTTTGGGGGACCCCGCAAGTGGATCTCTTCGTCAACCAGAGTGCGAGAGGTTCTGCTTGTGGGAATTTCCTCCAAAAGGAGCCTTAGGAGACGCGTTCGTGGTGGAGTGGTCATTCCCACTGCTGTATGCATTTCCTCCAGTCCCCGTTATCCCGCAAGTACTGCGGAGGTTACGGAGGTTCGGTTCCCGGATGATCCTCATTGCTCCAGCGTGGGCCCGGAGGACGTGGTACCCGGACCTTCTCAACTTGTCCATCTGCCCTCCACGTCGTCTTCCCTACCGAGACGATCTGCTCTCACGGGATGGGGGGGGGTGGGGGTCAGGTTCTCCATCCAGAGGTCCGATCCCTCAACCTTCACGCTTGGTTCCTGAAAGGTTGAGGTATAAGGTTTGGGACCTCCCTGAAGATGTGATGGAGGTGTTGCTCTCGGCCAGATGGCCCGCAACAAAGTCTCTGTACCGTTGGCTTAAGTTCTGCGACTGGTGCAGGTTTTCAGAATGTGGATCCTTTTGCTTGTGACATTCCCATGGTTGTCTTTTTTGCTATTTTAGGCCCACAGGGGCCTGCAAGTGGGTACCGTTAAAGGTTACCTGGCGGCGCTGTCCATATTTAAGCGCTCGTCTGAAGTTTGCCTATTTTAAAATTCCTTTAATTTCTCAGTTTCTGGAAGGGCTCAATAATGTGTTCCCTCCGTCACCTTTCCAGGTGCCCGGTTGGGATTTGAACCTTGTTCTCAAGTTTCTGATGGGTGCTCCGTTTGAGCTTTTGCATTCATGCCCTTTGAGACTGTTAAATCTTAAAACTGTATTTTTGGTTGCGGTCACTTCCGCTCGCAGAGTGAGTGAGTTACAGGCACTTTCAGTTAAGCCACCCATCACTGTGTTTCATAAGGACAGGGTTGTCCTTTGAGTTCGTCCTTCCTTTCTTCCGAAGGTGGTGTTGGAATTTCATTTAGGCCAGAAGGTTGTTCTTCCGGCGTTTTATCCTCCTCCACATCCTGGTAAGGAAGAGGAGAGGCTCCATAGGCTTGATCCTAGGAGAGCGTTAAGCTTTCATATTTCACGTATGTCCCGGGTCAGAGTGGGCGATCAACTCTTCATTGGTTACGCTGGTAAGCGTTTGGGACAAGCTGTGACCAAACAGACTGTCTCGCTGGATTATTTTGGCTATCTGAGTGTTACCGCTTGGCGGGGTAAGTAACCACCGGTCGGCTTGCGGGCCCATTCTACCAGGGATATGGCTGCCTCTACTGCCCTACAGAGGGGTGTTCCTATTCGTAACATCTGTGATGCAGCCACCTGGGCTTTCGGTACATACTTTAGTACGACGCTACTCGATTCCATCCGTGGGCAGGATCTGGCCTTTGGCACGCCGGCCCTTTACTCTGCAATTTGATTGGGCATTCTAAATATTTTTTCTAATTTTTTTTTTTTTCCCACCTCCTTGCATTGGTATTGCTTTGGGAGCCTGTCATAGATATGGAATACGTCTGAGGACCCAATCCCCTCGAAGAACAAGTTACTCTTACGTGGTAACGTTCTTTCGATGGAATCGTCCGACGTATTCCAGCTCGCTCGCTCACTCCCTGCCTTCCCCGCTACAGAATTTCTTGTGTGATTGCAGCTTACGTTTCCGCAAGGCTTTGTGTGTCAGACCTGCAGAAGACTGGTGCCGCACGTTCTGGGGAAAAAACTACAACTGAGGCTACGGGCGTCCTACTTATAACACCCAGTGACGTCGGTTGTTGGAGGAGGTCCTCTAAGGCAGCGTATCGACGTCATCGACGCAGGACGCAGACGCTGAAGATTTTCCGAAGCAGCACAGCTGTGGTGATTACATGTCATAGATATGGAATACGTTGTCGGACCATCCCACCGAAAGAACGTTACCAGGTAAGAGAGGAACTTGTTCTTCCATCATATAGAAGAAATCAATCCCCTGGTATTCAGAAGCTCGAATCTGACTAAGAAAACAGGTCAGTCCTCACAAGTTGTAGTGACTGAACTACCCACACACATGGTTCACAACCCTGGTTTTTAACAATTTATTTGTTTTTGTATTTTAGTGTCGAAGAACGAAATCAAAAGGAGTATCCTGATTGTGTCATAATATAAAAGAAATCTACTTGTCCTGAAGACGGCCACACTATAAAGAAAAGACGGTTGGGGTAGCGTCCAATGTGGTATTCAAGGACGAAACATATGTCGATGTATCTGTTAGGTTGAGAACAAAAAACCTAGACGATTAGAGACTAGAACAGCCTCTTTATTAATAAATGGCATGCAATAGCAGCTAACCTGACTGATCCTTTTCTTGTTGTATGACTTATGGACAGTCAACGCAGGTGAACGGAATAACTGTCCCATATAACCCCACTTTTTGGAAAAATATTATGAAAAGTTGATTTGTTTTATGTAAAAGTGCCTTGTGGAAAGTGCACATGAAAAATCTTAATTGTTTTTATGTTGATGCATTAGTTTAATACATTTTGTTTCAATTTGGAAAGAGTCGTGGAAAACCGTGTGGGATTTTTTGACTAATTGAGCGATAACATAAATGTGATGTACTGACAAAGATTTAGTGGATTCAGAGAGAGGTAATAATTCTCACTATACCTTTTTGTCTTCCACCTTCGCGCTGGGCACACAACCGACCCTCTTCTTTAAATCACAGGAACTGTATTACTTGCAAGGGCCCAACTGTCTTGCCTTGTGCTAGCGGGATGCCCCATTCCTCTGTTAGCTTTTTGAACCTATCTAACATTTCCCTTATGGGGCTGCAAACGGAGAATTGTCCAATCGTGCACTATTCGTGCATCTGGCCTAATCCTTTGTAATGGCCATTGTATTAAAACCTACTTTTTCAAAATGTGCGCTTGAGACTGCGCACCCCATTGGTAAGCATTTATCAAAATAAAATGTGCCTTCAAACTGGAAAGATAGCCATGGATGTGATGCCTTGTGTACGGGGAGCAATGTAAAGGCTCACTGTATGTCTGCTTTTGCCACCCAGACCCCTTTTCCTGTGCTCCTCACCATTTTTACTGCTTCCTGAAATTAGTTGAATGCTACTGCTTCTTCCATGGCTCAGATGCCATAATTCACTGACTTGCCAAGTGGGTAGTATAGGGGTGTATTAACCTAATTCTCCCTTCTTTTTTTGGAACTAGGCCCGGAGGGCAGCAGATGTACTGCTGAAAAGGTATGCTGTCGAATGGGCCCGACCCTGGCTAGCTTAACTTCTTTCTGCATTTTTACCCTGACTAGGTCTGGGTTAGTCCTAGCCGACTTCAAGTTCTCGGGGATGTTGTGTGAGCTTTGACATCTGAAGGGAATGACAAAACCTTGCGTGAAGCCTCCCCTAATCACGTTCGGCACCTCCTTGTCTTGGAAGTCACACCTCCACCCTTATCGGTGGTCTCCCCAGGGTGTTACTGCTTTTTAGGGGTGCTTTGCCTCAAATTGCCTGGGGGTGGTTGTGACGGCTCCCTTGTTCATTTGCTGCTGCTGTCCTCGGCGCCACAGCCACATCTGCTGCATTGACGCCGAAATCTGCACTCCTTTCCCCCATTGCAGAACCCTTTTTTAAAAAAGTCCAGCATATTGCTGTGAGTCCTTGCGCAGCCGTCACACTCCCCCCCCCCCCCCCATCCTTGTACTGCGGGCGATGTGTAATTGGCGTTACGTTGCCAATTCCTTTGGCCCCCAAACTGCTTCCTCCAAAGGACTTACCCCTGGCAAGCTGATAGCTGTCGGATGGCCTGTAGCTGCCCTGCCAATGTGGTTTCCCTGACTGGCTGCTTGCAGGGATGTCTGTGATTCTTTTGCCTTTTAATGCGTTAAACATGTAAAGGTTGGCATCATTCTCTGCCAACCCCCAAGTCAGGATAACTATCCATTTGCATGCGAAAATATCTATCGTAATCAAGCCATGCCTCCCCGCCAAATGTTTGATGAACGTTAAACACCCTATGCGCATAGGATACAGTGCTGTACCCTCTTCAGGGTATTGTGATGAGGGTTTCCCCCAGAAACCCTGGCCTTGGGACTCTTCTCATGTGGCATGGGGAAGGCAGAAGCTTTCTGACCCTGTGGGTGGTGTTCTGTGGGAACATCACGTGAGAGGGGAATCTGGTCGGGAGATCTGGGAGAACCTCTTTACTAACCTCCCTAGATACCCTACAGTCTGTCCTAGTGTAGAATTGAAACATTTGAAGGAAAGGGTATTCAAAAAATTGGAACTTCTAAGTCCCACAATGCCCCAAGTACTGGGACAAGGAAGAGGGACTGGGAGGCACTAAACTGCAAGGTGCAGTCTAGTGGTTCTAATGACGCACACCGGAGCAGGACTATAGAATATGTAAGACCCCCTCAAGTGCAGGCCATTAGAAACAGACGGCGGAGTTGCAGAAACCAGCAGTCGCACTGGAAGAAGGAAGGAAACTGAGCCGCAGCCATCTTTAAAGCGGATATCCGTTCTGAGCGGGTCTCAACGATCGATAGCCTTAATTGCAGAATTTGCGCAGTGGAAAGCGGTATTGTAGCAGGCTTTCCCCCAGGAGAGAGAGGCTCTTCTGATTGCGTGCTATCCCAGTGGCTGGCGAGCACTGGTGTGCACTAGGAGCGAGAAGGGCTTCTTTCCCGATCCGCATGGGCGTGTCAAAACCTGAAGCAGTCTGCTGTGTAGGAGGCGGCAGCAGAGGCAGAGGATCACACGGACTTGTGTGCAGAAACCGTGGAGTTTACCATTTTCAGGTAATCCCAGTACGCTCCGTAAGCGACCGTTGGCTACCGATTACCGAACTAATTTAAAGAAGTCACATTGGTTAAGTAAGAACTTTATAAAAAGACAACAAGAGAAAGGTTAGAATGATTGCTATCAAAGCCAAAACTATTGCCAAAGTAGAGTGGGCAATACGTCAAAGAGCATATAATCCATATTGGCTAAATAACAAGAGAATATTACTGCAGAAAGATTGTAGCCCTTATAGCCAGATTGAGGAAGAGGCAATAGTTGAACAAGATATGGACAAGCATTGCCAAAGCCAAGAAGGGACAAAGAAACCTTGTCAGCAGTTACCTGATGTGAAAGTGGGAAAACGAGTGGCAGGAGAGAAGCCCTCCTGGTAGAAAGTATCAAGGAGGAGAGGAGCCTAACCTGCATTGCCTGTGGCAAATACAACAGTCTAACAAATGGCACCAATGTTTATCATATTTTCCCAAAAGAAGTTGTGATTTTCTATTTTGTTGAAAGACCGTTGCAAAATGTTTGAAGTAAACCTTCCCACAGAGTACTTGTAGTGTTAGGAGCTTTTGTCCTGGCAGGCAAACCAGGATGTGGACCTTTTTAGTGGTAGTCCTGGCAGGTTAGTGGACCAGGAAGAAATCATTGAAGTAATGCATTGTGGTTGAAGAAGTTGCAAGACCACAAGTGTGTTCTAAATTGTGGTGGAATCATCCTGACAAAACCTTGTTGTTGGTACAGAAGAATTGTGAAAGTGTTTTTTTTGTTTTTTTGTTTCTTGAGAAGTTATGTTGAACTCTTTTCTATAAGTTGTGAATCGACCTGTCGTCCAGTTTAGGTTGAACTGCTAGTTAAAGTACAAGTTGTGAACTGAGGATAGCACAGGGGCAATGCTGGAAGCGCAGAGCAGCAGAGGTTTGAATCCCAGATCTGCACTTAGAAATCGAACTCTGGTATGGTATTAGGCATGTGTTAAAAAAACAAATAAATATAAATAAAGTTAAAGACTTTTTCCGCAAGAAGATCTTTATGATAAGAACTTTGCTACAAAATGGAACTTTATTATTTGAACCTTTTAATTGAAAACCCTGTTTTGAATCTTGACAAGGGGATCCGACCCAGGTTACAAGGATACATTTATTAGGTGTATGTTGGACATAACTGTTATTTCTGTTAATTTTGAATTGCCATAAATTACCTTTGAGTTTGATGAATGTACAGGGTGAGGGACATTCCTTTATTAAAGTGTTTTCCTTTAGTTTTTTTTTTATAGGCAGGGAAATCCTCCTTAGGTAGTGATAGTGAGGCATTTGTCAAATCCTTTTTGATTTTATAAAATGTCTACCTGTGAATAACCTTTACCAAGTTGTCTGCCTCATATTTCCGACCCCTCACAGTATCTCTTCATTATTATGGTAGCTAAAATGTGAAATGCTCTACTGGCGCTTTAACTGCACCTTTGCCCTCCTCCTCCTTTTTCTTCTTTGGTAATCTCCTCCTCCTTTTTCTTCTTTGGTAATGTCCAAACACCTCTTTTTGATATTCGAGCAGAGAAAATCTCTTTAAATTCCTTGTGCCAAATCTTCTTTATCTTCCTCTGTGTGCAAGGCCATCGACTTATTGACCCTTCTGTGCACGTCTTTTCCCCATAGTGCTTCTCCCAAACCTGGATATGTCTCTCATTCTTCTTGCTCTTGCCCATTTTTGCAACATTTTTCTTCTTGCCCTTTATTATGCCTCTCCTTTTTCACCGGAGAGCTTTCTTTCATAATCCTCACTACGATCTGTGGTGTCGCCCTGCTTGTTTAAATCTGTATCAGATGAACTGCAACTGTCATCCCTCTGCCTCTGTCCCTGACCCCCCAACCCCTTCTTGTGCTCTTGCCAGCCTTTCTGGGTGTCCTGCCCAGCCCAGCCCTGCAAGAGCTTAACAAATTAAATGAATCCTTCTCCACCCTTGCCACCCCCCCCCCTTATCAGTATCTGTGATTCTCCTTCCTGCTTCTCTTCCCTATGCACTTCTTTGTTGTTTGTTCTGCTGCTGTGGTTGTTTCCGCTCTTTAATTTCATGTCCCCAGGGGTAGTTTAGCCCCTCCTCTGCATTTGACTCTTCGGCTGCTCCCCCGATCAGGACGGGTGATATCTCTCTCCGTTGTGCTCCATCCCACATCAGTGTCGCTGACCCAGTCAGTGCTAAACTATTTTCTGCCGCTTTGATGCAGGCACATAGCTCCTTTTCTCTCGCTCACTGGTCTGCCATCTCTCTGGCTGGAACCTCACCTGATGCCCTGTGTGCCACAGTGCCACAGCGCTGGCTCTGTGGACTGCTTCTGCTCTGCTGAACGCTCGCTCAGCCCTATGCTCTCTGCTCTGCACAGGCCATCTCGGCGAAGAGTGTTGGTTCTGTACCAGTTTGCTGAAGCAGAGCCTCCTTGCAGTCAGAACCCATCAGGCGTGTTGTCAAACAAGACACAAGAAAACCAGAACACTTCTCCAGCCATCAGTAAGCTCCGCCCCGAGCGAACTTGCATTTATGCTGACTTCTGGCTGGGTACCCAACCTTTTTATAGGCGGAATATCGCCCCGGGCGAAACCTCGCAGGCGTAGGGCCGCTCTCAGCCAGGGTCTCCACCCGACCCCTGCTCTCCCCTCACTTCACCACCATTTACTGCTTTCTTTTGTTGGGCTGCTTTGAAGTACTTATTATTTTTTCCCATGGGCAGTGTCAAATGTCACTGTTGCTGCTCTGCCTTTCCCCTCCTGTCTTTTGTTCCCAACTGGCCTGTGACCTTAGGTGCTAACTCGGCTTGTGGGAAGGGGAGGTACTAAGCTGTCGCACACTGCCTGACTTGCCATGCGGATCCTATGGTGCTTAAAACACGCACCCTTCATCTTCCAGTCCCGCTGCCCGTCACGGGCCCAGGGACCTGTAAGTGGCCAGATATGTTCTGGAGGTCCGTGAGGGCTGAGCCGAATCGCAGCTGAAGATTTGACGTATTCTGGTCTGTGAAGCACTGGCATGTTGGATAGTCTGTTTCTTTTTTTTATTTGCCATTAGGTGGTGCAGTGTATTCCCCCACCCCCCCCCCCCTGTTCTCGTGAGTCTGCTTCTGGCATACTTTGGTAGAGTGCATGCATCACGGAGTGACTGGGCTAAAGTTTCTGGCGGTGATTGGTCTGGTGTCTTATTCACTGTGGTTACATTAACTGGACCAATCCGGCTCATTTGAGTCTTTGGAATTTTCAGCTTTCGGGCCTATAATAGGAGGGAGAAAGGGTGAATACACCCATTGATTGGATTTGTGTGCAACGGTGAACCTTTGCTGCATTTGCTGATAAATGGGCCTGTGTTAGTGCCAAAATGACTACTGCTCTGCAGAAATATACAGGGATGAGTAGTGGAGAAATTACCTAATGGGCCCCAAACTACTACTAAACCAGCAGTGATCCCAATCATAAAGGTGAAACTGACAAAGCTCGAAAAATATACCCGTTATACCTCCTATGTCATATGTGGTAGCGCAGGCCCAGAGTGGCCTATGTCTTCAGGAGGGGGTCTGAGCAACCAAGTACAATCTAAACAACTTGAGTATAATAATCAAATACAAGAATGTCCAATCAAGTTTCTATAAAAATATAGGCTTTTAATCAAGCCATAAAATACAATCGGAAACCTCTATGAAAACCTACCTCTGTATAAGAGCACAGAGAATGCAGACTTTTGTGAAAATGCAGTGTGGATAAAGGAGCAGGAGTGTTCATCACAAGATCGCCACAATGTCACTGTTCAAAGGATATGTATTTAAAATCCAGGTTGGGGGAGAGGGGCTTAAATTACTAAGTCCCAAAAGTGAATCGGGGGGGGACAGGGCATCTTCACAGTACATTGTGCTTCTGCTAAGGGCTCAACAGCATTGAGCCTGGCTTTTCGGTTTCATATCGGGAATCTGGGCGCTTTTGACGCTGGGCTTGCTTGGTCACGGAACAGTGGCGTCGGGTCTAAGGATGCAGTGCTATTCTGCAGTGGTTATTGCTTGCTGTTGAGGCTGATGATGACAGGAAATGTCTGGTCAGCGGCATTGGAAAACTCAACGGTCTCTGATGCAGAGTATCTAAAAATGGCCTTTGGCAGCGAGCTGGCTCAGCTGGTTTAGCATGACATCTGGGTACTATAGCACTGCCCACTTGCAGACTGATGGTGACCAGGCAGTGGTGTCGAGTTGGGAGACGATAGAAGACTCAGCGGGCCTCAGATATGTAAGTTGTTTAGTTTCAGCGTCAAGCGAAACTGATGTGAATGTGTTTCGGTGTGGAGGTCAGAGAGCACTGCTGTGGCTACCCACAGCAGTTTGGATGTGTTCAATGTTCCCAAATTTCTGTCTATGCAGTTCGAAGCTGTAGGGGGAAATCGGGGGTCACTTCCTTTATTCTGTGATTTGTTGGGAGTCCCAATCCAGGGGCTCCAGGACAAGGTGAGTCCGTCTGCACTCACTTCAGGGAGCTTGGCTTGAACCTACAGGGATCATTCTCCGCCACTGAGCAGGGGCCTGGTTCCAATGCAGCCAGTATCGAGGTGTTGGTCCAACATTAGTCACTGTTCTATGGGAATGCTTAGGGTTGAGAGCGCTCCTCTGCCTTGTATGAGTTATATCTTCACCTCCCGGGCAGAAGATTTTGGGATAGACTATCTACAATAGAGGTCCTGAGGAATTATTATTGCCCTTGTGGAAGTCCAGCGATTGATCATATAATGTAGAGTTGCCCTTCTCTTTTAAAGGCAAAAGGTCACAGTGGCTTGTTCAAGAGCAAGCTTGATTGGTGTAAGGGGTCCAATCCAGGTTGTTTTAAGAAGTGCCCTTTGACTTATGACCGCACACCAAGGGTACCTTTCTGTCAGGAAATGGAGACAGGACTAGGAAGAGGGGTCCTAACAGAATTCTAGATGCTGGGACCCTTCTCCTGACCTACCTTTCCCTTTTTGCTACTCTTAATCTGTCCCTTCCCATTCCTGCTGACTTCTACGGGACTCACAATAGTCAGCACCCTGCTGTGAAAGTTGCTTTCGAGGGGATTGTGTCCTGTGACGTATTCCACATCTGACAGGTAATGTCCACAGCTGTACTGTTTCGGAACATTTTCGGCAGAGGGTGTCCTGTGTTGATATAGTCTATCCGTTGTCCCTCGAGGGTCGACATCACCGGATGTTATATATAGGATGCACGGCGCCCGTAGCCTCAGTTCTGTTTTTTCCACAAACTTGTTTGCTTCGGAATCTCTATGCGCTCTATTCTTTCTTTGTGTACGATGTCTTCATCCTCTTCTACTACCCCTGAAGTCAGGCTTTAAACTTTTTTTGGGACTGCGGTTCGAAGATGTCCATCACGGACCCGCACGACATCTGCCTCTGGTGCCTCGGCAAAAGCCACGCCACCCAAGACTGCGAAGATTGCCAGTCTCTGACTTCTAATGCCTTGCGGGAACGGAAGGGGAAATTGAAGGAAGGTAGGGTGTCTAAGCCCTGTAAATCTTAAGTCCGCTGGGTTTTCAACCGACGACTCTCCGTGTCGGTGAAAATCCAGGGGGGTCTCGATCTAGGAATGGTTCCCGCCATTCCTCTGCCTCGTTGAGGCATTCTAGGAAGCGCCGTCAAAGGTCGCCTTCCCTGTCCTCATCGCAGGACGACTCCGCCAGACGGTTGACTTGTCCCAACAAGTCTTCGTCGCCGGCCGAATGGGACTTATTCCACCGGCAGATGTTAGCGATTTTTCGAGTCGCAAGGCACAGTTCCGTCCGTGCCTTCAAAAGAAGCCGGCAGGGAACGGTCTAGGTCCACCACTCGCACGCCTTCGGGCTCGGGCAGTCGGTGCTATCATCTGGAGCTGTTGAGGTTCCGCTCGGACAAGGGAGATCGCCATAGCTGTGCCAGATCCAGGTCCCGTTCCTTGTCGCCACCGAGACTGTCGGACCCTGTGAAGCCTTCGAAGAAGGCGACGGTGCCGTGTCCGTCGAGGGGCTCTCTCGAAGCTCCGCCCTTGAAGTTGTCGAAGTCGCCTGCGCCTTGGTCGACGCTGATTCCCTCAACGCTGTTTGTGGAGGATCTGCCAGAGGTGCCCCAGGGGCCTGTGGAACCTCTGAGGAAGGATCTCAGTAAGTCTGTGAGGTCTGTTTTTGAGCCATATTCTGTTCCTCCTCCTAGATTGGAGTTTTCCACCCCTTACAGGATATTTGAGGTTGAGGAACTGTTTGATGAGGCGATGGCAGTGCCGCCTGATGTCCCTGATGATCTTTTGTCTGGGCATAGTCAGATGGAGGAACTCTGTCATTGCATGACGCTAGTGGCCTTGACACCTCTCCAGAGGTGGAGTTTGGCTGACTTGAGCCTGGGGCGCATGCGGATTCCTCCTATCGGCGTCTCATGTCAAGGGTGACAGAATACTTGGGGTGGTCTGCTCCCGTTGTTTTTGCTCAGGATGATTTGACCGACATCCTGGATCAAGGTTGACCCACTGACCCGGTGTTGCGGTTTCACATGGTTTGCAAAGAAGGGTGGCAGCGGCTTGGACTGCTCAGGAGAGTCTACCGGCAGTTAATAAGTTGCTTCCGAAGAAATACCACCCATCCAGTGGTGACCCCTGCTACTTATCGACGCACCCTACTCCGGAGAGTTTGGTGATGCAGGTGGCTACGGCCTCCTCGAAGCAGGCTACATACCCTACCATCACTCCTTATAGGGACGATGAGCGCTTTTATGGTTGGGCGTAGAAGGTATTTTTGGCTGGGTGTATGGCGTTGAAGTCGGCCAACTCCACTTGTGCCTTAGCGAGGTCTACACACACTCTGTGGAACTGTGCGTCTTTGGCGGCTGAGCATATTCCCGATGGGGAGGAACAGGATGGTTTTCTAGCCCTCGTGCAAGACGGCAAGGATGCCATGTGCGAATCCCTTCAGTCGGAGTTGGACACGGCAGACTGTGTCAGTAGGTCCATGGCTGCGAGCGCTGTCATATGCAGGTATGTGTGGATGCAGAAGTCAGGGTTTGCTCCTGATGTGCAATCCCGTCTTCTGAACATGCCCTTTGATGGAGTTCATCTGTTTGGTAGCAAGGCCGACGAGAGCCTTGAGAGGTTGCAGAACGCCAAAGCTGCAGCAAAGGCTTTGTGCACTGCAGTACGTCAACCTCCGATTTTTCGTCCTAGGGAACAGCAATGAAGGGGAGGGTCCTTTCGGTACTACTCTTCCTTTTGGTAGATCGAGAGGAGCTGCCAGTCAAAGGGGCCACTGTAGGAGTACCCAGGTTGGAAAGCAAGGTACTCGGGGTGCCAAAGCCGCTCGGGCAGTTGCCTCTTTGCCCTCAGGCACTGCCGAAACTGCGTCCGCTCAGTCATGAGGCCATGTCCCATGGTTGGCCGGTTGTGGGCAGACTTGCGCAGCATCTTGGAGAATGGTGTGCCATTACTGCAGATGTGTGGGTTCTGGAGATCATAGCCCACGCCTATCGTCTTACTTTCCGGCAGAGGCATCATGACTGTCTACCGGGGAAGCTCTCTCTGAAGTCTCTGGATCCGCTCCTTGCGCAGGAAAACCTATCCCTGCTGGAGAAAAGCGCCTTAGAACTGGTGCCTATAGCGGAGAGCAGCAAGGGATGGTATTCCCCCTTATTTTTTATCCCGAAATAAGACGGGGGGGATTGAGACCCGTCATGGACTTGTGTTGGTTGAACAAGCTCCTCAGGAAGGACAAGTTCAAGATGGTAACTCTTTCTCAAGTCCTCCAGGCCCTTCAACTTCAGGATTGGTTGGTGTCTCTAAACCCCAAAGATCCCGGCGTTAGAATTCTTGAGGTTGCTCGGCCTCATGGCATGCTACATTTTCCTGGTGCCAGAAGCCAGGCTGCGGATGAGATCCCTGCAGTGGGCTCTCAAGATGCAGTGGTTGCAGTTCTTCGGCAGGATGTCGGATCCAGTTCAGATTCCGACCTCGGTCGCCCAGGATCTTCTACGGAGGGCCGACATAGGCAATCTGAGTAAGGGTGCACCATTTTGGCAACCATGGCCGGAGGTGACGATCGTGAAGGATGCATCCCTCACAGGTTGGGGCGCTCATGCCAACGAGTTGACAGCCAGCGGACGTTGGTCTCCATTTGAGTCCAGACTCCACATCATCTGTTAGAGCTGAGGGCCGTCAGGCTAGCCCTTAAGGCTTGTCTGCCATCTGTGCGGGGGAAGAATGTCCTGATTATGACTGACAATACAGTGGCCATGCACTACCTCAACAAAAAAGGGGGGGGGGGCAGGGTCACTCCCGTTGTGCAGGGAGGCGATGCAGCTCTGGTTCTGGGCCATCCACCAGGAAATTCTGATCTTGGCAGTTAATCTGGCCGGAGACGAAAACATGGCAGCAGACGCTCTGAGCAGGCGGAGCACAGACTCTCAAGAGTGGGAGCTGGCTCAGGAAGTTCTTTTGGAGATCTTCGCCCTTTGGGGAATCCCACAAGTGGATCTGTTCACCACCCATGTCAACCGGAAGTGCGAGAGATTCTGCTCGTGGGAATTTCCCCCAAGAGGAGCCTTAGGGGACGCGTTCTTAGTAGAGTGGTCCTTCCCACTGCTGTACGTGTTTCCTCCAGTCCCCGTCATTCCGCAGGTTTTGCAGAGGTTCGGTTACCGAATTATCCTCATTGCTCCGGCATGGGCCAGGAGAGCGTGGTACCCGGACCTTCTAGACATGTTCATCTGCCCTCCACGCCATCTTCCCTACCAAGACTATCCGCGCTCGGGAGGGGGGGGTAGGGTTCTCCATCCAGAGGTCAAGACTCTCAGCCTTCATGCTTGGTATCTGAAAGGTTGAGGTATAAGGATTGGGACCTCCCCTAAGACGTGATGGAGTTGTTGCTTTCGGCCAGAAGGCCCGCAACGAAATCCCTGTGCCGTTGGAGAAAGTTCTGTGACTGGTGCAGGGTACAGAATGTGGATCCTTTCCAATGTTCCATTCCTTTGGTTTTGTCTTTTTTGCTTTCTTTAGCCCAAAAAGGCCTGCAAATGGTTACCATTAAGGGTTACCTGGCGGCGCTGTCTATATTTAAGCGCTCGTCTGAGGAATGTTCTTATTTTAAGATTCCTTTGATTTCCCAATTTCTGAAAGGGCTAACTAATGTGTTTCCACCATCGCCTTTCCAGGTGGCGGGATGGGATTTGAATTTGGTTTCAAAGTTCCTAATGGGAGCTCCGTTTGAGCCCTTGCATTCTTGTCCGTTGCGACTGTCCTTTAAAACTGTGTTTTTAGTTGCGGTTACTTCCACACACAGTGAGTGAATTGCAGGCACTTTCCGCCAAGCCACCTTTTACTGTTTTCCTTAAGGACAGGGTTGTCCTGCGGGTACAGCTTTCTTTTCTTCTGAAGGTTGTGTTGGAATTCCATTTGAGCCAGGTGATTCCTCCGGCGTTTTATCCTCCTCCACATCCTGGTAAGGAAGAGGAGTGGCTCCATAGGTTGGACCCTAGAAAATCAGAGCTCTATCTCTCACTGATGTCCTGGGTCAGAGTGCACGATCAGCTTTGTTGGTTATGCTGGAAGGCGGTTGGGTCAGGCTGTTTCCAAACAGACCTTGTCCAGATGGATCAATTTGACGATCTGAGTGTTACCGTTTGGTGAGTAAGGACCCTCCAGTAGGCTTACAGGCTCACTCGACTAGGGGTGTGGCTGCCTCCACTGCTCTACAGAGGGGCGTTCCTATTCACAATATTTGCGAAGCAGCCACATGGGCCTCTGTCCATACTTATGTGAGACACTATTCCTTGGACTCCATCCATGGGTAGGATTTGGCCTTTAGTAAGCCAGTCCCCTATTCAGCCATTTGTTTGGGCATTCTAAAATTGTAAATTCTTTTCCCACCTCCATAAGTTGGTACTGCTTTGGGAGTCTGTCATTGATGTGGAACACGTCGGAGGACACAACCCCCTCCAAGAACAAGTTACTTACCATATCTGGTAATGTTCTTTCAATGGGATGTTCCTCCGACGTATTCCACATCGCCCTCCCAGCCTGCCCCTCTTCTGAATTTCCTATGCGATTGCAGTTTACGTTTTTCCGCAAGGTTTTCTGCAGTCATACTGGCAGGAGATTGGTGCCAAACGTTCTGGGGAAAAAACTGTAACTGAGGCTACGGGTGTTGTATGTCCTATGTATAACATCCGGTGACGTTGACCCTCGACGGAGGCCCTCGAGGATGACGGATCGACACAGGACACCCACTGCCGAAAATTTTCCGAAGCAGCACAGCTGCGGACATTACCTGTCATAGATGTGGAATACGTCGGAGGAACATCCCATCGAAAGAAAGTTACCAGATTTGGTAAGTAACTTGTTCTTATGTCCGTACTGCCTCCACACTGGTTCTGGGGAGATGACCTTGGGGAAGGTGCTACTGTTCCTGCAGTAGAATTAAAGGGGCAGCATCCTAGCCATTGTTCCATATGGCTGTAGTGGAGACAGTCAGACCAGACACCAATTCATATCAGTCTTGTCATAGCGGGTCCTGTTCACAGAGCAGTCGCTGTTTAATTTCACGTTTCTGTGGCTGTATAATTGTGTGCTCTTAACAGTTAACATGCCACAACTAGGCATGGTTTATATTTAAAGCTGTATGCGCCACCAGATTGACTAAGGCATACAATTATTACAGTTTAGATCCCAGGTGCAAAAGATTTTAAAAAATCCACTTCTGCCTGCAGGAACCTTTTTCTAGCAGCTGTCAGGGAAGTATGTGAACTTTGAACCTGCGTTGTGCCACTACAGAGCCTAGGCAGAGGGAGCCTACAGGCTGGTTCATCAAAGACACGTGTGTGCCATCATATTGACATGGAACACTTCTGAAAGGGGCATCTAATTGGAAGACCCCCCCCCCCTTTCAGCAACAGAATTCCCTGAATAATGTTTTTTTTAGTTCAAAGTTTTTTTATTAAGCACTTGGTGGCACAGATTACAAACATAATATGAGAGTAGTGACTTAACGGTGGACAATATTCTCATAGGAGCAGGTTTCATCCATTTAACCTTGAAAGTGCAATGGACCAAACATTGGAGTAGGTAACCTGAAGGTACTTCCAAAAAAAAGGAACTGCTGTATAGATTAAAGTATACCACATGAGAACCAGAGAATAGTCTGGAAAGGGCACCATATGTTTCTAGGGTGACTACTCAAGGACTGTAGGGATGACCATTGATCCTCGCAATCATTGTCCCAGACCACAGCATGTAACCACTGCTTGACTGATGGAACTGTAGGTTTCAGCCAGTGTAATAGTATACATCTCAAAGTAAGCAACAAACAAATATTGACGAGTTTACATATAGATCCCAGAGGTTTTTCAAACGCATGAAACAATTGCTGCATTGGGCTGGGGTCCAGCCTAATATCGGTTACATCAGCCAGAACATCACACACCTCTCCCCAGTATGCGCTCCGTGCGGCAAGAACTCCACGCCGTGTGGAAGTACCCGGCCTCATCCTCGGCACATCTGGGACATTTGCCAGAGTTGTAATTGGTTATTTATAACCCGCTTAATACCGAGAGGTTTCTAAGTGTGGACACAGAGATCAAACCTGTGTTTCTCCACGTCTTCTTGCTACCAAGGCGAGCACGTTGCCACTGAGCTATCTTCCCAAGACAACTGGACGGTGAAAATTAACGCTGTTGAGCCGGGTATGGTGGAATCTATGTAGTACTTTGATCTGTATCAAGTGGAGATGGGAGTTGAAAGACAGTGCGGGTCTGCATGCACATGTCCCCCCACATTTCATCAGTGATATTTGTCTCCAAGTCTCGTGACCACTTAGTACGAAGTGTGTCCATAGATGCCAGAGTGCGGTTTGCATCATCCTGTAGCGGGTGGAGACAATTCAGCACGTACAGATGCTGACATAACATATGCCAGAATGGGTTCCCCCTCAGGCTCCACTGGTAAGCTAAGCCATTGGTCCTTGTGTGCTCTGCAGAGACCCATATTTTGGAGCCAGTGAGAACCCACGCTGCGGGGCACCTACAATGCCCCCACCAGTCCAAAAATTCCAGTTCAGGTACATGCTTTTTAGGGAGTCGTATCCCCTCCGCACCCACGGCCCCATTGCTGCGGCACTATTCGGGGAAGGTTGGAATGCAATTCCATAGTAAAAGGTTCTTGTGGTATGGTTGTCCCACCCCCCAATACGCTCCATAGTTTCCTCCAGTACTCTAGTGGGGCCAAAAGTGCATGAGTCAGTGAACCAGGGAGTTGGCGGGGCGGGGAAAGGGGCAGAGGGGGATGTACCAAGGATTTAATGTCACAAGTTCTCATAGCGTATTGAATTTTAATGTGTGGAAGAAGGGAGTCTTGTAAAAACCAATAAATAGCTAATTGTGCTTGCATGACCAGACAATACAGCCTGAAGTCAGGGGCAGCATATCAGCCATGTTCATATGGCAATAAGCCCCAGATTGCCAAACAAAAGCATTAATAGTGACTTCAAGGCATTTAAACTCTTTTCAGGTCCACATCGGGATGTTTTGGAAGAGTTATAAGAGTTTGGGGAGAACCACCATTTTAAGCAATGCTATTTTGCCTGCATTGGAAAGCCCTGCCTAATTGTTTATGAATAAATGCAAAAAAAAAGTTTGGGCTAATGTTCCCTTGCAGATGGCAATCAATCAGTCAGTGTTCACTGTGCTGCAACCTGTTTTTGGCCCTCTATCCCCACTCCCCAGCATCAGCAAAAGGAGTTAGTAGAAATAATTATTTGAAAAATAGAGGTATTATGCAAAAGATGAGCAACGTGGATCATCAACTTATTATTGTAGTGGGTGGCCAGACCACTGGTTCCTGCTTCCAAATAAGGTGTGTATAATGCCTTTTTATGCTTGGAATTCTAGCAAATATGGAACATTTCATTTTCCACTGCATACTGTTTATGCAAGGTTTTCACTGTATTCATTCATAAAGCTTAATCTTTCCTGCACTACATGGCACTACAGGCTGCATCATGAGTTTATTAATCGGATTCTGTTCTATAGGCCAGTCAGAAGCTTGGTTTGAAGATTGCATGAAGACAATTTGCCCTGTAAGATGCGTGGCTGGGTGCCAGCGCACTTCTGTTTTTCTAGCCACGCAAGAATTGTCTTTCACTGTGCACATGCTTCAGTCTGAAAACACTGACAAAGTGATAGGTTTGCTTCAGGAACTTCACTCTGATTGGTTGTAAGGCAACCAATCATACTGGAGTGTGTCCCGTTCATTGCTACTCCCTGTTTTATGTGATGGTGCTAGCCTGATAACGCTCTAGCAATACTGCAACAGCACGTGGAACTTGTACACCAGGCCTATACAGAGATGCGTTGGGGCCTGTACCATGGGAAACAAGTACAGAGCTGCATAACTGTGACTGTTATTCCAAATCTTTTCCAAAAGACAGTGATGCACCAAAGTGCCCCCCAGACTGGAAGTGAAGGAAAGAGACTCTGAAGCTACGGTGCACCTTAGCTGGGAGAGCCACATGAATGACCCTAGACTTCACGAGTCACGATGGTTAGTCTAGACTGTGCCATAAAACAATTCTGAATTGAAGGATTAAGTGAGCAGAATATCAAGCGTGCCCAGGGCTGCCAGCAGGAGTAGAGCAGCAAGGACTGTGTGAAGAAGTCGTGAAAATCTGCAGGTCCTGTAGAAATCAATCTTGAGGGGATTAAGGACATGGCTTTTGTGGCTGGAAAGGGCATAATATGAGATGTCGGCACCTAAGAGGTTGCATGTAAAATAATGGTATACCCAGTATTGGATGGCTTCATGCAGACCTCTATCTTGGAGATTGAGTGCAGCAGAAAAAGTACAATTGGTCGTTTTCAAATGTGCCCAAAAAACTACAGATGTTAATCAATGTTTTTGTTGCTGCAAAATTTTAAAATCTGTGCTAGTAAGTGTACATGGAACATGATGGCAGCACCAAACATAGGACAAGCTAATATTATACAGGGTATATAGTAGCATTTGAGGATGTGCTTGGCATATGATGGCAGGCTGGCTGTGGTAGGGTGTTTCTACCTTAATCTATGGTGGAAGAGGGTGGGAACTAGGCAAAATACCTTTGCTGCGTGTCACCCAAGGCCTGTCTGTCACTTAAATGTACTGTCTTTTTCACTGAGGGCACAAAGGCCTTACAGAGGGTAGGCACAGCTTGCTGCTTCAGAACACTACTTCCTTTTTAAGTAGAGGCTGGTCCATTTTGCACGCTTACATAGTGGCACAAAGTCACCAACCCTATTAATCAGTTATGCACAAGACTTTAAAAGATGTGCATGCAAGGATTCCACTGCCGCACAGCCAAAAATAATTAGTGGGGACATTGATAGACTCATTCATTTTCAAACTTCCCTGCGTGCCTCTAGTAATCTACTTTTGTTTAGCGCAATTAGTGATCACTAAGCCACAGGACTGGAGTTAATTTCCAGGTGAAAGCACAGTTTCCTCCATTTTGGAATACAGACCTCAACAGGCAGCAGTAAGAGAAGGCTGTGGCTGCCAGGGCTCTCCTGTAGCGCTCTGAGATGTAGAACTGGGTTGGGTAGGAGGAGGGGGGGGGGGCTTAAATTCAATGGCTGCGCCAAGTCTTTCCCTGTTTCAGCTGCTTGTAAAAATGTTAGTGGCCTCAGCCAACGTGCAGTGACCAGTGCTGATTTTCATCAGCAGCGAGACCGCTGGTCCCCGTTCAGATTAGGCCTTGGAGGTCCTCCTCGCTGCGCATCAGTTTCCACCACCCCAGGACTCCTCATCACTAGGCTGCCTGGAACCCTTACTCTGCCCGCACCTGCCAATGGCGGCGCTACTACTTGGTAAGAACGAGTTCCGGAGGCCGATGGTTTTACGCTGATCTCCTGCGACAGGTGATCCACAACTTGCTGCTGTGTGATGTACTCCATATATTGTATCGGTTATTTAGGATGGTGGCACTGGCTCCCACGGCAAAGCCGCACAACTCCTAAATTTACTGATGGAGCAAGCTGCGACAATCCAATAATAACACAGTCCTAGTGTTGTGTTTTGTCAAAATTAAAGGGCCTATACTAATAAACCTATTGCCAATTGTTACCTCTAAATACAAATAGTGTGGAAAGAATGTTACGAAAAGGGGAAGCGTTCTCAAAATATGTCCGGATCTTCAGGCCGTTGGCTTCCCTGCCCCACGTGTCAGGGTGGTTCACTCTACCCTAGCCTAGTCTCTGGCCTCTCTAGCACGAGAATGCAATTCAATTATTAACATCAGGGTCTTCTGTGCCCAAGTCTCTTTGCTTTTCAAAGTCTCTTCATTCAGATGTCCTGATGCGAAAAATAAGTTATTTTCTTCTCTGTTTTTCATAAGTACTCCCATTTCTAAGGTGATTCACTATTCACCCAGATTCACCCAGATACCTCTCAGCCAGGCTAAGATCCTGTTAAAACAATTGGGTTCCCTCTGCCGGGCTCGGACCAACTTCCTCTACTTTTTTAAATATTCTTACTATCGAAGACTTTCGAATGTGCACAGGGTTTGGCTTTACCCATTGCAAGACCACTTCGATTTCACAACTCCTCTTCACATTTAACATTTGTCACCTTTCAGTTGGATAACTAACATACTTTCAAATGAGCACCCACGTGGTGCCGGCCCACTGGGTCTATGGTACCGTATTTTGGCTTCAAAGTTCAATCACTCATCTGCTGATTAATTAGTTTGCGTTGCTTGCCACATACACTTCATGCACTGTTCTCTTCAACTTTCACTATGCAATGTTGCCGCTTACAACCTTTGCTTCTACACAGACTGTTTTGGTATCAGTCTGCCCAACTCACTGGATGTGCTTACTTTGTGGCGCGGCTTTGTTGTAGGATCCAAGGACAGTTCCACAGCTGCAAACGATTCTCCCCGCCTTGACTATCGACTCGGGAGAGCCCAGGGTACCTCAGACAAATGATGCAGGATTCTTCAACCTTGATTCCTGGTCGGTCTTGTGGTTCCTATTCTCGAAGGTTCATGAAAGTAACGGTCTTGCGTTAAAAAGGTCAAGGGCACTTCCCTCCTTGCAATCCTTTGGTCTTGCTGTCTTTTGCCTTGTATTAAACTCCCATCTTGGAACTGCTGCTTCCTCGTGTGCATTGCTGTGCTCCGTGTGTGCTTTTGTGCTCCGCAATGAAAGTCAGGTGTGTTTAATCAGCAATTGCCTGACCATTGTATTGGGACATATCGGGTATACGGCTCGTGTGTTAGTCCGTTTTCTTTCACAGTGAGATGTTCGTGTTGGAAAAAGGGGGGGCGGGGCTGAGTTTCTAAGTATCCTACCTGGTAGTATGAAGTAAAGGTTTTACAGGGCAGGAGATACCGCATCTCGCCATCCGGTGTCCCAATTCCACTGCTCGAAGACCCCTCACCCACGTGATCCTCCCGCACTTTTTTCACCCCCAGGAACTGGATTCAAAAGCGATGGCTGTGTCCTGGCCACCTGGATGACACGTCCCCGGGGACTAGTGGGTGAGACACCTCCAGGTTTTTCACAGGGCGCGGGAGAATTCATTGTTGGAGCCGAGCCTGGGTGTGTGGCCTAGCTGTAAGAGCGAAGCATGAGCCGAGACTGCAAAAGAATGGCTATGTCAATAATGCCAATATCTGCCTCTAGCCCTGCTTGCTCCCCGGTCTTCAGTTTTATCGGGGGGGGGACGACGAAATCCAGGGCTTGCAAGGCCATGTGATATTAAAGATATGAAGGCCCCTTAAATTACATATATACTCATTGACCTTTCCAGAACAGTCCTTGATAATGAAATGTTACTTTGCAAGATGTCGTGTGCAGTTTATGAATGGTCAGTAGTACTAATGCTCTGTTACTAAGGATAGCTCAAGGGCAACACGCAAAACCTTGGGAACAAGATTATGCCATGCAACATGGGTTCCCGCTAAGCAACTGGAGGAGTTTGCCATTATGCGACATAGAAATGCCCACTAAAAATAAATAAATTGCTATTCTATATAAACACTATATGCTATTAAACTAAAATGAAGGCTTTACTTGACAAAGTACCCTTAAAGGGGAAGTTTGCTCAGAAATTCTATTGGCCCAATCGATCAGGCATGCTTTTATACATTGATAGTAAAAACAAAATCCAATGCATTTTACCATACTTTTTCTCACATTTACATATGTAAAACTGACGGGTAGGGTATAGCCATTTTGTGCTATACTTAGCAGTTGATCCATCGTCCTTGGTTCAAGTGCCCGTCGCAGCATTTATGCAGATCATCCACCCCTCAAGCTGACATCACTAGTCAAAACGGCATGCTCTGCCTATTCTCATGACGTTCATGTATAGCATAGCCAAATGCACCCTGTCAAAACCCAAGTCCCAACGTTACCTAACGCAAAAGCCAGGAAGATGGGGTCCTTACCACGAACGACATGCCATAGCTTGGTGGCAGGGAAATTTGCAATCTAATGCACTATAGGTACCAACTTCACCTTTGTAAATCATTAATTCAGCTGCAAATTCCAAAATAGACAAATGCCTCTGTACCTGTTTTTCCCCCTCAAAGAATGTTCATATGATTGTGCGTTCTAAAGATCAATTTTCTTTTAGGTAAACATTTTTGTTAAGAACAAATCAATGGTTACAGTGCTTGTGCAGTACAGTCTTCACTTGTAGAAAGATGTATTTTCATGAATGTGAATTGCTGATTTTCACCTAATTGAGAAACGTAGAAAGAAACAAAACTGTGTAATATGAAAATACTTCTAAGCTTAATGTGCTGCTCCCATGGTGTCATACTAAAGATGGATGGGTTTCAAAATCCTAAATCTTCGAGCTTCCTTTTACCATGCAACCCTTTGATTATGTTCTATACAAAAATGACCCCAATTGTACATTGTTGTGGGATAAAGACTATTGCTGGACCTTGAGATTTTGCCTCTTGAGCCTTCAAACCAAAAGAGGCTAAAGCACTGTACAGAGCATTTAATAGATTCATGGTAAAGGTCTATACTTGGTAACCTAACATGAGACAAGGGTCCCAGTCTGTCACTTCACACAGATGGACTGGCATCTGGCCCTGTTCCCATTTGTGTTGCATACTCTTCCTGCCTTTTCACATAGTCTAATGAACACATTCATGCCATACTTCTTTACTATAGAAGGCTGCATATTACTGTACTTCGATAGCCTACTTCCAAGTAATGCAGCACCCCTTCTCGCAGCAAATTTAAATCAAGCACAAAGGGACCTGGAACAAACTTAATGTGACAGATTGCCATCTGCGAGCGTATGAAAACCATACATTTCTATTAGTTAAAAGATGCTGATAATTCGGTTTCTGAAAGGGAGGTATGATAATCCAACCCGCCTGTCCTACTTTTCACAAATGTTAGATGCAATAATTGAAGTACAAATGTGTGCTTCTCCAGCATGGGGGACTGGCATGTATTCACATGCTCATGAATATTCCCCGTCAGGCTGGGTATCCTCGGTAAACGTTCCGTTTCTAAACTGTCTTTCTCCTATAAACCAATCACTGAGCTCTGGGTCCTACTGCCCCCAGTCAGTGCCTGCACTCTACGGAAGCCCCTCCTCTGGCAGCCATCTTCAGATTTTTACCGCACGTTCAAGTGTTGGGAATCCTTGCGTTTTGCTCTTTGAGTTTTTCTGTGTTTTTTCAGCTCTGTGATAGGAAATTTCTATTTTCCGGTCAATCGAGTATGTGTGCTACATCGCTTATTCTTCCAATTAACCCGTTTTTCGGCATCTTTCATCACCCCTCAATGGCAGAAATCGTTGAGTGTTCTTCTTGGAAGATTCCAGAAGTTATTCAGGCTTACACTGCGCCGGATCATGTTGGAGGAGGAGGACAGAGCTTCCCTCTTTAAGCTGTGCACCAGCTTCAGTTTGCAGAATGTTTATTCGGATGACAAGCATTCCCAGTGCCTGTATTTTCTACACCCGGAGCATAAAGAAGATGATTGTGAGATCTGCCATGGCTTCACCAAGCGCACGATGAAGGATCGACCCGTCCGGTTGGTGGTGTGGCTCCAGACTAGGGCCTCTTCCCCGGGTGATTCTCGGGGGCATGCCTCTTCTGGATCCAGCCAACCTGAGCAGGTTTTAAGTCCTTTGAGGGCGTCCATCTGCGGGGGCCCAACACAAGGCCAAGCACGCGAGTTCACTTCCGTCTGAGTCGCTGGTCCAGCGGGTCCCGCAACGGTCAGGGCGTGTTCATCGTCTCAATCTGCCTTGATCTCAGCCACTGCTCCAGCTCTTCATCCAAGAGGAAGTCGGCTACCCCTGGGAAGCTGCGGGAAACACTGGATAAGGCCAAACAGGATAAAACCTCCGAGGTGCCTGTGAAGGAGAAGGCCAAGATTGCTGACCTGCCTGTGAAGGCCCCAGTGGTCCAGGCCAAATCCTCATCCTCGATCGAGATGGTGGTGGACTCCCTTTCAAAGGCAAAAAGTGCTGACCCCTGCCCAGGGTGCCTCTGCCGCAGCCAGAGTTTCTCTCCCGGCCAGGAGAGAGTCTTCGTTCAAGCCGATAGTAAAGACCCAGTGGAAGAGGATGCCGGAACGCAGTCCGAGACCGACCCCTCAGGACCCAAGAAAGGGGGAAAGGGAAGGGGGAAGAACTCCAGGTCACGGACATTTCATCTCTGACGAGGATGAGATACTTTCCATCCATGGTGGTGACGACTATGATGGGAACGTCTAGGAGATGCCCGCCGGAGGAGGCAGCGGCAACGTAGATACCTTTGACGGGGACGTCATGGGTGCTAGGACCAGGTGCCCCCTAGAGATTTGTCGCAGGATATCCTCTTGACTCTCCACACGCTGGTTTTGGAAATTCAGAGGAGGTTGCAGACTACCCCGCCAGCACCAGCGACACAGCCAGTGACTGTGTTGACACCAGGGAAGCCACTGTCAAAGAAGAGGAGACACCTAACGCCTCCATTCCAAGCATTTGCTGCCCCCCCCCCCCAACACCCCTAGGGGGACGTACACAGCGATGACTGATACGGATGATGACGCAGGACTGGGAGACCCTGCATCGCCGGTGCCGAGAGCCTCTCCACCTGAAGAGGTGGGATCATTTCATTCCATGATTTCCCGAGTGTCAGAGCCTTTTCAGCTCACCCCGGAGGAGGAGGAGGGCTTCCTGTACCAACACCAGGAGGCGAAGAGGAAGACTATCCTGTCAGTACCACTCCAGGACGACGTCTGGGATGAGGGGTTGGCATTGCTGAAGAACCCTGCTTCAGCCCCAGGGAAGAGACTGGGTGTTCTGGAGTCTGCGGTCTCAACTGTCGCCAGACTCGGTGGCCTTGGCGGCTGCCAGGAAGCAGTCATCAGGTTCATAGTCTTCCTCATATGTACCTCTGGACAGCGAGGGGAAGAAATTGGATTCCATGGGTAGGAAGGTAATCTACTTGGCGACGACTGTGAAAGCGGCCAACGTCTTGGTGATCGTGGCTTGATATGACCGGGAGCTTTGGTTCAAGATGGCTCCTCTCCTGCATTTCCTCCCCGATGACAAGCGGGTCGAGGCGTTGAAATCCTCCTGCAAGGCGAGGTGGCGTTGGACCACGCCATCACGGTGGCACTAGACATTGCGGACACGGTTTTACGCCAGATGGGCAACAGGGTTTTCCTTTGTCATCGGGGCTGGCTCAAAGCCACCAACTTCAGGCAGGATGTCCAGACGAGGGCCCTGGACATGCTGTTCGATGGAGACCACCTGTTCGGGAAGGCAGTCGATAAATCCCTCCAGGCCATCAAGACTGACAGACGGCCCGCACATTGGGCACTCTGCTGTAACACCGGCTGTCCTTTTTGTCAATCCGAAGGGAAGTCTAGCAGATCTTCAAAAGGTTTTGATGGCGGCTCATCCTGTTACCGCCAACCCTCCCGCTCCTCCACCCAGGAAGCCAACAGGGGTTGCTTCAGGGCCTTTGGAGGTGGCCGCCACCGTCAAGGCTCCCAGGCGGCACGCTGACTGCCAAGCAGGACTGAAACTTCCAAGGCGTTGGGCCCCCACTGCTGCACCCCGGTGGGAGGCCGGCTGGCGAACGTCATCAGCGTGTGGGCAACCATCTCCACCGACCGTGCTGGATGCTCCTGCCCACGGACACACCTTAGGGTTTCAACAAAAGTTTCCTCGAATACCACTGGTGGCCCAACAGGAACAACACATCCCTCAGCTGCTGCTGGAGGTTCGGGCCATGTTAAGGAAATGGGTGATAGAGCTGGTTCTAAAGCGAATCCGGGGCTCCAGAGTTCACTCAAGGTACTTTCTCGTAAGAAAGAAGACCAGAGGATGGAGGCCCATGCTTGACCTACGACAACTCAACAAGTACATAAAGTCCCAGAAGTTCAGGATGGTCACTCTGCAGCACGTGCTCTGCCAGCTGGAAGAGGGAGTCTGTCGTCGTTGGATCTAGAGGACGCATACTTCCACGTCCCTATACACAAAGGACACTGCATGATTCTGCACTTTGTCGTTCAAGGGAAGCATTACCCTTCAAGGCTCTTCCCTTCAGACTGATGTCGGTGCCCAGAGTCTTCACCAAGTGCCTGGCTCCGGAGGCGGCCCATCTACGACTGCAAGGGGATCCATGTGTACCCTTACCTGGACGGCTGGCTCATCCGTGCCAGATCAGGGGACATCACTGTCGACCACAAGGGCAAAGTGGTGAAGGGTCTTCACGGACAATACAACCACAATGTTTTACACCCGGAAACAGGTGGGCACCATATCCCCATCGTGCTCCAAAGAGGCGCAGGACTTATGGCACAGGGGATGTACCTCATTCCGTTTCACCTGGCAGGAGTAAAGAACAGTCGCCGACTTTCTCAGGTTCCTTTTGAAACCCAAGGAAGCTGATGACTCATTATTGGAATGCTCATACTAGTCCCAGTGAGACGGAGGAATGTATCACACTGATAACTAGAAGTGGGAATGAATCTCGATATTGTAGTGACCATACTCCTAGCAATCAAAGATTGAACAAATAAAAAAGGCAAAGAATAAGAGAAAAAGTTAAAGAAAAGGCTGGAATAAAGTAGAGAGACATTTTCAGAAGTGTGAACTGTATGCAGAAAGTGCAACGATAAAAGGGGAGACTTGCAAATGTTTGATAACCCTAACGGGGGTGGAGGGGAGGGCTTGGGGGGAGAGGTGTACACTTGCTATTCCCAAAGAAAGTCAGAAGGAAAACAAGAAAAGAACTGAAAGCTATAACCAAAAGGGAAAGGGAGAGACGGCTTATAGTGTCGAATTAACTATTTGAACTGATAAAAGCAGTCACCAGAGACTACTTTGAAGATGACCTATTGAACTGAAAGCAAAGACAGGAGAAGTGTCTTTCTCCTGTCCTTGGTTATCAGGTTAGTGGCAGTGTCGGGGTGAATTTGGACAGTGGACAGATTCCTTTTGGAGACTTTCACTGACGAGCACCTTTGTTATTTAGGTAGGGAAGCCTTCTAGAAAAGGTAAAGTTAGTCCCTTACCTTTTTCTTTAATCAAGTCTGTGAAATGAATCGGCAGAGTCTGTTTTTCTTCTGACTGTCAACGGTAGGTGAACTCATCATCCAAAGTGTGACCTTGTTTGTTCAAAGTGAGATTGTCCCTCCTGGGGAGACCATATAAGAGATCTGGGGATCTATGGGGACCAGTGAAATGCACTAACTATGGCGCATTCCTTGGAGGGTACAGAGACTATTTCCCCGCCACAACTCGAGTTAAACTAGCCAGGAAAGCAATGAAGGAAAGTGTACTTTGCAACCACAATCTATTAAACAGTATAAGATGGAAGACACCTTGTGAAAACCAACCACAGGTAGGGTTTGGTATTCTAAAAGTACATTGTGGGGATGTGCAGCTAGCTCTGGGTCCCTTTTGTGAATGCGTAAATGAAGTTGGATTCCTCACATTGGCATCTTGGATGTGGAAGCCCGTCCATTTGCTCTAAGTGGAGCAATTGGTCCCGGAGCCAACCTATAAAGAGGCTGAAATCACCGCACTCTGAGGGAGGAGTTGTTTATACCTGAGAGAGGATGAAAGACCAGCAAGAGGCCAAGCCAAATGGGGTATACTGTGAGAGGTATCAAACTTGAAAAAATAATGGGTCAAAATGCTTGCTGGGGCTTGTCCCAAAAGCTGGCAAGAGTCGGTTGCCTTTTATGGGGAGCTATCTTAGATGTATCCTTGTTGTAGCTCGACAGCTACTATCTTAAAAGGTTTTGACCACATGAAGCTGACCTGAATCGTGCAGCTCTGCCAGGAATATGTATTGAATAATTTGGCTCTGTCTGCAGTGGCGATATTAGATTTCTTTGACTACACTTGGCCGAAAGGTACATTTGACCAAATTTGGCCTGTAGCATTAGACCGAATATATTCAAATAAATTGGCGAATGCACACTGATCATGGGGAGTGGGGGTTGCAGGGGTGTTCCCCCTCCCCCCATGATAGGTGTGTATTGGCCTTGGGGGGGTTGCAGTGGTTTGCAGTGGTGTCCCTCGCTTCCTCTATTGGAGGTGGGGGACAAAAAGAAAAAAGAAAAAAAAAGAGAAATGGACCCTGCAGCGTCGGAGCTGACCTGCATTGGAGGGACGGATCCGATGCCACAAGGCTGAAGTGGACCAGGCGATGGGAATCGGGTAAGGGGCTGTAGGAAGGGGGGGGTGGGGTGTGTTGGTTTGAGTGTGTTTCAGGTTCTGAGAACTGATCGCATGCAGGCTGTTTGTTTTCGGTCAGTTTGCTGCAATCAGTTCTCAGTCAGCCAAATGCACCCAAACCGCAGTGGCGGTTCTTTGGGACCTATTTAAGCAATAAACCCTGACGGGCAGGTGTTTTTCTGGCCCGGGCTCTAGTCCCTGTAAAGTACCCAGCCTGGGAGGGTTTACTGTTATTCGCGTTCTGGCCTGTTTTTTTTTTGTTTTTAAAGAAACTGCAGTCAAGCCAAGCGGGCCGCCATAGTCCATGGAGAAGAGCACAATGTGTAGTACTTTCTCCCTTTCCATGGTGGTCATTGCCGCCGTGGAGAAGCGCCGGAACAGTTTTCCAGGCATTGGCGAGGGACCAGTCACCTTCAGGTGAGCGGGGTTAGGTGGAACTTGTGAGTGGGATTGGGGGCACAGGTGGACTTGCCTGCTTTCTGGCAGGGTTGGCAGCCTCCGCTTCTCAGACTTAGAGCGCAGGATTTACCATGAGGTAAAGCCAGCATTCCAAGCTCCCTCATTGGCTGAGGGGCAGCCTTGGTCCTCCCTGATTGGCTAATAGGCAATCTACTCCCTTTGCACCCTCTAGAGTGCTGTTATTCCATAGCACCAAACCTTCATGAAAGGTTCCGCACCAAACCTCCATGAAAGGTTCCACACCAACGGTTCTGTGACTTTGTTTACCTGGTAAACTGTACAACATGTTATGGGCAAATACCAGTAAGCTGTTTGATGAATCCAGCAATGCCATCACTTCCTCTCTGGGGAAACTCTCTCCACATATGGCCGGGGAAGCGGGGTGGCTGCCTGAGAGAGGCTCATATTGGTGGAGAGGACATTCCTGGGAGGGAGACAGACTCGTCGGCAGGTTCATGGTATCCCCTTTTCACTCTGGGGTGTGATAACTCATTGACTTCCCAAACATCTATGGCCTATTGCAATATAGACCCCGTCCAACCACTGTGTACTTACTATAGGGCTCTGCTTCAACCTTTTTGTGGAACTACTGGGATTAGGAGCAAAGGAGTAATGCAAAGCACTGAAGCTATCAAGCTAGAGGACTGCTCTAGTGGATGGCTGAAGCCATAAAATGGCAGTACATTTAAATTCCTGACGACGCAAAGGAAAGCAATACTGGTGCCTCCGAGCAGCGGTGCTGGCGAGAGCAGCAGATGAAGAGAAGTTGATGTGCAGGCCTGTGATGTGTCCATGAGAGCTCTGAGGCCATGGCAGAAGACAGGCTAACGAGAGGAGCCAGAGTAGGTGATCGTTACCGGAGCGGGAAGCCGGAGAGGCAAGCCGGTGCACTGCTGAAATGCGCTGCCAGTGAAACACCAAGTTGCGAGAACTGATAGGAGACCTGCAGAAGAGCATCCCCTTCCCAACAAAACCTACTCTAATTCAGGGGAGTGTACACAATCTACAATGTGAGTAGGTCACCAGGCCCTCACATGTATTCTAGGTCAGCTGTGCAAGTCACACTGAGATGAACCGGGACCAACACTCAACAAACATATCCAACTCAAAGTTAGCAAATCTTACATGGTTCTTTTTTTACATTTTAACATTTTGGCCAAAACAGTATGAAAATATGTTCATCATATTCCTACCTTATTCAACACATCACCTAAACAATTTCATTAGTAGCCTCAATCAAAACAACACATGACAAACATTAAAGAAAAGTTTTTGTGCATCAAGGTTCGTACCAGTGTGCAAATATCCACAATAACATGCATAACCAAATTCAATGGGACTGTTTAATATAGTCTGATGTTGATATAGAGCCACTTTGGCATGCTATAAACAAATATTTGACAGATGTGAGATTAGTCCAGCTTGCCAAAAAACGGAACATAATTAGAATAGTAGCTATTGCTGTACCCATGGTTTCATAGTGAATCTTGTATGTAATTGTGGGTTTTCACACACTGGTACTAACCTTGATAAACAAATAACTTTTCTTTAATGTTTTTCACATGTTTTGATTGTGGCTTTTGTTCATGAGATTGTTTAGGTATTTTGTTGAATAAGCAATATAGGAATATATTCTATAATCATACATGGACCATATACATTTTTCTAACTATGGGTTAGATACTTTGTTGAGTGTTGGTCCTGATTTATCGCTCTGATTTACACAGCTGACTTAGAAGACATGTGAGGGCCGGGTGACATGCACAAAATGTAGATTACATTGTGTGCACAAGCCATACTTTGTTTTTTTGAATGTTTATTGACATTTCAACACTAACCAGATCTGTTACAGAAATATGATTCATTAGGGACAAACCTGTCTGCCGAAGTGAACACAGAAAAACATGTAACAAACAATGGTACAGACACCACATCATGCTCACCCATAAGTGCACAAAGCCCATCTAAATTGCGCTGACACCAACAGGGACACTCATTACAGGAATAAGGTGTGCAAAAAGAATGATGAAAGGGTAGAAGTCAGACCCTCTACTAGGACCTCATCGTTGCTAGTGAAGTCCTTATTATGGACTTTAGCATATGACAAAAACCACCCCCACTTAGTAAAGAACCCCTGTATCTCATCTTGCAGAACATGCTCCATTTTCTTAATTAGCACCACATTCTGGCCCAACAGTCATCTACTGAAGGAAGGTTTGCCTGCCTCCAACATGTTCCACTGGTGATTTTTGCTGCCAAAAGCATTGTGTGAAGAATCGACAGGTGATCCCACCGAACCTCATTGCCCTTGCCCCAAAAGATAACGAGACAAACATCCATTGGATGGGTGTGAAGGACCGGAGGGGGGTGTCTGTATTCCTGCTCTCTATATGGTAGAGGAGAGGCTCAGAGCACCCCAACCAAGATTCTTTATTATTGGTAACCTAGTCGAGCAATCAAGGCCTAGCTTCTCAGGAGGTGATGCATGTTGGTTCTTAAGTACAGTGTAGTCCCCAAGCACCCACAAAGGAATATCTACATACTGTATTAGTTAAAACAGTTTTTATAAAAATGAGGTTCAAGGTTATATACACAATCACGATAATGCACTTTGTGCTCTGATAATACTAAAATGGTAAATATATAATGGTCTAGGTGGTACCACTTTTACTCTGATTCCATTAAAATGCATCAACTGTACTCCGTTCAAATAGCATACGAATCAACACAGCAAAACAATATCAACCATAGACTTGGGAGGAAGACAAGTTGGTTAGACAATTGGCAGAATACTGAGCCCCTACCACTAGGCACAGTTCTGTATGAGGATCCCCCCGCCCCACCTCGGCAACCTGTAAATGAAGATGCACTAAAAGCCCAGTCCAGATATTGTCTATTAGAGTCTTGTCTTCTATAGTTCTGCAACCCAAATGTACCTTGTGTTGTAGAGTTCTTCGTCAGGGAATCGACAGGCCCTTCTTGAGTGCGCTCCCTTTCAAGCAGGAGCCACGGGCCATTGAACTTCCAACATTAAGGAAAGGAGAACGCTTTCAGTGAGGCAGCAGCTTCAGTCCTTGTGGTGCTTGTTGACGATCAGTTGAAAACGTCCTGCAACAGGGGAGGCGTGCAGTGCACCTCGATGACGATGGTTCGTTGCTGCGAGCCAGTGAAGAACTTTGGTCCAGCAAGGGCGTTGAGTCGTCTGCGTCGGGCGTTGGCAAACGGGATGTGACCACGGCTGGCTTCAGTAGCTTCGTCGGCATCTGAGGTCTTCGGCTTGTGGGAAACCCACTGGCGGATTCTCCTCGGTTGTCGACGACCTGGACTTTCTCCGGCAGGATGAAAGCGGTCGACGAGGGTGTACAAGGGAGACCTTGGATCAAATTTTCTTTGGTAAAGGGAGCACGGCGGCTCCGGTCAGCTACGGCAGTCCGGTGCTTCTCTTCATTCACCTCGACGGTCCTCTTCCCTGGTCGGCAGCCTTTCGTAGATCTGTCTACCAGGGAGCTATGGCAAAGATCAGCTGGTGCACAATGGTCCCTCCTTAACTCGGAGAGATGTATCCTGGCCAGGTCCTCTCTTGGATCAGTTGTTGTTCCAGTGGGCTTCAAAGTTAAGCATCAGTTTCAATGTCAGTTTCGACTTCAGCTTCTGAACGATTTCTAGCAGTGAGAGGCCCCAGATATACTAGTTGATCTCCCATTCACTCTGCTGGGTCACACTCAGGCAACCGATCATTCAGAAGGGCATTCAGGCAGTCAGCCAGTAAGGCGCACAGTGCATTCAGGCCATTCTTCTCCATCTAGACACTCGCAACACGGGATGTGGATTCAGACAAGTATCGCGCCATTCAACATCCCACACTGCATTCATACCAGTTTCGGGCAAGGCTGTCTCGGTCGTTGTTTACCAGATACTAGACACTCATAACACAGAATGCGTATTTGTCACACACTCCATTCACCCAGGTCCCACACCACAGGCGTACCCACAACATAGTCATTGGGAAGGCTCCAGACAGTCTGGCCTGGACTTCCCTCCACAACACCATATATGGAAGTTCCACCCAACAGCCAGTCGGGGGGGGCGGGGGGGAATGGACAGAGTCGGGGCTTCCCGGGACTTCGGGAAAAGTAAGTTAACAGGCGATAGGAAACCAGATGGCCCCTGTGGCCTGTTTTCTATCAGGAATCAACTGATTCCCATGACGAGGCCTGGGCATCCCAAAATGGAGGCTGCACAGGGCACCGGTCAATTCAGCACGGAGCTGCCACCAGCACATACCCTGCTCTGTGGGCCACACCCAGGTGCCCAAAAACATACACTAGGAGTATAGGGTCGTACTTCCACCAATGGTTGCCATAAGGGTATTCCAAGGGTCTGTTCAACAAACCAAATACAGGAAGAGCTGCACCGCCAGGAGTCCCACATGAGCTCCTGCATGGAAAACAAGTCAGAACATACATGATAAAGCAATAAAGGACAAGGATTCAGAGGCCCGGTCCCTCTAATGCATTTCCAGCACCTCATAGGGACACTCTGGTAATGAGATTACCAGTGCCCAGTAGTTCTGGCCAAAAGCACACCAGCTTGGTGTACTGCCATCATATGTGAATGTATTTTCCCTCACCCCCCACAGCCCCTCCCAACACTTTCCGTCGCCTCCCAGGGGCCTTGTATGCTTAATTCTATCCATGGTAAGATGGTCCTGAGCTATTCACATGTAGCCCCTTTATGCATATTGCACACTGTGGGTATCCCTCTTCAAGTCTGCCAAGCTTCACGCCACACCTCCTCAGGCAGCTCTACTCCAGGTTCTTATGCAAGCCTGGTCATGTCGCGGGCCGATGGCATACATCCCCACCCCAAAGCTAACGTTCAGTTTGGAACCCAGCCACTTTGAGTCACCACTGTGAGTGCACTGGTGGACTCTGGTCTGTTGTGTGGCTGTATCACTCAGTGCCTTAGCTGCCAGTACTGGTAGCATTCACTCTCTCCCACCCCAAAGGTTGCCTTCCATGCATCAAAAGACCGGATTTTGCCCTTGTCAAAGATGCACTAAGAATTCACACCCACCTTTTCTCCATTTTGAGAATGCCACCCCTTCATATGCCGGCAGGAAGTCGGGGTTAAACTCAATAGGGGTGAGCGGGGAAGGAATCTAAGACGGACACCTCCGCATGACGTCCTCATCCCAACCCTGGATAGTCATCGCCATAGAAGGAAGTTTATACATGCCAAGAGGTCTTCCAGCCTTGGGAATCCTGGGCATGTACCAAAGTGGTTTCACAACTATGCCCTCCTCTAGTCTGCACCACCACTTTGTGGTGTTCGGGTTGACCCATTCATGCAAAGCTCTCAGTTGCACAGACTGCTTCAAATTCGGTAGTGCCAGCCCACCCATGTCCTTAGGTCTGTAAAGGGTCACCCAACTATCCTAACCCCACCCCCACTCATACGTTCTGCTGTCCAAGGGAGGGGCGCCACTGGTAGCGTCAGAAAAGTATACAGTAACTGTGGCAGTACATTACATTTGACAGGCAATTTTTTCAAACCACGACAGAGCCCGCCATCCCCAGCTCCTTAAGTGGGCTCTGATGGATGCAAACACCCTTGGGTACTTTGCCTGGTACAGACACGCACTATTCGGCGTAAGGCGTATGCCAAGGTATTTTAGCTTGCACGAGGCCCATCGCAATGGCCAGTCCCTGCAAATGCTCCACTGTAGTTTTACTGCAGCTATTAAGCACCTTGCACTTGTCCAAGTTCAGCTTAAGCCCTGAGGCCCCACGCAAGCCCTCCTAGATTCAAAGATGTAGATGTACAGATGTTCCGGCCTCCGTCAGTGCCCAGATATTGACATCTGCGAAGAGAGCCATTTTATGTGATTCTCCCACATAAGGAAAGCCCCTTTTTATTTGCGTATTTATAATGCGCTTAAAGACCACGGGCATCGGGGCACGGATACATTAACACAGTGAGAATCAAACGCAAAGACAAGACAGTTGGGTCTGGTGATAGGAGAAGGTTCCTAAGGGGTTTGTCAAATTACTTAAAGTAGGCTTTTCAGGGATTTCAGAAGATTTTTTATATCTGCCTCATGCCTGAACGCAGAGGAGTGTTCCAGAAAAATGTGCTGCCTTTACGGGGAAAGATCTTCCCATATCTTTCGAACGTTTGAAAGTTTTCCAACACACCTGCAACTGATAGGAAGAGCGTAGTGCTCTGGATGGAATGTAACGGGAGATCAGTGTTTTTAGATAAGGGGAGCTGTTCCAAAGATGTATCGGTGGACCATGGTGCTTGTTTTGAAAAGTATGCGTTCCTGTATTGTAAGCTAGTGGAGGTCTCTTCTGTGATCGCCGATGTTACTACTGCTTGTGAGATTTTTGACCATGCCCACTGCGTTGTTCTGCAAAGTTTGGCATTTTTTCAAATTGAAGTATGAGGCACCGATTAGTAGTGTTAAAATAATCAAGCCTAGTTAGAATGGCTGCTCGGTCAATAATTGCACAATTGTTTTCTGTAATGGATGGGCAGATGCTCCTAAGCAGGCATAGATGGTAGTTAGAATTCAGGTTCACCTGGTTAACATGGTTATCTGCATGCAGGGTGGTCTCGAATTGAATGGCCAGAGTTTTAACCTTATTTTGCACTTGTATAGTGCTACTTCCAATTTGGAAGCTTTTATAGTCTGCGCTAAGTTTTGCCTGTGCTTGGCGTGAACCGAAATTGAGCTCTGTTTTGCTGCTCTTCAGACATAGCCAGTTTTTGTGCATCCAGACTTCAATTTGATCATAGATGTTGGCTAGTGCAGAGGAGTCCTTTGCATAATTGCCACTAATTTCAAGGACTAGCTGAATGTCATCAGTGTAATTTGAAAAGAAAATACCCCAGCTGTTTAAGAGTGAGCATAACAGTCTAATGTATAAATTAAACAAAAGTGGTGATAGATGTGCTCTTTGGGGTACCCTGCACAGAATGGGTGCTGACAGTGAGAAAACTGAGCCCCATTGGATTCTTGATTCCCGACTTGAAAGGAAGGAATGCAACCACCCAACGGCTTCTTCAGAACAGTGGCCCAGATGGCGTAGGGAGTGCAGGAGGCATTCATGATCTACTAAGTCGAAAGATGCGGATAAATCCAGCAGAATCCACATCCCAGATTTTCCCTCGGCCATGATCTTTAGCACATGGGACTGGAGGTCCATGAGAGCAGTCTCAGTACAGTAAGAGGCCCGAAAGCCTCATTGCCTGTTATGGAGAATGCCACTGACCCCACATGGGCTTTAAACTGAGAGGTGGCAAATGTATCTAGGTTCTTGAGGAGGAAGCCGCAATTAGTAATGGGTCTGAGATTACTTCGGTCTTCTGGATTAGCACTGGGCTTCTTGGGGAGAGGGGCGACTGTGACATTCTTGATTGAGGTAGGTACTGAGCCATCTTGAAAGGATCTGTTTACATGTCTGGTTAAGAATGGGGCAAATAGGAGTTTGTGTTCCAGAATTAGGTTTGGGGGGAGGACATTTTCCGGGCATGAGGTAGGGTGCATGGAGTATAGCATTCGCTCCATGTCTGATATGGCTATTCGTGAGAAGGAGAAAGTGGGGGGTTTGTGGCCGTCGGGTTCTATGGGCTGCTGGTCCTTAAAAGAGGAGACAATAGTCTGATTGTTTTGGGTTTTGTTAGGTGATTTTAGCCTCAAAAGCGGCCTGGACTGTTAAGCAGTCCTGGCTTGTGGGCAGAAATGTGGTTTGAAGTGCTTTTGGCTTTTCTATTAAATTAATGTTCTCAGAGTATCCCAGTACAATTTGAAGATTGATCATGGAATTGAAGGAATTTTTTATTTTTTTTGTGTCCACTATTTTTAGTTGATAGACTGTCAGCCTCCTTCCAAGCAATTTTATCTTCCTGATTTGTGTGTTAACCATCGGGATTCAAGTTTACGCTTGTCTTTTTAGGACACTGAGCTGTGAGGCGAACCAGTTGTGGTGTCCAGTATTGTCCCTTACCAATTTAGGTCTCAGGGGAGCAGTTTTATCTAGCATATTTGTGAAATTGCTGGAGAAGGACGACACCAAGCATTTGGCCGAGTCTGTATTTAGGGTGTTGGTCATGATTAGGTCTAGACACGCGTGTAGGTCTTGTGGGAGCACTTTTTGAAATTACGACTTTTGCCGTGGTTATGGTTTCGGAGGAGGATCTGTGAGTTGGATATGGAAATCTATAACATGGCGATTCGACTTCCGATTTATACAATGTTGTTTTTCCCAGTGGTGAGTTCACTGTTCTGAACAAGATAGTTAATGTTACTTGGGGTTGGTTCCAAATCAATTACTACTTTGACCTGCTTGTTTACCGCCAGCGATTCAGAGCTCCCAAAAAGAGTGTTGCAGTGTTTGGGCTCAAAAGATTTAATATTTGAATGATTTCTTCATTAAAGTCAGGCATTGGTATGGGCAGTCTGTAAATTAGGACAAAATGTATACAGCTGTGGTTCATCAGGGTAATTTTGACATGTAAAGTCCTAGATTTGGGGTGGGGGAGGGGTTCAGTTTATTGCTGGGCGGCTGCATGTCCAGGCTAAGCGAAGCAGGGATTTGTGGTGCAGGCATTTTAGTGTGGGCGCTGGGCAGGGGTGCCTTCACTGCGTCCAACCCCTGGGCTCACGTCTTCCATGTATGCCACCATCTTCCTGGCATTATCCGCCCCCTCTGCCTTCCCCTCACAAAGCTTGCCTGTTCCTCTCCAACAAGGCAAAGGAGAACGCTTTTCAGCCTAGTCGCTAGAAATTTAGCTTGCATTTTGATGTCTGCATTAAGCATAAAATAATTCCCCCACTATATCACGGTCAACATGCAAATAGCACCTCCTGCAGCATGCCTCCCTGCTATTCTTCCCACAATTGACCTTCTGCCGAGGCCTTCAAGCCAAAATCCTCCCTGCCTTATTCCCTTCCTCATTATACTTCTGCTTCATGCAAGTCAAGGCAAATCCCATCTTTGATGCAACTAGAATGTTCACCTGCATCCTTACTGCCTGGATGTCCCTAAATGCGTTCCTCAACCCTGTAGCCCGATATTCCTCCTGCTTCACCTTGGCTTCCCTTGAAAGAAGCGGAGTCTGCTCTTGTCTGTCCTCGTTAAGGACAGCTGCCCTTGATATCGGTATCCCCCGAATATAGGTCTTAAAACTCGTCCTATCTGACTGTGTCCTCGATTTGGCCTCTTGGATAGTTTATGGAAAAACAAACCAATGGCCGCCTTCACCTCCCCACATAGTACTGGGTCGTTAAGGAGAGAATGATTAAACTTCCACTGCAGAGGCCTGGCGGGGTATTCGGAGCAAGGGACATAGCCACCAGGGCGTGATCCGAGAAGTCTGTAGTCACACCACACCCTCATTTTGCGGGACGAGATTTCTGCCCACCCAAAATTAATCTAGTCTGGAGTAGACTTGGTGCGAGTGCAAACAAAGTGTAATCCCTGGTTCCCAGTTGAGCCGGTTGTCATGCGTCAATAAGATCTGAATTGGCCAGTTCATTTAGAAGATCCCCAGAAAGCGGTGCAGCACCCCAGTAGTACCCCTTGCACATGTCCTAATTTGTATCCATGGGTACATTAAAATCCCTGCCCAGAAATTTCTGTTGCAAGGCAAGCATTGCCAGCTCCACCAAAGTGGTCCTCAAACAAGAATTCTGCCCTACGTTTGGACGGTAAACAAATGTTAATGTCACCTACTCCCCTGCGGTTAGCCCTGAAACAAACTAAAACCTGCCCTCAATTTTACCCTTGGGATCCTTCACTTGTAAAGCGACTTTCCCATTCAATAAAATGCCTACCCCCATTTTCTTTTGGCAACAGGAGTATTGAAAAGGGCAAGTACGGGACCGCAATCTCAGTGTCTGCCTTCTTCAAATAGGTCTCCTGTATGAAGGAGACTCCAATTTCCCAATGTTTCGGCACTCCCTAAAGGAGTTCAGACCCCACACATGTGATAAGTCAAATAACCATTCCAATAACCAAGGCTGAGCATCAAGGTGGCCACCCTGCACCCCCTTGTTGCCATCACAAACCGACTTGCACCACATGCTGTACACACTGTTCCCCAGTGAATCCTGCAAATGCCCCTATGCACCAACCCCCAATTCCTTACCCTCTGTACTAAGCAAAAAGAACATGGCAACCAATTAACAAAAACCCCAGTTTCCAGGCTTGAAGCGGCGGTAAAGACCACCTAATCCCCCGGATACATCCATCCTCCCTTGGCCGAGCCAGCTGCCTAAACTCCAGAGTATCCTCATCACCCCCTCCCAACACATCACCCTTCGCCAGTGCCTCTGAACCATCAGTAGGCCTCCAGAGACATAGCACAACCCCAGGCCGCATCCGCCTTTCAGCCCAGGGGCCCCTTAGTGCCTTTCCTCCTCTGCCCTGCACTTAGCACCTGATACCAAGTTCCATACTTGTCTCCCCACTCCAGGTGATCCAGAGTGACCCCCAGGATATTGGTGCCCCCTCAGAGGCTGTGCACCTCCACTGTTTCCCCTCCCAGACGAAAAGAAGGCATAATGGAAAGGTCCACCTGTACTGGATCTGTTCATGATGTAAATTTGCAGTGATGGAGTGAAATACCAGTCTCTTCTGAAGCGTCAGTGCTGCCAAGTCTGGTTAGATGAGGAGCTTCTGATTACCATAGAGAATCTTCCCCCTTTGCCACCTGGAGTATCTTTTCCTTCACAGTATATGCATGAAATTTCATTATGACGTGGTGCGGCTGCGCTGCAGAGCCCTGTCTAAATGGGTTGACATACCATGCCCTACTGCCACCTTTAAGGCCTCTGCGAAGAAACTAAACACACTCCTTCAGATCCGACCTTTCAATGTTTTCTGCCAAGCCAATGATCATAAGTTCTCCCTCCGGTGCCTGTTCTCCCAAGTCCTCAATTGTGGAAATTAGCTCCTCCATACCCTGTCTGGCCCCAGCAGTTTGTTCTGGAAGATGACGACCTTCTGCAGCCGATTGTTTGGCTTCTTCCGCGTCGCCCACTCTGGTGCTAATTTGCATTGGATCTGTGGACAATTCTGGAAAGCAAGTTCTTATTCCCATCTGTGGCTTCGACAATTTCACGCTTGACCGCTTGCAAAACTTAGGACTTCATACCTTCCACACAGTCCAGGACATGGGCCCACACCTGCGAACTCCAGTAGCAGACACCTGCGAACTCCAGTAGCAGGCCCCTGCCTTGATTCGGTGACTGCCGCAAGAATACTGCCCCTCAGCTTACCGGGTGCACAGTTACCACCCCCTATTCAAATGGATTCAGCTCCAGGGCCAGTGGGGGACCCACTCCTCGGGCCACAATGGGCTTCGGCAGGGCAGGACATCCCACAGTACCTCCGGCTTGAACTCCGGCTTTATCCAAACTTTCCAGGCCACCTCCCATGCAGCCAGAGTCCTGGATGAAAAAGCTCAATGTCACTACATTCACGGGCTAGGCCTCTCCACCAATCTCACCAGCCTCACTTTCAGTGCAGAGGGCCAATCGCCTGGTCCCTCCAGCAAGTGCTTCAAGTTGCAAGTACTCGCTTGCTGTCCTAACTCCAAAGGGCCGTGTGAGGCCGCAGCAGGGGGGGGGTCAACCGTCCTTGCTCTGCACAGGGTCGCCAAAGCGAACATATCTGAAGGGGTCCACCATCCAGAGAGCCTCCACCGTCCTCACCTGCGCAATGCACCTGATGACCGTCCTATGACCCCAGGGAACGGTGCAACAGTGCCACTCGCCAAGCAAGGTAGTGGTTGCATGTAAAGGCATTGCTCCGTTTGTGACTAACCAGTCACCCTACTACCTTTTTCAAAAATAGTGCTCCCACCAACACTTCCTCTGAGCTGCCAGAGTGTGTTTTGAAACCACTGGTTTAGAGGATCTGGACTAATCCAGCAAGAGTCTCCTCTCCGGCATTGTCGGCTCCTTATTGAACTGTTTGAATCGTACAGAAGTGTACATGAGTCTCCATCTGCGTTCGGATGAGCTAGTCTCGTGCAATAGACCTAGGGCAGTTCCCGGGGACCCACAAAAGGCACTTTGATGACTAAACTTCAATGCTCATCTTCCCCAGCAGAGTCTATGTCCGATTAACTCATGAACTGCTCTATAATACATACACAAAAGGTTCTGGGATTATCGTGCTTGGAGGAGCTGGCTTCCATGTCGCCCAGCGTGGCTGCTCTGGTGTTGCTCGAATTCCACAGAAGGTTCTGTGGGGCAAAAGGGTTCTGTGATTATCCTGCATTGGTGCTCGGAGAAGCGTGCCCCCACGTCCCCCAGTGGAGCTGCTCTGATGTTGCTTGAATCCCATAGACAGTTCTGTGGCTAATTTCCAGCAGCATTCAGCGGAGCTGGGCCTGTGCAGATGTCCACACTTGCACTGCAGATGCCCTTTTATTGCAGTGCAGTAACATTTTTCAATCTCTGCAGCGTCCGCCTGTCGCTGAAGATGCACCTGCAGTGTGGAGATGGGGGCGGGGTGGAGGGTGCCTTTGCACTGCTCCTGCATTAATACTGGATTCTGGTGTATTTCAAGTCAGAATTGTTCTATTAATAGACTTTGAATGGGTCTTTTACTCTCAATAGTGATTGAAAGGCTTTGTCTGTTTAAGCTCTGATAGTGTGGATCTGTAATGTGACTGAACCCAATTACCCAATGCGGGTGATTGTGGTTCAGATACTGATAATGTTTGCCATTTGTTTATGCCTAATGCCATTGTTATGGCATTGAAGCGCTGTGGGGTGGAAGGCCTTTATGAATACTGTAATCTATGCAAACACGAAAATAAAAGGGCATTAAATTGCATGTGAACACTAATTTGGATGTAGGTGACTATTCAATTACTTTCAGAGATTATTAGTTTAAAGATATTAAAGCCATGCCAAGCATTGTGTTCATGCACAGGGAGGACAGAGTTCCGTTATGTGATAGTTGGACTGTATTCTACGGGATAAACTCAAGACGGGGATATGTGCTCTTGCATCTGTTCCTTGCACTTTAGTTCTAACAAAAACAAGTACTATTGCAAAAGCTTTGGCTTTTGTATGAGTATCTTGTAATATGAGCGGCATTGTATAGGGCCAGTCTGCCACTACTGGTGGCTCTGCTGTGCTTGGCTCTGTAAGAAACAAAGATGGGCACGGGGTGTTGGATTAATTTGTGCGACAGGGGAAAAGACATATATACGAAACCTGCGCTGTGACTGGCATAAAGAGGAGAGCTTAGTTGGCTGTGGGCGACTAACACCAGAGCCATATACCTGACATGTCCCAATACCCTGGTCAGGCAATTACTTTTTATTACACACACCAGACTTCCATCACACTTGCATCAACACGGATAAATGGCGGAGCACGAAAGCGCACTCTGAGCGAGGACAAGCGCACGAGGAAACAGCAGTTTCAAAATGGCAGTTTAATACAAGGAGAAATACTGCGAGACCAGAGAGGGTTGCATGGAGGGAAGTGCCCTTGATCTTTAAACCTACGAAAGTAAGAAGCCTAAGACCGGGAACTAAAACTGAACAAAACTACACTGTGCCGAAGGTACCCGGTGCTTTACTGTGTCGATAACCAAGGCATGGAGGAGCGATTGCCGCTGTTGTACTGTCCTTGGCTGCTACAACAAAGCAGCGCCAGTAAAGACATTACAGCCAGTGAGCCGGAGAGATTGATACCAAACCAGCTTGTGTTTGATCCAAGGTTTGCAAGCAGCAACTTTGTGGGTAGAAATCCAAAGAGGACGGTGTGTGAAACGCATGTGATTAATGACGTAAATATAATTGTAAACCAAAGTAGTGAATGAACTTTGGGAGGCCAAGTGAGATAATGTATACAGAGTCGTCCGGCGCCACGTCGGTGCTTATTCGAAGGTCTCTTTTAGGTATCCAACTGAATCGCAACTGTATCGTAAAATGGAAGTTTGTATCGAAGTGATCCTGCAATGGGTCAAGTTAAATCCTGTGCACATTCGAAAGCCTTCGATAAACCAAGGTAAACTACAATTGATCCGATCCCGCCTGAGGGAGACTAATTGAAAAGGGGAAGGATCTGAGCCCAACTGAGGGGGATCTGGGGTGAATCGTAAGTCGCCAGAGAAAACAAAACTACTCTGAACTTTGTAATAACCGGGATCTGATGCCAGAAGAGGGGGGAGGAGGGGATCTGCCGTAACGATCGTAAAATAACAGGGGTCTGAGCCCGGCTGGGGGGAATTCAGGTTGAAGCACCAGAGTTGAATACCTGTAAGGAGAAAGAATTGTGTATCTTATTTTTTTGTACAACAGGCCCTCGGAATCTAGAGACTTTGATAAAAGAGACTTGGGTACAGAAGTTTTGCTCGAGTGAACCGCTTTGCCTGTGCTGAAAATGGGGGTGGGAGGGGAGGGAGACCAACGGCCCGAACAGCCTGACATATAATTTTGTGATCACTTTTCTTTTTCATGAACATTACCCCCACACTAGTGGTAAATTAGTGGTAAGGATTGGTAATAATATACATTTTTTTTAGTATAGGACCTTTTATTTTGATAAGACTCCACTAGGACTGCATTATTATTTGATGGTTGTAGCTTGCTTGTAGATTTAGGTTTAGATTGGCATTCATCACACCCTTGTGAAAGTTCAGTAAACACCCTTGAACTGTGGTCACTTGTTTGTCTTACTATTGATACTATTCCTTCCTTACACCTAGTAGAGGGTGCCTGATGATAATTAGCCAGGACCAGAATTGAAACGTCGGGCCAAGCCCAAAGGGCCTGCAAAACCTCTGAGATGGGGCCACTACACTGTTATCAACTGCCTTAATAGCATTGAATGATGGTATCCCCAAGTCCAGGTTGTCTCCACCTGCTGTGCTTGTGAGATCCAACACCTCCTGATATTGTCATGAGCACTACACCCAGGAACAATCCCAGCCTTTTCCGTGTCGACCAGGCGAGGCAGCACACCAGCCAACCTATTTGCTAATATTTAGAATGTAGCTTAGCGCCAAGGTTTACTAATGTAATGGGTCTGTAAGATTGGCAGTCCCTTGGGGCATTTGTCTTGCTTTGGCAATAAGACCGTAATGGGTTCATCTCTGATGTAAAAAAAAGTTAAATAATTTAGTTGGGGGGGTTTAATCAACTAGAGCCAAAAAACCTTATAGAAGGAAGCAGAGAAACTGTCTGGTGCAAGGGTCCTATTTTTAAGTGAGGTGATAGCCATATCCTCTAATCTGGGCATCCAACAACTCCTTTTCGCCCACTGTGTGCTTGGGGGAAATCATCCAACCAGCAATAGAAAGATGCCGAAGTTGTGGAACCTCGCTCCCATTTCCGCTGCAGAGTACTGTTCAACTATCTGTATCTTGCCCTGTTCCGAATATTGAATAGTCCCATCCCTGCCTGCTAGCCCCATAACGGTTTATAGACTATACACTCTTACGTTTGTGTACTGAGAATGTATTTGTCCTATTACCCTTGCCATACTAAGAATCACCTGAGCCGTGCGCCTGGCCAAATCTGCCCCAAGCTTGTTTCTTGCCAAACAGCTGCCTCAGCCTTTACAGAGCCTGACTGCTTGTGGCTCAACTCCTCATTGTGAATCTGTCTCGAGTATCCTGAAGATTCCTCTATCGCTTAATATAAGCCGCAGAATTGGTAATAGGTTCTCCCTAATCACTGCCTTCATAGCAGTGGAATCCGGAACCCCAAGGTCTGTATTTTCTGCAAAATAAATCTGTCGCCTTGGCAATGGTGTCCCTTAGGGCCATGTGCCACAGGACCGGGGTCATACAATTTCCAGGGCAGCCCCCAGGTAGGGGAAAGCTGATGCACGAACACTACCATTTTGCACAGGACACAGGTAGTAAGTAATGTGTACTTCAGGGATGCAGGGCACCAGCGAGAGGGACGACAGGAGATCAATCCTTGAGGGTCCTGTGTACATGCAAATAATGTGTATAATAACACTCCCCGTCATGCAATAGTTACCTAATAGTTTTCCTAAAATGCTTCCGGACAGCCAAGGCATATCTAAGGTCAATCATGGAGGGGGGGGATGAGATTTCTCCAATTCAGGATCTGGCACCAAATTGAAATGTTCCCCCTCCACCACCAATTATCACTGCTCCAATAAAGGAAGCCACCTTGGACAGGAAATCGGGAAGGAACAGATCCTGCCTTTCATTTGGGGCATAAAGAAACTATGGAAAACGGGTGTCCAAACAGTAAACCTTTGACACCCTCATACCTGCCCGCTGGATCCTGCTTGACCTCAAGCTCCACAAAAGGGACCTCTTTGGCGAATAGTATACCCGTCCCACCCATCTTAGAGCCGCTAGCGGCCACATACTGGATGGGCAAGAGCCTATTACGTAAACTGCCAACATCAGGTGTACATGGGGGAGTCTCCTGAAGCAAGGCTATAGAATAACCCTTGCTGTGGAGTCTATGCAGAACCAACCTTTGTTTGTTTGGAGAAATAAGCCCTTGTACCTTGAGGATAAGCACCCTGACCCTGGACAGAACCCATCTACTGCTTCATCAGTCACAAAGTGATCCTAGTTAAAGCTTTGCAAACTGAATATTCTAAGATAATGAAGGAAAAAGAGCCTCAGAGCACTGGTATCTCCTCATCCAAATTCATACCAACATGCCACAGCCTCCACCTCCTCGATACTCCCAAACCAAATAAACAAGAAAATAAAAAAAATGAAAATACGCCACATGGAGCTATCAACATCATAGCGCTGTGCTAATGCCTTTCATTGCCATGCCCAATCGCCATTGGCAAGTTTCAGGGTATAGCACAATTCCATACCACCGAACAAGGAATGAAGGACCACAGTCGGAGGGTACCAGCTTGCGTAGGAACAAACAGTTGAGGACACATAGCAATTTGTAAAGCACACAACGAAGTTCATCCCAGTTCACCACAACAGTGTAATTACACGACTGTCGCTGAACCCCAGATGGCCTGCTGGGCGTCTGATCTTTCCCCGCCTTTGACCCCACACTCCTCTGCAACATCGGGATCCCCATAGCTGACATGGTGGCTGAGGAGGGAGGCACCCCAGCACTGGTGTCAGCCAACCATCTAGCAAGAAGGGCCTCTGCTTCTAGTGATGACTTGATCACTCGCTGTATTC